>NC_138101.1:108635510-111388010 GCF_964146895.1 Miniopterus schreibersii | reverse complement strand
ATGCTGCATTAAGATTTCAGAGGTCAGTTGTCCCCAGAGTGAACTCAAAGCATTTCTATCTGTTGCTGGAACCAACACTCTAAAGAAGTAAAGATATTCTGCTGCTCCATAGGAATTCCCACATTCATACTGGAATTTTGCATATCTGTAGTATTTAAATATTCTTGCCTAAAATCATGCTTGTCTGCTAGGTAGTCAAACAGCATCTGACCATCCCAGGTTGACTGGATTTACTTTGTAGTTTCTGGATCTTCAAACATCTTCATAATTGGTTCTGTTTCTGACTGAAGCAGTTTCAATTGTGTAACAACTGAGGGTTTTTTTTTTCTCTCAAAGGTTGAGGAATACCATCAGAATAAAGGTTTTTGTATACATCCATAGCAAAGTCTACCATGTTGGCATCACTAAAAGATCCAATTTTCCTTGTTATAATTATTTTTCATTATATATCTCCTTTATAAGGGAAACTCAAGCAACAAAAAGACTAGATGCTGATCCAAAAAATAGGCAATGCGAGTAATCAAGTTGTACTCTGCCATCTTGTCAAGGAAAAAAAGAGGAAGGTTGGGGAATAGTGATGTGGATGGGCACAAGAGAATTTTTGGGGTGATAAAAATGTTATCTTGATTGTAGTGGTGGTGGTTACATTGGTGTTTTAAATTCTTAAACTCATGAAAATGTTTTGATAATTAAAATGGGAGAAATTTGTATTATGTAAACTATACCTCATTAAAATTGATTTTTAAAAAGACAAAGGAAATAAGAGGCATTACCAATATGATCAGGTTTAAATTTTCTTAGTTGAAATCAAATCAAATTCTAGTTCTTCTCTAAGATTGTTTTGGTCATCTTGACTGAACTGGGATAGCCAAAAATGTCAACTTCATATCTCCAAATAAAACTTTGCAGATAATTTGTATTATTTATGCAGCTAGCTAATTCTTTACAAGTTTATAGTATGTTGACATTTAAAATTTAAATCTCTAGCCTTGGCTGGTGTGAATCAGTTGGTTGGAGTACTGTCTCATTTACCAAAAGTTGCAGGTTCGATTCCAGGTCAGGGCACACACCCAGGTTGTGAGTTCGATCCCTGGGTTTGGGGTATACAGGAGACAACCACCTGATTTTTTTTCTCTCTCTCCCTCTCCTTTCCTCCTCTAAAATCAATAAAAACGTATCCTCAAGTGAGGATTTAAAAATAAATTTAAATCCCCGTGGTTCTAATGAGTGAGACTGGGTGATAGTGATGTTACCATTATACACTTCAGAATTAGAATTGTAACATTCTTTATAAATATCATTGTTAAATACAGCTTAATGCTTCTGTTATTCCTCAGACCCATCTCACAACCTCATCATTTTTTAGTCATAAAAATAGCACTCTATAATACAAAAATTCCTTACTGCCTTTTAAATTTGGGGGCTGAATAAATGAGTTTCCCATTAAGTCTCCCCAGACCACTGAAGCCTAAAATGTTGGTTCCCTCTCTCAACTCTTAGACTAATTACTAGGTGGACTGCTTCTTTGGCAATTTAACTTTTCCATATTTACAAAGTCTCATTCCAACTGGTTTTTCAGATCCTTCAGCCCACGGTAGATACCCCAAGTGTTTGTTGATTTAAT
Source organism: Miniopterus schreibersii (assembly GCF_964146895.1). Taxonomy (NCBI): domain Eukaryota; kingdom Metazoa; phylum Chordata; class Mammalia; order Chiroptera; family Miniopteridae; genus Miniopterus; species Miniopterus schreibersii. Next base: position 111,386,386 of record NC_138101.1, on the reverse strand, counting down.
TTTGCTGTATTGATTAACTGAATTAAGGGACTTATTCAACTACTTTGTTGGACAGAGCTTTCATTACAAATTGAAATAAGCTCAATGTTTAGTAATTCCATAGAGATGTTGTAGGTATTCAGAACAGTGTTGATAGATCATGCTGTTTAATTCACAGAACTCAGCTGCTCTAATTCTCCTGAGAGTGGATAGAGAAGGCATTATTAGAGGAGACAGAGACCTGGATTCTGGAGTGGCAGTAACAGGGCTGGATCTGGTTTTACAAAGCAGGTACCGTGATCCTCTCATCACCTCATTCAGGACAAGACTCCGAGTTCCACATGCTGGAATCCTCTTTCTATGCAGAAATTACTTAAAGGAATTGAGCCTCGTTTTGCTGAGTTTGAAGTTTTTTCATTCTCCCTTTGTATACAAAATATATTTAATTTTGTATCTTCAAGTTTAGACCTTTGGAAAATACTTTCAATGGAGAAGACAATGGTCTGCATTTTGGAGATTTAACTCTTAAGATGTTTTAATAACTAAAGGAACAGGTAGATTTAACATAATGCTTATATAGTTCCCTATACTCAGCCTTGGGGAGAAGTTAGTGGAGAGAGGCAGTGATGTGGCATGACCCTCAAAAAGACAGAAACTAAATGATTGGACTAAAGGTATCTTAGCTTAAGTAGCAGCATAGCTAGTATAATTTTACAGTAAGTTAAATAAAATGGAGAATAATATGTTCAGGACCCAAAGGCAAGAAATTGCACCAGCATTTTTTTGTCTAAGAGCTAGAATTCTGAACAGAATGTAAATTTCCAGGCTGCACTTTCCTGCAGTAGAACCATGGCTTCCACTTGTATCCAGGCCTTATTGCAATGCATGAGGTATCCTCCAACTTGGAGTCTGCTCTATCGTGAGCATGGATTCTACTTTACAGTCTTTGCTTGGGTTTTTGTTGTTGTTGTTGTTAATCCTCACATGAGGATATTTTTTCCATTGATTTTTTTAGAGAGAGTGGGAGGGAGGGAAGGCGAGAGGGAGGGAGAGAGGGGAGAGAGGGAAATATTGATGTGAGAGATACATCAACTGGTTGACTTCTACATGCACCCCAACTGGGGCTGGGAATTAAACCTGCAACCCAGGTACATGCCCTTGACTGGGAATCAAACCCATGACCAGGCCGATGTTCTAACCACTGAGCAACACTGGCCAGGGCAAAATCCTTGCTTGTTTTAGAAATCACAATGATTTAGACAAAGACTAGAGGAGGGGGAAAAGCACGTAAGGTAAAAGGATTTTGTTAGGCTATACTTTTTTGGCGAAAGGAAATAGGAAATGCATTATTGCTTGTGGAAAAGATAAAGATTTAATGAAAAAAATATATACAGAGGAAAACAAAATCAACTAAGTTTTGTATTTTGGATATAATCATTGTTAACCAGTCTATTTGTGAATATCCCTAAAGCATCTCTTTGCATGTTATTCATAGGGATATACAGTTTTTTTGTAAAAAGGATCAATCTGCCTTTTCTCTCAACTATATTTCATGGCTTTGTATAATAAATGTAGATATATACCATCTTTATTTTTATGACTTCACAGAATTCCATTGCATGTAGCAGAATTTACTTAACTAGTTGATTCATAGGCATTGAGTTTGCATTCAATTTTTCAATTTTATAAATGGCAATTTTTACTATATTTTGCCAAACAACCTCTATGAATATTAGTATTTATTTCAAATATTTTTAAATCAGTTATTTTTAAGTAGAAAAATATGATATAGCAAGGTGGAAGTGCTTTTATTTCCAAAGAAGTCCCTTCTTTTCCTACCTCATTCATACCTTTAGAGTATGGAAGATAAGATAAATCCTGTTCCTCTTTTCTGTTTAGCAAAAGGCAACACTGTGAACTATACATTTTGGGAGCAGGTACAATGAGTCTTTCCCTACACTAATTTTACTCTTTTTCACCTGATTCCCTTTGCACTTGGTGCCCCTCTTTCCCTGTGTGCCCCAAGGTCCTCCATGGTGGGTCTTGGCTAGACCCCCTCCCAGAACAGGTCTTATTCTCTCATTGTTCCTTTTTCTCTGGCCCCTCAGTTTTATGAGTGAAGATGCTGCCCTGTGTTCTACTATTCATTTAGTGACTTGAGAGGTGAACACTCTGGCTAATCAGATATACTAACTGGTACTATGTTATTAGAGAATAGGTAACATTTTTTGTTGCTGTTAATCCTCACCCTAGGATATTTTTCCCCATTGATTTTCAGAGAGACTGAAAGGGAGGGAGGGAGGGGAAAAGAGAGAGTGAAAGAGAGAGAGAAAGAGAAAGATCAATTCGAGAGACACCCATTGATTGGCTGCCTCCCACACTCTCCCAGACCAGCTGGAACCTGTGATTGAGCCTGCAACTCAGGCATGTGTCCTTGACTGAGAATCGAACGTGGGACCCTTTGGTCTGTGAGTGCATCCTCTAACCACTGAGCAACACTGGCCAGCCCGAGAATAGGTAACATTTTAATGTGTGAATATTCCAGTAATCACTTATTAAAGACAACATGAGATTTTAGGGACTTATTCCCAAGGGATAGCCAACTGGGAATTTCAGGCACTCTGTTAGGGAAGAAGTTTCTATGAGGTTTGTAATGGTCATGGGGTCATTTCTTGAGAGCTTTGGAGTAAGGTGATACTATCATGAAGATACATTGCTGGTATTGTCAACTATAAGTTCTCCTGCTGGACAAAATGGAAAATAGAAATGATAACAGGATACACTGAAGCAATTTGGAACATGGAAAAATAAAATGCTGAAGAACTGTCAAGGCTGGATCTAGTTTTCTACCTGTATGCAGCTTCCCTGTTAGGTGTGCAAAATTTTATTCTGGTCCACTGTAGGGAAACTAAGGTGAGACAATGACTGCTTTGGAGATTTATCTGGAGAGTGCCTTGATGACTTTTAGGTGCCACTGTTCTCAGTAGCAGAGTATCTCTTAAGCATTACTTCTCTTAGTAACAGGGCTACAAGTTCTGCTTCCTACTTCAGAGTTTACTTGGGACAAATGTGGGTAAAAATACTACATACATATTGATAAATGCTGTGGTGTGGGCATATATAAGATGCTGTGAGAATCAAGGAAACCCATCCAATTACTGATCATAGAATGGCCAGAAGTTCCTCTCTTAAACTTGGAATTTCAATAAATAAACAATTCATTCCCTATCCTTCCCTTGCTGAGTATAAACGAAGGAGAGAAAGAAAAATACCAGAAGGCTGAGGGGGTAAAAAAAATGTTCAGGCACTTGCCTGCCTTTTATTCAGGTAACAAATAGTCCTTGGGTGCCCCCTAGATGCCATGCATTGTGGCGAGCACAAGAGGAATGAGGGAGGCTTGGGCACTCTTTAGGAGCTTACAGCTTAACAGGGAAGATAAAAAAAATTAATGCATAGCCCGCCCGGGTATGGCTCAGTGGTTGAGCGTTGACCTAGGATACAGACGATCAGGGTTCGATTCCCAGTCAAAGCATATGCCCGGGTTTCGGGCTTGATCCCCAGTCGGGTGTGCAGGAGGCAGCCAATCAATGACTCTCTCATCATTGATGTTTCTATCTCTCTCTCCGCCGCTCCTTTCCTCTCTCTAAAATCAATAAAGATATATTAAAAAAAAGAAAAAAAGAGAAAAAAAATTAATGCATAAAAACAACAAAAGTAGGAAGAGATCAGTGGTTTTATATAAAGCGTATATGAGTTTATGATCTCCAGCATTAGGGACTGAGAAAAAGCAGTGCTTGTGTTGGGCCTTGAAGGATAAGTAGGATTAAAAACAAATGGCAGCTTTGTCCTGTGGAGTTGGGTGGGCTTAGCCATGGCTAATTTGTAGCTAGTTGAGGTGCTAATCCAGACTGACTTTGGGTGTGTGAAGTTTGTCTTCCATGGCTTCGGGGGGTGGGGTGGGGCATCTGCCCGACTTCTGGCCTGACTTCTAAGTGCAGTTGTGTATCTCCCAGGAGGCCCCAGAGCCAGTGCACTCGGTGGACAGTTTCACACCACATCGACACATCATCCAACCACCTCCACAATGACACACTCGAGGGGCAGACTCAGTGGGTATCAGAGCCCTGCTGAAGTACGTCCTGCTCTGTGGTGAGGGCCCCTGCACAGCTGATCATCCACGGTGGTTGGTGGTGGCAGCCAGTCCTTTCAGTGGATAGGCCTGGGGGTAAATCCCGCCCATTGATGTGCTAACAGCAATCAAGGCTCAACTATAACAGGAGGGTTCTACACAGCCCAGAGGAGGAGGGGTTGTACAATTGGAGTGCCCAGCTTGGGTGATCAGGGAGGCTGTGCCACTGGACCCTACAGGACATCTACTATAACAGGACGCTCTACCAAGCCCAGGAGACATAGCAGCTCTACCTAATACAGAGAAACAAACACAGAGAAGCAGCAAAAATGCAGAAACAAATAAACATGTTGCAAGTGAAAGAATAGAAGAAATCTCCAGAAAAAGAACTAAATGACATAGAAGCAAGCAAACTACCAGAGTTCAAAGCAATGATTATAAGGATGCTCACAAAACTTAGAACTTCAAGAAACTTACTAAGAACGTCGACAACATAAAAAAAGGACCAGTCAGAAATGAAGGACACACTAACTGAAATAAAGAATAATTTATAGGGGATCAACAGTTGAAGACAGGATGCTGAGATTCAAAGAATTTGGAATATAAGGAAGCAAAAAACACCCAATCAGAACAGCAAAAAGAAAAAAGAATTAAAAAAAAATGAGGATGGTATAAGGAGCCTCTGGGATAACTTCAAACATATCAACATTTGCATCATGGGGATGTCAAAAGGAGAAGAGAGCGAGCAAGAAATTGGTGAAGGAAATAGACATACAAGTCCAGGAAGTGCACAGAGTCTCAAACAAGATGAACCCAAAGAGGCCCACACCAAGACACATAATTAAAATGCCAAAGGTTAAAGACAGAGAGAATCTTAAAAGTAGCAAGAGAAAAGCAGTTAGTTACCTACAGGGGAGCTCCCATAAGACTGTCAGCTGATTTCTTAACAGAAACTTTGCAGGTCATAAAGGAATGGCAAGTAATATTCAAAGTGTTGAAAAGCAAGGACCTACAGCCAAGATTACTCTACCCTACAAAGTTATCATTCAGAAGCAAAGGAAGCTTTCATTCAAAAGCTTCCCAGACAAGGAAAAGCCAAAAGAGTTCATCACCACCAAACCAGTATTATATGAATTATGTTAAGAGGTATTCTTTAAGAAGAAGATAAAAAATATGAACAATTAAATGGCAATAAATACATATCTATCAATAATTCATTCTATAAACAAAATGAACAAACAGAACAGAAAACAGACTCACAGATACAGAATACTTTTTGTTGGTTGCCAGATGGAAGGGGTTTGGGAGGATGAGTGAAAAAGTCGAAGGGATTAAGAAGTACAAATTGGTTTTTACAGAATAGTCATGGGGATGTAAAGAACAGCACAGGGAATATAGTAAATAATATTTTAATAAATATGCATGGTGTTGGGTGAGTGCAGGATTTATTGGAGTGATCACTTATTAAGTTATGTAATGTCTGGTCACTGAGGTGTACACTGGAAACTAATATAATGATGTATGTCAACTGTAACTGAAAAGAAAAAAATTTTTTAAAAGACAGGTCATAATTAAAATACAAAAGGTTAAAGACAAAAAGAGAATCTTAAAAGCAGTTAGTTGCCCACAAGGGAGCTCCCAAAAGACTGTCAGCTGATTTTTCATCAGAAACTTCGCAGGCCAGAATGGAGTGGCAAGAAATATTCAAAGTAATTAAAAGCAAGCACCTACAACCAAGATAGCTCTACCTAGCAAAGCTATCATATAGAATCAAAGAACATTAAAAAAGATAAAAAATATGAACAATAAAATGCCAATAAATACATGTCTATCAACAAATTAATCTTTTTAAAAAAAATGAAGCAGCATAACAGAGACAGACTCATAGATGGAGAGAACATTTTGACAGTTGCCAGATGGGAGAGGGGTTAGGGGGATGGGTGAAAACGGTGAAGGGATTAAGAAGTACAAATTGGTTGTTACAGAATAGTCAGGGGGTTGTAAAGTACAACATAGTGAATATAGTCAGTAATATTATAACTAGGTATGGTGTCAGGTGGGTACTAACTAGAGTTTTTTGGGATGATCACTTAGTAAGCTATATAATGTCTAATCACTGGGGTGCATATCTGAAACTAATATAATATTGTATGGCAACTGATTGAAAATTAAAAATGACTTAAATTTAAATAAAAATTTAAAGTAAAAAAACAACAAACAAACAAGAACAACAACTCATGGCAGCTGGGGCAGGGGAGGAGGAAGAGTATTTTCAGGGGATAGGGTCACATGAGTAAAGTGAAAGTGAGTTGTGAGCAATTCTTGTTAGCTGGAGAAAATTCAGCTTGAATGCCAGGCAAAGTGGCATTCTAAAAACAGTAAGAGGCTATTTACATATTTTAAGCGGGTAGTGACAGGACTGCCCACTTCAGTACGATCTACCTAGTTGCTCCTGGGGACCCCAGGACTATTTGAATGTTGAATTATAGCAGCAGAGTGTTTTGAGTTCCTTCAAGGTGAACAATGTGAGGTAGAGGCAGTCAGTTAACATAACTCATTAACTATCTAGTTTTACTTTTAAAATGCTGTTGCATTTTGTTGTGTTGGAAACGGTCTGAATTAAGGCCAGTTAACTAAGATAAAGGTAAGTGAAAGTGTGTGGATCATGGGAGACATTCAATAAATCCCTGGCCAGGGCCATTAATGCCAGTCATCCTGGACTAAAAAGACTTGTTGCATGTGTTGGGAAGAGTATAAGGTAACAGAAGCAACCTTCCCATCCCTTTCCCAAATAGTCAGTGGGATCACAAAGAGAGGTCCAGAAAAAATGGATCCAATTTCCTGGATCAGGTGGATCTTGAACATATATACCAGGGTATATTCATGGAGTTTCCTGTTTTCAGGAAACTTTGGCTTCAATACTGAAGGAGTGGTATACTAAAAGAGTGTATCAGGTATTTAATTCTTTTAATTTCCATGGGGACTAATCTGCCTTTTGCCACCAAAACCCTACCTTAGCTCCAGAGCCTGCCTACTGTACCTCACTGTTCCAACCTGGATTCCCCTATGGGAACCAAGTATATATGACACTCCACAGTTCTAGGTCAAAGTCCCTATTATCTGGGGCTCAATCAGAGAAAGCTGTCAACATGAATACATAAAACTCTATCAAAGAATAATATCAAATCCTGGCCAGATCAGGATTAGGTTTAGCTGCATATAACTTGGGAGTTCAAAATAACACTGGCTTATACAACAGAGTTTATTTCTCTCAGGTAAAAGAAGAGTACAGGGACATTATCTTAGTTCACGGCTTCCATCTTCAAGGTCACCTGGTACTCATACATGCTTGAATTCCAGCCATCATGTCCACATTCCAGAAAGCAGAAAAAAGGAAGCCTCTTCAGAGAGCTTTCCTGGAAGATTCCACTCATATCTCATTGGCTCGATTTAGCCACATGGCCAGCTGTCAACTTTGAGGCAGGCTTACTGCTGTGCCTTCCAGAATGGAGGACCTATACTAAAGGGAGATGGAAGAACCCATGCTGAGTAGGGAAGTGGCAGCCTCTCCCAGTCTGACCTATGCCTGACCTTGTGAGATGCTGGAATTTACCTTATCAAAAGTACATCCTAGTTCTCAGAGTGTTCATGGTGAATGAAGAGGGATAAAGAAGATAGTTTGGCAAAAGAGATTAGACTTAAGGCTGTTTAGCCTGGGGACAGGTGGTGAATTCTCAGTGGTGAGGTAGATAAATCAGTTTCCAAGTGGGCATTGCCCAGGTACCCACAGATTTCGGCTGCCCCGTTTTGTTATTTAAACCAAGGTTTTACTCATGGACAGGAAATATGTGCCATCAGTGTTATCTTCTCCTCCTCCTTTCCTCATGGCAGTGTTTTTCCGTCTTAAGGTGGAACATAACCTCAGAATCCTTCTCAATACAACGTTCCTGGCAGTTACTCTGGTCCAAAAGATTTGCCATTGGTGTTTAAATCTACTAGCCATCTTTAATTGCTTGTGGGAATTTCCAATCTGACAGCCTCTGGGTACAATTCTTTAATTTATGGGATAAATCTCTTAAAGGTGTACTCACAGGTGATAAAGGCATTTATTTATAGGTAGCAGGCTTGGTATTCTTAAGAATTTAGTACTAAATGATTATAATCACTCACATTACTGGACATGTTCTAAACCTGTTCTTTTGACTGTTTATTGCACTATGAGTTTCTCCAGGGCAAGAACTATATCTTATTTTTTGTATCCCCAAGGTGCCTGGTTCAGCACACTTGCAAATGTTTTATCAATAATTAAATCACTTACATTGGTCAAGGTAAAGTGGCTGTCAAAGTAAATCCTTTCCCACTTTGTGAACTGCTTACCATCGAGTACTAAACGGAGGCCTTATTTGAGGAGAGGTCATTTGGGTGACAAGAGAACTGGCGGTACAACAGAGTCTTGGTAATTTCACAACTGCCTTACAAATGTTTGAGTAACTGACATAGCAAACTGGCTACCAGATGACAAGGAAAGGGCAGATATACTCTGAGCAGGCTTTTTTCTTTGTTCCTGAGAGTAGCCTTTTTCCTCCTTCTGACTAAAGGTCCAGGTCCTGGGTTAACTTGGCTCAGTGTTTTTTGTATTCTACAAGGTGATTCAGGGAGTTGTGCAAATGACAGATTCATATTTCATGGCTATATGTACAGTATCTGAAGACTGTACTTATGCTCTACCTAATTTGATTAAGGTGGCCTATACTCACTGATTTGTTTTTATAAGATCTTATAAACATTTAAGTTAATACTAAAGTTCCATATCTACCTCTTTATAATGAACAAATTCTTAAACCCTGGTAACAAAGAAAAATGAAGGAAAAGAATTATGAAATGATTGTCTGCTCAAAGAGCAGGGTTGGCTTTGATTAGATCCAGGCTGATGGTTTCTAAGAAGGCTAAATGTTTTGAGAACAGGGCCTTGGGTTGTAGCTCTCGCCTTCCCTCTCCCACTTCCAGCCCCAATCATGGGCTAGATCCATCCTCTTGAGTAAGTGTCCCCGCATTTAGATTTTCAAGTGATACAATGTCAGAGATGGTATGGCTAAATTTCTGCATAATGCTTCTCCTTGTTGACCTGCTACTTACTCTGGTCAGAAGGGCTGGGCTCCACAGAAATAACAAGGCTCTTTTCTCTCTTTTCCAAGTCTAGAACTAGTCCTAAGCAGTCACTTGCAGCTTTATTCAGCAAGAGAAAAGAGAAGCAACGTGAGTGTCTTTTCCACTCAAAACTCCTACAGATTTCTTTTCTCATTATTCTAATCTGTTCCATGCCGTGTCTGGTGTAGTGATACCTAGAGGTGGGGGCAGGAGGTTGGGCTGGATGCAACTGAGAGGGAACCTTATGGATTTTGTAATCAGAACCAAGGTGCAACCCCCTAGTTAAACCATTTCTCAGTAGTCTTACCTTAGACAGGTTTAATTATTGGAATTAAAGTGTCTATTTGTAAAATGGGAGATAACAGTATAGGCTTAAATGTAAAAAATACTTAGTACAATGCCTGGCTTCTAGCAGGTGTTCAATAAGTGACACCTTCCCCAAAGTGTCGCTATGTGTCAAGCAGGAGGCATCTCTGCCTGGAGGAGTTTGAAGTGTATGTGTGTAGCAAGGTGTGGTGGTTGGCACTCAGGTAAATCACTGATGAGGCTTTAGCACTTATCTTTCCTCCCCAGGCCTGCTGACCAAAGGTCATACTTCTGAAGAAGTCCAACAGGTGCATTTCTAAGGCAAATACAGTAGGAATGCCAAAGAGTAGGTAGGGGTGGTAGAGGGACAGAAAAATCTCTGCAATCAGAGGCTGTCCCATCTTTTGGCATGAGTCTGGCTACCCTGAAACCCCCACTCATGTCTTCTGCCTCCAGATGTTATGTCCAGTGACCCTACAGAAGAGGAACCTTGAGACAGACATGCTGTCAATCGCCTCAGTGCCATTTGGTCTCCCCTCTTAAGCCCTTCAAACCATACCATTAATTGTAAATTTTATAATTAAATAAAAATTAATGTTCCTAAGTGAATATGCCATACACATACGGTTCAGTAATTGAGTGCTTAAGGCGCACAAACTACAAAACAGCAATCAGAATACACAGTACAGAAACCTATCCTGATTTTCAGCCATCCTACCCGCATTGTAGCCCTGAAAATCTGGATGTGCACACTCATTGACTTGTAGTTATGCTCCAGTCCATCTTTCCTGGGAGGCAAGAGCGTCAGACCACTTTAATGAAGCTTATTTTGTCTTGCCGCTATCTCCCCGCATCTTTCAGGCTACAATTCTTCGGAACTCTTCTACACTTTCTTTGTCATCTTGTCAACATCAGCACTTTGCTGCCATTTATTTTCCAAGGACATCCACCACTTATCCTAACTGACATTAATATTGTTGGATCATGGAGCTTTTAAAAAATATGGCCTAATAAATGTATAAACATTACTGAGAGGGGCAGAGCAGGTTAAAAAAGTCCGGATGCCAAGAATTAAACGAATTAATGTTTATAAAGCCTCTGACAAGATGTACACACATGCCGATGCCAGATAAATATGAATTCCCGTACTTTTCTTCCCCTTTGGTACCATCGCTTCACCTTTCTGGGCCTCAGTTTAAAAATTAAGAGCGTTGCACCAAGTTTCTCCGTGTTGAAAACATTTTTTCCTCAGTCTCTCCTCACTGAGTATTTGGAAGCGGGTGGGAAGGTTATTTCCGCCCGAGGCGGGCGGGGGTGCAGACGAGGGTTTGGGGAGCGTCCCACAGCCAGGCGCTTACCTTTACCTCATTTAACGACCTCGATTCACACAGCGACCAGCACGAGAGAACGCAGCAGCGTTTTTAAAGGTAACAGGGATGGCTGGTATTACGTACCTGTCTCTACCTCACATCAACCTCCATGGGACTCAAAATGCTGGAGCTGACTCCACACTGAAGTAGCCCAGGGGCCACCATCAAGTCCTCCGCTAAGCTCAAAGCAGAAGAGAGAGCTTCCAAGTCAAGGGCAGCTTCCTCTTAAAAGCTTAGAAAAAAGAAAACGAAGAACGCCCCCCGCGCCGTTCCCGGGCGCAGCCTCGGGCACGCCGGGCCTCTACAAAGGCCTTCCTCCGCCCTCCCGAGGGGGAAGGGCGGGGGATATGAGGACGGAGACCCGAGAAAACGGGCCTGGGAACGCATGCAGCAGTCAAATCGCGGCGGCCCCGACCGCCCTCCAGGCCGCGATCTGCTTCCAGGGCAGCGGGAAGGGGCGGCGCCGGGGCGGGGCGGGCGCCGAGCCTCCTCCGGGCCGTACCGCGCCGGCCTCCCCAAGCCGAGCCGAGGGCCGTACCCGCCTCCGCCGCCTCGTCCCCACGTCGCTGCTCCCGCGGACACCAGTCTCTGCCGCTTGAACCGGAACCTCTTGCGGAGGCTGCCGCCTGGACCCGGGCGCCGAGCGGGAAGCGCGGGGAGGGGGCCTGCGCGGCGCCCGCCATGGCCGCGGCGGGGTAAGGCCTACGCGGCGGCTGCAGTCGCGCTCTCCTGGCGCTCGTCGGCCGCGGACAGGCCCACCGCCGCGGGCGGGCCAGGGAGGCTCGGAGGCCGAGGGAGCGGGCCGCCGCCACCGCCGCCCCACCCGCCGCCCATGGCGAGGCCCGGCCGCCGCTGACCGCGCTTCCGTCTGTCCCTGGCGGCGGGCGGGCCTCCGCTCTACGCCCGGCCCCGGGAGCCCGGCGAGCGCCGCGGGCTCCTGGCCGCCGACGATGGGGAACACTACCTCGTGCTGCGTGTCGTCCAGCCCCAAGCTCCGGAGGAATGCGCACTCCCGGCTGGAGTCCTACCGGCCGGACGCCGAGCTGAGCCGCGAGGACACAGGCTGCAACCTGCAGCACATCAGCGACCGGGAGAACATCGACGGTGAGCGCGGCACGGCAGGGACCCTCCCCCGCCCTCCTGACAGGTTGCCTGGCCCTCTCGGCCCGGCTCTGGACCCAGGGCTCGGGTACTGCGTGCAGGGTGGTGGCGGTGGCCAGGTGACGGGAGCTGGCCCTGGTCAGCCCCGGCCACCAGACGTGAAGGGACAGAGCTGGGCAGGGGTGGCCGAGAGCCCCGGGCTCCGGACACTGTCTGGTGTGGGCTACAACCAAGCTGTTCGCGACCAGGCTGAGCGCGTTTGTTTTTTAAAAGGTGAAGGGAGTGGTACACGGTCTTGGGCAAAACTGAAGACTGAATGCCCATTTTGGGATTAGTCTTTACCTAGAATTGGAGAGCAGGGTTGGCCTGTGTTAGCTTCCAGAAAACTTACAAATTGACCCTTCTTGACTGTCCCCCACCAGCATTTCCTTTAAAAGCTAAAACAAAACCAAAGCCTCCCCAAAAGGATTTTGAGGGGGAGGGCAGTTGAGGGATTGGAGTCCAATAACTCCACCTGAGTGCTTAAAAAAATTGCTTTGGAGTATTATTAGAATTGTTTGGAAACAGCTTTGGGTTAAGTTGTCCCGTTTTTGCATGGGGCTGAATTATTAGTTCTGTGAATTCCTAATTGATCTGAGTGACTTTTGCTTTGGATTAGTGATTGTAAAGGAAGTTTGAAAGACTGATCACTGCACCTAGTAAAGTTTATTTATTTTACTGGTATCTTTATTACGATTTTATCAATAAGCTACATGGCTTAATATCTACAGATGCGTAGTTTATGCATCATGCTTAGAGTTTATGTAATTTTTAACTTTAAGAAGTTTAAAATATACTTTTATGACAACTTGATTTTTCTTCTGTTTTTAACCCAGAAATCTTACAGTTAATGTGGTTGAACTAATCTGAAAAAAATTCCTTGTATGAGTGAATTGACACAACTTTGTCCTAATTCATTTTTGTCAACTTGAGAATGGAGCATTTCCTCTAGTGTGGAAATCCAAATTTAAAACTCAGTTAAAAGAAAGAGTTTTCTCATTGTTTGGCCTTCTTTAATTTCTTCTAAGTAGTAATTTCATCTCTTTAGGAAAGCGCTTTATTAAATGAGTACCACATATAAACAGACTAGTGCAACGTCTGGTTTATAAAAGGTGCTCAGTAAAATTGGGGTTCCACATGACATTTCTAGAGTTGTTATTTTAGACTTCATTATCTTAACCTACTCTTTAGATATTTTTGAATTACATGCATACTTTATTTTTAAATTTATGCATCTAAAGGCATCTAGAAGGATATTAAGTCCAGGTATGTCTTGATCACTGCTATGGTCACAAGCACCTGAAAGAAGTGTTTAGCATATAGTAAAGACTTAATAAGTATTGTATTTTAAAGAAATGAATGAGTGAATGAGTTTATTATAGAAAACCATTACCCAGCCCTATACTCTGTTGACAGGCAAAAGCATTTGGCAATAATTTTTCCTTTATATTATGCATTAATATTGGGTAGAGGCTTTATGTTTATTTATTATATAAAAAATATTTTTATTGATTTTTAGAGAGAGAGGGAGGGAGAGGGAGAGAGAAAGACACTTATTTGAGACTTCCTGCTCCCTACTGGGGATGGAGCCCTCAAGCCCAGCATGTGTCTTGACTGGGAATCAAACCACCAGCCTTTTGGTGCATGGGATGACTCCCCAACCAACTGAGCCACACCAGCCAGGGTGAGGCTTTATGTTTTAAATAATGGATTAAAAAATAAAAAAAAGAAGGAAGATTCACATTTCTTAGAGCCAGGCTACATACTATTACTGACTATAGTAGGGAAATGGAAAAAAAAGTAATTGTAACCAGCTATTTGGCAATAGGGCTTAGGAGGATTTTGCCCCAGAAAAATAGAATAGTATTGTGTGTTCTTTCACATGAAAGAAATCTAAATTTGGTCATCATTCACTTTTGAGAAAACATTTGGAAGACCACCAATTCTTGTTTTGTAGGTTCAGGATAGTTGTTTAGTAGGTTCAGGAGACTAGGTCAGGTTAGGAGGATTTCTAATTTAGGCTGTAATGTCCTCTCTCCCCAGAACCCAGTTCATACTATGATACTAATTTAAACGCAGAAATATTTAAACAGTGTTTCTTTGTTTCCCAAGTTCAATAAGTGATACTTCTGGGATTTACCTATCCAGCAGTTTTCAATATTGGTTTCAATTAGCCTGGAAATCTAGGACTGAGCCTTTGATCATGTTTAAAGCTTTCCGGGTAATTCTAAGATGCAGACAGGGTTGAGAAATTGCTGCTTTTGTTCAGGGACATTTTCCATAGAAATTCATTCAGTGTCAGAGGCTGGAGAAGAAAACAGGTTTAAGTTAAATAGGGTATGTGTGTGCGTGCACATGTGTGTATAGTTGTATTATTGTTGGAGAATTAGTAAACATTTTAAAACTACATCTCAACTCTTTTGTAAATTAAATTTATCAGGTTAATATTGGTTAATAAAATTATATAGGTTACATGTCAATTCTTGGTTCTGGTACAGTATATAACAAAAGTACAATATATAACAAAAGTACAGTATATAACAAAAGCTGAGGTGCTCAGGAACCATTTTTCTTATGTACTGAAAGATGTTCCAGACAACTAGAATGGAAAGGTTCTGAGAAGTTCATGAGGTTTCTATGAGAGGTTAGTTTCTTTAACCCACAGAGAAATGAGCTATGTACCCATGTTTTCTCTGTCCAAACACACAATGGGTAATATTTGCCCTGTAGGATTTCGGTGACTGTGTTAAGGCCGTTAGGCTTCCATGAGACCTACCTGCAACTTGCCCTATCTTTGTACTCAGTGTACATTAGTGTTAGGTTATTCCTGTTTTTGGAATTTATATTAGACTCATCAGCTCCTTAAGTACTATTTCTCATAAAATTGTTCTGAGATTGAGAAATAACAAAAACACTTAGCAATGATAGTAATAATTACAACCTTTATATATTGCTTACTCTGTGCCAGATACTACTTGGCATCTGTTCATTCATTTAGTACTCAGAATAACCCTATGGGTAGTATTATCCTTACTTTAAGACAAAGAAATGAGGCAGAGAGAGGAGAAATGGCTTGTCCAAGGTCATACAGCCAACTTGACTAGCCATCAAACATTAACTAGTCTGGGGTTGCCTTCTGGAGTAGGCTGCCTATCATTGCAGTTGTATCTGAGAATGTACTTCATCTATCTGCAGTAGATTGGACTTCTCTGAGTAGATTATGTCTGTGGGAGGAGAAAGAGAGGGATGGACTAAAGATAATTTAAAATTTGATGAGACCAAATAAATCAGGATACTTGCAACATGTGTATCATAGTGTTAGTTAGGCAGTTAGACCGCAGAATGATTGATGGCAACTTCTTTTGTAGATCAGCTATGCATGCTTGGCAGCCCAGTATCTCCCTCATCCTATATCCAGCCTGCTAGGAAAGCATGACTCTCTACCTTCAAAATATATCCAGAATCTGACACTTTTTAAAACTGTTCCTGCTGCTCTTCTGATCTAAGTAGCCTAACTGGTCGCCCTGCTTCCACCCTGCCCATTACAGTCTATTCTCAATACAGCAGCTGTGGTGGGATCCTTTTTAAAACTTAACACATCACTCCTCTGCTCAAGAACTGCAGTGACTCATTTCACATGGAGTAAAAGCTCTACAACGTACTTTTACAATGGAGGCCTTACACTGGGCTCCAAGGCCCTTTGTAATCTGTCTGCCTCCCTCAGTTACTCACTAGCTTATTCTAGGCATGCTGGCCTCCTTTAGTGCTGTTCCTTGAACATACCAGATATACTCTTGCTCCAGGGCCTTTGCTCTGTCCCTCTGCCTAGAATGCTCTTCTCAGTGTATTCTCTTGGCTAACATCCTCACTGTCTCCAGTCTGAACTCTTTAATCTATTTTTCTTGTCTCTTCAGATGAATGGCTTTAGCTGCGCCTAACATTCTTAAGGATCAAAATGAGGCTAAAACGCTTAATAAACCAAAAAGTACTAGATGAACATATGCAGTTATGAACATAATGACTCATGCTAATTTTCTTGCATTAAACATGAAATGTGTTTACACAGCAAATGGTGTTTGAACTTCTCATATCCAGAGAATCTCAAAGCATGAGGAGCTTATCCTAGGTATGGGAAGGATAACCTGTACTGTTAAAAGGAGTAATTTTAAATCATAGTACCTGTGGTAGTGTAAACTTGAATTACTGCTCTTGTTTTTTTTTTTTGGTATCTGCAAACTGTTTGACTGCATCTCTTCTATGTTCTTTTTCTTGAATGTCAGTCCCACTTTAATATTTCCAGCCTGATGGACAAAAGCATTCCTTTGTCTTCAATTTCAGACGAATATTTTTTAGGCATTCTGCCTGCAAAGATTTGTGAAGACACTGACCCAACATGGACTGACTGCATGTTAGCAGTATACAGAGGGGTAGTATACAAGTGTGCTGAGAGAGCCATTTTTCAAAGCATGATGAGCTACGTGACCTCCACTCTACTGACTAATCTTGTTTCACTCTCTAATTTGAATCATACCCTAATTTTTACAGATAAGGAAACTAAATCTTGGAGAGGTACAGTCTCTTTCCCAGGTTATACAGATTGTGGACAAGGGTAGTAAAACTTTCTGCATGTTAACTTTGGACTGAGAATTCTGCTAATTACTGACCTGTATTATCCTTTTTAAAATTTTCACCGTGTTCTCCCCATTTTACAGGAGAGGAAATTGAGCCTTAACTTAAGGGTTAAGAGATTATTGGCTCAAGTTTCCTCAGTTAATTAGTGACAAAGTTGGGGTTTAATCTGCCATCACTTGCTAGAGTTCCACACACACCTCAATAGCCCTCTGACAGCTAATTAGGGACTGATCTGTATTTAGAATCTGACCTTCCTGGTGCCTGGTCCATGCCTGTTTTGTTTTTGTTTTCTCTCTCTCTTTTTTAAATTTATTTTTATTGTTGAAAGTCTTACAGATGTCCTCTTTTTCCCCCCCTGCTTTGTTTTAAGAGATCCAGTCATTGCCTGTATGCTTTTGGTTAGCAATATTTTGTGATTGAGATTTTCACTTTTTTCCCTGCTTCTTGAGAGGAGTGAGGTTTAAATAATTTTGTGGAACAGTACATTTTTCTCAACCTTAGGAGATGAACTGCTTTCACATTTCTGGCTAGATGAAACTAACACAAAGATCAAATCCATTCCTATCCAGGAAAGGATAGAATCAAAAGGAAAAAAATAATGAGGTAAGACATGTGAGTAGCTTTAAAATTCTGTTTTAATCATACAGGGTCGGAGATTTTATTGTATTTTATTTTTTTAATACATCTTTATTGATTTTAGAGAGAGGAAGGGAGAAGGGAGAGAGAGATAGAAACATCAATGATGAGAGAGTCATTGTTCGGCTGCCTCCTGCACGCCCCTGACTAGGGATCAAGCCCACAACCTGTGCCCTGACCGGGAATCGAACCCCGATCACCTGGATCCTAGGTCGATGCTCAACCGCTGAGCCACGCCAGGCCGGGCAGGGTGGGAGATTTTAGCTCCATGGGTGTCATGCTGGGCTTACTTTAAGTAAGCTGTGTTTGGTATCTTTCACAAGAGAGCTGTTGACAATATCATACTTGTCATGCTTCAAAGTCCAAATCGTGATTCACCATTTAGGCAACCAGAGTAAGTCCATGGCACTAACAGTTGGTGTCAGCCCCTCTCACACTTTCAGTATACTTTTGAGCTTGTAGCTGGAAGGAAGCAGAAAGTTCACTTTCCCTGTGGTATTTTGCGTCATCTTGAAATGTTGAGTAGTTTGTTGTTGGGAGTCTTGGTCAGGAGACCATTTCTTCTCTGCTCTATCCTACCTTTTCTGAAAAATGAGGGAGGAGCTCAAGGGGAATAAATTCAGGGAGAGCTCTTTCTAGGGGGTTTACAAAATGTACCTCTAGGTCTACAATAAAGGTGGAACCACACCTGCATTCTAGATCTCTGTCCCTCTGAGCCTCACTTTACTATCTGCTTAAAAACTACTTAAAAGTACTGCCTTGGCTTATGCCCTGAGGTACCTAAAATGAGGATCAAAATGAGACTAGCCCTAGCTGGTGTGGCTCAGTTGGTTTGAGTGTCATCCCGTGCACCAAAGAGTCATGGTTCAATTCCTGGTCAGGGAATGAACCCAGGTTGCTAGTTCGATTCTCGATTGGGGTGCATGTGGGAGGCAACCAATCTATGAATCTCTCTCACACTGATATTTCTCTCTCCCTCTCCCTCTCCCTCTCCCTCTCCCTTCCTTTCTCCAGAATCAATGAAAAACATATCCTTGGGAGAGGATTAAAAAAAACAAAAATGAGAGAGATTAAAGTGCTTAATAAGCTAAAACTATCAGATGAACATATGTCAATATGAACATATCACTTGTGGATTTTCTTGTATTAAATATGAAGTGTGCTTCAAGATCTACAACAAACTGTTTGAACTGCCCATAGCAGCCGACATCCTGAAGGGCTCATGCTAACAAAAACATCAAATATTCAAGGTAGTACCAGAAGATAACTGGAATTCTAGAGCTGGGTGGGGTGAGGTTCTACAGAGTTGTGTGGCTTTGAATGGGAAGCTTGCTGGCAGTAGAATTTGGAATAGAAATACTGCTCTTTCTAGCATACTGCTCCTTTTTTTAAAAATCATTTTTTATTTTTCAATTACAGTTGACATACATTATTAGTTTCAGGTGTACACCCCGGTGATTAGACATTATATAACTTTCTAAGTGACCATCCTGACAAGTCTTGCACCCATCTTGACACCATACAGAGTTATTGGAATATTATCGACTATATTCCCTATGCTGTACTTTATATCACCATGACTGTTCTGTTACAATCAATTTGTACTTCTTTTTTTTAAAAAAATATATCTTTATTGATTTCAGAGAGAGGAAAGGAGAGGGAGAGAGAGAGATAGAAACATCAATGATGAGAGAGTCATTGATCGAGCCCACAACCCGGGCATGTGCCCTGACCGGGAATCGAACCCCGATCGCCTGGATCGTAGGTTGACTCTCAACCGCTGAGCCACGCCCAGCCGGGCTCAATTTGTACTTCTTAATCCTTTCACCTTTTTCACGTATCTCCCCAACCCCCCCTCCAATCTGGCTACTGTCAGAATGTTCTGTTTCTGTTTGCTTGTTCATTTATTTTGTTTTTTAGATTCGATTGTTGATAGATATGTATTTATTGCCATTTAATTGTTCATATTTTTGATTTTTTTTTCTTCTTAAAGAGGACTCTTTAACATTTCACGTAATACTGGTTTGGTGGTGATGAACTAACTCCTTTAGGTTTTTCTTGTATGAGAAATTATCTGTCCTTCGATTCTAAATGATAGCTTTGCTGGGGAATCTTGGCTGTGGGTCCTTGCTTTTCATCACTTTGAATATTTTTTGCCAATCCCTTCTGTCCTGCAAAGTTTCTGTTAAAAAATCAGCTGACAGTCTCATGGGAGCTCCCTTGTAGGTAACTAACTGTCTTTCTCTTGCTGCTTTTAAGATTCTCTCTTTGGCCTGGCCGGGTGTGGCTCAGCGGTTGAGCATCGACCTAGGATCCAGGAGATTGGGGTTCGATTCCCGGTCAGGGCACATGCCCGGGTTGCGGGCTAGGCAGCCGATCAATGACTCTCTCATCATTGGTATTTCTATCTCTCTCTCTCCCCCTTCCTTTCCTCTCTCTGAACTCAATAAAGATATGTTTAAAAAAAAAAAAAAAAGATTCTCTCTTTGTCTTTAACCTTTGGCATTTTAATTATGATGTGTTGGTTTTTTTAAAAATATATTTTTATTGATTTCAGAGAGAAGAAGGGAGAGGGAGAGAGAAACATCAGTGATGAGAGAGTCATTGATTGGCTGCCTCCTGAACTGCCTTTGCTGGGGATCCAGACCACAACCTGGGCATGTTCCCTCACTGGAAATCGAACCATGATCTCCTGGATATGATGTGTTTTGGTGTTGGCCTCTTTGAGTTCATCTTGTTTGGGACTTTGTGCTTCCTGCACTTGTATGTGTATTTCTTCATCAAGTTAGGCAAGTTTTCTGTCATTTTTTCAAGTAGGTTTTCAGTGTTTTGTTCTGTTTCTTTTTCTTCCAGTATCCCTATTATGTGAATGTTGGTGTGCTTGTGGTTGTCCCAGAGGCTCCTTACACTATTCTCATTTATTTGGATTCTTTTTGCTATTGTAATTGGTTGTTTTTTGCTTCCTTACATTCCAAATTGCTGATTTGGTTCTCTGCTTCATCTGTTCTCCTGCTGATTCCGTGTAAATTATTCTTCATTTCAGTTAGTGTATCCTTCATTTCTGACTGGTCTTTTTTAATGCTTTTGAAGTTCTTACTCAAGTTCATTCAGCATCCTTATAACCAGTGTTTTGAACTTTGCATCTCATAAATCACATGTCTCTATTTTGTTTATTTCTTTCTGTGGAGATTTGTTCTGTTCGTACACTTGGGACATGTTTCTTTGTCTCCTCATTTTGGCAGACTCCCTGTGTTTGTTTCTGTGTATTAGGTAGAACTGTATCTCCCAGGTTTGGTAGAGTGGCCTAATGTAGTAGGTGTTCTTTAGGGTCCAGTGGCACAGCCTCTCCGGTCACCCAAGTTGGGCCCTTGAGGTGCATTCCACATATGGGCTGTGTACACCTTCTTCTTGTAGTTGAGCCTTGATTGCTGTTGGCAAGTCAGTGGGAGGGATTTACTCTCAGGCTGATATGCTGTGACCACTGACCACAGACATCCGACCACTGTGGAGGATCAGCTGTGCAGGGGCCCACCCTACAGATCAGGACTTACTTCAGTGGGGCTCTGGTGCCTACTGAGTCTGTCTCTTAAGTGTGTTGCTTGTGAACATGGTTGGGTGGTGGTGCTTTGATGTGGTATGAAGCTGTTCACTGGGTGCATTGGCTCTGGAGCCTCATGTGAGGTGCAGGCCAAGGTCCACCGCCACCTGTGTTCTTCTCTGGGGCTACTTGGCATGAGCTACAAAGCAATCTGCAGATGGCTGCTACTTGTGCTGGCTTTAGAGGTGCCCATATGAGGCCAACCTGTGAAACAAGGTCAGCTGCTGCTAGTGCCAGTCCTGGGGCCACTTACTGAGAGGTACAGAGCTCACTGAGGCCAGATGCTGCTTGTTTTAGAGATTTTAGGGAAATCTGACACATAAGACAGGCCGTTCGTATGGAAAAGCCACTGGAAATAGCTTGGATGGGCCCACAAGTTAGGTGAGGCAGGGCCTCAGGCAGTCACCAGTGCAGGGTTAACAGTGTGAGCCAGGTTGATGGCGTCTTAGATATTCCCCACCACCCCCTCGCCTCCTGACTCTGTGTGAGGTTGGCTCATCAAAGGAACAATGGCTTCTGCCAGCACTTCTGTCTGGGAGAAAGCTTCCCCCTCAGCTCTTGCCCTGATGCCCGACAATTCAGTTCCTCGGTCATTCATTTCCTCCATGTATGTCTCTGGTGCCTTTCAAGCTGCTGCCCTAGCACTGGAGCTCAGAGGGAGTGAGTTGGAGTAGGTCTGTGCATGTGCCCTTTAAGAGGAACACTGGGGACTCCAGGAGCCCTCAGTTACTTCATCCTCAATTTCTGCTGGTTTTTTTACAGCCAGAAGTTACGGAGACTTCTCCTCCTGGCACTAGAACTCTGGTCTGGGAAGCCTGGTGTGGGGCTGAGACCCTTGCTCCTCAGGGGGGACCT
Source organism: Miniopterus schreibersii (assembly GCF_964146895.1). Lineage (NCBI taxonomy): Eukaryota > Metazoa > Chordata > Mammalia > Chiroptera > Miniopteridae > Miniopterus > Miniopterus schreibersii. The sequence goes on along the minus strand of NC_138101.1, from coordinate 111,364,593 downwards.
CTGAAGCCCAGATATCCCTCCCAATTTTTATCTGCCACATGTGGGTGTGGGACCAGCCCATTCTGCACCTCTATCCCTCCTACCAGTGTTGATGTGGCGGCTTCTTTAATTCCCTAGTTGTAGGACCTCCATTCAGCCAGATTTCAGGCAGTTCTGAATGATGGTGGTTCTCTAGTTTAGTTGTAATTTTGATGGGGTTTTGAGAGAAGGTGAGTATTTCCTTTACCTATGCCACCATCTTGACTGGAAGTCCCACTGCTCCTCTTTCTAGCATTTGTTGCTCTTCTGGGTTGCATCTTTCAAAGGTCACACCATGATGTCATGCATTGAGTAGTGGGGTGAGTATTTGAAAAAGCTTTCTCTGACTCCTTGGGATAACAGAGCCCACGCAGGCAGTCCATTGACTCTATGGTGGGACCCACTTTCCTAGGAATGTTACATGTATCCTTAGGCGGAGGCTGAAGCCAGAGCTTTTTTAAAAAAAATTCTTCAGCCTGGCCAGCATGGCTTAATGGTTGAACATCGACCTATAATCCAGGAGATCAAGGTTTGATTCCTGGTCAGGGCATGTGCCCAGGTTGCGGGCTCGATCCCCAGCAGAGGACGTGCAGGAGGCAGCCGATCAGTGACTCTTTCATCATTGATGTTTCTATATCTCTCTCCCTCTCTCTTCCTCTCTCTGAAATCAATAAAAATATATATTTAAAAAAAAATAATTCTTTATTCCTGGCTGGGTGGCTCAGTTGATTCAAGCACTGTGCCATACACCAAAAGATTGCGGGTTCAGTCTCCATTCAGGGAATATACCTAGGTTGTGGGTTTGATCCCCAGTTGGGCCAGTATGGGAGGCAACCATTCCATGTTTTTCTCTTGCATTGATGTTTCTCTCTCTCTCTCTCTCTCCCTTTCTCTCTCTAAAAAAGATGAAGATTTAAAAAAAAAAAAATTAAAAATTATTAAAAGCATAAGATTTTGAGGCATGTATAAATGTGCTTTATTATATTAAAATACTACTTTAAATAAAGGGGAATTGATGGGTTGAAAAATGAACTCAGCCCTAAGGAAGTTATTGGGGCCTGTTTCTTTCAATGAAGAGTTTAACTGACTATATATATCTACAGTTGCAGAGAGTTCATGAGTTTCCACTGGAAAAGACTGTTATACCCGTCTTAAGCGAGACTAATTCACACAGACGAAATTGACCGTTTGGAGATTTATTAGCCGGCCACTATGAGCGGACTTCTGCCCTAAACAAACAGTTTTTGCAGGGAGAATATAAATGCAAAAACTACATCTTGGGAGGTGGTACGCAGGTGCCAGCTAAGTGTTAACTGACCTTCTGCGGTTAGCTATTTTTTGGAATATGTGGGCGGAATTCTTTTACAAAGAGCCAGAGGATGGGGAGAAGGTCATTGTTTTTACATGATATAATTTGTTTCTCCTGTTTATCTGCAAAATAACGATTGTAGCCCTGAAAATGGGAGTGCTGTATTTCATATCAAGGAAGTATTTCATTAACAAAAAGGATATAGTGGGAGAACTGCCATAGATCCTCCCAACTGACTACATTTATTTAAAGTCCCAGTCAGTCTTTATCAGAAGATACCTAAACCACTTCTGATGCCATTGTAATAACCTGGCTATTATTTAACAGGAAAGGAGGAAAGGGAAGGCTAAATAATATAGTCAGGCCATTTAGATAGCTTTGCCACAAAGCTGCATTTAACACTCTCCATGTCTGTTCCTCACTGATTGATGGGGGAATGGACTAGACAAAGGAAGTTTAGACACATGCCTAGTAAGATCTGAGTGACGTGGGAAGGTGCTTGCCCATTAGTTATACCTGGGAGCGAGTCAGTGGCCAGAATAGGCATGATCACTGCAAGCGTGTGAAACCTAAATATTTAAACTTCTATACAAAGGAGCCACTCTTTTTGTTTTTACTTTTCAATCTCTGGCGCGCTGGATTCCTGGCTGTCCTGTGGCAGAGGCTGTGCTCCCCTGCACCCACATGGCCCATGATGGACTGAATGTGGACTGAATGCTAAACTAGACTCGGCTGCACCATGGAACGGAAGCTCTGGACACTGGCCTTGCTTTTGGCTCTCTTGCAACCCCAGCTGCACCTCTGTCAAGACTGGTTTAAGCGACATGGGACTTTGGAACCCGAGGAATATAACTTCACACAAGTAAAGCCATTTCCCACATCTCATTCTCCCATGTGAATCTAAGAAAATTCGTTTTCTGAGGATACCTCAAGAACCTCCGCCTTGCTCCCATGAGGGATGGGGAAGTTTGATTCTCCAGTAACACTTCCTTTCTCTTTCTTGGCTGCTTGTAGTTATTTCATGTGGCTCTTTTCCTTTACTCCTTCCAGGGGCTTCTTTTGCTATTTGATTTCTTGGAAAAAAGGTGTGTGCTAAAACTGAAATTGACTGTTGTAGGTGTGTCAACACACAAGTAGGCAGATTCTTCAGATCAGCAATATTTTGCCTAGAATGTCTCTTGGTGACAGAACAGAGATCATCTCAGGTTAGTCAGTTCCCAGGTGCTTCACTTTGGGCATCTCTTGCCTTGCCAGGAAGGTTGCTTTTAAATGAGTGGAAAATCTTGCAGTCTTTTTTTCTTCTTCGTCAGAATATTGATACTAGTTTTGATTTTGTAAAGAAACTTTTGTTTTTTCTTTCTTTTTTAAAATATGGCTTAGAAATTGGACTTGAAAGGCTGTTCTAAAGAGGGAGTTCTAAAATGTTTGGGCAGTAGTAATGTCAGGGAGGAAAAATTATCCTCTCCCCTTCAACCTTCTTTCTGGACTAATAACATGAGACAGATTAATAAGATAAAAACAATAGTTTAATAACATGTATAACTTCTATATACATGGGAGAAACCCACGACACTGAGCAATGCACCGAAATGGTGTACGCCATCTCCTTAAATTCCACCTTCAATTAAAGACAAAAGATGATGTTGGGGTGGAGATGGGAAGAGTCAGTTATGGGAGGTTACCAGGCAAAGCATGGAAAAGAGTGTTATGCAGATTTAAGTTCAGGCCTTCTCTGTCAATAGTGAAGTGAAGGCAGGCCTGGCATAGTGAGGGAAAGAAACACCCTTATGGATGGAGATTTCCTTTACAAATGTAAATGTCCTTTACAAAGGCTAACCTCGACTTGGTTTTTGGAGCTTCGCCCAGGTGTGCTATTTCTTAAAGTTAACCAGCCTGAAATAGTATTCCAGAGTCATTTTGGGGTGACAAACTCTGGTTCCCCTTCAGTAACATCTCTGGGCTGTCTTGTCTCCCTTGGGTACACTACTATGATAAAAAATTATTTCAACCTTGTTTTATTACTCTGGATGTGTAATTTTAATTACTTAGAATATGTAATTTTAATTCCTGGGTCATTATTTTGTGATCTTTATCCTCTATTCGGGATGTATATGAAGCTTCATTGGTATGATAGTGCCATGCTCAGTGGAGATGTACCAGCATCTATAGACCTTCAGCTGGCTCTTGGTACTGAGAGATATGTAGCTGGAGTGCATCTTTGCCAGTTAGCTTTATGAGCCTTGTAGAAATCTTAGTTGAACTATAAAATGCAAGTCACTTCTATTTTGGAAACCTCTGATTGTAGACCTGACTCTGAGGAAGAATAGGAAATACTCTGCATGGGAGTTCATATGAGTAAACCAAAATTAATTTTAGACTATAATAAGGAATTATAAGCATTTATTTGAGCAAAAGGAGCTGTAGTCCTGGAGACACATATTCAGATAGCAACTTTTAAACTGTGTTTCACCAAGACAAAGAGGAGGCTGCCTTTTATAGAGAAAGTTCTTCCCAGGTTATCAGTTAGGTACATTTTATGTAAACAAGCTATCCAGATTACGCACTTCTGATTGGGTGGGGCAGGTCTTAGTCCATTGAAAGAAAGAGGAAACTGAGTTCAGTTTGAGCTTCTTTGCAGTACACAGTCTGTGAGGAGTCCTTGTCAGCAAGTGATCACTAGGCTCTTATTTATAAATTTGGGCCCTTGGTTGACCATGGGGAGTCTATTTCAGCAGATAAATTCATTCTTGGGGTTCACATCGTATGAATCTCAGGGCCCACATATGTATTATAGCTATTTGTTGCAAAACTGAATGTCGGGTTAAAAATACTTTATAAGTAAGTTCTTTCCTGTGGATGATGTTTCTGTTCTTGGTGGGCAAAAAGGGGAAAAGAAGTTAATAAAGATTATATTTCATAAACTCCTGTCTCACTGCAAAGTGAGTATTGATCAGAGGAGGTCTGTCCTTTGCCTCTTGAGAAAAGACTTCATTCCAGCCCGGCCGGGCGTGCGGTTGAGCATTGACCTAGGATCCAGACGACCGGGGTTCGATTCCCGGTCAGGGCACATGCCCGGGTTGCGGGCTGCAGCCGATCAATGACTCTCTCATCATTGATGTTTCTATCTCCCTCTCTCCCTTTCCTTTCCTCTCTCTGAAGTCAATAAAGATACATTTAAAAAAAAAAAAAAAAGACTTCATTCCAAATTTAGGATTCTGTCCATTAATGAACCTATGTTTTTTTCAAGGTGTAGTTGATTACAGCTATTCCATTAAGTATGATTGTAATTTATTCTTTAAACCAGGGGTGGGGAATGTCTGGATCACTGGCAGTATATGGCCTGTGTAATCATTTGTCTATCCCTGCCAAGGCAACTGCAGGTGGGACTCGAAATTCAATAAATCTGGGAACTTTTTTCATAGCATCATAAATTTATATTAAGTGAATCATAATATTAACATAAATTTCGAGGGACAAGTAAGGAGCGTCTATTATGGGATAGACAGGACACACACAAGTATGTGATAGGACAGACACATATGCTTCTCGTAGGCTGCCTGTGACCTGTCTGCCTCTATTGTGGTGACTCAGAGGACAGTCAGTGCCAGGCAGGCTGGGAGTATACACGTTGTGAAAGTGTTAATAAACTTTGGTGAAACTATTGTGATCAGTGGTGATGAGATGAGATGATTCCTTGCAACGTTGATGACAACAATTCCTTGCCTCTGATGATTGACAACAATGTTGTCGACTTCTTTGTTGACACAGACAGTAACTCCAATCCAACCTTTATCCACATGTCCACGATCAACAATCCTTGCAAAACTGAATTTCAGATGAAGATTAAGGAAATTACAGTACACAGAAAAGTCCTCAAGAGTCGATGATACAAATGTTGGATAGGTTCCAAATCCAAGATGCAGGATTAGAACAGCTATCAAAGCAAAATGGTTAGTTATTAAAACTTAAGTGGTGTGACATCCTACAAATGGTGACTACAAAGAAAAGAGAAATTGATGCAGAGTGTCGATCTTTCTAAGGGAAATGGACAAATGATAATTTTTTTATTGAAGTCAAAGGCAAACCTGTGTGCCTAGTTTGTGGTGATGTGTTAGCAGTAATGAAAACTAATTTTGAGCATCATTACAGCTCAGAACATGCTAAACTCAGTGAGTTGGGAGGCCAGATGCATCTGGATAAAATCAGTGCTCTTCAGTGGAGTTTGGAATCACAACAAGTCGCTTTTACTAGGCCTCGTTGGGACAGAGACAATGTTATTCAGATGAGTTATGTAGTGAGTGAGCTAATTGTAAAGAAGCTGAGGCCTCATGTAGAGGGAGAGTTTGTGAAAGAGCGCATGGTGGCTGCTGTGGAGTTGTTAGCACCAGACAAAGTAAAATTGTTTCAGAGTGTTAGTTTGTCTTGGAGAACCATCTCTGATTGGATTACTGACATAGCACAAGATATTGGAAAAACTGAAGGATTCTGCAGATTTCCAGTTTTTCTCTCTGGCTTTTGATGAGACAACGGACATAACAAATACTATCCAACTGGCCGTTTTCGTTTGTGGGTTAACTACAAAGTTTGACGTGAGAGAGCAACTGCTGTCACTAGAAGCCATGCATGGCACTGTAAGAAATGAGGACTTGTTTGAGAGACATCAGTGAAAAAACTTGAGCTAACATTTGAAAAGTTAAGTGGCCTTACTACAGATGGAGCTCCAGCCATGGTTGGCTCCCGAAAAGGGTTAATTGCATTTGTCAAGAAAGAACTGAATCATCTCAGTCTTGATCCAGTGACTTGATTATATGCCACTGCATCGTACACCAAGAAAGGTTCTGTGCACAGTCATTGTGGCTCAACAATGTGATGTCAACAGTAGTGTCATGCATAAATTTTGTCAAAAGCAGAGGGTTTAACAGCCGCCAGTATAAGGAGTTACTGACTGATCTTGACTCTGAGTACGATCTTGTTTATCACTGTGAAGTGCTGTGGCTGAGTCTCGGGACCATGCTCATGAGGTTTTATGAACTGTGGGATGAAGTTGAGCAGTTCATGGAGATGAAGGGAAACCTGTCCAGGAGCTCAGTGATAACAAGTGGCTGTGGGATCTAGCATTCATGGTGGACATTGCCAAGTACCTCTCAGCTGAACGTCAAGCTGCAGGGCCCCAACGAGCTTCCCAGCTCCCTGCTTTCAAATGTGAAATCATTTGAAGCTAAATTAAGGCTGTGGAAAGTGCAACTCGAAAGGAATAACATGGTGCATTTCCTCACTCTGGAAGGACAAAAGCCTTCTACAACACTTGAATATGCTGGTGAATGTGCGAAACTACTTGAGGCATTCAATGAAAGATTCAAGGATGTGGAAAGTAAACAAATGGAATTGAACATCTTTGCTACACTGTTCAATGTGGAACCAGCTGATGTGCCTGATAACCTACAACATGAAATAACTCAGCTGCAAAGCAACCATGAGCTGAAAGCTAGGTACAACCTCCCACTGCCTGACTTCCATAAACATTACATAAGCAATGATGAATTTCCTACTTTGAGGAGACATGCATCTGTGTTTAGAACAACTTACTGCTGCGAGCAGTTCTTTTTAAAACTTGCCATCGCAAAGAGGCGATTGCGCTCCAGACTGACCGATGCTGACCTGGAACAGCAGTTGAGAGTAGCAACATCATCAATACCAGCTAACATCACACCCCTCACAAAAGAGAAGCAGTTCCAGCCATCATATTGGGGGTGAGTTAATTAAATGTTTGACCAAATATAGCAGGCTATTTTTTTAAAAAAATATATTGATTTTAGAGAGAGGAAGGGAGAGGGAGAGAGAGATAGAAACATCAATGATGAGAGAGTCATTGGCTGCCTCCTGCACACCCCTGTCTGGGGATCGAGCCTGCAACCCAAGCATCTGCCCTGACCGGGAATCAAACTGCAATCTCCTGGATCCTAGGCTGAAGCTCAACCGCTGAGCCACGTCCGGCTGGGCAGCAGGCTAATTTTTAAGTTGATAATTTTGTATGGCCTGCAAATGATGTTATAAATATCCAAATGGCCCTTGGCAGAAAAAAGGTTCCCTACCCCTCCTTTAAACACTGGTGTGTTTTTTTTTTTTATGTGGATCTGGACTTTGTAGGGTTGCTTACAAGTCTAGATTTTAGGGTTCCATGTGTACCCTACCAAAGTCTAGGATGAAAAACAGTCATGACACTGTTTAATCCAGTTTCAAAAATTTCAAACTCGCAAGTATTACATTCATTTACAGTGAGTATTACTTTTTTCAGGTTATGTCGCTAATCTTATTTTTCCACAGCCTTTTTTTCCTCAAGCTGTGTGTAAGTGATAGACTGTAATGTGTAGTTCTTGTTACTTCTTTGCTTGAAAAGCATTGGTGAATAGGAATTATATAGCATTAGAGATTGCCTTCTGTCTTCTGAAAGTTAAAGTTACTGAAGAGATCTCAGTTGTTTATTCACTTTGATTTTAGCATATATTTGACTCTTTGCTATAAAAAATCTATCTTATTTTCCATTTCTTATTTATTTTGTGCGAAGTCAGGAATAAGCCTAGCAAAGCTGGTAATCAAAAGAGTGACGTTAAATATTAACCACACAGGGATAAATTTAAGGTGAACATGTTCTTTCTTTACAAACCATTTGCTTCTGTGCAAGCACACTTGGCTCTTTGTAGAGTTCTCTTCTGCAGCAGGAGCAGTAAGTACTGTGTAGTAGCAGCTCATGTTGGCAGCCCCTGGAAGGGGAGGGGAGGCTGTGAATCTTGGGGGTGGGAAGGAGTTATGGTGGTGTTGCTAGGGTGGGATGAGTCAGGGAAGCCCCAAATGCAGGATGACACACATTGTGAAAGCCAGGCAAGGCCCAGAAGGTGAAAAATGGGCATTCAGGAGTGGATGGGCTGCTATTTTCCTTTGTGATGTTTGGGTGCCTCTGCATCCTTGACAGTGATTTGGGCTGGGCAGCAAGTATGGCAATGATTTTCAGAGTTGATGGGGATGATCTCCTGGGAGAGAGGCTTTGTGAACTTGTGACATGTAACCAGAGACTGTGGATAACTTGATGAAATTTTCTCTTCCTTTAATTAGTAATATTCAGAGAGAAACATTCGTTGAAGCGTAATTTGGGTTTTTTGAAAATGAAATTTATTCTTCTGGCCAGGGTATTTGTAGAAGGAAAGAATGAAGGGACTTGTGGGAAGGAGTTTTGGCTGAAGTAAAAAGCAGACAAGAGATTGTGTAGATGAGTGAGCCTAGATGGCAGCCTGCTAGATTATATCCAGCTACCTCTGCTTACGCATGGCTCAGTGCAGCCTCTTCCTTGCCAACCAGTATTCTGTGACCTCAAACTAGATCTCTGTTCCCTTTGTACATGGAAGGTTGACAGTCAAGGCATTGAATGAGTGCTTTTCCCCCTGCCATGTATATGTCTGGCTTTAATTTATATGGTTTGAAACATGGTGTTAAACTATAATATTGACATCTAGTGGAGAAGGACAGTTTGTAAATTGACTGTACACTTCACTTTTCTGTCCCCCAAGGTGATTATTGTAAATAAGTTTTTATCTTCCTTATCCATATTCACATGTGAAAGTATATATTTACGGAGTCGAGCTTCTTGGTATGAAATTCAGGGACACTTTCAAAAAACAGGAGTCCTTAACGAAGCTATAGCAGTGTTTATCAACCTCAACATTGTTGACATTTTGGCTGGACAATTCTGTTGTGGTGGTGGTGGGGGCTGCCCTCTCTATTGTAGGATGTTTAGATGCCAGTAACATCTCCCCACCCCAGTCATGACAGCCAAAAAATGTTTCCTAATGTTGCCAAATGTAATTTCCTCAGGGGGACAACTCTATTTCTCTTGAACCATTTAGCTATAGTCTCTAGGATTCAAGGTGAGAGGAAAACCCAATGGTTTGTTGTCTTTGTCACTTTCACACATTCAAGGCCTCAGGGTTGCACATCACAGACTCTAGGCTCCACAACTCCAGAGGGCACACACCATTAGCTTCAGACTTGATGTGAATGATGTCCTGCCCTCCTTCACTAGTTTTACACAGGGTTTCAGTGTTCATTTGTACTCATTACAACTAGCATACTGTTCTTAGGTGGTGCTTCTAGTCATATTATTGACAGAAAAGACATTACCTGCAATTCTGACAATAGATGGTAGTATAGTTTTCTATTAGCACCAGGAAGTTGTGTAATTTCCTTACTCAAATTCAAGAATAACTTAATTTTCTTCCCTTACACCTTCTCCTCCCCCACCTTTTTTTCCTTTTCTTTTTGTATAATATACTGAAAGACATGGTAAATGTTTTTTCTTTTACCCAAGGATATTTTTCCATTGCTTTTCAGAGAGTGGAAGGGGGAGAGAGAAAGATCGATGCCAGAGAGGCACATCGATTGGTTGCCTCCTGCACACTGCCTGACTGGACCTGGGGGATGGAGCCTGCAACCTAGGTATGTTCCCTTGGCCTGAATTGAACCCTGGACTCTTCAGTCTGTTGGACGATGCTCTAACCACTGAGCCAAACTGGCTAGAGCTAAATTTTTCTTCTTTTAACCAGCAGTTTTATTTATTTATTTTTTACTTCAATTTTAAGATCAGCTACTTCGGGGGGGGGGTTCTTATTAGTACTCACAGTGGACTTTCCTTTTTAGAATCTGCTCTGATGAGGAATATAAAAATGGAATGCCCGTTAAAGTTTGTAAAGCTCTGATCTATGTTTTCTATGAACGTAGCTTTGGCTTGGTTCGAATGCTCAATGCAATTTTGTATTTTTGTGGCCTTTTTGAAATCTCTGATCAACTTCATCTTGACGACCTGGCCCCCTGAGGCAGGCAGTGAACAGAATGGATGTTTGATTTAGAGGTTTGGTTTTCAAGGACATCCTTAATAGAAACCTTTAGTGGGTGGAAACCCCTCAGTGTGTTGCATCTGTGTGCATTGTTACACTTTTTTTGTTAATCTTCACCTGAGGATATTTTTTCCATTGATTTTTTTAGAGATAGTAGAAGGGGGAGAGAGAGAGATAAAAGAGAGAGAAAAGCATTGATGTGAAAGTGACACATCAGTTGGTTGCCTTCCTCATGCACCTGACTGGGACCAGGGATGGAACCTGTAACCCAGGTGCCCTTGACCCAGAATCAAACCATCAACCCTTTGGGTGTTTCTGCCAGTGCTCTAACCACTGAGCAACACCAGCCAGGGTCCATTGTTACACTTTTAAGGAAAATATATTTAGGGATGAACCCATTTAAGTTATTTGATTTCAAGAGTTAGTTTCTTTACCTGAGCACACTGCTGCTGGAATAAGGAACTGGTGGTGTGGGTTTCTGGAAATAGAGATTTAGAAATTCTGGTCTTGATTTGTAGTTTGCCTAGGTGAAGAAAGCTCCATAAAAATGTATTGTTGTGTTCCTGACAATTAAACATTGCCTCTAAGACTATTTGAACCAAAGATGTTAGTGCCTGAGATGTAAAAATATTTATAAAACTACAAATAGAAGTGATTCTTGAAGATGTTTTCAAAAAGCCTGAGGTTTGAAAGTGTGTTGTCAACTCCTGCTATGCCCATGTGCAACGTACTTGATAGGAAATGTTATTATAAAAGTGCAGCTATTCATTCATTAGAGGTGGTTTTCAACACCCTAGTTGTAGAGCACAAAGGGAAACTGGGCTGCTTGGGTGATTACTCCAGGATTACAAAGGTTCCTGGAGAAAGATGGGAATACCAAGTGGTCATTGCTATGACTATTCCTGGATCTATCTGCCTGCATATACAGAACCACGTAGTTGCATTATTTGGGGTTATGAGAACAGGAGTCTCTCTTTTTGTTTGTTTATCTTTATTTCTCAATTACAATTTACTTCCAATATTATTTTGTATAGCACAGCATTTAGGCATCATATACTTTACAAAGTGTTACCCCTGATATTTCCAGTACCCACCTGGCACCATACATTGTTATTACAATATTATTGGCCATATTCCCTATGCTGTACTTTACATCCAAGTGGCTATTTTGTAATTTCCAATTTGTACTTTTTATTTTTCCATCACCATTTATCCACTCTATGCCCTGTTCCACCTCCACCCCCTCCTCCCACCCTGCAATCATTGTGAATTCTCTCTCTTTTTTTTCTCTCTTGCTCAATCCCTCCATCCCTCCCAGCACCTTGTCTGGCTCACCACAGCTTTCTGCCTGCTCCCTATGAGTCTGTCTCTGTTTTGCTTGGTAATTCAGTTTGTTCATTAAAATCCACATGTAAGTGAAATCATATGGTACTTGTCTTTTGCTTGTTTCGCTTAGCATAATGTTCTCCAGTTCTGTCTATGCTGTTGGAAAGGGTAAAATTTTCTTCCTTTTAATGCCAGAGCAGTATTCCATTGTGTAAATGTATCACAGCTTTTTTATCCACTCATCTACTGATGGACACTTGGGCTGCTTCCAAATCTTGGCTATTGTAAATAATGCTGCAATGAACATAGGGATACATATATTCTTTCAAATTAGTGTTTCAGTTTTCTTTGGATAAATTACCAGAAGTGGGATTGCTGGATCATAAGGCAACTCCATTTTTAATTTTTTGAGGTAACTCCATATTCCTTTCCACAGTGGCTGCACCAATCTTCATTCCCACCAACTGCACAAGGGTCCCCTTTCTCCAGGTCCTTGCCAACACTTGTTGTTTGTTGATTTATTGATGATAGCCATCTGACAGGTGTGAGGTGACATCTCATTTTTTAATTTGCATTTCTCATGATTAGTGACATTACACATCTTTTCATTTGTCTGTTGGCCATTTGTATGTCCTCTTTGGAGAAGTGTCTACTCAGGTCCTTTGCCCATTTTTTAAATTGGATTTCTTTTTTTTTTTTTGATGTTGAGTTTTATAAGTTCTTTATAATTTTGTATATTAGCCCCCTATCATTGTGTCACTGGTGAATATGTCCTCTTATTCAGTTGATTATCTTTGCATTTTGTTGATGGTTTCCTTTGCTGTGCAAAACTCTTTAGTTTAATGTAGTCTTATTTATTTTATCCTTTGTTTCCCTTGCCTGAGGAGATATATCAGAAAAAATGTTGCTTTGAAAAATGTGTGAGATGTTATTGCCTATGTTTTCTTATAGGATTTTTATGGCTTTTGAGTCTGACATTTAAGTCTAACATTCAAGTCTTTAATCCATTTTGAGTTTATTCTTGTACGTGGTGTAAGAAGGTGGTCTTACTACATGGTTTGCAGGTACCTGTCCAGTTTTCCAAGCACCATTTGTTGAATAGACTATCTTTAGTCCATTGTATGCTTGTGCCTCCTTTGTCAAATATTAATTGACTCTAAAGGTGTTTGGCCTGGCTGGTATTTCCCAGTGGTTGAGTGTCTACCCATGAACCTGGAGGTCACGGTTTGATTCCCAGTTGGGACACATGCCTGGGTTGTGGGCTGGATCCCCAGTGAGGAGCATGTAGGAGGCCACAGATCGATGATTCTCTCTCATCATTGATGTTTCTATCTCTCTCTCCCTCTCCCTTCCTCTCTGAAATTAATTTAAAAAAGTAAAGGTATGGGTTTGTTTCTGAGCTCTCTGTTCTGTTTCATTGATCTATATGTATGTTTTTATGCCAGTACCATGCCGATGTGGCCTTGTAGTATAGTTTGATATCAGGTAGCTCAGTTCCTCCAGCTTTGTTTTTCGTAAGATCGTTGTTGCTATTCGGGGTCTATTGTGGTTCCATATAAATTTATTCATTATTATTTACTTATTTTAATCCTTACTTGAGGATATTTTTCCCATTGCTTCTAGAGAGAATGGAAGGGATGGAGGGAGGGAGGAGAGAGAGAGAGAGAGAGAGAGAGAGAGAGAGAGAGAGAAGGAAACATCAACGTGAGAGAGACACATCGATTGGTTGCCTCCTGCAAGCACCCAATTGGGGCTGGGTATTGAACTTGCAGCCCTTTGGTGCGAGGGCCCATGCCAAGCACTGAGACACACCGGCCAGGCCCATATAAATTTTTGAAACATTTGTTCTAGTTTGTGAAATACTCCATTGGTATCTCTTTTTAAAAAACATTAATTAATTATTTAAACTTGAGTGTTGAAAGTGTTACAGATGTCTTTCTTTTTTCCCCATTGACCCCTTCTACCCTACACCTGCTCCCCCCCCTGCCCCAGGCCTTCACTACACTGTTGTCTGTGTCCATGGGTCATGCATGCTTGCATATAAATTCTTTGGTTAATCTCTTCCCACCCACACACCCACCCCTGCCTTCCCTTTGAGAATCGTCAGCCTGTTCCATGCTTCTGTGTCTCTGTATCTATTTTGTTCTTGATAGGAATTTCTTTGGGTAGTATGGATATTTTAATGATGTTAATTCTCCCTATCCACGAACATGGTATATGCTTCCACTTATTTGTACTGTCTTTAGTTTCTTTCTTCAGTGTCTTATAATTTTCTGAGTATAGGTCTTTTACATTGTTGGCTAAATTTATTCCTAGGTATTTTATTCTTTTTGAAGCAATTGTGAATGAGATTGTTTTTTAAGTTTCCTTTTCTGATAGTTCATTATTGGTGTATAAAAATGTAACTAATTTCTTGGTATTGTATCCTGCTACTTTACTTTACATTTATCAGTTCTACTAGTTTTTTGGTAGAATCTTTAGGGTTCTCTATGTACAGTATCATGTCTTCTGCAAATAAAGACAGTTTTGCATCTTCCTTTCCAATTTGGATGCCTTTTATTTCTTCTTTTTGTCTGATTGCTGTGGTGAGGACTTTAAGTACTATGTTGAATAAGAGTGGTGAAAGCGGACATCCTTATCTTGTTCCCAGTCTTAAGGGGAATGCTTGCAGTTTTTGCCCATTGCGTATGATATTGGCTGTGAATTTGTCTTATATGGCTGTTAATATGTTGAGGTATGTTCCCTCTATTTCCACGTTGCTGAGAATTTTTATCATAAGTGGGTGCTGGATTTTATCAGATACTTTTTCTGCATCTATTTATATGATCATGTGGTTTTTATTATGTTGTGTATCACATTTATTGGTTTGCGGATATTGTACCAACCTTGCATCTCCAGAATAAATCCCACTTGATCAAGGTATATGATTTTGTTAATGTATTGCTGGGTCCTACTTACTAATATTTTATTGAGGATTTTAGCATCTATGTTCATCAGGGATATTGGCCTGTAATTTTCTTTCTTCTTCATGTTTTTATCTGGTTTTGGAAATAGGATAATGCTGGCCTTGTAAAATAAACTTGGGAGTCTTCCCTCCTCTTGAATTTTTTTGAATAGTTTGAGAAGGATAGGTGTTAATTCTTCTTTGGATATTTGGTAAAATTCACTGGTAAGGCCATCTGGTTCAGGGCTTTTTGGGGGAGTTTTTTTGATTACTGCTTTAATATCACTGTTTGTAATCTGACTATTCAGATTCTCTGATTCTTCCTGATTCAGTTTTAGAAGATTGCATGTTTCTAGGAATTTATTCATTTCTTTCAGATTGCCCTATTTGTTGGCATACAGTTCGTAATATTTTCTTATAATCCTTTGTATTTCTTTGGTGTCAGCTGTTACTTACCCTCTTTCATTTCTGATTTTATTTGGGTCCTCTATGTTTTTCCTTGATAAATCTGGTTAAAGGTTCGTCAATCTTATTTATCTTTTCAAAGAACCAGCTCTTGGTTTCATTGATCTTTTGTATTTTTTTAGACTCTATTTCATTTTTTTCCTGCCCTCATCTTTATTATATCCTTCCTCCTACTCACTCTGGGCTTTGTTTGTTGTTTGTTTTTAAGTTTTTAGTGCAAAGTTAGGTTTACTTGTTTTTTCCCCCCTTGTTTCTTGAGATAGGCCTATAATGCTATGAATTTCCCTCTCAGATCTGCTTTCACTGTGTCCCATAGATTTTGGGTTGTTGTGTTCTGACTTTCATTTGTTTCAAGGTATATTTTGATTTCTTCCTTAATCTCATTGTTAACCCATTCATTGTTTAGTAACATGTTATTTAACCTCCATGTCTTTGTGTGTTTTTCGGTTTTCTTCTTGTGATTGATTTCAAGTTCCATAGCATTATGGTCAGAGAAGGTGCTTGATATGATTTCAATCTTCTTACATTTATTGAGACTTGTTTAGTGTCCTAACATGTGGTCTATCCTAGAAAGCATTCTGTGTGCACTTGAAAAGAATATATTCTACTGCTTTGGGGTGTAATGTTCGGAAAATATCAGTTAAGTCCAAGTCAAATGTATTCTTTGGTTCTTCCATAGGCATTTGAAATGCAAATAATCTAAAAAGTCTATGTGCACAAAATGAAAATATGGCAAAATACAGTTTTTACTACTTGCATAGGGGTTGCTTAAGAGTTTGTGGGGACCAGGAATGCAGTTCTGAAACAGAAAATTATGATTACAGAATGTTTTAAGTATTTTCACTTTAAGCATATAAAACCATTGGAAAAAGATGAACAAAAGTGTTTTGTACTAGAGATGCTCTTACAGAAGCTCTTTTAACGAACAGCTTGGTAATTTTTCTGGTATTATTTATAAAGGGGCATATTATAATGAACTTGAAATCATATTCTCTTAATAAAGACCAGTGTTCCTTTTTAATGTTTTTAGCCCAACAAACGAGCCACATCTCATTATGCAATTTGGTAGTTCAATGTAGCCAGCCCATGTAGGGAGCAACCACTGAGATCCAAGTTTCCCGTGTTGTTTTGATTGCTTTTGAATGTGTAAAAAACTTACCTAATTATTATTATTATTATTATTTATTTTAATTTTTCTTTATTGTTGAAAGTATTACAGATATCCCCCTTTTATCCCTCATTGATCCCCTCTACCCCACATTGACCCACCCCCGGCGTTCACCACACTACTGTCTGTGTCCATGGGTTATGCATATATGCATATAAGTTCTTTGAGTAATCTCTCCCCACCCACTCCCCCACCCCCGCCTTCCCACTGAGATTCATCAATCTGTCCCATGCTTCTATATCTCTGGATCTATTTTGTTTTTCAGTCTGTTTTGTTTATTAAATTCCACATATGAGTGAGATCATGTAAAACTGAATCAAGAAGAATCAGAAAACCTGAATAAGCTAATAACAACTGATGAAATCGAAGCAGTAATAAAAAAAACTCCAAGCAAACAAAAGCCCTGGTCTGGACAGCTTCACAGGGGAGCTTTCTAATTCTTTAAGTTGTAGGGTTAGATAGTTTACTAAAAATTTTTCTTGCTTTTTGAGGTAGGCCTGTAGTGCTATGAACTTGCCTCTTAGGACTGCTTTTGCTATGTCCCACAGATTTTGGGTTGTTGTGTGTTCAGTTTTATTTGTTTCCAGGAAGTTTTTTCTTTCTTTCTTGATCTTATTGGTAACCCATTCATTGTTTAATAACATGCTATTTAGCCTCCATGTGTTTGAATATTTTTGAGTGTTTTTACTGTAGTTGATTTCTAATTTCATGCCATTGTGATCTGAGATGCTTGATATGATTTCAATCTTCTTGAACTTGTAGAAACTTATTTTGTGTCCTAACATGTGGTCTATCGTTGAGAATAACAAATGTGCAGTTTAGAGGAATGTATATTCTACAGCTTTGTGGTGAAATGTTCTGTAAATATCACTTAAATCCATCTGATCTAGTGTGCCATTTAGGGTCACTGTATCAGTGTTGACTTTTTGTCTGGAAGTTCTGTCCAGTGAATTCAGTGGGGTATTCAAGTCCATGAGTATGACTGTATTGCTCTTGATATCTCCCTTAAAGTCCTTAAGGTTATTATTGATAGGCCCTTATTTATTGCCATTTTAATTCTGTATGCCTATGTTTCTCTCTCTGTTTCTTCTTCTTATTACAGTCGTCTCTTCAAGATTTCCTGCAATGCTGGTTTGTTGGTGATAAACTCCTTTAGCCTTTTCTTTTTTTTTTTCCTCTGGGAAGCTATTTATTTCACCATCTATTTTGAATGATAGCCTTGATGGATAGAGTAGTCTTGGTTTCAGATCCTTGTTTTGCATTACCTTGAATACTTCATGCCATTCCCTTCTGGCCTATGGAGTTTCTGATGAGAAGTCAGCTGACAGCCTTATGGGAGCTCCTTTGTAGGTACCAGATTGCTTTTCTCTAGCTGCCTTTAAGATTCTCTCTTTGTTTTAAATTTTTGGCATTTTAATTATGATGTGTCAGATGGTGGGCCTCTTTGAATTCTTCTTGCTTGGGACTCTCTGTGCCTCCAGAACTTGTGTGACTTTTTCCTTGACATGGTTAGGGAAGTTTTCTGCCATTATTTCTTCAAACAGGTTCTCTAACCCTTGCTTACTTTAGACCTCTTCTGGCACTCCTATGATGTTAATATTGTTACCTTTCATGATGTCCCATAGCTCCCTTAAACTGTCCTATTTGTTTTTTTAACTGTGTTTTCTTTTTGGATCTCTGATTGATTTTTTTCTGCCGTCTTCTAATTCACTGATCCAATCCTCAGCTTCCTTTAATTTGCTGTTTATTTCTTCCAGTGTATTATTTATTTTTGCTATGTCATTCTTCATTTCTGACTGGTCATTTTTCATAGTTTTCATATCTTTTCTGATGCTGGTGAGCATCGTTGCAATCAGTATTCTGAACTCTACATATGATAGATTGCTTATCTCCATTTCATTTAGTTGTTCTGGAGACTTCTCTTGTTCTTTAATTTGGGGCTTGTTTTTTTGGTCTCCCCATTTTGGCTGCCTATTTGGGTTTGTTTCTATGTATTAGGTAGGCCTGCTAGGGCTCTCAGTCTTTTTGGAAGGTCTCTGGTGCAGGGCAGTGTTGGACGCTGTCTGTGACTGGCCTTGAGTACCCTGTTTGGAGCTATCCACAACCCATGGCTTGAGGCCGCCTCTGTTGGGGCTGAGTGCGTTTGGACAGGACCAAGATGCACACCAAAGTCTGCTTTTCCAAGGCCCAGGTCCAGAAGCAGATCAAGCAGAGACTCAAAGCACTCTGAAGTCTACCTCTGCCTGCAGTCTAATTAATCTGACTCTCTTCATGAGCCTCAGGCTGTAGAAACTCCATGGGGTAGGGAGAGAAGTTTTCCAGGGTGAGGCAGTTTTTCCCCCCCGAACGCAAAAGGTGTTTGAAAGGTAAATGTCTGCCTGTGAAAGATTTCCTCTGCAGTATGGGGGAATGACTGGGCACAGTAATCCAGAGGTGTGCCCTCTGAGCTCTCTCTCCAGAGCCCACAATCCTAGATTCTCCTCACACAGCTCCAGTCCACTCTACCCTCCCTCTGCTGGAGCCCAAGGTGAGTGGCTGCACATGACTCTGTGCATTGGCTCTTTGAGAGAGCGTCTGCATTTCTAGCTGTCTTTTCCTATCAGACAGAAACCTGGCTGCTTTTCACAGCCTGATATTATGTGGGTACCTTTCTCAGTTCTGGTGCTCTTGGCTTGCAAGTCTAGCCTGGGGTTGGGCCCTAGAGTCCTCAGTCCGAACCCCCCAAAACTGAGATATCCCTCCGGACCTTCAGCTGCTGCCTGTGGGAGCCCGGCCAGCCCCCTCGTGCCTCTGCACTTCCTACCAATCTTTATGCTGTCTCCACTTTTCCTTCTTGGTTATGAGGATGTTCTCCAGCTTGTCTTCAGTTGTAGTTGATTATTCAGGATGGTTTTTCTATATTTCAGTTGTAATTCCAGTTTGGTCCCGGGAGAGTGTCATTGTAGGTTCCACTCAGTCTGCTGCCATCTTTAATCTGTAATTTATCTAATTTTGAGGTATTATTATAAGTTTCTTGGAATATTATACCTTAGTCTTCATTTCATTTGTTTTATTCCATTGAGTCTGTGTAGATCATATGTCTCTCTTTACTATTTTTATTTGAAAATGACTGTTAATGCTGATGGGTGGTATCAGAGTGGGGTGGCTATGGCTGAAAAACTGATCACAAAGTTTCCTTTTTTTAAGTGTTCAAAAGTGGTGACATTTCTTTTATTTGGAATTCTTCCTTTAGATAAAGAAGCCATTCATATAAGCAGAATGCTAAGAAACTAGCATTCTGAGAAACTAGATAAGCTGAGAAGTTCCTTTCCTTTTAAACTAACATCTCTAGCTAGTGTTAAATTCCATATGTGGAAGTTTTTCTCTTCAACCACAGAGATGAAATTGGAGAAAAAATGGAATTCAGTAGGCAAGCGTTGGCTGAGAGATGTCTGTTCTCCATCACTTCATGGGAAATTAGCAATGCCTATGATGACCAGGCTTAGAGCCATGGCTGTGAGGAGTGGGACATTATTCTACAATTGTTGGAATTTGATGCCCCATTATGAGTTTAAGGTTCAGTTTGGTAAGTAAACAAACATTGGTCAATCCATGTACAAAGTTCCAGGCTCCCTGCTGGATGCTGGGAATGCAAAGATCAATATAACTTGGACCTTGCTCATAAAGACCTAATAATGTAGTAAGGGAGGCAGATACACAAATAATACAGTGGTGTATACCTTATAATGATGTAGAGGGGAGGTCCGAATGATTGCCTCTGCCCTGGGTGTTGGGGGGATGTGGTCAGGACAGGCTTTCCAAAAAGAATCTGATGGCCAGAGCAAGAGGAGTGGGAGTGGGAATGGCACTGGAAAGGGTACTGCAGGCACAGGGAAACTCCTTCTGAAAGGTCCTGGGTGGATTGGGACATAGGTTAATTTGAAGTCAGTAGGTAATGTTGAACTTGTTGGGGGCTCAGTCCCCAAACATCTTATTTAATGAATTATGCTCATTAGGAGGTCATTTGTTCTAAAAGATTTCCCAATGGATAGGTGTGCATTAGGGAGTAGTTTCTTACATATTTTGCATGTACTATGGATTCTGGTAGATGATTATTCAAAGTTGTAATGTGGAAGACAGATGTCTTTGGAATTGTAAAAGCAATATTCTCTTTTTGTTGAGTATGAGAAAATAGCCTTTATAGAGTCACAAATATTCATACCATCAAGGACGATAGAGATCCTTATTTTACAGATAAGCAACTGAGCTGCTGCGAGGGGTTGCATATTAGCATCACACAGGTAGATCATAGTAGTCTGAGAGCGAGTCTCCTGCTGTGGGGGTCAGAGCCTTCTCCTTGCTGCACACCAGTGCTCATAACAAGGTTAAATATGCCCAAGAAGAAATTAATCTTGACCCATCTTCGTGTTACTTTTTTTTACATGGTGCTAATCTGAGTGAGAATTATGTCTTAAAGAACTGTATCAGTCATCAAGCTGTGTAACAAACTATGCCAACATTTAGTAGCTTAGAACAACAGTATTTATTATCTCTCAGTTTTGTGGGTTAGGACTCCTGGCACAGCTTTGTTAGGAGCCTCTGGCTCAAGGTCTGTCAGGAGATTGCAGTGGAGCTAGTAGCTGGGGCTGTGGATGAATTTCAAAATTCATCCAGGAGAGAATCCTTCCAGATGCACTTACACGGCTGTTGCTGGCATGGGGTGCTTGCTGGTTGTTGGCTCTTGACATCAGTTCCTTGCCATGTTGGCCTCTTCATTGGTCAGCTCTGAGAGAGAGCAAGAGAGACCCCCAGGTTGGCTGCTACAGCCTTTTTATAACCCCAGTTTGGAAGTCACCTTCCATCATTGCTGTTTATTAGAATCAAGAAACTAAAACCCAACTTATAGTGTAGGGGATAGTAATTATACAAGAGTATGAATACCTGGAAATATTTTGGGTTTATCTTGGCCGCTACCTACCACAAGCATTAACTAATTGAGTTGTATGTAAAAGTACACTAAAACTATCTTGAGCAAAATGAGTGGGGAGTGGGGGAGGGAAGAGTTATTGGAAGTTCATGAGGATATATTTAATGGAAAGCAAGGGCAAGGAGCATAGCTGAATCTCACAGGAATGAGAGTTGAGAGTTGGACACCTGTAGGAATGAGGCAGCTATCTCTTTCAGTGTTTTACTTTTAAATTCTCTTGTCTGTTTTCGTTGGTCTTACCTTTATGTCACAAATTTATTTTTCTATATATCTTTATTCTCTTTTTCAAAGAGTTCCCTCCCTGCCTCCCTGCCTCCCTGCCTCCCTCCCCTCTCCTGTATACATAGTGGTAAATGGTCATTCCAGTGTCCTTAATTCTAGGACCACAGAGGACTGACTAGAATCTTGGTGTTCCAGTTTTTCAAGACAAAGGATTGCATTCACTCACCTCAACTAATGGGATGATTTCCCTTTGAAAGGTATCCAGTCAGCTGTAGCAGGGTGTGAAGGTCAAGGCTAAGGGATTTGGACATGATTGTAGAAGGCTTAACTCTGTTTTTTTGTGGGGGATTGATGAAAGGGATGAGGTGTTGGAGGGGGTTAGTGAATGGTTGGGGGAAGCAAATTTCAGAGGGCAATTGGAAATAATTTTTCTGAGATGTATATTTTTTAAAAGCCATAGTTCAGTTTTCATAAGGAATTCCTAAGTATGTAGACCTAAAATGAATTAAGTTATGTAAAACCCAGGTTGGGGATAAGTTTGCACACAATTTTGAAAGGAGAAACCTTAGTGGAAAAGCATGGTTATCTATATTAAATTTTTTAAAACATCTGAGACAAGTTAACTTGAAAGCTGGAAAACTTACTGTTTATTAAAATGATTGTTTCTCTTTCTCATTTGCCCCTTATAAGTTCCAGGTTTATCCACTTTTTAAAAAATGTTTTTATGCTGTGATCATCTGTCAGCTTTCCTGTCTTAGATTATTTTTTAGCAGTCTATGTAATTTGAAATGAAATTTGCATTTTTGTTCTACTCTAAAACTGCCTATTTTGTGTCTTCATAGACACTATGCTTTTGGCTTTAATTGATATTTTGGCTTTAATTGGTAAATTATAAAGTTGCAAAGAAGATTTTTATTGATATTTTTGCATGCTGTTTAATAGCATTTTTATTTTATTTTGTTAATCCTCACCCTAGGATATTTTTTTCCATTGATTTTTTTTTTTTTTTTTAGAGAGAGAGTGGGAGGGAGGGAGCGGGGAGGGAGGGAGAGAGAGACACACACACATCAGTTGGTTGCCTCCTGTACACACTCGATCGACTGGGGCCAGGGATCAAACCTGTAACCCAAGTATGAATCCGTCACCCTTCGGTGTGTGTGTGTGGGGGGGGCGGGGGGGAGGCGACCCAACGCTGTAATCACTGAGTCATACCCACCAGGGCATCCATAGCATTTTTAAATGATGCACCCTTTGAGCTACCTATAAGAAATTTTGTATTATTAAGATAGAAACTGAAAGAGTTTTCTGGAGATATTTTTATTTTTGCTTTGTAGATAAGTTAGTTAATTTTGAGTTTTGTTCTTGGAGTTTGATTTGAGCAGTCAAATAGTAGCAGCAATTAAAGCAGATTAAGTGTATACATCTTAAGATACTGCTCTGTTGGTTAAAAGTTGAAATGGCAGAATCGTCTCTGGGACTTGCCATGAAGTAGATAGCTCTGTTACAGCCCTCACAGGTCCCTGAGTGGGGGACACTGGTAGTGTGTATATGGGTGGGGGAAGCAAGACATATGGATCAGGGCAGAGTGGATGTGGAGACCAGAAAGAGTGCTTCTGACCGTGGCAGGCCCACTGATGTCAGTTAGGTTTGCTGGGTGATACTACTTTGAAAAAAATCTATTCCTGCTATTTACCCTAATCTATTACACAGTACTTCATTATTGTAGATTTAGATTTGGTAATAGTTCTCCTATTTTCTGTTAGAATTTGGTAGGGAAAAAAGATTGTATTGTAGTTGCAGAGATCTCTGGGAAGATGCAACAAGTTTCTCTCCTTTTCTTTTTACACTCATGTGATTTTGCTTGCTGTTTCTGTGAAATCAAAGAGTGACAGCTTATCTGCTTGTAGCTCAAGGAAAAATAACATTGTGTGAGATGGTCAACAGTATTTATTGAGTACTGCCACTGCATGAAGCATTCTACCTGGAGCTGGAAAACTTATGCAGGAAAGTAGAAGAGAGAACATGTCTGCTCCCCGGATATGGTGGATTTAGTGGAGAAAGACAAGAGTATTACATTTAAGAACCAGTGAAGTTGAAAAGGTGAATTTTGATAATGAACAGTTTTCTTTATCTCGCTCGCATCTAAAGATTACTATTTGGTTTGTAGCAGTTGTCAGTCTCTTGGCACCACTTGTCGAGCTCACACAGGCAAGACAAGGCAAAAGACCAAGGTCTGATTGATTTGACCCATAAAGATATACAGCAAACCACTTTTAGATTCATATGGTGGATTACCTATACAGACAAGGAAGAGAATAAGTCAAAGATGTCAGCTTCCTGTAACTCTTGTCCAGCACATCAAAAACAGTGACACTGAAATAAAAGAGGTCCATGACTACATGAGTCATGGGATAATCCGCTGCTAGGAAGCCAAGTCTAGACTGCAGTTAAGTGAGTTTATATTCCAGAACTCTGTTTGGGGCAAGGTGGATGAGTGTGCACCATGTAAGGACAGAATAAGAAGTATGCAGCCCAGAAGAGGGTCCTCACCCCACCATGCTTGTACCTTGATCTCGGACTTTGAGCCTCCAGAGCTGTGAGAAATAAATTTCTGTTGTTTATAAGCCCCCTAATCTGTGCTGTTTTCTTATAGCAGCCCAAATGGACTAAGACAGCCTCCTGACAGCTCCTCAGGCCCCTCTTGTCTTGTATTTCAGGAAGATCATAAAGGGTTCTTCCAACACAATCAGCTGTGGGTTAGACTTTACCTATGCAGCCTATTTGGGTAAGTTCAGGGACTGGACATTCATGATAAAGCCATTCTCCTGCACGTTTCATTTTGTTGTTTGATTGATACTTCCACATACAAATAGTCATATCATCTCTGTCACTTACCTAGCTTATAGTTCCCACTGTCTTGTCCTACATGTCTATAGATCTATTCTGTAATCAGCTATTTGTGAATTAGTTGTTCTTGGCCCTTTTTTCTTTCTACCCTCCTGGTTTTACATAAGTGATTTTGAACCGGTGTGCCTTAATGCACTGGTGTGCTGCAAGAATTTTTAAACCATGCAATACCTGACACTTTAGTTAGGGGCACTGATCTCTTTTCCCTAGATTGTCAAATAAAAAAATGACAACAGCCAAACACAACAATAGCTGTCTGGTGTGAATGAATAAAAATTAAAACTGCTAGGGTTTTGGCTGGTGATGCAGGCTATGAAAAAATTTACAACTGAGAGAAGAGAGAGATGCAGAGAAGGTGTTTATTTTACTTTCCCTGAGGGGAAAGGGCCTGTGTACTGTTAATCAGTACAAGGGCAAAAAACAAAGAATGGCCTGCTCTTTTAAGCAGAAACTGTTGCTAAGAGACAAGGAAGGGAAGGGCTGCATTGTCTTGAATTTGAGCAGATCCCAGGGGCTGTCTTGAAAAGTTACAGTTCGTTTGCTTTCCAGGAGACAGTCTGGCATATGCTCTAGGGAGATGTCTTATCAGTATTTTTCCCAAGCCTGTAAAACATGCTTAGAGCAAAAGTTATGAAGCGTTTAAAAGAGGTTTGTTTGAAGGGGAAGGTGGGAAGGGAACTTTCTACTAAATGTAGCCTTGAGAGTAGCTTATTGTGTCTCGAAGTTTGGATAGAGGGGCTGCTTGAATTAGAGGAACCAACAATCTTGGGGTTTAGTCACCAGGTGCTTCTCATAAATTGAGGAAGTCTACAATAAAGAAAAAGAAAGACCTTTTTCCTGTTTTTACAGTACCTGTGTTGTTGTTTTTTTGTCAGATCAGCAAAAAAATATATTTTTGGTGTGCCACAAAATTTTAGTAATTAATTTACATGTGCCATGAGATGAAAAAAGTTGAAAATCACTGCTTTATGTCCAACCTAAACTTGTTGATGGCATTTATTTGAGAATCCTAGATCAAGGTGTTCTCGATATATTCAGAGCACTAGACTTCTGCAAGCATTGTATCATTATAGATAGCTGTTTGTGTGTGTGCCCGTGCCCACATGTATATTTTAAATTGTGATAAATATACTTAACATGACATTTAAGAGTGCAGTTCAGAGCTTAAATTAGGCATGTTCACATTGTTGTATCACCACCATTCATCTCCAGAGCTTTTTCATCTTCTCAAACTGAAACTGTACTTATTAATAACTCCCTGTTCCCAGCTGCTCAGCCCCTGACAGTCACCTTTCTGTTTTCTGTCTCTATGGATTTGGCTACTCTAGGTACTTCATTTAAGTGGAATCATACAATATTTGTCTTCTGTGAATGGCTTATTTCACTTAGCATAGTGTCTTCAGGATTCATCCATGTTATATAGCATCTATCATAATTCCTTTTAAGACTGAATAATACTTCATTGTATGTATGTACCACATTTTTATCCATTCATCAAAGGACACTTGGGTTGCTTCAATATTTTACTATTGTGAATATGGGTGTATAAAACATCTGTTTGAGTCCTTGCTTTCAATTCTTTTTGGGTATGTATCCAGAAATGGAATTACTGGAAAGATGGCTGTGTTTTGAAACTTAACTTTTGGCAAATCTGTGTTGTCGCTTAATCTTAAATGGGATATGAATAAAATTAATCAGGAAACAAGGTTGCCATACCATATTTACCTTTTGAGGCCAAAATGAATGATTTTATTTTTTAAAGGCAATATTGCCCTTGCTGGTGTGGCTCAGTTGGTTGAGCATCGTTCCATAACCAAAAGGTAACCATTTCGATTCCTGGTCAGGGTACATGCCCTGGTTTTGGGCTCAATCAGTTCCCAGTAGGGGCCATGCAGGAGGCAGCTGATCAATGTTTCTCTCTCTCCCTCTCTGTCACTCTCTCTCTCTAAAAAACAGTTAAAAACATATTAAAAAAAATAAAGGCAATATTATTTCCCTCCTTGATTACAGTAACAATATATTTATTGTAGATAATTAGCAAATGCATAGAGAAAAAAATCACCTATAATCCCACCGTGTAGCGCAATGCTCGTTTTTAATATTTTAAATTAGTATTTTATATTAATATGAACATATACAAGAGTGCCCTGATAGTATGTTTAAAATATATGTATATATATTTTGATATATAATGTATACCTTTAAAAAAATTTTTAGAAAAACCTGGATGTGGGTCAGAAAGCAAGCTTATGTGGTGAGGAATGACCAAAATGCAGGTATTCATCCATCCATCCATTCACTGGTTCATTTTCTCTGATATGTGTATTTATATACTTACATGTTGATGTATATTTCCTACATAGTTGGAGTCATGCTGTAGCTATGACTGAAATTTTCTTTTTCTCTTATTATAAAATTAATACTTCTAAGTAATCTAACATATTATGGTAAAACGACAGGCTTGAGCAGAGCAGGACAGTAGGCCAGGTAGGGAATGTCACCAGGGTAGAAAGTGACATCTAAGTATCCCTAGCAAGGGATGCCTAGCTATGAGCAGAACTGGGGGAGCAAGTATTAGAAATAAGTATTTTTTTAATTACCCCCTAAGGCTCCCTTTCCTCTCCTAGATTGCTCTGGTCATGCAGATCTGACCCACCCTACCCATTTCTCACTTGGCATGTAGCTGGTAGCGTGATTCGACCACCCCACCCCTGGTCGAGGAGCAAGGGGGCTAGAGAAAAGCCCCATCTGACTTTCATACAAGGCCAGGAGATTACAGGACAGGACCTGAAAGGTCAGCTCAAAGAATAGAGCAATTAACCCTCTCCAAGGGGTTAAAGGCACTGACCAATCAATGGAGGCCATGACTCTGAAAGAACACACCTGGAAAGCTGATGAATATTCCATTGGGATCCTCCCCAGACCTCCAGATAAATACCCTTAAGAGGGAGGACCAGCATGACTTTATGGAGCATGCCCAGTGCCTTTCCCCACCCCCTTCCCCCAGGCATGCTATCCTTGTCTTGATCTTTCTCCTAAGCTCCAAGGGCCCTTCTTTTGCTTCTACTTTGTTTCCTGAGCCCATTTTTTCTACAGCTTGTTTCTTCTACCTCTGTGACTTCCTAAATAAACTTTCTCTTATAGTTTTAGTCTTGACTCTGAATTCTTTCTTAGCCAGAACTCAAGTATTGAGGTTGCTGAACTGAGGTCTAACACCTGGTACCCTGTTGCTGCCAACAATATAATTGTTAATTACTATAGGTTATACTTAGAAGGTATATAAATTCCATAATTTACTTAATCATGACAGTACTAATTATACTGGCATTACATTAGTCCTTAGATTTAGTTTTTGTCCTTTAGGTTTTTCTTTTTTAAAAAACTCTCATAAGTAATAATACAACATTTTGTTTGCATGTCTTTAGGGACATTTACTTAGGATACATTTCTAAAAGTAAATTTTTTGAGACAAAGGAATGAAACTTTTGATATATGTTAAATAGGAATTTAAAAAACCCTAGGTGTTATTTTTCATGTATATGTAACTTATAGGTTTGAGAATTATTATTTTGCTCACTGAAATCTTTAAGTCAAAAAAATATTGTGCATCCACCGAGGATCACATTATATTAAGGACTACATAGATATTACACATATATAAGACATGGCCTCTGACTTCTAGGTCACTCAATTCTTACTGTGAGGATGAGAATTATACACATTGTCATTTAAGGCAGCATGTGATAAAGACTATGTTAGTTGTTAAAAAAGTAGGTGCTAAAATAAAAAAGAATATGTTGTCAGATGTCTGAGATGGAAAAGATGACTTTTGGCCTGAGCATTCTGGGACAGCTTCGTGCATGAGATGGGTGGGTGTTCAGTGTGGACATAGGGAACATTTCTGGCAGAAGAGGAATGATGGTAGGAAAGGCCTAGAGGTTGGAAAGGACAGGATTTATTTGTCATCATGAATGGAATTAGTTTACTCAGAGAAGAGGGCTAGTATTGGACAAGTCTTGGCCTGTTACAGCTGAACAAGGACATGTGGTATAGGGTCCTGAATGCCAAGTTAAGAATTGCCTCATTAATTTGGCCCTAGGAAGATTGGTATGTTGGAGGTATGGGAACTAGATGGGAGTAGGAAAAGGCCAGTGAGATTAGTTGCATAGGTTCAGTTGGGAATTCTCAGTGGAGAGAGTTGGATTGGAGGGGAAGCTATAGAAACCATCCTGCTGTCTTCCCCTCCCCCCCCAAATTTGGGAATATGCTGAGACTCAGTCAGAGCAGAGGCTTTTAGAATGCTTTGTGTGCCCCCCCTCAACATTGAGTAGGTATGAAATCACTGTTGAAAGAATGAGTAAAGCAGCGGCATAATTCTATGCCTGAAGGTTTAGGAGGGGGAGGATTCTGAGTTAGACGCTAAGTCTTTGGAGCCTGGATGGATGCTCTGTTAGAGAATGGAAATTGGACAAGTGTTCTTCTGAAAGAATTGGCTTTCAGGAGGGATTGGGTACAATTTTGGGTGTAGACAGGTGTTATACAATCTTTCTTAATGTTAAGTGATAATCAGTTTTTCCAAAATTCATTTAAATATATTCTTATTAGGAATGTAATTTTCTAATTCTAGTAATGCAAAATCATCTGACTGTTCTCATCTCCAGATAGGTGTCAAAGATGATGGAAGAATCCAGATTTATAGTCAGTTTTCTTAATGAGAATGTGTATTCACAGCAGCTGTTGGTGATTTGGTAGCCTTTTATCTTAAGTCTTCACAAGACTTCTGTTTGTCTTAGCCCTTTTACCCATAATTCACTGTCCACTGAACAAGAGAAGAGGCAAGCCAGGGGTGAAAGTCAAGTACTAGATTTAATGAGTTTCTTTTTATTACTCTGTAAGTTATTCAAACTAACATTGTTCTACATCAACACCAATGACAGAAGGTTGAATGAATTTTATGTTCTATTTGTCCTGTGGAACAAATATATTTAGATACTGTTAGATAGTTAGGTGTAATTAGATATTGCTTTCTTACTAGCAGACATGCTTTATTTTTAATTTTTTAAATTTCTTAATATTTATCTTCTGTTGAAAGTATTACAGATGTTCCTGCCCCCCATTGATCCCACCCACCCTGCATCCGCAGACATATGTTTTAAATGAGTTAAAAATGATGTTATGCATTGAACTAATTTAAAACTATGTTGTGGTGGAGATGTCAGGTCAGATACATTATTAGGATGATATTTGAGTATGTGTGCATAGTAGTGTAAAATATTAAGAGATGACATATTTCTAAAGAGTCTTGAGTTCTTAGGTTCTCAGCTTTAATAAGAACATTACCTACATTAGTACTCTTATTAGGCATTTCACTTTTGTGAATTGTATGACTTTTTTTTTATACTTTATTTTTTCCAGCTATTGTTTTAGTATTTTAAAAATAATTTGGGTTCTTCCAGACAAAAAGTCAACACAGAAACAGTGACTCGAAATGACACACTAGATCAGATGGATTTAAGTGATATTTACAGAACATTTCACCCCAAAGCTTCAGAATATACATTCCTCTCAAGTGCACATGGGTCATCCTCAAAGGTGGACCACATGTTAGGACACAAAATAAGTTTCCACAAGTTCAAGAAGATTGAAATCATATCACGCATCTCAGATCACAATGGCATGAAATTAGAAATCAACTACAGTAAAAACACTCAAAAACATTTAAATACATGGAGGCTAAATAGCATGTTATTAAACAGTGAATGGGTTACCAATAAGATCAAGAAAGAAATAAAATCTTCCTGTAAACAAATGAAAATGAACACACAAAAACCCAAAATCTATGGGACACAACAAAAGCAGTCCTAAGAGGGAAGGTCCTAGCACTACCGGCCTACTTCAAAAAGCAAGAAAAATTTTGAGTAAACTATCTAACCCTACAACTTAAAGAATTAGAAAGCTCCCCTGTGGAGCTGTCCAGACCAGGGCTTTTGTTTGCTTGGAGTTTTTTTTATTACTGCTTCGATTTCATCAGTTGTTATTAGCTTATTCAGGTTTTCTGATTCTTTCTGATTCAGTTTTACATGATCTCACTCATATGTGGAATTTAATAAACAAAATAGACTGAGAAACAAAATAGATCCAGAGACATAGAAGCATGGAACAGATTGATGAATCTCAGAGGGAAGGCGGGGGTGGGGGAGTGGGTGGGGAGAGATTACTCAAAGAACTTATATGCATATATGCATAACCCATGGACACAGACAGTAGTGTGGTGAACGCCTGGGGGGGGGGGTGGATGTGGAGTGGAGGGAATCAATGGGGAGAAAAAGGGGGGATATCGGTAATACTTTTTTTCTTTTTTTAAAATTTATCTTTATTGTTGAAAGCAGTACAGGTGTCCCATTTTTTCCCCCCCAATTGACACCCTTCACCTCGCTCCTACCACCTCCTCAGGCCTTCACCCTGTCATTGCCTGTGTCCACGGGTTATGCACGTATGCATATAACTTCTTTGGTCAACCTCTTCCCACCCTCCACCCCCTTCCCTCTTCCCTCTGAAATATGATCGTCTGTTGCATGAGTCAGTGTCTCTGGATCCATTTAGTTTGTCAAATTCTTTTGTTCATTAGCTTCTTGTTAAAGAAGACCCTTCAACATTTCACATAGTACTGGTCTGGTGGTGATGAACTCCTTTAGCTTTTCCTTGTCTGAGAAGCTCTTTATCTGAACTTCAATTCTAAATGATAGCTTTGCTGGGTAGAGTAATCTTGGTTGTAGGCTCTTGCTATTCATCACTTTGAATATTTCTTGCCACTCCCTTCTGGCCTGCAAGGTTTCTGTTGAGCAGTCAGCTGAGAGCCATATGGGTGCTCCCTTGTAGGTAACTAACTGCTTTTCTCTTGCTACTTTTAAGATTCTCTCTGTCTTTAACCTTTGGCATTTTAATTATGATGTGTCTTGCTGTGGGCCTCTTTGGGTTCCTCTTGCTTGGGACCCTCTGTGCTTCCTGGGCTTGTAAGTCTATTTCTTTCCCCAGGTAGGGGAAGTTTTCTGTCATTATTTTTTCAAATAGGTTTTCAATTTCTTGCTCTCTTTCCTCTCCTTCTGGTACCCCAATAATACGAATGCTGGGACTCTTGAAGTTGTCCCAGAAGCTCCTTATGCTATCTTCATATTTCCGGATTCTTTTTTCTTTTTCTTTTTTTTTTCTTTTTGCTCTTCTGGTTGGGTGCTTTTTGTTTCCCCATGTTCCAAATAGCTGATATGATTCTCAGCGTCCTCTACTCTACTGTTGATTCCCTGTAAATTATTCTTCATTTCAGTTTGTGTAGCCTTCATTTCTGATAGGTATTTTAATAGGTCATCAATGGTCTCACTTGTTTTTGTAATAGTCTTACTAATATCCTTCAGCATCGTTATAACCATAATTCTGAACTCTGTATCTAGTAGCTTGCTTGGTTCTATTTCATTTAGTTCCTTTTCTGGAGATTTCTCCTTTCCTTTCCTTTGTGACATGTTTCTTTGCCTCCACATTTTGGCTGCTTCCAGGTGTTTGTTTCTATGTATTAGGTAGAGCTGCTATGTCTCCTGGAATTTGTAGAGTGGCTTTGTGTAGTAGGTGTCCTGTAGGGCCCAGTGGCTCAGCCTCCTGAGTCACCTGAGCTGGGCCTTCTAGGTGCTTTCCTGTGTGGGCAGTGTGCACTGTCCTGTTTTAGTTGAGACTTGGTTGCTGTTGGTGTCACTGGGAGGAATTGACCCTCAGGCCAATTGGCTGTGAGGACCAGCTGCAACTACAGCCAAAGAGCTGCTGTGCTGGAGACACCCCTGTGGAACAGGATTTACCTCAGTGGAGCTTTAGTGTTCACCAAGTGCACCCCTTGAGTGTGTCACTTGTGGATGTGGTAGAGTTGTAATCCAGCGTGGTGGAGTCTGACCACCAGGTGCACTGTCTCTGGGGCCTCCTGGGAGGTGCAAAGTCAGCCTCTGCCAGTGCCTTGGCCAGGGTCACCCAGCATGAGCTACACAGCAAACTGTAGTTGGCTGCTACTTGTGCTGTGCTTGGAGTTGTCCAGGAGAGTCCAAGCTATGAGCCAGTGTAGGCTGCCTCTAGCGCCAGGCCTGGGACCACTTATCAAGCCCTGTGGGGTATGCTGCTGCTTGTTTGAAAGATTTTAGGAAAGTTCTAAGCATGAGGCTCAAGAGGCCACTTGCATAGAAAAGCCACTGGAAATGGCTTGGATGAGCTTGTAATTAGTGAGGGGCGGCGTCTCCAGTAATCAAGGTGGGGCCAAAGGTAAGAGTCAGGTGCTGGAGATTCAAATATGGCGCCTGCCTGCCTGCCTGCTCTATTTGGGGAGGGCCTGCCAAAGGTGCAATGGCCTCTGCCAGCTCTTCTATCTGGGAGAAAGCTGCCCCTCCAGCTGTATCCCTGATTTCAGGCAAGTTAGTTCCTTCCCAGATTTCCCAGGTTCCTTTCAGGCTGCTGCCCAGCGCTGGAGCTCAGAGGGAGCACGTCTGAGTTTGTCTGTGTGTGGGCTGTGCGCGGGTCCTTTAAGAGCAAAGCCTGGGACTCCCGCAGCCTCCACGTCCCTCAGTGACAGTCCCTGCTGGTTTTTACAGCCTAAAGTTGTGGGGACTTCTTTTCCTGGCCCTGGAGCTGGGCTGGGAGCCCGATGTGGTGCTGGGACCCCTCACTCCCCCGGGAGCCCTCCACTGCGGAGATATCCCTCTTTGGTTTAAACTGCAGTGCCAGGTGTGGGCCCGCAGCAAGTCTCCGGGATTCAGTCCCAATCCGCCCGCATCTCTGCCCCTCCTTCTGGTCTCAATGCTTCTTTAGTTCGCTGGTTGTAGGGCTTCTGTTCAGCTAGATTTCAGGAGGCTCTGAGTGATGGTTGTTCTGTATTTTAGTTGTAATTTTGATGTGGTTGTGGGAGGTGGCGGGTACAGCTGTTACCTACGCTGGAATCTTGTTTCTCCCTGTAATAATTTAAAAAAATTTTTAAAATATATCTTTATTGATTTCAGAGAGAGGAAAGGAGAGGGAGAGAGAGAGATCGAAACATCATTGATGAGAGAGTCATTGATCGGCTGCCTCCTGCATGCCCCCGACTGGGGACCAAGCCAGCAACCTGGGCATGTGCCCTGACCAGGAATCGAACCCCGATTGCCTGGATCCTAGGTTGATACTCAACCGCTGAGCCACGCCCGGCCGGGCTCCCTGTAATACTTTTTACAATAAATATAAATAAATAAAAATAATTTGGGTTCTTTATAGATTAGTGTATTAACTCTTTCTTATAGTTATTGTAGTCTTAAAAATCATCTTGTTTTATAATAGAAGGTCTTTACCAAAGCAAAAGCTGTATAAATCTGATTTGAGGAATGATTTTAAGTGAGAATTGAATCATTATTGTCACAATGTGGAAGTTTTCTATTGTGAGTTCTAGTGCTTGTGCTCCATTAGGTCCAGGACCATCATGTACATGCTTTTGAAACTAGCCAGTTAGGGTATGTTTAACAATCAGTCAACTTAAACAAATGTTTGTTGAATCATGCTGAACTTTGGACACTAGCGCTTTACAAGGTGGAAGATTCCAAATTCAGGTGAAAGATTTTTATCACTGGGCTTTCATACTTACTAGTTCCATTTCAAACTTATCTGGTGATGTTTATTGAGCTGTTAAGGTTTATGGAGTATAAATAAGATTGATTATCTTCCCTGGAGGACATTTGGAATTGAAAGCAAAAGTAACATAAATTTGATACTGAGCTAGAAAAGGAAAAAATACACACATATATATTTGTGTTTAACTCGTCTTCATGACAAAGTAGCCTTTTTTACTGCAGCCTTTATATCTTTAAGTCAAAACAAAACTCAGATTTATTTCTTCTGTGCTTAATAAATCAGGAGACATTTCTGTGCTTCCTACTACCAATTGAAAAAATATTGAACTTAAAAAATCAAAAACCACAAAAGAATGAGTAACCAGAACTAAAATTCTCCCTCATTTCTATGTTATTGTCAAGATTACCTGCCATTGGATTAGCTGTTGCAAATTGAGATATTTTTGGTTAGCTTCCCTGGGTTTTGAGGTTGTCAGTTATCTTTTGCTTCTGTTAATCTTTATATGCTTAGAAATTGCCAGTTTAGTACCATATGAGGTAAAAAGAAAATGATAATTAATCTAAATAAAATCTTTAGTTAAAAGTATCAAGTTTAGTTTCTTAGTTTTGGATATTGTAGTATGGCTGTATAAGGTTTTAACTTTAGGGGAAGCTAGGTGAGAGGTATATGAGAACTCTCTGAAGTATTTTTATAAATCTTATATAATCTCAAAATAAGGAGTTTAAAATGAAGACAATACTGTTGTAATTAAACTAGTTATTAACAATAGGAAAGGAGCAAAGGGAAGGCCAGACATTATAAGCATGTTCCCTGTAAAACATTAGGGGAAGGGGACTGTACAAAGGGAAAATACATGAATGGGGTTATAGGGAAGGTGCTTGCTGTCTATCACATCTGGGGACAGAGATGGTTGGCCAGAATGGGTGTGGCCATTTCAAGCACACAGAAATTTGGGATACTTGATTCCCTGAACAAAGTAATTTGCTCTCTTGTGCTTTCGGGACCCTTGGTACTCTTGTTGCTTGGGTTGTACTCCCCTGACATTCTCCTGTGTGGTTCACCGCCATGCGGACTCCCACACACAATGGACTAATGGAGTGTAACTATCCTGATGCTGTACTGTACCCAGCTCCAACATGGAAAAGAAACTCTGGACACTGGCTTTGCTTCTAGCTTTACTGAAACCCCAGCTACACTTCTCCTATGACTGGACTAAGGGAAATGGGACTTTGGAAACCCAGGAATTTAATTTCACACAAATAAAAATCACTCACTGTCCCATACAAGTCTCAGGAAATTATTTTACTTGAGATATTCTAAGAACTTCACCCCCAGCAGCACCTAATGGGGAAGAGGACCCCTCCCCACTTTCTCTGATAATAGTTAAACTGATTTATCAGCTATAAAATTATTAATGCATTACAAAACCAGATGGAAGTTATTTGTCTGTTATTGGGAATGGGCAGAGATTCTCTTCTATGTGGATGGCTGAATCTCTTATTCATGTTCATTAACCTGAAAAATTGAGAGCTGATACATCTCAGGAATATAGAGATGCTGTTAGAGTATGTTTAGCGAATGCATACTTGTTCTCTTTTTCTGTTGTTTCTGTATCCATTCAGAGATACCAGTTTGCATATATGTGTGTGTGTGTGTGTGTGTATATGTGTGTGTGTATATAATTTGATTGCATTTCAAATGAGACTGGCTTTCTAAAAATATTACAGAATTTCATTTTAGCTTGTTACACATTTGTTTTCTTGATGAGATAGATGGTAGCAATCACTTGCCTTTTGAGAATAAATCCGATTCTTTTGTTTTGTAAAAAATAGCATGTGATTTGGGGCCTCATGTTTAAGTTGAGTGATCAAACATTTTAATACTGATTTGGATCTAAATTTAAGAAATGAGACTTCTTTTTGAATAACTGGCTCTAAATTCATTTCTAAAGAATAGCACAGAAGTTTCTTTGTGTGGTGGTTATATCATTGGATTAAGTTCAATGTTTGTAGACTTGGGTTTCAAAGGGTCTCACTTAGATGCATACTTCATTTATATTTATTATAAATCATTAGTGGCATTCGTATTAATTGGGAGTTGAAAGAATCCAGCATTTTTTAGCAATTGCTATATAGGCCATGCTACAGCTTAATGCTGACACTGTCAACTGATGGTCATTGACAACAGTTCAGCACCCAGTAGGAATCCCCAGTTTGGGGTATGGTGAAGAAAGAAACTTTATTCAGTGCAAAACAGCTCAACTGTGGTACCACATGGCTGTGAGGTGCCACTGGGGCCAGGCAGCCCTGGGGCCAAGCCCCTCCCTGGCTACACAGCTCTGCTCTGCTCAGTGCTAGTCTGCTCTGGCCTGTGCTAGTCTGCTCCACTCTGCTCTTGAGAGATATTTCAGTGTTGCAGCCCATCCTGGCCTTAGAAAGGGGAAAGCCAGTCTTTGGTGGAAAGGGAAAGTGTGCTCCCAGAGCCAGAGGAGAGCTGATTTATATAGACAGAAGTCCCTGTCCTTGGTCCCTGATTGGTCCATCTTCATGCAGATAAGGATTCCAAATCCATGCAGTTTGATTGGCCAATGAACATGTTGATGGGGAATATAGCTATGCAGCTCTGACTGGATAGGGAAAGCCTCAGTGCTATTGGTTGAAGCAGGATTCCGGAACCTCCTTTATAAGGACTGACTCAGATGGCAGAAACACAGTGCAGGCAGGCAGTTCAGTGCAGAGGCATGTAGCTCAGTGCAGACTTCTCCCTGAAGTGCAGTTTGCATGTAAGGCCCCTGTGCAGAAATGGCTGCTAGGCTCAGGATTTTTTGTTTTGTTTTGTTTTAAATTTTAAATTTGAGCCCAGTTAGCCACCAGGAGCCCTTTTTAGTAGGTGTCTTCTTTCTCAGGGTTCATAACACTAACCTGGAAGCTTGGGCTACACTTGTATTCTTTATTAGTTAAACTCCATTTTATCCCCTTTGAGCCTACCCTTTTCTTTTTGTTCTAGGGCAATACTTTCTAATAGAACTTTCTTTCATGATGGAAATGTTCAATATGTGTGCTTACCAGCCACATGTGGCTGTTGAGCACTTGAAATATGACTAGTTAGAACGAGAAACTGAATTTTAAAGTTTATTTATTTTTAAAGGATTTAAATGTAGATAGCTACATGTGGTTAGTGGCTACTGTTGCTGGAAAAGCACAGATCTAGGGCTACTCTTGCTAGTTCTTTGAGTCATCTAATTTGGATGCTAATAATTTAAGTGGACACAGACATTCATAGGGTAACCGAATTGTCCATTGTTTAATCTAAAATTTCCATTAAAGCATCATGGAAATGATGTTACCTTATTGATTCTTTCCTCTTGGAGTACCTTATGTGAGAGATATCTTTTGGGTACCATTTTAAAATGTAATTTTTTTCACATAAACTTTTCTGTGTCAACAAGTTATTTCTTGTGTCTCATCATTTTTAATTGCTATTGAATCCTATTTTATGGCTCTGCCATCATTTACTTATCTCCTATTCTTTTTTTACATCAAATACAATTCTTAGAAGACTAATCATGTACATGCATTTTGGGGGTACATCTTTGTTTTGTTCCATAGGAAATTCCTAGGATTAGAATTTTCAAGTCAAAGGATAAGTCTATATTTAGAGTTTTGTTTTATTTAGTGTATACTGTCAAAGTACTCCCTGCTGCCCCTCCCCCTCAGGTTGTACCAATTTACCTTCTAAATTGGCATTTGTGAAAGGTGGTTAATCAGAGTGAGGAACGTTTTTGGGGTTGTATGTTTACACAAAGGTAACTTTAAGGTAGCATCTGCACATTCATAAATCTTTTGTTTGTCTATTCTTTCTGATCTGTTTAGGTAAAAAATAAAGTGACCCTGAATGTGGTGTATTTCACATTGGGGGTGATGTCTTAAAGGTGCCTCCATGGAACCAGGTTGAGGCTCATTTGACAGGTCTTTTGGGAGCTTTCCCCAACATTCTTTCTTTCTGCCTGTGGTTCTGCACACGCTGCCTATTGTGTCACTTAATAGAGAAACATAGTTCCTGGGACTGTAAATCTGGAGCCCTTTAATTCTCTCCTCAGGGGTTGAGGAACAGGGTCTCTTGTGTTCTTGCACTGAGCGTCATCTAAGCACAATGGTGTGTTGTTCACAAGGCCCAACTGTCTGGGGTCAGTGCTTTCAGTCTGACATTGAAAATAGGTGTTTATTTTACATTTGGGACAAAAGGTGATCTTTTTTCTTTCACACTTTTGGTAGGGATGCTATCTTATCTTAGTTTTGAGAAAGGTCTCAAGTTCAGAGGCTTCTTGAAAGAAAGTGGCCTGCATTTAATTAATTAATTTTTTAAGAGAAGTTTTACGTTCATGGCAAAATTGAGAGGAAGGTACAGAGGTTTATCATATACCTCCTGCCCCCACATGTACATAGACTTCCCCATTAATAACATCCCCCACCGGAGTGGTACATTTATTATAATCAATGAGCCTATGTTGACACATCATAATGACCCAAATTCTATAGTTTACCTTAGGATTCATTCTTGGTGGTGCACATTCTGTGGGTTTGGACAAATGTATAATGACATGTATCCATCATCACAGTATCAACAGAATAGTTTCCCTGTCCTAAATATCATCTGGGCTCCTATTCATCCCTTCTTTCCCTCCAGCCCCTGGTGACCACATATCTTTTTATTGTCTCCATAGTTTTGCCTTTTCTAGAGTGTTATATAGTTGGAATTAGACAGTATATAGCCTTTTCACATTGACTTTTTAGTAACATGCATTTAAGGTTCATACATGTCTTTTCATGGCCTGATAGCTCATTTCTTTTTAGGGCTGATTAATATTCCATTGTCTGGATGTACCACAGTTTGTCAGTTCACCTGCTGAAGGACATCTTAGTTGCTTCCAAGTTTTGGCAGTTATGAATAAAAGTGCTGTTTTATATGCAGGTTTTTGTGTGGACATAAATTTTCAACTTCTTTGGGTAAATACCAAGGAACACAATTGTTGGATCACTAGCAAGAGTAAGTTTTATTTGTTAAGAAACTTCCAAACTGCCTTCCAAAGGGGCTATACCATTTTGCATTGCCACCAGCAGTAACTTAGGGTTCTTCTATATCCTCACCAGCATTTGGTGGCAGTGTTCAGATTTTGGCCAGTCTGATTGGTGTGTGGTGATAGCTCATTGTTTTAGTTTGCATTTCCCTGATGTATGATGTATAATATTTTTTCATGTGCTTATTTGCCTGTATTTTTTAAGTGATAATTTTAAAATTGTGGTGGGAACAGACCTGTACTAAAACATTAATTTGGGCCAGTGCATGACTGCTACCAAGTAGATGAAATTTACAAACTTTAGAATGGAAGGTGAAAAGGGTTTTTCTTTCAACAAGTACTGAACGTGTGCAGTGTGTAGGGCTGTTTATGAATGGGAATCACAGTACTTATCAGAGAATAGAGAATTATTTGGGAAACAAGATACACAACGAAGTCACAAAACAAGAAATATTAACTATATGAGAAGGTGGAAGAGGCAAATCGATTAACCCTTTTTGAACATCTCTTGAATGCCTGCCACTGTACCGTACTTACATCCATTACTGAGTTATTGTTGCTGTAGAGGAATGTCAAGGGCACCACAGGCAGTGTCATGTTAGTGGTGTAGGCCACATGACCCATGTTGGAGGAGGAAGACCATGGATAGAACCAGTAAGATGGAGAGTGGGGGCTTGTAGAGGGGTGGGATGGGGGCTTACTAT
Source organism: Miniopterus schreibersii (assembly GCF_964146895.1). Taxonomy (NCBI): domain Eukaryota; kingdom Metazoa; phylum Chordata; class Mammalia; order Chiroptera; family Miniopteridae; genus Miniopterus; species Miniopterus schreibersii. The sequence goes on along the minus strand of NC_138101.1, from coordinate 111,324,978 downwards.
AAACCTTGGAGCCTAAGTGGAATTTTGATGAAAAGGAGAGGATGAGCATTCCAGGCATGGAGCATGGTACGAATAAGGCTTGCCTCTCAGTTCTGTGAGGCAGAGGCCAAGTCCATCCTGTTTACGATTGTTCCCCAGAGTCTAGCGCAGTGCTGGCACTAGTAGATGCTCAATAAGTAGGAATGGAATAAGTGGCATGCAGTAGGCATTCAGAAACTATTTAGACTTTGAAGTATTTAGACTTTGAAGTACTTCAGGGAGTAATTAATTCTCGCCAATGTAAAGGTTCATGTAGGAGTGAAGAGAGAAGACTTGGGAAGTGGACTAATGCTATGTAAAAGGCTAGGGAATTTGAGCTCTATTTTTAGGCAGTGAGGAAGGTTTATCGGCAGGGCAGCAGTGTAATTAAGTTAGAGGTTTTAGGTGATTCATTGGTTATTAGTGGCATATATTGGAGGGGTGGTAAAAAACAGGGAAATCAGAATTCTTCTCTGGAGACGGGGATATTTACCAATGTCATTGGTTGTTCTTGTCCTTAAAGTTATTATTGAAAGGCAGGAAGACCCAGGGGTCCATAGCAGGGTCTCTTCAGTCTGGCTGAGACTGGGCCTGGCATTTAACTTCCTTTAGCCTCAATTTCCTTTCCATAAAATGAGATAATAAAAGTATCTACCTCACATAATTGTTTGGGGGATAAAATGAAATAAAAAGATAAAGTGCTTGGTGCAAAGTAAGCACTCAATAAATATTAATATTACTAAGTAAAGGTCATTTCTTTTGAAATAACATGGGCTCAAGTCTCATGGATCTTATAGAATAAAACAAACACTTTAAAACTTGGGGCAGGTTAGACATCTTTGGAATGCCATTCTGAACGAGGCTGACTTCCCAAAGGTAGCCTCTTCAACCGAAGAGACATTGTTAGGGTTTGTCTTCCCTCTTCCCTCTGGAGCTGTATAATCTGGAGGTGGGCAGGGCTTTCAGGGCACATCTGTGTAAATGTATCTTTTCCTTGGACATCTCCACAGGTCTGCAGTTTGAAAGTCGTTTTCTTAAACCAGAAAAAGGCATGTTTGAATTACTAGAAGTGTAATATGCCTTTACCAAAATTTTCTCTCAGGGGACCTCTAATTTTGCCTGATCTCCCTAGTAATGAGGTACAAAAATTAGTCACCCCCCTCTCCACACATACATCCTTTAAAAAATTTTGGGAGTATAGATGCTGGTTTAAATACTTGCTACTTAGACAGAAGGACATTAGTAATTTTTTACCAACACAAGGAAAAGGGTAAGATTATCAAAAGAGTGATTTAAGTGCACATGCTAAGGAAACTCTTGAAAGTGGGAAATGTTGGGATTGATTAGAGTTGAGGCTGCAGCGTCGTCTTGTGTAGAAGTCATTATAATCCAGATGAGAATTGCTTATTTGGGAAGGCCAGGAAAAACACCTGGCCAGAAATCAGGAGACCAGACATCATAATGCTCACTTAGTCTTTAGCTGCATGACGTTGGGCAAGTCTTGTAAATTTTCTGGGGTTTGGGTTTTGACCCTCATCTCTAGGATTGATTTAGATTGTGTCCCAGTAGTTTTCATTTGCAGAAACTGCTCTGCCACAAAAATGGAATAATCATAGTCTTTCCCTAATTTGCAAAAAACCCCCAACAACCCAAAAATGCACTTTTAAAATTGAATTGGTAAGCTTTTTTAAAATTCTGAGTTTTTCTTACATGAAATTGTCTTTAACTTTTTTGCTTCTTTTCATCTGCTGCCAATTGTTTGTTATACTCATATATGTACTTGTTATTTTCAGGAAGTAGGAGACTGTGGTTGCCATTTTACACTTGGATCAGCTGTCATAGGCATATCTCTGCTAGTGAAACTATTCTCTGGTTTGCAGTGGAACTGTCTGCATCCTTGTTTTAGGTTTTTAGATTACTCACTAGAGACAGGGCTGAATGATGCTCCAGAGCACTGACTGTGCCCCATAGCCTGGCCCTTTGAGTTAGGCAGGCCTGCTGTGGGCATGGGGAGTGCCCTTCTGAGTTGGGGTTAAAGAAGTTTTTTTTGTGGAGTCTTAAAATCATAAATTTTAGATCCTTTGAAGGGCCTTGGAGATCATCTTACTTGACTTTGACTAAGCAAGGCTCAGAGTTATTGGAGGTCATGAGGCTAACTCTGGTGAAAGGCTGTTAAGGCTGGGTTGAGCCAGCAGATCTCCACACTCCAAGCTGGTGTACTTTCCATTACTGAATTCTTAGATCTTATCACTGTTTAAGTTCAGATATTGTTCAGTGTTTTTCACTTTTCTGGTGCAACAGTAGCCTGCCTATTAATCTCGAGGAACTTCCTGTTGCTCTGACATCATGGAAATCCAACTAGTGTACTTTATGGAAGTAGTTCAGTGCAAAACATATAAAAGTCAGTCTGGATTAATAAATTTTCAGGCAGAAAACTCTGGACAGGATTGGTTAAGAGTATAAGAGATGCTGGTGACTGTGAGTGTCAGCGGGATAGAGGGGCAGAACAGGACAAGTGAGCCTTGACAGATACCCTACCTCATTAGTACTCCATTTGGACTCATTAGTACTCCATTTCATCCCACCAGAGGTATGGCCAAACTGTTAAGGGTATGAACATTGTTTGATTTCAGGGGTAGATTTGTTGTTAACACAGTTGCAAAGCTAGGGGTAAAGGCTCAACAGAGTTTAGTGAAGTTGTCTCTGGCACTAACTGTTTCTAACAGAACTGCTTCTGTAATTCCTGAAAACTTGGATTCTTTCTTTCAGAAAACAAGAAATTCCAATCAATTCTTTATGGAAAGAATTATGAAAATATAAATTAAGAGAACACATTCTTGGTTTAATATACCCTTTTGAGAAAACTGCTCCATTGGGCTTTCCTCTGTTACGTTTATCTTGCCTGAAACCTTCATGGGATTTTTATTAGTGTGCTGAACCAACACTTAGGTGGGCTAAAGATAGATAAAATTTGCAATTGAGATATGTTTCTGAGATTAAGCTTACTAATATGTAATTGAGTATTATTCTGCTTCTGCGCATTATCACAAGAGTATTTCGTAATTGGACCTCAGAGAAATCAATATTTTATTAGATTAGAAGTGACCAAATATCTTAATACAGTTCATTTGAATTCTGACTTGTGTAACTCTAAACTTTGCACACCATTTGAAGAACACAAGTATGACCTATACAGTATTTGCATCAGAATTATCCAGATGGCCATTTGAAAATACAGATTTCTAAATCAGAATTTGCAGGATAGGACTGGGGAACCTGCATTTTTAGTAAATTGCACTGATGATTTGCCCTTAAGCTTTAGCTCATACATGCCTCAAAACCACCCCAGGATTTCAATGGTGTTACCCCACCCATTATTCCTTGGACATTTATGTGTATTTGCTGTGTACCAGGAAGCAGGCTAGGTATGAAGCCTACATTGAAAATTATAATTATAAATTTAGGAATCTTTTGCTCTGTTTTTATTGCTGTTCAGTTATTCCAGAGATTTGGCCAGGTGATGTGAGGTACTTCATACTTTCCCTATTACTACTTTCCTTCCTTTGGTCAACTATATCCTATCTAATCTTGGATCGAAACTCTTAAATCCTGTTCATTGTTAATTGTTATTTCACTTGCTGTTCTATGAGGTTTTTTAAAAAAGGCTGGATTTCTTTTCCTGTCTTCCCCACAGAGCCCGTGCGTCCCTTCAGAGCAGAAACTGTATATGGTTAATGTCAATAATATGACTGCTTAGCCCAATGTGAGAACACAGGAAGAATGTGAATCCTGTTTAGTGACGGGCTGATTGATGCAAGGGGCCTGGATGCTAATGCCTCTTTGTTCATTCAACTTGGACTCTCACGCTTCCCCTTCTGTCCTATTTTCACTGTTGCCACACTAGTTTCTGCCTTTATTTCCTGGGGCTGGTCTTCCTTGCCTCCATTTCTGTTTTTAGAGCCACCCTTCACAATCATGTCAGGATAATCTTCTTCAAACACTACTTTGAACAAGTTCCTTCCCTCCTCAAGTGACCTTTACTGACCTTCCCTGGCTTGTGAGGGGCCCTTAACTATCTCACTTTACCTGCCTGTCTAAATGTCTCATCCTCCCCACAAGCCAAGTCTGTAGCAGTGGGTGACAGGTGTTTTCATCCTCCCCACGGGTTTAGATGTGGAGCTCCATCTTAGGAGGCTCAGCCCAGGGCAGGGATGTTGTAATTATTTCCATGGTACTGGCAGGGAGCACAGGATGGAGGCTGAGAATGCAGTACGCTTGATGGGAAGGCAAGAGGATTTGCGAAAAACAGAGAAGGGTGGTGAGGGAGTTGGGACAGAAAGCAGGAAAGAGAGCTGCAAAAGTTAAAGGAAGAAAGAGCTTCAAGATGAAGAGGATGATCAACAGTGTTGAGTATTTAGGCATGTTGATGAAGACTGGGTAGGTTCCATTGTTTTGGTGAGTTACTTACTGATAGCAGTTTGGTGTGTTCCTTACAGATTTCAGTGAGAACGGAAGCTAAATTGCTACATTCAAGGGGACAGGGGACAAAGGGTGCATCATTTAGGACAGACCACTCATTTGTGAGATTTCAAAGTGAAAAGACATGGTTGTTTTTCCCAAATGGCACATGCGTATGTGTTTTGAAGGCTCAGAGGGTAGAGCCAGTGTAGAGGGAAAGATTCAAAATTATTACAGAGCCAACCTGGGAGGGCAGGAAGAGGACAGGATCCTCCCAGAGATCCCGTTAACTCTGACACGAGGAAGGAGAGGATCAAGTCTCAGGAGGTAACCACTGCATTCACATCATCACTTCATTTTTTTCTGTCAGGTGGAAGAGGATTTTCACTTGTTGGCAATGTGCGTGGGGGTAGCTTTCCAAAGTCTGTGTTGTTACCTTCTTCTCTGCAAAATCTGAGACCACTCACAGTGAGTCTCTGCTATAAACCCAGTCTTTCCACAGTATGCGAGGCCATGATGAGCAAAAGCCATGATTTAGGGCTCCAGTCTATCTGGCCATTTCTCTCACTGCTTGCCTTCTCAAGACTCTCTGTTCCATTTGTCATTGTTCGAACATTTCCTGACTTGTTTGCTGACGACGTGCCTTTGTTTGTGCCAGTTATGCATTTGCCAGGAATTCCCCTTTCCCGCTCTGCCTTCTTTGTGTCTGTCTTACTACGTGTTAGTTAATGATATCTTATATCAGAGAGAATTGAAGCACACTGCTTAAAATTGTGGGTTTTTGTTTTTTTTTAAAATATGTCTTTATTCATTTCAGAGAGAGGAAAGGAGAGGGAGAGAGAGATAGAAACATCAATGATGAGAGAGAAGAGTCATTAATCTGCTGCCTCCTGCATGCCCCCTGCTGGGGATTGAGCCTACAACCTGGGCATGTGCTCTGACCAGGAATCGAATTGTAATCTCCTGGGTCATACATAGGTTGATACTCAACTTCTGAGCCATGCCGCTGGGCAAAATTGTGGTTATTTTTATTCATGCTTTTCTTTCCTCTGCTAGGTTATAAACTGAAAGGATTTTGAAATCCTGGAATAATTTTAAATGTAATAAAATGTAATGAGAAAATGTATATAACTCTCAGAAGACAAACCTGAGTTGGGCTTGAGTTTGAATATCAACTCTGCTTCTCACTGGATGTGGTTACATCCTGTTGCTTTGATAATTTGCAAAATTGGGAAAATGAAATGTACCTTTTAAAAATGTGGGGCCCACTTCCAGCACATAGTAAGTGCTCAGTAGACCTTACTACAGTTGTTAATAATGGGTTTTTTACTTCCCAGCAATGCTTAATTGAACATCTGGATGAATGATGTAGGTCAGAGGAGAGTGGGTTGGTGTGCTCTTAGTTACATTGAGTGTAGAGATGGTATATTCTGCTTTGTGCTTCCATTCCAGGGCCTGTGGTTATAGTATAATGCATACAGTAAAGAGGAGTGAATGCCTCTTTATGACTATGTTGACTTGTTTTCAAAAGTGTCCTTTGCAAATAACAGTTTCACTTTTTTCATTGTGATTGCACAGAAGGAAGTATTTATTCTAGGAAAGTAGTGTATATGTGGTTGGTACTGTCATTTTGTACAGTGTTCTTTTTTTAAATTTTTGATTGGCAACTAGTTGGAAAAAGCACATAATTAGATGTTTATTTTATAACAAGAGGCACAGCTTATAAAGTTCAAGTTTCCTTGATTAAAATTCCTTAGCTTTGTTTTTGCCCACAGAATTCTGGGTATATTAAGTGATTATATTTTGGCCCTCTTCTTTTCAGAACAGATGCTGAGGCTTAGAAGTTTTAGTAGGGCAGCTGTGTGAAATGTACATATAATATAGTTTATGAAACCAGAGAAGTAATATTACCATGAGGTTAATTTTTTTTTTCTTATTCATTTTTAATGTATTTGATATTGTTGCTGGGTAGCTGATTCTTCTTGTTTCTCAGTAGGGATACAAATGTTTTCTAACAGAGAAAAGGGAAAGAGCTTGCTTTATGAGAACCCGACATACCAGTATAAATATTTTAAAAGAATACTGTGTTCATCTCCATAGGCAGTCACATGGAGTTTTTTTCCTCATTCATCTTTGTAATAAATGAGTGCACATTAATTTTAATTGCTATGAAATATGTCTTGTGCTGTAAAGACTAGTGACAAATGACACTTTCAACTAAGAGATTGTGTTGAGATGTTCTGCAGTTGCAGGTGGGGTGCTGTTCTGTACTTGAGCTAATTTTAAGTATTCCATTGAATGGTGATACAACTTTGATCTTTGTAAATTGTTTCTTGGTTTGTCAAGATACACATTCTGAAACTTATAATTCCTAGCAAACTACAGGTCTTAATATATGTGTCTTTGGAAAATAGGTAACTATGCCAAAGATAATACTGACAAATGGGGAAAAAGTGAAGAGATTTAGATCGTTAAAACCAGGATGCAAAGGAGACAGAAACATACTGCCAACACTTCTTGGGAACTGGTACTAAGCAGGTACCCTGATGCTTATAATTTGACAGGAAAAAGGGCTTAAGAATAAGAGTTCAAACTGTAAGAAAGGAAGTTGAAAAGCTCTAGAGGAAGAGTGTAAATAGGTCAATGCTTCTTTCTTATGGAATGGGGTGGGGGCTGAGAGTGGGGCGAGCAGGAATATTAAAAGTATAATTTCTGGGGGGGGAAAGATTTAAACTGTATTAGTTTCCTGTTGCTGCCATAACAAATTACGACAGACTTAGTGGCTTACACAACCAAGATTTATTATTTTACAGTACTTTAGTTTGGAAGTCGGCCATGGGTCTCAAGTGTGCAAAAACCAGGCTGTTGGTAGGGCTATGTTCCTTTTTGGAGGCTCCAGGGGAGAACCCATTTCATTGCCTTTTCCTGCTCTGGAAGTTGTTCATATTCCTTGGTTCTAGGCTCCTTACCCCATCTTTAAAGCCAGCAACAGTGGTTTGAGTTCTTATCATTTTAACTCCCTCTTCACTTTTTAAGGACCCTTAGATTATATTGGGCCCATCTGGAACATCTAGGATACCCTCCCTATTTTAAAGTCAGCTGATTAGCAACTTTAATTCTTTCTGCTACCTTGATTCCCTACTGCCATGAAAGATAGCATAATCCTAGTTTCTGGGAATTAGAAGATGGACATCTTTGGAGGTGGGGGTCATTATTCTGTCTACCACATAAACTATGCAATTTCTTTATACTTTTATTCCAGTTAAAATTTATATTAAGAAAATATGCTTTTGGGTCATGTGACTGTAAAGCACATTCTTCATCCTGTAATTATACTTCTGAGGGGTCACTATTTTTTAGTATTCTAAATATTGAATAATATTGTTTGATTTGTTAAGGTACTGATATTAAAAGGGACGTAATTCTCTCCAAAAACCATCTGAGACTTGGTTTCAGTATAGTTAGGCCTTAGGTTTTTCTGCTTCACAAATGTAATAAATATTGCAAACCCTCAGTTATAGAGAATCTACCCTTGGAATTTAGGAGTAGTGCTGAAACTTACAAGTAGTTAAGAAAAATTGTATTTGTAGGTGAAGAAATATGAGTTCTCTGACTATAAAAGTTTCGTGGAGAAGAGCTTACTAAGGGCAGAAAGTGAAGTGCTCTTTTAGTCTTTTGATGCCATAGCAGGCAGTGCTTTATGGAAAGCTAAGGAGCCCAGCGGAAACAGCAAGAGAAAAAGAGACACTAAGGATGAGTAACAATGGCAGAACCACAAGCACCAACAGAGAAGAAACTGAACGGAGCCCTGGCTGGCATGGCTCAGTGGTTAGAGCATAGGACTGTGCACCTGAGGATCTACAATATGGGTTGATTCCGGTAGGGCACGTACCTGGGTTGCAGGTCTGATCCCCACCCCAGTGGGGGCATGTGTGGGAGGCAACCAATCCATCGCATGGATGTTTCTGTCCCTGTCCCTGTCCCTGTCCCTGTCCCCGTCTCTGTCTCTGTCTCTGTCTCTGTCTCTGTCTGTCTCTCTCTCTCTCTCTCTCCCTCCCTCTTCCCCCTCCCTTCCACTCTCTCTAAAAATCAATGGAAGAAATATACTCCAGTGAGGATTAAAAAAAAAAAAAGAAACTGAATGGAGAACTGCTCCATTATTGGGGGTGGGCTGAAGGCAGGAAAATGGCTACATATGCTATATCTCAGAAGCTCTTAAGTGGTGATTTTTTAATCTGTTTCTCTGAGTCTGAGCTGTGGTACTTTATGACCTCCTTGAGGAAAGGGACTGTCTTATCTCAGTATCCCCTCAGCCTAGCACAGCAGTTCTCAAACTTTTTGGTCTCAGCACCTCATTTACAGTGTTAAAAATTATTGAAACCCTCATACATTGTTGGTGGGAATGTAAAAGGGTGGCAGCCACTCTAGAAAACAGTTTGGCAGTTCCTCAGAAAGTTAAACATAGTTACCATATGACCCAGCAGTTTCACTCTTAGGTGTATACCAAAGAGAATTGAAAACATATGTGCATACAAAAACTTGTACATGAACATTCATAACAGCATTATTCGTAATAGCCCCAAAGTGGAAACAACCCAGATGTCCATCAGTGGATGTATGGATAAACACAATATGTTATATCCATACACATTACTTAGCCATAAAATATAGTGAAGCACTGATACATGCTACAACATGAATGATCCTTGAAAACATGCTTAGTGAAAGAAGCCAGTTACAAAAGGCCACAAATAGTATGATTCCATTCATATGGAATATCTAGAATAGATAAATCCATAGAGACCAGAAATAGGTTAATGGTTGCCAGGGCTTGTGGAGAGTGAGAGTGACTGCTAATGGGTATGGGATTTCTTTTTAGGATGATGAAAATATTCTGGAATTGGATAATGCTGATAATATATAACCTTCTAAATATACTAAAAACCATTGAAAGTATAAGTAGTGAATTTTATGGTATGTGAAATATATCTCAGGAAAAAGTTATTGAATAACCCAAAGAGATTTTGTCTATATTCATCATATTAGAAATTAAAATTGATAACTTAAAAATAATTTATTTAAAAATAATATAACATACCTATTATATAATATTAACAAATAAATTTTTTTATAAAATCCTAAGATTTGCAAAATAAAACCTTTGGTGAGAAGAGTAGCTTTGTTTTATGCTTTTTTATTATATCTTTAATAGAAGGCAGTTAGAATTTCATATATGCGTCCATTGTCAATCTTTTGTTATATGCTGCTTTGGTTGAAAAAATATGAAGAAAATCTAGCCATACACAGATGAGGTTGGAAAAGGAAGGATTAATTTTTTTAATTAAAAATTTTATTTATATTTCCAGTTTTGTTGCAATATAATTGACATATAGCGCTGTATAAGTTTCAGGTAATACAGCATGATGACTTGACTTGCATATATTATGAAATGATTGCCACAATAAGTTAGTTAATATCCATGATCTCATATAGATACAACAAGAAAAAAATTTTTTTTTCTTGTGATAACAACTTTTAGGATTTACACTCTTAGCAACTTTCAAATATACAATACAGCAGGGCTGTCTATAATAATCATGTTATACATTACATTCCCCATACTTCTCTATCTTAAACTAAAAGTTTGTACCTTTTCATCACCTTAATACAATTCCCTCACCTCTCATCCCTGCTTCTGGTAGCCACAAATCTGATCTCTTTTTTTTGAGGGTTTTTTTTTTTTTTTTTAAATTCCACATATCAGTGTGATCATACAGTATTAGTCTTCCTCTGACTTATTTCACTTAGCATAATGCCCTCATGTTGTCTTCCATGTTGTCTTAGCATAATCCATGTTGTCTCAAATGGCAACATTTCCTTTTTTTGTATGGCTGAATAGTATTCATTTATTATATATATGTGCTACAGCTTTTTTATCTATACATCCATTGATGGACACTTAGGTTGTTTCTGTGTTTTGGCTATTGTAAAGAATGCTGCTATGAACATGAGGGTGCAGATACCTCTTTGAAAGAGTTTTTTTGTTTTCTTTGGATATACACCCAGAAGTAAAATTGCTGGATGATATGGTAATTAGATTCTAAATTTTTTGCGGAATTTCCATACTGGTTTTTAATTATTTAATTAATAATTGATTTTAGGGAGGTGGGAGAGAGAGAGAAAGAGAAACATCATCAATGTGAGAGAGACACACCCATCAGTTGCTTCTGGTATACACCTCAACCAGAGATTATACCCACAACCTAGGTATGTGCCCTGATTGGGAGTCAAACCTGTGACCTTCCAGTACACAGTGCCTCCATCCAACTGAGCCACTATTAAAAACAGTATGGCCAGGGCTCCATACTGTTTTTTAAGAGTGCCTGTACCAATTTTCAGTCCCATTAGCAGTGCACAAGGGCTCTTTTCTTCACTTCTCCACTAACTCTTGTTATTTCTTGTCTTTTTGATAATAGCTATTCTGTCAGGTGTGAAGTGATACCTTACTGCGGTTTCAACTTGCATTTCCCTAATATTAATGAGGTTGAGCACCTTTTCATTTACCTGATGGCCATTTGTATGTCATCTTTGGAAAAATGACTATTCAGATCCTTTGCCCATTTTTAAACTGGATTATTATTATTTTGTTGTTGCTGTTATTAAGTTCTTAGTATATTTTGGATATTAATCCCTTGTTGTATGTATCACTGGCAAGTGTATGCTCCCATTCAGTAGGTTGCATTTTTGTTTTGTTGATGGTTTCTTTAACTCTGTAAACTCTTTAGTTTGATGTAGTCCTACTTAGTTATTTTTGATTTTGTTGCTTGTGCTTTAGGTGTCATATCCAAAAAAATATTTATCAAGAACCATGTCAAGGAGCTTTTTTTTCTATGTTTTCTTCTAGGAGTTTTATGGTTTCAAGTCTTACCTTTGGCTTTAATTCATTGAGTTAATTTTTGTAAGAGGTGTAAGATAGGGGATCTAGTTTATTCTTTTGCATATGAATATCCAATTTTCTCACCACCATTTATTGAAGAGACTGTTTTTTCTCCATTGAGTATTCTTGGCTTTGTTGTCAAATATTGGTTGACTTAGGTTTATTTTGGGACTTTATTTTGTTCCATGGCTTTATATGTCTGTTTTTATGCCAGTACTGTGCTATTTTGATTACTATAGCTTTATGATATAGCTGGAAATCAGGAAGTGTGATACCTCCTGCTTTATTCTCTCTCAGGATTGCTTTGGCTCTTTGGGATCTCTGTTATTCCATATAAATTTTAGGATTGTTTTTTCTATCTGTAAAAAATGCCATTGGAATCTTGACGGGGATTGTATTGAATCTATAGATGGCTTTTTGTACTGTAGACATTTTAACAATTTAATTCTTCCAATCCATGAACATGGGGATACCTTTTCATTTATTTGTGTTGTCTTAGATTTATTTCATCACAGTTCTGTAGTTTTCAGTGTAGAAATTCATCTCCTTGGTTAAATTTATTCCTATGGATTTTATTCTTTTTGATTCTATTGTAAATGGGATCGTGGTTTTTAAAAATTTTTATTTCATGTGAAATATGACTTTATTCTGATTCTAAACAAAAAGGAATGGGAGTGACAGTAACAAATAAGGTTTCACCACTGAATATTGTGATGTGACTGTAGCAGACTTATAGTTGAAACTGAATAAGGAAATAACTGCATTCCAAAACAGCTATATATACAGGTCCAAAAAATGAAGTTAGTTTGTTTGTTTTTTTAATTGCCACATTCACTCTGAAGCCCATTCATCTCCTTCAGTATCCCAAAGATCAAGCACATGTTCTGGTGAGCTGTATAATAAAGTGGCAAGTACACTGCATCATTTTCTTTTTCAGATACTTCATTGTTAGTATATTAAAAAAAAAAACTACTAATTTTTACATATTAACTTTGTATCCTGTTACTTTATTGAACTTGTTGATTATATCTAACAGATTTTTGGTGGAATATAAAATTGCATCATCTGCAACTAGAGCAAAATTTACCTCTTTCTTTCCAGTTCTGATGCCTTTTATTTCTTTTTCTTGCCTTATTAATCTGGCTAGGATTTCCAGTACTGTGCTGAATAGGAGTGGAGAGAGGGGGCATCCTTGTCTTGTTTCTGATCTTAGAGGAATAACTTTCAACCTTTCACCTTTGAGTATGATGGTAAGTGGAGTGATTGGGAGTATTTTTCTTATATCCTTTTCTACATTATGTGGATATTCTTTGATACTACACCAAAACTTGACAAGTGGTAGTTTATTAAACGTTAGTTGCATTGAAGAATCTGAAGCCATTTATTCTGTTACATTAAAATTTATTGATTTAGCTTGTATTTTGAATGGATCTTTTACCCATGCAAGATTTTATAACTTCATGCTTTGATCATATGGAAAATATTGGTTTACTGAGTTGCCTAGATCGATCTCTCTCTCTCTCTCTCTCCATCTATCTATCTATCTATCTATCTATCTATCTATCTATCATCTATCTATCATCTATCTATCTATCTATCTATCTATCTATCTATCTATCTATCATCTATCATCATCTATCTATCTATCAATCATCTATCATCTATCTATCTATCTATCTATCTATCTATCTATCTATCTATCTATCTATCTATCTATCTATCATCATCATCTATCATCTATCTATCTATCTATCTATCTATCTATCTATCTATCTATCTATCTATCTATCTATCATCATCTATCTATCTATCAATCATCTATCATCTATCTATCTATCTATCATCATCATCTATCTATCTATCAATCATCTATCATCTATCTATCTATCTATCTATCTATCTATCTATCATCTATCATCTATCTATCATCTATCTATCATCTATCATCTATCTAATCTATCATCTATCTATCTACCTATCATCACCTATCTGTCCATCTATCTAAAATTGCATTTGATTCACCACTGAGCTTATCAGAAAAGTCTGAATTTTTTGGAAGCATCAAGGTTATGGTGGCAGATAAGAATTTCCCAGAGTTCTAACTTGTAGGCAAAACCTTGCATTTTATCATTGACAATAAATATTTAAAGTAACAGGCTCAAAAAAAAAAAAAAAAAAAAAGTAAAAGGCTCACTTTGTCAAACATCTTGAAAAATTAACAAATATTCAAGTCTGAATCACCATAGTTTGTCATATGTTCTTTCAGGTAAAAGAGGTATTCAGTGAAAAAAGTGGCAATTGTAGCTTACAACTCAAATAGTTGCCACATGCTTAAAGTGTTTTTCCTCAATGTGACTCTTGAAATACTTCCCATTTTTTCACATAGAATATTAAAAAGATATGTACTCAAGGGTAGAGATTTAATAAAATTAGTAATTTTAAATATTTCATCAAAGGCATTCTTAAGCAAAACTGCCCACCCCACCCCCCCCTTATGTCAGTGCATGAGGTGAAGAATAGAATAACTGTTGATACAGTTTGGTGTCACTACCTTGATTTGACAGAGCTGTCAGCAGTTTTACTTATTATTGCATTTGCACCATTTACTGCAAATGTTAACACTTTTAAAAGGGGGAAAAAGTTTTAATATTATAATGCAATTAGTTTTGACTTTGTAGACCACCTGAAAGCTTCATGGGGAGCCCCAGGGATTCAGGAACCACGTTTTGAAAACTGCTGGACTAGCACATAGTAGATGTTAAGTACAGTAATATTCAACTGATACTACTGTCTTATATTATAATTCTTTATTTATGGCTCTGTCTTTGGTCCAGGCTCTTATCTCTTCATCCCTAGTACTGGATAGAGAGAGGCATGGATAAATAATGTGATGAATGTATGAACTCTTGTGGGCTAGGATTGTTAAATAGCTCCTGTTGTGCTGGATGCTAAAGTGAAATAGGCTGCTTTCCTGGGTGTATAGTTTATCATACGGTGCTTTCTTGATAACTTTCATGTGACATTTTTCCCAAGGGTGCCAGATAACTGAAGAATTTACATATTTGGTATTTGGCTGTTTACCTACCTCTCAGAGGATTTTGTGGGCTGTGCTTGAGCTCATGAACATCTTTCAGGCTGGTGGAGTGTGTGTGATTTCTAAAAGTGCACTCTTTCCAGGAGTTGGCTCACTTGTCCATTTGGACCCACAGGCAGAACACAGATGCTAGTGCAGTGGGAGCATTGGCTGACCTCTGCACAGTGTCAGAGCTGAGGCAGCTGAGACTGCTGAGTAGCACCTTCCAGATCAGCTGGTACCAAAGCTAGGGCGATTTCCCTGAGTTCTGCTTGGATCCATTTCTACATTTAAGACCTGGCTTCTCAGCACTTTAAATGGTGTGGGGTTTTTTGTGTGTGTGTGTGTGTGTGTGTGTGTTTAATGAGTACTGGAGCCATTACTAATAAAAGAGTTGGAGGGCTTTTTGATATACTTTATCCCAACCCTGATGTCTGGATAACTAACCTGGAGGTGACTGTTGTTATAGTTAGATTTTTCAAAATGGTCGTCTGTTTGGTTTTTGAGCTTTTCCTTATTATAAGTGTTGTTTTAAGTAGGATTGATTCTCTGTGGTTTGACCAAAATACGCTCTTCTTCCAAAGGGCTGAGGAATTGGAAGGTGATCCCACATGTTGGCCCTGGTGGGTGTGATATGGTAGGTGATCTTCAGTGCTTTATAATGTAAGAGATTTGACCTGGTGTTAACCTACTTATGTGGATAATTCCTTAGAAGGGGTTACTTCATCCTCTGTTAATTGTTGCTTATGCTAGGGTGGGTATATGTGTACTGAAGAGAGGAGGGTTTTTGGTTTGCTTGTTTTAGTGAACTAGTAGCTTCCCACAAAAGCCTTTAGAGCAGAGACAGAGGAACCCCCCCCCCCCCAAGGAGACTAAAAGAGCAGAACTTGGTGTTGGGGGAGAGAGATGGACCGCCACCTCAGGGAACTATAGAATTTTTTGGTGTTAATAGTTTTCAATGTGATGTCCGATATCCTGCCAGAATTGATGCTTACCATGATCTTATTAGACAGGGAGGTGTAGAAAATGAGACTCATTGATGTTGTTCTAAAGTCATATGGTTAGTCAGTGGTGGATGGGCACCAGTCCTCAGGCCTCCTGCTTCCTGATGGGTGTGTGTGTGTGTGTGTGTGTGTAACCACACTAGCCTTGTTTTATTAGTGGGAGAGGGTTCTCATGGGCACAGTGAGGGATCTGGTGTACTAAGTGGCTTGCTTGCTCAGACATGGATTGAAGTCAGAAGGAGTAGACAGGGTCTTTCACTTGGGAAATGCGGTGGCCGCTCTACAGAGGTGGGATGAACCCCACCCAAAGTATGATTTATATGTCAAAGGCTGATGAGGCCACACACACACCAAAAGAGTATAAAAAGTCTTACTCACATCTTGAAGCTTTGAGGGTGATCACAGGGTAGGCTCTCAAGCAGGCTGAAAGTGTCTTAAGGAGACTGGCTTGGCTTGTATAGTGTTTAAACAGTGAGGTCGGCTAAAGACTTCTTGCCCACCTAGTTGGGCTTGGATGGTTTGAAACTCCTACATATGCCTTGGGCTTTCTTGCCGGCTTACCCAAATGTGGGGCAGAAAGGGAAGGTGGGAGGTGTAGTAGGGCTTGAGGACTGTCAGCAGTCAAACATAAAAAATGGAGCCAGACTGTCTTACAGGGAAAAACATCTTTCTGTAGGGATGTAGCAAGTAGCAGTTTGGTTCTAGGGGAGGGATTAAGGAGCTGCTGGAAAGACTTGTGGACTTAGCTAGTTATAACCCTGCATTGCCTCAGCTCTGCATATCCTATAACCCCATATTTCCTCCTCCATGTTAGAGTGAGGCATTTTAGCTGATTTAGAGTGTAAGACTCCTGGGAACAAAGGGAAATGTGTGAGGAAAGATGAGAAAGTGGTAGAGAATGGCCATGAATGCAGGAATTGAGAACTCTCTTGCTTCTCTCTTGTCCATCCCAGCCCTATTTTACCTTGAGAGTTGTTAGGAAGAGAGTTAACTTGGGCCAGCAGTCTTGTCAGAAGTTTTGAAATCCCATTTCAGTACACAGGAAGGGGATCATAGCCATCCTGTCCAGACATTTTAGCACTCAGCAAGCTGAAGCTACCCCATGAAACAGGTTGCACAGAGTGAAGAAATGCTGGTAAGTCAGTAGGTTGTAGGGGGAGGACTAAGTTGGTGATAGGGCTTTTGAACTTAGAAAACTGTCTCAGTTATTGATTAGGTTATACTTGGAACATGGTTTTTAGAAGCCAGTAGGACATGAACTCTAATAGACTACTAGGTAGTCATGTATCTTTAATATTAAAGATTAATTTTAACATTGGATGGTGTCAATGTTGAGGCATATATTCTAGCTCTTAAAATGTGCTTTTAGTTTCACATTGCTTTAGTGAAGAGGAAGATGCTGTTCTGATGGTACCTTGGAGCTCGAGAAGAGATGTGTAGTTTGTTCTGTTTTAGATGACTTCACTGGGGCCAGTGTAGTCTATCAGAAACATGTGCTCTTAACTGTTACATTTTCTCAAGTCAAATTATGCCATTTTCCAAAGTACTGGGATTTTTTTTTCAGACTGTATTACAGGAAAATACATCTTTCTTCAGGGATGTAGCAACTAGCAGTTTGATTCTAGGGGAGGGATTAAGGAACTGTTTTGGTCTGGCTGAACTACTTCTACTGTCTTTAAAATTTTACATAACTATGCATTTTGTGTATATTCCAGCCACCATTCCATTTCAGCTACATGGAAGGTGTATTTGTTTGATCATGGGTGTTTTCTCTGATTTATAGTAGATCGTCTAAGTTTTGCTGTGATATTTTACTCCTTCATTTGTACAGTCAGCAAACAATTATGAAAGCCTATTCTTTCATCACTCTAGAAAGTCTTAGAGCTATTTGTGGTATGTATTGTATTCAATTCATGCAGTATTTTAGGGGTATTTCCCTCACTTAGGAACAGTCCTCATCATTGTGTCTTTTGCTAGTCTCCAATCCATGAAGAGTGGAAAGATTCCGGTTATTTTCTGGGCCAGGATTGGTCTCACATCGAGGGCTTGGGTCCAGAAGTGCTGGTTCCATTTTAGTTTGTAATTTGTAATGAATGCCTGAAGTCAGTCAGACATCATATTACTGAAGCATTTATGTATAAGACATTGATTATGCAGTGATCATTATGGGAAAAGACTGGTGGTCAGAACTTATTTCTGGAATGTCCTTCCCCTTCAGCCTCACTTCTGATTTACACCTGGGAATTGAGCCTCCTTTCCAGTCTGGGATACATAATGGAGTGTTAGAGCTCAAAGAGACCTTAGACATCCTTATTTCTTTTGTGTTTTATATATATATGAGAGCCTGATAATAACAGTTCAATTCAAACATCTATTTTGAAAAAATTTAAAGAGAATAGTATAATGAATCTCTATGTATTCATCACCTAGATTCAATAATTTTTTTTTTTTTTTAAATATATATTGATTTCAGAGAGAGGAAAGGAGAGGGAGAGAGAGAGGTAGAAACATCAATGATGAGAGAGTCATTGATCGAGCCCACAGCCCGGGCATGTGCCCTGACCGGGAATTGAACCCCGATCGCCTGGATCCTAGGTCGATGCTCAACCGCTGAGCCACGCCCGGCTGGGCTAGATTCAATAATTTTAAGGTGTTGCCCAGGTACAGCTAACTGTTAGGTAAAGAAGACTTGATTATGCCTTTATTCGTTCACAACAGCCTCTTGGGGCAGATAGTATTATATCTCCATCTTGAAGACAAGAAAACTCACCAGCCCAGAGAGATGAAGTAATTTGCCCAGGGTCACACAGTCAGCAACCACCATTCATAGCCTGTGTTCTGGCCCTCTCCATTTCACTGCCTGAAGGGGTGTCTGTTTATCTGATGTCCACAGTAAGCTGGAGTCTGATTAGTAGTGGGACCAGGAGATCTGACTACTTTTCTTTTATGATGATTTTCTTGTGACTTTTCTCTTTTCATTATTCGTTTGCACCCAACTATTTTATGGCCTTGAAATTTCTGAGTACCATGTAACCCTGGACGACGGGAGGCAAGTGTGCCGAGGATTAGTGGTGGGATTAGTCTGCTCCAGGTCAAGTAGTGAGGGGTTCAGTGTCTGTAGGGAATTTAATAACAATAATAAACCATCCAAAAGTTGATCTGCAAAGTCTAAAGTCTAGACCTGTGCCTGCAATTCTAAACAATGTTGGTAACAACATATGCCTCCAACAAAAATATTTTGTTGGTATATGTTCTAAATAATTATTATGGTAACTTGAATTTTTATAACATATATGTGTCAAATGAATGCTTTTTGATTACTTACCTTTTAATAGATACATGGAAGTTAAATCAGAGACTCCTCATTGTACACTTGGCCCCAACACATGGGGAGTCAGCTACATGCATTCATTTCAAGAGAAGATTTTTAAAAGTTTGGAGTTGTTCGGTCTTGCTTCGGACAGTCTTCATGCATTTAACCCCTGTGGTACTACATATTTCTGCATTTAAACAGTAGATTTAAAATGAACAATGGTAGTATTATTGAGGTTTATATTTCTGTCATTCTGTGTGACCACTTAAAGTTTTTGTTGCTGCTTTAAAATTAGAACAATGAAACAGTGTACACCTTGAAGTATAATATTTTTGTTTGGTAAGTGCAAATTTTAGTTCATACATGAAATTTGTAATGCAAATTTATAATGAAATTTATAATGCAAATTTTAGTTCATAAATTTGTATTATATCTGTAAAGTTGAAATTTATCATTTTAAAATTAATTGATTGTTCTAATACTAAAGAACATATCAAGAAAATAATAGCTACTGATTTTTATATAAAAAGGTTTTTGAATATAGTTTTTAAATTTTTTAAAAAATATATATCTTTATTGATTTCAGAGAGAGGAAAGGAGAGGGGGAGAGAGAGGCAGAAACATCAATGATGAGAGAGTCATTGATCAGCTGCAGCCCACAACCCGGGCATGTGCCCTGACCCGGAATCTAACCCCGATCTCCTGGATCCTAGGTCGACGCTCAACTGCTGAGCCACACCAGGCCGGGCTGAATATAGCTTTTTCATACAAGGAGAGTGTGTGAAAAAATGACCCTTCCTGGAGAAACAAGATGGCGGCTTAGGTAACAGCTGTACCCGACGCCTGCCACAGCCACATCAAAATTACTAAAATATGGAACAACTAAAATACAGAACAACCATCATGCAGAACCTCCTGAAATCTAGCTGAACAGAAGCCCTACAACCAGGGAACTGAAGAAGCATCGAGACCAGTAGGAGGGGCGGAGAGAAGTGGGCAGATTGGGGCTGAATCCTGGAGACTATGCCCGGGCCCACACCTGTCGCCACAGTTTAAACTGGGGAGGGATATTTCAGTGGTGGAGGTTTCCTGGAGGAGTTAGGGGTCCCAGCCCAGGGCTCCAGGGCCCGGAAGAGAAGTCCTCACAACTTTGGGCTGTAAAAACCAGCGGGGACTATCGCTGCGGGACAAGGAGTCTGCGGGAGTCCCAGGCAGCTCCCCCTAAAGGGGCTGCGCACAGACTCTGACGCGCTCCCTCTGAGCTCCAGCGCCAGACAGCAGCTTGAAAGGAACCTGGGACATTTGGGGAGGAACTAACCTGCCTGAAATTGGGGCGAGAGGTGGAGGGGCAGCTTTCTCCCAGACAGTAGAGCTGGCAGAGGCCATTGCTCCTTTGGCGAGCCCTACCCCACAGAACCAGCAGGCAGGCACCATATTTGAATCGCCGGCACCTGACTCACACCTTTCACCTCGCCCTGGTGATTCCAGGAGACCCTACCCCTCCCTACTTGCAAGCTCATCCAAGCCATTTCCAGTGGCTTTTCTCTGTAAGTGACCTCTTTAGCCTCATGCTTAGGACTTTCCTAAAATCCCTCAAACAAGCAGCAGCATGCCCCATAGGGCTTGATAAGTGGCCCCAGGCCTAGCATTAGTGGCAACTTGCACTGGCTCATAGATTGGACTCTCCTGGACACCTCCAAGCTCAGCACAAGTAGCAGCCAACTACAGTTTGCTGTGTAGCTCATGCTGGGTTGCCCTGGCCAAGGCACTGGCAGAGGCTGACTTTGCACCTCCCAGGAGGCCCCAGAGACAGTGCACCTGGTGGTCAGACTCCACCACGCTGGATTACAACTCTACCACATCCACGAGTGACACACTCAAGGGGCGCACTTGGTGAACACCCAGGCTCCACTGAGGTAAAGTAAATCCTGCTCCATAGGGGTGCCTCCAGCACAGCAGCTCTTTGGCTGTAGTTGCAGCTGGTCCTCACAGCCAGTTGGCCTGGGGGTCAGTTCCTCCCAGTGACACCAACAGCAACCAAGGCTCAACTAAAACAGGACAGTGCACACAGCCCACACAGGGCAGCACCTACAAGGCCCAGCTCAGGTGATTGGGGAGGCTGAGCCACTGGGCCCTACAGGACACCTACTACACAAAGCCACTCTACAAATTCCAGGAGACATAGCAGCTCTACCTAATACATAGAAACAAACACCTGGAAGCAGCCAAAATGTGGAGGCAAAGAAACATGTCACAAAAGAAAGAACAGGAGAAATCTCCAGAAAAGGAACTAAATGAAATAGATCCAAGCAAGCTAACAGATACAGAGTTCAGAATAATGGTTATAAGGATGCTCAACGATATTAGTAAGAGTATGACAAAAATAATTGAGAAAATCAATGACATAAAGGACCAGTTTGAAATGAAGGCTACACGAACTGAAATAAAAAATAATTTACAGGGAATCAATAGTAGAGTAGAGGACACTGAGTATCATATCAGCTATTTGGAACATGAAGAAACAAAAAACACCGAACCAGAAGAGCAAAAAGAAACAAGAATCCAGAAATATGAAGATAGCATAAGGAGCTTCTGGGACAACTTCAAGAGTCCCAGCATTCGTATTATTGGGGTGCCAGAAGGAGAGGAAAGAGAGCAAGAAATTGAAAACCTATTTGAAAAAATAATGACAGAAAACTTCCCCTACCTGGGGAAAGAAATAGATTTACAAGTCCAGGAAGCACAGAGGGTCCCAAGCAAGAGGAACTCAAAGAGTCCCACAGCAAGACACATCATAATTAAAATGCCAAAGGTTAAAGACAGAGAGAATCTTAAAAGCAGCAAGAGAAAATCAGTTAGTTACTTATAAGGGAGCGCCCATACTGCTCTCAGCTGATTGCTCAACAGAAACGGTGCAGGCCAGAAGGGAGTGACAAGAAATATTCAAAGTGATGAATAGCAAGAGCCTACAACCAAGATTACTCTACCCAGCAAAGCTATCATTTAGAATTGAAGTTCAGATAAAGAGCTTCTCAGACAAGGAAAAGCTAAAGGAGTTCATCACCACCAGACCAGTACTACGTGAAATGTTGAAGGGTCTTCTTTAACAAGAAGCTAATGAACAAAAGAATTTGACAAACTAAATGGATCCAGAGACATTGACTCATGCAACAGACGATCATATTTCAGAGGGAAGAGGGAAGGGGGGTAGAGGGTGGGAGGAGATTAATGAAGGAAGTTATTTGCATATATGCATAACCCATGGACACGGACAATGATGGGGTGAAGGCTTGGGTAAGGGGTGGGAGCGAGATGGAGAGGGTCAATTGGGGAGGGGGAAATGGGACACCTGTAGTGATTTCAACAATAAAGATAAATTTTAAAAATAAAAATAAAATGAATAAAAGTTCGTGGTAAGGAAAAATAAATGAGCCTTCCTGGGTGTTGAATACACTAGGTATGCCATTGTGGGCAGAATACCTTTCCTGTGATTCATTTTTAAGTGAACAGATTGGGAATCTTTTATATGTACAGCTGGAGCCTTTGGCAGGACAGGAAGAAAGACATACATTACTTGTATTGAGGGATTACTCTGTGCCAGAATTTGCTAGCCCTTGGTTCACCTTTATCACACTTTGTCATTTGATGAGCTTCTTCCATTCGTTTCTTCATTGCTGACAGGCTGTGAGACAGAGCAGTGACAGCTCCAACAGGGCCTACTGAGCCTCTCAGCTTAGAAGCCTGCAGAGGGTAAGGTTACTCTTAGGAGGGAGGCTGGCAGACCTCTGGAGTGGTGAGTTTTGGCTCCTCTGCTCTTACCTTTAGTAGTATCACTTAGGGCAGAGGTTCCTAACTGATTTTTCCCCAGGGGACATTTTGCAAGGTTTGCAGACATTTTTAGTTTTCCTACCTGGAGGGGAGGTGTTACTGACATCTAGTGGGTAGAGGCAGAGATGTTGCTAAACCTCCTGCAGTGCCCCGGACAGCCTCCCACCCCCAGGACAAACAATTACCTGGCCCAAAGTCTCAGTAGTTGTGACGTTGAGAAACTCTGACTTAGGGCAGATCACTTACACTTCTTTAGACTGCTACCTCATTTCCTCATAAGGGGGAAAATAATAGTACTTTTCTCATAATAGTGTGAAAAACTGTGGGATATAATACATTTAAGAGTTCAGTTGTTGCTATGATTATGATTAACCTAGTGGAAAAAACCCAAAGGATGAAAAATCTGCTGCTGTGATATACTCAGGAACAGTAGAAGCACTATACTCTTTATATTCTTAGTACTTTAAGTGGATAATGCTTAGAATAATGACCTTGAATCAGGGAATTGAACTGGAAACCACCTTTAACAGAAAATAGTGTTTCTGGCCTAATGCTAAATTTGTCAGTATTTTCCAAACTGGTCTGATAAGTCACCTGGGGTGCTCGTAAAATGATATGATCCCTCCCTTAAAAGTTTTGATAGGGAAGAGATTATAGTGGGACCTGGGAATCCTCAGTTTTGACAGTTGTCCTCAGTGATTCTTAAGATCAAGAAAGAGTGGGAAATAATCATTTTAGGCAGGAAAAAGGTTTCTTTGCCAAGTAAATTTGGGAAAACGTGGCTTAGAGTAAAGCAGATTTCTTTCCTACAGCACTTTGCTGAGCCTTTAATATAATTAAAACACACACACATTAGGTAACATGACCCAAACTTATTAAGTGATAGAATTCTGTTAGGCATGTAGCAGTATGATGTTCCAAAGACAACACTTTCAGAAACAGTGAATTACAACAACTCCACAAATTCTAGTTAAAGGAGGATTTCCTGCTAGTGTTTTGGCAGGATAGCTACTTGACTTTGTAATGTCCCAAAAGATAAACAGATGGGAGGGACCTGCAGTGGAGGAAGTGGGGTTAGTGCAGATTATGACTCACTGGAGTATAACTTGAACTGAATTGAGTCTATTTGGGTCTGCACACTCATGTGCTGAGATGACTCCAGGACAGTCATGTACATTGGGTTGGCCTGGGCACTCTTAGTTTGGGTTTGTGGAAGAAGCTTTTCTTAGGAAGTGTTTCTGTGGGGTCATGATGGCAGCAGTCCCACTCCCTGAGGCTCCTCAGTGATGCTTTGGGAAGTTTATCTGATTTCTCTCCTAGGTACACACCCATGTCTGTCTCAGGAAGTGCCTGCCAATGCTTAGATGGCTGATGAATTCCTTTTGGGCCACCACTTCCTCTAAGGGCATTCATCTCTAGGAACTCATATTAATACACAAAGTGAGATCTACAGGCCTTTGTTCCCAAAATATGGATTGAACTCATCTATATCTTATAGTGATTGTGGCAACAAGATAGTAGCAGAGACCCAGGTAACAACTATAGGACTACTGAGAATTGATGGTGGCAAATAATCTGGTTACTGATAACTTTCATTATTATAATTTGAAAATATTAAATCTGATTATGCAAATACATGAATTTAAACATTGAAATATTATAGCAATATTCAGTTGTATCCTTATGCCTCATTTTATTTAGCTATTCTCCTTTTTTTTCGCTAAATATTCATTAATACAAATATACCATGAACATTTTGCACATGTCTCTTTAGGCACATTATTCATGTTTTTACAGGATAGACACCTAGAAATGGAAGTATTGGTTCAATAAAGAAATTTCAGCCCTGCCGGCATGGCTCAGTGGTTGAGCATTGACCTAGCAAACAGGAGCATATGGTTCGATTCCCCTCAGGGCACATGCCCGGGTTGTGGGCTCAATCCCCAGTAGAGGACAGGCAGGAGGCAGCCCAATGACTCTCTCATCATTGATGTTTCTCTCTCTCTTTCCCCCTCTCCCTCTCTCTGAAATCAGTAAAGACATATTTTAAAAAAAAAAAATTCAAATATTTGTCAAATATAGTAGTTCCCTCTTATCTGAGGGTGATATGTTCAAAAACCCCCAGTGAATGCCTAGAATCCAGGTAGTAAGTACTGAGCCCTATATGTACTATTTTTTTCCCCTATATATACATATCTGTGATAAAGTTTAATTTAAATGTTATCCATAGTAAGAGATTAACAACAATAACTAAGAATTTAATAGAATAATTATAACAATATATTGTAATAAAAGTTATACCTAGATGGCTACTAAGTTACTAACAAGTGGATAGCATATATATACAGTCTGGAGATGCTGGATGAAGGGATGATTCAGGTGTCCCAGGCAGGATCAAGCAGGAATGGCGTGAGATTACATCATGCTATGCAGAATGGTCCACAATTTAAAACTTGTGAATTGTTTATTTCTGGAATTTTCTACTAATATTTTTGGACCAAGGTTGATTGTGGGTAACTGAAATCATGGATAAGGGGGGACTACTGTATATGTAAACTCTAATTGGCAGACTGTGATTAACCCAGGTAGGGAGATAGGAATGATCTGCGTCACCCTTCCACTCTGTAGGCAATAAAAAGGTCCATGTAGAGAATTTAAAAACAATGATAAAGCTGACTAAAAGTCAGCCTACTTATTTTTTTTAACATTGCCATTGCCTGCTATTCTGAACAATATTAGTCATAAAATACTCTTCCTCTTCAAATCTTTGTTGATGTAGGTTCCAGATATTTGCTATTGAGGCTTTTGTTTTACTTTAATAAACATTCTATTTTACCTGGAAGTTAAATAATGTACAGTTGGCTCCATAGATGTGGATGTAGCTATCTATACACATTAGTTGTGAAAAAAAGTTGATAATGGGCCCTGGCCGGTGTGGCTCAATTGGTTGGAGCACCGTCTAGTATACTGAACTGTTGCAGGTTTGATTCCTGGTCAGGGCACATACCCAGGTTGTGGGTTTGTGCGAGAGGCAACCAATTGATGTTTCTCTCTTACATTGATGTTTCTCTCTTTCTCTCTCTGAAATCAATAAATGTATCCTTGGGTCAGGATTGAAAAAAAAAGATTAAGCAATCTAAAAAAAGTTCATAATGATTTGTAATCTTGAGTTTGATTTGGGCATAGTTTGTGTCTCTAATTCCTATGGTCCTAATGTGCCAAACAATGGATTGAAATAAATAATGATAGTACCACGGTTATAATTCTGTCATTCAGTGTGACCACTGGAGTTTTTGTGTTTAAAATTTAAACTGAAAAATCATGAGGTGTAGTTTTGTTGTTTGTCGCTTAAAAATTTTAGTTCATACACAAAATACTTTAACAGTTTCCAGAGAGGAAATACATACTCCCAGCAGCAAAGTTTCAGAATTCCAGTTGTTCCATATCCTCACCGACACCGATATTTCTTTTTAAAACAAGTGAATTTAGTTTCACTGTGATCCTTTTAATAGTATGTAAGAAAGTTTAAA
The DNA here is from genome assembly GCF_964146895.1 of Miniopterus schreibersii. Lineage (NCBI taxonomy): Eukaryota > Metazoa > Chordata > Mammalia > Chiroptera > Miniopteridae > Miniopterus > Miniopterus schreibersii. Next base: position 111,298,817 of record NC_138101.1, on the reverse strand, counting down.
CACCCAGTTGCATTTTGCAACACGCACTGTCAGAACCATTGGATGTAGTGGTGTCCTCGATACTGCGGTGTCCTCGATAAATGAGAAAATCGTTGTCACTCCTTCCAAGAAAGAGGTGTTTAGGTATTTCATTGAGAGTGACAATGGTCCTTTACTGAACCACTTGAAAGAAAAAAGGTCAGTGTGATACTGTCAGTTTCAGTGAACATAAAGACATAATTTAGCATGAATGTCTGCCTGTGAGTTCTAAACATATTACATATCTGTACTAGTGTTTCTTTTGATTTAAGATTCTTGTTCCTTTATGTATTTATATATTGGTTTTCAACTATCTGATTAAAATGAGAAATAGAGGAATAGTAATTGGTTGTGCTTTTGGACCTCTCGCTGTGTCATTCCATCAGATTTATGAAAATTTGTGTTATGTTCCTATAAAAGAAAAGAGACCTGGCAACCTGGGGATGCTTGACTTGATGTTGGCTGGTTGAGAAATCACTTATCACATTTTGTGAGTTTTTATCTATGAGGCCTTATTCCTTAGTTCCTATTGATACCATTGTAATTAAGTAGTTATTAGTAATAGGAGAGGAGCAAAAGGGAGGCCAGACATTATAAGCAGCTTCTTGCATTCCCCAGGTCCATTCCCTGCAGATTACTGGGGAAAGGGACTGTACAGAGGGAGGATAGGCACATGCGCAATGAAGTTGGGGTGATGTAGGGAAGGTCCCTGTTTGTCAAACCTGGTAACAGGTATCATTGGCTAGAGCCCTCAAACGTTTGGTGATACATATTCCGAAGACAAAGGAATTCTCACTGTCTTGGCTCTTGGGTCTCTCATGCATTCACCCGTGTTCCCTCCATAGCCATATGGCTTTGCAGACCCCACATGCAGTGGACTGGTGGACTGGAGCTGGAAACACAAGCTAAGCTAGCCTGATGCTGGATTGGGCTGTGCCAACATGAAATGGAAACTGGGCAATAGTTTTAATTCTAGCTCTGCTGAAAACAAAATGGGACTTCTTGGTGGGATAGAGGGAAATGGGACCTTGGAAACTCAGGGATTTAGCTCCATGCAAATAAATGCCACCCATTCTTCCAGGTGAGTCTCAGAAAATTCTTTTTCTTGTGACATTGCAGGAAGCCCACTTCTGCTGGCAAGAGGTGGGGACGAGGAGAGCTCCCCACCAATAACACCACTAACCTTGGTGTTAAAGAAAAGGCAGGTCTGGGGCGGAACGGGATCCCCAGTAAAGTATGTTAACTTTTTCCCTTTTGCAGGTCTCACCTGGGAGAGCTATGTCCATCATAGTCATATACTTCTTTCCCCTTTAGTGTAACAAGGGGTTGGGGGAGCTCCTATAAGAAAACATAAGGTTTGAATAACTGGCTGTGGTTCTTCTGAGCATCAGGGGAGGATAAAAATGAAGAGGAGGCTGCTCCAAACTAAGATACCAGTGAACCCTAAGCTGGAACAACACTATTTGCTCAGTGTTCTGTTTGGACAGATGTGGAGCAAGAACGGTAGAAAAGGGGAATAGCTTTAATCAGTTTGTTGATCAAATATGCAAAATGGGATGCTAGGAGATAATTCTAAGAAGAGATAAGTAGATAAAAGAAGGAAATCAAGAAAAGGGAGGAGGGAAGTATATACATACACATGTTTTTAAAAGTGATTATATACATACAGTTTGCTTCTTATTAAAAACTGCCCTGGCCAGTTTGGCTCAGTGGTTAGAGCATTGGCCTACGGACTGAAGGGTCCAGGGTTCGATTCCAACCAAGGGCACATACCTCAGTTGCAGGCTTGATCCCCCGCCTTGGTTGGGGTGCCTGCAGGAGGCAGCCAATCAATGTGTTTCTCACATCGATGTTTCTCCCCCCCCCCTTCTTTCTCCCTCCCTCCTACTTTCTCTGAAAAGCAATGGAAAAATATCTTCAGGCGAGGATTTAAAAGAAAACACAAAACTTATTCTGGGCAGTGTGTGGGGGGCTTAAAAATGATTTTTGTCCCACTTTCTAAGTTCTTCTAACTGGGCTAAATAATCAAATTAACAGAGAGATTAACAGGAGAAAATTTTTAACCAGTGTTCCCCCAGTAAATTTAATAAAAAAAGATAAAGTATAGGCTTATTTGAGGAGGAGTTTACTTTTATTATTAAAAATATCTATTAACTCTTTCCCAGCTGGGCATGGCTCAGCAGTTTGAGCATCAACCTAGGATCCAGGAGATCATGGTGTGATTCCCAGTCAGGGCACATGCCCAGGTTGCGGGCTCGATCCCCAGTTGGGAGCATGCAGGAGGCAGAGGATCAATGATGCCTCTCTATCTCTCTCTCTCCCTTCCTCTTTCTGAAATCAATAAAGATATATTTTAAAAAAATAAAAATAAAAATGTCTATTATTCTAAACACTGCACACACACAAAAAATCCACAGGAGAAAATCACATTTTAATTTGTGGGAATGGGGAACTCCAAAAAATGAAAATTCCAAAGACATTGAGCTATATGAGGTATATATGTTATTTTGGGCAAAGAAAGGTAGGGGAGAGTTCTGGGATTTCAAAGGGGAAATTCATACGTAGCTGATTAAGTGGCAAACAAATTCTTTCTAGGAAACTCAGAAATAATGGGACAGGGGAGTCTAGTGAACAGAGCCTTCGTGTCTACCACATGTAATTCATATGTACTAAAGTGAAGATGCTAAGATTCTCTTCATGAAGCAGGTTATTTCTGTCTGAATATCTTTAAGAAGGAAAGGGGAAAGTAAAAAAAAACACCCTCTTCCTGAGTTTGTTGGACTTTAATTGTTTTCAGCTTGAAATAATCTGAATGCCAGGGTGGCACATTCTGAGGGACTCATTCCTGACCCCTATAGTTGTTTTCTAAGTTCAAAAAACAAGACAAAAGATTGGGTTTTGTGTAATAAATTTAGTAGTTAATGTATAGCATGTAGAATTGAAGGCCCAGGGTGGGGTAGGAGCTGGGTTGGGGAGGAGTGGGGGGGGAATGGGGGACATCTGTAATATTCTCAACAATAAAAAAAAAAAGAATTAAGCATTTTCCTTCTGAGTAAACTTGCTGCCAGGATCCACAAGATAATATTTAAATAAAGCCACAGATTGATGGGTTGATGGATTCTGAACACAGCTGTAGAATTCCATGCTGAAACTGGGCTTTTCTGAAAATAACAATTAGGTGTAACCCTTCCCCTCTGGCCTCAGTCCTGCTGAGGTTGTGTTCCCTGAGGCATCTCAAGTAAGCCAACAACTATAAGACTGGTACCCAGCCCCTCTGTGCTTTTTCATGTTCCTGTAGTGTTACAGAATGTGGTCTGGCAGGTAACCTCAGGGCTATTATAACCTCTCTGGCCTCCAGGCTTGTGTTTGGAAGATGATAGTGCAGCTTTTCATGGTATCTTGGTATCACATTTAAATGTTGTGCTACATAATAAGCTATATTTGTAGAATCTCAGTTGACTGAGGCTATAGTAAAATAGACTATATGAAAGCAGACATTTCGGAGTGCTTACATGAGCGTCCGTCTCTGTGCCACTTCAGTGTTCAGAGTGAAAGTGTTATCGGAAAATTGCACGAGTAGAACTGTCGTTGGAAAATCAAACTTCCCCATCACTCATGGGAGTGGAGTTCTTGTGATACCTTTAGAAAAGGAATTTTCTAAGATTTGTGTGGGAGAATGAGATATGGTAAAAAACTTTGTGTGGCGTTATATTCCTTGGGTTCCAAAGCTTCCAAAGTCTCAAGTCTCTTAGACCAGCCCTAAAGAGGGGAAGCTGTGGGTTCAGCAGAGCCAAAAGCAAGGCTAGTGTCTAGAGCTTCTGTTCCATGTGGCAGCCGGATCCAGTACAGTCAGTCCAGATTTAGTCCGTTAATCTATTGTGTGGGTCGCACATGGCTGTGGGCCACATGGGCGCAGTGGGGCGCACCCCCTGCAAAAGAAGTCACAAGAGGGCCAGGGGGCCAAAGGCCAAGTGAATGGCTCCTTTGTTTAGAAGTTTAAATATTCAGGTTTCACACCCTTGAAGTGGCTGCACTTGTTCTGGCTACTGACCCTCGCTCCCAGGTGTGACTGACAGGTAGGCATCTTACCTTCTCACTCAGATCTTACTGGGCATGCATCCAAACTGCCTTTGTCCAGTTATTTCCTCCATCAATCAGCAGGGAACATACTTGGAGAGTGCTAAACTACAGCTTTCTAGCAAAAGCTGTACAGATGGCGTGCCTACATTATCTAGCCTTCTCTTTACTCCTTTCCTGTTAAATAGTAACCAGATTATTATAATGGTATCAGAACTCTCATGCTAGTGAGAGTGGAGTTTCCCTTTCCCCACTGGGAGCTGGAGGTTGAGCTCTTGTGATCTTGAGAAAAAGAATTTTCTAAGGCTCGCACCGGAGAATGAGTGATTTTTATTTGCATGAAGTTACATCGCTTGGTTTCCAAAGTCCCATATCCCTTAAACTAGTCCTGGAATATGTGCATCTGGGGGTTCAGCTTTCTGGCAAAGCTGTACAAATGGTATGCCTATATTATCTGGCCTTCCTTTACTCCTTTCCTGTTAATAATAACTGGATTAATTACAAGAGTATCAGTAGTATTGGCAGAGTAGTTGTGGTCTTGTACTGACAAGTAGTTTGCCTCCCAAACTCAGCTGTGTTGCTTGGTGAATTTATGAAGGATGTTTTGGGTGAAGGCATTGAAGACTTCTTATAACATGAGTATGTACAACTCGGCATTTGTGTTCCTGGATCGAGCTTTAAGGTTTAATGACCTTGCTCTCCTTGTGATCATGGCTGATGAAGCATTGGGAGGAATGTTTGTTCTCTTTTCATATATAAATAATTTCCCAACTGAAAGGCTCTTTATTAATTTTTTATTGCTGCCATAACACATCACTACATGTAATGGCTTAAAACAATTTAAATGTATTATTTTTCAGTTCTTTGGTTCAGAAGTCTGACATGTGTACCACTAGACTAATATCAAGGGGTCATCAGTACTTTATGGAAACGCTAGGGGTGAATCCTGTTCCTTTGCCTTTCTCAGCTACATTCCTTGGCTTGTGGTCCCCCTCCCCTCAATCTGTGAAGCCAGCAACCTAGCATCTCTTGACTCTGCTTGACATCTTACCTTTCTCTTCTGCCTTTCTTTTCCACTTTTAAGTGGATTATATTGGGCCCACCTGATAATCTAGGATCATTTTCCTATTTTAAAGTCATTGGATTGCAGCCTTAATTCTATCTGCAACTTTAATTCCCCTTTGTAAGGTAACATATTCACAGGGATTAGGACGTTCACATATTTGGGGCCATTATTCTGCTCTTTCTGTGTTTCCCTAGAACCCTGATCTGTACCAAGTTATATAGAAGTCATCTATTTATATATATATTTCACTCCTGCTAAATTTTACAAACTTCCCAAAGGTAGGTACTCTGTTTCATGTTTGAATTCCCAGCATTACTACAGCACCTGATGCACAGATAGGGTGCTTGATGAGTGTTTTCTGAGCTCTGATTTTATTTATGAACAAAGTAAGAGCTAGAGAATTGTCACTTTTATAGCAAAGCAGAGAACTCAAAAACCCTTTTATCATTTAACTTCCATAAAGCCATTAAAAGCAAGGCTCAGTGTGTGCAGTAAGAATGCATTATTGTTGCCATCTCTCATAAAGGCATCATTGGATAGTCAGCTCAGCATTTAGAAAATGGGAAATCTCATACCAAACATTCATTGGCTTGCTTTTAACTATACTTTCAAATTGTAGAGAATTATCAGATTCTGTTTGTACAAAATATAGCGTATAAATTAAATCAGCACAGTAGCAGAATTTGATCTTGCTTTATCTTATGTTTGAATATAGATAAACTCTTATCAGTTAATTTTGACTTTATTTAAATGCCCTTTGTGATGCCTTTCAGTGATTAATTAGTAGGAGATAAACCAAGAATGGAGAGACACCTAAAAAAACTTGTCCAGGATGCCTGGTGAGCCAGTAGACAGTATCCCCACCCCAGGAGCAGGAATGCTTAAAAACTCCCACACTTTATTGCAAGATTTGCACACATTCTGGTGGTTTTAAAATAGAATTGCCCATCTGTTGCATGCGTTTTGGTATTTGAATTTTTTTAATTTTAATTTTTTATCAAAGCCAGTCCTCATGAAAACAACAGCCTTCTGTCCTTCCCTCCGTCCCTCCCTCCCTTCCGTTTTTACTGATTTATAGAGAGAGAGGAAGGGAGAGGGATAGAGAGATAGAAACATTGATGAGAGAGAAACATCATCGATCGGCTGCCTCCTGCATGTCCCATTCTGGGGATCGAGCCCAAAACCCCGTCATGTGTCCTGACTGGGAATTCAACCCATGACCTCTTGGTTCCTGGGTCAGTGCTCAATCACTGAGCCATACTGGCTGGGCAACAGGCTTTCTTACGTTTTTATTTAAATGCTGGTTGCTTTGAGGATGTGCGCACATATTGGTTTTGGTGTGAGCTAAATGCAGACAGCTGTAAGCTAATGAAAGAGCTCCCTTCCTTCTGCCTTACTTCAGAGCTGTTGTAACTTTCTTGGCCCTTGTGTTTCAGTCTCATTTCTCTCTGCTTCCCCACACATGCCCAAGGCAGGCCTGTCCTTCCTTCTGTGTTCCCCAGCCCAGCATGCCTACCAAATACATCTCAGCCCCTCAGGGCCTTCATAGTGGTAATATGTCACAGGCCAGTGTTTTCAAACTATTAAATTTTTTGAAGTATTGGAACTCCTCCTTCATTTTTTTAAAAGACATCTTATACAGATTCTCAAGATCTAGTACATAAAATGGAATAAAGTAGAACTGCTCAGGTTGATTCTGAATGGGAACCCAGAACCTTCTCTGCTCAGGGGTGGGGCCTCAGCCCAAGTATCTACATACCTCTTTGGAATACAGAACCCAGTTGAAAAATTGTTAGCAAGAGTGGAAAGAGCACAGACGCCACCACTTAGTAGATGTGTGACTTCAAGCATGTCACCCTAGTTTTAAGTGTTGTCAACTTTAAAATGGGAATAGTAATACCTACCTCACTAGGTGGTTTAGGATTAGATGAGATTATGCTTGTGAAGAGCCTGTGATCTAGCAGGTTTTCAATAACTGTTAGCTTCAGTTGTTGATTTGGAGATTCTCCTCCATGTTGCTGTTTTCTTCTTTCTTCCTCACCCTGCCCCACCCCTCATTGTCCTCTTTCTCCTCTCCCAGCCCCTCCTCTTCCCTTTCTAGTCCTGTTTTTATTTGCCAGTCCTTCATGGCCCAACTTTCTCCATGACCATCTCGTTGCCTGTTACTAGTCACATGAATGTCAGCCTTTTCTAAAATTTCTATAACATTTATTACATGTACCATTAAAATGTTTTCAAAATGACATGTTTTGTATTTATAAAAGTAATAATTGTTTATTGCAGAAAATTTAGAAAAGGTGTATAAGACCAGAAGAAAATATAACTATAAGATCTTTCAAGAAAGGAGCTTTCTCTTTTTTTTTCCTGATATGTAAATATAGTGGGAAACCCCACTGCATATTTAGTCATACTTTCTGATAGATTAACCCTATTAATTTTAAGTCTATGGTGTTTTATTTGCTAACTTGAAAGAAATTTTGATTTTTGTGGTAAAGGAGGAAAAGGTGTCTCCCATGAAATTATGAACAAAGTCTAGGGGAAGGTGCAGTTCTGGGTATTGTGAAGGATACAAAGCGGCCTAAGACTGAATCCCTGTCTTCAAGGAGCTTATAATTCAGATTGAGCTAAACACTTTAAAAATAATATAGAAAGTGCTACAGCTAGAATGTTCTGTGGGTTTATCAAGGTTGAGGAGATCAGGTCCAGTTTGAGGTCTGGGAAGGCTTCAAAAGGTACAAACCAGATCTTGTAGTGAGTTAGGATTTTGATAGATGCCAAAGGAGAGGGACACATTCTGACAGAGGAAAGGCGAGGGGACAGAAAAGTGCAAGATGTACTTAGGTGGATCTTTTTAGAAGAGCAGAGGAGGTGAGCAAGACCTGAAATCCCAGTTGATCCTGCAGCACTGTGGAGTCTCTACAGAGTTGTGAATGAAGAAGTGAGATGACCAGTGATGTGACTGATGGGGAAGCATGTGGGATACAGTGGCCACCACAAAACCTAGTCCAGGTATTTGGAGTTCAGTTCCATTTCTCTCCCCTGTTGCAGTAGTTTTGACACCTATCACAATAGTCCTTGAATAAAGTCTTTCTTACTGTTTTAGCACTTAACAGAATAATTTTTTTTGTTTAACATGGGCCTAGCAGGGGCATGTTCTAATAAATGCATTACAAATTGAATTGGCTTGTGGCAGGAAGAGATGATGATCAAATAGCAGTATTTTCTTCCCTACTGTTTTGGGCTTTTTACTGGCATTGTCATGAGTGGTGTCCTATGCCTTTATTGATTCAGAGAGAAATCATGGCCTTTCTCCTTGTGGAAGCATGTCTGTAAGCTGGTGTGAATTGGTTCTATTTAGAACTTCTGCTTCCTACCTTGCATTTTTCCTTTCCATTTATTTTCTACTTTCTCTGCACTTGTGGCTTGTGGCATAGGGACACCTCCCTTGCTTACAGGTTGTTTGGGTAGAGTTTTTGTAGTGAGTAGTATTGACCTGAAGGCCTCATACAGCTAGTTTATGCCTCCCTGATATTTTTCTTGTATCTTTTCTCCTCTGGTTTTCAAGCTGTTCTCTATGAAGAAACAGCTGACCAGGTAAGCTCAGGCTTTAGAGATTATTTGTGGCTATTAAACTTCCAGATTATTTCTCCAGCTTCTGAGTGTGTTGTAAAGGCTTCATTTGGTGAGGAAAGTCAGAAGGGAAAGTGGTGACTGATGTGCATGTTGACATTAAAAAAACAGTTTGTACTGAGGCAGGGTTATGGGTAGAATGAGTGAGTTGAATTTTTTTTTTGGCAAAACTTTGGTTCAGTGAACTTGCTACTTCACTTTCCAGTGCTCAGTATGACTTGCATATTATCTTCTTTAATCAATGCTGGGACATAGATGACTTATGGTAGTAGGTGCATCTCCTACCTTCCCCAAGAGGTGTGAAGCTTTGTCTAGAAATGATCTTCAGGACTGTGGTAGTCCCTAAAGATCCATCTGCTTGCTTTCAGATTTCTCTGCTACTAATTTTTTTTTTTTTAATTTTATTATTGTTTAAAATATTACAGATGTCCCTTTTTCTCCCCAATGACCCGTTCCACCCCGTTCCTTCCCCCTCCCCAGTCCCTCTCCCCACCATTGTCCATGTCCTTGGGTTGTGTATATATGCACATAAATTCTTTGGTTACTCTCTCCCCCTCCACCCACCCGCCCTCCTCCATCCCTCTGACATTCATCAGTCTCATCTATGCTTCCATGTCATTGAATCTATTCCGTTCATCAGTTTATTAAGTTCTTTAGATTCCACGTATAAGCGAGATCATGTGATATTTGTCTTTCGCTGCCTGGCTTATTTCACTTAGCATAATATTCTCCAGGTCCATCCATACTGTCCCAAAGGGTACGAGATTCTTCTTCTTTACAGCTGTATAATATTCCAAGGTGTAAATGCCCCACAGCTTTTTTATCCACTCATCTACTGATGGGCACTTGGGCTGTTTCCAGATCTTAGCTATTGTAAACTGTGCTGCTATGAACATCGGGGTACATAGATCCTTTCTGATGAATGTTTCAGGATTCTTAGGATACATTCCTAGGAGTGGAATCACTGGGTCAAACGGCAGCTCCATTTTTAATTTTTTGAGGAACCTCCATACTGTTTTCCATAGTGGCTGCACCAGTCTGCATTCCCACCAGCAGTGTACTAGGGTTCCCCTTTCTCCACATCCTCGCCAGCACATGTCCTTTGTTGATTTGTTGATGGCAGCCATTCTGACAGGTGTGAAGTGATACCTCATTGTGGTTTTAATTTGCATCTCTCTGATGATTATCGACGTTGAGCATTTTCTCATGTGTCTCTTGGCCATCCGTATGTCCTCTTTGGAGAAGTGTCTATTTAAGTCCTTTGCCCATTTCTTAATTGGGTTGTTTGTCTTCCTTTTGCTGAGTGCTATGAGTTCTTTGTACACTTTGGAAATTAGCCCCTTATCAGATTCATCCTTGGCAAATATGTTTTCCCAGACTGTGGGGTTCCTTTGTATTCTGAGGCTGTTTTCTTTTGCTGTGCAGAAGCTTTTTAGTTTGATGTTGTCCCATATGTTTATTTTTTCCTTTGTTTCTCTTGCCCTAGGTGTTGTATCAGTGAAAATTCCACTACGTGGGATGTCTGTGACTTTACTGCCTATGTTTTCTTCCAGGATTTTTATGGTTTCGTGACTTACATTTAAGTCTTTTATCCATTTTGAGTTTATTTTTGTGTATGGTGAAAGTTGGTGGTCTAGTTTCATTCTTTTCCATGTATCTGTCCAATTTTCCCAGCACCACTTATTGAAGAGACTGTCTTTACTCCATTGGATACTCTTGCCTCCTTTGTCAAATATTAACTGACCATAGTGGCGTGGGTCTATTTCTGGGGTCTCTGTTCTGTTCCATTGATCTATATGCCTGTTGTTGTACCAATACCAGGCCGTTTTGATTACAGTGGCTTTGTGATACAGTTTGCAGTCTGGTAATGTGATCCCTCCCACTCTGTTCTTTTTTCTCAAGATGTCTGCAGCTATTCGGGGTCTTTTTTGGTTCCATATAAATTTTCGAAATGTTTGTTCTAGGTCTGTGAAATATGCTGTTGGTATTTTCATAGGAATTGCATTAAATTTATAAATTGCTTTGGGTAGTATAGACATTTTAATGATACTAATTCTTCTAATCCATGAGCATGGTATCTTCTTCCACTTGTTTAAATCTTCCTCTGTTTCTTTTTTCAGTGTCACGTAGTTTTCTGAGTACAGGTCTTTTACATCCTTGGTTAAGTTTATCCCTAGGTATCTTATTTTTTTAGTTGCAGTGGTAAATGGTATTGCTTTTTTGGTTTCTCTCTCTGAAAGTTCATTGTTGGTGTATAAGAATGCTATTGATTTCCAGATGTTGATTTTGTATCCAGCTTCCTTGCCAAATTTGTTTATCAAATCTAGTAGTACTTTAATGGAGTCTTTAGGGTGTTCTATGTACAATATCATGTCATCTGCAAATAATGACAGTTTTACTTCCTTCTTTCCAATTTGGATACCTTTTATGTTTTTTTGCTACTAATTTAAAGTTTTAGTTTGTTAATTTCCTTCACTTTGAGAAGCCTGAGAGGAGTAATTTATAAAGGTGAGAATGCTGAAATACAAGGAATTATCCAAACTCCTATGATTAAAATAACATTTGCATTTTTGTGCCTGTAAAAAAATTGCACACTGTGAAAACCCTAATATTTGTGATTTAAATTATTTGACAGAAGCGTTGATTTTATTGCAGATTTGAATAGTTCACATTTGCTAAAAACAAAAATTATTTTGGGGTGGCCTCTGTGTTTGATTGGTTTAATAATCAAATCTTACTTTTAAATCCTCACCTGAGGACATGCTTTTATTGATTTTAGAGAGAGAAGAAGGGAGAGGGAGAGAGGAAGGTGGGGGGAGAAAGAAAGAGAGGAACATTGGTGTGAGAGTGAAACATCGATTGGTTGCCTTCCTGTACGTTCCGTGACGGGGGATCAAACCTGAAACCTAGTATGATCCCCCACCAGGAATCGAATCTGTGACCTCTCTGTATATGGGATGATACTCCAATCAACTGAGCCACACTAGCCAGGGCAAGAATCAGATCTTAAATTGAAATACACCCAATCACTTTGCCACATTCCAGTCACTGCAGTTGGTTCTCAGTGGGATTGATCCTTTTGGTGTGATCTCACACAGACCCTTGTTAATATTTGAAATATCCATGACCTCTTGTGTCTTTTAGTCAAGGATTTTTGTCTGTTTTGACTTTAAGCCAGGGTTCTCATTTCTAACTTAACCTCAGTTTTGAGAGGCCTCCTGATCACAGTGCTCTCTATAAAATCACAGAGCCAGAATACATTCTGTCACAGGACTGTTGATTAAACACTGATTCTGTGCCTTAGAAAATGAAACGTTATACCATAAACTCACTCTGAGGCCTCCTCTTTCTTTTTTTAAAACTGATTTTAGAGAGAAAGGAAGGGAGAGGATGAGAGAGAGAGAAACATCAATGTGTGAGAGAGAAATATTGATCGGTTGCCTTCCGTATACACCTGTGGTAAAATACACATAACATTTACCATCTTAACCATTTTTAAAGTGTACAGTTCAGTGGTATGAAATACATTCACATTGTTGTGCAAACCATCATCACCATATATCTGTTACCAAACCCCAGTATTTGATCCTTCTGCTTTCATGTACTGGCCAAAAGAAATGCATGAGCAGGTGTGCTGGAGCCCGCCGGCACAGTTGAATGGTCCCGAGAGTAGGGGTGAGGATGGAGAAAAGACAGACACAAAAAAGATGGGATCGGGAGGACTGCAGCTCGTGAGGGCTGCAGCCCCGAGTTTATTTTCCAAGCTCAATTTATACCGGCGCTGTTGTTTTTGCTGAATAGCACCCTGCCCCGCGTTTCTTCCCCTTGCCCGATACAAAGTAGTTCTTTCCAGTCTGCACAAACACACTTTCAGCGTAAACATCCTGCCTCCTGCAGGAGCTCAGACCTTGGTAACTATCTTTGTCTCCGCTTCTAATGGGAACTTTTTGGGAAGGATTGAGTCCTTGGCTTGGTATGTGGCTTGACTATCCCTTAACCCTTCAGGCCAGGGCCAGCTTCCTAAAAAGCCTTTCTAGAATTTAAGGCCACAAACTAAATTAGTATTGCCTTGGTGCCTCAAGGTCTGGGTCAGGGAGCAGGAGAGCATATCTGCAGCTCACCCAGGCAGCTCCTCTGTGCCTGGGGCCACAGCAGCTCACCCACATCTCCCGGGGAGCAGGGGAGCACGTCTACAGCTCACCCAGGCACTGTGCCTAGGGCCACAGCACCTTACCCACATCTCCCTGGGAGCAGGGGAGCACATCTGCAGCTCACCCAGGCAGCTCCTCCGTGCCTGGGGCCACAACGGCTCCCCACACAGGTGTTTGCAGTGTAGAAAGGAAGTAGTTTATTATGGAATTGCTCAGTCACAAGTGCTGGGAGCTCATGGGTTGAAAGACCCGAGTTCCAAATGGTGTGTAGGTTATAGATTATAAAAGGCAAAATCACAGGACATTGTGGGTTAGGGGTTTTGGGGTCGTCTGGGAAGCTGATTCGTCAGAGGTGTGAGGTAATGGTATTAAATCATTTTTTCAGGTCTTGAGGATAGCTCTGCTCTCGCATTCCTCTTGTCAGGGCCCATGGTAAAGTAGCCCAGGGTCATTCCATTTTAGAGCTCAGGAGCTGAAACATAACTTAGGTCAAGATGATGTTATTTTTTGCCTGCCAGAAGTCTAAATCTTGTGACCATGAATTAGGTCTGGGCTATTGTCTTCTGCTTCTTCAGAGGTCCCTGGCTATCCAGGGGAAAAGCTAGGTCTTGAGGGGTGTAGAGAGAGGTAAAAAAAAGATTTCTAAAGCTATAGTCACAAATCACATCAAAATCCTAAGGACCCTCAGTAGTTTCACGTCCCCATAACTTTTTTTGTCTTGTAAAACTTAAACTCTGTACACAGTAAACAATAACTTCCCGTTCTCCCTTTCCCCTAGCCCCTGCAACCACCATTATACTTTCTATCTTTATGACTTTGACTAGTCTAAGCACACCATATAAGTGGAATCATACATTATATATCATTTTGTGAGTGGCTTATTTTACTTAATGTTCTTAAGGCTCATCTATGGTGTAGCATACTGCAGAATTTTCTTTTTAAAAAAACAATATATTACAGATTTTAAAGAGAGAGAGGAAGGGAGAGAGAGATAGAAACATCAATGAGAGAGAAAAACAGTGATTGGCTGCCTCATGCAGCCTCCTACTGGGGATTGAGCCTGCAACCTGGGCATGTGCCCTGACTGGGAATTGAACTGGCAACTTCTTGGTGCATGGGTCAATGCTCAACCACTGAGCAACACTGGCTGGGCAATGTTTTTTTTTTTTTGTTTTGTTTTTAGGGCTGAATAATATTCCATTGTATGTATAGACCACATTTGCTGTTGATTCATATGTTGATGGACACTTGAGTTTCTACCATGTTTTAATTATTGCAAATAATGTACCTGTGAATATGGGTGTACAGGTAACTCTTTGAGACCCAACTTTCAATTCTTTTGGTTATATACCAGAAGAATTGCTGGATCCTATGGTAGTTCTTTTTTTAATGTTTTGAGGAACCTCCATACTGTTGCTCAGTGACTGTACCATTTTACATTCCTACCAATGGTGCACAAAGTTTCCGAATTCTCTGCATCCTTGCTATCCTAGTTTTTAAAAAAATCATTATTGTTGAAAGTATTATAGATGCCCCCCTCATTGACTCCCTTCTCTCCACCCCTGTCCTCCCCAAGCCTTCACCACACTATTGACTGTGTCTATATGTTATGCATACATGCATATAAGCTCTTTGATTAATTTCTTCCTGCCCCCCTCCCCTCCCTTCCCTCTGAGAATTGTCAGTCTATTGCATGCTTCCATGTCTCTGGATCTATTTTGTTTGTCAGTTTATTTTGTTCATTAGATTCCATATATAAGTGAGATCCTGTGATATTTATCTTTCTCTGACTGGCTTATTTTACTTAGCATAATAATCTCCAGGTACCTCCATGTTGCCTCAAAGGGTAGGAGATTCTTTTCTATAGCTGCATAGTATTCCGTGGTATAAATGTACCACAGCTTTTTTATTCACGCATCAACTGATGGGCACTTGGTCTGTGTCCAGATCTTCACTATTGTAAATAATGCTGTTTTGAACATAGGGCTGCATACATTCTTTCTGATTGGTGTTTCAGGCTTCTTAGGATATATTCCTAGAAGTGGGATCACTGGGTCAAATGGCTGTTCCATTTTTAATTTTTTGAGGAAACCACACTGTTTTCCACAGTGGTACTATCAGTCTGCATTCCCACCAGCAGTGTGCTAGGGTTCCTTTTTCTCCACATGCTTGCCAGTGCTTGTTGTTTGTTGATTTATTGATGGTAGCCGTTCTGGCAGGTATGAGGTAATACCTCATTGTAGTTTTAATTTGCATCTCTCTGATGAACAGTGGCATTAAGCATTTTTTTCATATGTCTCTTGGCCATTTGTATGTCCTATTTGGAGAAGTGTCTATTTAGGTCTGCCCATTTTTAAATTGTCTTTCTTTTGTTGAATTGTTGAGTACTTTATATATTTTGAAAATTAACCCCTTATCAGATGGGTCCTTGGCAAATATGTTCTCCCATACAATGGGTTCTCTTTTCATTTGCTGTGCAGAAGCTTTTTATTTTGATGTAGTCCCATTTGTTTATTTTTTTCCTTTTGTTTCTCTTGTTCTAGGAGATGTATCAGTGAAAATTCTACTACGTGTGATGTCTGATATTTTGCTGTCTACATTTTCATCTAGGATGTTTATGATTTCATGACTTATGTTTAAGTCTTTTATCCATTTTGAGCTTATCCTTTTTTTTTTTTTTTTAAATCTTCACCTGAGGATATTTTTTTCCATTGAGAGAGTGAAAGGGAGAGAGAAAGAGAGAGAGAAACATTGCTTTGAGAAGTGTCTATTTGGAGAAGGCAACCAAATCAATTGGTTGCCTCCCACACGTGCCCTGACCAGAGCTGGGGATCGAGCCTTCAAGTTCATGTTGGTGTAGTTCCCATTGTTTCTTGTAGTTCTTAGTAAGTTCCTTGTAGTTCTAAGTTTCTTTAGCCTCATTATAACTATTACTCTTAATTCCATTTCTGACAAATTGTTTGCCTCTATTTCATTTAGCTCTTTTTCTGGAGATTTCTCCTTTTCTTTCATTTGGGGGTTGTTTCTTTAGCTCCCCGTTTTAGCTGTATTTTTGTGTTTCTATGTGTTAGATAGAACTGCTATGACTCCCAGTCTTTGTGGGCTGACTTTGTATAATAAGTGTCTTGTGGGATCCAATTTTACCGTCTCCTTGATCTCCTAAGCTGGATGCTCTAGGAATGTCCCTTGTGTGGGTTATTTGGGCTCTCCTGGTGTAACTGGGTCTTGATTGTTGTTGTCCCATTCATGGGTGGTATCTCATCTCAAGCTCACTGACCAGGAGGCTCAACCCCAAACATGTCATGCGAGCTGATGTACAGGTGCTGACAGATCAAAGAAAGAAACAAAACAAAAACATGTAAAAAATCCCGACAACAAGAAAACAACTATAAAAGAAATGAGAATTTGGAAAGAGAATGAGAATAATAAAAGGAAGAAAGGAAAAAGAATACAAGAAGAAAAAAAGGAATAAAAAATAATGTGAGGAGGAGGAAGAGAGAGCAGCCTCCTTCAACTGGTGAGGAGAATGGAAGTGTGGGGCAACAGACTGCCATGAGGTGTCATGGCTGTGGCCAAACTTGCCAGACGCATGTCAGGTGCCCACGGCTTTTAAATCCACAATGGCATAGTGGTGATGTGCTGATGGCAGTATGCATAGGGCACTGGGCAGTGGCTGAATGGAGAGGAAGGGCTTGGCAGCTGTGACCAATGGGAACCCAAGCCTATCAGTTGCTGGCGAGGTGCAACGGCCTCTGCCACAGTTATGCATCCCTGGAGGCAGCACAGGGGCTCCAGCATGTGGCCGGCTGGGGTGGTAGCCCAGTCTGCCTGCCCTGTTCATCTAGGGTGTACAGAGTTCAAGAGCTAAGGCTTGCAGTGCTACGAGGACAAGAAATTCCATGAAGCCATCGGCAAATATCACCAGGCATTGCTGGAGCTGAAGTGGCTGCTGCTGGCCCCTGGGAAAGGGAGTTGAATTCCTGTATGACCTCTCCAGCCAGGACCCCCAACCCTGGCTGCCTCTTGGAGGAGCACAGCAAGACCATGGGAGCCATTGAGATTGACTGCAAGACTCTGGAAGCCATTGAGATTGACTGCTACAATAGCCTGGCAGCCTTCCTGCTCCAGGCTGAGCTGGTAGACTATGAACGAGTTAAGGAGTATTACCTCAACGTCCTGAGGAAGGAAGGGGAGAACTTCAAGGCTCTTTATTGGCCTTATGTGGCCTTCTACCACCTTGGGGACTGTGACAAAGCACTCTACTACCTGAAAGAAACAAGGACCTGACAGCTAACAGACATCAACATGATTTGGTATATCCAGATGATGGAGATGAAGCTCAGCCAATGCTCTCAGAGAGAGAAGGAAGCCATGTAACTACAACACCTCTCTAGAGATGCACTTGCACCTGACCCTGGACTTCTAGGCATCCCCTGCTGGAGAGCCCCCCCTGGATTCTGTTCCTTTCTCCTGACTTCTTCCATCAGCCTCCCTCCCCCTCGCCATCTCTTCTTCCTGTTGCCCCTCAACTCTGTCTACTCCCAATGTGGAAAGAAGGAGATGCAAATTTAGAATCTGTTGGGTTGCCACAACAATGGATATATCTTCTTTTCTAGTAGATCAGCCACTGAGAGGGACCTAACTTGTGCTGGGATAGCTGGGGAGGAGGACTCTCACAGGCCAGGAATTCCTGGGCTTCTGACAGGCAGAGCTTGGCAGGTATACCATCCATCCCAAAAGCAACAGACACGGAGCCCACAGCTGGACCCTCCACACCTTTCTGATGGACCAGAGTATCTCAAGGCAGCTGTGACAAATCCAGGGACTAAACAAACACCAGAAGCACTGATTAAGCTAGGAGAGATATTTCCCCACCCCTAACCCCAGTAACCTCAACCCTTGCCTCCCTCCCTCCTAGCTTGTACTTTGTGCTTTTTTCTCTTCCCCTTAGAGATCTGAGACTGTTGGGATTCACTTGCCATTGAAGGCCAGTCTCAGTGCCCTGTGTTGACCACATATACCATTCTCCTATTCCCCCCAGCAGGCAGGCCAGTCTCAGTGCCCTGTGTTGACCACATATACCATTCTCCTATTCCCCCCAGCAGGCAGCAGTGACAGCAATAGGGCAGGGTAAAGTAGGCCAAGGGTTGACCATGTAGGTGATGTGGGGAGGGAGAGATGACATCTAGGGGAGAGAGCATTGTATAGACTAGGGGACTGAACTGTGGACTAATTAAGTGTAAATAAAAATAAATTAACAGGTAAGAAAAAAATGTGAAAGGAAAGAAGGGGTAGAAAAAATAAGACTGAAAATAGGAAAAGAAATACAGTAAAAAAAAATATTAAGAAGGAAAAAAGAGATAGAAGAAAAAAATTTAGAAAAGGGAAAAAGAACGAAAGAGGAAAATAAAAGAAGAGAAAATAAGAGATGTGAAAGAAAAAAAGAAAAAATATTAAAGCAATAAAAAAGAAAATAATGAAAAACAAAAACAAAGTGGAATTCTTCTTGGCAGAGTTTAGTGCCTGCTGAGATCTCCCTTTAGATCCTGCTGTTAAATTGTCTGAGGCTGATTGTTTTGTGTGCTGATTCTGGGCCTCCCAGGAGGTACTTTGGTGCTAGCCAGTGCTGGAAGATGTCCACATTTGCTCTTGGCAGCGTGTTTGAAGCTTGAAGCCATCCACAGTTTGTGGCTGCCTCTACTAGGCTTGGCTGCACACAGGAGGAACCACGCTGTGCTGTAAGGCTGGCTTTTTAGCAGCATGCGGCCAGGGGCAGGTCAGAAAAGTACCAAGGCACCTCGAGATCTGCCTCCACCTACCTCTGCCTGCTGGCCAGCTGTCAGACTTAGTCACTGAAAAGGCTGTTTCTGAAAGGGCTTGTGGTAGAATAGGGATGATGGCTCCTCTGGATCTCCTGTGAGGGGGAGGTGCCAGTCAAATTTCAGGAAAGATGGTGGATGTTTTCCTGGTTCCAGAGCCACCATCTGATTCTGTCCTGTAATATTTCCCTGACCTTGGCAGGGCAGAGATCCTGGTAGGCAGGCCGGTGGTGCTTGCTGGAAGCCAGGAGTTTCTATCAGCTCCTGTGAGGGAGAAGCACCAATCAGGTTGCCTGGGAAGTATGGGAAATGGCCCTGTCCAGAAGCCAGTTACTGATGCCCCCTGAGACTGCCCAGACTAGTAGGCCTGATCTCTGCTGCTGCCTCCTCAGCAGGGGTCAAGATGTAGGGTGGAGTGAATGAGATTCCAGAGAGTGGTGTAAGTGGGATCCCAGAGGGTGGGGCAAGCTATATCCTTGAGTTTGGGATAATTACCTTTCCCCAGACTGCTGCTGCTGGGAGGGTCTTGTGCCTCTCAGGAAAAATGGCTGCTGCAATATTGGGGGAAATACTGCCCACCCAGACTCTCTTCAGGCAACTCTCTTCACCCAGCCAGCCCCACCCAGACTCTCTTCAGGTGACTCTAGACCACACCACCCTGCCTCTGTCAAAGCCCAGGGTGAGTGGCTGAGAATGAAAATCTTGTGCTCTGTCCCTTGAACAGAAAAGTGATTTGTCTCTGCAAGCTCCATCTCTCTCTGGTGGATGAAAGACTCACCGCCTGTCAGCGCTGGATATTAAGTGGGTGGCTGTTCCCAGTTCTGGTGTTCCAGGCTGTGAAGCCCAGCCAGGGGTCCAGGCCTCACTCCTCACGTGAGGAACCTCTCTGCCTGCCCTCCGACAGCTGAGATACCACTCTGCAACCTCATCCTGCTCCCCATGTGGGAGCCCAGCCAGCCCCTCTCTTGATCCCACCCTTTCAGTGTTGAGGTAGTTTCTGCCCTTCCTTGTTTGTAAGTCTCCTTTTCAGCTAGTCTTCGCTTGGTAATTCAGGGTGAATGTTCCTAATTTAGTTTTATTTCCAGTTTGGTTCTGGGAAGAAGTGCAAGAAAGATCTACCTACTCTGTCGCCATCTTGAAACTTCCCTAAAATGTCCATTTTTAGTTTTATATGTGGTATGATATGATGAAACTGGGTTTGAAATTCCAAAATCCATGATGGTGCTATGTCTTACTGGCCCTGTGTCTTCAGGCAAAGACTATTATGACAGGTGATGGCACATTTTACCTCTCTAAGCCTAAGTATCTGTTTGTAAAATGAGGATAAAAATACCTCCCTTTATAGGGTTGTTTTACCTAGTTGCATGAGAACTTTATTAACGTCTATACACAAAACAGTTCAACACAGACCCTATCTATGTTATAATTTTGTGCAAAGGAAAGGTAAATTGATAGGAAGTGAGGACAAAAGAGGTTCTCATATGAGCAAAGTGCATGAGTTTTCCTTTCTTTGTATCCTTACCAGAGGATATGTTTATTGACTTTTAGAGAGAGAGGAAGGGGGAGAGACAGACAGACAGAAGCATTGATGTGAGAGACAAACATTGGTGGCCTCCCATATGTGCCTTGATGGGGATCAAACTCGCAACCTAAATATGTGCCCTGAGCAGGAATTGAACCTACAAACATTTTGGTGTTCAGGACGATGCTCCAATCATCTGAGCCATCTGGCCATGGCTAAAGTGCATGAATTTTTTTAAAGCAGATACTTAGGTTACAAACATTGTGCTGTGTCCCTTGAACAGAAAACATTTCTGAGCATTTGAACATTTTTGAGCATTTGAAGTTTTTTGGAGATATTATAGCATTGCACATTGTAGAAGGGACTCTTGAATAAAATCATCCTATATGTGTTCCATACATGGATAAAAAGAATGGAATTGCCTGGCTGACGTGGCTCAGCGGTTGAGCATCAACCTATGATCCAGGAGATTGAAGTTCTATTCCCAAGTCAGGGCACATGCCTGGGTTGTGGGCTCGATCCCCAGCAGGGGGTGTTCAGGAAGCAGCCAATCAATGACTGTCTCTCATCATTGATGTTTCTCTCTCCCTCTCCCTTCCTCTCTGAAATCAATAAAAAATATATATATATAAAAGAATTGAATAGTTTTGCATTTTAAAAAAAGATTTTTAAAACTTGAGTTTTAGAGAGAGAGGAAGGAAGAGGGAGAGAGAGAGGAAAAAAAACAAAACATCAATGTGAGAGCAAGACATTGATTGCTGCCTCCTGTATGACCACTAGCTGGGATCGAGCCTGCAACCTGGTCATGTAGCCTTGACCAGGAATCGAACCAGCAACCTTTTGGTGCACTGTAGGACTCCCAACAAACTGAGCCACACCAGCCGGGGCTAGTGTTGCTTTTTGTTGTTGTTGTTGTTTTTTGTTAAAGAAACAACTTTTCAGAAAGCTAAATATAATTATTCTCTGTGGGGTTTTTGGTGGTGTTTCTTACCACCTGTTTATAAGCACTATTGTCCTTTTTGCTTAGAAGAGAGTGGCTGCAGAAGGGTAGTATTGGGGGTTAGGAGTAAGAAAAGAGCGTTGGACTTTCCAGAAGTATGTGGGTGGCCTCTGCTTCCCTTTTCTACACACTGCTTAAAATTTATTTACCGTAGACATTCTGATTTTCTTGGAGAACATCATCTGCATTCCCTGTATCCAGATGATTCCCAAACATATATGTCTAGCCTTGGCCTTTTTCCTTAGCTCTAGACCAGGGATCAGCAGACTTTTTCTTAAAAGGATCACATGGTCTCTGTCTCAGCTACTCAGTGCTGCCACAGTACTGCAGAAAGAACCATTGACAAGGTGGAAATGAATAGGCCTGGCTGAGTATCAATAAAACTTGATTTACAGAAGAACCTGGGGCTATATTTGCCCATCCCTGCTCTAGACCCTTACTTCCCGTGTCTCCTGCAGACATTTGTTTCCTAGATGTCCCAGAATAAACTTTGAGGTTACCAGTGTGCTAGACCCCTGTTCATGACATCCAGTTTTTGAACATTTGAATGTTAGAATATCTCCAGCAGCAGTGATACTATGGGAAGAAAGTAAGACTTAAAAAAAAGACATATATAGAGATCCTAGGCCACAGAAGTGCTAGATCCTGGAGCAGATCCCAAGGTCGAATGACACGTAATTGAGCACACTGGAACTCCAGTCCCTAGTTATCCTTACTTCTGATAAACATTACATACTTTTGGTAATAGCACTTGTCAATTATGCTACTAGAGAGAGCTTCTAATTTATAAGTTAAGATGAAATATGTCTAGATTTTCAGGTAGCATTGGTGTTTAGGACTTTTTCCCCGCATTATTTTGATTTGTTTTGTGTTCCCATGTAGTTATTTGAGGATGGTGCTCTTATTTCTGTTATTATATAGCTCTGGGATTGAGGCATTGAGAAATTATGGGAATTTTCTCCAGCCGAAGGTATTATGATTGCCAGTCCAGAGTGCATTCTATCTTCTTAGCAGCACCTCCCTGACAAGAGCCCATTTTCCGGAAATATAATGGTGGAATCTCTTAAAGAACTCAGTTGAAATGGATAACATGCATACAGATGATTTACTTGAGACTAACCCTGTAATATAAAATCAAAGATGATAAATGCTCATGACAAGGGGGGAATTTTCCTTTCCTCTTCTTTATTAAAGAAAGGATATGTTAAAATTATACTGACTTAAATTGCTTGAAGTGTAAAATTTCTGAAAATGTCAATTGCATAAAAGTTCTCCTTATACTAAAGGGACATAAATTCTAGTAGTAGAAGTTTAATATAAGAACTTAATTCTCATTTCCAAGTGCTAGAATTATAAAATAGTCTGAGTAAAAGCAGTATTCCATAAAATCTCATACTTTGAAAAATGGGCTTTTGTTCTCTTATCCCGTCTCTTTGCATGCATTTTTTCCTGTAGGGTGTATTGTGTTTTGAAGGTGGATGGAGTGGATGAGGGGGAGATTCTGAAGCACTGACAGGTGTTTCGTTTGGCCTCTTCCTTTGGAGTATGGCTTGTTTTACCATGTTGCAGAATGGGGCCATTGTAACTGGAAAACAAGTTGGCTTTTAAACTGTTGTTAGCAAAGAAACAGAAATAGTCCTTTTTGAAATTACTTTCAGTTTGGAAGGGTCAGTGACAAGAAGAGTAAGACCTTTCCCAGATGTTATGTGTTTGTGACTTTATATAAGTGACACAGAGTTTCTTTTCCTTTGTATCCACATTGTGTATGCTTTTTGTTTTCTTAATGATAGTGCTCTATTAATATGAGTTTAGCTTAGAAATTGGGCTTTAAAATGGAAAAAAGCAGTAAGTTATTAGCATAAAACTGGTTAATACTGGTATATCTTAAAGTGTAGATGCCTTTAATAAAGTTAATTTTTTACTAAAATATTTTACCTTTTGTCTCATAAAATAAAAGAGAATGTATTTCTCTGGAAAACAAATTTGGTTTTAGGATTTGAAGTGATCATAACTTAAGAGAATACCCAACCTTATAAAAGAACATATGAAACGGAATGTTTCCATTTAGTTTTAGATGGGAAATATATGAAGTGGTGAAATAGTTATAAAGATAATAGATTTTTAATAATAGTTTAATAGTCTGCGTAAAGCTGTAGTGAAAGGACCTAGGCATAACACATGGGATTACCCTACTTGACCAACAGAGAGCATTGGTATTGCTCCTGATGTGTAGGGTTATATGCTAGGGTCTGGCCTATGCAGACTTCAAAGTCAGGGCTTGTTGCCCTTCAAAGGTTTGCAGTGGTAAGTTGGTGGAATGGCTTTTATGTTTCAAGGTAGAGGCTAAATGTAAAATGGGCTGGGCTGTTTAGAATAAGTGCTGAGGACCTGTAGAGGAAGGAGTGCCTTCTAAGGTTTCTTGGAGTCAAGGCACTAGCTCAGAGTTGGGTGTAAGTAGAATAGAACTCAGGCAGGCATACAGAAGAAAGGAGGAAGGCTTTCCAGGCTGGAAAAACAGGGGGAACAAACCTGAGGTAAAAATTGGTCTAGAGAAGGGCAGACTATGCTGCTAGATACCTGTCTTTATTAATAACATTTTGTTGGAACAGAGCCACACCCATTGCTTATATCTAGTAGTTGCTATGGAAATTATGTGGTCCACAAAGCCTAAAATGTTTACTGTCTAGATCTTTGTGGGAAAAGTTTGCTGAACACTTGAGGATGGTTCATGAATATGTACATGAACTTGGTGGAAGTGGGAGATATAGATATATATAGGTAGTAGAAATAAATAAGGAACAATTGTAGGTAGCCTTGAATGTTAAGCTTAGAACTTAGAAGCAATGTGAGTCATTAAATGGACATAAAATTAATTCACAGTTTACTTGCCATTAATCATGATCAGGCTCATAGTGTGGTAAGAGAAATGGCTTTATAATTAAAAGATGGCGAGATAATGTGACCAGAGATGTACATAAATTGCTTGGATAGGAGGGGCTTTGGTGTGACTTGGGAAGATGTACCCACACAAGACTTCACATTTGAACATAGTTTTAAAAGACAAACAGGAGTTTGCCTGAAGGATAAGAAGTTTTTAGTCAAGGCTAAACCATTTGAAGTACAGGGTTGTGAAACATGATGTATTGGGGAACAGAAGACATTGTCATGTTTGGAACCTATGGGGTATGAGTCATGAAGTTGGGAGGGGCCAAACAGAAATATCAGCCCTACTGATGATGGATGGTGAGAAACTGTAGGATGGGGTCATGATCTGATTTTGTGTTATTCCCTCCCTTCATTTCATATATGTTTGTTTAAGTTTATTTATTTATTTATTTTGTACACATTGTTAGGTTTGTATCTTCAAAAGATAATCCTAATAAAGCAGTGTGGAGAGTGGATTTGGGGATGGAGGAGACAAAAGATAGAGAGATGAGTTAGAATATTGCAATAGTCTGGGTGATAGATGATGAAGACTTAAATTAAGGTGCTAGAATTAATGATGGAAATGAGAAAGGATTTTCTAAATAAGGTTAAATAGGAGAATTGACTAGACTTGGATGTGTAACAGTAAAGATCGGGGAAATTTTTAGAATTTGTGCTTTGGATAACAAAGTCACCAGCAGTGCCATTTAACTAAGTTTGGAGTTAGGGGAAGAAGTGTGTTTTGGTGGTGGATGAGCTTATGCCTGGTGGTGGTTGACAGAATAGGTCTGGAAGTTAGTGGAAACGTGTGCCTTAGAAGATATAATTTGGCAGGTACTGGAAATAAACGGCTGAAATTTTAGGAGGAGATGAGTTTACCTAAGGAGGGTATCTCAAGCAGAGTCACATTCCAGTTAGAGCAGGGAGGGTGTCAGATTCTAGGAGGAATGCTGCTGTTCTGTACTCCTGCTTCCCTTCTCTCCACCCACAGCACACAATTCTAAATAACTACTGCTCTCTTCCACTGAGCCTGTGGGTCTTCAGAATGCTTATCAAGTACATGCACCAGGAATTGTCAGGAGTTGGGGCAAAATGTAGAGGTAGAAAATTGCATGGAGAGACTGAGCATGGAAGCAGGAGTTGAATGCACATTCCTGCCAGATTGATGGAATATGGTTATGTTCCTGGAGAAATGGATTTCTCCATCCCTAGTGGGAGTGGGGTTCTTATAATAGCTCCAGAAAATGAGTTTTCTAAAACTCGCATGGGAGAGTAAATGATTTTTATTCGCATGAAATTGTATCCCTTGGGTTGTAAAGTTCCATTATCTTTTAAATCAGAGCTGGAAAATATTTAGTTGGGGCTCCAGCAGAGCCAAACGGAGAGCCAGTATCCAGAGTTTCCATTCCAAGGTGGAGTTGAGGCAGATGTAGCATTCGGCTAGATTTAGTCCATCAGTCCATCATGTGGGTACCACATGGCTATTAGCCACGTGGGCAAATGAAGGGGAGTTGCTCCCCTTGCAGCAGGAGTCTCAGGAGCACAGGCAAGCAGGAGAGGCAAGAGAGTGAACTTTCTTTGTTCAGGAGTTTAAATATTAAATCTTCCCATGCTTGCAGTGGCCACGCCTGTCCTGTCCAGTGACCTGCGCCCAGGTGTGACCGACATTACCTTTCCACGTCACCCAGACCTTACTGGGCACGTGTCTGTTGCCCAGTTCCTTCCCCCAGCGATCTCTGGGGAACAGACTCGGAGAATGTTAACTGCAGCTTCCTGGCAAAGCTGTATAAATGGCATGCATATATTATCTAGTCTCCCCTTTATTCCTTTACTGTTATTTAATAACCAGGTTATTATAACGGTATCTGTTAGAGCTAAAATGTGTTGGTGGATTGGGGAACTAGGAAGATACTGATGACTTTGGTAAGAACATTTTCAGTTGAGAGAAAACAGAAGCTATGTTTGAGGCTATTTGGAGCAGAGAAGAGGAGCGGAGAGACTACTTTTCTAGATGCTTGATTGGAAAAGGAGGTAGTTAAGGTAGAAAACAGAGGGAAGAAAAGGTGGATGGAGTGTGTGTGTGTGTGTGTGTAGGAAATAGTTCATGTCTTAAATTAACTTTGATTTTGTGTAGTAAACCTGTTGATACATATTATGTAATGTTTTGTTTGTAAACAATTTCAAAGTTAAAGAAAAGTTGAACTAGAAAAACTAACTTCACCAACTAAGGTTACCAGTTGTTAGCATTCTGCTGCCTGTGCTTTATTATTCTTTTTCTTTCTTATATACTGTTTTTCTCCCTGAACCATTTGAGAATAAATTGCAGGTAGTGGGTACGTTTACTTCTAAATAGTTTGTATTTATGGGTTTATTTAGCCTCCTTTACTCTCATAAGAAAAAGTCTTTGGAAACCCTATTAAAAAATAACAGAAGTTCCCTTCACCTCCTAAAATTTTGGTGATTATTTGCCTAATGGTAGGCTTAGGCACAGAAAATTTGGGAGTTAGATTATACTGTGGATTTTTAAAGTACAATAAAAAAAAAAAGATATTGGTCTCTGTTGATTGCTAGCTGATCAGCAGAAAAGGTAGAAGGAAATAATGGCTATTTGGACCTTTTTCAAGTAACAATAAATGTTTCATTCCACAGTACAATACTTTGTTAATTATTAATTGTTTGAGAAATGAGATAACAGATGAGTGAGGTTCAGAAGTCTTTTCTTAAAAATACATGTCAAATACCTAAAATGTTATCCCTGATTTAGTTACTAGACAAATGTGCTCAGTGGAAAATGTGGATTTCCACCCAAGTCTGAACATTTAGTTCCTTTAAATAGTACTTAATTGCCCTAAATTAACTAACCTTCAGAACACATTTGTGTGCAAGAAGTTATTCCTTTGTCCTTTCCCTGCTCTCAGTAAAAGCCTGGTAGTGTATATTTGCCATGTATGGTATATATTTTGAACATAAAACTCATGAACAGGAATTTTATAATAAGCTATCATATCAAATTGTCCTTCATGAGTGCTTCCTTCTTTGCTGGGGTCTTTGTTGGTAGAGTAGTGATCCCTTTGTATCCATTCCCCTTGGCACCTTGCTGGAGCCAAGGAAGAGAGAGAGAGAGA
Source organism: Miniopterus schreibersii (assembly GCF_964146895.1). Lineage (NCBI taxonomy): Eukaryota > Metazoa > Chordata > Mammalia > Chiroptera > Miniopteridae > Miniopterus > Miniopterus schreibersii. The sequence goes on along the minus strand of NC_138101.1, from coordinate 111,271,484 downwards.
GACAGAATGAATGCTGGGCTGGTCGTTTTGCTTCTTCCCCTGACCCCTGCAGCAGCTGTAAGGCTGATGGTACTGGGAGCTTGCTGGAGATCCCTCTGGATAGTAGTTCTCCAGGCTATTTATGGTTCCTTTCTTTGCTGGTGAGTGTTAACATCTTTTAATTTGTAATACAGTTTTTACATAATTTAATCAAAACTGATTTTGAAATACTGATACAGGTTAAAGAAAGGTGGTTTAGTTTGGATTCTAGAAAAGCTTTAGTTAAAAATGACATCTTGGCCGGTGTTGCTTAGTGGTTAGAATGTCAGCCCAGGCACAGAAGGGTCATGGGTTCGATTCCTGGTCAAGGGCAGGTACTTGGGTTGCAGGTTCCATCCCTATCCCTGGTGGGGCATGTGCAGGATCAACCAATTGATGTCTCCTCTCTCTCTCTCTTTCTCTTTCTCTCTCTCTCTCTCTCTCTCTCTCTCTCTCTCTTTCTCTCTCTCTCCCTCTCTCCCCCCCGCCCCCCTCCCTTCTTTCCACTCTCTAAAAAAAAAAAAATCAGTGGTGGGGCACATGCAGGATCAACCAATTGATGTCTCCTTCTCTCTCTTCCTCTTCCTCTTCCTCTTCCTCTTCCTCTTCCTCTTCCTCTTCCTCTTCCTCTTCCTCTTCCCCTCTCTCTCTCTCTCTCCCCCCCTACCCCCCTCCCTTCTTTCCACTCTCTCTATTAAAAAAAAATCATTGGGAAAAATATCCCTGGGTGAGGATTAATGGGAAAAAAATTACTTGTGGCTTTGCAATCAGGGCTTTATAATATAATGATGTTTCAGAAAGACAGGAAGCTTTACTAGTGAAAACATGGTAAATCAGATAGCTATTCTTATTTATATTTAAAAACAGATTATAGGGAACATCACTCTGGTACTGAGATGACGACAATGATGGTTTCTAACACTTCTGGGTTTTTAGCTACGTATTTCCATTTCTTCAGAAAAATATGGCAAGACTAAAAATAATATAAATGAAACCTCAATTTATAAGGTTTTAAGAGGCTTGAGATGTTATTTAGTAGCAGTTTCATTGTAGTAGCTTAAAAGATTTATAAATAATTACCCAAGTGTAGCATTTCTATCATGAAATCCCAGAAATAATGAGCATGTTTGACACTTAAGGGAGTTTTCGGGCTTCATGTGATTTCTATTCACCCATTGCTCAGTCTACTTAGCAAAGGTAGACTATTTGTGATTGGTCTGTAATTTGATTGGAAAACATGGCTATAACTACAGATAGTTTCATAAGGAAATAACAAGCATGAAACAAATGATATGCTTTTAACCAAAATGTGGTTTATCCCTGGATTTCCTTGACAAAGGTGTCTGTTTGCTGCACTTGGCTGCCCCTGGTATACCTACTTGTTTGTGTTCTGCTCCCAGAAAGGATACTATTCCAAGCCTGCACTCCTTTGTTGAGCTCACTTGCAGGACATTGCCCCCAGGAGAGCACCTTTGTCTCAGGGGAAACGGTGGGCCTCATTTTCATTGTTATATGCTTGTTCATGTACAGTAGTAGATTTGATGAAAACTTTGGAGGGGAAACATAATGGCTCAGTGTGATGGAATCATTCCTATCTTCATTCAGCAAATAATTGCTAAGCACCTCCTCCATGTTAGACACTGCCCAGGACCCAGGAATGACCATGAACAAAGTAGGCAAGTGTCTTCCTTTATAGAGCTCACATGATCTTAGGGGAGAAAGCAGACAGGTAAAGGAGACATAGTACCTCCAAAAACAAAGCAGGAGAGGCAAGAAATTACCAGTGGGGATAAGGGAAGGGTAAATAGCACACACTTTGGATCCAGACTGCCTGAGTTGGATTGCAGATTCCATGACTTTAACTTCTCTGTTTCCTGATTGGGAAAATGAGGATAATGATACTATTAAAGGAGTTGTACTGTATAAGTTAACACACATAAAATTCTTAGAACAGTGTCTGACTCATAACCACTCTATCTTAGGTATTATTATAATGCTTATGTAAAGTACATTATTATTATTTTATTCTTATGTAAGATGACATTTGAGCAGAGACCTGAAGGTTGTGAGGGAATCAGCCATGTGGATATCTTGGAGAAGAACCTTCCAGGCATAGTGGGCATGTGCCTGGTATGTTTAAGAGCTGTAAGGCAGCCCTTGTGGCAGGAGCAGAGGGAGTGAGGGGAAGCCCTGACAAGTGAGGTCAGAGAAGCAGCAGGGGGGAACATGTCCCCGTCATGGCCATTGTGAGGACTTTCTCAATGGTACTCTGAGACAGGTACCATTGCAGGGTTTGAGTGGACATGATCCAGATTAAATTTTGACTGGGTTCCTCAGCTCCATGGAGAGAATGGACGATAGAGGAGTCTAGGGCAGACATGAGGTAAGGAGAGTTGAGGGATGGTAAGAAGCAGTCAGATCCTGGGTAGAGTGACAGGATTTGCCAATGTGTTGGATGCGTGGGTGTGGGAGACAGCCTGGAGTCCAGGCCTGAATCTCCTGAGGAGTGGAGTTGCCTTTGGTAATCTAGGAAAGACTGGAGGGAGCAGGTGTTGAACATATGGATTCTGATTTCTGTATTAGATAGTCAAGGGCATAGTAGGATAGTCAGTGTGGAAGTTCAGGCAAGAGGGCAGTGCTGTAGATCGCAGTGTAGGGGGTCATTGCCCATTGACAGTTTGTAGAGTCTTATGGTGGAAATCATCAAGCAGGCTAGTGCAAGTGCAGAGGGAAAGGCTTCTGGTTTGAGGACCAAGTCTGGAATCCTGGGGAGGGGAGACCCAGAAGTAACAAGAGAGAATGAAAAGGAGCTATGGGTGTGGTAGTAGGTACTGAAAGAGAGGGTGGGAAGGAAGGGGGAGAGAGAGAGAGAGAGGTATTTGTATGTGTCTCTCCCTATCCTGGCAGCCAGGTGAGGGAGGAGTTTCAAGAAGTAGGGAGTGAACAATTGTCCTGTAGAAAGATTTGACCATTGTATTAGCAACATGGTCATCATTGGTCTTGAAAAGAGCTGGTTCAGTGCATTGTAGGAGGCAAAAGCCTGATAGGGCAGGATTCCAGAGATTGGGGGCCATGGAATTAGAGCATTAAAGAAGCCTTGCCCAAAGAGGAAGCAGAAAAAAGTAGAGGAAGCTACAGAAGGGAGACTGGGCTGAGAGCTGTGTTGTGTTTTATTTTGAAATGGGAGTGATTACGTTATATGTCTGTGCTGGTGGGAATCACCTGAAGTGAGAGGAAGTGTCTGGTGCAGGAGAGAGGTCAGATTGCAGAGTGTGGTGGTTGGCCTTGGGAAGGAGCATAGTTCCCCCTCCAGCCTTCGCCTTGAAGCCAGACAATTCAGTTTTTCCCCATATGTCTCTGGCTCCTTTTGAGCTACTGCGCCAGCACTGGAGCTCAGACAAACTGAATCTGAGTAAATTGGCCCTTTAAGAGGATCGCCAAGATCTTGAGAAGTCCTTTGTCGCCCTCCACCACAGTCCATGCTGTTTTGTTTTCTTCTAAATGGCTGAAGCCACCATCTTTATTTATTACTGATTTTAGAGAGTAGGGGAGGCAGGGAGAAAGTGTGTGTTCTTTCACTTACTTATGCATTCATTGGTTGATTCTTGTATGTGTGCTGACCGAGGATTGAATCACCAACCTTGGTACATTGGGAGGACACTCCAGCCAACTGAGCTACTTGGCCAGGGCCAATCTCTGTTGGTTTTTACAGCCAGAAGTTATGCGGACTTCTCTTCCCAGCACTGGAACCCTGGGCTTGGAAGCCTGGTGTGGGGCTGGGACCCTTGCTCCTCAGGGGAGACCTCTGCAACCCACATATCCCTCCCAGTTTTTATCTATCACACGTGGGTGTGGGTCCAGCCCATTCGGCGTCTCTGTCCCTCCTACCAGTCTTGATGTGGCTTCTTTAATTCCCTAGTTGTGGGACTTTCATTCAGCCAGATTTCAGCCAGTTCTAAATGATGGTTGTTCTGTAGTTTAGTTGTAATTTTGATGAGGTTGTGGCTCGAGGTGAGTACTTCCTTTACCTACACTGCCATCTTGACTGGAAGTCCAAATTAGTATCTTTTAAAAAGAGTGGTATGCAGAATAAACATGTATTTCCCAGCATAGCAGGTACTGTTGATACGGATTTAAAGAAGACTCAGAATTAGCATGTGTTTATATAAATTATGGAATAATCTTCTCTCCCTACAGAGAAGAAAAATTATTTGCTCCATCACAAATTGATTAGATGCCTGGATGTAGTTGTTTTGCTTCATTGACTCAGAGCTGGCTGTATTCTTACCTTTTTGTGTGTGTATGTGGGAAGTTGTAAATGTTATCAAGTGCTTCAGACTCAGAATGAGTTAGTCATTTTCCATTTATTCTTAAAATAACTAGAAAATCAGGAGACATTTTTGATATCAGTGTACAGTTGTGCTGAACAAATGAAACTGGAGTACTTTTCCAAGCAAGTCTTACTTACTTGGTTCCCCCTCTTTTTAAAAAAAATTTTAATTTTTATTGATTTTAGAGCGGAAAAGGAGGGGGAGAGAGATTGATTTGTTGTTCCACTTATTTATGCATTCTTTGGTTGATTTTTGTATGTGCCCTCACCCTGGGTATCAAACCCACAACCTTGGCATATTGGGACAATGCTCTAACCATCTGAGCTACCTGGCCAGGGCTGGTTCCTCTTTTTTGGTCCTCTTGTGGGGATCAATTCTGTATGAAACTCAAATAGGGGTGCTGAGATTTGAGAAATGAAATTTATTACATGTATTAAGAATGGACACAGGTGTACCCAGGAGCACCTGAGACTGGTTCCTCATGGTCTGTGAGTAAGCCCCAGGGCTGGAACTGTTACCTGGGGGCAAGCATGGGCTCTTGGCTTTCACCTCCAACAACAGTGCATCTCTGTGCAAGATTGCTGACTCCATGGATAGTCTTACTGACTTGCTGCAGGGAATGGCAGAAGCTGTCAGTAGTTGTCAGTGCACACCTTCCCCTTCCAACTCTCACCCCAAGCCAACAGCAGGCATTGCCCTCTCATCACCTGCAGAGGCTTGAATAGCAGTGACATCGGTACCTTCTGCCAATCTCTCTCACTAATAGTTTCATATTAATGTATTATAATACAGTATTTAGTAAGACACTGTCTTCCTTTTTATCTGCTAATAGTTTGAATAGTAGCACATCCCAAGATTAGACCAATATTTTGCCTTGTTTGTTTAGTGATTTTCACTTTGTTCCTACATGAATTAATTTATGTAGGGGGCAAGTGAAGGAATAGGGTAGAACTTGTCCTGTTGAGTGTGAAAGAAAAGATGATGAATAATGATTTTTACATATTGAAGATACAGCTTTGGGTAGTGATGTTAAAAATGCCCTCCTATAACAGTTTGTACTGCATTCCACATTTGAGACTTAGTGATCAGAGTAAGTTCTGTGATTATTAGTTTGTTCTGTGGCAGGCTATTTGTTCCTCTGTGCATATATGTTAAGGGTAAATGCTGCAAAAATGAGAAATGCAGTGCAGACTTTTTATCCACCTACTCAGACATCAAAAAAGCTTTTTAGTTAATATGGGATCAGTAATAATGGTGGGGTTGGTCTGCCTTAAAGCAAGCATAACTTAGAATGAAACAATATTCCTGTTCAATGGTAAATACATTTAACCTTGTTTAATTTTGAATGTTTGTCTTCCCATTTCATTGTATGAAGGTCCTACTAATCCTTTTTCCTTCCCATCTACATGACTGCTAAAGTTTCTACCATTTTAGAATAAATTTCTTTGTTCCTTGAGGTTGGAAATTTATTGGTGAGATTTAAAAACTTTGTGTCCTTGATATACTTAAAAATGGGAAGTTTGTTATATATCACTCTCTCTATTTTGAATGTTCAATATGCCTCTTAGAGAAAAAATGGAAAATATAGAAAATTTAGAAACAAAGAGCCCTAGCTGGTTTGGCTCAGTGGTTAGAGTATCAGCCTGTGGACTGAAGGGTCTGGGGTTCAATTGCAGCCAAGGGCACGTACCTCAGTTGCAGGCTTCACCCCCAGGCCCTAAGTAGGGGCAAGTGTGGGAGGCAACCAATCAATGTGTCTCTTTCACATTGATATCTCTCTCTCTCTCTCTCTCTCTCTCTCTCTCTCTTTCTGTCTCGCCCTCTCTCTCCCCTACTCTTCCACTCTCTCTAAAAAACAATGGAAAAAATATCCTCTGGTGGGGATTTAAAAAAACAACAAAAAAACAAAGAGAAAAAGCTTCTGTGCTTGCCTTATTAAAAAAGAATACCATGAATATTTATGTGTAATTTCTTCTAGTACTTAAAAACATTTTTTTTCCTTTTTATTAAATTTATTGGGGTGACACTGGTTAACAAAATTATATAGGTTTCTGGTGCACAACACATCATCTGTACACTGTATCATGTGTTCACCGCCTGAAGTCAAGTCTCCTTCCATCACCGGTTATCCCCCCATACCCTTTCCCCTCCCCCCATGCCCTTCTCCCTTTTCTAGTAGTTTTAAAAGCTGGATTTATTTAAAATAAAACTACTACCAAAACAATAAAACCCAGCCCCCACAACCTTTATAACATGTAATTATGATAACACCGCATATAAAATGTTCTATCTTTTCACTTAGCATGATAATTAGAAGTATTTCCCCAATTATAAATGCATTACACTTGTTATAAACATTTTTATTATTTTTAATAGCTATAAAATTTTCTATATAGTAAATTTGCCACCTACTTATTTGTCTCTTATTACTGGACATTTAGGTTATTTACTGTTTTCTTTTTCCCATTATAAATAATGCAGTCATGAGCATCTTTGGGCTTCAAGTTTTGTCTGCACATATGATCATCTCGCTAGGGTACAATCTCAGGAATGGAATTAATGACCTAAAGTTTCAGATGCAATCTTCAAAATTACTATATGAGAAGGTATATGATACTAATATTAGAATTAGCAAAATTATTGGATGTCTAAATTGAGCAGCATTTGTTAGCTTATTTTGGATTGTGTTTAATTACTTTTAAAAAAAAAAAATCTATTGATTTCAGAGAGAGGGAGAGAGAGAGAGAGAAATATCAAGGATGAGAGAGTCATTGATCAGCTGCCTCCTGCACACCCCCTTCCTGGGGACGGAGCCTGGAACCCAGGCATGTGCCCTGACCGGGAATCGAACTGTATTCTCCTGGATCATAGGTCAATGCTCAACTGCTGAGCCAGGCTGGCTGGGCAAGTACTTTCTTCTTTCAAGTGACTAGACCTTTTAAAAGATTTTCATCAGTAGGTGAAAGAAAATCTGGTATATTTAAGGCTCTTTGCAGTTGGGCATATTCTCTCTAGTAATAACCGTATTGGTGTTTTACCAAGGTACTTGTGCCTTTCCAGTTTTTTGGCTGTGACCTACAGTAAGAAAATACATTTTACACCTGAATCTAAATTTATATTTTATATTCATAAACACACTTGAAACAATATTTATCCTTATGACTCCATATCACTTATTATGTCTGAATTTTTGTTTTATTTCATTTTTAAGAAAAGATAAGTTATGATCCTATAAATTGATTTTGTAACTTCCTAGAGGGTTCAACTCACAGTTTGAAAAACACTGTACTATACCATATAACAATGAATTCAGTGGCACATGTGACTTTTTCCCCCCTCATTACCTTTACTTTTTCTACGTGTGGATAGGAATCCTTCATTCTCTTTTCATGCCAACTTCTGAGACATAAGGAAGTTAAGTATCTTGCCCAGGGGCACACAATTCTTAGTGGTCAAGCTGGGATATGAGCTTGATGACTCCCCTGGGTGACTCCCTGGTCTGGCATCTTAGCCGTGTGTTCTACAGTCCAGCACCTTGGAGCCTTTATACCTTTCAGCACAGAACCCATTCCAGTGTATGTTGTGTATATCCAGTGGAGAACCACATGCAATCTGGTTAAGTACAAATTCACTGAGTGGTTGTTGACCTTGAATGGACTGTGAACCCTCCAGGAGCTGTAGCACCACAAGCAGGAGTAAACCAGGGCAAAGCATGGCTTCCACTTCAGTGTTTGCTCTTTGAAAATCACAACAAACCTGATCATGAAGGAGGGGCAGTTAGAAGTAGAAAGCAAGGTTTCTGTCAGTGGAGGAAGATCTTCATAGCATCAGGAGGGAAGGATCATTTGAAAAAGGAGATCTAATCACTTCTCCTGGCCCTTCACGACCTCAGTGGCTTCCCATGCCTTTTACCTATACTGGCCAGCAGGACTCTGCTTGAGGTGGGCCTGGAGGAGGTGGTATGTGCAAAGTACCCAGTCACACTTGTGAAGTGCCTGTGCCCTAGGGGTTCAGGCACTCTCCCTGCAGAACTGTTTTATTTATTTATTTATTTATTTATTTATTTATTTATTTATTTATTTATTTATTTATTTTTGGAGGTGCTTTCTTGTTGAATCATCATCCTTAACAAAATTATTCTGCCTGAATGAGAGTAAAGCCAGTGAGGTCTTTGTGGAGGAGGCTGGCAGTGACTTTAGAATTAAACCTTGCATCACTTTCACTTTTCAGAACGATTATGTGGGTGACCAGCCAAGAATAGCATGTGGAAAGGGGCATTTTACCCAGAGAGTTTTCAGAAGGTCCTACTGAAAACTTTTTCTGAATGAATCGTACCTTTCCTCTGGATACAGTAACTATTGAAGAGCTACATTTTAATGAACTCTCTTGGACATTCTAATTATGGTAGAAAATATACCTCTTCTCCCTCACCAGGTGAAAGAATCACTGAAATCAAAGCTAATCACTGGCAACATTTTTCTTTCTTTAAAGGGGCAGTTCCTTATATCATGCAAACAAGTAACATTTCCTGTTTTCAACATAGTCACATCAATTGACCAAAATTAACAATAGAAAGTAGGGATATATTATTAATCTTGGATTTCTTGGACTGCTGAGAAAAATTTTGAATTAAAAATCAAATTTCATCAAATCCAGCAGGGTTTCAGTAGGAAAAAAATGGAACAAATGTAGATTTCTCCCATCCTCTTTTCCAGCACAAGGAATCTACTCTAGGGCCCTGCTTCCACTTCCCATCAAACAGTTGGAAGAAAATGCTCTCCAGGGGATGCTGTGAACTAAGCCAGATAGTGGGGTTCACCATGCCTTGGGTGCCTCTGAATCTTGGTGCCTCCACTTATGGGGCTTGGGAGCTGGGGAAGTTGCACAGTGCATCCTTGACATCTCAGGACCATTTTGGGACCACCGACACACCTAGCATTCCTCCAGCTCCCTAATTCTTGCTGTCTCACAGGGTCTTGAAAGGAGATGACCCAGTACTAGTGCTGAGCCTATGGCTTTGGCATATTTTATTGAATACCATTCATTAGTTTAACACACCTGGAAACTTGAGTGACTCTTTAAAAGGCCCCAGTAAAATCTGGCCTTATTTTTCTTTTATAGTCATGATTGATACCATTCTAATGAACCCAGTTATTAATAACTGAAAAGAGCAAAGGGAAGGCCAGATTTTATAGACATTCATTTGTGCAGCTTTCCCAGGAAGCTGCAGTTTAGATGCATGCTCAGTAAAGTCTGAGTGACATAGGGAAGGCACTTGCCTGTCATTCACACTTGGGAACAGTTCATTGGCCAGAGTAGGTGTAGCCACTGCAAGCAGCGGGAAGATTTGAGATACTTAAACTCCTAAACAAAGAAGTTCTGTCTCTTGCTTTCTTGGGACTCTTGTTGTAGGGGGCACACTCTTTTGGGCCCTCCGCATTCACCCACATGGCCCAGAGCCATGTGGACCCCCCACACAATGGACTAATGGGCTGCAACTAGTTTAATGTTGTACCGGACTCAGTTCTATTGTGGGATGGAAACTGGACACTGGCTTTGCTTCTAGCCTTGCTGAACCCCCAGCTGCACATTTTCCAGCACTGGTTTAAGGGAAATGGGACTTTGCAAACTGGGGGATATAATTCTGTGCGAATAAAGCTTTCTACCACATCTCATCCTCCTGTGGGGGCCTCTGGAAGTGCTTATTCCAGTGGTACCCCAAGAACCCCACTCGCACTAGCAACGGAGAAAGGCCATCCATGCATTTCTCCAATAACAATGATTTAAAATGGCATACTTTAGGTGCTTTACTGCAACATTACAGCCCATTGCTCTCTCATTTTTACCCCTCAGTGTCTCAGTTTGTGTGCACCTGTGTGTGCGTAATGCACTCACGTGTTCAGAACTGTAAAGCTGCACTCGCCAGATAGTTGTGGAGAGATGATTCATGCATTCTCGTTCTCCCTCTCTCTATTTCTTACAGTGCAGCCTGACCAGAGCACTCAAACAGAAAAGTGTCAGGATTGCATGTCTATTGTACTAGGCCAATTGCCTTATCATCAGTTCAGCTTTAGAAAGGAAATGGATTGTTTAAACATTTTTTTGTTTTAATTCAGGTTTTATTAAAATGCCAGCTGATCTTTGATAGAAGATCTCAGATCTTCTGAGGCATGTTGATTTGGATCTTGTAGTGTAGATTTCCTCAATGCAAATCTTGCCCATCCATCCCTCTGAACATACTTGATTAAATTCAGAACAGCTCTGCCTTGGTAGTTGCTGCATCTCAGATTTTATCATTAGTTACACATCATGTTTCCTTGTGCCTGATGTGACCCTTGGCGGCCACACTATTCCCTTCTTTCTGTCAGAATGTTTGAAAGGCAGTATGTAGTTACAGATTGAAGTAGAAGGTAAATTCTAGATTTAACTTTTTTCTCTCCTTAAAATATGTTATATATTCGGTCTGAAAGTGAGTAAACAGCTAATAGGTGATTATCTCATTTGCAGACATGACTCTGAATTTGACTTTCAGGAATCATAGAAATGCTCTAGAATGACATATGGGGACCCAAAAAGTAATCTTCAGATTCTGTGGGATAGAAATGGCTTTAAAAAGAGGTTTAGTTTTCTGCTTTCTATGTTATCTGTTAATTTTATGCTCTCTGATTCAAGTAGTAAGCCAGTTCTTTTTTAAAAAATTAAATTTTTTGGGATAACATTGGTTAATAACATTATATAAATTTTAAGTGTACAACTTCATATATAATACTACATCTATATACTCTGTTTTGTGTTCATCACCATCTGAAGCCTAGTCTCCTTCTGTCACCATATATTTGACCCCCTTTACCTCCTCTGGCTCCCACTGTCTTCCCTTCTGATAACCACCATTCTGTTGTCTGTATCTATGAGTTTGTATTTTTTGTTTTGTTCATACATTTGTTTTATATCCCACAAAATGAGTGAAATCATATGGGCCTTGTCCTTTTCCATGTGAAAACCCTGGGGGTATACCTTAGTGTACTTCTGTGGCTGTCTGATCAGGCTTCTCACATGTTGTTCCCACTGTATTGGTCCTGAATTATGTTCTGTTTTTCCATCTTTGATGTGATATTGTTTTATAATCTTAGTTTTTTAATTTGGTTTATTTAGTTTCTTTATTGTGGCTTTAGATAATTTCTGATTACATAACTATGATTTCAGTTTTTAGAGTTTTGTACGTGTGCTTTGGCTGTTACCTGTCCCGGAAATCTGGTGGTGACTCTTGTTTCAGTCTGCTGTAATCAGTGTTCCCTTTCTTGTCTCTTGGCATCTAGGATCTCCTGGTCCTTTTGTACACAGGTCTCTGTTGCGTGAACTCCCTACCTGTTCTTTTCTTGGGAGTGGGAAGGCAAAACTCAGCCCCGGAGTTCCATGACCCTTAGTACTTTCAGTTTCTTGTGCCTTGCTAGAATTTAGTAGTAATTGGATCATAAAACATATCTATATTTCATCTTCATATTGGATCCTAACATTTATTTTACTGTGATCCAAGTTCAGACTTTATTTTTTAGCTCTCTTATAGAGAAATCATAAATGCAAAAATATGAGTTGGACTGTCTGAAATTTTCTCCACCTGTTACTTCTACTATTTTTATTTTTTGGTTTTTCTTTTTCCTTATTTTGATGGGGTAGATACAGAGTAGGACATGATATATATGTATTTTTTGTTTTAAAAAATTGGAAGTAGTACCTTCCTCCCTAAAAGGAAAAGAGTGGTGTTTTGTGTTTTGCTAGGGGGGTTAGTTCCTGTAAACTGCTGCTGCTTGCTGGCTGCAGAGGACATGGGCTTTTGTATATCAGCTACATTATTACTTAAGTAGAGATGTTTGGGGAAATTGATACAAAAGAAAGCAATTCTGTTAGTAAGCTGGGATTTCCGCACGTTGAAAGCAAAGGTTTGTGCGTCTTTTCGCAGATGGAGGCTCCTGGTCTTCATGGCTTCTAAGTGACTTCCTTCACTAGAGGAATTCAATCTAGGGTTTTGTAGCATTGAATCTTACAGAAGGAAGAACCAGTGACTTTTCAGTGATAGGATTCTAAAGAGGCATAAGCTAGTGGAGAGTAATGTATAATCAAAGCCTGACAGCACCGAGTTTAGAAAGGAAAAAGACTCCATGGAGCTATGAGATTACAATTTGAAACAAGTGACATCATGTACCAAGACCTCAGGAAGTACATGTCAAGCAGAATTCTTTAAAAGATTAATTTAAATAGTTAAAATGATTAAATTTGGCAGCACATCCTTAACTTGGAGAGAGAAGAAAAGGCAAAAATATCAAAAGCTCCTTCAGGAATTTATGGATATAAGCAAATGATAAAGAAAACTCTCAGGGCTGAAAATTTTCTATTATTTGCTTGAAAATAATAAGCACTTGTAAGCCTGATTTGGGATGTAAATTCATGCTATGGACCGCCTCCTCCCTGATCATCAACAAAGAAAATAGATCATGGAAGGTCATGAATGACACACTGTCATTGAAGTTTCAGAGTAATTAGTGGTTAGAGAAGGTGCAGGAATTGCTGCCCTGGCTGGACTCCTCCAGTGTGCTGGGTGGTAACAGGCCATCCTTTTTGGACTAGAGGGAAAGGGATGAGGAAATAAGAAAGAAGAGCAATTTAAGGCATTGGCACAGCTGTAAATGTATGGGGTTTAACTGGATTAACAGGAGGTAGGTTAAACCCAGCAGCATATCCACCTCTATGGGTCATCCCTGCTCCCTCCCTCCTCTGTGCCTAATCTCTGTGCATAACCCCATTGCCAACCACCAGATGTCATCCTTGTCTGCCTCTTGCACTTGTGCTTTGCCTAGTATAATCTCATCACTTAGTATAATATCTTCAAATCCATCATCTTCTTTCAGCTACCTTCCCTCCCACCTGGATTATGGCCACAGTTTCCTCCCTGATAACCTGTCCTCCAGTCTTGTCCTCTTTTGGTTCATTTTTCCCCCACATGCAGCCATGATGCTTTTTCTTAAGTGTATTTGATCATGTCACTCCACTCCTTCAATAACCCCCTGGTGCCCTTGAGATAAAATCCCAGCGCTTCCCTGAACCCTTTCTCACCACTTCCTGTCTTATACTCTTACATATTCTACAGTGTGTCTTAAAGGCCTTTTTCATTTGTTCTCTCTCTTTCTCAACTTTGTGTCTTTGACATAATGATTCTTTTGCCTTAAATACCCTTCCTTGCCTCCCCTTTAGCTTGGCGAACTAACTTGTTCTTCTAGCAAGTCTTAGCCCTCTCCTAGGTTCTCACATAGCACTTAGCCCTAGTAAAACATTTGTCTGTGCTGGCTGACTTGTCTGCTTCACACTCCACCCCAGACTTGAAACAATGGATGGTCACAGAGTAATACACTATTGTATTTCCTGCACAGGATGCCTGCATGTGTTGATTCACAATAAAAACGTGTTGACTATTGAACTAAGTAATGATAGGGGACTCAAATGTCTCTTTACTGGTTTTCAGTGTGTCACACTTTTTAGTTGTGTATAATTGTAGAGCTGATCAAAATTGCCTGTATTTAAAAGACCTAGTTAGTTACCTGGTGTTAAAATATCAATGATCTAGGGGGGGTATCTTTCCTAATTCATCAATAGTGCTAATTTGTGCTCTCAGGAGAGGCTGGTTGCTAGGAGAGTCTTTCTTTTTGAATTAGTCTGTGTTTGAGTTAATGGTTGATCCTTGCCAGTTTTTCTTTTTCCTTTCCTTAAGTTTTTGAGAAGACATACTTCAGTTGACCATTCTTTTATGTTATTCCCATTATTCAGCTTGTTTGTCAATTATTATTGAGCATTTGAACTTTGTACACATGGTCCCTGCCCTAAGGTGGTACTGATTCCCACAGATGAGGACCAACTTGACCTTTATGTGGGGGCCACGAATCCCACTGATTTTAACCTGGGTTGTCGTTGATCTTCATAGGACCCCATGAAGCCATCAGAGTCTCACCAGCACTCTTATTTTATTGAGACTTAGAGAAGTAACATGATTTTCTCAAGTGGCCAACCAAGCAGAAACCAGAATTCAGTCTTTTAGCTTTTAATTCTACATTTTTTATCTGCTCTCTGCTGGATCTTAAACACTGCAATATATGCTTAATAATCTGATGCCAGGGTAAACCAAGTACTGTCCAATCAATTGATCTGCTGTATAATTTTTCTGTTCTCCTTTTATTTTGAATTTAAACTTGTTATATCACCTTCGAATTTTTTTCAGTGGATGTCTTTCTAAAGGTAAACACCAGCAGGCAAATCAAAACCAGACACTAAATGGTTCCTGCTGCCCACTGCTACCAGAGTCAAATAAGTAGAGATGAGTTGAATCTTTGTGGTGGGTTTATTAATCAGATAGCCAGCAACCTAAGAGAGCGGCAGGTGTAACACCCTGAAAAGATCACTCTGACATTTCATCTCAGGTCAGCCCTTATAAATGGTTAGAGGGTGGGGAAAAAAGATCTAAAACTAGTGAGTTCCCAAAGTCTGCTTTCTATCGTTATCCTTGCAAAGATTAGCCCCAGAATACTCTCTCCCTTCAGATAGGTCCTGTCCTTGATGTATACTCAAAATGTGTCTTCTTTTCTGACTAATGGACCCATCTGATCTTCGAAGTCACCATATCGTTACAGCCCTGCTTTTTCTTCTTGCAACAGGGCCTCCAGTTTCATAGGGTCTTGTAAGAAAATCTCTTTTCTATTATGTGCTCCTCTCCTATGAAAATTTCAATTGTCAAAATATCATCAGTGGTTTGTACCTCTTTAGTTACAGAAAAAATACAGCCTCTTGTTTTGGCACTCAAGGCCTCCCAGAGTCTGGCCTGAATTTACCTTTTCTGCTTTTTTTTGCTCTTTGGTTTTCCTTCCTGAACTATCCATGTGTTGGTTCAGTATATTGCTGGCATATAGAACACATTTGAATGCATTGACTGACATTTATGCAGTCAGGACACATTTAGGGACACACACATTCAAACCAATGGTTATATATACATCACAGGCATGTACTAAGACTGGTTGGAATGAAGAAGGGCAAGTGAATGACTTAGGTAAGTCAGGAGTTGTTCCAGGGACTATAAGCCTCAGCCTGGGCTTGAGGTGGAAGCAGGAGTGACCAGTTCGGTCAACCTAGAGAGAGTTGTTCCTGCCAGAGGGAATGTCTATTCAAGCCCATGGAATAATAAAGGAATATAGTATAGTGGAGCAAAAAGCAAAGAGAAGTGGGAAACAAGGCCAGCCATCTATGCAGAAGAGTGAGGACTAAACACAAAAGCCAGTGAGAGTTTATCTCCAATCCTACGGATATAATAAAATACTCTTGGATGTATCAACTTGTACCTGTACTTTCATTAAATCTAATATGGAGGTGAGCCAGAACTACCACTGATCTTGTTGCTTCTTACTGTCTATCCCCTACCCACAACCCCATGTGTTCCATATTGACTGTTCATCACCTTTTACATGTGCTTCCTTGCCTGACCTCTAGTGGATGTAATAGTAATCAGCAAAATGCTCATAGTTGAGCAATGTTAGGATGAAGCAATATCCTGGAAAAGCTACCACCAAATCTTTAAAATGAAAGAGATTAGCCCTGGCCCAGTAGCTCAGTTTGTTCGAGTGTCTCCCCACCCACCTACCCCTTCCTTCCCTCTGAGATTCATCAGTCTGTTCCATGCTTCTATGTCTCTGGATCTGTTTTGTTCATTGGTTTCTTTTGTTCATTAGATTCCACATATAGTAAGATCACATGATACTTGTCTGTCTCTTACTGGCTTATTTCGCTTAGCATAATACTAAGGTCCGACCAGGTCTGACCAGGCTGTCTTACACGGTAAGGGATCCTTCATTTTTACAGCTGCATAGTATTCCATGGTATAATGTCCGAGAAGATGCTTGATATGATTTCAGTTTTCTTGAACTTGTAGAGACTTGTTTTGTGTTCTGACATGTGGTCTGTCTTTGAGAATGTCCCATGTGCACTTGAGGAGAATGCCTGTTCTGTAGCTTTGGGGTGAAATGTTCTGTAAATATCAATTAAATCTATCTGATCTAGTGTGTCATTTAGAATCACTGTTTCCTTGTTGATTTTTTGTCTGGAAGATCTATCCAGTAAAGTCAGTGGGATGTTAAAGTCCTCTACTATGACTATATTGCTTTGAAGTCCTCCTGAGGGTTTTTGTTTTGTTTTGTTTTGTTTTTCAGCCTGTATTAGTCTTATGTTCTGAGGTGGGTCTCTTGTAGACAGTATATATTTGGGTCTTGTTTTCTTATCCATTCTGCTACCCCATGTCCTTTGATTGGAACATTTAATCCATTTATATTTAAGGTTGTTATTGATAGGTACTTATCTATTACTATATTATTTCTTTATGCCTATGTTTTTCTTTCTATTTCAACTTCTTATTACAGCAGTCCCTTTAACATTTCCTGCAATGCTGGTTTGGTGGTGATAAACTCCTTTAGCCTTTTTTTGTCTGGTAAGCTCTTTATTTCACCATCTGTTTTGAATGATAGTCTTGCTGGATAGAGTAGTCTTGGTTTCAGATCCTTGTTTTGCGTTACCTTGAATACTTCATGCCATTCCCTTCTGGCTTGTAGAGTTTCTAATGAGAAATCAACTGACAGCCTTATGGGAGCCCCTTTGTAGGTGACAGCTTGCTTTTCTCTTGCTACCTTTAATATTCTCTCTTTTTCCTTGAATTTTTGGCATTTAAATTATGATGTGTCTGGGGGTGGGTTTCTTTGGGTTCTTCTTGCTTGGACTCTTTGTGCCTCCTGAGCTCGTGTGACTTTTTCTTTGACCAGGTTAGGGAAGTCTTCTGCTATTATTCTGCTCTTATTTCTTAAAATAACTCTTGCTATTCTTGTCTAACTCTTGCTTACTTTCTACATCTTCTGGAATCCCTACAATGTGAATATTGTTACGTTTCATGTTGTCCCATGGCTCCTTTAGACTGTTGTCCTGTTTTTCAGTTTTTTCTTTTTGGTTCTCTGATTGAGTGATTGTTTTCTACACTGTCTTCTTATTTGATCCTCAGCTTCCCGTAATCTGCTGTTTATTCCTTCCAGTGTTTTTTTAATTTCTACTATGTCATTCTTAATTTCCTTTGTATTTTCCATATGTTTTTTCATGCTGTTGAGCATCCTTGTGATCAGTATTCTGAACTCTACATCTGATAGGTTGTTTATCTCCATTTCATTTAGCTCTTCTTTTGGAGAATTCTTTTGCTCTTTCATTTGGGGCTTGTTTTTTGTCTCCCCATTCTGGCTGCTTGTTTGGATTTGTTTCTGTGTATTAGGTAGATCTGCTAGGGCTCCCAGTCTATTGGTTGGTCTGTGGTGCAGGCCAATGTCAGGAGCTGTTTGTAACTGGCCTTTAGTACCCTGTTTGAAGTTTTCCACACTCCACAGCACCAAGGTCTGCTTTTCCAAGCCCTGGATCCAGAAACAAATCAGTCAAAGACTCAAAGCACCTAGAGGCTGATTGTTATTCAGTTTCTTAATGGGCCTCAGGCTGTAGGAACTCTACTGGGTGGGGTGGCTGATTATTATCAGTCTCTTAATGAGTCTTAGGTTAAAGAAACTCCATAGGGTGATCGGTCAAGAGGTTTTCCAACAGGGTGGGGCAATTGCTTCCCCCACCTCCCAGGCAAAAGCTGCTTGGGTGGTAAATGTCTGCCTGAGAAAGATGTCCTCTGCCATGTGGGAGAATGACTCAGCCCAGGAATCCAGATAGCTGTCCTCTGAGTTCTTTCCCCCAAGCTAGCATTCCTGAATTCTCCTCACACAGCTCTAATCCACTCTGCTCTCCCTCTGCTGGAGCCCAAGGTGAATGGCTGCACATGAAACTTTGTGTGTTGGCCCTTTAAGAGGGTGCCTGAATTTCCGGCTGTCTTTCCCTGGCAGACAGAAACCCCACTGCTTTTCACAGCCAGAAGTTATGTGGGCACCTTTCTCAGTTCTGGTGCTCTGGGCTGGGAAGCCCGGCTTGGGGTTTAGACCCCAGAGTTCTCAGTGGGAACCCTCACAGCTGAGATATCCCTCCAGACCTTCAGTTGCTGCCCGCAGGAGCCCTGCCAGCCCTCTCGCCGCCCCTCCATACTTCCTAGCAGTCTCTATGCAGTCTCTGCTTTAGGTCCTTCATTACAAGGGTGCTCTCCAGCTTGTCTTCGGCTGATTATTCAGGATGGTTTTTCTATATTTTAGATGTAATTCCAGTTGTTCCTGGGAGTGGGTCAGTGTAGCTCTCACTGAATCTGCTGCCATCTCAGAATCCTAGCAAAATTTTGACTTTAAAATAGGTAGAAATTTTAAGCTTGTTAGTGTAAGAAACGTTCAGACCTGTGAAGAATTTTTGTGAGTTCATTTGACCCAAACTGTTGACAGTTGTTGGGAAGCAAAATCTCAGTGGATTGAGATAATGCTCTGGAGAATGGCAGTTTTGCATTATATTTTATATATTACAATCAAAAGAAAGGGAAGTAGATTACATGAAATTCATTGGTGATAGATGAGGAGGGTGGGAAAAAATAAAGCAGGAAAACCTCTGGGATTGGATAAAAAGTGAAAAGATAGACACACACTTCTTTTACGAGGTGAGAATAGGATAGTTAATAGTCACTAGTTAACTCAGTAACAATGAGGGGATTTGTGGTCTTCACAGAGCAGTGCCTGTGCTTTGAGGGGTGCAGAAAAAGGAAAATTGTTTTGACATTTCAAAGATATGTTATGATAGAAGCAAAAAGACAATAGATAGGCTCAGTTAAGGTAAAGATTGACCTTTGTCGGGGAAGATGCTGGTCTAGGACATCACTTCCCACCATAAATTGTAATTAGTTAAAAAGTTTTAAATTCAGTCCATTCTTTGTGCTCATTTTAGGTCTCTGAGTGTGTAAGGCCGCCATGCAGGCCTCCCCTGAGCTTGTTAAGTTTATGTGGCCCCTTTTCGTCTGCAAACATAATATTCCATGAATTTTTTCCTTTTAATTCTTGCCAGTCAGAAACTTCACTGAGCTCAGCTAGACTATGGAATTCTAGCTGGACACCAGAGTTCTGTTATCACCCAGCTAGATACCTCTCTCAGCCACATTCACTTCATCTGTGAGCATCATGTCAAACCCTGATCTTCAAGGCTCCTCTGAACTCTTCATGACTTGTTTTATGTCACTGACCTATGCAGAGATGATACCTGGCCTGTCAGCCATGCAGAAAACCACCTGCAGCACAGTGAGCGTAGGATCAGACCAAGAGTTACTACTTGACCATAAAGGAAAATGCAGATATCTTCCTCGTGTTACACTTGATAGGGAAAGTGTGAAACATGATTGATTCCTGCTGCTTGGGTCCTGCATAGAAAAACAGTCATCTTACCCTTTCCCCCATGGCCCTGTTTAGACCAGGAAGTGTGTACAGTAGAAATATGGTAGCTGCTGACAGGATGAGGGCTCCTCCACTCAGGGGTGCCAATCACTTTTCATTGTAAGTTCCTTCAGCAGGTAGACAGTTTTGGTGGGGAGATTCATCTTTGTGGCTGCATGTGCATCTTCCTGACTTCTGGGAGGGGTCCAATAGCCACAGCCAAGGGAGTTCTGGGACGTCTCCTAGGAGCACCAGCATGTGCTGGAGAAATAATAGTCCAGCCACTTAGAGGAAAATAAGAGCTCAAATCATTTTTCACAAGTTGTTTTTAAAAATAAGTTTTAAATTACAAAAATTTAAAAAGCAATAAAACTATGCTCAATGCAGAAAACTTAGAAAACACAGAAGAGCAAAAATAAATAAGTGTAGTTGCATTATTCATAGGTAACCAAGTATTAGTTTATATTCTTTTAATATGTTTTCTATGCCTGTGCATATTTTTTCCCCAGAATTATGTCATGCTGCTCTTTTTCCATATGAATAAAATACTTTTTCACACAATTTTTTAACGGTGTAATAGTTAGGTGTACTGTTATTTAATATAACAAATGCCTTTTTTATTGGAAGCCCTCAGAGTCTGCAAAGCCCTCCATTCTTAGCAATTTCTAGGTCTTGAGAACATTATAGCACCAAATCCTAATCTTTATGGAGTCAGGGATTGTCCTCAGGACGTTCTTGAATTTAAAAGCAGCAGGTCTCAATTCCCAAAGAAATGGCAGTTTTATGTTATTTTGGTTCCGCTGTTGGCTCTGGAGAAAAAAAGCAACTGGTTTGGTAGATGAGTCTGAATTGGGTATGAAGGGAGCAAAGTAAGAATTTGGGGTGCCGACACTGTCTGAGGCAAGTGGACTGAGTTCTTGGCATTGCTGCTGCAACAAGCTCCCCGCACCCCACAGGAAGCACTGTATGCACAATGGTTTCATTGATACTTTTCTATGGGAATGATGGGTTAAGGCTTTTGAAAGTTAACCACTTTCATCATGGTTGGAATTACATAAATACTTTCAATTTTCATGTGCCAAAATTCTCCAAAAACATAACTTAGTAGCACATTTGTTATTTAACTCTTTTATAACAAAATCCTAGTTGAGTAGGAAACCGCCTCATAAAGGCTCATTTTCACCAGGAAATTTGTGGCCTGACCTTATCTAGTTCAAATTGAGGCAAGTTTGAAAAATTGTCCTTTGCTTATCTTTCTCCTTCTATCAAAACCTCAGTGCTTTTGTCCTAGGTGGTTTGGCTTACTGGTTAGAGAGTTGGCGCTTGGACTGAAGGGTCTCGGTTTGATTCTGGTCAAGGGTATGTACCTTGGTTGCAGGCTCGATCCCTGCCACACAGTCAGGGTGTGTGTGGGAGGCAACCAATCGGTGTCTCTCTTTCTCCTTCCCTCTCTCCCTCTCTCTCTCTCCTCCCTCCCACTCTCTGAAAAGTAATGAAAAAAAATATCCCCAGGTGAGGATTTAAAAAAACATACAAAAAACCTATTGTCTTCAGCTGTGAGACTATAGTATATATAGTTTTAATAGTTGTCACAGAAAAAAAGCACCAGGTAATTGAATTACCATTTAAGATTCAATAGCTGTTTCTTTAATCAAGCACCCAGTAAGAGGTCAGGAGCTATAGTACAGTAAGCCATTGGCTGATGTGGGATAAATTGCCTCACTGAAAAGGCTTGTTGAGGATAAGTCCCTGAATAAGTGTTTACCTGTTGCCTCCAGTGTATATATGACCATCTTTGTTTTATCTTTCCTTAGGTGCTTCTCTACAAATTTGTTGAAATGATGGAACTCAGAATAGTTTTCATTCTAATACTGGAAGCTGATTTTAAGATTATTCTGACTTTTTAATAATTTTGGTCTCTCTTTCCTCCTCTACCTTAATTCTCGTTGTTTTGCCTATTCAGTCTTTCCTTATGGAATCATTTTTTTTAACTGGAAAAATTCTTCTGTTATGGAATTCTAAGTTGTTATATAACTTTCTGACAAGCTATAGAGGCCCTTGGAAATTGTTCTAAGGCAGCGATTATAAAACCAAATGCCCATAGGGGTAGGAATGTCCGAAAGTGAGGAGCAGCACCCGAAGTGTGTCAGGGAAGCTAGAGGAGCAACCACTGGGGAATGGAACATTAGGGTCCACCTGAAGGGGCTGGCAGCAGCTGTGTTCCAGCAGATTGCGACCTTTGTGACGGGGTGTGGGGCACTGCCAAATGATCTGATTTCTCAAGAGAAGCTGGAAATACTGATTTTTTTTTTCTTTATAGTATATGTTTGAAAGTGTGAAAATTATATATGTTGCCTCAAATTTAAAAATACATATATATGGATCAAACAAAAGATGTCCATGTCACAGGTTATGCCTACAAATGGTCAATTTGCAGCCTTTGCTCTAAAGGGTGTTTTACTTTGTTCAGAAATTAACAATCTTAATGAAGCAGAGTGTGTGGGTGCTAATGTGTCTTAAAGGTGGGATATTTTTTTTTATCACCTTTAGCAAGGAAATACCACTTACTTAACTGTAGAGTTAGATGAGTTAGTTGTAGCATGAAACTGTTTAATTGCATGTTATAACTCTGTCCTGCTATTTTGTAGTATCCCAGGTGCAGAGCATACTTTTAAAAAGAAAATGAAGTTTTAGGCTAATAGATCTCCAGCCAAATGTCTAATTTTGATGTATGACTTTCTCAGATTTCTAAATAACAGTATTCTCAATTGAACCTAGAAGGATCTATAAACATAATAACTGTAGGATTTTTGCAGAATCCTTGCACGTATTAGCAATTTAAGGTTGTAAAAACTGAAAGTTAATCTTGATGGATATTCATGTATTTCTTTTTCTTTCTTTAAAGATTTGAACATGGAATTCAATCCTTCAGACCATCCTCGAGCCAGCACAATATTTCTCAGTAAATCTCAGACAGACGGTAGGTTGCTAATCTGTGTTTCTTTTTCTTTTTAAAAAAGGAAGGCCCATGTTGGTAACTAGCCTAAGTTTTGATTTTCCACTAGATATGCTTCTCAAGGTAAAAATAGAATCCCTTATAATGACCCCCAAATCTATTGTTTGATGGTAGTTCTCTTTGGGTTTCTTTCTTTTGTATTAAGTTATGTTTTTAGAATTTTCTATTTGAAGCAACTTTGCCAATCAGCTACATACATTCTGTATCAGTAGTTCCTATCCTGAGAGTCAAAAATTTTCCTTTAAGAATTGATCTTTGCATAAATTCTCTAAAGATCAGAAGTATTTGTTTTTTTAGACACTATGTAAAAGAAAGCAAAATATGTATTATCCCAGGTGTGTGTGGAATTTCTCCTGTTTGTTTGTTTTTTCTGTTTCCAGTACAGCTTATCTCACAGTTCCCTGGCCCTTGGCTACAAAGGAGAGAGAAAACTTATACCATACAGTGAACATAAACCTCATTTGGATTCCTATAGAAAAGAGTAGCAGGAGAAAGGTGTTAAATGATGATGTTGTGACCAGGATGTTATATTACAATGCCAGAGTCCTATGTGATTCTATCCCTGATTCTTGGCAAATTGCTAAGCTCTAATTTAGAGCAGATTCTCAATTAACTAGAAAATAATTTAACATATTTAAGACACTAAGTTCATTATAGGAATTGATAACTCCTCAATAATGATTAGGTAACAATTTTGACATGGTCTAATGCTGATATAATATTGGTGATCTTTAATTAAGCAGACCACTGACTTGATTTGAGACAATTAGGTGCATTTATTTTAAAAAATCAATGTTTCTAAGAGTATGAATAAATCCTTGTAGGCTTTAAATACTTGTGAAGTTTTGAATGTATTGTGTAAAAACAAAACAAAACAAAACAAAACATTTTTTTTTCTTGGCCTGGTAAAGTGGGAAGCCATTGGAAGACGGGTAGGATATCGCAAGGGAAAGAAAGTGACAGTGGGGATGAGGGTTTGGGATGATGAAAAATGAGAATTAAAAACATTTTTTGCACTTAATGATAGTGCTGTGAAAACCATTTATAAGATTGGCATACCTCCAGGTTTGGTTCTTGCTTCCAGTGAATTCAGGGTACAGACCAGTGTCATTCTGAAATTTTTCTAATTAGATTTACATTGAATTGTATTAGAGCCTGTAAATTGGTGACACGTGCCTTGATCATCATGGTAAAAGGAAATTCAGCAGTTGTCTCACCTAACAGAAGGATTGCTCCAGAAGGGGTTAGGGAAGTATATATCTTCCCCCTTCGCCTCTACTGTAGATCTCATTTCACCCCTTTTTTTCCTATTAGGGTATCAATTCCTCTGACCCTCTGTTCATTGCTTCAGTTTCTTTTTAAATGCCATTCAACATGTAAACCTATTTGAGTCTCACAGGTTAAACACAAGAAAAGGAACAATAACCAATACCCTTTTCCGGAGGTGCTCCTCTCTACTCTGTTTAGTAAAAGCTTCTATACCATCTCTACTTTTTCTCTTTCCATTCAGTACTCCACAGGAGTCCTTCTTTCACAGCCACCATTCTGTGGATGCTATGTGCTAACGTTGCCTGAAGACCTTTTGCCTCCTTTAGCTCTTGACTGCTCATGGTACTTGCTGCCATTGGCTATTCCTTCTCTTTTGGCTTCCTTTCATCAAACAGGTCAATTTGCGGAAAACAAATTCATCTCATGAACAATGCTTTATAAATAATTAAAAGAAATGTTTTAAAATAGGTAAATTTGATAACTTTATTGAGTTAATTCTTTGGTGAATTGATTACTAGAGAATTGACTATTTGGGAAATTTGTCCTGAGAACTCCTCCTGTTTTAAAAAACAACAGTGATTGACACTATTACAGATGTCCCCCATTTACCCCCTTTTACTCAGACCCCCCCAGCCTACACCACATTGTTGTCTGTACCATGTGTCTATTATGCACACATGCATATCTGTTCTTTGGCTAATCTATTCCAGTCTCCCCTACCACCCTTCCCTCTGAGATCTGTCAGTCTGTTCCATGTATCCATGCCTCTGGTTCTGTTTTGTTTGTCACTTATTTTGTTCATTAGATTCCACATATAAGTGAGATCATATGGTATTTGTCTTTCTCTGAGTGGCTTATTTTGCTTAGCAAAATAATCTCCAGGTCTTTTTAAAAAAATATATGTTTTATTGATTTTAGAGAGAGGGAGAAGGAGAGAGAAGTAGAAACATCAATGATGAGAGAGAATCATTGCTCATGTGCCTCCTGCACCCCCCCTACTGGGGATAAAGCCTGCAACCCGGGCATGTGCCCTGACAGGAAATCGAACTACAATCTCCTGGTTCATGGGTTGACTCTCGACCACCGGGCCACACTGGCCCGGCAGGAGTTCTTCTTTTTTATAGCCATGTAGTATTACATTGTATAAATGTACCACATCTTTTTTATCCACTCCTCTATTGATGAGCACTTGAGCTGTTTCCAGATCTTGGCTATTGTAAATAATGCTGCTATGAACATACAGGTGCATATATTCTTTCTGATTGGTATTTTGAGATTCTTAGCATATATTCCCAGAAGTGGAATCGCTGGGTCAAAAGGCAGTTCCATTTTTAATTTTTTGAGGAAACTCCACACTGTTTTCCACAGTGGCTGCACCAGTTTGTATTCCCACCAATGGTGCACTAGAATTCCCTTTTCTCTACATCCTTGCTAGCACTTCTTGTTTTTTGATTTATTGATGGTAGCCATTCTGGCAGGTACCGTGTGATGCCTCATTGTAGTTTTAATTTGCATCTCTCTGATGATTAGTGATGATGAGCATTTTTCTGGCCATTTGTATGTCTTCTTTAGAGGAATGTCTATTCAGGTCTTTTGCCCAGTTGTTTTGTTGTTGCTGTTAATTCACACCCGAGGATATTTTTTAGAGAGAGTGGAAGAGACGGAGGAGAGAGAGAGAAAGAGAGAGGGGAAAAAGGGAAACATTGATGTGAGAGAGATACATCAATCAGTTGCCTCTCATACCCACCCTGACTGGGTCTGGGGATCAAACCTGCAACCAAGGTACGTGCCCTTGGCCAGGAATCGAACCTGAGGCCCTTCAGTGTGCTGGCTGACACTCTAACCATTGAGCCAAACCAGCCAGTGCCTTTGCCAGGTTTTTAATTGGATTTTTTGTCTTCCTAGTGTTGAGTTGTATAAGTTCTTTATGTGTTTTGGAAACTAACTCCTTATCAGATGTATCATGGTGAATATTTTCTTCCATACAATGGGCTCCCTTTTCATTTTGTTGATGGTATCTTTGGCTGTGCAGAAACTTTTTAGTTTGATGTAGTCCCAATTGTTTATTTTTTCTCATTTCCCTTGTCCTAGGAGATAATATGGGAAAAAATACTGTTATGCAAAATGTCTGATATATTACTGCCTGTTTTCTTCTAGGATTTTTATGGTTTTGCGACTTAAATTTAAGTCTTCTATCCGTTTGGAGTTTATTCTTATGTATAGTGTCAGTGGTCGCCTAGTTTCATTTTTTTCACATACCTGTTCGATTTTCCCAACACCGTTTATTGAAAACACTGTTTTTGCTCCATTGTATGCTCTTGCCTCCTTTGTCATATATTAATTGAGCATAAAAGACGTGGGTTGATTTCTGGGCTGTCTGTTCTGTTGTATTGACCTGTGTGCCTGTTATTGTGCCAGTACCAGGCAGTTTAGATAACAGGGGCTTTATAGTATAGTTTGATACCAGGTATTGTGATACCTCCAACTTTGTTCTTCTTGCTCAAGATTGCTGAGGCTCTTCAGGGTCTGTGTTGGTTCCATACAAATTTTTGGAATATTTGTTCTAGATTTATGATACATGCCATTGGTATTTTAATAGGAATTGAGTTGAATCTATAGATTGCTTTGGTAGTATGAACATTTTAATAATGTTAATTCTTCCAATCCATGAACACTATATGCTTCCACATGTTTGTATCTTTCTCTATTTCTTTCTTCAATGTTCTGTGGTTTTTCGAGTACAGATCTTTTACCTCCTTGGTTAAATTTATTAGTAGGTACCTTATTATTTTTTGTTGTTGTTGCAATAGTAAGTGGGATTGTTTTCTTTCTCTTAGAGTTTATTGTTGGTATATAAACATGCCACTGGTTTCTGGATATTAATATTGTATCCTGCTACTTTCCTGAATTCACTTATTAGATCTATTAGTTTTTCAGTGGAGCCTTTATGTACAGTATCATGACATTTGTAAATAATGACCGTTTTATTTCCTCCTTTCCAATTTGGATGCCTTTTATTTCTTCCTCTTGTCTGATTGCTGTGGCAAGGACTTCCAGTACTATGTTGAATAATAGTGGTGAAAGTGGAAATCCCTGTCTTGTTCCTGATCTTAAGGGAAACACTTTTAGTTTTTGCCCATTGAGTATGATGTTGGCTGTGGGTTTTCATATGTGGCCTTTATTATGTTGATATATGATCCTTCTATCCCCACTTTGCTGAGAGTTTTTATCATATAAGGGTACTGGAATTTATCGAATGCTTTTCCACATCTATTGATATGACCATGTGATTTTTATCCTTCATTTTGTTTATGTGATGTATCACATTTATTCCTTTGCAAATATTATACCAACTTTGCATCCCTGGAATAAATCCCACTTGGTCATGGTGTATGATGATCTTTGTTTTTTAAAATTTATCTTTATTGTTGAAAATATTACAGATATCTCCTTTTTTCCCCATTGATCCCTTCTACTCTGAACCCATCCCCCACCCCAGGCCTTCACCACACTTTGTGGCCATGGGTTATGTATATATGCATATAAATTCTTTGGTTAATCTCTTCCCACCTACGCACCTCTCCCTTCCCCCTGAAATTCATCAGTCTGTTCCATGCCTCTATGTCTCTGAATCTATTTTGCATTAGCTAAGTAAAAATTCTCCTAACAATCCATCATAGATGAGATTAAAGGAGACAGCTGTTGTTTTCCCAGGAAAGTGAGATTTATGATCCATATCAATTTATTGTCTCTTTTCCCAACAAAACAAAATATGACCGTTAATGTTCTCAATTTTGTAGGAATGCTGAGAACTTCAGAGATTTTGACTGACATGTTAATAGTAACCAAAAGTATTTAGGTTTAAAAATTATTAAAGCCAGTATCATAAATGAGTTGACATATTACTTATACTGTTATATAAAACAAAATGATTTAAAGCACTTTGAATTTCAGAGCTGATTAATGGCCTTAGTGGTTTCAAATTCATTTTAAAAACAGATTTAGAATTGGGTAATTTTATTTGTCTTTTTTGGTGATACCAGGGTAAGATATACCACTTCTTTTATTACCTTTCTTCTCGTGGTTAATGTTTTAGTCCTGCTCTAGCTAGCTTAAGGGAAAAGGAATAATTAATTGTGTAAGGGTATCTCAGAAACCTTATGAGTCATTGGAACTAGAGACTAAAAGCCCTTAGGAACTAAGGAAGTATCTACCTTCTCCACATCATCCCTCTGCCCTCTAATCCAGCTATGTTGGAAGACCTCAAGACCACCCACAGTTTTGGTGATCTGGTAGGAGAATCATGGCACTCATAATATATTTGTGGATGCGACTTAACTATAAAGAAAGCATGAGAAGCAAAAACAGTACAAGGGAAAGGAGCATGGGTGAGGTCCAGAGGAAGCCAGATATAGGCTTCCAACAGTCCTCTCCAGGTAGAGTCACACAGGATGCACCAGGTTCTCTCAGTAATGACCTGTGACATATTGCTAGCCAGGGAGGCTCCTTAGAGACCTAGTGCCCAGAGTTTTTATTGAGGACTGGTTAGGTAGGCAGCCATTGCCTGGTACATACCAAAATTCTAGACTCCCAGGAAGAAAGCAGGTATTTAGCATAAACTATATAGTTTAGGCACAGTGAGCCACTCTTATCAGTTAGGGGATGATGGGAACCCTCTGCAAATCCATGTTCGCAGACACCAGCTTTGCAAGCAGATGTTCTCAGGAATGATAGTCAGACTGCTGTGCTTCTGCATAGCAGGAGGTGCACCCCATCCCACCCCACCCTACACCTTCAGGTAAGATTCTAGTGGTGATGAACCAGGATCTCCAGATTCCCAGGAGAGAGAATTAGTCCAGCTAGTAATGGTTGTTCACCTAGATCTAGGTCATTATGGTCAGGGTCACCTAGGATGAACAAGGATGGTAGGAAACTACTGTTTCCTGGAGTGTCTTTTATTTCAAAATTAATCTAGTCGTTTACATTTTTTAATGAATTTTGGCTTTCTCTTTTAACAGACATAATGACTCAACCATGGAGACTAGAAACTGGCAAGAGAAAGCCAATAAAAGCATAAAAGTCAAAAGTTTTAGAGAAATGAGATTTACCAAATGATACACAGTATAGTTCCCTTTCCTCCAAAACTTTCTATCTGAAATTTATTCTAAAATGGCTCATTCAGTGTTTATTTGTGCCAGTTTTATAGCATGAATGAAATCATGAAGGGTAAATGAATAAATGAATCACCATTTTAAAGTTTATTCTTAGATTATGAGTGTCTCTTTTCTTTCTCCCATTGTCTTGTCTCTTTCCAAAGCAAGAAATTTACATTTTTATGGGACTAAAATAGTCACATGTCAGAATTCCCTAGGACTTAAAACTTTAACTGCTTCGGCTTACACACTTTCGTTTCCTAAATCCACTGCAAAAAGTAAAAGAATACTAGATAAATTAAATGTCTAGCATTTTCCTATCATTATTCTCCATTTATTTCCCAGTGCTGTAACTTACACGTGTTCATTAGAATGAATACTATTGCCTTTTCTCCTCTTGCTTAAATCCTTTTATCTACAGAAAGTGATGAGAGCACATTCTTTATTTAACCTATAGTCCTGTAACGGAATTAATACATACGTCTACTTGAGCAAATAGGTTGATAGAGTGAAGGTCCAGCCATAATGTGGGAGTCCCATTTCATTATCTCTGTATAGATGCTTACTACTGAAAACACACTGCCAGGAATACCAGGTTTTAATGTTATGGTGATGGTGTGCATAATAATGTAAGAGGAAAAACCCAAAATTGTCAGCAGAAAAAGTTCTCCTAGTTTAAAAGGTTCTTGTCTTACCCTCTTAATTCTCTAGGGCCCAGAGGGGAAAGTCAGAGCTATTACATCCTGCTTGGCTGAGTGTATAAATATTACCTTGGATTGTTTAATATAAAAATTGGGGGTTTGATCTTTCCTTCATTATCTGTCCAACCTCATTCGGCCACTTTATTGGGTTCCCCCTTCTTCGGTTTCCTGCCTCTGACCCCCAAGTTTTGTACTAGCCCCAGTGGCTGCTTCCATGAAGGAAGTGGAATGGAAGAGAATTTCAGGGCAGCCCTGTACCAAAAGTAAGTGTAAAAACTTGGAGTTGATGGGAAAATAATGTCTTTTACTTTCTCCAAAAGCCTCCACTGTTGAACCCGCACACGTGTATTTGTTTAATATATAAATTGACATACTTTAAGAGAAGATTTATTTTATGTTAAAGATTGCCTTATACATTGCAGCTTATGGAAGATAACCTCCTGCAAATGATAGAAGATTGTCTATGTGTGGGGATAGGCAGTTGGTTTGGGCACTCAGGAGACACTCCAAAAGGAAGTCTGTCATAGAGTCACCTGTGAAAAGCCTCTCAGATACTATGTAGGCTTCATTTTTCAAAGGCCCTCAGGGGTGACATTACAAAATAATACAGGAAGGTTGGTACCAGATTTCAGATAAGATTCAGCAGGTTCAGTTGCCCTGAGCAAATAGAAGAGTATGCAGGTGTTCATTTGTTTAAAAACAGGGAGTGCCTAAAGTATTCTGCAGTAGACTCTGGTACAGACGTTGTCCTTACATGTTTTTTAATAGTCTTAGTGAACTTTCGTTTTCTGCTATTCTAACTGGAACCAGTTGGGGTTTGTGGAAATGGTCTGATTCTTCCCTTAGATTTATCCTTGATGGAGAGGTATAAGAATAGCCTACAGTTTTACAATATTCTTACTTATTTGTGTATATTGTGATTTTATTTTTGTTTGTTTTAAAGCTTTCTTGTTAAAACTTTCAGTTAAAACTTTGATGATTCTATATTCCAATCCTCTCATTTTTTAATAATTCTTAATCTTTTTAGTAGTACTCATATAAGAAGCACTGGTATTTCTTGAGGCATGGATATCTTTTATCTGTTAGAGGTGGGTAATGAAGGGTGTTTAGGTGACCTTGGAGGTGATTCCCATAATTGGGAGACCCAAAGCTGAAACCGGACACAAAGTGGGTCCGGGCCACCTGTCACTACTTGAGCCAAGTTAAGCAGAGACAAGGTTGCATCCTGTATGAGTGTTTATTCCAGTAATGCCAGCAGTATGGAGAGAGCAGCAAGTCTTCCCATAAATTCTGCTCTAACATCTCCTACTAACCAGCTGATTATATAAGGATAAGGAAGAAGGGCTACATCCCCGCGGGAAGGGAGCAGGATAAGAGCTGCAGGGTCTGTGGTCTGTGTGTCTTCTTCCAGGATCTTGAAGTCTGACAACAAGGTAGTTAATTTTCTATGATGTTAAAACCCGGCTCAGCCCATTCCTGGGACTAGAGAATGGTCAGCATTCTTGAGGTAAACTCCCAGAGGGAGTCAGGGTCCAGGCACAGCATCCAAGTCAAGCATGTCCTGTCCTTGGTTTGTGCTAGAAATGCATTTTCTTTTCTGAGTAGTGGACCCATCTGGGCTCCCAGGCATCTCTTATCTTTTGACAGCCCTGTTTTTCTCCTTGCAACACATCCTCCAGTTTCCCAGGGTACGTAAGAAAACCTTTTAACTATAGTTAGTAAGGTGAATAATCATTAAACAACTGTGGTCCTATTCCTATTACGTGCCCTTCCCACTATCAAAGCCTCTGCACAAACTTATTGTTGGGTACCCTAGCAAGAGCTAAGTGTCGCCTATGGAATTTGCTGCCTGCGTAGAAAGTGTTCTCAGATCTCTGCAGAAAGTGGGACAGCACCATAGAAATGTTGTCATACCTCCATGTGGTAGAGAAAACCTGACTAGTATTTCAGTAATTTAGTATTGAAATAATTGAAGAAAAATGTGTACATGTGCAAACACATGCATACACATGCACACCTTCGTGAGACTAATTCACACAGAGGACCAAATTGACCGTTTGGAGATTTTTTAGCCAGGGACTTTATTAGCCGGCGACTGCAAGCGGGCTTCTGCCCAAAATAAAACTTGCAGCCCGAACGAACAGTCTTTGCAGGGAGAATATAAAGGCAAAAAACATTGTTTGGTTAAGGGGGGAGTGGGTGGGGGGGACTAGTGAAGCAATATACAAAAGCTAAGATAAGTGTTAATTAACTTTCTTGGTTAACTATTCCCTGGAATTTTTACGGGCAGAAATCTTTTACAAAGTTTACAAAGAGCCAGGGGAGGGGAAGAGGTCATTGTTTCTACCAAAATTTGTTGCTCTTGCTTATCTTCAAAGTAGCTATTGTAAGGGTAGAAAATGGGAGTGCTAAGATGGGAGTGCTGTACTTCATTCCCCACTCCTGTTTGTAAAATGTGATGAGAATTAAATCCTTGATTCTCCTTGGAAGGGTAGAGAATTATACTCAGTTCTGAGGATCATTAGTTTTACAGAGTTAATTCTGTCTCTAATGAAGGAGGTTAGGCGGTTAAGGAGACGGGCCTATAATAAGAGTGGGTATAAGGAGGACTAGGGGAAGGGCAAGCTCCCCCAGGGCTGAGGTTTAGGGCCCAACCCCAAACACTAGGGCTGTAGCCGCAGGCATTCCTGAGGGATGACTCTACAAAGTATGGGACTCATATACACTGTACACTATATCAAACCAAGACAGCCAAATCCTATGACACATTAAGACTTTCTGGAGATTCTGTTTGCCTCACTTCAAACTCCAGGCACTGCCTGGGATCTGGGCCCCTGTCCTGTGGGGGGAGCAGAGAGCAAACTTTAACTGGTGTGTGTCAGGCATCACCCCCACAACAACCCTGTGAGGTAGGCTGTGTTGTCCTTTTTTACAAATGGGTAAATAAGGGCTCAAGAGGAAGTTGTTATACTCAGGTTATTCGAGACTAATTCACACAGAGACCAAATTTAGTGTTTGGAGATTTATTTAGCCTCCGGCAGTGGCTATGAGCAGGCTCATGCCCTAAACAGACTCGCAGCCCCAAACAGTCTTTGCAGGGAGAATATAAAGGCAGGAAAAACAAACAAACTACATTCTGTTTGGTTAAGGGGGAGCAGTTTGGTCAAGGGGACGCAGGTGGTAGAACTAGCGAAGCAGTATACAGAAGCTAGATAAGCGTTAATTAACTTTCTACAGTTATCTGTCCTCTGGAATTTTGTGCGCTGCAATCCTTTACTCAGCACCAGGAAAGGAGAAGAGGTCATTGCTTCTACATAATAAGTTTTGTTGCCCTTGTTTATCTTAAAGTAGCAGTTGTAAGGGTAGAAGATGAGGTGCTGTACTTCAAAGTGACTTGCCCAATTACACACCAAGAAACATAGGAGCCAGGATCTGATCCCAAGTCAGTGGGGCTCCAAAGCCCACACATCTTTTCTCAGGATGAAACAGAAATCAGTCCTTTCTAATAGGGGACCTCAAGTTATAAGCTCAGGGACTCTCAGCCCAGGTGGGGATAGGGGCAGGATGAGAACCAGAGAAGCTCCAAGGGCATGTCTCCTGGCCTGGGCAGCTGGGCTGGCAGAATGGAGGGGTAGGGAGAGTGATTACCAGGCAGTAGCTATTCAAACAGCACCAGCCACCAATGCTACAGGTGATGGCTCTGGCCACCTAGCAGCTGTGGGCAGGGTGAGGGCCGGGCTGCTCCTGAGGCCTTGTGGCCCTAAGTGGGCAGTGCCAGGCCACTAAGCCAGGCGGTTTCCAGCAGGCTTCAGCAGCAGGCCCTCAGTGTGTGGTTGGGTGGGTTGGCACTGGCATCGGGGGCAGGTGAGGCACAGTAGGACCCTCCCCCAGCAGTTCCCTCTGCTTTCTCCGGGCCAGGAGTTGGTAGCTTCCTCCGTGGCTTCCTGTCTCTGGAGATGGGAGACTTCTGAGTCGGAGATAGGCTCTCTGGCTCATCTCTGGCCATGATGGGTTTCAGCTGGCAGCGTACATAGTCACGTTACTGCAGGCCCAGCAGGTCAAGGTATATATCAGGCAGCTGGCACAGTGCCAGTAACTTTAGCATGTGTCAGGTGCAGTTATGCAGGGCTCGCGCCCGCAGTGCCTTCTCCTCTGACAGTGTGGTGGGCCGGAGCTCCACGCGGTGCTCCTGCATGCAGCACGTGGTCCACAGAAGCAGGCGGCAGCCTTGGGAAGAGGCTGCCTTCACCAGGTGGATGGGCACAAAGGTGGCACCAGCCCTCACCACGTGGGGGAAAGGGCACTGCTGCATGCGCACAAAGTGTTGCAATTGGGACAGCAGCTTGCTCAACAGCCCCTGCACTGCCTGGCTGTCCTGCCATGCTGTCCGACCCCAAGGCCTAGCCATCTCAAGCCATTTGCGCATCTTCTCAGGTGGGGAGTGGGCCACTGAGCCTGAGATGGCATCACACAGGGATTCATGCAGTCCTGTAAAGTGTTGCTCTGGGGAATCCGCTGTGATGGGATAAAAAAGCTAGAGTCAGAGCCTGGGCTGGAGCAGGTGATGGAGCCAGAGTCGGTGCTGGGGTGGCCAGGAATACACCTGGAGAACTGGGCAGTGCTAGATCAAAGCAGGCCATGGGTCAGGGCTGTTTAAGAATCTGTAGTCCAAACCACAATGAGGTATCACTTCACACCTGCCAGAATGGCTGCCATCAATAAATAAACAAACAACATGTGGTGGCGAGGGTGTGGAGAAAGGGGAACCCTAGTACACTGCTGGTGGGAATGCAGACTGGTGCAACCACTACGGAAAACAGTATGGAGGTTCCTCAAAAAATTAAAAATGGAGCTGCTGTTCGACCCAGTGATTCCACTCCTAGGAATGTATCCTAAGAATCCTGAAACATTAATCAGAAAGGATATATGTACCTGGATGTTCATAGCAGCACAGTTTACAATAGCTAAGATCTGGAAACAGCCCAAGTGCCCATCAGTAGATGAGTGGATAAAAAAGCTGTGGGACATTTACACCATGGAATACTATGCAGCTGTAAAGAAGAAGAATCTTGTACCCTTTGGGGCAGTATGAATGGACCTGGAGAATATTATGCTAAGTGAAATAAGCCAGGCAGC
The DNA here is from genome assembly GCF_964146895.1 of Miniopterus schreibersii. Taxonomy (NCBI): domain Eukaryota; kingdom Metazoa; phylum Chordata; class Mammalia; order Chiroptera; family Miniopteridae; genus Miniopterus; species Miniopterus schreibersii. The sequence continues at coordinate 111,236,462 of NC_138101.1, read as the reverse complement.
GAAAGACAAATATCACATGATCTCGCTTATATGTGGAATCTAAAGAACTTAATAAACTGATGAACAGAATAGATTCAATGACATGGAAGCATAAATGAGACTGATGAATGTCAGAGGGATGGAGGAGGGCGGGGGGATGGAGGGGGAGAGAGCAACCAAAGAATTTATGTTCATATATACACAACCCAAGGACATGGACAATGGTGGGGAGAGGGACTGGGGAGGGGGAAGGAACGGGGTGGAACGGGTCATTGGGGAGAAAAAGGGACATCTGTAATATTTTAAACAATAATAAAACTTAAAAAAAAAAAAGAATCTGTAGTCCAGTGGGCACAGATGTAGGGGTGGCTGCAGGCTGGTCAGAGGAAGGGACTGAGGTGTGGGCACAGATGGGACCATAGCTGCAGACAAGGGTGCCAGCCGGAGGATCTTGAGTTTTCAGAACATGAAGGCCACAGAGCTGTGGAAGTTGGTCTTTGGGATGGTCTCTGTGGTCACTGGCACCCCAGGCAGCTCCGAGACTTCACTCCCTGCATCTGGCACACCCACAGCTACATGGAGCTTGGAGTGTACCACAGGACTAGGGACCTTGATAGGAGGAACCTCTGCCATGGGTTTCTTTACACTCAAGTCCAGTGCCACTTCCTCCCTAAGTGAGCAATGCACCCTCAGAGGGGCCTCTTGTGTAGACAGGGTTTCCCTGGATTCTTTGTCATAGCTGTCCTTGGGGACTGGGGCTGGATCAGGCTCAGATGTGGCCTCTGGTGTCTGCACATCCAGATAGTCACGGTAGGGGGCCGGGCTGAAGACATTGTCAATAATGGGCATGGGTGGAGAGTCAGGGGGCAGTGTGCCCTGGTTCTGTAGAAGAGACTAGTGCTCTTGGGCACAGGGTGGGAGTGTTGGTATTTGCAGGGAACTGGACTATCTCCAATAACAATGGGTGCCCCCGGGTGCTTATTGAGCTGGGGTTGGAGCTGCTCTTTCCTGCAGCTGGGCAGCCATATAGTCTTCTCAGCATCCTGCACCGGCTTCTCTATAGACCTTACAGGCTCTGTGCATGGCTGACTGGCAGGCAAAGGCTGGCATGCTCGCTGAAAGGCGCTGGACTGTGGCACAACCTGAACACTATTCTGGGAAGGTAGTGTCCCCCTGAGCCCCGGGGATGCTCCACAGAGAGAGAGGTCACCCCATGCATAAGGAAAGCCCAGTGTCTGGGGTGCAAAGTCTATTGGGCACTGTGGAGTGAGAGGTGGCTTGAAGCTTGTGGAGAAGGTCCCTTCCCAGGAGGGGATAGGGACAATCTGAGATTTACAAGGAAAGAATGAGTGACAGTATTTTTGCCTAGGTCAACAGTCTGTTGGGATGTCCAAGGATATTGTGCAGAGTTCGCAGTGGCCCCTTGGAATACTGTTTTCTTAGCGGAAAGGGGTCCCACTTCGGCCGATTTGTGGGAAAAGATTGTTCAATTCTATTTCTATTATCTTCTAAGGAACCTCCCCCTGGACCCAAGACTGCTTTTCGAGCCTCCTGTTTAATTTTTTCACGTTCCTCAGAAGTGAACAGAGTAACCATAAGTTGCTGACAATCATCCAACTTGGGGCGATAAGTGTGAAACACAGACTCTAGTAGCCCAATAAGGACCTGTGGTTTTTCCGAGAAAGGGGAATTCTGGGCTTTCCAGTTATATAGGTTGCTAGATGAGAAGGGACTGTAAATAAGAAAAGGGGATCTTCCCCTCGAATCCCCGTCAGCTGGCGGGGCCTCCCGCAGGGGGAGAACAGCACTAGAGGAGGATGGTGCCTTTTGAGAGGGGCTCCCCATATCCTCCTGTGCCAAAACCAGCCTTTTCCCAGTGGTTGAGCATACATTGGAGCAGAGTTCTGATTTTCAAGCTACCCCTGCTCATTGTGAAACTAAAACAATTAGTGCGGCCAAGGGAAAAAGAATGAAAAAGATTCCTGATGTCTTCCAGAAGGAGGCAAAGGCCAAGTCCAGTCGTCCTGTGAGAAGGGAAAACAGATAAGACAGGCGGCGTAAGACAGAGGAGGAGAAGGAATGGAAAAAACTGGGTCTCAGGTGAAGAATATAGTCAGAGGTTGCCTTGGAAGACTAGGTCCGCGATCTTTGGAAAGAGCAGATTTCAAAAGAGAACGGGATGGGACTCAATCAAGAAAGATCCTCTAAGATATCTGAGATAAGAGAAACGAAATTATAGCACAGGAGAACTAGTATATGTAGACTAAGTGAAATAAGAGAAACTGAACAAATTTATAAATTCTGTGTATTCCTTAAACCCGGATCTTTCTGTACATGGTGTCGGAGACAGACAAAGGACAGGAGAGGCCTCTGAAGGGACCCTGTCAGATGCCTGTCCGTCCGCTACCTCACGGTGACTTAGTTTGGCCTTGACTAAGGTGCACCGGTATAAACCCCAGGCCTGGTCAGCTAAAGCTGAGTCACCGTTATGTTGTTGTGGCCGACCACGAAAGCGAATTGGGGCCCATTCAAATCCCGTAGTGAAAGCCGTGGGACTACAGACACATTCACTCGACACACATTCAGAGGCTGTGACATTCCCACCCAACAAAACCTGACTGGGACCTCTATACGTCCGGGGAGGTGATCAGTCTCCCCCTTGAACAGATTTTCAGAGCCAGGTAAATCCCTCCGTCGGCGTCCTGACCCAAGGAGGGACCCCACACAATTAGAACGGCCTCATCTGGCCCTAATTGGTGAGAATCCAGAGACTAGTCTAACCAGAAAATAATTTAAAATTATTTCTTACCTCCGGAAGCGTCCTCAGGGACTCCAAATGGATAGATGGCTATAGGGTGTCAGCTTCCAACCCTCAGGGGAGAAGTCCTTGTCATGGGACCCTGGAACTTCTTCAGGGGTTACCCCCCTCTCGCGACAAGAAGTTCCCTGGCAGGCCAGTCGTGGAGGCCTGGTGGCCTGGAAGAATTTTAGGATTAGATCTTGCTGGGGCCTCCAAATGTTGTACCTGACCTTCGCGAGACTAATTCACACAGAGACCAAATTGACCGTTTGGAGATTTTATTAGCTGGGGACTTTATTAGCCAGCGACTACAAGCAGGCTCCTGCCCAAAACAAAACTTGCAGCCTGAACAGTCTTTGTGGGGAGAATATAAAGGCAAAAACCACCTTCTGTTTGGTTAAGGGGGGAGTGGGTAAGGGGGACTAGGGAAGCAATATACAAAAGCTAAGATAAGTGTTAATTAACTTTCTTGGTTAACTATTCCCTGGAATTTTTACGGGCAGAAATCTTTTACAAAGTTTACAAAGAGCCAGGGGAAGGAAGATGTCATTGTTTCTACCAAAATTTGTTGCTCTTGCTTATTTTCAAAATAGCTGTTGTAAGGGTAGAAAATAGGAGTGCTAAGATGGGAGTGCTATACTTCAGAGAGGGTGCTGTAGGAGGCTCCAGGAGGTCTCCTAGACAGAAGCCCAGCTTTGTTCCTCAGGACAGCATGGAAAGAAATTGGTTTCCATGCTGATAATGCTTCTGGCATATTTTGTCATCTATCTTAATGCTGTGATGGGTATTATTGTTACTTATATTTGACCCTATAGTGTGGACCTTTGTGTGTCTGCACCTTTGTGGGTCTGCTTGAGTTAGAAATCAGTAGTCCTGTTATTTGTCAATTATCTTAATAAATGGGTACAAGTTTTATGAGATTTACTAGTTAATGTTTTATTTAGTTATTGGAAAGCTATTACCCCTCAGTTAATTATACCTACACTTACTTTGTTAGCATGCCATAATTTAAGTGGGTATATATTTTGCCCTGTAAACCAGGTTCAGATATGTATTGTGCAGGTCACATATTCTTATATTTGGTAATGGAGCAGCTGGGTATGTTGGGTGGGATGGGATCACTACACAGAGGCCTAGTCCTTCTCGTAACCTGTAATGGGTTGGCATGCAGGCATGTAACATTTCTATTGTATCTTTTGTTTTCGCAGTGAGAGAAAAACGCAAGAGTCTCTTCATTAACCATGTAAGTGAAACTGTGCCCATTTTCTTCATAATGACTGTACAGTGAAGAGAGCTTAAATAACTGTGTCTCGGATGGGTGAAAATGGTTCATGTATTTTGTTGATACTTGGAAGAATGTGAAGAATATGGCAGTTTCTGTATGGTTTGTAATTGGACAAGCATGGCTGGTATTTATCCACTGTCCCAAATGTTTTTCCAGAAGCCCCAGACCGATGTTGTTCATGGGAAGATATGTATGAACAGTACCATGGCAAACACCACAGGGGTCTAAATGAAAGCTGCTACTTTTGAATTTCTGATCCTTTTCTTCTTCTACCCCCACCCCAAATTACTCTTTCTGTCTCTGTAACTTCATTTCATTTGAATAAATACATAATTGTTTTCTATGAGGCTGTCTGCCTCCATACACTTTCTTTTCCCTAATTATTGTTTATAGGTCCAGTAGAGTCTGCATGTTCTTTTGGTGTTCAGAGGAAAGATAAACTCAAAAACACTTTAATTTTAAAGGGATTAAAAGATTTAGCTCTAGACTTTTGGCCATTCTGAGCAGTATTTTCCTCCTCTGCTTGCCCATGCATAAAGCACTCCATTGAGATCATTTATCCTTCTTCCTTGAGCAGCATGTGCAGCTTGCTGGCTCCATGTGCACTCCTTCCCCCTTCACTCCCACCCCTCATGGTGCCCCAACTTGCACCCCTGTGAAATGTGGAGGGTGGAGTCCAGGCAATATACACCATCCCTTCCCGTCTCTCTAAATACATCCCTCTTTCTTTGGAAAAAACTATTTCCATGAGGTATGGAATGATGAAGTCGGTAAATTACCAAAATAAGTATGCTGTAAATTCTCATATTGAAAAGAAGAAGCCTGGCCGGGCGTGGCTCAGCGGTTGAGCGTCGACCTAGGATCCAGGCGATCGGGGTTCGATTCCCCGTCAGGGCACATGCCCCGGTTGTGGGCTTGATCAATGACTCTCTCATCATTGATGTTTCTATCTCTCTCTGTCCCTCTCCTTTCCTCTCTCTGAAATCAATAAAGATATATTTTAAAAATAATAATAAAACTCCAGTAAGGTTAAGGGATCCAACTTTTACTTTGAAGTAATTTTAAATTTACAGAAAAGTTGCAACAGTAATACAGAGTACAGGATTTTCACACCTTACTAAGGAGCCTTAGGTACTCTGGTTCCCATACCAGTCATTTGCCTTGTCACAAAGGATGTTGACATGGGGGAGCTGTTTTGTTATGTTCTCTCTTCTTTTATTTATTTGTGTATTTATTTATTTATTTATTTATTTATTTATTTATTTTAATTTTATTTTTGTTTAAAATACTACAGATGTTCCTTTTTCTCCCCAATGCCCCATTCCACCCCCGTCCCATCCCCCTCCCCCTCCCCCGCCCCTCTCCCCACGTTTGTCTGTGTCCTTGGGTTATGCATATAAATTCTTTGATTAATCTCTCCTCCTCCACCCAGCCCCCCTCCTCCATCTCTCTGACATTCATCAGTCTCATCTATGCTTCCACGTCATTGAATCTATTCTGTTCATCAGTTTATTAAGTTCTTTAGATTCCACATATAAGCGAGATCATGTGATATTTGTCTTTCTCTGCCTGGCTTATTTCACTTAGCATAATATTCTCCAGGTCCATCCATACTGTCCCAAAGGTACGAGATCCTCCTTTACAGCTGCATAGTATTCCATGGTGTAAATGTCCCACAGCTTTCTTATCCATTCATCTACTGATGGGCACTTGGGCTGTTTCCAGATCTTAGCTATTGTAAATTGCTCTGCTATGAATATAGGGGTGCATACATTCTTTCTGATTAGTGTTTCTGGTTTCGTAGGGTATATTTCTAGAAGTGGGATCACTGGGTCAAAAGGCAGCTCCATTTTTAATTTTTTGAGGAACCTCCATACTGTTTTCCATAGTGGTTGCACCAGTCTGCATTCCCACCAGCAGTGTACTAGGGTCCCCCTTTCTCCATATCCTTGCCAGCACAAGTCGTTTGTTGATTTGTTGATGGTAGCCATTCTTAATGTTTTGGTTTTTTTTCATACTGTCTAAAAATTATAATGCTATACACTCAAAAATGTTGATGCAGATGTTAGTTCCTTGAGTGTCTGGTTACACCTGTGGAAGATTTTCTCTTTTCTTACACTTCCCTGTTACACTTCATTCTGTCACTCTTATTTTGAGGCACAAGTAGAGTGTAATGTAGTGGAAAGTATAGAATTGCTTCCCTGGTGCCTTCATGGAAGGCCACTTGGGAAACTACATTGTCCTTGTTAAGATACCCAAGTGAAGGTCACTGAACTGATTTGATGACTTGTCCTAGAAAATGCATGGCCTGTTCTCAGTGGGAGTTCCTGAGTTTGAAGCCCTTGTCTTTTGTGTGGGGTATGAGGATCTTATCTCTGAATCAGCAAGCACAGATTCTTGACAACACTGCCTGGTGTTCACATTTCTGAGACACTGCTGTGGGAAGGAATAGCTCTGATTTTACCTCGTCTGTGACTTCCCGGTTCCTTTGTTCTTTGCTGGAGGTAGAGGGGGCCCATCTGTTCCTCATGTGAGCTGGACAGGCACTCCAGGCCTTGTATGATGCCTCTCCCTTCTCATTGTGTCATTTTATTTTTTACTTTATTGCTCTCTTAACTCCTCAGTTTTCAATTTTGTCACCTTACTCAGGGACTTCTGGAGCAGAGAGAGTAAAGAGAAAAACACGAAGCCTGAGAAGGAGCAGGGACTTTGTCAGAGAAACCCTATAAGAATCAGACCCTCCTTCCTTTACCCTTTAAGCAAAAGCTTCCACCGTGGCATCTATGTTATAGTTTGTTCTTTAGCTTTACATATATTTTTAACTTTTATTTGGAAAAATTTCAAATTTATGGAACAGTTATAATAATAATACAGAAAATTCCCATATACCTTTTACCCAGATTTACCAGTTTTAAACCAGTATTTTATCACTTTTGACTCATGCTCTGGTCACATTTCTATATTATTATTTTTTAATTTTTTGGGAGTAGGTTGCCTTAATTCTGTCCTTTACCTCCTAATACTCTCCGCTGTATTTCCTAAGACAAGGATCAAAATCAAGAGTTTAACATTGATACTGTTCTTTTTAATTGACTGATTCAATTAAGTAGCCCCACAATGTCCTGTGTAGCATGTTATTCTCTGGTGCTGGTTTTAATTCAGGATCGCATGTGGCATTTATCGGTTGTGTTAAGTAGCCCCACAATGTCCTGTGTAGCATGTTATTCTCTGGTGCTGGTTTTAATTCAGGATCGCATGTGGCATTTATCGGGTGTGCCCCTAGGTCTCCTTTAATCTGGAGAGACCCTCAGCCTTTTTCTGTCTTTCATGCTGTTGACATTTTGAAGAATGCAGGGCCAGGTATTTTGTTAACAGAATGTTTCTCATTTTGGATTTGTCTGAAGGATTCAGATCAGCACTTCCAACCAGAACATGTCACAGAGTACTTCCTTGCCCTTCTCCATGTGTCAAATACTGAGACACAATATCCACTTCACCTCATTGGTGATGTTGATTTGGATCACCTGGCAAGGTGCTGTCCAAATTCTCCACTGTGTATATACTGGTTTTCTCTTTACAACTAAAGAGCAGACTATGAGCAGATACTTTAAGACCATGCAAATATTCTGCTCCTTATTCCCACCCCCAGATCTGTTGGTCATTCTTGCCTTAACCAATCTCTGTATTTTTGTAGCAAATGGTAATTTTTCAGCCCCCTGTCCCTAACTTCCCCCTCACATTTGGCAGTCTCATTCTGCTCTGAGAGCCTTTTCTTCCCATCCATCTATCCTTCCATCCATTCATCTTTATATGGACTTGTGGAAATCTGTTTTTCAATGATTTATATATAGTTCATTGCTCTCCTTAATTATTTTGGTCCTTACATTGTCCTAGATTTGCTTAATAGCAGTCTTTGCGCACTGGCTCTGTGTTCTCATGGCATTCCCCCCCTTTTTCTCCCCCTCCCTCCCTCCCTCCCTCCCCCCTCGCCCTCCGCCCTCCCCCTCTCCCTCTTTTTCTTTCCCCTCTTTTTCTTTCCCCTCTTGCTTGCTTTTTGGCACAAGATATTCCAGGCCCAGCTTGTATCTCCCTGGGTCAGCCCTGGAATCTGCCATTTCTCCAGGGAACCCTGATTCCTTTTAGTGGTAAACAATGTTAGAAACCCAGGTCTGAACTCCATATATACTAATCACTATTGGGGTGTCATTGCTTCTAGGCCAATTCATATCTAGGAAATAAGCATTTTGGAAATCATGAATTCTTACTGACACCCTAAATTCCAATTCCAGTCCATCCCATAGGATTTTTCTCTTGCCTTTGGTCTTTGACTATTGTTTTCCTTGTATAAAAAAATTTATTTTTATAAACAACTTTATTGAGATATAATTTACATACCATAAAATGGTTTTTAGCATATTCAGAGTTGTGCAACTGTCACTAGAGTCAATTTTAGAACATACTCATCATCCCAAAAAGAAACCCCATGCCCATCAGCAGTCTCTCCCCTTCCCCAACTCTTTCCCCCAGCCCCTGGCAACCACTGCTCTACTTTCTGTCTCTATGGATGTATATATTCCAGACGTTTCATATAATTGGTATCATACAATATGTGGTCTTTTGTGATTGGCTTCTTTCACTTAGTGAACATTTTCAGGGTTCATCTGTGTTGTAGTATATGTTAGAACTTCAGTCCTCTTTATGGCCAGATAATGTTCTTTTGTACAGGTATGAACATTTTGTTTATTCATTCATCAGTTGATGGACATTTGGGTTGTTTCTGCTTTTTGGCTATTGTGAATAAATGCTGCTATGGGCATTTTTGTACATGTTTTTCTGTGGACATGTTTTCATTTCTCTTGGGTATATATATCTAAGACTAGAGTTGCTGGGTCCTATGGTCACTCTATATTTAACATTTTGAGGAATTGCCAAACTGTTTTCCAAAGTAGCTGGTCTTTAGCTTTTAATATTTTGTTTGTAGTCCTATGAATTCATTTTTTTTAACTGGTCAGCAGTAAGATATTTGTTTCTTCAAAGCACAATTTTTTTTTTTACTTTGTGTTGTACTTTTTTAAATTTTTAAACTTCTCCCAAGAGAAGAAATGACCTTCTAGAACCAGTAAATTTTTGACCAATGTAACTCCATTCATAGGAAATTTTGAAGGGATGTTGCTGAAGAACAATGTGGTATAGCAGTAACACTTTATTAGGAGTCAGGTGGCCTGAATTATGATTCTTCTGATACTTCTCTGCTTTTAATGCCAACTTACTATGTCACTTGGTAAAGTGCTTTAATTATATCACCTGTAAAGAGGACAATACCACTCACCTCCCCATCTTAGAGGATAGTTATGAATAGCAGCGGAGATAGGATATGTTTAAGGCCCTTAAACATTTGCAGTTTGCAAAATACTTGACATATTTGAATTTCTGTGAGTGTTTACTAATTATGTAGAAGAGAGAGTGCTAACAGTAGGAAAGAAACTTGAGCTTTTTTACATTCTAGGGCAAGCCTAACTCATATTTGAGTCTTTCTGTAAATTAAAAATTTTAAGACCTATACTTGGGTAAAATCTGCCCTACCTTACCCCAAACATTCTGGAATAAGTCAGCCTTCCATTCCACCGTACCCTCAAAACCTCAGCATGGAATATATATGACCATTGTATTCAAGAAATGAAGTAACAGAAAAAAGTGTTATTTTGGAAATGAGCCTCTATTTTCTAGCTTTAGCTCTGGCAGCAATAATCACTGTGTTAGCTGCTGTGCAGGAGAAGCCTCTGTGGGTGTGGGAGGCCCACTGTGTGGTGCCACCAGGAAAACCTTGCTCCCTCAGATGATGCCAGTCCTAAAGGATTGTATTTCTGGATTTTACCTCACAGCCAGAAAGAGAATGAGAAAAAGTAGCTATCATTATAGAGCCATAATGAAGCCAAGGTTTGACCTGGCATTGAAATAAATTATGAATGTAATTATTTTATAGCGACAGCATGCATGACACAATAAGAACAAAAGGCATTTAGTGGTTTTTTCCTTTTTTTAATGTTTTTATTAATTTCAGAGAGAGGAAGGGCGAGGGAGAGAGAGAGATAGAAACATCAATGATGAGAGAATCATTGATCAGCCACCTCCTGCATGCCCCCTACTGGGGATTGAACCCGAAACCCAGGCATGTGCCCCGACTGGGAATCCAACCGTGACCTCCTGGCTCATAGGTTGATGCTCAACCACTGAGCCATGCTGGCTGGGCCTTAGTGTTTGTTCTTGAGACCCAGTGTTGGTTTATTTTTCTGCTTTCATAGACTAATGATTTTGTCCACTTCTGTTCTTAATTCCATGGCTATTTGCTTTTTCTACCCTTTTTTCTTTCCCTCCTGTAAGAAACTTATCCTGCTAAAAGCTGTTTCATCTTTTTTTCCCCATGGAATATTAGTTTGGAAACACCTTACAGTCAAAGCTAAGGCGTTTTTCTTTGGTTTACTTTGTCCTTTTTATCTTCGGGTCTCTGAGCTTATGGTGGTGTTGGGAGGATATGACGGAGCTTTCCTGTCTCTTAGCCCCAGCATCCTCTGCATGCATGCTGTGAGTGCTCTGGGATTGCACAGGGAAATTTCACAGGATGTTCCTTGTGTCCACTCCTTATTAGCTGTGTGACTTCTGTAAAGATACTTTTTAGATGTTTCCATGTTTGTAAAATGAGGAAAATACCCCACTTGCCTCATGGTTTAGTGAGACTATGAACCTCAGTGGAGGTGGCAGGTGGTAGCAGTGGGCACCCTTGCTTTTTCTACTTCTGTGCTTTGTCCCGTGCATGTTCTGCACACACCAAGCCCTCAGTTAATCTTAATAAAGGAACACTGGTATACAGATTTCAGCCTCTGTGCACACACAGTTCTGCCTTCTCTATCAGGGTCATAGTTTGCTCTCAGAATTAACATTTAAAAAAAAAAATTATACAACATTCATTTTTGGAGATTTTGTTCATGTAATTTATTTTTACAAACATTTACAACTTTTCCTCTAGTGGTATTATCTCACATATGTAATGCTTTATTTTTATTTGATCCTAACGAACCCTAAGAAGTGGTAGGACAGCTTTACTCAGCCATTGAAAATGGGAAGTTAGAGTGCAGGAACTAAGTGTTAGAAGTGACTTCATACTTGTTGAGCATGGCTCTGTGCTCAGTACCCACTTGTTATCCCACACAGTCCTCACAGCACCATGATGAGGGATAGCCTTTGCTCTCCGTATTTTACAGATGAAAATGCTGAATCTTCAGGAGCTAAAGCACAAGGCGACCTTATAATTTATTGCCCAAATCAGGGCACTAATGAGTATGAAATGGGGTGCTGTTATTGTTTAGTTTAGGACAACAGGGGCAAACTAGGATTGCCCCAGCAAGCTAGGACATGTGATCATTCTACTTAAGGAACTTGCCCAAATTCACATAGCTAATCAGTGGCAGAGCTACATCCTGAACTCTAGGCTTTCTGACTCCAACCATGTTCTAGCCCATCTTGTCCGGTAATATCTCGTCGATATTAGCTAATTTCTGGCCACAGAAAGCCAGTCATTGCTTTACTATAGTGTGTCCTAAGTGTGTCAGCACTTCACTGCCCAGTGGCATGGGCTCTTGACATGAGCTCCTGTTTGCCAGCTTGAAATATGGCACACTCCTTTCTGCTGAGGCTGTGCTGTCATGACCAGCTCACAGACGACCCAGCTGCCACCACTGAGGCAAGCTTCCTGTGCGGTGGCTGTGGTGTGGGTCAAAAAGGCAGTCTGTTCCCTGGGATGGAGCTGCTTCTAGTTTGCTGATTCAAGAAAATTATCCAGTCTACCTCCAAGAGACTTGGAGTCTAGACCTTAGGGAGAACAGAGATGAGTGAGCTGAAAATGACAATGGCAATTGATCAGTGCTGTGGAGCGCGCACAAAGGAGCCTAAGAACACCTGGGAAGTCCCTCAGCCCAGATGGGTCTAGTGGAAGGAAGGAGTCCTGAGCAAGGGCTCTTGACAAAGTTCTAGGATGAGTGGGGTGAGAGAAGGAAAAGGGCCTTTGGGGTACTTTATGAAAAGATCTGGGAGAACATGGCAAGGGTGAAAAACTTTAGGTAGAAAGGCATGGACTTTGGTGTCACACAAATATGCCTTTGAGCTCTAGTGTCTGAGATTTGACCTTGGGAGCATTACTTCATTGCTCTGACCTCTTTTTGACTTGTCTGTTAAATAGGAATTCTACTTGCCTTCCTAGGTGTTTGTGAGTTGTAAATGAATACACATAAAATATCCAGAACACTAGTTTTTTAGTGATACGGATTTCAGATCATGAGGTTTACATTCTATGAATCTTGTAGTTCTGACATTCAACAAGTGACTTAATGCCCAGATGGTATTTTAGAGTTATTACACACCCTGACACTAAAAATGTTTAATGCTTAGGATTTTTTTATTCAATCTAGAAATAAGAGTTTAAAAGTTGAATTGGCATATGCTGGCAAAGTGAGGGCTTTGGCACACCAGCCCTAAGTTCTGGGAGGCTCAGGCTAACAACTGGGCAATCCAAGGCTAGGACTGGCCAGTCCCTTGGTGGGGCTGGTTTCAAGTTAACCTTCTGAACCTTAGGGACTATGTGCCCAGGATTGTTCCTTTCCTGCAACTCAGGATGGTAGTTTCTTAGATTGTGAAGGGATGTACAGTGTGCTCACTCGAAGTGCATCACTCAGCTCCTCTGCTTGACTCCATTCACGTTTTAATCCAGAAGAAATTTGTCAGAGGAAATAGTTGAAACCATAAAAGAAATAGAAGTGAATTATTAATGTCGTTTTGCTTCATTGTTGAAGTTATTCCCAAAGTTATCCTGTATCTCTAAGGATTCATTAACACATCCATTAATTACTGAATTGTTTTAAACATATCTGTTGAGGTTTTGTTTATAGTAGATTTTTACACTGGTGGGAAAAATTTCTTAAGGGTTTTAAAAACTTGCCTCCCATATTAATAGCTATTATAGATTCTGATTTTTTGGTGTGTCTTGCATGACTTCAGTGTGATTGCTACAAGAGCTTAAAAAGAGAGAATTGTTTTTAATGCCTTAGGATTGTCTTAGTGAGAATGTTGTGATCAATTTGATAGGTATCAAAATGCCATGTTAAAATTGACATTCAAGTTGTAATTTTAACTTACAAGCCTTCTTTGTGCCTTTCCTTACATGAGCATGGAACATTGTATGCTTATGAAGGAAAGCCCATGAACAAGCCTTATCTTTTGAATTTTCTGATTTTGGTTATTTCCTTCTGACCCACATGCTATTTATATAAAACCAGTGTGTGGGAGAGTGCTAATGTTTCAATAGTGCAGTGCCCTCTACCTGTGATTTAAAGACCTGGATATGTACTTTAATGACTATAGTTTTGAGGGGAGATCCTTTTTATAACACTGTTTTTATATTTGTCAGGCTGTTTCATATTTTCATAATTTTATTACAGAGGAAACATTATTAAATAAAAATAAAATATTAAAATATCAAACAGGGCATTTGGTCTGTGATTAGCTTTAAGACTTCCTTTATATTCATAAACTGTGGATACTGAGGGTTTATTAGAGGTGGGTAGGTTGGCAATTTTATTATTCATAAGAGATTTTTTTTTTGTAGACTATTAACAGCACTGGCAAGTGGAAACTCGTTTGGATTTTTTTTTTAACTTGCTTTTGAGCAAGAATTATCCAGATTAATGTTTACTAATTATATTGCCTAAATAGTTGCCAAAAATGTACTTAGTATTTAATTAGATGTCATCATTGTATAATTTAAATTCTGTTTTCTTTACCAGGACCTTTCAGAAGTAGTTCTCAATTCTCAAGTTTTTCAAAGAGCTCACAATTTGTATAGTTGTAAAAGAACCAGTCATAATACTGCACAGACACACTATGTGAAGGTCATCCATTGATACTCTTTTGCTAAGTATCAGATAATCTCCTCTTTAAAATGTACTTTGCCCTAACAAAGGAATACTCTTTTATTCTTTATAACCTCACCTCTTGAAATTCAGGCAGATTAACCAGGAGATTCTAAATTAACATTGGCTGCATTTTCCATCACCCCCAAGTATTCTATACCCCAAGAACAGAGGAAATGAATACAGTGGAGTCTTGGTGCATAAAACCAGGACATTCCCTTAATTAGGGGCTTTTGTTGGTATAATGAGCAGTCTACTTGTTTCACACAGGCTCCAGGACAGGTGATTTTTATCGACTCTGCATTCTGATGCTTGATAGCAAGAGAGTACTGTTCGTCCTATGAAGGAGGCTTTGGACTAAGAGTAGTGGTAGTGACTTGTGTATGTGTGAGAACAAGGAATTTCATTGTATGAAGAAAGTGTTTTTATATTGTTCTTGCTGGTAGTATTCACATTTCTTGTTAAGACATTTTTCCTTTGTGATCTGTTCTGAAGTTTAAGGGGAGATGTTCTTTGGAAGAATTTTGAGCCCTGTTTAATTGTCATTGTCTTGTCACCATTGTTTTCCAGTATCCTCCAGGACAAATAGCAAGGAAATACAGCTCCTGCTCCACTATTTTCCTAGACGATAGCACAGTCAGTCAACCAAATCTCAAGTATACAATTAAATGGTAGGTATACATATTTTTGCTTGACTGAATGCTTTTTTTGTTCCTAACTGGTTGGTTGTGGGTTCGAGCAGGGGGAGGCCATTGACTATGGAAAATCTGTTTAAAAACGGATTTTGGTAGTTAAAATGTGGGGCATTCAAAATATTTGTTAATACCACCAGTTAGGTAAAAAGACCAAATTTTGAAATTATTTCAAATGTCAATTAAAGCATATTTTTTATATTTGTGCATACTTCCTACTTTCCCACTTTTTAATAAAGCTATCCTCGTATGACTGCTAATATTTTACCTTCAAAATAAAATGGGATTACACTTTAAGACTTGAGGCAGTAGTAGAAAGCAGGCCCGACATAGTGAAATTGTCCTTGCCCACAATTGAGATCTGAGTTCTGATCTTGGCTCTGTCACCAAACGGGCAGGGGATGGGTTGTCATTTGAATAAGACCCTTCTTTTGGGGATCTTATTTTCAAGTGGGGTTTAAGGGAGAAAGGGGAGTCTTGTTATTAAATCCTTTCCCTTTTGGGTTTCAGTTTGCATATTTTAAAATGGGAGGTAAGAGGGAAGGAACATTGGTTTTTCCTATAATGTTCCCGCTAGCATTTTGGTAACAAGAGATCACAGAGAACCTGATGTGCTGGGGTCTGTGATCCTCAGCTCATCTGCAAGAAATTTGGGATATTTTACTTCTATACTTAAGAAAATACACATTTAACCACAGTTCATGTTAGTTTTTGAGATAAGAGTTTACATTGCTAAATAGGAAGTATTCTATCTCAGTGGGCCAGGTTTTCAAGCTTAGAAGCCCTGTTCTGAATGTTATCACAAGTGACAGTTAGTCACAGCCTAGTCAGGCAGTGGGGACTGTCATGGTCTTATGTGGATAGAGTGCACTCCAGCGGAAGGTGGAAGTTTGACCACTTGGAGGGAGGCTGCCTTCTTAGTTGTCTGGTTGATATATCTAGGATCTAAACGGAAACGTGGCTTCTTCCCGCAGTACCTTGGTGTTAAGGGCATGGTAAATGACAAGTGAGCATAAACCCAAACAGTCAGCAACTATAACTGGGAAGAGGTGTGTATATCATAGCTCCACAACTCATGTCCTTGGCTGAGCCACTTCCTGCCCTTGCACCTAGATTTACTGCCGGGGAAATGGGAAGTACAACGTTTTCTAGAGTAAATTGTTAGCAGTTGTGGAGAGGAGTGGGTGGAAAGCCCTGAAGATCTGTGCACTGTGTGGCTCTTGGCATCTGCTCAAGCCCAGAGCAAAGCCGCTAACTTCCTTTAATCCTGGAGTCATCTTCATGGGGAGCACGACAGAGTGGAGCAAAGCATGCCTTCCCTTTCAGGGCCAGTGGGAGCTCTTGGGATTCACAAGTGGATCTGAATCAGTTGCTTATGATTCATCCTTGGATGACCTAAAATTGTCAGTGGTTGTGACATGGACACTTAGGAGTAGGTGGGGAAACTGGGTGACAGTTTGATATTTTAATGTCAAGTCTGGGAGGTGCAATTACCTAAGTTACAGCTATATATCCTTGTAAATCAGTTGGACCAGTCCTTGCTGTGCCTGGGAGTCACCTGGGAGCTTAAAAACACCGGCATTTGATGTCTCACTCCACAGATCCAGTGTATGGATTTTTTAACCCCTCTAGGAGATATTAATAGGCAGCCAAGGTTGAGGACCCCTGATTTAAGTGGACAGCTGCCCTCCCCTCCCCACCAAAGTTCCCTTGAAAGTTTTAAGTAAAATGTTTTAAATAAACTGTAGGTTAATACATGGAGGGAAAAGAAGCTGAAAAGCTAGACCAGTTAAGATAGCTAACTTTTTAAAAAATTTATTTTTATTGTTGAAAATATTACAGATGTCCCCCTTTTTCCCCCATTGACCCCCCTCAGCCCCACTCCTGTCCCCACCCCACTATTGTCTGTGTCCATGGGTTATACATATAAGTTCTTTGGTTGATCTCTTCCCTCCCCTACACCCCCTTCCCTCTGAGAATCCTCAGTCTGTTCCATGCTTTTATGTCTCTGGATCTTTTTTTTTTTTTAATATATCTTTGTTGATTTCAGAGAGAGGAAAGGAGAGGGAGAGCTAGAGATAGAAACATCAGTGATGAGAGAGTCATTGATCGGCCGCCTCCTGCACGCCCCAGACTGGGGATCGAGCCTGCAAACCCAGGCATGTGCCCTGACCAGGAATTGAACCCTGATCTCCTGGATCCTAGGTCGACGCTCAACCACTGAGCCATGCCCGGCCCTGGGCTCTGGATCTATTTTGATTGTCAGTTTATTTTGTTCATTAGATTCCACATATGAGTGAGATCATGTGATACTTGTCTTTCTCTGACTGGCCAATTTCACTTAGCATAATACTCTCCAGGTCCCTCCATGCTGTCTCAAAATATGAGACGTTGCATGTAGCAAAATTTTCACTGGTACAATGCCTAGGGCAAGAGAAACAAAGGAAAAAGGAAACAAATGAGACTACATCAAAATAAAAAGCTTCTGCACAGCAAAAGAAAATAGCATCAAAATGAAAAGGGAACCCGCTCTATGGGAGAACATATTTGCTAATGATACATCTGATAAGGGGTTAATTTCCAAGATATATAAAGTGCTTATACAACTCAACAAAAGGAGGACAAACAATCCAATTAAAAATGGGCAAAGGACTAAATATGAAATATCTTCTCCAAAGAGGACATACAAATGGCTAAGGGACCTTTTAAAAAATGCTCACCCAGCCGGGCGTGGCTCAGCGGTTGGGTGTCGACCTAGGATCCAGGCGATCGGGGTTCGATTCCCGGTCAGGGCACATGCCCCGGTTGCGGGCTTGATCAATGACTCTCTCATCATTGATGTTTCTATCTCTCGCTCTCTCCTTTCCTCTCTCTGAAATCAATAAAGATATATTTTAAAAAATAAATTAAAAATGCTCAAAGTCACTAATCATCGGAGAGATGCAGATTAAAACCACAATGAGTTACCACCTCACACCTGTCAGAATGGCTACCATCAACAAATCAACAAACAACAAGTGCTGGGGAGGATGTGGAGAAAGGGGAACCCTGGTACACTGCTGGTGGGAATGCAGACTGGTGCAGCCACTATGGAAAACAGTGTAGAGTTTCCTCAAAAAATTAAAAATGAAGCTGCCATTTGACCCAGTGATCCCACTTCTACGAATATATCCTAAAAAGCCAGAAACACCAATTAGAAAGAATATATGCACCCCTATGTTCATAGCAGCACTATTCACAATAGCTAAGATCTGGAAACAGCCCAAGTGCCCATCAGTAGATGAGTGGATAAAAAAGCTGTGGGACATCTACACCATGGAATACTGTGCAGGTATAAAAAAGATAGCTGGCTTTTGAGACACAACATTCAGTGTGGATACAGTGGCTTCCCTGATCCAAAAGACATTTTCTGTGTATCACTCACATTTGATATTCTTTCAGTCAGTACCTTAGTTGTTTTTAAAAGTGCCCTGTTTTTAAAATGTACATGTTGAACCTGAGATCCCTGAAAATACAAGGGGGTAGGAAGATGCTAAGTCTTAATGCTCTCCTCTTCTAAAGAAACTCTTTGCTCTCCCTAGACTTTAAAATTGATTACACACTCATTAATATAGTAGTAGTTTAGCTTTATTGAGGGCATGGTGAGCATTTGTGGGCTGAACTTGCTTCCTGAAAACCAAGTATGATCTTGAGAAAATTCTCTGAGTTCTAAACAATAATTTCTATTCTTATTTTTAAAAGAAAGTGCTTTTGTAAATTGGTGAAGTGCCCACATGAACCAACATATTTACAAATACTAGTTAGGGAGTGGGTGGAAGGTTGAGTACTATTCTTACAGTGAAAGAAAAGCTTAAGTATAAAAAGTTTGGGCCCTCACTCTGTGCTGATTTTTTTTTCATAAGCGTGATTTCTTTTTTTTCCTTTAATTTTTTAAAATTGATTTTAAAGAGAGGAATGGAGAGGGAGAAAGAGAGAAACATTGATCGGCTGCCCCCCCACCAGAGATCAAGCCCCGAAACTCAGGCATGTGCCCCAACCAGGAATGGAACCCTCCGCTTTTTGGTGCATGGGACAACGCTCAACCAACTGAGCCACACTGGCCAGGCCATAGGCATGATTTCTTTTGGAGAACTTGATTTTCCCATCTTTCCCCTAAATGGCAACAGCTATGGTATGAATTTAGTGTTTACCAACCCATCCCTCCCCCGAATCCTATAAGTAGCAAAGGAATGATGATCAAGGAAACAGTGGTGGGGTGGGGGGGGTGGGAAGCCACATTTGCACTGCTGTCCAATAGTCCATGACCTTTGGCCTCTGAGGGTCAGAGAGCACTACTTACCAACACCTGCCTTTGTCTCCATGGTTCAGCACCTCTTGTTCTTCAGAGGTCTTAGGATCCTCACATGCTTTGCTGATTTAGGTAAGAAGTAAGACAAATGCAGTGCCAATAATCACAATCTGTTCTGTTTTTTTAGTCAGGAAAATAGCATTTCTTTCTTCCTAGCTTTGTGGCAAAAGCAGTTAAGCAAACCCTTTGATCCAGATATACTTCTGGTTTGGCCCCAGCTCACCTCTGGTGAAACCTCACCACTTTCTGAGGATGTGGCAGAACTGACCAGGCCTTCAAAGCTAGGCATTTAGAGTGGAGCCTGAAGCCTGGGATTGATTCAGTTTTCAACCGATTGCCCTTTGCCCCAGCAATCACTTTCTTTCAAGATAACCAACAAAACTGGCCCATGGAGCTGAACTGTACATGAATTCTCAGTTTGGTTTTCTCAGTTTTTAGTATATAATGTCCTATCTTCCTTTGGCTCTGGAGTTGTGGGAGGTAGTAACTTTGAGGCCCTGAAGATTTTCACTCAATCTACAGAAGCCGATAGACCTCTTGAATTGGAATCACAATAATAATTTTAGCTTTAGAAGTTGATATTTGAGATAAAATCTTTTATATATTTCAATTGGTTATACTAACAACTCTATGATATAGGTTGAATTCCCCTAATTTTATAAATGAGGAAATGAAGGCTCTGAGAGGTAAATGAACTAATAAATGAAGGAATCCATTTGAACCCAGTTACTCTAGTTTCCAGTCCAGTGATAGTTTTCCTGTGTCCCACTCCCCTCCAGGGGAAGCAAGAACTATTTTTTTCCTCAGTTAATCCACGTGACTGAACTAATCACTTCAAGCTCAATCCTGTGAAACATTCAGCTTAAGTCTAACATTAGATTAGAAGAGCAATTACCACAACATGAATAAAACAGTAATTTCTTCCTTTATTCCAGGGGCAATGTGGTAGAATAAAAGGGCACAAAACCATTATACAAGTCAGAAGTCCTGGCACCTGGTGTCTGAGCCCGAATTTTCTCATTTATAAAATAGAATCATAACATGTATTTTTCGTTGCAGAGCTGTTAATGTATGTGAAAGCACTTTGAAAGCTATATTATTATTTTTAAAAATTCTGAAGCCTTTTCACTCCAATTACAATTCTTTCATGAGCTTATATTCTTTTCACAATGTTAGGGGAAAGAGACTATATTATCATTTTCTCCTGAATACTTTTAACAGCTGAAATTATTTGAATGAATAGATCTGGAAAAAGAGAGATTTGGAGGAATATAAGTTTTCTTGTGATACAGTGAGATTAGCTATTGTCATGTTAAGTCATACGTAAACCTCTGAGCTATTGGAATTCAGCATGCGTGCCTAAGTCTCTAAATGGGTGCCGCTGAGTGAGGGTGCCATTTGGATGGCAGTTTCTATGCTCTGAGACCCAGAACAGAATCGGTTATAGCCAGTTATCTCTGCTCTTAGAAGCTTAAAAATTTGGCCTCCTTGGTAAATTTTAAAGTAAAACAAAAATAGTGGTAGGAGCAAACAAACAAAAATAGCGGAAGGAGCTAATCAGTTTACAAAAGAGGACATTTAAAAAATTGGCCAGTTGACACGAGTAACCTTGCCAACTTGATAGGTTATTAAAAAAACTCAAATTGAAAAGAGGTACACCACTTTTTAACCTACCCAGTTGGAGAACATTTTATCAAAACATTTAAGGTGAGTGTTGGCAAGGGTAAGGTGAAACAGACACCGGTGGAGAAGTATACTCTTACAGTTTTTTTGACAGTGTATGGGGAGCCTTACAGTTATTAATGACTTTAGATTGAGTAATTCCAATTACAAGATGTTCTCTTATGGAAATAATGTAGTCACAGGTTGCACACATATTTATCTCTGAGAATATTTATTATGCTGTTGATTATAATTACAAAATATTAGAAACGTTCATTAGGAGGGGAATGGTTAATAAATGATTCAACAACTATATGATAGAACGTAGCCATTTAAAATCTTGTTTTTAAAGAATATTTTAATGGTATGAAAGTGTTAGGATAAAAGTAGGACACAAACCTATTTATTTACACATATAATGTATAGAATCTATGTATCTCAAGCTAATAGTCATCTTTGGACAAAAGGATTATTTTTTTACTTTCTATATTTTCTAAAATTTTCATCTTATGAATATAATCAGAAAGGGGAATATCTTCATTAAGATCTTTTAAAATGTAAAATAAAATTTTAAGGTCATATAACAAATAAGAGTTACAATACCATTTCAGCAAATGAGTGAATAAATGGGCCGATTGCCAAGAGGTTATTGATTTAAGGGGAAAAATATCAAGCTGGTGTCTGTGATATTCACATTTTTCTGGTAGTTACAAAGAAAACCACTACTTTTCTAAAATAGTAGGTACCGAGTTGGAGATTCCTAAAGGTGTTTAATTTGCACCACCTGTGTTTGTACATAGTGCCTGTATTTTACAAGTGAGGAAAGCTTATGGATAGTAAGAGAAGTTTTTAAATATCACTTGAAGTTTTGGTATTTCTGGAAAAGATATAATAATTGCTAGGAGTGAGTACCAGATTGATTTACTTTAAAGAGGGCATTTATTTTCATCGAAATTTTTACTTAAATGGGACTATTCAGATAGATTGTTTGACTTTTACTTAAATTTAAATATTTATGGTCAGACTGATGTCAGATAATATATAACATTTTGAATATGCTTATGAAACATTGAACTGCATTTTATTTTACAGTGTAGCTCTCGCAATATATTACCACATCAAAAACAGGTATGTGGATGATTAATTTTGTGCTAAAAACATTACATTTTATGTTTTTTGTTTTTTTTTCTCCTATTATGTTCTCTTTGTTTTGGCCTTCATATTTCCATAGATTTCTAAAGTTAGCATAATTTACTGAAACTTCCCAGGTAAGTGCTGAACTGCTTCCAAATCAAAAGAAACCAGATGGGTGTCTGTGTTTGAAGCCAGCAAAACAAAACAAAGCTTCTTGATAATGTTCAGCCTCCTCTTTACTCTTTATTTTCTGCATAATTTGTTTAAAATTCTATCTTTTATAAACTATTATTTAAAAAATTTACGCTATGCAACTTTAACATGAAAAAAATGTTTAGTGTTTCAATTTAGTAGAGAAAATTTTGGGTTGAATTTAGACATAAATTATATTAATGTAGTAGAAACCCTCCCTCTGATATGAGTCAGAAAATAGTTAAGTTAATGTAACAGGGAATCATAGAAAAATCATTTTAAAAATTTACCACCTGGCCGGTGTTGCTCAGTGGTTGAGCAAAGACCTAAGATCCAGGAGATCAAAGTTCCATTCCCAGGCAGGGCACATGGTTGCAGGCTCCATCCCCAGTGAGGGGCGTGCAGGAGGCAGCCGATAACTGACTTTCTCATTTATGTTTCTGTCTCTCTCTTCCTCTTCCTTCCTCTCTCTGAAATCAATAAAGACATTAAAAAAAAAATTACCATTACTATTTTATTGCAACACTAAACATGTAAAGGTACATTCATTTGCCAACTTTTTTATGCAGTGTCAAGACTTTAGTTTTGAGCATGGGGTATTGATTAGAGTACCAAAGTGACTTTCTTTTGTAAGCCACACCTGTAATTTATTTTTCATAGTGGATGTTTTGTTTTTAAATCAATATCAAGAAAACTAAGACATTTGCAAAACATTCTAAGCATAGAATCTTTCAGGTTTTGGCCACACCTAATCTACAATGAATTTATTTTTAGTGATGCCCTCTCATTGGGTCTTTCCAAAGACTCCGTTGTTTTCTTAAGAACAAAGCCACTCTCATTGAAGTCTTACTTCATTGATTAAGTGACATTTACATATGTTACATAAATCTAAAAACAACTACAACTTGTGTTAAAGAACAAAATTCAACCCAGTAATGCCCTGGCCAGTGTGGCTCTGTGGTTGGAGCGGCATCCTTTGTACCAGATGGTCTTGGGTTCAGTTCCCAGTCAGGGCAGATACCGGGGTTGTGGGTTCCATCCTGGGTTGGGGCAGGTAAGGGAGGCAACTGATGGATGTATCTCTCTCATATTGTTGTTTCTCTTTCTCTCTGTCTCCCTTCCCCTCTCTCTAAAAATCAATAAAAAAATCTTTAAAACAAAATTCCACCCAGAATATTTGAAGCTTTACTTGGCTTTATTAAGTGATTCATGAATTGAGTAGCATACCATCTAGCAACTAGAAAGGCATTTTAGGGGTTATACAAAATGGAAAGTTTTTTGTTTGTTTGTTTTTTAATTGACTTTAGAGAGAGGAAGGGAAAGGGAAAGAGATAGAGGAAAAAAACACACCCATCAGTGTAAGAGAGAAACATGGATAGGTTGCCTCCCATTGGGGATTGAACCCGAAACCTGGGTATGTGCCCTGACTGGGAATCGAACCCACTGCCTTTCTGTGTATGGGACAATGCTCCCACCAACTGGGACACACCAGCCAGGGCAAAATGGAAAGTTGTTATAGGCAGAAAGAGGGTGGGACTAAGAAGTTAAAAGAGTGGATAATTTCAGGCAAGGACACCTTTCCTTAGTTTAGAGGAAGGCAGATTACCTCACTAGTGCTGACAGGAAATTCCAGACTTGATTGGTTTAAAATTCCATTCCTGAAACTGCAGTTAGGTTAGTTATTAAGTTTTGGTTTGGTGACACAGCTTAGCAAAAGTGACTTCACTTTGGCCTATTTTTTTTTGTTTTGTTTTGTTATGTTTTTAAACACTAGTGTAACCCATTTCTGGGAACAAACGTGGTTACTTCATGGATGGAATGGATTTCAGTGGGTGGGGACCACACTGCCTTTACTTAGGGGACATGGGAAAGTAGTGATAAGTCAGTGAAGTGGAGGTTAAATGACAGAGCTTCTACTGAACTATCTTACGGGAAAACACAGATATCAGGAGGTAAACACCTGGAAAGATATTCTCTGTAGTGACCATTTTCTATATTGTAATTGCGATTCATAATTCTTTATGGTGCTTGAGAATTTGGGATTTAAAAATTTATAAAATGTGGGCTATTGGACCTTTGAACCTTGACCAGAATGACATATCAATAAAAGTGCAGGTTTGGTCTTGCTACTTATTTCTATGATAGTCGTTCAAACTTTTTAAATATTTAAGTCTTAAATAACAATGTAATGCCATTCATGGAACTCAGATGTGTTCTCAAACCAACCAGTTTTGCATTAGTATCTCCAAGTGATTGCATTAGATCCCAAAGTTAATTTATAGCCATAGCTGATTGATGATAAGAGCCAACTTTATAAGTGCTTACTCTGGCCACCCTGGGCAGCTCTTTATATGCATTATCTCATTTGGTTTTTGAAACAACTTTGTGAGGTGATACTGATATTATCTACATTTTACAGATAAAGAAACTGAGGCACAGAGGTGAAATAATTTGTCCAAGATTACACAACTAGTAAAATTGGGGAATGGGGAATTGAACCCAGGCAGTATACCACCGAGACTTTTAATCATAAGCTCTACTTGCCCAGTGCTGATAAACTAGGCCAAAAGTAAGTGAATGAAGTGAGAAAGTCCAACTGAAAAAGTGAGCATTTGTAAACAAGCATGATTGATATACACAGATTGTATCCCTCTTGGGATGAGATGGCATTGGCCATCTGCAGGCTTTCTCCTTGATAAGTCGTACTGGCCAGACCTTTGGAGCTGGTGATAGTTCCATTAGCTTGGTAGAGATGGTGCTGTTCAGCTGAGAAACATCACTTTTTTTTTTTTAACATCCCTGGGTTCACATTTCCTAATGGGCTGCCAGAAGAAATGAATCCCCTTAAATTAAGAATGAAACACAAAGGAATTCCAGATACCACTGGGGAGGAGAGTGGCGTAGGAAGCCCTCTCTTACCAATATGGGAAGGAGGTAGGTGGAGGAAACTGCAGGACAATTTAAATTTCCAAACTGAGTTAGAGGAAAACAAATGTACAAGGCAGGGTCTCCCTGGTCTATGGCAAGGGGTGAGGGAGACATCACTTTTAATGGAGGTGAAAGGAAAATCCACTTCTCAGAGCAGTCATTTTAGCTTAAATTCTTAATCCTCATTTATATCTTGAACTACATTTTCATTTTTAAAATTACTTATGGTGAATGTTTCTTGAGAGTGCTGAAGGGCTTTTTAGGCTGTCTCACTCATCAGAAAAATAGAAATGGGGCATTGGGCCAGGCTCTGTCTCTCACATAGCACCTTGAGTATCTTGCAGAGGCAGTTAGTGAGGTGAGGCATTGGCCAGTTTTTCATAGCCGGGGTTCTTATAAAAGGAATTGTCACTGTGTGCACTAGAAGGAGCCATCTTTATGTCTTCTGATATTCAACAGGCCTAACTGACATTGGAAGCAGGCTGGGGAAGTGATAGGCTGTTACCAAAAGCAATGGTTTACAAATGCGGTTTTTAAAGAAAAGTTTTTAGGCAAAATTCAACATAAAACAGCAAAGTAGAGCCATCTATGGTGAGGTGTGAACAGTCCTAGGGGGCAGCTGCCTGAGGTACTGTGCTTACAGTGAAAGCCACCACTTTACATTGCTCATTTAGCAGCCTGGCAGCAACCAACCCATCTTTTACAGGTTTGTAGGTTATTGAGTTAAGCTTTTCTATGCATCATCTCTTGTTTTTCAATATAAAATTGTGAAACTCTTAATGAAATTGTTAAGTTTCATGTTGTGAAAAACTTGAGATTAATCTCTAGGATACATTGAATGTTTGTTTTACCCTCAAACTTCTTGTCAACCACAACATACTCATAGTTCAAACAGGTCTGTCAGCCTTTGCTCAAGAAACAAGATGTTAAAGAAATTTAGATTTAGTTCATTTGAAAACTCAGAAAATAGAAATTTATGTTTTCACTTAAGTTAATTCATAACCTTTATTTCATGGACTATTCAAAAATTTTCTAATGTACCCAAGTAAAACAAGTTATTACTCACTGCCTTCTCTTTCTTGAAGTAACAGTTGAATCAAAATATATTTTTGTTTTATTTTGAATCACACTCATTCTTGCAGAAAGTAAACTCCATTTTCTATTAATTTTCCCCACCAGGGACCCAGATGGAAGGATGCTCTTAGATATTTTTGATGAAAACCTTCACCCTCTTTCGGTAATCTCCTCCTCCTCATGTTTCATGGTATTGTTTAATTATTTCTCTCTTGCTTTTATTGGGTGGCTTGCCATCTGAAAATATTTTCTTTCTCAGAAATCCGAAGTGCCACCAGATTATGACAAACACAACCCAGAGCAGAAGCAGATTTACCGGTTTGTTCGGACACTCTTTAGTGCTGCTCAGCTGACGGCTGAATGTGCCATTGTCACTCTGGTGAGTGCCCTCAGAATGACCACCTATCCTGTAGTTGACTGGAGTGGTGCACAGGGACTCTGATCGGGTAGCCTAAGGACACTACAGTTTCTCCTTTGAAGATCAGAGCATGGATCTCCTAAAAGAGGATGTAAAATCTGTTCCACAGTCCCCTTAAAAGTCAGTTGTACAATCACATTCAAAACCAGTAAATGTTGAAAACTTCTATGCAGGTAAGTAAATATGGAGCTAAAGGGGGTAAGACAAGCCCTGGCTGGTTTGGCTCTGTGGTTGGAGCGTTAGACTGTGGACTGAGGAGTCCTGGTTCAGTTCTGGCCAAGGGCACATACCTTGGCTGCAGGCCAGGGGCTGGGGCACGTGCGGAAGTCAACCAATTGTCAACCAATTGTCGTGTCTCTCTCACATTGATGTTTCTCTCTTTCTCTCTCTCTCTCTCTCTCTCTCTCTCTCTCTCCCCCACTCTCTGAAAAGCAATGGAGAGGGTATCCTCGAGTGAGGATTAAAAAAAAAAAAAAATTTAAAAAAGGATGGTGCGGGGGGGGAGGGGGGGGATAAGACAAGCAGCCCCTCCCTATGAATGTCCAGCTTTCCTTTTGTTGATTCCTACAAAAGTTTTAATGACATTCATAACATATGATAAACACACACATCCTACATGAATACCTATATAGGAAGGAGTGTATATTGCTACCTTCACTTTTCTGTTTTGTGTAAGTAATGTGTCTGTAAAATATTCAAAGACAACGTGGAGGTAGTCTGCACTTTCAGATTCAAGAGATAAAAATCTATACTATTAATTAGATTTTTAAAATTTTAGGGACTATTTAGGTCAAATATCATTTAGGGTATAGATTTGACAATGGAACCCATTGTCACTGACCTTTTACTTTGTGTGCAAATCAGATAATGTGTTGTCCTGAAGGGGACAAAAAGCCATTCCCTGGAGCTTCTGAGAAGAGATTATTGTCAAATAGAAAGTTTACAGGCCCTTTGAGGACCCTTTGTATCTCTCACACTGAGAGCTTTGTGCTCTACTGCTAATGCAACAGTAAACCTGTTCATTTATTCATTCATTGATTCATCCATTTGTTCATTTTTTTCTCTCATTGAACCTCCTACTAATGGCTAAAACAGACACTCATCACTATGCAGTTTGGATGATTATAGGCTCTTAAGTCACAATTGTGAAGAAAATTTATTGCTCAGCTTTGTTATCCCAAAGGATTTCAAGTTCTTAAAAGACATAACAGGGTTGAAATTTTTATGTAGGGAGATTGAGATGAAGAGAAAAGAAGGGTAAGAAATCAGATCAAACCATGGATGAGATTAGTACTACAGTTCATACCATGAAGAAATGATTTATTTTGAAGCTACTGCTGATGGCATGTGGTGGGGAATTTTTTACCTTTAATTCCTAAGAAAATTATACCTGACTGACCTGATAGTGCCTCATTGCTTAGATTTATTAGCATGAAGGTAAGATTTTCATCCCTACAGCTTCCCCAGTTTCTGCAGAGATGTTGAGAGAATATCTGAAGTGCATTCTTGTCTTCAGGGTGACAGGGTGGATCAGTTAGCTCATGTCTTTGGAGTGATATAGGACTGGTGCATATTTGTCAGTCACTGTAACTACTGAAGTCTTCGCCCATCCTGTTAGATAAACTGATAGCTTAGCAGGAGATAAGCTTATATTGGGGTCTTGTTGGTTACATCCTAAGGATGAATAGCTGTGGGATCCTGCATTGTGGGTACAGCACTGCAGACTGACTCTGGTGGCTGTTGCTTGCATTGGCTAAGAGTCAGCCTGCATGCCTGTGGGCAGAAGGCAGACAGATGCATGCTCTGAGCCAGACCTTCTGTGATAATTCTTTCCTTCCCTTGTGTCCCCTAGACTTAGATAAAGTTATTCATACCCGGTTCTGTCTAGAGTTGACAGAGATGTACTAATTTCTGCTTTTCTCCTGCATATTCTCGTGGAATCTTGGCATACAGGAGGAAGTGGTGGGGGAAGGGGTGGGAAGGACAGCATTTAGGGTCGGCCCTGTTTCCCCCCCAAAATGAAACAAGATTGCAGCCTGCCTGTGGTGAGAGAGCTTCTAAGACCTTCAAACACCCAGCATCTAGTAAACCCAAAGCAGATATTTCATAGCTTAATTAACTTCATTTTAAAAGAATAACAATAACTTAATATCACTAAATATATTTCTTTAGCCTTGCAGGATATGCTAAAAGCTTTCCTATTGATACTGACATGTGAGGAAATTAAAAACAAGGGCAAGGTAATTGAATTGCACCTTGCTAAGTTATAAGAGTACTTCGTGGGAAGCCAGAGTTGGGCAGAAGGCCATAGCATCCAGTTGCCCTTCTGCACAGCCTGTCCTTTCTCTCAGGAGTTACTTGAGCTGGGTTATCCTTAAAGCCATGAACGGACACCCATTTTATTCCCATGTGGTACTTGGGACTAAAATATAGCACACTGCCTGCCTAAGCCAGAGATTTTGATTACTATTAGATGAGAAACCCACACAAAGATGCCAAGGCAGGAGACTTACTAGAAAGTCCTGACTCCCATATATCTCTTGTTCTCTAGGATGGAAGTACTTCAGGCTGTATAATTGTGACAGGCATGTCTCACAGACACCAGAGAGATGTTATTGGACAGCCCCCCCCCCCCCCCCCGAGTCAGTTGGGAGAGGGCTATTCCCAACTTCATTCCTTGTCTTCTCATATAAATGATTTTATCCGAGACACCTTGATTGCGTTGTGATGAAATGAATTTATTAAAACATTAAAGCAAGTGAATTAAAAAAATTAAAGCATACACATTTATCAGTGAAACAAGGCTAGCAAATCTGTACACCTGGCTTATGAAGCACAGATGGGCTCTCAGCTAATCTGAAGAGCCAGTAGGGTGGGGGGAGTCTGTGTCTTATATACCCTCTTGTCTATAAGTTTTATAAAAATTCCTCTACTAGATATCCTGGTACAGGTTAATTCTTTGTTATGGTTTACCCACAATTTATGAGAAGTACCTGGCAACTTTATCTTGACAAGCCCAAGACCACTGACTATACTGTTTAAACTAGGGGCATTCTTTTCTCCTCCTCCCTGCTGTTTTAACAGCTTCAGGACGATTCACACTAAGTAGTCTCTCTGATTAGTTTGAATTAAGATTCCCCCTCCTCTCAGGCATTCTTTTGTGAGGAGAGATTTTAACCCTTTGTTCTCAAGATAAGGTCCTGTTGTAAGCGGCTGCAAAGCTTTTTGGCTTTAATTTACCTGCCTGTTTCCCTATTCCTCCTGCCCTGAAACTTTCTTAGCCTCTTACTGTCCTATAACATAATGAGATCAACAGGTTCTTCTCTCCTTCCCTATTCTCTCGGGGGCTGCCTCATCATACCTCTGCTCCTTCCTGCTGGTCTTCAGCATTAATTTTCAGTTTGGCTTCTGGTCCTTTGAGCTAGGGAAGTGTTGCTGGAAGAAATAGTATTCTTCCACGGTATCGCAGGAATTGTATTTCAAGGAGACATGCATAAGAGGATTTGAGGTGCAGTGATAAGATTTATTGGAGGGGCATGCAGGGCATAGATGCCCCTGAAGAGGCTGCCACCCTGCCTCATCCATGACCAGGTGTCTCAGCTCCATCTTGCTGCAGAAGAAGTCCAGCCTCTGCAGCCACAGGTCCACACTTGTCCCCACTGAGCCCAGGAGGAGGGCCAGGGCCCAGAGATTCTGTGCCATTACCCTAGCATTGCCATCCAGAACTTCCTTCAGTAGTCTAGCTTAGTCTCTGTTCCCCTCTGGCCCACTTTCGATGTTGTGCTTTGGCTGGCCCCACTGTGGCTGCTGAAACCCAGGCCCTTGAGGCTGATACAGAGAGAGAGCCCCCACCCCCCTGCCCCCACCCCCTCATTTTTAAGCTTTGATTATATTTCCTTGGGTTTGGGAGAGAGCAGGCTTTCTTTCAAACTATCTAATCTCCTGGATCTTCGCTGGGCTATGCTGGTGCCTACCGCTATCCAATTCCTTTCCTTGATTCCTGGGTTGTGTGTTTTTTATAGGAAGTATTTTATTTATTTATTTATTTTAAATTTATCTTTATTGTTGAAAGTATTACAGATGTCCCCTTTTCCCCCCCCATTGACCCCCCTCAACCCCGCATCCACCCCCACTCCCAGACCTCCACTCTGTTGTCTGTATCCACGGCTTATACACATATGCATATAAGTTATTTGATTAATCTCTCCCCACCCATTCCCCCACCCCCACACCCCCGCCTTCCCTCAGTCTGTTCAATGCTTCTATGTCTCTGGATCTGTTTTGTTCATCAGTTTATTTTGTTCATTAGATTCCACATATGAGTGAGATCATGTGATACTTGTCTTTCTCTGATTGGCTTATTTCACTTAGCATAATACTCTCCAGGTCCATCCTTATCCTATCTGGTCTTTTTCTCAGATTTTTCCTGGGCTAGACTCCTCCCTTTATGGTCACCATTTTGACTATTACTGCACATACCTCATACTTTTTGCCTCCTCATCTGGCTTCTACTGCACAGTTGGCTGTAGGACTGGGTGATTGTTCCCTGGGGAGATTGGAAAACCAATCCTTCCTGTCTACTCGGATGCCCAGAGAAACTGTGAAGCTGCCCCTTCCTTCCTAGCTAATCTGGCTTAATGTCTGATTCTGTTTGCTCCCTTCTTTGTTAATAACTAACTAGCCCCTGTGTTCTGTTAGCTGTCCTAACCTTGACTCTATATCACTTTTTCATTTAAGCCCCAATACTGGCTAATTTTGTATCTTGTGTTTAGTTCAGATTTTGAAGAGGGGATTAATTTTGATTGGCTCCATCAGTAATTGGCTCAGTTTCTTTGGGGTCAGATGTTCACTCTTAAAACAATCAGTTGTGACTCAGAGGTGACAGGAGAAGGGGGCCTAGGGCTTCATCCTGAGCCATTATTTTTTTACTCTGCAGTCTCCTCTGCTCAAAACCTCCAGTGGTTCTCCATCTTCTCAGAGGAAGATACAAAGAAAGCGGTTACGTGCCCCAGCAGGATCAGGCCTCATTGTCAACTCAACTAAGCTGCCACTACTGCCCACTCTGGCCATTCTGTTCCAGCTACTATGGCACCCAGACACATAGCTGTCTCAGGACTTTGGCACTTGACACCTGCCTGGAATCCTTTTTCCCAGAAATGCATGTGTCACCTCCCTGCCTTCCTTCAAGTCTTTGCTCAGAGGGCTTATCAGTGGGGCCATGGTAATTTGAATTGTAACCTCACTTATCCCTCTTCCCTCCTCATTTCCTTCCCATCATTTCCTGCTTTGTTTTTCCCCACAGGACTTTATCACCAATTAACATTCTTTAGATTTTGCTATTTTATTTTATATTTTAATTTAATTTAATTTTATTATTTTATTTTACTTTGTCTATAAGCTCTATGATTAATGATTTTATGTTTTTTTGGTCTTTTTTTGTTGTTGTTTACTGCAATGTGACCAGCATCTAGAACACATCCTGGTATATAATAATTATTAAATGTACAAAGTAAGCATGTTAATGACTACCTACTGACCAGCGTAAAGAAAGATGGTGTTGATGTGCCCCAGATTTTTCTGAAACATAAGGGGCATTTCATAGGTATTTGATATAGTCTTCCCCTTCCCCAGTAGTAGTTTAAACTCATATTCTGCTGTTTTGCTGCTTAAGTTATTAGGGTGAGCTTTCTGAAGGGAAGGTGGCAAAATCTTTAGCTGTGGGGACTTCACTCAGATAGGTCCCTGACTGAGTGTTGCTGACAGGGTTGGTTCTATCTGGACAAACTGTGGTGATGGGTGATTGGAGGGAGAGAGGAAGCTGGTAACTGATGGAGAGGAGTCAGGCATAAACAAGAAGGGAATCAAGAAGAAATGGAGGTGGCAAAGTGAGAACTAACCAGACAAGAGGAGGTATATTACCTTTTTATTAATTATTTTTTATTATTTTTATAGCTTTATTAAAATACAGTTCACATACCATAGAATCCACTCATTTAACATGAACACTTCATTGGTTTTTAATATATGGTGCAACCATCCACAATGTAATTTCAGAATATTTTCATCACCTTGTAAAGATACCCCTTATCCTTTAGCAGTTATTCTTCATTCCCAATCCCAGACCCAGACCCAGACAGCCACTAATTTAGTTTCTGTCTCTGTGGACTTGCCTACTCTGGACTTTTCATATAAATGGTTTCATATAATAATATGTCGTCTTTTGTGACTGGCTTCTTTTCACTTGGCTTCTTTTCACTTACCAAATGTCTCCAAAGCTCATCCACATTTTAGCAAGTACAGTATTTCATTCTTTTTTATTTCTAAGTAATATTCCATTGTATGGACATACCACATTTTGTTTATTGGTTGATGGATATTTGAGTTGCTTCTGCTTTTTAGCCATTACGGATAATGCTTTTGTGAACATTTGTGCACACATTTTCAAGTGTGCATATGTTTCCATTTCTCTTGGTATACACATAGGAATGGAATTGCTAGGTCAGATGGTAAATCTATGTTTAACATTGAGGAACAGCCTGACTGTTTTCCAGTGTGGCT
Organism: Miniopterus schreibersii; assembly: GCF_964146895.1. NCBI lineage: Eukaryota > Metazoa > Chordata > Mammalia > Chiroptera > Miniopteridae > Miniopterus > Miniopterus schreibersii. Next base: position 111,203,433 of record NC_138101.1, on the reverse strand, counting down.
GCACCATTTTACATTCCCATTGGTAATATTATAAGGGTGGTAATTTCTCCACATCATATCCTTGTCAATATTTCTTAGAGTGTTTTTGATTTTTGCCATTCTAGTGGGTATGGAGTGATATCTCGTTGTAGTTTTAATTTGTATTTCCCTAATGATTAATGTGTTTATTGGGCATTTGTGTATGTTCTTTGGAGAAATATCTATTCAGATCCTTTGCACATTTTTAAATTGGGTTGTCTTTTTATTGCTGAATTCTAAGAGTTCCTTTATATGTTTCAGGCACAAGTCCCTTGTCAGATTTATGATTTACCAATATTTTCTCCTATTCTCTGTATTGTCATTTCAGTTTCTTAATGGCGTCATTTGTAACAAAGGTTTTCATTTTCATGAAGCCCAATTTATATACTGTTTAATTTTGTCACTTGTGCTTTTGGTGGTATATCTAGGAAACCACTACATAACCCAAGGTCATGTGATTTACTCATGTTTTCTTGTAGGTATTACATAATTTTAGCTCATATTTAGGTCTGTGATCCATTTTGAGCTATTTTTGTGCGAGTGGGGTCCAAATTCATACTTTTGCATGTATGTGGTTGTCCCAGCACTATTTCTTGAAGAGACTTTTTTTCTCTTTGAATTGTCACCTTTGTCAAAAATCAGTTAGCTGTAAATAAGAAAGTTTATTTCTACATTTTCAGTTTTATTCCATTGATCTATGTCTATCCTTATGTCAGTACCACACTGTCTTGATTACTGTAGCTTTGCAGTTGAAATCAAAAAGTATGATTCTCCCAACTTTGTTCTTCTCTTTTCAAGATTATTTTGGCTATTCTGTGACCCTTGCATTTCCAGATGAATTTTAAAATCAGCTTGTCAGTTTCTGCAAAACAAAAAAGAAGTATCAACTGGGATTTTGATAGGGATTGCATTGCATATGTAGATAAATTTGGGGAGGATTACAGTCTTAACAATACTAAGCCTCTCCTCCATGGATATGGGGTATCTTTCCATTTATTTAGATTTTCTTCAATTTCTTTCAACAGTTTCTATAGTTTTCAGTGTATAAGCCTTACACTTTTTAAAATTAAATTTATTCCTAGGTATTTAACTCTATTTCATGCTAATGTTAAGTGGAATTGTTTTCTTAATTTCATTTTTAAATTGTTCATTGCTAGTGTATAGGAAAAAAAATTATTTTTATAGATTGATCCTGTATTCTTCCACATGGCTCAACTCATTTTAGTTCTAATAGTTTTTTGCTAAGTTCCTTAGAATTTTATATTTGCAAGATCATGTTATCTGCAAATAGAGATAGTTTTACAAAACTCTTCTTTTCCAATCTGGATGTGTTTTATTTCTTTTCCTGACCTAATTGTCTAGAACCTCTAGCACAGTGTTGAATAGAAGTGGTGAGAGTGCTTTGTCTAGTTCTTGATCTTAGGGGGAAGCTTTTAGTCTTTCTCCATTAAATATGATGTTAGCTGTGAGTTTTTCATAGATGCCCTTCGTCAAATTGAAGAAGCTTCCTTCTGTTCCTAATTTATGGGGTATTTTTTATCTTGAAAGAATATTGGATTCTGACAAATGCTTTTTTCTGCATTTACTGTGATTGACTTTGTGGAATTTTTCCTTTATTCTATTGATAGGTGAAGTCAACCTTGCATTCCTGGGATAAATCATCCCACTTAGTCATGGTATCTAATTATTTTTATATGTTGCTGAACTTGGCTTGCTAGTATTTTGTTGAGAGTTTTGCATTTATATTTGTAAGGGATATTCTTTTTTGGTTTTCTTGTGATATCTTTGGTTTTGGAATAAGCATAATATTGGCTTCATAGAATGAACTGGGGAAGTGTTTCTTCTAGTTGTATTTTTCTGAAGAGTTTGGGGAAGGACTGGTATTAACTGTTTGGTAGGATTCAACACTGAAGGCACCGTGGCCAAGCTTTTTCTTTGTTCGAAGTTTTTGCATTACCAAATCAGTCTCTTTGCTTGTTATAGATCTATTCCAGTTATCTGTTTCTTTTTGAGTCAGTTTGTGTTGTTCTAGGAGTTTGTCCATTTCATTTAAGTTAACCAATTTGTTGGCATACAGCTGTTCAGTGTGTTCCCTTTTAATTTTTTTTATTTCTGTGAAGTCTACTTAATGCTCCCTTTTGTTTCTGATTTTACTAATTTGAATCTAATCTCTTATTTTTCTTTGTTGTTCTCTAAATGACTATTTTATTGACCTTTCCAAAGACTGACTTTTGTTTTTATTTATTTATTTTTTATTTAGTTTATTTATTTATTTATTATGTCTTTATTGATTTCAGAGAGAGGAAGGAAGAGAGAGAGAGAGAGAGAGAGAGAAAGAGAGAGAGAGAGAGAAAGAGAGAGAGAGAGAGATGATGAGTCATTGATTGGCTGCCTCCTGCACGCCCCCTACTGGGGATCAAGCCTGCAACCTGGGCATGTGCCCCGACCGGGAATCAAACTGTGATCTCCTGGGTGCTCAACCACTGAGCCACGCCTGGCCAGGCTGACTTTTGTTTTTATTGATTTTTCTCTGTTTTTCTGTTCTCTGTATTACTTATTTCCACTCTACTCTGTTAATTTCTTTTTTCTACTTGCTTTAGGTTTGGTTTAGTTCTTTTTCTTCTAGTTGCTTAAGGTGGAAGATTAGGTTATTGATTTGAGAGCCTCTTTTTTTTTAATACAGGAATTTATATTAATAAATTTCCCTTTAAGCTTTAGCTACATTGTATAAGTTTGGGTAGTTTTCATTTTTATAGATGTATTTTTAAAAATAAACTTTTTAAAAATTAAATTTATTGGGGTAACATTGCTTAATAACGTAAATTTCAGGTGTACAGTTTTATAATACATCTGTATACTCCATTGTATGCATGCTCATCACCCAAAGTATAGTCTTCCATCACCATACATTTTATTTTAGATTTACAGAAAAATTGTGAAGATAGAACAAAGTTCCCATATACCGCACACCCATCTATTACTAACACCTATAATATAGTGTTATAACATCTATAATGTTATTTTTATGATCTTATATTCTTTTTATATATTTGTTACAATTAATGAACTGTTAGTGATACATTATTATTAACTAAAGTTCATGCTTGATCCAGATTTCCTTATTTTTTACCCATTGTCCTTTTTCTGTTCCAGGATCCCATCCAGGACACCACATTACATGTAGTTGTCATGTCTCCTTAGGCTCCTCTTGGCTGTGATGGTTTCTCAGACTTTCCTTGTTTTTGATGAACTTGACTGTTTCGAGGACTGTCAGGTATTTTGACAGTCAGGTATTTTGTAGAATGTCCCTAAGTTGGAATTTGTCTAGTGTTTTTCTCATGATTAGACTGGAATTGTGTTTCTTGGGGAGGAAAACTACAGAGATAAAGTTCCATTTTCATCAAATCCTATCAAAGGTACATACTGTCAACATGACTTATTACTGTTGACAGTAACCTTGAACACCTGACTGAGGTCATGTTTGTCTAGTTCATCCACTATAAAGTTACTCTTTTTTTCACTTTCTGTGCTGCACTCTTTGAAGGAAGTGACTATCTGCAGCCCACTTAAGGAGTAGGGAGGTAGGCTCTATCTCCTTAGGTGATATGTTGCTTGTACTTGTTATATCTGTATATCAGGAATACCAATCATGCTCAGCTGAGTTGAATCCCAGCTTGTGTGGCCTTGGCAGGGTTCAGACATTGCTACCACTCAGTCCCTGGATTGCAGCCTAAAAGTGCCTCTCAGAGCCTGGTACTCTGATGATGAAGTAACCTCTGGAATATATTGATTCTGACCCAGAAAACAGCCTTTTGGGGTCATTTTAATAGTTTCTAAGGAAGTCAAATGATATATGTTCAGTGATGAGTCCAAATATCTCATTTATGTGCTCCTTCAGGTGCCAGGAAGTGAGAAGCAGTGGTGAAATCACCAGTCGGCTAAACTCTGGGTGATAAAGAGTCTAAGATTAATGACCTAGTATTACTCATTAAAATCATATTGAAATAATTTCAGCAGCATCAGAATTTTGATTCCATATATGTTTGATTTCACTTGTTTGCATGTTACTCCTTCCCCATGCCTTTGTGAACAGTTCTCTTATGTGCAGTCAACTGAATGCTCTGTGTAACTGTTTGTTCACTAACCTGTATTTTCTAGAGACTTCTTAGGGTGGTTCTTCTCATGAATTTATACCTGAAAATTTAATTGAGCAAAAGTATCCTATTAGCAGTGATCTAAGGATATTGTTTAGAAAAAAATCAATTGTAGCCCTAGCTGGTTTGGCTCAGTGGTTAGAGCGTCAGCCCATGGACTGAAGGATCCTGGGGTCAATTCCTGCCAAGGGCATGTACCTCTGTTACCAGCTCTACCCCCTGCCCTGAGCAGGGCGTGTGCAGGAGGCAACCAGTCAATGTGTCTCTCTCACATTGCTGTTTCTCTCTCCCCCTTCCACTCTCTATGAAAAGCAATGGAAAAAATATCCTCGGGTGAGGATTAAAAAAAAAGAAAGAAAAAAATCAATTTATATTATTTCATTTAGCAGAGAATTAAAATACTCAAGTGAGAGTTTACTAAAGAAATTACAGCTGACCCTTGAATATACCTTTACTGGCAAGTTCCACTATGTTGCATGCTATTAATTGGAGCTTATAATGAATGCCATATCTCCCAGTGTAACAACTGCCTTTCCGCAGTAATGGAGTGTATTATAACACCTAATTCTTTTAGTTAGCCATAATGGAATATCAGACATAGTAGATGCCTGTTGGTTTTTCTCAAACATTAATTATTCTTCTTAATATCATCTAGCATACTTATTAATATGGATCAACTAAAATATAAAGTAAGTAAGAAGAAAATAGAGTAACCACCTTTTTGCACCGAGCCAGTGGAGAGCCTGGAGATATTTGCATAGCTCATATGTATAAAGGAATAGAGTCTTAGAGATATGGGTGAAGATTGTTCCACAACCTTCTTTTTCTATTGCTTTAAAAATCTGGGGTCTTAGTTAATTACAGTCTCAGTTTTCTGCTCTTAGGACAGTTTTATTATATTTTCTGACACTCTCCTTAGAGGGTAAAGTTGGTCATCAACGTTTGTAAAAGATTTAGTCTGGGTCCCAGGTGAAATTCCACTTGGCCTGGACTGGATCTTTACCTAAAGAATTAGGATTTTCATGCAAATGAAAATCATGATCAAAACATTAGCATTAATATAATAAATGCCATTAAAAACCAAAGTCTCCAAATATTGAAAAGCTTACTGAGCTCTCTTCAGTGACCTCCTTTATTTCACCAATGGTTGTCATGACCCAATACTATTACTGCTCAATGAGAGAGATTTGGAAGCTCTCACACAGGTCCATATAGTTAGAGTTCCCTCTGCATGACCTCCTGGGACTTAGTTAAAGGTCTTTTCCACTTTCTGTGCTTCAGACAACAAAGTGGACTTTTCCTCTGACCTTCACTATTCACCACTGCAGCTGTCTTACAAAGCAAGGACTCAGTGTCACATTTAACTCCACTCTACCTTTGTGAATGCAGTCCCCTTTCCCAGATGCCATTGTTTATGGCCATTTTATTAGATAAACCACTTACACAAGAAATCTGCCTGCCTTCATCTGTATTCCAGAGCCAGAGCTTCTGTAGAGATGTTGCTCCTTACTCATTCTGCAGGATGATGAGTCCTTTAAGCAAGCACTTGGGCCATGCCCTGCCCTTGCATCGTGCTAGACACTGGGCACACAGTGGGCAAAGTGAAATGCGGTCCTTGTCCTCAGGGAACAAATATATGGTTTACTATGGGCAGAGACCAAGGCAACTACACTACACCAAGACAAAATGAAGCAATGTGGAAGTGGGAGGGTCACCCAGACTAATGTGGGGGAAGTCAAGGTAGACTCGCCTTGTAATGGTTTCTCATTTTATTAATTTTCAGTAAACTCTTGTCACTCTTTATTGGCTATTTTATTTTGGGGATTTGAAATATGTTAATAATTTTTTCTCATGATTTTAACTTTGTCTTTTAGTGCATACAGTGCCCTTATTCATTCTGGGTAACACCTGGTATATGAGATTAGCCATAGAAATCTAGGTTTTAAAGATTTAAATATTGCTTTTTTCTTAGTAAGGCACTGAAAACAGAACAATAACCTTTCTGAGCAAAAAAACCCCATTATTTTATATTTATTTATTCAGCAAATAGTTGAATGCGAACCCCCATCTTAGCAAAGCCTGTATTTCAATGAAAGAGGCAGACAAGGTTCTGAGCCTCCTCTGCAAACTTCGCTGGGTGTTCTCCATTGCACATGTTTTACAGACAGCAGAAGACGGCAGAAGAAGCTGTAGGAAGCTTCTGCTGCTTTGGAGGTAGCATATGACTCTTCTGTCTCAGGTTTAGGGATCAGGGGAACCAGAGGAGGCTCCAAAGAGGAGCTGCTAGCTGATGCTCTGACTTTTCTTAATCTGCTCATAGTTTTACTTTCACTAAGGATCATTTCTCCTTCCTTTCCTTCTTTCCCTTTTCTCTTCCTCCTCCCACCTCTGTCCTTTTCCCCCATTCTCCCTTCTAAATACCTCAACCCTGCTACCTCCCCTGCCCCTCTCCACCCACATAATCACTGCCTGAAGTGGCCTTGCTTCTTTAGTTTTATTTTTTACTGTTAAAGAGAGCACTTCAGTTTTCTTCTCAGATGCCCTGTATAACATTGTAAGCCTAATTTAGGCACTCAGAAAAACCTAGCTTTGCCGTGTAGTTTCTTCTCCGAACTATTACAAGACTTAAGAGCAGAACATAACAGACTTTATTCCTCTCCTTTGCTGCCCCTTTACCCTCTCTCCAGATGTTAAAACAAGAGGGGCCCTGGCTTAGGCCTGGCCCCTTCTCCCCCCACCCCGGTCATTGGATCCATGCTTACGACGTAATTCTGTTTGTGTGTCACAGACTCAAATTTGTCTCAGTGCTGTTCCCTTTGTGCTCCAGACCTGCATGTATGCTTCCTGTGGGGCGTCCTCTGGGATGTCTCAGATAGAAACGTCCATAGTCAGCCTCGTAATCATTTTTCACCACCTTTTCCTCCTGGAGTTCCCTGTCTCAGAAGGTGTCACCCATCCAACTCATGACCTAGAAGTCTGGGGTCTCTCACAGCAGCCCACCTTCTGTGGCTGTTGGGGTCATAGGAATCTCTGGAATGTGACTGCCGATCTCCATTGTCAAACACTGGTCCTCTGTTAGGACTGTTTCATAATCTCCTGATGCTTCTTCCCATCAACTATGCTTCCTTCCAGCCCCTTCTCCCCTTTGCAGCTGTAGTGGTCAGTGCCTCCTCCACACTTTATCTCCAGTGATGAGCACAGAGCCTGGTACGTAGTGAGTACTCTGTATTTAGACAGTGAATAAAGTCCTCTTGTTCAGCCATACCTGTCATTTATCTGTTCATCCTGTAGTCTTTTTTGTTGTATAAGTATTAGTCAGCTCTGGCATTATCATGTTCTTCTACTTCTGCATTCGTCATTGAACAAACTTCTCAAAATCAATCTGTTAATTACCTTCTTTCTCAAGAGCTTCCTAAAGTGCAGCTTCCTCCTCAGAGCCCTAATGATGTAACAGGTGTGGATTCTTTCCCTTTCTAACTTATCCTGTTCCATCTGTGAGCTTATTTAGCTGAAAATAATGTATATTTTATTTATGTATTTAACATTTTGCGTTCTGCACATACATGCCTTTTTAGAAATTGCATACTTTATAGACATTATAAACTATGAATAATTTTAACACTATAGATTTCATCTGTTAGGAAGCTTTTAAAAAAGTGATTTAGTAATTCCAATTTGTAAGTGATAAACTAGAAAAAAGAATTCCATGTTTCAGAGAAGTGTAATAAACAGATTTTTACCAAGGGAAGCTTTAAAAGACATTCTTACTTGTTAACCAACTCAGGTGGTGGGCTTTGTGGGCTTTCTGATGTCCTCAAACTAAATTGTGCCAATTTATAAATCCTATTTTATTTGGTTTTATTGTCTATCTTCAGCTGAAATTACTTCGTTAAAAATGGGTTTATCGACCCATTTTAATGAAAACGTGGTTTACCAAACCATAGTGAGACACAACTTCACACTGAAATAAGCCAGACACAAAAGGAAAAATACTGGTTGATTCCACCTATATAAGGTACCTAGAGAAATCAAATTCATGGAGTCAAAGTAGAACGATGGTTAGCAGGGGCTGGGGTTGGGGAGTACTATGTTGTTTTATAGAGTTTCCGTTTGGGAAGATGAAGATGTTCTGGAGGTAGAGATGAATGTGATGATCTCACAGCAGTGTGACTATATTTAATGCCTAGAACCTTACACTTAAATATGGTTAAATGATAAATATTATACTATGTATATTTCACCACAGTAGTACAAAAAGGTTTATCAACACACCGTATAAATCTATGAAAACCTCAAAATAAAAAAGTTTAATTAAAACACTACAGATAGAAAAAAAATAGGTTTAGTCTTTCATGTTCTTTGTTCTGCTTATTGGAACATTGGTTGTTTGTTGAATTTGTGTCAATATCATACTTGATAGAGTGAGAAATTAATCTAAGGCTCCTGGAGTTTGTTCCTGCCTTGGAGTCTTTTAAGATCCAGCTTCATCTATACAGTCCAAGTACAGAATGTGTGCATTATACATCAGACTATTTGAGCCCTTGACTTTTTAAAAATAGGTATGATCAGGTAATAAATGCCCATTTAAAGGCTGGTGAAATGTAATTAAACAATTTTAGAATTTATATATGCTAATATGTGAGAGAAAACAAGACAGGTTGCTTAGCCCTGGCATTTTCTTATCTTCCAGGTATACCTTGAAAGACTTCTAACATATGCAGAGATAGATATCTGTCCAGCCAACTGGAAGCGAATTGTTCTTGGGGCCATCCTGCTGGCCTCCAAGGTATGGGATGACCAGGCTGTGTGGAATGTGGATTACTGCCAGATCCTGAAAGACATCACCGTGGAGGACATGTGAGTGGTGGTGGTGGGGGGGGGGGGGGGGACAGGGAGCAGGGTATAGTCAGTGGAACAGTTTGGGAAGGAGATTATGTCCCTTTTGAATGCTCTTTATAGTTTGGAATGAATGAATTTGACTGAATGTCTGTTGGAAGCTGATATACAGTGAAGGCACGGTTGTGGAATATATACAAAAGCCTGTATTTCTCTTTATTGTGGATCATAAATAGGTACTGGCAAAACTTTGTTTTGTGAAACAGGTTTACTGAAACTATGTTATAGTCAAGCCTTCCTTTACCTTCATTAGAAAGGTATAGACCAGTGTCTTCTGCAGTTCTGTGGCAGTTTACATTCCAGCTGATCTCACTGCAGACTGATAACACAGAGTTAATGTCCTGCACCAGTCTTTTATGGGCAACAGCCTACCCAAAGAGCAGAAGAGCTAAAATATTGTTTCTTTTTAGTTTTAAAACTTTCACTGCTTTGCCTGGCCGGGCGTGGCTCAGCGGTTGAGTGTCGGCAACCTAGGATCTGGGCGATCAGGGTTCAGTTCCTGGTCAGGGCACATGCCCAGGTTGTGGGATCGATCGATGACTCTCTCATCATTGATGTTTCTATCTCTCTCCCTCTCCTTTCCTCTCTCTGAAATCAATAAAGATATATTGAAAAAAACACACAAAACAAAACAAAAAAACTTTCACTGCTTTGACATTCTTACAAATTCACTTGTTTAAAATGTGCATTCTCTCCCTGAGGCTTGTCATGTATCATTGTTAGGGTGGCATGTTTTCCCCAGCTGGGCTCAAGTGCCCATAGCTCAGTGGAAGTGCCATAAACCCTGGGGGAAAGGAAGGGTTGTCCACCCCATGGCTCTCAGGGCAGCCTTAGGATTTCTCAAACTGTTCAGTCCTCAGATTTAGGTGAGGACCATTAGCAGGAGACCTACAGGCCTATTCCCTGGGATGTCTGGAGTCTGGGTTCAGAGCCTCTTAGGAGGAAGAAGCTGTTTTGAAAATCAAGATGAACTACGTAGAGTTGCTTATGGTTTACAGGAACTTCTGACGCTATGCTAAAATTTTTTCTCATATTATTTTTTTTACTTTCTTGAGGAAGCTTTAGGCTGGAGGAGTTTCCCAGTTGTGTCCCAATCTACATCTATGACCCTGGACCCAATAATCCTGAGGATGCAGGATCTTCTAAGTGCTTGTGGCTACTGCATTGTGGGAGTGTCACATCAATTTCTCACCAACCTGGGGCACCCATGCCTTTGTTACTGACTTCCTGAGCACCCCATTTTGTGGCTCCTGTGAAGCATACTTGTTTATGTTCTTGGGTCTTTTGCTGCAGAGCTAATTCCTGCTGCTGATTCCTGGTCCTATAAAACTTCTTCCTTTGTCTATAATTCTCTATTTTAAAAACTAAGAAAAGTATAGTTTTTGATAGTAATAAAAATAAAATTCTTGATTATATTTCAAAATGGAGACAGCTACAAAAATAATTGTCATTCAGACCATAAAGGAGGAGGACATTTGGGTGCAAGATGTAAGAAATGCTGACTTTACCTTTGGGGGGGGGGGGCGTGATTCTCTCATTAACTCCCTGATACAGTGTGACACTGAATTACACACCCACAAGGATCACATCAAGGTTGTTTTCTCTCCTTTGTGTAAAGTAGATGATGTACAACCTGTGACTTGGTGTGGGTGGTGGTACTGAGGTTCTGTAAGAACAGGTAGAGGGCTTCCCCACCACAAGCAGTTGTATCTACTTAAATCAAAGAGGAAAATACCTTCTGAAGTCAGTGTAGGTCTCAAATCTTTAACAAGAGAGCTGAGAGAATATGTTCATATAACTAAGTACATGAATTGCCACTCAAGTGAGTCTTTAAATGCTTTTAGAATTATATGTTAAAATCACATAGTCACCCATCAGTAAAAATCTACCTTGAGTAGATTTTGAGCCTACCAACTTCTTCAGTTTGTTAAAAGCAGAAATTGGAAACCACCTAAGTTATTAGCCTGTTACTAGAGTTATTTGTTTTTTTAACACTAAGTATTAGAATAAGTCCCTTTACTTGCCTTCTCAGCGGTTCTTCTCCTTGGGACAATGAACTTGGTGAGGGTAGGTGACTGGTCTTCCTTTCCCTCCCAGAGTGGGAGAATAGTAACAGGGAAAGAGAACCTGTACACTTGGTATATCCTTGGACAAGTCTGTTTTAAGAGGTAAATCAGAGTTACTGATCTAGAAATCTGTTCCTTAAGTTCCCTAATGCTGTTGTGTTTTAAGACTTGCTTGGAGAAAGTCTTTGTGTGCTGTAAGGGAAAGCATATCCTAGCATGAAAACCAGTGTCCCTTTGAGCCCTGTAACAGATAACCAGTGTTCTGAACTGAATTGTGTTCCCTCAAAATTCATATGTGGAAGTTTTAACCCCTAGTGCCTCAGAATGTAATTGTATTTGGAGGTAAGGTCTTTAAAGAGGTAATTAAGTTAAAATGGGGTCATTAGGGTGGGCTTTAATCCATTATGACTAGAGTCAGACAACAGGGAAGAATGACAGCCATATGAGGACACAGGAAGAAGATGACCATATCCAAGCCAAGGAGAGAGGCCTCAGAAGAAACCAAATCTACTGGTACCTTGATCTTGGACTTTCAGCCTTCAGAATTGTGAGAAAATACATTTCTGTTGTTTAAGCCATCTAGTCTATGGCATTTTATTATGGCAACCCAGAGACTAATGTAGATTTTGGTCCTGGGAAGTGGAGTGCTGCTGTAATAAATACCTAAAGGTGTGGAAGCAGCTTTGGAACAGGGTAATGGGAGAAGAGTTTTGAGGCTCATGTTGGAAAAACCCTATATTGCCTTAAAGAGATGATTAGTAGAAATACAGTGTTAAAGGCAATTCTGGTGAGGACCCAGCAAGAAAAGGGGAGTTGTAGAGAAGACTTCTGTAATCTTGGAGTTTACATAAACAAAATGCCACTGGAAACATGAATGTTAAAGGTGCTTGTGAAATGAGAGCTCAGACGGAGATGAGGAACATGCTATTGGACACTGGAGGATAGGTCATCCTTGTAAAGTGGCAAGGAAGGTGGCCAAATTGAGGTTCAGTGTTTTGTGGAAAGTGGAACACTTATTTTTTTAAATATTTTTTTTTCAATTACACTTCTCATACAGTATTAGTTTCAGGTATGTAACATATTGATTAGACATTTGTATAATGTATGAAATGATTGCCCCAATAAGTCTAGTATCCATCTTGCACCTACATAGTTATTACAATATCATTGATTATATTCCCTATGCTGTATCTTACATCCCCATGACTGTTTTCATTTTTGGCAATTTGTACTTCTTAACCCCTTCACCCTTTTCATCCAGCCCCTCAACCCCCCCTCCCATTTGGCAACCATCAGTTTATGTATCTATGAGTTTGTTTCTATTTTGATTGTTCATTTTGTTTTTTAGATTCCATACAGAAGTACAATCATATGATATTAGTCTTTCTCTGACTGATTTTACTTAGCATAAAAACCTCTAGGTCTATGCATGGTAGGTTTTTTTTTTTATGGCCAAGTAATATTCCATTGTATATAGGTACTACATCTTCTTTATCCATTCATTTATCAATGGATACTTAAGTTGCTTCCATGTCTTGGCTATTGTAAGTAATGTTTTAGTGAACATATGGATGCATATATATTTTCAAATAAGTGGTTTTGGTTTCTTCAGATAAATACCCAGAAGTGGCGTTGCTGTGTCTTTCTTTGTCTCTTGTTACAGCCTTTGTTTTAAAGTCTTTGTCTGATATACATATTGTTACTTCAGCTTTTTAAAAATTTCCATTTGCATAAAATACCTTTTTTCTTCTCTTTACTTTTAGTCTGTGTGTCTTTCAATATGCAACGAGTCTGTTGTAGATAGCATATATATGGGTCTTGCTTTCTTATCTATTCAGCCACTCTATGTCTTTTTATATGAGCATTTAATCCATTAACATGGAAAAATTACTGATAAGTATGTAGTTACTGCGATTTTATTATTTATATTTTTTATCTTCTTAAAGAAGTCCCTTTAACATTTCTTATAATACTGGTTTGGTGGTGATGAACTCCTTTACTTTTCTTATCTATGAAGTTCTTTATCTGACCTTCAATTCTAAATGATAGCTTTGCTGGGTAGAGTAATCTTGGTTGTAGGTCCTTGCTTTTCATCAATTTGAATATTTCTTGCCAATCCCTTCTGGCCTGCAAAGTTTCTGTTGAGAAATCAGCTTACAGTCTAATGGGAGCTTCCTTGTAAGTAACTGTCTTTCTCTTGCTGCTTTTAAGATTCTCGCTTTGCCTTTAACCTTTGCCATTTTAATTATGATGGGTCCTAGTGTGGGCCTTTTTGAGTTCATCTTGATTAGGACTCTCTGTACTTACTGTACGCTGTAGCTTTTTCCTTCTCCAGGTTAGGGAAGTTTTCAGTCATTATTTCTTCAAATATGTTCTTAATCCCTTGCTCTCTCTCTTCATCTGGTAACCCTCTGATGCAGATGTTGTTATGCTTCATGTTGTCCCAGAGGTCCCTTAAAGTATCCTCATTTTAAAAAGTTCTTTTTTCATTTTGCTGCTCTCACTGAGTGTTTTCCACTGCCTTCTCTTCCAAATTTGTGATTCTGTCCTCTGCTTCCTCTAATTGGCAGTTGATTCCTTCTAGTGTATTCTCCAGATACAGTGTTCTTTATTTCTGTTTCTTTTTTATGGTTTCTATGTTCTTTTTTATGCTTATTATCTCTTTGTTGAAGTTCTCACTGAGCTCATCTGTTTCTTTCCTAAGTTCCTTGAGCATCCTTATAACCATTGTTTTGAACTCTGTATCTGTTAGATTAATTACCTTCATTTAATTTAATTCTTTTTTGGGGGGTTTTCTTCTGTTCATTTGGGGCATTTTTTTTTTCTCTTTCCATTTAGCTGCCTCTCTGTATTTGTTTCTGTGTATTAGGTAGATCTGCTGTATCTCCCAGTCTTGGTAGAGTGACCTTATGTATTAGATATCTTGTGGGGCTCAGTGGCACAGCTCCCTGATCACCTGAGCTAGGTGCTCCATGAATGTACCTTGTGTGGGTTATGTGCACCCTCCTGTTGTAGTTGAATCTTGATTGCTGATGGCCTGTTTGTGGGTGGGGTTGACTCTCAGGCTGGCTGACTGTGAGGGTTGACCCTGACCACAGTGTATGAGCTGCTGGGTGGGTGAAGTGGAATTTGCCTCAGCAGGGTCTGGTGCCTGCAGAGATACCCCTTTGGATGTGCCACCTGTGGAACTAATTGGGTCCTGCTCTGATGTGGTATGAAGCCTACCACAGGGTGTGTTGTTTCTGGGGCCTTTTGGGAGGGACTCCAGTGCAGGTCAGTGTCAGAAGGTACCTGTGTGCATCATCCCTGGGCTACCTGTTTGGAGCTACAAAGCGATCTACATTTTGTGGCTGCCTCTGCTAGGCTGGGGTGCTTGTGGGAGGGACCAAGCTGCATTCCAAAGCTTGCTTCTGCCAGCACTGAGTTTGGGGACAGGTTGGCAAAAGGCCCGAAGCACCCTGAGATTTGCCTCCATCTTTTAGCTCCCCACTAGTCTCAGTTACTGAAAGAGCTTCTGGTGGTACAAGTTGCATGAGATAAGATCTTAGAGAGTCACCAGGTAGAGGCAAGTGGTGTTCTGGTGAACAGGTTGATAAAGATTCAAACTCAGTGACAGTACTGGGTCTCAGGCCACCCAGCAAAAGTCCAGTGTATACCAAGGCCAGCTGACACCCACCTAGGGCCTTGGGAACCTTTGTGGTGGGGTGGAGTCTCAGGGAGTCATCAGGGTGAGGCCATCAGAGTTCATCAGGCTCATATGGATTTGGACATGTGGAGGGAGGGCTCTGCATAGGAATGATGGCACTGATTGAGGCATATGGGAAACATGGCCCTTGCGAGGTGTGAGCTCAGCAAGGTGGGACCTCCTCAGATCCCTCCAAGAAAGTCTGCACCACAAGCCTAGGCTGGCCGCAGCCAGCTGACTCCTCTGCAGGGCTCAAGCTCGGCAGGGCGGGATCACAGGCATTTGGGAGGGTGAAGCTATTGCATTCCTCCAGGCTGATGCCATATGGAGGGGAGTGCTTGACCCAGGAAATACGGCATCTGTGGATGATGTGGGAGAGGGACTCAGCACAGGGATGTTGGTGGCTGTCCCTTCAGCTCTCTCCTCGAAGCCACATAACTCAATCTCTCCCTGATGAGTCCCATTCACTCTGAGCCACTGCCCTCCCTCTGCTGCGGCCCAGGGTGAGTGGCTGTGAATGAGATTTTATGCACCTGTCATTTAAGAGGGCTCCTGGGTTTCTAGCAGACTCCTGTCTCTTCCTGATGGACAGAATCCCCCCAGATTTTCACAGCCAGATGTTATGTTAACTCCTTTTCCCCAGTCCTGGTTGGTGCTCAGTGGTGGGGAGCCCAGCATGGGGTTGAGACCCTTCACTCCTCAGGGGGCACCTTTGAAGCTGAGATATCCCTCCCAGTTTTCAACCACCACATATGGGTGCGCGGCTAGCCCTTTTCACATCTCCGTACTTCCTACCAGTTTAGATGTGGCTTCTTCTGTAAATCCTTGATTGTAAGACTTCTGTTCAGCTAGTCTTTAGTAGGCTATTCAGTTTGATCGTTCTATATTTTAGTTGTAAATCCGGTTTAGTCCTTGGAGGAGTGAGTGTAACTTCTACCTCCTCTGCTTCCATCTTGAGTCCATTGACATTCTTGTTCCATTAAAATTTTACCTGGTTCCAGTATTTCACAGATTAAATCTCATTTAAATAAGGAATGAATAAATGTCAGTTAAAGTAAAAATCATCCTGGCCGGCATGGCTCAGTTGGTTGAGTGTCGTCCCATGCACAGGTTGCATTTTCATTCCCCGGTCTGTCTGTCTGTCTCTCTCCCTCTCTTCTCCCCCCTCTCTTTAAAAAAATAAAATTAAAAAAAAAAAGTAAAAGTCATCCCAAATGAAACAAAGTAATTAAATTTTATAAAAGTATAAAATTTAGCACAATATATACATTCCGAGCTTGTTAACTTTTTCACTAGGCTGTACAGAAACAGCATTCAAGTTATGCTATTTTCCAATTAAAAGACCTGAGCGTGACTCTTGGTCTTTCCATCTGAAACAGCCCTTTGATAGTAACTTGCTGAAGTTTCTTAATTCCAATTTGCTGAGTTGCTTGTTTCTCTAAAGCCATCCACCCTTGCTCACATCCCAGCCTTTTTGCTCATCTCCTCAGCATTCCTATTCCCTACTGTCACAGTAGCATGAGACTGGGGCACAGTCCTCCTTAGTCTCCGATGGCTTAGTGGGGTAGCTCACAAGCAACAGACTGGGACTCAGGGACACCATAGGAACAGGATGTTGCCACATTAGTTTGAGGTTTGAAAAATTCAATGACCTTCATACAAGGGCCAGAACTGGGTACTCAGTGTTCAGGAGAGTTGCAGAGGCTGGGTCAAGACGGGTGAGACCTAGCAATGGGAACAGGGCTTGTCAGCCTTCAGCTCCACTTACAGGAGGTGATGACAACATTTTCTGTGCTCCTGCGGGTTTGGGAGTGGTTTGAGTGGCCCTCCCACTACTGGAAATAATCCCAACCCTTGTTCTTTCCACCAGAGCTCCATGCTTGCTAAACTCAGTTCAACTCTTTCTTCTCTGATCCCTATGAAACCTTCCCTGATCCCCCATCCAGGCTGAGCTTGGTTGCTGCATTCACTAACAGTAATCACTGAGCACCAGCTCTATGTCAGGTACTATGCTAGGGGCCGGGCATATGAAATCAGATGTCATGGTTTCTAGCTCTGAGGAGACAAGTAGGGGAAACTGACTTAAGGCAACAGTTACAGTGGAGTGTGTGGAAGGACAGAAATACAGCACTGTGTAGTGTTCTGTGGGGGCACAGGGTGCTTCTGTGGGGGAGAGAGAAGAATGATACTGAAACTGAGTGCCCCACGCAGGATCAGTGCTCAAGAATAGATCACTGAGGACTTTTCATCCCCTAGATAGTAACTGTCAAGAAATAGACCTTATTTAAAAGATAACTTACATGAAGACATTCTCATAGCAGAGTTTTAAAATTTATTTTGGCTACCCATCATTAGTTTTCATCAAAATTTAAATGGGTTGGCCATATGCATCTTAACACATGTGTTTGCTCCTTGGCTGACCACTCTCTGTGGTTGAATGGTTTTCACAGTGTGGTCAGCATCTAGTTAGAAATTGTTAGAAGTGCACATTCTCAGGCTCACCCCAGACCTGCTGAATCAGAGACTGGGGGTGGGCCCAGTCATCTATAGCCCTCCAGGTGATTGAGTGCATGCTCAGATTTGGGAACTATGGCTTTCATTCTTCCAAGTTGGTTAATTCTCTTTGGAGAGTCTGGGACTGCGATTGACTTTCCCTCCCTCCTTTGCCTAAGGAACCTCTGCAGCAGCTTTTCCACTCTCTTCTCAAAGGAGATGGGGAAAGGGCACTGAGGGAAGTCATCCTTTATGTATAGCAGAGACCTTTCCTCTGGGCTGTGGTCTCAGGCCCTGAGTGGCCTCCACTTGACAGCTCTTCACCACTTCATCTGAGCTGATGGTTCATGCTGAGATGTGCAGCCAGAGCCTGGTATGTGTGTGTTAGTTTCAGTGAAACAAATTACCATGAAGTGATCATCCCAGTTAATCAGGCCTCATCCTTGTTGGCACCCGCTCAAGTGCATTCGGCTCTTAATACCAATTTGGTGGTTAAACTGCAACTCTGGTGTCCAACCAGGCAATTAATTAGATGGCTTCTCTTCCTGGGGATGCACTTTTCTGGAGTCTGGTGTCAGCAGCTGGCCTTGGCAGGCCGCACAGCCTATGATGGCAGCTAAATGTCTGCTATTTTTGTCTTTACAGGAATGAACTAGAGCGGCAGTTTCTTGAATTGCTCCAGTTCAACATCAATGTTCCTTCCAGTGTTTATGCCAAGTATTATTTTGATCTTCGTTCTCTGGCAGAAGCAAATAACCTGAGCTTTCCTTTGGAGCCCCTGAGCAGGGAGAGGGCTCATAAGCTTGAGGTAACATGTTTTAACATACTGATTTTTCGTGCACTATTGCTGAATCGTCATCTGGGTGCCATGGAAGGGTGAAGGGTGTGATTACAATGGTGATTTCTCCCACCGTGTTGTTATAAAATAAGGGTAAGGTACCCTGGATTTAGAGCTCAACAATTAATTTAGTTGCTTATAATTCGTACAAGTTATATTTTCAGTAACCTTCTTAATATTAGTTTTTATTTAATGTGCATTGATTCTATTTTTTAAATCAAAGATTTTTTTTTAACTTTTCAGTTTTTAAAAAATAAGACCACAAAAAAGATTTCCCAGCATGGACTTTTATAAGAAAAAGATACTAGCCCAGACGGGCATGGCTCAGCAGTTGAGCATCGACCTAGGATCCAGGAGATCACAGTTTGATTCTCAGTCAGGGCACATGCCTGGGTGCAGGCTCGATCCCTGGTCAGGGGCATGCAGGAGGCAGCCGATCAGTCATGACTCTCTCATCACTGATGTTTCTATCTCTCTCCCTCCCTTCCTCTCCCTGAAATCAATAAAGATATATTTATTTAAAAAAAAAAAAAGGGAAAAAGATACTAGAAGGCCCTAATTGTTAGGAATCCAAAAAGGATTGATTCTGCTTTTTAGTTTTTCAAATTATTTTCCCCATAGCCCTGTTAGAGCTCGGGCCAGCCTCTTTGGCCTTGGTCTGGGTTTAAGGCCTACATTGTTAAGTTGTATGGCTTTTGTGCCTCATACTTGTATGGAGCTCAGCTCCATATTTGCACCTGCATTAAAAGTGGTGGGATAATAAAATGCTCACTGGTAAGACCTCCTCCTCTAAAGCAGGTGTATAGAGACCCTCAGTACTTTCATCTCCAGGCACCATATTGGTCTCGCTCCATAGAGTCTTTGACCAAAGCAGTAGATGGTACAGTCATGTCCCAAGATTTGTGAGTCCCAAGAGGTTCATGCTGCCTGCCCCATTTTCCATCCCAAGTGAAACTTCCTCCCCTGGCCAGTACTGGGTCAAGATGGCCAGAGTGGTGGTCTAACAGGGTTAACAGCTGCGAACAAAACAAGGTCTAGAGGTGGGAGGAAAAGGGTTTGCAGTAAGCTATGTATTTCAAGCTTAAGAAAGCAAAAATTTTAGCCCAGTCGGGTGTGACTCAGTGGCTGAGCTCTGACCCAAGGACCAAGCAGTTATAGTTGGTTTCCCTATCAGGGCACATGCCCAGGTTCTGGGCTTGATCCCCGGTAGGGGCATGCAGGAGGCAGCCGATGGATGATTTTTATTTCTCATCAGTGTTTCTGTCTCTCTAATCCCTGTCCCTTCCTCTCTCTAAAAATCAATAAAACCATGTTTAAAAAAGAAAGAAAATATTTTAAATAAAAATCTAAAAAGTAAATAATGCTTATTCCAAAAAGGAAACTTAGTAAAACTAAGTTTGGAAAAGATTCAGTGGATAGCACTGGGTTTAAAATAAAAATCCAGGGAGGTTTTCAGAACTTGGCCAGTTTTCTGTCATTATGTACCAGCCATTGGAGTGAAACCACTCATTAAGTCTCCCATTTCTCTTGTATTCAAGAGCAAAAAATGGGAAACCCTTCCTCTGAAGGACTTACTCCAAGGCACATATTGTCAAACCTTCACAAGCACACAGATGAAATAGAATTCTATATCGGGGTGAGCATGAACCCTGATTTAGTCTGTGCAGCAGTCCTCGTACCCCTCGAGTGCTGAGTTGGGCTCAGTCACTCCTGCAGTGCTGAGGTGAGGAATGGGACTTGGAGCTCCTGGGAGCCACTCAGCCCTGAGGGAAAGCAGATCTGTGGTTCTCTGAGTAAGGATACTTAGTGGTTCAGGTCAGCTAAACGGGGAGCACACTGGGGGAATTGTGTCTACTTTTCACTCCATTATTTTATCTGAGAGGAAAGAGGGGAGAGCTCACCCACTTCTGGTGCGGCCATGCCAAGTGCCCCAGGGGCAGGAGGAAGGCCAGTAGTCTGACAAAATGTTCCCTCTCTCTCCCCCTGAGACGCAGACCTTCCTCTTTCATAGGGCTGGACAGAAGCACTCTCTGGGAAACCAGATGGCACCCCTTTGAAATAGATTCTTAGGAATGGGGTTTCATTGTTTTCAAGAACCCAGCGTTCTGTTAGTCCATTTGGTTAGCAAACTTGAACCCCATGATGGAAAGCAAAGACTGAGACCTCATAGGAGATGCCATAATCTGAAGTTTTGTGCCTGTTCAGATGTCCCATTGGCTGGCTGTTTTGATACACTGATTGCATGATTAGAGTGTAGAACAAGAGTGTATCAAGAACCAGGGCGAATGCAAAGTGGCGTTTTCATTAGCAGGGTCCTTTCTCTGCTAATTAGCACGTGAAAGTGTGATTAAAGCTAACATCAGTTTGCATAATAAAATCTAGAATAAAGTAGTACATTGCTAATTTGTTATGATATTGCATCCAGACTCATACTATTTGTAAGCTGAGAAACAACAAATAAAACAATAAATGAAAATAATTTGCTTTAAAAATTTATTGTTCTGCCCAGCCGGCATGGCTCAGTGGTTGAGCATCAACCTGTAATCCCTGATCAGTGACTCTCTCTCATCATTGATGTTTCTATCTCTCTCTCTCTCCCTCTTCCTTCCCCTCTCTGAAATCAATAAAAAAATTTTTTTAATTGATCTTTCTAATGCTCTTAAGGAATCTGATTTTCTCGTCTTTAAATATGTCACATATATTACATGTGTGAAACATATTTCAAATGAAGAATTCTCAATATTACAGCCCGCCTGCTACCCTAATTCATCTCTTATTTGGAGGAATAAATTCTTGACTCCTGTCTCTCTCCAGTCCATCCTCTGTGCTGCCAGTGGAGTTGCTTTTCTAAAATACAGTTGTAGGTTTTGGAACGTTAATTCTTAACATTGCTGGCAGTTTTGCATTGCCACAAAATAATGCCTGAGCCAGCCAGTGAGTAGCCGTGACAGCCTGGCCCTGCCAGCTCTGCTCTCCATCCCCTACTGCCTGCTGGTCCCCAAGCCGTGCCCTCAGCCACCTCTCACCACGCTAGTACACTGCCCTGCTGAAAATGCCGGATTCCTCTTAATAATTTCCTCTCCCCCTCCAAGCACAGCCCTTGAAGCCTATTTCTGATGCCTGTCCTCAGTCATGAGTGTCCCTTCAGAATCAGTTGCTTAGTCCCCTCTCTTTTTAGTACTTTGACTACACCCTTGTTATGTTCATGCCTCTGTTATGTGCATAACTTGACGAACTTAAACATCCATTTGACGCTTACCTGCTCAGGGCCCTCTGATATCAGGTGCTAGTTTCAGCTCTGCCCTGGGAATGGTCATGAACAAAGCTCATAGAGCCTGCTGTTACAGAGTTTGCGTTATGCTTGGAAGAGAGAGACAGTAAACAATAAACATAATAAATTAAAAAATTTTAACGAAATATTTCCTAGTATGTTAGAAGGTAAATAATAGAGTAGAGTAGAGTAGGGATGCTGTAGTCATAGCCTCATTGAATAGGTGATGTTTGTACAAAGACGACCTTGCAGACACCTTGAGGCTGAGGGAGGAGCTGCTGCAGAGCCTATGGTGGAAGCCAGTGGGGAGGACAGGGAGCAGGGTAGGCAAAGTCACTAGAAAGCATTGGGGAAGATATCAGGGAGTGAAGCGGAAGCAGGGAGACCAACTTTTCAAGGATTATTCTGCAATCCCAGCAAGAGCCAGTGGGATGTGATCAGGGCACATGATGACAAGTGGGTGGCTGCTTTTGTGCTTTTTACCGTGACTGTGACTTCCTGGCAGATGAACACCGTACTGTGTCTGTCCCCCTAGCCCTGGCACAATCCCCTGGCTTTCTCTGGAATTGTGTAGAAGTTAAAAGACCTCATCTTTGCTTAGTAATGTTACCCCCACCTCTGGATCATCATACAGATGGCAGGTGAATGTGCCTGGGACAAGCCCCCTGGGGTGGTATGAGCCCTTGGGAGAGCTATGGCTGGACTCCAAACCCAGTGCAGGCCTGGCCCTGCTTTTAGCTGCAACCCTCTGCCTAGAGTCTCATTGCCCTCATCAACAAAGTGAAGAAAATGTGATTATCTCTGCATCCCATGTTTCTGTGCCCCCTCTGGTTCCCTTCTGTAGCAATGGTCTAGAGAAGACTCACTCACCTTCTTCTCTGACTCGGTCTCTGATTAATGATCGTGGCCAAGTACTGTGCTCCTACCTGCACACATCCAGCGTGGAGCTCCAGTGCTTCACAACCACCCTGTGAGGAGGGTGCTGTTATCGCCCCATTTGCAGACAGGGATGCTAAGATTTAACTGGGGACACATACCCAGGTCACACACCCCTAAGTGGAGAGCCAGCATTGAACCTGGGGCTGGCTGACCCCAGGCTACACTAGCTGATAGTTGTTTCACATTTTGAGATTGCTTTCTCAGTTAGACTGTAAGCACTTTGGAAACAGGGACCGTGTCTACACTTCTTTTGTATTCCACCCTGTGACACAGGTCTGGGCAGTGGGATGTGAACCACGTGGGGCAGGGCCTCTTCCTGGTTTTGTTCATGAGTGTCCTCCGTGCCTAGAAGGTTGCTACTCAAAGCAGTGCTTGGTGATTGATGAGTGAGTGGGTGGAGGGAGCTTCCAGGGTCCAGCCCTGACCTGAATTGTCTCTCTTCTGCCCCTCAGGCCATCTCTCGCCTCTGCGAGGACAAGTACAAGGACCTGAGGAGACCTGCAAGGAAGCGGTCAGCAAGTGCTGACAATCTGACTCTGCCTAGGTGGTCCCCGGCCATCATCTCCTAACTGCAGGTGTCCCCACTGGAGGCTGTACCATCCCTCAGTTTCTCCTTTAGTTTGAGAAAAGAAAGACTTGGGGTGGCTTTGGGTGTTTTTTTCCCCCCCCTTTTTTTTTAAATTCATAGCTCCATCAGGCTGCCTTGATGACTGCCTTTGAGTTGTGTGGCCTACACACAGCAAGGCTTCGAGGGAAGCGAAATCAGTATTCTGGAAATCCTGTTTCACACCTTGCCCTGTCGTCATTAACAGCACATCCTTCGTGGAGGAAAAAGACTCAAATCCTGGAGGAGGAAGTAAAGGGAAAGGAAAGTTGTGTAGATACAGGAAAAATGACTAAATGACATGGCCATTTTTTAAGTCCCCCATCTGGTCAGTAGGTGAATATGACAGAAAACACAACAGTAGATAACACACTTAGATGTGCATTAAAGACAAGAGTGCCACCTTTGTCACCTCTGTCTGGATCATTCTGTTCTTTAAGACTTACTGCATTCCTTCTGGCTGTTTTTCTGGGATTTGGGGGATTTTTGTTTTTATTGTTTTGGTTTTGGCCTCACAGAGCAGAGAATATAGTTTGTACATGGCACAGACATCCAAATAAATAGTACTGATTGTTTATCTCTGCACTGTTCCTGCCAGCTGTCTCCTGAGCTTTCTTCCTCACAAGTGGGACGCACTTGTTACACTTCTCTACCACTTTATTTTATGCAGTTTTTCTTCAACAATGGCAAAATTAACTTGACTGTAGTGCTGAACCAAAAGTATCCCTTTCCTTCTTTATTCTTCATCGCCCCTACAAAAAAAGAATTCTAGGTAACATAGGTGCTTGTGCCTTCCAATTTTCACGCAGTTGTTTTTTTCAATCTGACCTGAAGTTGTAGTTATAAGTCAGTCACACCTCATGGGCCAAGGAAACAATGTGCAGTAGAGGCTGTCCTTGGTTGAGATGTTGAGGTTTTTTTCCAGAGTGCTAGGTGTTTGCCTGAAGTTATTGAGTAGGAGCCATTTCTTTTTACTCCCTGCCCAGTTCATTCCTCTACTTCCACATCCACTGTTGCAAGCAATATTCTTATCAATTTTTATATGTTTATTTTAAATCAAAGTTAGCCTATTTGTATAATTTTTTTAAATCTAAAATTAAAAAACAGGGTTGGGGGGTGGGTAGTCCAGTGGGAAGATTATTACGGGCAAAATGTACTGTTTGCTGAGATATTTTTCACAGAGCAATTGAATAAAAAACCCAACAACTTACATTTTCATTGTGGGTGCTTAGAGAAGTTATACAAAATTCAAACTGTGAAGGTTTATGCTTCATTAATTATGATCGTACTTTTTTGTTTCTGACTATCTCTAATTTCCTTATGGGCTAGATAAGAATCTTTTATATCAAAAGGATTAATGATTAAGTATCAGAGTAAATTTGATAGTAAGTCTAAGAATCTGAGTCAATGAAGCATCTAATGCTTTGTTTTGGGTTTTTGCATATTTTCTTGGGTCACAATGACAGAGGTTCTAACTTTTTTCCTTTTTCAAATCTCTATGAGCCAAATGGCAGCAGATACCCTACGTCTCACCTTCCTCCTATGTGAGCTTGGAAAACTTTGAAATCTTATATTATTAGTCTTGAATACCCTTTGGAAATGAATTCAGAAAGTTGAAATCCCAAGAACACCAAGCTGAATGTGCTAGTCAGGTTTCAATGAAATTTGTGTCATGTGTAAACATAACTGGGCCAGAAATATTGTCAAGTTCTTTCTGACCTAACTTTCAAAAGCAAGCAAGCAGAAAAGGAAAAGTTAATTATTTTTACATTGTAATTGTATTGATATACTCTGTATGGGTACCAAAATCAGCATCACTCTTCAAGTAAGAGTTGGATTTAGAACTTTAGAGATCTAAAAATGTAGAAAATACCGTTTTACATTCCCTATTCTATAGAGCTTAAAAAGGGACATATTTTCTTAGGTGAATATGAATACCTCTCAAGCATAAATCAGTTCCTCTCATGTAAAGTATCTTATTTTACTGATCCATTTCAGGAAAGAGGTTCTGCTGCCTTTAAAGCAGAAATCTTATTTTTATCCCTTTTATTTGAATGAGATTTGAAAATTGAATTATGTAAATATTTCAATGCATCTACTATTATTTTGTGGAGTTTATTAAACTACTTTAAAAATTGAATAGTCTATATATCATATGTACATATAGTCTGATAACTTAAAATTTAAGGTGAATCTTGTAAAACCTGGCTCAGTCTTTGTTTAGACTATTGAATATCGTTTTAGCCTTGTGCACTGGACTCTACCTCTGTATAGGAAAAGTTTCCATATCATTAATAAGTGTTCTCTATTAATTGGTTATATTTCTTGCACTAAGGATTTTAAAAACTCTGCTGTAAGTGTAGATTTTGCTTTTGCAGTATGAATCACTTGACACATAGGTGCATACTTTAGGTTTGTTTTATTTTTCTACAAGATGATGAAGACAACATTTTGTTCTCTGGTTTGTTCCAAGTTTGCCAAAAAAACAAACAAACAAAAAAAACACACCAAAAAATAAAACCCACCAACAACAACAGTACAAGTACAGTACCTATTGATAAATCGTAGTGACTGTAATTTGTTTGCTAGGTGATTCAAAGCACTACAGTTAAAGCCGAATTACTCTTTAGGAATACATTGTCTTAATGTAGTTTTTGAATGCACAGTTTTCATCACTAATGAAAGATTTGGAAAACCACACAATTTGTTTAAGTTTAGATATGACTTAACAAAGTCACTGGGAGAATAAGTATATATCCCAATGAGTTTTTTTGGCTTGTTTTACCTTTTTATTTTTTTATTTTTACTGGGAA
Organism: Miniopterus schreibersii; assembly: GCF_964146895.1. Classification (NCBI taxonomy): domain Eukaryota; kingdom Metazoa; phylum Chordata; class Mammalia; order Chiroptera; family Miniopteridae; genus Miniopterus; species Miniopterus schreibersii. The sequence continues at coordinate 111,177,656 of NC_138101.1, read as the reverse complement.
AAAGAAAGAAGTCAGGGATTTAAAACCAAATTGGAGGGCAAGCTGGGAGATCCTACCAAGATCAAGACGTGCTCTCATGCCTTACTGCATGAGGTCAGAGCCTGGGCTATTGTCTGCTCTGTCCTGGGCTGGATTCTCGAGCTCCTTCCTTGGGCATTGGCAGGGGCCTCTCCATCTTGGGGTTTCCCTTTGTTCTGGGATTTTTGATCCTCAGCTGAGCTGCAAAGCAGAGTTTGGGGAGTGATTTCAATCTTTTCTGACTGGTAACCTCTCACTTTGGGGCCATATTTTACAGCTTTGAATTTTTTAAACAATAAAGTTTCATTCCTGGTTCGTTGTAGGTATTTAATAAGTGTTAAATAAATAAATAGAACAAATAGTGACTGCCTTTCTGCTGCATTTTTCAAATATTGATATAAAATTTAATGGGTTTTATGGGTGCTCAGTAAACCAATTCTTTGCAACAGAAGTGGAAAAGTGTTCTTAGTCCTCTAAGTCTTGAGTGACTCAAAGAAGTACTAAGACCTCTTAGAAACCCCCAGCAATTGAGATGGTTGCATAATAGAGACCTGTTAGAGCATGTCCCATTTGTATCAGTGGCTTATTTTATCTTTAATCACTTTATCCCCTTGATTTCACTGTAGTGTCTCAAGACATATGTTGGTGGATCTTAGAAATGTGGAGCATCTGAAAGGCCAACCAGAGAGTCCCCTACCCTAGTTGAAAGGGAGGAGGAAATGGAAAATATGCCCTTGAGCTGAAATGGGAAACGGATACTTAACTAATTTGGGGTTTATATTTTAAGTGATAAGGATTTCAAGCAAAGCCCTACACACATCTTCATTAATATCATGGTTTGCTGTTCCTGAACGCAGAGCTACTGCACCTGAAAACAAATCACCTCACAGGTGCCAGACAGGCCTCAGCACAGGTGAGGGGTGTGTAAGAATACTGGCAGCCACAGAATTGGTGATGGAGTTTGGACCTGAGCAGGTTAGCCAACTTCCAGTCTTTCCCGTTCAATTTTCTTACTAAGTTTGTATATGCGAAGCTGCTAAAGGTCTACTGTGTCACTTCACATTAGAAACTTTCTTTAAGAGTTCCGTGATCAGCCCCAAAATGATCTGCTTTTCATCTCTCAGTTGAAAGAGCTATTGGAGGCATCTGTGTGTCTGTATCGCTGCAAGTCTGAGCTGTGAGCACCCAGGTGAGGACTTGTCCTGGTAACTGTATTGTCCATTGTAAGTCTTTATAGAAGACATTCTGGAAGAACCTGCTACAGTGAGAAATGAGCTCAGACAAGGTGTCTGACTGAATAGTATTACAGCTTTCCTGTGTCCTTTAGTGACTTGATTCGGGTAAAGGGGTTTATTCCTTTGAGGAACTTTATATGAGTAAGTTTTCAAATACAAGCTAAAAGAGTGGCATTCCAAAGTGAATGTGGATTGGACAAAGATACTCACTGTAACTAGGACTTAAGCATAACATAATGTTGGTAGTGATTTGTATGGTAATGAAACCTTGGGTTGTAGTTTCAGGCCAAAGTTAACTGTTGTGTGACTTTGGACAAATTACTTCACCTCTCTGGATCACTCAGTGAACTTGGCTGGCAGAGATATACTTGCTGGTTGTTTTCACCACCTCCCTTACTCTGTTCCTGAACACACACTGTTCAGCCATGCTTACATCTCGATTGTTGTATGCTGTTGTGCATGGATGTTGGAAAGTTGTGAAAGACAAATATAAGCCTAATTGTGAGTTTCCCTGGGGGAAATCAGTTATCTCTTTCAGGGTCCTCTGCTAAAGAAGAGTGGCCATTGGTAAATAGAACTGTTCTTATGTGAAAGGCAGGAGTATCCAGGTTTCAGTTACTGCCTATCGAACCCCTGCGTCTGTCTTAATGCAACAAAACGTCCAGCTTATTCTCTAGTTGGGTTTTCCTGGACCTGGCTTGTGAATTCTTGTTCATATTGATGGATATGGAAAATCTCAAAAGAGAAGTTGGGTGTAGGAATTCACCCCAAATAGATCTGTTTGGAAAAGAGTGCTTCATCCTTATTGAACCTTCTTAGACTTGCAGGACAGAAGCTCTGGAATCCCAGCCTTGGAAGAGAAGGAATCTGCTCCTCTTGTGTGGCACTCCCCATCAGTCCAAGAGGATGGAAAACATGGCCATGTGCAAACTTTCCAAATCTGCCCCCTGCTTACTAGCTCTTGGGGTCTACTTAAGAGACTTGCATTTTGGGGGACCAAAGAATTGGCATCTACTCCAAAGAGAAAAGCAGCATTTGGGGGGCAGCATATGGTGAAATGATGACTGCAGGGTCAGCATACCTGAGGACAAGGCCTTACCAGGACACTAGGACATTTGGCAAGTCTTGCAGCTTTGCTGGATTCAGAGTTGTTTCGTCTTTAACAAAGAAACATGTCACCCTCTAGATTATTCTGAGAGCATTTCTACTCCTAATGTTTATTCTATGAATAACTTAGTTCTGGGATTTCTAGGACCAGTCTTGAGACTTAGAGCAGATTTATTCACCCAAGCAATTTTTTTAAAAAGTACAGAATTTGGAAAAACCTGCGGTGCAGCGTTCCAGATTCCCAAGTGTTTATTAGCTCCTTTCAATAGTTGTCTTCAGTATCCCACACCAAGTGGTGGCCTCTTAACCGAGCAAAACTCAAAACAAAATTTTAATTGTAGAATATTATCTGGAAAACGTATTTGTTTTGTAATAAGTAGACTTTAATGAAGGCTTTAGTGTACATAATTACATCATTCAACAAATATTTATTGAGCATGGACTCTGCCGTACACAGTGTTGAGGACGTACAGGGGAGAGAAGACAGGAGAGGTCCTTGGTTTCCTGGGATATGCTGGTGGGACAGGTGCTCAATAAGTAAGCGTATAAGTAGTGTATGTAGATTGTGATCAGTGTTATGAAGGCAGTCAGGTGGTGTGGTGGAGGGCAATTCAGTGGAGGTGACATTTTGAGTAGGGATTTTGATGGAGAAACAGCTTCTTAGAGGAAGAGATGGAGGAAAGGGAAGTTGGTTGGAGATGGGGCAGGAAAAGAATTGCACAAATCAGGACTTGCAGGCCTCGGTGAGGAGCCCAGATTTTAAGACAAGTGGGAAAATGCTGTGGAGTTTAACTGGAAAGTACTCTTTATTAGACTTCACTGTGCCAGATGTGGCTCTGGTGCTCAGGGAATAAATATGACATAGGGAACGTGGTTCCTGCCTTTGTGCCTATAAGCTAACGGGGAAGGGCTCTGTTTCCTTCATAGATTAGACATGGGAGGACAATTGGCAATTCGTAAGATTGGGTTCTTGTTACATGATGACTGGAAGAATCATCTCTACCTCTGGATCAGTCAGTTGATTATGGATGGCCTATTCATGAAATTCATCCAAACATTAAGCACCTACTCTACCAGGCAGGCATTGCACATGATGAGAGTATGTCAGGACTAAAAGCCGTGGCTCCTGTCCTTACAAGCCATATTGATTTGATTTGATCTAGATTAGTGGTTCTGATGTTACCAGACCACTTCCACTCTGGGAGCTGCCCCTGCCCCACCATGGTCTGGGACATTTTGAGTGTCAGGTGACCTCCAGGTTCTTGACTCCTACAGGAAAAACTTTAAGACATGTATCCAGGTGAAAGTGAAATTAAGTTTATTAAAGCTTGGGACAGTGAGGTAAAAGAAGGGCCCTTGGAGACAGGATCAAGGAGTGGCCTGGGACAAGATACCACTGCCCACTGCTTCCCAGGTTGCAAGTCTAATGGGGACCGTTAGAACTTAGAATAAATGAAGCAAAATACACACTTGAGGAAAGGGGGGTGCAGGCATACTCAAAGAGGAGCGCATGCTGGCATCCTTTGTCCTGAGGCTTTTATCTAGTTTCTATAGGCAAGAATTTTAGGGGGAAGGTCCAGAGGAGGATCTCAACAGAATATTCATTAGATTTCCAGGTGTGTTTAATATGCTAATGCATTGAAATGAGTGTATAATGGAGTTTGGAGTCATTCTCTGGTTAGTTTCATCTGTATCTTGGATTAGTCTGGCTGTAATTGGTTTTATGTTGTCTATCTCCTGACTATGGTGATTTAAACCATTTGCTCTTAGGCATCTTCAATTAGGGAGGATAGAGTCTTGTGAGTTATTAACTGGCCATTAACTGCTCAGTCATTCTGGCCATTTGTTCAGCCATTTGTCTCAGTTTCTTCATTCCACTTACCAGGGATTTTTCTTGGTTTCTTATTAAACTGCCTCACTGACATGACAGTCAAGGAAATAGACACATGTTTTCATGTCATGGACATGTCTCTGGTGATAGAATGTATAAAATGTGCTTCTTGAACATCTCTTCCTGCACACATTCATGGGGTGCTACATTCAGTTATTTAATGTTATACTGTACATTGTTACCAGACTAAAGGGCCTGTTTGCCTGCGTGCATCAAAGTCCAATAAGACATGAATAGGAGCTTACAACAAAAAAGGGTTTATTAGCTCAGGAAGTGGCCCACTCCTGGAGAAACGGGGGCTAATGATCAAAGACCTGGCTCCCTGATGGGTTGTATGGGGGTAGGTCATTAATCATAGTGACTAAGGGAGTTAGAGCCATGGTTAGTGTTGTGGTCTGTACTGATTGGTCAGTGCAAGGCTAGAGGGTAGTTGATCTGGTCTGACATCAGCCATGGCATCACTTGGATTCACTGCTATTTTGTGCCTGGAGCTGAAACACAATTGAGGCCTAGATATTATCTCTGGTTTGACAGAGGCTTTGTTCCTAAGATGATTTGATGCTGACCATAACCTCATTGTCCTCAGGGCTTAATAATTAAGAGAGTGGTCCTATAAAGGAGAAAGAAGCAGGTGAGTTGGTGCTGTTGGGTAAGGTCAGTTTGAATCTAAAGGAAAGAAAGGAGAAAAGGTCGCATTAAAGAAACAAAGTTTCTACTTAGTTACAATATGAGTATTTTGAGTACCTTGAAGCAGCTATGATTGCTAACAAGAAAATATGGAAGAAACAACAGGAAAATGATTTAAAAGAATTTAGTAAGATTACAGCTGCAAAATCACTATACAAAAAATTGATAATTTTACAAGTCACCAGCAAAACAATTAGAAAATATAATGGAGGAGAGATGTCACTCAAAATTGCAACAAATTATAACCTATCCTAGAACAAAAACGATAAATGATAAACGCTTACAATGTGCCCAGCACATTTTAAATGCTCCACATGTTAATTCATTTAATTCTCATCACAGTCTCATGAGAGAGCTGCTATTACTCTTCCCTGATGAGGAATGTGGCTTAGGCTTGAAGAGGTTAAATACCCTTCCCTGGGCCAAGGTCAGAAAGTTGGGGAGAGCCAGGAAGCCTGACTCCAGAGCTTATTTTTAATCACCATATTATGTGACCTTCCACTGCCACTCATTAGGGAAAAAAACTTGTACAGAAATATGCTATAGTGGTTTGAAGGGTGTCCTCCCAAATTCATGCCAATCTAAAACATGCCAATGTGTCCTTATTTGGAAATGGGGTCTTTGCAGATGTTAAGAGTTAAGATGAGGTCATTCTGGAGTAGGGTGGGTCCTAAATCCAATAACTGTTGTCCTTCTAAGGGGAGGAAGATTTGGAGGCACAGGGACAATGCCTGTGGCAAGACGCAAATATCGGAGTGATACAGCTGTAAACCAGGGAACACTAGGAGAGCACAGTCCTGCTGATGCCTGAAACTCAGACTTCTAGCCTCCAGAACTCTGAGAATACATTGTTATGTAAGCCACCCAGTGTGTGGGAATTTGTTATGGCCACTCTAGGAAACAGAAATACCTGAAAAAAAGAAAATGCTAAACTTTACAGGCAGGCATCAAAAAAGATCTGAAAAAGATATACCATGCTCCTAGGTGGAAAGTCACGGCACTGTAAAAATGTCATGGCTCCACTTTTTTCTTACCCTTCCCTATGTTCAGTGTACATTAAAGTATACCAAGTTCTGTCCCCATTTAGGACTTTTACCTGGGCTGTAATTTCTGCCTGGCATTGTTACTGGAAAGGGGGCCTCACCCTTGGCAGGTCTGCCTAAGGCAAGCCAGTAGTGTGTGGGTTCTTGACTCTGTGCAGGAAAATTTCCACAACATGAGTCCAAGTGACCATGAGGGAACATTTATTAAAGCTGGGGACATAAAACAAGAGAGGGCTTAGCATAGAAGAAGCAACAGGAGAGCCTAGGTTGGGCTGCCCAAGCTCTCTGGGAAGTCAGAGAAGAGGGGGCCTTGGGATCAGGTTCAGGGGTTAGCATGGGACAAGGGGCCACTGCCCATTGCTCCCCTGGTTACAAGCCTCATGGGATCCTTTAGGGTTTGGGAGATGCATGTCCATGGGGGAAGAGGAGGGCAAAGGGATGGTGGGGGCTGCTGTCCAGAGGGAGAGCATGCACTGGGCCCTTTGTCTTGAGGCTTTCTCTCTTTCTTGCAGGCAGGAATGTTAGGGAAGGTCTCAGGGGAGGGTTTCAGGAGAATATTCATCAGTTTTCTAAGTGTGCTCCTCCACCAACTGGTCAGTGTCAGTCATCACAGCTGGTCCTGATGTCACCCACCCTGTTCTTCCACTTTCCTGGGTCTGGAGCTAAAATAAAACTGAGGACTAGATGTTATTTCTAGGGAGGTGACCTTCTATACGTGACTGTAAATTGCTCTGCCAGTTTGTTCATCTCTTTATCTCAGTTTCCCTTTTCCACTTGTCCTGGCTCACTGGCCTATCTCAGCATGTTTGCCCCCACATTTTCAACCCTCATTCTTCTCATTCAGACATCTGCTTATATGTCACTCTCAACTCTGCTCTTCTCCTTGTTTAACGTTCCGTCAGTATTTAAAGAAGACTGCCTTGAGGCAGGAAAGGCAGAACTTAAACTGGGTTTGTGGGAATCTGGGTGATTGAGCTGAAAGAAATCTTACTCAAATCCTCTCTCCCTCTCCCCCTTCTCTCCCTCTCTCTTCTCATCTTACCCTTCTCTCTCAATATCTCTCCCTCTCAGTCTCTCTCCCAGTCTCTTCTCTCTCCGCCTTCTCTCTTTCCCTGTCTCTCTCCCCTCTTTCTTCCTCTTTCCTTTTTCTTCTCTCTCTCCATCTCCCCCTCTGCCTTTTCTTCTTTCTCTCCCCCTCTCCCTGGCATCTGCCCCCCTCTCATATTGCTGAGGCACAATGTTAGGGAGAGATTACTCTCAGCATTGATGTACATGTAAATATGAAAGACTTTAGAAGTCAACAGGAAAGTTTGAATAGTGTCATCCAATCTATAAATATTTGCCTTAAACATAACTTTTCCAGAAGCAATACTGTCATACTATGGGTGTTTCCAGTTTACAAAGCTTTCCTCTTATTCGCCGCAGCCACTCCTTGATGTAGGTGGGCAGATGCTGTCTCCAGTGTTTTTCAGGTGGAGCTGAAGTCCAGAAAGGTAATTGACTTGGCAAAGGGAACAGTCAGAAACCAGCAGGGCTTCCAGCTTATCTACAGTGGCCCTTAAAACTGACCAAGAGGACAGCTTCACCTGTCACAAAAATCTCCTAGCTCTTTGTTCCTGGAGAAGAGCCATTTGTGGTCTTTTAGCTTTTAAAAGAAGCGTAGCAATACTGTAAGGATGGGTGGTATACAGGGATGTTATTTTTATGGTTGCTGAATATGGACACCATGCAGATGGTGCGACTGGCTTATTAATATGAACTTTACAGAAATGTAGAGTTGCTGCCTGACTCCTCCGTGATGTCCCCTTCCCATCGGGTCTCAGTTTAAGTGCCTCAGCGAATCTGGAAGCTCGGAGTCTCTGACATAGCCACAGAATGTCCTCTCTTCTGAGACCATGAACTCTCTTTTGTCATGTATGGGTCCTCCTGGGCTGTGGCTTTGTTTTCCTGTACTTGTGATTTCCCATTTTAAGCCTGAGGGACACCCTTCAGCTCACACTGCGTCTCGCTTGTGAGTTTCACTGGGTGTCCTTGTTTGATCTGTTGGTCCTGTTCAGTCATGATTTAGCTCAAAAGTCACTTCTTCTGTAGCCTTTCCCGGCCACCTCATCTATAGCAGCGTTGATTCCCGCCTCCCACCTGTTGACAAAAGAATGTCTAGCCTAAGAAAAACTTAGTAAGAGTTTATCTGAGCCAAAATAATGACAGTTGCTAGGAAGCAATATTTTAATAGATTGAGACAATGCTCTGGATGAGGACAGTTTTGCAGCTTATTTTATACATTAGAATCAAAGATGGAGACATAAAGGGGGTTACATGAAATCCATTGGTGTAGATTAGGGGGGCGGGAGAAAGTAAAACAGGGAAATCTCGGGGGCTGGATAAAAAGTAAAACAAATAGACATGTCCTTTTACCTTGGTGGGTACAGGATAGTTACACTCTTACAGCACAGAGAGATAGTATTTGGGCAACAAAATAACAATGAGGGGCTCTGTGGTCTCCTGCTATATAGTGCCAGGGGTTGTGCCTCTGACATTTCAAAGGTATGTTATCTTAGATGCACAAAGACCGTAGACGGTCTCAAAGTTAAGGGCCTAGGATATGACTACCCACCATGACCTGATTTTAGTTAGGAATTTTTATGTTCAGACCATTCTATGTGGTTACTTTAGGCCTCTGAGTTTGTAAGGCTGCCATGCAGGCCTTCCTGAGCTTGTCAGGTTTAGTATGTGACCCTTTTTTTGTGCACACACCCCATCATTCACTGTTAGTCTCATTGTATTTCTTTCACAGCATATCATCATAGTGCCACTTACTACTTAGGGTTTAACTTGTCTGTCTCCTCATCAAAGGCAGAGCCTACCACTCGCCTTCTGTAACAGAAAGCTGAATGTGAGTTCCATCAGCAGCAGGAGCTGAGAGCAGCCCCAGAGAGCCCTGAGCAGCCCTGTGGCTGGCCTAGTTGCCACTACGCCCTGGGAAGAGCAGTAACTGGCCCCAGTCACCATCACAGCAACCACAAGTGGCGAGGCCAAGACCCAGCAGCACCTGCCACTTCTCAGCACTGGCAACACTGAACAGGGGCCTCAACAGCAGCACCTGCTGATAGGGACAAAAAGGTCATTGCCAAGGTTTTGGGAACAGTTAAATGGTTCAGTGTAAGAAACAGATACGGTTTCATCAACAGGAATAACATCAAGTAAGATGTATTTGTACACCTGACAGCCCCTTAAAGAATAACCACAGGAAGTCCCCTCACAGTGTAGGAGATGGAGAGACTGGAATTTGATGTTGTTGAAGAAGAAAAGGGTGTGGAGGTGGCAAATGTTTTGTTGTTTTTTTTTTATTATTAATATATCTTTATTGATTTCAGAGAGAGGAAAGGAGAGGGAGAGAGAGAGATAGAAACATCAATGGTGAGAGAGTCTTTGATCAGCTGCCTCCTGCATGTCCCCTACTGGGGGTCGAGCCCACAACCCGGGCATGTGCCCTGACCAGGAATCGAACCGCGATCACCTGGATCCTAGGTCGATGCTCAACCGGAGCCACGCCCGGCCGGGCAGAGGCGGCAAACGTTACAGGAGTTCCAACCCAAGGCAGGAAATATGCAGCAGGCTGTACCATTGTCAGTGGTACCTTGTGGGGTCCATGCAATTACCAGCACAATTACCACAATAGTGAGAGTAGGGAAGGAGTGAGGATCAGAGACCCTATGAGTGTGGACCACAGTATTCCAGCCCTGTACAGGGAGAAGGGGTGGAGGGTGCTGACAACCAGAGTGCAGGAGAACAAGGTAGACCACTGAGACAGAATATGTACTGGGGCCATAGGCCACGATTCTGCAGAGGCCCTCCTCACCAAAGACAGCCTACAGGGGACCGCAATGAAGATAAGGAAAATCAAGGAACTGAGACCCCAGGTCAGCAGCCACCTCAATGTGGTACCTGCCATAACTTCAATTACTAACACAGATGCGCAGAAAACCCTAAACCACAAGTTGGCAACAAGACAAAGCAGTTGATTCACCAGCTGAGTATTCATCTGCACCCAAGGCTGAGCAGGGTGGGGCTGATTAAATGCCCACTTACATCTCTACCATCATCCAGGTTAGTCATCCAACAAGAGTAAGTGAATATGAAATTCCAACAATAAGAAATGAACCAAAGATTGGAGCTGAAGACTTTAAGGTGCTTACATTTTGCCTGTTGACTGTTTAACTAGGACTATATTATGTATGCAGCATGGAGTTTTTATTACTTTTTCCTAAAGATGTCTGGTTTTGGTAATGACATACATTTTTTTAAAAGCCTGGTTTTCCTCATACAAACAATTTAAAACCTTTAAAAGTTTTAAAATTGTTCATATCTGGTCAAGTTGACATCTTTGAGAACTTGATTTTTAATTTGTAATAAAAGTTTACAACTTGATATTTTAAAAAAGTCAAAAATGCAAGCACCTGTTAATAAAGGTCTTAAATAATTGTCTTTGTGAAAAGAAAGAGAGTGAGCAGTCGGGGGGGGGGGGGGAATGAGAGAATGCGCTAGCCGAATGAAGGGACAGTTGTCAGGTAGTCTTCCAGGAAAGAGCTGGTCTCAGATTGCTGGAGAGCACGAGTTCAGAGATTTTAGTACCTGGAGCATTTAGAGCTTGGTTGACCTTTACCTGTGATGTGTGCTTCCTTAAGCGAGACTGTTGCTGAGTGGCTGGTCCTTATGTGAAATGATCATTGATCATTGAGAATGGGTTTTAAGCCAGTTCTGGTCACTTGCTGTGGCCAAATAACAGCCACTTCTTCTTAAGAGGATAGAAACTTTTGATCCCTACAGCCTGTAAGCTCTGTGAAATCAGGGGCATTGCCTTGTCGCCACTGTATTCCTAGAACTTAGAAAAATGCCCATTCTAGGCATATTGTTGAATGGATGAGTGAAAAAAATAACCTAATGGAGCGCATGCTAGGGGGAAGGGGCTGTGAGACCTGAATTTTGAAGGACTGAACTAAGATGAAAGATAAAGCTGATGTTACTCGGTTGTTCTAGAGGGCAGAATGGGAGCCAGTGCAAGTGATAGAGGCATGAATATCTGCTCAGTGCAAGAAACCCGTTAAGACTGGCAGCTGTCCAGAGGTGGAAATAGCGGCCTTGTCATGTGCTAACAGAGATTGAAAGAGTAGCTGGGCCAAGAAGAAACTCCAGGAGCCTGTCTGATTCCTCACTAACCAAGCAGGAAGCCCAACTTTCTCAGAAATCCTGTGGGTCAGAGATGTGGTCAAAGAGGGTATGTGCCTTCTCTTCCAAGAACACTGTTCCCGTACTGTGTCACTTTCTTCTCTTGTTAGTAGAGTGGTAGAATCAAGATGTTTGGCACCAGCTCCTACTCATTGTTTGCAAAGACATTGGTCAGAAACGTCTTCCTTTCCTTCCAGCATTAAGAGGTCTAGAGCCAAATGACCAAATGGATAGACTCAGCTATTTAGAAAGGAGGGAATTTGGAGACACATAGCTAAGCAGGTTCCCTGCCTTCCATTTATAAATCACCTATTTCCCCTCATCTGTGGATTCTCCCCTGTAATTTCAGAAAAGACCCTGTCCTGAAGGCCTCTGTGGCTCAGTTCTCCTCAGAGGATGAGGTCCCCATGTGGACATGTTCTCTGTTTTAGGGAGAGAAGCAGTGCTCTCCATGTGCATGCTGACCTCCTTGGATACAGAGAGAATTAGTGATTGGGCTCAGAGTGCACAGTTGATTTGTATAAAGGGGTAAAGGACAAGTATTTGGGGCCAGCTCCAAATAGTCATCCAGGGCTGATGGTGACACCGAATCTGTCAGTATCATCCATGAGGTCAGAACTGGCCAAGACAAGAGTGTTAAAAAACAAAAGGTTTGCCTGGCCGGGCGTGGCTCAGCGGTTGAGCATCGACCTAGGATCCAAGCGATCGGGGTTTGATTCTTGGTCAGAGCACATGCCTGGGTTGTGGGCTCGATCAATGACTCTGTCATCATTGAGTTTCTCTCCCTCTCTCCCTCTCCTTTCCTCTCTCTGAAATCAATAAAGATATATTTAAAAAACAAACAAAAAAACACACACAAAAGGTTTAAGTGAGCAATATAGCATGGTCTCCCTTAGTCTTTCAGGCAAAGGCATTCCTGCCACTTCAGAGCACTTACCTGGTCACTGAGCTGGGTCTTGGGTGGGCCAGATGGCAAAGATACACTGCCACTGACAACACAGGGACCCACTGGCATCCTGGCTAAGGAGAGAAGCCGTACCTGACTCTGTCCGGTTCTGAGCTTGACTTGACCGTTTTCTTCATTAGTTGCTGTTTCACGTTTGTGATTATAAAGTAGAATTCTTAGGAAAGACCTCAGAGATCACCTAGTGTAACCTACTCACCTGATAGATGAGAAAGCCTAGGTCATGCAACTATCTGGAAGAAAACTAGGATTTAAATGTTTTTTTGACATCGCTCCCACCCCACTGTGCCATAATCATCTTTAATTTGTACACATGGTTATGAGAAAGAAGAGGGGTAAACTGGGGATGCCCATAGGGCTGACGGCTCTACTCTCTGATGCCATGGGACAACTGAATGAGGACCATCAACATAAATCATGTTTAAATAATAGAAGATACCATCTCACTGCATGCTTATGCCAGATATGCACACATCAGAGGTTACTATCATTGCCTGCACCCAGTTCATACAGTGAACTCCTCTCAGGAACCCCATGTACAGGATAGAGACACACAGACCTGCTTCAGTGGAAGAACTCATGGGGCACCACTTTCAACTCACCTAACAATCCCTGCAAAATTATGAGCAAACTTGCAGATTCTAAGAAACAAGTTTGAGAATCATTTCTTACAATTAAAAAAAATTCCCCAATTATCCTATGCAGTGGTATTTCCCCCACTTGCCAGCTGATAAAACTTAAATGAAGAGAAGTTAACTTGAGGGTGGCAGAGTAAGGATTCTGACTCATGCCAGACTGATTTCTAAATTCATACCCACAACCTATCTTAACCACCTTCTAGTGGAGTGACATGTGACTCCTCTAGTGAAGTCCATTGTTTAAAAGACCTCCAGGAAGAACAAGCACCACGTGATTTCTAAAATTTTCAGATTCTATTCATTAATTTTGTTTTCCTAGAAATACTGGCAACATAATTTATTAATGACAGAAATGAATCAAGAAAATTATGCTTTAAAAGTATTGTGAGTGCATATTCACTCCTTGAAAGGAATAGAACAAATAGAAAAAGACTTTCCCACTGAATGATCTATTTAGTAAAGAGCCTAGTACTGATACCAATGAAAATATTTCCCATCTCTTGCCCCATTAGGAGTCCAGCTCATTAATCCACAGCACTGTTTTCTGTCACCACCTTCGTGCTCTACTTAAATGGGCACATTGAATGCCCCACTAGCTGGTACTAGACAAGGTATTTGAACTTTAAATTATATATTTGGGGGTGCATGAGGTTTTTAGCTCCAATTACATTCTATCTTTTCACTCACACAGGTCAGTAGCAGATACTGCTCAGAGCAAAGCATACTCAAATCCTGTATTTTGTTCCCTCCACTAGAGGACCTTACTTTTGCAAAGTACTTGACTTAACCCTTTCCTAAGCTTTTTAAAAGTTATAATTGTGTTACAAACATAAACTCTGGGGACACTACTACAATAGAAGAATTCAATAATAACAGGGAAAATAATCTCTAAATCTTCCTCCATGACGATTTCAAACCCATTCTTTGGAGTTTACTGAGAACGCAGATTTGCCCTGCAGCAAATCTCTGTCCATGGTGTCTGATTAGTCTAACTTGCCGCAATATCAAACTCATTCCACTACTTTCCCTGATCAAGGTCCATGGTCTTTTTCCAACTTTCTCTGAATCCCAGTGATCAGATCTCTTGGAACCAAATACTGTGGGAAACCTGAATGTCCCTAGCCATTAAAATAGGTTTGATTTTGTTAATAAATATTTTCATGTTCTTTGGCACCTTGTTGTATATGTAACCTATTATAAAGAGGAGTTTTGGTATTAAATTACATTAAGACATTTTCCCCATCCATTTGCCTGCATATGATACTTGTTAGAGTAAACCAATTTTATTCTTAAGCCCTCAGATCAAACAGTTTGTCAACTTTGAATGAATTGGATTGACAACTCAATGCTCCTTTGGAAATTTTGTGGCTAGCAGGGACAACCTGTTAGCAGGAAAATGTCCTGAAACAACTGTACATAGCACAGGATTTGCCAGCACTCAGCTCACTTAGTTAGAGCCCCAGCCCAAGGCTGATGCTCAGGGTCTTGGGGGTAGTAGGAGGTTCTAGAATGGCACACACCAGGGTCAGATTTAGAGGTGCAGCTTTATGAGCCCTGACTCATTTATTCAAATCCAGTCTCTATTGAGTCAAGAAGTCTTAATGATCACTTTCTTCCAGCTTCTCTTGGAAGAAGCCATCCAAGGCAAGCCAGTTGCCACTCACTGGGCATTATTCTTCACCAACTGGCCTAACCAACTGCCATCTGAAGAGAAGACACCTCAGCTTCCCATTGATGATTCTAGCAGAAAAGGGTTTGTGAAAGTGCTGACGTGAGGCATGTGACCTCATGTTAGCAAAAGAGGCTCGAACAAGTAGCCTGGGTACAAGTGGGAAGCTGCATTTGGGAAGTGGGGGAGGATGAAAGAGGAATGAGGAGCAGGTGACAGCAAAAAGTCAAAGTTAGAGAGAAGACATTTTCCAGTGGGCTGAGTTGGTGGATATTTCTTATCCTCGCTTCAGCGAGTCCTTCCACAGACAGGCTGATACCGCATATATCAAAATAGAGGTCTCACTCTAAATCTACAAAAAAGAAAGATATTTGGCGGGAACCTCTGATACAGGTGATAGAAATGGAACCTTTCGAGAAATCAAGGACATGCCTCCAATGAGCAGGCCAATCACAAGTAAACCTACTCTAGGATTTCCAAGTCTTTGACACCAGCCCAAGACACTCTCATATCCAACTGTCAAAGGCATCTCTGCTTGACTGAGTCTACTTTTCCTCCCTCCCCGGCTCCACCTGTCCTTCTCTGATGGGCCATTTCAGTGAAAGGCAGCCCCATCTGCCCATCACTGTGCCAAGGAGACTTCCCCCCCTCATGCACTCAGTCACCCACCCTAACACACCTGCACACATTCACCTGTCACTGGGGAGGGAAAAGCACTCTGCAGATAGCAGAGCACCATGTTGATATAAAGTATTATGAATGATATTATAAAGTTAGAGAGTCATTTTATGAAGAATAGTTGTAGAGTGAAAATACATTAGCTAACCCAACATACAGAGAGAGGGAGAGGGAGGGAAGTAGAGATGGAGGGAGGGAGTGAGAGACAGAGAAAAGGCACCAGTCAATGGTCTACATTAAAAGAGCATCCAGGGAGCTGGCCTTGAAGCAGCTGGCAGTTCAGTAGGAGTTTGTTATTCTTTCTTTTTGCAAAGTTGTTCAAAAATAGTCCTGATCTAAACTCTTAGACATCACAGGAACACATAGGCATTTCCCCTTCAGCTGGGCAAATTGGTGGTGACAGCCAAGGCACCTAACACCTAGAGCAGGCTGGAGCCAGATGGAAAGCGAATGGAGGGCCCCCCAGGGTCATGGGTTTCCCCTTTGTTGAGCTCTCACACACAACCCTGTGGAAAGCGTCTGGGTCCCAGGAGACCAGATTTAGAGTTTGCTGCACTACCCATCCTTCTCATTTTGAGTCTCCAGAGCTAGGCTTCTTATGATCACCTTAAGTAGTGTTTAAATTGCACACATTTTTCGATTACAGGCTTCTCTGCCTTCTAGGGTTCTACAGAAAAGACAGTCTTAAAGTCTGAGTGAGTCCCCTATTACGTATATACAGGTATACAAGTGTGTAAGACAGCTCTGTGGTTAAATGGAAAGATCACAGTCCTGAAAGATTCAGATCTCTGACCCCAAATTCTTATGTGATCTTGGGCAAATTCCTTTATGTTTTATATTAGTTTGCAAGGGCTACCATAACAAAATACCATAGACTAAGTGTTTTACACAACAGCAATGTATTTTCTCACAGTTCTGGAGGCTAGAAGTCCAAGATTGTGATGAAGGTAGAGCTGGTTTCTTCTGTGGCCTCTCTCCTTAGCTTGCAGATGGCTCCCTTCTCCCTGTGTCCTCATGCCATCTTTCTACTGTATGCACATATGTCCAATGTCTATGTGTCCTAATCTCCTATAAGGACACCAATTTGATTAGATTAGGACCCACTGTATTGTCCTCATTTTTTAATTAATTGCTTCTTCAAAGGCCCTATCTTCAAATACAGTCGCATCATCTGAGGTACTGGGGGTTAGGACTTCAACACATGAATTTGGAGGGAATAAAATTCAGCACATAAGTTTTTTTGTTTTTTTTTTTAACCCCTCATCCGAGGATATTTTTTCCATTAATTTTTAGAGAGAGTGGAAGGGAGGAAGAGAGAAAGAAACATTGATGTGAGATAGACACATTGGTTTCCTCCCTCATGAGCCCCGACAGGGGCTGGGGATTGAACCTGCAACCAAGGTACATGCCCTTGACTGGGAATCGAACCTGAGATCCTTCAGTCAGCAGGTCGACACTCTAACCACTGAGCAAAATGGGCCAAGGCCATAACACTTTTCTTCATTTTTGCTCTTTGATGTCTGAAGCAGTTGGGCCAATAACTTTTGAGGTCCTTTCTTGGTCTACCAGTGCTACCTGAGAGTATGTGCTTCTCTCTCTCTCATAAGGTTATATATATTTAAATGCACTGGCCATTTTGCTTTCTTTCTTCATACGTTTCCCCATCTGAAGATAATACCTCTCCCTTTCCATCCATTGTTATTTGTTGGTGCTGCCATTGCCAAGGTTATCTGAGTTGGTTCCCTATTTTTCTTGGATTTGCAGTGGATGAACAGTAGGGCCTCCTGTAGCACCGAGCCTAACTACAGCCACTGCTGTGTGCTCTGTCTTCCCTACATCACTGGCATCATTCCTCCTTAGAGCCCCACTTGATGAGAGGCAAAGGCATACCCCTGGGATCCTTGTTTTGAGAGTAGACCAATGCACCCCCACTGCACAGGTCCTGACTGGCTCCCACATCTGCTAATAGTTCCATCCTTAGTCAATGAGTGTAACCCCCTTCTGAGTTCCCTCACCTACACTAAGGGGAGTGGTGCACTGAGCAGGAAACCCCAGAAAACCCTCATGGTGGCAACTAAAAGAAATTCTTGCTTGAAATTATCCTTTAGGGTAAAGCTTTTCTCCTCTTGGCTCCAATCAGAAGAAGCATCCACATAGCTACTTTCAGAAGCTCATGCACATACTATCCTTGATCACTGAAATTTCTCCCAATAACCATGTTGAAACAGCTGTACTTTCAGACATCTTTTCACACTTTCAGCTCCTGGCCTGCTTCAGTGTTCCAATTTAACAAAACAGAAGAAGAAACAGGAAACAACTAGTTTTAGATTTTGGTTGACCCTGAGAAATAGTAGAAAAACATGCCCGGGAAATGCCCTGCAGTTCCCAGCCTGTTCAGCCTATTGCTAAGGCTTTTTACTGAATGAGGGCATTATTTCCCCACTGAGCCAAAAGACAAAACAACAACTGCATATTAGATTTCCAGCCATCTGTCTTTTCAGAAGAAAAAAAAGAAAAGAAAAAAGAAAAGCCCTCAGTTTTGATAACCCTGACAACAGTATGGGTTTTGTTTCTAAAGAGCTAAGTTTGGAACAAAAAGAAGAAATGAGAAATGCAAGTAAAAAGTAAGAACTTCACACCTGCTGTCCTTTAGGATGGATTACTTACAGAGGTCCTAGTGTGCTCGTAGTGAGCCTTGTGCTTCAGAAGCTGAAAGGTGCTAAGTGCATGAGCTGTATTATTCAGCACAGCTAGAATACTTAGAAACTGACTCGCTGAAGTCTCCAGCATTCAACATCTACCTTCACTCCAATGCCAAAATCCACTGCCTTCATTTGATAACTTTTCAGTTTTTAATTCTTAAGTTAAAATGTTTTTACTATTATCACTTTTCATTGCCTTGTAAGAATTTATCATAACCATACCCTTCCTTGCAAAAGGGAGAAAATGCAATGAATAGAAACAAATAATTTGGCCTCTTTCTCTAATTCATGCCTCAATGCTCCCAGCATGCGTGGTAAGTCCCAGGCCTGGAGGCAGCAGTGTTCTTATTCTTTTGGAAATTTAATTCACGGAGATGTAAACGTACTGCTCTTTCCCTTGCCTGTCCTCCCTTGTGGCTTTCCTCCTCCCTCCCCCCTTGTTCTTCTCCTTTCCATTCTCTTGCTTTCATTTCTCTTCCTTTCCTAGGGGTGCGCAGCGTGTATCACAGATGATTATACCCACGTTGACCTATCATTTTCATGGTCTGGGTCAGAATACTTCAGATCGAGTTGCTTGCAGAGTCCTAGCAGCAAATACATATCTTCATATAGTAAGGATAGATTAAGGGCTAACGAAAGGAGAAATCTTGTTCTTTCTTTGTGTCTCCAGGGTAAAGGCTGACACAGATCATGAAGTAGGGTTTCTGCCCACCATCATGACAGAATAAATGATACTGAACTAGACCTCCCACTATAAGTAAACAACCAATCAACCAACCAAATGAACAAAAAAACCCTGATGAAATATGTGAAGTAAAACTTTTCAGATATTAAAAATAGGCAGCAAAGGATTGTGATCCCTGACATAAGGGAAACAAGTAAAGCGAACCTTATGATTATTTCAGCTTTTCATCTGGAGGCAGTTTTTGGACTGCACCCAGGGGAAACCCAAGCAGAAACTGGAGGCCTACTGAGTTGAGAAGACAGAGATTAGAGTTTGGGGAGGCTGATACACCTAGAGGGTATAGGTAGGGGAGATACCAGAGAAGAGGGAGCTATATAGAACTCCAGAAATGTGCACAGAAGTTCCATTAAGTCCTTGGATAAATGCTAAGCTGTATGTGCAAAGAGCAAAACTCCATAAGGTCAGGAAATGAACAACTTCAAAAAAGCTTTAAGCTGAACAATTCCTAGGTCTTATATAGGGTAGGGACAGCTCACATTTAAATTTTGGCCAGCCAGAATGAAGATACTGTACCTTGTTAAACACTGGGAAATTTGGTGAGGACTCTAGAAATGCAATAGGGCCACATTAAACCCGTTCTAACAAAGCTTAAAATAAGCCTCAGGAATATCAAGCTAATCAAACCACTTTACTTCCTGTCAAATCAAAATTTAACACTTATTGACGGAAGATAAAATCCAGACATTCAACAATGTAACATTCAAAATGTTCAGCATTCAATAAAAATAACTAGACATGTAAAGAAGCAGGAAAATGTGACCCATAATGAGGAGAAAAATCAACAAAGATCAGTAGACCCAGAAATAAATCCAGATGATGGAATTATTAGGAAAGGACTTTAAATCTACTCAAGAATTTAAAAGGGAACAAATAAAATGTGCAGAATGGCTATATTAACATTAGAAAAATGTAGTTCAGGATGAGGAATATTACTAGATAGAAAGAGGGATGTTTTATAATGAAAAAAGGGCCAATTCATCAAGAAGACACAATTTTAATACATATGCACCTGATAACAAAACTTTAAATAACATGAAACCAGTCAATCAGGAAATAACAACATATATAGCTGCTGTTTTAAATGAAAAAGTAAAATACTGCACAGCTATTTGCAAGCTAATGTTTATCATCATAGATTTATTAAGTAAACCATCCTAGGGCATTATTGGGGTGACAGGAAAACAGTTTAACAAATTTGGCTTTGACCTCAAGGAGCTCACAATTGAGTTGAAATACAGAACACACATGCACACACACGCAGACTAAAAGATTAAAATATGTCTTGTGCATTTTTCCTTTAACTTCTGCCTTTCAATTTTTGAATCAAAGAAATCATTAAGCTCCTGTTGGCTGTTTTCCATCCTGAAGTATTAGTTCTTGGCCTTACAAACATCATAGTAGCTGCTTAGTCATCCCTGCTATGCCAAGTGGTTACATGACCACCCTCCTAGGTTCAGCTAGAACCCACAGAACTGGGAACATGATGATCATTGTTAACATTGCATAAGACCAGAGATCTACTTTAGGGTTCCAATAACGCTTGCGATGCGCTGCAGTAGGCTGCCTGTTTCCTACTCATTCTCAAAGCAAGCATTGAGCTATTAGGGCACTCACATTAGGAGAATACTTTAAAAAAAAAAAGATTAGTTCTCAGAGTGATTCACACTCATTATGGTTAATTGAAACAGTAAAGCCCCACTTAAGATGAGAAAGGAGCCACTCCTTCAGAAAAATCATTCTCAAATATCCACTTTATACACACAATTTAATCTTTTAGAATTCAGTCATATTTCCCAAGGAAACAGCCTGGACGTAGTGTTGGGAATAGAATATATTACCCTTTAAAGAGCCTTTTTAAAAATCCAAGCTCAGCTAACAGGAAGGGCTTTTTATTGCCTTTTAAATGATTAAATATTTTTATGCCATGTCTTTCCAAGAAAGATTAAAGTAGCTTACCAACAAACCTCCTACAGATCTTAGCGGGTTCCAGAAAGGAAGGAAAGAGGCTGAAAGATATGTCTCTTCTAGTCTTGCCTGAGAGTGAGAGCTTGCCTCTAAAGCTTGCTCCCATCTCTGTGGAACATAGACTATGAGCCTTGGAGTGAAATAAATTGGGATAGACTCCCAGCCTCTTCACCTAAAACCCCTGTGTCTCAGATGGTCAAGAAACACCATGGAGCCCGCCCGGGCATGGCTCAGCAGTTGAGCGTCGACCTAGGATCCAGGCGATCGGAGTTCGATTCCTGGTCAGGGCACATGCCCAGTTGCGGGCTCGATCAATGACTCTCCCATCATTGATGTTTCTATCTCTCTCCCTCTCCTTTCCTCTCTCTGAAATCAATAAAGATATATTTAAAAAAGAAAGAAAGAAAGAAACACCATGGAGCCATATTTTCTTCATCTATAACATACTTCACTCACAGACACACAACACAAATATTAGTTCTCTCCTTCATGCTCTCTTCACACCTCTATTAGAGGCCTTGCTCTTCTATACTGTTACATGACCATGTGTCTTAGATATTTTGAGATCTGGAAAGTTGGTCACTGTTCTTACTGTTAGAAATGTACTTGTCTACTTCCTTCTTTTAAGGGAAAGGCTATATCTTATTTACCTACTTCCTGGCACAGTGTCTGCCATGGAGGAGATGTCAATATACTGTTGTTAAATAAAGCCCTTACTCTTTTTCAGAAGTACTCAACAAGCTCTCTTTAGAGAAGAAAAACAACACAACTCCAGTTTCTCTTGCAGCTCCCTCAGACAACCAGTCCTTTTTGGGGCGGAGGCCACAGCACTCTGATGCAGGAGAGGGTGAAAAGCTTTGATGTCAGGCCCTGTATTTTAGTTCCAGCTCCTCCACCTGGGTGACCTTGAGCCATCAAATGAGGAGATGTGTGCACACTGGCCAGGGTAGGCCTGGCTCACGGGAAAGACACAGGATATTTTGTCTCTGAGCTGTCCCCTGCTCCTACCCAGATTACACTCTTAGATCTAAAACTGACCCCTCTACAAATGCTGCCTGGTCCACTTCTGCTCCATCACCAGTCACTCTACACTGCAGTCTGGTCCATTTCCTGCACACTTCATTTTCCTGCTTTGTTGTCTTTGATTCCACATGGAAACAGAGCATGGTAATTGCAGGCCTGGTTTTTGGGAGAGGTCCTGGCTGTTCCGACAGCACTGCAGCAAATAAAACGGGATATTTCCTACCTTCCTTTTATTTTTGTTCCTTAAGAGAAAACAAATTAAAAAGGCTGTCTGAGGAGATCCCCATCTCTGAAATTGTGGGGTACAGGGTACGACATTGGCTCAGAGATGAACTGACTGTCGTCTGCTCTTCGAGACACCACTGTCTGGGACTTCTGAATATATCTTTCATTTGTAACAAACTGGCTAATGACTTGTTCCAAATCAAAGTGGTTGTGAATATTTTGAGGATTAGTGTTCAACAGTTGTGAGTTTTAAAATAGATCAAATTCCTTCATTCTCCCTTCTAGTATTTCATGGTAGAAAACAGGCAGAGAGAAAACATACAGAGGGATAACATGAACTGGTCTTGTTAAGCCTCTTCTAACACTGAACTCACCTATTTGCAGCCACTCATTGTCTCCTTCTTTTCCTTCCTCTCTCTCTCCCACCTTTCTTCCTTCTCTCTGCTATTGCCTAAAACGTAAAAATGAATAAGAGGAAAACATGAGGACTCATAAACTTGAATGTGGCTTTTGGATTATGTAAGAAGT
Source organism: Miniopterus schreibersii (assembly GCF_964146895.1). NCBI lineage: Eukaryota > Metazoa > Chordata > Mammalia > Chiroptera > Miniopteridae > Miniopterus > Miniopterus schreibersii. The sequence continues at coordinate 111,155,312 of NC_138101.1, read as the reverse complement.
TTGGAGCTTGGGAAAATGGGACAGTGTTTATGATATCCCACTGGCCCCTTTTCCCTAACCAAGGCCCTTACCTTCATATAAAAGCCTGCTCCCAGGAATGATGTTTTTAAACTCACACTATAGTGAAAATGACTGATAGGAATTAGTGTGCTGCCTCTCCTAGAGGTATTTTTATTGTCATCACTTTTGAAAGCCAAAGGACATCAAGCATTTAACATTGACTATTAGATAAGAGGTAGAGGTGTTTTGAGGCAAGCGATCCTACCCAAGGCCCCTGAAACTGCCTCTCAATTATTTAGAGAGGGAAATAATTAAAACAATCATTATTCTTTTTTCCTCATCTACCTGTATTGGAGATATATATATATATATAAATTAAAATATTGTAACTTAAAATATTTTCAAAAACAAAGCATTCACACTGGTTACAAATAGAGAGGACCTCCTCCCCACACTGCCATTTGTGAACTAAATATAGTATAGTAATGAATAATCAGACTATGGCTAGCAAAGCGCTATATGTGGGTTGCCTCTACAGAAGACTAGAGTTTCTCATGGGACAAGTCTCTGCCATGCATGGGATGTGATGTCTAGGGAACATCAGGGGCTCATGGATTCTTTTTTCTCAGGGAAAAACTGCAATACCCGATAGTTCTGGGTAATGAAGATTTGGGCAAAATGTCTAGCTTTCAGGAACCCTAAGCATCTGGGCTGAACACAGAAATGTTGGGACAAAATAATTGACACCAAACATCCAGTCCCAAGGAAAATTGAGTCAGGAAGGGCTCAAAATATAAGAAACAGGCCTCCAATGTGCTGTGACTACTGTTTTTACTGAGTAAAGGGAAAGAACAACTCTAGCTGGTTGACCATGCCAAAAAGACCAGCCTTGTATGCAGAAGTAAGAGACGCACAAAAAATGAACTTAATTACACTTGCCGTTTATTGAATGTTTCCACTATACCTGGGAGATTATATGTTTTACCTCATTTAATTCCCTTAGCTACCTCAGAGGTAGGTGCTATTATTACCTGTGTTTTACAGCTGAGGAAATACAACCGAATAAGTGATGGGACTAAGATACAAATCCATTTTCCCATTGTGTTCTCTCTACTCCTTTGATTGTTTAGTTGAACTGATGCCCAGCTGAGAAGCAGTGAGTATAAAGTAAGATGGCTGGACAGTAAGGAGAACTGTGGTCTTGTTGGGAAGGGGTGGCAGGGTGAAGAGGGTGGGCAGGGACAGACCCTAAACAATTTATAATGCCCAGTGTTGCAAGTCATGCACATAAGCACTGGATGCTACCTGACTATGAACGAGACCACAAAACCTGATCTTGGGTGAAGCAGAAGGATGTCTCTGGAAGCCAGCCAGAGAGAGGATAAGGTGCCCCAAGCAGAGGAAACAGCTATGGCAGATCTCAGAGGCAAAAGACATGGCAGGGGCTGCAAGAAGTTCAGTTCTGCTGGAGGGCAGAATGCAGGGTTGGGGGGAGAGGAGCCCAGGTTGTGTGGGGCTTGGTGAACTCGTTTTGACATTGTTCCGAGGCAATGGGAAGCAACTGAAGAGCATTAAGTAGTGAGACTTTTTTTAAAAAAGTGTTTAAAGCAAGTTAAGTGCTGGGATTTTGGCTTAGGTGAGGTGGATCTTGGTTTATTCAACTAGAGAGAGAACACAGGTGTAGTCTGTTTGTTAATTTGAGGTTTAAGCTCTCTTGGTGATGTTCAGAGTGGATCTGAACTTACAGTCTCCTATTTTCCTACACAATGCCTTTCTGAAACTTCTCATTAAATTAAATATGTGAGGGACTGATATCATATGACTGTTGTATTTTATTTCAACTGATATTACAGTGCCTCAGTTCATTCTGTCTGCTATAACAAAATATCATAGGCTGGGTGGCTTATAAACAGAAATTTACTTCTCACAGTTTTGGAGCCTGGAAGTCAAGGGACTGGCAGATAGGGTGTCTGGTTAGGGAAAGCTTCTGGTTCATAGATGGCCATCTTTTCCCTGTAGCCTAACTCTGTCTTTCCCCTAGGAACCCTTAGTATTCACTAATTCTGTGTTTGTGGTAAATTTATAGAATGTAACTACCACAAATAATGAGAACTGGCTGCAGTTACCATTCATTGAGAGAGTCTTAAAGGCCAAATAATGTGCTAGAACTTCATTTAAATTAATCCTAATTCTCAATAACCCTATAAATGAAATTTCGTTATCTATAATTTATAGATAGTAAAACTGAGGCCTAATAATTTGCCAATGTCACTAAGCTAGCGGGGATGAATCCCAGGCTTAATAGCAGATGACTCTTGTTCTCTTTTCTTTTTCCTAAGTTCATTTTGTGCACTAATCCTAGCTGGTCATCTTGCACAATTCTGCCATATCCATGTGTCTTACTCCCGGGGGGTGTCTTTCCCACTGGGTTTAGCATAATACTCCCCAAAATCTTTTATCCACTCCACAAACACACACACGGACATTCCCCATTGATTTAGGGCACTTTTATAAAGACAGTGCCACATGTTTGATGCTCTAACCACATCCTCCTTCTCCTCCTCTTCTGTACTGATCAGGCTTCTGGCGGCCACTGGAGTTAGGATGTCAGGCCAAGCAAAAATGTCTCCTAGCATGAGAGGGCAAAATGGAGAAAGGGGACAAAAGACAAAGAATAGGGACAGGATGGACTTAGAGAAGGAAGAGCAAAAGTGATAACGGGAACAGGCAGCCTTGTCTGTTCAGAAGATGAGTGGAAGTAAAGAGAAAGACTAAGGGTGAGAATGCAGAGGAGCAGACCCTGAGATGCACCAGTCACTGATGCATCTTGTGTAATTCTTTATATTTGAAAATCACTTTCATTTCTATGATCTCATTTGTATATCACAACCACTCTGCATAGGTGAAGGACACATTTGTTTTCTACTTTACTGGTGAGAAAACCAAGGCATGAAAAGCTCTAGTGATGTACTCAAGATCACAAAATTTTAATTTACTTCACATCCAAAATAGGCTATTTATATCACACAGCAAAATTCAGTAATTGCTTTCCTATTATTTTGATTTTTAAGCCCAATATCATGAATAGTCTATCAGGCAGCAAATATATTTTCCTTTATTTTATGCTTGAACCATATGACTGTTTCAATACTTTTAATTAGCTACAGCTTCTTAAATTTTATTGCTCATGTTGAAACATTTGACTAAAATATAGCAAAACTGCTATTCTTTTTAAGGGGGTCAAAATGTTTTCAATGGATGGAAACATGTTGTGAATAAAGATGAAGGTGGCTTTGTTGTACTCTTCTGGAATCTTGCTAGGGATATTACTAAAGTCAAGAATAGATCAGGAATGAAGAAAATATAGGAATATAATAACTTCCATGGAAAATTGAAATAATTCCTTTTAAAGTTTACAGATTTTACCCTGATGATAAAACCTTGAAGGATGGGTTCTTTCCAGATATAATGGTGACAGCCACAATAGGATTTTTATGCAACTGTGATTGATGTCAGCAGGTCCAGACAGTGATATTTTATTCCAAATTTAACAGACATTTATGTAACTGATTCAAATGGAAGAAGCCCTGGGCTAGATGGGGCTGAGAGATGTACAAAAGGAAAACACAATCTGTGAAGGTTTTTGGGCCAGTAAGAGATTGAGATTCCATTGATGAGGCCTCTCAGTGCTATCATGTCATCTCTGCTTCCCACAAACCCTGACGGAACATTATAGGGCATAGTGGTTCTCCCTGTTGCAAGAAGAGGATATCTGCAGAGATTCAGTGACTTCCCCAGTGACCAGGTGGCTGCCCCAACTGCGTGTAGGCCTTCTTTCTTAGATTGAAGAACTCCTGTCACTAACTAGACAGGAAACAGCTAGAGAATAACTGAGTCACAGCCTAAAGTTGGGTTCAAGTCCAAGGTACAGATACCTGCTTCCCTCAATGGTACAGGAATTGAGAATGAGGACAAGAGCCTTTTGGGTTATAATGGGTTATGCTTAAGAGAGAGGACAAAAATGAACATTTTAGTGTTTTTTTTAACAAGCGAGGTGGTGTGGAAATGTTTGCAAGGAGAAAACACCTTTTTTTTTTTTTTCATGTAGAATTTGCTTGACTAGTTAACAGAACTTTTCTTTCTTGGGCTAAATGTAGTCAGTTCTATTATATATCCTAAAGCCCCTGTCTGTCCTGGCGGAGACATGTGAGCACTTCCAAGGGCCTGGAATGTCCCAAGAGGGTAAGAATAGCCCACAATGAGAGATGACTCCTGCTGTCTTCTGGTTACTGCAGTTGTCAAGAACACTTTGCCTTAGAGGCAAACAGCTCGAGGGCCTTCTCAACTCAGAGACAGAAAAACTGACCTCTTGCTCCTAGGCTCAAATCTTTCCTTTCATATTTCCAGCTTTCATTTTTAAGCCTTTTGTAGGTAACATACATCTATTCTTCCAAAGGTTTTCCACCTTCTTGGAGACCACAGGCTTCTGACGTCCCCAGCAGCCTTGAGTCTGTGACATTCTGGAAGCATGGACCGTTTGGACTTGCTTGGGTTCCTTATCATCACATTAAACTGCAACATGACTATTGTGGGTGAGTACAGGAAACACCCCCAGAGCTCTTATTCTGTTTTTCGCTTTTATTGGTTTCCCACACTTACCCCAACACAAAAGCATATGCACCGCTGGAGCAAAAGGGGGCTATGGGTCCAAGCTTCTGGTTGCACCATGGTTCCACTATCATTTAAGGAAGGCTGGGTGTGAGTGTTTTTTCTCTCCTGGGGCCTCTTATTGCTGACATGCTGGTGATTCTGAAGACCGAGCAGGTAAAAGGGGTAACACTTCTCTGGCTGCATTACCAGGAAAAGGAACAATACAGCAACAGTTAAAGAGAAATTAATGCCTCAGTTATGCTTTCTTCTTGTTCATCTTTTTACAGTTTAATCTTGAAGCTTAATTTGTAAAAATTAGCAATTTCTCTTGAGCTTTAAACTAAATCCCAATTTTAGTTTGGTTATTTTATTTTATTTTATTTTTGACAAAGAAAATAATAAGGATTTCTGAGTTTAGTGCAGATAAGACATATTTTTAGAGAAGTATAGATGTCCTGGAAAAAAGGATTGAGAAAAAAGGATGTCACTGATATTTTTCTTACTCATTATTTTGTAGAATTTAAACAAAATCAACTTGGTCTTTAAAAGTTTGAGTCAATAACTTTATCACGAAATAATATTCTTTAACTGCCTTCATTTATAATAGAGTTTTGTTTTTCTGCTATCTGATGATGTTTTCTATATCTTATCACAGAAAAAAATATTTACAAATTATTTTGACTGAGTCTTAAACATGTTTCAAAATAGTTGATTCGTGACATGAAAAGAAGACTTTTGAAGTTATTTTGATTCCCCAGATTGGCCACATTTATTCATGATAAGTTGAAAAAAGACAAACCTCATTAATTCATAATAACTGAAATAGGGGAAAAGGGATTCTGAATTACTAAAAATTCTGAAAAATTTAATGTTCTTAAATTTTTGAAATCCTCACTCAAGAACATATTTATTGATTTTTAGAAAGAGGGGCAGAGAGAGAGAAACATTGATTGGTTGCCACCCATAACATGTCTTGACGGGGGATGGAACCCGAAGCCTAGGTATGTGCCCTGACCAGGAATCAAACCCGCCCCTTTTTGGTGTATGGGACACACTCCGACCAACTGGGCCATCCAGATAGAGTTTAAAGAAATTTGATTCCAAGGGCCATAAAGCAATGTTAAATACAAGCCCTGTGACCACCACCACCCCCTGCCCTGTGTGGCCCGTGTGGCTCAGTGGATTGAGCTTTGTCTTATGTGCCAAGAGGTAACTTTTTAGATTCCTGGTCAGGGCACATGTTTGGGTTGTGGATTGATCCTCAGTAGGGGGCGTGCAGGAGGCAGCCGATTGATGTTTCTATCTCCTTCTCCCTTTCCCCCCTCTCAAATCAATAAAAACATATTTTAAAAAACAACTACAAGCCCTGTTATTAAATGAAGGCCTTGTCATAAATAAAGAGACCATTATTGTAAATAAAGACTTGCTGTATTTGCTATTCACAGTTACAGGAATGCACTAACATCCTTTAAGAAGCTTAATTTCCTAGAAAAGTAAGATCTTATTTGCATTATATTCTCAGCCCAACTTTCTTTCTAGACTAGTCCAGGAAACATTACCAAAAGGCTAAACTAGCAGAGTCAACTTAAACATTTTTAGTATTTATGCTTCTTTAAAATCTGCTAATCTCAAAGCACTTTACAAACAAGTAGAAGTTCACGCAGTGTCTGACACAGTTAGTGCTCGATAAATATTTGTCACATGTGCTAACTAGCTGATACTGTTGCTGTGACTAAAATGCATGCTTATGGACCTTATACTTCACTATCAGCGCCAGTACATACTTAAGCGTTGTTAGAAGGAAGTTTCTTTCCATGATGGTGCCCATCCTGCCTCCTCTTTTCCAGGGAAGATCTGGCTTATCCTCATGATCCTGCTGAGAATGGTGGTGATCATCGTGGCCGGGTCCGCCGTCTACCAGGACGAGCAGGAGAGGTTTGTGTGCAACACGCTGCAGCCAGGATGCGCCAACGTCTGCTATGACATCTTCTCCCCAGTGTCCCACCTGCGCTTCTGGCTGGTCCAAAGCGTGTCTGCTCTCCTCCCGTCCGCCGTTTTCAGCGTCTACGCGCTGCACAAAGGAGCCGCGCTCGCCGCCCGGGGAGCCTGCGGGCCCGAGGCCCCGAGCTCCGCGGACGCGCGCGGCCCGCCGCCCTGCAGGGCGGGGCGCGGCCGGGTGGTGCCGGACTTCTCCTCCGGCTACATCGTGCATCTCTGTCTTCGGACCTTGGCGGAGACAGCTTTCGGGGCCTTGCATTACCTCCTCTTCGGATTCTCGGTCCCCAAGAGGTTTTCCTGCGCTCACTCTCCCTGCTCTGGCGCGGTGGACTGCTATGTCTCTCGGCCCACGGAGAAGTCCGCCCTCATGCTCTTTCTCTGGGCACTCAGCGCGCTCTCCGTGCTGCTCAGCGTGGCCGACCTGCTCTGCAGCCTGCGCACGAGGACGCGCAGGGTCCTGGGACCCCCCGAGGGCCCTGGGGGGAGGAAGCGGGCTCCCTCGGTGCCGGACTGGCCTGGGGAGGAGAGGGAGGCACTAGCGCACTCTGGTCCGTGGACCGGAGGTCACAGTGTCCACAGCTCCTGTGGTCAGTCTGTTGTGTCAGGGCGGATGGAGTTTCCAGATGAAGAGAATGAGGGGCTGTCCTTAGCCAGCGACAAGCTGCCCAGGGCTTGCACAGATCCTAGGGGCAGGCCCCGCGCAGAGGCCCCTCAAGACTCGAGAAACGAGCATCCCGGCCCTCCCGAGCATCCCGGCCCCGAGCATCCCGGCCCCGAGCATCCCGGCCCCGAGCATCCCGGCCCCGAGCATCCCGGCCCTCCCGAGCATCCCGGCCCCGAGCATCCCGGCCCCGAGCATCCCGGCCCCGAGCATCCCGGCCCCGAGCATCCCGGCCCTCCCGAGCATCCCGGCCCCGAGCATCCCGGCCCCGAGCATCCCGGCCCCGAGCATCCCGGCCCCGAGCATCCCGGCCCTCCCGAGCATCCCGGCCCCGAGCATCCCGGCCCCGAGCGCCCCGGCCCCGAGCGCCCCGGCCCCGAGCGCCCCGGCCTTCCCGTGCATCCCGGCCCCGAGCGCCCCGGCCCCGAGCGCCCCGGCCTTCCCGTGCATACCGGCCCCGAGCGCCCCGGCCTTCCCGTGCATCCCGGCCCCGAGCGCCCCGGCCTTCCCGTGCATCCCGGCCCCGAGCGCCCCGGCCCCGAGCGCCCCGGCCTTCCCGTGCATCCCGGCCCCGAGCGCCCCGGCCCCGAGCGCCCCGGCCTTCCCGTGCATCCCGGCCCCGAGCATCCCGGCCCCGAGCGCCCCGGCCCCGAGCGCCCCGGCCCCGAGCGCCCCGGCCCCGAGCGCCCCGGCCCGCCCCGCCGCCCGCCCGCCCGGCACTGCCCGTCCAGTCCGAGTCAACTCCTGACCCGCCGGCCTGGCGCCCAGAGCGCCCCCCTCCTGGTGGCCAGGAGGTCCGAGTGGGTGTGAAAAGGGCGGCCAGGTAGCGCAGTGACCGAGAGAAGGCTGGGACGCGAAGGTGCAGCATTACCTTGGCACGTGGGAAATCTTAATGTCCCTGGGGAACGTCAACGGGCAGGAAGGCCGGCTGGCCTGCGACAAGGACGCGGTGGCAGCCTTGCGTCGATTTCAGCTGGATAACCCTTTCTGCTGCGGAGCCCACAGTGGGACTGCAGGCTACACCGATTCGTTGGGAAGTGTCGGGTTACTTACCGCTCATGTACTCCCTGGTCTATTGTCTGTCCTTTACCATAATATGTGCTTTATGTAAAGCATGTTCTTTTACATTAACCGAGCTCATTACTGTTCTAAGGTTTTCTGGTGAGTTGTTATGAGGTTTTGTTTGTTTATTTTTCTGCTTGGATAAAAGAGGCATCTTAAGCATGCCATCAGTAGAGAGACATTAGTTTAACTTCTCCAAACACCTTTAATAAAATTAATGCTGATTGCTTACGGTATTCCACTTCATACTTCATTGTGTTAGAGGAGAAATGACAAATGCAGAAAATACGACCAGTTGGGGTCTTTGGGGGCGTCTTTGAGGGCTTTTGCATGGGGATGGAAGGTGCACAGGAGGTGGGTTGGGCCCTGATTTGCTTGTTTTCCCCCCTGCCTGTGTCTCTGAGTGGTTGTCCTCACTGATTAGAGGAACTACTTGTGCTGTTGATGAGTGGCCCTAGCATTGTCCCACGTTTCTAGTTTGGGTTTTGTCTGTGTCCTTTAGAGAGTTGTACAGTTCAGGCTGTGCTAAGTCTTCATGTTCCTGTGCAGCGGAGGGGAAGCACTGGCAGTGCCGTGGGTTCAGCTCCTGCTCCCGCTTTGTGTGTGTGCATTAGGCGCAGAGAGCTGCCTCTGCTCTTGGATGGGCTTCCCACAAGCTCCTTGCTGCACTTCTCCGTGTTGCTCTGGTTTTTGTAACTCTGTTAGAGCTTTAGTGCTGCCTTTAATTGCCTGATGAGAAGATGCAGCGCAGCAGAAAGAGCCACTGTGGGACAGGACAAACCTGCTCACCCTTATTAAGAGAGGAGGATGAGCCGTCTGTTATGGTTCCAGAACTGACAAGTACCTGCTGTCCCCAAGCCCAAAACGGCCGAGGAAGACAAATTGACCTCACCCATTCAAATAATGAAAAAGGTGAACAAATGTACTCATGAAACCAATGAACACTGTTAACCGTTCTGAAGAAGACTTTGACAATGAAATATATGCCAGGATGGAGAGTAACATCCCATTAACTATATCTACAGGATGTGAAAGCAATTGGTTAAAACTTAAAATATCATCCAAAATTGATTTTGGCATAAAACTATTTGAATGAATGTGCCTATATATATATATATTTAAATATATCTTTATTGATTTCAGAGAGAGGAAAGGAGAGGGAGAGAGAGATAGAAACATCAATGATGAGAGAGTCATTGATCAGCTGCCTCCTGCACGCCCCCAACTGGGGATCGAGCCCGCAACCTGGGCATGTGCCCTGACCAGGAATCGAACCCTGATCGCCTGGATCCTAGGTCGATGCTCAACCGCTGAGCCATGCCCAGCTGGGCAAATGTGCCTATATTTAATATATGCAGTAAATCAATTTCTCTCTCCTTTGCTCCTCAATTCATTGAAACTGTGAGCCATGACTCAGACCCCTTTCTTCAATACTTAGATCAATGTCTGCACATAACAAATAAATGTGATTTTTGAGTCTTGATATTCCTAAAGTATTCAGGAGCCAATCTGGTTTTTGTTTCTTACGCATGCAATTCTGGTGGACTTCCCAAGGTTGGGCATAGCCTTAGAGATATAAGGGTTCTCTAGGACTTCATTATTGATTTTTCCCCCTAAATCAATACATGGCTTTTATTGTATCTTTAAAATATCACAAGTAAGCCTGAGGAATCATCAGGCATCTTGTTGTTTAGCTTGATGAATAAGATCTAAGCCAAACGACTTGGATCTTATTCGTCAGCCTGCTCAACTGTTCCTTTTTCAGAAACATAAATACCATCTAAAATTTTTCTGATATCCTTGTTTTTAACTGTTCTGACTTGCTGAATCAAAGCAGCTGAATTTGATACAAATTCCATGTTGCTCCCTTCAAGAATCAACTCCTCTTTCTAGGCTTGAGATACTGAACAAGCAATGTCTGACCTCATCTGAACCCTGTGGATATATTTTTCACCCAATAGAGTTCTGATTTCATCAGGAGAACCATTCTCCTGAATAATGAAATTGATGGGGAAGTGAATGTACACATACTTCATCTTATAATGGAAGCCCAGTGTAACACCCTTGATCATGTTCTGTACATGACAGTAGATGGTGCAAACGGTAGCCAGTTCCTTTCTATTTTCCCACAGTTTGTCAGCCCAGAGCCTCTTCTTTTTCTTTCCAAGGAGACTGAATTCTACATTGATGTGATCCAAGTCCCTCTGCAGGGTGCCCCTGGGGCCCTTCACAACTGTACATCCCTTCAGAGTGATGTCCACATTTTCTGGAATGTCAACAGTCTGATTGTTGAGAATGGTCTTCATCCTCGCAGCAGCTGTGACAAAGAGCTTCATTACTATTTTAAAAGTAAGCCCCACAGGCCCCTCAAACAACCCAGTATTAGCATTGATAATGTTGATTAATGGAATCGACTCAGTTTGGTAGTATGCATCCAGTCAGGGTGCCTGGACAATAGCTAGGAAAGGAAGGTGGGAAATGCTGAGCTGGAGTTCTTTCTCAGCCAGGGTCTGAGTGAGAACTAGGCAGAGCATGTCTGTGCCCTTTTCTTACCAGGGTCTATGCTCAAGTTTGGGTTTACAAACAAGTGTGATTTTATTTGGGTGGCACTAGGAAGGGCTGCTTTGGTCACTCTGCTGATGTCCACAATCTCACTATCAGAGAATCAGAGACGAGTTTGTCCCATGGAAAAGTATATATACTATTCAGAGCTATGGGTGCTAAGAGGGAAGGGGAGAGGTAAGGAGTCAAAGGTAGGAGTCTGGGTTCTTATCTCATGTCCATCATTACTTAGCATGTCACTTCATTCCTCTGGGCCTGCTTCCTTCTCTGAGTGACAAGGGACCCAGGCTGGATGGTTCCTTACTATTCTACAAGCTTAGAATCCATCAATGAGATGGGCAGCTGTCAATCATTTTAACCTAAGAGGGGTTAGTTCTCCAGGTCCTTCCATCCAGATAACTGCCTAAGCACAGGTTAAGATAAAATGAAGGACAGAACAAGAGAGGCCTGTGTGTCCTGGGAAGAGCTGCCTTGTAAGAGAGATGGGGATCCCATGGAAAGTTGGAGGGAGCTGAAGACAATTCACTGACTTCACGCCCTATTGAATGATGGCAGAGGGCTTAGTTGACAGACACTAGGGTCATCTGATGTGACCCCATCCTATGAGGAGCAAGCTTGCAAACACAGCTTTGAGTATTCTGGAACCTAAATGGCTGTGTTAGTGTGACTGTGAACGCACTGTCGGAAAATGCAGACAGAGACCCTTCGCTTCTCTTTTCTGTCATATAGGACACCTAGTTTTGTAACTTAGGTTTTGGAGCCTTTAAAGATCTTTTCCAGATATTTAAGGGGAGGGAAAAATCTTAGATTATATCTAAAAGGTAAAAAAAAGTAGAAAATCATGTGACTATCAATCTTCCTTTTTAAGATTTTAACCTGCTTCTCTGCATCTTTGGCACAATGATTAATGAAAGATTGTTCATGAGTTTGTGTCCCTACTCCAGAGAGTTACTGAATCACCATTTGCCTAAGGCAGAGGCTATAGCAAGTTAAGGTAATTGTAGCCACTGTAACAGGTATTCCCAATCTTAGCTACTTAATACAGAAGTTTCATAAAGTACAAAGTGAGTGTTCCTGATTGATGGGCAGCTTTCCTCTGGGTGGTAACTCGGGGATCCTTCCATCCTGTGGCTCTATCATCTTCCATCCATAAGCCAAGTTGCTGTGGCAGGGACAAGTACAGTGCTATAGGTCAGGCCTGGAGAGGGCACCAGCTTTTCTGGCACATTCTCCAGTGAAAACTCAGTCCTGACTGCTCTGGAGGCTGTTATGTGCCCAGGAAGAAGGAGGAAAAGTCGGGCCAACAGTTAGCCAGTGTTTGCCTCAGGCAGCAACCATCTTCTGGGTACCTGTCCCATAAGAGGTGTTTACTAAATCCTTAGTGACCAACACACTGAGCAAAGACGTTAGCTCAGGTGCTTGGATGCATTGGGGCTGGATAGAAGAGAAAGGATGCGACAAGCTTGAAGAGAACTGACTGAACTAAGCCTAGAATCCACATCTCTTGTGCTTAGGGACTGTCCTCTTAAATACGATTGTTTCAAATAAGAAAGGATCTTAGTTGGTTTAAGTGTGTGTGGGGGTATGTGTCTTAGTTTCACTCTTTGGTCTTTGAACTGTATGAAGTCTAACTTTCCAAGAACTTTAATTCAGAAATTTTCCCAGCTTAGCATCCTCAGGTGGCCTGGCAATGGCGGGAACCCACTGGTGGAATCCAAATGCTGAATCCACGCTATTGCAGCTGGCTGCCTGCTGAAACAAACACAAAAGAAAGATTATGAGGATCAATGAGATTATGCCTATGCTTTACCAAGAAAAGTATTATTTACAGAATTAATAAATATGAGTCTTTTTTTTTTGGTAGGATGTTGCAGTCTAATGTGAGAACTTATTTCAAATTTTCTGAGTATAAATTTGGTTTCAGATAAGAAATGATGAGGAGGGTGGTGCTTTGTAGATGAAGAGAGGGGGCGTCTGGGCTTCTCAAGCACAGACTTGCCCATGATTTCCTACAGTGGAAATGCTTCCCACCCATAATGTCAGCAGCCCCGTCCAGGGGCTGGCTTAGCAGCAGAGTCTGTAAATCCTGCCAGCTATATTTTGGTTGTGCTGTGGGATAAATATTTTCTAGAAATGAAACATATCTCTTCCCCATTTGAAATATACATACACATATATGTATTTTTTTCTTCCTCCTGCCAATCATAGAGCAAATCTCTTCCTCTCTGCTGTGACCCAAAAGAGATATGAGTGGCAGGAAATAGAGCTGAAAGAAGTGACAAAATTTTCTCATAAGCTGAACTTGGATGGAGAAGTAGATGACATGTTTAAAATAGTGAGTGACTGTAAAGACTGTTCTCACCTGGCCATTACATCGATTGGCCGTTCACTTCCTTGGCCATCTTGGAACTGGAAAACTCCATGATTTATCACCCATGTACCACTGGGCAGTTCTCTCCCTTCAATCCTTCTTGCCCCTCTTCTGGAGGCACTCCTGGGTCTTCACACACCCCCTGTATGTGTTTTATCAGTAGGCTGAGGAATATGATCTCAGATCAATAGAGCTATGTTGATAAACCAGTATTTATTGGGCATCGACTCTGCACCTAGCATTTCACTTCTTGCTTCTGTTTCTTTCTATGAAGCTAAAAAAAAAAATCAAAAAAAAAAAAATCAACTTATCACATGAGAAGCCAGCAAAATAGTAGGAAGAATTCTAGCACATGGTTATTGTACCATCGCCACTGTTCAAACAACTCCAATTCCCGTGAACTTTACTTTTCTCAGTGTGGGAATGGGCATAGAAGGACTACCTTACTTAGTGGGCTTGCTGGGAAGCTCATGCGATAGTGGATGGTGGAAGATGCCTAAGAGGGACATAGTCACGTGTCATGGTAAAGCATTTCCTGGGCTGTGAAATTATCTATGCTTGACAGATCACTCTAAGCAGGCCTCTCCAGGAATTTGTGATGATAAGACATTTGCAAGAGGAAGGAATGCTCCCAACCTTCTTCCCCCATCCTTTCTGACCAGCAGAGGCCTTTCTTTTTCTTTTTTATAAAAAAAAAATGTGTTTCAGAGAGAGGAAAGGAGAGGGAGAGAGAGACAGAAACATCAATGATGAGAGAGAGTCACTGGTCAGCTGCCTCCTGCAAGCCCCCTACTGGGGATGGAGCCTGTAACCCCAGCCGAGAATTGAACCTTGATCATAGGTTGATGCTCAACCACTGAGCCATGCCAGCCAGGCCGGCAGAGGCCTTTCTTGGACTATATTTAGGTTGTAATATCTATAAGCACCCAAATGTTAATTTATTATTGGTGGTACTTCTGGACCATTTCCACTCTTCTCCTTTCTTGCTTATGTCTGCACAGAAAAAGAAGGATTTTGGAACTGTCAGCAGCAGATCTAGGAATTGTATTGTTACTTTGGATGACAGAGTGGGTGATAAATGAGGGATAATGAAGAAATCATGGGCAATCTTTTGGGGTTGAGATGCAGCCCTTATTTCTAATTTTTATTTTTGCCCACAAGTGTCTGATCTTGTCCTATTTCCTGGTTTTTCACATGATGACGATGCAAACTGCAAAGGTTTGGCTTGAGATGCAGATTTGTAATAAAAGATGACAGCTGAGGCAGACAATGGTGGAACTAGATTGATATCACAAGTCCTGTGGGTGACTGCTCAGGAAGCCATCTAGTGGTGCCAAGCAAGGACAAATATCTCCCTTCATTTAAGATTCCTTCTTTCAGCTGTTTACTAAAGAGCTACAAAAATCCTTTGGCTGTAACTTGTCAAAAAAGGTATTTGCAAAAGTGTGTGAGGTTTTTCACCTTGCTTTAAGAAATGATGTATTACTTTATGTTTAAGATTTTTTTCTCCTGTTCTTGTGCTTTAGAAAGTTAAAGTGCTTTTGATCTCACAAACAGTATTTGGGAGACAATTAAATGTCTATAAATTGGCCTTCCTCTCCTGGGATACTTGATCCCAAAAAAGCCTTAGGCATTATTCAAGTTGACACCAAGTGTGTTTGGTGCCATTTCTTTCAGAAATGAAAATTCAGTATTTTTATAGAGGTGGTTTGTGGGATTGGCCATTAAAAGGAAATATAGCCCTATGCTAAAGCAAGTTCATCAAGTTTTGTCGTATGCCCGAAGTGGTTCTTCAGAGAGAAGGTTAAGAGAAAGATTAAGACTTGTACTCCAGGGACAAATGTTTCCATTTGCTCATTAGCTGAGAACATTAGCTTTTCTTTGTGTGTCTTCATTTCCTTATTGATAAAAAAAAAGCTGAGAAGGAGTTGTCTACAGGAGACAGATGTTCGAGGAAATGGAATCTGTATTCTTGTTACTGGTTGGGAGTGGGAGAATAAGGAGGAGGGATGAGATTCTGGCTTGGTTTACTTGGTTGCATTCACCCAAAGATAAAACCCTGGTAGAGAACATGGATGCTGATGATCCCTGGTTTAGAAGTGTCCATGTTAAGTTGTTTGTGGAGAATTTAGAAGGAGATGTTTGATGGGGAAGTTGGCTCAGAGAAGGGTTTGGCAGGACATAGGTTTGGGAATCGTCAATATAGAGCTACTGTCTAATCCTTGGGCATTCTTGCCCACATACTACCCTCTGCTTCAGGCAACCCCACACCTTCTTGGTGACCCTAAGGGACAAGAAAGCCAGTGGTGTCAGCAAGTCTATCAGGATCCTTATCGTGACTTCTAAGGGAGTGAATCCCTTGTTTTCCAGTTTAAGAACCAGACCTTTGCCCTGGCTAAGTGGTTAGAGCATGGGTCCCAATCACCAAAAGGCTGTGGGTTTGATTTCCTGTCAAGGGCACGCACGTGAATTATCACTTCCTGCACCCGTCAGGCAGCCAGTCAGTGTGTTTCTCTCACATGGATGTTTCTCTCTCTCTCTCTCTCTCTCTGTGTCTTTCTGTCTCTCTCTCTCTCTCTCTCTCCCTCTCTCTCCCTCCCTTCTACTCTCTCTGAAAAGCAATGAGAAACATATCCTCTGGTGAGGATTAGCAACAACATTATATACATACAGAACAAGGCCACAGCAGATCTTCGGTATTCCAGTTCTCAAATATCTATGCTTGAGTTTACATATTTCTTTAAAACTCTAAACTCCTTCTGTGTTCCCTCTTCTGACATTACCCAGGTTTCTACCCCAAAACATTGAAGGGCTTGATGGTCCGTACCTCGGGGGGCTCAAGTGCTGCTACCCTGTCCCCCTTTGTATTTTCATGTCAGTACAAGAGGGGAGTGCTCAGGTGCCTTACACACTTCATTTGGTGGAAAAAGCAGAGTTACTTGTTACTTAACATTATTTTTATAGGCATGATTTGGTGTTACATCTGATCTCTCTGGTTTGTTTGTTGTTTTTTTAAAACTGTCCTCATACTATTGTTTTTATTTTTGTTCTTGTTGCCTGATTATTTTTTTCAAAAATTAAATTTACCTCTTTTGGAGGAAATATATTTCAATTTCAACATGCCAATATATTTTATTGCCAATTTTACTTTCCAGACACAAATGGGCAAAATGGCCTGGGGACAGTGCTCAGAATGCTGGGAAGAGATGACCAGGGCACTGGTCTAAGGAGGCTGCCTGGCACTGGCCTTTCTGGAGAAAATGGCCCAAGCACCCAAACTGGTGCCATTATAAATTCATGGTCTGTAGTAGGGTCCTTAAAACTGTTTCTCCTACTTTCCTAGTTAGCTCACTTTTGTTTTTTACTCTCCTTATACCTTAGCAATGACAATGGGAACTTCTCAACTGCCCACAACTTTTCAGCCCATTCCCTAACTTCTTGTTTGCATGGCTATATTGCTCATTAGATTCTAACACTTAAGGAGGATTTCCTGTGTGCCAGGCAGTGTTTTGTGCCTTGTCTGGATTGTCTAATTTAACCTGTCACAATGCCCCTATGAGATAGTAGGAATACAGTAGTGATTCTTAGGATTCAGATGAAGAAACTGTGGTTAGAGAAGGTTGTATAAGTTCCAAGTTCCCCACTGTCGCCCTAATGATGGGATAGTGTCTGGGACTGGGTAGGTGTTTGATAAGTAATTTTTAAAATTAATTTTAATATAGGAGAAACTTAAAGCCTTTGGGGCAAAGGCAGCACATAAGAAAGGCTTGAAGACATGTGATAGAGAGAGTTACTAAAGGAATAGTCATTCAAGTCAACAAAGGAACAGACAAAGCACACAGGCGAGGGTATTAGTTCTGGAAGGGGACAGAGGAAAAAGGGCAAGTGTGGAGCAAATAAGGCTCTTCTATGAGAGTGAGGGCGTTTCATAGCCAAGTGTGTATGGAGAAGGTGAGGAGGAGAGGAGTCAAGTCTGGAAAAGCTGCTGCAGGGAATGGGGGAGAAGGTGACCAAGGACACACAGAAGATATCACCTGGTATCCCTGTGGCTGGAGGAGGGCATTTATTAAATGCCTACTACATGTCAAGAGCACAGGTCATGTCATTTGATCCTCCCAGTAGCCCTGTGACTGTTATTTTACAGATAAGGAAACTGAGGCTCACTGCTAACCTTCTTAAGGTCACACAAACTGGGGTAGGAATTTAGATCTGACTCCAAACACCTGTGTTCTTTCCCACTGCCTTCAGCAAGCTTTTGGCTCATTATGAAGAAATGCACTCCTCACACTGTAATCAACTCTTGGCTGACTCAAGGCTTTTTAATCACTCCTTTTCTGCATCAGGAACAGAAGGAGGATGCTTATGGTCACAGAGGTACTACCTTTGCCAACTGCTGATTTTTTAAGCAGAAGAGGATTTTTCATCTGCTTGATTAATTCATTCTATGCGTCTCTCTCTGATTGAGCATGTAGAAGTCTGTTTGCACCTCCCCCTTTATCAGACACTCAACATGTACAGAATCATTTGCTCTGGGCGTAAGTCACTTCAACCATGTGTTTTTACACAACTTAAATTTCAAAAATGATGTAAAACAAAATGCAACAAGTCTTTAAAACAGAGGTGTGAAATGGTATTTCTATCACTCTTGGTATTTTTATTCTAGTTGGTTGGGGTCCACCTATGGCTAATTTTTGAAATTACCCATAAAAGACTCAGCTCTCGAATTGAGTATTCAAACACGAATACCTTTTAAAATCTAAATGCCTTGGGAAGAACTGTTCCCTGTATCAGTCAATTATACTTTGGTGAGCATGACTAACTGATATGTTAGTAAAATATCTCTAAGTGGGGCCATCATAGGTCTAACAAAGACTCTTTTGAGTCAGTCCAAGGTAAAGGAGTGTATGTAGTCTCTTTTGTGACAAGATAGATGGGCTGCTGGAAGACTCAGCTTCTGACCTTACCAATAACCCTGGGTGTATTTCTAACACCACTGTTTCCTAATAAGTTGTTGCTCATTAGGTACTGTTGGATCAGAAAGCATACTTTCTATGTTACATTTTTTTATATCTGACAGAAATTCTGATATGAATAGAGTATGTGTTCTGTTCTGTATTCCTTTCCTTGGAGTCTTGATGGGTTTGATTAGCATAGAGACAAATAATGAATTTTATTATAAGTAAAAGAATGCAGGACAGAATTTGGTACCTGAGAAGGAAATATGAAAGTTATCAAAGGAGGACAGAGAAAGAGGGCTGGAGGATTCCAAAGTCATATTTCACCTGTTTCTCAATTTGGTCCTTGCCCCAACCACAGCACAGTGCTTCCAGATAGGCTCTGGTCCAACAGGGGAGAATTACATAAAATAAACGGTAGAATGGCATCCAAGTTGTTTCAGCAAAGTCTTAATGTGCTAGGGAAAAACACTGCTGATAATCCAAATGGAATTAAGACCTTTTGTTGCCTTGACACTTGCCACACAAGTTAATGAACAGTTTACAGGAAAACTTTAGGGGTCTAAAAAAGAGTTATTGGCTTACTTTAGACCCATCTGTCAACCCCCCCACCCCCCCACCCCCCCCACACAAACCATGGGAAAAAAACCAGAGCCACTTTAAAATGGAATTGGAGTTGTCACCCCAAAGGGACTGCTTTGCATATTTTGTTCCCCAAACCTTTGGAATGATAAAACAGGGCAAAATAATCTTTGGACTGGGTCTAAGCAGCCCTTTTTCCCAAAGAGCTGTTTGCAAAGATAACAAGAAAGCAGTTATCATGACTATTAGACTGATGATCACTGGGCTGAAAATTTAAAACATTATTTAGAATTAACATCACTATGTTTTGCTATCTGTACCAATTGAAATGCCTTCCTTCTATTGAAATAATTGGCCCCCTTCCCTTTCTCATAAATAGCCATTGCCTTTGTCTACTAATTGAAACATTAGTTGGGCTTCTGCCTGAATTAATGATTCTTGAATAGCTTTTTTTAAAAAATTTTATTTTTGTTTAAAATATTACAGATGACCCTTTTTTCTCCCCAATGACCCGTTCCACCCCGTCCCTTCCCCCTCCCCATCCCCTCTCCCCACCATTGTCCGTGCCCTTGGGTTGTGCCTATATGCATATAAATTCTTTGGTTACTCTCTCCCCCTCCACCCACCCGCCCTCCTCAATCCCTCTGACATTCATCAGTCTCATCTATGCTTCCATGTCATTGAATCTATTCTGTTCATCAGTTTATTAAATTCTTTAGATTCCACGTATAAGCAAGATAATGTGAGGTTTGTCTTTCGCTTCCTGGCTTATTTCACTTAGCATAATATTCTCCAGGTCCATTCATACTGTCCCAAAGTGTACGAGATTATTCTTCTTTACAGCTGCGTAGTATTCCATGGTGTAAATGTCCCACAGCTTTTTTATCCACTCATCTACTGATGGACACTTGGGCTGTTTCCAGATCTTAGCTATTGTAAACTGTGCTGCTATGAACATCGGGGTACATATATTCTTCCTGATTAATGTTTTAGGATTCTTAGGATACATTCCTAGGAGTGGAATCACTGGGTCAAACGGCAGCTCCATTTCTAATTTTTTGAGGAACCTCCATACTGTTTTCCATAGTGGTTGCACCAGTCTGCATTCCCACCAGCAGTGTACTAGGGTTCCCCTTTCTCCACACCCTCGCCAGCACATGTCCTTTGTTGATTTGTTGATGGTAGCCATTCTGACAGGTGTGAAGTGATACCTCATTGTGGTTTTAATTTGCATCTCTCTGATGATTAGCGGCGTTGAGCATTTTCTCATGTGTCTCTTGGCCATCCGTATGTCCTCTTTGGAGAAGTGTCTATTTAAGTCCTTTGCCCATTTCTTAATTGGGTTGTCTGTCTTCCTCTTGCTGAGTGCTATGAGTTCTTTGTACACTTTGGAAATTATCCCCTATCAGATACATCCTTAACAAATATGTTTTCCCAGACCGTGGGATTCGTTTTTATTTTGAGGCTGTTTTCTTTTGTTGTGCAGAAGCTTTTTAGTTTGATGTAGTCCCATATGTTTATTTTTTTCTTTTGTTTCTCTTGCCCTAGGAGATGTATCAGTGAAAATTCCACTACGTGGGATGTCTGTGACTTTACTGCCTATGTTTTCTTCCAGGATTTTTATGGTTTCGTGACTTACATTTAAGTCTTTTTTCCATTTTGAGTTTATTTTTGTGTATGGAGAAAGTTGGTAGTCTAGTTTCATTCTTTTCCATGTATCTGTCCAATTTTCCCAGCACCACTTATTGAAGAGACTGTCTTTACTCCATTGGATACTCTTGCCTCCTTTATCAAATATTAACTGACCATAATGGCGTGGGTCTATTTCTGGGGTTTCTGTTCTGTTCCATTGATCTATATGCCTGTTGTTGTACCAATACCAGGCCATTTTGATTACAGTGGCTTTGGAATATAGTTTGAAGTCTGATAATGTGATTCCTCCCACTCTGTTCTTTTTTCTCAAGATGGCTGCAGCTATTCGGGGTCTTTTTTGGTTCCATATAAATTTTCGAAATGTTTGTTCTAGGTCTGTGAAATATGCTGTTGGTTATTTTAAAAGGAATTGCATTAAATTTATAAATTGCTTTGGGTAGTATGGACATTTTAATGATATTAATTTTTCCAATCCACGAGCATGGTATATTCTTCCACTTGTTTAAATCTTCGTCTATTTCTTTATTCAGTGTCACGTAGTTTTCCGAGTACAGGTCTTTTACATCCATGGATAAGTTTATTCCTAGGTATCTTATTTTTTTAGTTGCAATGGTAAATGGTACTGCTTTTTTGGTCTCTCTGAAAGTTCATTGTTGGTGTATAAGAATGCCATTGATTTCTGGATGTTGATTTTGTATCCAGCTACCTTGCCAAATTCGTTTATCAAATCTAGTAGTACTTTAATGGAGTCTTTAGGGTGTTCTATGTACAATATCATGTCATCTGCAAATAATGACAGTTTTACTTCCTCCTTTCCAATTTGGATACCTTTTATGTTTTCTTCCTGTCTGATTGCTATGGCGAGGTTTTCCAGTACTATGTTGAATAAGAGTGGTGAAAGTGGACATCCCTGTCTTGTTCCGGTTTTTAATGGAAATGGTTTTAGTTTTTGCCCATTGAGTATGATGTTGGCTGTAGGTCTGTCGTATATGGCCTTTATTATGTTGAGGTATGATCCCTCTATTCCCACTTTTCTGAGAGTTTTTATCAGAAATGGGTGCTGGATTTTGTCAAATGCTTTTTCTGCATCTATTGATATGATCATATGATTTTTGTCCTTCATTTTGTTTATGTGATGTATCACATTTATTGATTTGCGGATGTTGTACCAGACTTGCATCTCCAGAATAAATCCCACTTGGTCATGATGTATGATCTTCTTAATGTATTGCTGGATCCGGTTTGCTAGTATTTTAGTGAGGATTTTAGTATCTATGTTCATCAGGGATATTGGCCTGTAATTTTCTTTCTTTGTAGTATCTTTTTCTGGTTTTGGGATTAGAATGATGCTGGCCTCATAAAAAGAGTTTGGGAGTTTTCCCTCCTCTTGAATTTTCTGGAATAGTTTGAATAGAATAGGTGTTAATTCTTCTTGGAATGTTTGGTAAAACTGGCCTGTAAATCCATCTGGTCCAGGACTTTTGTTTGCTGGGAGTTTTTTGATTACTGCTTCAATTTCATTAGTTGTTATCGGCCTATTCAGGTTTTCTGCCTCTTCTAGATTCAGCTTTGGAAGGTTGTATGCTTCTAGGAATTTGTCCATTTCCCCCATGTTGTCTACTTTGTTGGCATGTGGTTGCTCATAATATTTTCTTACTACCTTTGTATTTCTGTAGGGTCAGTTGTTATATCGCCTCTTTCATTTCTGATTTTATTTGGGTCCTCTCTCTTTGTTTCTTAGTGAGTCTGGCTAAAGGTGCATCAATCTTATTTACCTTTTCAAAGAACCAGCTCTTGGTTTCATTGATTTTTTGTATTTTTTTTTAGTCTCTATGTTATTAATTTCTGCTCTGATTTTTATTATTTCCTTCCTTCTACTTCCTCGGGGCTTTTCTTGCTGTTCTCGTTCTAGTTCTTTTAGTTGTTGTGTTACATGGTTCATTAGATCTTTTTCTTGTTTCTTGAGATAGGCCTGTAATGCTATGAATTTTCCTCTCAGGACTGCTTTCGCCGTGTCCCATAGGTTTTGGGTTGTTGTCTGTTCATTTTCGTTACTTTCCATGAAGTGTTTGATTTCTTCCTTGATCTCCTTGGTAACCCATTCATTGTTTCATAACATGCTATTTAGCCTCCATGTGTTTGAATATTTTTGAGTTTTTTTTTTATAGTGGTTGATTTCTAGTTTCATGGCATTGTGATCCGAGAAGATGCTTGATATGATTTCAGTCTTCTTATATTTGTAGAGACTTGCCTTCTGCCCTAACATGTGGTCTATTTTTGAGAATGTTCCATGTGCACTTGAGAAGAATGTGTTTTCTGCTGCTTTGGGGTGAAATGTTCTATAAATGTCAATTAAATCCATTGGGTCTAGTGATTCATTTAAGGTCTCCATTTCCCTGTTGATTTTTTGTCTTGATGATCTGTCCAGTGCTGACAGTGGGTTATTAAAGTCCCCCACTATGATTGTGTTGCTGTCAATCTCCCCTTTAAAGTCCTCCAAGAAATTTTTTATATATTTAAGAGCTCCTGTATTGGGTGCATAAATGCTTATAAGGGTTATTTCCTCCGGTTGGATTGATCCCTTTAGTAATATGTAGTGACCATCTTTGTCTCTTGTTATGGTCTTTATTTTGAAGTCTGTTTTGTCAGAAATAAGAATTGCTACTTCAGCTTTCTTTTCCTTTCCATTTGCATGGGATATTTTACTCCATCCCTTCACTTTTAGCCTGTGTGAGTCTTTTGGTCTCAGATGGGTCTCTTGTAGACAGCATATATTTGGGTCCTGTTTTCTTATCCATTCAGCTACCCTTTGTCTTTTGAGTGGACCATTTATTCCGTTTACTTTTAAGGTTACTATTAATATCAACTCATTTAATGCCATTTTCCCCCTTTATGCTGATGTACTTTTCTCTCACTATTCCTTCTTTTTCTTAAAGCAGTCCTTTTAGCATTTCTTGCAATGTTGGTTTAGTGGTACTGAACTCCTTTAGCCTTTTTTTTTGTCTGGGAAGCTTTTTATTTCACCTTCAATGCATGTTCTTGCTTTTCATTACTTGCAGAACTTCATGCCACTCCCTTCTGGCCCGAAGAGTCTCTGCTGAGAAATCAGCTGTCAGCCTTATGGGGGTTCCCTTGTAGGTCACTGCTTGTCTCTCTCTTGCAGCCCTTAATATTTTCTCTTTGTCCTTGACATTTGCCATTTTAATTATGATATTTCTTGGAGTGGGTCTCTTTGGGCCTCTCTTGTTTGGAACCCTCGGTGCTTCCTGAACTTGTGTGGCTTTCTCCTTCACCAGCCTAGGGAAGTTTTCTATCATTATTTCCTCCACCAAGTTCTCTATCCCTTGCTCTCTTTCCTCCCCCTCTGGCACTCCTATAATGTGAATGTTGTTTCCCTTCATGTTGTCCCAAAGTTCCCTTAGACTGTCCTCATGCTTTTTAAGTGTTTTTTCTTTTTGCTGCTCTGACTGTGTGATTTTTCCTACCTTGTCTTCTAAGTCACTTATTCTATCCTCTGCTTCATTGAGCCTGCTTTTAATTCCTTCCAGTGCATTCTTGATATCAGATACAGCATTCTTTATCCCTGTCTGAATTTTATTTATGGCATGTATTTCTTTTTTCATTAAGGTTCTCGATCTTATCATCTAGAGTCGTCTTTAGTTCCTTGAACATCTTCATCATCCATACTTTGAACTCCATATCTGATAACTTGCTTAACTCCATCTCATCAAAGTCTTTTTCTGGCGATGTTTCCTTTTCTTTAATTTGGGGGTTTCTTTGTCTCCCCACTTTGGTAGGTCTTAGTGTTTGTATCTATATATTAGATATATTTGCTGTCCCCCAGTCTTGTGGGATGGGATTTTATCTTGTGGGTCCAGTGGAGCCCAGAGATGTGTTTTCCTTATACCTCTGAGCTCTTTGCTCTAGGCATGTCCCTCTTGTGGGTGCCCCTTTGTGGTTTCTTTATGTTCTTCTGTTGTGGTTGGGTCTAGATTGTTGTTGATCAGTCCTTGGGAGGACCCTCCTCTCAGGTTGGCTAAATGTGTCTCAGCCCCAGCCTCGACGTGTAAGATGTTGTCCGGGTGCTGTCCAGGCAGGACAATACACAACTAAAATTCCAGGAAACAAGAGGTATCTTACAAAACATCTTCACCGTCACAATGAAAACAACCCACATGAAAATAGAACTGGGAGAGTGAAGGGAGAACACACATACACACACGTTAAAAAAAAAAAAAATGCTTAAAAAAGAGAAAGAGAGAAAGAAAAGTAATGCTTAGAGTGAGAGAGATGTATATTGTTGTTAATATTGGTGAAAATTTAGAAAATAATAATAAACTAAAATGTGAAAAGTAGAGAAGCTACTAGGAGATAACAGAAGCAGAGAAAAGATTCTGAAAGAAGGTCCAGCAAAAAATTAAGGGAGAGAGTAGGAACAGGATAATAGTTGAAAATGAGAAAACAAAAATACAAGAAAGAGAATAAGAGAAACTAACAATTGGACAGGAAGACAGAAGGGAGCATAATGAAAGAATGAAAGAAAAGTAGAAAAAGAAAAAGAAGAAAAAAGTTATATCAGTGGATTGAGAGGAGAGAGAGAGATATAGCCCAGGCAGGGAGGGAGTCTGGTAAGAGATTTGGGGGAAACTATAGAGGAAAGCAGTAAACTTGGTTATAATGATAAAGTCCCAGTCGTTAGCAGGGATATCAAAAATGTCTTGATATTAGAAGCAAGGATAAAACAAAACAAAGCAAATAACCAAAAGAAAACTAAAAACAAGCTAAGCAAGACAAAATTCTTTTATAAAAAGGAGGAAAAAAAAATTTAGTTAAAAAATTTAAAAAAAATTAAAAAAATTATTATAAAATTTAAAAAAGAAGAAAAAACAAATTTTCTCCCCTTTCTCTTCTTCCTAAGGAAAAAAGGGAAAAAATAAACAAACCCACAAACAAAAAACAAACAAAAAACCCCAAAATCAAACCAAAGAAAACAAAACAAAAAAGCAGCAGAAAAAAAGGGTAGTCAATCAGGTGAGTTTTTCTGGGCAACTTATGTTGTCTGAGGGTCACTGTTTTGTGTGCTGATTTCAGTTCTCCTGAGAAGTGCTTGTGTATCAGCCAATGTGAGGAGCCGTCTAGGTTTGGCTCTGGTGTCCTTAGGTAGATGGTTGATGTGAGGCTCTCCGTGGGCCACTTCCTCTTGTCAGCTATTTTGCAACCTTGTAGTTGCCTGGTCTTGCTCCAGAGCCTTCTGTAGAGTCTTTAGGATGCAGGGTGGCCAGTGTATCCCAGGGTATCCCTCCCCTTAGAGGTGTTGCTGTCAGGCGCACACTCTGTGGGAATGAGTCTCTGCTCCACCACCAGCTCCTCAGTCCCTACCCTGTCCTCTGATTCTAGTTCCCCAGGCTCTGGCCTGCTGCAGCTTCAGATTGATTTCAGCCTGTTGCCTTTTCTGTGTGGGCCGTTTCAGCAGCCTGGGCTCAGTGGGTTTGATTAAAAACACATTCTGGTGAGCCCTTTGCCTGCCCAGCCCCCAGCGGGGTTTTCAGCGTTTCCTCCAGTTCCCAAACAACAGTCCGTGAGAGTCTTATTCTTGTAAAATCCTCCTGTGAGCTGCTCTCCCTCCCCCCTCAGGACTGTGCCCTGCAGGTGTGTCTGGGGCTTCAGTGAGCGGGACCCACCCCTTTCCTGTTGGGGGGGTGCTCCTGGCTGTAGGAGAGGCCGGCAGGCTCCGCCCCTCCCTGCTCAGCTCTGGTTGGCTGGTTGCACCAGGCCCGCCCCTCAGACAGTCTACTGTGCAGACCCCATGGCAGCCTCCACTGGTCTGTCCTCACAGTGCACGCTGGGAAGGTGGGAACCAGTTCCATGACCAAACCCACAAAGCAACACACAGGCCGAAAGTCCACCCTGCAAGGTTCCAGTGGGAGGGGACCCAAAGTCAGCTCTACTCAACTTCCCGCATCGCTGGTCTCAGCAAAGCTGGAGCAGCTTCACGTGCCACCACGGTACCCCTTAGGGCTGGTCACAGATCCCAGCCTCTTGGCACCGGGAGCTCAGGGCCGGGAAGGCTCCTCCCCTCCCCCACGCCACACAGATTCAGCGCTTTCTGGGGCTCAACACAATGCCCCACAAGGAGGCAGAGGGTCCCCGTGTGTGGCTGCTCAGCGCAGTCCTCTGTTCCCTTACCACTTGGGTGCCACAGACTTTGGGACAGCCTTCCCTATGGTTGGCACCTGGAGCACCAGACGCCAGTCGCAGCTGCCACTAGAGGCTTCATTTCCTCGGAAGGCGCCGTGCCCTCTGGGACTCACCGCTCCCCTGAGTCCCTCTGCC
Source organism: Miniopterus schreibersii (assembly GCF_964146895.1). Taxonomy (NCBI): domain Eukaryota; kingdom Metazoa; phylum Chordata; class Mammalia; order Chiroptera; family Miniopteridae; genus Miniopterus; species Miniopterus schreibersii. Next base: position 111,128,485 of record NC_138101.1, on the reverse strand, counting down.
CTGTGCGCTCCTTCCCCTCTCATTGCTCCAGGTGTGGGATCCCCGCTTTTGGATGCCGTCTGCACTCCCGAGGGGAGGGAGCTTGGCAGCCTCCAGGCCTCCGGGCTTGGAGCCCAGCACAGGTTTCAGGGGTTCTCCCCGTTCCTACGCCCCCCTCTCTTACCGGACTTGTGATGTGTCTTCAGGGCTCCCCACTCGCATTCCATCCACTCAGGTATGTTTCTCTGTTGTTTTCAAGCTGGTTACATAGGATTTTAGGAGTAAATCGAGTGCGTGGCTGGGAGTGGGGGCGCTCTGCTGCTTCTCACAGTGCCGCCATCTTCCAAAGTCCTGAATAGCTATTTTTATTGATCGTAATAAATACTTGTTGCCTCTCACTTTGAAAGACCTTCTGTTTTAAAGCTAATACACCCTTACTTACTGAAGCAGGAAGCATCTGCTAGTCTTGCACTTACCTTTCTTGAGTTGGTTCAACATGATTGTGTTGGAAAGTCATGAAATTCACCACACTCATCCTTTAATTATACTAAACTTGAATTTAAAAGCTTCTGTGTATTTGGAAACATACAATCTTTGGTCTCAGACTTCTAAGTCCTTTAAGAATTTTTGAAGTGCAAATATACGAATCATAATACAGTGTTAGCTTCTGTTAATCTAAGAGATTGTGAGTCATTTTAAACCTAGAGTATTTTAGACTTAGTCATTTCCTTCATATGAAATCCAACTTTCTAGCATAAAAACGACAAAGTGTGAAGTTTACTAGCATATAGAATTTCAAGTCTAAAATATGGAAACTGTATCTGGATGTAACATTGCTAATGTGACTGCAGCATTTTGTTGCAACTGTGATTAAAATTTATCTTTTAATAATCTGTGCTTTTCTTTTCATAAACTTTCTTCTCTATTTTTCCTTGCTTCTTTATTCTTTTCACTGGTTTAGCTTACCCGTAAGTTCATTTCCTCCATAGGCCAGTGAATTTCATATAAAGTAAATGTTTACAGCTGAATATGGTGTTCTGAATGCCCTCCCATATCATGGTAGTTAATGGAGACACTGAATGGAATTCCCAGTTCTCTGTACACAGTAGGTGCTTAACAAATATGTGTTGAATGAAATTTTAGAACAACTTTAATTTTTAATTAAAAAAAAAAAGAAATTCTCTCTTTTGAATGGATTAAAGCAGTGATACTTAACCATCATAAGTGCTTTGGTTAAAGCAGTGATACTTAACTATAATAAGTCATGATAACTGCTTTCTTGTTATCTTTGCAAACAGCTCCTTGGGAAACAGGGCTGCTTAGGCCCAGTCCAAAGATTATTTTGCCCTATTTTATCATTCCAAAGGTTTGGGGAACAAAATATGCAAACATCTCAGTGAGGAGTACAATATCTTAAATTTTCTTCTTTTTCTGTAAATAGAGATTTGAAATATACTATTATTTCTCTATCAAGTCAGTTGTTTCTCAGAAGAATTGAGTGAGAAAGGCAGAGCAACAATTTTATCATCCTCATTTCATGGGTGAGGAAAATCACGTCCAGAAAAATTACTGAGATTACAAGCTAATGAAAGTAGGGCAAGAACACAGAAATTCTTCTCTCAGTCTAGATGTCTTTGTATTTTGCTTCACTAGTTTCAGTAGAAGGGAGACTAAACTATGGCATAGAGAGAGGAGACATGTGACTATATTAGTGGGGAGCTGTGGTCATCATCAATGCCATTCAATACATATTTCCAGTTCTTCTTTTTCTGGGAACATGGTAGGATTATTTCCCTGCACCATTTAAGGTGCCATATGGCCATGACTTGCTTTGGCCAATGACATGTGGATATAAAACATGTTATTTTCCAGCAGTAACTTTAAGAATCAATTGACACATTCCTTCCCAACCAATGTAAGGATCATGGAAGTACAGGTCAAGATAAAACCTTTTGCCAACCTGCATCTCTGAGTACCAAAGGTGAATAGAATGCTTTTGCTGACATATGCTGGACATGTGTAAGTGATACATTATTTTTTGTTGTGTTAAACCACAGAGTTTGGAGTTGTTTGTTATTGTAATAAAACCTAACTTATTTTGATTGATACAGAAATTAAGGAGAACAAATGGGTAAAGAATGTGTGGATCAGTGGGTGAATAGGTGGATGGATGGTTAGAAGAATAAATGAATGGGCCAAAATAATCACTGGTGACTGGATGATGTCCAGGAGATAAACCTCTTCTCTTTGCACCAATGTCCCAAATGCATAGATTCAGATAAAGTGCGAATCATTGGGTTCTGGAAGAGTATTTATAATGTTCATCTGGCCTCCAGAACTACAATGTAATAAATCTGTATTGTTTTAAGCCATTAAGTTTGTGATAATTCATTATAGTAGCAATGGGAAATTAATACACCCAGTTACCTATTATTGTAAGCAAAGCCCAGCTTGGGTGGGAAAGTCTTATGTGATGCCACCATCACAAGGTGGCACTGAAAATTCCTAAAGCAATTATTGATTGTAACACTCTCATGGCATTTGTGTTTTTTGCCTCAAAGGAGTTGGTGTTGCATAACCAGACTCTTGTGTATTACTAGAATAAACCAGTTGCCCATTGCACCACTTGAGAATTATCACTTAGCACCATCACAGAACTGAGAGACAATTCTGGACCTGTGAATCCTTTTTGATGCTAAACCAGGCCCTGTGTCACTCCACTTAATCTCCTTGGAAACAGGAGCATGTCTTATGTTACTTTGCATCTCCCTATAGATACCAACAGTGTTTATTTTTTTAACAACCATCACCATACATAGTTACAGAATTTTTATTTCTTGTGATGATAGCTTCTAATTAGGAAAAGCGCTTTATTGTATGTGACTCTTTGTGCTAATAACTTTGGCAAAAGAGCTTTAAAAATGTTAGTTACATGGCCATTTGATGAAAAAAGAGATCTCCAATTTATCTATAAGTGTTAATACCTGTTCTATTCCACATATATAATTTTTTCCTCCCCAATTTAATTTTGTATTGGTTTCAGGTGTACAGCCCAGTGGTCAGACAATCATATACTTCACACCAAGTTTATGCATTTATTTTGTTCTTTAGATTCCACATATAAGTGAAATCATATGGTATTTGTCTTTCTCTGTCTGTTTCACTGAACATTCCCCTCCATAATTCCAGTACCCCAACTGGCACCATACATAGTTATTGCAATATTATTGACTGTATTCCTTATGCTTTACTTACTTCCCCATGACTATTTTGTAACTACCAATTTGTACTTAATTCCTTCCTCTTTTTTACCCAGTTCCCCAACGCCCCTCTCCTCTGGCAACCATCAGGTTGCTCTCTGTGTCTATTAGTCTGTTTCAATTATGTTTATGCATTTATTTTGTTCTTTAGATTCCACATATAAGTGAAATCATATGGTATTTGTCTTTCTGTCTGATTTCACTGAGCATAATACCTTCTAAGTCCATCTATGCTGTTGCAAATGGTAAGATTTCATTCTTTTTTATGGGTGAGTAATATTTCTTTGTATATATGTACACAGCTTTTTTATCCACTCATCTATTGTTGGGTACTTGGTCAACACAGTGTTTTAAGGGAAGAAAGTGTCTTGTACATTACCATAATTTTGAGGGTCAATTATATGCTTGACATAAAGGTGAATAAGACAGTGTCTTGACTCTCAAATAGCTCACAGTCCAATAAGGGAGAGATAAACATGAACAAATTATGATATACTGTGGCTAGTACAATAATTGAGAAGAATGAATTGAGAAGTTTCCTCTGCAAACAAATCGGAAGAAGGAGAAAAACTTGGTGTGAGGGATTAGGGAAGACTTCAGAGAGAAGTTAAAACTTTGATTGGGTCTTTAAAAGAATCCTAACAAGGGGTTTGCTAGTAGAGAAGGGCCTTTCAGGCAGGGGGGCAACACATTCAAGGAACAGTGTGTGTTGTGAAACAGTGAGAGGTTGAGTGGGGCTGAAATAGTGCTCAGGGAAGGTGGTACATGCCATCAGCTTTCTGCCTTTGTTTCCAAGTATAGAATGTGGGGTTGGACAAGATGAGTGATTCTCAACCCTACTGAGACAGAAATTCTGAAGGAGTGTGGAGGTCCAGAGATCTGCACTATAAAATAGATTCTACTGTACAACCAGGATCAAAAACACTGAGCTAGATGGGCTCACAATTTCCTTCTAGACCAGAAATGAAATGATTTCTTAAAATTATACCTATTGTCTGGTTCTAGCAACCCCTTTTAAATATCGACTTCCATTTTAAGAATATTACTTCTAAAAATAGAATTTTTACTAACTGAATTTGAATAAAGTCTGTGCAACCTTAAGGTTTAAATACATATTTTATGCTCCTTAAGAGTAGATTTTTAAGGTAATAATTATGGTTTTTAAGAGAAAAGAAATTATTTGCATAAGTTAGTATTTATTTGTCAGGAAATGAGATAACATGATCTCTTTGAAGTTGGTTTTGGAGGTAGTATAATGCTCTGTCCCTAGGGTAGGAATGCAGCCAACCTGCAAACCTCACCATGCCCTGGGATTTATTCTCTTGCAGAGAGCTATTATGACAGGGAAACTTTGGGCATGGTCCAGACTCTGGCCAGAATCAGTATTGAACTTTTCCTCCTATATAGGCAGGTATGCTATGTGAAGTAAGAAGTGTTATTAGAAAGCGCCAGCAAATACTTCAACATCTTTACCCAAATCCACCAGCATGCAAGTCTGTGCTATCTATCTATGCCTTTTAAAAATAATCTTTTATTTACTGCCATTTTCAGCTTCCCATTTTTGGTTTAAAAGTGCACATGGAGAAGAAAGCATAAGCAAGAAGCTTCATGACACTGGTTTGGCAGTGACTTCTTAGCTATGACACCAAAAGCACAGGCAACAAAAGCAAATTTAGAAAATGAAACTACATCAAAATTACAAAACTTTTGTACATCGCAAGACACAATCAACAAAATTAAAAGGAAGCCTATGGAATGGGAGAAAATATTTGCAAATCATATATCTGATGAGGGTTAACATAAAGAATATATAAAAAACTTTTACAATTTAACAATAAAAAAAAAAAATCAAATAACCCAGTTAAAAAAATGGACAAAGCACTTGAGTACATTTCTTTAAAGAAGATATACAAATGGAGGAGATTGCGGCGGAATAGGCAGATATTTCTTTCACCTCCTCCCAAGCCAGAACTGGAAATAAAGCTAAATTGGGGAACATTCACCTGGAATTACCAACGGAGGTCCAACTGAGGAGGAGACATATCAAGGAAGGGCAGAAGACACCCAGAGACTTGTAGGAAGGGTGAGGTGTGGAAAGGGTGTGGCCCAGCCCCTCCCCCCCCCCCATTTGAGAATGAGGAGGGATCTCTCAGCTGTGGGGGTGTTTTTTCCCCAGAGAAGATGGAAGCTGAACCCCAGGCAGGCTCCACGTTCAGGAGCAACAGAGCCCACCACAGTGGTCTGGGTAACACCCAGCTGTGAAAGGCCGCAGGGCTTCTGGCCGCCGAGGAGACCCGGAGCCAGTAGAAGACAAAGACAGTTGTTGTTTTTTAAAACCCAAAGCACTGGATTTTCATTTGCAGCTACTCACCTGAGGCTTTGATGGAGGGAGGGCGGTGAGGGCTGGAGGTCCCTGAGGAGAGGCTGGGATGGGAAGCACTGAGGGGAGAGGTGAAAAAGTAGGGGCCGGGGAGACCTGCATTGGGTCCTACCACCCCTAAACCTAAAGGTCCATTTTTCTTGAGAGGCGCTGGCTCCTCCCAGAAGCCACAGTTCAGGAAAAGGAAAATACCAAAGGAAAATACCCTGCCCTAGAAGATACAGCCTGCCCCACTCTCAGGAGCCCTGCTTGCCACACACTGCATCTGACCTTAGAGCAGACAGCGCTAGAGGCTGAGCCTAGGTGTGTGAACAGTGTCAGGGAGTGTCACTGGCTGGGTTGGGGGTGGGGCCGTCCACCCCACTGTCCGGTGCTTCCCTCTCACAGGAGAGCTGATAAAAACTCCCAATTTCCACCCGATCCCACTGGACTGCCTATGAAGATCTCCACAGGCAGGAACATATTCTGGTATACTTTCAGAGGCATATCTCTGGGATGGGACACAGACCCACCACTTCCCCTGAAATCAAGGGAGACCCAGAGGACTGTCCTCTCCATTCTGCCCAGTGGCTATCATTTAAAATTGAAGGTGAAATAAAGAGCTTCCCAGATAAAAAAAAGACTAAAGGAGTATGTTACCACCAAACCAGTATTGCAGGAAATGTTAAAGGGAGTGCTGTAAGTAGAAGAAATTGAGAGAGAGGGACATAGTTACAAAGAAAAAAGGCAGTAAATAAGTACCTATCAGTAATAACATTAAATGTAAATGGATTAAATGCTCCAATCAAAAGATATAGGGTAACTGAATGGGTTAGAAAACATGACCCATGGGTTAGAAATAAATGACATAGAGACTAAAAAAGAGAATACAAAAGATCAATGAAACCAAGAGATGGTTCTTTGAAAAGATAAGTAAGATTCATGAATCTTTAGCCAGACTTATCAGGAAACAAAGAGAGAGGGCCCAAAGAAATAAAATCAGAAATGAAAGATGCAAAATTACAACTGTGAAATAACAGAAATGAAAGATGTGAAATAACAGAAACACAATGGATCCTAAGAAAATACTTTGAATATGTATATGACAACTAACTGGACAACCTGGGTGAAATGGACAAATTCCTAGAAATATACAATCTGCCAAAACTCAATCAGAAAAAAGCAGAAAGCTTGAATAGGCCAAAAACAATTGATAAAATTGAAACAGTAATTTAAAAACTCCTAGCAAACAAAAGCCCTGGACCTGAAGCCTAGAAGGCTTCACAGGTGAGTTTTACCAAACATTCAAAGAAGAATTAACACCTATCCTCCTCAAACTATTCCAAAAAATTCAAGAGGAGGGAAGACTTCCAACTCTTTATATGAAGTTATATGATCCTAATTTCAAAACCAGATAAAGACACTACAAAGAAAGAAAATTATATGCCAATGTCCCTGATGAACATAGATGCTGAAATCCTCAACAAAATATTAGCAAATCAGATCCAGCAACACATTAAAAAGATCATACACCATGACCCAGTGGAATTTATTCCAGGGATGCAAGAAGGTTCAAAATTCAAAAATGAATAAATGTGATACATGACATAAACAAAATGAAGGATAAATATCATATGACCATATTAATAGATGCAGAAAAAGCATTCAACAAAATCCAGCACCCATTTATGATAAAAACTCTCAGTAAAGTGGGAATAGAGGGATTATACCTCAATGTAATAAAGGCCATATATGACAAACCTAGAGCAGACATCATCAATGGGCAAAAACTAAAGCATGTCCTTTAGTATCAGGAACAAGACAGAGATGTCTGCTATCACCATTCTTACTCAATACAGTCTTGGAAGTCCTAACCACAGTGATCAGATAAGAAGAAATAAAAGGCATCCAAATTGGAAAGGAGGAAGTAAAACTGTCATTATTCACAGATGACATGATATTATACATAGAAAATGCTAAAGACTTCACCAAAAAAACTGCTAGATTTAATAAATGAGCTTGGCAAATTAGCTGGATACAAAATGAAAACCTGGAAATCAATGGCATTTTTATACACCAATAATGAACCCTCACAAAGAGAAATGAGAGAAACAACACATTTACCATTGCAACAACAACAAAAAATAAGGTACACCTGGGAATGAACTTAACCAAGGAGGTAAAAGGCCTATACTTGGAAAACTATAGGACATTGCAAAAGGAAACAGAGGAAGACACAAAAAAGTGGAAGCATATACCGTGTTCATGTACTGGAAGAATTAACGTAATTCAAACCCATACGATCCACAGCAATCTATAAGTTCTACACAACCCCTATTAAAATACTAACAGCATATTTAATATTTTATCTGTATTAGAATTTGATCCTTGCAACAATCCCTATAACGTAGGTACTATTCTTATTCCCATTTTATGGAGGAGGACACTAAGGCAGACCCAGGCTTAATCACTTGCCAAAGATCAGACATGAATGGAGCAAGGTCGTGGGTTGAGAGTCATTGTTCTTTTTATTTTACTTTATTATTTTATTTTTTAATATGTTTTTGTTGATTTCAGAGAGAGGAATGAAGAGGGAGAGAGAGAGATAGAAAACATCAGTGATGAGAGAGTCATTCTTCGGCTGCCTCCTACTGGGTATTGAGCTCGCAACCAGGGCATGTGCCTGGAATGGGAATCAAACCGAGATCTCCTGGATCATAGGTTGATGTTTAACAGCTAAGCCATGCCGGCCAGGTGAGAGTCTGTAAGAGGAGAGGTTCTTAACCTCTCCATTTTCCTGGTTTTCTGCAGCTTACTGGAGATTCTCTAAGGTAAAAATAATGTTCATTATAAGATATTTTCCAGCATGATTAAATTGAGTTATTAGCTTATTTTTGGTTCCTATTAAGTATAGCCAAGAAATGCTCTTTAAGTTATTACACAAAATTTGTGTCCCTTTCATGGGTTAGACCTATGACCCTCTGCTTAGACTTTTTCTTACAGAATTAGGGTAAGGTGTACCAGTTACTATCTAAAATCATACTTATTACTTAGAATAAAGAAAACCTGAGTTTACTTTGCAGAAGTTCATCTCACTTTCTAGATCTTTTTTTAGGGTACCCAGAGAAAGAGTAGATTCCTCTACTGAACAAATATTATCCTAAAATTCTAAAACTTGAGCAAAGTTCTAGCATTAGGTAAGATAGTATCAGGTTCCTTTTAAAGGATCCCAGCTAACTTGCTTTCCAGACAATACAACAGACGCCCTGGTCTTGGAAAGTCACGCCTAGAGTAAGTCAATACAGCTTTCATTTCAAGCTGAGCCGGTTTCAGTAAATAAGCTTTTACTGAATGAAAAAAGAACATTTAATATATCTTTAGTAATTAATAACAAATTAATTAGTAATTAGTAATTAATACATCAACATCATTGATTCCTCCTAGGTTGGGCTTACTTTCTAGTTTAATAGAACCCTGTGTGCCCAGGTTTTTGTTAGTTTTTTACAAGTGAAAGGAAAAGCAGGGTTATACAAAACTGCTTTGTGTGGTGAGATCTTCAGTTCCAAACAACAAAGCATGAACTTCTCTGTTTGGACCAGGTGAGGGCACTCCTGTTCTCTCCCAAATATTTACTACTCAAGGTGGCAGAAAAAAAAAAAAATCACTTCCATTTAGATTAGCCAAGTGGGATACAACAGCTAGTTTGTTTAATTTCTATTTATATTTGGTTGTTTCATTTTAGATCATAACATCACCTTCAATGAATGACATGCACTGGTTTTCAACTCTGCCTATACATGAGAATCACCTGGGAGTAGTTCTAAGAAAATTTTGCATTCTCATATTCCATTTCAGAAATTCTGATTCAGTTGTCTGGGGTACTGCCAGGGCATCAGTATTTTTAAGCACTTCAAGTGCTTATGTGTATGTAGGCAGGAGTGAGAACTACTCCCAGGGTGTTAGTTAATTAGAAATGAATTTGTTAGGGAATAAACATTGGAAATTATTTTTCTAATTTAGCGCATGGTTCACCTGAGTGTTTAAGGTGATATAAATAGGTACCGTTGTCCTATGTGAATAATCGTTCTTCCCAAGGCTTGTAAAGCAGTTAAAACTTGATGTTCAAATTTATCTAATTTGCTCTTGCCCTGGCCAGTTCTCCTTTACTTCCATGCTTTTCTAGCCATTTTCCTTTTTCAGGTACCACCTGTTTTCTTAGGTCATCTCCCAGGGTCTGTAGTTTAAATCAGAGCGCTAATCTCCTTTTTGGCTTGTTCTTTCATTTCAGAGATTTCCGTGATGCTCCCCTTGGACTCCATAGGTCCTGCACGCTCTGTTTTCTGCTCCCTGCCTTGCCCTGGCTTATTGCCCAGTGGCTCTGCTGTCTGCCTTCCTCCCTGGCCCTTAGCCAGGCTCTCCCTGAAGGGCCCTTAGGCCTCTGCTGACCAGGGCAGATGATTCTGCTCCTGGCCTCTTTCCCCAGTTTGAACTCTAGCTGTCAGCAACAGTGTCCTCTCATTCTTCCAGGGCACTGCAGCTCCTCACTAAGCTAGCAGACAGACTCAGTCCTTGGGTCTTTTGTATCAACTAGGAAAATGTTCGCTATGCCAATGACTGTATTATTGCAAATGTAGGCAGCAACAGAGACCAGGTGAGCTGGCCCAAGTCAGCCAGGGGTCTGAGAGGCAAAGCGTTGCTGGCAGCCTCTGAGGTTGTGTGTGCGGATATTCCTGTGTAGAACAACTAGGTCAGCTGATGTTCAGGGACAAATGCACATAGTGGTGGCCAAAGGAGTTTACACGGACAGCAGGGCAGCTGGGAAAGGCAGAAGTAGGAGAGATAAGTAGCATCCATGTCTTCCAGGCCCTGCCCTTTTCCTGACTGTATGATCTTTGGCAAGTCCAGTCCTCTTTGGGCTTCTGTATAGGGATAACTTGTGCGTGCTTAAACACTTAGGGATCTTGTCAAAATACAGCTTCTGATTCAGTGAGCAAGGCCTGAGAGTCTACATTTTCATCATGTTGATAGGTCTTGCCTTTCCCACTTGTTTATGGAGTGGTGAGATTCTCCATGGCCCCGGGATCTTTGTCTTTAAAATTCCACGATCATAATAGGTGACCTCTGAGATCTTTAGTCTGCATCCTCTTGACCAGCGCTTCTTTTTTCCCCTCCAATCTCCACCAGCCACCTGACCCTCAGTAACAGGAAGTACAGCTGTGGGCTCTGTGAGGCTGCCTCTTCTCCATATGCACCCATTAAAGGCCTGGTCTTCCCACACAGCTGTGCTATGGAAATCTTTCTCCCATAGAGCTCAAGTATTCCACAGTACATGCTACCCCTCTTCCTTTTGGCTGACCTTGTTTCGCAGCAGTTTCTATTCCTTGGTGTGTTTCCACAAATACCTGGCTAGACATTGGGGACACCCTGCATCCTACCCATCCCAGCCACATTCACGTGTAGCACTGAAGAGTGTCCATTGGACTCAGTAGATGGACTGCTATGTGGGAAACAGTAAAGTAGCATATTTAAATAGGCAAGTCAACTGCATGCCACCTCAGACTATTCTTCATGACCGGGAACTCATTTCTTCTCCCATTAAAAGGTATAGTGGATCTTTGGGAAGCAGCTCATTCTTTAAAAAAAGATAATTTTTAAAAAGATAAACCTTTGGATTTCAACACAACTTAATTATATTTTTAGTATAATCATTAATATTGAGGATTTCCTTCCATTGAAGTCTTGTGGGGTCCTAAACTGATGAAGTTTGAGGTTCCTTTTCTTGAAAGAATTCAAAATTATGAATACAAAATGCTTGCAGGACCTCTCTGTGGAGTCTGTGTGGGACAAGGGCTGTACTGTGGGGCTTAATTTTTTTGAATGAAACTCTTCATCCCCTAGTTCTGGAACTCTGTGGTAGCACAAGGTGGCAGTATAGTTTCAAATGTGGAAGGTGGATCACTACACTTGTGATTTGTTTGGAAAGTCTCAACTGAATGTTTTCTCCTGCGCTCTGCAACTGCTTTTGTCTCTTTCTGTGATTTTCTTTTTCTTTTTCCTTTGGCAAGACAAACCTGATTTCCTGTCCCAAAACTGTGAAGGATTTACAGGAACCTGCTACACGATCAACACATGTTAAGAAACTGTAATGGTGACAGTTTGTTTCTTAAACTTCTACACTTTTCTCCCCTTCTATTTTATGGTACTTTCAAATTGCATTTACTATAAAGCAGAAAGAAATGTTTCACATAACTTCTGCTATAAGTAATTTTAAAGAGCTTTGGCTTTAATGGTTTTAATCATATCAAACTTTATTTACATTGATCTAGCCACAAAATAAGCACATCCCCTCTCTATCCCCCATATTTGACAAGATTTTCAAAAACTAACGCTTGTTCCATATATTAAATAAGGTCACACCTGTATAGCACAGAGGGTTGTTTTGGCAAGGGACCCATTCATTTGTCTAATGGCCAAACTCCCTTTTCCCACTCCAAATCAATTTTGGGTTTTTTATTTCATTAAAAGATCAATTTGAGTATTAGCAATTTTGCAACTTAAGGTTTATCTTTAAAGGCGAAGAACTGGCACTTGTGTTTTAGTATCAGTCTCTAGCTACAGGTCTTTTTACTGAGAGCTGTCCCCAGAATGTCAATAGTGTTTTGTTTTTTTTTTGTGTTTCTTTATTAAGCTTGCTTATATTAAACACACTTACCACCCTTTTTGTGTAAGTTATCAAATACATTGAAGAAATTAATAAAGACAAAGCTTTAAAGTTCAACATTTTCCTGTGTCACATAGTTAAAAATGTGTCTATAATGAAAATATCCCTACATTAGAAAACCCACATGCTAACTAGTGACTTTTAGCTCTCTCTTCATCCCACATATGTGGTAGACTATGGGAATGCCCTTAAATCCTACATTATAACTGAAAATGTAAAGTTTATGGCTGGTTTATGTACAGTACAGTACATGATCATCACATGGGTTAGAAGCAAGCCACTTATTGGAAACTAAGTTACAAAATTGTAATTCTTTCATGAATAAAACTGCTGGGAGGTGAATATTTTACAATGCCTTTGACTTTAAAAAATAAAATCGGCATGACGGTTAAAGTGGGTGTTCTTATTGCATATCTAATTTCAATAATCCAATTAACTCTGGAAAGGATTTGCAAAACGTTTCTACCAAGAAACTTCTTAAAGGCCTCTAACATAAGCTTGGGAAGTGGTTTCTGTCCTATTAATTAAAAAATATTTTTTAAACCACTAAAAATTCCTATTAGGAAAAGTAAAGAGAACAAACATCGTAGCAGGCTGCAGAGAATAAGTTCCCCACCTCACAGTTTGATGTCCCCCATCATTAGCAGGGTAGCTGCCCATTTCTTATTTTGATTGACAGGTTAATAAGAGACCTGGGGCTATCTTTTCAGTATGAACATATAACCTTACCAATTACTTTTAAATTATTGCTAATCTTCCAGAAAATAACAAGCATGAGAAGTAAAAATATATGAAAGAGAAATGCCTGCTGAAGAAGCTTTTACTGCCGGTGCTTTTAAAGGTTCAGTTCAGAATATTTGTCATAATTTAGTCAATAAAATTTAGGCACTGAAGATTGTTTTTATTTTTTAAGGAAAAACTTGTAGTTTATAATAGTTCATTGGTTTAATTAGGAGCAAAAAAGAAGGGAATTTTGTAATACAATTGTCTAGCAAAGGACAGTGCTTTAAATTGGGGGATTATGTGCGCAGACCACCTGTAGGGCATTCAGAGCCTCTTTCTATAATGCTTCAACCCATGCCTAGCTGCCCGCAGGCTGGCTAACAATGCCGAAAAGCTGTTTAAAAGGCTGAGCCTACTTGTGCCTCTGGTCTTCACTAACTGTTACAAGTCTTCCTCTCCCTCTCTCTCTTTCAAAGTAAAAGTCCCACATCCCTTTATGGGAAGAATTTTAAGGCTCTATGGTGGCCAATTGGTCTGTACCAAGAGGAGCCAGACAGCGGGGAAAGAAACTTCAGATTATACAGCACATTTGGAAAGGAGAAAAGATCAAAGTTTTTCAAACTCAAAAGACCAAGTTCCCTACAGATTAATCCTATTCATTTAGCTCCTCTTAAAGAAATGGTGTGCTGGGCCACTGGTCAGACAGGTAAAAAGTTCAACAATTGCCAAAGCATTCTTTTGCTAATTCAACAGTGCTCAAATAAATTAGCTTAAGTGTTGACAGAAGAACAATAGCTTTTTTTCTAGGAAAAGCAGCACATTTGATATACACAAGCCTGGAAGGTTATTAAGATGTTAACCCGTTAGTTTAATCCACTAAGGATGCCTGTTCCACCAGCAGAGTGTCAAGTGACTTAAACATACTGTACAGGGTGTTTGAGGGTTTAAAACGTTCACCTTTACACTTCAACAGTGTTCAGTCCAGGTGCTTTCAAAATCATGAACATGAGAGAAATAAATGTGGGGTTTTTAATTTTTTAGTGATATTATACAAGATAAATAACAAGACCTGAGTGGAATTACTTCCTTGCAATAGTCCACTTAGAGCTACCATTAAAAACACCATCTCTTTGGAAGGTGCAAAAACTCAGTTTTGATTTCAGTTCAACAGTGATATTTACTTTGCTAACAACTTAAGAACTAGAGTTAACAGGTCATTTTCTCCATACCTAAGATCAGTGTACAGAGAAACCAGAAAATGTCCATTTTCCCAGCATGTCCTTAGCAAGCACTTTAAAGGTAACAGCTTAGATAGAAGAGGTAGGGGGAGAGGGCAATGTTAAAATCATTTATCAAAAGTCATTTTATTGTCAAAATAGAATACTTATATTTGTTCTTACAGGAATGGCCTCTAAACTTTTTACAAAAAATGTACAGATTGTATATCTCTGGATATGTACATATTTTACAGTTTTTACAACTTAACAAATAATTATATAAATACATCCTCTAATGTAAGAAACCCGTATTTACTTGGGGTGTATAATTAAGACATTTCATGTTTATTTACTTAAGGCATTTGCCTGGTCATTAAGAATACTCAAACCGCCCAATCCAGTTTGTTCGCGATCATCTCCCCCTCTAGGATGCTTAAGGTAGGTCCCTCAGGTGAAATCTGTAGATCTGGCTTCAAGCTCAGCGAATGGCAACTAACGAGGGCTCCAAGCCTAGGGTTCTGGGAACTCTAGGGTCCACCCTCCGGTGCCAACAGAAATTAATGCCTCGCATGTCAATGGCGGAAAGGGGGGCTGGGTCTGGGAGCCCTCAAGGCCAGGTACTTTGTTCTAAGCCAGCCATTTAAGTCTCAGCTAATGGATACCATTAAGTTCATTATCATGCTAATAGCAGTCAAACCGAAGAAGGGGTGGGAGCCTCAGCCCTCCGAGTGTTCCTTCCCAGCACTAGGTCTCCAAGCTCCCCCTTCTTTCCGGGGGGGGGGGGGGGGGGGAGGCCTACCCTCCGCTCAGACTTGGGACAATGGCATCTGCTTAGGGTAAGACGCGGAGCTGGCGGTGCCAGATCGCCAAGTCAGGCCTGTGCTGACGTCACTGTAGAGCGAGCCAGCTCCGCCGCCCGGCCCCCCGCCGGCTCCCCCGCCTCCGCCGGGCCCGCCAGGGTCCCTCAGGCCAGCATCCCCGCCCACCGGCGCACCCTTGCTGGCCCAGCAGCAACGGGTGCACAGGGCCCGCCACGACTCGAGCGTCTTGCCGGACCAGACCCACACCCCCGAGGTGATGCCGACGACCAGGCACATGAAGTACTTGAGCATGAAGACAGCGTAGTCGGGTCGGCGCGCCTGGTCGGGCTGCAGGTCCCGCAGGCAAGGGCAGTTGTGCGTGGCCTCCCAGCGCGGGCGGTTGTGCTGCTCGTAGAAGAGGCAGGCGACCACGACGGCGGCGGGCACCGTGTAGAGGACGGTGAAGAGTCCCAGGCGGATCATGAGCTTCTCCAGCTTGTGAGTCTTGGTGGGGCCGCCCTGCTGTTTTATGACTGAGCGGATGCGGAAGAGAGACACGAAGCCGGCCAGCAAGAACATGGTGCCAATGAAAAGATAGATGACGAGCGGCGCCAGCACGAAGCCGCGCAGGTTGTCGAGGCTCTGGTTGCCCACGTAGCAGATGCCCGCCACTGGGTCGCCGTCCACGGAGCTGAGCGCCAGCACGGCGATGGACTTCACGCTGGGCACGAGCCACGCGGCCAGGTGGAAGTACTGCGAGTAGCCAGCGATGGCCTCGTTGCCCCATTTCATGCCCGCCGCCAGAAACCACGTGAGCGACAGAATCACCCACCAGATAGAGCTGGCCATGCCGAAGAAGTAGACGAGCAGGAAGACCACGGTGCACAGCGCCGGGCCTGTGGTCTCATAGCGCACATGCTGCTCCACAGCGCCCAGCTCCTGGTACTCGCCGCGTCCCCCCGCGCCGCCCGCGCCCGCCCCCGCCGCGCCCGCGCCCGCCGCCGCCGCGCCGCTCGCACTGCCCGCGCCGCCCGCGCCCGGCGCGCCACCGCTGCACGCCACCTTCTCATGCCCCGCCACCAGGCGTACCAGGTAGCCAACGGACACGAAGAGGTAGCAGGCCGAGAGGAAGATGATGGGTCGCTCCGGATACTTGAAGCGCTCCATGTCGATGAGGAAGGTGGATACCGTAGCGAAGGTGGACACAAAGCAGAGCACAGACCACAGGCCGATCCAGAAGACGGTGAAGGCCCGCTCGTCCTGGCTGAAGAAGGGGTTGTGGCAGGGCAGTGCGCAGTTGGCGATCTGGCCGGTTTTGACGCGGTTGTACAGCGGATGCCGCTCGCTGGCCACGCTCACCATTGGCGAACGGCACTGACAGCCGGGCTCACAAGGCACTGCGCCGCCGGCAGGGGGCCGCGCCTTCCCGCCTCCGCGAGTCGGGGGGGACGCCAGGTCCCCGCCGCCCTCGCCCCTTCCTCGCGACTGGGGCCTGGCCCCTGGCGGGCGGCCGTGGCCGCTGCCAGAGGGCGGCTGTTCACCTGGAGGCGGCGGCGGTGGCAGGTGGCGCGGCGGGCTGGGCGCAGCCGTGGTGAGGTCCGTGCGGTTGTAGTCCATGCACAGCATGTCTGGGTTTCCCTGTTCCGGCAGCCGGTCGCAGCGCATGCGGTCCGGCCAGGCAAAGCCGTACTGGCGCATGAGGGGTGCGCATCCGGCCTTGGCGCGCTCGCACACGGAGCGGCAGGGAGGCAGGGGCTTCTTGTAGTCCTCTAGGCAGATGGGCGTGTACATGCTGCACAGAAAGAACTTGAGGTCTGGCGAACACTGGATTTCCACCAGGGGCCAGAACTGGTGCACCTCCAGGCCCGCCTCGTCCTGCGTGTCGTGGTTGAACTGGTTGGGCATGTAGGTATAGTTGTAGCCGATACCCTTGCACAGCGGCACGGTGATCTCTTGGCACGCCAGCTCCTTGGCTGAGGCAGCCGCAGCGCCGCTGGAGAGCTGCAGCAGCGCCAAGGCGGCCAGCAAGGAGGTCACTTCCAACAGGTAACACCACTCCATGCTTCGTGCCCTTGCCCTCAAGGTGGAGGGCAGAGGCTCCGGAGGAAGGAGGGAGGGAGGGAGAGAGGGGAAGAGAGGGAGAGAGGGGGAGAGGGGGAGAGGGGGAGAGGGAGAGAAAGAGAGAGCCGGAGGAGAGAGCGGGTGCCCTGCTGGTCTTTCTCCTGCTTCCCTCGGAGGTTATCTGCCGATAACCTAGTCTCTTCTCGGGACACGTCCACACGGCGTGGTCCGCCGCTCCGGGGAGATGAGGGTGGGTGCCGGAGTGCTCTACAGTCCCCGAGGGTCTGCCCTGGTAGAGCTCAGCCCTTTCGAAGCACAGTGGCTGGTCCCTGGCTCATCGTCCCTCACTCGCTCGCGTTCTCTCCTGCGCGCGCTGGGGCACTTCTCGCCGCGCCGCGCCGCGCCGGCGCCGGTGACTTGGCTAGGCGCAGAGGGCGGCGGCGCAGCAAGTTTCCTTTCGGGCGGGCCGCGGCGCGCAGTCAAGATGGCTGGGCCAGGCCGCTCCCGCGCCGGGTCAGCTACTACGGCCCCCTAAGGCCCCCCTTTCGGCCCCCAGGGGGTCATGTTCGTTCCCAAAGCCGCTCTGCTGCAGCCGGACCTAGGGACCCGCCTCCGCCGAGGCCGCGTCCCTCTCTCCCCGGCGTCTGTCCGGTAAAAGTCCACTCTGCGCTTGGGCGAGCAATCGGCGACGTGCAGGCAGTCTCTTCCTCGCCAGACGTGCAGCACCAAATCCAGACCGGAAAGCGGAGCAGACACCTGAGCTGCTCGGCTAGCGCCCACAATCACCTCCTCCTCAGCGGGAGCTTCGCCCTTCAGCGAACTTCCCAGCTGCGGCCCCGCTAGCCTCGCGGCCGTCTCATGAATATTTATACCGAGCTGACTCGGTCTCCGCCCTCGGCCCGGCACGCCAATCAAGGGGGACGGGGAGGAGTCTTCTCGCTCCCAAGGCCCAGCCTTCCTTAAGGCGTTCCAAGTGTCCGCACGGTCATGCGCGGTGTCTGCTGCTGGGGAGTTTCGGTAACCTTGGTATTGACCGCTGAGACCGAGGTTTTGCCACGGCTGCAGCCCCCCCCGTCCGATCCCCCTTCCACCGCCCCGGCGCTCAGTGCGTCTGAGGACTCGGTTCCATTTCTAAGTCTGCACTTGGGGACGGAGGACGAGGTTTTAATGCAACGAGCGCTCTCCTAGGCCCGTTTTAAACAAGTTAAGTCCCCTCTTACGACTCTCACCGAATGTGGGTGACCTCCGGACAATGGGGGCCGGCGCCCCTCTGTAAGCTGGGGCCGGGCGCTGTTGGAGATCTGGGAGGGTGCCCTTCTTGGAATTCTCAGAATTATGGTCTTTGAGGCTTGGAAATGTGGGAGAAACGGAGACGACGGCAGTATATTTTGGATGGTGGGGTAGGAGAAGGACCGCCCAGGCGGAAGTGTCCCTGCGCGCCCCGCTGCGGACTCGCGAAGGGCGCGGGGCAAAGGGACGGTCGCAGGGTTCTTCTCCCGCCTCTGCCCAGTGACCTGGCGGAGCCTCAGTTTTCTTACTGGGAGAGCGAGGTAATAGTACATATCTCAAAGGGGATTCTGATAAGTAGATGAGATAAAATATGTAAATCACCCGGGACTCGGTGCTTCCTTAAGGAAAATACTTCCCTTTCTCCTTTAAAAAAAAAAAAAAGAAAAATTTATAAATGGGACTGGAAACTGCTGCTGGGTTTACTCGCCACTTTGTACTTCTGGAGCATATGTACATCTGTCCGAAGTTCACGTGTTTTTCCAGAGCTGCCTTCTCTTCGGTGGGAGGCAGTGCTGCGCCCTGGCACTGACGTGCAGGCTTGTCTCCGTGGTCTGCAAGGAGCGGAGAGAGATCCTGGCTGCTCTCAGCAGTCGCTTGGGTCGCGGCCAACCAGCTCCGCCGGCCAACTTAACTTTGGTGGTGGTGGTGGGGAGGGGTGGTGGGGGGCGGGGGGTTGGCGGCCTGGCATGTTAATTTACGCTTGTTAGGACTTCCCAGGGGGTTGTCTTTCTCCTAGAATGGAGTGTTTATTTTTTTAATTGATGTGCTGTTTCATTTAGCGCTTGTATGGAATTCATGCTGGGGCTGTAATTACTGTAATCTCGGGAACGAGCATTTCAGTTAGCCAGAAGGGTGGCAAACAGCGTGCTCTCTCTCTCTCTGTCTCTCTCTCTGTCTCTCTCTGTGTCTCTCTGTCTCTCTCTCCCTCACTCCCCCCCCCCCCCCATTCTCGTTCTCTGTCAAGATTTTTGCCATTTGTCAGGTTTCACAGGTATGAGTAGGGCTTGAGAACCCGTTGTTGAGAGTTTGGGAGCAAAAGAAGAATTAAAGGTACATTTGAGGCCAGTTCATTTTTTCAGGGTGGTAGTGGTGGTGGTGGTGGTCGTAGGTGGTTGTTTAAAAACAACTCTCAGAAAACAAAAATAACTAACACATTTGTATATTGCTTGAGATAATGGAATCTATGTCTTCCTCCTGTTATCTCTAGTTTAGCAACCTCATTTTGCACCACATTTTAAACATATAGGCAGACTTCCCTCCCATGCCCCACCCGGCTTTTGGTAAATTCTGTATTCTTGCCAAGAATTCTAGGCAAAAATACCCCACCATACCCGCACTCTTTCTATCCCTCTCAACTAAAGTCTAGTTACAACCTCTTTATACTGAAAAACAACACCTCCCACTTTCGTTTTGGAAAAACTGAACTCCATAGGAATTTAAAATTCAAAGGCTTCAGAAATATTAGCTGATTTAGCAGAAAATGGTCTATTCAAAAATGTAAAGACTCGACCTTTACTAGGTCTTTCTATCAATTCCTTTCCCCTCTCTTCCTAATCGGTATTCGCCTTTATGGTTTATTGATTGTAGAAAGTCACCTATTTCTTTTGTTGGTACCTTGTTAATAAAGGGCCATTCTCCAGAATATTCAACTGCAGAGTATTGACTGGTAATTCCTGGAGTTGGGTTCTGAGCTCAGTTGTGAAGGTAACCCTCCCCCTCCCTCCCTCCTTCCCCCACGCTGCAAGGCCCAGACCACAGATGGGAAGGGCTGGTTTCCAAAAGCAGCACAGATGGTGAAAAGTTTCTACTACTTTTCTTCAGCAGGGAAATGTCAAATAGCGAAGTTTAGAATTACACTATATAAATTTACTAGAATTAGGTGAAAGCAAACTGACATTTGAAAACTGAGATAGAAAATAGTTGATTTTGGCTTTTAATGGCATTTAATTTTCTTCTTTTTTCTTTTGAGACAAGATGAAAGCTTTAATGATGTGGAATGTGGAAATTTTTGGTAAGTATATTAAGCTTGCAAGAGAAAATAAGCAAACAAAAGTTCAGAGCTTTCAAAAATCATGTAAGCTATTTAGGGGATCTAACTGATTTGTGAGATTAAAACCATTTACATAAAAATCATTAAAATTTACTTCTAATTGAGAGAATACGAGAATAGAAATAAAAATTTACTATTAAATTAACTGGCTACTTGACATTCTTTGAGAGCAGAGATTTATGAAACCAGTTAGTGTATAAAAGGCAACAATGAGGCAACTAGAAGCAAACCAGAATCATTTATCAACATTGTTGACTAAATAATGATTTTTTTCTTTTGTATGTAAAGCAGCTGTTTTTTAAGGGAGGGAAAATAGTTTTAGTAGTGACATAAATAATGTAAGAAACTTTCTAGAGGGATTTTGTTCCTGAATAGTCCCACAAGCTTAATAATATAAATAGTTGAAGGCACCATTTTAACTCAGAGGAGGGGATCTTTTACAAAACATTGGATACCAACTTAGATAGGACACTATCAATATATTGTCTGTCTGAAATTTGAGAAACTTTGGGGAAATTATGTTTCAGTGGATTTTAATTTAAAAATGCAACAAAAACTTAAAATTTTTTTATTGATTTCAGAGAGGAAGGGAGAGGGGGAGAGAGACAGAAACATCAATGATGAGAGAGAGTCATTGATGGCTGCCTCCTGCACACCCCCTACTGGAGATTGAGCCAGAAACCCTGGCATGTGCCCTGACCAGGAATCCAACCTTGAGCTCCTGGTTCATGGGTCCATGCTCAATCACTGAAGCACGACAGCCCCATACAACATAAAACTCTTGATACAAGAGTGGGTCTAACATTTGCCAATATAATGATATGTTCCAGACTCTAAGCAGAGAAGTCTTTGCTAACTAATGAAATTTCTCAGGTATTTTATAAAACAATAATTGTTTCTCCTAACAGTTTCTTTTCTTTTCAAGGAAACAAACAAATATATATTATTAGAGAATATAAAACTCTATCAAGTAATATTGGGGTTTCTTGGTGTTTTTAAATCTGTCTTTCAAAGGATGATGTCTCTTGAGTTACCCACTTAATAGCTGAAGGTAAGGTAGTCTTGCTTCAATCTCTATTAGAATCAGAATGAGTGAGATTATTTTTATATTCTTTCATATTAACATTAAACTCCAGTAAAAGTCTTTCTCCTATTTTCTCCACCACTAGAAAAAGGATCCTGTGTCTGCTGTAACAAGGCCAAGTTGTGAATAGATAGAGGTAAATGAGGCAAATATGTGCCACTGACCAGGAATCAGATTCTCACTTTACATGCTACTGCCATTTTGAAAAAGGGCAACTGTACTATCATTATTTAATTTTATAATTATTATAAAATAAGTTCTAAAAATCAATAATTGCTTTTTTTCCTCATTCACACCAGAATATTAGTATATACTGAAACTCTTATGACATGAATGCATTGTGCATTAGTTTGAAAACTTTCAGGTGCAATAAAGACCTTCTAAGTAAAATTGGCTTAATCAAGGACACAATTATTCTCATATTGATAAATCTAGAAGCAGGAAGGTCCAACACTGTTTCATTCTGTCGCTCAACAATGTCAGGTCTGATGGTGGGCTTCTAGTCTCCTGGCTTGCCCTCTAATTATATGGGGCCTCCCTCTGCTGAATCATTATGTTTCATAGGACAGCAGCTGAGCAGGAAGACTGGCAGGACCTCCCCTTGTGCAGCTCTTTTATTAGAAAAGAAAACTCTCCTTGGAGGGCCTTTGAATAATCCCCCTTAGGTCTCACTGGTCTGAGCTTGTCACACCACTCTTAGCTGCAACGTAGGCTGTGAAAGCTAAGGTCTTGTGGGTGGCTGGTCCGCTTGTGGCAAGGAAGGGGAAAAAAGGAGAATGGCTATTGAATAGAAAAACAGCACTCATCCACACATTACTATTTGGAATTAACTTTCAAGCACTATTATTTAGCCAACGTTCCTAGTCTTCCAGAGTATTTTCTTCAGGGCTATGACTCATCGAGATTCAGGAAAACTTTGGTATCTACATTTTTTCCCCCTTTTGAAGTTCTCACCATACAGTTCTTTATACAGTTGATATGAAATAAATATCAAACAGCTTACTACTTATTTAATTTAAATATGTATAAACTTCATAGGGTAACTCCTTAGCTCCTTTTTGTTAAGCCTCTTCTCTCCCTTTTGGAGACTTCATTAAAAACATAAACACAACACAATTTTGGAAGTTTAGTTTTTTTTTTCTTTTCCTTTTTAGTCTTATACCATGTAACATTAAAAATATTGACAACATTAAATATAATGTAGGAGAAACTATTGAATAACATTTCTGAAAGGCTTATGGATGTGAAAGAACCTTTATACTAGAAAAATTTTGGCATAGGTAAGAGTTTACTCTGGTAACAATAAAATGTGATCTCAAACAATAATAAAATTGACATTAGTAATACAATTAATTGTTAGAGTAGTAAGGGCATGGAGGTGGTGGAGTTGACAATGATGTTTCTATTTTGTTTCACTTTGACCAGATTCAGATAAATGTGTAATTTTTTTAAGAAATGACAGCATTTGACTATCTTTCTGGTATGAGTCTTCCTTGCTCTTAGAAACAAATGTACTTCTACAGGATTAACGTTATAGTTTATACTAAGTATAAATTGTAATATAATTAATAAAGATAAAATAATAAAATTTGATTGCATTAATGTGTTTATAGCAATAATATCATGACATTGATATGAAGTTCTGTTATGCTTTCTCAAAACAGTCCAGTAGAGTTCAGTTTGAAAATCCTAGTTTAGAATCTGTTCAAAATATACCAATAAATGAAATAAAGCAAGGTATAGAACTATATGGTATGAGCCAATTATATTATATATGCATTAAAAAAAGACTAGAAGGAAGTTCATAAAAATGTTACCTAATTGTTGTGTTTAATTTGGGTTAACAGTGACATCAGAACAATGGCGGCATGAGAGGTATTGTTGGCCACTCCCCTGGAAATTACAACAAATTAACCAAACTATAATTCAACAAAGAATTCCCTACTCAAGGCAGAGGCATGCCTGAGAGATCTGCACACTGAAACATCTAAAGGTGGGCAACCAGGAATAAGGGGGGAGATGAGAAAGGAGGAGAGCCCAGATGACCCTGCAACTGGGAGCTTGAGGCATGTCTGGGAGAGGACAGGAAGCTGGAAGTAGCAGTTGCTTCCTTCAGCCAGCCAGGAGGAACAGAGAGCTGCATGGGACAGGCCAGCAGGGCAAGCGGAATAAACAGTGACTGAGACAGCAGACACCTGACAAAGGGCAGGGTTCTACCAAAAGGATATCCACTGTTGGGTGGGGGTGTTTCTGACAAAGAAATAGAACCACAGAGCCCTGCCGCTCCTTGGACTCCCAAAACTTGCTTCCCATTGCCCTCAGTATCAGGTCGAGGAACATTTTATCCCTAAACCAAGAGCTATTACAGTAGATAGCTATTCCCCTCTGTGACAGAACCCTTGGTTTGGTGGTTGGATTGGGACCCCATGGAGATCAGGGTCGTCATTATGATGAGGACACAAAAAACCCCACCCCCAAGCAGTAGGGTTGTACTGTCTTACAGAAGGCTTGGAGGTCAAGTCAGGGAGATAACAGAGGTAAAAAAAAATTCTTATGATTCAGCTCCATCTATTGGAAAATAGTAGAACCTCTTCAGAGAATACTGCTGTAGAAGGGACATTTATGCCTAGACAAAATAGAGGAGCAAGTACCATGAATAACCACAGTAAGGAGGATAATCAGAAAGAAAATGAGAAATTCCCAGAAAGCAAGCAGGAACACATGGAATTATGTGATATAAATGACAACGATTTCAAGGTTGCAGTTCTGATAGTACTCAACAAGATGTGAGAAAATACAGATAGGCAATTCAGTGCACTCAGAAAACAAATCAATGAACAAAACAAGCACTTTACCAAAGAGATTGAAACTTTAAAAAAGAACCACTCAAGTCCAGAAAATGAAGCATGCAATTAAGGAGATTAAGAATGAGCTACTGAGCATAGAAAACAGAGCCAACCAGATGGAGGAAAGGATTAGTGCTATGAAAGATAGGAATCTAGAAATGATGCAGAGGGAAAAAGAGAAAGACCTGAGCATAAAAAAAATGCAAGAGCTCTATGAGAACTGTTTGACTCCATCAGAAAAAAAACACACAAAGCAATATTAGAATAATAGGCATTCCAGAAGGAGAATGGAAAAGAGAGTATATTCAAACAAATAGTGGATGAAAACTTCCCAAGCCTATGGAAAGAACCAGATCCTTGAATCCAAGAAGCCAACAGAATGCCTAGTTACCTCAATCAAAAGAGGCCCTCTCCAAGGCACATTGTGTTAAAACTGTCAAAGGTTAATGACAAAGAAAAAATTCTCAAAGCAGCTAGAGAAAAGAAAAAAGTGACCCACAAAGGAAAACTCATCAGAATTTTATCCGACTTCTCAGCAGAAACTCTACAAGTCAGAAGAGAAGGAACCAAATATTCAGACATCTGAAAGAGAGAAGTTACTAGCCACGAATAATATATCCAGCAAAATTATCCTTTAAATATGAAGGAGAAATAAAGATGTTCCTAAACATGCAGAAGCTGAGATATTATCACTAGTAAACCTCCACTGCATGAAATACTCATGAGAGTTATTCTACCTGAAACAAAGAACATAAGATCACAATACTATGAATGAAATCACCAAAAACCTTACAGCATAAACAGGGATAATTTGTGATAACAAAAACATAAAAGGGGAGGAGCACAGGTCTGAGCCAAGAAAGGAGAATGAACATCAGATGCATTCAAAAGAAAAAAAAAAAAAGGATTGTATATATGAAACTTTATTTTTTATAAATCTAATGGTAACCACACACAAAAATCCCCAAACCAGAACATATAGCTCAAAAAAAAAAAAAAAAAAAATGGACACACAGGAAAGAAGTATGAAATACCACCAAACAAAAGCAACAGACAGAAGTACAAAAGAAAAGAACCATGGAAGCATAGAGCTATCAGAAAACAAAAGATAAAATGGCTAGAGTAAATCCTCATACATCAATAATTACTCTAAATGTAAATGGTCTGAATTCACCAATAAAGAGGCACAGAGTAGCAGAATGGATCAGAAAACAAAACCCAACCATATTCTTCCTACAAGACACATCTAAGCTGCAAAGACAAAGATAGATTCAAAGTAAAAGGGTGGAAAATGATTCTCCAAACAAATAACATCCACCAAATAGCAGGTGTAGCCATACTTATGTCTGACAAAATAGATTTCAAGACAACAAAGATAATAGGAGACAAAGATGGACACTTCATAATGATAAGGGAAACACTACATCAAGAAAACGTAACACTTCTTAATATATATGCACTAAACCAGGAAGCACCGAGATATATATAAGGCAACTACTCACAGAACTAAAGGGAGAAACAGATCAAAACACAGTCATAGTTTGGGACCCTAATACCCCATTGACAGCTCTAGACAGATCAAGCAAACAGAAAATCAATAAAGAAATATCGACCATAAATGAAACACTAGACCAAGTGGACATAATTGACATATACAGAACATCTTAACCCCAAAAATCAGATTAAACATTCTTCTCCAGTGCACCTAGAACTTTCTCAAGGATAGCCCATATGCTGGGTCACAGAACTAGCATCAACAAATTCAAAAAGACTGAAATTACACCAAGCACATTCTCTGACCACGGTGCCTTAAAATTAGAAATCAACTGCAAAAAGGAGGTAAAGAACCCACAAATAAGTGGAGATTAAACAACATACTACTAAAAAATGACTGGGTCAAAGAAGAATAAAAGAGGAAATCAAAAGATATATAGAGGCAAATGAGAATGACAATATAACACATCAAAACTTCTGTGATGTAGCAAAGGCAGTAATAAGAGGGAAATTTATATCATTACCGGCCTATCTCAAAAAAACGAGAAATTCCCAAGTAAACAACCTAACATCACATCTTAAAGAACTAGAAAAAGAAGAACAAATGCAACCCACAGTCAGCAGAAGAAAGGAAATCATAAAAATTAGAGCAGAATTGAATGAAATAGAGAACAAAAAGACTATACAAAAAGTTAGTAAAACAGAGAGCTCGTTCTTTGAAAAGATTAATAAAATTGATTAACCCCTGGCTAGACTCACTAAGGAAAAAAGGGAAAAAACCCATATAAACTAAATCAGAGGTGAAAGAGGAGAAGTAACCACAGACATCACAGATACATGAGATCATACTAGAATGTTATGAAAGACTATATGCCACCAAATTCAATAACCTAGAAGAAATGGGTAAGTTCCTAGAAATATATAACCTTTCTAGACTAAATCATGAAGAATTGGAAAACCTGAATAGACTGTACAGCAGCAAGAAAATTGAAACAACCATCAAAAACCTCCAAAAAGTAAAAGTCCAGGACCAGATGGCTTTACCAATGAATTCTGCCAAGTGTTCAAAGCAGATTTGATACCTATCCTTGTCAAACGCTTCCAAAAAGTTGAAGAAGAGGTAATACTTCCTAACACATTTTATAAGGCCAATATAACCTTGATACCAAAACCTGGCAAGGATAACACAAAGAAAGAAAACTACAGACCAATGTCTCTGATGAATACAGATGCCAAATCCTAAACAAAATACTAACAAATTGAATACAGCAGTACATCAAAAAATAATACATTACGATCAAGTGGGGTTCATTCCAGGGTCACAGGGAGAGTTCAACATACATAACTCAATCAATGTAATCTACCACACTCACAAAAGAAAGGATAAAAATCATATGATCTTATCAATAGATGCAGAAAAGGCATTTGATAAGATATAACATCCATTTATGATTAAAACACTCAATAAACTAGGAATAGAAAGTATCTTAACATAATAAAGGCCATATATAATAAACCCTCAGTTAATATTATATTCAATGGTGAAAAACTGAAAGCTTTTCCTCTAAAATCAGGAACAAAACAAGAATGTCCACTCTCACCACTCTTATTTGACATTGTTTTGGAAGTCCTAGCCAGAGCAATAAGGCAAGAGAAAGAAATAAAAAACATTCAATATGGAAGGAAGAAGTAAAACTGTCAGTTTTTGTGGATGACATGATTCTGTATATAGAAAACCCTAAACACTCCACCAAAAACTATTAGAAACAATAAATAAATACAGTAAAGTAGCGGGATACATAATCAATGTACAAAATCGACTCCCTTCCTATATACCAACAACAAAAGTTCAGAAAAAGAAATGAGGAAAAAATAACACCACACAATTCCTTTTACAATTGCAACCAAGAGAATAATATACCTAGAAATAAACTTAACAAAGAAGGTGGAAGACCTATACACTGAAAATTACAAAGCATTATTAAAAGAGATTGAAAAAGACACAACAAAATGTAAAAATATCCCATGTTCATGGATTGGAAGAATCAACATAGTTAAAATGGCCATGTTACCCAAAGCAATATACAGATTTAATGCAATCCCCGTCAATATACCAATGTCATGTTTTAAAGAAATAGAATGAGAAATCATCAGGTTTGTATGGAACCACAAAAGACCCCAGAGAGCCAAAGCAATCCTGAGAAAAAAGAAAGAAGCTGGAATTATCATGCTACCTGACTTCAAATAATACTACAGAGCTACGATAATCAAAACAGCATGGTATTACCACAGAAACAGACACACATATCAGTGGAAAGAAATAGAGAGCCCAGATAAAACACCACATGTATATGGCCAGATAATTTTTGACAAAGGAGCCAGAAACACACAATGGAGTAAAGATAGTCTCTTCAATAAATGGTGCTGGGGAAGCCTGAGAAACAAGATGGTAGTGTAGGTAATAGCTGTACCCGATGTCTCCTACAGCCACATCAAAATTACAACTAAAATACAGAACAACCATCACTCAGAACCTCCTGAAATCTAGCTGAGCATAAGTCCTACAACCAGGGAACTGAAGGAGCAATGAGACCAGTAGGAGGGGTGGAGACATGGGCAGATAGGGACTGAATCACTGAGACGAGGTTGGGGGCCCACACCCAATGCAGCAGTTTAACCCTGGGAGGGATATCTTGGCAATGGACGTTTCCTAGAGGAGTGAGGGCTACCAGTTCCACATCAGGCTCCTAGCCCAGGGCTCCAGGTCTGGGAAGAGAAGTCCCCACAACTTGGGTTGTTAAAACCAGTGGGGACTGTTGCTGAGGGAAACGGAGTCTTTGGGAGTCCCAGGCTTTCCTCCTAAAGGGCCAGCACATGAACTCACTCAGACGCCTTCCCTCTGAGCTCCAGCTCCAGGCAGCAGCTTGAAAGGAAACTGGAACACTTGAGGAGAAACCAACTTGCATGAAATTGGGGTGAAAGATGGAGGGGCAGCTTTCTCCCAGACAGAAGAGCTGGCAGAGACCATTGCTCCTTTTCTCCATCCCTTCCCCCACAGAGCCAGTGGACAGGACCATATTTGAATCTCCAGCACCTGACTCACACGTTTCACCCCACCCTGGTGATTCCCAGAGATCCTGCCCCTCCCTACCCACAGGCTCATTCAAGCCATTTCCAGTGGCTTTTCTATGTAAGTGGCCTCTCTAGCCTCATGCTTAGGACTTTCCTAAAATCTCTCAAACAAGCAGCAGCATGCTCCCTAGGGCTTGATAAGTGGCCTTAGGCCTGGCACTAGTGGAAGCCTGCATTGGTTCATAGGTTGGCCTCTCCTGGACACCTCCAAGCTCAGCACAAGTAGCAGCCAACTACGATTTGTTGTGTAGCTCATGCTGGGTGGCCCTGGGAAAGGCACTGGCACAGGCTGACTTTGCACCTCTCAGGAGACCCCAGAGACAATGAACCTGGTGGCCAGACTCCACCACACTGGATTACAGCCTTGCCATATCCACGAGTGCCATACTCAAGGGGCGCACTTAGTGAACACCAAAGCTCCACTGAAGTAAATCCTGCTCCATAGGGGTATCTCCAGCACAGCGGCTCTTTGGCTATAGTTGCTGCTGGTCCTCATAGCTGATTAGCCTGGGAGTCAATCCCTCCCAGTGATTCCAACAGCAACCAAGGCTCAACTACAGCAGGACAATGCACACAGCCCACACAGGGGAGCACCTAGAAGGCCCAGCTCAGGTGACTGGGGAGGCTGAGACACTGGACCCTACAAGACAACTACAACACAAAGCCACTCTACGAATTCCAGGAGACTTAGCAGCTCTACCTAATACATAGAAACAAACACCTGGGAGCAGCCAAAATGTGGAGGCAAAGAAACATGTCACAAAGGAAAGAACAGAAGAAATCTACAGAAAAGGTCCTAATGAAATAGAACCAAGCAAGCTAACAGGTACAGAGTTCAGAATTTTGGTTATAAGGATGTTCAAAGATATTAGTAAGACTATTACAAAAACAAGTGAGACCATTGATGACCTAATAAAATACCCATCAGAAACGAAGGCTACAGGAACTGAAATGAAGAATAATTTACAGAGAATCAGCAGTAGAGTAGAGGCCCCTTAGAATCAAGTCATCAATTTGGAACATGAGGAAACAGAAAACACCCAACCAGAAAAGAAAAAAGAAAAAAGAATCCAGAAATATGAAGATAGTATAAGGAGCCTCTGGGACAACCTCAAGAGGCCAAACATTTGTATTTTTAGGGTGCCAGAAGGGGAAGAAATAGAGCAAGAAATTGAAAACCTATTTAAAAAAATAATTACAGAAAACTTCCCCTACCTGTGGAAAGAAATAGACTTACAGTCCAGGAAGCACAGAAAGTCCCAAAGAAGAGGAACCCAAAGAGGCCCACAGCAAGACACATCATAATTAAAATGCCAAAGGTTAAAGACAAAGAGAGAATCTTAAAAGCAGCAGGGGAAAAGCTGTTAGTTACCTACAAGGGAGCACCCATACGACTGTCAGCCAGTTTCTCAACAGAAACCTTGCATGCCAGAAGGGAATGGCAAGAAATATGTGTTGAAATGCAAGAGCCTACAACCAAGATTACTCTACCCAGCAAAGCTATCATTTAGAATTGAAGGTCATATAAAGAGCTTCTCAGACAAGGAAAAGCTAAAGGTGTTCATCACCACCAGACCAGTACAACATGAAATGTTGAAGGGTCTCCTTTAGGAAGAAGCTAATGAACAAAAGAATCAGACAAACTAAGTAGATCCAGAGACATTGACATATGCCACAGATGATCATATTTCAGAGGGAAGAGGGAAGAGGGAAGGGCTGTGGAGGGTGGGACGAGATTAACCAAAGAAGTTATATGCTTATATGCATAACCCATGGTCACAGACAATGACAGGGTGAAGGCCTGGGGAGAGGGTGGGAGCGAGATGGAGGGTGTCAATTGGAGGGAAAAAATGAGATACCTGTAGTGCTTTCCAATAATAAAGACAAATTAAAAAATAAAATAAATGGTGCTGGGAAAACTGGAAAGCCACATGCAAATGAATGAAACTGGATTTCGGTTTGTCCCCATGTACAAAAATTAACTCAAAATATATCAAAGACCTAAATGTGAGACTCGAAACAATAAGTCACATAGAAGGAGACATGGGTACCAAACTTATGGACCTTGGTTGTAGAGAACAGTTTATGAACTTGATCCGAAAGGCCAGGGAAGTAAAGGGAAAAATAAATGAATGGGACTATATCAAACTAAAAAGCTTCTGCACAGCAAAAGTAACTGACAATAAAGCAAAGAGGCAGCCAACCAGGTGGGAGAAGATATTTGCAAACAGTAGCTCTGACAAAGTTTAATTTCCAAGACATATAAAGAACTCATAAAACTCAACACTAAACAAACAAACAACTCAATAAAAAAGTGGGCTGAGGACCTGAACAGACATCTTTCCCAAGAAGACATATCAACAGCCAATAGCTTTTTGAAAAGATATTCAACCTCACTAGCAATTAAGGAAATTCCAATCAAAACTGCAATGAGATACCACCTCACACCTGTCAGAATTGCTATGATCAACAAGATAAGCAATAACAAGTGTTGGAGAGGTTGTTGAGAAAAGGGAACACTCATTCACTGCTGATGGGAATGTAGACTGATTCATCCACTGTGAAAAACAGTCTGGTGATTTCTCATAAAATTAAGAATAAAGCTATCATACTACCCAGCAATCCCTTTCCTGACTATATACCTGAGAAACTTGAAACATGTATTTGCAAAGATATATGTACCCCTATGCTCATTGCAGCATTATTCACAGTGGCCAAGACATGGAAATAACCAAAGTGTCCTGCAACAGAGGACTGGATAAAGAAGAT
Organism: Miniopterus schreibersii; assembly: GCF_964146895.1. Classification (NCBI taxonomy): domain Eukaryota; kingdom Metazoa; phylum Chordata; class Mammalia; order Chiroptera; family Miniopteridae; genus Miniopterus; species Miniopterus schreibersii. The sequence continues at coordinate 111,096,700 of NC_138101.1, read as the reverse complement.
GTGGTATATGTACACGATGGAATACTACTCAGCCATAAGAAAGGATGAAATATTGCCATTTGCAACAACTGGATGGACCTTGAGAATATTATGCTAAGTGAAATAAGTCAGTCAGATAAAGCTAAGAACCATATGATTTCACTCATATATGGGATATAAAACTGAAACTCGTGGACACAAATAGCAGTGTGGTGGTTGCCAGAGGGAAGGGGTTGGGGGTTGGGGGGTTAAGGAAGTCTTAATATATGGTGATGGGAGAAGATATGACTTTGGGTGGTGGGCACATGATTTAATATACAGATCTTGTAACATAGAAACCCACACCTGAAACCTTTATGTTCATATTAACTATTGTTACCCCAATAAAGAAAAATTAATAAATTGGGTTTAGTAGTACTACTTTTTCTTTTCTTTTTTATAATGATCTGTCTTTTATATTCTGGAAAAAAATATCTTGAAATAACCCTTAGCATTTATTATGTATTATTTTTTCTGTTCTTAATTTTATGTATTTTGTCTTGTCTTCTTACATGGATCAAAATAATAGAAGAACATGTTGGTTATCTCTTTTTCCCTACACAGATTCTATACCATGTATGACCATATGCTATCAGAATATGTTGTAGCTGATTTATAGATTGACTTCTTGTCCATCTTATCTTGGTTTGGATTCTCTAATCCCAGTGCTCCATAACTGTCCTGATTGAGAAATTGTTTTTTTGAATGGGATGAGGGGACGGAGAGGAGGAAGAAAGGTTTTTATTGGAGGGCCACAGAAATGGCATTAGAAGTCGAACTCTAGATGGCACCTTGTCTGTCCTGGGTACCATGTCCAATTTTGCCTTAGGCCAGCAATTTTCAACCTTTTTCATCTCATTGGACACATAAATTACTAAAATTCTGTGGCACAACAAAAAAATATGTCTTTTGCTGATCTGAAAAAAAAAAAAAAGGAAAAGATAATTTTGTTCTATTCACACTGGGTGGCTATTGTTGTGTTGGCTGTTGTCATTTTTTTATTTGACAATTTAAGTGAAAAGAGGTCAGTGCCCCTGACTAAATAGTTAAGTACTGCATGTTTTAAAAATTCTTGTGCGACACCAGTTGAAAATCGCTGCCCTGGGTTAATGCAGCCTATTGTCCATGACATTAGGTCATCCCCATGGTATTACAGAGTGACATGTCAAACGATTTGAGCATTTCTTTTTACTGGTTATATGTAAAGTAAAAGTTACTGAAGATTGTGTGTAGTGGTGGAGAGAAGAGGAATTTGGGATCAGGTAGTCCTGGGGAAATTAAAGCTCAGTTGTTTGCTACCTATGTGGACAGGTAACTCACAATCTTTCTTCATACTTACAGTATTGAATGACAAAATCAGAGTCCCTCATAGGTTGTGAGGGTTAGATAACCTAAAAGCTAAAAGGCACTGAGGGCAATGCCTGAACTGCATAAGACAGATTTGAACAGCACTGCTTTTGCTGTACTCTATTGGCTGAAGCTATAAAAGCCAGCTTAGATCCAAGGGAAGGGGAATAGATTTTCCTCAAAATGGAAGGAATGTCAAACATTTTGGGGGCCATCTTTAACACCAGCCACATTCATTGAGTGCTAGGCCCTATGTTGTGTTAGGGCTATAAAGATGAATAAGACAATACATTGGTCAGGGTTCTCCAGAGAAACAGAACCAGTGTGATATATATGATTTATTATGAGGAAATGGTTCATGCAATTGTGGAGGCCAAGAAGTCCCACTTCCTGAAGTCCCTTCAGAAAGGCCAGTGATGTAGTTGAGTCAAGTCTGACAACCTGAGAACCAGGGAAGCTGATGGTGTAATTCAGCTGGGAGAACCAGGGAGGCTGAGGACAGGAGAAAACATGTCTCAGTTCAAACAGGCAGAGAAAGGGTGAATTCTCTCTTCTTCTGACTTTTGTTCTGTTAATATCCTCAGTGTGTTGGATGAGGCCCAATCGCATTGGGGAGGGCAATATGGTTTACTGAGTCCATTGTTTCAAATGTTAATCTCATCCAGAGACACCCTCACAGACACACCTAAAAATAATGTTTAGCCAAATATCTGGGCATTCCATAATGTAGTCAAGTTAGCCATCATCCTAAAGTGCGGGGAAAAGCCTTTACAGAGCTTTTGAAGAATGATCAGGAATTTGCTAATTTGAGGAGAAACAGAATGTTCTAAGCATGTGACAAAGCATTTACGAATCACTAAGATGAAATTGCTCATGCATTTGTTGCATTTGTTCATGGAACAGCAAGAACGTTTGAACAGAAACATTTTTATTTGTATTCAGTCAGTTGATATTTGCACCTTTGACGAGGTTGAATTTGGGTCTACAGAGTTCAGTATCTGTTATCCTGTTTTCAGCTTCTAGTAACTTTACCCAGAGGATATGCTGTGTCACATTACCTGGAATTTGGAGGTGGGATGACTGCCAACTTTGTGAATTCTGTGACTCCATGATGCCATCAAAGCTCAGTTCTGTCCATCTTCTTTCTCTGTCAGTCTCTGTATGTTGGTTACTTTCCTTATGGTTCCAAAGTGATTACAGATTGAAGCTCATATCTTCACACACAAATGAGGAACAGAGGTGGAAATAGGGACATTCTTCTCCCTGGGTCTCTTTTTAAGATCCAAGAAAGCTTTACTGGAACTGACTTCTTACCTCTCATGGGTCAGATTGGGGGAAAGGCCTTGGCCTAGCTGAGAAGAGGTCACTTGAATAAAATGTGAGCTTTGCCAGCCAGGAAGAAGGGTAAGGGCATAGCCTTGGGTAAGTAACCAGAAGTGTCTGCTTGAACCCTGGGGCCAGTTATAACATACAGTCAGAGGCCAACATTTCTTAGGGTCTAATTCCTGCTGTCCAAGGTCAGATGCTGTCTAGCCCAGTAGTCTTTGAAGATTCCTACACTCTTTGTGTGTCAAGTCAAAGTTAAAGGACTTCAGCAAAGCTCAAGTCTTTTCTATTCTTCCCTTCCTCATAACTACATGCAGGTGGGATCTGCATGTAAAATTCCAATTATTTATTTCACTAGATCAATGGGTTTTGCTTAAGAGTATAGTATATATCTGCTTTCAGCAATCCAATTGCCCCCCGACTGGGCGTGGCTCAGCAGTTGAGTATTGACCTAAGATCCATGAGATCGAAGTTCAATTTCAGGTCAGGGCACATGCCGGGGTTTTGGGCTCCATCCCTAGACAGGGGCGTGCAGGAGGCAGCCGATCAATGACTCATCATTAATGTTTCTATCTCTCTCTCTCCCTCTCCCTTCTTTTTTCTGAAATCAATAAAGATATATGAAAAAAAAGAAAAAGAAAAAGAAAGAAATTCAGTTGCCTGTGAGGCCTCTTGGCCAGGATGGAAAAGGACTCTATCCGGCAAAACGAGCTGGAAGGTTTGTAGTTTTGATTACCATCCTGTCTCACCCAAACTCTCTGCAGGGTACTTACTTGAAGGAACATCTTACTAAACACCTGGGAAGCATGACTATTAAGAACTGCCAGAAATGAACATTTATTTCTCACCTGTGTGGCTTCCAGAGCTTCATGGGGCTGGGTAACAAACTCCTTCCACTAATCTGCAGACAACATGGGATCCAGGATTGCTGTTTGGGTGTTTTTAGCTGTGGATATGACCAACTCTCTGCAGCTAGTGCTGCCCACACAAGTGCTAAAGTTTCCCTGTTCTTTATCTTTCCTCTAGCATTTTGGGTCTTTACTCAACTTCACTTTCTGTATACTATTCCTATATTTACACTGTTCATAGTTCTCAGGAAAATATTTGTGGCATAATGATGAGCAGTTACTGTACTGATCTCTGTAATTGCCTTTCTTCTGTAGATGCCAGTCAAGAGGCTCCTTGCTTACTAAATCTTGCCTACAAACTTTTCACTAGGATGTGATTGCGGTAATGTTAAAATGGGATTTTCTAACAGGAGATTCCCCTATCCCACCCAAGGTGAGCCAGATTCACCTCCATGGCTTTCTACATTTCACAATGTTTCTCAACCCTATCTGCAAGTCTGCCGCAGACAGCAAGTGTTACTTTTGGGAGAGAGCCTTTTCTTCACATATGTTGGCTTTATCATGTTCTGTTACTTTGGGGGCTAAAAAGGTCAGGTTCTTGTTTTACTTGTTGGTCTATTACTCTGTTCATTATTAAATCATTACATTTTCCAGTTGGATCTATGTGGTCTCTGGATTCCTATTTCAAAGACATGTCTATCTTTCTATCCATGGTGACATCGTCTCTTCATTTTTGTGATGTCTTTGGTCTTGTCCTCCAGTCTTAAAACAAATAGAACAGAAAGATTCACTTTATGTTTTATTTGTCAAAAATCTGAAAGGATTCATTTTCTATTAGGATGCTATTGGAGTTTGGTTGCCTTGTGGTAATAAAATATCAAGGTTTCTGCTGGAAGGTAATCTACTGAAATTATATATCTGTATTTTTCTGATTAGAGCAAAAAAAATGTAAGTATAACTAAACAGAATGAATACTAAGCTCTAATTCATAATTGCAGAATGAATATGAGCCTTGTTCCTAAATTCCCCAAGTGAGTAATAAAAACTGCACTTAGAAAACGAAGTTTGGATTCTATGCTAATAGTCACTATGGGGAATAGTTAAGTGTAAGACTAAGAGTGACCAGAATAAGAATGCAAAGTAGTTTCATCTGTATTACATTACTAATGAGAGGCTGGATGGGCAAAGTTGGGCTAGAATAATAATGTTAGTTACCATTTATAGCATGCTTTGTTGTGGGAGGCTCTGGGTTTGACCTTTTTTTATTATTTAAGATTTTTGGCAACTAGTTAACCCTACTCATACTGGCTCATGCAAGATGGAAATTTATTATCTCACATAACAAGAAGTATAGAAGCAGGGTAGATTCCCAGGTTGAATGATACAGATTTTTAAAAACATCATCAAGGATTCAGATTCTATTTTTCTGTCCTGCCTCTCTTAAGGTAGTTGACAGTGGTAACCTCAGGGTCAGAAGATGGCTGCAGCAGTCCTAGGCTTTACATCCAGAGATAACATCCCAATGAGGTACAACCAACAAGCAAGAATGGGCTTATTCCATTCCTTTTCTTTTTCCTAGAAGTCTCCTGGAAGACTCCATTGGCTGCATTGGGCTAAATCCCTATTCCTAAAGGGAAAAAGGAATGATTACCACAATTGGCTTAAACAAATCAGGTCATCTCACCTCTTGGAACTGGAAATTAATTCTTCTTTTTCTGAAGTACCTGGCCATGTGGAGGAGGGTGAAAATCTGAATAAAATTAGGGTTTATAAGAAAGAAGAAGGGAAGTAAAGATGGATGTTGGCTAGGCAATCAATATTCTGCTACATAACAGTATCCATTTCTATTTTTATCTCCATCTCTATATATTGATAATGTCCCAGCCTTACAGAAAATTTGCATTGATAGATGTTAAAAGTCATGTCTTACAGATGAGGCTCATTCCACTACCATGATTTGTATCATGGTGTTTTTAAACAGTGGAATCTTTCTTCCAAGCAAATCTTGAACCAACCTACAATATATAAACAGATAAAAATATATATGTTGCAATGATGAAATGAGCAAAAATAATTAAAAAACCTCAATGAGGCTATTTTGATGACCATAAAAATTTGAAAATATCAGTTATGGATGATGTTTATGATATCATATGCACATCCAAACTCAGAAAAAGACCAGTGCTGACCTGAACCTTTCCTAACCAATGTCTTATAAGTTTAGATATATGCACAGAAATGATCAAAGCAGCTTTATTCTGAGTGATTCACATAAATGTTGATCTCACAGGAGAATTACTGTGTTGAAGGTTTTTCAATTATATTCATAATTTTGGGGAGTGTATTTTCCCTGTTCTGACATTTCCTTCTAAGTAAAGCATCTTCCCTGGCGAAGCACTCCTGGCTGCTCTCTCCCCGCCCCCCACTTATTTGGCTGTGGTTTCCAGAAGCATGAGGTATGTATTGCCCTCCGTTTTTCACCTGCTAGCCCTCTGGCATGCTCTGTTCCCCCAGATAAAGGCCTGTCTCTCCCCAGTGCTGCCAGCGACCTAGAGTAAGTCTGCTCTGTGCTGGGGTTCAGTTTAGGAAATAGTCCATAAATAAAAGGCACAGTTTCTATGATCAGCTTTGTTGGTTATAAAATTGTATTTTATCCACCATTGGCTGCCCCATAATTTATTTTTCAATATTTTTGTAATCCAGGGATTAATATAGTTTCTGCTGTATTCCCCACCACCAACCCCTTACTCCATCATAATACTTTGTTTTCTTTTATAAAAAGAAAATATATATTATAAAATATTTCAAACATATTGAAAATATAGAAAATGCAACAAATATACAACCCATATTTAATGTGTTAACATTTTGACACATTTGTCTCAGGTCTCTTATGTTTTAAATACATAAATCTTTACAAATATGGCTAAAATCCCACGCCCCATCCTCCTCTTTCCCTAGAAGTAAACACTATTCTAAAGACATTGTGAATTGAACCCTTGATTGCTGTTGCACTTTTTATACATACATAAACTATATAGTATTGTTTTGAATAGATTTTTAAATATTTTACAAGTGGTATTATATCTATCTTTTTATACATAGCTTTATAAACTCAATATTATATTGCTATTGATCTGATTACATATTTTAATATGACCACAGTATTCCATTGTATGAATAAGCCACACTTTATAATTTTCTCCACTATTGACTAGCAGTTTGATGGCTTCCACATTTTCAATAGTACACTTAGTGTTACAGAGAATATCTTTGTATATGTCCCCTTGTGCACATGTTCAGCAGTTTTTCTAAAGAAGCTATCTAAATTTCTAAAGTAAAAATTCAATGACTTACCTATAGACTGTGCTTAACTTCAAATTGGCTAAATATTGCCAAACTGCTCTTCAGACTGGTTGAACCAATGTACAACCTCTCAGGACATATGCTGCAGTTTCTGATTTCCCACAACCTCAGCAACGCCTGAGATTAGGCACTCGCTGTCTGATGAGGTTACAAAAAAACTCATTGTTTTAATTTATGTTTCTGATTATTAATGAGATTAAACACATTTTTATGTGTTTTTTTTACTTTTTGGGTTACCTTTTCCACAAGTTACCTCTTCTTATTCTTTGTCCATTTTTTTCTCTTGAGTTGTTTTGCTTTTTCTGTTTTGATTTGAGGAGTCCTAACATTATCTTGGACATTCACCCTTTACGCTTTGAAGATGTTTTTCTCTGAGTCTGTGGCTTACCTTTTAGTTTTGTTTATTATATTTTTGATAATACAGAGTCACAAAATTTTTACCCTGCTCAAACTTATCAACCTTTTCCTTTTTTTCCCCCTCTTGTTTAAGAAATCCTTCCCTAACATATTGTAAAGTTATGCTATATTTTTCTAGAAGTTTTGAGGCTTTTCTTGTCATATTTAAGTTTTAATCCATATGGAACATATTTATGTGCTCTGTGTGAAGTAGGTATTTATTTTTATTTCTTCCCATATGTATTGACAATTAAAATGGTACAGTCATTGAATAAACCATTTTTTCCTCTTCATTTGTAATGTTACCTCCAGTATATACCTATGTCTTACATGTACCTAGGTTTGTTATGAGCTGCTATCCAGCTACATTGGTTTATTTTCTATCTCTGCACTACTAACACATATTTAAAAATTTTTATTAAATTTGTTTGGGTGACATTGGTTAATAAAATTATATAGGTTTCAAGTGTAAAATTCTATAATACATAGTCTGTATATTGCATTGTGTGCTTACCACCCAAAATCAAGTCTCCTTCCGTCTCCATATATTTGACCCCCTTTACCCTTTTCTACCTCCTCCAACCCCTCTCCCCTCTGGTAACCACCACCACACTGTTGTTTGTGTCTATGAGTTTTTGTTTGTTTGTCTTGTTTGTTCATTTGTTGCCTTCAGTTTTATATTCTACATATGAGTGAAATTATATGATTCTTGACTTTTTCCATCTGGCTTATTTCATTTAGCATGATGTTCTCAAAATCCATCCATGTTGTTGCAAATGGTAGTATTTCATCTTTTCTGAATCCATTGTATATATGTATCACATCTACTTTATCCACTCATCTATTGAAGGACACTTCAGTTGTTTCCATGTCTTGCCACCATGAATAATGCTGCAATGGACATAGGGGTACATATATCTTTGAGAATAAATGTTTTCAAAATTTTCAGGTAGATACCCAAAAGAGGGATTGCTGGGTCATATGGTAGCTCTATTCTTAATTTTTTGAGGAACCTCCATACTGTTTCCCATAGTGGCTGTACCAATTTACATACCTACCAGCAGTGAATGAGGTTCTCTTTTCTCCACAACCTCTCCAACACTTGTTATAACTTGTCTTGGTGGTAATAGCCATTCTCACAGGTGTGAGGTGATATCTCATCGTAGTTTTGATTAGCATTTCCCTAATAGCTAGTGAAGTTGACTATCTTTTCATATATTTGTTGTCCATTTGTATGGTAGGGGTATCTACTCAGGGCCTCTGCCCATTTGTTGTTGTTGTTGTTGTTGTTAATCCTCACCCAAGGATATTTTTTCTCCCATTGATTTTTTTTAAAAAAATATATCTTTATTGATTTCAGAGAGAGGAAAAGAGAGGGAGAGAGAGGGATAGAAACATCAATGATGAGAGAGTCATTGATCCGCTGCCTCCTGCATGCCCCCGACTGGGGATCGAGCCCACAACCAGGGCATGTGCCCTGATTGGGAATTGAACCCTGACCACCTGGATCCTAGGTTGAAGCTCAACCACTGGGCCATGCCCGGCAGGCCAACCCCATTGATTTTTCTTAGGGAGAGTGGAGAGGAGCAAAGAGGGGAGAGAGAGAGGCAGACAGACAGACATCAATGTGAGAGCGACACATGGATTGGTTGCTTCCTGCACCCTTCCCCCCACCACCGGGGGCTGGGGATCAAATCTACAACAGAGGTACATGCCCTTGACCAGGAATCGAACCCTCAACCCTTCGGCCTGTGGTTTGATGCTCTAACCACTGAGCAAAATCAGCGAGAGCCCTCTGCCCATTTTTTAACTGGACTGTTTGTTTTTGTTGTTGTTGTTGAGTTGTATGAGTTCTTTATATATTTTGGATATTAACCCCTTACCAGAGGTAATAACATGAATTTCAACTACTATGGTTTTATATGCTTTAGTTTCTAGTAGATGAGGGCACCTTAATCTTCCTTTTCAAAATTATCCTGATTATTGATATCTATTTCCCTCCAAGAATTTCAGGGCCACTTTGTCAAAAGGTCTGTAAAACCTCTGTCCAATCTGTGGTTTTGTTTCTATATTATTCTTAATTTGTATCATTTACATATTTTCCTTAGTCTCACCAGAAGTTTGTCCATTTTTTAGTCTTTCAAGGAATTTGTTTTGATTTTGTTGAATATTTCTAATTTTTATTATAATTTATTTTTTGAGCCAAGAATTATTCAAAAGTGTATTTTAATTCCAATTTTTATCACATTTTTGTCAGAGGACATGTTCTGTATAATGCAGATTTTTTGAGACCTGTTTTGTGGCTCAGTCCACTGTCAATTTTTGTAAATGTTCCATGGGAAGTTGAAAAGTATATGATTTCTGTGTTGTCTTCAGGGTTCTATAAATGGCTATTTAGTTTATTATTGAGAAATGTAAGTTAAAACCCCCTACTAAAATCATTTCTAGGTTCTTTCCAGTAAATTCATCTTGTTTGTTTGATTTGAGGCTGTGTTGCTATGTGCATAAAATTTCAAAATTGTTATTTTTTTTTTGATGAATTGTTCCTTTCATTATAAGCAATATATCCCTAATTCACATCACAGCCCCCAAAGTCAGTTTTGCTGATGGTTAAATGAGGCTTTGCTGTTGTTGTTCATATTTTTCAGATATTCCACCCCCACCTTATTTATTTACTTTCAGTTTTATGCATCATGTTTAAGATGAGTCTCTTGCTAACAACATATAACTAGATTTTCAAAATACAACCTGTAAGTCTCTGTATTTTATTTGAGAAGTCTAGTTTCTTTGCATTTATGATTATCAGTATACTGTATTTCTTAGTTGCATATATCTTAGCTGCCATTGATTGTAAGATGCAACATCATTTTAGTTACCATTAAGAAATAAAACAAACAAAAAAGCCTGGCCAGTGTGGCTAAGTGGCTGAGTGTCGACCCATGCACCAAAGGTCACTGATTTGATTTCTGGTCCATAGGTGTTTCTATCTCTCTCTCTAAAAATCAATAAAAACAGTGTTTCTCTCTCTCTATTCCTCTCCCTTCCTCTCTCTCTAAAATAAATAACAACATATTTTTTAAAATACTCCTCCACTACTATTTTCAGGATTTTCTTCTGAGATGTTTAGACTCATTTGCAAGTTTTAATGCTGGCATTTTGGGTGTTCATGTATACATAATCATTGACATCCATGTTTCATGGCCAACAGTGTTTTTAAAACGCTATCAATTGAAATATACATCCTGCTTTTAGTGATGTTAAAATATGGACACATATGTGCCTTAGAATTGATGAAACGTTTTATAGTTATTTACATATAAAGATGTAAAATTTATTTTTATGTTTTATTCTGCTTCCTCTTTGACATACCTTTTTCTTGGAATATTTTCCCTTCCTTTTCTGCCTTCTATTAGATCAAGTTTCCTTTAGTTTACTGCACTGAAAGTTATATGTTTTATTTTTATTCTTTCCAGTAAACTTTAAGTTTTTAACATCCATATTTGACTTGATAAAGCTAATCAGTATCTCTATGTCCCTTTTTAATAATATTATACTAAATCGATTGCTTTGGCTCTACTCTCTATATTATATGGTATTGTTTTCTAGTATTATAGTTTCAACTTGTTTTTAACCATCCAAGTCTGTTATCATCATTATCATTTTTTTTTTAGGATCATACTTACTTAGATTTACTCACAGCTCTAATAATGCCCTTCCTTACCTTTACTCCTTATATCTGCTTCTTCAAAACATATTGCTTCTTCCTTTGAATTCAGTTTCCTCCTTCCTGAGATACACTTTTTAGTTTGAAAATGTATTATGCTCGCTCTTAAATGATAGCTTAAATGGATATAGGATTTTGGGGGAAGGGGTAGGGTTATGAGGGTTATGTGGGTTATGTGGGTTTTGGTACTAGTATAAATCAGGTTCTAAATGTGTCCATGCTCTCAGTTTAAAAAATAAGTTTATTATTGTTGTTTTCTGTTCACGTTAGTAGGCAAGGCTTTTCTCATTCCTGTTTCACTGAGATAGAAGCCTGTCCATGGTTTTGGTTCAGTTCCACTTGTCAGTCCCACTTGACATGCGCAGTTGGCCTACTTTCTTGCTTTCTATTCCTGCTCACCCTCTAGCTCTCAGGTCCCTTCTTATTGCTGGCTGTTGGGAATTTCTCTTTCTGTCTTCTGAGTTCAGTCTGTATTACATTTTTATCTTTCATTTCTAGGTGTTTTGTGGCAGGAATGTTTTGCATTGGCTCAGCCTGCCTTTCTGTGGATCTTCATATTGTATTTTTTTTTTTACAATGTATTTTTAAAATATTAAAAAGTCAAGACTATATTAAAAATGAAAATTCAAGTGTTTAGCTCAACTTCTGGTTCCATGGAACGTTGGTTTTCTACAAAATATGGTCTTTAAAATATTGCTCTATTGTATGTCTTTGAAGTCTATAGTTAACTGACTGCCTAGGCTTGACATTCCACGCCTAGAGTAGATAGAACAGACTACAGGCAAGGAGGTCTCCTCTTAAAGTCTGCCACCCTATGGCAGATACATACCTGAGGTATCACAAGTTGCTTCCTATGGCAGACTTGGGTTGTCAACTCTAGAGTAGCTGATGTGCATGTCAATGAACTTCTCCAAGCTGCTGATTTTTATTTTCAGATAGGTTAGATGACAATAAATAGTCTGGGAATGGCAGAATAGTTAATCATTATGTAGAAATAAGAGAATATCTTTTTTGTGTGCTTATTAGCTGGTTTCATTTCTTTTTCTTTCATGTAAAAGAAAATTACCTCATTATTTTTCTATGATGTGATGTTAAGGAAATGAAAATTCTCATAGTCGGCTGATAGGAATATAAAATCGTGTTGCCAATTTGACTCTATCTTTTTCAGTCAGTTAGCTTTTGGTATGTAAAAGACCATTCCAAAACTTAGTAATTTAGAAACAATAAACATTTATTATTTCTCACACTTTGTGAGTTGACTGTGCACTTCTTTTGATCTGGGCCAGCTCAGTTGAAGCTAGGTGGTCTAAGATAGCTTCATTCACTAGTCTGAGGGTTGGGGAACTGGTTGATCTAGTTTGGTCTCAGCATCTTGCCTCTGCTCCATGTGGGCTAGCCCTGGATTCTTCAAACAGTGAACTCTGCCTTCCAAAAAGCAGCAAGAGGAGGTAAGCTCACTACACAAGCACCTTTGAAGTCTTGTGTTATGCTTGTGTTATGTTTTTTAATGTCTTGTGGGCTAAAGCAAGTCACATGATGGGAAGAGATAAAAGTCACATTGCAAAAACTTGTACATGTAAGGATGGAGATAACATTTTGTCCATTGTTTTAATCTACCATAGTATAAATATATATATAGTTGACCCTTGAACAACATGGAGTTAAGGGTGCCAACCCCTGGGTCAGTTGAAATTCCACATATAAATTTTGTCTCCCAAAACTTTCCTACTAATGGCCTACTGTTGACCGGAAACCTTACTGATAACATAAACAGTTGATTAACATATATTTTATATGTCATATGTATTATATACTGTATTATTACAATAAAGTAAGCTAGAGAAAAGAAAATGTTATTAAAAATCATAAGGAAGAGAAAATACATTTATAGTACTGTACTGTATTTATCAATACTTTAAGTTTACATCATCTGTTTATAAGAAAAATTGTTGGTACCTACAGCAATATTGCCTTATATGATACAAAACACTGTGTTATATGCATTACTAACACTAGACATAGAAAATAAAGTGATAATGTGAAAAAGAAATTCATATTTATTTACAAGTATTATTTATCCCTTGATAATGAAGAAGTAACAGTGTGATTGCTTTATGATAGCCCAGTGTAATCAATACAATTTGCTTCATGGTAGGCTAGCCTATACACTAATGAATGAACCATTATAAAATTTTATGGCATACAGCATTACAGTCATATTCATAATACAGTATCAGAAATATTGCTACATTAAAAAAAAACCCACTTACCTGTGATGATGGGCTGATAAGCAGTCTCTACAATTATGATAAAGTGAGGCATACTGTATTTTTAATGATTTTCTTGATTGGTTGTGTCATAAATTCTCTGAAATCTTAGCACAACATCTGAACACAGTTTTCTCCAGCAGGAATTTATTGTTTTGGGCTTGATGGCCTTCATTGCTCTTTCTATAACAATAATGGCATCTTCAATGGTGTAATCCTTCCAGACTTTTATGATGTTCCTCTCTATTGGAGTTCTCTTCCACAGAGATCACAACTGAATACCATGTGCAGTGAGCCTTAAAGGGCTTATGACCCTCTGATCTAGAGGCTAAATTAGAGACTGTGTTTGGGGGCATGTAGACTGCTTTGACACTTTTGGTGTTGAACTTATGGGGTTCTGGGTGATCAGCGGTATTGTTCAAAATCAAAAGAACTTTAAAAGCAGTTAATTACTGGCATGGTGCATCCTGACTTCAGGAAAGAACATCAATGAAACCAATCCAGAGGAAGGATTCTTGTCTACACCTTTTTGTTGTACAACCAAAAGACTGGTGGCTGCTGTTAATCTTTTTCCTTTAAGGCTTAGGGGTTAGCAGCTTTATAGATAAGGCATTCCTGATCATAAACCCAACTGCATTTGCACAAAGCGGTAGAGTTAGCCTGTCCTTTCTTGCCTTAAGTCCTGGTGCTAGTTTCTCTTCCTCGGTAATAAATGTCCTTTGAGGTATGTCCCTGCTCCCAAATAGGACATTTCTGTCTGCATTAAAAAAAAGTATGATTACTGTAAATCATTTCACAAACTGTTTAAGTTGAAAAGAATGGACCAAAATGTCTGCAAAACAAACAAACAAACAAACAAACAAACAGCCTATTCAAGCAGATAATCTGTCTCTTCCATGATTCTCTTCATGGGGCCTGGAAACTTGTCTGCAAGCCTCTTGGTTGACAGAAGCTGCTTCTCCTGTTTTCTTGGCATTTTTAAAGCCAAACTTCTTCCTAAATTTATCAAACCACCCTTTTCTGGCATTAAATCCTCCAGCTTTAGGTCCTTCGCTTTTATTTTGCTTTAAGCTGTCATATAATTACCACTTTTTCTCACATCATAGACTTTCTGGGTATGCCTTTCTTATAGCAATCTTGCACCCTCATAAAAGGTGTATTTTCAATACAAAATAGAAAGACATTTCACAAAAAGTGCAAGATTTTTGAGCCTATTAGCATAGCTGCAGCGATGGCTTTATGAATTTTCTTTTCCTTTTTTATAGTGGTCCTTAATCTGGATTCATTTATCTTCAAATGTTAGGAGACTGAAGCTGTAGATCTTAATCTATGGTACATATTAAGCAACTTTACTTTTTCTTGTAATGTCATGACTTTTCTCTGCTTCTTGGGAGCACTTTCAACATCACTAGTGGCACTTTGTATGGGTCTTATGTGTTATTCAAGGTTTATAATATTGCACTAAATGTGATGAAAAATATGCAAGAACTGTAAGAGATTACTGTGGTATGCAATTTACTGGAAAGACAAACTGCTCATGAGAAAATTAGTGTCACGCGGCATTTTAAGTGCATTCTTGAAACACAAGCTCACTGCAATAGCAACAGGTAGATACAAAATGATAGTAATTGAGTATACACTATAGTTAATTTCACAAAGCTATGATTTAATACTGCTTTTACATTTGTTTACATTTCTCTTAATTGCAAATGACGCCATGTATGATCTGTGTTTATGTGCATAAGTTTTGATAAATTTAACTTTTTCTAATAGATTTGTGTATATTTTATGGTATTAGCTGATAAAACAGACTAGTATCTACATATATTTTATACATTTATGACGTACCTAACTTTTTTCTTAATTTCTTTTGGTATTCCTGATTATGTGGTTCATTTCCAAGTTTTTTCAATCTCCAAAAAATTAAACCTGCACAATGCAAAACAGCGTTGTTGAAGGGTCAACTGCACATTCTTTTTGGTGTCTGTGTTAGAGGACCCTTGCACATAGTGCATAATGCATAGTGTGTGTTAAACATATATGTAGATGTTTATCTCCATATCTCTTTTCATAATAGGACAAAATTGGAAACTACTAAAATGCACCATAAAGCAGTTAAAGAGAAGGCGATAGATTCATGTAAACAACATTTAACAGACATATTATTAAATTAAAAAGCCAGTTCCTCAACCATACACATTTTATACCTCCCAACATACATACAAAAATGAAATTCCAGAAGGTACATCTACATCAGTTATACACATGCATAACAAATTGTTCCCAAGTGTACATACTAGGTTGATAATAGCAGTTACCTCTGTGGAGGGGTGGGATTGAGTGGTAGTCATTGGAACTTTCATTCATTTTTTAGGGATCATTTGTATTTTTTACAAAATTAATGAATTTATGTATTATTTATTTAAAAATGAATAAAACTTAGTCTGGTCGAGATGGCAGCCTAAGTAAACATGGTAATTGCTGCCTCCCACAACCACATCAAAATTATAAGTAAACTACAGAACAACCATGATTCATAACCACCTAACATCTAGCTGAACATAAAGTCCTACAACAAGGGAATTAAAGAAGATGCACATCATGACCAGTAGGAGGGGTGGAGACACGGGCAGAATCAAAGAACCAGCTGGTCCCATACCCACATGTGGCAGTTTAAAATCTGGAGGGATATCTTGGCTGTGGAAGTTCCCCTGAGGAGGGAAGTGTCCCAGCCCCACACCATCCCCCCATCCCAGGGTTCCAGTGACAAGAAGAGAAGTCCCTACAACTCTGGCTGTAAAACCAGGGGCTATTGAGGCTGAGGGAGACAAAGAGCTGCTGGAGTCCCAGGTAGTTCCTCTTAAAGGGCCTATGCACAGACTTACTTGGACTTACTCCCTCTCAGCTCCAATGTTGGGGCAGCAACTTGAAAGGAACCAGGGACATTTGGGGAGGAACTAACTTGTCTGGAATCAAGATGAGAGCTGGAGGGACAGCTTTCTCCCAGACAGAAGTGCTTGCAGAGGCCATTGTTCTTTTCCTGAGCTCTCCCCACCACAGAGCTGACAAGCAGGTGCCATATCTAAATCTCCATCAACCTGACTTACACTTTTTGCCCCACCCTGCTGATTCCCTGAGACCATGCCCAACCCTACCTTCAGGCTCAACCAAGTCATTTCCAGTGGCTTTTCCCATACAACTGGCCTCTCTTGCCTCATTCTTAAAATCTCTCAAACAAGCAGCAGCTGTCCTTAATGTGCTCCCTACCTCTCAATAAATGGCCCCAGGCCTGGCACTAGTTACAGTCTGCTTTGGTTCACAACTTGGCCTCTTCTGGGCACCTCCAAACCCAAGTAGCAGCTATTTTCAGGTTGCTTTGTAGCTCATGCTGGGTGACTCTGGGCAGGGCACAGGCAGTGGCAGACTTTGCACCTCCATGGACGCCCCAGAGCCAGTGCATCCAGTGGTCAACTTCAGGCCATGTCACATTTTAACTCTTCCACCTCTACAAGTGACACACCCAAGGGGCAGATTTGGTGAGCACCAAAGCTCCACTGAATTACGTCCTGCTCCATAGGGTTGGTTTCTGCACAGCAGCTCTTCAACTATAGTCATAGCCAATCCTTGCAACTGATTCACCTGGGGGTTAATCCCTCCCAGTGATGCCAATATCAATCAAGGCTCAACTATAATAGGACAATGCACACAGCTCACACAGGGGTGTACCTGGAATGCCCAGCTCTGGTGACTGGAAATGCTGAGCCACTGAGCCCAACAGGATACCTACTACACAAGGCCATGCTACCAAGTCTGGGAGACATAGTAGATCTACCTAATACACAGGAAAAAAATACAGGGAAGCAGCCAAAATGCAGAGACAAAGAAAAATATCACCAATGAAATAAGAGGAAAAATCTCCAGAAAAAAGAACTACATGAAATGGAAGCAAAAAATAAAATAAAATAAAAATACCAGATACAGAGTTCAAAACAATGATTATAAGGATGTTCAAGAAATTAACTGAGAACTTCAAGAAACTTAGTGAGAACTTCAAGTACCTTAGTGAGAAAATCAACAACATAAAAAAGGACCAGACAGAAATGAAAGATACAGTAACTGTAATAAAGAATAATTTACAGGGAATCAACAGTAGAGTAGGGGATGCCAAGAATCAAATAAAGAATTTGGAATATAAGAAAGCAAAAAACCACCTAATCAGAACAGTAAAAAGAATCCAAAAATATGAAGATAGTGTACAGAGCCTCTAGGACAACTTCAAGCATATCAACATTTGCATCATGAGAGTACTGGAAGGAGAAGAGAGGGATCAAGAAATTGAAAACCTATTCCAAAAAGTAACAACAAAAAACTTCCCTTACTTGGTGAAAGAAATAGACATACAAGTCCAGGAAGCACAGAGAATCCCAATCAAGATGAATCTAAACAGGCCCACACCAAGGCACATCATAATTAAAATGCCAAAGGTTAAAGACAAAGAGAGAATCTTAAGAGCAGCAAGAGAAAAGCAATTAGTTACCTATAAGGGAGCACCCATATGATTGTCAGCTGATTTCTCAACAGAAACTTTGCAGGTCAGAAGGGAGTGGCAAGAAATAGTCAAAGTGCTGTAAAGCAAGGACCTACAACCGAGATTACTCTACCCAGGGAAGCTATTATTTAGAAATCAAGGTCAGATAGAGAGATTCCCAGACAAGAAAAGGCTAAGGGAGTTCATCACTACCAAGCCAGTTTTATATGAAATGTTAAAGGGTCTTCTTTTAGAAGAAGAAAAAGAAGAAAGAGATAAAAATATGAACAATAAAATGGCAATAAATACATATCTACCAACAATTGAATCTAAAAATCAAAATAAATGAACAAGCAGAACAAAAACAGACTCATAGACAAAGAGAACACTTTGATGGATGCCAGCTGGGAGGAGGGTTGGGGGTTGGGTGAAAATGGTGAAGGGATTCAGAAGTACAAATTAGTAGTTATAGTGTAGTCATGGGGGTGTAAAGTACAACATATGGAAAATATTCAATAATATTCTAATAACTATGTATGGTGTCAGATGGGTATGAGACTTTTTGGAATGATCACTTAATAAGTTTTATAATGTCTAATCACTGGGGTGTACATCTGAGACTAATATAATATTGTATGACAACTGTAATTGAAAAAATAAAAAATGAACCAAAATCAGATTTACTAAGGCTTAATTGACCTACGGTGAACTGAACATATTTAGGGTATAAAAGTTAATGTTTTAACATAGGTATACACCTGTAAAACCACCACCATCAGGATCATGAACATATCTATTATTCCAGAAGTTTCCTCATGCATTTTTATTATCCTCTCCTCCCTCCCACCTTGCCCCTCCCAGGCAACCATTGATCTCCTTGTTTAAGTTAGTCTGCACTTTCCAGAATTTTATGGAGTCATATAGTAAGTAACTTTTTTTTATCCTCACCCTAGAATATTTTTTCCATTTTTTTTTTTTTTTTAGAGAGAATGGAAGGGAAGGTGGGGGGAGAGAGAGAAATATCAATGTGAAAGAGACACATTAATTGGTTGCCTCCTGCTTGGGCCCTAAGGATCAAACCTGCAACCTGTACGTGCCCTTAACTGAGAATTGAACCCTTCGGTCCATGGCTCAGTGCTCTAGTCACTGAGCCAAACCAGCCAGGGCTTGTCTAACTTTTTTTCACCGATCAATGCTGTTTTGAGATTCACTCACATTGTTTTGTGTATCAATAGTTCATTCTTTTTTACTGCTGAGTAGTATTCCATTATATGGGTATACCACAATTTGTTTATTGATTTACTTGTTGATGGGTATTTGGGTTGTTTCCACTTTTGGGCTATTGCAAATAAAGCTGCTGTGAACACATACACACACACACACATACACATACACACACAGAATAAAATTCAAATTTAAACTTAGAAAAAGGAAGAACTTAGTATGATTCTTGTGCACTGGACTTCAGTCTTCATCATTTGAGTAACTGTGGATATAGTGTTGCATTTGTGCAGAGACTTTTTTCTCCTCTCCCTATTTCCCTGCAGTCACACGGTTGGAGTGGTTCAAGGTGCATAAACTGGATTCAAGAAAGGGTAAAATTCTCTGCCTTATGCTCTTTAAAATACAGTATTCAACCCAGTCATTATTGTGCTCAAAGGGCCAGCCAGCCTAATTCCTGTTTGTGTAATTTTGGAGTCCTGTCTATAAATACCATGCAAAATGTTATGGTATCATTTTTCCCAAATAATTTCAACATAGTCTGAAGTTGGTAATTACTCTTGTGAAACATTTAGATTCTAGTAAATTATAATTTTGAGGCTGACACAAATAGAGATTAAATTTTTTCTATTTTCTGTTATTCTAGTCAAAATCTTTATCTAAAATTTTTATATTTCCACAGTGTAGTATAGAAAGTTAGTTCACTGTCCACAGGGGACTAACCATTTCATTATTCTCTGTCTATACCATCCCTTTATGGTTCTATGAGGAAAAAGTGATGCCAGACAAAATACCAAAGTTAACCCTTTGGCATGCCCATATACTTTACAGAAAGCTTGGCAAAGAATGCTTCATTTTTATTGAGCAATTAGAATATAAACAAACGGCAACTAAGAATAAAAACTTAGAACAGTTCCAACTATTTGTTTCAGAAATCACTGACTATTAGTGATGGTAATTATATAATATTATTTTCTTATTAATTCTTTGGATCTGTGCTTAATGTTTATATTATTGATTTATTATCTTGAAGGGAAAGTTTTAAATATAGTTTTTTCTTATGTCAGATTTCAGGTTTTAGAATTCTGTGCTCTTCTCTTCTCCTACTGTTTTTCTTGTGTCTATATATGGTTTTACTGTAGAACACAGACACATTCAGACACACACATGAAACGTTCATTAGATCTCTAAAGAAGACCAGTTTGCCACAAGGATAAAATAGGTGTGCATTACTCATTTATGCTTATGCCTCATGCCTTTATTCTACATTTGGGGGGGCTTTCTAGTCTCAGAAAATGTTAGCCTCTGAGATGTTTTTGGTTTGACATCAGAGAACCCATGGCACTAATTGGACACAGACACACCTATGAATTATGAGATGTAGCATAAAGCTTCTTGATTCAAAGGTGTATGGGAGGTTCCTATTTAGATAATAACTTTTAGAGCATCATGCATCCTCTGTAAGTGCTGGAGTTCTTATTGGGAGAAATAATATTGCAATCGATGCAGGTGTAAAATATTTTGCTGTTAATATTTAAAATTTTCTTCAAATTTAGTGAAAAATGTAGTACATTAAATTAAATATTTGGTTAAAAATCAGAAAACTTTTAAAGAACTTCACAATTAATTATAAGATGACTGTTATTGGAAGAAACTGAAAACAAAGTAATTGATCCGATAAAGAAAATTCTGGACAAGTAAGGTCAAGAAAATGTAATTTGACTCCACCAGCATGGCTCAGTGATTGAACATCAACCTATGAACCACAAGGTCATGGTTCAATTCCCGGTCAGGGCACATGCCTGGGTTTTTGGGGTCGATCCCCCTAGGATTGTGCACGAGGCAGGCGATCAATGACTCTCTCTCATCATTGATATGTTTCTATGTTTCTCTCCCTCTCCCTTCCTTTCTGAAATCAATAAAAACATATATTTTTATTTTTTATTTTTAAATTTTTTTAAAAACATATCTTTATTGATTTCAGGGAGAGGAAAGGAGGGGGAGAGAGAGAGATAGAAACATCAATGATGAGAGAGTCACTGATCGGCTGCAGCCCTCAACCCGGGCATGTGCCCTGACAGGGAATCGAACCCTGATCGCCTGGATCCTAGGTCGAGGCTCAACCACTGAGCCACGCCAGGCCGGGCAAAACATATTTTTTTAAAAGAAGAAAGTGTAATTTGTCAAAATGTTAAATAATATATACATAAAATTTTCCTTATTAATAAATATTAATTACTATTATTAAATATATAATATACTTATTATTAAATATTTGGACATAAAATTTCTGTAAATATTTAGCTTTGAGTTCTCAATTTTTCTAAAAGTGAGTGAGATTATTTTGTAGAAACATTTTTAGTTCAAATAAATGAATGCAGTTTAATGTTTATGTCAATTGTATCACTAAAAGATTCAATTAATCTGATATGTTAGTTTCTGAGACGGTGTTTATTCTAAAGAGGTCCAAATTTTCATCCAGCAAAGATGATTTACTTCCTTGATTTTGGTAGTCACTGTTTTGAACTTAGAAGCCCATCATAATAATATGATGTTAAAGGAGTATAGACTTATACATGTAGAAATATTGGTTCTGATCTTCTCTGAACTCCTCTTATTATCTTCTATACTGTATTATCGACACACAGCTATTTGTGAGTGATAACTTGCAGCTTCCTTTAACTCCCCTCACTTCTATTTACCTCCTTCTGGGTGTATTTACATGGAGCCTTGCAGCTAATTAGTTTTGGGGAGGAAGGAGGGAGATTTCTATACATCCTTTTTTTTTTTTTTAAATATATCTTTATTGATTTCAGAGAGAGGAAGGGAGAGGGAGAGAGAGAGATAAAAACATCAATGATTTGAGAGTCATTGATCAGCTGCAGCCCACAACCCGGGCATGTGCCCTGACAGGGAATCGAACCCTGATCGCCTGGATCCTAGGCCCATGCTCAACTGCTGAGCCACGCCCGGCTGGGCTCTATACATCCTCTTGTTCGTGGCCAGAGATTGTCCTTATACCTGGAAAAGCTTCATCTTTTATTCACTACCTTTAGTAAACAGAGCCTATCCCTTCAGTGACTAACTGCTGCATTCACAGCTTATAGAGAAGAATTGAGCAATTTGCCAAATTAATTTTCTCCCCTTCAAGATAGTTCTCAGTGGGTAATACCTATGCATATACACTCTTAATTGAATGACTTCTTAAAAGTATGCTTTCCAAGATGGAAAAGTTGAAGATACAAAAGGTTCCTCTTTCCTGCCCCTCGTGACTGATTTATACAGTTTATTAAAAATTGTATTTTAGCGATTACACCGTGGAATTGTTTTTTTAAAGAACTTTGGCCAATTTTAAATTCACTGAAAGCAATATATATTGATTTGTTTACCCTTGAGGGTCTTTAGCTGGTCACCTGATTGTAACGAAGACAATAGGTTCTGAAAATGTTCTTTCATAGATGTTCCCATGGGTGTTACCTGGGGTCATGTTCTCCTTCACTCTTTTTGAGTTCCTGTCTGTCTACGTAGAGTGCCCATAGATGTAATATCTAGGCAATCCTATTTAATTTTCCTCCCTCCCAACAAAAGTCATGGTGAATTCTTCCACAAGTCAACATTGACTAGGTGAGATTCTGTGTCTGCATGAGTTTCCTAAAAAGGTTAACATACACTCCTTCCTGAAATCTCTCTAAGGCAGACACTGGAATTTTTACTCAGACTTTCTTTCACACGCAACATCAATAAATATGAAAATCAAGGCTTCAAATCTCATTTCTGATGAAACAATATGTTGTCTAAATGCAGTTAATTGTAGGGTATTTATGTGGAAAAACAAATATATGCTAATCTTATTAAAATATGCCTGATTAAATTTAGCTATAAATTCCATTCAGGAACTCCTGCTTTGTACATTGTTCCAAGTCAGAATGTCTGCACAGAATGTTCATCCGCTCTGCAGGACATAGAGTTAGGAACTTAGAAAGGTGAAAAGTTTAATTAAGAGTCTATCTTCTGTGGAAAAAAGTGAAATAAGTCTGAATTCTTAATTTTTGTGTTTGTTTAGATAAAGCCAATTGAAGGCTTTTAAAATACTATTTATGTTTCTGTTGCTCTGACAGTAAGAAAAGCTTTTAACATTTTTCTGTTTCATTTGAATTGAAATTGTTTTTAATATATACAAAGGAAGGAAAGAGCATTAACTGAAGTAGAGTTCAGCACTTAAAACAGACTCAATCAATTTTTAATTTCTTAGATAAAGAGTAGTATTTTGAATTGTGGCTAAAGGCTCAACTAGGAATTTAGAGACCAAGAGTTTCAATCCTGACATTCTTGCGCATCTTGTAACTTTTTAGGCATTAATAAAGCATCCTAATACTTCAGTTTATTTATATTAATCTGGAGTAAAACACTGATGTATTTAAAAAGAGCTTTTATTTTTATTCTTATAGAGTAAAATATGTTTTTATAGCATATTAATAAACATTCATATATAACATTCATAAAATTTGGATAAACATAAATACACACACACACACACACACACCCTACCATCCATAATTCAACTACTCAAATATAACTCTATTTAATTTTGGCTAGATTCTTAGCCACTTAGCCATTCATCTGTGCACACTTGCACACATCCATTAGTATTAAATCACAGAGTAGCTATTTATTTTATAACCTTCTATATTCAGTTACTATATGGTTACTACCTTTTCACATTATTAGGTATTCTTCCGTATCATGAAAATAATTTTATTTTTTGAAAAACCACCCATAATTTATTGAATCAAGACCATATTGTTGGGCATTTGGTTTGTTCCATTTTTTTTGTTAATAACTGTAAAAAATGCTTCAGGGTAAATCTCCATGCATTATATCCTTAGGCATATGTATGATTATTTACTTAGTCTGATTTAAATAGACTCTAATAATGTATTCTAAAGAAATGCATATATATCTCATCATTGATAAATGCTTATAGCATTGTAATAAAGATATTTTCAATAAAACTTTGATTTCTGACTATTTTTGATATTTTTAAATTATGATATTTTAGATCTGTTTAAAAATATAAATTATTCAACTATTTACATTCATCGCTGAAAAATCTGTTTGACTAGTGATTATGAATCAGAGGCAGAAGTGAAAGAAATAGGAAGAACATAGTTCTCTAAAATAGCCACAAGTAGAAATTACTTAAGTCTCTAAATTTGTTTTATAAATTTATATTACAGAGAAAAGATTTTAGATTTGGCTATATTGAATATTATGCCTGTTCCACTACTTATTAGCTGTGTGATCTTAGTCAAGTTGTTGTCAATTTTCATTTAATTTTAGTATCCTCAGGAAAAATGTGGGCATATAGTACCTAACATGAGAGGCTGTTTGGAGGATTGGGAGAGATATTTGTATAAACAATGGAGATGACAGTGGTGGAAGTTTGGCCAGTGCTTTTACTACATGTATGATATATGAGAGCTATTCAGTTTCACTTACTTTCCTGATCAAAGTATCAACAAGACCTGTTGATTCTACTTCCATATTCTCTTAGATCCACACTATTTTTACAGTCTCATTCCCACTGCCCTGGCCATTTCTCACTTGGGCCCAGGACATTGTCACAACCTCAGCTTGTGACGAACTAGAGTGTTCTGGTGACAGGCATCACTGGCATCACGGGTCCTCAGATTCACCAGGATCATACCTTTTCTAGGGCCTTTGCCCTAGATAAGCAGGCTTATCTCTGCCTGGAATGATTCCTTTCCCAAATGACCCTTCCCCCACTTCATTTGAACTTTTCATAGTGGGCACTTTCTTGTCATTCAGCTTTTAGCTTAAAAATTACCCTCAGAAAAACTTTTCTTAAAATAGGGTATAAAGTTACTCCTTATAAGATCCAAAATGGCAGAGTAGGTACTCTTGGCACTGCATCAAAATTATAACTAAGTTATAGGACAGTCAACCTAGCTAACCATCTGAAGCATAGCTGAACAGAAGTTTTATAACTAAGGATATACAGAAGAAGTCACATCAAGACTGGTAGGAAGGGTGGAGACACGAAAAGGGCTGGCCTCCACACCCACATGCAGTGATGGAGGATCTGGAGGGATATTTTAGCTGCAAAGGTCACCCCTGAGGAGGTAGGCTCTCAACCTCATGCTGGGCTCCTTGGCCCAGAACACTAGAGCCAGGAATAAGAGCCCATGTAACATCTGGCTGTGAAAATCAGCAGGGATTCTGTCTGCCAGGGAGAGACAGAAGTCTGCTAAAAATCCAGGAATCCTCTTAAAGGATAGCGCACAAAATCTCACTTGCAACCACTCACCCTGTGCTCCACTGGAGGAAAGTGGATTGGAAGGGACCAGTCATATAGGGAGAGATTGAGTTGTGTGGCTTTGGGAAGAGGGCTGGAAGGACAGCTGCCAATGACCCTATGCTGAGTTCCTCTCCCACATCACCCACATATGCCTTATTTACTGTGTCAAACACTCCCCTCCATATGTCATTAACTTGGGAAGCTATACAGTTATACCCTGCCAACTTCCTGAGGCCCCACCTTGCCAAGCTTGCACATGGCTGTGGGATCTGCTGGCAGTAGCCAGCCTAGGTCCACATTGCAGTATCATTCCCTTCCCTTCCCTTCCCTTCCCTTCCCTTCCCTTCCCTTCCCTTCCCTTCCCTTCCCTTCCCTTCCCTTCCCTTCCCTTCCCTTCCCTTCCCTTCCCTTCCCTTCCCTTCCCTTCCCTTCCTTCCTTTCTCTTTTCATCTTTTCTTTTCTTTTTAAATATATCTTTATTGATTTCAGAGAAAGGAATGGAGAGAGAAAGACAGAAACATCAATGATAAGAGTGTCATTGATAAGCTGCCTCCTGCACACCCTCTGCAGGGGATCAAGCCCCCACTTGGGCATGTGCTGTGACTGAGAATCAAACCACAATCTCCTGGATCATAGGTAGATGCTCAACCACTGAGCCATGCAGGCTAGGCACAGTATTTCTTAAAAAAACTCTGAAGGGATTTTGGAAAAACTTGGCAGGGGTAGGAGATGGGGGGGTTTCCAGAGATACACAAAGAGAGGTTGAGCTGTGTGGCTTTAGGGTGAGGGATGTCTTCTTGTGTGTCTGACAGGCACCACTGTTCTTGTGCAGAGCCTTCCCTCCACAAGGCCAAATCTAAATCTGTTTTAGACTGAAGAATTCTACTAGCCCCACCCTGATGACTCTCTGAGATCCCATCCCACCAAAAAGGTCCATAGGCCCCAGGTGCGTGGTAGCTGGCTTCAGTGTATTCTGAGATTTTTGCTGAGTGGCCTCAGACCCAGCATTAGTGCTGAGTATGAATCTGTATTAGACTGATGAACAACACTGAGAACCTGCCCTATACAACTTGTGTACCACCAGAGGCTCTATCAGTGGTTGAAGCCAACAAGCAGCTAGTAGGTGGAGGTGTATATCAGGGTGTCTTGGAACTTTTGATGACCTGTCCCAGGCTTAATGCTGGTAGAAGATAGCCTCAGCTTGGCACCTCTCATGAGCATCCAGGGCCAGGACAGGAAGCTACCAACTATGGATCACTTTGTACTCCTAACATGTAGCCCAGGGCTGGTCACAGGCAGTGTCTGACATTGACCTGTACTGATTCCTCCCAAGAAGCCCCAGAACCAACACACTTTGTGACTGGCTTCATACAACATCAGAGCATGACCTGGTTATATCCACAAGCAGCACACCCACAAGCAGGTCTTGGCAAGCACCAAGCACTGCTGGGGCTAATTCTGCTTCATGGGATCAGCCCCCACACAGCAGCTCATACACTGAGGTTGGGGTCAATCTTCAAAGTTATCCAGCCTCAGGGTCAAACCCACCCACAGACAGGCCAACATCAATCAACACTTACTTACAAGAGGAGGGTTCACATACCCACACAAGAGACACCCTTGAACCACCCAGATCAGGTGATCAGGGAGACTGAGTCACTGAGCCCCACAGGACACCTACTATAGAAGGCCACTCTATCAAGATTGGGAGACATAGCTGATTTACCTAATATGTAGAAACAAATACAGAGAGGTAGCCTAAATGGGGAGACAAAAAACAGGCCCCAAATGAAAGAACAGAAGTAATCTCCACAAAAATATTTAAGTAAAATGGAGGCAAGCAAGGTACTAGATACAGAATTCAAAACAATGCTTATAAGGATACTCAAGGAACTTAGGGGAAGAATGGATGAATGCAGTGAAAACTTAAAGAAAAAGATAGGAAACATAAAAAAGAACACAGAAAATATTAAAAAGAAATTAGATAAAGCAGAGAATCAAATCAGTAATTTGGAAGACAGGGTACCAGGAAACACCCAATCAGAGCAGGAATTTTTTTTTTTTTTAAATGAAGACACTTTAAAAGACCTCTGGGACAACATCAAGTGTAACAACATCCACATCATAGGGTTACCAGAAGGAGAAGAAAGAGAGCAAAGGATAGAGATTATATTTGAAGACAGAATGACTGAAAAGTTTACTAACCTGGGGAAAGAAAGACACACAAGTCTAGGAAGTGCAGAGAGGCCCAAACAAGATGAACCCAAAGAAGCCCACAACAAGACACGTTATAATTAAAATAGCAAAGGTTAAAGACAAAGAGAACATCTTAAAAGCAGCAAGAGAAAGATAGTTATGTACGATGAAACTCCTATAAGACTGGCAGCCAATTTCTCAACAGAAACATTTCAGGCCAAAAGAAATTGGCACAAAATATTCAAAGTGACAAAAAGCAATCACCTACAACCAACAGTGTTCTACCCAGAAAGGCTATCATTTAAAATTGAAGAAGAAATAAAGGGCTTCCCAGACAAGAAAAAGCTAAAGGAGTTCATCACCACCAATCCACGATGACAAGAAATGTTAAAGGGATTTCTTTAAGAAGAAGAACAAAGAAAGAAAAGAGAGAGAAGCAAAAGATAATAAAATGGCAATTAATATGTACCTATCAATAATAACTTTTACTGTACATGGATTAAATATTTTAATCAAAAGAAATGGGGTAGCTGAATAGGTAGGCAAACAAAACCCATATATGCTGTCTATAAGAGACTACTTCAGATAAAAAGACACACAGACTAAAAGTAAAAGGATAGAAAAAGATATTTCAAGCAAATGAAAATGAAAAAAAGTTGGAGTAGCAATACTTATATCAGATAAAATAGACTTTAAAACAAAGGCTACAATAAGAGATAAACAAGTATAGTACATAATGAAAAAGGGATCAATCCAACAAGAGGATATAACACTTGCAAACATTTACACATCTAGCATAGAAGCACATAAATACACAGAAGTACGCAAAAGTAGGTTTACAGTTGAATTGTGACATTCTTTTGAGTTAATAAAGTTATTGTAGTAATCATAACCTGCATGTCTTTTCACATACAAACAACTGTAAACCTACTTTTGCCTACCCCTGTATAAAGCACATATTGATAGACATAAAGGGAGAGATTGACAGTAACACAGTCATAGTAGGGGGTTTTAATATGCCATTGAACCCATGGATAGATCTTCTAGACAAAAAATTAAGGAGGAAACAGTGGCCTAAATAACACATTAGACCAGATGGATTTAACTGATATTTTCAGGGCACTCCATCCCTGAAATATACATTCTTTGAAGAGCACATAGAACATTTTCCAGGCTACATCACAGGTTAGGTCACAAAACAAGTCTTAATAAATTTAAGGAGTTTGAAATCGTATCGAGCATCTTCTCTAACCACAATGGTATGAAACTAAAAATAACAAGAAAAAACCTGAAAAACACACAGAGGTTAAATAACAGCTTACTAAATAATGAATGGAAGAAACCAAAGGACACCTTGAGACAAATAAAAATGAAAACAACACAAAATCCATGGATCACAGTGAAAGTAGTTATAAGAGGGAAATTCATAGCAGTAAAAGCTTACCTCAAGAAACAAACAAACAAACAAATCTCAAATAAACCATCTAAACTTACACCTAAAGGAACTAAATAAAGAACAACAAACAGAGCTCAGAGTGAACAAAAAAAAAAGGAAAGAATAAAGATCAGAGTAGAAATAAACAAAATAGAGTCTAAAATACAATATAAAAAAAAAATCAATGAAACCAGAGCTGGTTCTTCGAAAGGATAAACAAGATTGACAAACCGTTAACCAGACTTATCAAGGAAAAAAGAGAGAAAAAAAATTGAAAAAAGGGAAAAAGAGGGAGAGGACAAATAAAATCAGAAATGAAAGAGGAGAAGTAACAACTGATATCACAAGAATACAAAGGATTTTAGGAAATTTTCATGAACAATAATATGCCAATAAATTGGACAATCTGGAAGAAATGGATAAATAACTAGACACATATAATCTTCCATGACTGAATCAAGAAGAAACAGATAATGTTAAGAGACTAATTATAATGAATGAAATCAAAGCAGTAATAAAAAATTCCCAACAAACAAAGGTGCTGGACTGCATGACTTCACAGGTAAATTTTGCCAAACATTCAAAGAAGTAACACCTATCCTCCTCAAACTTTTTCAAAAAATTCAAAATGAAGGAGTTTCCCAAGCTTGTCTTCTGAAGCCAGCATGATCCTGATTCCAAAACCAGAAAAAAGCACTGCAAAGAAAGAAAATTATAGTCAAATATCCCTGATGAACATAGATGCAAAAATCCGCAACAAAATATTAGTAAACCAAATTCAGCAATACATTAAAAAGATCATACGCAATGATGAAGTGGGACTTATTCCTGGGATGCAAGGTTGGTTCAATATCCACAGATCAATTAATGTGATACACCACATAAACAGGATGAAGGACAAAAATCACTTGAGCATATCAATAGATGCAAGAAAAGCCTTTGATAAAATCCAGCACCAATTTGTGATAAAAACTCTCAGCAAAGTGGGAACAGAGGGAATATACCTCATACATAATAAAGGCCATATATGACAAATCTATAGCTAACATTAGACTCAATGGGGAAAAAATAAAGTGTTTACATTAAGACCAGAAACAAGACAGGGATGTTCACTTTCACATGTTGTTATTCAACACAGTACTGGAAGTCCTAGCCAGAGCAATCAGACAAGAAGAAGAAAGCAAAAAGATATCCATTAACCAAAGAATCTATAAGCATATATAAACACAGACAATAGTGTGATGAAGGCCTGGGGAGGGGAGTGGGTGTGAGGTGGAAGGGGTCAATGCGGAGAAAAAAGGGACTTCCCCCCCCCCATTGACCCCTTTGTTGTGCAAAATATTACATCTGTAATACGTTGAACAATAAATAAAATAAAATATAAAATAAAATAATAAAATAAGATCAATACATTTGTACATGTCAAAAAAAAAAAAAAAAAACCAAAAAACACACACATCCAAATTGGAAAGAAAGTACTAAAACTGTCATTAATTGCAGATGGCATGATGATACATATAGAGAAACCTACAGATTCCACCAAAAACTACTAGAACTGATAAATGAATTCAAAATAAAGTATCAGAATACAAAATAAATATTCAGAAATCTGTTGCATTTTTATACACCAATAATGAACTATCAGAAAGAGAAACTAAGAAAACAATTTTATTTGGAATTGCATTTAAAAAATACCTAGGAATAAATTTGACCAAGGAGGTAAATGACTTGTTGTTGTATTACAAGACTTTGAAGAAGGAAATGGAAGATATAAATAAATGGAAACACATACCATGCTCATGGATAGGAAGAAGTAACATCATTAAAATGTTCATATTGCCTGGCCAGCGTGGCTCAGTTGGTTGGAGTGTTGGCCAGTGCACTGCAAAGGTGCCAGTTCGATTACCAGTCAGGCTACATACCTGAGTTGTGGGTTCAATTCCAGTCAGGCCACATACAGAAGGAAACTGATCAATGTTTCCCTCTCACATTGATATTTCTCTCTCTCTCCCTCTTTCTCTCTTTCACCTCCCCTTACCCCTACCCCCATCCCTTCCTCTCTCTAAACATGTCCTCAGGTGAGGATTAAAAAATAAATATATAAAAAATAAAATGTCCATACTACCCAAAGCAATCTATAGATTTCATGCAATCCCTATAAAAATACCAATAGTGTTTTTCACAGAACTAGAGCAAATAATAAAAATATTTCTATGGAACCACAAAGACCCTGAATAGCCACAGCAATCTTGAGAAAGAACAAAGTTGGAGGTATCACACTACCTGATATCAAACTATACTAAAAGCCTATAGTAATCAAAGCAGCATGGTATTGACATAAAAACAGGCACATAGATTAATGGGAGAAAATAGAGATTCCAGAAATAAACCCATGCCTATATGGTCAGTTAATATATGACATGGTAGAACATACCATGAGGTAAAGATAGTCTATTCAATAAATGGTGTTTGGAAAATTGAACAGGCACATGCAAAAAAAAAAAAAAAAAAAAAAAGAAGAAGAAGAAGAAGAAGAAAAGAAAAGAAAAAGAAACTATACCATCTTCTTACACCATGTACTAAAATAAACTCAAAATACATTAAGGACTTAAATGTAAGACCTGATACCATAAAATTCCTAGAAGAAAACATAGGCAATATAATCTCTGACATTTCTCTTAGTAAAATGTTTTCTGATATATCTTCTCAAGTGAAACAAAAGAAAAAAATTAACAAATGGGACTACATTAAACTAAAAAGTTCTTGCACAACAAAGGAAACCATCAACAAAACAAAAAGCCTACTAAATGTGAGAAGATATTCACCAATGATACATTCTTTATGGGGTTAATACTTAAAATTTAAAATATCTCATACAACTCAACACCAACCACTGCTCCATAAAATCCAATTAAAAAGTGGGCAGAGGGTCTGAATAGACACTTCTCTGAAGAGGACATACAGATGGCCAATAGATACATGAAAAGATTCTCAATGTCAGTAATCATTAGCGAAACGCAATTGGTCCCACTTCCAGGAATACTTCCTAAGAATCCTGAAACACTAATCAGAAAGAATATATGCACCCCTATGTTTATAGCAGCACAATTCACAATAGCTAAGATCTGGAAACAGCCCAAGCACCTATCAGTAGATGAGTAGATAAAAAAGCTGTGGCACGTTTATACCATGGAATACTATGCAGCTGTAAAGAAGAAAGATCTCATACCATTTGGAACAGTATGGATGGACCTGGAGAATATTATGCTAAGTGAAATAAGTCAGGCAGAGAAAGACAAACATCACATGATCTCACTTATATGTGGAATCTAAAGAACTTAATAAACTGATGGACAGAATAGAGTCAGTGACATGGAAGCATGGATCAGACTGACAAATCTTAGAGGGAAGGAGGGGGCCGGGTGAATGGGGGAAGAGAGATTAACCAGAGAATTTATATGCATATATGCACAACCCAAGGACACGGACAGTGGTGTGGTGAGGGACTGGGGAGGAGAGTGGGGAGGGGTGGAATGTTCAACTGGGAGAAAAAGGGACATCTGTAATATTTTGAACCTTAAAAAAATAACTTAATTAGATAAAATAAATAAAACCACAATGAGATATTACCTCACTCCTGTCAGAATGGCTATCATCAATAAATCAACAAACAATAAGTGTTGGCGAACCCTTGTGCACTATTGGTGGGAATGCAGATCAATGCAGCCACAATAAAACAGTATGGATGTTCCTCAAAATTTAAAAATAAAACAGTCCTTTGACCCAGTTATTCCATTTCCAGGTATGTATATGAAGAAACTCAAAACACTGATTCAAAAAAATATGTGCACCTCTACATTCTTTGTAGTGTTATTTACAATACCCAAGATGTGGAAACAATTTAACAGTCCATCAGTAGATGAGTGGATAAAAAAAGGGTGGTACATATATACAATGGCATATAATTTGACCATATAAAAGAATGAAATCTTACCATTTGTGACAGCATGGATGAACCTAGAGGGTATTATGCTCAGTGAAATAAGTCAGTCAGAGAAAGACAAATACCATATGATTTCATCTGTATGTTGAATCTAAAGAACAACATAAATGAATGAACAAACAAAATAGAAACAGAGTCATTCATGCAGAGAATAGATTTATGGTTACTAGAGGTGAAGGTGTTTGAAGACTGGGTAAAGAAAGGTGTAGGGATTAAGAAGTACAAATTGGTAATTACAAAATATTCACAGGATGTAAAGTACTGCATAGGAAATATAATCAATAATATTGTAATAACTATTTGTGGTGTAAGGTGAGTACTGGAAATATCGGGGGGGGGCACTTTGTGAAGTAAATGATTGTCTAATTTCTATTCTGTACACCTGAAACTAATGCAAGTTAATATTGAATGTAAACTGTAATTGAAAAATATAATTTAAATAAAATATAATCACCTTAAATGTAAATGCTTTAAACACCCCAACTAAGAGCCAAAGATTGTCAGGCTTATATCTATGTAAGAATTCCAATTGTGTAGCTAATAAACTATAGATGCACACTACAGCAAAGATGAATCTCAAAAATAGTACATATGGTATAATTCAATTTATGTAAAGTCTAGGTAATGCAAACTAATCTATAGTTACAGTAAGCAGAACAGTGGTTCCTTGGAGATTTGAGGTGTAGAGGTTGGAATTACAAATGTACAAGAGAAACGTTTTGGGGATGATAGCTTATTATTTTGATATTGGTGATAGTTTCAAATGTGTATTCAAATACCAAACTTACCAATTTTTACCCTTAAATATGTGCAGTTTATTGTATTTCAATTTTATCTAGCAAAACTTTAAAAAACAAAACAAAAAATTACTCCATAATGCTATCCTCTGATGTTTATTGATTGATTGTCAATTTCCTCACATGTAAAATGGAGGATAATAAAGTGTCTACCTAATTGCTCTATTGTCAGCATCAAATGAGTCAAATATATGTTAAGTTGTTAGAAATTACCTGGCACAGAGACAATGCTATATAAAAGTAGGTGTTACCTCCTTTAATACCACAAGTATAAACACAATTACCACCACCACTTCTACCACACCATCATCACCACCACCAGAAGCAGTTCCATCATCACTTCTATCACTACTACCATCACCATCACTGTTATGACCATTGCTGTCCCCTTCCTTTCACTAATATACTCTTCATGCCCATAATAACACCTGGCACGTATAGACAATGAATGCTTGCTGAACGGGTGAATGTCAGCTATTGGCAATAACCTCCTAACTGATGTTCCTGTCCTCCTGTTATATTTTGAAAACCATACTTTATATATGTAATATAGATTTTTCATGTGAAACCATCTAGAGCTCCCCCATCCTCAGTCCTAAAGATTATATAAAATTCAAGGAATTCCAGGGGTTTGGGAACTGTAAATCATGAGTCATTCTGACCAAAGGATATTCAAATCTTTCTCAATCCTTAGGAGTACAAATCTGATCATGGCCCTCCAGTTTTTTGCCCCTCAATCTAAATCATGGTCTGATATACAAAGCCTCTCATAATTTTACTTTTCATGTTCATCTCACGTTGCCAGTTCCCATGACCCCTGGCTTCATTTGAACAGGACCAAATGTAGTTTCCAGAACAAATCAATCAGTTTCTCTCCTGCTTCTATTCCTTTGCGAACAATGTGCCTTTGGTCTGGAATTTATTTCTTCCTTTTGCCAACCTGGCTAATTTAAATTTATTCTCCAAATTTAAGATCATACATTATTTCCTATTGGAATTATATTCTGAGCCCCATTTCTCCCACCACACATTTTTTGACAGAGCCTCCTCTGTACTTGGCCACTGTGAGTTCATTCATCATCTAGTATAGCACTGGTGTTCCATCAGATTGGCAGAGCTTCTTGTCTACTTCCCATCCTGGATGGTGAGAGTGGGGATTATGCCTTGTCTATTGTTGTATTTCAAAAAGGTAGCACACTGATAGGCACGTTTGATGCATAATAAACATTGGTTGAATAAATAAATATTCTGTTACATTTCTTGTGTAGGTTAGACAGCATTATGTTAATGAAGGAGAGGGTTACATGTGGGAGAGAGAAATAATAGGAAATTTTACAGTAGTAGAATACTCTGATAGACTATTATGTCCAAAAGTTTAAATAACAAACTTAAAGCATTGTAATATATCATCCATGTGTATTGAATACATTAGAAACTGGGAGTGGAATGGAGCCATAGCTCCTGAGTGTATCAGGCACAGCTTGTGAATGATCATCTCAGTTTCATTTTACTCCAGCTATAACTTTAGTAACCAGTTCTGTTCAGGTGTAATCTGATGGAATAATCACCTCAGCACCTGACAAGTTTCTGTCCCTATCAGTCTTGGAGCTCCCTTAGATGAGATACCCAACCCTGAGAACTGGCTCACACTCAGGCATAAACAACCAGAAAGTGTGAGTATTGTTGAGGGTGGGAGGAGTTAATGGGGAGTTATTGCCTGAGGGATCACCCTTGACCAACAGGGGCAAAAACTAATGAATAAATATTTCCCCTTTATCTCCCCTAGCAGACAGTTCTGACATGCATCTCAATAAAGGCTCAGAAGGTTCTGGCAGGATGCTGCACCAATTGCCTGCAGCTGATGTCCCTTTGGCCTTGTTTCATCCTCCCTAATCCTTCCCTTCTGCATCCTGGGGTCACCTCCCAATTAAACTAGTTGCACACAAGCCTTTGTTTCAGGCTGTGCACTCAGGGGCATTCAGGCTAACAAGGACTGTTACAGTCTCAGGTTGGAGACTATAGAAAGGTCTCACAATTTATATTCTGAAAAAGTACAATTTTGAACAAGAGATTCTTAAAAAGAATGGAAAAGAATTTAATTGTAATGTGTTTATTTCTCCCTTTTTGAAGACCTAGAATTTATGGGTTTTTAATAATGCTTATAGAAAATAAAAATTATTTTTTGAGCTCTGAGAAAACACTTAAATGCTTTCTAGATTTGGTTACCAACAGAGATTCTGTTGTTGATGTTTTTACTTGGTTTTATTAAATAAACGTGTGTTGATGTTATTATACTTGTAGTAATAATATCTTTTGTTTGGTTGTTTATTTTAGTAAAGTCTTATGTTGACTATATTGATTGATTCTAATTGAAATATTTTGATTCAAGAAGGAATACTAATTAGTTTATTCCAAATTTTCATGGTGGTTAGGCATCTAGGTACAGCTACTGTCTTAAAAATTTATCCATCTGCTTAGCACAGTAAATTCTTATATGGCAGGCACTTACTATACTAGATACTCAGGCTACAGTGGAAGTAAGACATGGCTCCTGCTCACAGGTGCTGTCTGGTTGTAGAGAGACCTCCATGTAGTAAAGAAAGTACAATGGAGTCCTGCAGGGACTGTGTCAGAGAGGGGCACCATGTACCAGACGAGTGACAGATTTTATTGAGGAGTAGAGAATGGCAGGGGATTAATTCATGAAAGCTTCCTAGAAAAGGTAACATTTGGGTCTCTTTTTGAAAGAGAACTAGGTATTGCCAGGAATGGTGAGTAGTGAGGGACAATCCAGGACTAGGGGGTGGTGTAAAACAAAGCACAGAAGCAGGAAGTACCTTGGTGCCTGGGAGGTGGTGGATGATGATTTTATTACATAGGCACTTGGAGCCACTGAAGAACATTAGGCAGGAGGGTGACATGACTCACAATGTGGCTTACTGTGAGTGAGAACAGAAGCAGGAGCACTAATTTCAAGATTTGTGATAATCAAGGTGAGAGGCACTATAGTCCTGAGTTAAGACTTCTGTGGAGAGAATGGAGAGAAAGGCTTGTGTGAGAGAAAGATTAGTAATTAGGGCCTCCCAGGTCATGGAGAGCAGTCTGCTGTGCTGACTCTCAGGATAATTTATTGGTGTAATAGTGTATGTGTGGGCATTCACCATGGGGACAGGTGATGTGGGGACCCACTCTTGTCTGTAAAACCTTTCACAGGTATTTATGTCAATTTTATCCTTGCTCCTTTTGGGTGACCTAGTTCTAGGTTAGCACCCTTCACACTGCACTTCACCTACATAACAGGTAAAGAGTTGCTGAGAGTGAGCTTATAGATGTCCCCATTTTAGGTATGCTTTTCTTAAAGTTCTCACCCAGTAACCACACTCCTTTGGGAGTTGTAGCACATAGGAACTGACCAGAGACAGAAAATTTATAGCTGGGCCCGAGTGATTCTAATATCATGGTTTTAATGGTCTTTCCTGTGTTTTTCTTGATGTCCAACATGAGGACATCTAAATAGCAGAAAGCTTACATAAACCCCAATTTTAAATAGGGAATAGATAAAGGCAAATCATTTTGAATTGAAGGGGAAAGAAGAAACTATATTCACTTCTCTATATTACTATACAGTTACTGAAGATATATATATGTGTATATACATATATATACGCTTTATATACACATGTAAATATACTTATATAATCTATCTACACACACAAATACACAGCTATGGTCATAAAAAGGTAATTTTAATGTCTGTCTCCATCTCTGAACTGAGAGCAAACATTTACAACGGGAAATAAAAAAATCTGCCAGGAAGAAATCTGAAATGATTGATTTGTAAAACATAACCCACCTTTCCTTGTCCATAATGACAGTTTTTTCTGTTCCCAAATTGGTGATATAAACAACGCAGGAATAGAAGCAAAAATGCAAAGGAGGATATGCAAAAAAATATTAAGTTCCCCTCCCTCTTGATGTACATTTTGCTTGAGTATGATAGAAGAGAAGCCATCTGTGTGATGTCATTAGAATGTTGCCTCAGAATTGACTTGATTCTTCTCATGTGTGCTGTAGGAGCCATAGATCCTACAGTAGTAATGACAAAATGACAAGTATAGTCCAGCTTCCAAGACTGGCTCTCAGTGGTGTCTCTGGTATTAAGATAGGTTCTGTGTTTACCTGGGTACCTGAAAGTATCATGTATCTTGTGATATCAGTTTACTGACACTTGAAGTGAGTCTTTTTCCAGGATACTTCGGAAAAAATCAGGCAACTGTATATTTTTGAGGTCACAATTTAAATCTTGAAATAAAGTACTTCTTATCAATGCAATATATATCTATATCTATATGTCTATCATCCATTTGATGTGTGTGTCTGTGTAGCAAACAATATAACAAAACAAATTTATTGGTAACAACATTCATTGGATATCTTACTATAAAGTATTTATTTTATAGTATAAAATAAATTTGAACATAATAGATTGATTACATAAATGACTCTCATTTTCAGTTTTCCTTGTATCTAGACCCTTGGCCATTTGTATGTCTTCCTGGGAGAAGTGTCTATTCACTTTATATATATGTTTTTAATCTGCCCACTTTATATATATGTTTTTAATCCTCACCTGAGGATATGTTTATTGATTTTATAAAGAGAGAAAAGGAGAAGAGAGGCAGGGGGTAGAAGAGGAAAGGAGAGAGAAACATCAACATGAGAGAGAAACATCCTTTGGCTGCCACCCATATGTGCCCTGACTAGGAATCTAACCCACAACCCAGGTATGTGCCCTGAATGGGAATTGAACCCTCAACCTTTTGGTATATGGGACTATGCTCCAACTAACCAAGCCACCTTGCCAGGGTGGTCTTCTACCCACTTTTAATTGGGTTTTTGTTGTTGTTCAGTTGTATAAATTCTTTATATACAGGGTGTCCCCAAAATATGTATACACACTTTAACAGCTGATAGCTCAATTGATGTTTCTTTCTTTTCAACCAGTCTAAGCTTTGAACAAGGGAAATTCATCCTAAAAGTTTGAAAACACAATTAAAGTATAAACACTGCCTTTATAATTATTCAAAATGTGTATACATTCTTTTGGGACACAGGGTATCCCCCCAAAAAGTATACACATTGTAACAGCTCATAACGCACTTAATTTTACTCCTTTTCAAGTTTAACTGATTTGAAATAATGGGTCAAGCCAGACTAAGCTTTGAACAAAGAAAATTATCCACTAGACTTTCTATGGGGATTCATAAAAGATAAAGTTTATGGCACAAAACCAGCGACAATTGACGAATTGAGAGAGCACAAATACTGAACAAAATGATTGTTGATCTTTATTATTCCATTGCTTCTCATTATCAGCAGTGCCTGGACCAGAATGGCCATCAGTTTGAAAACTTGGTGTTGACAAAAAATATTATTTATTTCAGGAGGTTCTTTTAAATTTTGGAAATGAACTGTATGTTATTTTTATTTTTTTGTGTAGTTTGACAGTTATATTAATATGAACTCATGAGAATAAAGTTATTGCTCTAGGTTTTGGTGCATCTTGTGACAAGTACTTTTTTTTTATTATTAAATTCATTGGAGTGACAATAGTTAATATGAATATATAGGTTTCAGGTGTGGGTTTCTATGTTACAAGATCTGTATATTAAATGATGTGCCCACCACCCAAAGTCATATCTTCTCCCATCACCATATATTAAGGCCCTATTCATCCCCAACCCCCTTCCCTCTGACAACCACCACACTGCTGTCTGTGTCCACGAGTTTCAGTTTTACATCCCACATGAGTGAAATCATATGGTTCTTAGCTTTTTCTCACTGACTTATTTCACTTAGCATAATATTCTCAAGGTCCATCCATGTTGTTGCAAATGGCAGTATTTCATCCTTTCTTATGGCTGAGTAGTATTCCACTTGTACATGCACCACATCTTCCTTATCCAGTCCTCTATTTCAGGACACTTTGGTTGTTTCCATGTCTTGGCCACCATGAATCATGCTACAATGAACATAGGGGTACATATAAGTTTGCGAATACATGTTTTCAAGTTTTTCAGGTATATACTCAGGAAAGGGATTGCTAGGTCGTATGGAAGTTCTATTTATAATTTTATGAGGAATCAACAGACTGCTTTCCATAGTGGTTGAACCAGTCTACATTCCCACCAGCAGTGAATGAGTGTTCCCTTTTCTCCACAACCTCTCTAACATTTGTTATTGCTTATATTGTTGATCATAGCCATTCTAACAGATGTGAGGTGGTATCTCATTGTAGTTTTGATTGGAATTTCCCTAATTGCTACTGAGTTGAACATCTTTTCAAAAAGTTATTGGCTGTTCATATGTTTTCTTGGGAGAGATGTCTGTCCAGGTCCTTTGACCACCTTTTTTTATTGGGTTGGTTGTTTTTTGGTGTTGAGTTTTATGAGTTCTTTATATAACTTGGAAATAAAACTTTGTCAGAGCTACTGTTTGCAAATATCATCTCCCATTGGGTTGGCTGCTTCTTTGTTTTATTGTCAGTTACTTTTTCTGTGCAGAAGCTTTTTAGTTTGATATTGTTCCATTCATTTATTTTTGCTTTAATTCCCTGGCTGCTGGGGTCAAGTTCATAACATGTTCTCTACCACCAAGGTGCATAAACTTGCTACCTATGTTTCCGTCTATATGACTTATAGTTTTGGGTCTCACATTTAGGTCTTTGATACATTTTGAGATAATTTTTGTACAAACCGTAATCCAGTTTCATTCATTTGCATGTGGCTTTCCAGTTTTCCCCTCACCATTTATTGAAGAGACTATCTTTACTCCATTGTGTGTTTCTGGCTCCATTGTCAAAAATTATCTGGCCATATACATGTGGTGTTTTATCTGGGCTCTCTATTTCTTTCCACTGATATGTGTGTCTGTTTCTGTGGTAATACCATGCTGTTTTGATTATCGTAGCTCTGTAGTATTATTTGAAGTCAGGTAGCATGATAATTCCAGCTTCTTTCTTTTTTCTCAGGATTGCTTTGGCTCTCTGGGGTCTTTTGTGGTTCCATACAAACCTGATGATTTCTCATTCTATTTCTTTAAAACATGACATTGGTATATTGACGGGGATTGCATTAAATCTGTATATTGCTTTGGGTAACATGGCCATTTTAACTATGTTGATTCTTCCAATCCATGAACATGGGATATTTTTACATTTTGTTGTGTCTTTTTCAATCTCTTTTAATAATGCTTTGTAATTTTCAGTGTATAGGTCTTCCACCTTCTTTGTTAAGTTTATTTCTAGGTATATTATTCTCTTGGTTGCAATTGTAAAAGGAATTGTGTGGTGTTATTTTTTCCTCATTTCTTTTTCTGAACTTTTGTTGTTGGTATATAGGAAGGGAGTCGATTTTGTACATTGATTATGTATCCCGCTACTTTACTGTATTTATTTATTGTTTCTAATAGTTTTTGGTGGAGTGTTTAGGGTTTTCTATATACAGAATCATGTCATCCACAAAAACTGACAGTTTTACTTCTTCCTTCCATATTGAATGTTTTTTATTTCTTTCTCTTGCCTTATTGCTCTGGCTAGGACTTCCAAAACAATGTCAAATAAGAGTGGTGAGAGTGGACATTCTTGTTTTGTTCCTGATTTTAGAGGAAAAGCTTTCAGTTTTTCACCATTGAATATAATATTAACTGAGGGTTTATTATATATGGCCTTTATTATGTTAAGATACTTTCTATTCCTAGTTTATTGAGTGTTTTAATCATAAATGGATGTTATATCTTATCAAATGCCTTTTCTGCATCTATTGATAAGATCATATGATTTTTATCCTTTCTTTTGTGAGTGTGGTAGATTACATTGATTGAGTTATGTATGTTGAACTCTCCCTGTGACCCTGGAATGAACCCCACTTGATCGTAATGTATTATTTTTTGATGTACTGCTGTATTCAATTTGTTAGTATTTTGTTTAGGATTTGGCATCTGTATTCATCAGAGACATTGGTCTGTAGTTTTCTTTCTTTGTGTTATCCTTGCCAGGTTTTGGTATCAAGGTTATATTGGCCTTATAAAATGTGTTAGGAAGTATTACCTCTTCTTCAACTTTTTGGAAGCGTTTGACAAGGATAGGTATCAAATCTGCTTTGAACACTTGGCAGAATTCATTGGTAAAGCCATCTGGTCCTGGACTTTTACTTTTTGGAGGTTTTTGATGGTTGTTTCAATTTTCTTGCTGCTGTACAGTCTATTCAGGTTTTCCAATTCTTCATGATTTAGTCTAGAAAGGTTATATATTTCTAGGAACTTACCCATTTCTTCTAGGTTATTGAATTTGGTGGCATATAGTCTTTCATAACATTCTAGTATGATCTCATGTATCTGTGATGTCTGTGGTTACTTCTCCTCTTTCACCTCTGATTTAGTTTATATGGGTTTTTTCCCTTTTTTCCTTAGTGAGTCTAGCCAGGGGTTAATCAATTTTATTAATCTTTTCAAAGAACGAGCTCTCTGTTTTACTAACTTTTTGTATAGTCTTTTTGTTCTCTATTTCATTCAATTCTGCTCTAATTTTTATGATTTCCTTTCTTCTGCTGACTGTGGGTTGCATTTGTTCTTCTTTTTCTAGTTCTTTAAGATGTGATGTTAGGTTGTTTACTTGGGAATTTCTCGTTTTTTTGAGATAGGCCGGTAATGATATAAATTTCCCTCTTATTACTGCCTTTGCTACATCACAGAAGTTTTGATGTGTTATATTGTCATTCTCATTTGCCTCTATATATTTTTTGATTTCCTCTTTTATTCTTCTTTGACCCAGTCATTTTTTAGTAGTATGTTGTTTAATCTCCACTTATTTGTGGGTTCTTTACCTCCTTTTTGCAGTTGATTTCTAATTTTAAGGCACCGTGGTCAGAGAATGTGCTTGGTGTAATTTCAGTCTTTTTGAATTTGTTGATGCTAGTTCTGTGACCCAGCATATGGGCTATCCTTGAGAAAGTTCTAGGTGCACTGGAGAAGAATGTTTAATCTGATTTTTGGGGTTAAGATGTTCTGTATATGTCAATTATGTCCACTTGGTCTAGTGTTTCATTTATGGTCGATATTTCTTTATTGATTTTCTGTTTGCTTGATCTGTCTAGAGCTGTCAATGGGGTATTAGGGTCCCAAACTATGACTGTGTTTTGATCTGTTTCTCCCTTTAGTTCTGTGAGTAGTTGCCTTATATATATCTCGGTGCTTCCTGGTTTAGTGCATATATATTAAGAAGTGTTACGTTTTCTTGATGTAGTGTTTCCCTTATCATTATGAAGTGTC
Source organism: Miniopterus schreibersii (assembly GCF_964146895.1). Lineage (NCBI taxonomy): Eukaryota > Metazoa > Chordata > Mammalia > Chiroptera > Miniopteridae > Miniopterus > Miniopterus schreibersii. Next base: position 111,053,582 of record NC_138101.1, on the reverse strand, counting down.
CATCTTTGTCTCCTATTATCTTTGTTGTCTTGAAATCTATTTTGTCAGACATAAGTATGGCTACACCTGCTATTTGGTGGATGTTATTTGTTTGGAGAATCATTTTCCACCCTTTTACTTTGAATCTATCTTTGTCTTTGCAGCTTAGATGTGTCTTGTAGGAAGAATATGGTTGGGTTTTGTTTTCTGATCCATTCTGCTACTCTGTGCCTCTTTATTGGTGAATTCAGACCATTTACATTTAGAGTAATTATTGATGTATGAGGATTTACTCTAGCCATTTTATCTTTTGTTTTCTGATAGCTCTGTGCCCCCATTGTTTTTTTTTTAATTTTTAATTTTTATTTTTGTTTAAAATATTGCAGATGTCCCTTTTTTCCCCCAATCACCTCTTCCACCCCATCCCATCCCCCTCCCCTGTCTCTCTCCCCACCACTGTCCGTGTCCTTGGGTTGTGCTTATATGCATATAAATTCTTTGGTTACTCTCTCTCCCTCCACCCACCTGCCCTCCTCCATCCCTCTGACATTCATAAGTCTCATCCATGCTTCCATGTCATTGAATCTATTCTGTTCATCAGTTTATTAAGTTCTTTTGATTCCACGTATAAACGAGATCATGTGATGTTTGTCTTTCTTTGTATGGCTTATTTCATATAGCATAATTTTCTCCATGTCCATACATACTGTCTCAAAGGGTACAAGATTCTTCTTCTTTACAGCTGTGTAGTATTCCATTGTGTATGTCTCACAGCTTTTTTATCCACTCATCTACTGATGGGCACCTGGGCTGTTTCCAGTTCTTATAAATTATAAATTGGGCTGCTATGTACATAGGGCTGCATGTGTGTATATATATATATTTAATATATCTTTATTTATTTCAGAGAGAGGAAAGGAGAGGGAGAGAGAGAGATAGAAACACCAATGATGAGAGAGTCATTGATCAAGCCCACAATGCGGGCATGTGCCCTGACCAGGAATCAAACCCCGTTTGCCTGAATCCTAGGTCGACCCTCAACCGCTGAGCCGTGCCCGGCCTGGCTGCATATATTTTTTTGATTAGTGTTTCAAGATTCTTAGGATACATTCCTGGAAGTGGAATCACTGGGTCAAAAAGCAGCTCCAACTATTCTATTCAAACTATTCCAGAAAATTCAAGAGGAGGGAAAACTCCCAAACTCTTTTTATGAGGCCAGCATCATCCTAATCCCAAAACCAGATAAAGATACTACAAAGAAAAAAATTACAGGCAATATCCCTGATGAACATAGATACTAAAATCCTCACAAAGATACTAGCAAACCAGATCCAGCAATACATTAAAAAGATCATACATCATGACCAAGTGGGATTTATTCCTGGGATGCAAGGCTGGTACAACATCTGCAAATCAATAGATGTGATACATCACATCAACAAAATGAAGGACAAAAATCATATGATCATATCAATAGACACAGAAAAAGCATTCGACAAAATCCAGCACCCATTTCTGATAAAAACTCTCAGCAAAGTGGGAATAGAGGGATCATACCTCAACATAATAAAGGCCGTATATGACACACCTACAGCCAACATCATACTCAATGGGCCAAAACTAAAACCATTTCCATTAAAAACCGGAACAAGACAAGGATGTCCACTTTCACCAATCTTATTCAACATAGTACTGGAAGTCCTCGCCATAGCAATCAGACAGGAAGAAAACATAAAAGGTATCCAAATTGGAAAGGAGGAAGTAAAACTGTCATTATTTGCAGATGACATGATATTGTACATAGAAAACCCTAGAGACTCCATCAAAGTACTACTAGATTTAATAAAAAAATTTGGCAAGGTAGCTGGATACAAAATCAACATCTGGAAATCAGTGGCATTCTTATACACCAATAATGAACTTTCAGACAGAGAAACTAAAAAAGCAATACCATTTACCATTGCAACTAAAAAAATAAGACACCTAGGAATAAACTTAACCAAGGATGTAAAAGGCCTGTAGTCAGAAAACTACGTGACACTGAATAAAGAAATAGGGGAAGATTTAAACAAGTGGAAGAAGATACCATGCTCATGGATTGGAAGAATTAATATCATTTAAATGTCTATACTACCCAAATCAATTTATAAATTTAATGCAATTCCTATTAAAATACCAACAGCATATTTCACAGACTTAGAACAAGCATTTCGAAAATTTATATGGAACCAAAAAAGACCCCGAATAGCTGCAGCCATCTTGAGAAAAAAGAACAGAGTGGGAGGAATCACATTACCAGCCTTCAAACTGTATTACAAAGCCACTGTAATCAAAACGGCCTGGTATTGGTACAACAACAGGCATATAGGTCAATGGAACAAAATAGAGACCCCAGAAATAGACCCATGCTACTATGGTCAGTTAATATTTGACAATGGAGGCAAGAATATCCAATGGAGTAAAGACAGTCTCTTCAATAAGTGGTGCTGGGAAAATTGGGCAGATACATGCAAAAGAAAGAAACTAGACTACCAACTTTCTCCATACACAAAAATAAACTCAAAATGGATAAAAGACTTAAATGTAAGGCATGAAACCATAAAAATCCTGGAAGAAAACATAGGCAGTAAAGTCACAGACATCCCACATAGTGGACTTTTCACTGATACATCTCCTAGGGCAAGAGAAACAAAGGAAAAAATAAACATATGGGACTACATCAAACTAAAAAGCTTCTGCACAACAAAAGAAAACAGCCTCAAAATACAAAGGAACCCCACGGTCTGCAAAAACATATTTGCTAAGGATGTATCTGATAAAGGGTTAATTTCCAAAGTGTACAAAGAACTCATAGTATTCAGTAAGAGGAAGACAAACAACCCAATTAAGAAATGGGCAAAGGACTTAAATAGACACTTCTCCAAAGAGGACATACGGACGGCCAAGAGACACATGAGAAAATGCTCAATGTTGATAATCATCAGAGAGATGCAAATTAAAACCACAATGAAGTATCACTTCACACCTGTCAGAATGGCTGCCATCAACAAATCAACAAATGACATGTGCTTGGGAGGGTGTGGAGAAAGGGGAACCCTGGTACAGTGTTGGTGGGAATGCAGACTGGTGCAACCACTATGGAAAACATTATGGAGGTTCATCAAAAAATTAAAAATGGAGCTGCCGTTTGACCCAGTGATTCCACTCCTAGGAATGTATCCTAAGAATCCTGAAACATTCATCAGAAACGATTTATGCACCCCTATGTTCATAGCAGCACAGTTTACAATAGCTAAGATCTGGAAACAGCCCAAGTGGATGAGTGGATTAAAAAGCTGTGGGACATTTACACCATGGAATACTACGCAGCTGTAAAGAAGAAGAAGCTCGTACCCTTTGGGACAGTGTGGATGGTCCTGGAGAATATTATGCTAAGTGAAATAAGCCAGGCAGCAAAAGAAAAATATCACATGATCTCACTTATACGTGGAATCTAAAGAACTTAATAAATTGACCAGCAGAATAGATTCAATGACATGGAAGCATAGTTGAGACTAACCAAATGTCAGAGGGATGGAGCGGGGTGGGGGGATGGAGGGGGAGAGAGCAACCAAAGTATTTATGTGCATATATACACAACCCAAGGACACGGACAATGGTGGGGAGAGTGACTGGGGAGGGGGAAGGAACCGGGGGGAATGGGTCATTGGGGAGAAAAGGGGACATCTGTAATACTTTAAACAAAAATAAAAAATTATAAAAAGTTAAAAAAAAAAGCAGCTCCATTTTTAATTTTTTGAGGAAACTTATAACTTTATTCCATAGTGGTTGCATCAGTCTGCATTCCCACCAGCAGTGTACTAAGGTTCCCCTTTCTCCACATCCTTGTCAGCACATGTGATTTGTTGATTTACTGATGGTAGCGATTCTTACTGGTATGAAGTGATACCTCATTGTGGTTTTAATTTGCATCTCTCTGATGATTAGCAACATTGAGCATTTTCTTATGTGTCTCTTGGCTCTCTGTATATCCTCTTTGGAGAAATGTCTATTCCGGTTTTTTGCCCATTTCTTAATTGGGTTGTTTGTCTTCCTCTTGCTGAATACTATGAGTTCTTCGTACACTTTGGAATTTAGCCCCTTATCAGATACATCCTTGGCAATTATGTTTTCCTAGACCGTGGAGTTCCTTTGTACTTTGAGGCTGTTTTCTTTTGCTGTGCAAAAGCTTTTTAGTTTGATGTAGTCCCATATGTTTATTTATTTATTTTTGTTTCTCTTGCCCTGGGAGATATATCAGTGAAAATTCCAGTACGTGGGATGTCTGTGACTTTACTGCCTATATTTTCTTCCAGGATTTTTATGCTTTTGTGACTTACATTTAAGACTTTTTTCCATTTTGAGTTTATTTTTGTGCATGGTGAAAGTTGGTGGTCTCGTTTCATTTTTTTGCATGTATCTGTCCAATTTTCCCAGCACCACATATTGAAGAGACTGTCTTTTCTCCATTGGATACTCTTGCCTCCATTGTCAAATATTAACTGACCATAATAGCGTGGGCCTATTTCTGGGGTCTCTGTTCTGTTCCATTGATCTATATGCCTGTTGTTGTACAAATACCAGGCCATTTTGATTAAAATGGCTTTGTAATACAGTTTGAAATCCGGTAATGTGATCCCTCCCACTTTGTTCTTTTTTCTCAAGATGGCTGCAGCTATTCGGGGTCTTTTTTGGTTCCATATAAATTTTTGAAATGTTTGTTCTAGGTCTGTGAATTATGCTGTTGGTATTTTAATAGGAATTGCATTAAATTTATAAATTGCTTTGGGTAGTATGGACATTTTAATGATATTAAGTCTTCCAATCCATGAGTATGCTATATTGTTCCACTTGTTTAAATCTTCCTGTTTCTTTTTTCAGTGTACTATAGTTTTCCAAGTATAGATCTTTTACATCCTTGGTTAAGTTTATTCCTAGGTGTCTTATTTTTTTAATTGCAATGGTAAATGGTAGTGTTTTTTAGTTTCTCTCTGAAAGTTCATTATTGGTGTATAAGAATGCCATTGATTTCCAGATGTTGATTTTGTATCCAGCTACCTTGCCAAATTTGTTTATCAAATCTAGTAGTACTGTGATGGAGTCTTTAGGGTTTTCTTTGTACAGTATCATGTCATCTGCAAATAATGACAGTTTTACTTCCTCCTTTCCAATTTGTATACCTTTTATATTTTCTTCCTGTCTGATGGTTTGGCAAGTACTTCTAGTACTATGTTGAATAAGAAAGGTGAAAGTGGACATCCCTGTTTTGTTCCTGTTTTTAATGGAAATGGTTTTCGTTTTTGCCCATTGAGTATGATGTTGGCTGTAGATCTGTCATATATGGCCTTTATTATGTTGAGGTATGATCCCTCTGTTCTCACTTTTCTGAGAGTTTTTATCAGAAATGGGTGCTGGATTTTGTCGAATGCTTTTTCTGCATCTATTGGTATGATTGTATGATATTTTTTCTTCATTTTGTTTATGTGATGTATCACAGCTATTGATTTGCGGATGTTGTACCAGCCTTGCATCCCAGGAATAAATCCCACTTGGTCATGATGTATGATCTTTTTAATGTATTGCTGGATCCAGCTTGCTAGTATTTTAATGAGGATTTTAACATCTATGTTCATCAGGGATATTGACCTACAGTTTTCTTTAGGTGTCTTTATCTGGTTTTGGGATTAGGATGGCGCTGACCTCATAAAAAGAGTTTAGGAGTTTTTCCTCCTCTTGAATTTTCTGGAATAGTTTGAATAGAATAGGTGTGAATTCTTCTTTGAATGTCTGATAAAACTCACCTGTAAATCCATCTGGTCCAGGACTTTTGTTTGCTGGGAGTTTTTTTTATTACTGCTTCAATTTCATTAGTTGTTATTGGCCTATTCAGGTTTTCTGCCTCTTCTTGATTCAGCTTTGGAAGGTTGTATGCTTGTAGGAGTTTGTCCATTCCCCCCATGTTGTCCAATTTGTTGGCATGTAGTTGCTCATAGTATTTTCTTACAATTCTTTGCATTTCTGTTGGATCAGTTGTTATATCGCTGCTTTCATTTCTGATTTTATTTATTTGAGTCCTCTCTCTTTGTTTCTTAGTGAGTCTGGCTAAAAGTGCATCAATCTTATTTGCCTTTTCAAAGAACCAGCTCTTTGTTTCATTGATTTTTTGTATTGTTTTTTTAGTCTCTATGTCATTAATTTCTGCTCTGATTTTTATTATTTTCTTCCTTTTATTTCCTTGGGGATTTTCTTGCTGTTCTCATTCTAGTATTTTAGTTGTGTTACATGGTTCATTAGGCCTTTTTCTTGTTCCTTTTAATAGGTCTGTAATGCTATGTATTTTTGCCTCAGGACTGCTTTTGCCATTTCCCATGGTTTTTTGGGTTGTTGTCTGTTCATTTTCGTTACTTTCCATGAAGTGTTTGATTTCTTCCTTGTTCTCATTGGTAAACCATTCATTGTTTAATAACATGCTATTTAGCCTCCATGTGTTTGAATATTTTTGTGTTTTTTTTTTAATAGTGGTTGATTTCTAGTTTCATGGCATTGTGATCCGAGAAGATGCTTGATATGATTTCAATCTTCTTATATTTGTAGAGACTTGCCTTGTGCCCTAACATGTGGTCTATTTTTGAGAATGTTCCATGTGCACTTGAGAAGAATGTGTATCCTACTTCTTTGGGGCGAAATGTTCTGTAAATGTCAATTAAATCCATTAGGTCTAGTGAGTCATTTAAAGTCTGTGTTTCCCTGTTGAATTTTTGTCTTGATGATCTGTCCAATGCTGACAGTGGGGTGTTGAAGTCCCCCACTATGATTGTGTTGCTCTCAACCTCCCCCTTAAAGTCCCACAAGAAATTTTTTATATATTTAGTTGCTCCTATATTGGGTGCATAAAATGTTTATAAGGGTTATTTCCTCCTGTTGGATTGATCCCTTCAGTATTATGTAGTGACCATCTTTGTCTCTTGTTATGGTTTTTATTTTGAAATCTATTTTGTCAGAAATCAGAATTGCTACTCCAGCTTTCTTTTCCTTTCTATTTGCATGGAATATTTTATTTCATCCCTTCACTTTTAGCCTGTGTGAGTTTTTTGCTCTCAGATGGGTGTCTTGTAGACAGCATATATTTGGGTAGTGTTTTCTTATCCATTCAGCTACCCTATGTATTTTGATTGGACTATTTATTCCGTTTACATTTAAGGTTACTAGTAATATAAACTTATTTAATGCCATTTTCCCCCTTTATGCTGAGGTACCTTTCTCTCACTAGTCCTTCTTTTTCTTAAAGTAGTCCTTTCGCATTTCTTGCAATGCTGGTTTGGTGGTACTGAACTCCTGTAGCCTTTTTTTGTCTGGGAAGCTCTTTATTTCACCTTTAATTTTAAATGATACCCTTGCTGGATAAAGCAATCTTGGTTGCATGTTCTGGCTTTTCATTGGTTGGGGAACTTCATTCCACTCCCCTTTGGCCTGAAGAGTTTCTGTTGAAAAATGTGCTGTCAGCCTTATGGGGGTTCCCTTGTAAGTCACTGCTTGTCTTTCTCTTGCAGCCCTTAATATTTTCTCTTTGTCCTTGACAATTGCCATTTTAATTATGATATGTGTTGGAGTGGGTCTCTTTGGGTCCCTCTTGTTTGGAACCTTCTGTGCTTCCTGAACTTGTGTGGCTTTCTCCCTCATCAGAATGGGGAAATTTTCTGTAATTCTTTCCTTCACCAAATTCTCTATCCCTTGCTCTCTTTCCTCCCCCTCTGGCTTTCCTCTAATGCAACTGTTGTTTTGCTTTATGTTGTCCCAAAGCTCTGTTAGACTGTCCTTATGCTTTTTAAGTGTTTTTTCTTTTTGCTGTTCTGATTGAATAATTTTTTCTACCTTGTCTTCTAAGTCATTTATTCTATCCTCTCCTTCATTAAGCCTGCTTTTAATTTCTTCCAGTGTATTCTTGATATCAGATACATTTTTTATGTCTGTCTGATTTTTGTTTATGTTATGCATGTCTTTTTTCATGTTTTTACTAAGATCTTACCCTCTAGTGCCTTGTTTCTCTCCTTAATTTCCTTGAACATCTTTATAATCATTACTGTGAACTCTATTTCTGATAACTTGCTTAACTCCATCTCATCAAAGTCTTTTTCTTGTGATTTTTCATTTTCTTTAAATTGTGGGTTGTTTCTTTGTCTCCCCATTTTGGTGGCTTTTAGTGATTGTATCTATATACTAAGTACATTTGTTGTCTGCCAGTCTTAATGGGAGGGATTTTGTATTGTGAGTCCAGTGGAGCCCAGAGGTGTGTTTTCCTTATACTTCTGAGGTTTTTGCTCTAGGCATGTCCCTTTTGCTGGTGTCCATTTTGTGAGTTCTTTGGGCTTTCCTGTTATGGTTAGTTTTAGATTGTTGTTGACCAGTCCTTGGAAAGACTCTCCAGTTAGGTTGGCTACCTGTGTATGTCTCAGCACCAACCTCATCATATAAGCTGGTAAGATAGGACTATACACAACTAAACTTCCAGGAAACAAGGGGTATCTTACAAATATCTTGACAACAACTTTGAAAACAACCCAAGGAAAATAGAACTGAAAGAGTGAAGGGAGAACACAAATTCTAGAGAAAAAAAAAGTTACAAAAAAGAGAGAAAGAAAAGTAAAGCTTAGAGAGAGAAAATTATATTGTTGTTAATAGTGATGAAAATTTAGAAAATAATAATAAGAAACTAAACTAAAATGTAAAAAATAGAGAAGCTACTGGGAGATAAAAGAGGCAGTGAAAAGATTCTGAAAGAAGGGCCAGCATAAAATTAAGGGAGACAATAGGAATAGGTTAATAGTTGAAAATGAAAAAATAAGAATACGATAGAGAATAAGAGAAACTAACAATTGAGCAAAAAGACAGGAAGACAGAAGGGAGAAAAACAAAAGAAAAAAAGAAAACAAGAAGAGAGAAAAAAAATTTATGCTAATGGATCAAGGGGAGAGAGAGCCAGAGAGAGAGATAAAGCCAGGGCAGGGAGGGAGTCCAATAAGAGATTTGGGGGAAACTATAGAGAAAAACAGTAAACTTGTTAGGTATAATAATAAAGTCCCAGCAATTAAGCCGGGAATATCAAGAAAGTCTTGATAGTAGAAGCAAGGATAAAACAAAACAAAGGAAATAAACAAAACAAAACAGAGAAACAAAACAAAAAACAAGCTAAGTAGAACACAATTCTTAAAAAAAATAAGATAAAAAATCAAAAAATTGTAAAAAGTTTTAAAAAATTATAAAATTTAAAAAGAAGAAAAAAAATATTTTTTTCTCCTTTCTCTTCCTAAGGGAAAAACAGAAAGAAAAAAGAGATGTCAATCAGGTGAGTTTCTTGTGGACAGCTTATGTTGTCTGTCCTCACTGTTTTGTATGCTGATATCCGTTCTCCTGGGAGCTACTTGTGTATCGGACAATGTGAGGAGCTTTCTGGGTTTAGCTCTGGTGTCCTTAGGTGGATAGTTGATCTGAGGTTCTCTGTGGACCACCTCCTCTTGTCAGCTATTTTGCAACCTTGTAGTTGCCTGGTCTTACTTCAGAGTCTTCTGTTGAGTCTTTAGGGTGCAGGATGGCTAGTGTGGCTTGGGATAGCACTCCCCTTACTTAGAGGTTTTGCTTTCAGGCACTCACTGTGAGGGAGTTAGTCTCTGCTCCACAGTCAGCTCCTCAGTCCCTACCTTATTCTCTGATTCTAGTTCCCCATGCACTGGCCTGTTGTAGTTTCAGATTGATTTTAACCTGTTGCCTTTTTTGTATAGGCTGTTTCAGCAGCCTGGGCTCAGTGGGTTCAATTAAAAAACAGTCCAGTGAGCCCTTTGCCTGTCCAGCCCCAGCAGGGGTTTTCATCTTTTCCTCCATTTCCCAAACAATAGTCTCTGAGAGCCTTTTCCTTGTAATGACCTCCTGTGAGGTGTTCTCCCTTCCCACTCAGGACTTTGCCCTATGGGGAATATCAGGGGCTTCAGTGAGCTGGACCTTTTCTGCTGGAGGTGGTGCTCCCAAGCTGCAGGAGAGGCAAGTGTGCTCTACCCCTCCTTTCCCAGCTCTGATTGGCTGGTCGCACCAGGGACCCCCCTCAAACCATCTGCTACACAGACACCAATCCCAGCTTCCACTGGCCTGTCTGCCCAGTGCACTCTGGGAAGGTGGGAGCCAGTTCAGCAATCAGAACTCGGAAATGCACAAAGCAATACACAGGCAGAGAGTCCCCCCTTCAAGGTCCTGCCTCCCGCCCACCATGACACCCAGCAGGAGGGGACTCAAAGTCAGCTGCACACAGCTCCCCTGGCCACTGATCTCAGTAAAGCTGGGGCGGCTCCACACGCCACCATGGCACCCTCAGTGTTGGTCACAAATCCCAGACTCTCCCCTCTGGGAGTTCAGGGTAGAAGGGTTCTCCTCCCCTTCCCCGAGACACACAGATTCAATGCTTTCTGGGGCTCAACACAATGCCTTACAGGGAGGCAGAGGGTCCCTGTGTGCAGCTGCTCAGTGAAGCCCTCTGGTTCTTTATTATTCAGGGTCCACACATTTTGGGACAGTCTTTCTTATGGCCAACCCCCTGAGCATTAGAAGCTGGTTGTGGCCACCATTAGAAGTTTTGTTTTGCTAGGAAGGCGCCGTTCGTCTCCTGCTCATGGGCACCCTGCTCTCTGGGGTCCCTCTGCCCCCTAGGAGGGGCTCTTCTTCCCCTCTTCTCCACTCTGGCCTGAGAGCCCCACTTTTGGATGTCGGTCCGCACTGCTGAGGGGAGGGAGCTTTACAGCCTCCAGACCTTGTGGCTCAGAGTCCAGCACAGGTTTTAGGGAAGACTCTCCCTTTCTTTGCCTCCCTCTCTTACCAGACTCTATGATGTTTCTTCAGTGCTCCCTACTCATGATATGTCCACTCAGGTATGTTTCTCTGTTTTTTTCAAGCTGGTTACATTACTTTAGGAGCAAATCGAGTTTGTGGCTGGGAGCAGGGGCACTCTGCTGCTTCTCACAGTGCCACCATCTTTCCTCCTGTCTTTCTACCTTTAAGAGTCTCTCTTTGTCTTGAATTTTTGGCATTTTATTATAATGTGTCTGAGTGTGGGCCTCTTTGGGTTCTTCCTGCTTGGGACTCCTCTGTACTCCCTGAACTTATGTGACTTTTTCTTTACCAGGTTAGGGAAGTTTTCTGTCATTATTTCTTCAAACAGTTTCTCTAACCCTTGCTTACTTTTGACCTTCTCTGACACTCCTATGATGTGAATATTGTTATGTTTCATGTTGTCCCACAGCTCCTTTAGACTGTCCTCTTATTTTTAAATTGTTTTTTCTTTTTGGTTCTCTGATTGAGTGATTGCTTCTACCTTGTCTTCTAATTCACTGATGTGATCCTCAGTTTCTCCTATTCTGTCTATTCCTTTCAATTTTTAAAAAAAATTTCTACTATGTCATTCTTAATTTCCTTCATAGTTTCCATTTATTTTTTCATGCTGTTGAGTATCCTTATGATTAGTACTCTGAACTTTATATCTGATAGATTGTTTATTTCCATTTCATTTAGCTCTTCTTCTGAAGAATTCTTTTGTTCTTTCATTTGGGGTTTTTTTTTTTTTTTTTTTTTTTGTCTCCCTATTTTGGTTGCCTGTTTGGATTTTTTTCTGTGTATTAGGTAGATCCATTAGGACTCCCAGTCTTTTGGATGGTCTCTGATGCAGGCTGATATCAGACACTGTTTGTGACTGGCCTTTAATACCCTGTTTTAAGCTGTTCAAACTCCACAACTTGTGGCTCCCTCTGCTAAGGCTGGGTGCATTTGGGGAAGACTAAGATGCCCACCAGTGTCTGCTTTCCCATGCCCTGGGTCCAGAATCAATCAGGCAAAGACTCAAAACACCCAGAGGCTGATTGTTATTCAGTGTCTTATTGAGCCTCAGGCTGTAGAAACTCCACAGGATGGGGTGAGAGGTTTTCCAACAGGGTAGGGAAATTGCTTCCCCCTTCAGGGAAAAGCTGCCTGGCAGGCAAAGGTCTGCCTGAGAAAGATGTCCTCTGTAGTATGGGGGAATGACTCCTCACAGGAATCCAGATGGCTGCCTTATGAGCCCTATTCCCAGAGCCAGCATTTCTAGGTTCTATTCACATAGCTCTAGTCTACTCTGCCCTCCCTTGGCCAAAGCCAAAGTTAAGTGGCTGCACACAAAATTGTATGTGTTTGTCTTTTAAGGGAGTGCCTGCATTACCAGCCATCTCTCCCTGGCAGACAGAAACTCTGCTGCTTTTCACAGCCAGGTGTTATGTGGGGGCCTTTCTCAATTCTGGTGCTCTGTGTTAGGGGGCCCAGTTTGGGGCATAGGCCCCAAAGTTCTCAGTGGGAACCCCCACAGTTGAGATATTCCTCCAGAACTTCTTCTACTCAATCGCTGCCATTCTGGAATCTTAGTTCTCTTGAATTTTATCTTGACTTTGTATATATAAAGAGATAGAGATCAGAAAATATTTTTAATTGGGGCATAAGTGGTATTTAAATTTAATTGTATAAATATGTAAAAAGTATACAATTTTATATAAGCACTCTCTTTTACTCTAAGCACTCTCTTTTTCAATGAGTAGAAATGTAAACAGACTTTACAGGAGTACAGGACCCATAGAGAGAGGTGAGAACTCTCCTTGAAGAAGCAGAAATAGCACAGTCATTTGAGACTCTTGTTTTATTCTCATAATTAGAGTATAAGAAAGAAACCAGTTACCTGCTTATGGAATTGAGAGATACTTTGTTTTTAATCATTTCTTTCTTTGCTTACTGTACAAAGGTAATGATTCTTAAGCCATGGTTATAACTACTCTTTGATAACATTGTGTGGCGAAAGTTGCTACTCAAGTGGTTTCTAAATGCGATCAGCCATTTTCTAAGTTGAAGGTCTGTTAAAAGGAAAACATAGCTGGATCAGGTGTGGTCTGTGCCGGACCTCATTGCTAATGTGAATGCGATTCACAGGTGAAATGCTATTAAGGAGTTCAGCAAAGTCACCTTCATATGTTTGAAGAGATGCAGAATTCAGCAGTACTTAATTTTACTCAAATAACTTATCTTAACAGAGTGAAATACTAGGTCTCCTTGGCTCCATTTTGTTTAAGCCTGCTTTTTCCCCATGGCCTTCAGGCTAATAACTCCTGCTTTGTCTCCCCTATAGACATGCTAGTCATTAGAAGAATTCTGCTTGGGTCTCAAATTTTACAAAAACAGCCCCTGCCCAATCCTTTTCCCTTGTCATAAAACATACCTGAATTCTATGCATTCTTGAGATGGATTTGAGGTATTACTAGGGCTCCCATCTTCTCAGTTGGTGCCTTCTTAATCAATAAACCTTTCCTTATTAAAATCTGTTACATTTGGATTTTGTCCTTTTGAAGTGTCTGGTACACAGGTGCCCTGCTAAGCAATAGGAATAATAAAAGCCGCTATCTTCCTGGAGTTTGTGATTTGAATGCATTATTTCTTTAACCTGAGATCTTTGGAAAATTGTGATCAACATAAAATAGTTTTTTAATTCACTTTTTTTCAGTGAAACTCTGGTACATAAGAGAAGGCACATCGTTTAGAACACATATTCATTAGGCATCATCTAATACTAGGGCATAATATTGGAATAGAACTGAAGTACAAAGCAACATTTAATCTCAAGGAAGGCACTATCTGCTATCATCTGTTATTGGGGTACAAAACTATGAAAAATAAGTTTGTAAATCATATAGGTGTTATGAATATATGGGAAGCACCAAGACAGAGGCATTCACTCAAATCTACTGAGTGAGCAGAGAGCAAGGCCATGAAAAGATTCATCTTGAAGAAACATCTCAGGTAAGGCTTGGAAAAAAAAAAAAAGGGAGAGAAAGAGCATTCTCAGTAGAGAAAACATAATAAGTAGGGGTGTGGGACTGGATAGTATAAATACAGAAAGGCAACTCGCTTGGTGGGGTAAGACAGAGAGAGAGCACAGAGAGAAGAGACCAGAGAGGTAGAGATGTCAAATTACAAATGGTCTTGATTTTATAAGGATAGGAAGTTCATAATTTGTCCTTTTGGCAAAGAAAAGTCATGAAAATACTTTAAGGCAATAGGATAATCAGATTTTTTTAAAAGAACACAAACAATGGCAGAAGTTTTAGAGATTTTTTTGGAGTGAGTCAGGACTAGAGGGAAAGAAACAGATATTATTGCAGTGATTAAATAAGCCAGGTTGAGGGGCTACAAGACTATAGCAACGAGGACAGTGAGAGACACCATGATGGACAGTGATGAACTGGAAGAAGTCAATCATTATGACATAAGAACCATTATGCTTTTCAACTTGATCTTTCTGACTTGGAAAGATGAGAATACTACAAGTTAACTAGGTTCTTGGCGAAAATAGGACTTTGAGTGTTCATGTGGGATGTTGTTAATAAATGTTTACAATGTGTGTACAATTTGTGATGAAATACAAAATATAATAGACATGATTATGATTATCAAGAGACTCATACTATGTTCAATATGTCCAATAAGACTTTGGGTATATTTGTGTGGGCATCAGGATTGAGATTTCAGGATATATGTGATAAACAGAGACTATGTGAGTTAGATAGAGTTCAGGCTCATTTTATGACAAGGGAAGGGGACAAGCTTGTCCTGATTATTTGCCAGCATTTCAGGTATCCAGATATTCCTTAGAGTTCTATAAATCTTTATCCAGTTTAAAGTTATAATCTGACAATTTATTCTCAGAATCTTGTAGTATTTTAGAATAAGTCTGAGAGTTCTCTATGGGATTTTAAAACAAAACATATTTGCAAAAGCATTAGAGTAAAACAATGACTGTAAATGACAGAAAAGCTTAAAATGACACATTATAGATTGGATTATAATGCAGTTGACAAAAAAATTGCTTTTCTGTAACACCATTTTAAGATGACAATTAGCCCTAGCTGGTTTGGCTGAGTAGTTAGAGCATCGGCCCTTGCACTGAAGGGTCCCAGGTTCAGTTCTGGCCAAGGGCATGTAACTCGATTGCAGGCTCAATCCCTGGCCCTAGTTGGGGCTTGTGCAGGAGGCTACCAAATGACATGTCTCTCTCACATTAATGTTTCTTTCTCTCTTTCTTTCTCTCTCCTTTCCACTCTCTCTGAAAAGCAATGGAAAAAATATTCTTGGTTGAGGATAAAAAAAAAAAAAGATAACAATTAGAATTATGAATAAAATTGTATCAGAACTTTGTAGAATCTTGAAGAATTTGATACACTATTTAGAATATTTACTTTAGTAATAAGGCTATATGCATACAAATATAACATAATTATTTCTTTATTTGACAAAGCTTTCCATGCAATTCCAACACAACCAAACAAGCCTAATTAGTTTAATATTTCTCTTTTGTAAGGAGAGACAACACATTTTATGAGGTGTTCCAAGTGTCCTTCTAAAATACCTCAGTTATTTTTTGGTTAAGACTCTATTTAAAATTTAAGTTTGGGAAGTTTGTCCAAACATATCAAAAGGTTTGGACATTTGGTTAAATGGAATTTTAAGACATTATAAAGCAATACTTAATTATACATTTAATCAAAGTGGCAATAGAAAATTTTAAATAAAAGTGCAGATGTTTACATAATTATTAGAAGAACAGTTCTTACTATTGAGGAGATTAAATTTTTGTAAGTAAACAAGGACCTGGTTAAGACAACATAAAACAGAAAGTTATTTTGGTACAACATAGAATCTTTTGCTTTCTAAACAGAAAACTTTTTTCACATTAGTAGCAGAACAATAGTCCAAGAAACTTTGTCCTTTTTAGCAAAGAGTGAAAACAGAACTCTAGTTTGCATTAGCTTACTTTTGATATTTAACTTCATTTACTAGATTCATTTTATTTTAATCTTAATAAATTTGCCCACACTTAGAACATTTCCAAAATTAGCTTAAGCAGAACAATAGCTTAGAAATTTACATCAATAGAGTTATGGATAAAGATGTATGGAGAAACTGCCTCAACTTAGTTTTACCTGATGCAGACTTGGAAATTTACAAGTGCATTGCTATATTACAAATTCTGCGATGCTCTGCATTAAAGAAACATATTTAATTTTGCAAAGTTTCCTTATTTATTAATTAATAATTGTTGTACCTGTATTATTATGCATACACTTTGAGAAGCAGTGACTCCAGAACATCTGGAAGCCCTGCATTTTTATTTTAGTCCAATCATGTATACCTAGAAACTTCTGACTGAAGAGAAGGCATGATGTAGATGCAGAAGCATCTATATCCCAGAGCAATAATTCAAAGGGGGTGCCAGTGGGCCATCTCCCTGAGAAATGGGCACTTAAAAAAAAACAAAAAGTAGCTCTATCTTAGAGATAATTTGTCTGCTTATATTAATCATTCTGAATAAATTAAGGGGAAGAGAGAAAGTGTATTGAAGTATTAAAAAAGTATTTTTGTAACTCTAAAAGATTCGAGTCACAGATATGTTTTACCAATTCATTCAGAAACAGAAAGGAAAATAAAGGCTTTTACTGAATAAATGGATAGGACATAAATGTGGAAGGCAATTAGACAGGCATGAGCAGAAAGGATAACAGGCCAGGTATAGAAGATCACTAGGGTGGAAAGCCCTAGCAATGGGCAAAATTGGGAAAACAAAGACCTTGCCCCTCAGGGTGACCTTTCCTCCCTTATTATATTGCTGGTTTATACCCCCTGACCTTTCATATTGCTGCTTGTGCAGTTTGGACCCTCTTGACCTTTCATATCACTGGTCATGCCATTCTGGACCCTGCTCTGACCTATTATCCCCTAGCATGTCGCTAGTCATGTGGTAGACCCCCTTGGAGAAGGAACAAGGCACTGAAGAGTGGCATTATGTGACCCCCATGTGGGCCCTTGCATAACCACTCCCTTAAACATTAACCCCAGAGGGACAATATCTAGACCTCAGTTGTGTTTCAGTTCCAGGCCCAGAAAAGCAGAAAATTTATAGCATTACTTAAATTTCAAGTGTATAACTTTATATAATAAAACATCTGTATGACTCTATTGTGTGTTCACCTCCTGAGGTCTAGTCTTTTTTTCATTCCTGTTTCTTAATATATATTTTTTCACTCCAACTGCTTTTTTCTGTATTGATTCTTTTGTTCATGGGTTTATTTATTACTGAGATATTTATAAAGCTCCAATAAGATACATAAGGCCCTGCTAAGTGCCCCTGGGTATTAGTAGAGGAACAGGGAGAAGTAATCTCAGCTTTCTTCAAGGAAGTTGCAGTCAATGGAGACCCAGGCATTTATTCACAGAAAAGCTGTTACTGCAAACGATTAAGTGACATATTTATGGTACAAGTTGGTACAAACAATATGCGCCTTGGAATATCAGAAAAGAGAAACATTCCCTTTGATGGGAGGATGGGGTTGAGATGTCGGTGTGTAAAGGAGTTTTTGTGAAGTACAGGTAAGATTTGAGAGGCAGGGAGAGTGAAAAAATTCTACAAGGGAAGAAGGAAATATGGTAGGCAGACATCACCTGATGGAATGTACAGGATGTGTGGAGACACAGCACTTAGCCAAGAGCCCCAGCAGTCATTTGTTTGAGGAGCCCATGGGCAGCACTTATTCTAGCTTCCCTGTACTTCCATACCTCTTTCAATGGCTGTGTTTCACAAGTGACTAGCCTTGGCCCATGCTGCTGATTGCTCTAGAATCTGTGAAAGGTCCACAAACCCCAAACAAGCAGAGGCAGACCTCATCTGACCTGTACCACTGACTAAGCAGCTCCTGGCATTAGTGGCAGTTTACCTCGATTTACAATATAGCCTCTCTTAGACACCTCTAAGTCCAGTACAGGCAGCTACCGATCACATATCACTTTGTAGCTCCTACCAGGTGGCCCTGGGCACAAGCAGTGGCTGACCTGGGCCTGTACAGAAATACCTCCCAAGAGTCCTCAAAACCAACACATGTGGTAGCCAGCTTCAGACTACACCAGAGCACCACCCAGAAACAACAGATCCAAAGGGTGGACTTGGCAGGCACTAGAGCTTCACTAAAATGAATCACACTCTATGCGGTCAGCCTTCACACAGCAGCTCATCTGCAGTAGTCAGAGACAGGCCTCACAGCCAGTCAGTCTGAAGGTCAATTGCACTCACTGAAATGCTAACAGCAATGAAGGTTCAACTATTACAATGAAGGCACAGAAAACTCACACAAGGGAAACCACTGGTGCTAGTAGCTCAGATGACCAGGGAGACTGTGCCACTAGATCCACAGGAAACCTACTACATAAGGCCACCCTGCTAATACTGGGAGACATAGAAGATCTACATAATACATGGAAACACAGTCAGGGAGGCAGCCAAAATGGAGAGACTAAAAATTTCTGAAATGAAGAAACAGACAGAACTCCAGAAAAAAACACACACTTAAACAAAATGGATGCAAGCAATCTATCAGACAGAGAGTTCAAAACACTAGTTATAAGAATGTTCAATGAACTTAGGGAAAGAATAGATAAATTCAGTGAGAACTTAACTAGAAACTATAAAAAAGAACCAGTCAGAAATGAAGAATACAATAACTGAAATGAAGAATATATTAGATGAAATCAAGAGCAGAACAGATGGAGCAGGAAATCAAATCAGTGATTTGGAAGACAAAGTAGCAGAAAATATCCAATCAGAACAGCTAAAAGAAAAAAGAATTTAAAAAAAATGAGGATAGGTCCTTAAACTAACAATGTTCAAATCATAGGGTTATCAGGAAGAAGAGAGTAAAAGATTGAAAACCTATTTGAAGAAATAATTAGACACACAAGTCCAGGAAACACAGAGAGTCCCAAAAAAGATTAAGTCAAAGAGGCCACATCAACACACATCATAATTAAAATACCAAAGGTTAAAGACAAAGAGAGAATCTTAAGTGCAGCAAGAGAAAAGTAGTTAGTTAAATACAAGCGAGTTCCCATAAGACTGTCAGCTGACATCTGAACAGAAACTTTGCAGGTTTGAAGGAATTGGCACCAAATATTCAAACTAATAAAAAGCGAGGACCTACAACTAAGGTTACCTAGCAAAGCAATAATTTAGAATTGAAGGAGAAATAAAGAGCTTTACAGACAAGAAAAAACTAAAGGAGATCATCACCACCAAACCAGTATAACAAAAAATGTTAAATGGACTTCTTTAAGAAAAAGTTCAACTATATAAATAATAAAATAGCAGTAACTACATACCTATCAATAATTACTTTAAATGTAAATGGAATAAATGCTCTAATCAAAAGACATAGGTGACTGAATGAAGAAGAAAACAAGACCCATACATGTGCAGCCTACAAGAGACACTTCAGATTGAAAGACACACACAGACTGAAAGTAAAGGGATGAAAAAAGATATTTTATGCAAATGGAAGTTTATAAGAGCTGGTATAACAATACTTATGTTAGACAAAACAGACTTTAAAACAAAGGCTATTACAAGACAAAGAAGGACATTTCATACACAGTAGCCAAGATATGGAAGCAACTTTCATGTCTATTGGTGGACAGTTGGATAAAGAAGATGTTCATATATACAATGGAATATTACTTGGCCATAAAAAGAATGAAATCTTACCATTTGCAACAACATGGACCTAGAGATTATTATGTTAAGTAAAATAATTTAACCAATGTTACCCCAATGAATTTAATAAAAAAAGAAATAGGAATAATTTAACATGTTAAGTAGTTTCTGAACAGATGTAGAGGGGCTTGGCTCATGATTAGGATAGAGGCAGAGAACAGGACCCAGTGTCTTCCTTGGGTTCCTTCATTAGACTATACTTCAGTGGGCGGGTGCTTTGGAATGACTTTGAGGAAGGAGAGGGCTCCCTCTGGAGTTCTAAAAGTACCACGACCTGTTACAGGGAGGAAAGGACCAAGAGAATGGATTAGCTGTGCAATCAGAATTCATGAAAGGTGAGCAGTTGGAACTGAGGTAGATAGAGGCACTCAGGAGAAACCTGGAGAGTGGGAAGAAGGCAGAAACAAGAACAGAAACCTGTGAAACCAAACTATTCAGTGGCTACATAGGAAATGGGACAGAAGGGACAGAGATCAGCAAGCACAGGAGAGTATATCAGGAGCAACATAGGGAGAAGTATCAGGTAGGTACGTTCCTACACTTAAGAGTGTTCAAGCAAACTGAAATAAGCCAAGACACTTCAAAAGGCCAAAACTCAAATGTCACAGTTTTGAGTAAGGAAAGGTTTATCGATCGAGAAGGCACCAACTGAGGAGATGGAGCTTTAGTAATACCTCAAATCCATCTTAAATTTATTGGGATGACATTGGTTAATAAAATTATATAGGTTTCAAGTGTATAATTCTATGTGTGGGACATAAAACTGAAAGCAACAAATGAGCAAAGGAGACAGATAAACAAACAAAAATGCACAGATACAGACGGCAGTATGGTGGTTACCAGAGGGAAGGGTGGGCGAGGGGATAGTGAAGTGTAGAGGGGGCCAAATGTATGGTGATGAAAGATCTGACTTTGATGGTGGGCACACAATGCAATATGCAGATGATGTATCATAGCAAGATTTTAAATTGAAACACAGAGACAGAGACTTTTTCTTCTGCATTCTGATAAATGTAACATGATTTTCTGTTGCTCTGAGGGGTTAAGCCTCCATAGGGGCTTGTCTCCTTGAAACTGGCCCTGACTGTTTTTTATGGTCCTGCCTCCAGTTTCTTTCTCATATACCTGGAAATGTTTCATTTATATGTATAAGGTGACTTCAAACTTCTAACTGAAAACATGAGATTCTTTCTCATGCTTCCCTCCATGCCACAGTAATATACAAAGTATAGTTTTTGTATTTAGTTGAGATTTGAAAAGATTTTCTGTTCAATCCTGGGAGCTTGATGACTAATTTTTATAGTTAGCTATTATCTCTCTCTGGCTAACATCTCTACTGCTCTCCTATCTCTCTTTGTTATCTATCTATCCTCTATCCATGCATATATATGTATGTAAATATAAAAATTATGTCCTTATTTTCAACAGAATTGGATTTAAATAGTACTTTTTATCTGACCAGTGATAAAGTAATCTCAATAGAAATTCATGAGAACAAGTCACTACATACAAAAACAAACAAAGAAACAAAGAAACAAACAAAAAACCAAACAAAGTCAGCAAAACCAACAAAGGATTTGGAATAATTACAATTTAAAGTGTCCTGGGATTATTTCCATACTCAAAGTCATTCTTTCAAAATTTGAAATTATTTGGTAGAGGGAAAATTACTCCTCTTCCCCTGCTATGTAGTTAAAAAGCTATTCCTTCTTTCACCACTTGTAATTCTTCCACAAATCTTGGCAAATAAATAATGGGTTCTAATAAACATCAAATTCTATGATTTGAGAAATATTAATACAACTCAGAATTTTGCTCACATTGGGCAAAATGCCATTGATGTGAGGAAGACTGAAAGGATGTTCGTAAAGTGTGTTTCTGTGTAGTAATACATGTTTTATTTAGAAAGCCAATTTGTTATTGGTTTTAGGTACTATTCATAACCTGGATTTTGTGTTCATTCTGTTTCCTAAGTTTTTATTATAACTGAATTATATATATTTTTTTGCATCCACCATGATTTCTCAGTGAAATCTGAGTTCCCAAATCCTTCATCCATTCTTTTTCCCTCTTACCTTCACCTTCTCGACCTAATTATTGACCTCAAATAAATACAAAAATCTAAAAACAAAAAAATCCTATTCCGCTTCCAGTGAACAACTACTTTTTTCCCTTTTTTTCTTTAAGAATTCAAATTTACTTGGCATGCTATGTAATTGGTTAGGACTGAGATTTCTGGGAGCTGTAATTTTGTCTCATTAATTCTTACAGTAGTGGAGGTTAACTATAAGGAACATGCAATTAGTGGTTTAGTAAATGAACAGAGCAGTTAATCAAGAGACAAAGGATGGGGCTCAGGGCCCATTAGGCTGAAAAGAAGTGTTAGTGCTGTCCCAGGCTCCAGGAATGCATGGACATGCCTGCTCAATGAACAGGCTCAGAAGATTATGTCTTTTTGCGAAACCAGCTAACCGGCTCTCTCTCTCTCTCTCTCTCTCTCTCTCTCTCTCTCTCTCTCTCTCTCTCTCTCTCTCTCTCTGTCTCTCTGTCTCTGTCTCTGTCTCTCTCTCTGTGTCTGTCTCTGTCTCTCTCTGTCTCTCTGTCTCTCTGTCTCTCTGTCTTTCTCTCTCTCTCTCTCTTTAAATTGGTGTGGTATGTGTTTAAACACTTGAGAGATTCCTGAGTTTCTTGCTATAGTACACCAGGAATTTTTCTCACTTCTTATTAGCTGGCACAGGCATTTTTTCTTCCCATTGCACAAATAAACCCAAATATGCACACAACGAAAAAGCAAAAACAAGCCAAAAATCAACCAACTGACCCTCAACAATAAAAAAAGAAAGAAAAAACATAATACTGCTTTACTGAAGTGTATTAGAGATAAAGGTCCTTAGCTGACCCCTCTGTTATTAGAAAATAAATGAATGTGGAGACTGATCACATTGAAATAAGCCTCTGTGTTGTCACTCAGTCGTACCCTCCATGTTCATCTCTGTAAAGTGGACCTTTATACTTCTGAATGGAGGTGCTTTAAATTCATGTAAGTGTATAAGCATATGAGCTTAAAATGTTGTAGGTCTTATAGCTACAAATAACTGCAATTGTGTGTGTGTTTTTGTGAGAAAATCTTGTTAAATTACTTTGGGGCTTTGAGTACAAAAGCTAACCCATCAGAATAAGGTTGCGTTTTCTGTGCGACATGGACCTTAGTATCCTTACCTAGGAAAACCATGTGAAGGTTACAGATGGAATCCTGTGAAATGTTGTAAATGTGAAGTGATGATGATTATATAAGAAAATGGATTTATCACTAATACATTGCCTTGGGGTAGTTATGAGCTCAAGCAAACTGTTCTTCAAATAGGATGACATCTCCTAAGCAAAGCATACATTTGGAAAAAAGAAGAAATAATTACATTTGCTTTTTAAAAACAAAGCTAGCTTATTAATTAATTTATTTCCTGGATCAAAATAAAGGTCTGAAAATAAAGGTAGGTTTTCCCCGCCCCTCTAAATCTGTCTGCTGGTTTATCTTCCTGGAATTCACATTGGAAACAAAGAAATGTTCAAGATAAATTCTCTTAGGCATTACATTATAAAAATATTTGAATAATTAGCATAATTTTTAAAATATTGAAACATTTTCTACTCTGAGGTAAAGAATAGCATAATGGAAGATGAGAATTACAAATGATAGGCTGCATTTTTCAGGAGAAACCTTATTAATTAATAAGGAGGAGTAAGCCCATTTTACCTCATTTTTCTCTTATTTAGGTGTTCTTCTCTAAAGAAATATTACATTCAAAAGAGTATAAAGTTTCTTTTTTCCTTGAGTGACATGCTATATGCATTGCTTCAGAAAATGGACCCTGCTGTGAGGGAGTGGGGACAGCTGTTTCAGTCTCAGCTCTACATTAAGCCAACTGTACAGCCAAGATCGCTGTTCTCTGAGCCTCAGTTTTCCCTTCTGTAAAACGAAGATTTTTAATCTAGGTGATCTCCAAGTTGTTTTTTAAAATTTTTAATTATGCTCTGTTTGATTCCTGTGGACCAATGGTGAAACTATTTCAAGTGTTATCTGTGTCCTGGAATGTAAACATAGTTATTTACAAACTATAGAAACTGCAATTTGGGTTTGCAGCTGCGGTCTCTGCTGCTATGGGCTATGGCATTGTTAGAGGCTGATACTGTCATCAAATTAGTTGTGAAAGGGATTCCTTTCTGATAATTTTTTTCTTATTGTCCTGATTTGCCTAATTGCCAACAATCTACCTTATTTCTTAGTGAATAAGACTCCTTCATCTTTCTGGAGATCGTTTTAATTACCTTGGTCTTTTTCATAACATGGTGTTGGACTACTTGTATCTGTGAGTGGTCTCTGCTGGGTTGGCATTAAAAATACTGTATTATAAATCAGAAACAAGTTGACTTCAAGACCCTCTTGTAAGACTGATTAGATTTTTTTGGCTGCACATTGTTTTATAAAACAGTCTGCTGTGGAATACATCTTGAAACCATCAACATGTTCAGTTTCTAACCAGAAATGATTTGGTTTCAACTCAACCCTTTACTTCACTCAGGAAAAGAGTTGTTCACAAACAGTGTGGCCACACCCCTTCCTGGCTGGACTTCCTAGTCTTGCTCAGCCTTGTGGTCAACTCAATCCTTTTGCTTTCTAGGTCTTAATGTGACCACTTTCCTTCTTCCAAGTCTTTAATAACCTTTCAAATTTTAGGGAACCTTTCTGCTGCTTAGATTGTACTGCGCAAAAAAGTCTTTACATTTGTTTCTGCGAAGATTTTCTTCAAGATCAGTATGACCTTTAAAAAAACATAAGAAAAATCAGTATATGATAAATATACTTATTACTTATTTATAGCTCAGAGTCAGCATGGGCTAGGCAGATAAGCTGGAGTCAAGTGAGCCAGATAAAAAATTACAGATGGCAGTGGGTGGCAGTAATGCCCTCAAGACTACAGGCCTCTGCTAAAGAGGGCAGCCTGCACTCAGTCCAGCCAATTATCTCCATATGGGGACACAGCTTGATACGGTTAGAGCTTCCTTTTTTTTTTTTTTTCAAAGGAAGTTGGAAATGCAGCTTTCATGTGAACCCTCCCAGTTTTTAAGTATTAGTTCATAAAAATCTATGGTCAAATAAATTACATCTATGTTCACATCAGTCATTGGGCTGCCAGCTAGTCACCTTGGCATCCTGCAATAACAGGTGTTGTTTGCTTCCATTAAGGAGTAAATGGGGAAGTTGAGATATTTAGAAATACTTCTTGTCCTTTGAGATTCAGATGCTCAAGAAATATTTAGACCTGTTTTACTGATTAAGTAAAAACAATTGGATTGAATTCTGTGAAGACGTTTGGACACTCCACTCTGGAAGGAAGGTTCTTTTGCACATTTTTCAGTAGGTCCTCTCCTTTTTATTTATTTATTTAATTTTTATTTAATTTTATTTTACTTTAATTTTATTTCATATTTTATTTTATTTTTTAAATTTTATTTTTGATTAAAATATTACAGATGTCCCTTTTTCTCCCCAATGACCCACTCCACTCCACGCCATCCCATCCCCCTCCCCAGTCCCTCTCCCACCATTGTCCCTGTCCTTGGGTTGTGTATATATGCATGTAAATTCTTTGGTTACTCTCTCCCCCTCCACCCACCCGCCCTCCTTCATTCTTCTGACATTCGTCAGTCTCATCTATGCTTCCATATCATTGAATCTATTCTGTTCATCAGTTTATTAAGTTTTTTGGATCCCACGTATAAGCAAGATCATGTGATGTTTGTCTTTCTCTGCCTGACTTATTTCACTTAGGATAATTTTCTCCAGGTCCAGCCATACTGTCCCAAAAGGTACAAGATTCTTCTTCTTTACAGCTGCATAGTATTCCATGGTGTAAATATCCCACAGCCTTTTTATCCACTCATCTACTGATGGACACTTGGGCTGTTTCCAGATCTTAGCTATTATAAACTGTGCTGCTATGAACATCGGGGTACATATATCCTTTCTGATGAATGTTTCAGGATTCTTAGGATACATTCCTAGGAGTGGAATCACTGGGTCAAACGGCAGCTCCATTTTTAATTTTTTGATGAACCTCCATAATGTTTTCCATAGTGGTTGCACCAGTCTGCATTCTCACCAACAGTGTACTAGGGTTCCCCTTTCTGCACATCCTCGCCAGCACATGTCGTTTGTTGACTTGTTCATGGCAGCCATTCTGACAGGTGTGAAGTGATACCTCATTGTGGTTTATAATTTGCATCTCTCTGATGATTATCGACCTTGAGCATTTTCTCATGTGTCTCTTGGCCATCCGTATGTCCTCTTTGGA
Source organism: Miniopterus schreibersii (assembly GCF_964146895.1). Classification (NCBI taxonomy): domain Eukaryota; kingdom Metazoa; phylum Chordata; class Mammalia; order Chiroptera; family Miniopteridae; genus Miniopterus; species Miniopterus schreibersii. The sequence continues at coordinate 111,027,569 of NC_138101.1, read as the reverse complement.
GAAGTGTCCATTCAAGTCCTTTGCCCATTTCTTAATTGGGTTGTTTGTCTTCCTCTTGCTGAGTACTATGAGTTCTTTGTACACTTTGGAAATTATCCCCTTATCAGATACATCCTTGGCAAATATTTTTCCCAGACTGTGGGATTCCTTTTTATTTTGAGGATGTTTTCTTTTGCTGTGCAGAAGCTTTTTAGTTTGATGTAGTCCCATATGTTTATTTTTTCTTTTGTTTCTCTTGCCCTAGGAGATGTATCAGTGAAAAGTCCACTACGTGGGATGTCTGTGACTTTACTGCCTATGTTTTCTTCCAGGATTTTTATGGTTTTGTGACTTACATTTAAGTGTTTTATCCATTTTGAGGTTGTTTTTTTGTGTATGGTGAAAAATGGTGGTCTAGTTTCATTTTTTTGCATGTACCTGTCCAATTTTCCCAGCACCACTTATTGAAGAGACTGTCTTTACTCCATTGGACATTCTTGCCTCCTTTGTCAAATATTAACTGACCATAATGGTATGGGTCTATTTCTGGGGTCTCTCTTCTGTTCCATTGATCTATATGCCTGTTGTTGTAACAATACCAGGCAGTTTTGATTACAGTGGTTTTGTAATACTGTTTGAAGTCTGGTAATGTGATCCCTCCCACTCTGTTCTTTTTTCTCAAGATGGCTGCAGCTATTTGGGGTCTTTTTGGGTTCCATATAAATTTTCAAAATGTTTTTTCTAGGTCTGTGAAATATGCTGTTGGTATTTTAATAGGAATTGCATTGAATTTATAAATTGCTTTGGGTAGTATGCTCATTTTAATGATATTAATTTTTCCAATCCATGGGCATGGTATCTTCTTCCACTTGTTTAAATCTTCCTCTATTGCTTTATTCAGTGTCACGTAGTTTTCTGAATACAGGTCTTTTACATCCTTCCTTAAGTTTATTCCTAGGTATCTTATTTTTTTTTATTGCAACTGTAAATGGTATTGTTTTTTAGTTTCTCTCTCTGAAAGTTCATTGTTGGTGTATAAGAATGCCATTGATTCCTGGATGTTGATTTTGTATCCAGCTACCTTGCCAAATTCGTTTATCAAATCTAGTAGTACTTTGATGGAGTCTTTAGGGTTTTCTATGTACAATATCATGTCATCTGCAAATAATGACAGTTTTACTTCCTCCTTTCCTATTTGGATACCTTTTATGTTTTCTTCCTGTCTGATGGCTGTGGCAAGGACTTCCAGTACTATGTTGAATAAGAGTGACGTAAGTGGGCATCCCTGTCTTGTTCCAGTTTTGGATGGAAATGGTTTTAGCTTTTGCCCATTGAGTATGATGTTGGCTGTAGGTTTGTCATTTATTTTAATTTTTTAATTTTTCCATTACAGTTGACATACAATATTATATTAGTCTCAGGTGTACATCATAGTGGTTAGAGATTTACATAACTTAAAAAGATTTCCCAGATAAATCTAGTACTCACCTGGCACCATACATAGTTATTACAAGGTTATTAACTATTTCTTATGCTGTACTCTTTATCTCCCTGACTATTTTGTAACTGCCAATCTGTACTTCTTAATCCCTTTCTCTTTTCCATCTATTTCCCAACTCCCCTCCCATCTGACCACCATGAGTTTGTTCTCTGTATCTATGAGTTTGTTTCTGTTTTGTTTGTTCACTTATTTTGTTTTTCAGATTCCACATATAAGTGAAATCATATGGTATTTGTCTTTCTCTGACTGACTTATTTCACTTAGCATAATACCCTCTAGGTCCATCCATGTTGTTGCAAATAGTAAGATTTCATTCTGTTTTTATGGCCGAGTAATATTCCATTGCATATATAGGATGTCCCCAAAAATGTATGCATACACTTTGAATAATTATAAAGGCAGTGTTTATTAAAATACATTCCATTTTAAAAATTGAGCTATTAGCTGCTACAGTGTGTATACATATTTTTGGGACACTCTCTATGTACCATCTCTTTCTTATCCAATCATCTATAAGTTACTTCCATATCTTGGCTATTGTAAATAATGCTGCTGTGAATATAGGGTTGCATATATTTTTTTGAATTAAAGTTTTAGATTTCTTCAGATAAATAACCAGAAGTGAAATTGCTGGGTCATATGGTAGATCTAATTTTAATATTTGAGGAACCTCTGTACTGTTTTCCATAGTGGCTGTACCAATTTGCAATCTCACCAACAGTGCACAAGGGTTCCCTTTTCTCCACATGTTTACCAACACTTGTTTGTTGATTTATTAATGATAGACATTATGACATGTGTTAGGTGATACTTCATTGTTTTTAATTTACATCTCTTTGATGATTAGCAACATTGAACATCTTTTTCTATGTCTTTTGGCCATCTATGTCCTCTTTGAAGAAATGTCTATTTAGGTCCTCTGAACATTTTGAAATTGGATCGTTTGTTTTTTGGTGTTAAATTGTATGAGTTATTATATATTTTGGATATTAATTTCATTAGATGTATCATTGGTGAATATCTTCTCCTATACAGTGGGTTGTCTTTTTGTTTTGTTGATGGTGTTTCCTATGCTGTGCAAAACCTTTTTAGTTTATGTAATCTCATTTGTTTATTTTTTCTTTTGTTTCCCTTGTCTGAAGGGACATATCTAAAAGAACATTATTAAGAGCAATGTCAGAGGTTTTACGGTCTATGTTTTCTTCTAGGAGTTTTATAGTTTCGAGTCTTACATTTAAGTCTTTAATTCATTTTGAGTTTATTTTTGTATATGGTATAAGAAAGTGGTCTAGTTTCTTTTTTTTTTTTTTTTTTTGCATGTATCTGTCCAATTTTCCCAACACCATTTAATGAATGGACTGTCTTTACCCATCATATGTTCTTATTTCCTTTGTCATAGGTTAATTGACTATATAGACATGGATTTATTTCTGGGCTCTCTATTTTGTTCCTTTGGTCTATGTATCTGTTTTTATGCCAATACCATGCCGTTTTTATTATTATAGCTCTGCAGTATAGTTTGATATCAGTTAGCATGATACCTCCTACTATGTTCTTCTTTCTCAAGAGTACTGTGGCTATTTGGGTGTTTTGTGGTTCCATATAAATTTTAGGATAATTTGTTCTAGTTCTCTAAAAAATACCTTTGGTATTTTGATAGAGACTGTATTAAATCTATAGATTGCTTTGGGTAGTATAACTATTTTAGTGATGCTTATTCTTTCTATCCATGAGCACAGTATATGCTTTCATATTTATGTATCTTCTTCAGTTTCCTCAATATCTTATAATTTTCTGAGTACAGGTCTTTTACCTCCTGAGTTAAATTTAGTCCTAGGTATTTTATATATTTTTGATGCTATTGTAAATGGGATTATTTTCTTAATTTCTCTTTCTGATTGTTCATTACTGGTGTATAAAACTGCAACAGATTCCTGAATATTGATTTTTATCATGCTACTTTACTGAATTAGTTTGTCAGTTCTAATTTTTTTGGTGATTTTTTTGGATTCTCTCTATACAGTACCATGTCATCTGCCAGTGGATCTTATCCTTTACTGTAAATATCCTATATGGTTAGCTAATGATAGCTGGCTTGATTTTAGAGAAATTTTCCAATTGGCATCTAACAACTCAATTCTTCCAGAACTCATTAAATTCTTGTTTCATGCTGAGCACTGTTCATCCTGTGGGACAATTCAGTTTCACAGGAGACCAATATGGACTAAATGTTTGTGTTACCCTTAGAACTAGACCAGACTTCCAACTTCCAGGAGTGTGAGAAATAAATTTCTGTTTATATGCCACTCAGCCTATGGTACTTGATTATGGTAGCCAGAATTAAACAATATCTCTTGTTAACAAGAAGGTCATTATACTGGGGTGGTTCTAATACCTTAGCAGACTATGTAAGCAAACAAAAACCTAAGCCAGCCAATCAGAACTTGCTTGCTTAGCTAGTCTAGTTACCTAACCTAGCCTAAATGTTCCTTGTCATTCTGAAGAAGAGTGACCATGCATTAACAGCTTGTGTTTGCATAGTGTAACTTTCTGATTTCTGCTTACCTTGGGTAATAAAACTCTGTTGCTTTGTATGCCTCTTTGGAGTTACTTTCTATTTTCTAGACTGGATACTTCCTGATTCACAAATCACCAACCAGATCTGAAAATTAAGTGCCTGTAAAATTTTAATTTTTATTAATTTTTAAATTTATCTTTACTGTTGAAAGTGTTATAGCTGTCCTGCTTTTCCCCCATTGACACCCTCCATCTCACTTCTGCCCCCACCAGACCTTTACCACACTATTTTCGTGGTCATGAGTTATTCATATATGCACATAAATTCTTTGGTTAATCTCTTCTCCCCATCCCCCTCCACCTCTGCCTTCCCTCTGAGATTTGTCAGTCTCTTCCACGCTTCTATGTCTCTGGATCTGTTTTGTTCATCAGTTTATTTTGTTCATTAGATTCCACATATGAGTGAGATCATGTGATATTTCTTTCAAACCTTTTTTTTTTATTGTTGAAAATATTACAGATGACCCCTTTTTTCCCCATTGACCCCTTCCACCCTGCACCCACTTTCCACCCCAGGCCTTCACCACACTATTGTCTGTGTCCATGGCTTATGCGTATATATATATAAATTCTTTGGTTAATCTATCCCCACCCACCTACCCACCCCCAGTCTTCCCTCTGAGATTTGTCAGTCTGTTCTATGCTTCTGTGTCACTGAATCTATTTTGTTCATCATATGGATGGACAAGGAGGATATTATGCTAAGTGAAATAAGCCAGGAGGAGGAAGACAAATATCACACGATCTCACTTATATGTGTAACCAACACTCTTTTGAAATGAATTTGAGTTGCCTTTTCTTTCAGCAATCCATTATTTGGCTATAAGTGCAATGATTAAAATCTATTATGTTGCAAGTGCTAAAGAAAATATTGCACGCATATATTAATTATTACTTATTTTTGGTAATAAAACTTAAAGAAACACTGATCATATTAAGATTTTTCTGTGTGAAATTTTGGCTGGAGGGAGGAGGCAGAAATTCAGTTCTGACATTATTTCTCAAAAAGATCATTTATTAGGTTTTTTCTTTCCATATTATTCTCAATGAAATGACTTTAAAGTTACCAAATAGAAATGGATTATGTGTCTGAAAGAAGATGCTTTTGTGACCAGTGAAATAGAATATTGCTGGTTTGCCAAAGAGGGCAGGGAGTTAGTTGCACCACAGGCAGCTGGAGAAGAACAGAGCTGTGGCATAGAGCACTCATTTTGGCTGTGAGTTCCCACCAGAGATATGCCAGATGGGTCCCTCACATTGGGGTAGAACCTCATATTTTATGCAAGAATTGATAAAAAGGGGAATGCTGTTGAAGCATACAGTGTGCTGTTTTAATTTGTGTAGGAAGAAAACATGGAGCTCTGAAACAGGCCCTGAGAAGTAGAATTTCAGGGTTAATTTAGCTCCACAGGGAGAGATAAACTGATGGTTCTTGGAAGCATGGACTTGCCAGGTGAAATTCAATCCTAGGGCAAAGATACCTCAAGCCTTCCCTTAACTTTTCCTCTTATCTGTTGCCAGTAGCACGTGTGGAAGGTAGGTGGTGGAGGGTTGTATATTTCTGTGCTGTGTGAGAAGTGTGAGAGCTGACCCTGTAACTTTAGTGTCAGGAGAAAGTTGCTGTAGCTTATGCCCAGCATTCTCAAAAGCAGCCTGGGGTCTGGCCCCTTCCCTATTCTGCCCCTCTGTGCCTCTTTTTTATTCCTACTTGTCCCCAAATTCTTCTTTGGGCCCTGGGCCTGCAATATGATTGTACCAACTAATATTAGAAATTCATGAAACTTTTTAAAATCTCTTGTGAGAGGAGTTTTTTATTTTTTGTAAAGGTTCAGTGAACTGAAAAATATCTTCACATTTAAGATTAGTCAGATCAGTTTGCTTATTTTTTTAATTCTGAGGAGTTGGGTGAGACAACAATATGCATTGCTCATATAACATGCAAAGATGGTAAAGATGTTACTCAACTATACCTGGACTTCTGGGCCCAAAGAGCAGTTAAATGTCAGATATTTTCCACCTTTAATTCTCTCACTACCTTATGATATTCTCATATTTTACTCTCATAGAAACCAAGACTTGTCATGAAATTAGTAACAGTTGGTGCAAGCTCAAGGTCTTCTTGACTCCAAGGTACAAGCTCTTTAATCCTCCCTCCTGGATCACTTCCAGGCAGAGTGATTTTAAAGGATCTCTAGCTTGACATTCCAGGATTTCAAGTTGGACAATTACCCTCAGGATAGCATAGTCATTTCTATTTTAAAAGAACTATAATTTTAAGAAATTGAAGCTTTCATTAGATATTTGATTGAATGACCTCAGAGTAAGTGCAGAGAATTTCTTCAGAGCATTTCTGAGGAAAGTCTTTTTCCCTGAAGGTCTTTAAGCATGGAAAGCAAGCAGGTGGGGCTACCTGCTTCAGTTGACCATGTGGTCACATACTGTGTATGATTTAGTTGGGCCGCCAAGGGCCTACTGCCACTTCCAAAATAATTCCCTCACACACTGCTACATTATTGACATTCCCACCATTAGAAATCCCTTTGGGTTAAAAATGGTCTCTTGAATTCTCTTGATAATCTACAAGTGAAAGGAGACTGGCTGAAATAATATTAAAACTTTTGCCTGAATGATTTGATAATATTAGCAAAACTTTGAAATAATAGGAAAAAAACATAAATTATAAGGTGTACAAAGGTATTTAACAGTGCCTAGTATATAGAAAAATAGCCAAAAACTTGTAAATGAGAGAAAATAAGGGATGGGATTTTGAAAAGGTGGAAGAAGCAAGGTGTGGACATGGTGGTGACTCAATAGGAAATAAGGCATCAGAGAGGGGCAGAGAGGTGAAGAAAGGGAGGGTGAGGCAGATTTGACCTGCCCTGGAGGTCAAATTCAACTGTGTGTCCTCTCTGTTATCATAGCAGAAATCAGGCAGGTGTGAGGTGGTAGCTCATTGTGGTTTTAATGTGCATCTCTCTGATAATTAGTGACTGAGCATTTTATCATATGTCTCTTGGCCATCTGTATGTCCTCTTTGGAGAAATGTCTATTCAGGTCCTCTGCCAATTTTTTAATTGCTTAGTTTGTCTTTCTTTAGTTGAGTGTATGAGCACTTTATATATTTTGGAAATGAACCCCTTATCAGACCTATCATTGGCAGATATGTTTTCCCATAGAGTGGGTTCCCTTTTCTTTTTGGTGTGTGCTTTTTAAAAAAGTTTCTTTATCTTTGTTGTTGAAAATGTTACAGATGTCCCCCATTGATCCCCTCCACCCTGCATCCACCTCACCCCCAGGCCTTCACCAGACCAATGTCTGTGTCCATGGGTTATGCTTATAAACATAAAGAACTTTGATTAATCTCTCTCTGCCTACTCCCCCATCCCCACATTTCCTCTGAGATCCCTCAGTCTGTTCCATGTTTCTATGTCTCTGGATGCAGTTTGTTCAGTTTATTTTGTTTACTATATTCCACATATAAGTGAGATCATGTGGTACTTGCCTTTCTCTGACTGGCTTATTTCAATTAGCATAATACATTCTAGTTCCCTCCTTGCTGTCCCAAAGGTTAAAAGATGCTTCTTTCTTACAGCTGCATAGTATCCCACGGTGTAAATGTGCCACAGCTTTTTCCCCCACTCATCTAATGATGGGCACTTGGGCTGCTTCCAGATCTTAGCTATTGTAAATTGTGCTGCTATGAACATGGGGGTGCATAAGTTCTTTGTGATTGGTGTTTGGGGTTCCTTAGGATATATTCCTAGAAGTGCGATCACTGGGTCAAATGGCAGGTCAATTTTTAATCTTTTGAGGAAACTCCATACTGCTTTCCACAGTGGCAGCACCAGTCTGCATTCCCACCAGCAGTGTACTAGGGTGCCCTTTTCTCCACACCCTCATCAGCACTTGTAGTTCATTGATTTGTTGATGGTAGCCATTCTTACAGGTTATGAAGTGATACCTCATTGTTGTTTTAATTTACATCTCTCTGATGATTAGCGACGTTGAGCATTTTTTCGTATGTCTCTTAGCCATTTGTATGTCCTCTTTGGAGAAGTGTTTACTTAGGTCCTTTGCCCATTTTTAAACTGGATTGTTTGTCTTCCTTTTGTTAAGTTGTATGAGTTCCTTATATATTTTGGATATTAACCCTTTATCAGATGTGTCATTGGCAAATATGTTCTCCCGTAGTGGGCTCCCTTTTTGTTTTGTTGATGGTTTCTTTTACTGTGCAGAAGCTTTTTATTTTGATGCAGTCCGATTTGTTTATTTTCTCTTTAATTTCTCTCACCCTAGGAGATGTATCAGCAAACATATTGCTTCAAGAGATGTCTGAGATTTTGCTGCTTACGTTTTCCTCCAGGATTTTTATGGTTTAATGTCTTACATTTAAGTCTTTTATCCATTTTGAATTTACTTTTGATATGGTGTAAGTTGGTGGTCTAGTTTCATGTTTTTGCATGTACCTGTCCAATTTTTCCAACACCGTTTATTGAAAAGACTGTCTTTACTCCGTTGTATGTTCTTGCCTCCTTCTTTCAAATATTAATTGGCCATAATGGCATGTGTCAATTTCTGGGTTCTCTGTTCTGTTTGGCTGATCTATATGTGTGTTCTTGTGCCAGTACCAGGCTGTTTCAATTACAGTGGCTTTGTAGTATAACTTGATATCTGGTATTGTGATCCCTCCATTTTTGCTCATCTTTCTCAAGATTGCTGTGGCTAATCGGGGTGTTTTATGGTTCCATATAAATTTTCCAAGTATTTGTTCTAAATCTGTGAAATATGCTGTTGGTATTTTAATAGGGATTGTATTGAATTTATAGATTGCTTTGGGTAGTATGGACATTTTAATGATGTTAATTCTTCCAATCCATGAACATGGTATATTTTCCCATTTGTTTATATCTTCCTCTATTTCTTTTTCCAAAGTCCTGTAGTTTTCTGAGTAAAGTTCTTATACATCTTTGGTTAAATTTATACCTAGGTATCTTATTTTTTTAGCTGCAGTGCTAATCGGTATTGTTTTTTTAGTTTCTTTTTCTGAGAGTTCATTATTGGTGTATAAAAATGCCATCGATTTCTGGGTGTTAATTCTGTATCCTGCTACCTTGCTTAATTCATTTATTAAATCTAGTAGTTTTTTTGGTGGGGTGTTTAAGATTCTCTATGTACAATATCATGTCATCTGCAAATAATGGCAGTTTTACTGCCTCCTTTCCAATTTGGATACCTTTTATGTTTTCTTCCTGTCTGATGGCTGTGGCTAGGAGTTCCAGTACTATGTTGAATAAGAGTGGTGAAAGTGGACACCCCTGTCTTGTTCCTGTTCTTAGGGGAAATGGTTTTAGTTTTTGCCCATTGAGTGTGATGTTGGCTGTAGGTTTGTCATATATGGCCTTTATTATGTTGAGGTATGATCCCTGTATTCCCACTTTGCTGAGAGTTTTTATCAAAAATGGATGCTGGATTTTACTGAATGCTTTTTCTGCACCTATTGATATGATTATGTGATTTTTGTCTTTCAATTTGCTTATGTGATGTATCACATTTATTGATTTGCAAATATTGTACTAGCCTTGTATCCCTGGAATAAAACACAGTTGGTCATGGTGCATGACCTTTTTAATATATTGCTGGATCTGATTTGCTAATATTTTGTTGAGAATTTTAGTGTCTATGTTCATCAGGGATATTGGCCTATAATTCTCTCTTTGTAGTGTCTTTATCTGGATTTGGAATTAGGCTAATTCTGACTTTATAAAAAGAGTTTGAAAGTGTTCCTTCTTCTTGGATTTTTTGAAATAGTTTGAGGAAGATAAGTGTTAATTCTTCTTTGAATATCTGGTAAAACTCCCCTGTGAAGCCATCTGGAACAGGACTTTTGGGTGCTGGGAGCCCTTTGATTACTGCTTCAACTTCATCAGCAGTTATTGGCTTATTTAGACTTTCTGATTCTTCCTGATTGAGTTTTGGAAGGTTGTATTTTTCTAGGAATTGAACCCCGGGTTCATTTCATCCAGGTTGTCCAGCTTGGTGGCATCTAGTTGTTCATAGTCTTTCCTTACAATCTTTTGTATTTCTGTTGAGTCAGTTGTTATTTCACCTCTTTCATTTCTGATTTTGTTTATTTGGGTCCTCTCTCTTTGTTTCTTTCTTTAAAAATATATCTTTATTGATTTCAGAGAGAGGAAGAAAGAGGGAGAGAGAGAGATAGAAACATCAATGTTGAGAGAGTCAATGATCGGCTGCAGCCTGCAACCTGGGCACGTGCCCTTGACAAGGATCTCCTGGATCCTAGGTTGATGCTCAACTGCTGAGCCATGCCTTGCCAGGATCTCTTTGTTTCTTGATGAGTCGGGCTAAAGGTTCATCAATCTTGTTTATCTTTTCAAAGAATCAGCTCTTGGTTTCATTGATTTTTTGTATTATTTTTTAGTCTCAATGTCATCTATTTCTGCTCTGATCTTTATTATTTCTTTCCTTCTACTTACTCTGGGCTTTTCTTGTTGTTGTCTTTCTAAGTTTTTAAGTTGTAGGGTTAAAGAGTCTGTTAGAAGTTTTTCTTGTTTCTTGAGGTAGGCTTGTAGTGCTATGAATTTCGTTCTCAGGACTGCTTTTGCTGTGTCCCATAGATTTGGGTTTGTTGTGTTTTCAGTTTCTTTGGTTTCCAGGAAGTTTTTTTATTTCTCTCTTGATCTCTTTGGTAATCCATTCCTTGTTTAAAAACATGCTTTCAACCTCCACGTGTTTAAATGTCTTTTAGTGTTTTTATTGTAGTTGATTTCTAATTTCCATGCCACTGTGATCTGAGAAGATGCTTGATATGATTTCAATCTTCTTGAACTTGTAGAGACTTGTTTTGTGTCCTAACATGTGGTCTATCTTTGAGAATGTCCCTAGTACACTTGAGAAGAATGTATATTCTGCAGCTTTGGGGTGAAATGTTCTGCAAATATCAATTAAATCCATCTGATCTAGTGTGCCATTTAGTCACTGTTTCTGTGTTGACTTTTTGTCTGGAAGATCTATCCAGTGAAGTCAGTGAGGTGTTAAAGTCCACAACTATGACTGTATTGCTGTTGATCTCTCCCTTAAAGTCCTCTAGAAGTTTTAAAAATAAATTTAGGTGCTCCTATATTGGGTGCAAATGTTTATCAGGATTATATCCTCTTGTTAGATTGATGCCTTCAGTGTTATGTAATGACCTTCCTTGTCTCTCATTATGGTGTTCATTTTGAAGTCTACTTTGTCCTATATGAGTATTGCTACCCCAACTTTTCTTTCATTTCCATTTGCATGGAAAAATTTTTTTCCATCCCTTCACTCTCATCCTATGTGAGTTGTTTGTTCTGAGGTGGGTCTCTTGTAGACAGCATATATTTGGGTCATGTTTTCTTATCCATTCAGCCACCTTATATCTTTTTATTGGGGCATTTAATCCATTTACATTTAAGGTTATTGAAAGATACTTATCTACTGCCATTTTGTTTCTCTATGCCTATGTTTCTCATTCTCTTTATTTCTACTTCTAATTATAGCAGTTTCTTTAACAGTTCCTGTAATGCTGGTATTGTAGTGATTAAGTCTTTTAGCCTTTTTTGGTCTGGGAAACTCTTTATTTCACCACCCAGCTTGATTGATAATCTTGCTGGATAGAGTAGTCTTGGTTTCAGATCCTTGTTTTGCATTACCTTGAATACTTCATGCCATTCCCTTCTGGCCTGTGGAGTTTCTGATGAAAAGTCAGATGACAGCCTTATGGGGACTCCTTTGTAGGTAGCAGATTGCTTTTCTCTAGCTTCCTGTAAGATTCTCATTGTCTTTGATTCTTGGCATTTTAATTAGATGTGTCTGGGCGTGGGCCTCTTGGAATTCTTCTCCTTGGGACTCTCTGTGCCTCCTGAACTTGTGTGACATTTTTCCTTCACCAGGTTAGGGAAGTTTTCTGCCATTATTTCATCAAACAGTTCTCTAATCCCTGCTTACAGTTGCCCCCTTCGGCACTCCTATAATATGAATGTTGCTACGTTTCATGCTGTCCCACAGCTCCCTTAGACTGTCCTCTTGTTTTTTAATTGTTTTTTAAATTTTGGGTCTCAGATTGTGTGATTTATTCTACCCAGTCTTCTAATTTACTGATCTGATTCACAGCTTCCTCTAATCTGCTGTTTATTCCTTCCAAGGTATTTTTTTATTTCTGTTATGTCATTCTTCGTTTCTGATGGGTCCTTTTTCATAATTTCCATATCTTTTCCATGCTGTTGAGCATCCTTACAATCAGTATTCCGAACTCTATATCTGGAAGATTGCTCATCTCCATTTCATATGGCTCTTTTTCTGGAGATTCTCTTGTTCTTTCATTTGGGGCTTGATTTTTGGTCTCCCCATTATTGCTACTTTTTTGGTGTTTTTTTTTTTAAGTGTTACATAGATCTGCTAGGACTCTCAGTCTTTTTGGAGGTTTCCTGGTATAGATCAATGTCAGACGCAGTTTGTGACTGTCCCTGAGTACCCTGTTTGGGGCTATCGACAACCCCAGGCTTGAGGTCTCCACTGCTGAGGCTGGGTGCATTTGGACAGGACCAAGATGCACACCAAAATCTGCTTTTCTAAGCCCATGCCCTGAAGCAGATCAGGCAAAGACTCAAAGCACCCTGAGGTCTGCCTCTTCCTATAGACTGATTAATCTGATTCTCTTAATGAGCCTCTGGCTGTAGAAGCTCCATATGGTGGGGTTGCTGGTTGTAATCAGTTTCTTAACAAGCCTCAGGCTGTAGAAACTCCTCTGGGTAGGGCGAGAGGCTTTCCGGCAGGGTGGGGCAATGGCTTCCCCCCTCAGGCAAAAGCCAAAAATTCAATGCCCAAGAAAGATGTACCCCACAGTTTGGGGGAATGACTCTGCACAGGAATCCAGTAAGGCATACCCTGAACTCATTCTCCAGAGCCCACAACCCCAGATTCTCCCCACACAGCTTTAGTCTACTCCACTTTTCCTCCTATGGAGCCCAAGATGAGTGATTGCACATGAAACATTGTGTGTTGGCTGTTTAAGAGGGTGCCTGCAGTTCCAGCTGCCTCTCCCTGGTAGACAGAAACCCAGGTGCTTTTCACATCCAGATGTTAAGTGGTCATCTTTCTCAGTTCTGGTGCTTTTGGCTGGGAAGCCCAGCCTGGAGTTTAGGCCCCAGAGCCCTCAGTGGGAATCCCCCCCAGTTGAGATATTCCCCTCGACATTCAGCTGCTACCTGTGGGAGCCCAGCCAGCCCTCTTGCATCGGCACTTCCTACCAGTCTCTGTGGTCTCCACTCTTCCACCTTGGTTATGAGGGTGCTCTCCCGCTAGTCTTCAGTTGATTTTCAGGATAGTTTTTCCATGTTTTAGTTGCAAATCTAGATTGGTACTGGGAGAGTGTCAGTATAGCTTCCACTCAGTCCACTGCATCTTGGATCTCTCCTTATATCACCTTTTTCATTTTTGATTTTATTTGGGTCCTCTCTCTTTGTTTCTTGGTGAGTCTGGATAAAGGTTCATCAACCTTATCTTTTCAAAGAATCATGTCTTGGTTTCATTGATTTTTTTGCCTATTTTTTTTTAGTCTCTATGTCATTAATTTTGCTTTGATCTTTATTATTCCCTCCTTCTGCTTCCTCAGGGCTTTTCTTGCTGTTCTCTTTCTAATTTTTTTAGTTTTTGTGTTAGATGGTTTAGTAGAGCTTTTTCTTGTTTCTTGAGGTATACCTGTACTGCTATGAACTTTCCTCTCAGGACTGCTTTCTCTGTGTTCCATAGATTTTGGGTTGTTGTGTGTTCATTTTCATATTTTTCCAGGAAGTGTTTGATTTCTTCCTTGTTCTCCTTGGTACCCCATTCATTGTTTAATAACATGCTATTTAGCCTTCATGTGTTTGAATGTTTTTGAGTTTTTCTATAGTGGTTGATTTCTAGCTTCATGCTGTTGTGATCTGAGAAGATGATTGATGTGATTTTGGTCTTCTTGAATTTGTAGAGACTTGCTTTGTGCCCTAACTTGTGGTCTATTTTTGAGAACGTTCCATGTGCCCTTGAGAAGAATGTGTGTTCTGCTGCTTTGGGATGCAATGTTCTATAAATGACAATTAAATCCATTAGATCTAGAGTGTCATTTAAGGTCTGCGTTTCCCTGTTGGTTTTTTGTCTTGATGATCTGTCCAATGATGATAGTGGGGTGTTAAAGTGCCCCACTGTGGTTGTGTTGCTGTAAATCTCCCCCTTAAAGTCCACCAAAAATTTTTTAATATAGTTAGATGCTCCTATATTGTGTGCATACATATTTATAAGGGTTGTTGCCTCCTGTTACATTGATCCCGTTAGTATTAGGTAGTGGCATACTTTATTTCTTCTTATGGTCTTTATTTTGAAGTCTATTTTGTCAGAAATAAGAATTGCTACTCCAACTCCCCCTCCCCCCCCATTTGCATGGAATATGTTTTCCATCCCTTCACTTTTTACCTGTGTGAATCTTTTGCTCTCAGGTGGGTGTCTTGTAGGCAGTATATATTTGGGTCCTGTTTTCTTATCCATTCAGCTACCTTATGTCTTTTGATTGGAGTGTTTATTCCATTTACATTTAAGGTTATTATTGATACATAGTTATTTAATGCCAGTTTACTTTTCTCTCAATATTTCTTCATCTTAAAGCAGTTCTTTTACCATTTCTTTCAGTGCTGGTTTGGTGGTACTGAACTCCTTTAGGCCTTTTTTTGTCTGGGAAGCTCTTTATTTCATGTTCAATTTTAAATGATAGCCTTCCAGGATAGAGCAGTCTTGGTTGCACGTTCTTGCTTTTCATTACTTTGAGAACTTCTTGCCAATCCCTTCTGGCCCAAAGTGTTTCTTTTGAGAAATCTGCTGCCCGCCTATGGGGGTTCCCTTGTAGGTCCCTACTTCTCTCTTGCAACCCTTAATATTCTCTCTTTGTCCCTAATATTTGCCATTTTAATTATGGTGTATTTTGGAATGAGTCTCTTTTGGTTCCCTGTGTTTGGAACCCTCTGTGATTCCTGAACTTTTGTGGCTTTCTTCCTTATTAGCTTAGGGAAGATTTCTGTCATTATTTCATCCACCAAGTTCTCCATCTCTTGCTCACTTTCTTCCCCTACTGTTATCCTTATGATGTGAATGTTGTTTTGCTTCATGTTGTCCCAAAACTCCCTTAGACTGTCCTATGCTTTTTAAGTGTTTTTTCTTTTTGCTGCTCTGATTGAGTATTTTTTTCTACCTCATCTTCTAAGTCACTTATTTTAGCCTCTGCTTCATTAAGTCTGCTTTTAATTTCTTCCAACATATTCTTGATATCAGATATAGTATTCTTCATTTCTGCCTGGTTCTTATTTATCATGTCTAGCTCTTTGTTCATGTTTTTACTAAGTTTCCTGACCTTTCCATTAAGTGTCTTGTTCTCATTAATTTCCTTGAGCATCTTAATAACCATTATTCAGAACTCTGTTTTTGATAAGTTGCTTAACTTCATCTCATCAAGGTCTTTTTCTGGAAATTTTTCCATTTCTTTAGTTTGGAGGCTGTTTTTTTGTCTTCCCATTTTAGTGACTCTCAGTGTTTGTGTCTGTATATTAGATAAATTTGCTGTCTCCCAGTCTTGTGAGGTGGGATTTTGTAGCGTATGTCCAGTGGGGCACAGAGGTGTGTTTTCCTCACACATTTGAGCTATTTGTTTTAGTCATGCCCCTTTTGTGGGTGTTCCTTTTATGTGTTATTTGGGCTTTCATTTTATGACTAGGTCTAGATTGTTGTTGACTCATTCTTGGGAGGACTCTTCTCTCAGGTTGGCTGACTGTGTAGCTCATTCCCAAACACGTCATGTGAGCTGTTATAAGTATTGTCATGGGAAGACAATACACAACCAAACTCCCAGGAAACAAGCAGTATCTTCCAAAATATCCTGACAATCATAATGAAAGTATCCCAAGAGAAAATAGAATTGGGAGACTGAAGCCAAAAAAGAAATGCTAAACAAAAACAAAAAATGGAAAGTGAGAGAAAAGGAAATTATAGCTAATAGTAAAGAAAAATAAAAAATAATACAATAAAAAGTAAGCACTAGAGAAGCTACTGGGAAATAAATGGGGCAGAGAAAAGGTGTCTGAAAGGAAGGTGAACAAAAAATTAAGGGTAGTGAGTAGGAATGGAAAAATAGTCAAAAACATAAAAGAAAAATAGAATAAAGAGACAAACAGAAACAAACAAGAAACAAAAAGACAGGAAGACAGAGAATAATAGGGGAGAGAAAGGAAAGAAAGAAAAAGTAAAAAGTTATGCAAATGGAACAAGAAGAGAGAGAGAGATAAAGGAAGGGAAGCAAGGGAGTCCAATAAGAGATATGGGGGGAATAATAGAGAAAAGCAATAAAATTATTGGTTATAATGGTAATATTGGTTATAATTAAGCAAAGAATATCAGGAGAATCTTGATTATAGAGCAAAAAACAAAACATAACAAAGCAAACAAACCATAAGCTCTCTGTGGACCACCTCTGAATTCTCAGCTATTTTTTCTCCCACTCGTGGTTTCCTGGTCTCACTCCACAGTCTTCTGAAAAGACTTTAGGGTAGAGTCCTGCTAGTGTAGCTTAGGATATTGCTCCCCTTACTTAGAGGTTTTCTGCAGACAATCACTGGAGAAGTTCGTTTATGGTTCAAAGCCAACTCCTTAGTCTGTACTATATCCTCCAATTTTAGTTCCACATACAGTGGCCTGCTGCAGTTTCACATTGACTTCAGTCAATTGCTTCACATCAGCCAACTACCTAAGGACACCAGAGCCAAAGCTATACAGCTCCTGACATGGGCTGATACGCAAGTAACTCACAGTAGAACTGAAATCAGCATACAAAACAGTGAGCCTCAGATGACATAAACTGTGCAGGCAAAACTAGCCCAATTGACTTCTTTATTTTTTCAGAAAATAGAAATTTTAAAAAAAATTTTAATAGTTTTTTATTTTTTAATTAATTAAAAAAATTGTTTATTGGACTCCCTCCTTACCCTTGATTTATGTCTCTCTCTCTCTCTCTGGCCACTACCTAATACTACAGAGATCAATGTAACAGGAGGAAATAACCTAATAAATATGTATGCACACAATATAAGAGCATCTAACTATATAAAAATTTTTTGGTGAACTTTAAAGGGGAGATTGGCAGCAATATAATCATAGTGGGGGACTTTAACACCCCACTGTCATCATTGGACAGATCATCAAGACAAAAAACCAACAGGGAAACACAGACCTTAAATGACACTCTAGATCTAATGGATTTAATGGACATTTACAGAACATTTCATCCCAAAGCAGCAGAACACACATTCTTCTCAAGGGCACATGGAACATTCTCAAAAATAGACCACATGTTACTGCATGAAGCAAGTCTCTATAAATTCAAGAAGACCAAAATCACATCAATCATCTTCTCAGATCACAACAGCATGAAGCTAGAAATCAACCACTATAGAAAAACTCAAAAACATTCAAACACATGAAGGCTAAATAGCATGTTATTAAACAATGAATGGGGTACCAAGGAGAACAAGGAAGAAATCAAACACTTCCTGGAAAAATATGAAAATGAACACACAACAACCCAAAATCTATGGAACACAGAGAAAGCAGTCCTGAGAGGAAAGTTCATAGCAGTACAGGTATACCTCAAGAAACAAGAAAAAACTCTACTAAACCATCTAACATAACAACCAAAAGAATTAGAAAGAGAACAGCAAGAAAAGCCCTGAGGAAGCAGAAGGAGGGAATAATAAAGATAGAAGCAGAAATTAATGACATAGAGACTTAAAAAAAAAAAAAATGCAAAAAATCAATGAAACCAAGAGACGGTCTTTGAAAAGTTAAGAAAAATTGATGAACCTTTATCCAGACTCACCAAGAAACAGAGAGGACCCAAATAAATAAAATCAGAATTCAAAAAGGTGATATAAGAACCAATCCAACAGAAATAGAAAGGATTGTAAGAAAATGCTGTGAGCAACTATATGCGAACAAACTGGACAACCTAGTTGAAATGGCTAAATTTGTAGAAGTATACAGTCTTCCAAAGCTGAATCAGGAAGAATTAGAAAACTTGAATAGGCCTGTAACCAATGAAATTGAAGCAGTAATAAAAAAACTCCCATCAAACAAAACTCCAAGACCAGATGGATTTACAGGAGAGTTTTGCCAAACATTTGAAGAACAATTAACAACTATTCTCCTCAAAGTGTTTCAGAAAATTCAATCGGAGGGAAAGTTTCTAAGCTCTCTTTATAAGGCCAACATCATCCAAAACCAGATAAAGACACTACAAAGAAAGATAATTATAGGCCAATATCCCTGATGAACATTGATGCTAAAATCCTCAACAAAATACTAGTAAACTGAATCCAACAATATACTTAAAAGATCATACACCACGACCAAGTGTGATTTATTCTGGGGATGCAAGACTGCTATAATAGTTGCAAATCAATAAATGTGATACATCACATAAACAAAATGAAGGACAAAAATCATATGATTCTATCAATAGATGCAGAAAAAGCATTCGACAAAATCCAGCACCCAATTTTGATAAAAACTCTCAGCAAAGTGGGAATAGAGGGAACATACCTCAAGACTATAAAGGCCATGTATGACAAACCTACAGCCAACATCATACACAATGGGCAAAAACTAAAATCTTTTCCCTTAAAAACAAGGCTGTCTGCTTTCACCACTCTTATTCAACATAAAGCTAGAATCCCTGCCACAGCTATCAGACAGGAAGAAAAAATAAAAGGTATCCAAATTGGTAAAGAGGAAATAAAACTGTTATCATCTGCAGATGACATGATATTGTATATAGAAAACCCTAAAGACTCCATCAAAGTACTACTAGATTTGATAAACCAATTTGGCAAGGTAGCTGGATACAAAATTAACATACAGAAATTGATGAAAGTTTTATACACCAATTATGAACTCTCAGAAAGAGAAACTAAAGAAATCCCATTTACCATTGCAACTAAAAAAATAAGATTCCTAGGAATAAACTTAACCAAGAATGTAAAAGACCTGTACTTGGAAAACTACAGGACACTTATGAATGAAATAATTGAGGATATGAACAAGTAGAAGAATATACCATGTTCATGAACTGGAAAAATTAATATCCTTAAAATGTCCACACTTCCCTAAGCAATCTATAGATTCAATGCAATTCCTATTAAAATACCAACAGCATATTTCACAGAGCTAGAACAAATATTCCAAAAATTGATATGGGACCATAAGAGACTCCAAATAGCTGCAGCTATCTTGTTAAAGAACAGTTGAGTTGAAGAGATCACTTTACTGGATATCAGACTATACTACAAAGCCATTGTAATTAAAACAGCCTGGTGTTGGTACATCAACACACATATAGATCAGTGGAACAGAACAGAGACCCCAGAAATAGACCCACCCCATTATGATCATTAAATATTTTGCAAAGGAGGCAAGAGCATACAATGGAGTAAACACAACTTCTTCAATAAGTGGTGCTGGAATATTGGACAGCTACTTGCAAATAAATAAAGTTAGATCACCAACTTACTCCATACATAAGAATAAACTGAATATGGATTAAAGACTTAAATGCATGCCATGAAACAATAAATTCTTGGAAGAAAACATAGGTAGTAAATTCAAAGACACCTCACATAGTAGAATTTTCACTGATACATCTCCTAGGGCAAAAGAAACAAAAGAAAAAATAAACATATGGGACTACATATAACTAAAAAGCTTCTGCACAGCAAAAGAAATCAGCCTCAAAATACAAAGGAACCCTATGGTATTGGCAAACACATTTGCCAAGGATGTATCTGATTAGGGGCTAATTTCCAAAGTATACAAAGAACTCATAAAACTCAACATGAGGAAGACAAACAATCCAATTTAAAAATGGGCAAAAGACCTTAATAGACATTTCTCATAAGAGGACATACAGATGGCCAGGAGATATATGGAAAATTCTCAACACTGCTAATCATAAGAGAGATGCAAATTAAATCCACAATGAAGTATCACTTCACACCTGTCAGAATGGCTACCATCAACAAATCAACAAATGACATGTGCTGGAAAAGATGTGGAGAAAGGGAACCCTGGTACACTGCTGCTCAAAATGCAGACTGGTGCAGCCACTATAGCAAACAGTTCAGAGGTTTCTCAGAAAATTAAAAATGGAACTTCCTTTTGCGCCAGTGATCCCACTCCTAGGAATGTATCCTAAGAATCCTGAAACACTAATCAGAAAGAATATATGCACTCCTATGTTTATAGCAATGCAATTTATAAAAGCTAATGTCTGGAAACAGCCCAAGTGCCCATCAGTAGATGAGTGGATAAAAAAGCTGTGGGACATTTACACCATGGAATACTGTGCAGGTCTAAAGAAGAAGGATCTAGGACCCTTTTGGACAGTATGGATGGATCTGGAGAATATTAAGCTAATTTAAATAAGCCAGTCAAAGACAAACATCACATGATCTCACTTATATGTGGAATCTAAAAAACTTAATAAACCGATGAACAAAATAGATTCAGTGACATGGAAGAATGTATCAGACTGACCAATCTCAGAGGGAAGTGGGAAGTAGGGGGGGAGAGATTAACCAAAGAATGTATATGCATATATGCGTAAACCAAGGACACAGACAACAGTGTGGTGAGGGACTGGGGAGGGCATTAAGCATGGAGTGGAAGGGGTCAATTGTGAGAAAAGTGCACATTTGCAATATTTTGAACAATAAAAACTAAATGAATAAATAAATTAAAAAAATACTTTTGAACACTTTTCCTGCCCAGCCCCCAGAAGTGGTTTTAAGCTTTTCTTCATTTCCAAACAATAGTCTCTGACAGTCTTTTGTATTATTGCCCAGTGCGCAAGTTATTCTTGTATTGTCCTCCTATGAACTGTTCTCCCTTTCCCCTCAGTACTGTGCCCTGTGAGGTGTATTTGGGGCTTCGGTGAACTGATCCAGTCCCTTTCTTGTTGGGCTTGGTGCTTCTAGCCTGCAGGAGAGGTGGGTGTGTTCAGCCCCTCCTTTTCCAGATCTGGTTGGCTAATTGCACAGGGTGCTTATTTTAAACTCTCCACTATGCAGACACAAATCCCAGCTTTCACTGGTCTGTTTTCCCAGTGAAAGCCAGTAAGGTGGACACCTGTTCAGCAATCAGAAATTCATAAAACGCACAAAGAAACACACAGAGAATCCACCCTGCGATGTCACGTTGCCCCTGGGCTCAGTTCCAAGCTAGAGGGGTCACAAAGTCAGCCCCATGCTGGTCCCATGCACAGCTGATCTCAGTAAAGCTGGGGCAGCAACTTGTAAGCTATCCAGCCTCCCTTCAGGGTGGGTTAAAAATCCCTACTTGATGCAGTGGCAGCTCCGTTGGCTGGAGTCCTGATCCACCCCACTGGCAGCTCAAGTCCCTCTCTGGTGGCCAGAGGGCTCTTTTCCCCTTCCCTGTGCTGCACAGTTCAAATGCTTTCTGAGGTTCTACACAATGTCTTACAGAAAAGCCGAGGGTCCCTGTTGGTGGCTGCTCAGTGCAGCCTTCTGGCCCTATTATATTGGGAAGCCATACACTGTTGGATAGCCTTTCCCACGGTCAGGACCTGGGATGAAAGAGTCATGTCCTGTCTGCTGCCATTAGACATATTGTTTCATTGAGAAGGCATGGTCCCCTCCTCACAGGCACACTGTTCCCCTGGCTCCCTCTGCTTGCTCTGCATGGGCTCTCCTTCCCTTCTTCTCCACTCCACGTTTGAGATCTTAGCTTTTGGATGCCAGTCCACACTCCCAAGGGGGGGAATCTTTGTAGCCTCTAGTCTTCGTGCCTCAGACCCCAGCTCTGGTTTCAGGGGAACTCCCCCTTTCTACAGCTCCTCTCTCTTACCAGACTTTATGATGTTTCTTCAGTGCTCCTTACTCAAAATATGTTCACTCAGGTATAATTCTCTTGTTTTTCCAAGCTTGTTATATAGTATTTTAGTGGTAAATCAAGTCTGTGGCTGGGAGAACAGCACTCTGCTTCTTGTTAGAGTGCCGCTATCTTCCCTCTGTTCCTACTTTTTTATGATCAAGTACTATTTGTTCTATGCTACAGAGTTAGTATGGAAATAGACCAAATATTTAAGGATAAATAGCACACAGACTTGAAAAGGGCCAAAGCAAATATGAAGGGGCCAGTAAGAGGAAGCTTCACAAAGAACAAGAGATACAGATTTGTGGGACCATATGAACCTGGATTTTTGCAAAATGGCCTCTGCAATGGTGGGTATATTGTAGGTTAGGGAACATAATTGATTAAAGTGGAGCAAGTTTCTCCTGTGCATAATGCAGGCTCTGGTCCAATCTTGACCCATTAGGACCTGAAAGAGATGGTGGGTCCAGGGAGCCATACACCTGACCAGAGTCTTAGATGGGCTTGCAGGCATGTAGAGATGGTAGCACCATCCTCCTTTCAGGTTCAAACTGTTTACCTGAAATCCTTTTTATTAATGACTTTCCAGAAATTGAGTTTGAATGGTGAGAATATGAGTGAGTGAGAGCTAACCCTGAATTATTGACTCTGGATGCACTTCAGAATGTGCCCAAAGCCCTGCAGGTCCATATTTTCACTCCACAAGCCTTTAGTTGGCTGCCACAATGGGGAGAAAATGTTGATGGGGAGAAAAAGTGTAAGAGGAAGACCAGCTCCTTTCTAGTTAGAATCAGTCAAGACAGAGAAAGACTCCTGGCAATTTAGGGTCAAGGCCAAATTACGTGTAGTCCGTGGTATTTTCAATTTAATGCACATTTTGAGTGAAAATATATGCATCTTTGCTGTTGGGTGTGCTCCCCAAATGGAAGGGCCATAGAGTTGAAATTCAAAATTTGTTTTGTGATTGACTAGCTTCTGAATTGGGGGTGAAGAGGAGGAATAAAACTCAATTACCCCAAATTTGGACCAGATTACAAAATGTCATTTCAACCTTTTAAAAGGCAAAGCTGAAGAAGGGTGTGTGTGTGTGCGTGTATGTGTGTATGTGTGTGTGTGGTGGGGGAAGGCTCTTTTTCTCCTCTCAGGTGCTGACAGTTTGTCCTCTTCCTAAGGTTTAGTGAGTGGTTACTAGTGCAAATATGCACCTGGTACCTAATGGAAACTCAGTTGTATTTATTTCACCAGGCTTTTGCCTTATAAATCTGTGATTGGAGTTGCAGACTTTCAGGAACCACAACCTGAATAAAACAGGGAAGGAAAACTGATATAGTTATGCATGCCTACTTTTCATTTAAATCAGGGCTCTGAGGGCTGCTAAACCATTTATTTTTTCAGATAAATCCAGGAACTGACTAGATATACATTCAGAAGGAAAACCAAGTAATTAATTTGTCACTAAAACCTGGTGGGTCTGGTTCAACATATAGGTGATAATGAATGTTTTGCATGTAATCAGCAAGAATAATTAGCACATTCCTGGTAACAAACAGACTGAATCGTCTTCTGCACATAAATTGATAGTGCTATAAAAGGCAATTGTGTCTCTTTATTGTTTGACTATGTCCCTATTCACACTAATACCTACTATAGACCTCTGCAGTTTTGTGCAGCTAAGAAGGGGGATCAATAAAGTTGTACCTCTTCTATCCACTTCTCCAAAATTTCAGGACCATCAAGGGACTTGTTTATCAAAACTTGCTAAACAGTTTGTAATCTTTAACTCCTGTTTAACTGTATTAATGGATGAACCATTCAAATCAACTCAGTGGTTAAGCTGGGAAAGTGACTCTCATCAATCAAGTGCTGCCATTTTAAACTTGGAACTATTTTTAAACCTTCCCTGGAAAAAGAATATATACATTAAAAAAAATTTTAAATTTATCTTTATTATCAAAAGTACTACAGATATCTTCCCCTCCTTTTAAACATTGAAGTAGAAATGAGAGGGGAAAAACTTCAAGGTAGGTTCTCCTGGCACACCTGAGATAATTTCTACTACCTCAGTGTGCACTGCCTGTGTTTGTAGACTAGCAATTTTGCTAAGAAGAAACATGGTGAGATCCATTCTGTAGTCCTTTAAAGCATTTTAAACAACGTCTAAAATTTATACAAACAGTAGGCTTCTTTCTCACTAACTTTGAAACATTTTTATTTATTTATTTTTATTTATTTTCTTTTTAAAATATATTATTTTATTTTATTTTATTTTTTTCCATCACCATTTATTCCCCTGTAACTTCCTCCACCACTATCCACACCCTCCCCACCAAAATCACCACACTGTTATTTGTGTCCATGAGTTCTCTCTCTTTTTTCTTCTTTTTTGCTCAATTTCTCCACCCCGCAGCTTACCACAGAGTTGTCAGCCTGCTCTCTGTCTATGAGTCTGTCTCTGTTTTGTTTGTTAGTTCAGTTTGTTCATTAAATTCCACATGAGTGAAATTATATGGTACTTGCCTTTTTTCTGACTGGCTTATTTCACTTAGCATAATATTCTCCAGGTCATTTGACACTGCTGCAAAGGGTAAAATTTTTTCATTTTTACAGCTGAGTAATATTCCATTGTCTAAAAATGACATAGCTATTTTATCCACTATGTAATGGTGGACACTTGGGCTGCTTCCAAATCTTGGCTATTATAAATAATGATGCAATGAACTTAGGGGTGCACGTATTCTTTTGAATTAGTGTTTCGGGTTTCTTTGGACAAATTCTTAGAAGTGGAATTGCTGGGTCAAAAGGCAGTTCCATTTTTAATTTTTTTGAGCATCTCCATACTGCTTTCCACAGTGGCTGCATCAATCTGCATTCCCATCAACAGTGCACAAGGGTTCTCCTTTCTCCACATCCTTGCCAACACTTGTTGTTTGTTGATTTATTGATGATAATCATTCTGAGAGGTGTGAGTTGATATCGCATTGTGATTTTAATTTGCCTTTGTCTGATGATTGGTGATGTAGAGCAACTTTTCATATGTCTGTTCGTCATCTGTATGTCCTGTTTAGGGAAGTGTCTACTCAGGTCCTTTGCTTATTTTTACTTGGATTGTTTGTTTTTTTGGTGTTTTTATTTTTTTTTATTTTTAAAAAACAAAATTGGTAATTGGTTTATTAGTATAAAAAGCTACATTAGACTTTGGGGGATTGCAAACTTTTTCCTTTGGTTTTATGAAGTTTAATATCCATTCTAGAGATGCTCATCATTTGTGAAATCTCTGACATTTCCCTTGATGGGTAATTGACAAGCGTAAAATCTTAATAGTATCTTTAGATCTCTTTTTATTTAATTTTTTCTTGTTCAAAATATTTCAGATGTCCCTTTTTTCCCCATTAACCCCTTCCACCCTGCGCTGACTGCACTCCAGAGGCCTTCACCACCCTATTGTCTGTGTCCATGGATTATGCATATATGCAGGTAAATTCTTTGGTTAATCTCACCATACCCACCCACCGACCCACCCAGCACCACCTTCCCTATGAGATTTGGCAGTCTGATTCATGCTTCCATATCACTAAACTATTTTGTTCATCAGTTTATTAAGTTCTTTAGATTCCACATACAAGTGAGATCATGTGATATTTGTCTTTACTGCCTGGATTATTTCACTTAACATAATATTCTCCAGGTCTATCCATACTGTACCAAAGGTACGAGATTCTTCTTCTATACAGCTGCACAGTATTCCATCTTGTAAATGCCCCACAGCTTTTTTAAAAAAATATACATCTTTATTGATTACAGAGAGAGGAAGGGAGAGTGAGAGAAAGAGAGAAACATCAATGATGAGAGAGTCGTTATTGAATGGCTGCCTCCTTACATGCCTCTGACTGGGGATTGAGCCCACAACCTGGACATGTGCCCTGACTGGGAACTGAGCCTAGGATCCTAGGTTGATGCTCAACTGCCCAGCCACACAGCTTTTTTATCCACTCACCTACTGATGGGCATTTGGGCTGTTTTCTGATCTCAGCTATTGTAAATTGCGCTGCTTTGAATATAAAGGTAAATATATCCTTTTTGATTAGTGTTTCAGGATTCTTAGGATATATTCCTAAAAGTGGGATCACTGGGGCAAAAGGAAGTTCCATTTTTAACTTTTTGAGGAACTTCCATACTGTTTTCTATAGTGGCTGCACCAGTCTGCATTCTTACCAGTAGTGTACTAGGGTTCCCCTTTCTCCACATCCTTGACAGCATGTGTCATTTGTTGATTTGTTGATGGTAGCCTTTCTGACGGGTGTGAAGTGATACTTCATTGTGGTTTTAATTTGCATCTCTCTGATGATTAGCACTGTTAAGCATGTTTTTATATGTCTTTTGGCCATCTGTATGTTCTCTTTAGACAAGTGCCTATTCATGTCTTTTGCCCATTTTTAAATTGGATTATTTGTCTTCCTCATGTTGAGTTGTATGAGTTCTTAGTACACTTTGGAAATTATCCCCTTATCAGATACATACTTGGCAAATATGTTCTCCCATACCATGGGGTTCCTTTGTATTTTGAGGCTGTTTTCTTTTGCTCTGCAGAAGCTTTTTAGTGTGATGCAGTCCCATTTTTAAAATTTTTTCTTTAGTTTCTTTTGCCCTAGGAGATGTATCAGTGAAAATTCCACTACATGAGATGTCTGTGACTTTACTGCCTATGTTTTCTTCTAGAATTTTATGGTTTTGTGATTTACATCTATGTCTTTTATCCATTTTGAATTTATTCCTGTGTATGGAGTACATTAGTGATCTAGTTTCATTTTTTTCCATGTACCTGTCCAATTTTCCCCTCACCACTTATTGAAGAGACTGTCTTTACTCCACTGTATGATCTTTCCTCCTTTGTCAAACATTAAATGACCATAATGGTGTGGGTCTATTTCTGGGGTCTCTGTTTTGTTCCATTGATCTATATGTCTGTTGTTGCACCAATACCAGGTTGTTTTGATTACAATGGCTTTGCCGTACAATTTGATATGGGGTAGAGTGATCCCTCCTACTCTATTTTTCTTGATCAAGATGGCTGTGGCTATTTGGGGTCTCTTATGGTTCCTTATAAACTTTTGAAATATTTTTTCTAGCTCTGTGAAATATGCTGTTGGTATTTTAATAGGAATTGCATTGAATCTATAGATTGCTTAGGGTAGTGTGGACATTTTAATAATATTAATTCTTCCAATCTGTGAAAATTGTACATTCTTCCACTTGTTTATATCTTTCTCTATTCTTTTTTCAGTGTCCTGTAGTTTTCCAAGTACAGGTCTTTTACATCTTTGGTTAAGTCTATTCTTCAGTATCTTATTTTTTTAGTTGCAATGGTAAATGGATTTTTTTTGTTTGTTTCTCTTTCTGAGAGTTCATTGTGTATAAAATGCTGTAGATTTCTGGATGTTACTTTTGTATCTAGATACCTTGCCGAATTTATTTATGAAATCTAATAGTACTTTGGTGGAGTCTTTAGGGTTTTCTATGTACAATATCATGTCACCTGCAAATAATGACAGTTTTACTTCCTTGTTTCCAATTTGGATACCTTTTATGTTTTTTTTTTTCAGTTTGATTGCTGTGGCAAGGTCTTCCAGTACTATGTTAAATAAGAGTTGTGAAAGTGGATATCCCCGTCTTGTTCCCAATCCTAAGGGGGATGCTTATAGTTTTTGCCCATTGAGTATGATATTGGCTGTGAGTTTATCATATATGGCTTTTATTACGTTGATGTAAGTTCCCTCTATTTCCACTATGCTGAGCATTTTTATCATAAATGTCTGCTGGATTTTATAAAATGCTTTTTCAGCATCTATTGATATGATCATGTGGTTTTTATTCTTCACTTTTTAAATGAGCTGTATCAAGTTTATTGACTTGCAGATATTGTACCAGCCTTGCATCTCAAGAATAAATCTCTCTTGATCGTGGTGTATGATCTCTTTAATGTATTGCTGGATTCAGTTTGCTAATATTTTGTTGATTTTTTAGCATCTATGTTCACCAAGGATACTGGCCTATAATTTTCTCTCTGTGTAGTGTCTTTTTCTTTTGGGATTGGGATAATGCTGGCCATGTATGGGCTTGGGAGTCTTCCCTCCTCCTGAAATTTTTGGATTGGTTTGTGAAGGAAAGCTTTTAGTTGTTCTGTGACTGGTAAAATTCATCTGTGAAGTCATCTTGTCTAGAGCTTTTGTTTTTAGGAGTTTTTTTTATTACTGCTTCAGTTTCACTAGTTTTAATCCCTCTAATCAGTCTCTAATTCTTTCTGATTTTGTCTTGAAAGATTGTATGTTTCCAGGAATTGGATTTCCATTTTTTCCAAATTGTCTAACTTGTAGCCATATAATTATTTTTAATATTTTCTTAGAATCTTTTATATTTTTTTGTTGTCATTTGTTACTTTTCCTGTTTCATTTCTGATTTTATTTACTTGATCCTCTCTCTTCTTTTTCTTTAAAATTTATCTTTATTGTTGAAACTATTACAAATGTTCTCCTTTTTGCCCCTATCGAAACCCTCCCATATCCACCCCATCCGGTCTTCCCCATACACTTGTCTGCATCCATGGGTTATGCATATAAGTTCCTTGATTAATCTTTCCACACCCACTCCCACACCCCCAACTTCCCCCTGAGTTTCAATAGTCTGTTCAATGTTTCTATGTCTCTAGATCTATTTTGTTCACCAGTTTATTTTGTTCATTATATTCCACATATGAATGAGATCGTGTGATACTTGTCTTTCTCTACTGGCTTATTATGCTTACCACAAGACTCTCCAGGTCTCACCATGCTGTCCCAAAGTGTAAGAGTTTTTTTTGTTTTGTTTTGTTTTGTTTTGTTTTTGTTTACAGCTGCATAGTATTCTATGGTGTAAATGCACCAGAGCTTTTTTTATGCACTCTCTTACTGATGGGCACTTGGGCTGTTGCTTGCTAGATCTCAGCTATTGTAAATTGTACTGCTATGAACATAGTTGTGTATAAATTCTCACTTATTGGTGTCTTGGGTTTCTTAGGATATATTCCTAGAAGTGGGACCACTGGGTCAAATGGCAGTTCCATATTTAATTTTTGAGGAACCTCCATACTGTTTTCCATAGTGGGAGCACCAGTCTGCCTTCCTACCAGCAGTGTGTTAGTGTTTCCATTTCTCCACATCCTCATCAGCAGTTGTCATTTGTTGATTTGTTGATGGTAGCCATCCTCACAGGTGTGAGGTGGTATCTCATTATTAATTTGCATCTCTGATGATTAGTGACCTTGAGCATTTTTTTACGTCTCTTGGCCATCTGTATATTTACTTTGGAGAAGTGTTTATTTAGGTCCTTTGCCCATCTTTTAATTGGATTGTCTTCCTTTAGTTTAGTTGTATGAGTTCATTATATATTTTGGATATTAATCCCTTATCAGAAGTATCATTGACAAATATGTTCTCCCATACATTTGGTTCACTCTTCCTTTTGTTGATGGTTTCTTTGCCTCTCCAGAAACTTTTTAGTTTGATGTAGTTCCATTTCTTTATTTTCTCCTTTTTCCCCCTCGCCCCAGGATATGTATTGGCAAACATAGTGCTATTTGAGATGTCTGAGATTTTGCTGTCCATGTTTTCTTCCAGGATTTTTATGGTTTCAAGACTTGCATTTAAGTCATTTATCCATTTTGAGTTTATTCTTGTGTACGGAGTATATGGTGGTCTAGTTTCTTTCTTTCTTTCTTTCTTTCTTTCTTTCTTTCTTTCTTTCTTTCTTTCTTTCTTTCTTTCTTTCTTTCTTTCTTCCTTCCTTCCTTCCTTCCTTCCTTCCTTCCTTCCTTCCTTCCTTCCTTCCTTCCTTCCTTCCTTCTTTCTTTCTTTCTTTCTTTCTTTCTTCCTTCCTTCCTTTCTTTCTTTCTTTCTTTCTTTCTTTCTTTCTTTCTTTCTTTCTTTCTTTCTTTCTTTCTTTCTTTCTTTCTTTCTTTCTTTCTTTCTTTCTCTTTCTTTCTTTCTTCTTTCTTCTTTCTTTCTTCTTTCTTTCTTTCTTTTTCCCTTCTTCTTCTTCTTCTTCTTCTTCTTCTTCTTCTTCTTCTTCTTCTTCTTCTTCTTCTTCTTCTTCTTCTTCTTCTTCTTCTCCTCCTCCTCCTCCTCCTCCTCCTCCTCCTTCTTCTCTCTCTCTCTCTCTTTCTTTCTTTCTTTCTTTCTTTCTTTCTTTCTTTCTTTCTTTCTTTCTTTCTTTCTTTCTTTCTTTCTTTCTTTCTTCCTTCCTTCCTTCCTTCCTTCCTTCCTTCCTTCCTTCCTTCCTTCCTTCCTTCCTTCCTTCCTTCTTTCTTTCTTTCTTTCTTTCTTTCTTTCTTTCTTTCTTTCTTTCTTTCTTTCTTTCTTTCTTTCTTTCTTTCCTTCTTTCTTCTTTTCTTTCTTCTTTCGCATGTAGCAGTTCAATTTTTCTAGCACCATTTATTGAAGAGACTGTTTTTATTCCATTTTATGTTTTTACCTCCTTTCTCAAATATTAATTGAGGATAATTGTTTGGGTAGATTTCTGGGTTCTCTGTTCTATTGCACTGATCTATAAGCCTATTCTCTTGCCTTTACCAGCCTGTTTTGATGACAGTGGCTTTGTGGTATAACTTGATATCTGGTATTGTGTTCCCTCCAACTTTGTTCTTTCTCAAGATTGCTGCAGCTATTTGGGGTCTTTATGGTTTCATATACATTTTTGGTGTATTTGTTCTACATCTGTGAAATATGCCACTGATATTTTAAAAAGATTGCATTAAATCTATAGATTGCTTTGGATAGTATGGACATTTTAATGATGTTATTTCTTCCAATCCATGAACATGGTATATTCTTCCACATGTTTATGTCTTCCTCTCTCCGTGTTTGCAACATCTTATAGTTTTTTTGGTACAGGTCTTTTACCTACTTAGTTAAGTTTATTCTTAAGTATCTTAATTTTTTTGTCGCAATGGTAAATGGAATTGTTTTTTTAGTTTCTGTGTGAATTCCTTATTGGTGTATAAAAATGCCATTAATTTCTGGGTGTTAATTTTTTATCCTGCTACCCTGAGAAGTTCATTTATTAATTTTAGTAGTTTTTGGTGGAATCTTTAAGGTTTTCTATATACAATATCATGTTATCTGTGAATAAAGAAAGTTTTACATCCTCCTTTCCAATTTGAATGCCTTTTTTGTTTTCTTCCTGTCTGATGGTTGTGGCAAGGACTTCCAGTAGTATGGTGAATAGGAGTGTTGAAAGCAGACACCCCTGTCTTGTTCCTTTTCTTAGAGTAAATGGGTTTAGTTTTTGCCCATTGAGCATGATGTTGGCTGTAAGTGTGTCATATATGGACTTTAGTATGTTGAGGTATGATCCCTCTATTTCCACTTTGCTGAGAGTTTTTATCAAAAATTGGTGTTAGATTTGTTGAATGCTTTTTCTGTGTTTATTGATATGATCCTTTAATGTTTGTCTTTCAGTTTATTTATGTGAGGTGTCCCATTTATACATTTGTGAATACTGTACCAGCCTTGCAACCTTGGAATAAATCCCACTTGGTCATGGTGTATGATCTTTTTAATATATTGCCGGATACAATTTGCTAATATCCTGTTGACTATTTTAGCATCTGTGTTCATCATTGATATTGGCCTGTAATTCTCTTTCTTTGTAGTGTCTTTATCTTGTTTTGGAATTAGGATAGTGCTGGCCTGTTAAAAAGAGCTAGGAAGTGTTCTTTCTTCTTGGATTTTTTGGACTAGTTTGATGAGGATAGGTGTTAGTTCTTCTTTGAATGCTTGGAAACACTCCTATGTGAAGCTGTCTGGGACAAGACTTTTGTTTGCTGAGACTTTTTCTATTACTGCTTCAATTTCATCAGCTGTTATTGGCCCATTCAGGTTCTCTGTTTCTTACCAACTGAAGTTTGGAATATTGTATTTCCCTAGGAATTTGTCCATTTCATCCATTTTGTCCATGTTGTCCAGCTTGTTGGCATATTGTTTATAGTATTTTCTTAAAATCATTTGTATTTCTGTGGTGTCAGTTGTTACTTCATGTCTTTCATTTCTTGATTTATTTAATTGGGTCCTCAGTATTTGTTTGTTTATGAATGTTGTTGAAGGTTCATCAAACTTGTATATCTTTTCAAAGACCCATCTCTTGTTTCATTGATCTTTTCTATTGTTTTTGTAGTCCCTATGACATTGTGGTCCTTATTATTTCCTTCTTTCTACTTACCTTTGGCTTTTCTTGTTGTTCTCTCTCTAAGTCTTTAAGTTGCAGGGTTAGATAGTTCATTAAAATATTTCTTGTTTTTTGAGGTAGGCCTGTAGTGCTATGAACTTCCTTTTCAGGAATGCTTTTGTTGTGTCCCATAGATTTTGGTTTCTTGTGTGTTCATTTTCATTTGTTTCCAGGAAGTTTTTGATTTCTTCCTTGATCTCTTTGGTAACCCATTTATTGTTTAATAACATTTTTTACCCTCCATGTGTTTGAATGTTTTTAATTGGTTTTACTATTGTTGATTTCTAATTTCATGCCATTGTGCTCACAGAAGATTCTTGATATGATATCAATCTTCTTGAACTTGTAGAGACTTGTTTTATATCCTAACGTGTTTTATCTTTGAGAATGTCCCATGTGCACTTTAGAAGAATTTATATTTTGTAGCTTTGAAATGGAATGTTCTGTAAATGTTAATTAAACCCACCTGATCTAGTGTGTCATTTATGGTCAATGTTACCTTGTTCTTTTTTTTGTCTGGAAGATCTATCTAGTGAAGTCAGTGGGGTGTTGAATTCTTTTACTTTGGCTGTATTTCTGTCGATCTTTCTTAAAGTCCACCAGAAGTATTTTTATATATTTAGGTCCTCCTATATTGGGTGCATATATGTTTACCTTGGTTATGTCCTCTTGTTGATCAATCTCTTTAGTATTATATAGTGAGCATTATAGTCTCTTGTTATGGCCTTCATTTTGGAGTCTACTTTGTCATATATGAGTATTGCTACCCCATCTTTTATTTCATATAAAATTTTTTCTATCCCTTCACTGTCATCCTGTGTTAGTCTTTTGTTTTGAAATTGGTCTCTTGCAGACAGCATATATTTGGGTCATGTTTTCTTATCCATTCAGCTACCCTATGTCTTTTGATTGGAACATTTAATCCATTTGCATTTAAGGTTATTATCAGTAGGTACTTATCTATTGCCATTTTAATTCTTTATGCCTGTTTCTCTCGCTCTCTCTATTTCTACTTCTTCGTACAGTGGTCCCTTTAACATTTCTTGCAATGCTGGTTTGGTGGTGATAGACTGCTGTAGTTTTTTTGTTTTTTTTGTCTAAGAACCTTTTTATTTCACCATCTATTCTGAATTTGGCCTTGCTGTATAGAGTATTCTTGGTTTCAGATCTTTGTTTTGCATTACTTTGAATACTCCGTGCTATTCCCTTCTGGCCTGTAGAGTTTCTGATGAGAAATCAGCTGACAGCCTTAAAGGTGCTCCTTTGTAGGTAACAAATTGCTTTTGTCTTGCTGCCTTTAAGATTCTCTCTTTGGCCTGGCTGGGTGTGGCTCAGCGGTTGAGCGTCAATCTAGGATCCAGGTGATCAGGGTTCCATTCCGGGTCAGGGCACGTGCCCGGGTTGTGGGCTAGATCAATGACTCTCTCATCATTGATGTTTCTATCTCTCTCTCCCTCTCCTTTCCTCTCTCTGAAATCAATAAAGATATATTTAAAAAAACAAAAAAAGATTCTCTCTTTGTCCTGCCAGCATGACTCAGCAGTTGAGTATCGACCTATAATCCAGGAGAAGACAGTTCGATTTCTGGTCAGGGCACATGCCTGGGTTGTGGGCTTAATCCCCAGTAGGGGGAGTGAAGGAGGCAGCTGATCATTGACTCTCTCTGACTGATTTTTCTATCTGTCTCTTTCCCTCTTTCTTCCTCTCTCCAAAATCAATAAAGACATAGTTAAAAAAAATATTCTCTCTTTGTCTTTATTTTTGGCATTTTAATTATGATGTGTTCGGTGTGGGCCTCTTTTGGTTCTTCTTGCTTGGGACTGTCTGTGGCTCCTGAACTTGTCTGGATTTTTCCTTCACCAGGTTAGGTGAATTTTATGCTATTATTTCTTTAAACATTTCCTATCCTTTGCTCAATTTCTTCCCCTTCTGACACTCCTATGATGCAAATGTTTTTACATTTTATGTTGTCTGATAGCTCCCTTAAACTGTCCTCCTGTTTTTTAATTTTTTTTGTTTTTGATCTCTAATTATGTAATTTTTTTTTTTTTTTACCATGTTTTCTAATTCACTGGTATGATCCTCGGCTTCCAATAATCTACAGTTTATCCATGCCAATGTATTCTTTATTTCTGCTATGTCATTCTTAATTTCCTTCATAGTTTCCATATCTTTTCTCATGTTGTTGAGCATCCTTATAATCATTATTTTGAACTCTGTAACTGAAAGATTGCTTATCACCATTTCATTTATCTCTCTTTCTATAGAATTTTCTTGTTCTTTCATTTGTGTCTTGTTATTTTGGCTGTTTGTTTGGGTGTTTCTATGTATTAGGTAGATCTGCTAGGACTCGCAGACGTTTTAGAAAGTTTCTGGTGTAAGCCATTTTTAGGTGCTGTTTGTGTCTTGCCTTGAGTTCCCTGTTTGGAGCTATCAATGTTCCATAGCTTGTGGCTGCCTCTGCTGGGCTTGGGTATTTTGGAATATTACTGAGATGCACATCAAACTCTGCTTTTCCAAGCCCCAGGTTCAGAAACAGATCAAGTAAATACTCAAAACATCCAGAAAACCACATTTTTTTGAAATCTTGTTAATCTGAGTCTCTTATTGAAACTCAGGTTGTAGACCACAGCAAGGAGTAAACTCCACAGAGTAGGGTGAGCATTATTCTAGTTGGTGGCACAATTTATCCCCACTTGGCAAAAACTGCCTGGCTGGCAAAGGTCTGCCTCAGAAAGATTTCCTGTGAAGTACAGGGGAATGACTCAGCACAGGAATCTAGATGACTGCCCTGTGAGCTTTATCTCCAGAGCCAGGATCCCTGATTTCTCCTCACTCAGCTCTAGTCTACTCTTCTCTCCCTTTGCTGGAGCCTAAGGAGAGTGACTGCACATGCAATTGTGTGCATTGTTCCTTTATTAAGAGGGTCTGCATTTCCAGCTGTCTCTCCCTGGCAGACAGAAAGCTTGCTACTTTTTACAGGTAGATGTTATGTGGGCACATTTCTCAGTTCTGGTGCCTGGGCTGGGTAACCCAACATGGGCTCCAGACCCAAGAGGTCATAGTTGGAACCCCTTACAGCTGAGATATCCCTCTGGATCTTCATTTCCTGTCTGTCAGAGCCCGGGGAGCTCTCTTGCTTCTCTGCACTTCCTATCAGTTTTTTTGCAGTCTGCAATTTAGGTCCTTTTTATGTGGGTGCTCTCCAGCTAGTCTTCAGTTGATTATTCAAAATCATTTTTCTTTATTTTAGTTGTAATTCCAGTTTGTTCTGGGAGAGTGTCAATTTAGCTTCCACTTCATTTGCAGCCATCTTGGAATCTTACTCTTTTTCTCTTAATGAGTCTGGTTAAAGGTTTGTCAATCTTGTTTGTCTTTTCAAAGGTCCTGCTTTTGGTTTTATTTTTTAGATTCTATTTTATTTCTTCTCTGATCTTTGTTATTTCCTTCCCTCTGCTCTCTTTGGACTTTTTTTTTTTGGTTCTTTTTCAAGTTCCCTTAAGTGTAAAATTAGATTTTTTATTTTAGCTTTCTATTGTTTCTTGAGATAGGTTTGTAGTGTTATGAATTTCCCTCTTAAGACTGCTTTCTCTGTGTCCCACAGATTTTAGGTTGTTGTGTTTTCATTTTCATTTGTTTTAAGGTATCTTTTAATTTCTTCCTTGGTCTCATTGTTAACCTCTTCATTATTTAGTAACATGTTATTTAGCTTCCATGTCTTTCTGTGTTTTTCAGTTTTTTTCTTGTGATTGATTTCAAGTTTCAAAGTATTATGGTCAGAGAAGATGCTTGATATGATTTCAACCTTAAATTTATTGAGACTTGTTTTGTGTCCTAATATGTAGTCTGCCCTAGAACACATTCCCTGTTCTCTTGGAAAGAATCTATCTTCTGCTGCTTTGGGGTGATATGCTGTGAAGATATCAATAAAATTTATTTGGTATAATGTGTCATATAAGGCCATCATTTCCTTTTTCATTTTCTGTCTGGAAAATCTATCCATTGATGTCAGTGGAGTGTTAAAATTTCCTACTATGGCTCTATTACTGTCAACCTGTCCCATCGTGTTCATCATATTTTGCTTTACTTATTTTGGTACTCTTATGTTAGATTCCTAAATGTTTACAAAGGTTATATCCTTTTGTTGGAATGTTCCCTTTATCATTATGTCCTTCTTTTTATCTTATTATAGCCTTGGTTTTAAAGTCTATTTTGTCAGATATAAATACTACTAACCCAGCTCTTTTCCCTTTCCCTTTGCATGAAGTATTTTTTTCTATCCCTTTACCTTTAGTCTGTATATCTTTTGTTCTAAGGTGGGTCTTTTGTAGACAGCATATATATTGGTCTTGT
The DNA here is from genome assembly GCF_964146895.1 of Miniopterus schreibersii. Classification (NCBI taxonomy): domain Eukaryota; kingdom Metazoa; phylum Chordata; class Mammalia; order Chiroptera; family Miniopteridae; genus Miniopterus; species Miniopterus schreibersii. Next base: position 110,990,905 of record NC_138101.1, on the reverse strand, counting down.
TTTCTTATTCATTTGACTATACTGTGTCTTTTGATTGGAGGACTTAAGCCATTTACATTTAAAGTGATTATTGATAGGTATGTATTTATTACCTTTTTATTCTTTTAAGTAAGTTCCTCTATATGTTTTCTCCTCCTCCACTTCCTCCTCCTCCTGCTGCTCCTCTTCCTTTTCTTCTTCCTCCTTCTTCTTTTTAAAACAAGCCCTGTAACACTTCTCATAATATTAGTTTGGTGGTAACAAACTCTTTTACCTATTTCTTGTCTGGGAAGCTTTTTATTTCTCCTTTAATTATAAGTGATAACCTTAATGGGTAAAGTAGCCTTGGTTTTAGGTCCTTGCTTTTCATCACGTTGAATATTTCATGCCAGTAACTTCTGGTATGAAATGTTTCTGTTTAGAAATCAACTTACAGTCTTTTGGGAGTTCCCTTGTATGTAACTAATTGCCTTTCTCTTGGAGCTTTTAAGATTCTCTTTTTGTCTTTAACCTTTGCCATTTTAATTATGAGGTGTCTTGATGTTGGCCTTTGTCATTCCATCTTGTTTGGCACTCTCTGTGCTTTCCAAACTTTTGTGTCTTTTTCCTTCACCAGGTTAGGGAAGTTTTTGGTTATTATTTCTTCAAATAGTTTCTCAATTCCATGATCTCCCTCTTTCCTTTCTGGTATCCCTATCATGTAGATGTTGTTATGCTTCATGTTGTCCCCAAAGTCCCTTAAACTATCCTCATTCTTTTTTTTCTTTCTAGCTCTGATAGGGCATTTTTTTCAAACTTGTCTTCCAAACCACTTATTTAATTTTACACTTCATCCAACCTACTGTTTATTCCTCTCAGTGAATTCTTTATTTCAGATATTGCATTCTACATTTCTGACTGGTACTTCTTTATGGTTTCTATGTCTTTTTTTTATGCTGATGAGCATTCTTATAATCATTACTTTGAATTCTATGTCTGCTAAATTGTTTACCTCCTTTGCATTTAGCTCTTCTTGTGGAGAATTCTCTTGTTCTTTCATTTGGGGCCTGTTTCTTTGTCTCCCATTTTGGCTGCCTTTGTGTTTGTTTCTATGTATTAGGTAGATCTGTTATGCCTCCCAGTCTTGGTAGGGTGGCTTTATGTAGCAGGTGTCTTGTGGGATCCAGTGGCATAGTCTCCCTGTTTACCTTAGCTAGGTGCTCCCTTGTGTGTATTATGTGGGCCCTTCTGTTGTAATTAAGTCTTGATTTCTATTGGCCTGTTTGTTTGTGGATTGACCCTCAGTTTGGCTGACTGTGAGGTTCAACCACAAACACCGTGTATAAACTGCTGTGCAGGTGCTGATCACACAAAGCAGAATTTGCTCTGCAGTGTTTGGTGCCTACTGATATCTCCCTGTGGATATTCTGCCTGTGAAGCTTTTTGGATCCTGCATTGTTGTTGTCTGAAGGTGGCCACTGGGTGTATTGGTTCTGAGCCACTTCAGAGGGCCTCCATTGGTGGCCTATATCAGACACTGCCTGTGACTGGCCCTGGGCCATGTGTTTGGAGCTACAGTGACCCACAGCTTGTGGCTCCTTCTACTGCACCTGGGTGCATGCACTAAGCTCCAAGCTTCACACCAAGGCTGACTTTTATCAGCACCAGGCCTAGGAGAAGGCCAGCAAAAGTCCCAAAGCACCCAGAGATCTGCCTCCACCTGCAGACTGCCTGTTATGCTTAGTCACTGAAAGATCCTCTGGCTATACTCTTCAGCAGGGCATAAGCTCCACAAGGTGGAGTGAGAGGCATTCCAGCAGGTGGGGACTTTCTTTCCCCCAGGCTAATGCCACCTGGAGGGTAATGCTCTGCTCAAGAAATATGGCTTCTGCAGTATGGGGCAATGACTCAGCAAAAGGATCCTAGCTTCTGAGCCTTTAGCTCTCTCCCCAGATCCACCAACCCCAGACTCTCCTAATGAGGTTCTAGTATTCTCTGCCCTCCCTCTGCTGGAGCCAAGGATAAGTGGCTGTGAATGAAATTGTTTGTTGTCTCTTTAAAAGGATACCTGCATCTCTACACCATCTCTACTTGTTGGAAAGAAACCCTGCTGTTTTTCACAGCCAGATATGTGGGTTCCTATCCCAGTTCTGGTGCTCTAGGTTTGGGATCATGGCATGGTATTTAGATCCCAGGTTTCTCAGGGGGAATGTTGCCTCTACTGAAATATCCCTTTGTAACTTCGGCTGCTGCCCATGGGAGCCTGTCCAGCCCTCTTGTGCCTACGCACTTTTTCTGAGTCTCCATGTGGGTTCTTCTTTAAGTCCATTATTATAAGTCTTCTTTCCAGCTAGTATTCAGTTGGTTATTCAGGATGATTTTGTATAATTTAGTTGTAATTCCATTTTGGTCCTGGGAAGAGGTTAGTGTAGCTTCCACTTAATCTGCTTCCATTTTAGTCTTCCTCTAACATATTTTTTAAACTTCTAAAGCTTACAATATGAAAAAATAATTTTAATGAACATGTATTTTTTTTTATAGGGTATTTGCAGAAGCTGAGAATACTGTGACATATTTTGAAGAGGAAACACCTTTTAACAGAACTGTATCCATGTGGGTACTTAATAAATGGTTACATGAACTGAATGGAAGCTGAATTTAGGCAGCAAGTGGGTACTACCTTTTTATTTTCAAACACTAATGTGGCTTTTTCTGTGGAGCAGAGTCGTGCATGGCTGGCTTTGCACTTGAGGCAAGGATATGTGTAGGTCTCTCAGTTGACCTTGAAGTGCCACTCATAGGTGCCACTCCTCTGGAAATTGCTTGCTCCTGGCTTTCTGTGACTGTTTTCTCCAGGCTCTTCTCCCATAACCTTCAGCCCCTTCTCAGCTTCTGACCTTATGTTGTACACTTGCCTTTGGATGACTTGCTTCTAGGGTCTCAGTTAAAACTTTCAGTGCCCAAAGGTCAATGACGTCATAACTTGATTTCAACTTCCATCTCATATTTCCAACTATTTGTTGATTACTTCAACCCAGATGCACCCCTTTCTTCTCAAATACCAATAAATTTATCTGTAGCAGAATAGATTTTCATCCTCAAAATCCTTATTTCTATTCATGAAACTACCATTTTATCAAGAATCTGGACATTTCTGGGTTATATCTATTTCTTCGAATTCCAACTAATTGCTGTTGTATCCAGTATTTTCTGAATAACATCTCTTTATTTTTTTAATTCCACCTGCCACTATCCTACATAAGTCCTCATTTGGTCAATTCTATGAACCCCTTCAGTGATTTTCCTATTGGGTCAAGAATTGGGTCTACTGTGGCTTCCTCTATTCATACTAATCTTCTTAATGAACTACTTTGTATCATGCCATTTCCTGGTTCAAACTGTACAGGGGGGAGGGGGGCTTGCATAAAGTACAAAGCCCAAATTTATTCACTTGATATTCAGAATTTTTGGTAGTTTAAGCCCAGTAGTTCCTGTGTAAAAATATGCTCTAGCTAGACATGCTGTGTTCAGACAAATTTTGCACACTTTGACTTCATGAACCCCTCTGGCCTGCCATGTCCTACCTTGTTCTGTCATCTAAATCCAGCTGCCAAAGCCCTGTTTTTGTTTACCTTCCCCACTGAAGTTTCCCACACAACTTAATGCTGTTTTAAAAATCTTTATCTGAATGCTGTATCACTTCTGTCTGATCATTAGTTAGGTCTCAAGATATATTACCTACTATTGGCATTTATCTTTTCCAAATTTATTTCTGGTCTCTACAAATTTCTCAAGGCTGGGGACTGTGTCATTTTAAAAAGTTGTTGATAATTCAATTTTGTATCAATCGTTTTTTTGTTTGTTTTAAAAATAATTTTCATTAAAATTGTCCTTTAAGATGGCTTTCCTGTTTTTTTATTCTGTCTTAGGCTCTGAGTTTTGCTTCATTTCTTGCTTGTTCAGAGGTTGGGAACTCTTGAGCAAGGATATTAATTCATGCAGGGGAAAGAACACATCCAAATTTGTGCATCTCTGTTCTTCCAGAAAGGAGGGATCCTGTAAAAGAGAATAAACAGAAGCTCTCTTGTTGGCTGGAAGATTTCACAGGTCATACCTTTGGAGGGGAGACATGAATGATGAGGTGGAATAGTGACTACAAGTCAGGCGATACAGGTTCTAGTCCTACCGTTTGGTTGACTAGCTGTGTGATTCTGGAAAAATTATTTCCTCACCTGCAAAATCCATTCATTCATTCATTCTTACTCTAAGTAAGTATTTTGACTAGGGGAATCTTTTTTTTTTTTTTTTTTTTTAAATATATCTTTATTGATTTCAGAGAGAGGAAAGGAGAGGGAGAGAGAGACAGAAACATTGATGATGAGAGAGTCATTGATTCGGCTGTGAGCCACAATCTGGGCATGTGCCCTGACCGGGAATCAAACCCTGATCTCCTGGATCCTAGGTCAATGCTCAACCACTGAGCCACGCCCGGGCCGGGCTGACTAGGGGATCTTATATAACAGTTGGTTCATACTTCTATTACAACTTATATCACATTGTCCTAAAATAGTCTTATATTTACCTTTCTTCCCAGGTAATCAACTCCTTGATGGAGAGACCACATCCAATTATCCATGTATTTCCAGCAATGAGCAGAGTGCCCTTGGACCGTGGACCAGTGTGTGTGTGTGTGTGTGTGTGTGTGTGTGTGTTTGTTTTTTTTTTAATCTTCACCTGAGGATATTTTTCCATTGATTTTCAGAGAGTGGAAAGGAGGAGGGGAAGGGGAAGGGAAGGAGGAGAGAGAGAAAGATCAATGTGAGAGATCAATTGGTTGCCTCCCATACACACACCAATTAGGGGCCCAGGATTCAACCAGCAACCCAGGTAAGTGCCTTTGACCGGAAATTGAACCTGTGACCATTCAGTGCCCAGGCTGACATTTTAACCACTAAGCCATGCTGGCCAGTGTTGGACCGGTGTTTTTTGAATGAATGATCATGCATAAAGGCTTAAAGCTGATGATTTCCAAGTGAGTACAGCTGCAAAAAAAACCCCAATTATTTACCTTTGACTCCTATAGAAATCTGAATTTTTGAGCTTTTACTTTCTGGATGTGAAACAAATGTGGAAATTTCTCACTTAGGTAAATTGACCACAAGCTTTATTCTATTTTATTGTAATTTTTAAAATTAAATTTATTGAGGTGACAATGGTAAATACGAACATATTGGTTTCAGATGTGGGTTTCTATGTTACAAGATCTGTATATTGCTCTGTGTACCCACCACCCAAAATCATGTCTTCTTCCTTAACCATATATTAAGACCCCCTTCACCCTCCAACCCTTCCTTCTGGCAACCACCACACTGTTGTTTGTGTCCACCAGTTTCAGTTTTATATCCCACATTAGTGAAATCATATGGTTCTTACTTTTTTGACTGACTTACTTCACTTAGCATAATTTCCTCAGGGTCCATCCATATTGTCACAAATTGCAGTATTTTATCTTTTTCTTATGGCTGAGTAGTATTCCAATGTGTACATGTGCCACTTCTTCTTTACCCAGTCCTATATTTCAGGACACTTTTGTTGTTTCCATATCATGGCCACAGTGAATAATGCTGCAATGAACATAGGGGTACATATATCTTTGTGAATACATGTTTTCGCGTTTTTCAGGTATATACTTGGGAAAGGGATTGCTGGGTAGTATGGTAGCTATATTCTTAATTATATGAGGAATCACCAGATTGCTTTCCATAGTGGTTGAACCAATCTACATTCCCACCAGCAGTGAATGAGGGTTCTCTTTTCTCCACGTCTCCAAAAATTGTTATTGCTTGTCTTGTTGATCATAACTACTCTAACAGGTGTGAGGTGGTATCTTATTGTAGTTTTGATTGGAATTTCCCTAATTGCTAGTGAGTTGAACATCTTTAAGAAAAGCTATTGGCTGTTCATATGTCTTCTTGGGAGAGATGTCTATTCAGGTCCGCTGCCCACTTTTTTATTGGGTTGTTTGTTTGTTGTTCGATTTTATGAGTTCTTTATATATCTTGGTGATTAAACATCTGTTGGAGCTACTGTTTGCAAATATTATCTTTCATCTGATTGGCTGTCTCTTTGTTTTGTTGTCAGTTACTTTTTCTGTGCAGAAGCTTTTTAGTTTGATATTGTTCCATTCATTTATTTTTGCCTTTAATTCCCTGGCTGTTGGGGTCAAGTTCATAACATGTTCTCTACCACGAAGGTCCATAAACTTGGTACCTATGTTTCCTTCTATGTGACTTATTGTTTTGGGTCTCACATTTAGGTCTTTGATACATTTTGAGATAATTTTTGTATAAACCGTAATCCAGTTTCATTCATTTGCATGTGGCTTTCCAGTTTTCCCCTCACCACTTACTGAAGGGACTATCTTTACTCCATTGTGTGTTTCTGTTTCCTTTGTTGAAAATTACCTAGCCATATACATGTGGTTTTTTATCTGGGCTCTCTATTCTGTTCCACTGATCTCTGTGTCTGTGTCTGTGGCAATACCATGCTGTTTTGATTATCGTAGCTCTGTAGTATTATTTGAAGTCAGGTAGCATGATACCTGCACCTTTGTTTTTCCCCCCCACAAGATTCCTTTGGCAATCAGGTCTTTTGTGGTTCCATACAAACTTGATGATTTCTCTTTCTTTTTCTTAAAATATGACATTGGTATTTTGATGCGGATTGCAATAAATCTATATTGCTTTGGGCAATATGGCCATTTTAACTATGTTGATTCTTCCAATCCATAAACACGGGATATTTTTCCATTTTTTTGTGTCTTTTCCAATCTCTTTCAATAATGCTTTGTTGTTTTCAGTATATAGGTCTTTCGTGTTTGTTGTTAAGTTTATTCCTTGGTATACTATTCTTTTGGTTTCAATTGCAAAAGGGATTGTTTTTTTGATTTCTTTTTCTGAAGTTTTGCTCTTGGTATACAGGAAGCAAGTGAATATTTGTACATTGATTTTGTGTCCTGTAACTTTACTCTGTTTGTTTATTGTTTCTAATAGTTTATTGGTGGAATCTTTAGGGATTTCTATCTACAGAATCATGTGGTCTGCAAAAGTGACAGTTTTTCTTCTTCTTTCCCTATTTGGATTCTTTTTATTTCTTTCTCTTGCCTTATTGTTCTGACTAGAACTTACAGAACTATGTTGAATAAGAATGGTAAAAGTGGACATCCTGTCTTGTTCCTGATCTTACAGAAAAAATTTTCAGTTTCACCATTATGATATTAGCTAATGGTTTATAATATATGGCTTTTATTATGTTAAGATACTTTCCTTCTATTCCTATTATTTTTTCTAAAAAAAGTCACTTTATTTTATTATTTTTATTTATTAATTTATTTTTGTTTAAAATATTACAGATGTCCCTTTTTCTACCCAATGACCCATTCTTCCCCATCCCACTCCCATCCCCAGTCTCTCACCACACCATTGTCCATGTCCTTGGGTTGTGCATATATGCATATAAATTCTTTGGGTAATCTCTTCCCCTCCCTCCTCCCTCCCTCCTCCATCCCTCTGATCCATGCTTTCATGCCATTGAATCTACTTTGTTCTTCAGTTTATTAAGTTCTTTAGATTCCACATATAAATGATATCATGTGATGTTTTTCTTTGCCTGGCTTATTTCACTTAGCATAATAGTCTCCAGGCCCATCAATACTGTTCCAGAGGGTATGAGGTCCTTCTTCTTTACAGTTGCATAGTATTCCATGGTGTATATGTCCCACAGCTTTTGTATCCACACACCTACTGTTGGGCAATTGGGCTGTTCCTAGTTCTTAGCTATTGTAAATTGCACTGCTATGAACATAGGGGTGCATATATTCTTTCTGATTAGTGTTTCAGGGTTATTAAGATATATTCATAGAAGTGGGATCACTGGGTTAAAAGGCAGCTCCATTTTTAATTTTCTGAGGAACCTCCATACTGTTTTCCATAGTGGTTGCACCAGTCTGCATCCTTACCAACAGTGAACTAGGGTTCCCCATTCTCCACATTCTTGCCAGCACATGTCTTTTGTTGATTTGTTGATGATAGCCATTCTTACAGGTGTGAAGTGATACCTCATTGCGCTTTTAATTTGCATCTCTCTAATGATTAACGACCTTTAGCATTTTCTCATATGTCTCTTGCCTAACTGTATGTCCTTTTTGGAGAAGTGTCTATTCAGGCCCTCTGTCCATTTTTTAATTGGGTTGTTTGTCTTCCTCTTGATGAGAAGTATGAGTTCTCTGTACACTTTGGAAATTAGCCCCTTATCAGATAAATCCTTTTCAAATATGTTTTTCCAGACAGTGGGGTTCCTTTGTAATTTGAGGCTGTTTTCTTTTGCTGTGCAGAAACGTTTTAGTTTGATGTAGTCCCATTTGTTTTTTTGGGTTTTTTGCTTCCTAATTTTAGTTTTGTTTAAAATATTACAGATGTCCCCTTTTCGCCCCAATGACCCATTCCACTTTGTCCCATCCCTCTCCCCAGTCCCTGTCCCCACCATTGTTTGAGTCTTTGGGTTGTGCATATATGCATATAAATTCTTTGGTTACTTTCTCCCCCTCCACCCACCCACCCTCCTCCATCCCTATGACATTCATCAGTCTGATGTATGCTTCCTTGTCATTGAACCTATTCTGTTCATCAGTTTATTAAGTTCTTTATATTCCACATATAAGCGAGATCATGTGATCTTTGTCTTTCTCTGGCTGGCTTACTTCACTTAGCATAATTCTCTCCAGGTCCATCCATACTGTTCCAAAGGGTATGATATCCTTCTTCTTTACAGCTGTGTAGTGTTCCATGGTGAATATGTCCCATAGCTTTTTTAACCACTCATGTACTGATGGGCACTTGGGCTGTTTCCAGATCTTAGCTATTGTAAACTGTGCTGCTATGAACATAAGGGTGCATATATTCTTTCTGATTAGTGTTTCAGGATTCTTAGGATATATTCCTAGAAGTGGGATCATTGGGTCACAAGGCAGCTCCATTTTTAATTTTTTCAGGGACCTTCATACTGTTTTCCATAGTGGTTGCACCAGTCTGCATTCCCACCAGCAGTGTACTAGGGCTCCCCTTTCTCCACATCCTCACCAGCACAAGTCGTTTGTTGATTTTTTGATGGCAGCCATTCTGTCAGGTGTGAAGTGATACCTCATTGTGGTTTAACTTGCATCTCTCTGATGATTAGCTATGTTGAGCATTTTCTCATGTGTCTCTTGGCCATCTGTATGTCCTCTTTGGAGAAGTGTCTATTCAGGTCTTTTGCTCATTTTTTAATTGGGTTGTTTGTCTTCCTTTTGCTGAGTAATATGAGTTTTTTGTACACTTTGGAAATTACCCCCTTACAGATATATCTTTGGCAAATATGTTTTCCCAGACCGTGGGGTTCCTTTTTATTTTGAGGCTGTTTTCCTTTGCTGTGCAAAAGCTTTTTAGTTTGATGTAGCTCCATATGTTTATTTTTTCTTTTGTTTCTCTTGATCTAGGAGATGTATCAGTGAAAATTCCATTACATGGGATGTCTGTGACTTTACTGCTTATGTGTCCTTCCAAGATTTTTATGGTTTTGTGACTTACATTTAAATCTTTTTTTGATTTTGAGTTTATTTTTGTATATGGTGAAAGTTGGTGGTCTAGTTTCATTTTTTTTGCATGTATCTGTCCACTTGTCCCAGCACCACTTATTGAAGAGATGGTCTTTACTCCATTGTGTGCTCTTGCTTTCTTTGTCAAAAATTACCTAACCATAATGGCTTGGGTCTATTTCTGGAGACTCTGTTCTGTTCCACTGATACATATGTCTGTTGTACCAATACCAGGTTGTTTTGATTACAATGGCTTTGTAGTACAGTTTGATGTCCGGTAAAGTGATCCCTCTAACTCTGTTCTTTTTTCTCAAGATGGCTGGTGCTACTGGGGTCTTTTTTGGTTCCATATAAATTTTTGAAATGTTTATTCTGGTTCTGAGAAATATGCTGTTGGTATTTTAATAAGAATTGCATTGAATTTATAAATTGCTTTGGGTAGTATGGACATTTTAATGATATTAAGTCTTCCAATCCATGAGCATGGTATATTCTTCCACTTGTTTAAATCTTCCTTTATTTTTTCAGTGTCCTGTAGTTTTCGAGTACAGGTATTTTATATCCTAGGTTATATTCATTCCTAGGTATCTTATTTTTTGAGTTGCAATGGTAAATGATATTGCTTTTTTAGTTTCTCTCTCTGAAAGTTCATTATTGGTGTATAAGAATGCCATTGATTTCTGGATGTTGATTTTGTATCCAGCTACCTTGCCAAATTCGTTTATCAAATCTAGTAGTACTTTGATGGAGTCTTTAGGGTTTTCTATGTACAATATCATGTCATCTGCAAATAATGACAGTTTTACTTCCTCCTTTCCAATTTGGATACCTTTTATGTTTTCTTCCTGTCTGATGGCTTTGGCAAGGACTTCCAGTACTATGTTGAATAAGAGTGATGTAAGTGGGCATCCCTATCTTGTTCCAGTTTTTGATGGAAACGGTTTTAGTTTTTGCCCACTGAGTATGATGTTGGCAGTAAGTTTGTCATATATGGCCTTTATTATGTTGAGGTATGATCCCTGTATTCCTATTTTGCTGAGAGTTTTTTTTTTTTATCAGAAATGGGTGCTGTTTTTTGTCAAATGCTTTTTCTGCCTCTATTGATAGGATAGTATGGTTTTTGTCCTTCATTTTGTTTATGTGATATATTACATTTATTGTTTTACTAATGTTATACCAGCCTTGCTTCTCTGGATTAACCACAGTTAGTCATGGTGTATGATTTTTTAATATATTGCTGGATCCGGTTTGCTAGTATTTTAGTATCTATGTAAATCAGGGATATTGGGCTGTAATTCTCTTTACTGTTGTGTCTTTATCTGGTTTTTGGATTAGGATAATGCTGGCCTCATAAAAAGAGTTTGAGAGTTTTCCCTCCTCTTGAATATTGTGGAATAGTTTGAATATTATAGGTGTTAATTCTTTGAATGTTTGATAACAGTTGCCTGTAAATCCATCTGGTTCAGGACTTTTGTTTGTTTGGAGCTTTTGATTACTGCTTCAATTTCACTAGTTGTTACTGTCCTATTCAGGTTTTCTGCTTCTTATTTATTCAGCTTTGGAAGGTTTTGTGCTTCTAGAAATTTGTTCATTTCACCCATGTTGTCCAATTTGTTGGCACATAGTTGCTCGTAGTATTTTCTTAGAATTGTTTGTATTTTTGTTGGGTTGGTTGTTATATAGCCTCTTTCATTTCTGATATTATTCATTTGGGTCCTCTCTCTTTGTTTCTTAGTGAATCTGACTAAAGGTGTATCAATCTTATTTATCTTTTGAAAGAACCAGCTCTTGGTTTCATTGATTTTTTTTTTTTTAGTCTCTATATCATTAATTTCTGCTTGGATCTTTATTATTTCCTTCCTTCTACTTCTGCAGGGCTTTTATTACTGTTCTTGTTCTAATTCTTTTAGTTGTTGTGAGATGATTCATTAGAACTTTTTCTGGTTTCTTGAGATAGGTCTATAATGCTATGAAATTTCCTCTCAAGAGTGCTTTCACTGTGTCCCACATATTTGGGGTTGTTTACTTTTGTATTTTTTCAGGAAGTATTTGATTTCTTCTTTGATCTCATTGGTAACCCATTCATTGTTTATTAGCATGCTATTTAGTTTTCATGTTTTTGAATATTTTTGAATTTTTTTTATAGTGATGGATTTCTAATTTCATGGCATTGTGATCTGAGAAGATGCTTGATATGATTTCAGTCTTCTTGAATTTTTATAGACTTGCCTTGTGCCCTTACATGCAATCTATTTTTGAGAATGTTCCATGTGCACTTGAGAAGAATGTGTATTCTGCTGCTTTGGGATGAAATGTTCTGTAAATGTCAATTAAATCCATTAGGTCTAGTGAGTCATTTAAGGTCTGTGTTTCCCTGTTGATTTTTTGTCTTGATGATCTGTCCAGTGCTGATAGTGGGGTATTAAAGTCCCCCACTATGATTGTGTTACTGTCAATCTTCCCCTTAAAGTCCACTAAGAAATTTTTTATATATTTAGTTGCTCCTATATTGGGTGCATAAATGTTTGTAAGGGTTATTTTCTCCTTTTGGATTGATCCCTTTAGTATTATGTAGTGACCATCTTTGTCTCTTGTTATGGTCTTTATTTTGAAGTCAATTTTGTAAGAAATAAGTATTGCTACTTGAGCTTTCTTTTCCTTTCCATTTGCGTGGAATATTTTATTCCATCCCTTCACTTTTAGCCTGTGAGAATCTTTTGCTCTCAGGTGGGTCTCTTGTAGACAGCATATATTTGGGTTCTGTTTTCTTATCCATTCAGATACTCTGTCTCTTGATTGGATCATTTATTCTATTTACATTTAATGTTACTATTGATATATATTTATTTAATGCCATTTCCCCCCTTTATGCTGATGTACCTTTCTCTCACTATTCTTTCTTTTTCTTAGAGAAGTCCTTTTAGCATTTCTTGCAATGCTGGTTTGGTGGTACTGAACTCTTCTGGCCTTTTTTTTTTTTTTGTCTGGGAAGCTATTTATTTCACCTTTAATTTTAAATGATAGCCTTGTGGGATAAAGCAATCTTGGTTGCATATTCTTGCTTTTCATTAGTTTGAGAACTTCTGCCATTCCCTTCTGGCCTCAAGAGTTTCTCCTGAGAGATCTGATATCAGCCTTATGGGGGTTCTCTTGTAGGTCACTGCTTGTGTCTCTCTTGCAGCCCTTAATATTTTCTCTTTGTCCTTGACATTTGCTATTTTAATTATTGATGTGTCTTGGAGTGGGTGTTTGGGTCCCTCTTGTTTGGAACCCTCTGTGCTTCCTGAACTTCTGTGGCTTTCTCCTTTGCCAGCATAGGGAAGTTTTCTGTCATTATTTCCTCCACCAAGTTCTCTATCCCTTGCTCTTTCCTCTCCCTCTGGCCCTCCTATAATGCAAATGTTGTTTTGCTTCATGTTGTCCCAAAGTTCCCTTAGACTGTCCTCATGCTTTTTAAGTGTTTTTTCTTTTTGCTGCTCTGATTGTGTGATTTTTCTACCTTGTTTTCTAAGTCACTTATTCTATCCTCTGCTTCATTGAGCCTAGTTTTAATTCCTTCCAGTGTATTCTTGTATCAGATACAACATTCATTATTTCGTTCGGATATTTGTTTATGTTATGTATCTTTTTTTCATGTTTTCACTAAGGTCCTCGATCTTATCATGTAGTGCCATGTTTTTCTCATTAATTTCCTTGAGCATCTTTATAATCATTGCTCCGAACTCTGTTTCTGAAAACTTTCTTAAATCCATCTCATCAAAGTCTCTTCCTGCTGATTTTTTTCTTTTCTTTAATTTGAGGGTTGATTCTTTGTCTCCCCATTTTGGTGGCTTTAGTGTTTATATCTATATATTAAATATATTTTCTGTCTTCCAGTCTTCTGGGGTGGAATTTTGTGTTGTGAGCCCAGAGGTGTGTTTTTCTTATACTTCTGAGCTCTTTACTGTAGGCATGTTCCTTTTGTGGTGTCCCTTTTGTGGGTTCTTTGGGCTCTCCTATTGTGGTTGGGTCTAAATTGTTGTCCAGTCCTTGGAAGAACTCTCCTGTCAGGTTGGCTAACTGTGTGTCTCAGCCCCAATCTCATTGTGTAAGTTTTTGTATGGGTGCTGGCAAAGGACAACAATACAGAACTAAACTTCCAGGAAACAAGGGGTGAAGGGGTATCTTACAAAATATCTTGACAGTCACAATGAAAAGCACTCAAGTGAAAATAGTACTGGGAGAGTTATGGGAGAATAGAAATTCTAGAGCAAATATAAAAAAAGTTAAAAAAAAGAAAGAGAGAGAAAGAATAGTAAAGCTTAAATGGAGAAAAGTATATTGTTGTTAATAGTGGTGAAAATTTAGAAAATAATAATAAACTATACTGTGAAAAATAGATTATCTACTGAGAGATTATAGAGGCAGAGAAAAGATTCTGGAAGAAGAGCCAGTAAAAAATTAAGGGAGGGAATAGGAATAGGATAGTATCTGAAAATGAAAAAATAAAAATACAATAAAGAGAATAAGAGAAACTAAGAATCGAACAAAAAGACAGGAAGACAGATGGCAGGAAAACAAAATAAAAAAAGAAAAGAGGAAAAAGGAAAAAAAAGTTGTGGTAATGGATCAAGAAGAGAGAGAGAGATCGAGCCCAGGCAGGGAGGGAGTCCAATAAGAGATATGGGGGAAATTATAAAGAAAAGCAGTAAACTCTTTGGTTATAATGATAAAGCCCTAGCAATTAATAAGGGAATATCAAGGAAGTCTTCATAGTAGAAGCAAGTTTAAAACAAAACAAAGCAAATAAACAGAACAAAATGAAGGAACAAAACAAAAAACAAGCTAAGCAAAACAAAATAAAAGAAATGAAAAAAGAATTAATTAAATATTTTTTAAAATTTAAAAAAATTATTATAAAATTTAAAAAGAAGAAAAAACTATATATATTTTTTCCCTTTCTCTCCCTCTTAAGGGAAAAAGAGACAGAAAGAAAGAAGAAAAAAAAAAAGAACAGAAAAAAATGTAAGTCAGTTGAGTTTCTTCTGGGCAACTTATGTTGTCTGTGGCTCACTGTTTTGTATGCTGATTTCTGTTCTCCTGGAAGGTAATTTTTTATCAGCCAATGTGAGGAGCTGTCTAGGTTTGGCTCTAGTGTTCTTAGGTAGTTGGTTGATCTGAGGCTCTCTGTGGACCACTTCTTCTTGTCAGCTGTTTTGCTGCCTTGTAGTTGCCTGATCTTACTCCAGTGTCTTCTGTGGAGTCTTTAGGGTGCAAGATGGCTAGTGCATCTCAGGGTATCCCTCCCCTTACTTAAAGGTTTCACTGTCAGGCACTCACTATGAGGGAGTTAGTCTCTGCTCCACAGCCAGCTCCTCTGTTTCTACCCTGTCCTTTACTTCTAATTCCCCATGCACTGGTCTGCTACAGTTTCAGATTCATTTTAGCCTGTTGCCTTTTCTGTACAGTCTGCTTCAGCAGCCTGGGCTCAGTGGGTTTCATTAAAAAACAGTTCAGTGAGCCCTTTGCCTGCCTTGTTCCCAGAAGGGGTTTCAGCTTTTCCTCCAGTTCCCAAACAATAGTTCCTTAGTGGCTTATTCTTGTAATGTCCTCCTGTGAGCTGCTCTCCCTTCCCCCTCAGGACTGTGCCCTGTGGGTATGTCTGGGGCTTCAGTGAGCTTAACCAGCCCCTTCCCTGTTGGGGGTGGTGCTCTCAGGCTGCAGTAGAGGCAAGGGTGCTCCACCCCTCCCTTCCCAGACCTAGTTGGTTGGTGGCACCACGCTTGCTCCTCAAACACTCTACTGTGCAGACACCAATCCCAGCTTCTGCTGGTCTGTCCACCCACTGCAAGCCAGAAAGGTGGGAGCCGGATGAGAGATCAAAAACTCAAAAACGCACAAAGGAACACGCAGGCAGGGAGTCCGCCCTGCAAGGTCCCACCACCCACATGCCAAGGCACCCAGCAGGAGGGGACCCAAAGTGAGCTTTTATCAGCTCCCCTGCACCACTGATCTCAGTAAAGCTGGGGTGTCTCCACATGCCACTACGGTGACCCTCAGGGCTGGTCACAAATCCCAGACTCTCCCCACTGGGAACTCAGGGTGGGAGGGCTTCTCCCCTTCCCCAGGCCACACAGATTCAGTGCTTTCTGGGGCTCAGCACAGTGCCTTACAGTGAGGCAGAGGGTCCCTGTGTGTGACTGTTTGGTGAAGACCTCTGGTCCCTTACTACTCGGGTGCCACACCTTTTGGGACAGCCTTTTCTATGGTTGGCACCCCTCAGGGCGCTGGTTGTGGCCACCATTTGTTCATCTAAGAAGGCTTTGTCCCCTCCTCACGGACTCACCGCTGCCCTGGGTCCCTCTGCCCTTCGCATGGGGCACTCCTTCCCCTCTCCTCTGCTCCAGGTACAAGATCCCCACTTTTGGATGCTGGTCCTCACTCCCGAGGGGAGGGAGCTTTGCAGCCTCCAAGCCTCGGGGCTCAGCACAGGCTTCAGGGGGGACTCCCCCTTTCTGCACCTCCCCCTCTTACCGGACTCGATGATGTTTCTTCAGTGTTCCTTACTCATGCTCCGTCCACTCAGGTATGTTTCTCTGGTTTTTCCAAGGTGGGTGTGTAGTATTTTAGGAGTAAATTGAGTCTGTGGCTGGGAGCAGGGGTGCTCTGCTGTTTCTCACAGTGCCACCCTAATCCCTCTCCCTCTATTCTATTTTACTGAGTGCTTTAATCGTAAATGGTTGTTGTATCTTATCAAAAGTTTTTTCTGCATCTACTTATAAGATCATATGACTGTTATCTTTTCTTTTGTTAATGTGGTGTATTACATTGATTGATTTACATATGTTAAACCATCCTTTTTCCCCTGGAATGAACCCCACTTGATCATGATGTATCATTTTTTTTTATGTACTGCTGTATTCAATTTGCTAGTATTTTGTTTAGGATTTTTGCATCTGTATTCATCAGAGATATTGGTCTGTAGTTTTCTTTTTTGTGTTATCCTTGTCAGGTTTTGGTATCAGGGTCATATTGGCCTCATAAAATATGTTAGGAAGTATTTCCTCTTCTTCAATTCTTTGGGAGAGTTTGACAAGGATAGGTATCAAATCTTTGAATGTTTGGTAGAATTCACTAATAAAGCCATCTCGTCCTGGACTTTTATTTTTTGGGAAGTTTTTGATGTTTGTTTCAATTTCTTCACTGTTGTACAATCTATTTTGATTTTCCAGTTCTTTTTTGATTTAGTCTAGGAAGGTTATATTTTTCTAGGAACTTATCCATTCCTTCTAGGTTATTGAATTTGGTGGCAGATAGTCTTTCATAGTATTCTAAAAATGCTCTTTTGTATATCTGTGATATCTGTGGTGACTTCTTTCACTTCTGATTTTGTTTATATGGGTCTTTTCCCTTTTTTCCTTAGTGAGTCTAGCCAGGGGTTTGTCAATTTTATCAATCTTTTCAAAGGAACAGCTCTTTATTTTATTAATTTTTTGTATAGTCTTTTTGTTCTCTATTTCATTCAACTGTCCTCTAATTTTTATGATTTCCTTTCTTCTGCTTACTTTGAGTTGCCGTTGTTCTTTTTCTAGTTAAGATGTGATGTTAGGTTGTTTATTTGGGATCTCTCTTGTTTCTTGAGATAGGCATGTAATGATATAAACTTCCCGCGTATTACTGCTTTCACTGCATCCCCAGAAGTTTTGCTGTGTTTTATTGTCATTCTTATTTGCCTCTATATATCTTTTGATCTCAACTTTTATTTCTTCTTTGGCTCAGTCATTTTTTTAGGAGTATGTTGTTTAATCTCCATGTATTTGTGGATTTCTTTCCTTTTTGCAGTTGATTTCTAATTTCAAGGTATCATGGTCAGATCATTTGCTTGGTATAATTTGGATCTTCTTGAATTTTTTTTTTTTTTTTAATATATCTTTATTGATTTCAGAGAGAGGAAAGGAGAGGGAGAGAGAGATAGAAACATCAATGATGAGAAAGTCATTGATCGAGCCCACAACCCGGGCATGTGCCCTGACCAGGAATCGAACCCTGATTGCCTGGATCCTAGGTTGACGCTCAACCGCTGAGCCACACCCGGCCGGGCTTGAATTTCTTGATGCTAGTTCTGTGACCCAACATATTGACCACCAACTTTAAGCAGAATAAATTATACTGAATCTTCTGGCCCACAAACTTCTTATGTGAAAGCTGTCTATGAACTTTGTAACTAGGTTGCTTGATATTGACCACTTTTTATATTTATGTAACATATATCCTCAGGATTCTTACTAGTCTAGTTCAAATGATCACATATAGTTTTGGTGCAAGAGATTGCAATGGAATTTATGTTCTTCAGCAGTCAGTCAGGAGCTAGGAGGTCATTCTAAAAGGGAGAAAGTTGCATAAGTCAAAACTTCAACAAGTTTAATGATTAACCGAAGATCTACTTTATATTGTAGACAAACTGGTTTACCTTCCAGCTGACTCTTTAACTTTGATAGACTGAGATCGGAAGTTACTCCTTTCTTTCTAACACAGTTGTATTGCATTTCCAGTCTTCTTACAGTCTTATTTGCAATCCTTATTAATTGATAGTATGGCATTGACTAGATTCTTAAAGAAAATATGGAGATTTTATTAGGTTAAAAATTAAATTGTTTTACTTTGTTCAGTGTTCACTAAGGATGAGTGGATTAAGAAAGTTCTTTCTTCTGGGAGTATTCTCAAATTTGGCTTCTACTGGGTTTTTAGGAAAGAAAATAAATGTTTGGTTGGTTTTTAAAAAATAAGCAATGACATTATAAGTATTTTGAATACATATGACAACATAATACAATTCGGCATTTTCATGGTCTGAGGTAAAATCATAACTTTAGAAATGATTCCAGTTTGACTTATGATTCACCATTTCTGTGGCTTGTCTTCAGGTTTGAACTTTCCACCCCTTCCTTCCTTAGCCACTCAGGGCTTTTCCATAACATGTGCTAAGGCACAAGATAGTGAGTGTCAGTAGTCATCTTGAGTGAGAGGATAGTTTCTGAAAATATGTGGAATTAATCAGATCATTCTTAATGTTCAAGAGGAGAATATACTTTCTCTTTATGTGCATTTGAAATATAGGACAAATGTCCATTCTATTCTGGAAATTTGTTGATGCTAGTAAATGGTCCTTTTGTCTAAGAAGTTAAAATAGTAGCTGATTTAAGTTTGAATCAAAGAGGATGCTATTTTAATATTAGAATTCTAGAATATTCTTTGTGGAAAAATTTTAGATGACTTTACTTTCAGTTAGAGTATTTTCAGTTACTTGTACCTCATTCCATGAGCACATATGGAATTTTTCATTCTTCCCATCCAAATTATATATTAACATAGCTTCTTGGTATGAGAGCTCCCTGCTATAGTGCAGGGCTGGGGAACATCTGGCCCGAGTGCCGCATATGGCCCACAAATTATTTGGTATGACCCTGCCAAGGCAACCATAGGTGGGACTAGAAATTCAGTAAATCTAAGAGCTTTTTTCATAGCTAATTTTTAAGTTGATAATTTTGTTTGGGCCTTGATTGATGTTATAAATATCCAAATGGCCCTTGGCAGAAAAAAGGTTCCCCACTCCTGTAGTATATAGCAAGCGTGCTCTTACGTTAAGTACATAATCGTGGACCCTTCCCCCATTGCCCTCCCACACCCCTCTGCACTCTTTCTTCCCCAAGCCCAAACAGTGTCTTGAACTTAACTCACTAGTTTGACTTTCTCTGAACCAGACCAATGAAGTCATACAATGATTTTAAGATTGAGTAATTATATCTCCAGGTGTTTGACATTTAAACCTTGAAGCTGAAACAGGAGTCTTGTTTCTCTGTATTCACTTATAATGAATGTCCTAGAAATATTGCACATAAATACTCAGCTGTAGTCATTTTGCACTTCAACTATAGACATCATTAGGAAATGGAAAAAGACACCTGTCTTTGTTAATAATTGGGAGGTCGCCAGTCACTGGAAGTGGAAAGGCTTTTTTTATGAGCTGACATGGTCTGATTCTCTGCCCCTGCACACCCTTTTCCACTTATCTCTATATCCAAGGAGAAACTGGTAAAACCCAGCAGTGGTGACTATCTTTGTTTAAGTTGTTCGTATGTTGACTGATATTTGGGAACCAACTATTTTAAAACATTTATATATTGTCATAGTAAATATATTTCCAGGAGCAGAAAACTGTGACGATTCTTAATATTCCAAAGGGGTGAATTAAGTTTCCTTGACTCTTGGCATACAAAAATTGTCATACTAATGGAAAATTCTACCAATTGCAGTAAATGACCTAAATAGTTTTTGAGCTAGATTGAAATAAATATCATATAGTAGCAAGGCTGTTTTAAAAGTTGCTTTCTTATTGATATAGTAATTCTTTTCTGAGGGAGAAATATTTTGTTGTCTCAAGGATGTCAAACATATAATACATGTGTTTAGGACATGTATGGTCCACTTCTACATGTATGTCAAACATGAGACTTTGTCTGAGAATGCACTTATACATTCATTGTGAGTTGACTGGCCAATTATGGGAAAGATAGAACCAAACTGGAAAGAATAGCTGAATCTGCACCAAAACAAATTTAGAAGAAAAATATTAGCTTAAATATTGGAAAATTCTATAGCATTGGTGCTAGGCTTTGAATTTACTATTTTTTCATGTCTGTGTACCCCTAAGAGAGTCTTTCCAATCTTGGTTTCACAAGTGAATTTGAACTCATTGACTAAACATGTAGCCTGCTTACATTCGATAGATACAACTTTAAAATTTAAGCACTTTTTAAAGCCTCTTCTTTGACTACTACTTTACAATCACACCCTAGAAATGGTAATATGCTTATCAACAACTAACACTTGATCAGCACTTTGCAGCTCACTGCATCAGACTGGCCCTCTTCAGAGAAGCCCCAGGCAGAGGTGCAGTGGTGGCATCAGGGTCATGATGAATGTATATTTTCATTTGATCTTCACAACAACTTTGAGATAAACAGGGCAGAGGTGAAGAAACCCAGGCCTGGAGAGAGTGCATGCACTGCTCACAGCCTCAGTGGGATGCCAGGAAGCCGGATCTCAAACCCAGACCTTACAACTTCAACTCTAGGCTTATTTCTTGCCACCACCACAATGAGGACCTGTCATTAATGTCTTAAAAAGTTGATTAAATAAACATACAGGATGTTTTGAAAAAGTCGCTAAGTCGTATTTCCCTCTTTGTCAACCATCCCCACTGATGGGGTGAAATCAGGTGAACTGATGACAGTACCATCATGTGTCATGTTCTGGGTGTTCTCTACACACATTGACTTGTTTATTCACAAAACAACCCTGTGGGTACATACAATCATTATCCTCATATTACAGATGAGGAAACTGAGGCACAGGCTGGTAAAGTAACTTGCTTGAGTTTCTTCAGTTAGCAAGTGAATGAGTTGGGGTGTGGCTCCAGGCCATCTGTTGCAAGAACCTATACTCTTGATTCAGGAGACCTTGTGCTCTCACCTATTTTAGTTAATGGAGTGCTGCTTGTGCAGTGTGAGCCTTACTAAACCCATTCTTACCAGAAAGCTAACATGTGAGTTTAAGGCTTTCTGAGGGGATTCTGACCCAGTTAGAAGTTCCCATCAGGATGTGTTCTCTCCTGCCTCCCTGTAATTAATGCCTCCACCTTCAGTGCACAAATCTCCCTTAGTACTTTCACCTTGAGGAAGAGGCAAAGAAGAATCAGCTTTTCTAGACCTGAAGAGAGAAACCAGGTTCTCCTCTGCTTTCTGCGTCCAAGGAGAACACCATCCCATTTATTTCCTTAGGCCTGTTCTCTACATCTTGGTTAGTTTTTAATCTTCCCTGGATCTTTATTCTTGTGTTCACATCCCTCTTAAAATGGGAGAAAAAACTGAACACAATGCCTTTAATAGTCAACTGACCTAAGTGAATTAGAGTTCTGACCTATTTCTAGCATGTGTGTGTCATTGCCCTGTGATTATGTCCCAGTTCTGTTTTAGCTTTTCAGCAGTAGCATTGGCTCACATTCAGTGTGTGAGCAGGGTAACTCCCTGAGTCTTGCCAGTCATGTTAGTGTGACCTTTTCAATTTGATATAAACCTTGTTTCATTAAAAGAAAGGTGTTTGACAAAAGATGCAATCTCATATATACTTTATAAATTATATTATTTAGTGAGAAACCTAAACACAAATTGCCAAGACTGTACACTCTCTTGAACTAGTTGACCTGTTGGATCACACACATACACACACACAAAGTCAAGGGTAAATTATAGCAAAATCCATATGCAGCTTTGTTTTCTACTATGCTGCCAAGGAAGTGGTGATAAGTCCAACTATTTTAGACTCATAACTGAGCTGGAAAAATACTGGAAAAGACAGAATTTCTATATATTGGCATAAAGACAAGTAGATAATTCAGAAAGTTGTTGTGGTATGTTCTACAAGTGTTGGATTCTTTATGTTAAAGATTTTCTATTCAAATTTAATACTATTCAATGGCCTACACAGAAATATATTTTATATTACTTGCTATATGTTTTATATATATAGTTTTATATATATTGCTATAATTTGACCATAAGCATAATATTGTAATGTAATAAAACATTTCACTGTCTGTTTAGAGAGAGAGAATTTTATAGTTATAAATTTACAATATAGTTATAAAATTACAATAACTGTATTCTCAAGGTACATAAATGAATTCATTACTCAGTACAGATTTAAGCATAGCATATTATTTGAATAATGTAAGCCCCTAAGAATTCACTTATTTCTAAAATAAATTTAACCATGATTGGGCCTGTTTCCATTATTCAAAAATTGGGAAATGTGCAAGGAATATCAATATGGAATTTAAATAAGCCCTGGTTGGTGTGGCTAAGTTGGCTGGAGCATCATCTTGTATACCAAATTGTTGTGGGTTTGATACCTGGTCAGGGAGCTTATGGGAAAGCAACCAATCAATGTATCTCTCTCACATCAATGTTTCTCTCTGTCTCTCTCTGTCTCTTTCTCTCTTCCCCTCTCTCTAAAATCAATAAGCATGTCCTCTGGTGAAGATTTAAAAAACTGGATATAAAGACATTTGATTGTTATTAATTGCTATGTTCAAGTAATTCTTTTGCTAGTAGGTGTGTTTGTCATGTGTGGTGTGTATGCATCCATGTGCTGTGTGTATATATGTCTATGGCATGTGTGGTGTACACATACATGTTTATATGCACACATGTATGTTATGCATTGTGTGTACTCATGTGCATGTGTATGGCATGCATGTAGGTAGGTGTACACATTTGTGTGCTAATGGGGTGTGTGCATTTAATATGTGTATTTGTGTGTGTTTGTGTGGTGTGTGTGCATGCATGTGTGTATGTGTGTGTGTGTGTTTGTGAGTTGTGAAGCCAGAAACAGTGTGAGTTTAGGCATGTGCTCAGGCACTTTGCTCTGTCTTCCTGCACCTTGCAGTGTTTTGACACTGTCTGAAACAGAAGCTTTATTGCCTGAGGGCTACTAATTGCACAGACCACATTTTTCTCACTGGATTTCTCATGACATTGCTTGTGACACACAAAATTAATGTCCAAACTCTAAAAGAGTATTTTTTTAAATGAGACAAATGCACATGCAGCTGTTTTCAGATACAGATGTTTTCTCATGGTAGCCATTGACTTCCAGCAAGACATCCTGGAGGGACTAGAGAGGCAAGGAGGAGTTAGAATACTCAGGAAGCAGGAAGCTTTCCCCCAGCCAGCCTGCTTGTGTTCTGCCCTAGGCCACTTGCATCTCATCTTTGTAGTTCTTTCTCAGGCTTTGCTGACTTTTTCTTATTTTCTGTCCTTACTGTTTTACCTTTCCTAATTCCATCCACTTATTGCTCAAATTCAATGGTTTTTCACGGGCTCCAGCTTCCCTAGATCACTCCACACTAATAATCATTTATTTGTGTCCATCCTCTGTGTCAGTTACTGCCATTAAGCACTTTATATGTTTTATCTCATATAATCATCACAATAACTCTATGAAGTAGGTACTATTATTTCAATTCTATTGCTTTGGAAAATAAAGTTCAGGATGAATATTTGTCAAGTTCACACAGGTGCTGAGGAGAAGATTGGGAAAACCATGTTGTGCCTGTTGCTACTGCACCACACTCCTCCCATCTCTCTCTTTTCTACACACTTTTAGCATCTATATTAGTGATACATATTCTAATTTTTAGTAATAGATTTTTGCTCTCTGGGCCACTCTTGGTTTTCTGTGACTAGATACCACTCATACAAAGAGATTGTGATCATCCTGTATCTCTTAACTGGTGAGTCTGTCTATCTCTGGATTTTTCTAACATTTTATTTAGTTGTTGCTTGCCTTACTTTCATTATGCATCAACCACCCTCTTCCTTCTTGCTGTCCTTTGTATACTCACATGCCCATTTTATTTCATATCCTATTGTGTGGAAAATAAATTGTATTTCTATTATTTATTGGTTTCCTTTGAAGTTGTACTTGTTAAATGTAAAGTATATCAGTGCTTTCCATCTCCTCTGTAAAAATACAAGGACTTATAACTGAATTCCAATCAACCATACATGCCCATATGCTATTGTTGCCTAGTCTTTGAGATTCATTTTCTAAACCTCACAAATGTTTCTTTAAAAAGTTTTATTTCTTATGTTTATTTTTATGCACATGTTTACCAATTTCTTTGCTGGCCATTTCTTTTTATATCATAGATTTTCTTTGTGAAATCATTTTTTTTTCTTCCCAAAGTTCTTATATAAATCATTTTTTTTTCTTCCCAAAGTTCTTATATTAGCAGTTTTTCAGTTTTTTAAAATCTGAAAATGTTTTATTATTTGTTCATGAAAGAGAGTTTTGCTTGATGCACCATTCTATACTGACAAGAGCTGTCTCACCATTTTGAGTATATTCTCTTGTTTATCTTCCACTATTGCTGCTGAGGAGTCTGCTGTCTGTCTAATTATTCTTTTGTTGGTGATTTAAGCTTTCTATTTGGGTGCTTCTAAGATCTTTTTTTCCCTCTCTTCTTAAAATTGTTCAATTGAACTATGTTTTGAAGAATTAATGGTTTTTTATGTTTACTTTCTTGGTATACTTTGTGTTTCTTTTTTTTGTGGATTCATGATTTTAATTAATTCTGGAAAATTTTCAGCTATGACCTCCTTATATATTTTCCTGTACTCTATACCTTTACTCTCTTTTGCTAAGATTCCAACAAGATAGATGCATGTTAGGGTTTCTTATTCTTGCCTCTACATCTCATAACCTCTCACATTTCCCCTTCCTTTTTCCCTCTGTACTATATCCTAGTAATTTATTAAGTTTCATCTTCCAACCTAGCTGAGATATGTATTTAGTTTTCTAGGGTATTCTTTTCAGTTCTGTTATTATTCTACTTGTCATTTTCTTCTTACATCTGACTTCTAAGATTCACTGGCATGTATTTATGTGTGAGGCTGAGAATGTTGAAATAAATGCAGCTGTTCTTACTTCAATAATCAGGCATGTGAATACTGGCCCAGATTTTCATTCTATGTAACTTCATGGGAACTCTCCCAAGACATGACTCAGATGACTGACCTTAAACAGCACCACCCTGTTCATCCATCAATCATTCACAAATTCATCTGTTTCTGAGTAGGGTACTGCAATTGCACCAAAATACCTGGCATCTACAGTCTCAGGGAAAATGTGTTGCAATCTTCATCAGTGGTACTTTTCTTTAAGGAAAACTTAGTACAGAAACAAATCTTTCATAATAAATTGTAAGTATGACTGCCTTTATTGGTCCCTACTTCAACAAAACCAGGGACTATGATTATGATGACGTGGAGAGCACACAGTAGAACTATTAGTTTACTCAACAAGGAAAATTTTTTTGAGATGAAAGAAAAAGCTACATATTTCTCATCTGCTCATGCCTTGACCATAAATATACTGCTGTAACTTTTGCTTTGTTGAGTTACTATGCATGCCTCAGATTGCTGAATTGCCAAATTGTCTCCTTTAGTTGAGTCTGTATATCTTCATTCAGACAATGACTTTGGGTAACTTATGTGCAGGTGTGTGTGCGTGTGTGTGTGTGTGTGTGTTGGATATTAGGGGCAATAAAGGGCACAAGAAGAAAGAATAAAAAAGACATGCTTGCTGCCTTCATCTTCACTTTCATAATTATGCCATCTTTAGTTAAGATTCCTTTTAAAAATTTTTATTTATTTTTTATTTTTTAAAATTTATCTTTATTGTTGAAAGTATTACAGGTGTCCCCTTTTTTTCCATTGAGGCATTTATCCTACACCCCCAGTCCCTCCCCAGGCCTTCACACACTATTGTCTGGGTCTATGGGTTATGCATATATGCAAATAATTATTTTGTTAATTTCTCACCACCAACCCACCCACCCACCCTCACCTAAATTCAGCCACAATCACACCACCAACAACCTATCTCAGGAGCACAAGAACCCACCATTTCTATAGATTCTGCAAATTCCTCTTCCTCTTTTGTCTCCTTAACTGTGGAATGCCTCATAAGCTTTTTTTTTTTTTTTTTAAACAGTATAACCTTTAATTGTTTGTAATAAAAAAAATTCATTTATTTTTATTGCTAACAGTGTTATGGGTGTCCTATTTACCCCCCTCCCCCTTCCATTTGACATCCTACACTTTGTTCCCACCCCCTCCCCAGGCCTTTACCCCATTGTTCGTGTCCATGGGTTATGCATATATGTATATAACTTCGTTGGTTAATCTCTTCCCACCCTCCACCCCCCTTCCCTCTTCCCTCTGAAATATGATCATCTGTTGCATGTGTAAATTTCTCTGGATCTACTTAGTTTGTCAGATTCTTTTGTTCATTAGCTTCTTCTTAAAGAAGATCCTTCAACATTTCATGTAGTGCTGGTCTGGTGGTGATGAACTCCTTTAGCTTTTCCTTGTCTGAGAAGCTCTTTATCTGGCCTTCAATTCTAAATGATAGCTTTGCTGGGTAGAGTAATCTTGGTTGGAGGTTCTTGTTTTTCATCACTTTGAATATTTCTTGTCACTCCCTTCTGACCTGCAAAGTTTCTCTTGAGAACTCAGCTGACAGTCATATGGGCCCTCCCTTGTAAATAACTAACAGCTTTTCTCTTGCTGCTTTTAAGATTCTCTCTTTGTCTTTAACCTTTGGCATTTTAATTGTGATGTGTCTTGCTGTGGGCCTCTTTGGGTTCCTCTTGTTTGGGATTCTCTGTGCTTCCTGGACTTGTAAGTCTATTTCTTTCCCCAGGTAGGGGAAGTTTTCTGTAATTATTTTTTCAAATATGTTTTCAGTTCCTTGCTCCATTTCTTCCCCTTCTGGCACCACAACAATACAAATGTTGGACTGCTTGAAGTTGTACCAGAGACTCCTTACACTATCTTCATATTTCTGGATTCTTTTTTCTTTTCTGGTTGTGTGTTTTTTGTTTCCTCATGTTCCAAATTGCTGATTTGATTCTCAGTGTCCTCCACTCTACTGTTGATTCCCTGTAAATTATTCTTCACTTCCATTTGTGTAGACTTCATTTCTGACTGGTACTTTATTATGTCATTGGTGGTCTCACTTGTTTTCTTAATAGTCTTACTAATATCCTTGAGCATCCTTATAACCATAATTCTGAACTTTGTATCTGTTAGCTTGCTTGGTTCTATTTCATTTAGTTCCTTTTCTGGAGATTTCTCCTGTTCTTTCCTTTGTGACATGTTTCTTTGCCTCCACATTTTGGCTGCTTCCAGGTGTTTGTTTCTATGAATTAGGTAGAGCTGCTATATCACTTGGAATTTGCAGAGTGGCTTTGTGTAGTAGGTGTCCTGTAGGGTCCAGTGGCTTAGCCTCCCCAGTCACCTGAGCTGGGCCTTCTAGGTGCTCCCCTGTGTGGGCTGTGTGCACCATCCTGTTGTAGGTAAAGCCTTGGTTGTTGTTGGCATCACTGGGAAGAATTGACCCACAGGCCAATCAGCTGTGAGGACCAGCTGCAACTACAATCAAAGTGCTGCTGTGCTGGAGGCACCCCTATGGAGCAGGATTTACTTCAGTGGAGCTTTGGTGTTCACCAAGTGTGTCCCTTGAATGTGTCACTCATGGATGTGGTAGGGTTGTAATCCAGCATGGTCTAATCTAACCACCAGGGGCATGATCTCTGGGGCCTCCCAGGAGATGCAAAGTCAGCCTCTGCCTGTTCCTTGCCCAGGACCACTCAGTATGAGCTACATAACAAACCATAGTTGGCTGCTACTTGTGTTGAGCTTGGAGGTGTCCAGGAGAGGCCAAGCTATGAACTAATGCTTGCTGCCACTAGTGCCAGGCCTGGGAGCAATATCAAGCCATATGGGGCATGCTGAGGCCAGCTTCTCTTGTTTGAGAGATTTTAGGAAGTGCTAAGCATGAGGCTGGAGAGGATACTTGCATAGAAAAGCCACTGGAAATGGCTTGAATGAGTTTCCAAGTAGGAGGGGAAGGGTCTCCAGGAATCACCAGGGCAGGGCCAAAGGTGTGGGTCAGGTGCTAGAGATTTAAGTATGGCGCCTGCCTGCTGGCTCTCTGGGGGGAGGGCTCGCCAAAGGAGCAATGGTTTCTGCCAGCTCTTCTGTCTGGCAGAAAGCTGCCCCTCCACCTTTTGCCCTGACTTCAGGCAAGTCAGTTCCTCCCTGAATGTCCCAGTTCTCTTTCAAGCTGCTGCCTGGGGTTGGAGCTCAGAGGGAGTGTATCTGATTTTGTGCCCGAGCCCTTTAAGAGGAGCTGCCTGGGACTCCCACAGCCTCCATGTTCCTCAGAGACAGTCCCTGCTGGTTTTTACAGCTTGAAGTTGTGGGGACTCCTCTTCCCAGCCCTGGAACCCTGGGCTGGAGGGCCTGTTGTGGGGCTGGGACCCCTCTCTCCTCCAGGAAACCTCTACTGCTGAGATATCCCTCCTGGGTTTAAACCATGGCACCAGGTGTGGGATGGGCTGGGTCCCTGGGATTCAGCCACGATCCACCCGCATCTCTCCCTCTCCTATCGGTCTCAATGCTTCTTCAGTTCCCTGGTTGTAGGACTTTTGCTAAGCTAGATTTCAGGAGGTTCCGCGTAATAGTTTTTCTGTATTTTACTTGTAATTTTGATGTGGTTGTGGGAGGCAGCGGGTACCGCGGTTACCTACGCCTCCATCTTGTTTGGTGTTGCCCTCATAAGCCTTTTGCATTGGTTTCCAGTGCTTCCCTCTACAATCCACTTCCTTGAGGAGAACATTCACTGTCATGGTTTTTAAAAACACCTTTATACTATTGATTTTCAAATATGCATGAGCTTAGATGTTATATTGCAAGTTACTTACTCGCCATCTTCATCTGGATTTCTTTAGTCAGTTTAAGTTCTACAAGTACAAAATAAAAATTATCTTTCTCTTCAAATTAATTTTTTTTTATCCCTTTGCTTCATTAAAGAATGCTACCATCTTTCGATATTCTCTTGTTAAACATTTTGCAATCATTTAAAACTCTTATCTTCTATTCCCTCAGTGAGGACTAATTTATCCATTAGGCACAGTAAACACAATGCCTAGGGCCTATGATAGTTTTAATTCCTCTTAAAATGTGAAAAAAAATTTTAGATAAAAAACCTGTTCTAATACATATATAGGCCCATTAAGGCAAAAGTTCTTAACCTTCAGTGATTAATCAGTCCTTGACTCTTATTGATTCTTGTGTTGCATTTATCCGCTTTCCTTTTTAGTTTTCTTCATTGTGTTCAGCTGAATATAGTCCTTATTTCCTCATTCATGAAAATACCTGCTGAACTCTGTTGGTGCTCTAAGATAATATATATGAATGGGTTGGACAGAGAGGAGGTCCTCCATAAAAGGTATGTGAACCCAATTTTCTGCCTCACAAAAATAAACAAGAGTAGAAAGAACATTGGTTTCTAAATCAAGAAAACTAGTTGTTGTGATCTTGATAAATCTGAGTCTTGATTTCCTTACCTTTAAATTAGTTTAGTATTCACTCTACCTTCCATACTGTGCTGTTGTGGGGACCAGAATAATTAATGGAATTAAAGTAATTGTGTAAATTTTAAAGTGTTATAACATGGAAAAGAAGTTTTCTTTGTGTCAATTCTTGAAACAACAATGTACAGAAGCATTCTTAATTTATCAAATTTAAGCCCCAACTGACTTTAAGGCTCTCTTTAAGTTGGCCCCACTCTCCTTC
Organism: Miniopterus schreibersii; assembly: GCF_964146895.1. NCBI lineage: Eukaryota > Metazoa > Chordata > Mammalia > Chiroptera > Miniopteridae > Miniopterus > Miniopterus schreibersii. Next base: position 110,961,070 of record NC_138101.1, on the reverse strand, counting down.
TACCTGTTTTCCAGCAGAATTCCATGTGCTGATCTCTCAGTCCTCAGTCATTCTCACATCCATACTGTGGTTTGTAACAACCTCATCATTAAAATGCTTTTTATATCTAATTCTGTAATGTATTGCTCACTCTGTGTGTATTTTAAAAATTAGTTTCCATCCTCCTTAAGGACAGATTTGATTCTCTGTTTATCCCATAGAGTGTGGAGCAGCATCTTGCATCTATTTTATGCAATTACTTGATTCCTATGCCTTCGTATATGTTGTTTCTCACACTATAATATCTTCTCCTTCCCATCTACCTTTCTGCAGCCCACTTATCTTTCAGAGCCTCACTCAAGGCCTGAATTCTTCATAAAGCATTTTCACTACTGCACCCCCGGGACTTCTTTCTCTGTTGAACTTCTGTTGCACTTCCTGAATAGTTTAGCACCTGGTTGCACAGCTTGTGCTTTTCTAGAAGTGAAAGAAGATAATGTGCTTACGTGGAAAGCACATTGTAAAGGGATTAAAAACATTTTGGTTGGAATTTTTTGAGCTTAGTGTATATTTTGTGTGATGAAAAATGACTAATAGAAAATAATCTTCATTAAGAAATGCAACATAGATGAGATCTAGGTGACTCGAATGCAGATTAAAGCAGTATTTTTGTTGTTGTTGTTAAGAGAATAGCAGTTCAGGATTTAAACTCTACCAAGGAAATAAAAATGTAGGCATCCAGTCTCTTACTATGGCCTTAAAGAGGCTAACAAGAGCAAGATTCTGTGTAATCTATGTGTGGTAACCTAACTCTGCTCCAGAAATCATGAGCTGCCCGACATCTCTGTTCCCTGTTGAATTGCTCTGATTAATTTTTGCTCTTGTAACACAATACTTGGCTCTGTACTATAACAGGGACCCAAAGGTCTCAAAGCTGTTTAATTCCTGAATAACTAAAGAAATTAATGAGTGACCTGAGGTGCTAAATAGCCTTTATGAATAGCAACTGGGTGTTTGGGTTGAATGTGAGATGTTTCTGGATTCCTAATGGTATAGGTATGGTGTGTGAATTCTTTCTATGGTATAAGGGAAATATCTAATGACAGCAAATTGCTTATTTTGGACCAGTTTGAACCTGGTTTTAACATTAGGGGAAAAACACACTACATCTGCTAAGTTAAGAGCTAGACAAGGAATTTCATTGCAGTCTGTGGTCCACCTCAAGCTTTGAGTCTGAAACCTAAGGAACACTGAGGGCTCAGAGATAAGCCACACTGGATGAGTTCTCCAGAGCACATATCAGCACTGGCACTGGAAACTACAGATCTGGGGGTGCAAATGAACAGATCAGGGCCAGATTTAACTGTATGTGACCATTGACATACTGCTGTTCAGGAACACTTGGACATTTTAAGTAGTAGGGTAGGACAGTTGGCTATATTAACAGTCTCAACACATAGAGATAACTTTCCCCCACTCATAAATACACTTTAAAATAAAGTTTTTCTTTCTCTCCCTTTCTCTCTGACTCCCTCCCCTTATTCTTAATCTCTCTCATGTGTACATATTCCAGAAACCTAGAGACATTTTTGCTAAGTATTTGCCAATGGACTTAAAATTAAGGAAAAAAAACCCTAAAATGACAAAATAATGACACTCCTGAGAGATTGATGGCATACTTGCAAGTCAGAGAAGTGCCCGCTGTAACTTACTGATAACCCCTGCCACTGAAAGGTAAAAGTGTCCTGATCTAAGACATATGTAGTAAATAGATTCTGGGGACTTTGGGATGTTCAATTCTAGGCTTCTCCTGACCTCTCCGAACCAGTATTCTTAAGATCCCAACAGTTTGTAAGGTCCCTTGCTTAACCTTGAAAAGACTGTTTCACAAAATGGAGACTTGGCATGGAGAGGCCTTCCTTTTGGATGTATCTATTTCATGGAAAGATGTTATTTTATGCTCTGTAAGGCAGCCACTCTGCCAAGATTAACAGCAGAGTGCCTACCTTCCAAACCATAGCAGAAGATAAGAAAAAATGGAAAAAGTCAAACCTCTCCAACCTCTCATTCCAAACAAAACGAGTTCCTGACTTGTCATTCCAAACAAAACCAGTTTGTACTTATTCAATTTCCTTTTTCTTTGATTAGAGGTTGCACTTTGAATTTGGAACACAAACGTGCTTGAGTTCTATTTGGCGACATTCAATAATTGCCATACATAGATCTTTCTATGAATGGCAGGAACTAGAAAAAGTATGCAGCTATCCTTTTTTGATTAATTTTTGCATTTTTTTTTCTGGAAAAGTTATTACAAGAAACATGAAATTCAATAAATGCAGTGAACAGGTTGCTAAATAAAGAAAATCAAATCAATGAAACAGAAAGCAAACTGGAAGAACTTTTAGAAAACAAAAAGATAAAAGGATGAAAAAATAAGAGAAAAAAATAATGGTTATGGAGGGCATTTATCAGAGATGCAGTCAATGTAAAGATAATAGGCTTGCTGATAAAACAGAACAAATTTAGTATAAATTGTAGAGTATGCACTTGTACACACCAACACATACACAAGGGCACAAGTAAAATTGGAAATTTGAATAAGATTTGAAGATTCTATCAGTGTTAAAATTCTGGTTGTGATATTGTAGCTCCATTTTGCAAAGTGTTAACCTTGAGGAAACAGGGTAAATGGTAAGCAAAATCACCTAATATTATTTCTTATAACGGCATGTTACTTTACAATTATCTTAATAAAAATTTCAATTAAAAAGTGCAGTGGCCCAGGCCCTCCCCAGCTCCTCTTGCCACCATTGTGCATGTCCTTGAGTTGTGCATATATGCATATAAATTCTTTGGTTACTCTCTCCCCCTCCTCTCACCCACCCTTCTCCAACCCTCTAAGAATCGTCAGGCTGATCCATGCTTCCATGTCATTGAATCTATTCTGTTCATCAGTTAATATTAAGTTCTTTAGATTTCACCTATAAGCGAGATCATGTGATCTTTGTGTTTCCCTGCCTGGCTTATTTCACTTAGCATAATATTCTCCAGGTCCATCCATACTGTCCCAAAGGGTACAAGATCCTTCTTATTTATAGCTGCATAGTATTCCACATTGTATATGTTCCACAGCTTTTTTTTTTTTTTTAAACATATCTTTATTGATTTCAGAGAGGAAAGGAGAGGGAGAGAGAGAGATAGAAACATCAATGATGAGAGAGTCATTGATCGAGCCCGCAACCCGGGCATGTGCCCTGACCGGGAATAGAACCCTGATCGCCTGGATCCTAGGTCAACGCTTAACCACTGAGCCACGCCCAGCCAGGCTCCCACATCTTTTTTATCCACTCATCTACTGATGGGCACTTGGGCTGTTTCCAGATCTTAGCTATTGTAAACTGTGCTGCTATCAACATCGGGGTACATATATTCTTTCTGATTAGTGTTTCAGGATTCTTAGGATATATACCTAGAAGTGGGATCACTGGGTCAAAAGGCAGCTCCATTTTTAATTTTTTGAGGAACCTCCATACTTTTCCCATAGTGGTTGCACCAGTCTGCATTCCCACCAGCAGTGTACTAGGGTTCCCCTTTCTCCACACCCTCCCAAGCACATGTTGTTTGTTGATTTGTTGATGGCAGCCATTCTGACAGGTGTGAAGTGATACCTCATTATGGTTTTAATTTTCATCTCTCTAAAAATTAGCGACCTTGAGCATTTTCTCATGTGTTACTTGGCCATCTGTATGTCGTTTTGGAGAAGGGTCTATTCAGGTCCTTTGCCCAATTTCTTAATTGGGTTGTTTGTCTTCCACTGGCTTAATAGTTTGAGTTCTTTGTACACTTTGGAAATTAGGCCTTATCAGATACATCCTTGGCAAATATGTTTTTCCAGACCGTGGGGTTCCTTTGTATTTTGAGGCTATTTTCTTTTGCTGTGCAAAAGCTTATTGCTTTGATGTAGTTCCATTTGTTTATCTTTTCTTTCGTTTCTCTTGTCCTAGGAGATGTATCAGTGAAAATTTCACTACGTGGGATGTCTGTGACTTTACTGCCTATATTTTCTTCCAGGATTTTTATGGTTTCATGACTTACATTTAAGTCTTTTATCCATTTTGAGTTTATTTTTGTATATGGTGAAAGTTGGTGGTCTAGTTTCATTTTTTTGCATGTGTCTGTCCAATTTTTCCAGCACCACATATTGAAGAGACTGTCTTTACTCCATTGGACATTCTTGCCTCCATTGTGAAATATTAACTGACCATAATAGCATGGGTCTATTTCTGGGGTCTCTGTTCTGTTCTATTGATCTATATGCCTGTTGTACCAATACCAGGCCGTTTTGATTACAGTGGCTTTGTAGTACAGTTTGAAATTCGGTAATGTGATCCCTCCCACTCTGTACTTTTTTCTCAAGATGGCTGCAGCTATTTGGGGCCTTTTTGGGTTCCATATAAATTTTTGAAATGTTTGTTTTAGGTCTGTGAATTATGCTGTTGGTATTTTAATAGGAATTGCATTGAATTTATAAATTGTTTTGGGTAGTATGGACATTTTAATGATATTAATTCTTCCAATCCATGAGCATGGTATATTCTTCCACTTGTTTAAATATTCCTCTAATTCTTTTTTTCAGTGTCATGTAGTTTTCCAAGTACAGGTCTTTTACATCCTTGGTTAAGTTTATTCACAGGTGTCTTATTTTTTTAATTGCAACTGTAAATGGTATTGCTTTTTTAGTTTCTCTCTCTGAAAGTTCAATGTTGGTGTATAAGAATGCCACTGATTTCTGGATGTTGATTTTGTATCCAGCTACCTTGCCAACTTTGTTTATCAAATCTAATAGTACTTTCATGGAGTCTCTAGGGTTTTCTATGTACAATATCATGTCATCTGCAAATAATGACAGTGTTACTTCCTCCTTTCCAATTTGGATACCTTTTATGTTTTCTTCCTGTCTGATGGCTGTGGCAAGGACTTCCAGTACTATGTTGAATAAGAGTGGCGTAAGTGGGCATCCCTGTCTTGTTCCAGTTTTTGATGGAAATGGTTTTAGTTTTTGCCCATTGAGTATGATGTTGGCTGTAGGTTTGACATATATAGCAGTTATTATGTTGAGGTATGATCCCTCTATTCCCACTTTGGGGAGACTTTTTATCAGAAGGGGTGCTGGTTTTTGTAGAATGCTTTTTCTGCATCTATCGGTAGGATCATTTGATTTTTGTCCATTTTGTTTATGTGATGTTTCACATTTATTGATTTGCAAATAATATAGCAGTCTTGCATCACTGGAATAAAACCCACTTGGTCATGGTGTATAATCTTTTTAATGTATTGCCGGATCTGGTCTGCTAGTATTTTAGTGAGGATTTTAGCATCTATATTTATTAGGGATATTGGCCTGTAATTTTCTTTCTTTGTAGTGTCTTTATCTGGTTTTGAGATTAGGATGATGCTCACCTCATAAAAAGTGTTTGGGAGTTTTCTCTCATCTTGAATTATCTGGAATAGTTTGAATAGAATAGGTGTTAATTCTTCTTTGAATGTTTGGTAAAACTTGCCTGCAAATCCATCTGGTCCAGGACTTTTGTTTGCTGGGAGATTTTGGATTATTGCTTCAATTTCATTAGTTGTTATCAGCCTATTCTGGTTTTCTGCCTCTTCCTGATTCAGCTTTGGAAGGTTGTGTGCTTCTAGGAATTTGTCCATTTCCCCCAGGTTGTCCAATTTGTTGGCATATAGTTGCTCATAATATTTTCTTTCAATCCTTTGTATATCTGTTGGGTCAGTTGTATTTCGCCTCTTTCATTTCTAATTTTATTTATTTGGGTCCTCTCTCTTCATTTGTTAATGAGTCTGGCTAAAAGTGCATCAACCTTATTTATATTTTCAAATAACCAGCTCTTGGTTTCACTTATTTTTTGTATTGTTTTTTAGTCTCTATGTCATTAATTTCTGCTCTGATTTTAATTATTTCCTTCCTTCTACTTTCTTGGGGCTTTTCTTACTGTTCTTGTTCTAGTTCTTTTAGTTGTGTTAGGTGGTTCATTAGATCTTTTTCTTGTTTCTTGAGATAGGCCTGTAATGCTATGAACTTTTTTTTCAAGACTGCTTTCGCTGTGTCCCATAGATTTTGGGTTGTTGTCTGTTAATTTTCATTTTTTTCCATGAAGTGTTTGATTTCTTCCTTGATCTCATTGGTAACCCATTCATTGTTTAATAGCCTGCTGTTTAGACTCCATGTGTTTGAATGTTTTTGAGTTTTTTTTATAGTGGTTGATTTCTAGTTTCATGGCATTGTGATCTGAGAAGATGCTTGATATGATTTCAATCTTCTTATATTTGTAGAGACTTGCCTTGTTCCCTAACATGTGATCTATTTTTGAGAATGTTCCATGTGCACTTGAGAAGAATGTGTATTCTGCTGCTTTGGGATGAAATGTTTTGTAAATGTCAATTAAATCCATTAGGTCTAGTAAGTCATTTACGGTCTGTGTTTCCCTGTTGATTTTTTTCTTGATGATCTGTCCAATGCTGACAGTGGGGTGTTAAAGTCTCCCACTATGATTGTGTTGTTGTCAATATCCTCCTTAAAGTCCCCCAACAAATTTTATATATATGTAGGTGCTTCTATATTGGGTGCATAAATGTTTATGAGGCTTATTTCCTCCTGTTAGGTTTATCCCTTTAGTATTATGTAGTGACCATCTTTGTCTCTTGTTATGGTATTTATTTTGAAGTCAGTTTTGTTAGAAATAATTATTGCTACTCTTGCTTTCTCTTCCTTTTTATTTGTACGGAATATTTTATTCAATCGCTTCTCTTTTATTCTATGTGGGTCTTTTGCTCTCAAGTGGGTCTCTTGTAGACAGCATATATTTAGGTCCTGTTTTCTTATCCATTCAGCTACTTTATGTCTCTTGATTCAACCTTTTATTCCATTTACATTTAAGGTTACCAATGATATAAACTCATTTATTGCTGTTTTTCCTCTTTATGCTGATGTACCTTTCTCTCACTATTCCTCCATCTTTTTAGAGCAGGCCATTAGCATTTTTTGCAATGCTGGTTTAGTTGTACTGAACTCCTTTAACCTTGTTTTGCCTGGGAAGTTATTTTTCCTTCAATTTTAAATGATAGCTTTGCTGGATAAAGCAATCTTTGTTGTATGTTCTTGCTCTTCATTGCTTGGAGCACTTTATGCCACTCCCTTCTGGCCTCAAGAGTTTCTGTTAAGAAATCAGCTGTTAGCCTTATGGGGGTTCCATTGTAGGTCACTGCTTGTTTGTCTCTTGCACCTCTTAATGTTTTCTCTTTGTCCTTGATATTTGCCATTTTAATTATGATGTGTCTTGGAGTGGGTCTCTTTGATTCCCTCTTGTTTGGAATCTTCTGTGGTTCGTAAACTTGTGTGGCTTTCTTCCTCGTCAGTCTAGGAAAGTTTCTGTCATGATTTCCTCCACCAACTTCTCTGTCCCTTGCTCTCTTTCCTCCCCCTCTGGCACTCCTTTAGTTGAAATGTTGTTTTGCTTCATGTTGTCCCACAGCTCCCTTAGACTGTCCTCATGCTTTTTAAGTGTTTTTTCTTTTTGCTGCTCTGATTGAATGATTTTTTTCTGCTTTGTCTTCTATGTCATTTATTCTATCCTCTGCTTCATTGAGCCTGCTTTTAATTCCTTCCAGTGTATTCTTTATATCAGATACAGCATTCTTTATTTCTGTATGATTTTGGTTTACGTTATGTATTTCTTTTTTCTTGTTTTCCCTAAAGTCTTTGATCTCATCCTTTATTGCCTTGTTTTTCTCATTAAGTTCCTTGAACATCTTCATCATCAATACTCTGAACTCTGTTTCTGATAGCTTGCCTAACTCCATCTCATCAAAGACTTATTCTGGCCATGTTTTCTTTTCTTTAATTTGGGGGTTTTTTCTTTTCTCCCCATTTTGGTAAGTCTTAGTGTTTGTATCTATATATTAGATATGTTTGTTGTCTCCCAGTCTTGTGGGATGGGATTTTGTCTTGTGGGTCCAGTGGAGCCCAGAGGTGTGTTTTCCTTATACTTCTGAGCCCTTTGCTCTAGGGTGTCCCTTTTATGGGTGTCACTTTTGTGGGTTCTTTATGTTCTCCTGTTATGTCTGGGTCTAGATTATTGTTGACCAGTCCTTGGGAGGGCTCTCCTCTCAGGTTGGCTAACTGTGTGTTTCAGCCCCTACCTTGTTGTGTAAGCTGTTGTATGGGTGCTGGCAAGGCAGGACAATAAGCAACTAAACTTCCAGGAAACAAGAGGTACCTTACAAAATATCTTGACAGTCACAATAAAAACAACCCAAGTGAAAATAGAACTGGGAGAGTGAAGAGAGAACACACACACACACAAATAAAAGCTTAAAAAAAGAAAGAAAGAAAAGTAAAGCTTTGAGAGAGAAAGATGTATGTTGTTGTTAATAGAGATGAAAATTTAGAAAATAATAATAAACTAAAATGTAAAAAAAAGAGAAGCTACTGGGAGATAATAGAGGCAGAGAGAAGATTCTGAAAGAAGGGCCAGCAAAAAATTAAAAGAGAGAATAGGAATAGAATAATAGTTTAAAATGAGAAAATAAAGATACAATAAAGAGAATAAGAGAAACTAACAATTGAACAAAAAGACAGAAAGACAGAATAGAGGATAACAAAAGACTGAAAGAAAAGAAGGAGGAAAAAAAAAAAAAAGTTATGCCAGTGGATTGAGAGGAGAGAGAGAGATAATGCCTTGGCAGGGAGGGAGTCTGATAAGAGATTTGGGGGAAAGTATAGAGTAAAGCAGTAAACTTGGTTATAATGATAATGTCCCAATCATTAAGCATGGCTATCAAAAAGTCTTGATAATAGAAGCAAGGATAAAACAAAGCAAAGCAAATAAACAAAGCAAAACAGGGAAAGAAAACTAAGTAGAAGCTAAGCAAAACAAAATTCTTGTATATATATAAAAAAAGAAAAAAATTAGTTTAAAAATGTTTAAAAAAAGGAAAAAAAATTATTATAAAATTTAAAAAGAAAAAAATAAATGAATCTCCTCCTCTCTCTTCTTCCTAAGGGAAAAAAGAGGACAAACAAACAAACAAACAAACACAGAAATAAAAAAAAAACCTAAAGCCAAAACAAAATAAAAAACAGAAAAAAAGACTGTCCATCAGGTGAGTTTCTTCTGGGCAGCTTAGGCTGCCTGAAGCTCTGTGTTTGCTGATTTTCTTTCTCCTGGGAGGTACTTATGTATCAGCCATTGTATGCTGATTTTCTTTCTCCTGGGAGGTACTTATGTATCAGCCATTGTGAGGAGCTATCTAGGTTTGGCTCCAGTGTTCTTAGGTAGATGGTTGATCTGAGGCTCTCCGTGGACCACCTCCTCTTGTCAGCTATTTTGCAACTTTGTAGTTGCCTAGTCTTACTCCAGAGTCTTCTGTAGAGTCTTTAGGGTGGAGGATGGCTAGTATAGCTCAGGGTATCACTCCCCTTAGAGGTTTCACTGTCAGGCACTCACTGTGAGGGCTTTAGTCTTTGCTCCACAGCCAGCTCCTCAGTCTCCACCCTGTCTTCTGATTGTAGCTCCCCATGCACTGGCCTGCTGCAGCTTCAGATTAATTTCAGTCTGTTGCCTTTTTTGTATGGGCCATTTCAGCAGCCTGGGCTCAGGTGGCTCAATTAAAGAACATTCCAGTGAACTCTTTTTCTGCCCAGCCCCCAGCAGGGATTTTCAGCTTTTCCTCCAGTTCCCAAACAACAGTACCGGAGAGTCCTATTCTTGTTATGTCCTCCTGTGAGCTGTTCTCCCTTCCCCTTTAGGACTGTGCCCTGCGGGGGTATCTGGGGCCTCAGTGAGCTGGACCAGGGCCTTTCCTGTTTGGGGTGGTGCTCCCAGATTGCAGGAGAGGCAGGCGGGCTCCTCCCTCCATTCAAAGTTCTGGTTGGCTGGTTGCACCAAGCCCATCCCTCAAACAGTGTACTGTACAGATACCAATCCCAGCTTCCACTGGTCTGTCCACCCAGTGGATGCTGGGAAGGTGGGAGCTAGTTCAGCAATAGAACTTAAAAATCCACAAAGCAACACAGTGGCAGAGAGTCCACCCTGCAAGGTCCTGACGCCCATGTGCCACGGCACCCAGTGGGAGAAGACCCAAAGTCACCTCCACTCAGCTCCCCACACGGCTGCTCTCAGCAAAGCTGGGGCAGCTCCATGCACCACCAAGTGCCCCTCAGGGCTGGTCACAAATCCCAGATTTTCCTTCACCAGGAGCTCAGGGCAGGAGGGCTCTTCTCCCCTTCCCTGCCCCATGCTGGTTCAATGCTTTCTGGGGCTCAACACAATGCCTTACAGGTAGGCAGAGGGTCCCTGTGTGTGGCTGCTCAGTGCAGTCCTCTGGTCCCTTACCATTCGAGTGCCACAGGCCTTGGGACAGCCTTTTTTATGGTCAGCGCCCCGAGCATTAGACTCCAGTCGTGTCTGCTATTAAGCTTTGTTTCACTAGAAACGTGCCTTCCCCTCCTTGTGGATTCTCTGCTCCCCTGGGTCCCTCTGCCTTCTGAGCGGGGCACTTCTTCCCCTCTCTTCTGCTCTGGGTGTGAGATCCCTGCTTTTGGATGCTGGTCAATGCTCTTGAGAGGAGGGAACTTTGCAGCCTCTAAGCCTTGGGGCTTGGAGCCCAGCACAGGCTTCAGGGGGTACTCCTCCTTTCTATGCCCCCCCTCTTACTGGACTCTACGATGTTTCTTCAGTTCTCCCTACTTGCACTCCGTCCACTCAGGTATGTTTCTCTGGTTTTTCCAAGGTGGCTATGTAGTATTTTAGGAGTAAATTGAGTCTGTGACTGGGAGTGGGGGCGCTCTGCTGCTTTCACAATGCTGCTATCTTCCCTCTCTCAAAAACTGTACCTGAAAAGGATTGAAAGTGAGCTGTGAAATTAAAGTTAATTATAAGTAAGAATTTTAAATACAAAAATATTTTAAGGAGATAATTTATGTTTATAAGATATGGTATTTATATATCCAAATGAGATTTATAAGTATTGTGATGGATGGTGGAATGGTGCAAAAATTCCAAGATTTTTTAGTCTACAAAGACAAAAAAAAAAATATCGCTTTGCTATTGCTGTTGATAATTAAATGCTTGTTTAAGAATTATTTTGGAAAAACTAAAAGATGGTGGCAGACTGAGTGGAAACTACCCTGACACTGTCCCAGGACCAAATTAGAATTACAGCTAGAATATAGAAAAACCACTCTGAATAATCAACTGCAACTGAAGTTGAGCTGGCCCACATAACATCTGGCTGTGAAAAGCAGCTGGGTTTCTGTCTGCCAGAGAGGCAGCTGGAACTGCAGGCACACTTTTAAAGAGCCAACACACAAAGTTTCATGTGCAACCACTCACCTTGGGCTCCAGCAGAGGGAGGGCAGAGTGGACTGGAGCTATGTGAGGAGAATCTAGGGTTGTGGGCTCTTGAGATAGAACTTAGAGGGCATCTTTCTGGATTCCTTTGCTGAGTCATTCCCTCATACTACAGAGGCAGGCATTTATCTTCAGAGCAGCTTTTGCCTGAGGGGGAAACAATTGCCCTACCCTGTTTAAAAACCTCTCACCCTACCCCTTTGAGTTTCTATAGCCTGAGTATCATTAAGAGAACCAGATTAATCAGCCTTCAGGAAGAGACAAGCCTCAGAGTGCTTTGAGACTTTGCCTAATCTGCTTCTGGTCCTGTGCTTTGGAAAAGCAGACATTGTTGCACATCTTGGTCCTGTCCTAATGCAGCCAGCCCCAACAGAGGGGACCTCAAGCTGTGGGTTGTTGATAGCTCCAAACAGGGTACTCTAGGCCAGTCACAAAGAGCATTTGACATTGGCTTGCACCAGAGACTGTCTAAAAAGACTGAGAGTCCTAGCAGGTTTACCTAAAACCCAGAAACAAACCCAAGTAGACAGACAAAATGGAGATAGAAAAACCCAAGCCCCAAATGATAAAACAAGAGATGTCTTCAGAAAAAGATCTAAGTGAAATAGATAAGCAATCTATTGGATAGAGAGTTCAGAATACTGATTGTAAGGATGCTCAACAGCATAAAAAAGATACAGAAACTATGAAGGAAATTAAGAAGGACAGCAAAAATAAACAATACATTGGAAAGAATAAACAGCAGATTAGAAGCTGAGGATTGGATCAGTGAAGAAGAAGGCAGGGTAGAAAAAAATCAGAGACCCAAAAAGAAAAAAAAAAATTTAAAAACAGGGCAACAGTCTAAGGGAGCTGTGGGACAACATCGAACACAACAATATTTGCAGCATAGGAGTGCCATAGGAGGTTGAAAGTAAGCAAGGTCTAGAGAAACTGCTTGAAGAAGTAATGGCAGCAAACTTCTTAATGTGGTGAAGGAAAAAATCAGACAAGTTCAGGAGGCACAGAGAGCCCCAAGAAAGAAGAATCAAAGAGGCCCACACCCAGACACATCATAATTAAAATGCCAAAAATTCAAGACAAAGAGAGAATCTTAAAGGCAGCAAAAGAAAAGCAATCTGTTGCCTACAAAGGAGCCCCCTATAAGGTTGTCAGCTGACTTCTCATCAGAAACTCTACAGGACAGAAGGGAATGACATGAAGTATTTAAGGTAATGCCAAACAAGGATCTGAAACCAAGACTACCCTATCCAGCAAGGCAATCATTCAACATAGATGGTGAAATAAAGAGCTTCCCAGACAAAAAAGGCTAAAGGAGTTTATCACCACCAAACAGGCATTGCAGGAACTGTTAAAGGGAGTGCCATAATAAGAAGTAGAGCGAGAAACATAGGCATAACTAATTAATATGGCAATAAATAAGGACCTATCAATAATAAACTTAAGGACTTTAAGGGAGAGATCAGCAGCAATACAGTCATAGTTGTGGACTTTAACACCTCACTGACTTCACTGGATAGATCTTCCAGACAAAAAGTCAAGATAGAAATAGTGACTGTAAATGACACACTAGATCAGATGGATTTAATTTACATTTACAGAACATTCTACCCCAAAGCTGCAGAGTATACTTTCTCTCAAGTGCACATGGGTCATGCTGAAAGATAGACCACAGGTTAGAACACAAAAGCAGTTTCTACAAGTTCAAGAAGATTAAAATCATATCAAGTATCTCAGATTACAATGGCATGAAATTAGAAATCAACTACAGTAAAAACACTGAAAAACATTCAAACACATGGAGGCTAAATAGCATGTTATTAAACAATGAATGGGTTACCAGTGAATGGGTTACCAATGAATGGATTAAACAATGAATGGGTTTCATTTTTTTCCTGGAAACAAATGAAAATGAACACACAACCCAAAATCTGTGGGACACAGTGAAAGCAATCCTATGAGGGAAGTTCATAGCACTACAGGCCTACCTGAAAAAGCAAGAAAAATTTTTAGTAAACTATCTAACCCTACAACTTAAAGAATTAGAAAGCTCCCCTTGAAGTATTCTATACCAAGGCTTTTGTTTGCTGGGAGTTTTCTTTTATTTTATTACTGCTTTGATTTCATCCATTGCTATTAGCCTATTCAGGTCTTCTGATTCTTTCTGATTCAGTTTTACATGATCTCAGTCATATGTGTAATCTAATAAACAAAATAGATTGAGGAACAAATTAGATTCGGAGACATAGAAGCATGGAACAGACTGATGAATCTCAGTGGGAAGGTGTGGCTGGGAGAGTGGTTGAATAGAGATTAATCAAAGAACTTATATGCATATATGCATAACCCATAGACACAGTCAATAGTGTCGTTAAGGCCTGAGGGAGGGTCGGGTGTGGGGTGGAGGGGATTAATAGGAAAAAAGGGGGATATCTGTCATACTTTAAACAATAAAAATATATTTGATAAAATGAAAAAATTAGAAAAGAAAATTATAGGCCAATATCCCTGATGAATGTTGATGCTAAAATCCTTAACAAATAATTAGGAAACTGGATCCAGCAATACATTAAAAAGGTCATTAAAAAAAAATTATTTGGATAACTTACTTGCCATCATAAGAACAAAAAACCAAATGTCTACCTTCTGAGTCATTGCAGAACAAAAGCAATTATACAATTTATAAACATACACACACACAACAAAACAAAACAAAAAAACCCTAAAGAATATTATATAAGTAGGTATAAAGTAAGATGATACAAATAAGATAAAATCAAATAGTTATAAAAATCCAAAATGAGATATACTCATTAAAAGATTTATTGTCTGTAATTAATTTAAAGGTAATCTTTTGCCATACTGTCTTACTAAAAATTTATTAAAAATAACAATTTTTTCAATGATAATTGACAAACAATATTATATTAGTTTTAGGTGTACAACTAGTGATTAGACATTTATGTAACTTATGAAGTGATCACTCCAATAAACCTCATATCCATCTGACACCATAAATAGTTACTACAATATTGTTTACTATATTCATCTGCTATTCTCTACATCCTCATGACTATTTCTATAACTTGCGATTTGTACATCTTAATCCCTTTTTCTTTTTCACCTGTCCTCCCAACTCTTCTATCTGGCAGCCATTGTAATGTTTTCTCTATCTGTAAGTTTGTATCTGTTTTGTTCTTTCATTTATTTTTTCCTTTAGATTCCATCTATAAGTGGAATCATTTGGTATTTATTTTTTATGTCTGACTTCTTTTACTTAGCATAATTCCCTTTGGGTCCATCCATGTTTTTGAAAATGGCAAGATTTCATTCTTTTTAATGACTATCATCTTTCATTGTATATATGTACCATATCTTCTCATATCCATTTGTCTGTCAATGGACACTTAGGTTGCTTCCACATCTTGGCTATTGTAAATAATGCTGCAATGAACATAGGGATGCACAGGTCTTTTCCAATTAGTGTTTTGGGTTTCTTCAGATAAATATTCTTGCTGGGTTGTTCTTTGTCTCTTGTTTTAGTCTTTATATTAAAGTCTATTTTATGTAATATAAGTATTGCTACCCCAGTTGTTTTTTTTTATATCTATTTGCATGAAATTTCTTTTTCTATCCCCTTTCTTTCAGCCTGTGTTTGTCTTTCAATTTAAAGTCTCTCTTTAAAAATTTTTTAATTTTATCTTTATTGTTGCAAGTATTACAGATGTACCCCTTTTTCCCCATTCACCCCTTCTACCCTGCACACACTCCCCACCCAAGGCCTTCACCACACTATTGTCTGTGTCCATGGGTTAAGCATATATGCACATAAATCCTTTAGTTAATCCCTCCCCACCCACCAGCCACCCAGCCACCTCCTTCCCTCTGAGATTCATCAGCCTGTTCCATGTGGGTAGCATATGTATGGTTTCTTGTTTTTTAAACTCTATTTTATTTTAATTATTGATGCTACTACAGATATCTCATATTTCCCCCTACTTTTTCCAACTCCACTCAGACAGTGCTCTCCCCTCCTTCTGGCCTGCACCACACTGTTGACTGTGTCCGTGAGCTATCCATATATGTTCTTTGGCTAACCTCCTCTTCTTCCATCCAGCCTGACCCACCCACCTCCCCTCTGACATTTGTCAGTATGTTCCATGTATCCATGTCTGTGGTTCTGTTTTGTTAGTCAGTTTATTTTTTTTCATTTGATTCCACATATAAGTGAAATCATATGGTATTTGTCTTTGTCTGTCTTGCTTATTTTGCTTAGCATTATAATCTCCAGATCCATCCATGCTTTCACAAAAAGCAAGAGTTCCTTTCTTTTTACAGCCTTGTAGAATTCCATTGTGTAGATGTACCACAGCTCTTTTATCCACTAATCTACTGATGGGTAGTTGGGCTTTTTCCATATCTTAGCTATTGTAAATAATGATGCTGTGAACACAGGGGTGCATATATTCTTTTTGATTTGTGTTTTGAGATTCTTAGAATATATTCCCAAAAGTGGGATCACTGGGTCAAAAGGCAGTTCCAATTTAAATTTTTTTTTGAGGAAACTCTGTACTGTTTCCCATAGCATCTGTCCCAATCTGCATTCCCATCAACAGTGCACTAGTGTAGCCATTCTGTGAGGTGTGAGGTGATAGCTCATTGTAGTTTTAATTTGCATGTTTCTAATGGTTAGTGATGTCGAACATTTTTTCATATGTCTATTGGCCATTGGTATGTCCTCTTTGGCAGAGTGTCTATTCAGGTTTTTTGTCCATTTTTTATGGGATTGTCTGTCTTTCTGTTGTTGAGTTGTATAAGTTCCTTATATATTTTGGAAATTAACCCCTTATCAATTGTATCATGGGAAAATATGTTCTCCCACAGTGGGTTCTCTTTTCATTTTGTCAGTGGTTGCTTTTGCTGTGGAAAAGATTGTTAGTTTGAGGAAATTCCAATTGTTTATTTTATCTTTGTTTCCCTTGCCCTAGGAGGTATATTGACAAAAATATTATAACCAGTGATGTCTGAGATTTTACTGCTTGTTTTCTTCTAGGATTTTTATGATTTTGTGACTTATATTTAAATCTTTTATCCATTTTGAGTTTATTCTTGTGTGTGGTATAACTTGGTGGTCCAGTTTCATTTTTTAAATGTACCTATCCAATTTTCACACCATTTATTGAACAGACTGTCCTTATTCCATTGTATGCTCTTGCCTCCTTTGTCAAATATTAATTGACCATAAAGGGGTGGGTTGATTTCTGGTTTCTCTGTTCTTTCCATTGATCTATATGCCTGTTCTTGTGCCAGTACCAGGCTATTTTGATTACAGTGGTTTTGTAGTATAACTTAATATCTGGTATTGTGATCCCTCCAACTTTGTTCTTCTTCCTCAAGATTGTTGCTGCTATTATCTTTTTTGTTCCATAAGAGTTTTTGGAAATTTGTTCTTGATCTGTGAAATATGACATTAGTATTTTAATTGGGATTGTGTTGAAATTATAGATTGCTTTGGGTAGTGTGGACATTTAAAAAAAAATGTGTTTATTGATTTTGGAGAGAGAGGGAAGGAGAGGGAGAAAGAGAAACATCAGTGAAAGAGAAACATCAATGAGAGAGAAACATCAATCAGCTGCCTCCACGTGAGAGAGAGAAACATCAGTGAGAAACATCGATGAGAGAGAAACATCAATGAGCTGCCTCCTTACGTGGGATTAAGCCTGCAAACAGAATTTGCACTGACCTGGAATCACACTAACTACATTTTGGTGCATCTGATGATGCTCAACCAACTGAGCCATACTGCCCAGTGCTGATAGTATGGATATTGTAATGATGTTAATTCTTCCAGCCCATGAATATGATATATGCTTCCACTTGTTTGTATCTTTCTCTATTTCTTTTTTCAATGTCCTGTAGTTTTCTGGGTATAGGTCTTTTACCTCTTTGGTTAACTTCATTCCTAGGTATCTTATTTTTTTTGTTATTGCAATGGTAAATGGGATTGTATTTTAGTTTCTCTTTCTGAGAGTTAATTATTGGTGCACAAAAATGTCATTGATTTCTAGATGTTAATTTTGTATCTGGCTACTTTGCTGAATTCATCTATTACTATTATTTGCTAATATTTTGTTGAAGATTTTAGCATCTATGTTCATCAGGTATATTGGCCTATAATTTTCTTCTTTTTGGTGTCTTTATCTGGTTTTGGAATTAGGATAATGGTGGCCTCATACAAAGAGTTAGAATGTCTTTCCACCTCTTGAATTTTTTTGGAGTAGTTTGAGGAGGACTAGTGTTAGTTATTCTTTGAATGTTTGGTAAAATTAGTCTGTGAACCTATCCAGTCCAGGACTTTTGTTTTTTGTGGGAGTATTTTTAAAAAATTATTACTGCTTCCATTTTATTAGTTGTTAGTCTGTTCAGGTTTGCTGGTTCTACCTCATTCAGTTTTGGAAGATTGTATGTTTCTAGCAATTTGTCGATTTCTCCCAGGTTGTCCAACTTGTTGGCATATAGTTGTTTATAGTATTATCTTTTTTCCTTTTTTAAAAAATTTATATTTATTATAGAAAGTATTACAGGTGTCCCATTTTTCCCCCCCAGTTGACCCCCTCCACCGCACTCCCACCCCCTCCCCAGTCCCCCACCCCATTATTGACTGTGTTCATGGGCTATGCATACATGCATATAAGTTTCTTGGTTAATCTCTTTCCACCCTCCACCCCCGTTCCCTCTGAAATATGATCATCTGTTACTTGCATCAATGTCTCTGAATCCATTTAGTTTGTCAGATTCTTTCATTCATTAGCTTCTTGTTAAAAAAGACCCTTCAACATTTCCTGTAGTGCTGGTTTAGTGGTGACGAACTCCTTTAGCTTTTTCTTGTCTGAGAAGATCTTTATATGATCTTCAGTTGTAAATGATAGCTTTGCTGGGTAGAGTAATCTTGGTTGTAGTTTCATGTTTTTCATCACTTTGAATATTTCTGACCACTCCCTTCTGGCCTGCAAAGTTCCTGTTGAGAAATCAGCTGACAGTCCCTTGTAGGTAACTAATTGCTTTTCTCTTGCTGCTTTTAAGATTCTCTCTTTGTCTTTAACCTTTGGCATTTTAATTATGATGTGTCTTGGTGTGGTCCTCTTTGGGTTCCTCTTGTTTGGGACCCTCTGTGTTTCTTGGACTTGTAAATCTATTTCTTTCCCCAGGTAGGGGAAGTTTTCTGTAATTATTTTTTCAAATATGTTTTCAATTTCTTGGTCTCTTTCTTCTCCTTCTGGCATCCCAATAATATGAATGTTGGGCCTCTTGAAGTTGTCCCAGAGGCTTATTATGTTATCTTCATATTTCTGGAATCTTTTTTTATTTTTGCTCTTCTGGTTGGGTGTTTTTTGTTTTTTCATGTTCCAAATTGCTGATCTGATTCTCAGCGTCTTCTACTCTACTGTTGATTTCCTGTAAGTTATTTTTCATTTCATTTCTTGTAACCTTCATTTCAAATTGGTACTTTATTATGTCATCGATTTTCTCACTTATTTTCATCATACTCTTACTAATATCCTTGAGCATCCTTATAACTATTATTCTGAACTTCATATCTGTTAGCTTGCTTGGATCTGTTTAACTTAGTTCCTTTTCTGGAGATTTCTTTTTTTCTTTCCTTTGTGACATGTTTCTTTGCCTCCACATTTTGCCTGCTCTCTGGTGTTTGTTTCTATGTATTAGGTAGAGCTCCTATGTCTCCTGGAATTTGCAGAGTGGCTTTGTGTAGTAGGTGTCCTGTAGGGTCCAATGGCTCATCCTCCTCAGTCACCTGAGCTGAGCCTTCTAGGTGCTCCCTGTGTGGGCTGTGTGCACTGTCCTGTTGTAGTTGAGCCTTGGTTGCTGTTGATGTCCCTGGAAGGAATTGACCCCCAGACCAATTGGCTGTGAGGTCCAGCTGCACTACAGCTGAAGAGCTGCTGTGCTGGAGACATCCCTATGGAGCAGGATTTACTTCAGTGGAGCTTTGGTGTTCACCAAGTGTGCCCCTGGAGTGTGTCACTCATGGATGTGGTAGGGTTGTAATCCAGCGTGGTCGAGTGTGACCAACAGGTGCACTGTCTTTGGGGCCTCCCCGGAGGTAAAAAGTCAGCCTCTGCCTGTTCCTTGCCCAGGGCCACCCAGCATGAGCTACACAGCAAACCATAATTGGCTGCTACTTGTGCTGGGCTTGGCATTGTCCAGGAGCGGCCAAGCTATGAGCCAATGTAGGCTGCCACTAGTGCCAGGCCTCGGGCCACTTATCAAGCTGTATTGGGCATGCTGCTGATTGTTTGAGAGATTTTAGGAAAGTTTTAAGCATGAGGCTTAAGAGGCTACTTGCATAGAAAAGCCATTGGAAATGACCTGGATGAGCTTGCAGGTGGGGAGGGGTAGGGCCTCTGGGAATCACTGGTGAGGGGCCAAAGGTGTGAGTCAGGTGCTGGAGATTCAAATATGGCGCCTGCCTGCTGGCTGTGTGCGGGGAGGGCTCACCAAAGGAGCAATGGCCTCTGACAGCTCTTCTGCCTGGGAGAAAGGCAGCCCTCCAGCTCTTGCCTGAAGGGCAGGTTAACTCCTCCCCAAGTGGCCCAGGTTCCTTTCAAGCTGCTGCCCGGCGCTGGGGTCAGAGGGAGCGGGTCTGAGTCCATGCGCAGGCCCTTTAAGAGGGAAGCTTGGACTCCCACAGCTTCCATGACCCTCAACAACAGTCCCTGCTGGTTTCTGTGTCTGGAGTTGTTGGGACTTCTCTTCCCAGCCCTGGAGCCCTGGGCTGGGGGCCTGCTGTGGGGTTGGGACCCTTCACTCCTCCAGGAAACCCCCACAGCTGAGATTCCCTCCCGTGTTTAACCTTTGGCACTGGGTGTGGGTCTGTAGCCGCCTCTCCAGGACCCATCCCTGATCCGCCCAGGTCCCCCTCCCCACCGGTCTCAGTGCTTCTTCAGTTCCCTGGTTGTAGGGCTTCTGTTCAGCCAGATCTAAGGAGGCTCTGAGTGATGGTGGTTCAGTATTTTAGTTGTAATTTTGATGTGGTTGTGGGAGGCGGCGGGTGCATCTGCTACCTACGCCACCATCTTGTTTCCTCCTCTATAGTGTTTTCTTAAAATCCTTTGTATTTCTGTGATGTCAGTTGTTACTTCTCTTTTATTTCTGATTTTGTTTATTTGGGCTCTCTGTTTCTTGATAAATCTAGTTAAAAGTTCATTGATCTTGTTTATCTTTTCAAAGAACCAGCTCTTGGTTTTATTGATTTTTTTTTTATGCTGTTAATTTCCACTCTAATCTTTATTCTTTCTTTCTTTCTTTCTTTCTTTCTTTCTTTCTTTCTTTCTTTCTTTCTTTCTTTCTTTCTTTCTTTCTTTCTTTCTTCTTTCTTTCTTTCTTTCTTTCCTTCTTTCTTTCTTTCTTTCTTCTTCTTTCTCTCTCTTTCTTTCTTCTTTCTTTCTTTCTTTCTTTCTTTCTTTCTTTCTTTCTTTCTTTCTTTCTTTCTTTCTTTCTTTCTTTCTTCTTCTTTCTCTCTCTCTCTTTCTTTCTTTCTTTCTTTCTTTCTTTCTTTCTTTCTTTCTTTCTTTCTTTCTTTCTTTCTTTCTTTCTTCTTTCTTTCGTCTCTCTCTCTCTCTCTATTCTTCCCTTTCTTTCTCTTTCTTTTTATTACTCCAGACTTTTTCTCTTGTTCTTTTTCTAGTCCTTTTAGGTGTACGTTTAGATCATTTACTTGTGATTTTCTTCCTCCTTGAGATAGGCCTGTAATACTATGAACTTGTCCCTCAGGAATGCTTTTGCTGTGTCCCATATATTTTGGATTGTTGTGTATTAATTTTTATTTGTTTCTAGGTAATTTTTTATTTCTTCCTTGATCTCATTGTTAACCCATTTATTGTTTAATAACATGCTATTTAGCTTCCATGTGTTTGAATATTTACATACATACAGATATATATTTTATTGTGGTTGATTTCTGGTTTCATGACTTTGTGATTCAAGAATATGCTTGATATGATTTCAATATTCTTGAATTTGTTATGACTTATTTTTTGTCCTAACATGTGGCGTATCATTGAGAATGTTTCATGTACACTTGAGAAGAATGCATATTTTGCTGCTTTGGTATGCACTGTTTTCTAAATATCAATTAAATCCATCTGATCTAATGTGTCATATAAGGTCATTGCTTTCTTGTTGACTTTTGTCTGGAAAATCTATTTATTGATGACAGTTTGATGTAAAAGTCCCCTTCTTATGACTCTATTGCTGTCAATCTCTCCCTTAAAGTCTATCAAGTGTTTGTTTTTTTTTTTTAAAATACATTTTTTATTGATTTCAGAGAGGAAGGGAGAGGAAGAGAGAAATATCAATGAAAGAGAGTCATTGATCAGGTGCCTCCTTCATGCTCCATGTTGGAGATCAAGCCCAAAACCTGGACATGTGCCCTGACCAGGAATCAAACTTTGATCTCCTTGATCATAGATCATGGTTCAACCTCTGAGCCATGCCAGCTGGGCCATTGTTTTTTTAAATTATGTGCTCTTATTTTGGGTGTATATATATTTACCAGGGTTATATCTTCTTTTTGGACCAATCCCTTTAGTATTACGTAATGACCTTTGTTTCCTATTGTGGCCTTTGTTTTGAAGTCTATTTTGTCAGATATAAGTATTGCTACCCCAGCTTATTTTCTATTATCATTTGCATGAAATATTTTCTCCATCCTTTCATTTTTAGCCTGTGTGAATCTTATTTTGAGTTGGGTCTCTTGTAGACAGCACTTATATGATTCATGTTTTCTTATCCATTCAGCTATGTTATGTTTTTTTATTAGAGAATTTAATCCATTTACACTTAAGGTTATTATTGATAGGTACTTATTTATTGCCATTACCCCCCCCCCCCATGCCTATGTTCCCATCTCTCTTTGTTTCTTCTTCTTAAAGTTGTCTTTTGAACATTTTTTTGCAATGCTGGTTTGGTGGTAATGAACTCTTTTAATTTTTGTGTGTCTGGAAATCTTTATTTCACCTTCAATTTTAAATGACAACCTTGTTGGATAGAGAAGCCTTGGGTTTAGATCCTTGCTTTTCATTACTTTGAATACTTCATGCCAATTTCTTCTCGCCTGAAGTGTTTCTTTGAGAAATCAGCTGTCAGCCTTATGGGAGCTCCCTTGTAGGTAACTGTCTCTCTCTTGCTGCCTTTAAGATTCTCTCTCTTTTTTTAACCTATGCCAGTTTAATTATGGTGTGTCTTGGTATAGGTCTCTTTGGATTCATCTTGATTGGGACTCTCTGAGCTTCTTGAACTTGTGTGAGTTTTGTCCTTCACCACGTTAGGGAAGTTTTCTGTCATTATTTCTTCAAACATGTTCTCTATCTCTTGCTCACATTCTTCTCCTTCAGGATCCCCTATCATAGAGATGTTGAGTTTCCTGTTGTCCCAAAATTCCCTTAAACTATTCTTTTTCTTTTTAATTCTTTTTTGTTTTGTTGCTCTGATTGTGTGTTTTTCTACATTTTCTTGTCTTTCAAATTGCTTACTCAATCCTCTGCTTCATACAACCTACTGTTTATTTCTTCCAGTCTATTCTTTATTTCAGATATGGTGTTCTTCATTTCTGACTGGTTATTTTTTATGCTTTGTATGTCTTTTTTCATTCTGTTGAGCAACCTTATAACCACTACTTCGATCTCTGTTTCTGATAATTGGTTGCCTCCATTCCATTTAGCTCATTTTTGGAGATTCCTTCTGCTTTTTCATTTGGGACCTGTTTCATTGCCTCCCCATTTTGGCTATATCTTTGTGTTTGTTTCTATGTATTGGATACAGCTGCTATGCCTCCCAGTCTTTTTGGGGTGGTCTTCTGTAGTAGGTGTCCTGTGGGACCCAGTGCTATAGTCTCCCAGTCTCCTGAGCTGGGCGCTCTAGGAATTTCCATTGTGTGGATTATGTGAGCCCTCTTATTGTAATTTGGTCTTGAGTGTTTTTGGTCCATTTGTGGGTAGTATCAAGCCTCAGGCTGGATGACAAGTAAGGCTCAACCCTGACCATGGTGTGAAAACTGCAGTATGTGTTCAGTCTAAAGGTGCCTTTTTGAGCTCAGTGGTACAATCATTGACTCTTCAGGCTGGATGACTATTGAGGTTAACCTTGATCACCATGTAGGAGATACTGTGCAGTGTTCCCCCCGCAAGGTGGGGTTGTTCCCTGGAGTGTTTGGAGTCTTCTAGTATCCGCCTTTGTGCCATTTGTGTGTCTAATTGGGTTGAGCTCTGGTGTGTTCTGCAGCCCACCACTGGTTGTGTTAGTTCTGGATGCACATCAGTTGTTTTCAGATGCAGGTTGCCATCAGATGCTGTGTGTAACTGGCCTTGGCCTACTTGTCTGTACCTACCACTTTGTTCACTGTTTGTGTCTACATCTACTAGACCTGCGTCTCCATGGGAAGGACCAATCTGTGTAAATGGGTTAGCTTCTTCCAGCTTAGAGAGAGGGGCAGGTCTGTGATTGGACCAAGGCTCCCTGAAGTCTGCCTCCACCTGTCAGCTACTTCATCTCCTCCCTGAGGTTGCCTGGTCTTCCTACAGAGCTTTACAAAGAGAGTCTGTAGGATGAACCCAGGCTAGCTGAGATAAGCCTAGTGGGCTCCATGCTTGGAGATCACACTCAATGAAGGCAAATTAATGCTTATTTCAAAGCCAAACTCCTCAGTCTCTGCCAGAGTCTCCAGTTCTAGTCCCACTAGGGGGGCTCTCTGTAGGTTCGGGTTGGGTAGAGCCTACTGTGACCTCTGCAGAAGAAATTTCAGCCACCCTGGGTTCATGGAGATAGAGATTAAAGAGTCTCTCATTGACGGTGTTGTCAGCCCAGCACAGAGAAGGGGGCTAAGCACTTTCTCCTTGTTCCAGACAATAGCCTTGGAGGGTCTCACACTATGATTGTCCCTGCTCTGAGCCACTCTCCCTTCCCCCTCAGAACTGTGCCCAGTGGGAGTATCTGGGACTTGGCTGGTCTGGGGTGGTGTTTGCAACATGAAGGAGGGTGCAGAAAATCAGCCCTGTGTGGCACTGAGGTATTTCCATGTGGCTGGCCTCAAAAGGGTGGGGCCAAAATTCCCAACTCCTTTCAGGGTCTGAACCCAGCAGAGTGGGGTAAAAACCACTGCCCTTCACTGCTCCCTTGTGCAGCTAACCTCTATGGATGGGACAGACCAAGTGGCTCAACAGGTGGTGGGACGGGTGCCAATAGTGATTTCAAGGTGGGACAGACCATCCCTATTTCCTCAACCACACAATTTAGTCACTACCTGGGGCTCTTCCCAATAACTTTCCAGAAGGTAGAGGTCCCCTCAGAGTAACTGTTGGGTACATCCTGAAGACACCTCCACTGGACCCAAACATGGCTGTGTGGCCTCTTCAGCAGTCAGGGTTCAGAGCAAACTCCTCAGTCTGGGGCTGCTAACAATAGGAGCCCTCCTTCACTGTGATGGTTTGGTATGAGTCTCTCAAGTGGACAGAATCCCCACTGATCTCCTCTGCACGCTGCTTTGTGGACTCTTCTGTTGCTCTGGTTTGGGGAACCCTTTGTGAGGTTGAGACCCCATACCCCTAGAGGGAGGGAGCCTTCAGCCGTAATATCTGATCTCTGATCTCCGCACCTGCTCAAGGGGGGCTTTCTCTTTCTGTGTCCCTGCTGTCTTACTAGTCTCTACATGGCTTCTTCGGTGCTCCTTAGTTATAATGTTTTGGATCAGCTACACTTCAACTGATTTTTCAAGTTGATTGTTCTGTAATTTAGCTATAAATCTGGTCCATGCCTTGGAACAAGTGTACACAGCTTCCAGCTACTCTGCAGCCATTTTGCTGTTCTATCTGGGTCTTGTTTTCTTAGCCATTCAACCACCCTATGTCTTTTGATTAGCATTACTCCATTTACATTTAAAGTAATTATTAACTAGTATTTAGTTATTGCCATTTAATTATACATATTTTTTATCTTTCCTTCTTCTTCTTAAAGAAGTCCCTTTAACTCTTTTTAATACTGGTTTTGTAGTGATGAATTCTTTTTATTTTTTCTTGGCTAAGAAGTTCTTCATCTGGCCTTCAATTCTAAATAATAGCCTTGTTGGGTAGAGTAATCTTGGTTATAGTTCCTTGCTTTTCATCACTTTTAATATTTCATGCCAGTCCCTCTGGTCTGCAAAGTTTCTGTTGAGAAATCAAGTGATATAGTCTTATGGGATCTCCCTTGTAAGTAACTAATTGCTTTTTCCTTGCTGCTTTTAAGATTCTCTCTTTGTCTTTAACTTTTGGTGTTTTAATTATAATGTGTCTTGGTGTGGGCCTCTTTGGGTTCATCTTGTTTGGGACTCTCTGTACTTCCTGGACTTGTATGTACAGTTTCTGTTTTCCATCATTAGTTTTTTAAAGAGGTTTTCAATCTCTTGTCCTCCCCCTTCCCCTTCTGGTACCCTTATGATGAGAACGTGTGTACACTTTATATTTTCCCAGAGGTCCCTTAAACTATGCTAATTTTTTTTGAATTATTTTTTCTTTTTGTTGTTCTGATTGGGTGTTTTCCACTTCCTGTCTTCCAAATTGCTGATCCAACCATCAGTTTTATTTAATCTGTTGTTTATATCCTCTAACGTATTCTTTATTTCAGTTAATGTATTCTTCAATTCTGACTGGTTCTTTTTTATGTTTTCTATCTCCATTTTTATGTTTTCTATCTATTTGCTAAATTTCTCACTGAGTTCATCTACTCTTTTCCTAAGTTCATTGAGCATCTTTATAACCAGTGCATCTAGTAAATTGCTTATCTCCATTTTGTTTAGTTCTTTTTCTGGAGTTTTGTTCCATTCTTTTATTTTGGACATGTTTCTTTGTCTACTCATTTTGACTGTCTCCCTATGTTTGTTCCTATGTATTAGGTAGGTTTGCTATGTCTCCTCATCTTGGTAGAGTGGTCTTATATGGTAGGTGTCCTGTGGCATGAGGGCTCAACAAAGGAACAATGGCCTCTTCCAGCACTTTTTCTGGGAGAAAGTTCCCCCTCCAGTCTTCACCTTGAAGCAAGACAATTCAGTTTCTTACCATATGTCTCTGGCTCCTTTTGAGGTATTGCACAGTGCTGGAGCTCAGACCAATTGAGCCTGAGTAAGTTGTCCCTTTAAGAGGAATGCCAAGATCTCCAGAAGTCCTGTCTCCCTCCATCACAGTCCATGCTGTTTTTTTAAAATGGATAATCTTTTTTTTTTAAATGGCTGAAGCCACCATCTTTTATTTATTAATTATTGATTTTAGAGAGATAGATGATGAGAGAGACATAGATTAGTTGCCTCCTGCACATACCCTGACTGGGGCTGGAGATTGAACCTGCAATCCTTTGATGCATGGGCCACTGCTCTAATTACTGAGCCAAACCAGCCAGGGCTCCATGCTATTTTTTACAGCCAGAAGTAATGGGAGCCTCTCTTCCCAGTACTGGCACCCTGGACTGGGGAACCTAGTATGGGGCTGGGACTCCTCATCCTCAGGGGGCGCCTCTGCAGCTGAGATATCCACTTCCATTTCTTAACAGCCACATGTGAGTGTAACACCAGCCTGTTCTGTGTCTCTGCCCCTCCTACTAGCCTCCACATGTCTTCTTCCATACGTCTTTAGTTATAGGACTTCTTTTTAGCCAGTTTTCAGGCAGTTCTGAATGATGGTTGTTCTGTAGTTTAGTTGTAATTTTGATGTGGTCATGGGAGGAGGTGTGCACAGAATTTACCTACTCTGTCACCTTTACTGGAAGTGTTGTTGTACTACCTTTAAAAAGCCTGGAAGTGGAGGAACTTGAAATGCTACCTTAGAGATAGGATGTCTTGAAGTCTGAGGTGTGCACTGGGATGGTGGTTGGCTTTGTCCATCTGTTGTAAAGTCAGGAGTTAGTAGTATCCTAAGAGAAAATCTAGGATAAGTAATTTAAACAGAAATGTAGACAGAGTCTAAACAAAGTTTTGTTCAAAGGAGCTAGACATTGAGGCAAGATGCAGATATAAGTCAACCCAATAAATGTGTGGTCTCTTGACATGTGAGAGGGGATTCAGCATGAAGGTTATGATAAGGAATCTGGAAAGATTTTCCAAAACATTGGGTCATAGCAGGATTTAAAAAAAACACCTTTTGCTTTGTTGTAATTAGGGAAGAGCTATTTAAAGAATAATGCCAAATTAAAGATGTTGTGTATGGGAAATACTTCTGAAACAACTAATGGGGAGAAAGTATCTCCTAAAGCTAATTAAAAGGTAATCAAAAAGGATTTTGGGGGATGGAAGCTAGGAGGCACTTTCTTGGGAAAAATGGTCTATGTCCTTCCCAGTTCTCAATTAAGCTTTCTCTTGAACCCTTTTTTATCTAAACTTCTGTCCTGCTGCCTCATTGAAGTGTTGTTATCAAGTCATTCATATGCTCCACAGGTGGTCTCCACTGGCCATTTATCAGTCATCTTACCTGACACATCAGACAATGGCTCAGTTGATCACTCTGCTGAAACACTGTCTGAACTTGGCTTCCAGGACACTGCTACCCCTCTGATTTCCCTTCCTCAGCCTTCTTTTCTGGTTCCTTCTCATGTCTTTAACCTCTACATGTTGGAGTGGTCCCAGATTTAGTCCTTGGACTTAAAACAATTTTAAAGATTATCATCTATACTAATTTCCCAGGAGAACTCATTCAGTCTACTGACTCAAAATGCCACTTATATAATGATAAAAAAAGAAGAGAGAGATTTGTTCTGCATTTAGGCAGCTGCTGGGAAAGCCAAGCCAGGGCTTCCCATCACATGCATTGGTCTCAAAAGCTGACTGAATGACACTATCTAGGTCCGGGTTTCTTAGCCTTGGCACTATTGATATTTGGAACCAGATAGTTCTCTTTTTTGGGTTTTTTTTCTGTGCAGTGTAAGATGTTTAGCAGCATCTTTGGTGTCTGCCCACTAAATACCTGTAGAAAACCCCTCTACTCCCAAAGTTGTGGCAATCAGAACTGTCTTAAGAGAGAACCACTGGTATCAATAATGACAGAGGAAGGCGAGAAATAATCCCCATAGAGAAGGAGGAAAGCATGGATGTGAGTACCAAAGAAATTGAGTTAATTTACAAATTAAACATGAAAAACATTAAATCTAGAAAAACAGAAGAATCCTGTTGGGTTGTTAATTTTTTGATTGTAAAGAAATATTTTGTTAGTTTGTATCAAAGCACCCTTTAAAAGCAATAAAAGGTTCATCCCCAAGGTCTAAGATGGCTGCTTATTCTGTATAAATTTCTATATTTTTAAAGAGAAGGAAAAAGTTAAGTGGTTGGTGAAAGCAGTCAAAATTCTAGATGTTAATTTGCTTGATTGATGACCTTCTTAATCATATTCTTTTTCCATTTAATGTTACCAAGTGAAATTGAGTTTTACTTATGGAATCATAAATACATAACCAGAGGACTCTTTTTAGCTTAGTAGATATTTCTCCAGGGCCAATATATATGGTCAATCCAATCAGCTATTAATGCATCAATCACAAAATGGTCATTTTTGGTTGGCTGTGCATGATTCGATGGGTCACTTATTATCATAATAGCTGAGCAAGTTAAATTGATGGTTGAAGATTAATTACACAAAGTCATTTGGATTCAGGATTTTCCCTATTCTTCCTTCCCTATCTCCCTCATTTTCAGCCCCTATTAATTCTATTTCTCTTTTTTATAATAATATTCTTTAGATGGATTCAGAGAAAAAGGCAAAGGGTAGAATAGAGTTAATTATGAGAAAAGAGCAACACATTTTTGACAGAAGTCGGGAAGAAATTGTAGTGTTTTAAACAAACGAAATCTGAAGTGTCTGTATAATCATTGGTCTGAAATGAAGAGAATTTTTTGTGGATTAGAAAAAGATGAAAAATTCTTACTGCTTGTAATATTTATCTTTTGTAACTCTTATATTTGTCAGCCTGTGGTCTTATTATAGATTTTTTTCATGTACTTAGACTAACTGCTAAAGCAATCTGAATAATGGTTTGATTGTCCAGAGTGTCTGTACCTTGTTTTACAGTATTTTCTATAATTAAAATTTATAAAATACCTGCATTTTGCAGTTTGTTTGGGGCCAGTGATTATTTTTATGTGAACTTAAAAATATCAAATTTCAACAATATCAATGTAATTTTGCTTTAGGTACATTCAGATATTTTCTAAATAAGAGGCACAGTGGAAAAATAGGTGTATACTATATTTATTATGACAACATTGGAAGAGACTGTTGAAAAGGAAGCAGGAAGTTTGAAAATGTCTTGATTATGTTTCCTTAAATATTTGTTCAGAAGATGCATCAAGTTCCAATATGTTAAAGCTATTAAAATATAACCCCCCCCCCCCAGGAGTTTTGCAGAATTTCTAACTACATTTTTACCTTTTCCATTCAGAAGTGTAAATTTGCATGTTATGAGACTACATACTAAATAATTATGTTAAAGTAGAAAACCAAAGGCAAAGTTTTGTGGCATGGATCACAGATTTTGTACATATTAAGTTGTTGATGGAATTAGAGACACAATGGAATTAGTGTATGAGCCTCATTCACTACACCTTGATGATTTCTGAAGGAAGTGATCCAGACTCCACAAATTCTTGTGAAAGAGCAAGAGAATATATTTCAGTTCATAAGTTTAAAATGAACCTTGTTGTATATTTACATTTCTTTTGCTTAAGATAACTGAACTGTGTTTTCAAAGGTAGATTGAGAATCTCTCTGTTTTATAATCAAATTTCTAGCAAATGGACCAAGGGCAAGACTTTTACCCAGAAAAAAGTAAATATCATTCAAGCAAATTGGTAAAATTCCTATGACTTTGTTTATTCTTTCCCTCATTTAAAATTCAGTAATTTTAAAATGTTTTGGAAATGTCAACTGGGCATTTTTTTTTGACTGAGGAATTTCTGTCTGGGAGTGCCAAGTTTATTATAGCAGGAAGGCCCTGAGTTACAGCCTTGCTCAGGTGACCTTTGGGTCCTTATTTGCAAAATGAGGTCATTGAAATAAGAACCCTCCACAGTCCCTTTCTGGCATTCTGGGCTGACTTGCTCTTTAAGTTTTTAAGTGGGATGATTTTGGAAAATTAAGGAAACTTCCGAGGGTGGTTAGTTTCTTTAGATCTTTTGGTCTCAATCTCAGACCAAAAAATGTAGATTTTTGCTTTAGAGCTTTGTTCTTTTGGTGAACTTATATTTTTGTTACAAATTAATTTTTCAAAATTTTAAAAATTACACTTAACATTTACTATTATATTAGTTTCAGGTGGACACCATAGTGGTTACACATTTATATAACTTATGATGTGATCCCCTGGTAAGTCTAGTATCCTCCTGTCACCATAAATAGTTACTACAATATTATTGATTATATCCCCTGTGCTGTACTTTATATCCCAATGACTATTTTGTAACTGCCATTTTTCTATGAATTAATTTTTTCCTCTCTCAAGCTTCCTTTTGGAACCAAAGCAAACCTAACTTCTCTCTTTATTCTTCTAAATCCCTCTCATTCTTGAATTTTTCAGAAATTGTTATTACTATTGTATTCTAATTCAACCTTAGGAGAGAAGCATGAATTAGCAGAAGAATAACAATTTAAGAGAAAAATCTATGATTTGTTGTTACAGCTTTTTGATATATTTTGTTGCTAAAGACATGAGCAGTTTGTAGCAAATTGGGACGACAGTCATGAATTTGGCCTAAAACAGATTTTGTATATTCTGATCTCTATATTCATATTAATCATTTTGGTTTATTATGGAAATTTATCAGTTTTCAATTATAAGGAAATACATACTAGAAATGGAGCTAAAATAAATCCAGGAAGTTTTATCAATTTTCAAAATATTATTTATAGTACTGTCTTATCCATGGTATCACTTTCATGGCTTCAGTTTTTTTTGTTTTTGTTTTTAAATTTTATTATTGTTTAAAATATTATAGATGTCTCTTTTTCTCCCCAATGACCCGTTCCACCCCGTTCCTTCCCCCTCCCCAGTCCCTCTCCCCACCATTGTCTATGGCCTTAGGTTGTGTATATATGCACATAAATTCTGTGGTTATTCTCTCCCCCTCCACCCACCCACCCTCCTCCATCCCTCTGACATTCATCAGTCTCATCTATGCTTCCATGTCATTGAATCTATTCTGTTCATCAGTTTATTAAGTTCTTTAGATTCCACGTATAAGCAAGATCTTGTGATATTTGTCTTTTGGTGCCTGGCTTATTTCACTTAGCATAATATTCTCCAGGTCCATCCATACTGTCCCAAAGGGTATGAGATTCTACTTCTTTACAGCTGCGTAATGTTCCATGATGTAAATGTCCCACAGCTTTTTAATCGACTCATCTACTGATGGGCACTTGGGCTATTTCCAGATTTTAGCTATTGTAAACTGTGCCGCTATGAACATCAGGGTACATATATCCTTTCTGATGAATGTTTCAGGATTCTTAGAAAACATTCCTAGGAGTAGAATCACTGGGTCAAATGGCCGCTCCATTTCTAATTTTTTGAGGAACCTCCATACTGTTTTCCATAGTGATTGCACCAGTCTGCATTCCCACCAGCAGTGCACTAGGGTTCCCCTGTCTCCACACCCTCGCCAGCACATGTTGTTTGTTGATTTGTTGATGGCAGCCATTCTGACAGGTGTGAAGTGATACCTCATTGTGGTTTTAATTTGCATCTCTCTGATGATTAGCGACGTAGAGCATTTTCTCATGTGTCTCTTGGCCATCTGTATGTCCTCTTTGGAGAAGTGTCTATTTAAGTCCTTTGCACATTTCTTAATTGGGTTGTTTGTCTTCTTCTTGCTGAGTGCTATGAGTTCTTTGTACACTTTGGCAATTAGCCCCTTATCAGATTCATCCTTGGCAAATATGTTTTCCCAGACCGTGGGGTTCCTTTGTATTTTGAGGCTGTTTTCTTTTGCTGTGCAGAAGCTTTTTAGTTTGATGTAGTCCCATATGTTTATTTTTTCTTTTGTTTCTCTTGCCCTAGGAGATGTATCAGTGAAAAGTCCACTACATGGGATATCTGTGACTTTACTGCCTATGTTTTCTTTCAGGATTTTTATGGTTTCGTGACTTACATTTAAGTCTTTTATCCATTTTGAGTTTATTTTTGTGTATGGTGAAAGTTGACGGTCGAGTTTCATTCTTTTGCATGCATCTGTCCAATTTTCCCAGCACCACTTATTGAGGAGACTTTCCTTACTCCATTGGATACTCTTGCCTCCTTTGTCAAATATTAACTGACCATAATGGCTTGGGTCTATTTCTGGGGTCTCTGTACTGTTTCATTGATCTATATGCCTGTTGTTGTACCAATACCAGGCCATTTTGATTACAGTGACTTTGGAATATAGTTTGAAGTCTGGTAATATGATCCCTCCCACTCCGGTCTTTTTTCTCAGGATGGCTGCAGCTATTCGGGGTCCTTTTTGGTTCCATATAAATTTTCGAAATGTTTGTTCTAGGTCTGTGAAATATGCTGTTGGTATTTTCATAGGAATTGCATTAAATTTATAAGTTGCTTTGGGTAGTATAGACATTTTAATGATATTAATTCTTCCAATCCATGAGCATGGTACCTTGTTCCACTTGTTTAAATCTTCCTCTATTTCTTTTTTCAGTGTCACGTAGGTTTCTGAGTATAGGTCTTTTACATCCTTGGTTAAGTTTATTCCTAGGTATCTTATTTTTTTAGTTGCAATGGTAAATGGTATTGCATTTTTAGTTTCTCTCTCTGAAAGTTCATTTTTGGTGTATAAGAATACCATTGATTTCTGGATGTTGATTTTGTATCCAGCTACCTTGCCAAATTCGTTTATCAAATCTAGTAGTACTTTGATGGAGTCTTTAGGGTTTTCTATGTACAATATCATGTCATCTGCAAATAATGACAGTTTTATTTCCTCCTTTCCAATTTGGATACCTTTTCTGTTTTCCTCCTATCTGATGGCTATGGGGAGGACTTCCAGTACTATGTTGAATAAGAGTGGTGAAAGTGGACATCCCTGTCTTGTTCCGGTTTTTAATGGAAATGGTTTTAGCTTTTGCCCATTGAGTATGATGTTGGCTGTAGGTCTGTCGTATATGGTCTTTATTATGTTGAGGTATGTTCCCTCTATTCCCACTTTGCTGAGAGTTTTTATCAGAAATGGATGCTGGATTTTGTCGAATGCTTTATCTGCGTCTATTGATATGATCATGTGATTTTTGTCCTTCATTTTGTTTATGTGATGTATCACATTTATTGATTTCAGGATGTTATACCAGCCTTGCATCCCTGGAATAAATCCCACTTGGTCATGATGTATGATCTTTTTAATGTATTGCTGGATCCAGTTTGCTAGTATTTTAGTGAGGATTTTAGCATCTATGTTCATCAGGGATATTGTCCTGTAATTTTCTTTCTTTGTAGTATCTTTATCTGGTTTTGGGATTAGGGTGATGCTGGAGTCATAAAAAGAGTTTAGGACTTTTCCCTCCTCTTGAATTTTCTGGAATAGTTTGAATAGAATAGGTGTTAATTCTTCTTTGAATGTTTGGTAAAACTGGCCTGTAAATCCATCTGGTCCAGGACTTTTGTTTGCTGGGAGTTTTTTGATTACTGCTTCAATTTCATTAGTTGTTATCAGTCTATTCAGGTTTTCTCCCTCTTCTTGATTCAGCCTTGGATGGTTGTATGCTTCTAGGAATTTGTCTATTTCCCCTATGTTATCCAATTTGTTGGCATACAGTTGTTCATAATATTTTCTTACAATCCTTTGTATTTCTGTTGGATCAGTTGTTATATCCCCTCTTTCATTTCTGATTTTATTTGGGTCCTCTCTCTTTGTTTCTTAGTGAGTCTGGCTAAAGGTGCATCAATCTTATTTACCTTTTCAAAGAACCAGCTCTTGGTTTCATTGATTTTTTGTATTGTTTCTTTAGTCTCTATGTCATTAATCTCTGCTCTGATTTTTATTATTTCCTTCCTTCTACTTCCTCGGGGCTTTTCTTGCTGTTCTCATTCTAGTTCTTTTAGTTGTTGTGTTACATGGTTCATTAGATCTTTTTCTTGTTTCTTGAGATAGACCTGTAATGATATGAATTTTCCTCTCAAGACTGCTTTCGCCGTGTCTCATAGGTTTTTGGTTGTTGTCTGTTCATTTTCTTTACTTTCCATGAAGTGTTTGATTTCTTCCTTGATCTCCTTGGTAACCCATTCATTGTTTAATAACATGCTATTTAGCCTCCATGTGTTTGAATATTTTTGAGTTTTTTTATAGTGGTTGATTTGTAGTTTCATGGCATTGTGATCCGAGAAGATGCTTGATATGATTTCAGTCTTCTTATATTTGTAGTGACTTGCCTTCTGCCCTAACATGTGGTCTATTTTTGAGAATGTTCCATGTGCACTTGAGAACAATGTGTTTTCTGCTGCTTTGGGGTGAAATGTTCTATAAATGTCAATTAAATCCATTAGGTCTAGTGATTCATTTAAGGTCTGTGTTTCCCTGTTGATTTTTGTCTTGATGATTTGTCCAGTGTTGACAGTGGGGTGTTAATGTCCCCCACTATGATTGTGTTGCTGTTAATCTCCCCTTTGAAGTCCCTCAAGAGATTTTTTATATATTTAGGTGCTCCTGTATTGGGTGCATAAATGTTCATAAAGGTTATTTCCTCCTGTTGGATTGATCCCTGTAGTAATATGTAGTGACCATCTTTGTCTCTTGTTATGGTCTTTATTTTGAAGTCTGTTTTGTCAGAAATCAGAATTGCTACTCCAGCTTTCTTTTCCTTTCCATTTGCATGGAATATTTTACTCCACCCCTTCACTTTTAGCCTGTGTGAGTCTTTTGTTCTCAGGTGGGTCTCTTGTAGACAGCATATATTTGGGTCCTGTTTTCTTATCCATTCAGCTACCCTTTGTCTTTGGATTGGACCATTTATTCCATTTACATTTAAGGTTACTATTGATATGAACTTATTTAATGCCATTTTTCCCCTTCATGCTCATGTACCTTTCTCTCACTATTCCTTCTTTTTCTTAAAGCATTCCTTTTAGCATTTTTTGCAATGCTGATTTGGTGGTACCGAACTCTTTTAGCCTTTTTTTGTCTGGGAAGGTTTTTATTTCACCTTCAAATTTAAATAATAGCCTTGCTGGATAAAACAATCTTGGTTGCATGTTCTTGCTTTTCATTACTTGCAGAACTCCATGCCACTCCCTTCTGGGCTGAAGAGTCTCTGTTGATTAATCAACTGTCAGCCTTATGGGGGTTCCCTTGTAGGTCACTGCTTGTCTCTCTCTTACAGCCCTTAATATTTTCTCTTTGTCCTTCACATTTTCCATTTTAATTATGATGTGTCTCAGAGTGGGTGTCTTTGGGTCCCTCTTGTTTGGAACCCTCTTTGCTTCCTGAACTTGTGTGGCTTTCTCCTTCTCCAGCCTAGGGAAGTTTTCTATAATTATTTCTTCCACCAAGTTCTCTATCCCTTGCTCTCTTTCCTCCCCCTCTGGCTCTCCTATAATGTGAATAGTGTTTCCCTTCATGTTGTGCCAAAGTTCCCTTAGACTGTCCTCATGCTTTTTAATTGTTTTTTTTTTTTTTTTTTTGCTGCTCTGATTGTGTGATTTTC
Source organism: Miniopterus schreibersii (assembly GCF_964146895.1). Lineage (NCBI taxonomy): Eukaryota > Metazoa > Chordata > Mammalia > Chiroptera > Miniopteridae > Miniopterus > Miniopterus schreibersii. The sequence goes on along the minus strand of NC_138101.1, from coordinate 110,924,955 downwards.
TCTACTTTGTCTTCTAAGTCACTTATTCTATCCTCTGCTTCATTGAGCCTGCTTTTAATTCCTTCCAGTGTATTCTTGATATCAGATACAGCATTCTTTATCTCTGTCTGAGTTGTATTTATGGTATGTATCTCTTTTTTCATGTTTTCACTAAGGTTCTCAATCTTATTATCTATAGCCTTCTTAAGTTCCTTGAATATCTTCATCATCAATACTCTGAACTCCGTTTCTGATACCTTGCTCAACTCCATCTCATCAACGTCTTTTTCTGGTGATGTTTCCTTTTCTTTAATTTGGGGGTTGTTTCTTTGTCTCCCCATTTTGGTAGGTCTTAGTGTTTATAGCTATATATTAGATATATTTGCTGTGTCCCAGTCTTGTGGGGTGGGATTTTGTCTTCTGGGTCCAGTGGAGCCCAGAGGTGTATATTGTTGTTAATAGTGGTGAAAATTTAGAAAATAATAATAAACTAAAATGTAAAAATTAGAGAAGCTACTGGGAGATAACATAAGCAGAGAAAAGATTCTGAAAGAAGGGCCCCAGCACAAAATTAAGGGAGAGAATAGGTACAGGATAATAGTTGAAAATGAGAAAACAAAAATACAATAAAGAGGATAAGAGAAACTAACAATCGGACAGGAAAACAGAAGGGGGAAAAATGAAAGAATGAAAGAAAAGTAGAAAAAGAAAGAAGAAAAAGAACAAAAAAGTTATGCCAATGGATGAAGAGGAGAGAGAGAGATAAAGCCCAGGCAGGCAGGGAGTCTGGTAAGAGATTTGGAGGAAACTATAGAGGAAAGCAGTAAACTTGGTTATAATGATAACGTCCCAGTCATTAAGCAGGGATATCAAGAAAGTCTTGATAGTAGAAGCAAGGATAAAACAAAACAAAGGAAATAATGAAAACAAAACCAAAAACAAGTTAAGCAAGACAAGATTCTTTAAAAAAAAAAATTTAGTTAAAAAAAGTTAAAAAAAAATTAAAACAGAAAAAGAAGAAAAAGAAAGATTTTTATAAATTTAAAAAAGAAGAAAAAATAAATTTTCTCCCCTTTCTCTTCTTCCTAAGCAAAAAAGAGAAAAAATAAACAAACCCACAAACAAAAAAACCCCCAAAACCAAAAAAAAAAACACCCCAAAACCAAACAAAAGAAAAAAACAGCAGAGAAAAAGGTAGTCAGTCAGGTGTGTTTCTTCTGGGCAGCTTATGTTGTCTGAGGGTCACTGTTTTTTGTGATTTCAGTTCTCCTGGGAGGTACTTGTGTATCACCCAATGTGAGGAGCCGTCTAGATTTGGCTCTGGTGTCTTAAGGTAAATGGTTGTTCTGAGCCTCTCTGTGGGCCACCTCTTCTTGTCAGCTATTTTGCAACCTTGTAGTTGCCTGGCCTTTCTCCAGAGTCTTCTGTAGAGTCTTTAGGGTACAGGGTGGCTAGTGTAGCCCAGGGTATCACTCCCGTTAGAGGTGTCGCTGTCGGGTGCTCACTCTGCGGGAGTTAGTCTCTGCTCCACAGCCAGCTCCTCAGTCCCTACCCTGTCCTCTGATTCTAGCTCCCCAGGCTCTGTCCTGCTGCAGCTTCAGATTGATTTCCGCCTGTTGCCTTTTCTGTATCGGCCGTTTCAGCAGCCAGGGCCCAGTGGGTTTAATTAAGAACACATTCTGGTGGGGCCCTTTGCCTGCCCGGCCCCAGCAGGGGTTTTCAGCATTTCCTCAATTTCCCAAACAGCAGTCCCCAAGAGTCTTATTCTTGCAGAGTCCTCCTATGAGCCGTTCTCCCTTCCCCCTCAGGACTGTGCCCTGTGGATGTGTCTGGGGCTTCAGTGAGCTGGACCCACCCCTTTCCTATTGGGGGTGCTGCTCCTGGCTGCAAGAGAGGCCGGCCGGCTCCGCCCCTCCCTGCTCAGCTCTGGTTGACTGGTTGCACCAGTCCTGCCCCTCAGACCGTCTACCATGCAGACCCCAATGGCAGCCTCAGCTGGTCTGTCCCTGTAGTGCACACTGGGAAGGTGGGAACCGGTTCGGAAATCAAACTCACAAAAGCACAAAGCAACACACAGGTAGAGAGTCTGCCCTGCAAGGTCCCACCGCCCTTGCTCCAAGGCACCCAGCGGGAGGAGTCCCAAAGACAGCTCCACGCAGCTCTCCACACCGCTGGTCTGAGCAAAGCTGGAGCGGCTTCACATGCCACCACGGGGCCCCTCAGGGCCGGTCGCAGATCCCAGCCTCTTGGCACCCGGAGCTCAGGGCGGGAGGACACCCTCAGGGCTGGTTGCAGAACCCAGCCTCCCCGCACCGGGAGCTCAGGGCGGGAGGGCTCCTCCCCTCCCCCGCGCCCGCCAGATTCAGTGCTTTCTGGGGCTCAAAAACAGTGCCCCACAGGGAGGCAGAGGGTCCCTGTGTGTGGGTGCTCAGCGCAGTCCTCTGGTCCCTCACTACTTGGGTGCCACAGGTCTTGGGACAGCCTTCCCTATGGTCGGCACCCCGAGCACCAGACGCTTGGTCGCAGCGGCCCCTAGAGGCTTTGTTTCCTAGGAAGGCGCTGTCTCCTCCCGGACTCACTGCTCCCCTGGGTCCCTCTGCTCTGTGCATGGGGCCCTCCTTCCCCTCTCTGCTCCGGGTGTGGGATCCCCACTTTTGGATGCCGTCTGCAGGGCTTTGCAGCCTCCAAGCCTTCAGGCTCAGAGCCCAGCACAGGCTTCATGGGGGACTCCCCCTTCTTACAGCCCCCCTCTCTTACTGGACTTCATGATGGTTCCTTAGTGCTCCCCACTCACACTTCGTCCACTCAGGTATGTTTCTCTGTTTTTTTTTTTCCAAGCTGGTTACGTAGGATTTTAGGAGGAAATCAAGTCCATGGCTGCAGCGGGGGCGCTGCTGCTTCTCACAGGGCCGCCATCTTCCTCTGACCTCATGGCTTCAGTTTGCCTGCAGTCCAAAAATATTAAATGGAAAATTCCAGAAATAAGCAACTCATAAGTTTTAAATTGCCCACCATTCTGAGTGCGTAGTGAAATCTCCCTTCTGCTCTGTCCTGCCCAGGACATTAGTCATTCTGTTGTCCAGCCTATCCTAGCTGTATATGCTCCCTACCCATTAGTCACTTAGTAGCTCTCTGGGTTAGCAGATCCACTGTCTTGGTATTACAGTGCTCATGTTCAAGCAACCTTGATTTTATTTAAGAATGACCCCAAAGTGTAAGAGTAGTGATGCTGGCAATTCAGATATGCCAAAGAGAAGTCATAAAGTGCTACCTTTGAGTGAAAATGTGAGTACAGTACAAGAAGATGTTTTGAGAGAGAGAAATATCACATTAATATAACTTTTATTATAGTATATTTCTATCATTGTTTTATTCATTATTGTTGTCAATCTCTTGCTGTACCTAATTTATAAATTAAACTTTATCCTAGATCTATATGTATAGGAAAACACATAATATATACAAGTTTCAATACTTTCCGTAGTTTTAGGCATATGGGGGAGTACTATACCAGGAATATTTAGAAAATTGCATGTAAAAGTAATGTGTTTGCTACTTACAGACTCACAACAGATTGCATGTTCACTGTGCATGATGAATTACCTCATTGTCTGAAGTAGCTGCTTAAATTAAAATGGTTTATTTTGTACTCACATTTTATTTTTGATAAATTTAGTACAATTTCATTTTTTCTCCTTCCTTACTATGCTGGGAACTGATCTGTTGAAACCAGTGATTAGCATTTACTGTGTCTTTTAAACATGAGCATATCCTAGAATCAGACCTTTAACTGTGAGAATTCCAATACACAAATTGAGCCGACCCAACGTACAGCCTTCTTGATCATCGGAGAACTTGGACAGGAGGAAATTCCAATGCTTTTGTTGTCTTTAGAAAGGATGTAAGGTGAATAGTGACGGCATGATCTCCCTTACTCCTCAGTAAAAGGTTTGTTCTCAGAATTAATTCAGCATTGACCTATTGCTGCATGACTTACATCTGTCAGTTTAATACTGATGGACCATGCTTTGGGTTCATGAATAGCCATTTGGAAAACTCCCAGAGTAAAAAAATAAAACACTTATTTTTATATTATACCATTAGCCATTATTCCATGGCCCTTTCACCAATTTAGAAATTATACAGATCAGTATGATGTTTATTTCGGTTCAGAACTTATTTACAGATCTGTTATTCTGCAATAAAAACTTACTTGAGGAATGCCAACCATGTGGTCTTTCTGCATGGACTTAGGAAGCACTTAGAACACTTAGACAAAATGGTCATTTCATCTCAGTTGCAATCGTTTAGTTTAGTCCATCACTACAATATCATGTAGAAGTTCTAACATGATGTGGATGTTGCTGTGCTTCTGGAGATGAGTGCATTCTTTACCCTGTGGTATTCCAGCTTACTGCTATATCTTCTGACTTTGGCAGACAATTAAAACATACACAGGAATTACTTTTGTAGGCATTTATTTTCTTCTTCGCACGTAGGAATTAAATAAATGCCCATTATTTTTGGCTCTGGTATTGATACTTTTTTTAGTGAAATATAAGAATAATTCTGTGTTTTAGCTTTACCTGCTTTTTCTTCCAACAAGACATTTATGAAGCCTAAGGAATTTCCTGAAATTAAAATTAAGAAGTGAAAGGTGTGGCCCATTCATTCATTCATTCATTCAATAAATATTTATTGAGGACCTATTATATTCCAGACACTCTTTTAGGTTCCAGGGGACACAGAGAGGGGCAAAAGCAAGCATGGCCTAGGCTCATGGAACCTTTAGTTGGTACTTAACAGGGAAAAGAATGTCCCTGAAAAACATCAACCTAATTAACTATGATTTTCAGGAAAGCAGAATAAATTAATCAATTAGCTAGAAATAACCTAGGGAAAAGGTCACAAAGCAATGCAGTTAGGAGTGGAATAGTTAGGCTGGATTCAACCAAATAATCTAATTTTCATCAAAGACTATTGAGCAACTGGTATGCTCCAAGCACTGTGCCATCTGCTGGGGATATAAAAATGCACAAGACACAGCCCTTGCTCTTGGTTTAATGGTCTGCTCTCACTGTCTTGAACTTCTTAGTAATTTATCTCTGAGTATGTAAGTGATGCCTGATGGGACAATGGAGGTGGTGTGAGGAGAGGAGGTTCTGGCACTTTCCCTGTGCACCCTGCTCCTCATCGCCCAGTGGCACTTTTCATCCTTGATGCCCACAGATAGGGTTCATGAGTGCCCGTGATACATGAGGGTGCAGCAAAGCTGCTGACAGTCTCAGAGGCCATTCTTTCCATTCCAACCAGAATTAGCTTTGAAAGCAGAAAGAAGGCAATGGCATGCCAAGAAATAGGAATGACGGAGAGCCTGTTATACTCTTTCTTACTCATGTTAATTCCCGTAATTAGCAAAACACAATGTACTCTAAGATGTCCCTTGTGTGTGTTATGTGGGCCCTCTTTTTGTAATTGAGCCTTGATTGCTCTTGGCCTATTAGTGCATGGGAACCACACTCAGGCTTGCTGACATTGAGGCCTCACTTCCAACACAGTGTGCAAGCTGCTGCGCAGGTATTGAAAACATGAAGTGAAATTACCTCGGCAGGGTTTGGTTCCTGCTGATATCACCTGTGGATATGCTGCTTGTGAAGATTATTGGATCCTGCTCTCTAGTTGTCTGAAGCTGGCCACTGGGTGTATTGGTTCTGGGCCTCTTTGCAGGGACTCTGATTCAGGCTAATGTCAGTCTGTCTTTGGCCCTGGGCAACCTGTTTGTATTTATCAGTAATCCACAGCTTGTGGCTCCCTCTGCTGGGCCTGGGTGTGTGTGGCTAGGACCAAGCTGTGCACCAAGGTCTGGTTTTACTAGTACCAGGCCCAGATGCAGGAAAGCAAAAGTCTCAAACACCCAGAAATCCACCCCTGGCTGCTGGCTGTCAGTTAGGCTCAGTCATTTGAAGAGCTTCATGCTGTATTCCTCAACAGGATGTAAGCTTCACTGGGTGGGGTGAGAGGGATTCCAGTGGGTGTGTTAATTATTCCCCCAGGCTGGTGCTGTAGAAGGGGATAACTCTGCCTGAGAAAGATGGCTTCTGCAGTATGGGGGAATGACTCAGCACAGGAATTGTGGGGTCTGACTTCTGAGCTCACTCCCCAGAGCCACCAACACCAGACTCTCCTCATGTAGCTCCAGTTCACTTTACCCTCCCTTTGCTGGAGCCCAGGGTGAGTGAATGGAAATGAAACTTTGTGCATTGACCCTTTAAGGGTGCCTGCATTTTTAGCCATCTCTCCCTGTTGGATAGAAACCCTGCTACTTTTCACAGCCAGATATTATGTGGGCACCTTTCTCAGTTCTGGTGCTTTGGGTTGGGGAGCCCAGCTTGGGGCTTAGCCTCCACACTATTTTTTTTTTTAATGTATATATCTTTATTGATTTCAGAGAGAGGAAGGGAGAGAGAGAGAGAGAGAGAGAGAGAGAGAGAGAGAGAGAGAGAGAGAAAGTTAGTTAATTGGCTGCTTCCTGCATGCTCCCTGCTGGGGATCAAGCCAGCAGCCCAGCATGTTCCCTGACCAAGAATCAAATGGGGGTGGGTGGAGGGGTGGAGGGAGGGGTGGGGGAGTGTCTCCTGGATCCTAGGTTGATGCTCAACCACTGAGCCATGCCCAGCTGGGCTAGCCTCCACACTTCTCAGGGAACTCCCTCCAGCTATTTTATCCCTTCAGAATTTTAGCTGCTGCTAGTGGGTACCCAATCAGCACTCTCAATCCTCTGACCTCCTACCAGAGTCGATGTGGCCTCCTCAGTAAATCCTTGGTTATAAGGCTTCTCTCCAACTAGTGTTCAGTTGGTTATTCTATACTTTAATTGTAATTCCAGTTTGGTATTGCTCTTCTTAAAAACAGCTTTCACCAAACTATATCTATATGGTCTATTGTAATAGATCATAAAATCATATATAAGCTTGCTAAGGTTGCTATAGTTTCTTCTGAGGCCTCTCTCCTTGGCCTGCAGATGACCATTTTCTCTCTGTCTCCTCATAAAGTCTTTTCTCTGTACCTGTTAACCTGTTTATGTCTAAGTTTCTTCTTTTTATAAGAACACCAGTCATATTGGATTAAGGCCACCATAATGACCTCATTTTAAACTAAATTACCTCTTTAAAGATTCTATATTCAAATGCAGTCACATGCTGAGGTACTGGGAATTAGGACTTAAACATATGAATTTTTGGGGGAACACAATTCAGGACATAACAATATATAAATAATATCAATTTTGTTTTTGGTGAAGAGCTCCACCACTCTCAAAACTCTTAGCAGAATTCTGCTTTGACTTATGATATGAAACTTGTTCTTATTTGTAAAATAGAAATAGTTTCCTACCTTTTTTTTTTACTAAGTCACTGTGAGAGTGGTCCACAGAAAAAAAATTAAATACCTTATATTAGAAGATGATCCAAAGACATTTAGTGTGCTGTAAGATCCTTTAATAAAAACCTTTAAATAAAATTTCCATACTGGCAAGTGTTAATTATAATTATATTGTATTATTTTTCCTGCCATGAGCACATTTATGACAAAGTTGAAGCTCCCTAAGCACATTCTCCATGCCAGAACATAGAGAGCTGACTTAAGGAAACAGAGGTAAGGGATTCAACATACACACATTAGTGTTTTTTTAAAACCTCACCCAAGGATATTTTTTCCATTGCTTTTCAGAGAGAGTGGAAGGTATAGAGAGAGAAGCATCAATGTGAGAGAGACACATCAATTGGTTGCTTCCTGCATGCCTCCAGACCATGGCAAGGATCAAGCCTGCAACCAAGGTATGTGCCTTTGGTCAGAATCAAACACGGGAGCCTTCAGTCCTCAGGCTGACACTAACCACTGAGAAAACTGGCCAAGGCCATATATTAGCTTTTTTAATTCATCAGAAATATGAGTTCTGAGATCTTATGCCTGTCACTTTCTGTCTTCAGAAACCTGGGAGCTTATGTTCAAACTCCACATTTGAAATTTGGAGAATAAGGTTTCTAGTGTTATGCTTGAATTGTGTAGTTGAGAACTTTCATATAAAATATCTATATTCAGTTGGATAGCATGGGGTTTGTCTAAAGCAAGTAATGCCTCCTAACTTTGAGAAGATGTGCAAATCTGGGTTGTGAGAATTCTCTACACAAGAGGAAGGAAACTTAGTGGTATTACTTGATTTATGTGCTAGAAAAAGAAAGACCTTGTCAAGTTATGATAATTGATCTAAATTGACAAAAATGGCTTTTTGTGAAGCAATGACTGTGTTGGACCTCAGAAGAAGAGTTAGTATTTCTGATGCATATCCTCTGTAACTTTCTGTGCCTGTTGTGACTATTCTAAACTCTGGCTTGTGTTTCCTCTTGCTGAGATCACTGCCAAAGCCCTTCACTTGCTGCCCCACTCATCCAGCCAGCAGAGATCTGATTACACTATTTCCCCTACGTATCTTTGAAACCCTTGAATGACTCCCCCATTCCTTAGAGACTTAAGTTAATTTTCTATGCTTGGTGTTCAAGTTCCTTTGTCTCTAGGCCTCCCCTCCAGTTCTTACTTTCTTCACCTGTGAACCTTGAGATCTAACCCTATAGGTCTGCTCGCTGTTGCTCTGACACATTTCTACTCCCTTTCCTCTGTGCCTCTATTTAAGCTATCTTTGAGGGAGTTGTCTCCTTCCCACCTTGTAACCTGTCAGATCCACTACTTTAATTCCAAATTCTGCTCCTCCTCCCCAGGACTTCCTAGGTGACCTCAACATGGCTGAACTTCATTACCTTCTGTACATCTTGCTATTCATTTTGTATCCAAGCATTCATTTATGTGTCAGTTTTTCTCCAGAATAAGACCCAAAAGGGTAGAACTGTGTCTCATTCATGGGTCATTTGTTCTCCTATAGAAACCCCAAAGTGTTTCTTTGTTCAGAGGACACCCTCAACAAATACTGAAATGAATAATTGGTACCATCTCTAACTATAAATGATGACACTTTACACCATCTGTAAAGGTTTGGGGTTCTGTGGAGCTGTGGAGTCTGAAACAGTAACCACAGTGAACTGGGATATGGAGGTGTTCTAAGGTTGGGCTGATTCTCAGAATGGATTTCCAGTTTAGGCTGTTCCACTTGTTGCTAATTATGATAATGAATGAACTGCTGATATGACTTTCTTATTGCACTTGGCAGTTTTCATAGATGATTGTTAATATCAGTAATCATAACAAAGTAGAATGGTGGTCTCTCAGATGCACTGGTTTGTTTGGGAAATCTTGATCTAGTTGGATATACAGTGTGGAACTTTCACAGTCACAGTTCATGATGGGCCATGGATTCTGATGTAATTTCTGCATATGATTCGACATGCGTTGTTCTAATTGAATATTTCTTTCTATAGAATTCAAATATGGCAGATCCACATGAAACTTTCCATGATTTCAGCATAAAATTAGTTCTATTTATAGAGTATTTTGTGGGCAGAATATACATGGACTGAAGACACTGTATTTACCAAATATTAAGGTATATTTTGGCTTTTGTCTTCCCCCCCTGAGTTTACTTTGATATCCTTAAGTATACAATTTTTTACTTATATGTACAGGCTTATTTCTCATTACTCTTTCTAGAGCTGTCAAATTAATTTACTCACTTTACTAAGAACAGTCTAGAATAATTTTGCTCATCTCACCTGGCCTGTGTGTCCTTATCCTCCTTTTATCTGTTTCTATTGTGTCTATGTTATTTTGTTATTCCTAATAGGGTTTAATTTTGTTTTCTCCCTTTGCTTGGTGTTTTATCCATTTTGAAATTCCCCCTAAGAACGAAAGTTTGCTTGTGTTTTTCTTTATTGATTTTTTTGTTTTCTTTTTTATTGATTTATCTCTCAATATATTTATTATTTTCTTCCTTCTGATTTCTTTAGATGTGTCTGTGATCTTCTTTCTAGTTACCTTTATTCATAAAAACTTATTTATGGCATTATTGAGATATAATTTACATACTATGATTCATCCATAATTCAAAGATTTTTAAGCAAACATATAGAGTTGTGCAATCACCACCACAATCTAGTTTTAGAACTTTTTAATCATCCCCCAAATTTTCTTCAAGTCCTTTTACAATCAATCTTGCTCCAAACCATAGGCAACCACTGATCTACTTTCTTTCTCTAATAAATTTGCCTTTTCTGGACATTGTCTATAAATAGAATTATACAATATATTAGTCTATTGTGTCTGGCTTCTTTCACTTACCTTAATGTTTTTGAAGTTCATCCATTTGTACCATATTTTGTCAAATATTTGAACAATATTTTGTACTTATTCATTGATTAATAATATTTAATTATATTACTTTGTTTACTCCTTCAGTGGTTGATGATTATTTGTATTGTAGTCTTTAGCTATTATGACTACTGCTGCTATGAACATTGATGTACAAGTATTGGTATAGACATGTGTTTCAATATCTATTGGGTATATTCCTAAGAGTGCAACTGTTAAATTACATGGTAATTTTCTAAGTTTAAAAAAAACTGCCAAACAGTTTTCCAAAGTGTCTGCACCATTTTACATTCCCATCAGCAGTGAATGAGGGTGTCAGTTTTCTACAACCTCACCAACACTGTGTATTGCCTGTGTTTTTAAAATATTGTCATTCTAAAGAATGTATAATATTACTTTTAATGTGGTTTTAATGTGCATTTCTGGAATGTTTAATGATGTTATGCCCCCTTTAATGGGTTTATTTTTATCTACATGTGCTCTTTGGTTTAATATCTATTTCAGTCTTTTTGCCCATTTAAAAATTGATTACTTCTTATATTAAGTTGTAGGAGTTCTTTATCTTTTCTAGATACAAGTCATTAACCAGATATATAATTTTAAAAAATCTTCTCTGTCTATAGATCATCTTTTCATTTACTGATTTGTGTCTTTAAAACCAAATATATATATTTTAAATTTTATATTTGTTTAAAACATTACAGATGTCCCTTTTTCTCCCCAATGACCTGTTCCCCCCACCCCATTCCTCTCCCCAGTCACTCTCCCCACCATTGTCCATGTCCTTGGGTTGTGCATATATGCATATAAATTCTTTAGTTACCCTCTCCCCCTCCACCCACCCACCCTCCTCCATCCTTCTGACATTCCTCAGTCTGATCTATGCTTCCATGTCATTGAATCTATTCTGTTCATCAGTTTATTAAGTTTTTTAGATTCCATGTATAAGCGAGATCATGTGATGTTTGTCTTTTGCTGCCTGGCTTATTTCACTTAGCATAATATTCTCTAGGTCCATCCACACTGTCCCAAAGGGTATGAGATTCTTCTTCTTTACATCTGCGTACTATTCCATGGTGTAAATGTCCCACAGCCTTTTTATCCACTCACCTACTGATGGGCACTTGGGCTGTTTCCAGATCTTAGCTATTGTAAACTGTGCTGCTATCAACATTGGGGTACATATATTCTTTCTGATTAATGCTTCAGGATTCTTAGGGCACATTCCTAGGAGTGGAATCACTGGGTCAAAAGGCAGCTCCATTTCTAATTTTTTGAGGAACCTCCATACTGTTTTCCATAGTGATTGCACCAGTCTGCATTCCCACCAGCAGTGTACTAGGGTTCCCCTTTCTCCACATCCTTGTCAGCACGTGTCCTTTGTTGATTTATTGATGGTAGCGATTCTTACTGGTGTGAAGTGATACCTCATTGTGGTTTTAATTTGCATCTCTCTGACAATTAGCAACTTTGAGCATTTTCTCATGTGTCTCTTGGACATCTGTATGTCCTCTTTGGAGAAGTATCTATTCAAGTCCTTTGCACATATCTTAATTGGGTTGTTTGTCTTCCCCTTGCTGAGTACTATGAGTTCTTTGTACACTTTGGAAATTAGCCCCTTATCAGATATATCCTTGGCAAATATGTTTTCCCAGACCGTGGGGTTCCTTTGTATTTTGAGGCTGTTTTCTTTTGCTGTGCAGAAGCTTTTTAGTTTGATGTAGTCCCATGTGTTTATTTTTTCTTTTGTTTCTCTTGCCCTAGGAGATGTATCAGTGAAAATTCCATTACGTGGGATGTCTGTGACTTTACTACCTATGTTTTGTTCCCGGATTTTTAAGGTTTCATGACTTACATTTAACTCTTTTATCCATTTTGAGTTTATTTTTGTGTATGGTGAAAGTTGGTGGTCTAATTTCATTCTTTTGCATGTATTTGTCCAATTCTCCCAGCACCACTTATTGAAAAGACTGTCTTTACTTCATTGGATACTCTTGCCTCCTTTGTCAAATATTAAGTGACCATAGTGGCGTGGGTCTATTTCTGGGGTCTCTGTTCTGTTCCATTGATCTATATGTCTGTTGTGCTACCAATACCAGGCCATTTTGATTAAAGTGGCTTTGTAATACAGTTTAAAGTCCAGTAATGTGATCCCTCCTGCTCTTTTTTTCTCAAGATGTCTGCAGCTATTCGGGGTCTTTTAGGGTTCCATATAAATTTTTGAAATGTTTGTTCTGGGTCTGTGAAATATGCTGTTGGTATTTAATAGGAATTGCATTGAATTTATAAATTGTTTTGGGTAGTATGGGCATTTTAATATTACTTCTTCCAACCCATGAGCATGGTATATTCTTCCACTTGTTTCAATCTTCCTCTCTTTCTTTTTTCAGTGTCATGTAGTTTTCCAAGTACAGGTCTTTTACATCCTTGGTTAAGTTTATTCCTAGGTATCTTATTTTTTTAGTTGCAATGGTAAGTGGTATTGCTTTTTTAGTTTCTTTCTCTGAAAGTTCATTGTTGGTGTATAAGAATGCCATTTATTTCTGGATGTTGATTTTGTATCCAGCTACCTTGCCAAATTCGTTTATCAAATCTAGTAGTACTTTGATGGAGTCTTTAGGGTTTTCTATGTATAATATCATGTCATCTGCAAATAATGACAGTTTTATTTCCTCCTTTCCAATTTGGATACCATTTATGTTTTCTTCCTGTCTGATGGCTGTGGCGAGGACTTCCAGTACTATGTTGAATAAGAGTGGTAAAAGTGGACATCCCTGCCGTGTTCCTGTTTTTAATGAAAATGGTTTTAGTTATTGCCAATTGAATATGATGTTGGCTGTAGGTCTGTCATATATGGCCTTCATTATGTTGAGGTATGAGCCCTCTATTCACACTTTGCTGAGAGTTTTTTTTATCAGAAATGGATGCTGGATTTTGTTGAATGCTTTATCTGCGTCTATTGATATGATCATATGATTTTTGTCCTTCATTGTGTTTATGTGATGTATCACATTTATTGATTTGCAGATGTTGTAGCAGCCTTGCATCCCTGGAATAAATTCCACTTGGTCATGATGTATGATCTTTTGGCCTGTATTTTTCATTCTTTGTAGCATCTTTATCTGGTTTTGGGATTAGGATGATGCTGGCCTCATAAAAAGAGTTTGGGAGGTTTCCCTCCTTTTGAATTTTCTGGAATAATTGGAGTAGAATACGTGTGAATTATTCTTTGAATGTTTGGTAAAACTCACCTGTAAATCCATCTGTTCCAGGACTTTTGTTTGCTGGGAGATTTTGATTACTGGTTCAATTTCATTTTTTGTTATTGGCCTATTCTGATTTTCTGCCTCTTCTTGTTTCAGCTTTGGAAGGTTGTATGCTTGTAGGAGTTTGTCGATTTCCCCCATGTTGTCCAATTTGTTGGCATATAGTTGCTCATAATATTTTCTTACAATCCTTTGTATTTCTGTTGGATCAGTTGTATCGCCTCTTTCATTTCTGATTTTACTTATTTGGGGTCCTCTCTCTTTTTTTCTTAGTGAGTCTGTCTTAACGTGCATCAATCTTATTTACCTTTTCAAAGAACCAACTCTTGGTTTCATTTATTTTTTGTATTGTTTTTTTGTCTCTATGTCATTAATTTCTGCTCTGATCTTTATTATTTCCTTCCTTCTGCTTCCTCGGGGCTTTTCTTGCTCTTCTCATTCTAGTTATTTTAGTTGTTGTGTTAGATGGTTCATTAGATCTTTTTCTTGTTTCCGGCCTGTAATGCTATGAATTTACCTCTCAGGACTGCTTTTGCCATGTCCCATAGGTTTTTGGTTGTTGTCTGTTCATTTTCATTACTTTCCATGAAGTGTTTGATTTCTTCCTTGATCTCCTTGGTAACCCATTCATTGTTTAATAACATGCTATTTAGCCTCCATGTGTTTGAATATTTTTCAGTTTTTTTTTTTTTTTTTTTTTATAGTGGTTGATTTCTAGTTTCATGGCATTGTGATCCGAGAAGATGCTTGATATGATTTCAGTCTTCTTATATTTGTAGAGACTTGCCTTGTGCCCTAACATGTGGTCTATTTTTGAGAATGTTCCATGTGCACTTGAGAAGAATGTGTATTCTGATGTTTTGGCGTGAAATGTTTTGTAAATGTCAATTAAATCCATTAGGTCTAGTAAGTCACTGAAGGTCTGTGTTTCCCTGTTGATTTTTTGTCTTGATGATTTGTTCAATGCTGACAGTGGGGTGTTAAAATCCCCCACTATGATTGTGTTGCTGTCAATGTCCCCTTTAAAGTCTCCCAATAATTTTTTTATATATTTAGGTGCTTGTATATTGGGTGCAAAAATGTTGATAAGGGTTATTTCATCTGGTTCGATTGCTCCTTTTAGTAATATGTAGTGACCATCTTTGTCTCTTGTTATGATCTTTATTTTGAAATCTGTTTTGTCAGAAATAAGAATCGCTATTCCAGCTTTCTTTTCCTTACCATTTGCATGGAATATTTTACTCCATCCCTTCACTTTTAGCCTCTGTAAGTCTTTTGCTCTCAGGTGGGTCTCTTGTAGACAGCATTTATTTGGGTCCTGTTTTCTTATCCATTCAGATACTCTTTGTCTTTTGACTGTACCATTTATTCCATTTACATTTAAGGTTATTATTGATATCAACTCATTTAATGCCATTTTCCCCCTCTATGCTGATGTACCTTTCTCTCACTATTCCTTCTTTTTCTTAAAGCAGTCCTTTTAGCATTTCTTGCAGTGCTGGTTTACTGGTACTGAACTCCTTTAGTCTTTTTTTTTTTTTTTGGGTCTGGAAAGCTTTTCATTTCACCTTCAATTTTATTTTATTTTATATTTTATTTTATTTTGTTTAAAAAAAAAATCTTTATTGATTTCAGAGAGAGGAAAGGAGAGGGAGACAGACAGAAACATCAATGATGAGAGTCATTGATCCGCTGCAGCCCGCAACCCGGGCATGTGCCCTGACCGGGAATCGAACACCGATCTCCTGGATCCTAGGTCTACGCTAACCAGTGAGCCATGCCAGGCTGGGCTCACCTTCAATTTTGAATGATAGCCTTGCTGGATAAACCAATCTTGGTTGCATGTTCTTGCTTTTCATTACTTGGAGAATTTCATGCCACTCCCTTCTGTCCTCAAGAGTCTCTGTTGAGAAATCAGCTGTCAGCCTTATGGGGGTTCCATTGTAGGTCACTGGATATCTCTCTCTTGCAGCCCTTAATATTTTCTCTTTGTCCTTGGCATTTGCCATTTTAATTATGATGTATCTCAGAGTGGGTGTCTTTGGGTCCCTCTTGTTTGGAACCCTCTTTGCTTCCTGAACTTGTGTGACTTTCTCCTTTGCCAGCCTAGGGAGGTTTTCTATCATTATTTCCTCCACCAAGTTTTCTATCCCTGCTCTCTTTCCTCCCCCTCTGGTATTCCTATATTGCGAATGTTTTTCACTTCATGTTGTCCCACAGCTCCCCCTTAGAGTGTCCTCATGTTTTTAAGTGTTTTTTCTTTTTGCTGCTCTGATTATGTTTTTTTCTACCTTGTCTTTTAAATCACTTATTCTGTCCTCTGCTTCATTGAGCTTGCTTTTAATTCCTTCCAGTGTATTTGTGATATCAGATACAGCATTCTTTATCCCTGTCTGAGTTTTGTTTATGGTATGTATCTCTTTTTTCATGGTTTCACTAAGGTCCTCGATCTTATCATCTAGTGTCTTGTTTAGTTCCTTGAACATCTCCATCATCCATACTCTGAACTCCATTTCTGATAACTTGCTTAGCTCCATCTCATCAAAGTATTTTTCTGGAGATGTTTTCTTTAATTTGGGGGTTGTTTCTTTGTCTCCTCATTTTGGTAGGTCTTAGTGTTTGTATCTATATATTAGATATATTTGCTGTCTCCCAGTCTTGTGGGATGGGATTTTGTCTTGTGGGCCTAGTGGAGCCCAGAGGTTTGTTTTCCTTATACTTCTGAGCTCTTTGCTCTATGCATGTCCCTCTTGTGGGTGTCCCTTTTGTGTTTTCTTTATGTTCTCCTGTTGCGGTTGGGTGTAGATTGTCGTTGATCAGTCCTTGGGAGGACCCTCCTCTCAGGTTGGCTAACTGTGTCTCAGACCCAACCTCATCGTGTAAGCTGTTGCATGCATGTTGGCAAGGCAAGACAATACACAACTAAGCTTTCAGGAAACAAGAGATATCTTACAAAATATCTTGACAGTCACAATGAAAACAACCCACGTTAAAATAGAACTGGGAGAGTGAAGGGAGAACACACACACACACACACACACACACACACACACACTAAATGCTTAAAAAAAAGAAAGAGACAAAGTAACGCATAGAGAGAGATGTATATTGTTGTTAATACTGGTGAAAATTTAGAAAATAATAATAAATAAAAGGTAAAAAAGAGAAAAGCTACTGGGAGATAACAGAAGTAGAGAAAATATTCTGAAAGAAGGGCCAGCAAAAAATTAAAGGAGAGACTAGGAGTAAGATAATAGTTGAAAATGAGAAAAGAAAAATACAATAAAGAGAATAAGAAACTAACAATGGAAGAAAAAGACAGGAAGACAGAAGGGAGGATAATGAAAGAAAAATAGAAAAAGAAAAAAGACGAAAAAAAAGTTAGGGCAATGGATCGAGAGGAGAGATAGATATAAAGCCCAGGCAGCAGGGGGTCTGGTAAGAGATATGGTGGAAATTATAGAGGAAAGCAGTAAACTTGGTTTTAATGACAAAGTCCCAGTTGTTAAACAGGGTTATCAAGAAAATCTTGATATTAGAGGTAAGGATAAAACAAAACAAAGCAAATAATCAAAACAAAACTGAAAACAAGCTAAGCAAGACAAAATTCTTTTATAAAAAAAGAGGAGAAAAAATTTAGTTAAAAAATATTTAAAAAAACTTAAAAAAAAAAAAGATTATAAAATTTAAAAAACAAAGAAAAAACAAATTTCCCCCCCTTTCTCTTCTTCCTAAGGAAAAACAGAAAAAACAAACAAACCCCCAAATAAAAAACAAACAAAAAACCCCAAAAACCAAAAAACCAAAACCAAATAAAACAAAAAATCAAGAAAAAAAGGTAGTCATCAGGTGAGTTTCTTCTGGGCAGCTTATGTTGTCTGCGGGTCACTCTTTTGTGTGCTGATTTCAGTTCTCCTGGGAGATATGTGTGTATCAGCCAATGTGAGGAGCTGTCTAGGTTTGGCTCTGGTGTCCTTAGGTAGATGGTTGATCTGAGGCTCTCCATGTACCACCTCCTCTTGTCAACTATTTTGCAACCTTGTAGTTGCCTGGTCTTGCTCCAGAGTCTTCTGTCGAGTCTTTAGGGTGCAGGGTGCCTAGTGTATCTCAGGGTATCACTCCCCTTAGAGGTGTTGCTGTCAGGCACTCACTCTGCAGGGGTTAGTCTCTGCTCCACCGCCAGCTCCTCAGTCTGTACCCTTTCCTCTGAGTCTAGTTTCCCATGTAATGGCCTGCTGCAGCTTCAGATTGATTTCAGACTGTTGCCTTTTCTGTATGGGCCGTTTCAGCAGCCTGGGCTCAGAGGGTTTGATTAAAAACACATTCTGGTGAGCCCTTTGCCTGCCCTGCCCCCAGCAGGGGTATTGAGCTTTTCCTCCAGTTCCCAAACAACAATCTCTGAGTGTCTTATTCTTGTAATGTCCTCCTGTGAACTGCTCTCCTTTCCCCCTGGGGACTGTGCCCTGCGGGGGTGTGTGGGGCCTTACTGAGTGGACCCGCCCCTTTCCTGTTCCAGGAGGTGCTCCTGGCTGCTAGAGAGGCAGGCTGGCTCTGCCCCTCCCTGCTCAGCTCTGGTTGGCTGGTTGCTCCAGGCCCCCCCTCAGACCTTCTAGTGTGCGGACCCCAATCCCAGCCTCCGCTTTTCTGTCCACGCATTGCATGCCAGGAAGGTGGGAGCCAGTTCCCCAATCAAACTCACAAATGCACAAAGCAACATACGGACAGAAAGTCCACCCTGCAAGGTCCCGCTGCCTGTGCACCAAGGCACCCGGTGGGAGGGGACCCAAAGTCAGCTCCATGCAGCTCCCTGCACCATTGGTCTCAGGAAAGCTGGGGTTGCCTCACGGGCTACCAGGGCGCCCCTCAGGGCTGGTCACAGATCCCAGCTTCTCTGCACCAGGAGCTCAGGGTGGGAGGGCTCCTCCCCTCCCCCGCACCACGCAGATTCAGTGCTTTTTGGGGCTCAACACAATGCCTTATAGGTAGGCAGAGGGTCCCTGTGTGTGGCTGCTCAGTGCAGTCCTCTGGTCCCTTATGACTTGGGTGCCACAGACCTTGGGACAGCCTTCCTTATGGTCGGCACTCCGAGCACTAGACACCGGTTGCAGCTGCTACTAGAAGCTTTGTTTCCTAGGAAGGCGCCTATACCTCTGGGACTCACCGTTTTCCTGGGTCCCTCTGCCCTGTGTGTGGGGCGCTCCTTCCCCTCTAGTCACTCCGGGTGTGTGAGATCCCCGCTTTTGGAGGCTGGTCAGCACTCCTGAGGGGAGGGAGCTTTGCAGCCTCCAGGCCTCAGGGCTCAGAGCCCAGCCCAGGCTTCCGGGTGGACTCCGCCTTTCTATTCCCCCTCTCTTACCAGACTCTGTGATGTTTCCTCAGTGCTCCCCACTTGCACTCCGTCCACTCAGGTATGTTTCTCTGTTTTTTTTTTTAAGCTGGTTATGTAGGATTTTAGGAGTAAATTGAGCCTGTGGATGGGAGTGGGGGTGCTCTGCTGCTTCTCACAGGGCCTTCATCTTCCCTCCCCCCCAAAGCAAAACATTTTTAATATTAATGAAGTCAATTTAACATTTTTTTATGATTGTGTTTTTAGTGTTGTTTGTATGAGCTCTGCCTAACACAAGCAAAAAAAAAAAAAATTTCCTCCTATGATTTCATTCATAGTTTTAGAGTTTAAAACTTAATTTAGGTCTGAGATGCAATTTGAATTATTTTGTGTATAGTGTCAGTTAAAAGTATATGTTTTTTGTTTTCTTTGCTTTTTTTTTTTTGCATAGTTACCAATTAACCCATTGTCCTAGTACCATTTGTTGAAAAGGGTATCATTTCTCCATTGAATTGTCTTCACATCTTTGTCAAAAATTCATTTGGCATAAATATAAGGATTTATTTTGGAACTGTTTATTTCATTCCAATGGTTTATGCCTACTCTTACAACAATATCACAGAAAATTAATGACTATAGCTTTATAATAAGTTTTGAAATGAATAATGAATGTCCAACTTCTTTGTAAAAATGATTTTATTTTATTTTTAAATTTATCTTTATGGTTGAAAATATTACAGATATACCCCTTTTTTCCCCATTGATCCCCTCAACCCTGCATTCCACCCCATGCCTTCACCACACTATTGTCTGATTCCATGGGTTATGCATATATGCATATAAGTTCTTTGAGTAAACTCTCCTCACTCCCCCACCCCCACCTTTCCACTGAGATTCATCAGTCTGTTCCATGCTTTTATGTCTCTGGATCTATTTTGTTCCTGTCTATTTTGTTTATTAGAGTCCACATATGAGTGAGATCATGTAAAACTGAATCAGGAAAAATAAGAAAAACTAACTAGGCTAATAACAACTGATGAAATTGAAGCAGCAATAAAAAAACTCCCAGCAAATAAAAACCCTGGTCTGGATGGCTTCACAGGGGAGTGTTCTAATTCTTTAAGTTGTAGGGTTAGATAATTTATTAAAATTTTTTCTTGCTTTTAGGTAGGCCTGTAGTGCTATGAACTTCCCTCTCAGGACTGCTTTCACTGTGTCCCATAGATTTTGGGTTGTTGTGTGTTCATTTTCATTTGTTTCCAGGAAGTTTTTGATTTCTTTCTTGATCTTATTGGTAACCCATTCATTATTTAGTAACATGCTATTTAGTTTTCATTTGTTTGAATGTTTTGCTGTGTGTTTATTATAGTTGATTTCTAATTTCTTGCCATGGTGATCCAAGATGCTTGATATGATTTCAATCTTCTTGAACTTGTATAGGCTTGTTTTGTGTCCTAACATGTGTTCTGTCTTTGAGAATGACCCATGTGTACTTGAGAGGAATGTACATCCTGTAGCTTTGGGGTGAAATGTTCTATAAATGTCAATGAAATCCATCTGATCTAGTTTGCCATTTAGAGTCATTATTTCTGTGTTAACATTTTTGTCTGGAAGATCTAACCATTGAAGTCAGTGTGGTGTTAAAGTTCCCAACAATGATTGTATTGCTGTTGATCTCTCCCTTAAAGTCCTTAAGGTTATTCTTGATAGGTCCTTGTTTATTGACATTTTAATTCTTTATTCCTATGTTTCTATCTCTGTTTCTTCTTATTACAGCAGTTGCTTTAGCATTTCTTGCAGTTTTGGTTTGGTGGTGATAAACTCCTTTAGCCTTTTTTAATCTGGGAAGCTCTATATTTTGCCATCTATGATGAATGATAGCCTTGCTGGATAGAGTTGTTTTGGTTTCAGACCCTTGTTTTGCATTCCTTGAATAATTCATGCCATTCCCTTCTGGCCTGTAGAATTTCTGATGAGAAATCAGCTGACAGCCTTATGGGAGCTTTTTTGTAGGTAACGGATTGTTTTTCTTTTGGTGCCTTTAAGATTCTTTCTTTGTCTTGAATTTTTGGCATTATAATTATGATGTGTCTGGGCATGAGCCCCTTTGTGTTTTCTTGTTTGTGCCTTCTGAATTTGTGTGGCTTTTTTCTTGATCAGGTTAGGCAAATTTTCTGTCATTATTTCTTGAAGCAAATTCTTTATCCCTTGCTTATTCTCTTTCCCTTCTGGTACTCCTATGATGTGAATATTGTTACTTTTCATATTGTCCCGCAGCTCCCTTAAACTGTCCTCCTGTTTTTTAATTGTTTTTCCTTGTTAGATCTCTGATTGAGTGATTTTTTTCTACCCTGTCTTCTAATTCACTGATCTGATCCTCAGCTTCCTCTAATCTATTGTTTATTCTTTCTAATTTATTCTTTAATTCGGCTATGTCATTCTTCATTTCTGACTGGTCGTTTTTCAGATTCTATATCTTTTTTCTTGCTGTTAAGCACTCTTACAATAATTATTCTGGAGACTTCTCTTGTTTTTTCATTTGGGGCTTGTTTATTTGTCTCTCCATTTTGCTGCCTATTTGTTTTTTTTTTCTATGTATAGGTGGATCTGCTAGGACTCTCCGTCTTTTTTCAAAAATTATCTTAGCTTTGTAAATTTTTTGTATTCTCATCACATTTTAGGGTTGTCTTGTCAGTTTCTACAGGAAAGACTATGGGGCTTTTAATAAGGATTACATTTAATCACTAGACCAACAGTTTGAATGCTATTTGTCTTGATGTGTATCTCTTTGTGGTTATCCGATTTGAGATGTGCTGAGCTTCTTGAGCTTTTTCATTAGGTTAGAATCTTTCAGGCCATTATTATTATTTTTGTCTAAACTTGAGGACATGTTTATTCGTTTTAGAGAGAGATGAAGGGGGAGAGAGAGAGAGAGAGGGAGAGAAAGGTAGAGAGAGAGAAGCATCAATGCAAGAGAGACATAGTAATTGGTTGCCTCCTGTACATGCCCTGACTGAGGAACAAAAATGCTGGATATGTATGTGCTTTGGGAATCAAATCTGCAACATTTTGGTGTATGGGAAAATGCTCCAACCAACTGGGCCACTTGGCCAGGGCCAGGGTATTATTTTTATTTATTTAATTTAATTTAATTTAATTTTTGTTTTAAATATTACAGATGTCCCTTTTAATCCCCATTGACCCATTCCACCCCATCCCACTCCCCTGCCCAGTCCCTCTCCTCACCATTATCCATGTACTTGGATTGTGCATATATGCATATAAATTATTCAGTTAATCTACCCCCCTCCACCCACCTGCCCTCCTCCATCCTTCTGACATTCCTCAGTCTGCTATATCCTTCCAGGTCATTGAATCTATTCTGTTCATTAGTTTATTAAGTTCTTTAGATTCCACATATAACTGAGATCATGTGATGTTTGTCTCTCTCTGCTTGGCTTATTTCACATACATACTATTCTCCAAGTCCACCCATACTGTCCCAAAGGGTACGAGATCCTTCTTCTTTACATCCACGTAGTATTTCATGGTGTAAATGTCTCACAGCTTTTTTTATCCACTCATCTACTGATGGGCACTTTGGTTGTTTCCAGATCTTAGCTATTGTAAACTGTGTTGCTATGTACATAGGGCTGCATATATTCTTTCTGATTAATGTTTCAGGATTTTTAGTATATATTCCTAAAAGTGGGATCACTGGGTCAAAAGGCAGGTCCATTTTTAATTTTTTGAGGAAACTCCATACTTTATTCCATAGTGGTTGCACCAGTCTGCATTCCCACCAGCAGTGTACTAGGGTTTCTTTTTCTCCACATCCTTGCTAGCACAAGTCGTTTGTAGATTTTTTGATAGTAGCCATTCCAACAGGTGTGAAGTGATACCTCATTGTGGTTTTAATTTGCATCTCTCTGAGGATTAGCGACATTGAGCATTTTCTCATGTGTCTCTTGGCCATCTATATGTTCTCTTTGGAGAAATTTCTATTGAGATTCTTTGCCCATTTTAAAATTGGGCAAAGAATTTGTCTTCCTCTTGCTGAGTAGTTTGAGTTTTTTATACACTTTGGAAATTAGCCCCTTATCAGATACATCCTTGGCAAATATATTTTCCCATACCATGGAGTTCCTTTGTATTTTGAGGCTGTTTTCTTTTGCTGTGCAGAAGCTTTTTAGTTTGATGTACTCCCACATGTTTATTTTTTCTTTTGTTTCTCTTGCCCTAGGAGATGTATCATTGAAAATCTCACTATGTGGGATGTCTGTGACTTTACTACCTATGTTTTCTTTTAGGATTTTTATGGCTTCATGACTTACATTTAACTCTTTTATCCATTTTGAGTTTATTTTTGTGTATGGTGAAAGTTGGCATGCTAGTTTCATTTTTTTGTATGTATCTGTCCAGTTTTCCCAGCACCATTTATTGAAGAAACTGTCTACTCCATTGTATGCTCGTGTCTCCTTTGTCAAATATTAACTCTCCATAGTGGTGTGTGTCTATTTCTGGGGTCTTTGTTCTGTTCCATTGATCTATATGCCTGTTTTTGTACCAATACCAGGCCATTTTGATCAGATTGGCTTTGTAGTACAGTTTGATGTCTGGTAAAGTGATCCCTCCCACTCTTCTTTTTTCTCAAGATGGCTTTTTGATGTACTCCTGTAGTCTTATGGACTTCTCTTTTAGAGCTGGTTTCTCTGTGCCCTGTAGATTTCAGGTTGTTGTGAGTTCAATTTCATTATTTTCAGGAAGATTTTTTTATTTCTTTCTTGATCTCTTTGGTCATCCATTCACTGTTTAATAACATGCTATTTAACCTCCATGTGTTTGAATGTTTTTTTGTGTTTTTATTGTAGTTAATTTCTAATTTCATGCCATTGTGACCTGAGAAGACACTTGATGTAATTTCAGTCTTCTTCAACTCGTAGAGATTTAGTTTTTGTCTTAACATGTGGTCTATTTTGAAAAAGCCCCATGTACCCTTGAGAAGAATGTATATTCTGCATCCTTGGATGTTCTGTAATTGTAGATTAAATCCATCTGATGTAGTGTGTAATTTAGGGTTAACGTTTCCTTGTTGATTTTTTGTCTGGAAGACCTATCTAGTGAAGTCAGTGGGGTTCAAAGTCCCCTACTATGACTGTATTGCTGTCAATCTCTCCCTTAACATCTTCCAGAAGTTTTTAAAAATATATATTTAGGTACTACTATATTGGGTACATATATGTTTATCAGGGTTATATCCACTTGTTGGATTGATCCCTTTATTATTTTGAAGTGACCTTCTTTATCTCTTGTGCATTTCATTTTGAAGGCTATTTTATGAGATACAAGTATAGCTTCCCCAGGTTTTTTTATTTTGTTTATATTTGCATAGAAAATATTTCCTTCCCTTCACTCTCATCCTGTGTGAATATTTTGTTCTGAGGTAGAACTCTTGTAGACAGCATATATTTGGGTCATGTTTACTTATCCATTCAGTCACCTTATGTCTTTTTATTGCAGCAGTTAATCCATTTACATTTAAGGTTATTGATAAATACTTATATATTGCCATTTTAATTCTTTATGCCTATGTTTCTTTCTGTTTCATCTTATTATTACAGTAGTCCCTTTACCATTTCCTGCAATGCTGGTTCGGTGGTGATAAACTCCTTTAGCCTTTTTTTGGTTCTGGGAAGCTCTTTATTTCACCATCTATTTTGAATGATATCCTTGCTGGATAGTGTAGTCTTGGTTTCTGATCCTTGTTTTGTATTACTTTTAATACTTTATGCCATTCCCTTCTGGCATGTAGAGTTTCTGATGAGAAGTCAGCTGACAGCCTTATGGAAGCTCCTTTGTAGGTAACAAATTGCTTTTCATTTGCAGCCTTTAATACTCTATCTTTGTCTTGAATTTTTGGTATTTTAATTATGATGTGTCTTCTCATTGGCCTTTTTGGGTTCTTCTTGCTTGGAACTCTCTGTGGCTCATGAACTTGTGTGACTCTTTCCTTGAGCAGGTTAAGGAAGTTTTCTGCCATTGTTTCTTCAAACAGGTTCTCTATACCTTGTTTACTGACTTCTTCTGGCACTTCTATGGTGTGAATATTGTTACTTTTCATGTTGTCGTGCAGTTCCCTTAAACTGTCCTCCAGTTTTTTAATTGTTTTTTTCTTTTTGGATCTCTGATTGAGTGATTTTTTCTACCCTGTTGTCTAATTCACTGATCTGATCCTCAGCTTCCTCTAGTCTGTTGTTTATTTCTTCCAAAGTATTCTTTATTTCTGCTATGTCATTCTTCATTTCTAACTGTTTATTTTTCATAGTTTCCATATCTTTGTTCATGTTTGAGCATCCTTACAATTAGTATTCTAAAGTCTATATCTAATAGATTGCTTATCTCCATTTCATTTAGTTCTTTTTCTGGAGATTTCTTTTGTTCTTTCATTTAGGGCTTGTTGTTTTGTCTCTCCATTTGGCTACCTATTTGGATTTGTTTCTATGTATTATGTAGGCCTGCTAGGACTCTCAGTCTTTTTGGGAGGTCTCTGGTGCAGACCAATGTTTGTGACTGGCCTTGAGTACCTTATTTGAAGCTATCAAAAACCCACAACTTGAGGTCTCCTCTGCTCCATCTGGGTGCTTTTGGATAGGAACAAAATGCACACCAAAGTCTGCTTTTCAAAGGCCTGAGTGCTGAGGCAGATCAGGCAAAGACTCAAAGCATTATGAAGTCTGCCTCTGCCTGCAGGCTGATTAATCTGATTCTCTTTATGAGCCTCAATCTGTAGAAACTCCACAGGGTAAAGTTTTTTAGAAGGAGCAACAATTGCTTACCCGTTAGGCATCAGCTGCTTTGAAGATAAATGTCTGCTTGTGAAAGATGTCCTCTGCAGTATGGGGAAATGACTCAGCACAGGATTCCAGAGATGTGCCCTCTGAACTCTGTGTCTAGAACCCACACACCTAGATTCTCGTCACACAGCTCCAGTCCATTCTCCCCTCCCTCTGCCAGTGCCCAATGTAGTTGCTACACATGAAACTTTGTGTGTTGGCTCTTTAAGAGAGTGCCTGCATTTTCTGCCATCTCTCCCGGCTGCTTTTCACATCCAGATGTTATGTGGGCACATTTATCAGGTGTGGTGCTCTTTTCTGGAAAATGCAGCCTGAGGTTTAGGCCCCAGAGTTCTCAGTGGGTACCCCCCACATTTGAGATATCCTTCTGGACCTTCAGCTACTGCCTGTGGGAGCCCAGCCAGCCCTCTCTTGCCTCCACACTTCCTACCATTCTCTATGTGGTCTTCACTTTTCCTACTTGGTTATGAGAGTGCTCTCAAGTTCATCTTCAGTTGCAGTTGATTATTCAGGATGTTTTTTTCTATATTTTAGTTTTAATTCCAGTTTGGTCCTTGGAGAGTGTCAGTATATCTTCCACCGAGTCTGCCACCATCTTCTCTCTCATTTGGTTCCTTTAAAAATATATTTTCTCTATTCAGGTTATTTTTGTGTGTGGAGTCATTGTTATTATGCTTTCTTCTAATTCTTTTAACCTGATTTCCTTTAAGGTTTTGAATATACTTATTATAACTGCTGTGAAGTCTTGTCTACTAACTTCATCATTCATATAGTTTGTTTTCACCACTCTTTAGTTTCTAATCCTCACCCAAGGTCATGTTTTTATTGATTATTTTAGAGAGAGGGGAAGAGAGAGAGAAGAGAAAGAGAGAGAGAGAAACACTGATCAGTTCCCTCTCATGGTTCCCAGCTGGGGATCAAACTTGGAACTTAGGTATGTGCTCTGACTGGGGAAAAAAAACTTGCAACCTTTTTGGTGAACTGGATTACACTTCAACTAACTGAACATTTGGTCAAGGCCACTGCTTTTTTATTTTGGTCACACTTCTTTATTTCTTTGGATGTTCACTAATTTTTGCTGTTGATTTCTGGGCATTTTAGGTAATATGTTGCAACTCTAGATTCTGGGTTTCTCCCAGTTAATAATACTTTATAATTAACATTATAATACTGTTATACTGTCATTAGTCTTTTGTTTAATGACTTGCCTAGACTAAATTTGTCTCTTAACAATGTGTGACTGCTAATGACTCTGCTCAGTTACGTTAAAAATTTTTAAACTTTGTTTCTTAGGGTTTAAATGTCTGTATCACTTGGCATTCAGCTGAAGATTAGTAAGGTTTTGTTCAAACACCTTAAGTCAGTAAGACTTCTGTTCCATGTGTTCCAGGAAATACAGTCAGCTTCAGCTCATTTTCAAGTGTGTCCTGAATTTTATGTTATGCATAACCTCTGGTATCTCCTCTGCTCTGGTCAATGGGTTCTGCCAGAGAGGAGGGATACATGGGTGACTTGGACCTGTTCTGGTCTCTGCTGTGAATGCACACAGCCCTGAATCAACTTGAATTATTTGGAGGCCTTCTCAAATACCTATGCCTGTCTCATCTCCTAGAACTCCATAAGTACCAATATAGTCTGCTGGTTAATTATTTGCTCATACCATGACTGCAACCTCAGGTAACTAGTCAATATTGCTTTCTTTTTAACATTTCTGACTATATAATTTACAGGTTCTAGTGTAAAATGAAAATGCAGGCCTCTTAATAAAAAAATATTATTTATTATATGTCTGTTGGTTTAGAGGTTATAGATTATATTGCTCTATATTTATTATCTTATTTAAAAAAAAAACACACCGTAAATCATATATTTTTCTAACAAGACTAAGGTCATTCAATATTTCTCTCCTTCTGAGCATGGCATAAATCTTACTATTACTTTCCCACTGAACACAACTCTCTAAATCTCCTTTATGATTGTCATCTAGAGTTTTTTTTTAATATGTCCCTTTAATATAAAGAGTTAAATTTATTTTTACACTAAAGTCTAATTAAATTAACTGACATGCTATTATTTGCTGTTATCAATATTATTTATTGTATGTTTTAGAAGTTTATTAAGTTAGGGTCTAGGGAAATTAAACTCTCTTAATTTTTGCTTGTCTGGAATACCTCTAACTTGCTCTTAATTCTCAGTGATCATTTGTTATAAAATTCTAAATTAAGATTTTCCTTATTCATGTATTTTATACCATTCTTTTGAAATCTGTTGATGTCAGTCTAATTATTTATTTGTAGGTAATTTGTCTTTTCTCTTTAGTGACTTTTTAGATTTTTCTTTATGCTTATTGTAATTACTCTTTATGTTTATAATTTTGTCACTTTAATGTTTATTATAAGTTCCTATGTTTACATTTTCTTTATTTGTTTCATATTGAGTACTTGGGATGCATTTTTCATTTGAGCATTCATTACTGGAATGTTTTCAGCTATTATTTATTTCTATCTTTCTGTTTACTGTTTCTTCCATTGTATTTTTTGTAACTAATTTGAAATCTGTGTTGGAGCTATGATTCTCAACAAGAGGACATTTTTCCCTATAGGGGAAAATGTCTGGAATCATTATTTTTTCCCCCCAAATTAGGGGATACTACTGGCTTTTAGAGAGTAGAATCAAGAAATGCTTCTAAACATTTACAAAGACTAGGAAGCTCCCCTAACAAAGAATTACCTTCCACAAAATGTCAGTGTTGCCTGGCTGAGGAAGTTACCCAAAATATACTCTCAAATATTTTACTACATTTTTTATTTCCAAGATGTTTTTATTGTATTTTTTCATAATTTATTTCTTTTTCTGCTTTAAGTTCATTTATCATTTTCCCTCCACAATAATTTCTTGCTTTCTTTTAATTGAAATTATTTTATTTATTTTTTTAAACTTCTAAAAATAATTACGTAAAGTCTATATTGTACTATTTCATCACATTATTTTTACTTAGAATATATTTACCTCCATTAAAAATTTATAATGATCTTATTTGTATTAGATTTTTCTATAGTTTATACAATTTAGGTTTTCAGCCTCATTTTGAAGATTCAGTCACTGGATCAGCAGGTGCTTTCAGCAGTTCTTGTTCATTTTTTAGGCTTGCAACTTGTTAAAAAATTTTTTTTAAGGGAGTGTCAAGTATTATTTCTTTTTCTGCCAGCTTCTGTGTTCAAGCCTTGCCCTGGCCAGCCGAGTGACATAAAGAATGTCTGGTTTTGTCTCATCCACTGGAGTCAACCTCTGGCTATACTACCAGCAGGCTTGTATCTTTAATCAGACTTGTGGCTTTAATCAGATTTGCTGTTTTGATTCTCTCTTCTATGGCTTACCTTCTCTTGTTTTGGAACTGGTTCTATCTTTTTCTTTTTAATCTCTATGTTTTATTTATAATTGCTATGTGTTTGAAACAGAAAGAACACTTCAAATTGTGAATCTACCAGGCAATTGTAGACAGAAGACTTAAGTTTTTTTAATGCCTATTGTTCCATTCAATATTCAGCGCATCCTTTAAATTCATAAAAGTGCATTCTTTCTGAAATAAGCTTCAACACTCTAATTGTCTCTATAGCTTTTTTCTTTTCTTTTAAATTAAATTTATTGGTTAATAAAATTATATAGGTTTCAAGTGTACAATTCTATGATATATCATCTGTATATTGCATTATTTGCCCACTACACAAAGTCAAATCTTCTTCTGTCACCATATATTTGACCCCCTTACACTTTACTATTCCCCCACCTTCCTTCCCTCTGGTAACCACCATACTAATGTCTGTGTCTGAGTCACTGTTTATTTTTCTTATTTGTTCACTTGTTGCTTTCAGTTTTATATCCCACATATGAGTGAAATCCTATGGTTCTTGACTTTTTCTTTCTGACTCATTACATTTAGCATGATATTCTCAAGAGCCATCCATGTTGTTGTAAGTGGCAGTATTTCCTCTCTTCTATGGCTGAGTAGTATTCCATTGTATATATGTATTACATCTTTTCCAATTACCTATCAAAGGACAGTTCAGTTGTTTCCATGTCTTGGCCTCCGCAAATAATGCAATGAACATAAGGTTACATATGTCTTTGTGAATAAATGTTGTCAAATTTTTCAGGTACATACCCAAAAGAGGGGTTGATGGGTCACATGGTAACTCTATTTAAAAAATTTTTAGCAACTTCCATACTATTTTCCATAGTGGTTGTACCAGTTTATATTCCCGCTAGTAATAAAAGAGGGTTTCCTTTTCTCCACTACCTCTCCAACACTTGTTATTACTTGTCTTGCTGGTAGCAGCCATTCTAACAGGTGTCAGGTGCTATCTCACTGTAGTTTTGATTTGCATTTTCCTAATAGCTAGTGAGCCTGGTGATCTTTTTGTATATCTGTTGGCTAATTGTATATTTTCTTGGGAGAAGTGTCTGTTCATGTCCTCTGCCTATTTTCAAATTGGGTTGTTTGTTTGTTTGGTGTTGAGTTGTATGAGTTCTTTAACTTTTAAAAAATATTAATCTGCAGTCTGTCTTATCAAGTCTTTTCATGATCTGCTATTTTTGTCACAATTTTTTTTATGTTTATTTCTTATCTTTCCAACCAGATTTTGAGTTTTTTAAATGCAAGAATACTATATTTTATGTTGTTTATGACTACAGTGCATAGAATAAGGCTTTGCATAGAATAAATGCTCTCTATACTTTTGTTGCATTTATTACTCTACATAAAAAACATGTTAGCTCTACTTAAGGGAGTCTTTGATCAGGACATAGCTTCTAGATGTGTAGAAATGGACAGTTTGATGTTAGAGGTAAAATAACCTAGCATGAGTTTTCTTTTGATTAAATTCTATGACTCACTGTTTGTAACCTCCTATGAGGAAAATTTGCAATGAATCCAGAAACCATGTAGCATTTGATCTGGAAGGAATTTGTAAGGCTTTTATTCTGAACCCCTCTATCAGTAAGATTGTTTTTGACTGCTAGGAACAGAAACTCAAATACAGTGTTTTAAACAAATAACAGTTATTTTTTTCCTGTAAGATGTGGGATGTAAGGCCAATGGAATGCAGTGCAAACCAAGTTGATTCGACAGCTCAAAGGGACCGAGCTTCTTTTATGTACCTGTTTTTCCAACTTGGCTGGTTGTATTCCTTGATGATGGTGTTAAAGTGGCTGCTATACCTCTTGCTATTGTTGATAAATTCCAGACAAGAATGAGAAGGAAAGGAAAATGGTGAAAAGCCCATGTGAAATCTCCCATTTGATTACAGTAATAAAACTTTCTAGAAGTGCCTCCCAGAGACGTCTACTTAGATATCATTGTCTAAGACTGGTCATGGTGAATCTAGAAAAATAAGTATTTTAACTGGACACATTGCACTCTATAAAGATGAAGAGTTGTATTGATAAGGATGAAGGGGAAATCAATAATAAGTAGGCAAATTGCAATGTGTGGCCAACTCTTACCATTTATTTTATATATATGACTGCTCTAAAGGAATTTTAAAGAGCTTTCCTAGCTGATGGTGAAGATAATGGATTATAGGTGAGAGAGACTGTGGGCAGATAGACTAGTTAAACCAATGAGGAACCTAAGCAAGAAATTATTCTTGAGCTTCCAAGGTAATGTGGATTAAGTGGAAGTTACACTAACATTCTCTCTTGGACAAACTGGGATTACAACTAAAATATAGAAAAATCATCCTGAATAACCAACTGAAGATTAGCTGGAGAGAACCCTTATAATCAAGGACATAAAGAGAAGGCCACATCAAGACTGATAAGAAGTGCAGAGGTGTGAGAGGGCTGGCTGGGCTCCCACAGGAAGTAGCTGAAGCTCTGGAAAGATATCTTAGCTGTGAGGGGTTCCCCCTGAGAAGTCTGGAGTTTAAACCCCAAGCTGGGACCCCTGGCCTAGAATAACAGTACCAGGAAAGGTGCTAACATAACATCTGGCTGTGAAAAGCACCACGGGTTCTGTAAGGCAGGGAGAGGCAGCTAGAAATGCAGGCACTCTTTAAAGGGCCAACACACTAAATTTTGTTTGCAGCCACTTACCATGGGTTCCAGCAGTGGGAGAGCAGAGTGGACTATAGCTTTGTTAGGAGAGTCTGGGGCAGATGGCTTGAGGGAGAGAGCTGAGAGGACAATCATTGAGATCCCTGTGCTGAGTCATTCCCCCATGCAGCAGATGCAACCTAAAGGCAGCAAGAGAAAAGTAATTTGTTATCTACAATGGAGCTCCCGAAAGGCTGTCAGTTGATTTCTCAACAGAAACTCTATAGGCCAGAAGGGAATGGCATGGAGTATTCAAGGTAATTGAAAGCAAGGATCTGAAACCAAGATTACTTTATCCAGCAAGGCAATCATTCAAAATGGATGGTGAAAAAGATATTTCCAGACAAAAAAAAGCTAAAGGAGTTTATCACCACCAAACCAGCATTGTAAGAAATGTTAAAGGGCCTGGGCGGGTGTGGTTCAGTGGTTGAACATTTACCTAGGATCCAGGAGATCACAGTTCAATTCCTAGTCAGGGCACATGCCTGAGTTGTGAGCTCGATCCCCAGTTGGGGGCATGCAGGAGGCAGCCAATCCATGACAACTCTCTCATCATTGATGTTTCTATCTCTCTCTCCCTCTCCCTTCCTCTCTCTGAAATCAGTAAAGATATATTTTTTAAAAATGTTAAAGGGTCTTCAGTAATAAAACTTCACAGAAGAAATAAATTGTATAGAGACTAAAAAAATAAAATAAAATAAAAATACAAAAGGTTAATGATACCAAGAGCTGGTTCTTTGAAAAGATAAACAAGATTGATGAATCACTAGCCAGATTTATCAAAAATAAAGTGGACCCAAACAAATAAAATCAGAAACAAAATAGGTGAAGTCACAACTGAAACTACAGAAATACAAAGGATTTAAGAAACTATTATGAACATATGCCAACAGATTGGACAACCTAAGTGAAATGGAAAGATTCCTAGAAAGATACAATCTTCCAAATCTCAGTGGGGAAAATTCAGAAAACCTGAACAGACCAATAAAAGCTTATAAAATTGAAGCAGTAATCAATAAACCCCCAGCAAACAAAAACCCCAGTCTGCACAGTTTCAAGGAGAGTTTTACCAGACATTCAAGAAAAGACTAACACCTATCCTCCTCAAACTATTCCAAAAAATTCAAGAGGAAGGAAGACTTCCAAGCTCTTTTTACAAGGCAAGCATTATCCTAACTCAAAAACCAGAAAAAGACATCAATATCCCTGATATACATAAATGCCAGAATCCTCAATAAAATATTAAAAAATCAGATCCAGCACTATTAAAGAGATTATTCATCACGACCAAGTGTGATTTACCCCAGGGATACAAGGCTGGTACCATATTAGCAAATCAATAAATATGTTACATCACATAAACAAAATGAAAGATAAAAAATGATATGATCATATCATTAGATGCAGAAAAATCATTAGACAAAATCCAACACCCATTTTTGATAAAAACTCAGCAAAGTGGGAATAGAGGGATCATACCTCTACATAATAAAGGCCATAAGTGACAAACCTACACTCAACATTATACTCAGTGAGCAAAAAAATAAAACCATTTCCCCTAAAAACAGGAACAAGACGGGGATGTCTGCCCAGCTAGATGTGGCTTAACGGTTGAGCATTGACCTTGGATCCAGGAGATCGTGGTGTGATTCCCAGTCAGGGCACTTGCCCAGGTTGTGGGCTCAATCCCCACTTGGGGGCATGCAGGAGGCAGCTGATCAATGATGACTCTCATCATTGATGTTTTTGTATATCTCCCTCCCTTCCTCACTCTGAAATCTATAAAGATATATTAAAAAAAAAAAAAGACAGGGATGTCTGTTTTCACCACTCTTATTCAACATAGTACTGGAAGTCCTAGCCAAAGTGGTCAGAAAAGAAGAAAAAATAAAAGGCACCCAAATTAGAAAGAAGTGAAACTGTCCTTATTCGTAGATGATGTGATATTGTATATAAAAAACCCTGAAGATTTCATAAGAAAACATAGATTTAATAAATGAATGTGTCAAAATATCAAGATACAAAATTAACATCCAAAAATCAATTGCATTTTTCTACAACAATATTGAACTCTCAGAAAGACAACCTATAAAAAATCCCATTTACTATTGTAACAACAACAACAAAAATACCTTGGAATAAACTCAACCAAGGAGGTAAAGGACATGTGCTTTGAAAACTACAAGATATTAAAAAAGAAATAGAGGAAGATAAAACAAATGGAAAAATATACCTTGTTCATAGACTGGAAGAACTGACATCATTAAAATGTCCATACTACCAAAGCAATCTATAGATTCAACGCAATCCCTATTAAAATACCAATGACATATTTCACAGATATAGAACAAATATTCCAAAAAATTATATGGAATAAAAAAAGGCCCTGAATAGCTGCAACAATATTGAAGAAGAAGAACAAAGTTGGAGGTATCACGATATCAGGTATCAAATTACACTACAAAGCTACTATAATCAAAACAGGCTGATACTGGCACAAGAACAGGCATATCAAATAATAGAATGGAACAGAGAACCCAGAAATTGACCCAAGCCATTTTGCTCAATTAATATTTGACAAAGGAGGCAAGAGCACAGTCTCTTCAATAAATAGTGTTGGGAAAATTGGAAAAGAACATGCAAAAATAATGAAACTGAGCCTTGCAGGGACTCCGGTCCTGCAAGATCTCATTGACCCCAGGTATGCTCCACACCGTGGCCTTGTCCTTCCTGCAGGTAGCTTTATCCTACCTTTATGTAATACTACTTACATTCCTTTCTTAATTTCAAATGCATAAAAGAAAGTGCACAAATGTTATTCTCCAGAGCATTTGAGATGTTGCTCCCTAGCATATGCTATCAGTTTTTCTCAAATAAACTCTTATGAATTTTAAAAAGAAATTTGGATGTCTAAGTCAACAGAAAGTATAGGTAAGAAGTAGAATTCAAATGATGATTAAGAGTTGGATGGTATTGGTGACATCAATAAAACTAAGAACACTTTTAATTTTATTTCCATGTTATATTTTGATTATTTAAAAAATTCAAGACCTTTTACCTTTCAGCATTATGGAAGGAATGACTAACATATTTTAAAAAGAAGTAGACAGAATAGGTACAAGGCAGCCTCAACCTTCAGGTGTCAATATGACAAAGAGTTGTCTTATGTTTTTAAGTAGGATATGCTACATAACGGATGCAGATATTGTGAAAATTGAGCTGGAAATATTATGAGAAGAGTCCTCCATTTAAGAATTTTGATTTGAAGCAGCATATATCAACTATTACTTTAAAAACAATTTAAATGCTATTATAAAACTCATAATCAGTTTTATGTAATAAAACTGATCTTATTTGGACCATTTACTCATCCTCAGACTCCATACTGGGGATAATGATGGGGTGGTAGCATTTTGGATAAATAAAAAAAAAAAGGCTTGAATTTCTAAGCTTGAGGGAGTAGTGGGTTACCTTCCCAAAGGCCATTACTTCTGAGCTGTCATTTGAGATTCCAGTATATCTCTCAGCTGTAGGTCAATGAGAAGTCTCACATTTTATGACCATAGAACAAAGCAGAAAATATTAACAAGCTTGGGGATGATTCTAAGAGCTGAATACTACCAGTTTGAGTATTTCAAGAAGATTTAAAGAAAATGTAGTCCTAGGGGTGTGGTTTGTAGTTTCCCTAAACTTTTTTATTTACAGATATAAAGGGTATGCTCTAGAAAATGGAAATACAGAATCAAATTAAAAATTAAAGTGTTAGGGAGAAGCAAATGGCTGCAGACTAGGGAAGTTCTGTCCATTTGATCTCAGTACCAGACCAGAATTATAGTTAAACTGCAAAATATTTGGCCAGCTTAAAAATAGTTGATCTGAAATACTGTGTGTGGAGAGTGTGGAGAGGGGACAGGGGGAAATGCAGGGAGGGTGATCCAACTCATGCAGTTGTGCAGCACAACTGGGAAGCTGGAGGGAAGGTGCTGCAGCCCTGCTCCGTGGGAGCATGGGGCCTCAGCCCCATGCAGGGATCCCCAATCTAGAGCAAAAGAGAAGGGAAGAAAGCCCACATAGCATCAGGCAGTGGGAATCTGTGGTGATTTGGTTCACCTGGGAGACTCAGACTGCACTATCCCAGGCAAAAAATGATTGCTTTGTTACAACACCAGTCTAGGAAGTTTATCCTGATCTGTGTCTGCAGGAGGAGCCATGCAGCAGAACTCCAGACTGACAGAGGGGTCTGACCAGCTCAGAAAGCAATGAATCTGAGGGATCAATTATTATCTGGAAGAATTTTTGGTGGAGAGCAGGATGGGGGCAAGACAGAGTACCCTGGGAAAGAGGAGCAATCCTCCCCACCTCGAGTAGAGAGGAGGCTAATCTGAAGGGCTATACATTCCCCCAACTGTGGAATGGCCCTGGGCTGTCTGTGCCCATGTGACTGGGTCTGGAGGTGCCAGAAACTCAGACATCTGGCCTGGTGGGGGCCTGGGCAGAAGCCCAGCCCAGCAAGATTCTGCTGTGCTGAAAGACTGGAGAGCCAAGTGGCTGGATTTTAAAAAATATCCCCTCCTGCTTGGGATGGTGACTAGGGGGTGCCAGTGATCCAGGCAGAGCTGAGGCATTGGAAGGAGAGGAAATTCTTGCCTGCCTCTCCTATAATCTATGGGCACCACCCTCAATATGAATCTGGTAAAACCATCCTGATCAGGACCCAGATAAAACTGCAGAGCCCAGTTCTGTGGGGAAATGGAGAGCAGCTAAGAATAGAGACATTCAAGGTGCAAGGCCGGAGGCAGACCCACCTGCTGGGCTACAGAGGCTTTGCCTACCAGACAGTTTAAGGATTCACCCTGCCTGGCTTCAGTCAGGTTGCCCAGGGCAAGGCAGGGAAAGTGATTCACATTGGCCAGCACCAGAGAACTTTCTGGGAGGCCTGGGACCAACAAACCAAAAGGTTAGGTTCAAAAACATTGGAACAAAATCCAGTGAGCTCCACAAATAGCACATTCAAAAGTGTTTGTTTTTTTGTTTCCCTTTCTCTTTCTTCTTTTTTCTTTCATATTCTCTTATTTTTATTTTTCCTTTTAGTCTATTCTTTTTTTCTCATTCTCTACATTATTTTAATTTCTAGTTTTATTTATTTTATTTTTTATTTTCTCTTTTATTTTCCCATTTTTCAATTCCTATTCTATATTTTATTTTATTCACTATTATTCTTAAAATTATTATTTTATTTATTTCTTTCTTTTATTTTTTATACTTATTCTATTCCTTTCATATTTTCTTTTTTTTTTCTTCTATTTTTTTATTCTGGTCATGAGTCTTTTAGTATTCTTATTTTCTTTAGCCATTGTTGTTGTGGTGGTTTTTATTGTTGGTTTCCTTTTTATGTTATTTTTGGTTTGGTCTGGTTTTGTCTTGTTTTGTTTGGTCAGGACTTGTATAACATTTGACATGGCATGGTTGAGGTTGATACAATGAGCAAGCTGAGGGCTATGCCCACCCATGAATGGAACAACAGCAATTAAGACCAAATTACACAAGAGAACCCACATAACCCTCACAAGGGACATTCCTATAGCACCCAGTTCAGAAGATCAAGGGAACTACTACAGCACTGGGTCCCACAAGAAGGCCACCTCACCAAGACTGGGAGGCATAGCAGTCTTATTCAATATACAGAAACAAACACAAAGAAACAGCAACAATGGGGAAACAAAGAAACAGGCCACAGTGAAAGAACAGGAGAAATCACAAGAAAAAGAGCTAAATGAAATGGAGGCAAGCAATTAATCAGTTATAGAGTTCAAAATAATGGTTATAAGGATGCTCAAACAAGTGAGAACTACAAGCAATTTAATACAAACTACAAGAAACTTAATGGGACCTATATCAGCATGGCAAAGAATGTAGAAACCATGAATAAGAATGGGTTGGAAATGAAGAGTGACATAGTTGAAACAAATAATATCCTGGAAGAAATTTCCAGTAGGTTAGAAGAAGCTGAGGATCAAGTCAGTGAATTAGAAGATAAGGTAGGAAAAAACCCCCTAATTAGAACATCAAAAAGAAAAAATACTTAAAAAGTACGAAGATAGTTTAAGGGAACTGTGGCACAACATGAAATGGAGCCTCATCAGCATTATAGGGGTACCAGAGGGAAAAGAAACTGAGCAAGGGATAGAGAACCTGTTTGAAGAAGTACTAACAGATAACTTCCCTAACCTGGTGAAGGAAAAAGTCACACAAGTGCAGGAAGCACAGAGAGTTCTAACGAAAATGAACACAAAGAGATCCACAGCAAGACAAATCACCATAAAATGACAAACATTAAATAAAAAGAAAATTCTAAGGGCAGCAAGAATGAGACATCCAGTTACCTACAAGGGAGCTCCCTTAGGCTATAAGCTGATTTTTCAATGGAAAAGCTACAGGCCAGAAGAAAACGGCATGAAGAATTCAAAGTAATGAAAAGCAAGAATATGAAATCAACACCGCTCTGTCTAGCAAGGCTATCATTCAAAACTGAAGGTGAAATAAAGAGCATCCCATACAAAAAGGCTAAAGTAGTTTATTACCATCAACCAGCATTGCAAGAGATGCTACAGATACTGTTGTAAGAAGAGGAAATA
Organism: Miniopterus schreibersii; assembly: GCF_964146895.1. Classification (NCBI taxonomy): domain Eukaryota; kingdom Metazoa; phylum Chordata; class Mammalia; order Chiroptera; family Miniopteridae; genus Miniopterus; species Miniopterus schreibersii. The sequence goes on along the minus strand of NC_138101.1, from coordinate 110,886,488 downwards.
TATATGGAGAGGAACATAGGCATAAAGAATAAAAATGGTAATAAAGAAGTACTTATCAATAATAACCTTAAATGTAAATGGATTAAATGCTCCAATCAAAAGAAGTATGTTAGCTGAATGGAAAAGAAAACACGACCTATATATATGGTGACCCCAAAATATGTATATACACTTTAACAACTGATAACTTGCGTAATTTTCACTTCTTTTCAGGTTTAGTTGATTGGAAATAATGAGTGAAGCCAGACTAAGCATTTTATATTTTTATTGTTCAAAATATTACAGATGTTCCCTTTTTTCCCCATTGACCACTTCCACCCCACACTCACTCCCCACCCCAGGTCTTCACCACACTGTGTCATGGATTATGCATATATGCATATAAATTCTTTGGTTAATCTCTCCACACCCACCCACCTACCCACACCCTCGGAGATTCCTCAGTCTGCTCCATGCTTCTATGTCACCGAATTTATTTTGTTCATCAGATTATTATATTCTTTAGATTCCACACATAAATGAGATCATGTGATATTTGTCTTTCTCTGCCTGGCTTATTTTGCTTAGCATAATTTTCTCCAAAACCATCCACACAGTCCCAAAGAACATGAGGTCATTCTTCTTTACAGCTGCATAGTATTCCATTGTGTAAATGTCCAACAGCATTTTTATCCACTCATCTACTGATGGGCACTTGGGCTGTTTACAGAACTTAGCTATTGTAAATTGCGCTGCTATGAACATAGGACTGTGAATATTCTTTCTGATTGGTGTTTCAGGATTCTTAGGATATATTCCTAGAAGTGGGATCACTGGTTCAAAAGATAGTTCCACTTTTAATTTTTTGAGGAAACTCCATACAGTTTTCCATAGTGGCTGCACCAGCCTGCATTCCCACCAGCAGTGTACCAGGGTTCCCCTTTCTTACATCCTTGCCAGCATCTGGTAACTTGTTGATGGTTCTGACAGGTGTGAAGTGACATCTCATTGTGGTTTTAATTTGCATCTTTCTGATGATTAGTGATGTTGAGCATTTTTTCATATGTCTCTTGGCCATCTGTATGTCCTCTTTGGAGAAGTGTCTATTCAGGTCCTTTGCCCATTTTTTAATTGGATTGTTTGTCTATCCCCTGCTGAGTTGTAGGAGTTTTTTGTACACTTTGGAAATTAGCCCCTTAGCAGATACATTCTTGGCGAATATGTTCTCCTATACCTTGGGGATTCTTTCTGTTTTCAGGCTGATTTCTTTTGCTGTGCAGCTTTTTAGTTTGATATAGTCCCATTTGTTTTTTTTGTTTTTTTTTTCTTTTGTTTCTCTTGCCCTAGGAGATGTATCAGTGAAAATTCCACTACTTGAGATGTCTGTGGCTTTACTGCCTATGTTTTCTTCCAGGATTTTAATAATTTTATGACTTACATTTAAGTCTTATCTATTTTGAATTTATTCTTGTGTATGGAGTATGTTGGTGATCTAATTTCATTTTTTTGCATGTACCTGTCCAATTTTCCCCTCACCATTTATTGAAGAGACTGTCTTTACTCCATTGTATTCTCTTGCCACCACTGTCAGATGTTAATTGACCATAATGGTGTGGGTCTATTTCCGGGGTATCTGTTTTGTTCCATTGATCTATATGCCTGTTGTTGTACCAATACCATGTTGTTTTTATTACAGTGGCTTTGTAGTACAGTTTAATATCTGGTAAAGTGATACCTCCAACTCTGTTTTTTGTCTCTCAAGATTTCTGCAGCTATTTGGGGTTTTTTTTGGTCCCATATAAATTTTTGGAATATTTGTTCTATCTTTGTTAAATATGCTATTGGTATTCTAATAGGGACTGCATTGAATCAATGAACATGGTATATTCTTCCACTCGTTTATATCTTCCTCTATTTCTTTTTTTCAGTGTCCTGGAGTTTTCTGAGTACAGGTCTTTTACATCCTTGCTTAAGTTTATTCCTAGGTATTTTTTTAAGTTGCAATGGTAAATGGTATTGCTCTTTTAGTTTCTCTTTCTGAGAATTCATTGTTGGTGTATAAAAATTCCATTAATTATTGTGTGTTAATTTTGTATCCAGCTACATTGCCTATTTCATTTATCAAATCTAGTAGTACTTTAGTGGATTCTTTAGGATTTCTATGTACAATATCATGTCATCTGCAATTAATGACAGTTTTACCTCCTCCTTTCCAATTTGGATACCTTTTTATGTTTTTCCAGTCTGATGACTGTGTCTAGGACTTCCAGTATTATGTTGAATAAGAGTGGTGAAAGCAGGCAACTCTGTCTTGCTCCTGTTTTTAAGGGAAATGATTTTAGTTTTGACCATTGGGTATGCTGTTGGCTGTTTGTTTGTCTTATATGGCCTTTATTATGTTGAGATATGTTCCCTCTATTCCCACTCTGCTGAGAGTTTTTATCAAAAATGGGTGCTGGATTTTGTCGAATGCTTTTTCTGCATCTATTGATATGTTCATGTGATTTTTGTCCTTTACTTTGTTTATGTGATGTATCACATTTATTGATTTGCAAATGTTATACCAGGTTTGCATCCCCAGAATAAATCTCACTTGGTCATGGTGTATGATCAGTTTAATGTATTGCTGGATCTGGTGAGCTAGTATTTTAGTGAGGATTTTAGCATCTGTGTTCATCAGGGATATTGTCCTGTAATTTCCTTTGTTTGTAGTGTCTTTATCTGGTTTGGGGATTAGGGTGATGGTGGCCTCATAGAAAGAACTTGGGAGTTTTCCCTTGATTTGAATATTCTGGAATAGTTTGAGGAGGATAGGTGTTAATTTTTCTTTGAGTGTTTGGTAAAACTTGCCTGTAAATTTGTTTGGTCCTGGACTTTGGTTTGCTAGGAGTTTTTGATTACTGCTTCAATTTCATCAGTTGTTATCTGCCTATTCAGGTTTTTTGATTCTTTCTGATTCAGCTTTGGAAGATTCTATACTTCTAGGAATTTGTCCATTTCACCCATGTTGTCCATTTTGTTGGCATATAGTTGCTCCTACTATTTTCTTACAAACCTTTGTATTTCTGTTGGGTCAGTTGTTATATCACCAATTGCATTTCTGATTTTATTTATTTGATTCTTCTCCCTTTATTTTTGGTGAGTCTGGCTAATGGTTCATTAATTTGATTTATCTTTTCAAAGAACCAGCTCTTGGTTTAATTGATCTTTTGTATTTTTTTTTTTTTTTTTGTCTGTACATGTCATTAATTTCTGCTTTGATCTTTATGATTTCCATCCTTCTTTTTCCTTTGGGCTTTTTTTGTGGTTCTCTTTCTAATACTCATAGTTGTTGTGTTAGATGGTTTATTAGAGCATTTTCTTGTTTTTTGAGGTATACCTGTAATGCTATGAAGTTTCCTCTCAGGACTGGTTTTGTTGTGTCCATTGATTTGGGGTAATTGTCTGTTTATTTTCATATTTTTTTCAGAAAGTGTTTGATTTCTTCCTTGATCTCATTGGTACCCCATTCATTGTTTAATAACATGCTATTTAGCCTCCCAATTTTTGAACATTTTTGAGTTTTTTAATAGTTGTTGACTTCTCATTTCATGCCATTGTGGTCTGAGATGATGTTTGATATGATTTCAGTCTTCTTGAACTTGTAGCGACTTGTTTTGTGCCCTAACATGTGGTCTACTTTTGAGAATGTTCCATGTTCACTTGAGAAAAATATGTGTTCTGCTGCTTTGGGATGAAATGTTCTGTAAATGTCAGTTAAATCCATTAGAGTTAGGGTGTGATTAAAGATCTGTGCTTTCCTGTTGATTTTTTGTCTTGATGATCTGTCCAATGATGACAATGGGGTGTCAAAGTTCACCAGTATTATTGTGTTGCTGTCGATCTCCCCTTAAAAAGTCCTCCTTTTTATATATTTATGTGCTCCTTTATTGAGCACATATATATTTATAAAGGTTATTTCCTCCTGTTGGATTGATCCCTTTAGTATTATGTAGTGGCCTTCTTTGTCTGTTGTTATGGTCTTTATTTTGAAATCTGTTTTGTCAGAAATAATTATTGCTACTCCAGCTTTTTTTTTTTTTTTTCCATTTGCATAGAATATTTTTTTCCATCCCTTCACTTTTAGCCTGTAAATCTTTTGCTCTCAGGTGGGTCTCTTGTAGACAGCATATATTTGGGTACTGTTTTATTATCCATTCAGCTACCCTATGACTTTTAATTGAATTATTCATTCCATTTACATTTAAGTTTATTATTTATATATCCTTATTTAATGCTATTTTTTCCCTTTATTCTGATTTTCCTTTCTCTAGATATTTCTTCATCTTAAAGCAGTCCCTTTAGCACTTTTGCAATTCTGGTTAAGAGTTTCTGAGCTCCATTAGCCTTCTGGGAAGCTCTTCATTTCACCTTCAATTTTAAATGATAGCCTTGCTGGATAAAGCAGTCTTGGTTGCAGGTTCTTCCTTTTCATTATTTTGAGAACTTCATGCCAATCCTTTCTCTATTGAAGTATTTCTTTTGACAAATTTGCTGTCAGTCTCATGGGGGTTCCCTTGTAGGTCACTGCTTGTCTCCCTCTTTCAGCCCGTAATATTTTCTCTTTGTTCTTAAGATTTGCCATTTTTATTTTGATGTGTCTTGGAGTGTGTCACTTTGGGTTCCTCTTGTTTGGAACCCTCTGTGCTTCCTGAACTTGTGTGGCTTTCTCCCTCACCAGTGTGGGGAAGTTTTCTGTCATTATTTGCTCATCAAGCTCTCTATCTCTTGCTCTCTTTCCTCTCCCTCTGGGACCCCTTATGCAAATATTGTTTCACTTCATGTTCTCCCAAAGTTCCCTTAAACTATCCTCATGCTTTTTAAGTTTTTTTTCTTTTTGCTGCCCTGGTTGAGTGTTTTTTTCTACCGTATCTTCTAAGTCACATATTCCATCCTCTGCTTCACTGAGTCTGCTTTTAATTTCTTCCAGCATATACTTGATACCAGATATAGTATTCTTCATTTTTGCCTGGTTCTTATTTATCATATCTATATCTTTTTTTCATGCTTTCACTAAGTTCCTGAACCTTCCCATAAAATGTCTTGTGGTTCTCATTAATTTCCTTGAGCATCTTTATAACCATTACTCTGAGCTCTCTTTCTGATATCTTGCTTAACTCCATATCATAAAGGTCTTTTTCTGGCATTTTTTTCTTTTCTTTAGTTTGGGGATGGTTTCTTTGTCTCCCCATTTTGCTGGCTCTTAGTGTTTGTATCTGTATATTAGATATATTTGCTGTCTCTCAGTCTTGTGGGGTGGGATTGTGTAATGTATGTCCAGTAGGGCCCAGAGGTGTGTTTTCCTTATTCTTCTGAGCTATATGTTGTAGATGTGTCCCTTTTGTGGGTGTCCCTTTTGTGGGTTCTTTGGGCTCTCCTATTGTTATTGGGTCTAGATTGTTATCATCCAATTCATGGGAAGACCCTCATTTCAGGTTGGCTAACTGTGAGGCTCAGCCCCAACAATGTCAGGTGAGCTGTTGTACAGGTGCTGACAGGGCAAAACAAAACAAAATCAAACTGCCAAGAAACAAACTGTAACATACAAAATATCCTGACAATCAGAATGAAAACACCTTAAGAGAAAGTAGAATTGGGAGAGTGAAGCAAGAACAGAAATTCTAAAGCAAAAAATAAAAAAATAAAAAAAGTAGAGAGAGAGAGAGAGGATATTATTGGAAATAGTAAAAAAATTAAATATGATAACAATTAAAAATAGAAAAGCTACTGGGAGATCAAAATGGCAGAGAAAATATTTTGAATGAAGCGCAAGTAAATAATTAAGGGTAGAGAGTAGGAATAAGAAAATTTTTCAGAAATAAAAAATAAAAATTAAATAGATATTCAAACCGAAACTAACAAACAAAAAGACAGGAAGACATGGAATAAAAGGGTTGAGAAAGAAAAGGGAAAAAAAAAGATAGTTATGTCAATGGACCAAGAATAGAGAGAGAGGTAAAGCAAGGGCAGTGAAGGAGTCCAATAAGAGATATTGGGGAAAAACAGAGAAAAACAATAAACTTATTGGTTATAATGATAATATCCCAGCAGTAAAGCACAGAATATCAAGAAAATCTTGATAATAGAACAAAAAATAAAAGAAAACAAAACAAAGCAAAAAACAAAAACAAAACCCAAAACAAGCAAAGCAAAACAAAACAAAATTTTTAAGAAATTAATTAAAAAATTAAAAAAAATTTTTTCCTCTGTTCTAAAAAAAAAAAAAAAAAAAAAATAAGCCAATCAGGTGAGTTTTGTATGGGCAGCTTATGTTGCCTGATTCTCAGTTTTTTTGTTTATGTCAGGTCTCCTGGGATGTACTTGTGTGTCAGCCAATGTCAGGAGCTGTCTAGGTTTGGCTCTGGTGTCCTTAGGCAGTTGGGTGGTCTGAGGCTCTCTGTAGACCACCTCTTCTTGTCAGCAATTTTGCCTCCCCTTTGTGGTTGGCTGGTCTTACTCCAGCATCTTCTGAAGAGTCTTTTGGGTGCAGACCAGCTAGTATAGCTTTGGCTATTGCTCCCATTACTTAGAAGTTTCACTGTCAAGCACTCACTGTGGGGAAGTTAGTCTCTGCTTCAAAGCCAACTCCTCAGTCTCTACTGTATCCTCCAATTCTAGTTCTCCATACAATGGTCTGCTGCAGGTTCAGATTGAATTCAGTCTGTTGCTTTTTCTGTATGGGTAGCGGGCTTTTAAGCTTTTTCTCCAGTTCCCAAACAATAGTCCTTGAGAGTCTTATTCTTGTATAGTCATCCTGTGAGCTGTTCTCTATTCCCCCTCAGGACTGTGGCCTGGGAGGGATATCTGGGACTTCAGTGGGCTCAGCCAGCCCTGTTTGTATTGGGGGTGGTGCTCTTAGCTTGTAGTAGAGTTAGATATGCTCCGCCCCCCTTCCACAGATCTGGTTTGCTGATCTCACAGGGCATTCAGTTCAAATTCTCGACAACGCAGACACAAATCCCAATTTTTGCTGGTCTGTCTCCCCCATTCAAGCTAGGAAGTTGGATGTCCATTCACCAATCAAAAATGCACACAAGAACAAACAGGCAGAGAACTCTCCCTGTGAAATCCTGGCACCCCTGCACTTTGAACCAAACAGGAAGGGTCATAAAGTCAGCCCAAGGCACATCCTCTGCACAGCTGATCTCAGTAAAACTGAGGAAGATCCTTGCATGCTATTCTGACTCCCCTCAGAGTAGGTAAAAAAATCCCTGATTCACTGCACTGGCACCTCTGGTGTCTGGAGTTCCCATCAGCCCTTCTGGTGGCTCTGGTCCTTCTCTGAGAGCAAGAGGGCTCTCTTCCTCTTCTCCATGCTACACAGTTCAAATGCTTTCTGGGGTTCTACACAATGCCTTATAAGACAGCAGAGGGTCCCTGTAGGTGGCTTCTGAGTGCAGTCCTCTGGCCCCTGTCTATTCAAAAGCCATACACTGTGAGACAGCCTTTCCTGTTGTCAACACCTTGGATGACGGTTTCCTGTCCTGTCTGCCACCATTAGGAGTGTTGCTTCACTGGGAAGGCATGATTCCTTGCTCACAAGCACATTGTTGTCATATCTCCCTCTGCCAACCCTGCATGGGCTCTCCTTCCTTTCTCCTCTGCTCCAGGTTTGAGATCACAACTTTTGGATGCCAGTCCACACTTCCAAAGGGAGGGAAATTTGCAGCCTCTAACTCTCAGGCCTCACAGCCTAGCACTGGCTTCATGGATGACTCCCCCTTTCTATGTATACCCCTTCTCTTACTAGACTCTATGATGTTTCTTCAGTGCTCCTTACTTAAAACATGTCCACTCAGGTATATTTCTCTTTTTCTTCCAAACTGGTTATGGAGTATTTCAGTGGTAAGTCCAGTCTGTGGCTGGGAGCAACTGCGCTCTGCTTCTTGTCAGAGTGCCCTTACCTTCTCTCCCTCCCAGGCTAGGCTTTGAACAAAAAAAATTTATCCTAAAGTGTCACTATACTTTTTAAAAATGTGGATACATAAGAGATAAAGTTTAAGGCACAAAACTGGCAACAGTCAATGAATTGAGAATGTACAAACACTGAGTGAAATAAAACAATGTCATCCATTTGAAAAGAAGCATTGTAACAAAAGTTATTCATTTCTGTGGATTCTTTTAAATTTTGAAAATAAACAGTATTTTAAAAAACACCAACTTTACAATTATTCAAAGTGTGTATACATATTTTTGGGACACCATGTTTACACTGTCTATGAGACCCACCACAGAACAAAAGACACACAGAATCAAAGTGCAGCAATGGAAAAAATATTCTAGGCAAATGAAAATGAAAAAAAGTAGCTTTAGCACTACTTATATCTGACAAAATAGACTTCAAAACACAGGCCATAAAAGAGACAGAGAAGTTCACTACATAATACTAAAGGGATTGCTCCAATGAGAGGACATAACTCTGGTAAACATATATGCACCCAATATAGGAGCACAGAAATGTGTTAAAAAACTTCTGGAGGACTTTAAGGGAGGTCGTTGCCAATACAGTTATAGTAGGGACTTTAACACTCCACTGACATCATTGGATAGATCTTCCAGACAAAAAATCAACAAAGAAACAGTGAACTCAAATGACACAATTAATCAGATGGATTTAATTGATATTTACAGAACATTTTATCCCAAAACTATAGAATATACATTCTTCTCAAGGGCACATGCTATGTTCTTAAACATAGTGCACATGTTAGGACACAAAGTAAGTTTCTACAAGTTCAAGACAATTGAAATCATATCAAGGATCTTCTAAGATCACAAAGGTATGAAGATAGAAATCAATTACAATAAAGCATCTCAAAAACATTCAAACACTAGGAGGCTAAATAGCATGTTACTAAACAATGAATGGGTTATCAATGACATCAAGGAAGAAATGAAAGATTTCCTGGAAACAAATGAAAATGAACACTCAACATCCCAAAATCTATGAGACACAGAGAAAACACTTCTGAGAGGGAAGTTCATAGCAATGCAGGTCTATTTCAAGAAACAAGAAAAAGCTCAAATAAATGATCTAACCCTAAACTAAATTAGAAAGGGAACAACAAAAAAATCCAAAGTAAGTAGAAGGAAGAAAAGAATGATATTCACAGTGGAAATAAATGATATAGAAACTAAAAACATAATATAAAAATCAATGAAACCAAGATCTGGTTCTTTGAAAATATAAACAAGGTTGACATACCTCTAACCAGACTCCTCGGTGGTGGTGGTGGAGGGGGGAGGACCCAAAGAAATAAAAATCAGAAATGAAAGAGGTTGATGTGACAACTGACACCACAGAAATACAAAGGATTCTAAGAAAACACTATGAACAACTATCTGCCACAATGTTGGGCAACCTGGACAAAATGGAAAAATTTCTGAAAACATAAAGTCTTGCAAAACTGAATCAGGAAGAATCATATATATGAATAGCCCAATAACAGCATAATTAAAAAACAAACAAAATCCTCCCAACAATCAAAAGTCCTGGGCTGGATGACTTCACAGGTAAGTATTACCAAACATTCAAAGAAGAATGAATATCTATCCTTCTCAAACTATTTCAAAAAATTCAAGAGGAAAGAAGAGTTCCAACCACTTTTTACAAGGCCAGAATTATCCTAATTACAAAAGCAGATAAAGACACTTCAAATAAAGAGAATTATATACTAACATCCCTGATGAACATACATGTTAAAATCCTCAACAAATTATTATCAAATTGGATCCAGCAATACATTAAAAAAGATCATACACCAGGAACAAATGTTATTTATACTGGGGATACAAGGCTGATACAATATTAGAAAATCAATAAACATGATACATCACATAAACAAAAAATCACATGATCATATCAATAGATGCAGAAAAACCATCTGACAAAATAGGTAACCATTTTTAATAAAAACCCTCAGCACAGTGGGAATAGAGGGATTATGTCTCAACATAATAAAGGCTATATATTAGAAACCTACAGCCAACATCATACTCAATGAGCAAAAAGTAAAACCCTTTCCCCTAAGAACAGGAAAAACACAAGATTCTGTCTACATTCACCACTCTTATTCACCATTGTACTGGAAGTCCTAGCCACAGCAGTAAGACCAGAAGAAAATATAAATGGCATCCTAATTGGAAAGGAGGAAGTAAAACTGTCATTATTCACAGATGACATAATATTGTACATAGAAAACCCTAAAGTTTCCACAGAAAGCGACTAGATTTAATAAATGAATTTGGCAAAGTAGCAGGATACAAAATTAACATCCAGAAATTAATGGCATTTTAAAAATATGTCTTTTATTGATTTTAGAGAGAGGACAAGAGAGGGAGAAAGAGAGATAGATGCATCAATGATGAGAGAGTCATTGTTTGCCTGCCTCCTGCATGCCTCCGACTGGGCATGTGCCCTGACTGGGAGTCAATTTTTGATATCCTGGATCATAGGTTGATGCTCAACCACTGAGCCATGCTGTCTGGGCTTGATGGCATTTTTATACACCAATAATGAACTGTCAGAAAGAGAAACTTAAAAAACCTCTGACAATTCCATCTATCATTGCAACAATAATAAAATAAGATATCTAAGAATAAACTGAATCAAAGAGGTAAAAGACCTATACTCTGAGAACCGTAGGATATTGAAAAATGAAATAGAGGAAGATACAAACAAGTGGAAGCATATACCATGTTCATGGATTGGAAGAATTAACATCATTAAAATGTCCATACTACAGAAAGCAATTTATAGATCAATGCAATCCTTATTAAAATATCATCAGCATATATCACAGATATAGAACAAATATTCTAAAGACTTATATGGAACCAAAAAAGACTCAGAATAGCTGCAACAATCTTGAGAATGAAGAACGAAGTAGAAGGGATCACAATACTGGATATCAAACAATACTACAAAGCCACTGTAATCAAAACATCCTGGTACTGGCAGAAAAATAAGCATATGTATCAATGGGACAGAACAGAGATGCTTGAAATTGACCCACACAATTATGGTCCATTAATATTTGACAAAAAATCAAGAGAATACAATTGAGTAAACACAGTCTCTTCAATAAATGATGGGATAATTGGACAGATACATGCAAAAAAATGAAACTAGACCACCAACTTATACCATACACAAGAATAAAGTCCAAATGATAAAGACTTAAATGTAAGTTATGAAACCATAAAAATCCTAGAAGAAAATATAGACAGTAAATATCAGACATCTTAGCCAAATTTTCACCAGTGCTTCTCCTTGGGCAAGAGGGACAAAGGAACATATAAACAAATGGGACTACATTAAACTAAAAAGCTTCTGCACAGCAAAGAAACCATTAGCAAAACCAAAAGGATACCCATTGCATGGAAGAACATATTCGCCAGTGATACATCTGATAATAGGTTAATTTCCAAAATATATATAGTACTCATACAACTCAACAAAAAGAAGTCAAAGAAGTTGAAAAATAGAAAAGTGGCTAAAGCTCAGCTCACACGCAGATAGAGGAGGTTGGATGTTGGTTTCATTCCTTGTGAGAGCCTTTGGAAAAAGCATATGCTCTAGGAACTGCCAGAGGCTGGATGATGGCTGCAGTCTAAGGAAGTTCTGTCCGCTTACTCCCAACACCAGACTGGATTTATGGCTAAGCTATAGGACATTCTGACTTGAAAAAACAGTTGAAAAATGTTGATCAGAAATTCTGTGAGCAGTGAGTGTGCAGAGAGGACAGGAGAAGATGTGGAGTGGGTGTGGTGACAAGGGCATGCATTACCCATGCAGAGCTGAGGCATTTGAAGGAGAGGAAGCACTTGTTCACCCCTCCTACAAGGCAAATCTACTGAAACCAGTCTGTCCAGAACCAGATACCCCATTGAGCCCAGGTCAGTGGGGGGAAGGGAAAGCAGCCCAGAACAAGTGCATGAAGGAGCTAGCATAGAAGGAGACCCATCTAATTGGCTAGGGAGGCCACGCCCAACAGATGACTTGTGGATCTGCCCTACAGGGCTTAAGCCAGGCTGCCTAGGGCCAGGCAGGGGCAATGGCTCACATTGGCCTGCACTGTAGAACTGCCTGGGAGGTCCGAGATTCACACACTGAGGGGCCAGATCCTAGAGCATTGGAGCAAAAGCCAGTGAACTCCACAAATAGCAGGCCCAAATGTTTTACTTTTTGTTTGTTTTTGCTTGGTTTGGATTTTCTTTCTCTTCTCTCCTTTCTCCCATATTGCCTTATTGCTATCTTTTATTTTAGTCTAATTTATTCTCTTTACTTTTTAATTCTTTTTAAAAAAAATTTATCTTTATTGTTGAAAGTATTACAGATGTCCTCTTTTTTCCCCATTGACCCCTTTTACCCCACCCCCACCTCCCACCCCAAACCTTCACCACACTATTGTCTGTGTTCACGGGTTATGCATACATACATATAAATTATTTCTTATTTTCAATTCAATTTTTCTTCTTTTCTTTTCCCATTTTCTTTTCCTAGTCTATATTTTATTTTATTTAGTATTATTAGTTTTAAAAATTATTATTATTTCATTCATTATTTTCTATCTTTTATTTTTTATACTTACCCTGTCTCTGAATTTTTCCTTCTTTGCTTTCATATTCTCTTTTATTTAAATAATTATTTATTGTTTATCTTTCCTCCTCTAATTCTCTGGTCTCCTGTTTTCTAATATTCATGTATGTGTGTGTGTCTGTGTGTGTTTGTTAGTTTGTTTTCTAGTCTTTTTGCCTTTTTGTTGAGAGTTTGGTTTTATTACTTTTTTTTTTAATGTTGTTTTTGGTTTGGTTTTGTCTTGCTATGTTCTGTCAGCACCTGCATAACAGTTGGCACAACATGGTTGGAATTGAGACTCATAGTAAACAAGTGTGAGGGCTGAGATCACCCACAAATGGAACAATAGTAATCAAGACCCAAATTTAATAGGAGAACCCACATAACCCATAAGGGTCTTCCTAGAGTACCCAGCTCAGGAGATTACAATACTGGATCCCACAAGAAAACCACTCCACCAAGACTGAGAGGCATAGCAGTGTTCTCTGACACACAGAAACAAATACAAAGAAATTGCAAAATCTGGAAACAAAGAAACAAATAATGAAAGAACAAGAGGAATCAGAAGGAAAAGAGCTAAATGAAATGGAGGCAAGAAATTTATCAGCTATAGAGTTCAAAGTAATGGTTATAAGGATGCTCAAACAACTTAGTGAGAACTACAAGCAATTTAATGAAAACTATAAATAATTTACTGGAAACAGCATCAGCATGACAAAGGATATAGAAACCCTGAATATGAATGTGTTGGAAATGGAGAGTGACATAGCTGAAATAAAGAATACCTGGAAGAAATAAATAGTAGATTAGAAGAAGTTGAGCACTGAATCAATGAATTAGAAGACAAAGTAAAAAAAAAAAAAAATCACTCAATTAGAGCACCAAAAAGAAAAAAATACTTAAAAAGCATGAGATCAGTGTAAGGGAACTGTGGGACAACATGAAATGGAACAACATATGCATCATAGGTGTAACAGAGGGAGAAGAAACTGAGCAAGGAATAGAGAACCTGTTTTAAGAAATGTTGACAGATAACTTCACTAACTTGGTGAAGGAAAAAGTCACACAAGTTCAGGAAGCACAGAGAGTTCTAATAAAAATGAACGTAAAGAGACCCACAGCAAGACACATCATAATTAAATTGGCCGAAGTTAAATACAAAGAGTTCTAAGGGCAGCAAGAGACAGTCAGTCAGTTACCTACAAGGGAGCGCCCTTAAGGCAGTAAACTTATTTTTCAATGGAAACGCAACAGGCCAGAAGGGAATGGCATGAAGTATTCAAAGTAATGAAAAGCAATGATTGGAAACAAAGCTTCTCTGGCCAATGAGGCTATCATTCAAAATTGAAGATGAGATAAAGAGCTCCCTAAACCGAAAAAGCTAAAGGAGTTCAATACCACCAAGCCATCACCTTCAAGAAATGCTAAAGGGACTGATGTAAGGAGAAGAAAAAATAGGGAGAAAGAGAGGAACATAGACAAAAAGCCATCACCTTCAAGAAATGCTAAAGGGACTGATGTAAGGAGAAGAAAAAATAGGAAGAAAGAGAGGAACATAGACATAAAGAATAAAGATGGCAATAAATGACTACCTATCGATAATAAACTTAAATGGAAAGGGACTAAATGCTAATATTAAAAGACATAAGGTAGCTGAATAGATAAGAAAACATGACCCATATATATGTTGTCTACAAAAGACTCACCTCAAAACAAAAGATTCACACAGACTAGAAGTGAAGGGATGGAAAAAATTTCCATGCAAATGGAAATGAAAAAAAGTTGGGGGAACAATTCTCAACTCTCACAAAATAGACTTTGAAATGAAGTGAATAACAGAGACAAAGAAGGTCACTACATAATAATAAAGGGATCAATCCAGCTAGAGAATATAACTATGCTAAACATATATGCACCCCATATAGGAGCATACACACACACACACGCACACACACACACACATAAACTTCTGGAAGACTTTATGGGAGAGATCAACAGCAATACAATCATAGTAGGGGACTTTACCACCCTACTGACATAGCTGGATAGATCTCTCTGATAAAACTAAAAAGGAAATAGCCCATAAACAACACACTAGATCAGATGGATTTAATTGACATTTACAGAACATATCACACCAAAGCTGTAGAAAATACATTCTCCTCAATTCCATATGGGATATTGTGAAAGGTAGACCATGTGTTAGGACACAAACTAAGTCTCTATAACTTCAAGAAGATTGAAATCATATCACTCATCCTTTTGGATCACAATAGCATGAAATGGGAAATCAAGTACAATTCAAACACCGAAAAACATTCAAACACATGGAGGCTAAATAGCATGTTATTAAACAATGAATGGGGTACCAATGAGGTCAAGGCATAAATCATAAACTTCCTGGAAAAAATGAAAATGAACACACAACAACCCAAAATCTATGGAACACAGCAAAAGCAGCCCTGAGAAGGAAGTTCATAGCCCTACAGGTCTACATCAAAAAACAAGAAAAACTTCTAAGAGAATCTCTCTAAACCTACAATTTAAAGAGTTAGAAAGAGAAAAACAAGAAAAGCCCAGAGTAAGTAGAAGGAAGGAAATAATAAATATCAGAGCAGAAATAAATGACATGGAAACTAAAAAACAGTACAAAAGATCAATGAAACCAAGAGCTGGTTCTTTGATAAAATAAACAAGATTGATGAACCCTTATCAAGAAACAAAGAGAGAGGACCCAAATAAATAAAATCTTTAATGAAAGAGGTGAAGTAACAACCGACACCACAGAAATACAAATGTAAGATAATATTATAACTATATGCCAACAAAATGAAAAACCTGGGCCAAATTTCAAGAAACATACAATCTTCCAAAACTCAACCAGGAATATTCAGGAAACCTTTACAGACCAATAACGACTAATGAAATTGAAGCAGTAATCAATAGTCTCTCAGCAAACAAAAACTTGGGTCTGGAAGGCTTCACAGGGAGTTTTACCAAACATTCAAAGAAGAACTAACACCTATCCTCCTCAAACTATTCCTAAAAATCCAAGAGGAAGGAAGACTTCCAAGCTCTTTTTACAAGGACAACATTATCCTAATTCCAAAATCAGATAAAGACACTACAAAGAAAGAGAATTACAGGCCAATAACCCTGATGAACATAGATGGTAATATCCTCAACAAACTATTAGCAAATTGGGTCCAGCAATATATTGTTTATTCAGGGATGCCAAGCTGTTGCAATATTTGCAAATCAATAAATGTGATACATAATATACACAAATTGAAAGACAAAAATCACACAATCTTATCAATAGATGCAGAAAAAGCATTTGACAAAATCCAACACCCATTTTTTGATAAAAACTGTCATCAAAGAGGGAATAGAGGGATCATCCCTCAACATAATAAAGGCCATATATGACAGACCTACAGCCAACATAATACTCAGTAGGCAAGAACTAAACATATTTCCCATAAGAACAGGAACAAACAGGGATGTCTGCTTTAACTATTCTTATTCAACATAGTACTTGATGTGCTAGCCACAGCAATCAGACAAGAAGAAAAAATAAAAGTCATTCAAATTGGAAAGGAAGAAGTAAAATTGTCATTATTCGCAGATGACATGACATTTTAGAAAACCCAGAAAACTCCACCAAAAATCTACTAGATTTAGTAAATGAATTTGGCAATGTAGCAGGACACAAAATTAATATCCAGAAATTAATGGTATTTTTATACACCAATAATGAACTCTCAGAAAGAGAAACAAAAAAAACAAATTCCATTTACTATTGCAACAAAAAAATTAAGAAACTTAGGAATAAACTTGACCAAGGAGGTGAAAAATCTGTACTCAGAAAACTATAGGACATTGCAAATAGAGATAGAGGAAGACATAAACAAGTGGAAGAATATACCGTGTTTGTGGATTGGAGGAATTAACATTATTGAATATCGGTACTACCCAAAGCAAACTATAAATTCAATGCAATCCCTATTAAAATACCAATAGCATATTTCACAGATCTATAACACATACTCCAAATTTTATATAGAACCAAAAAAGGCCCCAAATAGCTGCAGCAATCTGGAGAAAGAAGAACACAGTTGGAGGAGTCACAATAGTGGATATCAAGTTATACTACGAAGCCATTGTAGTCAAAACAGCTTGGTATTGACACAAGAACAGATATGTATCAATCAATGGAATACAACAGAGAGCCCTGAAATCAACCCAAGCCATTACACTCAATTAATATTTGACAAAGGAGGCAAGAGCAAACAATGGAGTTTTAAAAACAGTCTCTTCAATAAATAGTATTGGGAAAATTGGACATGTACATGCAAAATATGAAACTAGATCATCAACTTACACCATACACAAGAATAAACTCAAAATGGATAAAAGACTTAAATGTAAGTCATGAAACCATAAAAATCTTAGAAGAAAACATAGTCAGCAAAATCGCAGACATCTCACATAGCAGAATTTTCACCGATACATCGCCTAGGTCAAAAGAAACAAAGGGAAAAAACAAATGGGACTACATCAAACTAAAAAGCTTCCGCACATTAAAAGAAACCAGCATAAAAATGAAACAGGAACCCACTGTATGCGAGGACATATTTTCCAATGATACACCTGATAAGGGGTTAATTTCCAAAATACATAAAGTACTCATACAACTCAACGCAAGGAAGAGAAAAAGAGCCAACTTAAAACATGCAGATGACCTGAATACACACTTCTCCAAAGAGGACAAGCAGATGGGCAATAGACATATGAAAAAATGCTCAGTCACTAATCATCAGAGAGATCCAAATTACCACATGATTTCACTTATATGTGGAATCCAATGAACAAAATAAACTGAGGAACAAAATAGGTCCAGAGGTATGGATGCATGGAACAGACTGACAGATCTCAGAGGGAAGGGGGTGGTGGGAATGGGAAGAGATTAACCCAAGAACTTATATGCATATATGCATAGCTCATGGACACAGACCATAGTGTGGTGAAGGTCTGGTGTGGAGCGGGGGCTGAGAGGACGGGGGAAATGGGGACAAAATAGGGGACATCTGTAATACTGTCAAAAATAAAAAATAAACATAAAAAAAATTAAAATGTTACATGATAAGGTTGTAATTGGTATGGAAATAAAACTTCAGGAAAAGAAAAGACTTGGAGTTTATTATAGGCCAAGGAGAAGAAGCACATTAATCAAATTTGTGTCCTGGCTAAATGACCTTGAAGTTTTAGAGGTTTCCACATATAGTCAGAAACAGATCATCTGGATGCCTGACCGATATTTTTACATTTTATTCAGATATTGTTGTGTGTTCTTACTGGATTTATCAGCCATATCTCTGGAATCCATAACTTTTAGTAGTGATAAAAGCTGTTTTTAAAATGATAAAATGAAAGCTTAAAAGCCAAATGAAAGCTTTATAATTTATTCTTCAAACATTTCTGAGGCTATGGTAAAACTTTTCACATTAGAATGACTATTACAGAAAAATATCAACCCACTCAATTTCTTAAAAACAATATTTCAATGATTAGGTCAAAATCCAAGATAACTGTTTAAGATCTACATGGTTCATCCTTGCATTTTGTTTTACTTGGGCACATAATATCTTTCTGTCATGACATGAATCAGTTCCCTTTGTTAAAAATCATGGATCTAGAGATTGGAAATGTAGTTTTCTGTAGTCTGAATATTTTTGTCTCCCAAAAATTCATGTTGAAATTCTAATCCCCAAAAAGTGATGGTGTTAAGAGGTGGGGCCTTTTGTTGGTGCTTATGTCAGGAGGGTGGAGCCCTCATGAGTAGGAATAGTGCCTTTCTGAAAGAACCCAAGCCCCATCCACCACATGAAGACTTAGTGAGAAGGCACCTGCTAATGTCCTGGAAGAGAATCCTCATCAGAACTTGACCATGCTGGTCTTTGATCATGGACTTCCCAGCTTTCAGAACTATGAGAAATAACTTTGTTGTATTTTGTTATAGCAGCCTGAATGGACAAAAACAGTCTGAATGGCAAACTTAAGGTGGTGCATATTATTACTTTTCTTCCCGGAAAATAACATTCCATAAAAATGGTTTCACTTGATGAATGAATGTAAAAAAAAAAAAACACAAAAAAAACTGTGTCCCAAATCTAAGTAATTTTTCAGGACACATTTCAAAATTTTAAAGTCAGATTGCTGGCTGCCATGTATGATTCTCTACAGATAAAATTTTTCTATGAACAAAAGCAACTGCACTGTTTTGCAGTTGTGATTCAAATTATTGAGGGCATTAAATAATTTAAGTAATTCTTTGATCTAGGAAATGGGACAGAATGGAGTTTTGATTGTCAGTACAATATAATTCTTGAGTTGGTATATTTCTAAGGGAGAAAACTACTTAAATAATGTAATTTTTTTAGGAGAAGAAAGGTCCTTAATGGTCACTTAGAATAGTTTATTCACTTGAATTTGAGACTCAGAGAATGTATTTGACTTATCCATTGTCATAAACCTGCTTGAATACCTTTTTAGTTTGCCTGGCTTATTGGATTCTGCAAAGAATAAATAATTGCATGAAAATAATGTAATTGAGAATGTTTTTTAAAATGCATTTTGATATGTGTGATGGCACATCTATTTAAATTTGTTGTTTTTATCTGTTCACCATTCTTTTCCCTTTTTTCTGGGTTCAGTTGGGTTCAGGTGGGGATGATCACTCCAAAGGTGATCAAAACACATTGGCTTGGTCACTGGGAATTCTTGATTTCTCAGGCCACATGATGAGTTTATGAATAGTATGGAACCTACATTGGTCAATCAGAGCCCTCTCAGGCTTATTGTTAGAACTATAGAAGAGTAGTACTCTCTATCCTCTATAATTGTTGGCTTTAAGCCTAAAATTGTAGATGACTGTCTTAAGAGAATGAGACCAACAGAAAAAATCAGAGCTAACTGAAAGACCATGTCTTGATGACATTGTCTGAGTGTCTAAACTTCACAGTACCTTAAGTTAGGCACACCCCTAGCTGGCTTCCTACTTACCCACACCAATAAAATTTTCTGTGCTAAGGTTAGTTGGACTTGATTTCTGCTGCTTACAACATGAAGAATCCTAAGTTATATAGTGTCCAGGGAATAAAAGGATCTCCAGCATTTTTTTGCATCCACAATGTTCAAATAAATATCACATGTGCCTCTCAAATAAGAAGGAGGAAAGAAGAAGGCCAAGACTTTGGGCTGAGGCCTTGCACAAATTCAGAAGACAGAGTGAAAGCCCCTGTAGATGTGCAGCCACACTCCTGGGAATTGTTAGGGTAGAAAGAGGACACTGTCTAAAAAACTCCACTCTCTTTCACTTAGAGAATTTTGATCAGTTCCAGCAATCTTGTGGTGACTTCTTATCCACCAGCAAGCCCTTTGGGTCTGGCAGAACTGGAAGAAAGGCAGTGAAGTACACAGGTGAGCAGCAGCTACCGAGCAGGGCTGACTTCCTGGTTCTGCATTCTGGAATTCAAGTCCCAGCTGTGTGGCCATGGGCAATGTTTCCTGGCTCTATCACCTGTTCTGGGAAACAGAGGTGCTGGTAGTATCTACTTATAAGGCCACTGAGAGTGAATTGAGATGCTGCTTGGGAGAGAAATTTAGAACAGTGCCAAATACATGGCTATGTCCAGTAAATGTTGGCAGTATTATGATTTTTATAACAAGTAGATTGAGGGCCATTTCTGTTTTGTATTAACTGGGTGCCTTGAGAATGTTGACCAGAACAGAAATTAGGGAAATTTTATAGATCTGAATATCACAATTCTTACCCAAAGAATTTAAGTTCCCTTTAAATTATTGAGATTCTAGTTCCTCTTCATCTCTAGGAAACAGGAGCATCTGCATACTCCTGTTACTTGCATGGAATCCCATTTGCTATTACCAAAGAGAGGCTAAAGCTTGACCATTGAAAAGGAAGTGTTAATTTCTTAGAAATTGTCTGAAGAAACAGCTGTTGATAGACCCACTCATATAATACTTGACCTTTGAGAGTCTTCAGTCCAGTGAAGGAGTCAAGACATGAAATGCGCAAATAGCTAACTGATACTGCAGAGTTCAGGAAAAGAAAAAGACTGAGAGAGACAGCCAGCAAGGAGCCCAGAGTCACTGTGGATGATCTGAGCTGCAGCAGTGAGTGCCAGAGGGTTGCAGAGTCAAAGATGAAACCACTCTCAGGCAGGGAGGCCTGGAAGGCTAGAAGAAATCACTTAGTCACTGTAAGTCTCTTGCAAGCATTTGACAGTCTGGACAGGTGCAAAAAGTATTTATCATTCAAATTAAAGAATGTATTCACAAGGGGGAACATGATTTTTTTTTTTTTTGAGGCTGGCTAATTAATAAAAGAGGAGTAAATCCTTGAAAATATAGCCTCTGTTTTGTGAGATCTGTAGTATGTCTTCAAATTCACTCCTTGGGTCTGGATTTGGCATTTTTTCCTCAGTCTGGTCTCCTCTCGGTGCAAATGAAGGAAACCTCTCTAAGAGATCCTTTGCCCAAAAAGTATTTTTCTGTGGGGAAAGCACACAGAAACAACTTGATAGCTTATTGCTCTTGAATTATTAACCAGTAACTGGGCTTCTAAGCCACTAGTGCCCTGATTATTCTCTTTCAGGGTAGCTCCAGATCTCCATATAGCAATTGTTAACCAGAACAAGAAGACTGGAATTGGAAGGAATTTGAATTTGTTTCTTCTGAACACATTTTTTTCTGGTATCCTGATAATTATAAATAAACATCTGTTAGAGGTGGTGTAGTCTGCCTGTGTTTTGCTCATTATTTAGTTTTCTGGCTGAAGGGAAAATGATTTATTATACATGTAATTAGGGAATTGATTTCACAGTATCCACAATTGAAGTCTAAGCTATTCACTTCAAATATGCATCTTCTTTCCCCCCCCTAAATACTGGTTAGAACTGGTATATTTATGTTTTCTCATTGGCTTAAAATGATAATTGAGGTATAAAAGGCACAGACTTGAGCTGTCTGTAATTAGACTGTCAGGATACTGGTGTCTAATACAGAAGCCTGCAGCTTCGCATGTCTCTTCAGGCCCTGTGTCAGACCACATGATGAAGGTGTTTGACTTACATATCCCAGACTGTTTGGAGGTCCAAAATGTGCTCAAATCCAGTTCTACTATGAACTAGGACATCCTTAGGATAACAAAAATTGATGGATGAAGGTGGCTGTAGAAATTAATCAGTCAAGCAATACATTTTTAAATTTTTTATAGACAACATCAAGTATGTCTTATGCATTGTGAATATAACTAGGAGTGTAGAACAATGATGGTGTCCCCAGAAAGTTATGATTGGGTAAAATACCTAGCACACATATGAACAGGGACCTGAAGAACAGACCAGAGCAGGTTGTGGCAAATGTGGAGTTGTCACACATCTGTTGAGTAACCACCCTGTGCAGCACTTGTGGTTAGCACAAAGAAGGCAGCCCCATCTTCAAAGTGTTGATAAGCAGTGTATAGGGAAGCAGCATATAAAAATGTAGATGACAGAATGTGTCCCAGCATTTAATCCCTACTGAGTAGGTCAGACTAAAAGCAGAGTTATTGGGGGGGGGGGGCATTACTTTGACCTAATACAAGTGGTCAAGGTTACATTGAAGAGGTGGCATTTGAAAATGATTCTTGAGATGAAAGTATAATTTAATAATGCAGAAAACAAAGTATCTAGAGAGTCACAGGAGGGCTATCTCTGAGAATTCAGGAGTATCAGGCTTTACCCCCTTTCCTACCATCAATAATTTGTGGGTTCCTCCTTTTATGACAGTAGCTAACAAGGTGTGATACAGACTAACATGACTGGTGATACTTGGTAAAGCTGACAAAATCTGATGGATTTCAGCTAATACCAGAAGGCAGGTGTTATATGATTTATTTCCCAGAGGCCTCTGTCAGTCAGTGACTGAATCAGTCACGTTTGGTTTGGTATTTTGTGAAAAATAAGGATTAAGCTACTTTAAAAATGTCTTGGCATCAACCATGGAATACTATGCAGCTGTAAAGAAGGATCTCTTACCCTTTGGGACAGTATGGACTGGCCTGGAGAATATTATGCTAAGCAAAATAAGCCAGGGAGAGAAAGACAAATATCACATGATCTCACTTATATGTAGAATCTAAAGAACATAATGAACTGATGAACAAAATAGATTCAATCACATAGAAGCATGGAACAGACTGACCAATCTCAGAGGGAAGGTGGGGGTGGGTGGGGAGAGATTAACCAAAGAATTTATATACATATGTGCATAACCCATGAACACAGACAATAGTGTGGTGAATACCTGGGGTGGAGGGTGGGTGCAGGGTAGAAGGGGTCAATGGGAAAAAAGGGACATCTGTAATACTTTCAACAATAAAGATAAATTAAAAAAAAAAGTCTTGGCAACTCATATACTTTAACATAAAAAAGACAAACAATCTGATTAAAAAATGGACAGGGGATCTGATTAAATATTTCTTCAAGAGCACATACAGATGGCCAAAAGACATATAAAAAGATGCTCAATGTCACTAATTATCAGAGAAATCAAATTAAAACACAATTAGATATCACTTCACACCTGTCAGGATGGCTATCATCAATAAATCAACAAACAACAAGTGTTGGAGAGGATGTAGAGAAAAGGGAACCCTTAATGCTCTGTTGGTGGGAAAGCAGATTGGTGCAGCCACTGTGGAAAACAGTAAAAGTTCCTCAAAAAATTTAAAAGAGATCTACCATATGACCCAGCAATCCCACTTCCAGGTATTTATCTAAAGAAATCCAAAACACTAATTCAAAAAGACACCCCATGTTCATTGCAGATTCATTTACAATAGCCAAGATATGAAAGCAACCTAAGTATCAATTGATAAATGATTGGGTAAAGAAGTGGTGGTAGATATATATAATGGAATATTACTTGGACATAAAAAATGAAATTTTATCATTTGTGATAACTTATATGGACCTAGAGGGTATTATGTTGAATGAATTAAGTCTGACAGAGATAGACAAATACCATATGATTTCATTTATATGTGGAATCTAGAGATCAAAATAAATGAACGAAGAACAAACTGATGGTTGCCAGAAGGAAGGGGACTTGGGTGTTGGGTGAAAAAGTTGAAGGAATTAAGAAGTATGAATTGGTAGTTACAAAACAGTCACAAGGATTAAAGTACAACATAGGAAATATAGTCAATGTTGTAATAACTATATTGTGCCAGGTGGGTACTGAAAATATGGGGGAGACCACTTTGTAAAGTATATGATTGTCTAACTGCTATGCATATACCTGAAACTAATATAACATTGACTCTCAGCTACAATTGAAAAATAAAAAAATATAATAAAGCTGAAAAAATAAAATAAAATAAAATTTAAAAATGTCTTAGCAAACACAGAGTTGGGCAGGCCAACTTTTGACATAGTTTGTGGAAGACTTTTTTTTAATCCTCACCTGAGGATATTTTCCATTGCTTTTCAGAGAGAGTGAAAGGGAGGGAGAGATGAAGAGAGAGAAATATTGATGTGAGAGATGTGTTGATCGGTTGCCTTCCACACGTGCCCTAACCTGGCTGAGGATTAAGCCTGTAATGGAGGTAAATGCCCCTGACTGGAATCAAACCAGAGACCCTTCAGTTTGTGGGCCGAGGCTCTAACCAATGAGCCAAACAGGCTAGGACAGTTTGTGGAAGGTTTTAATACTCAAGGTCATGCAAAACAAAAAACCTGTATGCAGCAATTTAATTTCTCAAGCAATAAACAGGTGACAATTCATTGGTCTGGAAAGAAATCCTCAGTGAAAATAGGAACAATACCTGAGGTATCATTGCTGAAAGGGGAAAGAAAAATGCTCCAGAGGGAGGAGGAGCCAGATGAGGTGAAATAATCTCACTCTGGCAGAAAATCCATCTACTTGAAATTAGGTAACACTGCCCCAATATAACAGCCTGTTACCTGGTGAGTGGATGAAGCCACATTTGTTTGGATCCTTTTGTGATAGGGAAATATCCCCCCTCAGCCTATAAGTTTGCAGGGACTTGACTCCCAGGATTGCTAGAGCATCCATCCTGCAAGTTGATCCACAGTGTCCCAAGCCCACTTTAATAAAAGAAAGGAGTGCATAGAAAAGGGGAGTCCCCCTAAAGCCAGTGCCCAGCTGCAAGGCCCGAGGATTGGAGGCTGCAAGTCTCCCTTCCCTTGGGAGCATGGACTGGCACCCAAAAGCTGGGATCTTAAGCCCAGAGCAGAGGAGAAGGGAAGGAGAGACTGCAGGGCGGGTAGAGGAAGCCAGGGGAACTGTGTACTTGTAAGGAGGGAACTGCACCTTCACAGTGAAATAATGAACCTAATGGTAGCAGCAGGGTAAGAGAGTTTCACCTCGGGTGCTGACAGTGGGAAAGGCTGTCCAGCAATCTGTGGCTTCCAAATAGAAAGGGGCCAGAGGGCTGCACTCAGCGGCCACCTACAGGGACTCTCTGCTGTTTGTAAGGCATTGTGTAGAGCCCCAGAAAGCATTTGAACTGTGTGGCACAGGGAAGGGAAAGAGAACCCTCATGCCACCAGAGAAGGACCGGAGCCATAAGTGGGGCAGATCAAGACTCCAGCCACCAGAGCTGCCAATGCAGTGAAATGGGGATTTTTGATCTGCTCTGATGAGAGCTGGGATAGCATGCATGGAGCAGCCTCAGCTTTCCTGAGATCAGCTGTGCAGAAGACCTGTGTGGGGCTCACTTTGTAACCTTTCCTGTTTGCATCCAAGGCACAAGGGCAACAGATCCTCACAAAGTAGATTCTCTGCTTATTTGTTGCTTTGTGTGTTTTTGATTGCTAAATGAGTGTCCACCTTCCTGGCTTGCACTGGGGAAACAGACCAGCAAAAGCTGGGATTTGCGCCTGCATTGTGGAGAATTTGAACTGAATGCCCAAGAAATCAGCCAACCAGATCTTGGAAAAGAGAGGCAGAGCATGCCTACCTCTCCTGCAGACTAAGAGCACCACCCCCAACAGGAAAAGGGCTGGTTCAGCCCATGGAAACCCCAGATACCACCCACAGGGCACAGTTCTGAAGGGGAAAGGAGAACAGTTCACAGGATGACAAGAGAAAAGTAAGACTCTCGGGGACTATTGTTTGGGAACTGAAGGAAATGCTTAAAATCCCTTCTGAGGGCTGGGCAGGCAGCGGGCTCACTGGAATCTCTTTTGATCAAACCCACTGAGCCCAGGCTGCTGAAACTGCCCATAGAGAAAAGGAAACAGACCGAATTTAATCTGAGTTTGTAACAGGCCAATTTATGGGGAACAAAAATTGGAGGCTTTGGTAAAAACAGAGGAGTTGGCTTTAAAGCAGAGACTAACTTCCCCACCATGAGCACCTGACAACAAAATCTCTAAATACAGGGAGCAATAGCTGGAGCTACCCTAGCCAGCCTACACCCAAGACTCTCTTCAGAAGACTTTGAAGAAAGACCAGGCAACCACAATGAGGAGGCAAAATAGCTGACAGGAGGAGGTGGTCCACAGAGAGCCTCAGACCAACCAGCTACAAAAGGACACCAACGCTAAACCTAGATTGCTCCTGACAGGGGCTGACACATAAATACCTCCCAGGAGACCCAATATCAGCATACAAAACAGAGAATCTCAGACAACATAAGCTGCCAAAATGAAATTCATCTGGATGACTTTTAAAATTGTTTTAATTCTTATTTTTATTTTAGAAAAATGAAAAACATTTAAAAATTTTTAATTGATTTTAATTTTTTAATTAATTTTTTTCAGGATTTGTTTTGTCTTGCTTTGCTTGTTTTTTGTTTTGTTTTGTTTTTTGTTCCATTATCAAGACTTTCTTGATATTGTCTGCTTTATTACTGGGATATCATCATTGTAATTAGTAAGTTTATTGCTTTTCTCTGTTGTTCTCCCATATCCCTTATTGCCCTTGTTCCCTGCCCATGCTTTACCTCTTACTCTCTTTTTGTTCCATTGGCATAACTTTCTTTTATTTTCTTCTTTTTCTCCACCTTTTAGTCTCTGTCTTCCTATATTTTTGTTTGTTTGTTTGACTTTTTTTTTTCTTTTCAAACCATTTTCCTATTTCTACTCTCTACCCTTATTTTTTTGCTCTCATCTTTTCCCTTTCAGAACCTTTTTCTTTGCCCCTTTTATGTCCCAGTAGCTTTTCTGTTTTTTAAATATTTATTTAATTTTATTTTTACTAGTAGCAATAATTCCTTTTCTCTCTGTTTGCTTTAGCATTTGTGTTCACACTTCACTCATCCAATTCTACTGTCTCGGGTTGTTTCCGTTGTGATTGTCAGAATATTTTGTATGTTACAGTTTGTTTCTTGGCAGTTTGATTTTGTTTTGTTTTGCCCTGTCAGCACCTGTACAACAGCTCACCTGACATTGTTGGGGCTGAGCCTCACAGTTAGCCAACCTGAAATGAGGGTCTTCCCATGAATTGGATGATAACAATCTAGACCCAATAACAATAGGAGAGCCCAAAGAACCCACAAAAGGGACACCCACAAAAGGGACACATCTACAACATATAGCTCAGAAGAATAAGGAAAACACACCTCTGGGCCCTACTGGACATACATTACACAATCCCACCCCACAAGACTGAGAGACAGCAAATATATCTAATATACAGATACAAACACTAAGAGCCAGCAAAATGGGGAGACAAAGAAACCATCCCCAAACTAAAGAAAAGAAAAAAATGCCAGAAAAAGACCTTTATGATATGGAGTTAAGCAAGATATCAGAAAGAGAGCTCAGAGTAATGGTTATAAAGATGCTCAAGGAAATTAATGAGAACCACAAGACATTTTATGGGAAGGTCCAGGAACTTAGTGAAAGTATGAAAAGAAAATAGATATAATAAATAAGAACCAGGCAAAAATAAAGAATACTGTATCTGATATCAAGAATACTCTGGAAGGAATTAACACCTGGCTCAATGAAGCTGAGGATAGAATAAAAGACTTTGAAGATAAGTAGGAAAAAGTCAGGGCAGCAAAAAGAAAAAACACTTGAAAACCATGAAAGTAGTTTAAGGGAACTTTGGGAGAACATGAAGTGAAACAGCATTTGCATCATAGGGGTCCAAGAGAGAGAAAAAGAGCAAAGGATAGAGAACTTGGTGGAAGAAATAATAACAGAAAACTTCCCTACACTGATGAAGGACAAACACAAACAAGTTCAGGAAGCACAGAGAGTTCTAAACAAGAGAAACCCAAAGAGACTGACTCTAAGACAGATCATAATGAAAATGACAAATGTTTGGAACAAAGTGAGAATATTAAGAGCTGCAAGACAGAGATAGACAATAATCCACAAGGGAACCCCCATAAGGCTAACAGCAGATTTCTCAACAGAAACACTTCAGGCCAGAAGGGATTGACATGAAGTTATCAAAGTAGTGAAAAGCAAAAACCTGCAACCAAGACTGCTTTATCCAGCAAGGCTATCATTTAAAATTGAAGGTGAAATAAAGAGCTTTCCAGACAAAAGAAAGCTAAAGGAGTTCAGAATCACCAAACAAGCATTGCAAGAAGTGCTAAAGGGAATGCTTTAAGATGAAGAAATGCTGAAAGGAACATCAGCAAAAAGGAAAAAATAGCATTAAATAAGTATATATCAGTAATAACCTTAAATGTAATCAGATCAAATGCTCAATAAAAGATATATGGTAGCTGAATGGATAAGAAAACAGGACCCAAATACATGCTGTCTACAGGAGACCTACCTAAGAACAAAAGATTCACAATGGTTGAAAGAGAGAGGATGGAAAAAAATATTCCATGGAAATGGAAATGGAAACAAAAGCTGGAGGAGCAATACTTATTTCTGACAAAGTAGACTTCAAAATAAAGACCATAACAAGAGATAAAGAAGGCCAATACATAATACTAAGGGAGTCAATCCAAGAGGAGATTATAACCCTTATAATATATGCACCCAATACAGGAGCGCCTAAATATATTAAAAATTTCTTGGAGGACTTTAAAAGGGAGATTGACAGCAACACAACCATAGTGGGGGACTTTAACACCCCACTATCATCATTGGACAGATCATCAAGACAAAAAATCAACAGGTAAACCCAGACCTTTACTGACAAACTAGATCTAATAGATTTAACTGACATTTACAAGACATTTCATTCCAAAGAGGCAGAATACACATTCTTCTCAAGTGAATGAACATTCTCAAAAGTAGACCACAAGTCTCTACAAGTTCAAGAAGACTGAAATCATAACAAGCAACCTCTCAGATCACAATGGCATGAAATGAAAAATCAACCACTATTGAAAAACTCAAAAATATTCAAACACAGGGAAGCTAAATAGCATGTTATTAAACAATGAATGGGGTACCAATGAGATCAAGGAAGAAATAAAAAACTTCCTGGAAAAAAATGAAAAAGAACAGACACCGACTCAAAATCTATGGAACACAATGAAACTAATCCTGAGAGAAAAGTTCATAGCAGTACAGGTATACCTCAAGAAACAAGAAAATGCTCTAATAAATCATATACACAACAACTAAAAATATTAGAAAGAGAACTGCAAGAAAAGTCCTAAGGAAGAAGATGAAGGAAATAATAAAACTCAGCAGAAATTAATGACATAGAGACTAAAGAAACAATACAAAAGATTAATGAAACCAAGGGCTTGTTTTATGAAAAGATAAAGAAAATTTATGAACCTTTAGCTGGACTCACCAAGAAACAAAGACAGAGGACCTAAATAAATAAAGTCAGAAATGCCCAGGCCAATACCCCTGAGGAAAATAGATGCTAAAATCCTCACTAAAATTATAGCAAACCGGATTCATCAATACATTAAAATGATCATACATCACGACCAAGTGTGATTTATTGTGGAAATGCAAGGCTGGTATAATATTCACAAATCAATAAATTTGATACATCACATAAACAAAATGAAGAACAAAAATCATACAATCATATTAATAGATGCATAAAAAACATTCGACAAAATCCAGCACCCATTTTTGATAAAAACTGTCAGCAAAGTGACATAAGAGGGATCATACTTCAACATAAGAAAGGCCATATAATACAAACCTACATGCAACATCATACTCAATGATTAAAACCTAAACCATTTCCCTTAAAACAGGAACAAGACAGGATTGTCTGATTTCACCACTCTTTTTCAACATAGTACTGGAAGTTCTTGCCACAACCATCAGACAGGAAGAATATATAACAAATATCCAAATTGGAAAAGAGGAAGTCGATGTGTCATTATTTGCAGATGACATGTGTTTGTACATAGAAAACCTAAAGACTCCAGCAGAGTGCTACAAGATTTGATAAATGAATTGGGCAAAATAGGTGGATACAAACTTAACATCCAAAAATCGATGGCATTTTTATACACCAACAATTTACTCTCAGAAAGAGAAGCTAAAAAAGCAATACCATTTACCACTGCAAGTAAAAAAGTAGGATACCTAGGAATAAACCTAACTAAGGATGTAAAAGACATGTACTTGGAAAACTACAGGACACTGAATAAAGAAATAAAGGAAGATATAAACAAGTGGAAGAATATACCATGTTCATGGATTAGAAGAATTAATGTCATTAAAATGTCCATACTACCTGAGCAATCTATAGATTCAATGCAATTTCTATTCAAATTTCAACAACATATTTCACAGGGGTAGAACAAATATTCCAAAAATTTTTATGGAACCAAAAAGACCCCATATAGCTGCAGCAATCTTGAGAAAGAAGAACAAAGTAGGAGGAATCACTTTACCAAATATCAAACTGTACTACAAAGCCATTGTAATCAAAACAGTCTGGTGTCAGTACAATGACACACATATAGCTCAATGGAACAGAACAGAGCCCCCAGAAAGAGACCCACACCATTATGGTCAGTTAATATATGACAACGGAGGTAAGCGATTCAATGGAGTAATGACAATTCCTTCAATAAATGGTGTTGGGATAATTGGACAAGTACATACAAAAAAATGAAACTAGATCACCAACTTATTCCATACACAAGAATAAGCTCAAAATAGATAAAAGACTTAAATGTAAGTTACAAAACCATAGAAATCCTGGAAGAAAACAGGCAGTAAAGTCACTGACATCTCATGTAGTGGAATTTTCACAGATACTTCTCCTAGGGCAAGAGAAATTAAAGAAGAAATAAACAAATGGGGCTACATCAAACTAAAATGCTTCTGCACAGCAAAAATAAATCAGCCTGAAAATTCAAAGGAACCCCATGATATGGGAGAACATATTTGCCAACGACACATCTTATAAAGGGTTAGTATCCAAAATATATAAAGAACTCATACAATTTAACAAAGGAAGACAATTCAATTAAAAAATGGGCAAAGGACCTGAATAGACACTTCTCCAAAGAGGACATACAGATGGCCAAGAGACATATGAAGAAATGCTCATATTCACTAATAATTAGAGAAATGCAAATTAAAACCACAATGAGGTATCACTTCACACCTTTAAGAATGACCACCATTAACAAATCAATCAACAAATAACATGTGCTGACGAGGATGTGGAGAAAGGGGAACCCTAGTACACTGCTGGTGGGAATGCAGACTGGTGCAGCCACTATGGAAAACTGTATGGAGTTTCCTCAAAAAATTAAAAATGGAATTGCCTTTTGACCCAGTGATTCCACTTCTAGGAATATATCTTTAGAATCCTGAAACACTAATCAGAGAGAATTTATGCACCCCTATTTTCATTGTATCGCAATTCACAATAGCTAAGATTCGGAAACAGCCCAAGTGCCCATCAGTACATGAGTGAATATTTACACCATGGAATACTATGCAGCTGTAAAGAAGTAGAGTCTCGTGCCATTTGGGACAGTATGGATGGATCTGGAGAAAATTATGATAAATGAAATGAGCCAGGCAGAGAATGACGAATATCACATAATCTCTCTAATATGTGGAATCTAAAGAACATAATAAACTTATGAACAAAATAGATTTAGTGACATAGTAGCAGGGAACAGACTGATAAATCTCAGAGGAAAGTTGGGGTGTGGGAATGGATCGGGAGAGATTAACCAAAGAATTTATAGGCATGTATGCATAACCCATGGACACAATAGTGTGGTGGAGGCCTGGGGTGGGGAATGGGTCCAAGCTAGAAGATGTCAATGGGGGAAAAAGAGGACATCTGTAGTATTTGGAACAATAAAACAAAACAAAACAAAATTCAGTAAAGTTTCAAGATGTAAAATTAACATGCAAAATAGTTTTGTTTATATAATAACAATCAATTACCTAAAAGAAAAGTAAGAAAATAATTCCGATTATAATAGCAATAACAGGAATAAAACACAGAAATAAATTTAACCAAGGAGGTAAAAGACCCATACATAAAAAATTATAAGATATTGATGAAAGAAACTGAAGAAGGTACAAATAAATGAAAAGATATTCCATGTTCATGGAGTGGAAGAATTAACATTGTTAAAAATCTCCATACTGCTCAAAATAATCTACAGGTTCAATGTAATCCCTATCAAAATTTAATGGTATTTTTCAAAGAAATATAAAAAATATTTTAAAAATTCATATGAAACCAGAAAAGACCCAAATAGTCATAGCAATCTTGAGGAAAAGAACACAGCTGATTTTAAATTATATTATAAAGCTCTATTAATCACAGTAATAATCAAAACAGAATGGTACTCATCAAAACAGACACAGACACCAACTAAACAGAATAGGGACCCCAGAAATAATCTCACACATATTCAGTCAACTAAATTCAAAAATAGTGCCAGGAATATTCAATGGGGAAAGAATAGTCTCTTCAATTAATACTGTTGGAAAAACTGCATATCCACATGGAAAATAATGAAATTGGACACATCTTTTCCTGTATATAAAGGAGCTCAAAATGGATTAAAGACTTTAATGTAAGACCTGAAATCATAAAAGTCCTAGAAGGAAACATAGGGAAAAAGTTCCTTGACTTTGATATTGGCAATGATCTTTTTGGATATCCAAAAGCACAAGCAAAAAAAGCAAAGATAAATAAATGGGACTAATCAAACTAAAAATTTCTGCACAGTGAAGGAAATAATCAACAAAAATGAAAAAGCAACTTACAGAATGTGAAAAATATTTTCAAACTATAGATTCAATAGGGGGCTAATATCCAAAATATTTAAGAAACTTACATGACTCAATAACCCCCCCACCCCCAATAACCCAATTAAAAATGAGCAAAGGGCAGCAATGAGGTTCATAGCCAGTTTGCTGGAAGTGTGGTGATTGGAGGTCCTACTACACCACAATCATGTCTATTATGTG
Organism: Miniopterus schreibersii; assembly: GCF_964146895.1. NCBI lineage: Eukaryota > Metazoa > Chordata > Mammalia > Chiroptera > Miniopteridae > Miniopterus > Miniopterus schreibersii. The sequence goes on along the minus strand of NC_138101.1, from coordinate 110,853,452 downwards.
TAATAACAGTGGAGCCTTCATTGTCATGAAGGGAAAAGACTGTGTGCTCATTGCTGCTGACAGGTGCTTCAGGGTGCAGGCCCATATGATGAACACGGACTTCCAGAAGATCTTTCGTATGGGCTACTGGCTATACCTTGGCCTAGCCTGGCTAGCCACTGAAGTATAGACCATTGCTCTTCACCTCAAGTTCTGACTGAACTTGTATGAGCTGAAGAAGATCAGCAGATCAAGCCCTTACACCCATGGTGGCCAATCTCTTGTATGAGAAATGGTTTGGCTCCTGCTGTACTGAGCCAGTCATTGCTGGGTTGGACCTAAAGACATGTAGGCCCTTCATTTGTTCTCTAGACCTCATTGGCTGCCCTATGGTGACTCATGACTTTGTGGTCTGTGACACTTGTGCGGAACAAATGTAAGGGATGTGTGAGTACCTCTGGGAGCCTAACATAGATCCAGAACACCTATGTGAATACATCTACAAGCCACGCTGAATGCTGGTGACCATGATGCAGTGCCAGGCATGTGAGTCATTGTCTATGTCATTGAGAAGGACAAAATCACCACCAGGACACTGAAGGCCCTAATGGACTAACCCTCTATTCCAAGAGCCCAATTAAAAAAATAAAATAAAATAGTTTTTCTTTAAAAAAAAATGAGCTAAGTGCCAGAATAGACATTTTTCCTAAGAAGACTTATAAAAGACCAAGAGGTATATGAAATGGTGTTCAGTATTACTAATCATCAGAGAAATGAAATCAATACAACAATGAAATACTGCCTCACAACTGTTAGCAAGAATGTGGAGTAGAGGAAACCTTTTTACACTGCTGGTGTGACTGTAAATTGGTACAGCCGTTATGAAACAGTATTGAGGTTCCTCAAAAAACTAAAACTAGAACTATCATATTCATTAATCCCACTTCTGGGTATATATTGAAAGGAAAAGAAATCAATATCTCAAAGAGATATTTGCACCCCCATGTTCAATGCAGCTTTATTCACAATAATCAAGATATGTAAAGAAGCAGTATTCTTCAAAAGTTGAATGTATAAAGAAAATGAAATATATGGGTATACTTATACACACAAAAGAATATTATTCAACCATAAAAAGAAGAAAATCCTGCCATTTTTGACAACCTGTATGAATGTAGAGGACATTATTAAAAGTGAAATAAGTCAGATACAGAAAGACAAATATTGCATGGTCTCACTTATTTGTGGAATCTAAATATCTCAAGCTCATGAAAACAGAGTAGAACGGTGGTTGCCAGGGGCTGAGGGGTGGGAAAAATGAGAGAATGTTGATCAAAGGCTACAAGTTTTCAGTTTTGGGGGTCTAATGTACAGCATGAGGACTATAGTTAACACTACTGTATTGTAATTTTGAAATTTGCTAATAGTAGATCTTAAATATTCTCAGCACACATACACAAGGTAAATATATAAGATAATGAATAAATTAATAAGCTTGATTACTGTATAATTGCACCATATGTACATATATCAAAAGATCAGACTTCTCACTTTAAATATATACAAAGATTATTTGTCAATCATACCTCAATAAATCTGGAAAAACATATAAAAAGGGAAGAGAAAAAGAATAGAAAGGTATCATATTTTTTGTCATTGGTGAAGGTTTCATTCTATGACCAAAATTTCAGTTCATTAGCTTGCTAGACAGGAAAAGAATTCTTGGGGATATTAATGTTTCCAACCTGAAAAGTTTATTTCTCCTCCAAATTTTGTGGCCAGCAAGCAACAGTCAAAGTTTTTTAAGATAAAGAAAATGTATTGAATATCAAGAATGAAATTACTTTTGTAAGGTAATATGCGTGAAAACATTTTGGATAAAAAACATTAAAAATTGTACAGATTTCTTGATATTTTTAGGAACTTCAGTCTTTTACTATGAGAATTGTTTTCTTATATTTTCTCTGTCTCTAATGGTTTAGTGGTTTTAAAGGTTATTTTTATGTCACAAGATTGAAAAATATACGTTTATTTCAGAAATTTTACAAATCTTTTTTTCTGCTATCATTTTATTTTATTTTAAATATATATTTTTATTGTATTTATTTCCGTCACTGTTTATCCACCCTATACCCTCCTCCTCTTCCACCTCCACCCCTCCCCACTGCAGTCACCACACTGTTGTTTGTGTACATGAGTTTTTTCTCTTTTTTTAATTTATTGCTTAATCCCTCCACCCCTCCAACTCTGCCCCAGCCTGTCAGCCCGTTCTCAATGAGTAAGTCACTAATTTGCTTCTTAGTTCAGTATGTTCATTATATCACTCATATGAGGGAAATAATGTTACTTGTCTTTCTCTGACTGGCTTATTCCGCTTAGCATGATATTCCCTAGGTCCATCAGTAGTGTTCCAAATGGTACGAGATCCTTTCTTCTTTACAGCTGCATAGTATTCCATGGTGTAAATGTCCCACAGTTTTTTATCCATTCATCTACTGATGGGCAGTTGGGTTATTTCCAGATCTTAGCTATTGTAAATTGCACTGCTATGAACGTAGGGGTGCATACATTTTTTCTGATTAGTGTTTCTGGTTTCGTAGTATATATTCCTAGAAGTGGAATCACTGGGTCAAAAGGCAGCTCCATTTTTAATTTTTGAAAACCTCCATACTGTTTTCCATAGTGGCTGCACTACGTTCCCATCAGCAGTGTTACAGGGTTCCCCTTTCTCCACATCCTTGCCAGCACGTGTCATTTGTTGATTTGTTGATGGTAGTCATTCTGTCAGGTGTGAAGTGATACCTCATTGTGTGTTTAATTTGTATCTCTCTTATGATTAGTGACACTGAGCATTTCTTCATATGTCTCTTGGACATCTGTATGACCTCTTTAGACAAGTGTAAGTTCAGGTCCTTTGCCCATTTTTAAATTGGATTGTCTTCCTAGTGTTGAGTTGTATGAGTTCTTTGTACACTTTGGAAGTTAACCCATTATCAGATACATCCCAGATACATCCTTGGCAAATATGTTATCCCAGACCGTGGTGTTCTTTTGTATTTTGAGGTTGTTTTCTTTTGCTGTGCAAAATCTTTTTAGTTTGGTGTAGTTCCATTTGTTTATTTTTTCTTTTGTTTCTCTTGCCCTAGAGATGTATCGGTGAAAATTCCACTATGTGAGATGTCTGTGACTTTACTGCCTGTTTTCTTCTAGGAGTTTTATGGTTTCACAACTTACATTTAAGTCTTTTATCCTTTTTGAGGTTTTTTTTATGTATGATGAAAGTTGGTAGTCTATTCATTTTTTTATCATGTACCTGTCCAATTTTCTCAGCACAATTTATTGAAGAGACTGTCTTTACTCCATTGTATGCTCTTGCCTCCTTTGTCAAATATTAACAGACCATAATGGGTTGGATTTTCTTGGGTCTCTATTCTTTTCCATTGATGTGTATGTCTGTTGTAACATTACCAGGCTGTTTTGATTACAATGGCTTGGCAATACAGTTTGATATCCAGTAAAGTGATCCCTTCCACTCTGTTCTTTTTTCTCAAGATGGCTGCAGCTATTTGGGGCCTTTTTTGGTTCCATATAAATTTTAAGAATATTTGTTCTAGCTATGTGAAATATACTGTTGGTATTTTAATAAGAATTGCATTGAATCTATAAATGGGTTTGGGTAGTATGGACATTTTAATGATATTAATTCTTCCAATCCATGAGCATGGCATTTTCTTCTACTTGTTTATATCTATCATTCTCTATTTCTTTTTCAGTGACGTGCAGTCTTCCTAGTATAAGTCTTTTACATCCTTAATTAAGTTTATTCCTAGGTATCTTATTTTTTTTATTTGCGATGGTAAATGGTAATGTTTTTTTAGTTTCTCTTTCTGAGAATTCATTGTTGGTGTATAAAAATGCAATCAATTTCCTGATGCTAATTTTGTATCCAGCTACCTTGCTGAATTCATTTATCAAATCTTGTAGTAGTTTACTGGAGTCTTTAGGTTTTCTATGTATAATATCATGTCATCTACAAATAAGGAGAGTTTTACTTCTTCCTATCCAATTTTGATATCTTTTATGTTTTCTTCCTGTCTGATGGCTGTGGCAAGGACTTCCAGTACTATGTTGATTAAGAGTGGTGAAAGTGGATATCCCAGTCTTGTTCCTGTTTTTAAGGGAAATGGTTTTAGATTTTGACCACTGAGTATGATGTTGCATGTAGATTTTTTATATCTGGCCTTTATTATGTTGAGGTATGGTCCCTCAGTTCCCAGTTTGCTGAGAGTTTTTATCAGAAATGGGTGTTGGATTTTGTTGAATGCTTTTTCTGCATCTATTGATATGATTGTATGAATTCTGTCCTTCATTTTGTTTATGTGATACATCGTATTTATTGATTTGCGGGTGTTATACCAGACTTGCATCTCCAGAATAAATCGCACTTGGTCTTGGTGTATGATCTTTTTAATGTACTACTGAATATGGTTTGCTAGTATTTTCTAGAGAATTTTAGCATCTATATTCCTCAGGGATATTGTCCTGTAATTTTCTTTGTTTGTAGTGTCTTTATCTGGTTTTGGGATTAGTATGATGCTGGCCTCATAAAAAGAGCTTGGGAGTTTTCCCTGTATTGAATATTCTGAGATAGTTTGAGTAGAATTAGGTGTTAATTCTTTGAAAGTTTGGTAAATGTAGCCTGTAATTCATCTGGTCCAGGACTTTTGTTTTGTTGGGAGTTTTTTGATCATTGCTTCAATTTCATCAGTTGTTATTGGCCTATTCAGGTTTTCTGATTCTTCTTGATACAGTTTTCGAAGATTGTATGCTTCTAGGAATTTGTCCATTTCACCCAGGTTGTACAGTTTGTTGGTATATAATTGCTCATAGTATATTCTTACAATCCTTTGTATTTCTGTTGGTTCGGGTTTTATATTGTCTCGTTCTGATTTAATTTATTTGGGTCTTCTCTCTTTGTGTCTTGGTGAGTCTGGCTAAAGTGCATCAATCTTATTTATCTTTTCAAAGAACCATCTCTTGGTTTCATTGATTTTTTGTATTGTTTTTTTAGTCTCTATGTCATTAATTTCTGCTCTGATCTTTATTTCCTTCCTTTTAATTCCTTGGGGCTTTTCTTGCTGTTCTCTTTCTAATTCCTTCAGTTGTTGTGTTAGATGGTTCATTAGAGCTTTTTTTGTTTGTTTGTTTCTTGAGATAGGTCTGTACTGCTATGAACTTTCGTCTCAGGACTGCTTTCACTGTGTCCCATAGATTTTGGGTTGTTGTGTGTTCATTTTCGTTTTTTCCCGAGTGTTTGATTTTTACCTTGATCTTATTGGTAACCTATTCATTGTTTAATAACATGCTATTTGGCCTCCATGTGTTGGAATATTTTTGATTTTTTTTAAGTGCTTGATTTTCAGTTTCATGGCATTGTGGTTTGAGAAGATGCTTGATATGATTTCAACCTTCTTGTATTTGTAGAGACTTGCCTTGTGTCCTTACATGTGGTCTATTTTTGAGAATGTTCCATGTGCTCTTGAGAAGAATGTGTATTCCACTGCTTTGGGATGAAATGTTCTATAAATGTCAATTAAATCCATTAGATCTAGTGTGCCATTTAATGTCTGTGCTTCCCTGTTTTTATTTTCTTGATTATCAACTTTTGAGAATGCTGACAGTGAGGTGTTATGGTCTCCCACTATGACTGTGTTGCTGTGAATCTCCCCCTTAAAGTCCCCCAAGAAATTTTTTATATATTTAGGTGCTACTATATTGGGTGTTTATATATTTATAAGGGTTATATCCGCCTTTGAGTTGATCCTTTTAGTATTATGTAGTGACCATCATTTTCTCTTGTTATGGTCTTTATTTTGAAGTCTATTTTGTCAGAAATAAGTATTGCTACTCAAGCTTTTGTTTTGTTTTGTTTTCATTTGCATGGAATATTTTATTCCATCCCTTCACTTTTAGCCTGTGTGAATCTTTGCTCTCAGGTAGGTCTCTTGTAGACAGCATATATTTGGGTCCTTTTTTCTTATTCCATTCAGCTACCCTATGTCTTTTAATTGAAGCATTTATTATGTTCACATTTAAGGTTACTATTGATATATACTTATTTAATACCATTTTCCTCCTTTATGCTGATGTACCTTTTGCTCACAATTTCTTCTTTTTCTTTGAGCAGTTCTTTTTACATTTCTTGCAATGCTGGTTTCATGTTACAGAACTCCTTTAGCCTTTTTTGTTTTTGTTTTTGTCTGAAAGATCTTTATTTCACCGGTGATTTTAAATTATAGCCTTCCTGGATAAAGCAACCTTGGTTGCATGTTCTTGCTTTTCATTACTTTGAGAACTTTTTGCCACTCCCTTCTGGCCAGAAGAGTTTCTGTTGAGAGATATGCTGTAAGCCTTATGGTGTTCTCTTGCCAATTACTGCTTCTCTCTCTCTTGCAGCCCTTAGTATTATTTCTTTTTCTTTGACATTTACCATTTTAATTATGATGTGTCTTGAAGTGGTCTCTTTGTGCCCCTCTTGTTTGGAACCCTCTGTGCTTCCTGAACTTGTGTGGCTCTCTTTTTCACCAGCTGAAGGAAGTTTTCTGTCATTATTTCCTCCACCAAGTTCTCTATCCATTGCTCTCTTTCCTCCCCCTCTAAGACTCCTATGATGCAAATGTTGTTTTGCTTCATGTTTTCCCAAAGTTCCCTAAAACTACCCTCATGCTTTTAAAGTGTTTTTTCTTTTGGCTGCTCTGATTGTTTTTTTTTTTTTATCTTATGTTTTAAGTCACTTATTTTGTCCTCTGCTTCATTGAGCCTGCTTTTAATTCCTCTCAGCGTATTCTTGATATCACATATAGTATTCTTCATTCCTGCCTAATTCTTGTTTATGATGTTTATCTCTTTTTTCATGTTTTAACTAAGTTTTTCGACCCCATTAAGTGTCTTGTTGTTCTCATTAATTTCCTTGAGCATCTTTATAACCATTACTCCAAACTCTATTTCTAATAACTCGCTTAACTCCATCTCATCAAGGTCTTTTTCTGGTGATTTTTCCTTTTCTTTAGTTTTGGGGTTTTTTCTTTGTCCCCTATTTTGGTGGCTCTTAATGTTTGTATCTATATATTAAATATATTTGCTGTCTCCCAGTCTTGTGGGGTGAAAATTTGTAGTGTGTGTCCAGTGGAGCCCCGAGGTGTGTTTTCCTTATACTTCTGAGTTCTTTGCTCTAGGCTTGTCCCTTTTGTGAGTGTCCGTTTTGTGGGTTATTTGGGGTCTCTTGTTGTAATTGGGTCTAGATTGTTGTTGACCTGTTCTTGGCAATACTTTCCTTTCAGGTTGGCTAACTGTGCATCTCAGCCTCAACCACGGCTTGTGAGCCCTTGAATAGGTGCTGACTCTATGATATTCCTTCAGTGCTCCCTACTCAAAATATGTCCACTCAGGTGTATTTCTCTAGTTTTCCAAGCTGGTTATGCAGTATTTTAGCAGTCAATTGAGTCTGTGGCTGGGAGCAAGGGCACTCTGCTTCTTCTCACAGTGCCAGCATCTTCCCAACCCCCCACCAGATCATTTTACTTCTAATTTATGTCTATCTTTCATTCTGATGTGGGTTCCCTTGTAGACAGCATATATATGTGTCTTATATTCATATCCATTCAGGTACCCTATGTCTTTTTATTGGAGCTTTTAAGTCATTTATATTTAATATGGTTATTGATATGTAAACATTTATTCCAATTTTTTTAACTGTTTTTGTTTTTACTTCTTTTTCTTCTTATTCCTCTCCTCTTCCTCTTCCTTCTCCTTCTTTTAAAAAAATATATCTTTATTGATTTCAGAAAGAGGAAGTGAGAGGGAGAGAAATAGAAACATCAGTGATGAGAGAGTCATTGATTGGCTGTCTCCTGCACCCCCCCCCCCCATCGGGGACTGAGCCCATAACCCAGGCATGTGCACTGACCGAGAATTGAACTGTGATATCCTGGATCATAGGCCAATGCTCAACCACTAAGCCATGCCCAGCTTGGCTCCTTCTTCTTAAAGCTAGCTCTTTAATATATCCTGTAATACAATGGTTTGGTAGTAACAAACTCCTTTAACATTCTTGTTGACAAGCTCCCTATTTCTCCATCAATTTTAAATGACAGACTTGCTGGGTAAAGTAGTTTGGTTATAGATTCTTGCTTTTCATCGGTTTGAATATTTCATGTCAATTATTTCTGGACTGTTAAAACATTTCTGTTGAGAAATCAACTGACAGTCTTATGGGGACTCCTTTGTAGGTAACTAACTGAATTTCTCTTGCAGCTTTTAAGATTCTCTCAAAGGTTAAATTATCTATAACTTTTGCCAGTTTAATTGTGATGCGTCTTGCTGTAGGTCTCCTTCATTCCATCTTACTTGAGACTTTCTGTGCTTCCTGGTATTGTGTGTGTTTTTCTTTCTCCAGGTTAAGAAAGTTTTCATTCATTATTTCTTCAAATAGAGTCTTGATTTCTTGCGCTTTCTCTTCTCCTTCTGAAACCCCTGTGGTGAGGATATTACTATGCTTCATTTTGTCCCAAAGGTCCCTTAAACTGTCCTCATTTTAAAAAATTCTTTTTATTTTTGTAGGTCTGATTGGGCGTTTTTTACTACCTTGTCATCCAAATCACTTAATTGATCCACTGCTGCATCTAGCCTACTGTTTATTTCTTCCAGTGTATTCTTTACTTCAGATACAGCATTCTTCATTTTTTACTGGTACTTTTTTTATGGTTTCTGTGTCTGTTTTTCATGCTGTTGAGCATCCTTACAATCATTACCCTGAACTCTATAGCTGATAAATTGCTTGCCTTCATATCATTTAGCTCTTCTTGTGAATAATTCTCTTGTACTTCATTTGGAGTCACTTCTTTGTCTCCTATTTTGGCTGCCTGTTTGTGTTTGTTTCTGTGTACTAGGTAGATCTGCTATGTCTTCCAGCCTTAGTAGGTTGGCCTTATTTAGTAGGTGTCCTGTGGGACCTAGTGTTGCCATCTCCTTGGTCATCTGAGCAGGGTGTTCTAGGAATGTCCCTTGTGTGTATTATGTGGGCCCTCCTATTGCTATTGAGTCTTGAATGCCATTGACTCATTCATGCATGGGATTAATACTCAGGTTAGCTGACTGTTTGACTCAACAACCAACACAGTGTGTAAGCTGCTGTGCAAATGCTGATTATATAAAACAGTATCTGCCTTGGTGCTTGCTGATATCACCCTGTGGATATACTGCTCTTGAAGCTTATTGGATCCTGCTCTGTTGTCTAAAGCTGGCCATGCATGTATTTGTTCTAGGCCTCTTCAGAGGGACTGTGGTGTATTCTAATGTCAGACCCTGTCTGTGACTGGCCCTGGGTAACCTGTTAGGAACTATCAGTGATCCACAGCTTGTCCCTTTCTCTGCTGGGCCTGGGTGTATGTGGAAATCACTAAACTTCACATCAAGGCCAACTTTTACTAGCACTGGGCCTTGGGGCAGTTCAGCAAACATCTCAAAGTACCCAGAGATATGCCTCTGCCTGCAGGCTTCCTGTTAGTCTAAGTCACTGAAAGAGCTTCTGGCTGTACTCAGCAAGGTGTAAGCTCCACAAGGAGGGTTGAGAGGCATTCAAGCAGGTGGGGCTATTGTTACCCCTGAGCTATTGCCTCATGGACGATAATGCTCTGCCCAAGAAAAATTACTTCTGCAGTATGGGGGACTGACTCTGCAAAGAGATCTTATTTGATGACCCTTCAGCTCTCTCCCCAGAGCCACCAACTCCAGTTCACCCTGTCCTTCTGTGGGAATCCTGGGAGAGTGGCTGTGAATGAACTTCCATGTGTTGGCCTTTAAGAGGGTACATGCATCTCTATGCCCTCTCTCTTGTGAACAGAAATAGTACTACTGGACACAACCAGATATGATGTGGGTGACTTTCCTGGTTCTGGCTTTCTAAAGTGGAGAGCTCAGCTTGGGGTTTAGACCCTACACTTCTTAGTGGATGCTTCATACCCAAGCAGCTGAGATATCCCTCTAGAATGTCAGCTGCTCACCATGGAAGTCTCTCCAGCCCTATCATGCCTGTGCACTACCAGTCTCAATGTGGTTATAAAGCTTCTCTCCAGCTAGTCTTCAGTTGGTTATTCAGGATGACTTTTCTACACTTTATTTGTAATTCCAGTTTGGTCCTGGGAGGAAGTTAGTGTAGCTTCCTCCTAATCTGCTGTTATCGCGGTCTAAACAATATATTGAAACACATTTTGCACTAATAGTCAACAACATGAATGAAAGAGTGACAACCTACCCCTTCCTTATATGAGAACAAGTTTAGAATGATATAGTTTCTCCTTATTCCTCACTCCATTTTGTAATTAATTTTGATAAAACTTGAATTCTAGATCCAGATGATTATCATTTAATTACCTTTAATATAGCATACCTATATGATAATATTTTTAACATTTGTATTTAGTTTTTGATGATATAAATAATGATTTAGAACTTGTTTTCTGCCTCATTAGCTATAATTTTTATTGCATCTTTTCTATTATTGGGGTAATTTTTTTTACTTATAATTTTTACTGTAAATTTTCCAATCTTGAGTTAGCAATTTTATCCACTTCTTTAGAATACATTTTCAGTAATTTCTGTGAGTGTGTGTGTGTGTTTGTATGTGTCTGTGTGATTGCATTTGTCTTTTCCTTTCATCGAAGTAATAACTTGAATAAATATAAATTTCTTGGGCCCATTATCTGTGGTACTTAGAATTGCAAAGAAGTCTGAGGTAGGTCTTATGAAATAAACAATGTTCTCTTTTTGCCTCGATACTTGCAAGTTTTGTTCTGTATCTTTGAGTGACCTAAGTAGATCATTGCATCAGCCCATGGTCCAATATCACAAGCATCCCCTCCTTATATATCTTATGGAAATAGACATTTTCTCCTGTACATTGTTCATCATTGTCACCTTTTTTTTCAGGGTTTACTGATCCCCATTTCTTTCTGTTCTTATGTAGTTTTTGGATGTTCTTTCTGTCTTCTTGGGCTTCCTTGATCACCTTCCTATCTCAGCAGAATGATGACGTAGGAGAGGCCAATTAAAAAAAAAAATATATATATATATATATATATATATATATATATATATATATATATTTTAAATTCAGAGAGAGAAAGGGATAGGGAGAGAGAGAGAAACATCAATGATGAGAGAGTGATTGATTGGATGTCTCTTGCATGGAGCCCACAACCCAGGCATGTACCCTGACTGGGAATCAAATCATGATTTCCTTGTTCATATGTCTACACTCAACCACTGAGCCATGCCTGCTAGCTAAGCCAACTTATTTTTACTGCTGATTTGTTAATTCCTCACAAGACCACTTTGCAACTGCTTTAAATGAAAAATTTTAAAATAACTAGAGAACGATATAAAATAAAAGATTCTTAAATAAGATGCCAAGTTTAGTATTCCATAAGCCTAAGGGAAAAGAATAAAGAAAAGATAAGGATTTTGTTGGAGTCCCCTCATTGCTTCAGCTTGATTTGGGGCATTTTAATTTATCGCCTTGAGTTTCACCTTCATTTCCACTCTCCCCAGGGAGTCCTTTCTTCATAATTCACAGTGCATATTGCACTATTTTTAAGAACATCCTAATTCCTAGCCCCAGCACTGATTTTTAAACAGGTACAATTTGAATACAGTGAACAAATCTTAAGTTCATAGGTTCATTAATTTTTACATGAGTACCTCATTTCCCCCAGGGCATTTCAGAGGCTCCACTAATTCTAGTTACACACTTCCTAAAGCATGACTGATGAGGTTTAGCTAAACATGGGACTATGTGTTACACATAGTAACACATACATGTGTAACACAGTAGACTATTGTGCATTTGAAATTTGAAGTCAAGCAAAATAATAGAGTGCACTTTACACCACACTGGTTAGTCCCCCCCAGTGTTTCCATAAGTGTGGGGGTGAAGATGTGCTTTATCCATCTTCACTGGGTTACTTGGTCTGTGAATAACTCCAGGGCAGCACACACTTCCCTTTCAAAGAACAAAAATAATTTGCAAAATTTTTTGAAATGAACTCAGAGAGGTATCCAAGATGGTGACGGATTTAGTAGAAGCTACACTGACATTATCCCAGGACACAACCTGAATTACAACTAAAATATAGAAAAATAATCCTGAATAACCAGCTAAAGACTAGCTGGAGAGAACCCTTATAACCAAAGATGTAAAGAGGAGGCCACATTAAGACTGATAGGAAGTGCAGGGACACAAGAGGGATGATGGACCCCACAAGCAGCAGCTGAAGGTTTGGAAGGATGTATCAGCTGTAGGGAGTTCCCCTGGGGAGCTTGGTGTCTAATCCCCAAACTGAACTCCCAGCCTAGAACATCAGAACTGGAAAAGGTGCCCACTTAACATCTGGTTGTGGAAAGCAGTAGGGTTTCTGTCCACCATGGAGAGATGGCTGGAAATGCAGGGACCCTTTTAAAGGGTTAATGCACAAAATTTCATGTGAAGCCACTCATGTTGGGCTCAGACAGAGGGAGGGCAGAATGGACTAAAACTGTGTAAGGAGAATCTGGGTTGGTGGCTCTGGGAGTAGACCCAGAGGATAGCTGCTGGGATCCCTGGGCTCAGTCATTCCCCGATACTGCAGAGGACATCTTTCTTAGGCAGACCTTTACCATACAGACAGCTTTAGCCTGGGTTGAGGGAAACAATTACCCCACCTGTTGGAAATCCTCTTGCCCCAGCCTGTGGAGTTTATGCCATGCTGTGGTCTCCAGCCTGAAGCTGATTAACTGACTGAGAATAACAATTAGCCTGCAGGCAGAGGTAGATCTCTGGGTGCATTAAGTATTTGCCAGATCTGCTTCTGGATCTGAGGCTAGGAAAAGTAGATCTTAGTGCACATGTTGGTCCTTTCTAAATGCACCCAGGCCCAGGAGAGGGAACCACAAGCTGTGGGTTGCTGATGGTTCCAAACAGGGTACTCAGGGTCAGTCACAAACAGAGCCTGATACTGGCCTGCACCAAAGACCCTCCAAAAAACCTGGGAGTCATAGGAGATCTAAGCAATGCATAGAAACAAACCCAAAGAGGCAGCCAAAATGGGGATTCAAAGAAACAAGCCCCAAATGAAAGAACAAGAGACTTCTCCACAGGAAGAGCTAAATTAATGGAGATGAGCAATTTATTACATATAGAGTTCAGGGTAATGATTATAAGGATGCTCAACAGAATGAAAAACAATAGAGAAAAATAACTATTTGGAAATGAAGAATGATATAACAAAAATAAAGAATACCCTGGAAAGTATAAATAGCACATTAGAAGGAGCTGAAGATAGGGTCAACGAATTAGAAGACAGGGTAGAAAAAACACACAAAAACACTCAATCAGAAAGCCAAAAAAACAAAACAAAACAAAAAAAACAATAAAAAAACAGGAGGAACCTTTAAGGATCAGTAGGAATGGGACAACATGAAATGTAATAATGTACCCATAATAGGATAACAAGAAGGAGAAGAAAGTGAGCAAGAGATAGAAAACTTGTTTGAAGAAGTGATGGCAAAAAACTCTCCTAACTAGGTGAAGGAAAAAGTCACACAAGTTTAGGAAGCACAGAGTCCCAAGCAAGTAGAACCCAAAGAGACCCAATCCAGACACATCATAATTAAAATGCCAAAAATTCAAGATAGAGAATCTTAAAGGCAGCAAGAGAAAAGCAATTTTTTACCTATAAAAAACCTCCCATAATGCTGACAGATGATTTCTCAACAGAAACTCTCCAGGCAAGAAGGGAATGGCATGAAGTATTCAAGGTAATGAAAAGCAAGGATCTGAAAACAAGACTGATCTATCCACCAAGGCTATTATTCAAAATAGATAGTGAAATAAAAGGCTTCCCAGACCAAAAGAGGTTAAAGAAGTTCATTAATGACAAACCAGCTTTGCAAGAAATGGTAAAAGGACTGCTGTAATTATAAGAATTAATATATAGAGAGAAACATAGGCATAAAGAAAAAAATGGCAATAAATAAGCACCTATCAATAATGTCCTTAAATGTAAATGGATTAAATGCTCCAATCAAAAGACATAGCTTAGTTGAATGGATAAGAAAACATGACCCATATATATATATACTGTCTAAAAGAAACCCTCCTCAGAACATAATATTCACACAGGATGAAAGTGAAGGCATGGAAAACACATTTCCATGCTAATAAAAACAAAAAAAGTTGGAGTAGCAATACTTATTTCTGACAAAATAACCTCAAAGCAAAGGCCATAAAAGAGAAACAGAAGATCACTACAACATACTAAAGGGATAGATCCAACAAGAAGATATAACCCAGGTAAACATATGCACCCAATATAGGAGCACCCAAATATATAAAAAAACTCTTGGAAGACTTTAAGGGAGAGATCAATAGCAATAGAATCCTAGTAGGTGACTTCAATGCCCTACTGACTTCACTGGATAGATTTTCCAGACAAAAAAGATAAGTAAATGAGGAAACAGTGACCTTAACTGACACACTAGATCAGATGTATTTAATTGACATTTACAGAATATTTCACCCCAAAGCTGCAGAATATATATCCTTCTCAAGTGCACATGGGACTTTCTTGAAGATAGAGCACATATTAAGACACAAACTAAGTTTCTACAAGTTCAAGAAAATTGAAATTGTATCAAGCATCTTCTTGGCTCACAATGGCATGAAACTAGAAATCAACTACAAGAGAACATTCAAAAACATTCAACCACATGGAGGCTAAATAGCATGTTATTAAACAATGAATGGGTTACCAATGAGGTCAAAGAAGAAATTAAAAACTTCCTGGAAACAAATGAAAATGAACACACAACAACCCAAAATCTATGGGACACAACAAAAGCAGTCCTGAGAGGGAAGTTCAATACAGCCCTATATCAAGAAACAAGAAAAATCTCTAATAAACTATCTAACCCTACAATAAAAGAATTAGAAAGAGAACAATAAGAAAAGCACAGAGTAAGTGGAAGGATGGACATGATAAAGATCAGAGTGACAATAAATGACATAGAGACTAAAATAAAATCAATGAAACCAAGATTTGGTTCTTTGAAAAGATAGACAAGATTGCTGAACTTTTAGCTAGACTCATCAAGAAACAGAGAGAAGACCCAAATAGAATCTGAATAGAATCTGAAATCAAAGAGCTAAGTATCAACTGTCAAAACAGAAATACCAAGGATTGTAAGAAAATATTACAACTATATGCCAACAAAATGGGCAACCTGGGCCAAATTGACAAATTCCTAGAAACATACAATCTGCCAAAACAGAATTAGAATGAATCAGACCACCTGAATTGACCAATAACAAATGATGAGATTGAAACAGTAATAAAAAAACTTCCAGCAAAGAAAAGTCCTGGACTGATGGCTTCACAGGGGAGTTTTACTAAACATTCAAAAAAGAATTAACACCTGTTCTCCTCAAACTTTTCAAAAAAATTCAAGAAGAAGGAAGACTTCCAAGCTTTTTGTATAAGACGAGCATTATCCTAATTTCAAAACCAGATAAAGACACTACAAAGAAAAAGAATTATGGGACAATATCCCTGATGAATTTAGATACTAAAATCCTCAACCAAACATTGGCAAATTGGATCCAGCAGTGCATTAAAAAGATCTTGCACCCTGAACAAGTGGAATTTATTCTGGGAAGCAAAGCTGGTGCAATAATCACAAATCATCAAATGTGAAACATCACATTAACAAACTGAAAGATAAAAACCATATGATCTTCTAAAAATAATCATATGATCTTCTCAATAGAGGCACAAAAATAACTTGACAAAATACAGCACTCATTTTTGATAAAAACTCTCATCAAAGTGGAAATAGTGGAATCATACCTCAACATAGTAAAGGTCATATATGACATATCTACAGCTAACATCATATTCAACAGGCAAAATCTAAAAGTGTTTCCCTTCAGATCTAGAACAAGACTGGAATATCTCTTTTCACCATTCTTATTCACCATAATATTGGAATTCTTAGCCACAGTCATCAGACAAGAAGAAAAAATAGAAGGCATCCAAATTGGAAAGGAAGAGGTGAAACTGTCATTATTAGCAGATGATATGATATTATGCAAAAAAACCCCTAAGGACTCCATCAAGAACTACTCAATTTAATAAGTGAATTTAGCAAAGTAACAGGTTACAAAATTAACATCCTTAAATTAATGGCATTTTTATACAGCAATAATGAACTCTGAGAAAGAGAAACTAAAAAAAAATTCCATTTACCATTGCAAAAATAAAAAAATAAAAAAGATGCCTTGGAATAAACTTAAGCAGGAAGTAAAAGACCTGAACTCCAAATATTACAGGACACTGAAAAACAAAATAGAGGAAGATACAAGTGAATGGAAGATTATACCATGTTTATGTATTGGAAGAATTAACATCATTAAAGTGTTCATACTAACAAAAGCAATCTATACATTCAATGCAATCCCTATTAAAATACCAATGCCATATTTCACAGATCTGGAACAAATATTCCAAAATTTATATGGAACCAAATAAAGACCTGAAATAGCCACAGAAATCTTGGAAATAACAAAATAGGTAGGAACACAATACCAGCTATCAAGTTATACTAGTCATTGTAATCAAAACAGCCTGTTACTGGCACAAGAATAGGCATATAGATCAATGGAACAGAATAGAGAGCCCAGAAATTCACTGAAGCCATTGTGCTCAATTAATATTTGACAAAGGAGGCAAGAGCATACAATGGAGTAAAGACAATCACTTCAATAAGTGGTTTTGGGATAACTGGACAAGTATATGCAAAAAAATGAAACTAGACCACCAATTTACACCATACACAAGAATAAACTCAAAATGAAAAAAAGACTTAAATATGTCATGAAACCATAAAAATCCTAGAAGAAACTATAGCCAGTAAAATCTCAGACATTTCTTGTAGCAATGTGTTTTCCAATATATTTCCTAGGGCAAGGGAAACAAAGGAAAAATAAACACATGAGCCTACATCCAACTAAAAACTTCTGTACAGTAAAAGAAATCATCAACAAAATGAAAAGGGATCCCACTGTATGGGAGAACATATTTGCCAATGATACATCTGATAAGGGGTTAATTTCCAAAATATATAAAGAACTCATAGTACTCAACAAAAGGAAGACAAACAATCCAATTAAAAAATGGGCAAAGGACCTAAATAGACACTATGAAAGAAATGCTCAGGGACATACAAAAGAAATGCTCAAATTTAATTATCATCAGAGAGATGCAAATTAAAACCACAATGAGGTATTACCTCACACCTGCCAGAATACCTACTATCAACAAATCAACTGACAAGTGTTGGTGGCAATGTGGAGAAAAGGGAACCCTGATACACTATTGGTGAAGAACGCACACTGTTGTAGCCACTATGGAAAACATTATGGTGTTTCCTCAAAAAATTAGAAATGGAAGTGCCACTTGACCCAGTGATCCCACTTTTAGGAATATATTCTAAGAATCCTGAAATGCCAATCAGAAAGAATATATGCACCCCTATGTTCATAGCAGCACAATTTACAATAGCTAAGATCTGGAAACAGCCCAAGTGCCCATCAGTAGATGAGTGGATAAAAAAGCCATGGTGCATTTATATGATGGAATACTATGCAGCTTTAAAAAAGAAGGATCTCTTACCCTTTGGGACAGCATGGAGGGACCTGGGAAGTGTTATGCTAAGTGAAATAAGCCAGTCAGAGAAAGACTAGTATCACACGATCTCACTTATATGTGGAATCTAATGAACAAAATAAATTGACAAAAATATAGATCCAGAGACATTGAAACATGCAACAGAGTGATAGATTTTTGAGGGAAGGCTGTATGGCGGGAAGAGTTAAACCAAAGAACTTATTGTGTATATGCGTAACCCATGACACAGGCAATTGTGAGGTGAAGGCCTGCAGAGGTGGCAAGTGCTGGGTCAAGGGGGTCAATGGGGGAAAAGGGGGGATATCTCTAATACTTTCAACAATACAAGGAATTCAGAAAACTATTCTCAAAGGCAACATGCACAATGTTTCTCCTTTCCTGGTGAAGATAGTGTTTTGTATTGCTATCTAAAGCTGTTACTAAGATCCCATTCTATTATTTTCATATGACCCAGCAATCCCTCTTCTGGGTGTCTATCTGAAAAACTCAAAAACATTTATTTGCAAAGATATATGCACCCCTATATTAATTGCAGCATTATTCATGGTGGCCACAACATGGAGATAACCAGTGTTCTTTCATAGAGAATTGGATAAAGAAGATGTGGCACATATATACTGTGGAATACTACTCAGCCACAAGACAACATGAAATATTGCCATTTGTTTCAACATGGATGGACCTTGAGAATATTACCCTAAGTGAAATAAGTCAGTCAGCAAAAGCTAGGAACCATATGATTTTGGTCATATGTGGGATATAAAACCAAAACCCATAGACACAGATAACCATATGGTGGTTATCAGGTGGAAGAGGGGTAGAGGGGTAGTAAAGAGTAAAGGAAGCCAAATATATGGTGAAAGAAGATGACTAGTTGGGTAGTGGGCACACAATGCAACATATATAATGTACTATAGAAATGTATACTTGAAACCTATATGATCTTATTAACCATTGTCACTCCAATAAATTTAATAAAAAAGGGTTTGTAAGTGCTAGC
This sequence comes from Miniopterus schreibersii, assembly GCF_964146895.1. Classification (NCBI taxonomy): domain Eukaryota; kingdom Metazoa; phylum Chordata; class Mammalia; order Chiroptera; family Miniopteridae; genus Miniopterus; species Miniopterus schreibersii. Next base: position 110,834,696 of record NC_138101.1, on the reverse strand, counting down.
ATGTAGACATGGGTAATACATTATCAAAAACAAAAAATAAAAATGCTTTACTTTCTATGTAAAAAAAAAAAATCCCATTCTCATTCTCCTGCCCAGAGCACCCTGTCCATAGGGACAGGGCCCCCATTGTGCCTTCCCAATTTGACCACTACCTGTGCTGGCCATGACCAATAGATACGCAAGAGAACATATTTCTTCATTTAAGGTCAGATCAAATTGAGAGCATGGCTTCCTCCCTCCCCACTCATCTCTGTAAGTGTAATGTAAACAAAAGATGCCTTCATTTCTTTATGTGTACAAAGCAAGATCTCAGAGCATGGGGAGGGGTTCTCCACATTACATCTAGAGAAATTAAAACAGTTCAACAGGATCCATCTGCATGTTGTACTCTTTTCATTAAGTCTGTTGAACTGTTAACTGGGAACTACAGATGTGCAGGCTCAGGTCTTTCTTCAGTGTAGGGATTTCTTACTCTCAACTCTTGAAGTATTTCCTCTGTTCTTGTGCTGACTTCCCCCACTGGAGTATGCTTATTGCAGTGAACTTTTTGTCTTTGTGTTTTTGGCTGCCTATCATTGACCCTAGTCTGGTTTTTTTGTGTGGAATTGCACTTTCCTCATTAGATGCAGTCTGTGGGACTGTTTATCTGGGAATACAGCCCTCCCTTAACTAAGGAATGTAAATCCTCCCCCCAACCTCTGGAACTTTAATTTTAAACAGAGTGATAAAAAGACCAACTGGGTTGGATTTCATTTTCTTCAGTGATTGTGTGAGGATGAGATTCTTCAGCAGTCCCTGCTCCCTGATCCTTCCAGCCTAGATCTCAGAACCTTCTTTGGACAACATAGTGAATTGCTTGGATCTTGTCCCTTTCTACCCTTTGGACTTGAATTAATCAAACCTAGTCTCGGAAATATAAGCAACCGAAGAAACAGCTGATACACTTATGCATAAGATGCATTTATCTGATCTGTCTTTCCTGTTTATTTTCTAATTTGCATGCCTTTATCTTTGTTTCATTAAGTTTGTCTTGCCCTTCAATTTTTTGGCAGCTTCCAACACTTTTAAATGTTGCTGTCATTTGTTCATAATTTTGTCTCAACTTATTTCTTTTCACTTCATCTTCAGTCCTTGCCCTACTCCACTACATTCTAGCCACAATAAATGGATTTCTCTCTGATCCTGTCATTCTCCCTATATACTTCCTGCCAGTGCATAGCTATTTCTTTGTCCTAAAAGATTCTTCTATAAAATTTTGCTCAAACATTATCTCTTCCTACCTAGTTCTGTAAATATATATAAAGAAATACTCCATTTTTTATGCTCCCTCTATTGGAACCCCTTAGCACTTGGTCTTTTTTATGACCTGTCACTTAAATTTGAATTATTTTCATCATATCTTTCTTTACCAATAAACTGTAAGCTGCTTGAAGATAAAATCTGTGCTTCATTTATCTCTGTATGCTCAGTTTCTCACAAAGTGCTGAACACTTTTTATCTCCTCAACAAGTGTTTACTGAATGACTGAATGAGTAGATGAACAGTATTCACAGAATACCCATCCCTTGAGTGACAGGCAGGCTCATTGTTGGGAGTTCTTAGCATGCTGTTGCATATTGAGCACACTTATTGTTCAGATATGTTTCTCCTTTTCAGGAACTATACAACAATGGATAACTGTGTGACTTTGCACATTCTACCTCTAGCATTAAAATATTTGTTTTCCTTCTGGCCTTGCCAAACATCAGAAAGCACTAATTCACTTATCCATCTTAGCAATATTCATTGAATATCTGCAATGTGCAAAGCTGGTCACTACATAAGACATAAAGATGAATCTGATATAATACAGTCTTCAAGAGAGACCCAGTAGAATGATGTGATGTCACAAATAACCACAAACTAAGTGTCACAAAAGATATGTGCCAGAGGCATTTGAATAGAGCCTTCACTCACAGTCAATATTTCAATATTAGGAGATTAGAAGGAGGCAATTTTGAAGTACTCGTTTATAAGAGGTACCTATTTAAAAAAAAATAATGAAGTGTATATTTCTTGTATTACAAAAGTACACTTGGAGACTTAATTTATAATTTTAACTGATCTTGAATTTATCCTGGAGGTCATTGGGGTCTTGAGAGCTTTTTTTTTTTTTTTTCAATTACAGTTGACATACAATATTATATTAGTTTCATGTATATACTCCAGTAATTAGACATTACATAAGTTACTAAGTCAGTGATTTTCAACCTTTTTAATCTCATGGCACATATAAATTAATTACTAAAACTCAGCGGCACTCCAAAAATATATTAATTTTTTGCCAACTTGACAAAAAATAGGTATAATTTTGATTCATTCACACCAAATGGTTACTGTTGTGTTGACTTTTATCATTTTTAAATTTGACAATCTAAGGGAAAAAAGGTCAATGATCCTGACTAGTTAGGTAATGCATGTTTTAAAAATTCTTGTGGCATACCAGTGTGCCTCTTGCAGCTCACCAGATAAAAATTGTTATACTTAGTAATTATCCTGATAAATCTCATACTTGTCTGACATCATACATAGTCCTTAGAATATTATTGACTATATTCCCCATGATGTACTTTACATCCCCATGACTATTCTGTAACTACTAATTTTACTTAATCCTTTCACATTTTCCACACATCGTCCCAATCCCCCCTCTCATCTGGCAACTGCCAAATTGTTTTCTGAATCTATGAGTCTGTTTTGGTTCTGCTTGTTTATTATTTATTTATTTATTTTGATTCCGTTGTGGATAGATATCTATTTATTGCCATTTTTTTGTTCATATTTTTCATATTTTTAAAAATTCTTCTTCTTAAAGAAAACCTTTTAAGATTTCATGTAATACTAGTTTGGTGGTGATGAATTCCTTTACTTTTTCTTATCTGGCAAGCTATTTATATGTCTGATTTTAAATGATAGCTTTGTTGCTTAGAATGATCTTGGTTGTAGATCCTTGCCTTTCATCACTGAATATCTTGTGCTGATCCCTTCTGTTCTGCAAAGTTTCTATTTAAAACTCAACTAAAAGTCTTATGGGAGCTCCCTTGTAGGTTAAATAACTGCTTTTCTCTTGCTACTTTTAAGATTCTCTCTTTGTCTTTAAATTTTGGTGTTTTAATTATGATGTTTCTTGGTATGGGCCTCTTTGGGTTCATCTTGTTTAGGACTCTCTGAACTTCCTGAGCTTGTATGTATATTTCCTTCACCAGGTTAGGAAAGTTTATTGTCATTTTCTGTTGTCAATCCTCACTTGAGGATCTTTTTTCCATTGATTTTTAGAGGGAGTGAGAAGGACAGAACAAGGGGGGAGAGGGAGAAAGACAGAGAAACATCCATGTGAGAGAGACACATGAATTGGTTATCTCTTGCAAGCACCCTGACCAGGGCCAGGGATCTAACCTGCAGTCTAAGTACATGCCCTTGACCGGGAATTGAACCTACGATACTTTGGTGCACAGGCCAATGCTCTAACCACTGAGTAACACCAGCCAGGACTACTGTCATCATTTTTTCCAATAGGTTTTCAATTTCTTGCTCTGTCTCTTCTCCTTCTGGTATCCCCTATTATGCAAATGTTGGCACACTTGAGGTAGTCCCAGGGCTCCTTATACTATCCTTATTTTCTTGGATTCTTTTTTTCCCCTTCCTGTTCTGATTGGGTGTTTTCTGCTTCCTTATATTCCAAATTTCTGATTTGATTATCAGCTTCATCTATTCTACTGTTGATTCTCTGTACATTATTCTTTTTTTAAGTTAGTGAGTCCTTCATTTCTGACAAGTTCTTTTTTATGGTTTCCATGTCTTTTTTTATGCTGTTGAAGTTCTCATTAAGTTCATCTACTCCCTTAAGTTCATTGAACATTCTTACATCAGTTTTTTGAATTTTGCATCTAGTAGATTGCTTGTCTCCATTGTGTTTAGTTCTTTTTCTGGAGTTTTGTTCTGTTCTTTAATTTGGGACATGTTTCCTGGTTGCCTCATTTTGACTGTTTTACTGTTTGTTTGTTTTTCTATGTATTAGGCAGAGCTTCTATATCTCTTGGGCTTGGTAGAGTGGCCTAATGTGGTAGGTGTCCTGTAGAGTCTAGTGGCATAGCCTCCCCATTCACATGAGCTGGGCACTCCAGGTGTTCCCTTCTCTTTTCTTCTATCACCATGTGGGCTCTGTACACTTTCCTGTTGTAGTGGAGCCTTGGTTGCTGTTGGCTCATCAATGGGAGGGATTATCTACAAAGACAAGCTATGGCCACTGTGGAGAATCAGCTGTGCAGGGGCCTACCCCATGGAGGAGGAATTACTTCAGTGTGGCTCTGGTGCCCACCGAGTTTGCCTTTTGAGTGTGTCCCTTGTGGAGAAGGTTAGGTGGTTCTTTGACATGGTCTGAAGTTGCCCACCAGGTGTGTTGGCTCTGGGACCTATCAGTAGGTGAAGGTCAAGGTCAGTCACTGCCTGTTTTCTGCTGGGGATCACAAAGCATGAGCTACAAAATTATCTGCAGAAAGCTTCTAATTGTGCTGGGCTTAAAAGTGCCCAGGAGAGGACAAACTGAAAAACAAGGCTAGCTGCCAAAAGTGTTGGGCCTGGGACCACTTAGTTAGAGGTATGGGGCATGCAAAGGCCAGATGTTGCTTGTTTGAGAGATTTTTGGAAAGTTTGAAGCATGAGCCAAGACAGGCCATTCATATGGAAAAGTCACTGGAAAGAGCTTGGGTGGGCCCATAAGTTGGGCGGAGCAGGGTCTCAGGTAATCATCCAGGCAGGACAAACAGTGATAGCCAGGCCGATGGATTCTCAGATATGGCACCTGGCTGCAAGCTCTGAGGAGGTCAGACTCAAAGGAAACAATAGCCCTTGTCAGCACTTCTGTCTGGGAGAAAGCTATCCTTCTAGCTCTCATCTTTAAACCATACAATTCAGTTCCTGGTGCCTTACGAGCTTCTGCCTCACCACTGGATTTCATAGAGAGTGAGTCCAAGTAAGTCCATGCATGGGCCCTTTAAGAGGAACAACTGGGACTCCAACAACCATCTGCCCCCTCCAGTTACAATTCCCATTGGGTTTTACCAGAAGTTATGTGGATTTTTCTTCCTGGCACTGGAACCCTGGGTTGGGGATCCTTGTGTGGGGTTGGGATTCCTTGCTCCTTAGGAGGGATCTCCACAGCCAAGGTATCCCTCCTGATTTTTATCTGCCACATGCAGGTATAGGACTAGCACATTTTGTGTCTCCACTCCTCTTACCAGTCTCTATGTGGCTTCTTCTTTATATACTTAGTTGTAGGACTTTTGTTCAGCTAGATTTCAAGTGTTTCTGAATCATGGTTGTTCTGTAGTTTAGTTGTAATTTTGATGTTGTTGTGGGAGGATGAGAGTACTGCATTTACCTATGCCACCATCTTTACAGAAGGGTCTTGGAAGCTTTAAGGCAGAGAAAGAAAAATACCATATGATATCACTTATGTGTGAAATTTAAGAACAAAATAAACAAACAAGCATATTAGAAACAGACTCATATATACAGAGATCAAGCTGAGGATTGCCAGATGAGAGGGGGTTGGGGTGCTGGGTGAAAAAGGTTAAGGGATTAAGAAGTACAAATTGGTTGTTACAAATAGTCAAGGGAATGTAAAGTAAAACATAGGAAATACAGTCAGCAAGATTGTAATAACTGTATGGTGCAAGTTGGGTACTAAAATTATCGTGGGGATCACCGGGTAAAGTATGTTTGTCTAACTGCTATGCTGCACATCTGAAATTAATATAAAATAAAAAAGTCATTAAGGGACTCTTTGGATATAAAAATGCTCCTACAATGTTCAAGGAGATTTCGTTTTGACATTTTCACTAAGTTTTTACAATGAAAGAGACAACTTTATTCAAGCATTTTGAAGTTTTGTCATCTGCCTGATGGAAATTGCTGGCCCTTTGTTACTTTTAAATTGACTGGAAACCCCCACACTATTGGGTACAAAATCACTGGTAAGAACTGAAGCTACTGCTTCCAGGGAGCTGAACAGTGGTGCTTCAGAGGAGGAATAGTGCCTTCACACTGAGGTCTCCCACCAAATGGGTGTTAAGACCTGCATCCTTTACTTACCAGGCAGGAGGCAAGTCTGACTCAAGGAGAGATTGCAGGCATGAGGAATGGCATGAAGTACCCGTAATCACAACCAGCCACTGCTAACTTTGAGCAGCATATACAGGGTAGGGCAAAAATAGGTTTACAGTTGTTCATATGGAAGATAATGCAATAATTAATAAATAATAATAAACTCTGTGTTTTGCATGCTCACAACTGTAAACCTATTTTTGCCCCACCCTATATTGTTGATAAAGTTAGTAAAAATTTAGTACTTACCACTTTTCTTAAAGCAAGTACATAAATAAAGACTAACACTTAATTAAAGGTTACTTTCAGGAAACAATCATCCAGTACAACAGTTGTGATACAGGAGAAATGTGGGGCTTTCAGAAGATCCAGACAGACAGAATGGTAGCTTTAACCTTGCTGGGAGGTTTGTCAACAATTTTTTAATCAGGAAGAACTGGGGACTGACATAATTATAACTGTATTTCCTTTAGAGTTCATTATATAACAGTATGCCTGGAATATAGTCAGGATTCTCATTGTAGACTGTATGTTCAGTCATTCTCAACAAATTCTTTTATCATCCTCATAATGTTCTGAGTTAAATAAACCTTCTAGATATTGTTAAATATATAACACAAGTGATTGAAATCTACCTGATCATTAGAATTAGTGCCAGAAGTGGAAAAAACTAAATAACTAGACTTCTGTTTGGATACACTAGAGGTAATGACATTGTCTTGGAATTCATAAATTTAAACTCACTGATTTACTCATGGATATATACTCATATGCTTATCACCCACCCATCCTACAAATTAAGTTGAATTATATAATATTTATTGAGTACCTATTATAAGTAAGGAACTGTACTAAATATTTTTCTGGAGATTACAGAGAATTATGTCAAAAAAAGCTCTGCCTTTAAGAGTTTTCTTTTTTGAAAAAATATTTTATTGATTTCAAAGAGAGGAAAAGAGAGGGAGAGAGAGATAGAAACATTAATGAGAGAGAGTCATTGATTGGCTGCCTCCTGCATGCCCTCTACTGGGGATCAAGCCAGCAACCTGGGCATGTGCTCTGACTAGGAATAGAACCATGACTTCCTGGTTCATAGGTCAACTCTCAACCACTGAGCCATGCCAGCCGGGCTGCCTTAAAGAGTTTTCTAACGTAGTTAAAAATTAAGATATAAATATGCAAAAATTAAATAAAATATGAGTAGTAAGAATGGTAGTGGGAAAAAAAAGTTACAATGAAAAAGTTCTGTATTGTATTATAGATCTTTGGTGTCCCAAGGGCTTCAAGGAAGCAGATATCTGCCTACTATATATAGTGATTGCCTCAGGGCTGGAGAGACAGGTGTTAGTCAACATTTGGAAGTGTTAGTGGGGTTTACCTGGTCTCTGTAGGAGGAGGGAAAGTACTCATAGTTTGAATGAAAATTCAAAGACTGGAAAGAACCCAAAGAGCTCTGGGATGATGAGTAAGCATGTTAAGCTGCTACACAGGATTGTAAAGGGTAGAATTTGGGAAGTGAGAGTAGAAGTACTTTGGGACCAGACTGGATAGAGATAATTACACTATCTATCCTGAAGGGCACACAGGCAAAAAAAATAAAATAAAAAAATGTTTTTCTTTTAAGCAATATAATTATTAATTTTAATGTTAACTCCCAAGGATAACTTAGTATAGTGGTAAAATGAAATAAAACAGGCATTAGAGGTTTTGGAGTCCACTGCTATTAGTAGTCTCTGGCAAATTTAATCCTTAGCTTTCATGTAAACTGCACCAATCTGCATTCCCACCTATAGTGCAAAAGCATTCCAATTTCTGCACATTCTTGCCAACATCTGTCATTTGTTGATTTAGTGATGATAGCCATTTTTCTCATATTGCTGAGAAATATCAGAGATTTTCCTGTCTGTGTTATTCTAAGAGTTTTATGGGTTTTAAGTCTTTAATCCATTTCAAGTTTATTCTTGTATGTGGTATACAAAAGTGGTCTAGTTTCAGGGTTTTTTTTGCATGTATTTGTTCCACTTTTCAAAGCACCATTTATTGAATAGACTGTCTTTACCTCATTGTATATTCTTGGCTCTTTTTTTTTATACATTAATTGAACATATAGGTGGGGGTTTATTTCTGGGTTCTTTATTCTGTTTCATTGATCTATGTGTTTGTATTTATGCCAGTACCATGCTGTTTTGAGAGACTTTAGTATAGTATAATAAAAATCAAAGTTTTACTTCTTCCTTTCCAATTTGGGTGCCTGTTAAAATTTTTCTTGTCTGATTGCTGTAGCTGGACTTCCAGTATTATGTTGAATAATTGTTGTGAAAGTGGGCATTCCTGCCTTGTTCCTGGTGTTAGGGAAACAATTTTAGTTTTCCCCCATCAAGTATCATGTTAGCTGTAGGTTTGTCATATATTGCCTCTATTATGTTGAGGTATGTTCCTTCTATTCTTAATTAGCTGAGAGTTTTTATCATAAGTTGGTGCTAGATTTTGTCAAAAACATTTTTTGCCTCCTGCCCCTCACCATGCACCAGAGCAGCAGAGCCTCAATCCCTGTGCAACAGAGCAACAGTGCCCAGCACCCCAATAAGAGATTCACAAGCTCATCTCAGGAGAACCACTAGCTCTACCATCCTGACCCCAGTGTGTCCACCTTGATGAGTTTGTGCCCTGTTAAAGAGTCAGCTCGCTGTGACTACCTTGGTCCCATGGTGTGGAATTTTTTGGAAGACTCTTGAGGAGGTCTGAGCAGACTCTGGGAAAAACAGTTTTGTGGCTCTTGGGCACAAGCATTTTCCCTTGCACATCCAACTTTCATATGGCCAAATCTTGGTCTGTTTGGGCCTGATGAACTTTGTTGACTTTGCCTTGATGACTCTTTGAGACCCTGCCCTACTACAGAGGCGCAAGAGCATCCAATGGGTGGCTGCTGAATTTGGTGTACCCCAAGAATGTTGCTAAGCTGCTTCAGACCCAGCACTGGCATTGAGTTTGAATCTGAATCAGTTTGGTGAACACCACTGTCCCCTACCTGATGACTCACTGAGAATCTACATCATTCAACAAGCGTAGCATCAGAGGCTCTTTCAGTGACTGGGTTTAACAGGCAGCGACCAGACTAAAGTGGCTCTCAGGGTATCTTGGGCCATTTGCTGACCTGTCTCCAGGCTCAGAGCTTATAGAAGTGGGACTTGTTGCATAGCTTGGCCCCTCCCCCAGCAGAGGCAACCACAAACTCTGAGTCACTTTGTAGGTCCAAACAGGTAGCCCAGAGCTAGTCATAGGCAGTACCTGACATTGACCTGCACTGAAGTTTTTCCCAAGTGACCACAAAACCAATACACCTAATGGCCAGATTCAGATCACATTAGAACACAACTTAATTAACTCCACAGCAGCAAACCCAAAGGGACATCTTAACAGGCATCAGAAACTGTCAGGGTGAATTTCTTTTCATGGGGTCATGCCCCACACAGAAGTTCATTCATTGTGTCTGTGTCTATTTTCATAACCAATTGGAGGGGAACCCCACCCATGGATGGACCAACAGCAATGATGACTCAACAACAACAAAAGGGCTCATATAACCCACACAAAATATATTCCTGGAACACTTAGCTCAGGTGATCTGGCAGCCTATGCCACTGAGCCCCAGAAGACACCTAGTACATGAAAACCCCATACAAAGCCTTGGAGACATAGGAGATCTACATAATACAGAGAAACAAATACAGAGAGGGATCCAAAATAGGAAAACAATAAAAAGTGCCTCAAATGAATGAAAATGAGAAATCCCCCAAAAAATAACTAAATGAAATGGAGACAAGCTATCTATCAAATACAGAGTTCAAAATTCAAAACAATGGTTATAAGAATGTTCAAAAAACTTAGAGATGAATGAGCTCAGTGATAACAAAAAGATTAGAAACATCAAAAGGGACATAGTTACCATAAAAAAGAACCACTCAGAAATGAAGACTAAAATATCTGAAATGAAGAATACACTAGAAGGAATCAACATTAGAGTAGATGAAGCAGATGACTGAATCAGTGATTTGGAAGATAAGGTGGCAGGAAAAACCCAATCAAAACAGCAAAAAAGTTATAAATATGAGGAGAGTTTAAGGAACATCTGGAACAATAAGAAGTGTAACAACATCTGCATCATAAAATTAACTGAAGGACAAGATTGAGAGTAAAGGATTGAGAACTTATTTGAAGAAATAATGTCTGAAAACTTCCCTAACCCAGTGAAGGAAAAAGACACACAAGGTAAACCCAAAAAGACCCTCAGCAAGACACATCCTAATTAAAATAGGAAAGATTAAAGACAAAGAGAGAGTCTTAAAACAGCAAAAGAAAAACAGTTACCTTCAAGGGACCTCCCATAAGAATGTTAGCTGATTTTTAAAAGAAACATTTCAGGTCAGAAGGGATTGGCATGAAATATTCAAAGTGATGAAAAACAAGAACCAACAACGAAGACAACTTTACCCAAGAAGGCTGTCATTTAAAATTGAAGATGTGTGTTTCAATTTTGTTTGTTCATTTATTTTGTTCTTTAGATTCCACATATACATGAAATCATATGGTATTTTTTTTCTCCAACTAACTTATTTCACTGAACACAATATCCACCAGGTCCATCCAAGATGTTACAAATGGTAAGATTTTATTATTTTTTTATGGCCAAGTAATATTTTATTGTATTTATAGACCACAGCTTTTTAAAATCTATTCTTCTATTGATGAGAACTTGAGTTGCTTTCATAGCTTGGCTATTGTAAATAATGCTGCAATAATCATAGGGGCATATATATTCAAACAATGGGGGTTTAACCACTGGGTGAAAGCAGTGAAGGGGCTAAGAAGCACAAATTGGTAGCTACAAAATATTCATGGGAAAGTAAGTAAAGCATAGAAAATACAGTCAATAATGTGATAACTATGTATGGTGCCATTTGGAGTACTGGAAATATTGAAGGGAACACTATGTAAATTATATGATTATCTTACCACTAAGTTTACACTTGGAAATAGTACTTAATATAAACAATTAAAGGAGAAATAAAGAGCATCCCAGACAAAGAAAGCTGAAGGAGTTCATCACTACCAAACCAGTGTTACAAAAAATGCTAATGGGTCTTCTTTAAGAAGAAGAAGAAAAAAGAGGAACATAGTTATAAAAAAATAAATGGCAATAAATATGTACCTATTAACAATCACTTTAAATATAAATGGATTAAATTCTCAAATCAAAAAGCATGGGGAAGATGAATAAATAAGAAAACAAGACCCATATATATATGTGCTGACTACAAGACACTAACCTCAGAACAAAAAACAGAGTAAAAGTAAAGGGATGGAAAAAGATATTTCATGCAACTTAAAACAAACAAACAAACAAACAAAGCTGAGGAAGCAGTACTTATATCAGGTAAACTAAACTGAAAAAAAAAAAAAAAGACTATAGAGGCAAGATGACTGCAGAGTAGCTGGAGGTGATGTGTCCTTGCTTACTCTCAGCCAGAGACCAGATATACAGGTAACTACAGTGGAGTCATGAGAAGGGAGAGACCCGCTTGGGCAGGTGTGGTGGCTGAGAGGCCAGAAGGGTATCATGGCTGCAAATTTCCCTCCTCCTGGGAGTGTGGGGTCTCAACCCCATGCAGGGATGCAAAACCTAGAGCAGCAGAGATGGGAAGAAGAGACCTATAGCATTGGGCAAAGAGATCCAGGGGGATTCTATCTGACTGGGAGGCTGTGACCACACCTTCCTGGTGAAGGAACACTCCTACTAGTGGTTCCAGTCTGAGAAGTTCACTCTAGGCTCTGATTGCTGGAGGGGCTGTGCTGTCCTGGATGAGTTCAGCATAGGGTCTGTGGACAGCACCCAGCAGTGACTTTGAAGAACCCTCTACTTTCTTGAAAGGCATTGTACAAAGCCCCAGTCGGTGACTAAATTGTTTGGCTTGTGGAAAGGGGAAAGGTCTCTCTCATCTTGAGTGCACTATTGGAACACATCCCCAACCTGTAGAGCCTCTGGCCTGACTCATCCTGCTGGGTTGGTGGCATGGGGGAGTGTTTTAGGTCTGGGAAGTTTGGAGCCCACAGGACACCCCATCAAGCTTGGGAGTCAGAGCCGTTCTATCTAATACATAGAAACAAACACAAACAGACAGCCAAAATAGGGAGACAAAGAAACAGGCTCCAAAAGAAAAAACACAAATGAAATGGAGGCAACCAATTTATCAAAAACAGAGTTCAAAGTAATGGTTATTAGGGTGCTCAACAGCATGAAAAAGGACATGGAAAACATAAAAAATAATGAGTTGGAAATGAAGAATGCTATATGAAATTCAGAATACACTGGAAAGAATAGCCTGTAGGCTGGACAAAGCAGAGGATCAAATCAGTGAATTAAAAGACAAGATAGAAAACAATCACTCAATTCAAGAAGCAAAAAGAAAAAAATAATTTAAAAGCAGGAAGATTTTTTTAAAGAAACTATGGGACAACATGAAATGTAAAAACATCCACAACATAAGTGTACAAGAGAACAAAGTAAGAGATAGAGAACCTGTTTGTAGAAATAATGACAGACAACTCCCCTGGTCTAGTAAAGGGATTATCGCACAAATTCAGGAAGCACAGAGTCCCAATCAAAATGAACCGAAAGGGACTCTCACCAAGACACATCATAATTAAAATAGCCAAGATTAAAGGAAGCAAAATAAACACATTCAGTTACTTACTAGAGAGTTCCCATAAGGCTGTTAGTTGATTTCTCAACAGAAACACTTTAGGTCAGAGGGATAAGCATGAAGTATTCAAAGTAATAAAAAGCAAGGATCTTAAACTAAGACCTCTCTATCGAGCAATGATGTCATTTACAATCAAAAGCAAAATAAAGAGCTTTCCAGATAAAAGAAGAATAGAGGAGTTCATCACCACCAAACCAGCATTGCAAAAAATGCTAAAGGGATTGTTTTAAGAAGAAGAAATACATATAGAGAGAAACATAGGCATAAAAATGGCAAAAAATATGTACCAATCAATAAGCACTCTAAATTAAATAGCTTAAATCCACCAAACAAAAGACACAGGATACCCGAATGGATAAGAAAACTCATAACCATATATGTACTGTCTACAGAGACCAACTTCAGAACAAAATATACACATAGGCTGAAAGTGAATGGATGAAGAAAATATTCCATACAAATAATAACAACAACAAAAAAAAGCTGGGGTAGCAACACTTATATCTGGCAAAATAGATTTCAGAACAAAGGCCATAATAAGAGATAAAAAGGTTCAGTACATAATACTAAATGGATTGATCCAACAAAAGAGTATAACTCATATAAACATATATTAACCCAATATAGGAAAACTTAAATATATAAAAAAAAGACTCTTGTGAACTTAAAGGGAGGGGTTGATAGTAATACAGTCATAGTAGGGGAATTTTAACATCACACTGTCAACAATGGATAGATCTTCCAGACAAAAAATCAGCAAAGAAACAGCAAACTTAAACAATACACTAGATAAGATGAATTTAACAGATATTTCCAGAACATTTAAGCCCAAAGCAGCAGGATATACATTCTTCTCAAGCACACATGGAACATTCTCAAAGATAGACCACATGTTAGGACACAAAATAGGTCTTTTTTTCCCCCCACCCTTGGCTTTGTTGATGTATACAATATTATAATGTAAAAGTCAAGAGGCACAAGTACCAAATAGATCCAGAATTCAGGATTTACAACATAAAACAGGAGATAACTATCTTTCTTCATTAAAAAATTACAATTATAGTAATTTAAGAGCCAAATGGAGTTTTTCACGTATTTAGTAGTTACTATACCAGGGTTTCATGCTCAGAGTAGGTTTGACATACCCTTTATTGGCAAGGTAAGAAGCTGGAAAAGAATGAGTAGCCTCTTTATTGGTTATACAGTCTGTAAGAAAAGCTTTCTTTCGTTACCACTTTGAAGGCGGTATCCTACAGTTTTTGCCATTTTGAGAATTTAAACAATTCTTTCGTTTTCATTGTGTTTGATACCTTTTATCTTTGAACAATACCAGCAAGTCTTTCCAAAATGAGAATCTAGCTTTATAAAAACATATCTTCCTCCTCAATTAATAGTAAATGTTTGTTATTGATTTTAGTAATTTTTGTCAATATGTTATTTTAAATATACCATTTAAAACTGATGAAAATTTTTTGTCAATGCCACTTCCTTTCTCTTTTATTCTTTCTGTGTTAGAGTCAACCTTGATATCAAGAATAGAGAAGAGCAGAAACAAGGGATTTTAAATGTAATAGTAATTAACATTTGTATAATTTTCTCATGTGTGACTTTTTAAAAATTTTATAATAGTTGGATGATGCAGATACAACTATTAGAGGTGGGAAAAAGTGAGTCTTTGGGTGGAAAGGCTTTCTTCATAGGTGGAGCAGTAAGTGGCACAAGTGCTGTTAGGTCCTAGTTCCTTTGGCTCCAGAGCAAGTGTTCTTATGCTCTAATACAGTGTTTGCCAGGTAAACTTTTCTCGAAACTGTTGAAAAGAAAATGAACTTGGGTTTCTTATTTTGATGTGTAATTCCTCTTGGTGGAGTCTTCAAAAGACTGATAAAGACAGCCAATGTTTTGGGAGAATGGTGAAGCACCACTCCCACTTTTTTAAAAAATTTTATTTTTGTTTAAAATATTACATATGTCCCTTTTTCTCCCCAATGACCCGTTTCACCCTGTCCCCTCCCCCTCTCCAGTCCCTTTCCCCACAATTGTCCATGTCCTTGGGTTGTGCATATATGCATATAAATTCTTTGATAACTCTCCCCCCTCCACCCACCTGCCCTCCTCGATCCCTCTGACATTGGTCTGTTACATCTATGCTTCCATGTCACTGAAGCTATTCTATTCATCAGTTTATTAAGTTCTTTAGATTCCACATATAAGCGAGATCATGTGATGTTTGTCTTTCTCTGCCTGGCTTATTTCACTTAGCACAATTTTCTCCAGGTCCATCCATACTCTCACAAAGGGTATGAAATTCTTCTTTACAGCTACATAGTATTCCATGGTGTAAATGTCCCACAGCATTCTTATCCACTCATCTGTTGATGGGCCCTTGGGGTATTTCCAGATCTTAGCCATTGTAAACAGTGCTGCTATGAACATCTGGGTACATATATTCTTTCTGATTAATGTTTCAGGATTCTTAGGATACATTCCTAGGAGTGGATTCACTGGGTTAAAAGGCAGCTCCATTTCTAATTTTTTGAGGAACCTCCATACTGTTTTCCATAGTGGTTGCACCAGTCTGCATTCCCACCAGCAGTGCACCAGGGTTCCCCTTTCTCCACATCCTCACCAGCACATATTGTTTGTTGATTTGTTGATGGCAGCCATTCTTACAGGTGTTAAGTGATACCTCATTGTGGTTTTAATTTTCATCTCTCTGATGATTAGCAACTTTGAGCATTTTCTCATGTGTCTCTTGGCCATCTGTATGTCCTCTTTGGAGAAGTGTCTATTCAAGTCCTTTCCACATTTCTTAATTGGGTTGTTTGTCTTCCTCTTGCTGAGTACTATGAGTTTTTTGTACACTTTGGAAATTAGCCCCTTATCAGATACATCCTTGGCAAATATGTTTTCCCAGACTGTGGGGTTTCTTTGTATTTTGAGGCTGTTTTCTTCTGTTGTGCAGAAGCTTTTTAGTTTGATGTAGTCCCATATGTTTATTTTTTCTTTTGTTTCTCTTGCCATAGGAGATGTATCAGTGAAAATTCCACTATGTGGGATGTCTGTGACTTTACTGCCTATGTTTTCTTCCAGGATTTTTATGGTTTCGTGACTTAAATTAAGTCTTTTATCCATTTTGAGTTTATTTTTGTGTATGGTGAAAGTTGGTGGCCTGGTTTCATTTTTTTGCATGTTTCTGTCCAATTTTCCCAGCACCATTTATTGAAGAGACTGTCCTTACTCCATTGGATACTCTTGCCACCTTTGTCAAATATTAACTGACCATAATGAGGTGGGTATATTTCTGGGGTCTCTGTTCTGTTCCATTGATCTATATGCCTGTTGTTGTACCAATACCAGGTCGTTTTGATTACAGTGGCTTTGTAATACAGTTTGAAGTCTGGTAATGTGATCCCTCCCACTCTGTTCTTTTTTCTCAAGATGGCTGCAGCTATTCGGGGTCTTTTTTGGTTCCATATAAATTTTTGAAATGTTTATTCTAGGTCTGAAATATGCTGTTGGTATTTTAATAGGAATTGCATTGAATTTATAAATTGCTTTGGGTAGTATGGACATTTTAATGATATTAATTTTCCAATGTATGAGCATGGTATATTTTTCCACTTGTTAAAATCTTCCTGTTTCTTTTTTCAGTGTGCTGTAGTTTTCCAAGTACAGGTCTTTTACATCCTTGGTTAAGTTTATTCCTAGGTATCTTATTTTTTTAGTTGCAATGGTAAATGGTATTGCTTTTTTAGTTTCTCTCTCTGAAAGTTCATTGTTGGTGTAAAGAATGCCATTGATTTCCAGATGTTGATTTTGTATCCAGCTACCTTGTAAAATTTGTTTATCAAATCTAGTAGTACTTTGATGGAGTCTTTAGGGTTTTGTATGTATAATATCATGTCATCTGCAAATAATGACAGTTTTACTTCCTCCTTTCCAATTTGGATACCTTTTATGTTTTCTTCCTGTGTGATGGCTGTGGCTAGGACTTCCAGTACTATGTTGAATAAGAGTGGTGAAAGTCGACATCCCTGTCTTGTTCCTGTTTGTAATGGAAATGGTTTTAGTTTTTGCCCATTGAGTATGATGTTGGCTATAGATCTGTCATGTATGGCCTTTATTATGTTAAGGTATTACCCCTCTATTCCCACTTTGCTGAGAGTTTTTATCAGAAATGGGTGCTGGGTTTTGTCAAATGCTTTTTCTGCGTCTATTGATATGATCATATGATTTTGGTCCTTCATTTTGTTTATGTGATGTATCACATTTATTGATTTCAGGATGTTATACCAGCCTTGCATCCCTGGAATAAATCCCACTTGGTCATGTATGATCTTTTTAATGTATTGCTGGATCCGGACTGCTATTTTTTTAATGAGGATTTTAGCTTCTAAGTTCATCAAGGATATTGGTGTGTAATTTTCTTTCTTTTTAGTATCTTTATCTGGTTTTGGGATTAGGATGATGCTGGAGTCATAAAAAGAGTTTGGGAGTTTTCCCTCTTCTTGAATTTTCTGAAATAGTTACAGTAGAATAGATGTGAATTCTTCTTTGAATGTTTGGTAAAACTCACCTGCAAATTCATCTGGTCCAGGATTTTTGTTTCCTGGGAGTTTTTTATTACTGCTTCAATTTCCTTATTTGTTATTGGCCTATTCAGGTTTTCTGCCTCCTGATTCAGCTTTGGAAGGTTGTATGCTTCTAGGAATTTGTCCATTTCCCCCATGTTGTCCACTTTGTTGGCATGTGGTTGCTCATAATATTTTCTTACAATTCTTTGCATTTCTGTTGGATCAGTTGTTATATCACTTCTTTCATTTCTGATTTTACTTATTTGGGTCCTCTCTCTTTGTTTCTTAGTGAGTCTGGCTAAAGGTGCATCAATCTTATTTACCTTTTCAAAGAACCAGCTCTTGGTGTCATTGATTTTTTGTATTGTTTTTAGTCTCTATGTCATTAATTTCTGTTCTGATTTTTATTATTTCCTTCCTTCTACTTCCTTGGGGCTTTTCTTGCTGTTCTCGTTCTAGTTCTTTTAGTTGTTGTGTTACATGGTTCATTAGATCTTTTTCTTGTTACTTGAGATAGGCCTGTAATGCTATGAATTTTCCTCTCAGGACTGCTTTCGCTGTGTCCCATAGGTTTTGTGTTGTTGTCTGTTCATTTTTGTTACTTTCCATGAAGTGTTTGATTTCTTCCTTGATCTCATTGGTAACACATTCATTGTTTAATAACATACTGTTTAGCCTCCATGTGTTTGAATATTTTTGAGTTTTTTATTTATTTATTGTGGTTGATTTCTAATTTCATGGCATTGTGATCCGAGAAGATGCTTGATATGATTTCAATCTTCTTATATTTGTAGAGACTTGCCTTGTGCCCTAACATGTGGTTTATTTTTGAGAATGTTCCATGTGCACTTGAGAAGAATGTGTATTCTACTGCTTTGGGATGAAATGTCCTGTAAATATCAATTAAATCCATTAGGTCTAGTGATTCATTTAAGGTCTGCATTTCCCTGCTGATTTTTTGTATTGATGATCCTTTCAATGGTGACAGTCGGGTGTTAAAGTCTCCCACTATGATTGTGTTGCTGTCAATCTCCCCCATAAAGTTCCCCGAGAAATTTTTTATATATTTAGGTGCTCCTCTATTGGGGGCATAAATGTTTATGAGGGTTATTTCCTCCTGTTGGATTGATCCCTGTAGTAATATGTAGTGACCATCTTTGTCTCTCATTATGGCCTTTATTTTGAAGTCTGTTTTGTCAGAAATCAGAATTGCTACTCCAGCTTTCTTTTTCTGTCCATTTGCATGGAATATTTTACTTCATCCCTTCACTTTTAGCCTGTGTGATTCTTTTGCTCTCAGATGGGTCTCTTGTAGACAGCATATATTTGGGTCCTGTTTTCTTCTCCATTCATCTACCCTATGTCTTTTGATTGGACCATTTATTCCATTTACATTTAAGGTTACTATTGATATCAACTTATTTAAGGCTATTTTTCCCCTTTATGCTGATGTACCTTTCTCTCACTATTCCTTCTTTTTCTTAAAGCAGTCCTTTTAGCATTTCTTGCAGTGCTGGTTTACTGGTACTTAACTCCTTTAGCCTTTTTTTTTTTTTTTGTCTGGGAAGCTTTTTATTTCACCTTCAAATTTAAATGATAGCTTTGCTGGATAAAGCAATCTTGGTTGCATGTTCTTGCTTTTCATTACTTGCAGAACTCCATGCCACTCCCTTCTGGGCTGAAGAGTCTCTGTTGAGAAATCAACTGTCAGCCTTGTGGGGGTTCCTTTGTAGGTCACTGCTTGTCTCTCTCTTACAGCCCTTAATATTTTCTCTTTGTCCTTGACATTTTCCATTTTAATTATGATGTGTCTCAGAGTGGGTGTCTTTGGGTCCCTCTTGTTTGGAACCCTCTTTGCTTCCTGAACTTGTGTGGCTTTCTCCTTCTCCAGCCTAGGGAAGTTTTCTATCCTTATTTCCTCCACCAAACTCTCTATCTCTTGTTTTCTTTCCTTAACCTCTGGCACTCCTATAATGCAAATGTTGTTTCACTTCATGTTGTCCCCAAGCTCCCTTAGACTGTCTTCATGTTTTTAAAGTGTTTTTCCTTTTTGCTGCTCTGATTGTGTGATTTTTTTCTACCTTGTCTTGTAAGTCACTTATTCTATCCTCTGCTTCATTGAGCCTACTTTTAATTCCTTCCAGTGCATTCTTGATATCAGATACAGCATTCTTTATTTCTGTCTGAGTTTTGTTTATGGTATGTATCTCTTTTTTCATGGTTTCACTAAGGTCCTCTATCTTATCATCTAGTGTCTTCTTAAGTTCCTTGAACATCTTCATCATCCATACTCTGAATTCTGTTCTGAATAACTTGCTTAACTCCATCTCATCAAAGCTTTTTTCTGGCAATTTTTCCTTTTTTTTTGTCTTTCCATTTTGGTAGGTGTTAGTGTTTGTATCTATATATTAGATATATTTGGTGTCTCCCAGTCTTGTGGGATTGGATTTTGTCTTGTGGGTCCAGTGGAGCCCAGAGGTGTGTTTTCCTTATACTTCTGAACTCTTTGCTCTAGGTGTGTCCCTCTTGTGGATGTTTCTTTTGTGGTTTCTTTATGTTATCCTGTTGTGGTTGGGTCTAGATTGTCATGGATCAGTCCTTGGGAGGACCCTCCTCTCAGGTTGGCTAACTGTGTCTCAGCCCCAACCTCATTGTGTAAGCTGTTGTACATGTGCTGGCAAGGCAGGACAATACACAACTAAATTTTCAGGAAAGAAGAGGTATCTTACAAAATATCTTGACAGTCACAATGAAAACAACCCACATAAAAATAGAACTGGGAGAGTGAAGGAAGAAGACACACAGAAAAAAAATGCCTAAAAAAAAGAAAAAGAGAAAGAAAAGTAATGCTGAGAAAGGGAGAGGTGTATATTGTTTTTAATACTGGTGAAAATTTAGAAAATACTAATAAAGTAAAATGTAAAAAATAGAGAAGGTTCTGGGAGATAACAAGCAGAGAAAAGATTCTGAAAGAAGGGCCAGCAAAAAAGTAAGGGAGAGAATGGGAATTAGATAATAGCTGAACATTAGAAAACAAAAATACGATAAAGAGAATAAGAGAAACTAACAATGGATGAAAAAGACAGGAAGACAGAAGGGAGGATAACAAAAAAGTGAAACTGTTTTGTAGAAAAGTAGAAAAAAAAAAGAAAAAGAAAAAAAGTTATGCCAATGGATTGAGAAGAGAGAGGAGAGATAGCCGCAGAGAGGGAGTCTCATAAGAGATTTGGTGGAAAGTAAGGAGGAAGACAGTAAACTTGGTTATAATGATAAAGTCCCAGTCATCCAGCAGGGATATCAAGAAAGTTTTGATAGTAGAAACAAGGATAAAACAAAACAAATCAAATGACCAAAACAAAACTAAAGACAAGCTAAGCAAGATAAAATTCTTTTATAAAATAGAAAAAAAAATTAGTTAAAAAATGTTTAAAAAAAATTTAAAAAAAATTATTATAAAATTTAAAAAAGAAGAAAAAACTAATTTTCTCCCTTTTCTCTTCTTTCTAAGGAAAAAAGAGAAAAAGTAAACAAACACAAAAACAAAAAAACTAAAACTAAAACAAAACAAAACAAAGCAAAAGAACAGAAGAAAAAAAGATAGTCTATCAGGTGAGTTTCTTCTGGGCAACTTATGTTGTCTGAGGGTCACTGTTTTGTATCCTGATTTCAGTTCTCCTCAGAGATACGTGTGTATCAGCCAATGTGAGAAGCTGTCTAGGTTTGGCTCCGGTGTCCTTAGGTAGATGGTTGATCTGAGGCTCTCCGTGTACCACCTCCTCTTGTCAACTATTTTGCAAACTTGTAGTTGCCTGGTCTTACTCCAGAGTCTTCTGTAGAGTCTTTAGGGTGCAGGGTGGCTAATGTAGCCCAGGGTATCACTCCCCTTAGAGGTTTCACTGTCATGCGCTCAGTCTTCATGAGTTAGTCTCTGCTCCACCGCCAGATCCTCAGTCCCTACGTTGTCCTCTGATTCAAGTTCCCTATGCTAGGACCTGCTGCAGCTTCAGATTGATTTTAGCCTATTGCCTTTTCTGTATGGTCCGTTTCTGCAGCCTGGGCTCAGTGGGTTCAATTAAAAACATTCTAGTGAGCCCTTTGCCTGCCCAGCCCTGAGCAGGGGTTTTTGGCTTTTCCTCCAGTTCCCAAACAACAGTCCCTGAGAGTCTTACTCTTGTAATGTCCTCCTGTGAGCTGCTCTCTCTTCCCCCTAAGGACTGTGCCCTGTGGGTGTGTCTGGGGCTTCAGTGAGTTGTACCTGCCCCTTTCCTGTTGGGGGCGGAGCTCTCAGGCTGCAGCAGAGGCAGGTGGGCTCCACCCATCCCTGCTCAACTCTGGTTGGCTGGTTTCACCAGGCCCGCCCCTCAGACCATCTACTGTGCAGACCCCAAATCCAGTCTCTGCTGGTCTGTCCAAACAGTGCATGCTGGGAAGGTGGGAGCCATTTCTGGGATCAAACTCACAAATGCACAAAGCAACACACAGGGAGAAAGTCTGCCCTGTAAGGTCCTACCACCGGCGCACCAAGGCACCATCGGGAGGGGACCCAAAGTCAGCTCCCCGCAGCTCCCCACATCACTGGTCTCAGCAAAGCTGGGGCAGCTTCACGTGCCACCATGGCTCCCCTCAGGGCTGGTAACAGATCCCAGCTTCTCTGCACCAAGAGCTCAGGGCAGGAAGGCTCCTCCCCTTCCCCACGCCATGCAGATTCAGTGCTTTCTGGGGCTCAACACAATGCCCCACAGGGAGGCAGAGGATCCCTGTGTGCAGTTGCTCAGTGCAGTTCTCTAGTCCTTTACCACTTGGGTGCCACAGACTTTGGGACAGCCTTTCTTATGGTTGGCACCCCGAGCACTAGATGCCGGTTGCAGCCGCCACTAGAAGTTTTGTTTCACTAGGAAGGCGCTGTCTGCCATTAGAGGCTTTGTTTCCTAGGAAGGCGCAGTCACCTCCTCGTGGACTCATCACTCCCCTGGGCTCCTCTGCCCTGTGTGCTGGGCACTCCTTCCCCTCTCGTCACTCCAGGTGTGAGATCCCCACTTTTGGAGGCCGGTCCACACTCCCAAGGGGAGGGTGCTTTGCAGCCTCCAAGCCTCTGGGCTTGGAGCCCAGCACAGGCTTCAGGGGGGACTCCCCCTTCCTATGCCCCCCTTCTCTTACGGGATTTCGTGATGTTTCTTCGGTGCTCCCCACTCGCACTCCATCCACTCAGGTATGTTTCTCTTGTTTTTCCAAGCTGGCTACGTAGGAGTATAGGAGTAAATCGAGTCCATGGGTGGGAGCAGGGGCGCTCTGCTGCTTCTCACAATTTCACCACCTTCCCTCCCAAAATAAGTCTTAACAAATTCAAGAAGATTGAAATAATATCAAGCATCTTCTCAGCCCTGCTCAGTATTAGGTCATGGGGATCCTTTAGTCTCTCCAGTTTCTGATTTTACTACAGTTGCCCCTGCACTACTAGGCATACCCTGCATTGGGCAGTTTGTTCTGATGTTGAAATTTATGGTGACATTTTGAGCTTGGGGTGCAGATGCTTTCTAGATATGAATATGTCTGAGTAAGGGAGAGAAAAGCCAAAGCCTGCTACATGAAATGAGGGGCTTGAATTTGTGGTTACATTGATGATTTTCTATCTTGCAGTAAAATGTTAATAGAAATTATTTACAGCATGCTTCTATTCACTGGGCAGTTTGTTTCAAAGGGTTATTTGCCTTATCTTAGATTTAATAAAATTTTATGTGTAATTATTATGTATTTAGTCAATCATGAGACCAGAATACCTGTTTAGTATTGCATTTTAGACTGACATCTGTTTTATCAATGAAGCTGTGACATAAAGGCTCCTTTACCTTTTATTTAATTATTTTTTAAATTTACCTTTATTGTTGAATGTATTACAGGTGTCCCATTTCCCCCCCCCAGTTGACCCCCTCTATCTCACTCCCAGCCCCTCCCCAGGCCTTCATCCCATCATTGTCTGTGTCCATGGGTTATGCATATATGTATATAACTTCTTTGTAACCACCCTCCACCCCCCTTCCTTTTCCCTCTGAAATATGATCGTCTGTTACATGCGTCAATGTCTCTGGATCTATTTAGTTCATCAGATTCCTTTGTTCATTAGCTTCTTGTTAAAGAAGACCCTTCAACATTTCCTGTAGTGGTGGTCTGGTGGTGATGAGCACCTTTAGCTTTTCCTTGTCTGAAAAGCTCTTTATCTGACCTCAATTCTAAATGATAGCTTTGCTGGGTAGAGTAATCTTGGTTGTAGTTTCATGTTTTTCATCACTGAATATTTCTTGCCACTCCCTTCTGGCCTGCAAAATTTCTATTGAGAAATCAGCTGACAGTCATATGGGTGCACCCTTGTATGTAATTAACTACTTTTCTCTTATTGCCTTTAAGATTCTCTCTTTGTCTTGAAACTTTGGCATTTTAATTATGATGTGTCTTGCTGTGAGCCTCTTTGGGTTTCTCTTGTTTGGGCCCTCTGTGCTTCCTGGACTTGTAAGTCTATTTCTTTCCCCAGGTAGGGGGAGTTTTCTGTAATTATTTTTTCAAATAGGTTTTTAACTTCTTGCTCTCTTTCCTCTCCTTCTGGCACCTCAATAATATGAATGTTGGGCCTCTTGAGGTTGTTCCAGAGGCTCCTTATCTTCATATTTCTGGATTCTTTTTTCTTTTTGCTCTTCTGGTTTGGTGTTTTTTGTTTTTTCATGTTCTAAATGGCTGATTTGATTCTCAGCGTCCTCTACTCTACTGTTGATTCTCTGTAAATTATTCTTCATTTCAGTTCATGTAGCCTTCATTTCAAATTGGTACTTTATTATGTCATCAATTTTTTCAATTATTTTCATCGTACCCTTACTAATATCCTTGAGCATCCTTATAACCATTATTCTGAACTCTGTTAGCTTGCTTGGACCTATTTCAATTAGTTCCTTTTCTAGAGATTTCTTCTGTGCTTTCCTTTGTGACATGTTTTTTTGCCTCCGCATTTTGGCTGCTTCCTGGTGTTTGTTTCTATGTATTAGGTAGAGCTGCTATGTCTCCTGGAATTTGTACAGTGGCTTTGTGTAGTAGGTGTCCTGTAGGGTCCAGTGGCTTAGCCTCCTCAGTCACCTGAGCTGGGCCTTCTAGGTGCTCCCTTGTGTGGGCTGTGTGCACTGTCCTGTTGTAGTTGAGCCTTGGTTGCTGTTGGTGTCACTGGAAGGAACTGACCCCCCAGACGAATCAGCTGTGAGGACCAGCTGCAATTATGGCCAGAGAGCTGCTGTGCTGGAGACACCCCTATGGAGCAGGATTTACTTCAGTGGAGCTTTGGTATTCACCAAGTGTGCCCCTTGATTGTATCACTTTTGGATGTGTTATGGTTGTAATCCAGTGTGGTTGAGTCTGACCACCAGGTGCACTGTCTCTGAGGCCTCCTGGGAGGTGCAAAGTCAGCTTCTCCCAGTGCCTTTCCCAGGGCCACCCAGCATGAGCTACACAGCAAACTGTAGATGGCTGCTACTTGTGCTGGGCTTGGCATTGTCCAGGAGCGGCCATGCTATTAGCCAATGCAGGCTGCCACTAGTGCCAAGCCTGGGGCCACTTATCAATCCATATGGGGCACACTACTGCTTGTTTGAGAGATTTTAGGAAATTCCCAAGCCGTGGGGACATCTCTTCCAGGCCCTCGAGCCCTGGGCTGGGGGCCTGGTGTGGGGTTCAGACCCCTTACTCCTCTGGGAAACCCCCACTCCCAAGATGTTCCTCCTGGGTTTTACCCACAGCACTGGGTGTGGGCCCATGACTGTGTCTTCAAGTTTCAGTCCCGATCCACCCACATCTCCCCCCCTCCTACTGGTCTCAGTGATTCTTCAGTTCCCTGGTTGTAGGGCTTCTGTTCAGCCAGATTTCAGGAGGCTCTGAGTGATGGTGGTTCTGTATTTTAGTTCTAATTTTGATGTGGTTGTGGAGGGTGCACCTGTTACCTATGCCACCATCTTGTTTCTCTTTCTTTACCTTTTAAAATTATGACTTTAAAAAATCTTTACCCTAGGATATATTTATTGATTTTAGAGAGAGAGAAAGAGAGAGAGAGATGTGAGAGAGAAACATCGACTAGTTGCCACCTATATGAGCCCAGTGAACAAACCCACAACCTAAGTATGTTCCCTGACTGGGAGTTGAACCTGCTACCTTTTGGTGTACAGGAGGATGCTCAAACCAACTGAGTGAGCTGGCAAGCACAGTATTATGACTTTTAAATTATAATTTATTTTGATTGTGGAATAAATACATGAATCAAAATAAAACAACAACAACAAAAGCAAAATTCGATTGCCTCTCTACACAGTAGGTCTCACTTTGCAAGCCCATCTGCAACGGCACATACTGAAATGTGAAGTAGTCTATTAGCTTCACTTGTTCAGCAGTGGCATCCTCTAGACACCATGTATGCTGCCTTCTGAAGACAGCAATTCTTCTCACTCATGAAAGGTTTCCATTCTTCACCCCCCTTATTCCTTTAGTAATAGTAAGAATCTCTGGACCCAAGGACAGGTTAGATTATTCCCTTTGACAGCAGGATGAAACTGCTGAAGATAAGACCTTCATACATTTACTGTTGAATTCTTACAAGAGTTTTGAAAGGATGAATTGTTATCCTATACAGTTGAAGGGGCCAGCAGCATGAGGGCTATGCAGAAGACATGGGTGCACCAGCATCCAGGGATGTCATGTAGACTCCACTGGCTCCCTCAGATGTGTGGGCATTGTGTCCAGTGTTGCAAAGTAGGCTGAGCACTGTGGCATCTGCAGCCACCCCCCTTTCCACTGACCCTGATACCATAGACTGTCAGGGAGTACCAAGGATTCCCCCATTGTCCAAGATGGCTCAAGGGGAGGTCTTAAACTAAATTCACTGGGCTAGAAAGATTAATGGATAAGGCCTGAGCATGCCAAGATAATTAGATAGAAAAAAAGCCCTGTCTTCCCTATTCCTATAAGAACCATGAGCTTGAGATGGTCTTTGAGACAGGAGTCCACCATTCTTCCAGGTCACGGCACCTGAATAAATCTCTTTCCTTTTGCACCAGCAACTGTCATAATTTTGGCTTTCATTGCAGCAGAGAGCCAAATACACTTGTTTAATTACAACAGTGCACATCCTTCTCTTGTTGCTGATCTTAGAGAAAAGGCTTTCAGCTTTTCACTAATAATAATATTAGCTGTGGTTTCATTATATATGACCTTTATTATGTTTTTTCTTTCCATACCCTCTTTGTTGAGAATTTTTAGTCAGAAGTGGATAGTGAATTTTGTCAAGTGCCTTTGGCCATCTTTTGAAGTGATTATATCATTTAAAAAAATTTTATTATTTTTTTTAAATCCTCACCCAAAGATACTTTTCTATTGTTTTTCAGAGAGAGTGGAAGGAAGAGAGAGATGTGAAAGAGACACATCACTGGTGCCTGCCATACACACCCTGTCCTTGGCTGGAATCTAACCTGGGACCCTTCAGTCCACAGACTGAAGCTCTAACCCCTGAGCAGAACTGGCCAGATCATGATAATATAATTTTTATTTTTAATTTTGTGATTGTGTTTTATCACATTGATTGATTTATTGATGCTGAACTTTTTTTGCATCTCTGGGATGAATTCCACTTGGTGATATGGTATAATACTTTTACAATATAGTTGAATCTTGTTTGCTAATATTTTGTTGAGAGTTTTTGCATTTGTGTTTATTGAGTATATTGGCCTGTAATTTTTTTGATAATGTTTTTATCTGGTTTTGGTATCACAGTAATGTTAGCTTCATAAAATGAGATTAGAAGTATTCTTTACTATTCAATTACTAAAAAATACTTTATGAAAGATAGATATTAATACTTCTGTGAGTGTTTGATAGGATTAACCTATGAAGCCATTTGATACTGAAGTTTTACTTTTTAGGAGTTATTTGATTAGTTTCAATTTCATTACTAGTGATCTGTTGTTTTTTTAATTTTATTTATTTCTGGTTCAGTCTTGGAAGGTTATATACTTCTAGAAATTTGTCCATTTCTTGTATATTGTTCAGTTTGTTGGCATGTAATTCCTTGATTATAAATAATTCCCTGTATTGCTGTAGTGTCGGTTGTAACTTTTCTTTTATTTACAAATTTATTTATTTGGGCTCTCTTTTTTTTGATGAAGTTAGCTAAAGGTTTCTCAATTTTATTTGTTTTTTTCAAAGAACTTCCAGTTCGTTTTACTGATGTTTTTATTGTCTGTAAATATACTTATTTTATTTCCACTGTGATCTTAATTATTTCATTCCTTTTGTTTACTTTGATTTTGTTTTCTTTCTCTAGTTCTTTTAGGTGTAGCATTAGATTGTTATAAAAAGATTTTTCTTGCCCAGATGGGCGTGGCTCAGTGGTTGAGCATAGACCTAGGATCCAGGCAATTTGGGTTTGATTCCCTGTCAGGGCACATGCCCGGGTTGTGAGCTAGGCAGCCAATCAGTGACTCTCTCATCATTGATGTTTCTATCTCTCTCTCTCCCTCTCCTTTCCTCTCTCTGAAATCAATAAAGATATATTAAAAAAAAAGAAAATATTTTTCTTGTTTCTTGAGGTAGACCTGTTTAGCTATAATTTATTTTCTTAGAACTGCTTTTCTACATTCCATAAATTTTGAACAGTTGTGTTTTTATTTTTATTTGTTTCAAGATAATTTTTGATTTCTTGTTTTTATTTCCTTTTTATTCATTGGTTGTTTAGTAGCATGCTGTTTTGTCTCCACATATTTGTGTTTTTTCCAACTTTCTGTAATTGATTTTCAGTTTCATATCATTGTGGTAGGAAAGGGTACTTGATATAATTTCTACTTTTTAAAAAATTATCTCTATTATTGAAAGTATTACAGATGTCTACTTTTTTCCCCATTGACCTCTTCTACCTTGCATCCACCCCCCAGATCAGGCGTTCAACACACTACTGTCTGAGTCCAGGAGATCTGCATATATGCATATAAATTCTTTGGTTAATCTCTCCCCATCTACCCACCCACCCAATCACACAACTCCACTTCCTTCTGAAATTCATCAGTCTGTTCCATGCTTCAATGTCACTGAATCTATTTTGTTCATCAGTTTGTCATGTTCTTTAGATTCCACATATAACTAAGATCATGTGATATTTGTCTTTCTATGCCTCACTTATTTCACTTAGCATAAAATTTTCCAAGTCCATTCATACTGCCCCAAAGGGTAAGAGATCCTTCTTCTTTACAGCTGCATGGTATTATATGGTGTAAATGTCCCACAGCTTTTTTTATTCATCTACTGATGGGCACATGGGCTGTTTCCAGATCTTAGCTATTGTAAATTGTGCTGCTATGAACATAGAGGTGCATATATTCTTTCTGATTAGTGTTTCAGGATTCTTAGGATATGTTCCTAGAGGTGGGTACACTGGAGCAAATGGCAGTTCCATTTTCAATTTTTTGAGGAAAGTCCATAATATTTTTCATAGTGGCTGCACCAGTCTGCATTCCCACCAGCAGTGTACTAGGGTTCCCCTTTCTCCACATCCTCACCAGTACTTGTTTGCTGATTTATTCATGGTAGCTCGTCTGACAGGTGTAAAATGATACCTCACTGTGGTTTAACTTGCATATCTCTGATGATTAGTGACATTGAGCATTTTTTTATATGCCTCTTGGCCATCTGTATGTCCTCTTTGGAGAAGTGTCTATTCAGGTCCTTTGCCCATTTCAAAAAAAATTGGATTGTTTCTCTTCCTCTTGTTGAGTTGTATATGTACTTTGTACACTTTGAAAATTATCCCCTTATCAAACATATCCTTCTCAAATATGTTCTCCCATACCATGGGATTCCTTTGTATTTTGAGGATGATTTCTTTTGCTGTACAGAGGCTTTTTATTTTGATGTAGTCCCATTTATTTATTGTACCTTTTTTTCTCTTGCCTTAGGAGATGTATTGGTAAAAATTCCACATTGTGCGATGTCTGTGACATTACTGCCTATAATTTCTTGCAGAATTGTTATGGTTTCACAACATACATTTCAGTCTTTTACCCCTTTTGAATTTATTCTTGTGTATGGTATAAGTTGGTTATCTAGTTTCATTTTTTTGCATGTATCTGTCCAATTATCCCATCAGCATTCACTGAAGTGACTGTCTTTACTCCATTGTATGCTCTTGCCTCCTTTGTCAAATATTAACTGATTATAATGGCGTGGGTCTATTTCTGGGGTTTCTATTCTGTTCTTTGGATCTATATATCTGTTGTTGTACCAATACCAGATTCTTTTGATTACAGTGGCTTCTTAGTATAGTCTGATATCCAGTAAAGTGATCCCTCCCACTCTGTTCTTTCTTAAGATGGCTGCGGCTATTTGGGGTCTTTTTTGGTTCCATATAAATTTTTAGAATATTTGTTCTAGTTCTGTGAAATATGCTGTTGGTATTTTAATTGGAATTGCATTGAATTTATAGATTTCTTTTGGTAGGATGGGCATTTTAATCATATTAATTTTTCCAATAAATGAACATAGCATATTCTTCCATTTGTTTATATCTTTTTCTGTTTGTTTTTTCAGTTTCCTGTAGCTTTCCAAATACACGTCTTTTACATCTTTGGTTAACTTTATTCCTAGGTATCTTATTTTTTTAGTTTTAATGGTAAATAGTATTGTTTTTTTACTTTCTCTTTCTTTGAGTTCATTATTGTTGTATAAAAATGCTGTCTATTTTTGGATGTTAATTTTGTATCCAGCTACCTTGCTGAATTCATTTTTTAAATTTAGTAGTACTTTGGTGGAGTCTTTAGGGTTCTGTGTACAATATCATGTCATCTGCTAATAGTGAGGGCTTTACTTTCTCCTTTCCAATTTGGAAGCTTTTAACTTTTTGTTTCTTGTCTAATTGTTGTGGGAAGGACTTCCAGTACTATGTTGAATAAGAGTGGTGAAAGTGGAAAACTGTCTTGTTCCTGTTTTTAAGGGAAATGGTTTGTTTTTGCCCATTGAGTATAATGTTAAGTGTAGGTTTGTCATATAAGTAATTTATGTTATGGTATGATTCCTCTATTCCCATGTTGCTGAGAGTTTTTGTCAAAAGTAGGTCTTGGATTTTGTCAAATGCTTTTTCAGTGCCTATTGATATCACCATATGATATTTGTCCCTCATTTTGTTTAGGTGATGTATCACATATATTAATTTGCTAATATTATGGTAGCCTTGCATCCCTGAAATAAATTCCATTTTGTCATGGTGTATGATCTTTTTAATGTATTGCTGTATCCAATTTACTAATAACTTTTTGAGGATTTTAGTATCTATGTTGATACGATTTATTGGCCTGTAATTTTCTTTCTCTGAAATGTCTTTATCTGATATTGGGATTATGATAATGCTGGTTTCATAAAAAGAGCTTGGGAGAATTCCATCTTGAATTTTCTGGAATAGTTTGAGGAGAATGGATGTTAATACTTCTTTGAAAATTTGTTAAAACTTTCCTATAAATCCATGTGGTCCCATACTCTTGTTTGCTGGAAGGTTTTATTTTTTATTACTGCTTCAATTTTATCAACTGTTATTGGCCTTTTTAGCTTTTCGGATTCTTTCTGATTGAGTTTTGGAACATTGAATGTTTCTAGGAATTTGTCCATTTCACCCAGGTCTTCCAGTTTGTTGGCATATAGTTGCTCATTCTATTTTCTTACGAGTCTTCATATTTCTGTCATATCAGTTATGTGGCTTTTTTCATTTCTGACTTTATTTCTTTGTGACTTCTCACTTTGTTTCTTGGTGAGTCTGGCTAAGGTTCAATAATCTATCCTTTCAAAGAATCATTTCTTGGTTTCTTCGACTTTTTTTTTTTTTTTTAGTGTCTATGTCATTTATTTCTACTCTGATCTTTATTATTTTCTTACTTCTACTTCCTGTTTTTTTCTTGCTAGTCTCTTTCTAACTCTTCTAGTTGTGTTAGATAGGTTATTAGGGCTTTTTCTTCTTCTTCTTTTTTTTTTTTTTGCATTAGGTTTGTAATGCTATGAAATTTCCTCTCAGAACTGTTTTTGCTGTGTCCCATAGATTTTGGGCTGTTGTCTGTTCACTTTCATTTATTTCCAGGAAGTTTTCAATTTTGTCTTTGATGTCATTCATTGGTTAGTAACATGCTATTTAGCCTCCATGTGTTTGAATACTTTTGAGTTTTTTTTATAGTGGTTGATTTCTAGTTTCATGCCATTGTGATATGAGAAGATGCTTGAAATGATTTCAATTTTCTTGAACTTGTAGAGACTTGTTTGGTGCCCTAAGATGTCTATTTTTGAGAACGTTCCACGAGCACTTGCGAAGAATGTGTATTCTGCTTCTTTGGGATGAAGTGTTCTATAAATGTCAATTAATTCCATTAGATCTAGTGTGTGATTTAAGGCTGTTGTTTACCTGTTGTGTTTTTGTCTTGAGGATCTGTCCAATGAAGACAGTGAGGTGTTAAATTACCCCACTATGATTGTGTTGTTGTCTATCTCGCCCTTTAGGTCCACCAAGAAAGTTTTTTATATATTTGTGTGCTCCGATATTGGGTGCATATATATTTTAAGGGTTATTTCCTCCTGTGGGATCAATCCCTTTGTCTCCTGTTTTGGTCTTTATTTTCATGTCTATTTTGTTAGAAATAAGTATTGCTACTCCAACTTTTTTTCATTTCCATTTGCATGAAATATTTTTTTCCATCCCTTCACTTTCAGCCTGTGTGAATCTTTTGCTCTCAGGTAAACAGCAGATATATGGATAATCTTTTCTTATCCATTCAGCTACCCTGTATCTTTTGATTGGAACATATATTTCATTTACATTTAAGGTTATTATTGATATACCTTTATTTAATGCCATTTTTTTCCCTTTACGCTGATGTACCTTTCTCTCAATATTTATTCTTCTTCAAGCAGTTCTTTTAACATTTCTTGCAATGCTGGTTTGGTGGTACTGAGCTCCTTTAGTCTTCTTTTGTCTGGGAAGTTCTTCATTTCACTTTCAATTTTAAATGATAGCCTTGCTGGATAAAGCAGTCTTGGTTGCAGGTTCTTGCTTTTCATTTCTTTGAGAATTTCAGGCTATTCCCTTCTGGCCTGAACTGTTTTTGTTGAAAAATCTGCTGTCAGCCTTATAAAGGTTCCCTTGTAGGTCCCTGCTTGCCTCTCTCTTGAGCCCTAAATATTCTCTCTTTGTTTTTTAACATTTGCCATTTTAATTATGATGTGTCTTGTACTGGGTCTCTTTGGGTTCCTCTTATTTGGAACTCTGTGCTTTCTGAAATAGTGTGTCTTTGTCCTTTATCAGGTTAGGGAAGTTTTCCATCATTATTTTTACACCAGGTTTTCTATCCCTTACTGACTTTCCTCCTGCTCTGTTACTCCTATGGTGTGGATGTTGTTTTGTTTCATGTTGTACCAAAGTTCCCTTAAACTTTCCTCATGCTTTTTAAGTGTTTTTTCTTTTTGCTGCTCTGACTGAGCACTTTTTTCTACCTTATCTTCTAAGTCACTTATTCTGTCCTCTTCATTGAGCCTGCTTTTATTTCCTTCCAGCATATTCTTGATATCAGATATAGTATTCTTCATTTCTGTCTGATTCTTATTTATGATACTTGTCTCTTTTTTTCCTACTGATGAAGCTTTCACTAGTTTCCTGGTACTTCCCATTAAATGTCTTGTGATTCTCATTTTTTTCCTTGAGAATCTTTATTTTCTTGTGATATTTTTCTTTAGTTTGGGGGTTGTTTCCCCATTTTAGTGACTCTTAGTTTTTGTATCTGTATATTAGACATATTTGCTGTCTCCCAGCCTTGTGGTTGAGATTTTGTAGTGTATGTTCTGTGGGACCCAGAAGTGAGTTTTTCTTGTACTTCTGAACTATATGCTCTAGACTTGTCCTTCTAATGGGTTCTTTGTTCTCTTCTGTTGTCATTGGGTTTAGATTGTTATTGGACCATTCATTAGAGGACTCTCCTTTCAGATTGGTTATCTTGAGACTCAGCCACAACCATGTTGTGTGAGCTATTGTACAAGTGCTGACAATGCAAGACAAAATACAACCAAATTGCCAGGAAACAAACAGTAACTTACAAAATATCCTGACAATCACAATAAAAACAACCCAAGAGAAAGTATTGGAATCATGAAGCAAGAACACAAATCCTAAAGCAAAAAAAAGAAAAAAAAAAAAGAGAGAGACAGAAAAAAGTATATTATTGCTAATAATAAGAAAAATAAAAGGTAAAAAGTAGAGAAGCTACTGGGAGATAAAAGGGAGAGACTGTATAGAGAAGAGTGGAGAGGCACCCTGGTTCTCTGGATACTGCAGAAATACTCTAGAGTTGGAGGAGCTGTACCAAAAGTGGCCCTATGTAGAAGTGACCTATGTGTAGACTGTGTGTGCTGGGTAGTTTTGGGCAGCCACTTGGAGTTGAACAGGCACTTACTGTCCCTGGAGCAATAGCCTGCTACCTGGAACAACACTCAGAAGAGAGGCCAGGTGGGTGTGGTGACACCCTGTTGCTCTTGCTTGCTCTATTTGTTTGAAGGCAAAAGGCTCTGAGCAATGTAGCTGTGAACATCTGTGGTGATCTTGTAAGTAAGCCAAAGCACCCCAAATGAAGTTCATCCTGCCCTATAGAAGTGGAAGGTAACATAAACAGCGGTATACACTGGCTCCTCTCGTCCCAGAGTGTTCCCTCAGCTTTTGGAGTTCTCCCTCAGCTTCCCAGTATTTTCTATTTGGTCTCTCTCTTTTTTGTTGTCATGAGCTGTTCATTCAGTGCTCAATTGTCTACAGAAGTAATTGCTACCTGTATACATGTGTGTTTAGTTTTGCTCATAGGAGGGGTATAAGAACTCTCCTATACCACCACCATCTTGAACACATCACAAGTTTATTCAGTTGACACATTCTTCTCTTGTCCTAGGAATGTTTCAGGAAATGGGTCTCAAGAATATGCTGAACTTATCCTAAAGCAGGTTGAATGCTCTCAACTGTTCAATGTTTCTAGGACAAGTTTTAAATTAATTTTTAAAAATTATGGTTGAAACAAGGAACTTAAGCAATTAGTTGAAAATAGAAATATGATTTGAAGTCTGTATATAACAGAGGTACTGACTTACCTTATTTGTGAATTATCTGTGAATCCTTGTCAAGGGAGAGAAACTGTAAGGGGTGTTTTGGAGGCAAGATCCCCAGCATAAAGAAGACATGTGGAGTCGACACTGGGAGAAACAGTTCCTCCTTTATTGTGTACAGTGCCGATTATATAGACCACAGCAAGCGGTGAGCTGTTGCATGCTCAGTGACACTCTGCTGAATTATTATTACATAAGGCTATGCTGCATGTGCAGTTATATCATGATGAATCATTATTATATAAGGTCACCCTCATGAGCACATGCAGGATGGTCAGGGTCAGGAACAGGACACCAAGAGCTACAGGCCCCACAGGCCCTCCTTGACTCACACCTGACACCATATGCTGGCAATTATTTGAACAACTAGATGTTGTGTTGTTTTCTAGATCTTATCTCAGGTACTGACATCTCACTAAAATTCTAAGTGGAAATCGGTAATTGTGTTTCAGAAAAACTGTTCTTTTTGACATTTTAGATGCATTGATTGAATTTTCAGATAGCAAATCAAGTCTTAATTGGAATTCATTTTCAGTGCAAACCTGTGGTCACACACAGGGCTTTTTATAGATTTTTTTCTGAAGTTCCCTCTCCCCTATTTTAATCCTTCTTCAGAATTTTGCTAATATGTGTTATTCATTTTCCCAGGAAAACTCAGCTCTGAAACCTGACAGATCTGATTCTGTATAACTGATGAGGAGTATATATTTCAGCTGCTTCTGTTCTCTACAGTGAGAGCAGATACTTAAGGTCATATCAGTGAGGCCATGATTCTCAGACTAAAAGCTTTTTGTGTTTTCTTAAGGTTTCAGGAAGTTTGAGACATTTATTTAGTGTACTACAATTAAAACAAAATTTGATTTTTGTAAGGCTAAGACAGTCATGTGTTTACTTGTTACTAAACTACTTAACCATCCCTGGTTCTGATAATGTTGTAATACTCTGTGTTGAGGTGAGAAGCTGTATCTTCAAGCCTATTACATTTTAACCAGGCATGACCCAATTAACCTCTGCTGGTTCTCAGGTTCATCAGGAAATATATGTTAGTGCTCATTGCTTAATGTTAGGTTTATGGTTGAAATTACACACTACTAACAAATCTCAGAGGGAAGGCGGTGTGTGTGTGTGTGTGGGGGGGAAGATTAAATAAGACTTTATATGCATATATGCATAACCTGGGGACACAAACAATAGTGGGGTGAAGGCCTTGGGGGGAGGGGTACAGGCTGGAGGGGATCAATGGGGGAAAATGGGGACATTTTTAATACTTTCAACAATAAAGATAAATTTTTAAAAAATTACACACTACCAAAGGAAAGTCTAATCATAGGAAATATGTAATAACTAATCCATAGAAACAAAACCAAACCTTTGACTTATAATTTTATTGGCATTTCCTTCTTGACTCCATTTCTCTTTAGGTGAGTAATAAACTAAGGTTGCTTGTTAAAATTTCTAGAAGGTTTTGTGGACCCTCAATTTTATTTTTTCAGGGGATATTCTTGAGTCTTTTTGATGATTCTGGAATGACTTTTTTAACAGTGCTTATGATAATGATGGTTGATGCAGTTTACTCTGATTAGAACTTCCTAATGTAATAATTTTTACTTAAATTGCATTTAAAAGGCACAGAGTTGGGTCTACAAACATATTGATAAGATCAAGTTTTGATATGGAGGCTTATCTCCAACAAAGACATTCTCAACTTTAGCTATAGAAAACATGCTAAAACAGAAGCAAACAAGTAAAAATAAGATGTGCTTTATTGAGGGAACTAAAGGAAGATATGCTACCTCCTACAAGAAGTCTTAGGTGGTACCTGAGTTATATATTTCTATCCATGTTCTGAAATTGACTGTAGACCTAAAGCCCTCTAGTGTCTTTGTATTGTAATTTCTAAACTGGAAATAATTGAGCATGCACAGCCCCTGTATTTCTCAGGATGTTTTAATAGTAAAGAATGGCTTTTCAAAGAGTGCTTTATAAATGAAAAAATGTTAAAAGGCATAGTGGTTAAAACCTTAGGCTCTGTAGTTAGAGAAATCTGGTATGAGTTCTACCACTCCCATTTACTAGCTGTGTGTTCTTGGGTGAGTTACTTTACGTTTTTAAACCTCAGTTTTAATCTGTGGAAGATGGCCAGTCACATAGCCTGTCACCCAAAATGTAAAGGTTTCATTGATAATGGTGTCTTAGATGTAGCAATATTACCCAAGTATTAGCTGGTTTATATTAATGATACAGATGTATACATTGTTAATATGGATGAGGGTATTTATATAGATTGTTTGAGAAGGGTGAATAACTATTTGTCTGGTGACTTCAGCAAGGTCTGTATTCCAGCCCTTAGCTGAGTGACTTTTCTCCAACCAGGTCTGCCTCTGACAAAGCCTCCCGCCTTCAGCTTAGCTCCACAGGCTGGAAGCTAAAATCTAGCACTAAGCAGAACATGCCTATGGCAGCAAGGCCCACTACATCCTGCACCAGATTGCCATGCTGTCAACTAGACTCTTCCTCTGTCCGATGGCATTTTCCTTCTCCCTCTTGACACCCTTTTCCCTTCCCCCTGGCCCAGCACTTATCCAGGTCACATTTGTGGCAAACTCTGACTCTAAGCTTACATGTTAGCTGATAACAGAGTGATGAACTGATAAGGCTTAATACCTTTAAGTGGTATTTTAAAAGGCCAGAAGCCTTCAAGAATTAAACAAATAATGATGTAATGACAGGCATGAACCCTCCCCCCCTCCCCCCTCATCTCAGTCTCTCTGTCTCTCTCTGTATATATTGGGAGATTTTGCTAATTTCAAACCAGGAGACTTGACTGTCATTAGAATAAGCCATATAGAGGCTTTCTGTGTCACCTTAGTCACAATATTTAGATTCATTGGTTTACAACTGAAACTGATCCCACTTAAAGACAGTTTTTCTATTTTAGATATAACACATTTTATTCTTAGCCTAGGAAACCTCAGAACAAGCATAATAAAATATAATTAATTAAAGTGTTAACATATGCCACATGCCTTGTGATTATAAAAGAAAGTAACTCACCCTGTGGTCAGAAAAAAGATTGTCACAAAGAGTAAAATAGAAAATAATAATAGCTCTTAAGAATAAACTGCTTACCAAATATTTCAAGTTGAAGATGGCTAAGTTAGGAGAATGGTAATTACAAGAAAGCAAGACGTTTATAATACTTCCTTAACTGGAATGTCATCTCTCTCTTGCCATACATTTGACAAATTAGACCAGAGCAGAAAGCTGCCCTGCTACAAATTAAATCATAATTAAGAGATTTGAAATTTAATAGTGTTCTAGTACAAGCTGGGAGAAAATATAACCCTCCAGGGAACTCTTTTGT
Organism: Miniopterus schreibersii; assembly: GCF_964146895.1. Lineage (NCBI taxonomy): Eukaryota > Metazoa > Chordata > Mammalia > Chiroptera > Miniopteridae > Miniopterus > Miniopterus schreibersii. Next base: position 110,796,672 of record NC_138101.1, on the reverse strand, counting down.
AGAGGATTTGCAAATATTCAACTAATTTTGAATAGGGACAATTGTGATTGAATGTTGGGCAAAGACTTATGGGTTACTGTGTGGCCACAGGTAAGAGCGGTAGAACCTCATGTGTATGTGTATATTGCCTTTTAAATATTTATTATTATAATGCTTTAAAGGTTGCAACTAATAGTATTTTGAGTTATGTTTTGAATAATGAAAGAGATGACTTCTGAATCCTTTACTACAATAGAAGAACACTTTCTGTATCTCCAATGACTTTCTGAAAATTTCCAAGACCAGTGGAAGCAGTAGAGGGTGAGTTAGGAGAAGCTGTGAGAGGGATGGCGTTAGGAGAAGCTGTGAGAGGGATCCCACAGAGTGAGATTCATTTATTCATTTAGCAAATGTTTATTGAGCTCTTATTATGTTTGTGCCATTTGTCCATACTTTATGAACACAAGGTGAGAAAAAAAGGCACATGGTCCCTACTCTCATGGACAGTTGATATTCAGGAGAGGTCTTTGGAGCTATGCATATGCCACTTGATCAGGGAGTTCCAAGAAGACTTTCTTGGGTAGATAACAACTGGGCTGAGATCTGAGGGGTAAATAAGGGTATTCAAGGAAAAGAGGAGAGAGAAGAGTGTTCCATGCAGAAGAGGAAGTATTCTGTGTGTGAGAAACCAAATGGAGATCAATGTGGTTGGAGCACAGAGAGAGAGGGGAGTGATGTCAGATTAGAGGAAAAAAGGAGAAATCATTCATACCCTTGGACAAAGAGCAACAATTGCAAGAGACATGGAAAACTGCAGGATCGCCTTTCCAATCCAACACGGCAAGGGAGACTAAAGAGCCTTACTTAGAAGGCGAAATTGGGAGTCAAAGACCACTGTGAATATCATTACACTGCAAGAGTTAACAGGATAGGGACAAAGAGTACAGGCTGCCTGCAGTGAATCCCAGTAACTGTCTAGACTGGAACCCTGGCTCTTCTGTTTATTAGCTTTGTGATCTTGGACAAGTTATTTAATCTCCCTGGGCCTTGGTTTCATTATGTGTAGAACATCCTGTGAGGGATCATTGTGAGGATTATGTGAATTAATATACATTGAGAGTTTAGCACAGTGCCTGGCATGTTGCAAATATCATCATCATCGTCGTCGTCGGCATCATCATCATCATCATCTGTGTGCTTGATTGTTCTCCAAGGGTGCTATGGCATGGCAAACAAGCTTTACATTTGACAGATTCACTCACAAAGGGTAGGTGCTTTATAGACATTTTATTCAGTTTCATAATAATCCCTGGAAATACATATTATTTACTTTATATAAATGAAAATTTTGAAATGCAGAAAGCTTAAATATCACACCAGTTCACAACTGGTGGAGGCTGGATTAAAACCAAGAAGTGTTTGAATTAAAAGTCTGTGCTACCTTCCAGCTAAAATGCATATGAAGATGAACATTAATTACTATGAGCTCTATTTGTAACCAGTAGACAATTAAGGGACTGTGGCCATAAGTTTGCTAGGGAAACATTTGGTTCTCCCAAATCTCTCTGGTTTTAGGAAATGACGGGAACAGTGAGGAGGATTCAAAATGCATATTTAACTTTAATTACAGTTTTTTTCCTTTTAAGAGATTAGGTACTCTCAAATAGTCGAACAAACAATTATTTACTTGGTAGAATATCTGCTTTTAAAAGATAAAATATACAAAACACAGAAGGTGTGGTCTCAGCTGACTTATGAAATATATACTAATCTGTAAGTGAAATATATGCTCTGGCCAGGTGGCTTAATTGGTTGTAATGTTGGCTTATACATCAATTCCTGGTCAGTGTGTGTACCTAGGTTGTAGGTTCAATCCCTGGTTGAGATCTTTGGTCGATCTGGTCAGGGTGTGTATGGGAGGCAACTGCTCGATGTTTTTCTCTTACATCAATGTTTCTCTCTCTCTCTCTGAAAATCAATGGAAAATATCCTTGGGTGAGGATTTAAAAAAAAGTAAGTAAATATGTGTGTGTATGTGGTGCTGTAAATAATTCTTTAAGATGGAAACAGAAAAGTAGGGAAATGCATTTGCTATTTCTCCCTAGGATCTTCAGAGTAATTCTTTTGGTAGAAGAGCAGCTTCTGGAGATGAATAGAATTTTTCTCCAGCTGCCCATGCCTCACCCCCTCTGTAGCCACATATGAAAGGCTGGAGAGCTCTATTTGTGAAGGTGGAGATGCAAGACATCTGGGCCATGTGGGCAGAGCAATGAGCTGTGTTTTTTCCCAGGTTGCTAAGGAAGATGCTTCTGAAGAAGAAACAGATATTTGACTTAAAAATTGGAAGACAAGTGGACTCACATTTCCCTGCTGATTTCTTTCTGTGTGTCAGTGTAAAGCCAGCTTCTGGTTCCTGATCTTTCTCCTCAGTCCCATCCTCTTGCTTTGGCCAGATAGGGATCCTGAGCAGAACCACACCTTTCATTTTTTGAGGCTGCAAGAAGATCTGAGAAGTAACTATTTGCAAATTAGTCACATGCCATATACAATGGAAATGATTTGTATGGAGGTTATTTAAATATTCTACAAGTTGGAGTACTAGAAAGGTAACTGAACTTAGAATCAGGAAATTATCTTTGTTCTTTGCTACATTTGGAATTCTACATCTGAATCTCTAAAAGCAGATGTCAGATTAGATTGCAGGAGTGCCTACCACCCCTCTAATGCTACTGCTCTCTCTCTGTGATCTTCACAGTGCACTGAACATTGGTCTTAAGGTTTACTTTCACTTTGATATGTTCCACTTATTTTTTTATCCTAAGGTCAGCTACAATAATAAATTTAGCCTAAAAATTAGGTTACATATCACAGCATGGCAGTTGTGGTCAGCATTCTTTATTTCAACAGCTCTTTGATTTTAATAACTTTATATCTATCAACAACTTTTCATTAGCAGTGTTGTAAAAATGTATGGAATACCTAGGGAAGTTATATGATGACAAAAAGTATGCTCTTGAAAAAGTAATTTTTGTCCCCAAAGAAATTTTCCACAGTGTGGAGATTTGTGGTGTACATTATTTAATTATGGGAGATTGGGGTTTCTGAAGGGTTCTCAATAAATGTTACCTCTCAACTCTGCTGGGGCTCTAAAGAAATTGATATTTTAAAGTAGGAGCTGTAGATGGGAGCCAAAATATTAAATTAAAAAGAGCAAAGTTGGAAAATGTGGCTTTAGGTCTGGTAGTCAAGTGGGCTTGGTAGTATTGAACACAGAGGCAGGTTGATTTACCCACCCCTCAGGGCAGCACTGGTGGAGGATGCCCTCCCTGGAGTGTGAGTGTATGACTTTGCTAGGGCTAGCGACCATAATAAAGTGTCACAAAGTGGATGGCTTAAAACAACAGAAATTATTGTCTCACTGATTTAGAGGCTAGAAGTCTGAGATCAAAATGTCAGAAGGGCCATGCTACCTCTGAAATCTGTATGGGAGAATCCTTCCTTGTCTCCTTTTAGCTTTGATAGTGGCTGACAATCATTGGCTTGCAGCTGCATCACTCCAGCTTCTGCTTCTGTTGTCACATGACTGTCTCCTTGTTCATCTGTGTATTTGTCAAAATTTCCCTCTTTTGAGAATACTAGTCATACTGGATTAAGAGCCCACTCTAATGACCTTAATTTGATGACATCTGTAGAGACTTGATTTCCAAATAAGATTATGCTCTGAGGTAGTGGAGGTTAGGACTTCAACATATCTTTTTATGAGGGAACACAATTCAAGCTATAACAGTGGGTCTCAGTACAACTTATGGCATGAACACAGAGAACACTGGCTCTCTGAGCACAGGTGTTTGTCCCCAAGATGAAGAACCATCTGCTTAGTTTTGCCTCATATTAATCATCAGTTCAAGAGCATCACCCTCCCCAGGAACAAAGTAAGCAAAGACTCAGAAATACAAACAGTCAACCAGTGGAGTTCTGCCTCCTGAGAGTAAAGTCAGTAGTGAAGAAGAATCAAACCTCTTCTCATACACATTTTTGTATCAACTGGATACTCCACTTAACAAATGTTAGTGAGAACCCATTTTCAAGGCATTATATTTGTCATGAACTCAAGAAGTATGTTTTATTTGGTATGGGAATTCTTTGCATTTTGCTTGCAAGTCTTATTCATAGAGAAAAGAAGGCATTGTCTCTTGACAATTCAAGCACACAGGCAAGAGAGGCTTTTGATGGGCCTCACACCTCCATCCTTGGGTCGACTGCTATGTTGTAGCAAATGGGATACTTTGTAAGGCTCGGGTCATGTGCTCTCCCAAAGGTACAGAATTGGGACGGGGCTCAGACCCACCTGAACCAATGAGCCTGGTTTTGATAAAACAGCCTCCCCATGAAGCCTGCCTCCAGACTATAGACAAACTTGCCACAGGTTGTATGATCTTATTTTGGAATTACAGTACTGAAGAGCAATGCTTTAAATTGAAGTAGGAAGCATTTTGGAAAAGTGTGAGCATGTTTTTTTTGTTTTTGTTTTTTTTTTTTGCTGCCTTAAACAATTTAAAAAATATTTATCTTCATTGTTAAAAGCTTTACAGATGTCTTCTTTTTTTCCCTGTTGACCCCTTTTCTCTACCCCACACCCTCTCCCCTGCCCAGGCCTTCAAGGTGTGGGCACATTTTTGCTTGTCATTGAGTGGGAAGCACAACTAACATGTAGTAAGAGGGGTCCAGGGAGTCTAGAAGTTGGGCCTAAATGTGAGTGCAACATATGGGACAGTCTTGCAGAAAAAAGAGTTCTGTGTATTTGTGTGACTTTCAAATATCCTTCTTGATATTCTTACAGCGAAAAGCCCTTCTCTGTTATGAGCATCTTTTTTATATATGAATACAAGTTCTATTTTATAACATTTAATGGATGTTGAATTTTCCAGAAATACAACTACTGTATCAAACAAGAGTATATAGATTATTGTTTTTATTTTGAACTTTACCAAGAGTAGTTTGTCATCTATGAAAATCACTTTAACTAATAGCAATGCCTTCATGGTATTGGAGTTGCTAATCCTGATACCAGATTTGAACCTATCACTTTCCTGGTGATTTTACGACTTCCTGATTAAATAAGCAATACATTTGCATACTGAAATACATATTATTATATTATTTTTCTCTTTTCTTTATTACAGTTTAGGAACCACATTGATTAAGTTATATCTATACCTGTGACTTTCATTTCAGGATAGTAAAGAGTATACCAGAAGCTATTTGTGGCAAAGAAAGCATTGGGTCTGATTGAGTTGAGAACTGTTGATCTAAATCTCTGAGCTTATATGTTTCCTCAGGAGGCCTTCATTAAGATCCTCCAGCTGACCCTACCTACTCCCCATCTTTATGGAGGTGTTAGGCGTTTTTACTTTGTGTTTCCATGGAGTGTCCTGTACATTTCTTTCATGGTTATTGCTTTTTTTATTATGTATCTTCCCTGATAAATCATGTGCTTAAAGAGAGTAGGGACTCTCTTTATGATATGTAGTCTTAAAGCAATTTTGTATGTATAGTAGGTATTTAAAAAAATATTTGTCAAATATATGAATACATGAATAGTCACCATGAATAAGTTTTTCTATTCTTTATTATTAGATTGTATGACTCCTCACCTTTTCCTGTTGTGGCTCTGCATCTGAGTTCTTATTGATCATCTAGTCACTCTGGATTACATGGTTTGAACTCCTGTTTCTGGCATCAGAAGTCTTTCAGAAAATAACTTCTTGGGATTTCTATCCTGACCTCCACCTGGCCTCTTCAGTCCTCCAACATCTGCTTTCTTTCATGTAGAATCATCTTCATGATCAGATTTCTCTAGAATCTGCTTAGCAGTTTTTCATTCAACTTTCTCTCACAAGCCTTTTTAAAACATAACTTATGTCTCCGGAATTGTTCTGAACTTCTAAACCTTAATGCTCCATTCTACTGTTAGATGTGAGAATCTATTAGGAAGAGAGGTCTTGGGATGGCTGCTTCCTAAGAATTAACCTTCATTCATCTGAGCTGGGGTCACCAGTCTGATAAGAACTATGTCAATATTTATTCTGTCACAGCTGAGTGGGAATCTATAATTATAGGAGCCATGAAACCATTGCATGTGACCCATGACATGTGCCTGATGGCTTCAGATTCTCCTGTGGAACACACAACCCACAAAGAGTGTCCTCCTGGGTTACTTATGGGAGAATCTTCATGTATCCAGGGAGAAGAAAGAGAGATGGCAAAGTGTATGTGTGTGCTTGCGCAGGTGTGTGCTGGTGGAGAGGAAAGTTTGGGTTTCAGGCCTTTGGTTTCAAGTCAAATTTAAATGCAAATATATTACAAAAAGGGTAATGTTATTAAAAAAATATTGTACAGTAATATGTAGGTATGGGTTTGCTTCCAAAATTGACTTAGAGACTCTGGGGCTGGAAGAATTCAACAGAGGACTAATAAGTTTTGAAGGACCAACACGGGTCCTTGTAGGGAGGAAAGGGGGACAGACTTGTGTGTGGGTTCCTGTCATTGAGTAAGGGACAGTCGGGGACTGTGAGAGCTGAAGGAAGAGTGACAGAAAGAAGGACAACAAAAAAAGAGAGGCAGAAGGGACACCCAAACCAAATGTTTCCTCTTTAAAACATATGCTTGAACAAACCCTGTGTGAAAAGGTTATATGGTCTTAACTGGTAAGTATTTGTATGAATGAAGAATTTTTGTGTTCACAGACAGGGAGAAAAGGAAATTCAACCTTTGTTTCAACTCACTTCTCCTGATCCTGGTGGGAGTAAGGTGGGAACAGGAATGTGAAGGCAGATTAACCCTTAGTTACAGGGATACTTTATTTTGCACAATAGTCAATACAATATTAATAAAAACAATATTTAGTTACTTTAGGGGAAGTTGCTTTTCAAAGAAATGTGGTGACTTTTTTTTGATACTGCAAACAATCTTTTGTCATTGTATTATCAAGTAAGCAATCACTTTATTGCATCTGCTCTGTAAATTTTTATTGCCTTGTGTCAGGTTTGCTATGTACATCTGCATTGATTCCTACCTAGGAAATGTGTTGCATGATGTTAGAAGTCTAGTTCAGCAGGTCAGACTAATCTGAACAGCTCTCTAGTTTCTCACACAATGCAAGGTAAGTGCTACCTGACCAAACAGGCAAGCACAGTTGGCTGAATAAATAATTCCTCTTCTAAACCTGTCTGAATAAACATTTGTACAATGACTGATTAAGGCACTGAGAACATTAACTACCATGTCCTGTACTGACGATTTATATCACGTCTTTGAAAAGATTCTCCTGGTAAAACTTTCATTTTCACAGTTCACATTATGACATAGCCAGGAATGCCTGTGTGTGCAAAATACATGCTTGCATTCATTCATATTTATTTATATGGTGCTCTCAATACCAGGGTAATGGCAGGTCTGGCAGAAGGAGAAGAGTTTTTCTGCTGAAGCCACAGCACTGATGCCATGACTTCAAAGAACACTTTGATTCTTTCTTTGACTCAACGTAGCCAAGAAAGAAGGTTTTTGGGAAAACAATAACTTGAAGAACATGGATAAAGCTAATCCTTAACTTGAGACCATGAAAGCCAGAAAGTGGGGATGAATTTAAAAATATTTTTGGCACCCAATCAGTATGGCTCAGTGGTTGTGCATCAACCTATGAACCAGGAGATCGAGGTTCGATTCCCTGTCAGGGCACATGCCCGGGTTGTGAACTCAATCTCCAGTAGGGGGCAAGCAGGAGGCAGCCAATTGATGATTTTCTCTTCATTGATGTTTCTATCTCTCTCCTTCCCTCTCCCTATCAATAAAGATATATTAAAAAAAAAAAAGTGTTTTTGGCAATTATTTTGTAGTTACATTTGTAATTGCTTCCCTTCCTCTCCATACTTTCCCACAAAGATGGTGCCAGTGGGGGAAGAGTTGAGAACACAGTTTAATATTGTGATTCTAATTTTTTTTTAATCTTCACCCAAGGATACATTTGTTGATTTGAGAGAGAGAAAGAGAGAGAAAAAGAGAGAGAGAAACATCAATGTGAGAGAGAAACATCAATCGGGGTTTCCTCGTATATGTGCCCTGACCAGGCATCAAACCCTAAACCTAAGTATGTGCCCCAACCTGGAGTAAAACCCACAATCTTTTTGGTGTGTGGGATGACACTACAGCCAACTGAACTGGTTGGCCGGGGCAGATTTTAAATTCTTATCCTTAAAGTAATTTTGCCACCAGGTTTCCTTAGGCATTGAATTCAAATCACTTTTGCTTGGAAAGTTTCATTTTCTTTTTGTTGAATTTGGAAATCGCTCTCCCCAAAAAGGCTGATGTGAATAGTGGGAATGCTTCCACATTGAGAAAATCCTAACCTCCACCAAATCACTAATCACTATTCCCATATGAGTGGACAATGACTCAGCATTTATTACAAAATGACTCATAAGCAATCATGACAATTTTCAGGAGAAAAGGCAATTATCAATTCCATGGACTTATATGTGATCGTGACTACTTTCTGGGACTTACAATTATCCCTTATTAATTAAGACCTTAATCTTCCCACCCATATAATGTGAACAATAGTACACAGTTCCAGGCTGCCTATTATATTTCCTCAGGACAGAAACAGGATCTGAGTAGTGAAATACTCAGATCTGTCACTCTAGATTTCTTGCCTCTGAGGCCAAATACAACAGGCACAATTCAGTATTAACAGACTCTCACACTTGTTATATGTAAGATAGGATAATGCCCTTCTTCACAAAGCCAACATTTAACATGTTTTGCCTTTTGGCCTCAGAATCAGCATTCTTTAAAAAATTTTTACAAACAGATGGGAAAGGCAGTCTGCTGGAGGGAAGAAACTTCTCAAATAAAGAGTAATTTCTTGGTACTAATACTGTATTTCAAAGCTTGGAAGCTAATGCTTCAATTCCTTGCTGCCTTTTCAAAACGCAGCTTTCTATCTCCTACACTCCTAGTGTTGAGCCTATGGATGGTGTAGATGATTTCCTTGTTTCTCTTTGCATCACCACTTCTAGACTCTCCCTTCTTCTTCTCCAGAACCCCTGGCTTTAAATGTCATGACCACCATTGCTGTCTACAATCCCAGGGTCACTGTCCTGGCTCTCTGTTGGTCTTTTCAACACAACTATTACCTTAATTTTTGGTGATTAAGAAATCCACGTACAGGCCCCACAGGGCTTGGCTCAGCGGTTGAGCATGGACCTAGGATCCAGGAGATGGAGGTTGGATTCCCGGTCAGGGCACATGCCCGGTTGCAGGCTTGATCAATGACTCTCTCATCACTGATGTTTCTATCTCTCTCTCTCTCCCTCTCCTTTCCTCTCTCTGAAATCAATAAAGATATATTTAAAAAAAAAAAAAAAAGAAATCCATGTACATAATTCTTTCAATATTCTGGTCTCAGTTCCTTGAACTCTTTTTCAAAGAACTCACTCTAGACACCACCTCAGTCCCTTACTCTACATCATATCCTACAATAACTATAAACTCTACAGCCTCCATTTTAAGCATTCCAGCCTCTAGCCATATCCTCCTTTCACTTGCACTCATATCTTTTACTGCTCCTTCCTCAACAATACTTTAACCCAACAGCTCATTTATCCTGCTCCTCTTTCATTATCCCTCATCCCCTTCATGTCTCCTTCCTTATACATACCAGCTTAAGTTCCAGTTTCATCATTATAATCATTTCCTATTTCACCTCTAGTCTTTTCCCCATCTTTTAAAATCAATCTTACTTTGCAAAACCTGAACACTTACTAAACTTATTTTTCACCTACTCTGTGCCTGCACCAAAGAGCTAAATGTGGCCAGAGAAAAACATATGAGTAGGCTGACCAGACCAACTCTAACATATAACCATGAACCTCTGGAGGGCCTTTACTCCATATGGTCATCAGACTACATTTTTCTGGTCTATCAGTCCTCCTGGCCCTTGTCCATAACTCTTGCTACCCTCTTCCCTCTCACACCTTCTACTGATGATCTTTCTTCCTATTTCACTGAGAAAAAAAGGTGGTCAGAGAACTTCCACATGCTCTCTATTTTGTTTGCCTCCTACAGCTGCATCTCTGTCAATAAACCATGTCTTGTCTTCTGTGAAAAAAAGGCAATTGGCCAGGACTGCAGAGGTAGAGGTAGTAGATGACTTGAAAAGACAGAGGGAATCAAGTGATGTGGTTAATGAGCAGCACCCAGTAGCAGCTGTGAGGGGCAGCAGACATGTAGATTTCAAGATCTCAATCTTCTGCCAATAAGAGGTTCCTCTCATCCACCCAGATCCTACCTTAAAGAGTTAAGAAAACTGAGTATTTATCCAAAAGGACAGAATTCTCTAAAAGAGACTAAACCAGGGCTGACAAGGAGTTGATTCTCGAATTGATCACTTAATTTAAAGACAGTATTTACACTATAAGAGGCTGTGTTCTTTTTAATTAAATGTTTGTTGTCTCTCCTACCCAGGTACTCCTCTGCTTACAATTTAGCTGAGGCTCCCCTTCCTGTTCATGGTTAAGGCCCAAATGTCTTGCATGGTATGCCCCACGTGACTGCCTCTCCTCCCGCTTGCTACTTCACTATAGGCATGTGACACTTCAGGGGCACACACCTTTCAATCCTTGAATATGTGCTCCAGCCTCCAGCCTTCAATGCAAGTTCCTCTGTGTGTCCTTCCACTGGACTGACTAGCCCCACCTTGTCTGTCAGGTGGACCTCTCTTATACATCAGGGTCTATGTATAGGGTTACCTCCAGTGGAATATCCCATTAACACTGTGGATGGATGAGCTAACTACTTTCTTTTTGCAGCCTTTCTATGACAATTATTTCTTTGAGTCCGTATTATATGTCTTATGCTTCTCTGAGGGTAGGGATCAGATTTGGCTCATTACTGTACCATCAGTGTCTAGCATAGTGTCTTGCACATAATAAATTCTCAGTGAATGTTTGTTGGAAAAAAAATCAATCAACTAACCAAGTGTTTACCTTTTTTCTAGGTCTTGGTACTAGTCACAGGTTAAAGAAATAATAAATGTAGCAATTTAAAAAAGTGAAAAGTTAACAAACAAAATGAATAAAAACTTAAATGACATTTCAAAAGTAGGTACCTACCGAATTTGACTCCCAATAATCAGTAATGCTGTTTGAGTACCAGTCATTACTTTTCCCGTCTGGTTTTCAAAGTAGAACTTCTAAATCAAATGATGCTTACCCTTTTTAAAAATTTATTTTTAGATATAGTAGCATATGTACAGTGCATAATCAAGAGTGCTGAATAACCACTGAAAACACTGCCAAAAATTCACAGAGCTATGTTTTCCAGCACATTAATAAATAAACAAAAAGCAAGAACCCATCATTTAGACATTTGGTATTAGTCTCCTGAGTCACTGTTACTGCCTGAAATGATAAAGCTGATTCTTTCAACTGGCTCGATCTGCACATTCAGTTTCTTCTCAGGAGAGTAATACCAGGCTTGCTGTCGAAAAAATTCTGTACATTGTTTTGCTGTCATCTATATGCTTGTTTCACATGTGCTACCAGATGCTTGTACTAACTCTGTTTCATGTTGGGCCATAGCTGAACTGGAAAGATGAGCATTGTGAGACTCAGTAATTGATAGCAGACAGTGGACTTTGGTTAAATATTAAAACAGCTTTTCTCTCTATGCTGTAATAAAGTCCCTTTGCATTATATTCAACCTGATATTATCTTACTTCATTGATGATAGTATACTTTTACTTATGCTCAAGTCTTATAAAAATTGAATCTAGTAGCAACTCTAAATAATTAAACTTATGCTAGCTGGGACTTGCCAGTATAAAGATGTTACAAATTCAAAGCCATAACAGGGACCACAGAACAAGTGATTTATCATTGCTGAGCCTAATAGCTACCAAGCTTCCAGGTCTGTGTTTCAACTTGTGTGGCTTATTGCTGGTCCTGAGGTGGTTGGTGGCCACAGAGGCCCATGGCTGGGGACAGAGAGACGCAAGAGGCCAGAGAGACACTTTCAGTGCTTTCTCACACTGGTCCTTTACAATGAGACTTGAGCTTGCTAACTCCAGTAAGGTCCCACCCAGAATAAATTACAGCAACAGGGAAAAGTGGGCCTTTCTTAGAGTGTGGCTCCTGCATGCAACAGCAGGTATACCTCTTACCTTTCCTACTTTAAAACAGTAGGGAGGAGAGGGTCAATGGGGGGGAAGGGGATATCTGTAATACTTTCAACAATAAAGATAAATTTAAAAAATCAAAATAAGTAAAAACATAAAAAGAAGCCATTGTTCGTAAGACCTGATTAATAGCAGTAAAAATACCAAAGTAAAAAACAAAAGAAAACAGAAAAGTGCAATCAGTCATCAGTAGATAAATTCATGTCAAAATGGGAGCACAGTTGTTACCAGATCAGTCTCAAACTATTCACTTGTGTGACAGTGCTTCATTATGATTTCAGCTCAGGATAAAATCTTCTGATGAACTATTAGTGTATTCCCTTATAAATTGGATTACCGATTCTGCATGAGAATTCATGTAAGGCACTAGTCATAAAAGTAAAGATTAAATAAATAACAATTGCCTTGATAATGAAATTATTACCAAAGAGTATGTTTTTGTTTTTCTCAAGTGTGACAAGGGTGCTTAATTTTGATTTTTTGTTTTTTTTTTGTTTTGTTTTTTAAATATATCTTTATTGATTTCAGAGAGAGGAAAGGAGAGGGAGAGAGAGAGATAGAAACATCAATGATGAGAGAGTCATTGATCGAGCCCGCAACCCGGGCATGTGCCCTGACAGGGAATGGAATCCCGATCACCTGGATCCTAGGTCAACCTCAACCGCTGAGCCACGCCCGGCCGGGCAAGGTGCTTAATTTTGTTATGTGTGAGGTTTAATTATGCTTGTGCTGCTGTCATCACATGGGAGCCAACTTTAAATTGACTAAAGTTAGTGGAAGATGTGGTCATGGAAGGGATCCTTAATCACAGAAAAAGCTGGTTGGTGCTAAAAGATGCCATGGGTGACCACAAGGCCAGGGTGGGTCTGGAAGGCAGGTATATAAAAGGCAGGTACTGTGGCAAATTATCTACACTGTAAAGACGTAAACAGGAAGAACTGCTTGTAGGGAAGGATTTGATCACAGAAAAGAATGAGAAAGAGGGTGAGGAAGAAGAGGAGGGCTCAGCAATAGGCTGGTGAGGAAGGAGAAGGCTGCCATTGTTAAACAAATTCAAAATACTGTATCTCAGTTTTGTCCAGAACCAATCTGTATAATGGTGACCAGGCATGGTCTGTGGTTGATGGTGAATCTCTAGATGAAAATTTCCACTTTTTCCAGAAGCCCCACTGTTTTCAAACTAGAACCTGTTACATCAGGCTTCAGACACCAATGAAGAGTGATGAGCAACAGCTCTCCAGGGAGCTTCTCGCTAGAGCAACACTTGAGCCCTGTGGATGCCAAACCTGCTTGTTTCTCCATTCACTTTTTTGAAAATCTCTTGAGATGGAGATTCCAAAGTAACACTTTTCAGTGGTTAAGCACTCTGATAGTAGATAATTTTTTTTTTTCCACTTCAATTGAAGTGTTCCCACTTTTTAAAATTTCTCTGTGAGAGAGGGAGCTATTCATCAGCATTGTCTTAAGAAAAACACTTATATTTGACATTATTAAAAGTGATTATGTAACCATATCTGAGCAATTTCATTCTCTTTGCACTTTTTCTTAAAGTTAAAAGAAATTAAATGAAATGCTGTATGGTAGTAGATAAGATTTAAACACACTTATGCATCTATTTATCAATTTATCAGATATTTATGGAGTGCCTACTGTGTGGAATTATAGATGTTAATGGAACATCTCACTCTGGAATTATTCACAGGTTACTGATGTGCTCTCACACAAATTAATTGATCTGGGTCTCCCCAAGTTATAAAATGATGATAATACTTAAATGATTATTGTAAGAATGAAATACTTTAAATTAAATGCATAAAATGTCAGCTAAATATGAGATGCACAATAAATTTTAAATTTCAATTCAGGAACTATGCCATGTACAAAAGTTCAGAGAAAAATATAATCCCGATCTTGGCTCCTGGAACATACTGTCTCACAGTGTCAGGCAATGTGGCAGAGAACTTTGAGGGAGAACAGACCCAGGTCAGACTTGCTTGGGAATGATTAGGAAAGGCTCCCCTGGGGTATGTTTAGTCCAGGAATGAGAAGTGCAAGGGAAAGTGAGGTGAAACCCCCAAAAGTGGAGAGTTGCTGCAGTAGCAAGAAATGGTCATCAAAAGTCCCTTTTGTGAAGGGGTTGGGCAAGCTGTGTGCTATTATGACAGAACATCCCTGAGAAACCAGACAGTTCTCTGTTGACTGGACAAGGGCAGAACATGTGGGAAACACAGTTCTCCTTCCCAGCCTCACTACCTCACCAGCCCATCTTTGGAAGGAAGGCAGCAAGAAGCAAAGCCAGTGGCTATGGTCTTTCAGCTCAAGATGTAGCCCCCAAGGCCTTTGAAAGGTGCCCTGCAGGGCAGGTGCTCGAGGACTCTGACGAGGGCATGGGAAGGGATTATTTCAAAGTGAATATTTGTTGGCTGAATGGACACTGTTCTTAGATTGGTATAGTCTGGGCAGAGGCCTAGCTTGGTGGAGGGAACTGAGCAAACTCTCCATCTCTTTTTCCAGCCTGATGTTCTGTTATTAAAGCCCAGGCCTGGTTGGCAGTTTTTCAGGAGGCTTGTCAGTTACTCTGCAGCAACTCTCTTCCCATTAAGATGGCTTTAACATGCTTGTCCACAGACAGAAGCCTCCTGAGAGATCAAAATGAGAAAAGTAAGAGAAGCTTCAGAACATCAGGCCCTTACTTGCTGGAAAAAACAAGGCGGCCCTGGAAAGTTTGGAGGAAAGATCTGAATCTAGGCCTGCCTTAATGCTCAAAGCTCTCGTTTTTCTCATTATATTATTCTTTACATAGTTTTAAAAATTTGAGTTCTGTGTATATGTATATGCTTTTATTTTCTTAGAATTGAAGGTCTCAAGAGGCATTTGGATAACAGGGGCCCTGTAGGTCTTATTTGTGAAGGGTTTCTAGCCATTTGTCATGGCCACCTCACTGAAATCTTTAATTTTTTTCTTACTAGTTATTTCAAACTAGTTATTTGTCCTGAAATTGAATCAGAGATGAGACAGTTTGTACCCTATTTCTATACCTTTTAACTGCATGTTTTCTCAAGGTGGTCCCAGTCTCACTATCCTTTTTTCTTTTTGATTTTATAGTCTTTGTATGAAGCCACTCTTGCCTACATATTTGCCTTCCCTAGTTTGCTGATGAAATAAATTTTCAAAATAATCCTCCAACATTACTGTGGTCTGAAGGAACAGAGTGATGGAGAGAACAACTTAATTACTAATAGAGTCAGTACCTCTTAGTTGTGGCATGAGCACCATTAAAAAGGGGGAAGTTGCTAAAACTCCTCCACTCCTACAGAGCTTGTTGCCTTTCTGGGCCTGTATGACAATGTTTGCTCCTTCTGCTGTCACTTTGCAATTCCTAAGTCTCTTTGGATGGAATTTCATGACTTCTTTCTGCAGTGCTGATGGAAATATGTCAGAAATGTTGAGGGCAATGGCTCTGGCAGAAAAAGGCAGTGGGAATAAAGTGGCTTCAAGCAAAGGTTCGTGACTCATCCATAATACCTCACAATACCTCACTGGTCACTGGAAGATGTGGTTGGAGAGTGTTTAGGGTACACATATAGTTTCTAAAAAAATCTGTTTTAGATAGAAGCCAAATACTTTTTGTTGTGGATTAAACCTGTTAATTTATACTTCTGTAGGAGAGAATGTAATAACACATTCTCTGTTGTAGTACCACTTAGAAAGTCCATTTTCCACTCTTCCCCAAACTAAACCCTCCAAACACACGTTGCACAAATATATTTGTCAAATGCAACTTCCTCCAAATTAATACAGTAAATCAAGTATATTAAATAACCTCACCAACAACAAAAAATGCAGAATTAATATGCATATAATTTTTGTGAATTTCTACCATTACATGAAACATAATGCTTATGTTTTCTAATGAGCAGCTTACAGGGCTTTTGGGTAACATAAGGTTACAGTCAGAATCATAATGTTGTTATTGGCATTGTTTTTAGTATTGTATTACTAGTGTTTCCCACTGCTTTTATTTTTTTAATTTCTAAAAGAAAAACTAAATGGAAATTATTCATATAAAGTTGCCCTGTGTATAGTTTTTTTATTGAATTTATTGGGGTGACATTGGTTAATGAAACCATACAACTCAAAAAAACATCATCTGCACACTGCGTCATGTGTCCATTGCCCAAGGCAAAGTCTCTTTTCATCACCATTTATCCCCCCCTTTGCCCACTTCCACCTTCCCCCACACTCCTTTCCCTCTGGCTGTCCTTGTCTATATGTGATATCTCTCTCTCTCTCTGTATATATATATATTGCTTAATCCCTTCACCTTTCATCCAGTCCCCCAAACTGCTCTCATTCTGTTCTATGTATCTATGCTTCTGTTTCTATTTTGTTTATTAAATTATTTTATTAATTAGATTTCACATACAGTGGAACCTCAGTTCTTGAACTTAATTCATTCAGGAAGGCTGTTTGAGAAGAGATTTGTTCAAAAACCGAGTATTTTTTTCCCATTAGAAATAATGTAAATTGAATTAATCTGTTCCAGACTCCCAAATGATTTCTAGTTTTAACCTTTCTTTTATATAGTACCTGTCTAATGTACTATTTAATCTATAAACAAACATTTAAAAAAGGGACATGAAATGTAAATGAAATTTAACAAAAAGGAAATGAAATGTACAGTAAAAACTAAAAAATTACGTGCACACTGGAATTACCTTTAATGTTGAGAGCTACTGATGACTGACTATGGAGAGGAGGGATGGAAGGGGAGTTGCCTTCTATAAAAGGTCTGGTAGCTGTTCTTCTGAGGTTCTTTCTCTCTTTTGTCTCTTTGCTCCTCTAGAATTTGCTTCAGGTTCACTGAGTCCCCGTCTCACTAAAAACCTCTTTAATTATGTTTGTTTTGACCTGCATTTTAAAACTTGCCTGAAGTGAAACTGCATTGTCATTGAAAAAGTTTATCATACAGTTTGCTACTTCTTTGTTAGAGTGATATTTCTCAGTAAAACTTTGCATTTCTTCCCATTCCCAAGCATTTCCTTGGTTAGTGAAGTAGGAGTATCCTCCCTTCCCTCCTCCTTATATGAAGAGAAATCCTCAGCTGCTGTCTGTTGCTGCTCCTTCTGAAGGTGTGGAGTTTAACAGCGGTCAGCTCAGTGCTGTGGTTCTGCATCAACTCCTCCACGTCACCCACTACCTCCATGCCCAGGGACTTGCCCAGAGACACAATATCCTCCACAGCAGACACAGGCTTATCCTCAATGCCCTCAGTCTCTTTCAGCAACAGACTCAGGTGACAACTTCCTCCAGGCTGATTGCATGGTCCTGGAAGACACTCCCCGCCCCCCAAATGATTTGTCTATGAGCTCCAAGCACATGAGGATATTAAAATGTTCCTTCCAGAACTCCCTGAGGGTTAAATTAGTTTCAGAAGTCACCTCAAAACACCTCTGAAACAATACTTTTGTGCAGAGTTTCTTAAAATTAAAAATGACCTGCTGGTCCATGGGCTGGATGAGAAGAGTTGTGTTAGGTGGCAAGAACCTAACAGTGATGAAACTGTTCTCCACCAACTCAGCCTCCAAGCCTGGAGGGTGGGCAGGAGCACTGTCCGTTGTAAGAAATGCCCTGAGTGGCAAATGTTTTTCCCGGAGGAATTTCTTCACATTTTCCCAGATGAATTTCTTCATGAATCCACTTAAAAACATTGTCTGGTTACCCAAGCTTTGCTGTTAGCCCTCCATATCACATTGAACTTGTTTTTCAAGACATTCTTTTTTTTTGAAAACTCACAGGTTTTCAGAATGGTAGATGAGTAGAGGCTTCATTTTAAAGTCTCCATTCACATTCTCACACAACAGTGTCATCCTGTCTTCCACTGGCTTGTGCCCTGGCAATGACTTCTCCATGTGATATAGGTCCTCTTTGGCACTTTCTTCCAGAAGAAGCCTGTCTCATCACAACTGAATACTTGTTGGGGAACAAATCCCTCAGCCTCTAGTACAGTGTTCTTGAAATTCTGTCACAAAATTATCCACAGCTTCTTTGTTGGAAGTGGCAGCCTCCGCATGTCTCACTTCACTATGAATGCCACTTCTTTTCTTAAATTTATTGAATCACCCCCTGCTAGCCTTAAACAAATCACTTTCAGCACTGCTTTCACGGGTGTCTTTCAGGAAGTCAACATGCAGGATCTTCACTTTTTCACATATCATTGCCTCCGAAATGCTGTCACTGTCTAACTGCTTTTCCTTTATCCAAATCAACAAATTTTCTACCTCTTCAATTGCCTGCAATCACTGTTTCATGAGCACTTTCACACCCATAACAGCATCAACACTCTTGATGGTCTCTTTATGTTTTAAAATTGTGTTAGCCAGGCCAGGCACGGCTCAGTGGTTAAGTGTCGACCTAGGATTCAGGTGATAGGGGTTAGATTCCCTATCAGGGCACATGCTCAGGTTGTGAGCTCGATCCCCAGTCGGGGGTGTGCAGGAGGCAGCTGATCAATGACTCTCTCATCATTGATGTTTCTTTCTCTCTCTCCCTCTCCTTTCCTCTCTCTGAAATCAATAAAGATATATTTAAAAAATTAAAATAAAATAAAATTGTGTTAATCATCAATTCTGCCATGCCCATCTCTGTAGCCAGATCAGACTCATGAACACCTCTATCATAGTTTGTAATTATTTCTCTTTTAAGCTCTACCATTGTCCTCACAACTTTTCTTTTCACTTTGCTGCTAACTTCGTTAGGACCAACTGTATTAGACTTACTGTATGTATTTAATAATAATAAGCGGCAACAACATGAAAATAAGCAGAAAAACATGAAAATATTCACAGCACAATTTCCTGAGATGTTAACAATGAGAGGTTAGCAGTAAACGGACTCATATTCGAGTATTCTTTCCTTTGTTTATTGCCTGAGTGACGCATGACTGATCATACAGGTATCAGCATAAAAGGGTTGTTGGGTTGAGAACCGAAGTTTTGCTTGACAATGGAGATATTTTTCTGTGAACAACTTGTTCAAGATGGGAGACATTTAAGAACTGAGATTTGACTGTATATATGAGATCATATAGTATTTGTCTTTCTCTGGTTTATTTCACTTAGCTTAATACTCTCTAGTTCCATCCATGCTGTTGCAAAAGTTAAGATTTCATTTTTTCCCCCTTTTTTAACATATGGCTGATAGTATGCCACTGTGTAAATGCATCACAGTTCTTTTTATCTACTCATACTGATGGGCACTTAGGCTGTTTCCAGATCTTGGCTATTGTCAGTAATGCTTCAATGAACATATGAGTGCATATATTCTTTTCAATTAGTGTTTCAGGTTTCTTTGGTTATATTCCCCAAAGCAGGATTGCTAAGTCAAAAAGTAGTTTCCTTTTTAACTTTTTGAGGAAACTCCATGCTGTTCTCCATAGTGGCTGCATCAGTCTACATTCCCACCAACAGTGCAGGAGGGTTCCTTATTCTCCACATCCTTGCCAGAACTTGCTGTTTTGTGATTCATTTATGATAGCCATTCTGACAGGTGTGAGGTGATATCTCATTGTGGTTTTAATTTGCATTTCATTGATGGTTAGTGACATTAAGCATCTTTTCTATGTCTATTGGCCATTTGAATGTCCTATTTGGAGAAGTGTCTAATCAGATCATTTGCCCATTTTTAAATTGGATTGTTTTCTTTTTGTTGAGTTGTATGAGTTCTTTATATATTTTGGAAATGAATCCCTTATCAGATGTATCATTGGCAAATATATTATCTCATTCAGTGGGTTCCCTTTTCATTTTGTTGATGGTTTCTTTTGTTGTGCAAAAGCTTTTTAGCTTGATGTAGTCCCATTTGTTTATTTTTCCCTTTGTTTCTCTTGCTGTAAGATACGTATTGGAGAAAATTCTGTTATGTGAGATGTCTGATATTTTACTGCCTATGATTTTGTTTTAGAATTTTGTCAATTTTGAGATTATTCTTGTGTATGGTGTAATTTGGTGGTCTAGTTTCATTTTCTTTTGTATGTACCTGTCCATTTTTTCCAACACTACTTATTGAAGAGACTGTCTTTACTCCATTGCATATTCTTACCTTCTTTGTCAAATATCAATTGACCATAGAGGCATGGGTTTATTTATGGGCTTTATATTCTGTTACATTGATCTATATGCCTCTTCTTATACCAATTCCAGTCTCTTTTGATTACGGTGACCTTGTAATATAGTTTTATATCAGGTGGTGTGATGCCTCCATTTTGCTGAGTCTATTTGGGGTCTTTTGTGTTTCCATACACATTTTTGGAATTAAAACTATAGATTGCTTTGTATAGTGTGGACATTTTAATGATGTTAAATCTTCCTATCCATGAGCACAGTATATGCTTCCACTTATTTGTATCTTTCTCAGTTTCTTTCTTCAGTATCTATAAATTTCTGAGTATAGGTCTTTTACCTTGGTTAAATTTATTCCTAGGTAACTTAGTATTATTAATTTTTGGCTATAGTAATAAATTGGATTGTTTTCTCTTTCTCATAGTTCATTATTAGTGTATAAAAATGCCAGCAATTTCTGAATATTAATTTTGTATCCTGCTACTTTACCAAAATCTTTTATTGATTCTAGTAGTTTTTGGTGGTGTCTTTAGTGTTTTCTATATACAATGTCATATCATCTGCAAATAATGACTTCCTCCTTTCTAATTTGGATGCCTTTTATTTCTCCTTCTTGTCTGATTGCTGTGGCTTGTACTTCCAGTACTATGTTGAATAAGAGTGAGGAAAACAGAAATCCCTGTCTTGATCCTGATCTTAGGGGAAGTGCTTTTACTTTCCCATTAAGTATGATGTCAGCTGTGTTTGTCATATATGGCCTCTATTATATTGAGGTAAGTTTCCTCTATTCCCTCTTTGCTGAGAGTTTTTATCATAAATAGGTGCTGGGTTTTATTAAAAGCTTTTCTGCATTTACTGATACGATCATGTGATATTTATATTCATTTTGTTTATGTGATGAATTACATTTATTGACTTAAGAACATTGTACCAAACTTGCATCCCCAAAATGAATCCCACTTGATTATGGTATATAATGCTTTTAATGTATTGCTTGATTCAGTTTGGCATCTATGTTCATCAGGGAAATTGACCTATAATTTTTTTTGTTTGTAGTGTCTTCATCTGGTTTTGGAATTAAGATAATGCTCACCTTGTAAAATGAGCTTGGAACTTCTTCCTCTTGGGTTTTTTGGACTAGTTTGAGAAGGATAGGTGTTAGTTCTTTGAATATTTGGTAAAATTTGCCTGTGAAGCTGTCCAGTCCAGGACTTGTGGATTTTTTTTATTACTGCTTCGATTTCATTAGTTGTAATTGGTTCATTCAGATTTTCTAATTCTTCCTGATTCAGTTTTGGAAGATTGTATGTTTCTAGGAATTTGTTCATTTTGCCCAGGTTTTCCAATTTGGTGTCATATAGTTGTTCATAGTATTTTCTTACAATCCTTTGTATTTCTTTGGTGTCAGTTGTTACTTCCCCTCTTTTATTTCTGATTTTATTTATTTGGGTTCTCTTTCTTTTTTTCTTGATGAGTCTAGTTAAAGATTTCTCAGTCTTGCTTATCTTTTTAAAGAACCAACTCATTCTTTTGTATTGTCTTTTCCTTAGTGTCTATGTTATTTATTTATTTTTTTTTGCTCTGATCTTTATTATTTTATTTTTTCTACTTATCGTGGACTTTGCTTATTGTTATTTTTGTAGCTCTCTTAGGTATAGTGTTAGATTGCTTATTTGAGATTTTTCTTGCTTCTTGAGGTGGGCCTGTAATGCTATGAATTTCTCTCTCAAGACTGCTTTCTCTGTGTCGCATAGATTTGGGGTTGATGTGTGTTCATTTTTCCTTGTCTCCAGGTAGCTTTTGATTTCTTCCTTGATCTTTTTGTTTATTCATTCATTATTTAATAACATGTTATTTAGCCTCCATGTGTTTAAGTGTTTTTCATTTTTTTTTCTTGTAATCTATTTTTTAGTTTCTTACCATTATGGTCAGAGAAGATGCTTGATATGATTTCAATCTTCTTAAATGTATTGAGACTTGTTTTTGCACCCTAACACATGGTCTATCCTAGAAAGTAGTTCCATGTGCACTTGAAAATAATGTGTATTCTGCTACTTTGGTGTGAAATGCTCTGAAGATATAATTTAAATCCATCTGGTCTTGTGTGTCATTTAAGGCTATTGTTTCCTTGTTGATTTTTTGTCTAGAAGATCTCTCCATTGATTTCAATGGGGTATTAAAATTCCCTACTAGCACTGTATTAATGTTGATCTCTTCCTTTATATCCACCAGGATTTGCTTTACATACTGTGGTGCTCCTATGTCAGATGCCTAAATGTTTACAAGGGTTATATCCTCTTTTTGGATTGCTTTTTTTATCATTATATAGTGTCTTTTTTTTTTTTTTTTTTGTCTCTTAGTGTCGTTACAAACAAAGGCACTTTGTCTGATATAAGTATTGCTATCTAAGTTTTTTTGTTGTTTTTTTTTCATTTCCATTTGCATGGAAAAATTTTTTCATCCTTTCACTTTCAGTCTGTGTGTCTCTTTTGTTCTGAAGTGGTTTGCTTGTAGACAGCATACATATGGATTATGTTTTCTTATCCATTCAGCTACCCTATGTCATTTTGTTTTATTTTTTACAGTATTACAGATGTCCCCCAATTCCATCCCCACTTTAGTCCCTCCTCCCAGTCCTGCCCCACCCCATGCCTTCACCACACTACTGTTTTGTCCATTGGTTATGCATATATGTATATAAGTTTTTTGGTTAATCTCTTCCTGACCTTCCCCCCTTCCCTCTGATATATGTCAGTCTGTTGCATACCCTATGTCTTTTGATTGGAGCATTTAATTCATTTGCATTTAAGGTCATAACGGATAGGTACTTATTTATTGTCACTTAATTCTTTATGCCTATGTTTCTATTTTTTTTCCCCTTTCTTCTTCTTAAAGCAGCCCCTTTAATGTTTCTTGCAATACTGGTTTGATGGTCATGAACTTTATCATCTTCTCCCCCTACCCTTTGGTCTGGAAATCTCTTTATTTCACCTTCAATTTAAAATGATAGCCTCACTTGGCAAAGTAGGATTGGTTGTAGGTCCTTGCTCTTTATCACTTTGACTATTTCATGTCAGTCTCTTATAGCCTGGAGTGTTTTTGGTGAGAAATCAGCTGATAGCCTTATGGGAGCTCCCTTGTGGGTAACTGTCTTTCTCTTGCTCCTTTTAAGATTATTTCTTTGTCTTTAAATTTTGCCATTTTAATTATAATGTATCTTTGGATTCATCTTAATTCAGACTCATTGAACTTCCTGAACTTGTGTGACATTTTCCTTTACTAGTTTAGGAAAGTATTAAGCCATTATTTCTTCAAACAGGTTTTCTATCCCTTGCTCACTCTGTTCTTCTTCTGCTATCTCTATGATGCAAATGTTGTTATGCTTGATGTTGTCCCAGAGGCCTCTTAGACTTTCATTTTTTGGATTCTCTTTTCTTTTTTTGTTCTGCTTTGGGTGCTTACTGTTATCTTGTCCTTTAAATAGCTGATTCAGTACTCTGATTCATCTAACATGCTGTTTATTCCTTCTAGTGTATTCTTCATTTCAGATATGGTATTCTTTATTTTCGATTGGCTTTTATTTTTGGATTCTATGGGAGTTTTTAATGCTTACTATCTCTTGTTTAAGTTCTCATTGAGATTATCCATTCTTCCCCTACGGTCCTTGAACATCCTTATAACCATTGTTTTAAACTCTACATCTTGTACCTTGGTTGTTTCTATTTCATTTAATTATTTTGGGGAGGATTTCTCTTGTTATTTCATTTGAGGCATATTTCTTTTGGCTCCCCATTTGTCTGCCTTTTTGTGTGTTTGTCTCTGTGTATTAGGTAGATCTTTGACTTCCAAGCTTGTTATGAAGGCTTTCTGATGTAGGTGCCTTGTGGGTCTTAGTGGTGCAGTCTTCTAGATCATCTGAGCTAGGTGCTTTAGAAATAATCCTTGTGTGGGTTATATGCCTCTTCCTATTGTAGATGAGTCTTGAATGCTGTTGACCCATCTGTGGGTAGAGTTAACCCTCAGACTGCCTGAGAATAGGGATAGACTTCATTCACTGTGTATGAGTTGCTGTTCAGAGGCTGCTCTTTGAGGCAGAGTTATTCCCAGTAGGGTCTTGTACCTGCTGGTGCCCCTCTTTAGCTCTGTTATTTATGTAGCTTCTTGGCTCTAGCTCTGGTGTGGTTTAAAGCCCACCACTGGTTGTGTTGGTTCTGAACACATTTTGCTGGGGTTCTGGTGCAGGTTGATGTCAGACATTGTGTGTAACTGGCCTTGGGCTACCCATCTAGAGACACTATGCTATTTACTGTTTGTTGCTATGTCTGTGGGGCCTGGGTGTGCATGGGAAGGATCAAGCTGTGTACAAGGATTAGCTTCCTGCAGCTCTAAGATCAGTAAAATGTTTAAGGCTCTTTAAGTTTGGCATCCATTCTTCAGCTACTCCATCACACCCTGAGGCTGCCTGAGCTTCCTCCAGAGTCTTATGAAGAAAGACTGTAGAGTGAACCTAAGTTGGCCATATCCCTCTGCCCTTTCCATGTGGCTCAAGCATGGTAGAGAAGGGGGACTGGGTTGGGAGAACAGGGCCAGTGGTTCCCCTACTTATGAACAGTGTGGTCAAGCAATCAATGGGGAGAACGTGGCCCCTACTCCAGAGCCCTACTCTTCTTGAGTCTCCAACTCTAGGTACCCCAGGAGGAGTACTCCACAGGTTCAGATTAAGTACATCCAGCTTTACCCCTTGCAGGAGCAAGCTGAGTAGGATGGGGCCAGTGGGACTTGGGAAAACAAATCAAGGCAGTTGTTTGTTGAGGGTGATGCCAGCCTTTGGGAAGGAGGGGAGATGCATGCCTCCCCTTATCTCCACAGGCACACCATCAGAGACCCTGACAGGTGGCTCTGAGGCAGATGAACTCTGAAGGGCCCAGCACTGAGAGCATTCGCTTCCCTTCAGGAACTGAGCACAGCAGAGCAGGGCCAGTGGGACTTGGGAAACAGATCAAAGCAGTCTTTTGGGGGGAGGTGGAGCTGGCCCAACAAAGGGGAGTGAGCTGCATATATCCCCTTTGCTATGTAGCTTTGCCATCAGAAACCCTAGTGGGAGGTTCTGAGGGAGATAAACTGCAAAGGATCCAGCTCTGAGGAGTGTTTGCTTCCCCCTGCATAACTAGCTCAGCATGATTGGGCCAGTGGGACCTGGGAAAACAGATCAAATCAGTCTTTTGTTGGGGGTGGTGCCTGCTGAACCCAGGGGAAGGGGGAAAAGATTGGCCCCCATTCCAATGCTACCCAGTTCAATGACTGTCTATGTTTGCCTATAGTTTCTCCAGAAAAAGAGCTTATCACAGGTCCCTGTTGAGTGCAGCCAACAGTCTTTTTTCCTGGATTCAAGTTTGGCAGGGTGGTGTTGCCAGTATTTGGAAAACAGGGTTAGTGCACTCTCCAAGCTGGTGCTATAAGAATAGGAGTGACTGATTCTGAGAGATGGCCCTAGAGGGTGGTGTGGGATGTTTACTCAGGCCCTGGGACCTCAGTAGCTGACCTTCCACATTTCTCTCTGGATCTTTTCTTTATTACTCTTGTATGCTCTGAGTCACCTTCCCTCTACTAGAGTCCCAGAAGACTAACTGAGGGCAAGCTCCTGTGCATTGACCCTTTAAGAGAGCACCTGGGATTCTAGCAGACTCCCTCCTCTTCCCAGCAGACAGTCTTTGCTGATTTTCACTGCCAGATGCTATGCAGGGACTTCTTCCCAGCCCCGATGCTCTAAGTTGGGGGTTCCAGCATGAGATTGAGACCCCACCCTCCTCAGGGGCAACTTTGTAGTTGAGATATCCACCCAGCTTATCAGACACCACACCTGGGTGCAGGAACCAACCCTCTCTGTTTCTATGCCCTTCTTATCAGTCTCTGTGTAGCTTTTTCTATAGCTCCTTGGATGTAATACTCCTGTTCAGCTGTCCTTCAGTTGGTCATTCAGGTTGATTGTTATATAATTTAGCTGTAAATTTGCTTGGCACTGGGAGGAGGTTTGTGTAGCTTTCACCTACTCCTCAGCCATCTTGGATCCTCAACAATAGCTATTGTTTGCCCTGTGTAGAGTTTGAATGTTTTTAACTTTATATGAATAAAATAATGAAAGAGGCTGTTTACTCCTGTGGCCAAGACTATTCAACATATGTTTACATTTATAATTGTTGAAATGCATAAAGTAAATTATTTTATCACACTTTCAGCCAAAAGTATCACGTCTTCAAAATTAGTAATTTATGAGGTTGAAAGTGACCTTACAGTTTGTACCTCATCATTTATAGATGAGGCAATGAAAGTCCAAATGAACCTAGTTGCCCGAGATCAAATGGTTAATTAGTGGTTGAGTCAGAACTAGAACATAGATTGTTGCCTCACAAATGAGCACTCTCTCCAGACTGCTAAATGGATATAGACTTGTGATCATTTTGGGTGACTCAGTGGTTGCTTTCTTGTCTTAATCTGTTTTTATTGTGATTTTTAAACTCAAGAATATATAAAATTGTTGCCCCATTAAATCTTCCTTGTATACCTTTTTTCCTTGAAGGTAACAAGAAATTCCCAGTACTGAATCCCATATGCTCCAGAAGGTTTGCAGACCCACCAGTTTCCCCACATTAGCACTTCTTTGGGACTTTTACTATAAAAGAGGTGACTGGCATGGTAGAGTTACAGTATTTCTTGTTCTTCTATCATCCATTCCCACCATCAAGGGTCAGTAAGAAAGTGATGGCAGTGTTGAAACAACCAAAAGACTGTTAGTTTGAGAATCAACATAGTAGCAGGTGCAATTCTGGACAAAACATCTTCAACATTAACCAATGGCATGTTAATATATGTAAACAAAGGCAGGATAAAGACCACCAAGAAGTTTCTGGAGTGAAAACTTTCTTTCAAAAAGGGCACTGTGTCCTCCTGTTATCATCGTAATTAGCTAGCTAATATTAATAATAGGAAGAAAGCAAAGTGGAGACCAGACATTATAAACATAGTTATTGGGAAGCTTCATCAGAAAGCTACAGCTTCACACTCCCCAGGAATCTACCAGCCCATTCCCTGCAGATTACTGGGAGAAGGGACTGAACAAAGGGACAGATGGGTGCATGCACAGTGAGGTTTGGGTGACACAGGGAAGGTGTTTGACTGTCAGTCTAACCTGGGGAGCAATGGATTGACTAGGGTGTGGACCCCAACAGAAGCCCATGAAAGTTTGGAAATTGATTGGCTATTTTGAATAAGTTTCTTGTTCCCAGCAAGCCTGAGAATACACAATTCCAGGCAAACAAATAAGTGCTTGTTTGCTTGTGTTCTTCACGCTCTCTTACTCTCTGACTGGCACCCTCCTGTGTGCTTGCCTGTTTTTCATATAGCCTTAAGCAGCAACATGGTCCATGGCCATGTAGACCCCACATGCAATGGATTTCAGCTGGGAACAAAAGCTAAGCTAGCCAGATACTGGACTGGAATGGACTGTACTTTAATATTGAGCAGAAACTATGGGTAGTGGCCTTAATTCTGGCCCTGCTAAAGACATGGTTGGACTTTTACCATGGTGGGACAGATAGAGATGGGATCTTGGAGGGGAACCTACTTAATTTTACATCATCCATAAAGTTTTCCATGAAACCACATCCTCTTGTAGGAGCCTCAGGAAATTTCCTCAAGGTTCCCCAAGAACTCCACTTCCACTAATGACACTCTTAGAAACTCTACCAACAAATGGGTAGTGGCTCCCTGGTGTTGAATTGATGTGATTGAATTGGGGATAGAAATGCCATGAGGCCTGATGCAGTGTAGTTGCCCATGTTTTGGGAAATGGTCCCCAGGACAGGCAGCAACTGGACTTAGAATGAATCTATTTAACTAAGGAACATTTGCTCTGGAAAAGCAGAAAGCAGGCCTACAAAGATAAGAACAGATCAAAAACGTTTTTGAGAAGGTTAAGGGATTTGTGATGTCCTGTCTGGCACCCCAGCACCTCTGACATCACTAAAGTATTTCTCTCCGTCGGTCCCTTGGACTGCATATCTTAATGCTTCCACATTGTGCCTACTTTGTGAGCATGTGAGGCTGATAGGGAATGTGTTAAAGCAGGTCCCTAAATGAAGCAGGGAGTTCTTAAAATAACATGTGTTGGCAAGTGAAGGAAAGGTCCTTTCCCAGGTCCTTTTCTCCATGGTAAACTTGGAAGAACTCAAGCTGACATAACTGTATGAAACTCAGAATAAAAAAAATCCTATTGCTAGAATGAAATGTAAAAGCTGTGTAGAACATGCAGTTGCACTTTTAACAGTATCTGTATTTATGCAAAAACTTGTAATAGAATGTGCAAAAATAGCATCCTGGAATATTTTTGTTTCTAACAACTTTGCAGTTAATTCATTTATTTTGTGGGTAGAGTAAAAGGTTAAAGAGAATAGGAAAGGGAGTTCAGGGAAAAGGAACAACGATGAGTGGAGGGGAGGGAAAGGATACCTAACAATTCTTTGTTACAAAATGATGATTAATGGTGATTGATCTAATTTCACCATTAAGGTGGGTGAAATAAAATGGCCAAGATAAACTTGTGAAAACTATTTCATATTGAATTATATTGAATATTAGATCACTTGTGTTTTTTAATCCTATCTATTGGCTTAAATCTTATCTCTTCAACAAAACCTTTCCCCAGACAGAAATTTTTTTAGTTCTCTTTGTATATTTTGACCATATGATTCTATTCACATGAACTAATTTCATGGAACTCTATTTTATATAATTATTACCATGAGTACACATCTCATATCTCCCCAAGGATATTTTTCTTGGGGAGGGAGGAACCATGCTTCAAACATTTTTTCCCATGTGCTCCCTTGTATGGTAGATGTTTAATAAGCATTTGCTGGGAACCTGATATTGGAAAGTGTGGCTCATTTTCAAGGCTACACATTTTAATGGTATTGATAGAAAACTAAATCTCTAGATTCCAATTATGTATTTCATGCCCTGACTTCATTTTAATATTGATTTAGCCCAATATTTTATTTTCTCTACCATAGACAGTAATTAGCTAACTCATGCAAATGTTTTGAAGAATAATAAATACATAAGATTTTGCAACCAAACATAAGTACAAAAATAAATCTCTAAATTAAGGTAATAGTAATGGAGATTGATAAAATAAACCAGCTAGTTGTGATGTGGAAATGATGGTTATTAGTTACATTTTAAGTTCTCGCATAAATATTTTTGCAAACCAAATTTCATGTGGCTAAATGTAGAATGATTTGGATAAAAAGAGATGGAATTTTGTTCGTAATTCTGAAGTATAAGAGAAATTTAAAAATTCTGAGGACTTATGATAGAAATTCCTAAGATGCTCTTAGCCCCTTGCACTCTGCTTAAGTAGAGCACGTACTAACATTGTTTGGACTTTTAATTAATCAAAACTAGGTCTTTCTTTTACTCCTGTCTCCTAAACCCTGGTTTCTTTCCTTGGAGGGAACTTCCATTTCTTGCATTTTTTTCAGAGACATTCTGTATGACTACAAGTATATTTCTAAATATGCCTTTCCAATTTTATGATATGAATGTTGGCTTACTGAAAAATAGTCCTACACCTTGCTTTTTTTCACCTACCAATATGTCTTGAGATTGGTTCATATATGTACATGTAGATCTACTTCATGTTTTTTTAACACTGAAGTTCTACATTATGGATGGAAAGGGCATAATTGATTAGGCCTATAACCTCAGTTCAGCACATTCAAGGTTGTTATATATTAAAGATAATTTTCAGTGGGTATGTCTTCTTCAGAGTGGATTTGCGCTTTTGATGTGCCATATAAATTATTGCTGGAAATTCATGGCTGCATTATCCAGATCACACTCAAACTCTACATCATAGCATTAACAATTATATTCCTGAAGTCCTGAGCCTTCATGCTTCAATTTAGACTGGCTATTATTCAGCCCTTCTGTACTACCATCAGCCTTGAACTGTAACTTGAAACTCTCTTATTTTTGAATTTCTTCTCTTTGTGGTCTTTAGTAACAATGTATGGAAGAATTTGTGGAAGTTAAATTTTTTTGAGCCTTTGAATGTCTGAATATATCTGTGTTTTGTTCTCATAATAAATTTGATAATTTGGTTATAGGCTTCTAAGTTAATATTTTCCCCATAATATTTTAGGCATTAATTCAATGTCCATTATTTCTATTGAGAATTCTATCTTTTCTCCTCAAATGTAACCTATTGCTTAGATCTAAAAGCTGTTAGGGATCTCTATCTTTGGTTTTCTGATAATTGTGTCATGATAATGTGCATTTTTTCTCTCTTGTCATGCTGGTTATTTATTTAGATTATTCATTTTAATCTGGAGAATTGTGTCCTTTGGTTCTGGAAATATTGTTGTATTATTTCTTTAATGATTTTGATCCAACTCATTTTTTTTCCCATTTTCTCTTTGTGGAGTTCACATTCCTTGGGAATTTGGTCACCTGGTTTTAAACCTTATTTTTTCCTTATATATTTCATTTCCTTGAATAGAATGTAAGTACTATGAGGGCAGAGATTTTTTTCAGTTTTGTTCACTTTGTATTTCCACTTCCTGGAACAGTGCTCGGAACATGGGAGGTACTCCATGAATATTTATTGAATATTCTCTTTCTGTTCTATATCTAGTAGATTTGTTAAACTTTATCTTCCACACATCTATTGGATTTGTAATACATTTTTTAATTTTTATTTTTCAAGAATTCTTTCTTGTTTTCTGATTTTTATTTACTATAATACCTTTTTCTTGTTTTATTGATGCAATATAATCCTCTGTATTTCTCTGAGGACATAATGTTTTTGAAGTTTTCTTTTAGCTTCTGCATGATCTCTGCTTTATTTGGCTTCATTTTTTTCTTTGTTTATTTTAGCCTCTTTCTCATGTTTGGCCTTTATCTTGATATCTCTTGCAGACTTGGATGGGATTACCATCTGGAGGACTTCATTTTGTGGTAATAGAAAGGAGCTGGATATTTTTGGGGGGGAATTCCACAAAGAAGAATGTGGAGGTCTTTTTTCTGTAGCTATTCAATTTCTACAGAAATTTCTGGGCAACCAGAGAGCTGTCTTTGCCAGGCAGCCAGGGATCTGACCATGCCATGGGCATGTTGGAATTAGCACCCTGTTTTCAGTTTCATGGTGCACTTCTCATTTAACTTTTCTAGGGAAAAAATCCTTCAAATTTTCTGCCCAGGTGTGGTGAGTGAATTGGGGAAGCACATGGATGTTAGTGTCCTGAGCAGAGGGTGGAAGAGGGGCTTCAGCACTGCTTTCTCTTGTTTTTGATGCCTCCATTTTCTGAGTTTGAGGTTCTGCTGAACAAGATGATACATTTCGAAACAGGAGGCTAACTGCACTCCCTTTGGGTTGTTGTTTCCACTGCTTCTCCAAGGCAGGTTTCAGTTTTTTGTCCAGGATGTCATGTAAAATTTTTTGAAATTTTCATCCAGTGATGTCCCCTCTCCTGCTTTAAGTGTTATCTCCCCCCCCTTTTTTTAAAAAAATAATTTAACAAGAATTTGCAGAAAGTGAAGGATAAGCTCCTATAGTCTACACACTATCTTTACCTAACAGAAAGCCTATGTCCTGAGAAATGCATCATTAGTCAGTTTTATTGTTTTGCAAAATCACAGAGTGCAATTATACAAACCTTGATGGTATAGCCTACTACACACCTAGGCTATATGCTACAGTCTATTGCTCCTAGACTACAAGCCTGTATAGCATGTTGCTGCACTAAATACTGTGGGCAATAATAATAGAATGATAAGTATTTGTGTATATAAATGTATCTAATTATAGAAAAGGTAGAGTTAAAATAAGGTATATGAGATAAAAATCGTACACCTGTATAGGGCACTTTCCATAAATGGAACTTACAGACTGGGAGTTGCTATAGGCCACTCAGTGAGTAAGTGGTGAGTAAATGTTAAGACCTGTAGACTTTATCACATTTAGGATAAACTAAGTTTATGCAAAAATATTTTTTCTTCAATAATAAATTATTGTTCACTTACTGTAACATTTTTACTTTATATAATTAAAAAACTATTTTATTTTGTGATAATGCTTAGCTTAAAACACAAACACATTGTATGGTTGTATAAAAACATTTTTTCTTATATCCTTATTCTATAAGCTTTTTTCTTTTCTTTTTTGAATAAAAAAAGTGGTTTTTTTTTGTTTTTTTTGTTAAAAACTAAGGAACAGACACATTAGCTTAGTTCTACAGAGAATTAGGATCATCAATATCATTGTTTTCCATTGCCACACGTTTTTTCACTGGAAAGTCTTCAGGAGTAATAACATGTACAGGGCTGTCATTTCCTATGATAATAATGTCCTCTTCTGGAATACCTCCTGAATGACCTGCCTGAGGTTCTTCTCGAAGAAGTGCCACTCTTCTCAGAAATATGTTCGTGGTGATTTGCTTTATTTGTTTCTTTTTTTTATTATAGATTTTCTTGTAAACAGATAATGCACCATAAACATTCCTTTCTATCATGAAAATCTTTCAGTGTTGGGGTCCCTGTTTTTATTTTTTTAAATATATCTTTATTGATTTCAGAGAGAGGAAAGGAGAGGGAGAGAGAGAGATAGAAACATCAATGATTTGAGAGTCATTGATCAGCTACAGCCCACAACCCGGGCATGTGCCCTGACCGGGAATCGAACCCTGATCATCTGGATCTTAGGTCGACGCTTAACCGCTGAGCCATGCCCAGCTGGGCAGGAGTCCCTGTTTTTAAACATTTTAAGGAGCTAGCTGAGGTCTGCAAAGCTTCCACTAAGCCATTCGCTGTGAATTTTCATGGGAATTCTTCTTTTTCTTTTCCTGCAGTTTCATTTTTTATTGTCTCTTCTTTAGCTATGCACTCCTCTTCCAGTTCCAACAATTCATCTTTAATCAAGTCCTCAGGAACCACCTCAGGAGCTCCTCAATGTCATTCTCATCTACGTTTGGTTAAAGTTGCTTGCCATCCCAACCACTGACTTGCTGATTTTTATAACCTCTCATATTTGGCAATTACTTTAAAGTCATAAAATATCTCTTAAGTGTCTTCTTCCAGATGCCATTTATACACTGCTCAGTGGCATTACTCCAAGCCCAAGCAAGGTTCTTGATGCAGTCATACTTCCAGATATTGTAATACTTCCAAAATTGCAATTGTGTCTTCCTCAGTTGCAGTAATAGTCTGGGCAAAGTTTCTCCACAGGTAGTAGGCCTTAAAAGCTGTTAGAACTCCTTAATCCTTGGTTACATTAAAGCAGTGGTGTTTGGAAGGAGAAACACCACTTTAATACTGGAATGAAGATCACCAATAAAGAGGATGTCCAGGAGCATTATCAATAGTAAGCAAAATCTTGAAAGCCATGTTATTCTTCAAACAGTACTTCTCCATTTTGCTGGTGTAGCAATTGAGGAGGACATCTTGGAGGAGAAGCTGGGTAATCCTTGACTTCTTATTGCTGCTGTAGTTCACTAGCAGTGTGTGGTTATTAAAATGCTTGAAGGGCCTGGGGCACTCACTGTGTCATATCACAAAGGGTTTCAATTTATACCCTGCAACATTGCCCCCAAGCAAGACTATTCTTGTCTCCTAAAGACTTGGAAG
The DNA here is from genome assembly GCF_964146895.1 of Miniopterus schreibersii. Taxonomy (NCBI): domain Eukaryota; kingdom Metazoa; phylum Chordata; class Mammalia; order Chiroptera; family Miniopteridae; genus Miniopterus; species Miniopterus schreibersii. Next base: position 110,762,658 of record NC_138101.1, on the reverse strand, counting down.
ATGGCTTTGATTTGGCTTCCTTCTGAACAAAAGTCTTTTCAGGCACCCATTTCCAGAATAGAGAAGTTTCATCCATATTGAATATTTACTCTGGCAAGTAATTTTCATTCACAATAAGCTTATCTAGAGTTTCCAAACATTCTTCAGCTGCTTTCACATCAGCACTCACAGACTCACTACTTACTTTCACATTATATAATAAATAACAATTCTTGAATTATTTAAACCACCCATACCTAGCACTAAATTCAACATGGTAGTTGGGGCCAGCCTTTTCTTTTTCAATGTTGCAAACAAAGTTTTAGTTTTGTCTGTGATCTTGATGGTGCTGAGAGGGATAGGCTTTTGTGTCTGGTCTTCAGTTAAGGTAATTAGAAGTTTCTCCATGTATGATATACGCCCTTCTTTAATTTTTGCTAGTATCATTGCCTTTAATGAAGCAGATCCTTTAATAGCTTCTATTACTTTGCTCTTGTTCTTCAAGATTGTAGCTATGGTGGAACAGGACATGCCTGACTGGTGATCAATGGCTATCACTGTGTTGTTTTTTTTTACCTTCAGAATCATTAACCACTTTTAATTTTGGTTCCAGGTCACTCACATGATGTTGCCTCTTAACAGTGAAATTAGCCAGTGGATTTTGTTTGTTTAGAGGTCATGATGAACAAAATAACATGGGATTAAATCAAACACGAGAAAATGATGCAATCAGGAAATGCAGTAAACATGAGATGTATGGCTATAACCTTTGCCATTTTAATTATGATGTGTCTTGGTGTGGGCCTCTTTGGTTTCACCTTTTTTGGGACGCTATGCTTCCTGAATTTATATGTCTTTTTCCTTCACCAGGTTAGGTAAGTTTTCTGTCATTATTTCTTCAAATAGGTTCTCAGTACCTTGCTCTCTCTTCTCTCTTCTGGTACCCCTATGATCTGAATGTTGTTATACTTGATGTTTTCCTAGTGGTCCCTTCGACTGCCCTAATAAAAAAATTTTTTTTCTGCTCTATTGGATATTTTATGTTACCTTGTCTTCCAAATCATCAGTTTGATCCTCTGCTTCATCTACTCTACTGTTCATTCCTTTTAATGTTTTCCTCATTTCAGTTATTGCAGTCTTCATTTCTGTTTTTTTTTTTTTTAATTTTGCATCTCCATTTTTATGTTTTCAATCTCTTTGTTAAAGTTATCACTGAGTTAATCTACTCCTTACCTATACTCATTGACCATCTTTCTAATCAGTGTTTTTAAACTCTCCCTGTTGTAGTTTGTTTCTCTCAATTTTCCTGGAGTTTTTTTCTATTCTTTCATTTGGGATATGCTTCTTTTCCTCCTCATTTTGGCTGACTACCTTTGGCTGACTATCTATTAGGTAGATATGCTATGTCTCCCAGTCTGGGAAGAATGACCTTATGCAGTAAGTGTCCTGTGGAGCCCAGTTATGCTATCTCCTTAGTCATCTGATCTGGATACTCTAAGATGTCCCTTGTGTGGGCTGTGTTTGTTCTCTTGTTGTTGTTGAGACTTGAGTGCTGTTGGAACATGAGTGAAAGGTATTGATCCTCAGGCTGATCAACTGTGTGGGATGGCAGTGACTACAGCAGATTAGTGGATATGTGGGGGGCTGATCTCATTGAATGGGATTTGATTAGTGGGTCTCTGGTGCCTACTGAGTTTGCCCTTTGGGTGTGTCATTTCTCAAGGTGGTTGGGTAGTGCTCTGGTGTAGTATGAAGCTAGCCATTGGGTGTGTTGGTTCTGGAGCCTCTTGGGAGGGGCTTTGGTGCATGCCAAGTTTAGCTGTTGCCTCTGCTTAACCAAGAGACACCTGGTAGTAGGTGCAAAGAAATCTGAAGATGGTTGCCACCTGTGCTGGGCTTGGAAGCACCTTGGAGAGGATGAGTTTTGATCTGGGGCTGGCTGCCACTAGTGGGGGGCTTGGGGTAACTTAGTGAGAGGTTTGGGGCATGTTGAGGCCAGCTGCTACTTGTTTGGGGTTTTTGAACTTTGAGAGATTTTAGAAAAGTCTGCAGCATGAACTGAGACAGGTTGTTATTGTGGAAAAGCCTCTGGAAAGGGTTTAGGCCTGCCACTTAGGTTGGGTGAGGTGGGGTCTCAGGGAATCACCAGTGTGAAGTGAATGGTGTTAGCCAAGTTAATGGAGAGCTCAGATTTGGTGCTAGCCTGTGCCTTCCAGTTGGATGGGGATAGACGCAACAAAGGAAAAATGGCACGTGTTTCAGCATTTCTGTACCTGAAATGAGCTTCCCTTACCTCTGACCCTTCAACCCTTGCCCAAAAGCTCTTGACCCTAGTGCTTTGAGAACTGCTGCCCAAGCACTGGAGCTTAGAGCTGGTCAGTTTGTGAGTATGTTTCTGGTGCCCTTTGAGCTTCCATCCAGTGCTGAAGCTCAGAACTAGTGAGTCTGAGTAAGTCTATGCATGAACCCTTTAAAAGGTATGCCTGAGACTCCAGAAGCCCTCCACTTCACTCAGTTACAATCCTTGCTGGTTTTTACAGCCAGAAGTTTTGGAGATGTCTTTTCCAGGCACAGGAACCCTGGGCTGCAGGATTTCAGTGTAGGTTTGGGACCCATTACTCCTCAGGGGAGACCTCTACAGCTAAGATACTCCTCCTGATTTTGACTACCACCCATAGTCACGAAACTAGCCTATTCTGTATCTCTGCCTCTCTTACTAGCCTCAACCTATTTTTTTTTTAAACTTTTAAATTTAATTTAATTTAAAATTTAATTTTAATATACTGGCTGGTAGAAAATTTAACATTACAAATGTAAAAAAAATAAAACTACAGATTTGGTTGCATTATTTTTCTATTGAACATAGGTTGCCTAACATTTAATTGGCACTAGAGTGAAATAGACTGTGAGCAGAGTGCAGTGGTATCATCTGACATTTGTTTCTGACTTTCTGGGAGGCCTTGATCACATCACTTACTTTTCTCTCATCAGTGCTCTTCCCTGTACTTTAGGGAATGTGATTCCACTGGATTCCAGAAATGCCACATGGAATAAGTAATGGAATTGCCAATATGGCATTTTAAAAGATATTTTTCTCCTATTTGCAAATAAGAGTTAAAACACAAAACAATCACAATATTTTCAATTAAACACTACTTTGGACAGACTAACATTTTAAACAGTGTTATAGACTGCTTAAAATGATGAATTTCTAATGAAGTGAGACAGATTTAAAAATCATATTATTTAATTATTTAGATTTCAGCGGATTAAATAACACAAACTATATCACAAAACTGAGAGGGAAAATTAAGCCAGCTAAATAATTTAAGTAACTGTTTGATATGGTCATTGTAACCACCATTAATTCAGAACTTTCACTGTTCTAGGTAGATGTTTCACACAGTATTTAAGTTAGTACTCACAGCATCCTTTGAGAAAGATCCCAGGCTTGGAGAACTAAACATGGTCAAGGACTCAGCTACTAGGTGGTGTGACAGTACATTACACCCACATCTCTCATTGTGCAGCACCTGAACTTTTAATTCATTATGGGTGAGGACTGTAGGTGTCCTAACACCAGTCAATGGAACATGATCCCAGAAGTCAAATTATCATCATGGAAGTTTAAAAGTAGGCAGGAAGAATTCATTGAAGATGGGCCAAGATCCATGTAAAGAAATTCTGGCCCTGGCCTGGTGGCTCAGTCGGATGGAGTGTTGTCCCAGGCACCAGAAGTTTGTGGTTTTGATTCCTAGTCAGGGCCCATACCCAGGTTTCTAGTTCAATTCCCAGTCTGAGTGTGTGTGGGAGGCAACGAATCAATATTAATATTTCTCACATCTATGTTTTTTTCTCTCTCCCTTCTTCTTTCTCTGGAATGGATGGAAATATATCCTCAGATGAAGAATTTTTAAAAAATTCTGGAAGCAAGAGGTAGGCAGAGGACTAGAGAGGCAGGTAGCCTACTTCAGAGGTCCAGAAGTAAGTCACAAAGACCCAACCAAAGTAGCCAGGTTTCAGAGACACAAAGTTACATCCTGAAGGGACTGTGGAGAGGATATAAAAGATTTTGATTTTCAAAGAAATGTAAGTATAGACAACTCTTCCAACGCAATGAGGTTCATTCTTGAAAACCTCACTCCAAAATAAATGTAAAAAACAATTTTTATTTATTTTTTGATATTTTTGTTTTGTTTATTTTTGTTTAAAATATTACAAATGCCCCTTTTTCAACCCAATGACCCGTTCCACCCCATCCCATCCCCCTCCCCAGTCCCTCTCCCCACCATTGTCCATGTCCTTGGGTTGTGCATATAGTCATATAAATTCTTTGGTTACTCTCTCCCGCTCCACCCACCCAACCTCCTCAATCCCTTTGACATTTGTCAGTCTGATCTATGCTTCCATGATATTGAATTTATTCTGTTAATCAGTTTATTAAGTTTTTTAGATTCTACGTATAAGCAAGATCATGTGATGTTTGTCTTTCTCTGCCTGGCTTATTTCACTTAACATAATATTCTCCAGGTCTATCCATACTCTCACAAAGGGTATGAGATTCTTCTTTACAGCTGCGTGGTGTAAATGTCCCACAGCTTTTTTATCCACTCATCTACTGATGGGCACTTGATCTGTTCCCAGATTTTAGCTATTGTAACCAGCACTGCTGAGAACATAGGGGTTCATATATTCTTTCTGATTAGTGTTTCAGGATTCTCAGGATATATTCCTAGAAGTGGGATCACTGGGTCAAAAGGCAGCTCCATTTTTAATTTTTTGAGGAAACTCCATACTGTTTTCCATAGTGGTTGCACCAGTCTGCATTCCCACCAGCAGTGTATTAGGCTTCCCCTTTCTCCACATCCTTGACAGCACAAGTAGTTTGTTGATTTGTTGATGGTAGCCATTTTTACAGGAGCGAAGTGATACCTCATTGTGGTTTTAATTTGCATCTCTCTGATGATTAGTGACTTTGAGCATTTTCTCATGTGTCGCAACCATCTGTATGCCCTTTTTGGAGAAATGTCTTTTTAGGTCCTTTTCCCATTTCTTAATTGGGTTGTTTGTCTTCCTCTTGCTGAGTGCTATGAGTTCTTGGTACACTTTGGAAATTACCCCCTTATCAGATACATCCTTGGCAAATATGTTTTTCCAGACCATGGGTTTCCTTTGTGTCTTGAGGTTGTTTTCTTTTGCTGTGCAGAAGCTTTTTAGTTTGTTGTAGCCCCATATATTTAATTTTTCTTTTGTTTCTCTTGCCCTAGGAGATGTATCATTGAAAATTCCATTATGTGGGATGTCTGTGACTTTACTGCCTATGTTTTCTTCCAGGATTTCTATGGTTTCATGACTTACATTTAAGTCTTTTATTCATTTTAAGTTTATTTTTACGTATGGTTAAAGTTGGTGGCCTAGGTTCATTTTTTTTGCATGTAGCTGTCCAGTTTTCCCAGCACCACTTATTGAAGAGACTGTCTTTACTCCATTATATGCTCTTGCCTCCTTTGTCAAATATTAACTGACCATAATGACATGGGTCTATTTCTGGAGCGTCTGCTCTGTTCCATTGATCTGTATGCCTGTCATTGTACGAATACCAGGCCGTTTTTATTACAATGGCTTTGTAGAACTGTTTGAAGACCGCTAATGTGATCCCTCCCACTCTGTTCTTTTTTCTTAAGATGGCTGCAGCTCTTAGGGGTCTTTTTTGGTTCCATACACATTTTTGAAATGTTTGTTCTAGGTCTGTGAAATATGCTGTTGGTATTTTAATAGGAATTGTATTGAATTTATAAACTGCTTTCGGTAGTGTGGACATTTTAATGATATTAATTTTTCCAATCCATGAGCATGGTATATCCTTCCACTTGTTTAAATCTTCCTTTTTTTTTTTTTTTTTTCAGTGTCCTGTAATTTTTCTAGTACAAGTCTTTTACGTCCTTGGTTAAGTTTATACCTTGGTATCTTATTTTTTTACTTGCAATGGTAAATGGTATTGTTTTCTTAGTTTCTCTCTCTGAAAGTTCAATGTTGGTGTATAAGAATGCCATTGATTTCTGGTTGTTGATTTCATATCCAGCTACCTTGCCAAATTCGTTTATCAAATCTAGTAGTACTTTGATGGAGTCTTTGGGGTTTTCTATGTACAATATGCCATCTGCAAATAATGACAGTTTTACTTCCTCCTTTCAACTTTGGATACCTTTTATGTTTTCTTCCTGTCTTATGGCTGTGCAAAAGACTTCTAGTACTATGTTGAATAAGAGTGGTGGAAGTGGACATCCCAGTCTTGTTCCTGTTTTTAAGGGAAATGGTTTTAGTTTTTGCCCATTGAGCATGATGTTGATTGTAGGTTTGTAATATATGACCTTTATTATGTTGAGGTATGATCCCTCTATTCCCAGTTTGCTGAGAGTTTTTATCAGAAATGGGTGCTGGATTTTGTCAAATGCATTTTCTGCATTTATTGTAGGATCATATGATTTTTGTCCTTCATTTTGTTTATGTGATATATCACATTTATTGATTTACCGATGTTATACCTGCCTTGCATCCCCAGAATAAATCCCACTTGGTCATGGTGTATGATATTTTTAATGCATTGCTGGATCTAGTTTGCTAGTATTTTAGTGAGGATTATAGCATCTATGTTCATCAGGGATATTGGCTTGTAATTCTCTTTCTTTGTAGTGTCTTTATCTGGTTTTGGGATTATGATGATGATGGCCTCATAAACAGAGTTTGGGAGTTTTCTCTCCTCTTGAATTTTCTGTAATAGTTTGAATAGAATAATTGTTAATTCTCTTTGAATGTTTGGTAAAACTCGCCTGTAAATCCATCTGGTCCAGGACTTTTGTTTTCTGGAAGTTTTTTGATTACTGCTTCAATTTCATTAGTTGTTATCAGCCTATTTAGGTTTCCTGCCTCTTCTTGATTCAGATTTGGAAGGTTGTATGCTTCTAGGAATTTGTCCACCTCCCCCATGTTGTCCCATTTCTTGGCATATAGTTGCTCATAGTATTTTCTTATATCCTTTGTACTTCTGTTGGGTCGGTATTTATATTGCCCTTTTCATTTCTTCTTTTATTTATTTGGGTCTTCCCTCTTTGGTTTTGGTGAATCTGGGTAAAGGTGGATCAATCTTATTTATCTTTTCAAAGAACCAGTTCTTGGTTTCATTGATTTTTTGAAATATTTTTTTTTAGTGTCTATGTCATTAATTTCTGCTCTGATCTTTATTATTTCCTTCCTTCTACTTCCTCTGGGCTTTTCTTGCTGTTCTCGTTCTAGTTCTTTTAGTTGTTGAGTTGGATGGTTCATTAGACCTTCTTCTTGTTTCTTGAGATAGACTTGTAATGCCATAAGTTTTCCTTTCAAAACTGTTTTCACTGTGTCCCACAGATTTTGGTTTGTTGTCTGCTCATTTTCATTTTTTTCCATGAAGTGTTTGATTTCTTTCTTGATCTCCTTGGTAACCCATTCATTGTTTAATAGCATGCTATTTAGGTTCCATGTGTTTGAATATTTGCGAGTTTTTAAAAAATGGTTGATTTCAAGGCATTGTGACCCAAGAACATGCTTGATATGATTTCAATCTCCTTGTATTTGTAGAGACTTGCCTTGTGACCTAATATGTGATCTATTTTTGAGAATGTTCCATGTGAACTTGAGAAGAATGTGTATTCTACTGCTTTAGGATGAAATGTTCTGTAAATGTCAATTAAATCCATTAGGTATAGTGAGTCATTTAATGTTTGTTGCCCTGTTGATTTTTTGTCTTGATGACAGTGGGGAGTTAGAGTCCCCCACTATGAATGTATTGCTGTCGATCTCCCCCACAAAGTCCACCAAGAAATTTTTTTATGTATTTAGGTGCTCCTATATTGGGTGCATAAATGTTTATAAGGGTTATTTCTTTTTGTTGGATTGATCCCTTTAGTATTATGTAGTGACCATTTTTGTCTCTTGGTCTTTATTTTGAAGTCTATTTTGTCAGAGATAAGAATTGCTACTCCAGCTTTCTTTTCTTTTCCATTTACATGGAATATTTTATTCTATCCCTTCACTTTTAACTGGTGTAAATCTTTTGCTCTTAGGTGGGTCTCTTGTAGACAGCATATATTTGGGTCCTGTTTTCTTATGCATTCAGCTACTCTGTGTCTCTTGATTGGACTATTTATTCTGTTTACATTTAATGTTACTATTGTTATCAACTTATTTAATGCCATTTTCCCCCTTTATGCTGATATACCTTTCTCTCACTATTCTTTTTCTTAGAGCAGTTCTTCTAGCATTTCTTGCAATGCTGGTTTGGTGGTACTGAACTCTCTTTTAGCCTTTTTTTTTTTGGTCTGGGAAACACTCTATTTCACCTTCAATTTTAAATAATAGCCTTGCTGGATAAAGCAATCTTGGTTGCATGTTCTCGCTTTTCCTTACTTGAGAACTTCATCCCACTCCCTTCTGGCCTAAAGAGTGTCTGTTAAAAATCAGCTGTCAGCCTTATGGGGGTTCCCTTGTAGGTCACTGCTTGTGTCTCTCTTGCAGCCCTTAATATTTTCTTTGTCCTTGACACTTGCCATTTTAATTATGAGGTGCCTTGGAGTGAGTCTCTTGGGTCCCTCTTGTTTGGAACCCTCTGCACTTACTGAACTTGTGTGTCTTTCTCCTTTGCTGGCATAGGGAAGTTTTCTGTCGTTATTTCCTCCACCAAGTTCTCTATCTCTTGTTTTCTTTCCTCCACCTCTGGCACTCCTATAATGCAAATGTTGTTTCACTTCATGTTGTCCCAAAGCTCCCTAAGACTGTCCTCATGCTTTTTAAGTGTTTGTTCAGTTTTTTTCTCTAATGATTTTTCCTACCTTGTCTTATAAGCCACTTATTCTATCCTCTGCTTCATTGAGCTTGCTTTTAATTCCTTCCAGTGCATTCTTCATATCAGATACAGCATCCTTTATCTCAGTCTAATTTTTGTTTATGTTATGTGTCTCTTTTTTCACATTTTCACTACGGACCTCTATCTTATCATCTAGTGTCTTGTTAAGTTCTTTGAACTTCATCATAATCAATACTTTGAACTCTGTTTCTGATAACTTACTTAACTATATCTCATCAACATCTTTTTCTGGTGCTTTTTCCTTGTCTTTAATTTAGGAGTTGTTCTTTGTCTCCCCACTTTGGTAGGTCTCAATGTTTGTGTATATATATATATATATATATATATTAGGTATATTTCCTGTCTCCCAGTCTTGTGGGAAGGGATTTTGTACTGTGAGACCAGTGGAGCCCAGAGGTGTGTTTTCTTTATACTTCTTAGCTTTTTGCTCTAGGTGTGTCCTTTTTGTGGGTGTTCCATTTGTGGGTTCTTTGGGTTCTCCTGTTGTGGTTGGGTCTAGAGTGTTGTTGACCAGTCCTTGGGAAGACCTTCCTCTCAGGTTGGCTAACTGTGTCTCAGCCCCAAACTCATTGTGTAAACTGTTGTTCGGGTGCTGGCAAGGCAGGATAATACACAATTAAACTTCCAGGAAACAAGGGGTATGTTATAAAATATTTTGGCAGTCACAATGAAAACAACCCAAGTGAAAATAGAATGGATGAATGAAGGGATAACACAAATTATAGAGTAATAAAATAGCTTCAAAAAAGGAAAGAGAAAGAAAACTAAAGCTTAGAGAGAGAGAAGTATATTTTTGTTAATAGTGATTAAAATTTAGAAAATAATAATAAACTAAAATGTAAAAAATAGAGAAGCTACTGGGAGGCAATAGAGGCAGAGAAAACTTTTTGAAAGAAGGGCCAGCAAACAATTAAGGGAGAGAATAGTAATAGGATAATAGTTGGAAATGAAAAACTAAAAATACATTAAAGAGAATAAGAGAACAAACAAACTAACAATTGAAAAAAAGACAGGAAGACAGAAGGGAGAAAAATGAAAGAAGGAAAAGAAGAAGAAGAAAAAAGAAAACAGAAAGAAGGAGAGAAAAATGGCAATTCCAATGGATTGACAGAGGAGAGGGAGAGTAGACCCCTGGCAGGGGGGGGAGTCCAATAATAGATTTGGGGGAAACTATAGAAAAAAGCAATGAACTTGTTGGTTATAATGATAAAGTCCCAGCCATTAAGCAGGAATATTAAGAAAGTCTTGATACTAGAAGCAAGGATAAAACAAAACAAAACAAAGAAAACAAAACAGAGAAACAAAACAAAAAACAAGTTAAGCAAAACAAAATTCTTTAAAAAATACAATAAGAAAAAAATTAAATGTTAAGAAAATTCTTTTTAAATTATAAAATTTAAAAAGAAGAAAAAAATTTTTTTTCCCCCTTTCTCTTCCTAAGGGAAAAAGAGAATAAAAAAACAAAGAAACAAACAAACGAAAAAGACAGTCAATCAGGTGAGTTTCTTCTGGGCAGCTTATGTTTTCTGCAGCTCATGGTTTTGTATGCCGATTTCCATTCTCTTGGGAGGTACTTGTGTATCAGCCAATGTGAGGAGCTCTCTAGGTTTGGCTCTGGTGTCCTTAGGTAGATGGTTGATCTGAGGCTCTCCATGGGCCACCTCTTGTCAGCTATTTTGGAATTTCGTAGGTGCCCAGTCTTGTTCCAGAGTCTTCTGTGGATTCTTTAGGGTACAGGATGGCTAGTGTAGCTCGGGGTATCACTCCCCTTATTTAAAGGTTTCACTGTCAGGCACTCACTATGAAGGAGTTAGTCTCTGCTCCACAGCCGCTCCTTAATCCCTACCCTGTCCTTTTGATTCTAATTCCCTATGCACTGGCCAGATGCAGTTTCAGATTGATTTCAGCCTATTGCCTTTTCTGTATGGGCCATTTCAGCGGCCTGGGGTCAGTGGGTTTGATTAAAGACTATTTCAGTGAGCTCTTTGCCTGCCCAGCCCCCAGCAGGGGTTTTCAGAATTTCCTCCAGTTCCCAAACAACATTCCTTGAGAGTATTATTCTCTTAATGTCCTCCTGTGAGCTGCTCTCCCTTCCCCCTCAGGACTGTGCCCTGTGGGTGTGTCTGGGGCCTCAGTGAGCTGAACCAGCCCCTTTCCTGTTAGCGGTCCCGTTCCTAGGCTGCAGGAGAGGCAAGTGGGCTCCTCCCCTCCCTTACCAGCTCTGGTTGGTTGTTTGCACCAGGCCTGCCCCTTAAACAGTCTACTGTGTAGACACCAATCCCAGCCTTCGCTGGTCTGTCCACTCAGTGCACCCTGGGAAGGTGGGAGACAATTCATCAATCAGAACTCAAGAAAGCACAAAGCAACACACAGGCAGAGAGTCCACCCTGCAAGGTCCTAATCCCCCGCATGCCAAGACACCCAGCAGGAGGGGGCCCAAAGTCAGCTCCACACAGCTCCCTGCACCACTGATCTCAGCAAAGCTGTGTCCGCTCCACAGGCTTCCACGATGCCCCTCAGAGCTGGTTACAGATCCCATACTCTCCCCACTGGGAGTTTGGAGGAAGGGTTCTCCTCCCCTTCCCTGTGCCGGGCATATTCAATGCTTTCTGGGGCTCAACCCAATGCCTTACAAGGAGGCAGAGGGTCCCGTGTGTGTCTGTTCAGTCCTGACCTCTGGTTCCTTACTACTCCGATGCCACACACTTTGGGACAGCCCTTCTTATGGCTGGCATCCAGAAGCAGGTCATGTCCACCATTAGAAGCTTTGTTTCTCTAGGAAGGTGCCAACCTCTCTTTGCAGACTCACCACTGCCCTGGGTACCTCTGCCCTCCGCACGGGGTACTCCTTCCCCTCTCCTCCACTCCAGGTGTGAGATCCCCATTTTGGAGGCCAGTCCACACTCCTGAAGGGAGGGAGCTTTGCAGGCTCCAAACCTCACAGCTCAGAGCCCAGTACAGTCTTCAGGGGGCCCTCCCCCCTTTTACAACCCCCTCTCTTACCAGACTCTATGATGTTTCTTTAGTTCTCCCTACTGACACTATGTCCACTCAGATATGTTTCTCTGATTTTTCCAAGCTGGTTTCATAGTATTTTTGGGGTAAATAGAGTCTGTGGCTGGGACCGTGGGTGCTCTGCTGCTTCTCAGTGCTGCTGTCTTCCTTCTCTCTCAAAAACAATTTTTTCATAAGAGATGATAGTGAAATACTTTATTATGTAATTTCTAAGATACTAAGAATGTTAATTGTCTAAGGAGCAACTAATGTGACTCATCAAGACCTGATCCACCCCAGTGGAGCATTTAACACACATTAGATTCAATTACCCTCTTATTACTCGGCTTTCTGTCAGAGTCAAATCACACACACACACACACCTTCTAAGAAAGATGTCCCTACTTCTTTACCTTTGATTTGCTTAATATGGATGTTACCACACAATTATACCCAAACTGTTCTCCCTGTAGTCGCCAATGAATTTCTTTTTTTTATTCTTACTTTTTTCTTACTTCTTCTTTTTTTAAGTTTCTTTATCTTTATTGTTGAGAATATTATAGATGTCCCTTTTTTAATCCCAATGATCCCTTCCACCCCACATCCATCCCACCCCCAGGCTTTCCCCATACCAATGTCTGTGTCCATGGGTTATGCTTATAAAGATGTAAATTCTTTGATTAATCTCTCCCCATCCATTTCTCTCTCCCTGCCTTCCCTGTGAGATCTCTCAGTCTGTTCCATGCTTCTGTGTCTCTGAACCCACTTTGTTCATCAGTTTATTTTGTTTATTATATTCCACATATAAGTGAGATTATGTGGTACTTGTCTTTCTCTAACTGGCTTATTTCCATTAGCATAATACTTTCTAGTGCCCTCCATGCTGTGCCAAAGGATAAAATATCCTTCTTTTTTACAGCTGCGTAGTTGCTTGAGCCCCCCGGCAGAGTCGAACGGTCCTGAGGAAGCGGTGAGGATGAAGAAAAGACAGACACAAAAAAGATGGGATCGGGAGGGCTGCAGCTCGTGCCTGCTGCCAACTGCCAGCTCCGAGTTTATTTTCCAAGCTCTTTTTATACCGGTGCTGTTGTTTTTGCTGAACAGCACCCCATCCTGTTTTCCTCCCCCTTGCAAGGATACAAAGTAATTCCTTTAAGGCCCTATGACTGCTCTTTCCTAGTAAACATCCTGCCTTTTGCAGGAGCTCAGACCTTGGTAACTAACCTTGTCTCGGCTTCTAATAGGAACTTTTTGGGGGGATTAAGTCCTTGGCTTGGTATGTGGCTTGACTGTCCCTTAACCCTTCAGGCTGGGGCCAACTTCCTAATAAGCCTTTCTAGAATCTAAGGCTGCAAGCTAAATTAGTATCGCCTTGGTACCTCAAGGTCTGAGTCAGGGAGCAGGGGAGCACATCTGCAGCTCACCCAGGCAGCTCCTCTGTGCCTGGGGCCACAGCAGCTCACCCACATCTCCCTGGGAGCAGGGGAGCACATCCACAGCTCACCCAGGCACTGTGCCTAGGGCCACAGCAGCTCACCCACATCTCCCAGGGAGCAGGGGAGCACATCTGCAGCTCACCCAGGCAGCTCCTCCGTGCCTGGGGCCACAACAGCTCCCCACACGTATTCCATGGTGTAAACATGCCACAGTTTTTTTACCCACTCATCTACTGATGGGCACTTGGGCTGTTTCCAGATCTTAGCTATTGTAAATTGCACTGATACTAATATAGGGGTGCATAAGTTCTTTGTGATTGGTGTTTTGGGTTCTTAGGATATATTCCTAGAAGTGGAATCACTGGGTCAAATAGTTTGAGGATGATAGGTGTTAATTCTTTTTTGAATATTTGGTAAAACTCCCCTTGAAGCTATCCAGCTATCCAGGCCAGGGCTTTTGTGTGCTGGGAGCCCTTTGATTACTGCTTCAACTTCATCAGCAGTTATCGGCCTATTTAGACTTTCTGACTCTTCCTGATTGGGTTTTAGAAGGTTGTATTTTTCTAGGAATTTATCCATTTCATCCAGGTTGTCCAGCTTGGTGGCATATAGTTGTTTTGACTACTTCTTTATATCCTTAGTTGTAAACCTCTGTTGAGCTAGTCTTCAGATGGTTTTCAATTATCTTTGTTCTATAATTCAGTTATAATTTTGATGTGGGTGTGGAAGGAGGCTATGATAGTGTTCATCTACTCCACCACCTTGGCCAAAAGATGAGATATGTGAAGCTGCAACCTGTGTAACACAGCATACTGTTTTATACTTTTTTTTGAGGTGATATCCTTCTTACATATTGCTTGATTTATTTTATTTTATTTTTTTAATTATTGAGAGTATTACAGCAAACATTTCCCCCCCCAATTCATATACAACCTTTATTTCCTATTAACACTGTGCCATAGAGATATGCTGCAGGTTTGTTCTAAGCACAGGAAGCAACACATGTGAAAGCATATAGCTTCTGTATAGAAAACAAAATAAAGCATGGGAAAGTGTTCCCACCTGCCCTGCTCCATTGTCACCAGTGTTTCAGTCACCTGGTCACACAGCAAACTGCTTTAATAAGAAAGAGCACACTCCTGAATAATAATAAAATGTATAGTATAGTAAATACATTAAATAGGTGAGGGCTACCTGTTTGGAACCTTTCTTGCTGCCACGGGAGCTTTTATCTCTCCTTCAATAAACTTTTGCTTTCTCTTAAAAAAAATAGGTGAAATAGAAAAGAATTCAGGTCCTCAATCACACCAGCCACATTGCAAGTGCTCAATAGCCATAAATGGCCAGTCATTACCATATTGGACAGAGCAGATATAAAACATTTCCATCATCACAGAAAATTCTGTTAGACTGCACTATTCTACAATGTAATATTTAGGTTGAAAGTAGTCTTTAAGATGAATAACCTGGTCTCAGTGGATACACTGGATTTGGGGAAGAAGATGCTTAACCTGGAGAGAGATCCTAACAAGGCAGTAGCTGTAGGAATGTAGAGGGTCTTGCATGAGGCAGGATAGGCAGTATCACATCTGAGAGCAGACAGTAGCGATGACTCAGAGATTCGAGCCTAAGTGACCAGAGAATAAAATTACCTTGAACAGGCACTGGGGAGTTAAGAAAAAGTGTAATTTTAGGGACCATATGATGAGAACAATTATACTAGGTTCAAAACAAGAAAGCAAATATAACAGACAGTGGACAAGAAGAGATTGGAGAGACAGAGCAAGCATAACTGGCTCCATATGAATTAGTCAGCCAAAGGGTTAGGTAGGGCTGCTCAAGTCATCATTGGCCTAACTTGCTTGACTTTCCAACTTAACTGGTTGGTGTTAAACATGTAGGATTTGGAGATCTGGCTTTGGAAAAAAACCTGAGCCACAGTTTTCAAACCTAAAAATAGAGTTAAATTAACTTTCTTTTTTTAGTTCTTATTAAGATTAAACATGGTAATAAGTACTTTGCATTGTTCCTGGCCCTGAGTGGGCAACTTATGTGTGGTAGTGCTTTTTCTTTAGTGTGGCTACAGACAACACCACATCTCTAATGAATATTTAGTAATTCAGCTGGACTCTACAGTCATATGTTTTTTTGTGGAGCTGTAGCAAGCTTGTATGACATTGTGCTTTTTATTCCTGATAGAGTGACAGCAGCTGCCCACCAACTATAAAAGCAGCAGAGGCAGAGAATAAACTCTGGGCTGGGGTGAATCTTCCAGTGGTGTAGCCTGGCCCTGGTAGTTATTCCCCATCTGTAAAATGAGAAGGCTGAACTGGCAGATTCCTAAGGTCCCTTCTGATCTAGATTCTGTGATCTCAGCACTCAGGCCCAGGATGGATCTTACGTTCACTTTCAGAGCATCAGCTACCAGATGGGCCTTCTTTGGATCTGAAATTGAGAAGGCATATATGCTTGTTTAACTTGAAATTCTTCTAATGAAAATAGAAAAAATCATATTCATCTAGACACTAAGTATCCGGTAGACATTCAATAATGACAGAACCAATGCAGAATAAGAATTGATCTGTTTGACTTTGTGAAACCATGGCAGTGGCCTCTGTGCATGGAACTCTTAGTGTGAATACTGATGAATTCTTTTCAAAGCAGAATATTCATAACCTTTGATATCACAATTGACTGAATTGGTCTTCTTGATCATATGGTGGATGACAGAGTAAACAGATACAAAGTAAAGGACCAGAGAGGCAACTGTAGCCTGGTATGGCACCCTTCCCCACAGAATCTGGACTGCTTTATTTTAAATACCAGGAATCCAAATTATGATTAAGGGTGTGGTGAGAAAAAAGTGCATTTTGATGAAAATCCAATTAGTAGAACAATTAATTAGGCACTTACTACTCACAAAGCACTTTGATTGATGATTTTAAGGAGACAAGGATGAGTCAAATAGGCTCTGTGCCCTGAAGAAATTTATGATATAAAGGAGTGGAGGTGGTAGGGTAGGAGAAGAATAAACAACAAAGGGATGGATGGATGTGAGTGCAGGTCACCTGGAGAGAATATTTGAACTATGAGTGTCCGGCTAGTAACAAAGAAACCTGAAAAGGGGCCTCCAGGGAGGTTCTCTGAATGGCACCTTCACTGGTGCCTCCACCCCACCCCATCCTCTGATATGCTTGTGCCCCAGAAGAAATTGACAAATTTAGGTAAACAGTGACTTTCCTTAATGAGACAGTTGTATTTTTGTGCTTCATGCTTAGCCAAATCCTATTTAATTAACCTACTTAGACTTGTTGATTGAGGTTAATTAGAGCTTAGGATTGAAGTTAATTGCTATTGTAAACTGCCAATATTATAGGCAGTATATTTTGAATTTGGTTAAACAAAACTGAGGTAGAGGTCTATTTTTTTTAACTTGCTTAACTTTTTGTTTTATGCATCCCACTTCTTAGGTAAAAAGTAATTTCTCCATCTCTAATTCTAGTTTACTTTTTTTGTTGTGGGTTGTGGGTGGATGAGTTATTGAAGGAGCTCATTTTATTTTAGTCCGTAATTCCTCAGGTATTCGTTAGTCTCTTTCACTTGATTGTTCTTTTTCTCTCTTCTTTCTGATTATGCCCCACCCAAAATGTGCACACATGTGTACACATATGTAGACACATACACACAAATGCACACATGAATAGACATACACACACCCTTCTACTTCTACTCTGCATACCTTCATGGATTTTCTTAGGCAGCTGCATATTTATCCTTGGAAGGAATGAAGGGAGGCCTACTGGCAATTTGATAGGACACTCAGCAAATACATTGTGATCTTTTGATAAAATGTGTGTGCATATGATGGTGTTGGTGTTGGTGTTTGTGGTGTGTGAGGAGGGCAGAAAGGAAGACAAATAAATACAGCAAAAAAATAAAAGAGAAAAGGCAAACTTTTTCAGAGCCAGAATATGTGAGGGGCATGCTGTTTCCTCCATTTTATTTCAAGCATAAAAGTTCAAATTCAGAAGGACAAATTCCTGCACCATTCACATGGCCAGCTTTTCCCATAGCACCTTCTCTTTAGGTTTTAGGTGCTCTTTTGCACATAAATTCAGTTCAGCTAAAGCAGTCACAGTAAAGGCTCTCTCTCCTCACACATATAAGTAGACATATCTACATGTATAAAATGCTGTGCATATTTTTATAAAATATCTAAGTAAACATGTAGTTTGAACCTTAGTGCTGTCTGTAATGATTGTTCTGAGGACATTTTGAAATGCCGTCTTTAGACTTTGTGCTCATCCACTTCATGTCTCTATCTCCTTTTGTCTTGATAAATGGTGGTTCTCTCCCCCAAGCTCTTACTTCTGTTTCTTAGCAAATGTCAGACAGGTCAGTTTCCAGCCCCCCACTAATCTCTCGATGTGAACACTTTGATATATGCATGAATAACAAAGTAGTAACTAAAATGGCAGAAAAATCTTCATACCTTTTATTTCTCTTGTGGACTAGAATATCAATAACATTGTAGTTGTGAGATTAAAAACTAGATCTCAAAAAAAGGGCAACGTGAACTTTCATAAACAAGGAAATGAGGGCATGTCTTTGTCCATGTGTATTTATGTATTTGTGTATGTATGTAGCAGTTGTTTTTAAAATGTAACTTGATGGATCTGAAGATTAAGTATATATTCATGAATTCATCACCATATTCTATGCCATAAATATATCCATCACCTCCAAAAGTTTTCTTTCACCTTCTTTATTTATTATTATTATTATCATTATTATTTATTATTATTATTATTTTGTGGCAAGAACAGAACAGAACATATTCTCCCTTAGCAAATTTACAATAGAGTATTAGTAACTTTAGGCTTAATGTTATGAAGTAGATTTATAGGACTTACCCATCTTTCATAACTGAAAGTTTGTACCCTTAGACTAAGACCTCCCCATTTCCCAGCCTCCATCCCCAGCCCTGGTTAGCACCATTCTGCTCTCAGCTTCTATAAGTTTGACTATTTTAGTTTCTACAAAAAGTGGTATCATGTAGCATTTATCTTTCTGTGTTTGGCTTATTTTACTTAATATAATGTCCTCTAAGTTCATTCATGTTGTTGCAAATGGCAGGATTTGCTTCTGTTTAAAGGCTAAATATTATTCCATTATGTGTATATACCACATTTTGTTTATCTCTTCATCCATCAGTAGACATTTAGGTTGCTTCAACGTCTTGGTTATTGTGAATATCTAATATCAAAAGCTTAGGAAAATAAATCCAATCTTAGCATCTCATCTTCTAATTTTATTAACCATCTCACTCTTCTCCCATAGCCCATTTGCTTTGTGTGTGTGTTTTTTTAATGAAATTTTTTTCTGATTTTTTAGTAATGTTACATTGGTGTATAGACTACATTTGGCCAAGATTATGCATTTTAAAACTCTAAATGAGGTGAGGTTCAATCTGTCTTGAAGAATCCAGTATGAACATTTTCATTTGGTCTCTGCAAAAGTCTTAGTTTCTATGATATATTCTAAATTAAAGGATAATAATGTCTAAAATTTTATTTCTTGTCTAGCTAGAGAGCTCTTATCTTATGTATTTTACTAATGCAGATGTGTATTGTGATAGCATCAATTGAAAAATATTTTAATAACGCACTATTTAATAATCATACCAATTCTCCTTTTCAAATGAACAAGATTGAAATTGAAGTTTTAACAGCATACAAAGGAGCTCATTTATTTCATTGTATATTTCATAATTTATGTTTTAAAACCAGATTTTGGTCTCTAACTATTATCTTTTTTGCAAAGTTGCTTACTACTGTTAAGAGAACTAGTGTATTTTCATATTTGTTCTGTAAACATTTTTACATCATTATTATATACCAGTACCTATGCTAGATGCTGGGGCTACAGACATAAACAAAGTTTCTGATCTCAAGAAGTTCACACATTACAATAGTGAACTATCAGGGTCATGGCAGAATCCATGGGCTATAGAGCAGGAGCTTAAACTATGGCTAGAGTTCTGGTGAATTGAAAAGCTTCTAGGTGATGATAACTATAGAGATGACTCTTGAGTAATGAGTAGGAATGTGTCAACTTAGCTTTAGGGATTTGCTTTCAGGAAATACCAAGAGTATTTTTAACCTAAATAATACATACATTGTTCTTATGTTTTCAGGCTTTGCTATTCTGTGTATGGTAACAGTTTGGAATTGTAAGATTAATTTATTTGTTATTTATATTTTACCTACTTCCAAACATTTCTTACATGGATGATGATGATGGTGATGTATGTCTGTATGTATGTGTACTTTTACATGCCTGTTACTTGCCACTGAGTTGGCTCCAACTCTTGATGACCATATAAATGAGGACCAACCACAGTGTCCTGTCCTCAGCAGCCCTGCTCAGCTCCTGTAGACTGATGTCTATGGTTTCTTTAATAGAGTCAATCCATCTCAGTCCTCTTTTTTTGCTGCCTTCTATTTACATTTACATACACTAGGCATATTTGAATGAAAACCAAATACGATAGAGTGAGAAGAGGGAATGAAATTAAAATTGTAGGCTAAGATTTTATAATTCAACACTAAATATACCTCTAAATACACCTTTGCCAAGGAATAGATTTATTTTATATTTCTATTTGTCTGATAAAATAGAAACATGGCAATTTACCAGGTGGAACAGGCATTTTCTTGGTACTAAATTCCAAAAGGAATGTATTATGTGGATCTCTGTATAAGGGACTTTGAGCAATTTCTTTCTGAAATATCATTTGTTTCCATGGGTTTATAGAAACACTGAGCAAAGATTTCAAGCCTATATTCTTTGGCAAGGGCCTGGAGAACAGAGCTTCTGCTGCTGATGAAGGGACATTCTAATTCATCAGGCACCAAACACATAGGAAGCAAAGCTAACATTTCTTTGTGAAGGCTTGAGGAGCCCATCTCAAAGAGATTCTTTTTTTATTTTATTTTTTATTTTTGTTTAAATTATTGAAAATGTTCCTTTTTCTCCCCAATGACCTAAGATTTTTGAATGCTTTTTCTGCATCTATTAATGTGATCATATGATTTTTGTCCTTCATTTTGTTTATGTGATGTATCACATTTATTGATTTGCGGATGTTATACTAGCCTTTCATCCCCGGAATAAATCCCAATTGGTCATGGTGCATGATCTTTTTAATGTATTGCTGGATACGGTTTGTTAGTATTTTAGTGAGGATTTTAGTATCTATGTGTTAATGGCCTATAATTTTCTTTCTTTATAGTGTTTTTATCTAGTTTTGGGATAAGAATGATGATGGCTTCATAAAAAGAGTTTGGGAGTTTTCCCTCCTCTTGAATTTTTTGGAATAGTTTGAATAGAGTAGGTGTTAATTCTCTTTGAATGTTTGGTAAAACTCACCTGTAAATCCACCTGGTCCAGGGCTTTTGTTTGCTGGGAGTTTTTTGATTACTGCTTCAATTTCATTAGTTGTTATCAGCCTATTCAGGTTTTCTGCCTCTTCTTGATTCAGATTTGGAAGGTTGTATGCTTCTAGGAATTTATCCACTTCATCCAAGTTGTCCAGTTAGTTGGCATGTATTTTCTTACAGTCCTCTGTATTTCTGTTGGGTCGGTTGTTATATCACATCTTTCATTTCTGATTTTATTTATTTGGGTCCTCTCTCTTTGTTTCTTGGTGAGTCTTGATAAAGGTGGGTCAATCTTATCTTTTCAAAGAACCAGCTCTAGTTTCATTGATTTTTTGTATTGTTTTTTTAGTCTCTATGTCATTAATTTTTGCTTTGATCTTTATTATTTCCTTCCTTCTACTTCCTCAGAGCTTTTCTTGTTCTCATTCCAGTTCTTTTAGTTGTTGTGTTAGATGGTTCATTAGATCCTGTTCTTGTTTCTTGAGATAGGCCTGTAATGCTATGAACCTTCCTTTCAAAACTGTTTTCACTGTGTCCCATAGATTTTGGGTTGTTCATTTTTGTTTCTTTCCGTGAAGTGTTTGATTTTTTCCTTGATCTCATTGGTAACCCATTCATTGTTTAATACTATGCTATGTAGCTTCCATGTGTTTGAATATTTTTGAGTTTTTTTATAGTGGTTGATTTCTAGTTACATGGCATTGTGATCCAAGAAGATGCTGGATATGATTTCAATCTCCTTGTATTTGTAGCGATTGGCCTTGTGCCCTAGCATGTGATCTATTTTTAAGAATGTTCCACATGCACTTGAGGAGAATGTGTATTCTGATGCTTTGGGATGAAATGTTTTGTAAATGTCAATTAAATCCATTAGGTCTAGTGAGTCATTTAAGGTCTGTGTTTTCCTGTTGATTTTTTTGTCTTAATGATCTGACCAATGTTGACAGTGGGGTGTTAAAGTCCCCCATTATGATTGTGTTGCTGTCAATCTCCCCCTCAAAGTCCACCAAGAAATTTTTTATGTATTTAGATGCTCCTATATTGGGTGCATAAATGTTTATGAGGGTTATTTCCTCCTGTTGGATTTATCCCTTTAGTATTATGTAGTGACCATCTTTGTCTCTTGTTATGGTCTTTATTTTGAAGTCTATTTTGTCAGAGATAAGAATTGCTACTCCAGATTTGTTTTCCTTTCTATT
The DNA here is from genome assembly GCF_964146895.1 of Miniopterus schreibersii. Lineage (NCBI taxonomy): Eukaryota > Metazoa > Chordata > Mammalia > Chiroptera > Miniopteridae > Miniopterus > Miniopterus schreibersii. Next base: position 110,740,709 of record NC_138101.1, on the reverse strand, counting down.
TGCATGAAATATTTTTTTCCATCCCTTCACTTTCAGCCTGTGTGGATCTTTTGCTCTTAGGTGGGTCTCTTGTAGACAACATATATTTGGGTCCTGTTTTCTTATGCATTCAGCTATCTATGTCTCTTGATTGGACCATTTGTTCCATTTACATTTAAAGTTACTATTGATATAAACTTATTTAATTCCATTTTCCCCTTTATGCTGATGTACCTTTCTCTCACTATTCTTTTTCTTAGAGCAGTTCTTCTAGCATTTTTTGTAATGCTGGTTTGGTGGTACTGAACTCTTTTAGCCTTTTTTTTTTGTCTGGGAAACACTTTATTTCACCTTCAATTTTAAATGATAGCTTTGCTGGATAAAGCAATCTTGGTTGCATGTTCTTGCTTTTCCTTACTTTGAGAACTTCATCCCACTCCCTTCTGGCCTAAAGAGTGTCTGTTAAAAATCAGCTGTCAGTCTTATGGGGGCTCCCTTGTAGGTCACTGCTAGTGTCTCTTGCAGCCCCTAATATTTTCTCTTTGTTCTTTACATTTGCCATTTTACTTATGATGTGTCTTGGAGTGGATGTCTTTGGGTCCCTCTTGTTTGTAACCCTTTGTGCTTCCTGAACTTGTGTGGCCTTCTCCCTTGCCAGCATACAGAAGTTTTCTGTCATTATTTCCTCCACCAAGTTCTCTATCTCTTGTTCTCTTTCCTCCCCCTCTGGCACTCCTATAATGCAAATGTTGTTTCGCTTCATGTTGTCCCAAAACTCCCTTAGATTGTCCTGCTTTTTAAGTGTTTTTTCTTTTTGAAGTTCTTATTGATTTTTTTTACCTTATCTTCTAAGTCACTTATTCTATCCTCTGCTTCATTGAGCCTGCTTTTAATTCCTTCCAGTGCATTCTTGATATCAGATACAGCATTCTTTATCTGTCTAATTTCTGTTTATGTTATATATCTCTTTTTACATGTTTTCACTAAGGACTCGATCTTATGATCTAGTGTCTTGTTAAGTTCCTTTAGCATCTTCATAATCAATACTCTGAACTCTGTTTGTGATAATTTACTTAACTCCATCTCATCGAAGTCTTTTTCTAGCAATTTTTCCTTATCTTTAATTTGGGGATTATTTCTTTATCTCCCCATTTTTGTAGTTCTTATTGTTTGCATCCATTTATTAGGTATATTTTCTGTCTCCCAGTCTTGTGGGGAGGGATTTCATATTGTGAGACCAATGGAGCCCAGAGGTGTGTTTTCCTTATACTTCTGAGTTCTTTGCTCTAAGTGTGTCCCTTCATGGGTTCTTTCGGTTCTCCTGTTGTGGTTGGGTCTAGAGTGTTGTTGACTAGTCCTTGGGAAGACTCTCCTCTCAGGTTAGCTGACTGTATGTCTCAGCCCCAACCTCATTGTGTAAGCTGTTGTACGGGGTGCTGGCAAGGCAGGACAATACACAATTAAACTTCCAGGAAACAACGGGTATGTTATAAAATATTTTAACAGTCACAATGAAAACAACCCAAGTGAAAATAGAACTGGACGAATGAAGGGAGGACACAAATTATAGAGTAAAATAATAGTTTAAAAAAAGGAAAGAGAAAGAAAACTAAAGCTCAGAGAGAGAGAAGTATATTTTTGTTAAAAGTGATTAAAATTTAGAAAATAATAATAAACTAAAATGTAAAAAATAGAGAAGCTTACTGGGAGACAATAGAGGCAGAGAAAAGTTTCTGAAAGAAGGGCCAGCAAACAGTTAAGGGACAGAATAGTAATAGGATAATAGTTGAAAATGAAAAACTAAAAATACATTAAAGAGAATAAGAGAACAAACAAACTAACAATTGAACAAAAGGACAGAAAGACAGGAGGGAGAAATATGAAAAAAGGAAAAGAAGAAGAAAAAAAGAGCAAAAAAGCAAAAAAAAAAAAGCATTCCAGTGGATTGAGAGGATAGGGAGAGAGAGAGCCTGGGCAGGGAGGGAGTCCAATAAGAGATTTGGGGGAAGCTCTAAAGAAAAGCAGTAAACTTTTTGGTTATAATGATAAAGTCCCAGCCATTAAGCAGGAATATCAAGAAAGTCTTGATATTAGAAGCAAGGATAAAACAAAACAAAGCAAAGAAACAAAACAAAACAGAGAAACAAAACAAAAAACAAGTTACACAAAACAAAATTCTTTAAAAAATAAAGTAAAATAAGAAAAAAATAATTAAAAATTTAAAAAAATTTTTAAAAATTATTATAAAATTTAAAAAGAAAAAACAAATAATTTTCCCCTCTTTTTTCTTCCTAAGGGAGAAAGAAAAACAAACAAACAAGAAAACAAAAAAAAGTCAATCAGGTGAGTTTCTTCTGAGTAGCTTATGTTGTCTGCAGCTCACTGTTCTGTGTGGTGATTTTCATTCTCCTGGGAGGTACTTGTGTATCAGCCAATGGGAGGAGCCGTCTAGGTTTGGTTCTGGTGTCCTTAGGTGGATGGTTGATCTGAGGCTCCTCGGTGGACCACCTCCTCTTGTCAGCTATTTTGCATCTTTGTAGTTGCCTGGTCTTACTCCAGAGTCTTCTGTGGAGTCTTTAGGGTACAGGATGGCTAGTGTAGCTCAGGCTATCACTCCCCTTATATAGAGGTTTCACTATCAGGCACTCACTGTGAGGGAGCCAGTATCTGCTTCACATCCAGCTCATCAGTCCCTACCCTATCTTCTGATTCTAGTTCCCCATACAATGGTCTGTTGCAGTTTCAGATTGATTTCAGCCTGTTGCCTTTTTTGTACGGGCCGTTTTAATAGCCTGGGGTCAGTGGGTTCAATTAAAGAACATTTCAGTGAGCTCTTTGCCTGCTCAGCCCCCAGCAGGGGTTTTCAGAATTTCCTCCAGTTCCCAAACAACAGTCCCTGAGAGTCTTATTCTTGTAATGCCAACCTGTAAGCTGTGTCCCTTCCCCCTTAGGACTGTGCCCTGTGGGTGTGTCTGGGGCCTTGGTGATCTGGACCAGGCCCTTTCCTGTTTGGGGTGTGTCCCAGGCTGCAGGAGAAGCTGGTTGGCTCTACCCCACCCTTCCCTGCTCCAGTTCGCTGGTCACAGCAGGCCTGACCCTCAAACAGTCTACTGTGCAGACAATCCCAGCTTCTGCTGGTTTGTCCACTCAGTGCATGCTGGGAAGGTGAGAGCCAGTTCAGCAATCAGAATTCAAAAATGCAGAAAGCAACACATAGGCAGAGAGTTTGCCCTGTAAGGTCCAGCTGCCTGGGCATCTAAGATCCCAGCAGGAGGGGACCTAAAGTTAGCTCCATGCAGCTGCCTGCACCGTTGATCTCAGCAAAGCTGGGGCCGCTCCACACACCACCATGGCCCCCCTCAGGGCTGTTCCAAAATCCAAGACTCTCTGCAGCGGGAGCTCAGTGGAGGACTCTCCTCTTTTTCCCCGAACCATGCAGATCAAATGCTTTCTAGGGCTCAACCCAATGCCTTATAGAGAAGCAGAGAGTCTCTGTGTGTGGCTGCTTAGTCTCAACCTTTGGTACCTTACTACTTGGGTGCCACACACTTTGGGACAGCCTTTCCTATGGTCAGCACCCTGACCATTAGATGCAAGTCATGTCCTCTTTTAGAAGCTTTTTTTCACTAGGAAGGAGCCCTCAGCCATTAGAAGCTTTGTTTCCTAGGAAGGAACTGTCCTCTCCTCGTAGAGTCACCGCACCCTTGGGTCTCTCTGCCCTGCACACGGGGTTCTCCTTTTCCTCTCCACTGCTTGGGGTGTGAGATCCCTGCTTTTGGATGTCAGTTGACACTCCCAAAGGGAGGGAGCTTTGAAGCCTCTAAGCACAGGCTTCAAGGGGGACTCCCCCTTTCTACAACTGCCCCCTTACCAGACTCTATGATGTTTCTTCAGTTCTCCCTACTCGCACTATGTCCACTCAGGTATGTTTCTCTGGTTTTTCCGAGCTGGTTACATAGTATTTTAGGAGTAAATCGAATCTGTGGCTGGGAGTGGGGGCACTCTGCTGTTTCTCATAGTTTTGCCATCTTCCCTCCTCTCAAAGAAATTCGTTTCTCACCAAATGTGGAACTGGACTGGGGCCACACTTTCCTGAAGTAATAGTTTTGGATCTTCCTCTTTGGTTCAACCTCTACTATTCCATGCCTTAGAGCATGGAAGAGATTACTGAGGCTTGAAAAATGTCAAGGGCGATATATAGCCAATTGTACAGCCTGAACATGGAAGAACCTTGCCATGATTCCTGTGGAAACAATTAATCTTAAGTACTCCTGGCTCCCTACATGGAAATTAACCACACAATGTTCTACAAAGGAACTAAATTAGCCTCTAGGGTGGAGTTATTCAATATCTTTAATTTGAACAATGCATATGGTATGTCCCAAATCAAGAATTTTGATTCCAGGATTATATTTGTTGACTTATCCTTTTTTATGGTAATTAGATGTCAGATTCATTTTTTTCTTGAGGCTATTTCATGTTCACAGTATTAAAAAGACCTTTAACTCATCTAAAAACTTAAATTATTTAGACATAGAGGAAGATAAAGATGGCAGCAGACTAAGTGGAAGTTACACTCACACTCTCTGGGACCAAACTGGAATTACAACTGAAATATAGGAAAACCATCCTGAATAATCATTTGCAACTGAAGACGAGCTGTAGAGCACCTCATAACCAAGGAGGAAAAGTAGAGACTACATAGAGACTGTTAGGAAGTGCAGAGTCATGAGAAGTCTGGCTGGGATCCCACACACAGCAGCTGAAGGTCTGGAGGGATATCTCAGCTGTGGGGGATTCCCACTGAGGACTCGACTCTGGGGCCTAAACCCCAGGCTGGGCTTCCCAGCCAAGAACACCAGAACTGAGAAAGGTGCCCACATAACATATGGTTGTCAAAAGCAGCCGGGTTTCTGTCTGCCAGGGAGAGACAGCTGGAAATGCAGACAGCCTCTTAAAGAGCCAACACACAAAGTTATGTGCGCAGCCACTCACCTTAGGCTCCAGCAGAGGGAGGGCAGATTGGGTTGGAGCTCTGTCAGGAAATCTAGGGTTGTAGGCTCTAGAGATAGAGCTCAGGGGGCACTCCTGGATTCCTGTGCTGAGTCATTCCCCCATACTGCAGAAGCAGACATTTACCTTCAAAGCAGCTTTTGCCCAAAGGGAAAGAAAGTACACCACCTTGCTTGAAAACCTCTTGCCCTACCTTGTGGAGTTTCTACAGCCTGAGGTTCACTAAGAGATTCAGATTAATCAGCTTGAAGGCAGAGGCAGACTTCAGAGTGCTTTGAGTCTGCCTGATCTGCTTCTGGACCCGGGCCTTGGAAAAGCAGACTTTGGTATTGATCTTGGTCCTGTCCAAATGCACCCAGCCCCAACAGAGGGGACCCTAAGGCCATGGGTTGTTGATAGTGCCAAACAGGGTACTCAAGGCCAGTCACAAACAGTGTCTGACATTGGCCTGCACCAGAGACTTTCCAAAAAGACTGAGAGTCCTAGAAGATTGATCTCATACATAGAAGCAAACCCAAGTAGGCAGCCAAAATGGGAGACAAAAAATAAGCCCCAAATGAAAGAATAAGTAAAGTCTTCAGAAAAAGGGCTCAATAAAATGCAGATAAACAATCTATCAGATAAAGAGCTCAGAATACTGATTGTAAGAATGCTCAAGAGCATAAAAAAGATATGGAAACAATGAAGGAAATTAAGAATGACATAGCAGAAATAAAGAATACATTGGAAAGAACAAACAGCAGATTAGAGGAAGCTGAGGATTGGATCATTGAATTAGAAGACAGGGTAGAAAAAAATCACTCAACTCAAAAAGAAAACAATTAAAAAACTGGAGGACAATATAAGGGAGCTATGGGACAACATGAAATATAATGATATTTGCATCATAGGAGTGCAAGAAGAGGTCAAAAGTAAGCAAGGGTTAGAGAACCTGTTTGAAGAAATAATGGCAGAAAACTTCCCTAACCTGGTGATGAAAATAGTCACACAAGTTCAGGAGGCACAGAGAGTCCCAAGCAAGAAGAATCCAAAGAGGCCCATGCCCAGACACATCAAAATTAAAATGCCAAAAATTCAAGACAAAGAGAGAATCTTAAAGGCAGCAAGAGAAAAGCAATCTGTTACCGACAAAGGAGCCCCTATAAGGCTGTCAGCTGACTTCTCATCAAAACCTCGACAGGCCAGAAGGGAATGGCATGAAGTATTCAAGGTAATGCAAAACAAGGATCTGAAACCAAAACTACTCTATCCAGCAAGGATATCATTCAAAATAGATGGTGAAGTAAAGAGCTTCCCAGACCAAAAAAATAACCCAAAAAGGCTAAAGGCGTTTATCTCCACCAAACCAGCATTGCAGGAAATGTTAAAGGGGCTGCTATAATAAGAAGAAATAGAGAGAGAAACAAAGACATACAGAATTAAAACGGCAATAAATAAGGACCTATCAATAATAACCTTAAGGACTTTATTGGAGAGATCAACAGCAATACAGTCATAGTCGGGGACTTGAACACCCCTCTGACTTCAGTGGACAGATCTTTCAGAGAAAAAGTCAACACTAAATGGCACACTAGATCAGATTGATTTAATTGATATTTACAGAGCATTTCTTTCCAAAGCTGCAAAATACACATTCCTCTCAAGTGCACATGGGTCATTCTCAAAGATAGACTACATGTTAGAACACAAAACCATTCTCTATAAGTCCAAGAAGTTTGATATCATATCAAGCATCCCATGACAAGGGCATGAAATTAGAAATTAACTATAGTAAAATCACTCAAAAACACTCAAACACATGGATGCTAAATAGTATATTTAACTAAATAGTATATTTATTAAACAATGAATGGGTTACCAATAAGATCAAGAAAGAAATGAAAAACATCCTGTAAACAAATGAAAATGAACACACAGCAATCCAAAATCTATGGGACACAGTGAAAGCAGTCCTAAGAGGGAAGTTCATAGCACTGCAGGCCTACCTCAAAAAGCAAGAAAAATTTTTAGTAAACTATCTAATTCTGCAACTTAAAGAATTAGAAATCTTCCCTGTGAAGCAGTTTGGACCAGGGCTTTTGTTTGTTGGGAGTTTTTTTATTACTGCTTTGACTTCATCCATTGTTATTTGCCTATTTAGGTTTTCTGATTCTTCCTGATTCAGTTTTACATTATCTCAGTCACCTGTGGAATCTAATAAACAAAATAGACTGAGGAACAAAATAGATCCAGAGACATAGAAGCATGAAACAGACTGATGAATCCCAGTGGGAAGGTGGGGGTGGGTGAGTGGGTGGGAAGAGATTAATTAAGGAACTCATATTCATGTACGCATGACCCATGGACACAGACAATAGTGTGGTGAAGGCCTGGTTGGGGCAGATGTGGGGTGGAGGGGGTCAACGGGGAAAAAAGGGGGGGGGGAAATCTGTAATACTTTCAACAACAAAGATAAATTTAAAAGAAAATTTAGACATAGAGAAATAAGGGGGCTAAAAAACAGTCTCATCTCATTCCCTTTGGTATTAAAATTTGATCTGTGACAAAATTATTCTTGCCCTCTCAAACTGTTAGTAGCATATTATGACCAAGGCTTTGAAGGAACATCAATAACTGAAAATCTACACCAGGATCACACAATTTAACCCATGGACAACTTCTCTGAAATCAGAAGGTTATAATAGATTAGTTAACATGATGACTTAGCTTATCTGTTCAGGTGGTAGTGATGGTGGTGATAGAAAATGAAACATAGGACACACTAGGTGTTAGTGGAAGCATTCTGCTTCCATATTTTACATGTAAAATAGAAATATTAACATGTATCACTCTTGTAAAACACTTCTGTTAGTAGGAGCTTTCACATACATCAATGCTTTGGTTTTTCACAACAATCTTGCTTTTACATATAATGGAACTGAGATGACACTGAGAAGTCAAGTGATAAATTCATGATCACATGGAAAATATGTAGCAAATATGATATTTGGACTTGGTTTTCTGACTTCAACTCTAATCTTTCTATCTCATCTAAATAAATTCATTTTAAAAAAAAGCTAATACAGAGTTTGGATCAATTTAAAAGTAAATTGATAGAAATTATATACCTAAATGTTAAATTATGAATCATTGTACAATATTTTCAAATTATAGCATTAGCACAAGTTCAGATTAAACAGAATGAGGAATATAATTGTTTAAATGTCTTACTGAGTAAAATAAATGGAATTAGGTATTGTTTGATTTTGTGATGGAAGAAAATATTTTTAAGATGCTTTTAAGTCCTTAGAAACAATGAAAAGCTATAGAGGACAGTACAAATTGATCGTGAGGATGTAAAGTACTGCATAAGGAATATATAGTCAATAATGCTGTAATAACTGTATATGGCACCAGGTGGGTATCAGAAATATTGGGAAGGACACTTTTTAAAATATGTGATTATCTAACCACTATGCTGTACACCTGAAACTAATAAAAAATAATATTGATTTTGAACTGTAATTAAAAAATGAAGTTAAAAAGAAAACAATGCAGGACTTCTGCTCAATTACAATGGCTGTGCAGTTTTTTCTGCTACAGCAAGCAGTACCAAATGATGTGACCCCCAGCAATGTGTGCACAGTGGTGTGGTGGCCATAAAAAACATTAAAATAAGTCACTTTGGTGGTCTTATAGTTTAGATTCTTTGTGCTAACCATTCCAACAACTATGGGAAGGCTTAATGATATCACTGAACTTTAACAACCAGCAAAGCTGAGCCCCCAATGGACAAAATATTCTGTTTCTGAAGATGTGTCTAGACACTGCTGTAAAAATGTGTGGTTTACAGAACAAAACTTCCACCCTCTTACCAGAGACTTCCCCTTCCATCTTTAGACTTCATTTGTATATCATCTGTGTTCTCAGCTGGCGTCAAAACCGCTTGTCTTTTGTCTTTCGGTATTGTTGATTCACTCTTAGCATGACAGGACCATTTTCCTTCCTCTTCCTCGATTGCCCTAATCTGTCACTATTTCAGTAACTACAAACAACAGACTTTTTATACCTTAATTCATAAATAAATAAACACTTCTTTTGAACTTCCTTAAATTTAAATGTGTTTTCATTTTCAAACAATCTGGCATCTCCATCATTTAGATATGTAAAACTATGAAACTAGCAATTGATTTTGGTCTTTAGGAGTACTAGTGGTCTAGAAACACTGAGTTTATGCCAACAAAAGCAAATGAAAACCTTCATGTAGACATAACAAATAAGAAAGTTCCAAAGTGTTATTTGTGGTAGCTAAATGAGATTATGTGCAACTTGTTCCTGAGGGTGTCCATCAAATTCCTAGCTTGTTTAAAGAATTTTGAAGAGTGTAATTATATTTCCTTAAATATTTATTTGAATATAATAATTGTCCAATAAAAAACTAAAAATTAAGTTATGATATGGTTGGTTATAAAAATATTGATATTTACTGGTAAATATCCTTTTTATTAATTGTGAATACATGAAAAATCTGAGTGCTTACCAGATACAAAGCATTGTACCAGATTCTACAAGGAAGAAATGACAGTTACTTCTTTCAAAGAGCATATAAACTAGTTAAAGAGAAGACATTTACCCCAAACCAATTTTTTTTTTTACTGTAACAGCCAGCCTCCTTGACACTGTATGACTTTTGTAGGTCATAAAAGGCATTGCAGTTTCTGCCATGACCTCTTGGATTGTTCACTCTGCAGGGAGCCAGCCTTCTGCTGAAAGAACATTCTAAGAACCCTCTGGGGAGACCCATGTGAAAAGTACTAAGGCTCCCTGTCAAAAGTCAGCACTAACTTGCCAGCCAAATAAATGAGCCACATCAGAAATGGATCAGCCAGCCCTAGTAGAGTCTTTAGATCCCTGTGACCCTGGCCAATACCTTATATAACTTTCAGGGACACCCAGAACCAAAACCTTCAGATGGGCTGCTTCTGAAATCCTGGCCTATAGAAACTGTGACAGGCAATTAATGATTATTATTATTTTTAGAAAGCATGATTTTTAAAAATTTTACTTTATTGTTGAGAGTCTTACAGATACCCCCATCTTTCACCCCACTAACCCCCTCCACACCATCCCCGCCCCTCAAGAGGCCTTCACCACACTATTGTTTGTGTCCAGGGTTATGCATAAATGCATAGAAGTTCTTTGGTTAATCTCCCCCCGCCCACCCCCCACCCCCACCTTTCCAGTGATATTTGTCAGTCTGTTCCATGCTTCTGTGTCTCTGAATCAAATTTGTTTATCAGTTTATTTTGTTCATTAGATTCAGCATATAAGTGAGATGATGTGATATTTGCTTTTCTCTGACTGGCTTATTTTGCTTAGCATAATTCTCTCCAGGTCCCTCCATGATGTCTCAAGGGGTAAGAGATTCTTCTTTTTTTATAGCTGCATAGTCTTCCAAGGTATAAATGTACCACATCTTTTTTATTCACTCATTACTAAAGGACAATTGGACTGTTTCCAGATTTTTTTTTTTTAATATATCTTTATTGATTTCAGAGAGAGGAAAGGAGAGGGAGAGAGAGAGATAGAAACATTAATGATGAGAGAGTCATTGATCAAGCCCACAACCTGGGCATGTGCCCTGACCAGGAATCGAACCCTGATCATCTGGATCCTAGGTCGATGCTCAACCACTGAGCCACGCCTGGCCAGGCTGTTTCCAGATCTTAGCTATTGTAGATAGCACTGCTATGAACATAGGGGTGCATATATTCTTTCTGATTAGTGTTTTGGGATTTTTAAGATATATTCCTAGAAGTGGGATCGCTAGGTTAAATGGCAGTTCTATGTTTAATATTTTGAGGAACCTCAATACTGTTTTCCATAGTGGCTGCACCAGTCTGCATTCTCACTAACAGTGTACTAGGATTCCCCTTTCTCCACATCCTCGCCAGCATTTGTCATTTGTTGATTTGTTGATGGTAGCCATTCTGACAGGAGTGAGATGATATCTCATTGTGGTTTTAATTTGAATCTCCCTGATGATTGAGCATATTTTTAAATATTTTAAACATTGAGCATATTTTTAAATGTCTCTTGGTCATCTGTATGTCTACTTTGGAAAAGTGTCTATTTAGGTCCATTGCCCATTTTTAATTGGATTGTCTTCCTTTTATTAAGTTGTATGAGTTACTTATATATTTTGGAAATTAACCCCTTATCAGATGTATCATTGGCAAATATGTTCTCCCACACAGTGGGATCCCTTTTCATATTGTAGATGGTTTCTTTTGCTGTGCAGAAGCTTTTTATTTTGTTGCAGTCCCATTTGTTTATTTTCTCCTTTGTTTCTCATGCCCTAGGAGATGGGTTGGCAAACATATTGTTATATGTTTGAGATTTTTCTGCCTATGGTTTCTTCTAGGATTTTTATGGTTTCACAACAATGGATTTAAACCTTTTATCTATTTTGAGTTTATTCTTGTGTATGGTGTAAGTTGGTGGTCTAGTTAATTTTTTTTGCATGTACCTGTACAATTTTCCCAACAACAATTATTGAAGAGACTGTCTTTACTCCATTGTATGCTCTTGCCTCCTTTGTCAAATATTAATAGAGTGTAATGGCTTGGGTCAATTTCAGGGCTCTCTGTTGTGTTCCATTGATCTAAATGCCTGTTCTTGTGCCAGTACCAGGATGTTTTTATTACAGTGGCTTTGTAGTATAACTTGATCTGTGGCATTATGTAGGAAAAGGCCAGCAAACAACAAACAAACTCTGAAGGAGTTGGGTAGCAAGCGTCCTAGAATCGCAGAAATCCCCTTGAAAATGAGGGAAACATTTCTGACAGGAACTGAAAACAGATCCTTATCTATCTGGGAAGCTTGCCCCCAGTAGAGTCAGGACCTTAAGAAAAAATGTAAAGCATTAGCATAAAACAAAGCCATTTGTTCATGTGCATTTTATAGTTTCTACTGATCACTATCTTTCACACCTGCCTTTCTGTGGCTTACAATAAAATTCACTGGATGGTAAGGAGGGTTGTTGCAGCGCCTCCAGAGCCTCAAGCCTCTGCATCTCCACCTAAATTCTACATTCTCTGTGTCTCGAGTTTTCTTTGCGTCCAGCGAGCACAACAGCATTGCAATCACTCTAACTTTGACCTTGTTTCTCAAGGTTGCCGTCACTATTCAGGGTTGTCTTTGGTTCCGTATAAATATTTGGAGTATTTGCCAGGCTGGGTGTGGCTTAGCGGTTGATCATTGACCTAGGATCCAGGCGATGGGGGCTTGATTCCCAGTCAGGGCACATGCCTGGGTTGCAGGCTTGATCCCCAATGACTCATCATTGATGTTTCTGTCTCTCTCTCTCCCTCTCCTTTCCTCTCTCTGAAATCAATAAAGATATATTAAATAAATAAATAAATAAATAAATAAATAAATAAATAAATAAGTTTTTGGAGTATTTGTTCTGGATCTGTGAAATATGCTGTTGGTATTTTAATAGGGGTTGCATTGAATCTATAGATTGCTTTGGGTAGTATGAACATTTGAGTGATATTAATTCTGCCAACCCATAAATATGGTATATTCTTCTACTATTTTTATCTTCCTCTATCTCTTTTTTTTAATGTCCTGTAGTTTTCTACAGGTCTTATACCTCCTTCGTTAAGTTTATTCTTAAGATTTTAATTTTTTGTTGCAATGGTAAATGGGATTGTTTTTTAGTTTCTCTTTCTGAGAGTTTATTATTGGTGTATAAAAAATGCTATTGATTTCTGGGTGTTAATTTTGTATCCTACTACATTGCCAAATTCATTTATTAAATCTAGTATTTTTTTTTTTGGTGGAGTCTTTAGAGTTTTCTATGTACAATATCACATCTTTTGCAAATAATGAGAGACTTTTGCTTCCTCCTTACCAATTTGGATGCCATTTATGTTTTGTTCTTTTCTGATCACTGTGGCTAGGACTTCCAGTACTATGTTGAATTAGAGTGATGAAAGTAGACATCCCTGTCTTGTTCCTGTTCTTAGGGTAAATGATTTTAGTTTTTGCCCATTGAGTATGATGTTGGCTGTAGGTTTGTCATACATGGCCTCTATTAAATGGTGATATGATTGTTCTGTTACCACTATGCTGACAGTTTTAATAAAAAAAGGGTGTTGGATTTTGTTGAATGATTTTTCTGTGTCTATTGATATGATCATGTGATTTTTGTCTTTCAATTTGTTTATGTGATGTATCACATTTATTGATTTGCAAATATTGAACCAACCATGCATCCCTAGAATAAATCCCACTTGGTCATGGTGAATGATCTTTTTAATATATTGCTGGATCTGATTTGCTAATATTTTGTTGAGGATTTTAGCATCTGTGTTCATAAAAGATATTCACCTATAATTATTTTCCTCTGTAGTGTCTTTAACTGGTTTTGCAATTAGAATAATGCTAGCCTTGTGAAAAGAGCTTGGAAGTGTTTCTTCTTGCTGGATTTTTTGGAATGGTTTGAAGAAGATAAGTCTTAGTTCTTCTCTGAATGTTTGTTAAAGCTCAGTTGTGAAGCCATCTGATCTAGGACTTTTGTTTGCTAGGAGTTTTTTTATATTACTACTTCAATTTCATCAGTTGTTATTGGACGATTCAGGTTTTCTGATTCTTCCTGATTCAGTTCTGGAAGATTGTATTTTTTTTAATTTGTCCATTTCATTCATGTTGTCCAGTTTATTGGCATATAGTTATTCATAGTTTTTTCTTAAAATCCTTGTATTTCTGTGGTGTCAGTTGTTACTTCACTTCTTTGGTTTTTTATTCTATTTATTTGTGTCTTTTCTCTTTCCTTCTTGATGAGCCTGGCTAAAGGTTCATCAATCCTGTTTATCTTTTCAAAGAACTAGCTCTTGGGTTCATTGATCTTTTGTATTTTTTTTTTTTTAATCCCTAGTCATTTATTTTTACTTTTAATTATTTCCTGCCTTCTAATTACTCTTGGCTTTTCTTGTTGCTGTATAATTCATTAAATTTTAGGGTTAGATAGTTTATTAAATTTTTTTCTTGTTTTTTTTGTTTTTGTTTTTTTTTTTTGAGGCTGGCCTGTAGTGCTATGAACTTCCATCTCAGGACTGATTTTGGTCTGTCCCATGTGTTTTGAGTTGTTGTGTGTTCATTTTCATGTGTTTCCAAGAAGTTTTTGATTTCTTCCTTGATCTCATTGTTTAAGAACATGTTATTTAGCTTCCATGTGTTTGAAGTTTTTTTTGGTGTTGTTACTGAGTTTGTTTTCTAATTTCATGGCATTGGAGTCTGTGAAGATACTTGATATGATTTCAATCTTCTTGAACTTGTGGAGACTTGTTTTGTGTCCTAACATGTGGCCTATCTTTGAGAATTTCTCATGAGCACTTGAGAAGAATGTATAGTCTGCTGTTTGGGGGTGAAATGTTTTGTAAATGTCAATTAAATCCATATGATCTAGTGTGTTATTTAGAGTCACTGTTTCTTTGTTGAATTTTGTCTAGAAGATCTATCCAATGAAGTCAGTGGGGTGTTAAAGTCCTCTACTATAACTCTATTGCTGTCATTTCTCCCTTAATCTTCGAGAAGATTTTTTAATATATTTGGGTGCTCCTATATATGTTTACCAGGGTTATATCATTTTCTTTGATTGATCCCTTTAGTATTATGCAGTGACCTTTCTTGTATGGTCTTCATTTTGAAGTTTATTTTGTCAGGTATGAGTATTGACACCCTAGCTTTTTTAAATTTCTGTTTGCATGGAAAAAACTTTTTCATCCCTTCACTTTCATCCTATATGAGTCTTTTGTTCTCAGGTGGGTCTCTTGTAGATAGCTTATGTATGTGTCATGTTTTCTTATCCATTCAGCTCCCCTATGCCTTTGGATTGGAATAGTTCATCTATTTAAATTTAAGGTTATTATTGATAGGAAATGCTTTATTGCCATTTTTTCTTTATGCTTATGTTTCTCTCTATATCTATTTCTTATTATTACAGCAGCCCCGTTAACATTTCTGGCAATGCTGGTTTGATGGTGATAAACTCGTTTAGCCTTTTTTTCTTTTTGGTCTGTGAAGCTCTTTATATCACCATCTATTTTGAATGAAAGCCCTGCTGGATAGAGTAGTCTTGGTTTCAGGTCCTTGCTTTTCATTACATTGAATACTTCATGTCTTCTTCATACAGTGGTCCTTTTAACATTTCTTGCAATGCTGGTTTGGTGATGATAAACTGCTGTAGTTTTATTTATTTTTTTTTGGTCTAAGAAGCTTTTTATTTCACTATCTATTCTGAATTTGGCCTTGCTGCATAGAGTATTCTTGGTTTCAGATCTTTGTTTTGCATTACTTTGAATACTCCATGCTATTCCCTTCTGGCCTGTAGAGATTCTGATGAGAAGTCAGCTGACAACCTTATGGAAGTTCCTTTGTAGGTAACAGACTACTTTTCTCTTGCTGCCTTTAAGATTCTCTTTTTGACTTGAATTTTTGGCATTTGAATTACAATGTGTCTTGGCATGGGCCCCTTTCAGTTCTACTTGCTTGGGACTCTCTGTGCCTCCTGAACTTGCGTGGCTTTTTCCTTCCTCAGGTTAGGGAAGTTTTATGCTTTCATTTTTTCAAACAGGTTCTCTATGCCTTGTTTACTTTCTTCTCCTTCTGATATTCTTATGATGAGGATATTACTACTTTTCATGTCCTACAGCTCCATTAAACTTCTGTTTTTTAATTGTTTTTTCTTTTTGGATCTCTGATTGAGTGATTTTTTTTCTACCCTGTCTTCTAATTTGCTGATCTGATCCTCAGTTTCCTTTAATCTGCTGTTTATTCCCTCCAATGTATTCTTTATTTCAGCTATGTCATTCTTTATTTCTGACTGGTCATTTTTCATAGTTTCTATATCTTTTCTCCTGTTGTTGAGCATCCTTATAATCATTACTCTGAACTCTATATCTGATAAATTGCTTATCTCCATTTCATATGTCTCTTCACCTCAAAAATTCTCTTATTCTTTTCTATGTTTTTTTTTTTTTTTTTGGTCTCCCCATTTTGGCTGCCTGTTTGGTGTCTTTCTATGTATTAGGTAGATGTGATACAACTCTCAGTATTTTGGAGGCTCTCTGGTGCAAGCCTATTTCAGATGCTGTTTGTGCTTGGCCCCAGGTACCCCATTTGGAGCTATCAGTCATCCACAGTTGTAGCTTCCTCTTCTGGGGCAGGGTGCATTTGGAAAGGACAAAGTTGTGCACCAAAGTTCTCTTTTCTTAGCCCTCCATCCAGAAGGAAATCAGGCAAACTCTCAAAGTATCCAAAGGTCCATCTCTGCCTGAAGGCTGATTGTTAGTCTCAGCTATTGAGCATGAGCTTGTAAAGCTCAGCAGGGTCTAAACTCTATACGGTGGGGCTGAGAGGGTTTCCAACTGGTACAGAAATTGCTTTCCCGCCAGGCAAAAGCTGCCTAAATTATAAAGGTCTGCCCCAGAAAGAGGTCCTCTGCCATATAGGGGCATGACTCAGCACAGAGATACAGATAACTGGATCTGAGCTCTATCTCCAGAGCCATAAACCCTGGATTCTCCTCACAAAGCTGTAGTCCACTCTGCCTTCCTTCTGCTGGAGCCCAAGCTGAGTGGCTGCTTTGTGTGTTTAAGAGGCTGCCTGAATTTCCAGCCATCTCAGTGCAGAGAGAAACTGCACTGCTTTTCACAGCCAGATGTCATGTGGGCAACTTTCTTATTCCTGGTCCTCTGGACAGGGGAGTTTAGCTTGGTGTTTAAACCCCAGAGTTCTCAGTGGGAACCCCTCACAGCTGAGATATCCCTCCAGACCTTCAGTTGCTGCCTGTGGGAGCCTGCCAGCCCTCTCTTGCCTCCACTCTTCCTACTAGTCTCTATTCAGTCTCCACTTTATGTCATTGATAATAAAGATTCTCTCCAGCTAGTCTTCAGTTTATTATTCAGGATATGTGTTTTTTTATATTTTAGTTCTAATTCCAGGTTGGTCCTGGGAGAGTGTCAGTGTAGCTTCCACTTAATATGCTGCCATCTTGGAATCTCCCTAGCAAGCATGTTTTGGGAGGAATTTAATTACCCAGCAATAGATAACTAATACATTGACCATTTATTGTGTGCTAGGTGCTATTCTTGGGGTCAAAGTGGTGATCAAGATGAACAATGTCTGATTCCCCCTACCTTGAGCTTATAATTTATTAAGGATATAGTCAATTAAAGAATAAACATGGGAGAGGATTCTGGGAAGATGGTAGTGTAGGAATCATCAGGAATCTGTCTTCCTACCTAAGTAACAGTTGCACTGGCAGAATCTGTCTGATGTAATCATTTTGGAACAGCAGTTGAAGCATTGCAACTTCCAGGGGGAAGACTTGGTTGGTAAATTGAGGTTAATTTCAATCAATTTCAGCTCTTAGCACAGTAGTAACTACTCAACCCTCATCACCAGCCACACAGCAGTCTTCTAAAAACAATCATCTTGCACACAGCTTATGGGAGCCAGAGTGGACAAAAAAGGACTTTGTCCTATAAATATTGAGAATCCATGCTCTGATTACTGATTGTTGCTTCTGATCACAGTGTTGTAGACAAAGAGGCTAGCAGCCATTGTTTTTATACCTCTCCTCATTCTTGCAAGTTTCTTTTCCTCAGGCTGCTGAAATGAATTCCAGGGAGATTTAATGGGCTGGTGACCTTTCCCTCCCCCTTCATTTTTTCCCCCTTTTGGCAATCAGGAATAAAGACTAAGACATTAGAAAACAACTGTGTATATGATGAAAATTAGAAAGTGACCATACATGCCTGGGGAAAGACTCCGAAAAGATCTGAGATTTTGTTTACACTTCAGCACAGAGACAGACTATGACAATAAAAGCTCCCAAACAATAATAGAACAACAACAAGCCCTAAGGAAGGGGGAGGATTTGATTTTCAGACTTACCATATTGTTAGATTCAAATGTTTAGTGTTTAACAGAAAAATCACAAGGTATACAAAGAAACAGAAAAGTATGGCTGGAAAAAAAAAATAAACAGAAACTGACTATGAAAGACTTAATGGCTGATCTACTAAATAAAAACTTTATACAACTGTCCTATAGGTTCTCAAAGAATTAAAGTCAAGGAAATGATGTGTGAACAAAATGAAAATATCAACAAACAGATAGAAAACCTTAAAAGGAGCCAAAAAAGAAATTCTGAAGCTAAAAGTGCAATAATCACTAGAGGGATTCAAAACCAGATTTGAACAAGCAGAAGAAAGAATCAGTAAACCTAAATATAAAACAATGGAAATTATTGAGTCTGAGGAACAGAAAGAAAAGATTGAAGATACATGATCAGAGCCTAAGGGACCCATAGCACACCATAAGCAAGCCAACATACACATTGTGGGAATCCCAGAAGAGAAGAGAGAAAGGCGAAGAGAGAATGGCTGAAATTTTTTCAAATTTTATGATACATAAATGTAAGGAACTAGGGAAAAAAGAACAAACTAAACCCAAAACTAGAAGGAAGGAAATAATAAAACTTAAGGCAGAGATAAACAAAATAGAGAATAGGAAACGTTAGAGAAAATTAATAAAACAAAAAATTGCTTCTTTAAAAAGACCAACAAAATAATCTTTAGCTACATGGACTCAAATTACTCCAATCAAAAATGTAAGTGGGAATATGGCTACTGATTCTATAGATTATAATGATTATAAGAAAATATTCCCAACAACTCCACGTATGCCAACAAATTGTATAACCTTGATGAAATGGACAAGCTCCTAGAAACATGAAATATACCAAGATTAAATCACACAAAAAATAGAAAATCTGAATAGACTTATAATTAGTAAGGAGATTAAATCAGTAATAATAATTAAAAAATCTCCTATTAAAGAAATGCCCAACCTAATAGCTTCACTGGTAAGTTCTACCAAACATTTTAAAAAGAATTAATACCAATTCTTCTCCAACTTTTGTAAAATATGAAGAGGAGGGAACACTTTCTAACTCATTTGATAAGACCAACATTACACTGATACCAAAGCCAAAGACACTACAAAACAAAACAAGACAAAACAACAGGAGCGCAGGATGAAGGGTACTTATAAATAAGAAGAAAAATAAGCAAGGCAGCAAGGTGGGAACTGCTCCCATACATGGGATGAGGTGAGTGAACCTGTGGGGCAGAAGTAGGGGAAGAAACATTAAGCCTCATAAGAGTCTTGTCTGCCTGGCTAAAAAGGCCAGATGTGATCTCTAGGCAACAGAAATCACTGGGGATTTTTAAATTGGCTTACCACTTTAATGGGTATTTATTAATAACCTACTATATGTCTGCCACTCTGCTAGGCATTTTGGGGGACCAAATTAATAACAAACCACCATTTGCCTTAGGGAATGTACATTCTCACATTTATGCACAAATAAATGATAAAGATCATCATATCTCTGACTAAAATGAGAGGGCAGCAATTACTCACTTAGAGGATCAATGTTGTCAATAATCATAGTAAAAGCTTATATTGTGCTTTTTCTGTGCTAAGGACTATTCCAGGACTTTGCATATATTAATTCAATAATACAACACTTACATGAAATGGGTAACATTAGTGTCCCTATATCAGAGGTGAAAAAACAGAGACATGAAAAGTTTAAGAAACCTGACCAATGAGTAGATGAAAGGATTAAATCCAGACAGTCTAGATCCAGGGACTGTGACTAAGCACTACCCTATTATGCCTCTCAAATAAGAGATTAGACTTACTGAGTCCTGAAATATACCAGCTCTTTCAGTTCTCATTAATTTGTAGTCAGTATAAATTGCTACTCACTATTCAGTTTGAAGGTGCAGGCCTAGTATCACCATTGCTGAGCTTGTTCCCTTGTTGGAACAGACAAAATGCTACTGTAATTATATGGACCACACTATAAGATGACTTAAACCTAAGCTACTTCTTTTAGTATTTGGTACACCCAAACTTCTGTAATTAATTTTTAAAAACAAAAGTATTGTAATGGCATTCACAGTGAAGTATCACTTATAGCATATATAGAATACACAGGATTTGTGGAAGAAGCATAGACCCAGAAGTCAGAGCCCTGAGCTATCATGTGAGCCTGGGAAAGTTGCCTTCCTAACCCTGTTCTGTATGGCAGGGTTCACATTATCTGCTCCCCCTCACTCTTCCCAGATGATTGATAAGATAACATGTTATATAACAATTAAAATCAAATTCTTTTGGTAACTGATCTGCTCCTTTTCACTCTATAATCAGTAGGAAGAGACTGTTTTGATGTTGGGAAAGCTTTGTGATTTAGGTCTGTTACATGTAATAATTCAGTCCCCTAGTTTTATGTTGAGCTATTAGGATTTTCTCAATAAAAGTTACTCCCTCTGCGTCCTGAACCCACCTATATTTCTCTTAATGAAGTCTGCATCCTGAGCTCCCTGTGCAGTTTGAAGAAGGTATTGCAGTCAGAACCAACCATGTGCTGATGATAAAAGCCTCCGGTAGCAATAAAAGTTGTCCTAAACAACCCTCCCCCCCCCCCCCCCCCCCCGAAATTCAAGAACTTGGGCTTGGCACTTATACCCTTGTATAAAGGATCCTTTGTGAAAAGAAAATCCCTTTTTCACAGGGTTTTTTGGAGGATTCAACAGCTATGTTTGAAGCACAATGTGTTGAGTAAACCTTAGCTACACATAAACCTTCATATGTTAGACAAATGTAAAATAGTATTACTTTTATTGGTTGTATCTCACAATTCTTTGAAGAAACCCAAAACTTCTAGGCTGAACTGAGAAAGTTCTAGAAAACCACAGTAGGACTTGCCTAGTCCACCAACTTGTTTTGAAAGCAGAAATACTGGAAATATTGCATTAAAACTCTGGCTGGCTGGATTTCAAGGCCTGTTTCTAGACCAGAGTGGCTTGGATCAGGTTAAATAAGATTCTGAGTGTTTGGGTGCAGAAGCAAAACCCAACTTCAGCAAACTGAGAAATGACTAACTGAAAAAAAATTAAATTATGGGATGGTTTAGGAACTATGGGCAAATGTCTATTAGCAATTAGGATGCAATTTTTAAGCTCATTTTTAGACAATGTCCAAAGGGCTAGTTTTTGTTTTCAGTTGTTCTTTTCTGAAGTGAAATTTCTGCTTGCTTAGGACCTGGCTGCAATAGTAATTAGAACAACTTAGTTTGGTCAGTTTCCTTTTGAAATGCTGCTTAAAAGTTATTAATGACATTGGCAATAACTAGTTTTTACTTTATAATAACTCTTACATATTCAAAAGTTATAATAATTCATGGATTAATAATAAATAATTATAATGTATTGCTTAAATAATTCTATGTAATTATTCTATGAATTAATGAATAATTATAATAGAATAATAATAATTACATGTAATTATAATTGCCTCATAAGAATTTCATTGGGTCCTTTTTATGTACCAGATAATGCTGAACACTGATAATAGAAGTGAACAAGATATAGGCCCTGTACTCAAGAAGCTTGCACTTTATTAGGAGGCAGACAAGTTGGCAGCCAATGGTGACCCAGTGTAATATGTGTGGTCTAGATGCCACTGAGTATTACTGCCCTCATTATGGGGAGGCCTTTCATTTAGCATCAGTGATGTGCCACCAACTGTTCAATGCATGTTCTCAATGCTGTTCCTAATCTTTGCTCTGTAACTCTGTGGGTATTTTTACATATGGGGAAACTGAGGCTCTGAGAAGTAAATGGAAACACTGGCATGTGGCTCCAAGTGTGTCTGTGTCCAACTTTCCCACTTGCCATGCTTTAAGTGTGCTCTTGTGTACCTGTGGCTTCCTCTTTTTCTGGAAACCATGAAAAAAACTGATCTGCCCACTTGGAAGACCCACAAAGGGCTTGGAAAGGGGTGTAGATTCCTCTTGCACAAAGTGATTCATTTGGGTGGGCAGGGGACAGTGGGGAGAGTTCCATTTATTCCTGGCAGGAGAAGCACCGGGTCCTCCAGATTCTGCTGCTCATGCAGGGGGCAGCTTGTGCATTAGCAGCCACCTCTGTCCTGCTCAGAGAGCTCACAGGAGAGTCACATGTTATACAGTCCCATGAATTATTAATGACTTGGACTTGAAAAGTAGTTTCAGAAGGTGAGCAAAATACTAAGTTAATTGAATACTGCTGCTCAGTCTTCCTCTCCCAATGTAGTTTTCAAAAAAATATGGCTGAAATATCAGCTGTCAGATGATGAATATTTTAAAGAGAATTCTATTATGCATCCAAGGTTCACTCTGCTCAATAATGAGAGTAATGAGAGCAGTTACCTTTAGGGAAAGGAAGTGAGATCACTCTTGCCACTTACTGGGGGCTGGTTTGACAGGCATCTGCTTCGAGCACAGGGCTATGGATGGAGAAATCACAGCTGCTTGTAGGAAAAACTCTACCTTACAATGATTGGGAGCTCTACCTGTGGCAGAGAGCTGGCTGAAAACTATTTTTATTCCCTTGGCTGATTATTGAGGTAGAATTCATCACCTGATGAATATTCAATGGATAAAGTGGAAAAAATAAAAGAACAGCTCTGCTCTCTTGCAATGCCTCTGTGGCCTAAACAGAAAGAAATAAAAAGACAAGAGAGGAAAGGGGCACATTCCCTTTCTCCTCAATATGAATGTTCTCCACAGATGCTGAGAGAGGGCCGACCCTGGAAAAGACAAAGCAAAGGAATATGTTTTCAAATTATTTCAAAGAAGTACACAGAGAGAAAAGAGTATAGCCTTGAAATTAAAAGTACATGAAAAGTGAACCAGAGAATCCACATTTTGTTGCTGCCTCTGATCCATATAGGCTGTTGGACTTTTTCCTTGAGTTTGGAATGGGGATTTGGGTATCAAAGAGAGAAAAGGAACCTCACTGTGCTGCTCCAGGGAAGGCAGCCTTGGCAGGGTCTGTCATATCAGCACACTGCTGCATTGCCTGGAGTTGTTAAATAGCGCATGATACATTTTTACAAAGGAGAAAAATAGAAAATGGTTCTTTCTCTATGGACTTCATTATGAAGTCAGTTTTGCTAGTTGTGCAGCTATTACTTGTCAAGCTACAATTGAAATACTTGATATTTTTGCCCATGCTATGCCAGCAGGATTTGAACAGTGTGACTGCAGAGTGACTTACCCAGTCCTAGATGAAAGGGTGAAGTAAGCACCATCTGCTTCTCTCATCATCCTGCCTATGCTCGTGCTCTTTCCTCACAGTGCCAGTTTTCTCCTCCCTTTAGCCTACTCACAGTGCATGGTTTACTGGTTGTCCCTAACCCATTCCTTGCTGTCACTACAGTTTCAGACTTTACCCAGTGATGGTTTGCTTATGACAGCAGTATTAAAAGGAACTGAGAAGTCTGGTACCCATTGTGGAAGAATATAGAACATTCTTGACAATAAAACCAAGCATGAATATTGTGCTCTCTAGATAATTGGTATTTATCAGGCATATTACAGTTTATTTAATCCTCACTGGAACCCACTTTCTTCATTTTACAAGTAAGGTAAATGGGATTCAGAGAGCTTAAGTGGTTTGACCCAAATCACACAGCTTTAAATAATGCAGTTGGGGATTGAAACTAGGCCAATGTAACCCCACAACCTGTCCTTTAGGAGAACAGGAACGCCAAGGAAATCGATTGGTTTTAGGGCTGAGGGACTCTTGCCAGGACTACTGAGGAGGTTAGAGATCCTTTCTGGATTGTTGTTTCCTGGTGTTGGGTGATCATAACCTGGCTCCAGGCAACTGTTTGTGGAATCTCAGGTGGCCAAGCACACGCATGGAACAGGAAAGGGGTAGTGCATGAGGAAGTTTAGCCTAAAACCCACACACACCCAGAAACAGAGTTGCAGTAGTGATGGTCAGGAGGCTTGGGCAGGTCCTGGCTTGTAAAAGGTAGGATAGAGATGCTGGGTGATGGAAAAAAAAAAGCACACAATTGGTCCCAAACTTCAAGTATGGCAATTTAATAATAGAAACATAGAGGTCTAGCTTTCACCTAAAATTACTTTATGCAGGTTTTTCAGCCCCATAAAAATTTTCTGGGTTTGTGAGACAGTAAAATAACTCCTAATGGAAAGGTTGAGTAACTCAACTGTGGAGAGCACCGCAAACTTTTCTGCCATCATGATCCCATCCTAACCAGTGCCTGCAGTGCAGCTTTCAGAAAGTGGAGCATTTCAGGCCATCTGAGTAGTAATTACCCATATTTACCCAGTAGTAGCCTCATGCAGGCAGCTCACATGTTTCATTTCCACTTGAGACAGAAAACAATTCTCAAAAGTAATTACTACTTATTCCACTTTCAGAAAAGGGAATTGAAACACTCAAATGTTGACTGAATTTCCAAAGACAGCACAGTGACTAAGTAGTGGAACAAGGATTTGAATTCAGACCCACTTCCAAACCTGCCCTTCTGTTAGTGTTTTGGTATCTTACCCCTGCCCAGCGATGCCACTCTGCAACATTCTTATCATTTAACCTACGTGTGAAAGTGGTACTGCCATGTCTAGCTCCCAGGGCAACTATCTACTGGTTAGATTTGTTTTCACCATAGTCAGGGTTCCCTTAGGCCCTCATTCAGGTGACTGACATATGTCAGCTGTTTACAGGTGACTCGGGTTTCCATGCCTAAAGACAGTTTTTCCTTTGAGTCCATCTACCATGCTTCCTGTCCCTGTGCCAGGGGCTTTCATCATTCTCACCTGGACACTCCAATGCTCCTCTTTTGGAGCAATGCTCCTCCTCTGCCCCAGCCACATCTTATCTAGTCCTAAAGGACACATCTAGTTCCACAAACCTGACACAAAGGATCTTGCCTGGAAATTAGGTCACTCATCTTCTCATGGGTTGAGGAAGGGGAAATGGCTCTTGGAGTCCAAAGAAGGGAGAGAGAAGAGAGAACACCAGATTGCTACCTCCAATTAACCTGCATTGGGACTTACCTAAGCCAACTTATCATTCTCAAGACAGAGGCCTGGTCAAGTATTGTTTGGTTTGAAATGTATTTAATTTGGGGGTGCTTTTAAGATAAAACTATAAGACTATGACTAGCAAATTATATACAGAGCCTGAGAAGAGGCCCATAAAAGTGAGGGGTCTTGAAGATGACATGTTATTAGAATTACAGCAAATCTGCCCCTCAGCATAAGTTTTAGCTTACTTTTGGTAAAAAGCCACCTAGATATGGGGTGATGGTGAAGGATGGCTACTCCTCACACATTTGCTGTCAGGTTAGAATTGAAATGTTTCTATACAGACATGCTTTAGTTTAATATTCATCCCAAGCAGGCATAGAACAGTTCATAAACCTGTTCTACAATTCCATGAAGCCCCACCTCTGGGACTTTTAGAGGTACCAACCACAAAGGGTCTGTCAAAGCAAGCCTTGCACTGAGCAGGGCCAGGCTTCACATGTGTCCCTTAGGTGCAGCTGTACAAGCAGCCTGCCAGTCTCTGCCCACTTCATGCAAGAATGGGATGTTTCTGAACAATTTTTAGTGAACCCACATACTTTGAATACCTTGAGTTTCACCAGTAAAGGAGAATTTCTAATATTTGTCAAGCTACTTACAAGTCATTAGTTTTACCAATGAAAACCCAATTTTGATACTCAGTATGCTCATTCACAAAATGTTAGTTTAAAACAATATTTTAAAATTTGTTTATTGTTATGTAAATTATAGTAAAATACACAGAATATAAAATTTACCATTTTAACTATTTTTAAGGGTATATAGTTCAGTGACATTAAGTACATTCACATTGCTGTGCAAATTTCATCACCATCTACCCTGGAACTCCTTTTATTCTGCAAAACTGAAAATCTGTATTCATTAAACACTACCTCTTTCTACTCTCTAGCAACCATCATTAAACTTTCTTTCTCTTTGAACTTGGCTTGGCTACTATAAGCATCTCATATAAGTGAAATCATACACTATTTACCCTTTTGTGACTGGTCTCTTTTATTCAGTATAATGTTCTCAACATTCATTCATGTTGTAGCTTGGGTCAGAATTTTCTTTCTTTTTAAGCTTAAATAATATTCCATTGTATGTATATGCCATGTTGTCCCATTCATCCTTGCACTGGACACTTGAGCTGCCTCTGCCTCTGCTACAGTGAACATGGGTGTGCAAATATCTCTTCAACACTCTACTGACAAATCTTTTGGATATATACCCAGAAGTGGGATTGCTGAATCATATGGTGATTTAATTTTAATTTTGTGAGAAATTGCCATACTGTTTCAAAAATGTCAGTTTTTAATGGCAATAATAATAGCAGAAGAACTCAGTGTGTGTCCCTTTCTAGGATAGTGCTTTCAAATTTGTCTGACCTGGCCATTCTAGAGAGCACATAGGAGCTGAGCATCCCTATACTGAAAACATAAACTCACTGCCTCTGACATAGCATCACAGTTCTATACTGCAGTGCTATCCTGTGATATCACAGCTGGTAACTCACAGCCAAGAGGCCTCCTGCATTCTCAAATGGGATAGGGAGCCCTTTGATGATACAGATCAAGTCTAATATTTCTTTACTTTTCTCTCTTGCCTTATGATAGCTACTCATTTAAAAGAAGCAGGGAGGTAAGAAAGAGCACTGACTCTGAAAATGAAGATCTTGGTTTAATGTATGATTTTGATTTAATATGTAACCCCAACCCTCTAATCAGTTTCTTCACAGCATGCTCTGTAAGCCTCAGCCCTTTCCCTTACTAGTCATTAACCTCCTGAGGCAGCCAGAAAAACTGCACCTTAAGAGGCACAAGGTATGGGTTTCTATTAAGTTAAAGACAACCCTTTCATCTGAGTTATGTTTCAGCTCTTGAGCCCTAAGGTAGAACAACCCTCTGGCTACTTTCCTATGAACCAGACAGAGGGACACTAGAACATACCTCAGAGCTGTACTCAATATCTGAAGAAATTATTTATAATTTTTTTTGTTAATCCTTGCTTGAAGATATTTTCCCCCCATTGATTTTAGAGAGAGTGGAAGGGAGGGGTGGGGAGAAAGAGGAGAGAAACATCGATGTGAGAGAGACCAGGGCTGGGGATCGAACCTGCAGCCTGGGTTTGTGCCCTTGACTGGGAATCAAACCCGAGACCCTTCAGTGCATGGGCTGACCCTTTCACCACTGAGCAACACCAGCCAAGTCTGAAGAAATGATTTAGTACCCTTACCTCACCTCCACCAATCAGTTCCCAACATGACCCTGAACCCTAATCCATGGTGTTTTGTGATTTTGCCCTATATAATCTGTAACCTACAAGCCATCAGGAAGTTCTGGCTTTTGAGCATTAGTTTCCTGTTCTCCTGGGTGACACCATTCATAATAAAACAGCCAATACTTTTCCACAGCAATTGTCTGTGTTTAGTGTTTGACTCTGCTAGTGCCAGGTGGACAATCTCTTTCTATTCTCTAACAACTTCTAGGTGGAAAGCCCATCTGCTTTTTGTGTTGTTTTCTTTCTCCAATTAGAGAATCTTGGGCAAATCCACCAGCCCTCATTCCTGAAACTACAAAAGTCTAATACTGACCTTAAAGGGATGCTGTGTGGTTCAAATGGGGTAGCACATCTAAAAGCACTTATTTATCTCTCATACATGGGTATTGTTATTCTGTGACTAGTGGTGTTATTAGGAAGGACAAGATGAGACTTCTTGTTCTTTATTTTTCCATTACAGTTTACATTCAATATAATTTTATATTAGTTTCAGTTGGATAGCATAGTGATTAAACATTTATATAATTTACAAAGTGTTCCCCTCTATAAGTCTAGTACCCACCTGGCCACCATACATAGTTATCATGAAATTATTGGCTGTATTCCCTGTGACTATTTTGTAACTACCAATTTTTACTTCTTAATCCCTTCATCTTTTTTACCCAGTCTTCCAAACTCCTTTCCTTGTGGCAACCATCAGTCAGTTCTCTATATCTATGAGTCTGGTTTTGTTTTCTTTATTTATTTTGTTCTTTAGATTTCACCTGTAAGTGAAATCATATGATATTTATCTTTCTCTGTCTGACTTATTTTACTCAGCATAATACCCTATTGGTGCATCCATGCTGTTGCAATGGTGAGATATTAATTTTTATGGCCAAGTAATATTTCTTTAAAAATTTTTAATTTTTCCTTTTTATTGAATTTATTGGGATGACACTGGTTAACAAAATTACACAGGTTTCAGGTGTACAATTCTACAACACATCATCTGTACATTGTCTTTATTGTGTGCTCACCACCCCAAGTCAAGTCTCTGTCTATCACTATTTATCTCTACTATACCCTCCTCCACCTCCCCCCCACCTTTCTTCCCCCTTGGCAATCACCACATTGTTGTCCATGTCAATGAGTTTTTTCTCTTTTTTCCTCAATCCCTCTACCTTCCCTTAGGCTCCTCCCACACTCCCACCAACAGTTCTCAGGCTGCTCTCTATCTATGAGATTGTTTCTATTTTGCTTATTAGTTCATTTTGTTCATTAGATTCCATGTATAAGTGAAATCGTATGGTACTTGTCTTTCTCTAACTGGCTTATTTCACTTAGTGTAAAAAACTGTGGTACATTTACACAATGGAATATTACTTGGCCATAAAAAGAAAGAAGTTTTACCCTGTGCAACAGCGTGGATGGAACAAGTAATATTTCATTGTATGTACGCACCATATCTTTATCCAATTGTCCATTGATGGGGACCTGGATTGCTTCCATAAGAGGAAACTTCTTAATCCATGATTTGCATCCAGATAGTACTGCCTTCCAGGCACCTGGGACCCATCCTTCCAAGTAACACAAAGTGGAGGACAGGCTGTTCCCAGGGCAGTTTAAAGCAAAAGCCCTCACCCTTTGTTCTTCCTTCTTTCTCAAGTCTGATCAGGTGGTTTGATTGGGGTGGGGAGGGGAGAAGAGAGGAAGGAAGCAGGGGCTAGGTGGAGTCCTCTTTTCTCTTTAGATTTTTCAGATGATTGATTAAACTGCCACCTCAGCCTGTCTCCGTCTCTTAATGCTTAACTGCTTCATCTTACTCTCCAATTAATGGTTCTAATCAGTGACTTAAGCCTGTGTTGGATCTAATGACAGAAACCTTAGTGCTTGGCCTTGCTTGGCAGGCTGAAGCTCACACTGAGGTCTTCTTCCAGGGACTTTAACTAAGATTTTTCTGGGGAGAAAAAACTAAGACACCACATCTTTGTTTTTAATTAATGCAAAAAACAGTTTTTTTTTATCCCAGAATGTCATATGCAGAAAATCAAAGAAGCCCTTGTATAAATAATAACAAAAGAAAGGTTCTGTCTGTTAGTAATGGAAAGCATTTTCAAGGAGAGCTCCTCAGAGCTCTGATAGGTTTGGCAATTCCTTGAGGTGAAATCTATCAAAAATCATAACATAAATTATAGATTTGTTCAAGTCTTTTCATGACAAGATATTAAGAGTTTCATTTTAATAGTGTCTTAAGGAAAAAAAAAAATCTCTTATCTAGGTCACAGGATAAACCCTTTGGATTCAACTACAATGTGAAAAACTTGTAGCTTTTTTTAAATTTGGCTTTTGTTTTAGTTTAGTTATAAGCTTGAAAAAGATCTTGTGAAAAAATTATTCTAGGTATTTGCTTTTGTTCTTTCACAAGTTTCTCTGGAAAACTTGATCAGGGAGCAGTAAAGGATGATTTTATTTCATTTGACCTGTTAGATCTGACTCCTCAGCCAGAGGTGAATACAGTTGCTGAATATCCTCGAGCAGTTTGCCATATTGAGTAGTAACTGTCAATCATGGGGATGTAGAACTATGAACTCATTCCACCTTGGGGCTGGTTTGTTTCCTGTGGGTTTGTTGTATTAAACCTACTAAAAAGTGCCGGCTAGAGCACACCATCTTTAACTCCTATTCTCACGGCGAAATGTATCTCTAGAACTTGCCAAGAGAACTCAAACTGATCCCTCACTTCAAAGGGCAGCACTACCTGAGTGCTAGTTGTTATTTATATTCCTACTCTTTCAGAAGAGGTTTCTCCAGATACTCACATTTCTCCAGATACTGGCCTTGCTAAACCTGTCACTTCTTTGAGTTTCTTATTTGTGAATCCCCTCTTGCTTTAGCAGATTCAGGAACAGACTTAAAGCAAAGAGGGTAAAGTAGCAGGCAGTAAGGACTGAACCCACTGAAATCTTTTCTTTGCTTGGAGTGTTGGGAGTGTTGTGTTTTTTTTAATCCTCACCCAAGGATATATCCACTGATATTTAGAGATAGAGAAAGGGAGAGAGGGAGAGAGAGGAGAGAGAAAGAGAGATCAACGTAAGAGAAACATCAATGCCTCCTGTACAAGCCCTGACAAGAGGTGGAATCCACAATCTTTTGGGCTACCAGGTGATGCTCCAACCAACTGAGCCACATAGCCAGGGCTGGAGTGCTGTGTTTTGACATCCATCATCCTGTGTGCTCATCAGAGCTGCCATAAAAGGTTGGCAGGGAAAGTATGTTTTTTACTATCTCAATTGTTATAGACTAAACATTTGAGTTCCCCAAATTCATATGTTGAACTCTACCCTGCAATATGGTGGCATTAGGAGGTAAAGCCTTTGGAGAGGTAATTAAGAGTACATGAGGCCACGAGGATGGAGATCGTGAATGGTATTAGTGGCTATATAATAATCACAAGAGAGCTTGCTTCCTCTCTCTGCTATCTGCCATGTGAGGATACAATGAGAAGTTGGCAATCAGTAACTAGAAGAGACCCTCATCAGTACCTGACCTTGATGGCATCCTACTCTTAGACTTCTTGCCTTTAGAACTGGGAGAAATAAATTTATGTTGTTTATAAGCTATCTATTTTATAGTATTTTGTTATGGTAGCCTGAACTAAGATACCAACCTTATAGATGGAGAAGTTGCTGAAGGTCACATGGCCAGCATATGGCAAACCAAGCTTTGAATGAGGAGAGAGTTCCTCAGTCTTAGTCTAGTTTCCTTTGATGATATGACACTGCTTCTTGGAAATTGGTGTAAGAAGATCTGAGGAACAAATGGTTGATGTTAAGTCAAAGGACCCAGGTTTGATTTGAAATCAAAGGATGCAGATCTGGTTACTTATTACTCTTAAGACCTGAGCTTGTTTTTTTTTTTTTTTTAGTCTTTATCTGAGGACATGCTTTTATTGATTTAAGAGAAAGAAGAAGGGAGAAGGAGAAAGAGAAAGAAACATCAATGTGAGAGTGAAACATTGATTGGTTGTCTCCTGCATGAGCCCTAACCTGGCTTGAACCCACAACCTGGGTATGTGCCCTGACCTGGAATCGAATCTATGATCTTTTGGTGTAGGGGAAAATGCCCCAAGCAACTGAGCCACATTAGCCAGGGAAAGACCTGAGCATTTAAGCACTCTGAGCCCCTGTTCAATTTTCTGTCATGTGGGAATATACCATTTGTCCTGCATAGGATTGCTGGAAGGATCAAATAAAAAAAGGCAATATGATGAGCTTGTAAAAATTCCTCCATCCCTCCAAGAAAACAAAAAACAATAACAACAAAAACCTGCAAGGCTTTTAAAAGTCTTGAAGTTGGTTGCATTTTGTCCCTTACAAAGTAATTCCTTAATTAAGCACTCTCTAAAAGTAGTCTAGGAGGACGGAGGGGAAAGAGCCTGGGTGAAAGAGCTCCGGAAAGGCTGCTGTCTTGGTCTTTATTATTGTAGCAATAACAAAAGAGCATAACCTTAATAAAGAGAATTAGAAAACTTCCCATGATATCAGGTAGTTTCTTTATTTGTAAATGAATGTGTAGAATAAAGAAAAATCACACCAACTTTCTTAGAATGTGAATTCACTTATGTATCAACAAATATTTAATAATTATGCAATATGTACTAGCCACTATTCTAGGGGCAAGTTACAAGCAGTCCTGACAAGCTCCTTTCTTTTCTGGGTCTTACATTATGGTGAGGAAACAGATAATAAAGAAATAATCCAATAGTTTAAAAGAAATCATTAGTGTTATGTAGAGAACTAAACAGGGTGATGCCAATTAGAATAACTGGAAGGCTTCTTTAAATTGGAAGGTGAGAGAAGATTTCTGTGAGGTGATTCGAAGAGGTGATGTGAGCACCTCATCCTGGATAAGGAACCAGCAAGGTCAGGAACAGGGAAGATCATGGCAGCCAGAGAGGTTAGACAGGGATTGATTATCTGTGCCAATGGAGAGAAACACTAAAATGAGCATTCTAAAATTTTGCAAAATTCAAAAGTGATAAATATTTGTCCTTGAATATATCCTTAAAGATATATCCAGAAAGCAGATGCATTCCCACACACAAGACAGCCATGCTTATATCTCAAAAGATGAGGTTTGGTTTCCAGTTCCTTGTCTGCCTGGCAAGGTGAAGGAGGAGTGTGGGATGTCTTCAGACACACCCTCTTGTGCACCAGGTGCAGTCAGAGTCCCTACCAAGTGGACAGTTGTGAGGTATGATTAGTCAAGTTAGGCTTCCTGAAGGAGATGAATTATTCTCTGGGTTTAGAGGATGAGGGGCAGAGAGAAGCTGAGAAAGTGGTTTGGGTTGAATGAGAACCCAAGTTTGGCTGTAGCACCTGGCAAGCAAAATGTGAGGTCAATAAGTAGATGGGTTTGGCTGAAGTAAGAGATTTATGAAGGGACAAAGGAGAAATGGCCCTAGGAAATAAGAAGGGAGTATTGCTACAGGGAATCCTATGGTGAGCTGAGGCATTTGGATTTCATGGGACAGGCAGTAGAGAGCCTTGGCAGTGCTTAGAAGTAAATTCTCTGTACAGGGGATTCTTACCTGTGTCCATCTCTCTGAAGACACCCCACTGACTTTACATGATAGATCTTCCAGACAAAAAATCAACAAGGAAACAGTGACCCTAAATGACACACTAGTTCACATGGATTTAATTGACATTTACAGAACATTCCATCCCCAAACTGAAGAATATACATTCTTCTCAAGTGCACTTGGGACATTCTCAAAGATAGACCAAATGTCAGGACACAAAACAAGTCTCTACAAGTTCAAGAAGACTGAAATCATATCAAGCATCATCTTGGACCACAGTGGCATGAAATTAGAAATCAACTACAATAAAAACATTAAAAAACATTCAAACACGTGGAGGCTAAATAGCATATTTTTAAACAATGAATGGGTTACCAAAGAGATCAAGAAAGAAACGAAAAACTTCCTGGAAACAAATGAAAATGAACATAAAATAATTCCAAATCTATGGGGCACAATGAAAGCAGTCCTGGGAGGGAAGTTCATAGCACTAAAAGCTTACCTCAAAAAACAAGAAAAACTTCTAATAGACTCTCTAACTCTACAACTTAAAAACTTAGAAAGAGAACAACAAGAAAAGCCCAGAGTAAGTAGAAGGAAGGAAATAATAAAGATCAGAGCAGAAATAAATGACATAGAGACTAAAATAAACAATAGAAAAGATCAGTGAAACCAAGAGATGGTTAATTGAAAAGATAAACATGAGTGATGAATCTTTAGTCACAGTCATCAAGAAACAAAAAGAGAAGACCCAAATAAACAAAATCAGGAACAAAAGAGGTGAAATAACAACTGTCCTAAAAGAAATACAAAGGATTGTAAGGCAATACAAGCTGGACAATCTAGATGAAATGGACAAATTCCTAGAAAGATACAACCTTCCAAAACTCAATCAGGAAGAACCAGAAAACTTGAATAAGCCAATAACTGCTGATGAAGTTGAAGCAGCAATCCTAGGGCTTCCAGCACAAGAAAGCCTTGGCCCCGATGGCTTCACAGGGGAGTTTTAGCAAACATTCAAAGAAGAAATAACACCCACTCTCACTGAACTATTTCAGAAAGTCCAGGAAAAAGAAACATTCCAAGCTCTTTTTACAAGGCCAGCATTAGTCTAATTCCAAAACCAGATAAAGATGCTAAAAAGAAAGAAAATTATAGGTCAGTATCCCTGAGGAACATAGATGCTAAAATCCTCAACAATGTATTAGCAAATCAGATCCAGAAATACATTGAAAAGATCATACACCATGACCAAGTGGGATTTATTCCAGGTATGCAAGGCTGGTATAATATTCACAAATCAATTAATGTGATACATCACATAAACAAATTGAAAGACAAAAATCACATGATCATATCAGTAGATGCAGAAAAAGCATTTGAAAAAATCCAACACTCATTTTTGATAAAAACTCTCAGCAAAGTGAGAATAGAAGGATCATACCTCAACATAATAAAAGCCATATATGACAAACCTACAGTTAATGTCACATCAATGGGCTAAAACTAAAGCCATTTACCCTAAGAACAGGAACAAGATAGGGGTGTCCACTTCACCACTTTTATTCAATATTATACTGAAAGTCCTAGCCACAGCGATGAGACAAGAAGGAAACATAAAAGGCATCCAAATTGGAAAGGAGGAAGTAAAACTGTCATTATTTGCAGATGACATGATAGTGTATATAGAAAATCCTAAAGACTCCACCAAAAAATGACTAGATTTAATAAATGAATTCAGCAAAGTAGCAGGATACAAAATTAATGACCAGAAATGGATGGCTTTTTTATACACCAATAATGCACTCTCAGAAAGAAAAACTAAAAAAACAATACCATATACCATTTCAACTAAAAAAAATAAGATACCTAGGAATAAACTTAGCCAATGATGTAAAAGACCTGTACTTAGAAAACTACAGGACACTGAAAAAAGAAATAGAGGAAGATATAAACAAATGGAAAAATATACCATGCTCATGGATTGGAAGAATTAATATCATTAAAATGTCCATAATACCCAAAGCAATCTATAAATTCAATGCAATCCCTATTAAAATGCCAACAGCATATTTCACAGATCTAGAATGAACACTTTGAAAATTTATATGGAATGAAAAAAGACCCTGAATAGCCACGGCAATATTGCAAAAGAAGAACAAAGTTGGAGGGATCACAATACCAGATATCAAGTTAAACTACAAAGCCATTGTATTCAAAACAGCCTGGCACTAGCACAGGAACAGACATATAGATCAGTGAACAGAACAGAGAACCCAGAAATTGACCCACACCATTATGGTCAATTAATATTTGACAAAGGAGGCAATAACATACAGTGGATTAAAGGCAGTCTTCAATATATGGTGTTGGGAAAACTGGACAGGTACAGGCAAAAAAAATGGAACTAGACCAACAACTAACACCATAAACAAGACTAAACTCTAAATGGATAAATTACATGTAAGACGTGAAAACATAAAAATCCTAGAAAAAAATGTAGGCAGCAAAACCTCAGGCATCACTTGAAGCAATATGTTTGCTGATACATCTTCAAGGGCAAGAGAAAAAAAGGAGAAAATAAACAAATGGGACTACATCAAAATAAAAAGCTTCTTGACAGTAAAAGAAACCATCAACTAAACAAAAAGGGAACCCACTGTATGGAAGAACATATTTGCCAGTGATACATCTAATAAAGGGTTAATATCCAAAATATATAAGGAACTCATACAACTTAACAGGAAAACCAACAATCCAATTAAAAAATGGGAAAGGACCTACATAGACATTTCTCAAAGAAGACTTACAAATGGCCAAGAGACATATGAAAAAATGCTCAAAGTCACTAATCATCAGAGAGATACAAATTAAAACCCCAATGAGGTATCACTTCACACTTGTAAGAATGGCTACCATCAACAAATCAACAAATGACAAGTACTGGTGAGGGTGAAGAGAAAAGGGATTCCTAGTTCACTGCTGGTGGGAATGCAGACTGGTGCAGCCACAGTGGAAAGCAGTATGGAGTTTCCTCAAAAAATTAAAAACTGACCTGCCGTTTGACCCAGTGATCCCACTTCTAGGAATATATCCTAAGAAACCCGAAATACCATTTAGAAAGAACTTATGCACCTCTATGTTCATAGCAGTGCAATTTCCAATAGTTAAGATCTGGAAACAGCCCAAGTGCCCATCAGTAGATGAGTGGATAAAAAAGTTTTGGCACATTTACACTGTGGAATACTATGCAGCTGTAAAAAAAGAAGGATCTTTTATCCTTTGGGACAGCATAGAGGGAACTGAAGAGTATTATGCTAAGTGAAAAAAGCTAGTCAAAGACAAGTACCACATGATCTCACTTATATGTGGAATGTAATAAACAAAATAAACTGATGGACAAAATAGATCCAGAGACATAGAAGCATGGAACAGACTGAGAAATCTCAGAGGAAAGGTGGGGATAGGGGGTCGGTGGGGAGAGATTAATTGAAGAACTTATATGTTTATAAGCATAACCCATGGACACAGGCATTGGTCTGGGGAAAGCCTCGGGGTGGGGTGGATGCATGGTGGAGGGCATCAGTGGGGCTAAAAAGGGGACATCTGTAATATTTTCAACAATAAAGATTTAAAAAAACAAAAAAGAGTATCCATAAATTAGCAGAAATTAGGGACAAATTTATGCTCGGGTCAGTGTTGGAAGGTTAACAGGAGTTTCCAACTGACAGAATGCAAACAAAGGATTAGAGGCTAGGCTAGCACTTAGCATCTGGACAGTGGTTAGAAATTTGATGTCCTTGTTGATTCTCTTTCAAAAGTAAAAGTTGGTCTGTGATGGCCCTCACTTAAAATCTTTTACAGCTTTTTCATTTCTATTCTGCCTTTCACTTGTACACTTTCCCTCCTTCTCTTCATTAGTATGTCACCATGCAAATTTCCCCAGGGATTAAATTCAGTGTTACTTGAATTTCCCAAGCCCCTCCAACCCATGCAGCAATCAAGAAGGGTAACAGGGCCTTCCAACACCACCTCCCTATATAATCTTCATTCAGTAGAGATATGATGAAGCCTCAAATCCATAATTCAGAAAGAAAAATGAATAATTCTAGCTAGTTATCACCTTTTGAAAAATTTTCAAATCTTTCCTCTTTCCTTCTCTGTTATTCCTTCATAAAAATAAGTGCCCAGATTAAAAAAAATTTCATCTTAGTGGCTCTTTTCAGGAATTTAGAGTAGAGTTCTTAAAGGAGTGAAAAATGGCACATCTAAATTCTGATTATTTTGTCATATTTTCTATGCTGCTGTGGTAACCCATGGTTCTTTAGTAAAGGGGAAAGATGCAGTTTATGAAGGCTACTGAGCCTCTTTTTAGTAGCTGTTGAGAGGTAAAATCATGCCATAAGTCTTATCTAAAATACTCACTCATTTATATAATTATAATAAAGCAACTCACATTATACTAAATGGTTACCAAAAGAAACATATGCTTGATTTTTTTCTGATTAGTAAGAAAAGTGTCCTCAAGTGCATTATATTCTTTCTCATAAGTACCTAAAATTTTCATGTAAGTATTTTGTCTTGGTTAATCTTCTGATAAGGCAAAATTATAAAATAGCCTGATATTATACTCCTCACATCTCCTTTGTGAGCCCTGCTTCCCAAATTTCAATGTTAAGCTTTTTTTTTTTTTTTTTTTTTCCTGTGCCAGGTACTCTCATTCTGCCTAAATCCTGGGCAGAAATTAATTAACTGAATAATTATTTTAACAAATAATTGAATGCATACTCTGAGGCAGGTGATATAAGCCAATTCACCCAAAAGTGAGAATTAATAAGTATATCTCTCTGAGAACTACTTGTATCCTAGAAATAGTATAACAACAATAATAACAAAAGAAAGAAAAAAAGGAAGGAAGGAAGGAAGGAAGGAAGGAAGGAAGGAAGGAAGGAAGGAAGAAGGAAAGAGGAAAGAAGAAAGAAAGAAAGAAAGAAAGAAAGAAAGAAAGAAAGAAAGAAAGAAAGAAAGAAAGAAAGAAAGAAAGAAAGAAAGAAAACAAAGAGAAAGATATATCTATTAGATAGTCATTGGAGCATTATTTGCAAAGCAAAAGACTAAAGAGTTCAAATTTCTACCAGTACAGGCAAAACTGGTTGAAAACTGTGACACATCCGCATAATGGAGTACGAGACAGCTATAAAAAGAAATGGTAAATATTTTGATATGCTGTTATGAATTAATCTTTAAGATATCTTATTAAGTGAAAAAAGAAAAGTGAAAAAATCTGTATATAGTATATAGCATACAGAAAAGGAGAGATAAGAAAACATAGGTAGTTATTTGTCTGAGTGCATATGCATGCATATATACACACACACACACACACATACACATATTTATATAACAAATATACATATTTATATATAATAAACTAAAACCTAATAACAATTCTCTGAAAGGGAAATGAAGTAGAATGGAGAAGATAAAAGGTAGACTTCTCTGAATATACTTTGTTTTACAGCTGCAATTTAGAAACCATGCGTTTTGTCAAATTATAAAACAGGATTAATTTTAATAAACAATTCTTTTTTTTTCTTTTTTTAATCCTCACTGGAGGATATTTTTCCATTGCTTTTTAAAAAATTCTTTCGTTTTGCTTATTCTTGTTTAAAATATTACAAATGTCCCTTTTTTCACCCCATGACCCATTCCACCCCATCCCATCCCCCTCCCCAGTCCCTCTCCCCACCATTGTCCATATCCTTGGGTTGTGCATATATGCATATAAATTCTTTAGTTAATCTATCCCCCTCCACCCACCCGCCCTCCTCCATCCCTCTGACATTCCTGAGTTTGGTCTATGCTTCCATGTCATTGAACCTATTCTGTTCATCAGTTTGTTAAGTTCTTTAGATTCAATGTATGAGCGAGATCATGTGATGTTTGTCTTTCTCTGTGTGGCATATTTCACTTAGCATAATATTCTCCAGGTCCATCCATACCGTCCCAAAGGGTACTAGATCCTTGTTCTTTACAGCTGCATAGTATTCCATGGTGTAAATGTCCCACAGCTTTTTTTATCCACTCTTCTACCGATGTGCACTTGGGCTGTTTCCAGATCGTAGCTATTGTAAATTGCACCGCTATGAACATAGGGGTGCATATATTCTTTCTGATTAGTGTTTCAGGATTCTTAGGATATATTCCTAGAAGTGGAATCACTGGGTCAAAAGGCAGTGCTATTTTTAATGTTTTGAGGAACCTCCATACTGTTTTCCATAGTGGCTGCACCAGTCTGCATTCCCACCAGCAGTGTACTAGGGTTCCCCTTTCTCCACACCCTCGCCAGCAGGAGTCATTCACTGATTTGTTGATGGGAGCCATTCTTACAGGTGTGAAGCGATACCTCATTGTGGTTTTAATTTGCATCTCTCTGATTAGTGACGGTGAGCATTTTTTCATATGTCTCTTGTCCATCTGTATGTACTCTTTGGAGAAGTGTCTATTTAGGTCCTTTGCCCATTTCTTAATTGGGTTTTTTGTCTTTCTCTTGCTGAGTAGTATGAGTTCTTTGTACACTTTGGAAATTAGCCCCTTATCATATACTTCCTTGGCAAATATGTTTTCCTAGACAATGGGGTTCCTTTGTATTTTGAGGCTGTTTTCTTGCTCTGCCAATGCTTTTCAGTTTGATGTAGTCCCATAAGTTTATTTTTTCTTTTGTTTCTCTTTCCTTAGGAGATGTATCAGTGAAAATGTCACTATGTAGGAAGTCTGTGACTTTACTGCCTATCTTATTTTCAAAAATTTTTATGGTTTCGTGACTTATATTTAAGTCTTTTACCCATTTTGAGTTTATTTTTGTGTATGGTGAAAGTTGGTGGTCTAGTTTCATTTTTTTGCATATAGCTGACCAATTTTCCCAGCACGGCTTATTGAGGAGACTGTCTTTACTCCTTGTATGCTCTTGCCTTCTTTGTCAAATATTAACTGACCATAATGGCGTGGGTCTATTTTTGGGGACCCTGTTCAGTTCCATTGATCTATATGTCTGTTGTTGTACCAACACCAGGCTGTTTTGATTACAGTGGCTTTGTAATACAGTTTGATGTCTGGCAAAGTGATCCCTCCCACTCTGTTATTTTTTCTCAAGATGGCTGAAGCTCTTTGGGGTCATTTTTGGTTCCATATAAATTTTCAAAATGTTTGTTCTAGCTCTGTGAAATATGCTGTTGGGATTTTAATAGAAATTGCATTGAATTTATAAACCACTTTAGGTAGTGTGGACATTTTAATGATATTAATTCTTCCAATCCATGAGCATGGTATTTTCTTCAACTTGTTTATATCTTCCTCTGTTTCTTTTTTCAGTGTCTTTTGGTTTTTCAAGTACAGGTCTCTTACATCCTTGGTTAAGTTTATACCTTGGTATCTTATTTTTTTACTTGGAATGGTAAATGGTATTGTTTTCTTAGTTTCTCTCTCTGAAAGTTCAGTGTTGGTGTATAAGAATGCCATTGATTTCTGGATGTTGATTTTGTATCCAGCTACCTTGCCAACTTTGTTTATCAAATCTAATAGTACTTTGATGGAGTCTTTAAGGTTTTCTATGTACAGTGTCATGACATCTGCAAATAATGACAGTGTTACTCCCTCCTTTCCAATTTAGATACCTTTTATGTTTTCTTTCTGTCTGAGAGCTGTGGGAAGGACTTCCAGTACAATGTTGAATAAGAGTGGTGAAAGTGGACATCCCTGTCTTGTTCCTGTTTTTAAGGGAAATGGTTTTAGTTTTTGCCCATTAAGTATGATGTTGGCAGTAGGTTTGTCATATATGGCCTTCATTATGTTGAGGTATGATCCCTCTATTCCCACTTTGCTGAGAGATTTTATCAGAAATGGATGTTGGATTTTGTTGAATGCTTTTTCTGCATCTATTGATATAATCATATGATTTTTGTCCTTCCTTTTGTTTATGTGATGTATCACATTTATTGATCTGAGGGTGTTATACCAGTCATGTATCCCCAGAACAAATCCCAACTGGTTGTGGTGTATGACCTTTTTAATGTACTGCTAGATCCAGTTTGCCAGAATTTTAGTGAGGATTTTAGCATTTATGTTCATCAGGGATATTGGCCTGTAATTCTCTTCTTTTGTAGTGTCTTTATCTGGTTTTGGGATTAGGATGATGATGGCCTCATAAAAAGATTTTGGGAGTTTTCCCTCCTCTTGATTTTTTTGGAATAGTTTGAATAGAGTAGGTGTTAATCCTTTTTTGAATGTTTGGTAAAACTGGCCTGTAAATCCTTCTGGTCTAGGACTTTTGTTTGCTGGAAGTTTTTTGTTTACTGCTTCAATTTCATTAGTTGTTATCAGTCTATTCAGGTTTTCTGCCTCTTCTTGATTCAG
The DNA here is from genome assembly GCF_964146895.1 of Miniopterus schreibersii. Lineage (NCBI taxonomy): Eukaryota > Metazoa > Chordata > Mammalia > Chiroptera > Miniopteridae > Miniopterus > Miniopterus schreibersii. The sequence goes on along the minus strand of NC_138101.1, from coordinate 110,699,475 downwards.
CTTTGGAAGGTTGTATGCTTCTAGGAATTTGTCTATTTCACCCATGTTGTCCAATTTGTTGGCATGTAGTTGCTAATAGTATTTTCTTACAGTCTTTTGTATTTCTGTTGGGAAAGTTGTTATATTGCCTCTTTCATTTCTGATTTTATTTATTTGGGTCCTCTTTCTTTGTTTCTTGATGAGTCTGGCTAAAGGTGCATCAATTTTATTTATCTTTTCAAAGAACTATCTCTTGGTTTCATTGATTTTTTGTGTCATTTTTTTAGTCTCTATGTCTGATCTTTATTATTTCCTTCCTTCTACCTCTTTGTGGTTTTTCTTTCTGTTCTAGCTCCAGTTCTTTTAGTTGTTGTGTTAGATGGTTCATTAGGTCTTTTTCTTTTTTCTTGAGATAGGCCTGTAATGCTATGAATTTTCCTCTCAGGACTGCTTTCGTCATATCCCGTAGATTTTGGGTTGTTGTCTGGTCATTTTTATTTTTTCCATGAAGTTTTGATTTCTTTCTTGATCTCATTGGTAACTCATTCATTGTTTAATAGCATGCTATTTAATTTCCATGTGCTTGAATATTTTTAAGGTTTTCTTACAGTGGTTGATTTCTAGTTTCATGGTATTGTGATCCAAGAAGATGCTGGATATGATTTTAGTCTCCTTGTATTTGTAGAAACTTGCCTTTTGCCCTAACATGTTATCTATTTTTGAGAATGTTCTATGTAAACTTGAGAAGAATGTGTATTCTGCTGCTTTGGGGTGAAATGTTCTGTAAATGTCAATAATACTATTAGGTCTAGTTAGTCATTTAAGGCCTGTGTTTCTTTATTGATTTTTTTGTCTTAATGATCTGTACAGTGGTGATGGTGGGGAGTTAAAGTCCCCCATTATGATTGTGTTGCTGTCAATCTCCCCCTCAAAGTCCACCAAGAATTTTTTTTATATATTTAGGTGTTTTTATATTGAGTGCATAAATATTTATAAGGGTTATTTCCTCCTGTTGGATTGATTCCTTTAGTATTATGTAGTGACCATCTTTGTCTCTTGTTATGGTCTTTATTTCAAAGTCTATTTTGTCAGAAATAAGAATTGCTACTCCTGCTTTGTTTTCGTTTCCATTTGCATTGAATATTTTTTTCTATCCCTTCACTTTTAGCTTGTGTGAATCTTTTCCTCTAGGTGGGTGTCTTGTAGACAGCATATATTTGGGTCCTGTTTTCTTATTCATTCAGCTACTCTGTGTCTCTTGATTGGGACATTTATTCCATTTACATTTAAAGTTACTATTGATATAAACTTATTTAATGCCATTTCCCCCCTTTATGCTGATGTACCTTGCTCTCTCTATTTCTTTTTTTTTCTCAGAGTGATCCTTTTAGCATTTCTTGCAATGCTGGTTTGGTGGTACTGAATTCCTTTAGCCTTTTTTTTTTGTCTGTGAAGCTCTTTATTTCACCTTCAATTTTAAATGATAGCCTTGCTGGGGAAAGCAATCTTGGTTGCATGTTCTTGCTTTTTCTTACTTTACAAACTTCATGCTACTCCTTTCTGGCCTAAAGAGTTTCTGTTGAGAAATCAGTTGTCAGCCTTATGGGGGTTCCCTTGTAGGTCACTGCTTGTCTCTCTCTTGCAGCCCTTAATATTTTATCTTTGTCCTTACCATTTGCCATTTTAATTTTGATGTGTCTTGGAGTGGGTCTCTTTAAGTCCCTCTTGTCTGGAACCCTTTCTGCTTCTTGAAATTGTGTGGCTTTCTCCCTTACAAGCCTAGGGAAGTTTTCTATCATTATTTCCTCCACCAAGTTCTCTATCCCTTTCTCTCTTTCCTCCCCCTCTGGCACTCCTATAATGAGAATGTTGTTTCACTTCATGTTGTCCCAAAGCTCCCTTTGACTGTCCTCATTCTCTTTAAGTGCTTTTTCCTTTTTGCTGCTCTGATTGAGTGTTTTTTTCTACCCTATCTTCTAAGTCACTTATTCTATCCTCTGCTTCATTGAACCTGCTTTTATTTCCTTCCTGTGTATTCTTGATATCAGATACAGCATTCTTTATTTCTGTCTGATTTTTTTTTTTTAATGTTATGTATCTCTTTTTTCATGTTTTCGCTAAGGATCCTGATCTTATCATCTAGTTTCTTGTGAAATTCCTTGAACATCTTCATAATGAATACTCTGAATTCTGTTTTGAATAACTTGCTTAACTCCATCTCAAAGTCTTTTCCTGGTGATTTTTCCTTTTCTTTGATTTGGGGATTGTTTCTTTGTCTCCCCATTTTGGTAGGTCTCAGTGTTTGTATCAATATTTTAGGTATATTTTCTGTCTCCCAGTCTTGTGAAGAGGGATTTTGTATTATGAGATCAGTGGAGCCCAGAGGTGTGTTTTCCTTATACTTCTGAGCTTTTTGCTGTATGTTTGTTCCTTTTGTGGGTGTCCCTTTTGTGAGTTCTTTGGGTTCTCCTATTGTGGTTGGGTCTAGAATGTTGTTGACCAGTCATTGGGAGGAATCTCCTCTCCAGTTGGCTAACTGTGTGTCTCAGCCTTGACCTCGTTGTGTAAGCTGTTGTACATGTGCTGGCAAGGCAGGTCAGTACACTACTAAACTTCCAGGAAACAAAGGGTATCTTACAAAATATATTGACAGTCACAGTGAAAACAACCCAAGTGAATATAGAACTGGGAGAGTGAAGGGAGAACACAATTTCTTGAGAAAAAAACATAACTTAAAAAACATAAAGAGAAAGAAAAGTAAAGCTTAGATAAAGAGAAGTATATGTTCTTTATAGTGACTAAAATTTTGAAAATAATAATAAACTAAAATGTAAAAAATAGAGAAGCTACTGGAAGATAATAGAGACAGAAAAAAGATTCTGAAAGAAGGGCCAGCAAACAATTAAGGGAGAGAATAGTAATAGGATAATAGTTGAAAATGAAAACTAAAAATACATTAAAGAGAATAAGAGAATAAAGAAACTAACCATTGAACAAAAAGACAGAAAGACAGAAGGGAGGAAAACAAAAGAAAGAAGGAAAAGAAGAAGAAAAAAGAAGAAAAGAAGAAGAAAAAGGAAAAAAGCAAAAAAAAAAAAAAAAGATATTCCAATTGATTGAGAGGAGAGGGAGAGAGATAGAACCTGGGCAGGGAGGGAGTCAAATAAGAAATTTGGGGGAAACTATAGAGAAAACCAGTGAACTTGTTGGTTATAATGATAAGGTCCCAGTCATTAAGCAGAAATATCAAGAAAGTCTTGATATTACAAGCAAGGATAAAACAAAACAAAGCAAAGAAACAAAAGAAAACAAAAGAGAGAAACAAAACAAAAAACAAGCTAAGCAAAACAAAATTCTTTAAAAAAGAAAAAATATATAATTAAAAATTTTTTAAATATATATTTAAAAATTATATAATTTAAAAAGAAAAAACAAATGATTTCTTCCTTTTTTTTTTCTTCCTAAGGGAAAAAGAGAAAAAACAAACAAACAAGTCAATCAGGTGAGTTTCTTCTGGGCAGCTTATGTTTTCTGCAGCTCATGGTTTTGTTTGCTTATTTTTGTTCTCCTAGGAGGTGCTTGTGTATCAGCCAGTGTCTATGTTTGGCTCTGGTGTCCTTAGGTAGATGGTTGATCTGAGATTCTTCGTGGACCACCTACTCTTGTCATCTATTTTGCAACTTTATAGTTGCTTGGTCTTACTCCAGAGTCTTCTGTGGAGTCTTTAGGGTGCAGGATGGCTAGTGTAGCCCAGAGTATCACTACCCTTATTTAAAGGTTTCACTGTCAGGCACTCACTTTGGGGGAGTTAGTCTCTGCTCCACAGCCTCTCCTTAGTTTCTACCCTGTCCTCTGATTCTAATTCCCTATGCACTGGCCTGCTGCAGTTTCAGATTGATTTCAGCCTATTGCCTTTTCTGTATGGGCCGTTTCGGTAGCCTGGGCTCAGTGGGTTTGATTAAAGAACATTTCAGTGAGCTCTTTGCCTGCCTAGCCCCCAGCAGGGCTTTTCAGTGCTTCCTCCAGTTCCCAAACAACAGTCCCTGAGTGTCTCATTCTTATAATGTCCTCCTGTGAGCTGTTTTCCTTTTCCCCTCAGGACTGTGCCCTGTGGGTGTGTCTGGAGCCTCAGTGAGCTGGACCAGCCTCTTTCTTGTTGGGGGTGGTTCTCCCAGGCTGCAAGAGAGGCAGGCAGGCTCTGCCCTTCCCTTCCCAGCTCTGGTTGGTTTATTGCACCAGTTCTGCCCCTTAAATAGTCTACTGTACAGGCACCAATCCCAGCCTTCGCTGGTCTGTCCACCCAGGGTACGCTGGGAATGCGGGAGCCAATTTAGGGATCATCAATCAAAAAAGCACAAAGCAACACATAGGGAAAGAGTCCACCCCACAAGTTCCTGCCACCAGCACACCAAGGCATCCAGCATGAGAGGACTCAAAGTCAGCTCCACACAGCTCCCTGCACCACTGATCTCAGCAAAGCTGGGGCAGCTCTATTCCCCACCACAGTGCCCCTCAGGGCTGGTTGCAAATCCCAGACTCTCCCCACTGGGGGCTCATGGGGGGAGGGCTCTCCTCCCTTTCCTTACACCAGGCAGATTCAATGCTTTCTGGGGCTCAACCCAATGCCTTACAAGGAGGCAGAGGGTCCCTGTGTGCAGTTGTTCAGTCCTGACCTCTCGTCTCTTACTACTCAAGTGCCACACACTTTGGGACATCTTTTTCTATTGTCAGTGCCCTGAGCATTAGACACAGAACATGTCCACCATTAGAAACTTTGTTTCTCTAGGAAGGCACTGTCCCCTCCTTGGGGACTCACCATTCCCCTGGGTTCCTCTGCCCTCTGCCCCGGGAACTCCTTCCTCTCTCCTCTGCTCCAGGTTTGGGGTCCCTACTTTTGGAGGCCAGTCTGCATTCCTGAGGGGAGGGAACTTTGCAGCCTCCAAGTCTCAGGGCTTGGAGCTCAGCTCAGGCTTCAAGGAGGACTCCCCCTTTCTATGCTCCCCCTCTTACTGGACTCTATGATGTTTCTTCAGTTCTCCCTACTTGCTGTATGTCCACTCAGGTATGTTTCTCTGGTTTTTCCAAGCTGGCTACATAGTATTTTAGGAGTCAATCGAGTTTGTGGAGGGGAGCAGGGGTGCTCTGCTGCTTCTCACAGTGCCACCATCTTTCCTCTCCTCCATTACTTTTCAGAAAGAGTGGAAGGCAGGTAGAGAGGGGAAGAGAGAGAAACATTGATGTGAGAGGCACACATTGATTGGTTGCCTCCCACATGTGCCCTGACCCAGACCAGGGATCAAGCCTGTATCCTAGGTACTTTCCCTTGGCCAGAAGTGAACTTGGGACCCTTTAGTCCATCGACTGATGTTCTAACCACTGAGAAAAACTGGCTAGGGCTAATAAACAATTCTTAAAGAGAAAAAAAGAAAACCAAAATGAACAAGGGAACCTACCTGTGTATGAAACTGGTGGCATAAACACACAGAATATTTTCAAATGTCTTTTAATACAGTAATTTGTCTATACATCTCTTGAGAAATATACCCTAAAGATAAAATAGCAACAACAAACTTAAAAAATCTTGAACTGTTTTTAGTAATCACATTGTTAGAAATAATATTGGTGTTACTAGTCTAAAGCTATTAAAGACATATTATCAGGATAAGAAATTACATAATTCTGTTACTTTCATTAAGAACTAATTTCAGTGTAAGAGAAAAGGTGTTCAAATATAAACACAGAGATTAAGTAAAAACCTCAGAATCGTAAATTTTAATTGACAACTTTGGTATAAACCCATGAAGTATTTTCTCTTTGAAAAAAATGTGTATACCATGGTTCAGTCCTAGACCTAAAAATAACTATCAATTCATTATCAATTAGTGCCTCTAGTGGGCAGATTATGGTCTCTAATATCATTTATCACATCTAAGAAATAACATTTCTTAGATAAGTGGCTGATTCTAGGTCTGGGGCAGGAAATATACAAGATGAGCAATTAAGCATCTTACCAAAAGTTATATCAAAAGAGATTTTGAGGCAGCTTGAATTAGCTAGCAATACAACCTGAGTATTGACAAGAATAATAGCAGCAGTGGATTGCAATATATCAAGCATGTATAAATCAATGAGGTCACAGTAATACTAATAAAAGATTTTTTTAATGGTGCTGGTAAAACAACTGATGGTTATGGAAACTAGTATACAAAGGAGAAGAATCAAGAACATTTGGTCCCTCAGCAGAATGCATATCCTGTGTCTCTGAGTCACCAGATACTTGATGAGGGCAAGTTTCTCTCTACAGAAGTATTCCACCTATTAGATGAAAGAGAAATGATGGAATCAGAACATGATTTTGCAACCCCAAATAAAGTGATGGATTCAGACAACGATCACTGATGACAGATAACATTAAAACATGAAACACAACCTAATATGTCTTTTGATGGAAATATACACCACCATCTATGAAGTATTTGTGCCAAAAAATGGAATCTGGACTTGATTAAATATTTAGACTTAATTACCATGAAATGCAGGAGACAGAACAATATTAAATGACACTACATGGATGCAATCAGCAAAATCCAAAACTTGAGAAATTTTACAGGTCATAAGATCCAGCTTTTTCAATAAATACATTACAAAGAAAAATAAAGAGGGAAAGAGGGAAACATATAGATTTAAAAATGACTCAAGAGACACATCAATCATTTGTAATGTATGGTTCTTATTTATGTTATAATTTTTAAAAACCCTGTAAAAATTATTTGAGACAACTTGAACACTAACTGGATCTTTGGAGATATTGAGGAATTAATGTTTACTTTATTTTTGATGTGTTAATAGTATGGTGTTTTAAAAAATCCTTTTAGAGCTTATACAGAACTATTTACAGATAAATCATATTGTTATGTCTAGGACTTTCCCTATGCTAATCTAGTAGCGTGTGAGTGGGGAGGGGTCCAGGTAGGCAGAGATGAATAAGTTTGGTCATGAGTTAGTAAATGTGGAAGTTGGGTGATGCATATGTGGGGGTTATTATACTATTCTTTTTGCTTTTGTATATGTTTGAATGTCTCATAGTAAAACAGTTAAAGACAGTGTAACACAGAGAGGGAAACAATTTAACCCAGAGAATAGATAGTGGTAACTTCAGGCCCAGAGGGAAGAATGCGTTTCTGGACCTCTCAAATCATACATAAGTGACCAAATGGTCTGCCTTTGCTGGCATCCTTGCTTAGGAAAGTTGTCTTTGACAATATATTTCATTCTGCAGTTCAGTATTATTATTCTAATTTTCTAAAAATTGGTGTTTGTGACAGCCCTGGGCAAACCCCACAGGCACTGTTAATAAAGTTTGCTAAACTGCTACAAGTCTTGGGTTCATTGATTCCTCTGGATTCTGTTCAGTGCTATTGATTACTGCCTGCTCCTTTGTGGTCTGTGACCTTCCTAAATGCCCCATGGCCTGTGTTTCCTGTCTCTCAAGGAGCTCACATTTTCCTTTCTGCAGGAAATGAATGCAGTGTGATACCTAATAAAATCTACTTAGCAACAATAGGTTAAAGTTTGGCTCCTCCTGCAGAAGAGTTAAGTCTTGTCTGCTTTCAGCACCACTTTCCCTGTGGTACTTAGCCAGACTTGTTAAAGATTATCAGAGCAATTGGTTTGCAAGCTGCCCCTGATAACCCTGGCTCTAGCCTCAGAGGTGACCTTTCTCCATGCTGGATTATTTATTTGTATCCTGCAACCTCACTAGGGAAGTGTGTTTTTGCCTCCAAATAAAGATTACTGTCTCCCATTATGACCTCAAAATATTTCCCTGCATATGGCTCTCCACTGGGATATTTGCTAAAGTTTGCTTACTTTTTATTTTAGTTGCTTGAGATTGTTTCATTCCTAAAGTGCCAGAGGCATCTCTTTGGGGATTGACTGTACCCAGTAAATAAGTTAAACAATATATGCCAAAACAGTGGGTGTAATTTTCAAAGATAAGTTCCAGTAGTCTTAGGAACAATGGATAATAGCACTGACCAAGGTAAAGAGGACAGAATATATTTTAGGATTTGGAACTAGTGTTGCTTAGTGGTTAGGATCATGGCCATTGTCAGGCCTGACCTGGGTTTAGATATCAGCTCTATCATAGCAGTGTGATTTTGAAGAACCAGGTAACCTTGCAAGCTTCAGTTTCATTAACTGGATTATAGTAGTTACATCAGGGGGGTGCTGTATTATGTGTATGCTTGACACAGTGAATGTTCATTACATAGTAGTTATTCATATATTATTTAAAAATTTAATCACAATATATAGTAATACTTCTTTTTTTGGTAGGGGGTAGGTTATGAACTTATTTTTAATATGAAAACAGTTTCCTCCAATAGTTGGTACTATACATTGAGGGCCATGACTCATCCTTTCAATTCTCAAATATACACAAGTACTTAGGCCCTGGTGAGAACCATTCATGACTCTTACAACATGATTCTACATCCTCCCTCCATCCATGGATGGTGTCAGAAGCGAAAAAAAAGTCTGCGAGAGACATGCACATCTCTTCTGGCTTCCAGAACTAGAGCCAGAGGAAGCTCCTCCTTCTGACTGACTGCAGGAAGGTCTTCAATCAAGAGGGTGTCTGAGTTTCCACTTGGCTCTGCTGAGCTACAGCTGTGGCTGCTAACTCCAGGGTCACCACACCTAGCATATTTGAATCACCTCCTTCAAGGCCTTCAGCCCCTCCATGCTTCTGTCCTTCACGGCCATAGCAAGGAGGACTGCACCATTTCCAGCTTCTTGAGACACAAACATTACCATGTTTTTGAAAAGAAGTCAATGAGAGACTCATCCTGCCTGAGAACTTTAGTAGTGAGCACAGGTTTGCTGATTCACTGGCCACATTGTTGGGCTCCAGGGAAACCAGGGAACCCATCTTCCCCAACTGGTTTACCACCACCAGAATGTGACTGCTGAAGGCTATGCAGACCACCTGGGTGGGGACCCAAGGCACCACTTCAGTCTTCTGTGTTGATGTCACCAAGGGTTTTTCTTCCATGGCTGGGTCTCTTCAATGGCACCTGGAATTTTCTGGATTCCTTGATTAGACACACTTATACTGACAGTCCTGCAAGACTGAATGTGACTATTATCAGCAAGTAAAACTGCTTTGTAAAAATCATAAAACACAGCATGAATGTGCATGTACCTTCATAACTATAATAAAGATATTGACAATCTCCAGACACTGGATCCATCATTACTTCTCTCTTTCAGAAGTGGCTATTGAAGGCAACTTCAAGGGACTTCCATGGGTCCTTGCTCCACTTCTTACTCTGGAGAAAGCAGAGAGTAGAGTAAGGCCTTTGCAGTGCTTAGAGGAGAGTGAGCTTGCTGTTTTTCACATATATAATTGCTACTGAACAATGGTAAGAAGGACATTGATTTTTGTGGATTTTCTGGTAATGTGTGGGCTTCCAAAAGTTTCTATCAGCCTAAAATAATCCTGAATTTCTTCAGATGCTTCTGGATTTTGTGTTTTGTTTTTCTGGGGTCTCAGAAATGAAGTATGTTGCATGTGAAGGTATAGTTTAGGTCAGTGGGAAATCTTCCATCAGACTAAGATAATAGAGATGAGTGTGCAAAGGCACCTTGCTTGATCAGACTTTCTCTGCAGAAGTATAACTCTGTTAAAATAATGTAAGCATTAATAATATAGTATCACTCCTTAACTAACTATAGCTGCAAGTTATTCACTTAGAGTGAAGAAAGTATTTGAAGCAAAATTTACAGAAATCTATAATTTTTTTGAGGCTTATGTTATTTCCCTGGGTATTTATTTCCCAGACCATTCTTCTCTTCTTTGATCAGGAGCCCCTTGCTGACTTTGTTAGAGTAGATAGCTAGATATTAATGAAGGAAGGGAGCAAAGGAAATCAGACATTATAAAGCATAATAAACTAGACAGCATGAGCTTATTTCATTAGGAAGTTACAGCTTCACACACTGCCAACAACATCCCCTGCCCTCAGGACCCAAGCCCCCTAAGTGGGCATACCAAGGGAGGAATAAAAACAGAAAAATTCTTCTGCTGGATGCATGTTCTGTAGAAGCCAAGAAGGCCACTATAGAGACCTGTCTAGTCCAGGAAAAAGATTGGATTGGATAAGGGACACAGTACCCCAGAAGATCTTGGAAATAGATTGGTTAGAGGGTGGACCAATCAGAAGCCCAAAAAAGCTTGGGAAGTTGATTGGTTAGTTTGAAAAAGTTCCTGGTTTGTCCTAAGCCAGAGATAACATAATCAGCCTAAGGAAGAAGCTGTCTCTCTATCTCTTTCTCCCACCCCCTTCTTTGTAACATAGGCTTGCTGCCTTCCTTCACACATTTAGTATCAACCATGTGGCCCTAGCAGCAGCTAAGACCAAGTGTGGGCCTGGGCATAGCACCAACCTGAGTGCAACTGGGAACAGACTAAGCTAGCAATATGGGGACAAGCTGAACTGGACTGAACAAATGGCACAGAACTTTTGGACCTTGTCCTTTGTACTGGTCTTGATAAAGACAAGATTGGACTTCTTCCATGATGGGATGGATGGAGGTAGAACACTGGGAACCCAGGGGCAGTCCTTTGATTTTGCTTCTACAATGAATCTTACCAGGAAACTTCAATCTCTCATGCATGAGTCTACCAGAATGCTTTCCTTGCAACTCCTTGAGAGAACATGATTACCACCACCAAAACTTGACAGTTTTTATCTGCATTGAGCAGATCTTGACTACATTTTGAAGTTCTTTGAAGTGTGTCTGGGTTTGAGTCAAATAGATCTGTCTACTTACTATAAAAATGACAACAACAGTAACAAAACAAAAAATATCTCCATCACCTTTTATTTCAGGTACATGAGAAAAGTATAAAACATATTGCCTCAATCTATTCTTTTTTACCCCATAGGCATAACACCTTCAAATGGTTTGTTATCTTTCTGGAAAAAAATTTAACCTCCCACTGCATTTTCCCCCACTGTGCATCTATATCTATAAACACACACCCACACCCTAACCATTACACAAAAATAACACAGAACTTTAGTCTTTTCTGGCATTTTTTAAACGCGTTAAGGTAAGAAATTATTTAAACTTGTGAAGAATTTCTGTGAGTTTATTTTAGCCAAACTGTCAACAATTGCTGGGAAGCCTAAACCTCAACAGATTGAGATAATGCTCTGGAGATTGGCAGTTCTGCGCTTTGTTTTATGCATTACGATCAAAAGAGGAGACTTAGGTGGGTTACATGAAATCCATTGGTTATAGATTAGGGAGGTAGGAAAAAGCAAAGTGGGGCAACCTCTGGGACTGGATAAAAAGTAAAATGATAAACATATACTTCTTTTACTTAGGTGGGTACAAGATAGTTAACAGTCAACAATTAACATGATAACAATGAGAGGATTTGTAGTCTCCACAGAGCAGTACCTATGCTTTGAGGAGTCTGGAAAAAGGAAAATTACTTTGACATTCCAATGATATGTTATCATAAATGCAAAAAGACAATAGAAAGGCTCAGTTAAGGTAAAGATTGACCTTTGTCAGAGAAGATACCAACCTAGGACATGACTACCAGCCATAAACTTTTTGTTAAAAGGTTTTAATTTCAGATCATCTTTTATGGTTATTTTAGTTCTCTGAGCTTGCAAGGCCACCATGCAGGCCTTCCTTGAGCATGTGGCCCCTTTTTGTCCACAAATGTATAGGGTTTAGATTATAGTTTTAATGAAGAAATTGTTTCTGAAGGTTGCACGGTCATTTCTACTGATGCAAGTCAGCAACTTGTTGGATGGAGACAGATTTTTTTTTTTTTTTTTAAATTCAGAAAGTTATCTTTGGTAGGTTTCAAGTTTTTCTCTTCTGGAGTCCTTATTAGTTTAAATCACTTCCAAGTTTCTAAAAAAAAATTAAAATCCTGCTGTATGAAAAACATACGATTTTAGAAGCAAGTGAAAAAGAAAAGTTCCTGTATTTGTCTCCAAAGACAGATATTCTATACATCTGGCCAACTCCACCATGGTTGCATTGATTCTAGTATTTTCCTGGGAGGAATGGCAGAAATGAGAATAAGTCATGATTTAGATAAAGTCCTTATTAACAAGCCCAATTGGCTTCTTCAAGGCATTGGAGGAGAAAGTCTAAGGGCAACATCTTGATTAAGTATATTTAACTGGTAAGGGAAAACTCAGTCTAAAATGGCCCACAGTTCCCCCTTCCCCACTGGGGCTTCCCCTTCCTGCACCCTGCCACTTTCTTACATACACCAAACTAGACAGGTTAGCCCTGCACTCCTACCACAAAGTAGGCGGAAGCATGTACAGTATATAACTTTTTGCCTGATTGTGCTTGGGGCTCAGACTTTGGACTTAGAGTCCTCTGGGCCCTCCGGCATACAATAAACCTCTTGAACCCCAAGCCTCTGAGTGTCACTTGGTCTTTTTGTAAGGTGAATCTCTCCAGTTCAGCAACATTTTTTGGTTCCCTGACAAGCCCAACTGGAGTCACAGAGGAGAAGACACTCCTTGCCCTGATTTGGCAGTCTCCGATCTGGCTGCCTCCACTCTGCCCTGCACTGCGGTCCCCACCGAACTCAAGGAGGTGAGGCAGGACAAGACCAGGACCAGGGCATCGGACATGGTAAGGTCCAGGGGCCCCAACAAAGTTAGGCCTGCCCGAGCGGGTGGAAGGGGAGCCTGATCACCTCCTAAGGACTTCTAGTGGTCTCCAGGTAGGGTTAACCAGGGAGGGAATGTAATAACCTCTGAATGACTGTGAAAATGACTGTGAGAGTGAATATGTCTATGATCCCACTGCTCTAGCCAAGGGAATGAGTGGGCCATAATGACATAACGGTGACTCAGTTTCAGCTGACCAGGCCTGGGGATTATACAGGAGCACCTTAGTCAAGGCCTGTCTAAGTCGCCTCAAGGCAGTGGTAGGACTGGCTTTTGAAAGGTCCCTCCAGGGACTCTCCCACCCTTTGTCTGTATGCAACACCGTACATGGGAACATAGGAGGACATCAGGGAAAGCCCGCTGTCCTAGACTGTATGCTGAAAAACTTTGAGAAGGGCCTTTTAGGGGACTATAGCAACAAAATGACTCCTAGCACTCTGCACTTTGTGTGAACCTGAATGGACCACCTTCGGGGTTGGTTGGCCTTCGGGGGAACTTTGGATGTCCCCACAATCTGCCACATCTGGCATGTTGTCACCAGAAACCCCGGACACCCAGACCAGTTTCCTTATATAGATTCCTGGTTAGAAATAGTGCAGACTCTCCCTCCTTGGGTACAGTTCTGCACCAAAAGGCAGGGAGAGGCTAAGGTCTTTGTTGCTCAGCCTGAAGGAAAATAGACCCCTCAAGATTTTGTGGGAGACCAAGAAGATGAGCCTCCCATCGGGCCACCCCCCTATCTCAGAAAGTCTCGAGAACCTCTGGACCCTCGGGTGCCAGATGTTAATACTTCACCACTGTGTGTGTCATCTCCACCCCAAGGAGGAGAAGGCCCTCCCACACCGGGATTGGCTGGGAGACTTCACCCACTCCAAGGAGCCCTCCAGATGCCATAAAGTCTCAAGAACCAGAGAGGCTGAATGACGATAGTACAGTGGAACCTGGTAACTCTGTGATGTACTACCAGCCCTTCTCCACCACTGACTTCCTCAATAGGAAGCATAACACCCTGCCATATTTCGAGAAGCCACATGCCATGATAGACCTCATGGAATCCCTCTTCCAGACACATCAGACAGCCTGGGAAGATTTCCAGCAGCTCCTCTGTACCCTGTTCAACACAGAAGAGAGGCATCGGATTATTAGGGGGGGGCATCAATACCTAGAAGATAATGCACCCACAGAGGTGAAAGATCTAGCAGGCTGGGCTCTAAGGGAAGCCCCCAAGGAGCACCCAAACTGGGATTTTACCACTGAGAAAGGCAAGGGCCACATCTGGTGCTACTAGGAGGCAATACTCCATGGAATTCAAAGGGGGGCAAAAAACCAATGAACATGGCCAAAATCTCCTCAGTAACACAACAGCCAGGGGAAACCACAGGGACTGTTATGAGAGGCTCTTCGAGGCATACCGGATCTACACGCCCTTTGATCCCAAGGCACCAGAGAGCCAGCAAATGGTCAACACTGCCTTCCTAGCACAGGCTGCCCCTGACATCTAGAGGAAACTCCAGAAACAGGAGGGTTTCACTGGCATAAATATCACTTCATTGATAGAAATAGCCAACAAAGTCTACATGAACAGAGAAGCTGCCACCGAGCAGGAAACTGACAAGATGAAGAAGAAAGTTAGCTTCCTAGCAGTGCCCTCAGAGAGGAGGGATCAAGAGGGGGGAAATTGACAGACCCCACTGGCAGCACACCAGTGTGCCTATTGCAAGGAGCCTGGGCACTGGAAAAATGAGTGTCCCAATAAAGGAAAACCTCAGAAACTTAGCAAATATCAAGGGGAGCCACAAGAAGGCAACCTTATTGGTTTAGCCAGCGTAGGCTCTGACTGAAGGGGGCCAAGTTTGATATTCCTTGGCCCCCACGAGCCCATGGTCATGATGAATGTCGGGGGCCAAAATGTGACTTTTATGGTAGACACCAGAGCAGAACACTTGGTTATCACTACACCTGTGCCCCCCCCGCCCCCCCGAAGGGAGGAAGACAACCACAATACTTGGATCAACCAGGAACCGGGCCATCCAGAAATCATTCTGCCAAGCTCGCTTGTGTGAACTCGGGGGCCATCGGTTAAGGCATGAGTTCCTATACATGCCTGAATGCCCCATCCCCCTCCTAGGCCTAAATCTCCTCTCTAAGCTAGGGGCCCAGATCACCTTTGGAGCAGGAGGGGCTACCACCCTGTAGCTACACCCCGGTAGTGAAGACTCTGCACCCCTCATTATGGCGGTCGTTACCCCAAGAGAGGAAGAGTGGAGGCTGTTCAGCACTCCGGAACAGAGTGAAACTCCCCCCTCCCCGGGTTCCGGGCAGAATCTTCTCTTGTCCAGGATGAAGATAATGCTCCTGACTTGCCCTCAACAGGGCCCCAGTGGTAGTTGAGCTAACACCCGGAGCTCACCTGCAGAGGCAAAGGCAGTATCCCATCCCCTGAGAGGCACCCTTGGGTATCCGAGACCACCTAGTCAAGCTCAGGGACTCTGGTATCTTGGTTGAATGCCAGTCAGCTTGGAACACTCCCCTGATGCCTGTCAAGAAACCCGGGGGTGGATACCTGCCAGTGCAGGACCTCCTGGCCATGAACAAAGTAACTGTCTCCTTGAATCCAGTGGTTCCAAACCCATACACCCTCCTCAGCCAGGTCCCTGGCACCGCCACATGGTTCACCTGCCTGGACCTAAAGGATGCCTTCTTCTGCCTTCAGCTCGCAAAATGGGCCAAAGAAGAAGGGGCTACCCTCACAGTACAGAGCTGGTGGCAACTACTGGATAGCTGCATCATAGTCCTGGTAACCCTCGGGCTTCACCTGGTATCTGAGTACCATCAGCTCACTCATCTTGGAAAAACTGCCCTGGTAGCCCTTCTGAAAAAACAGTATTACATCAGCCACCTGATGGTGCTGTGCCGAGCAGTAAGGGAATGGTGAGCTACCTGTGCCAGGAACAATGTGCATTCCATGCTTAGGCCCTCTCCTGGAGTCCAGAGAACAGGAAAGGCTCCTTTTGAGGACCTAGAGATAAATTTCACAAAGGTCCTGCCCAGTTGCAGGTACAAGTACCCCCTGGTTTTAGTTTGCACATACTCAGGAAGGGCCAAAGCATTTCCCACCAGGACTGAAAGAAGCAGAGAAGTCACAAAGGCCCTCCTACAGGAGGTCATCCCTACATTCAGCCTACTGCTGAGCATCCATAGTGACAACGGACTGGTCTTCGTAGCTGAAATCATCCAGACCCTGTTGAAGGCCCTCAGCATATCATGGAAACTCCACACTGCATATTGGCCTCAGAGCTCAGGGAAAGTAGAGTGCATGAACTATACCATTAAGGGAACATTAGCCAAATACAGCCAGGAAATCAGTCTCTCCTGGGTAGATCTACTGCCCTTGGCTCTGCTACGTACCTGTTGCATGCCTGGAAAGTTAGGCTTTTTCCCTTTTGAATTTGTATATGGAAGGCCTCCCCCAAGTTTAGGAAGCATCCTGGGAGACCTACATCAAGTAGGTGACCAAAGCCTGAAAGAACAACTCCAGGCCCTGGGAACTACCCTGTCAGAACTATAGCAATACACAGTTGAAAGGGCCCCCATCCCTCTAGGGACCCCAGTCCATCCATTCTGGTCTGGAGGCCTAGTATGTGTCAAGGACTGGTGAAAGGAACCCTTTGGGCCACATCGGACAGAACCCCACACTGTAGTTTTAACCACCACCACTGCTCTTAAAGTTACTGGTGTCACCCTGTGGGTCCATCATTCCAGAGTCAAGAAAGCCCAGGACATTCCTGAGGAGGAGTGCTCAGATGTTTGAAAAGCCAGCCCGGACCCAGGTGACCCCCTCAAGATCCAGCTGAGGTGGGCAGCTACCTGATGAGCACAGGAGACCTCTGGTTCCTGGTTTGCAGCCGTTTTCATCACCCTGATCCTTGGACTTGGACTTGCTGCAACTGCCCCTCCTAACTGGACCTTAAAATTTTGTCTCCTTCCTAACCACAGTCAAGGTCTTAGCTTCACAAGGGTATTTGCCACTAGATGACTTTAATGATGCCCTCTGAGGCTTGCCACCTCCAGGGCATCAAAGGGGGATATGATAAGGGAAAACTCAGTCTAAAATGACCTACAGTTGCCCCCCAGGGCTTCCACTTCCTGCACCTTCACACTTTCCCATGCAGGCCAAACTAGATAGCTTAGCCCCGCCTTCCTACCACAATGTAGGTGGAAGCATGTATGGTATATAACTCCTTGTCTGGTTGTGTTCAGGGCTTATACTTTGGACTTGGACTCCTCTGGGCCCATCGGCATAAAATAAACCTCCTGAATCCCAAGCCTCCGAGTGCCACTTGGTCTTTCCGTAAGGTGAACATCTCTGGTTCTGCAACATAACTAAAGTGAGAGTTGTGTATAAATATTATTATGTGTCATTACTCATTTTGTCCTTTAGCACAACAGAAAATAAATAGTGTATATTGTGTCTGCTAGCCCACCTGGAATGGAATTCCCTTAGTGTAGGTAATACCAGAAGTTGGGCTGCCTTGTCCCTGAAAAATTATGAATTAGATAAAGTTTATTCTTGCTACCATCTTACCTTACTTCAGGCTCAATCCTGTGGCCAATTCCCAAGGGTCTCCTTGCTGTCAGTTAATAATAGCTTTTAATGCTGTTATTCTTCTCAGAGTTTTGGATTTTAATAAGGCCCCCAGGGATTAAAATGCTTCCAGAACCAAAAGAGTGAATCTCTAATGGTGGAATTTTAGATATTTGTGACAGGCATTGTGGGAGCTTTTCATGAAAACCTCTCAGAAGACACACACCTTGACAGCCTTCAACTGCACTGACTTGGTATGGTTGGCCTGGTACAGGAGTACAGAATTGTGAATTAATCAGCAATGAAATAATGAATTTTACTGAAAAGAAAACATTTAACTTTGCTAATTATAGCCTAATGTTTTAATCAGTGTTTAATCAGTGAAGATGTGGTAACATTAGAGGCACTTCCAGCTAGGAAAATGATGCGGTATCTTAGGGAGATTCTTTCAAGTGCTGGTGCAGTAGAGGATGGGAGACTGTTGGGATGGAAATGCTTAGCCATCTGTGCTCCAGGTCTTAGTTCCTTGCTGAAAAAAGCACTCACACAACACAGAATAGACTTCAACTATAGGTATGAAATGATAATAAACCTCTCACTGAACTCTTGTTCCCAAATACATTTTGTACGTGGACAGAAAAAGATTCCAGTATATTCTTCTCACCAGGGTCCAGCAGAAGAGGGTGTGAACTCCAGCTCTTTATCTGAAGCTATCACTCTTTTTCCCCCTCCCCCTACTAAGTAAACAGTGCAGCTTTACCCACAATTTAGATATCAGAGACTGTCAGGATTTTCTGGCTGTGGAACTTGGGAGTTCTTATATTTCTTAAAAAATGTGGAAAGATGGATTTGCGAAATTGCTGGAAATGGAAATGAAGAAAGATATCAACTCCCACAATGTAATTAATCCTTGTGATTCTCCCCCAGAGGCCTAACTTGACTTTTTTTTTAGTAATGGAAATTTAGTGTTGTTTTCTAAAATTTTTATTTTTGGTTGTCATTATTCATACTTAACTACTTGAGGCAAGTATTATGGAAGAGAGAAACTATTGTAAACAGGTTTGTGGTACAGAGGAAGGAAGGGCTTTAAAATTGTGTCCACTGAGAAAAAGCACAGAACAGCTGTGCAGGGCTCTACCTTAGAACTGTAAACACACCGCCCTTCCTGTCAATCAAGCATTACAAATTCTACTTTATAGCTTTTGGAAAGCTATCTGCAATTTTTTTCCATGTTGAATGCTGCAGTTTGAAGTCTTCCTCTGGAGAAATTTTCCAGGTCAAAAGTTGAAGTATAAGAATATTGAAAGCAATATAAAATCTTATGTATGTAAATATATATATTTGCTTTCATCTTTGTAATCAGGGATGGTGACCTCTACATTTGGAAGTAGAGAAAAACCTCAAAAGGAGAAGATTGAAATGCAAGAGGGATGAGGAGATGACTGCAGGGTCTCCCAAACACTTAAAATGGGCTGCATTCTCCACTTCTGTATGATGTTTCTACAGGCATCTAAGAAATCACAAAGCCTGACTGTTGTCTGTTTTCACTTTTCCATGGTGGGGTGCAGAAGCTCTGGACAGAAGACCTGGTGTAAGTTCAGCAATTCCATTTGCTATGCCTTCTAGAGTGAATATCTTCAAGCACAGGATTCATTGCCCCTCCACATTTTGTGAAAGTTTTTTTGTTTTTTGTTTTCATAAATTGAAAAACACTATTGGGGGTATTAGAATGATGGAAAAGCTATTCTGGTGAATTTAACACAACATGCATCAATGAAACTAGAATATATTATTAAATGCAATAGTAAGGGCTCAGAATAGAAATGAGTGAGACTGTATTGTACACAAAGAAAAGGAAGTACCCTGGCCAGCATGGCTCAATGGTTGACTGTTGACCTATGATCCAGGAGGTCATAGTTTGATTCCTGGTCAGGGCACATGCCTGGGTTTCAGGCTCAATATCCAGTAGGGGGTTTTTAGGAGGCAGCCACCCCATGACTCTCATCATTAATGTTTCTATCTCTCTCTCCCTCTCCTTCCTCTCTCTGAAATCAATAAAAACATATTAAAAAAAAGGAAAACAACTCTTTTTTTTTCCTTGATAAACTGATTACTGTTAAACTAGTGCATAACTGTAAAGTTGATATAATCATAATTTTAAAAAGTCATTGAAAAATTCTATCATGGTAGAATGTAGGTGCTCAGGTAGAAATGATGATAGCAATGATAGCTGGCACTCAGGAAACATTTGGTATATCTAGAGAGAAATGTTGAAAGGATGAATCTATCCTAGAAAACCTACCTGATACATAGAAACAAACCCAAAAAGGCAGCCAAAATGGGGAGACAAAATAAAAAAAGCCCCAATTGAAAGAACAAGAGAAGTCTCCTGAAAAAAGAGCTAAATGAAATAGAGATAAGCAATCTATCAGATATAGAGTTTAGAATACTGATTGTAAGTATACTCCACAGTATGAAAAAAGATATGAAAACTGTGAAGGAAATTAAGAATTACAGCAGAAATAAAGAATACACTGGAAGGAATAAAGAGCAGATTGGAGGAAGCTGAGGATCTGATCAGTGAGTTAGAAGACAGGGTAGAAAAAATCACTCCATCAGAGATCCAAAAAGAAAAAAAGAATTAAAAAACTGGAGGACAGTCTAAGGGAGCTACGGGACAACATGAAATGTAACAATATTCACATCATATTCACATCTAACACTGCAACTTAAAGTATTAGAAAGCTCCCCTGTGAAGCTGTCTGGACTAGGGCTTTTATTTGCTGGGAGATTTTTTTATTACTGCTTCAATTTTATCCATTGTTATTAGCCTATTCAGGTTTTCTGATTCTTCCTGATTCAGTTTTACATGATCTCACTCATATGTGGAATCTAATAAACAAAACAGACTGAGGAACAAAATAGATCCAGAGACAGAAACATGTACCAGAGGAGGTCGAAAGTAAGCAAGGGTTAGAGAAACTGTTTGAAAAAATAATGGCAGAAAACTTCCCTAACCTGGTGATGAAAATAGTCACACAAGTTCAGGAGGCACAGAGGGGCCCAAGCAAGTAGAACTGAAAGGGGCCCATGCCCAGGCATATCATAATTAAAATGCTAAAAATTCAAGACAAAGAGAGAATCTTAAAGGCAGCAAGATAAAAGCAATCTGTTACCTGCAAAGGAGCTCCCATAAGGCTGTCAGCTGACTTCTCATCAAAAACTTTACAAGACAGAAGGGAATGGCATGAATTATTCAAGGTAATGCAAAACAAGTATCTGAAACCAAGACGACTCTATCCAGCAATGCTATCATTCAAAATAGATGGTGAAATAAAGACCTTCCCAGAGAAAAACAGGCTAAAAGACTTTATCACCAGCAAACCATCATTGCAGGAAATGTTAAAGGGACTGCTAAAATAATAAGAAACAGAGAGAGAAACATAGGCATAAAGAATTAAAATGTCAATAAATAAGGATCTATCAATAATAACCTTAAGGACTTTTAGGGAGAAATCAACAGCAATACAGTCACAGCTGTAGAAACAGAGAGAGAAACATAGGCATAAAGAATTAAAATGTCAATAAATAAGGATCTATCAATAATAACCTTAAGGACTTTTAGGGAGAAATCAACAGCAATACAGTCACAGCTGTAGACTTTAACACCCCACTGACTTCACTGGATAGATCTTCCAGACAAAAAGTCAACACAGAAACAGTGACTAGCCTGGCTGGACATGGCTCAGCGGTTGAGCATCGAACTAGGATCCAGGCAATCGGGGTTCGATTCCCAGTCAGGGCACATGCCCAGGTTGCGGGCTAGTTGATCAATGACTCTCATCATTGATGTTTCTCTCTCTCCCTCTCCTTTCCTCTCTCTGAAATCAATAAAGATATATTTAAAGAAAAACAAAAAATACCAGTGACTAAATAGCACACTAGATCAGATGAATTTAATTGATATTTGCAGAATATTTCACCCCAAAGCTGCAGAATATACATTCCTCTCAAGTGCACATGGGTCATGCTCAAAGACAGACCACATGTTAGAACACAAAACAAGTCTCTACAAGTTCAAAAAGGTTGAAATAATATCAAGTATCTCAGATCACAATGGCATGAAATTAGAAATCAACTACAGTAAAAACACTCTGAAACCAAGATGACACATGGATGTTAAATAGCATGTTATTAAACAATGAATGAGTTACCAATAAGATCAAGAAAGAAATCAAAAACTTCCTGGAAACAAATGAAAATGAACACACAACAACCCAAAATTTATGGGACACAGCAAAAGCAGTCCTAAGAAGGAAATTCATAGCACTGCATGCCTAGCTCAAAAAGCAAGAAAAATTTTTAGTAAACTATCTAATCCTGCAACTTAAATAATTAGAAAGCTCCCTTGTGAAGCTGTCCGGACCACACCTTTTATTTGATGGGAGTTTTTATTTTATTTTATTACTGCTTCAATTTCATCCATTGTTATTAGCCTATTTAGGTTTTCTGATTCTTCCTGATTCAGTTTTACATGATCTCACTCATATGTGGAATCTAATAAACAAAACAGACTGAGGAACAAAATAGATCCAGAGACAGAAGCATGAACCAGAGTGAGAATCTTAGTGGGAAGGTGGTGTTGGGGCAGTGGGTGAGGAGAGGTTAATTAAAGAATTTATATGCATCTATGCATAACCCATGGACACAGACGATAATGTGGTAAAAGGCTGAGGAGGGTGGCAGATGTGGGGTGGAGGGGATCAATGGGGGAATAAAGAGATATCTGTAATACTTTCAACAATAAAGGTAAATTAAAAAAAAAAAAGAGTACTCTAGTTAGAGAGATCCAGTTTGTGAACAACCGTACATCAAAGTCACCAACATTATCTCAAAAAGAAGTCTCTCAGGGGAAAGTTACAAAGTTACATATATTGAAATACATGTTTCAATGTATTTGTCAACGGCTCCATGAAGACAAAAAGGCATCTGTGCAAATTGAGGTGGACTTAACAGTAAGATTGATGAAATGATCATGATTTAACATAGATTCCATTGAAAACAAATATCTGAGCCCTCACTATTCACATATAAGGGGATGGGTATATAAAGATAAACATATTGGGGATTCTTTATATATATAATCTTTACTGATTTCAGAGAGAGGGGAAGGGAAAGGGAGAGATAGAAGCATCAATGATGAGAGAGTTGTCATTGATCAGCTGCCTCCTGCAATGATGAGAGAGTCATTGATCAGCTGCCTCCTGCATGCCCCCGACTGGGGATCAAGCCCACAACATGGGCTTGACCAGAATTGAACAGTGATCTCCTGGATTCTAGGAGATCCTAGGATCAATGCTCAAACACTGAACCATGTCCGGCCAGGCCATATTGGGGATTCTTACAATTTAACTGGGAGGTAAAGACATAAACAACTAAAATAAGATGTATAAATAAGAAAATATGGGATTTAAGCCTGAATTTGAATCCCTATTCTAATTTGTGTAATCTTGGGCAAATTATACTTACTTTCTAAAAGTCTTAATGTTATTATCTAGCAAATGGAATAAAAATAGTATCTATTTCAATAGTTTATTATGAGGATTTAATAGTGCAGTGCATGTCAAATACTCAGCCTATTAGCACCCAATGTACTTGAGCCATTATTATTATTACTATCTTCATAGTTATTTATTATTTATGAATAATATGATATGGGTAAAAAGGTTCAAAAAGCACAAACTTGGAGTTATAAAGCAAATAAGTCATGGGATATAAAGTACAGCATGGTCACTATAGTTAATAATAATCTGTCACTATTTAAAAGTTGCTGAGAGTAGATATTAAATAAGAAAAAATTTTTTACTATGTATGGTGATAGATGATGATTTTGCAATATATACAAATATTGAATCATTATATTGTATAGCTGAAATATGATGTTATATGTTAATTATACCTCAATAAAAAGAACACATAAATATATATATTATATATAACTAAATTACACAATTAGCTATAATTATATAATAGGTCATTCATGTTTTAGGTGGCATTTTTTCAATGACTGGGAGGTTGGAATAAGGTCCCATTCTTGGATTCTATTTTCTATAGTTAATAGCATGTCTTGTCTATGAAGAAAATTGTATGCAAATTGTTTCTCTTTATGCTCTATTCCTTAACTTCTCAGGGAAGAACTAATTTAAAAAGACTAAAATTCAACAATGAGAATAAATGACATTTTTACTTTACATAGTTGTAATAGCAGGGGGCCTATTGGGAGTATTGGAAGCAGGCCACTGGACAAAGAACCCCTATTTTAGTGCCAGTTAAGTGGAAGCCAAGTGGCTAGATGCCTTAGTTAAAAACAGTGGGCTGACTTTGAGTTCTCTTGAGAAATTAGGGATAATAAGATTTTTATGGGGAAGTCTTTCTATGAAGTCATTTTTCCACTAGAAATTTATTGAGCCCTTGCTTTACCCTGTCCATTGGGACTTTATTCTGTGTAAAAACCATCTTTTGGAACCAGTTTATTTGTTAGTTGTTATTTTAATGTGCTCCCAATAAATATTAAAATACTCCGATGGGTAGGAAGATTCTGTTTTCTCTTCCTTAGCATGAAGGGGTTGTCTTAGAATGTTCTTATTCATTTCCTTCTGACTGTAAAATTCTTTGATTCCATGCTGATGTTCTTTGTGATACTCTAAAAGCTCTGCTCTAATTGAGTCAAGTCACATGACCAACACTGTTACATAGTGAGGGAGTGCAGGGAGCCTCCCCCATGGGCCAAGGTGGCAGAGGGGGAGGTTCTTCCACTTGGATAGGAAAAAAACCCTCTCCTCCCTATACCTATAAGAACCTCAGGCTCATACAGGAAGGAAAGATGGTCTTTGAGACTGAAGACCACTATTCTCCCAGGTTGCTCCGGCCATGAATAAAACCTCTTTCCTTTTGCACCTGCATCTGCTTCATTTTTTATTTCATTTAATTTTATTATTGTTTAAAATATTACAGATGTCCCTTTTTCTCCCCAATGACCCATTACACCCCGTTCCTTGCCCCTCCCCAGTCCCTCTCCCCACCATTGTCCATGTCCTTGGGTTGTGTATATGCACATAAATTCTTTGGTTACTCTCTCCCTCTCCACCCACCCACCCTCCTCCATCCCTCTGACATTCATCAGTCTCATCTGTGCTTCCATGTCATTGAATCTATTCTGTTCATCAGTTTATTAAGTTCTTTAGATTCCACGTATAAGCAAGATCTTGTGATATTTGTCTTTTGCTGCCTGGCTTATTTCACTTAGCATAATATTCTCCAGGACCATCCATACTGTACCAAAGGGTATGAGATTCTTCTTCTTTACAGCTGCATAATATTCCATGGTGTAAATGTCCTAAAGCTTTTTTATCCACTCATCTACTGATGGGCACTTGGGCTATTTCCAGATCTTAGCTATTGTAAACTTTGCTGCTATTGGGGTACATATATCCTTTCTGATGAATGTTACAGGATTCTTAGGATACATTCCTAGGAGTGGAATCACTGGGTCAAAGGGAAGCTCCATTTTTAAGTTTTTGAGGAACCTCCATACCGTTTTCCATAGTGGTTGCACCAGTCTGCATTCCCACCAGCAGTGTACAAAGGTTCCCCTTTCTCCACACCCTCACCAGCACATGTCCTTTGTTGATTTGTTGATGGTAGCCATTCTGAAAGGTGTGAAGTGATACCTCATTGTGGTTTTAATTTGCATCTCTCTGATGATTAGCAATGTCCAGCATTTTCTCATGTGTTTCTTGGCCATCCATACATCCTCTTTGGAGAAGTGTATATTTAAGTCCTTTGCCCATTTCTTAATTGGGTTGTTTGTCTTTCTCTTGCTGAGTGCTATGAGTTCTTTGTACACTTTGGAAATTAGCCCCTTATCAGATTCATCCTTGGCAAATATGTTTTCCCAGACCGTGGGGTTCTTTTGTATTTTGAGGCTGTTTTCTTTTGCTGTGCAGAAGCTTTTTAGTTTGATGTAGTCCCATATGTTTATTTTTTCCTTTGTTCCTCCTGCCCTAGGAGATCAGTGAAAAGTTCACTATGTGGGATGTATGTGACTTTACTGACTACGTTTTCTTCCAGGATTTCTATGGTTTCATGACTTACATTTAAGTCTTTTATCCATTTTGAGTTTACTTTTGTGTGTGGTGAAAGTTGGTGGTCGAGTTTCATTCTTTTGCATGTATCTGTCCAATTTTCCCAGCACCACGTATTGCAGAGACTGTCCTTACTCCATTGGATACTCTTGCCTCCTTTGTCAAATATTAACTGACCATAATGGCTTGGGTCTATTTCTGGGGTCTCTGTTCTGTTCCATTGATCTATATGCCTGTTGTTGTACCAATACCAGGCCATTTTGATTACAGTGGCTTTGGAATATAGTTTGAAGTCTGGTAATGTGATCCCTCCCACTCTGTTCTTTTTTCTCAAGGTGGCTGCAGCTATTCGGGGTCTTTTTTGGTTCCATATAAATTTTTGAAATGTTTGATCTAGGTCTGTGAAATAGGCTGTTGGTATTTTCATAGGAATTGCATTAAATTTATAAATTGATTTGGGTAGTATAGACATTTAAATGATATTAATTCTTCCAATCCATGAGCATGGTATCTTCTTCCACTTGTTTAAATCTTCCCCTATTTCTTTATTCAGTGTCACGTAGTTTTCTGACTACAGGCCTTTTACATCCTTGGTTAAGTTTATTCCTAGGTGTCTTATTTTTTTAGTTGCAATGGTAAATGGTATTGCTTTTTTAGTTTCTCTCTCTGAAAATTCATTGTTGGTGTATAAGAATGCCATTGATTTCTGGATGTTGATTTTGTATCCAGCTACCTTGTCAAATTCATTTATCAAATCTAGTAGTACTTTGATGGAGTCTTTGGGGTTTTCTATGTACAATATCATGTCATCTGCAAATAATGACAGTTTTACTTCCTCCTTTCCAATTTGGATACCTTTTATGTTTTCTTCCTTCTGACGGCTGTGGCAAGGACTTCCAGTACTATGTTGAATAAGAGTGGTGAAAGTGGACATCCCTGTCTTGTTCCGGTTTTTAATGGAAATGGTTTTAGTTTTTGCCCATTGAGTATGATGTTGGCTGTAGGTCTGTCGTATATGGCCTTTATTATGTTGAGGTATGATCCCTCTATTCCCACTTTGCTGAGAGTTTTTATCAGAAATGGGTGCTGGATTTTGTCAAATGCTTTTTCTGGCTCTATTGATATGATCATATGATTTTTGTCCTTCATTTTGTTTATGTGATGTATCACATTTATTGATTTGCTGATATTGTACCAGCCTTGCATCCCCGGAATAAATCCCACTTGGTCATGGTGTATGACCTTTATAATGTATTGCTGGATCCGGTTTGCTAGTATTTTAGTGAGGATTTTAGTATCTATGTTCATCAGGGAAATTGGCCTGTAATTTTCTTTCTTTGTAATATCTTTATCTGGTTTTGGGATTAGGGTGATGCTGGCCTCAAAAAAAGAATTTGGGAGTTTTCCCTCCTCTTGAATTTTCTGGAATAGTTTGAATAGAATAGGTGTTAATTCTTCTTTGAATGTTTGGAAAAACTCACCTGTAAATCCATCTGGTCCAGGACTTTTGTTTGCTGGGAGTTTTTTGATTACTGCTTCAGTTTTATTAGTTGAAACCTATTCAGGTTTTCTGCCTCTTCTTGATTCAGCTTTGGAGAGTTGTACACTTCTAGGAATTTGTCCATTTCCCCTATGTTGTCCAATTTGTTGGCATAGAGTTGCTTATAATATTTTCTTACAATCCTTTGTATTTCTGTTGGATCAGTTGTTACATCGCCTCTTTCATTTCTGATTTTATTTATTTGGGTCCTCTCTCTTTGTTTCTTAGTGAGTCTGCCTAAAAGTGCATCAATCTTATTTACTTTTTCAAAGAACCAGCTCTTGGTTTCATTGATTTTTTCTATTTTTTTTTTTAGTCTCTATGTCATTAATCTCTGCTCTGATTTTTATTATTTCCTTCCTTCTACTTCCTCGGAGCTTTTCTTGTTCTCATTCTAGTTCTTTTAGTGGTTGTGTTAGATGGTTCATTAGATGTTTTTCTTGTTTCTTGAGATAGGTCTGTAATGCTATGAATTTTCCTCTCAGGTCTGCTTTCGCTGTGTCCCATAGGTTTTGGGTTGTTGTCTGTTCATTTTCATTACTTTCCATGAAGTGTTTGATTTCTTCCTTGATCTCCTTGGTAACCCATTCATTGTTTAATAACATGCTATTTAGCCTCCATGTGTTTGAACATTTTTGAGGTTTTTTATAGTGGTTGATTTCTAGTTTCATGGCATTGTGATCCAAGAAGATGCTTGATATAATTTCAGTCTTCTTATATTTGTAGAGACTTGCCTTGTGCCCTAACATATGGTCTATTTTTGAGAATGTTCCATGTGCACTTGAGAAGAATGTTATTCTGCTGCTTTGGGGTGAAATGTTCTATAAATGTCAATTAAATCCATTAGGTCTAGTGATTCCTTTAAGGTCTGCATTTCCCTGTTGATTTTTTGTTTTGATGATCTGTCCAATGCTGACAGTGGGGTGTTAAATTCCTCCACTATGATTGTGTTGCTGTCAATCTCCCATTTAAAGTCCAAGAAATTTTTTATATATTGAAGTGCTCCTGAATTGGGTGCATAAATGTTCATAAGGGTTATGTCCTCCTGTTGGATTGATCCCTGTAGTAATATGTAGTGACCACCTTTGTCTCTCATTATGGTCTTTAGTTTGAAGTCTGTTTTGTCAGAAATCAGAATTGCTACTCCAGCTTTCTTTTCCTTTCCATTTGCATGGAATTTTTTACCCCATCCGTTCACTTTTAGCCTGTGTGAGTTTTTTGCTCTCAGGTTGGTCTCTTGTAGACAGCATATATTTGGGTCCTGTTTTCTTATCCATTCAGCTACCCTTTGCCTTTCGATTGGCCCATTTATTCCATTTATATTTAAGGTTACTATTGATATACACTTATTTAATTCCATTTTCCCCCTCTATGCTGATGTACCTTTCTCTCACTATTCCTTCTTTTTCTTAAAGCAGTCCTTTTAGTATTTCTTGCAATGCTGGTTTGGTGGTACTGAACTCCTTTAGCCTTTTTTTTTTTTGTTTGGGAAACTTTTTATTTCACCTTCAAATTTAAATGATAGCCTTTCTGGATAAAACAATCTTCATTGCATGTTATTGCTTTTCATTACTTGCAGAACTTCATGCCATTCCCTTCTGGCCTGAAGAGTCTCTTGAGAAATCCGCTGTCAGCCTTATGGGGGTTCCCTTGTAGGTCACTGCTTGTCTCTTTCTTGCAGCTCTTAATATTTTCTCTTTGTCCTTACCATTTGCCATTTTAATTATGATGTGTCTTGGAGTGGGTCTCTTTGGGTTCCTCTTTTTGGAACCCTCTGTTCTTCCTGAACTTGTGTGGCTTTCTCCTTCGCCAGCCTAGGGAAGTTTTCTATAATTATTTCTTCCACCAAGTTCTCTATCCCTTGCTTTCTTTCCTCCCCCTCTAGCACTCCTATATTGTGAATGTGGTTTCGCTTCATGTTGTCCCAAAGTTTCCTTAGACTGTCCTCATGCTTTTTAAGTGTTTTTTCTTTTTGCTGCTCTGATTGTGTGATTTTCTCTACTCTGTCTTCTAAGTCACTTATTCTTTCCTCTGCTTCATTGAGCCTGCTTTTAATTCCTTCCAGTGCATTCTTGATATCAGATACAGCATTCTTTATCTCTGTCTGAGTTGTATTTATGGTATCTCTTTTTTCATGTTTTCACTAAGGTTCTCGATCTTATCATCTATAGTCTTCTTAAGTTCCTTGAACATCTTCATCATCCATACTCTAAACTCCATTTCTGATAACTTGCTTAACTCCATCTCATCAACATTTTTTTCTGGCGATGTTTCCTTTTCTTTAATTTGGGGGTTGTTTCTTTGTCTCCCCATTTTGGTAGGTCTTAGTGCTTGTATCTATATATTAGATATATTTGCTGTGTCCCAGTCTTGTGGGATGGGATTTTGTCTTATGGGTCCAGTGGAGCCCAGAGGTGTATATACTGGTGTATATACTGGTGAAAATTTGTTGTTAATACTGGTGAAAATTTAGAAAATAACAATAAACTAAAATGTAAAAATTAGAGAAGCTACTGGGAGATAACAGAAGCAGAGAAAAGATTCTGAAAGAAGGGCCAGCAAAAAACTAAGGGATAGAATAAGAATAGGATAATAGTTGAAAATGAGAAAAAAAAATACAGTAAAGAGAATAAGAGAAACTAACAATCAGACAGGAAGACAGAAGGGGGAAAAATGAAAGAATGAAAGAAAAGTAGAAAAAGAAAGAAGAAAAAGAAAAAAGTTATGCCAATGGATTGAGAGGAGAGAGAGAGATAAAGCCCAGGCAGGCAGGGAGTCTGATAAGAGATTTGGGGACACTATAAAGGAAAGCAGTGAACTTGATTATAATGATAAAGTCCCAGTCGTTAAGCAGGGATATCACAAAAGTCTTGATAGTAGAAGCAAGGATAAAACAAAACAAAGCAAATAACCAAAACAAAACCAAAAACAAGCTAAGCAAGACAAAATTCTTTTATAACAAAGAGGGAAAAAAAATTTAGTTAGAAAAAAGTTTAGAAAAAATTAAAGAAAGAAAGAAAAAGATTATTATAAAATTTAAAAAAGAAGAAAAAACAAATTTTCTCCCCTTTCTCTTCTTCCTAAGGAAAAAAGGGAAAAAAATAAACAAACCCACAAACAAAAAAAACCCCCAAAACCAAAAAAACAAAAACCAAACCAAACAAAAAAACAGCAGAAAAAAGGTAGTCAATCAGGTGAGTTTCTTCTGGGCAACTTATGTTGTCTGAGGGTCACTGTTTTTTGTGATTTCAGTTCTCCTGGGAGGTACTTGTGTATCACCAGTGTGAGGAGCCGTCTCGGTTTCGCTCTGGTGTCCTTAGGTAGATGGTTGATCTGAGGTTCTCCGTGGGCCACCTCCTCTTGTCAGCTATTTTGCAAACTTGTCGTTGCCTGGTCTTGCTCCAGAGTCTTCTGTCGAGTCTTTAGGGTGCAGGGTGCCTAGTGTAGCCCAGGGTATCACTCCCCTTAGAGGTGTCACTGTCAGGCACTCACTCTGCAGGAGTTAGTCTCTGCTCCACAGCCAGCTCCTCATTCTCTACCCTGTCCTCTGAATCTAGTTCCCCAGGCTCTGGCCGGCTGCAGCTTCCAATTGATTTCAGCCTGATGGCTTTTCTGTATGGGCTGTTTCAGCAGCCTGGGCCCAGTGGGCTCGATTAAGAACACATTCTGGTGAGCCCTTTGCCTGCCCAGCCCCCAACAGGGGTTTTCAGCATTGCCTCCAGTTCCCAAACAACAGTCCCCAAGTCTTATTCTTGCAGAGTCCTCCTGTGAGCTGCTCTCCCTTCCCCCTCAGGACCATGCCCTGTGGGCCTTTCTGGGGCTTCAGTGAGCGGGACCCGCCCCTTTCCTGTTGAGGGTGGTGCTCCTGGCTGCAGGAGAGGCCAGCGGGCTCCTGCCCTCCGTGCTCAGCTCTGGTTGGCTGGTCGCTGCATCTGCCTCATGAGTTCGGCTTTTGTTTTGGTAGGCAGTTGAATCTGTTTTTAGTTACAGTTTATGGTAACTCTGCCAGGACAGTGTTGAACTCAGTATGTCCTGGAGGGCTGGGCTGTGGTCCCAGCTGCCTGTGGCAGGCCAACCCAATAGTGGGAGTGTGAGGATTTTCTAGCAGCTTCCTAGAACTTTTCTCAGGGAAATTTCCTGTACTCCTTTGCAAGGTGTCAGATGTCTGAAATGCTTGGCTGGTGAAATGAAACAGGTTTCCGGGCAATAGATGGACTCCAAGACTGG
The DNA here is from genome assembly GCF_964146895.1 of Miniopterus schreibersii. Taxonomy (NCBI): domain Eukaryota; kingdom Metazoa; phylum Chordata; class Mammalia; order Chiroptera; family Miniopteridae; genus Miniopterus; species Miniopterus schreibersii. The sequence continues at coordinate 110,668,281 of NC_138101.1, read as the reverse complement.
GTAAGTCAAAGCAGCATGCACATGGGGGTTGGGGGGATGTCGTCTATCCCTGCTGCTTGGGCTTTGTGTCATTGGGTGCAGTTAGGACCAATTGTGGTATCATTTGGCAGAAAAGATACTAAGGCTTGTGAGCACTCATTTGAAATAATGGAATTTGGATCTAAGTTTTGTTCACATGTTCTTACTTTGTCTGGGGTCTTTCTATGGTTATGTTTTTGCATTTGTACTTTTGTGCCATCAGGGGTTATTCTGTTTGACCTCCTGAAGGAAGTCCATTGGGCCAAATTTTAGCAGATTGCTCCATATACGGCTGTTGCTCCATGTATGATCCAATGACTAAGAAGTTGGTTTTCTACTGTAACATGGCTTGGCTTATGTACACTTTAGACTATGGGGAAAATGTCCCCTAAATTACTACACTATCATATAATTGGAATTGTTTTGCCAATGGTCTGGGAAAACAAATGGAATCCACTATGGTCAGGCATTTATGTCTTTACACAATAAGGATTTGGCAAAGAAAGGGAAACAAATTAAAGACACAGAGAAGGAAATTTGCCTCAAAACCACTTCCTGATGATGAGACACAGGAAGAAAAGGAAAATGAGATGAGTCTCTTTAATGTCCTGAACCTGGGGGAACCAGGATTAGCAGTAGAAACATTTCCCCCACCCCCTGCTGCTAGATATCCATGAAATAAGGCCCAGAGGGGTGACAACCCCATTCCTGTATGATAAAGGAATGGTATCCCCTTAGAAGACCCAATAGGAACCCAATTTGGCCAGGGAGCATCCCTCTCCAGAGCAGGACAATTCCATCTGAGGCAATATCCTATAGGAGAATAAACCAGGAAGGCCAACCCACTGGCCAATACTGGGCCCATACTCAATTTTCCAGTCAGATTTGCTAAATTGGAAGAATTTCAGCCCCTCATATAGGGAGGATCCTCAGAAAATGGTAGATATTATTAACTCCATTTTTGTCACTCACCATCCAAACTGGGCAGACAGACAGGTTCTTAACATCCTGCTGGTGTTAAGGCAGCTAGATATAGATAAAACTAAAGAAAAGACTCATTGCCTTCATCAAGAGTATCCCAATAGGACCTCCAACCCAGCCAGGGTGATTCCCTTGACAGAACCCAACTGGGACCCAAATGGTGGGGACCTAGCCATCCTAGAACATTACAAAAGGAGCATATTAGAGGCGCTTAAGAAAGGGGTGCCTAAACAAAAAAGCCTGAATGTGATGCAGGCCATTCAACAGAAACCAAATGAAGGTCTTTCTGTATTTTCAGAAAGAAACTATGAGGCCTATTGAAAGAACACTGATGCTGCCCCACAGGCACCAGAAAATGTCCATATGGTAAACATGACTTGTCCCAGATATCAGAAGAAAGTTCCAATGTTTAGATAGGGTGTTGAGAATGAATCCAACCCAGGAGGTGAACATAGCCTTTAAAATTTATCATGACCAAGAACAAGGAAATAAGTAAAGTTTAATAATGCCTTAGTATTTTATATGGAAAGTCCTTGTTCTAATTCTTTACAGCTGTCTTCCATAGGAACTGAAGGATCAGGTTTACAATGGTTTGCCTTTTTCTGTCCTTTGCCCATGTTCCTTACTATGTTGTATATCTTTTTCTCATTGGGTTTTCAGTACCTACTGATTCTAACTGTTTGTATGTTGTATGCATAGTACATAACCTCCACAATTCAGTGGTTTGTCTTATTTATTAACTTATTCACTGTTGCTCATTATTTTTTCATGTACAGTAAATCTTAACTTTTACTCTATTAAAAATACTTCATATTTTCAATTATGGTTTGTACTTTTTATTGTCCAATTTAAGAAATAATTCCCCCAAATGATATAAATTATCTTTTCATTTTATTTTCTAAATTTAAAAGATCTTATCCTTCACATTTAGGTTTTTAATCCAGCTGGAATTTATTTTCCTTCTGAAGAATCAATTTTTCTAGCAGTATTTTAGTTTTTCATCCTTTTCTCTACTGACATATATTGTCATCTTTGTGATATATCTATTTTCATATATATGTGCTCTTCTTTCTGCACTCTTTGTTCTATTCCACTGGTCTGTTTGTATATACCCCTGCTATACAATATGTAACATAACTTTATTAAAAGTCTTGGTATCATACATGGTAGGTAAAAAATTCTCCGTAAAATTTTCAGGATTAGCTTGTAAATAAAAAACTCTCCTGAACTTTTAATCAAAATTGATTTAAATTTAAAAACTAATTATTGAAGAACTATTTTCTTTTACTTTATTGAGTTTTTACATCCAGAAATATGGTTGCTCATTCAACAAACTCTTAGTATGTCCATTAATTATTTTTATAAAGTTCTCACACATTTTATTAGGTTAAAAGTGAATATTTACAGTTTTAAAAAATCTTTATTGTTGAAAGTATTACAGATGTCACCTTTTTGCCCCATTGATCCCCTCAACTCCTCATCTGCCCTACCCCCAGGTCTTTCCCATACCATTGTCTGTGTCCATACCTTATGCATATATGTATATAAGTTCTTTGATTAAACTCTCCCTACCCATTTCCCCACCCCTGCCTTCAGTCTGTTTCATGTTTCTGTCTCTGGATCTATTTTGTTCATCAGTTTATTTTGTTTATTATATTACACATATGAGTGAGATCATGTTGTACTTGCCTTTCTTTGACTAGGTTATTTCGTTTAGCATAATACTCTCCAGTTCCATCCATGCTGTCCCAAGGGTAAGAGATCCTTCTTTTTAACAGCTGCATAGTATTCCATGGTGTAAATGTACCACAACTTTTTAAACTACTCAGCTACTGATGGGCACTTAGGCTGTTTCCACATCTTAACTATTGGAAATTGCACTGCTATGAACATAGGGGTGCATAAGTTCTTTCTAATTGGTTTCGTATTTCTTAGGATATATTCCTAGAAGTGGGATCACTGCCTCAAATGGCAGTATGATCTTTAATTTTTTGAGGAAGCTGCGCACTGATTTCCATAGTGACTGTACCAGTCTGCATTCCCAATGACAGTGTACTAGGGTTCCCTTTTCTCTACATCCTCACCAGCACTTGATGTTCATTGATATGTTGATGGTAGCCATTCTGAAAGGTGTGAGGTGATACGTCATTGTGGTTTTAATTTGCATCTCTCTGATGACTAGTGGCTTTAAGCATTTTTTCTTATATCTCTTGGGCATCTGTATGTCCTCTTTGGAGAAGTGTCTATTAAGGTCCTTTGCCGATTTTTTTTAATTGGACTGTTTGTCTTCCCTTTTGTTAAGTTGTATGTTCTTGCCTCCTATGTCAAATATTAGTTCAGCATAATGACTTGGGTCAATTTCTGGGTTCTCTGTTCTACCCCACTGATCTATATGCTATTCTTGTGCCAGTAACAGGGTGTTTTGATTATAGTGGCTTTTGTAGTATAACTTGATATCTGGCATTGTGATCCCTCCAACTTTGTTTTTCTTTCTCAAGATCGTCATGATTATTTGGGATCTTTTTTGGCTCCATATAAATTTTTGAAGTGTTCTAAACGTGTGAAATATGCCATTGGTATTTTAATAGGGATTGCATTGAATTTATAGATTGCTTTAGGTAGTATGGACATTTTAATGATGTTAATTCTTCCAATCCATGAACATGGTATGTTCTTCTACTTATTTATATCTTTCTCTATCCCTTTTTGCAAAGTCCTGTAGTTTTCTGAGTACAAGTTTTTTACCTCCTTGGTTAAGTTTATTCCTAGCTATCTTAATTTTTTTGTTGCAGTGGTAAATGGGATTTTTAAAATTTTCTCTTTCTGAGAGTATGTTATTGGTGTACGAAAATGCCATCAATTTCTGGGTGTAATTTTGTATCCTGCTACCTTGCTGAATTCATTTACTACATCTAGTAGTTTTTTAATGGAGTATTTAGGAGTTTCTATATACAATATCATTTCATTTGAAAATAGTGGGAGTTTTACTTTCTCCTTTCCAATTTGGATGTTTTTTATGTTTTCTTCTTGGCTGATCACTGTGTCTAGTACTTCCAGTACTATGTTGAATAAGAGTGGTGAAAATGGACACCCTTGTCTTATTCTTGTTCTTAGGGGAAATGGTTTTAGTGTTTGTCCATTGAGCATGATGTTTACTGTAGGTTTGTCATATATGGCCTTTATTATGTTGAGGTATGATCCTTCCATTCCCACTTTGCTAAGAGTTTTTATCAAAAATGGGTGCTGGGTTTTATTGAATGCTTTTTCTGCATCTATTTGTTGATCACGTGATTTTTGTCTTTCAGTTTGTTTATGTGATGTATCATGGTTATTGATTTGTGAATATTGTGCCAGCCTTGCATCTCTGGAATAAATCCCACTTGGTCATGGTGTATGATCTTTTTAATATATTGCTGGATCTGTTTTGCTAATTTTTTGTTGAGGATTTTAGCATCTATGTACATCAGGGATATTAGCTTATAATTCTCTTTCTTTGTAGTGTCTTTATCTGGTTTTGGAATTAGGTTAAGGGCTTGCCTCATAAAAAAAGCTTGGAAGTTTTCCCCTTCTTGGATGTTTTGGAATAGACTGAGGAGGATAGGTGTTAGCTCTTCTTTGAATGTTTGGTAAGTCTCCCCTGTGAAGCTCTTTGGATGAGGGCTTTTGTGTGCTGGGAGTTTTTTGATCACTACTTCAACCTCATGAACAGTTATGGGCCTTTTCAGGTCTTCTGACTCTTCTTGATTGAGTTTTGGAAGGTTGTATTTTTCTAGGAATTCATCCATTTCACCCAGGTTGTCCAGCTTGGTGGCATATAGTTGCTCATATTATTTTCTTACAATTTTTTGTATATCTGTTGGGTCAGGTGTTACCTCATCCCTTTCATTTCTGATTTTATTTGGGTCTTTCTCTTTTTTTCTGATGACTCTGGCTAAAGGTTCATCAATCTTGTTTATCTTTTCAAAGCACCAGCGCCTGGTTTCATTGATCATTTGTATTCTTTATTTTTTTATACTTCATGTCATTTATTTCTGCTTTGATCTTTTTTATTTCCTTCCTTCTACTTCCTCTGGGTTGTTCTTGTTGTTCTATTTCTAAGTTTTTAAGTTGCAGTGTTAGAGAGTTTATTAGACATTTTTCTTGTTTTTTGAGTTAGGTCTGTGGTGCTATGAACTTCCCTCTCAGGACTGCTTTCATTGGCCCCATAGATTTGGGTTGTAGTGTGTTCATTTTCATTTGTTTCCAGGATGCTTTTGATTTATTCCTTGATATCTTTGATAACCCATTCATTATTTAAGTACATGTTATTTAGCTTCCATGTGTTTGAATTTTTTTAGTGTTTTTACTGTAGTTGACTTCTAATTTTATGCCATTGTGATCTGAAATGCTTGATATGATTTCAGTCTTCTTGAACTTGTAGAAACTTGTTTTCTGTCATTACTCGTGGTGTATTTTTGAGAATGTCTCATGTGCACTTGAGAAGAGTGTATAGTCTGCAGCCTTGAGGTGGAATGTTCTGTAAATGTTAATTAAATACATCTGATCTAGTGTGTCATTTAGTGTCACTGTTTTCTTATTGATTGTTTTGTATGGAATACCTCTCCAGTGAAGCCTGTGGGGTGTTAAATTTCCCTACTATGACTGTATTGCTATTAATCTTTCCCTTAAAGTCTTCAAGGACTTTAAAAATATAAATTTAGGTGATCCTATTTTGGGTACATATATGATTACCAGTGTTATATTATTTTGTTTCATTGACCTCTTTAGTATTATGTAGTGACTTTTCTGGTCTCTCTTTACAGTCTTCATTTTGAAGTTTATTTCATCACATGTGAGTATTATTACCCCAGCTTTTCTTTCATTTCTAGCTGCATGGAATTTTTTCCCATCCCTTCAATCTCTTCCTGCTTGTCTTTTGTTAAGTAGGTCTCTTGCAAACAGCATTTATTTCGGTCATGTTTCCTTATCCATTCAGTTATCCTATGCCTATTGATTGGAGCATTAAATCCATTTACATTTAAAGTTATTATTGATAGATACTTACCTATTGCCATTTTGATTCTTTATGCCTATGTTTCTTTCTATATATTTCTACTTTTTTATTTATTTTTTTAGATATATCTTTATTGATTTCAGAGAGAGGAAAGGAGAGGGAGAGAGAGATAGAAACATCCATGATGAGAGAGTCATTGATCGAGCCCACAACCAGGGCATGTGCCCTGGCCTGGAATCAAGCCCTGATTGCCTGGATCCTAGGTCGATGCTCAACCGCTGAGCCACGCCCAGCCGGGCTCTACTTCTTATTACAACAGTCCCTTTAACATTTCTTGAAATATTGTTTTGGTGATGATAAATTCCTTTAGCCTTTCTTTGCCTGGGAAGCTCTTTATTTCACCATGTATTTTGAATGATAGCCTTGATGGATAGTGTAGTCTTGGTTTTATACCCTCGTTTTGCATTACATTTATATTTCATGCCTTTCCCTTCTGGCTTGTAGAGTTTTTTGATGAGAAGTCATCTGACAGCCTTATGGGAGCTCTTTTGTAGGTAACAGATTGTTTTTCTCTTGCTCCCTTTAAGATTCCCTCCATGAATTTTTGGCATTTTAATTATTATGTGCTTAGGCATGGGCCTATTTGGCTTCTTCATGCTTGGGCCTCTCTGTGCCTCTTGAACTTGTGTGACTTTTTCCTTCACCAGGTTTGGAAGTTTTCTGCCATTACATCTTCAAACAAATTCTCTATCTCTTGCTTATTCTCTCCCTTCTGGAACTCCTATGATGTGAATATTGTTATGTTTCATGTTGTCCCACAGCCCCTTTAGAATGTCCTCCAGTTTTTTAATTGTTTTTTCTTTTTGAATCTCTGATTGAGCGATTTTTCTACCCTGTCTTCTAATTCACTGATCTGATCCTCAGCTTTCTCTAATATGTGTATTCCCTCCAATGTAGTCTTTATTTCTGCTATGTCATTCTTAATTTTCTTCATAGTTTCCCTATCTTTTCTCATCATCCTTACAATCAGTATTCAGAACTGGATATCTGATAGATTGCTTATCTCATTTTCACTTAGTTCTTCTGGAGAATTCTCTTGTTCTTTCATTTGGGGCTTTTTTTTTTGTCTCCCCATTTGGCTGCAGTTTTGGGTTTGTTTCTATATAGTAGGTAGGCCTGCTAGGACTCTCAGTCTTTTTGGAGGGGCTTTGGTGTAGGTCAATGTCAGACAATGTTTTTTGGCTGGCCTTGAGCAACGTGTTTGAGCTATCAGCAGCCCATGGCTTGTTATCTCCTCTGCAGGGGCTGGGTGGGTTTGGAAAATACCAAGATGCACACCAAAGTCTCTTTTTCAGAGACTGGGGTCCAGAAACAGTTGAGAAAAATACTCAAAGCACTCTGAGGTCCACCTCTGCCTGCAGGCTGATTAATTTGACTCTATTAATGGACTTTGGGCTATAGACCACAACAAGGCATAAACTCCACAGTATGGAGTAAGACATTTTTCAATGGGTGCTGCAAAAGCTGCCTGGCTGGCAAAGGTCTGTCTGAAACAGATGTCCTCTGCAGCACAGGGGAATGACTCAGCACATGAATCCAGGTGAATACTCTCTGAGCTTTAACCCCAGAGCCAACATCCATGGATTTTCTTCACACAGCTCTAGTCCTCTGCCCTCCCTTGGCTGGAGCCCAAGGTGAGTGACTACACATGAAACTATGTGCATTGGGCCTTTAGAAGAGTGCCTGCATTTCCAGCTCTCTCTCCCTGGCAGACAGAAGCCCTGTTGCTTTTGACAGCCAGATGTTATCTGGTGACTTTTCTCAGTTCTGGTGCTCTTGGCTGTGGAGCCCAACTTTGGGTTTAGACCCCAGAGTTCTCAGTGGGAACCCCCCACAACTAAGATATCCCTCAAGACCCTCAGTTGCTGTGTGTGAGATCCCAGCCGTTGCTCTTGCACCTCTGCACTTCCTACAGTCTCTATGCGGTCTCCACTTTATGATTATGAGGGTGCTCTTCTGCTAGTCTTCATTGGATTTTTCAAGATGGCTTTTCTATATTTTAGTTTTAATTCCAGTTTGGTCCTGGGAGAGTATAAGTGTAGCTTTCAAAGAAGTCATGGAAGAGAAAGACGTGACCTAAAAAGGAAAACCCATCAGAATTTCATCTGACTTCTCAGCAGAAATTTTACAAGCCAGAAGAGAGCGAAAACAGATATTCAAATGTCTGAAATAGAGAAATTACCAGCTATGAATAATATATACAGCAAAATTATCCTTTAAATATGAAGAAAAAATAAAGATGTTCCCAGACATATAGAAGCTGAGAGATTTTATCACCAGAAAATTTACATTTGCAGGAAATACTCAAGGGAGTTATTCTACCTGAAACAAAGGACGTAATGTTGCAACACTACAAGTAAGATAACCAAAAAACTTAAACATAAACAGAGATAATGCGTGACAAAAACATAAAACTGGAGAAGCAAAAGTCTGAATTGGCAAAGGAGGATGAACATCAGATGCAGTCAAAAAAAAAAAAAAAACCTATTGTGTATATGCAACTTTATTTTTAGTGGTAACCACACACAAAAATCCCCAAACCAGGACACATAGCTTAAAAAAAGAGGACACAGAAGAAAGAAGTAGGAAACACCACCAAACAAAAACAATAGAGAGAAGTACAAAGGAACAGAACCAATGGAGGCACAGATTACCAGAAACCCAAAGATAAAATGGTTATAGGAAATTCTTATACATCAAAAATTACCCTAAATGTAAATGGTCTGAATTCACCAATAAAAAGGCACAGAGTAACAGAGTGGATCAAAAACCAAAACCCAACCATGTTCTGCCTACAAGAGACACATCTGAGCTACAAAAACAAAGGTAGATTCAAAGAAAAAGGGTGAAAAATTATTCTCCAAGCAAATAACATCCACCAAATGCAGGTGTAGCCATACTTATATCTGACAAAATAGATTTCAAGACAACAGATATAACAAGAGACTAAAATGGGGACATTATAATAATAAAGGGGATACTACATCAAGAAAACATAACATTTCTTAACATATATGCACCCAACCAAGGAGCACCAGACTATATAAAGCAATCTCAGAACTAAAGGGAGAAATAGATCCAAACACAATCATAATTAGGAACCTTAATACTTCATTGACAGCTTTAGATACATCAACCAAACAGAAAATCAACAAAGAATTATTGGTCTTAAATTAAATACTGGACTAAACAGACATAATTGACATTTACAGGACCTTTCATCCCAGAACATCATACATTCTTCTCCAGTGCACATGGAACATTCTCAAGGATACATCACATGTTGGTCACAGAACTAGCATCAACAAATTCAAGAAGGTGCAAATTATACCAAGCATATTCTCTGACCATCATCCTTGAAATTAGAAATCAACTGCAAAAAGGAAGAAACCCACAAATACATGGAGATTAAACAACATATTACTAAAAAAATGACTGGGTCAAAGAAGAAATAAAAGGTGAGTTCAAAAGATATATTGAGGCAAATGAGAATGACAATACAATATATGAAAACTTCTGGGACACAGCAAAAACAGTAATAGAGGGAAGTTTATATCATTACAGGTCTATCTCAAGAAACAAGAGAAATTCCAAGTATGCAACCTAATATCACGTCTTAAAGAACTAGAATTAGAAGAACAAAAGAAACCCAAATTCATCAAAAGAAAGGAAATTATAAAAATTAGAGTAGAATTGAATGAACTAGAGAACAAAAAGACTGTACAAAAAATTAATAAAACAAAGAGCTATTTGTTTGAAAAGATTAATAAAATTGACAAATCCCTGCCTAGACTCACTAAGGTAGAAAAAGAAAAGACCTATATAAACAAAGTCAGAAATGAGAGAGAAGTCACCACAGACATCACAGACATACAGAGGATCATACTAGAATATTACGAAGGACTATATGCCTCCAAATTCAATAACCCAGAAGAAATGGATAAGTTCCTACCTTCCTAGACCAAATCATGAAGAACTGAACATCTAAATAGGTTGATCAGCAGTTAAGAAATTGAAGCAATCATCAAAAACATTCCCAAAAATAAAAGTCCAGGACCATATGGTTTCACCAGTGAATTCTACCAACATTCGAAGATTTAAAACCCATCTTTCTTAAACTCTTCCAAAACACTGAAGAAAGGCAACACTTCCTAATATATTTTATGAGGCTAATATAACTCTGATACCAAAACCTGGCAAAAATAACACATACAAAAGAAAACTACAGACCAATATCTCTGATGAATACAGATGCAAAAACCCTAAACAAAATACTAGAAAATCAAATACAGCAGTACATCAAAAAAATAATACATCATGATCTAATGGGGTTCATGCAGGGGCACAAAGATAGTTCAACACATAAATCAATCAATGTAAATACATCACATTAAGAAAAGAAAAGATAAAAACCATATGATCCTGTTAATAGATGTAGAAAAAACATTTGAGAAGATACAATATCCATTTATGATTAAAACACTCAATAACATAGGAATAGAAGAAAAGTATCTCAGCATAATAAAGGCCATATATGATAAACTCTCAGCTAATATTATACTCAATGGTGAAAAACTGAAAGCATTTCCTCTTAAATCAGGAACAAGATAAGGATATCCCCTCTCACCACTCTTATTCAACATAATTTTGGAAGTCCTAGCTAGAGCAATAAGGCAAGAGAAAGGAAGAAAAGGCATCTAAATAGGGAAGGAAGAAGTAAAATTGTCACATTTTGCAGATGACATGATTCTGTATATAAAAAACCCTGAAAATGCCACCAAAAAACTATTAGAAACAATAAACAAATACAGTAAAGTAGCAGGATGCAAAATCAATGTACAAAAATCCATTGCCTTCCCATATACTAATCACAAAATGTCAGAAAAAGAAATGACAAAAACAATTCCTTTTGCAGTTGCAACCAAAAGAATAAAATACCTAGGAATAAACTTAAAGAATGTGAAAGACCTATATACTAAAAGTGACAAACCAATATTAAACAAGATTGAAAAAGGCACAACAAAATGGAAAAATATTCGTGTTCATGGATTAGAAAAATCAACATAGTTAAAATGGCCATATTATCTGAAGAAATATACAGATTTAATGCATTCCCCAGCAAAATACCAATGTCATTGTTTAAAGAAATAAAATGAGAAATCAGCAGATTTGTATAGAACCAGAAAAGACTCCAAGTAGCCAAAGCAACCCTGAGAAAAAAGAATGAAGCTGGAGGTATTACGCTACCTGACTTCAAATTATACTACAGAGCTATAATAATCAAAACAGCATGGTATTGGCACAGAAACAGACACACAGATCAGTGGAACAGAATAGAGGGCCCAGATTAAAAAGCCACATGTATGTGGGCAGATAATTTTTTACAAAGGAGACAGAAACACACAAAGGAGTAAAAATGATCTCTTCAATAAATGGTGCTGAGAAAACTGGAAAGCCATATGCAAAATAATGAAACTGGAATATGCTTTGTCCCATTGTCAAAAATTAACTCAAAATGGATCAATGACCTAAATGTGAGACTCAAAACAATAAGTTACGTCGAAGACAACATAGCTACCAATTTTATGGAACTTGGTCCTAGAGAACATTTTATGAACTTGACCCCAATGGCAAGGCAAATATAAATGAATGAACTGTATTAAACTAAAAAGCTTCTGCACAGCAAAAGAAAGTGACAACAAAACAAAGAGACAGCCAACCAGATGGAGATGATATGCAAACAGTAGCTCCAATAAAGGTTTAACTTCCAAAATATATAAAGAACTCTTAAAACTCAACATCAAACAAACAAATAACCCAATCAAAAAGTGGGCAGAGGACCTGAATGGACACTTCTCTCAAGAAGACATATGAACAGCCAATAGATATATGGACCTCACTAGCAATTAGGAAAATGCAAATCAATACTACGATGAGATACCACCTCACATCTATTAGAATGGCTACGATCAACAAGAAAAGCAGTAAGTGTTGGAGAGGTTGTGGAGGAAAGGGAACCCTCATTCACTACAGTTGGGAATGTAGGCTGCTCCAGCCATTATGGAAAGCAGTTTGGTGATTCATCAAAAAGTTCAGAGTAGAGCTCCCATATGACACAGCAATCCCTCTCCTGGATATATACCCAAAAAACTTGAAAACATGTTTTCTCAAAGATATGTGCATCTCTATGTTCATTGCAGCATTATTCACAGTGGCCAAGACATGGAAACAACCAAAGTGTCCTGCAATACAGGACTGGATAAAGAACATGTGGAACATGTAACGCTGTGATATACTACTCAGCCATAAGAAAGGATGAAATACTGCTATTTGCAACAACTTGGATGGACCTTGGGAATATTATGCTAAGTGAAATAAGTCAGTCAGAAATAGCTAAGAACCATATGATTTCACTCATATGTGGGATATAAAACTGAAACTTGTGGACACAAACAGCAGTGTCCTGGTTGCCAAAGGGAAGGGGTTGGAGGATAGGAGCGAAGGGGATCTTAATGTATGCTGAAGGGAGAAGATATGACTTTGGGTAGCGGCCACACAGAGCAATATACAGATCTTATAACATAGAAACTCACACCTGAAACTTATATCTTCATATTAACCATTGTCATCCCAATAAATTTAAAACAAAGTACTGAAGAAAAAATAAAAGACCCTGCCAACCCGGAATTCTATATCCAGATAAAATATTTTGAAATAGTCATCATAATAATACATAAAAAACATTTTCTGATGAAAGAAAACTAAGAACGTTTATTGCTAGCAGAACTGGGAATGCTAAATTACAAGAAATAATCCAGTTACAAGAAATGCTAAAGGAAATTTGTCATGGTTTAGGGAAATGTTACCAGATGTTTAAGAAAGAAGAAGACCACCAGAAGTGATTAAAAGACAAAAATTTAAAAGACTATGTTTTCCTCTTAATTTACTTAAAGTACGTATCCTTAAGGCATAAATTATAACAATGTCTTGTGATGTTTATAAACATATGTAGATACATATGACAATTATAGCATGAAAGCTAGGGAAGGTGGCAAATATACCTATATCATTGCAACATTTCTGTATTATTTATGAGGGGCTACAATTTTAACTCTAAGGTCTTTAGCATTTCCTCTCTGAATCATATGCACCTACAAATAAAGGCAAAGTTTGCCCTTTCACTTATAATTTTCATACTTACTATTATTTTTCCTGTCTTGTTGAACTAAGTAGGACATTCAGTGCAATGCTGAATACAAATAGTGATAGTGGAAAAAAAATTACTGACTTGAATAAAATGTTCTAAATTTTTAACCATTCAATATAGCATTTATGTAGTTTTTTGGTAGGTTATTCAGCTTAATACTTTTTCTAATTCTTTCTGGGTTTCAAATATATTTTAACAATGAAAAGGCATTGAACTTTATCAAATATATGTTCCTAATTTATTGAGTTGACATTTTTTCCTTTTATTCTCTGATAAAATCTATATCAATAATTTTTTCTGATGTTAAAATGTCCTTTAAATCCTTTTATATTTGTTTGGCCTTAGTCATAGTTATATTATTATATGGTATATTATTTTTACAAACACCTAAATTTGACTTGCTTTTTAAAAATTATATTTTAAAGATTTTTGCATCTATGTACATGCAAGAGATTTAACGATAATTCTCTTTTATGAATTGATCCTGTCTCCTTTGAACTAGATATTTACCAATACCCCCAAATGGGTATCTTATTTTGTCACCTAACCCTAAACAGTAAAAGAGAAATTATTTGTTGCTTGAAATTACTTGTTTATTTCTAACCTCTTTTCTGTCTGTTTCTTGATATTCAATGATTTATAATGGTAAAGAGAGTTTTGGTAATACTCTCAAACATTCTGGGTTTGATGAGTTTTGGAGTTGGAGATTTGATTAAAAATTTAACTTTTAAACAAATTTATTTAGTTATTTCCCTTTATAATCAATATTGGTAATTTTTATTTTCAAAAGTTATTTTATCTAAATTTTCAATTTTATTTTCATAAAATTATGTATTGAATTCTCTGAAACATGTTGCCACGTGAATAATCATGGCATCCTTTAGTGTTAATATTATTATATTTTTTCTTAATCAGTCTTACAAGTGTTTGTCTATCTCATTACCTTTTGAAAAGAACCAGATCTTTTTGTTTGGTTTTTGTTTTGTTTTTTTATTTTTGTTTAAAATATTACAGATGTCCCTTTTTCTCCCCAATGACCCATTCCACCCCTTCCCACCCCTTTCCTCAGTCCCTCTCCACACCATTGTCCATATCCTTGGGTTGTGTGTATATGCGTATGAGAACCAGCTTTTGATTACTTTACCTGTTATTTTAAAATTTATTTTCTTATCTTTATTATTTCCCTCCTTTTTCTTTTTTAGACATATTCTTCTCCACCAAACCTTTGAGTTGAATGCTTAATTCACCTATATTTGCTTTTAAAATTAAGCACCCCCGCCCTTCCCACCACAACCCTCATAGACAACAATATGGTGATTACCAGAGAGAAAGGAGGGTGAGGGAAGGTAGAAGAGGGCATTAGGGGGATAAATGATAATGGAAGGCGACTCGACTTGAGGTGGTCAACACACAATATAATATACAGATAATGTACTATAGAACTGTACCCCTGAAACCTATATAATTTTATTAACCAACATTAGCCAATAAATTCAATAAAAATAATAAAAATATATTTAACACTATAATTTTATACTTAAATATCCTTATACCTTCATTTCATAAGCATTTTATGTAGTTAATTCATTATTGTTCAGTTGTAAACATTACTGATTTCTATTGTGAATTTTTGTCTCGCCCATGAATTATTTTTGAGTTTGTAACCACACCTTTTTGATGCTATTTCTTTATGTTTATACATTATTTAATTATGTTTTGGTCATACGATATGGTTTATATGATTCTAAATCTTTGATTTTCATTGAGACTTCCTTTGT
The DNA here is from genome assembly GCF_964146895.1 of Miniopterus schreibersii. Lineage (NCBI taxonomy): Eukaryota > Metazoa > Chordata > Mammalia > Chiroptera > Miniopteridae > Miniopterus > Miniopterus schreibersii. Next base: position 110,653,244 of record NC_138101.1, on the reverse strand, counting down.
GATCTAAAATATCATCATTAAAATATAACTGATGTAGCCCGGCCAGGTGTGGCTCAGCGGTTGAGCGTCAACCTAGGATCCAGGCCATCAGGGTTCGATTCCTGGTCAGGGCACATGCCCGGGTTGCAGGTTCGATCCCCAGTCAGGGGCATGCAGGAAGTGGCCTATCAATGACTCTCTCATCATTGATGTTTCTCTCTCTCTCTCTCTCTCTCTCTCTCTCTCTCCTTTCCTCTCTCTGAAATCAATAAAATAAAATATAACTGATGTAAAGAGAATGTATACTGCCAATTCTCTGGGTACAGAATTAAATATAATTCTATTCCTTTCTATCTCTATTTTATCCTTCCTCATCCATTTTTTAATTAATATTCTTCCTGATATTAAAATTCTATAATAGGTTTGTTTTTAAATAATATATTTGTATGAAATATTATTTACCCTTTTATCCTTGTAGTCTCTTTGTTTTGGATGATCTTTTGCAAGTAGCATATAGCAAGAGTAATTTTTAAAGTGAATTGGATAATTTCTATCTTCTAATAGATGGGTGAATATTTTTACATTTATTGTAATTACTGATATATTTTCCCAACCTAGTTTTAATTATATGATCTTCCTTATCAGCTTTTTTCTTTTTTACTCTGTTAGATTGATAAAGTTTTCTTATCATCGTTTTTAGTTTTTTTTAAGTGTTATTTTTTCAGTTAGTTAAAATAAATTTACCAAAATATTTTATCTTTTTTTCTTACCACCTTTTATTTTAAAATTCTCTCTATATATTCTGAGTTCATTTTCCTTTTTGTGAAATCATTGTTTAGTATTTTTTTTTAAATATATCTTTATTGACTTCAGAGAGAGGAAAGGAGAAGGAGAAAGAGAGATAGAAACATCAATGATGAGAGAGTCATTGATCGGCTGCAGCCCACAACCCGGGCATGTGCCCTGACCAGGAATCGAACTCTGATCACCTGGATCCTAGGTCGACGCTTAACCACTGAGCCACGCCCGGCAGGGCTGTTTAGTATTTTTTTAAATGAGGGCCTGTGGTTACCTAACTCTTAATTTTTCTATGTCTGAGCATGCATTTTCCTCTTTTGAGTCTTGAATTATAGTTTACTTGTGCATGAAGTTTTAGGTTGAGAATCACTAATTTTCTTGCCAAGTCGAATATGTAATTCCATTGTCTTCTGTCATCTATTACTGCTGAGAAAACATTCTATTACTCTAACTGTAGTTACTTTGTAGATAATGTTTTTTCTCATAGCTGTAAACATTTTCTTCTTATTATTCATGTCCTGCAGTTTAATACAATGAGTCTTAGAATGGCTTTACAATTATTCATCCTGATTGGTGCTTGGAGTATACTTTCCATTTGAAGACTCATCTAACGTCTTCCTTCAAATCTGGATAAATTAAAATTTTGAACAGTTCTTCCACTTCCTTGTTTGAGAAGTCCTGTTGGATATTCAGCCTCTCAGCCTATCCTCTGTGTATCTTAATTGCATGAAACCTCTGTATTGTATTCAGGGCAGATTCCTTGCCATGTACCACTTCTCTCTCTTTGCCAGTTCTGAGCGTATGTCATCTACTGAGTTTTTAAACTCAATGCCTGTATTTTCTAAATTTATGTTTGTTTTTATTTTAAAATTTCTCATTCTTTTAAAAGCAGTTATTTATTTGTCTCATTGGGCAACCAAACATACGTTTATTGCAGTTTTGCCAGATTGTTCCACAAACTTAATTTCCTCTGGGCATATTCATGTTTTGAATGTTGATTTTGTTGGCTGTCTTTCTTGGTATTAGATTTCTTACTTTGTTTTGGAATTTTGCTTTACAGGCTTATTGTGAGTGGAAAGCTTTTGTTTTTGTTTTTCTTCTTTCTGTTTCCTTTTGTGCTCACCCCCCTGGGTCAGCGGTTTGTGATTTACTGTGCCCAGATGCTCAGGACTCCCTGCCCTAAATCCACAATGCAGGACTTCTGTCCACAGTAGGATTGGGATATTGTGCCTTGCTTCCTGATTTGATTGGAGACTGAATTCCTATCTTCTTTTTGCTTCTTAGGATCCTAGGTTATTAAAAATTCTAGCCCTCATTGGGTGGTTAGCTAGAGATTTTAGTTTCTTTCATGGGTGGGTTTTGAGAATGGGAATGGTCTGTAAAGCTAGCCCTGATCCTCTTAAGTGAAGCAATTGTATCCTCTTTACTTCACTGGAACTGAACTGCAGACTACATAACCTCCTTCCAGAATGGCTGTCCAGCCAGCAGATGGCTCCTGCAGAGCCCATGATTTCCGTGTCTCTGGTTCATGGAGAGATTTATCTTGTTTTTTGAGCCTCATTACCTCATTAATGCCTTTAGTTTTCTGTTATTCTATTTTATCTATTTTTGTTTTGCATTTGGGTTGAGGAAGATATGTCCCACTAATAGGCCTTAATTATAAAATAACACGGATAGAAATATGTTTTAAAAATGATTTTTATTTTTTCAGTTGACATGCAATATTATGTTAGTTTCAGGTGTACAACTCGGTGATTAGACATTTATATATCTTATGAAGTGATCACCCCAATAAATCTGGTACCCATGTGAGAGCATACAAAGTTATTACAATATCTTGACTATATTCCCTATACTTTATTTTACATCCCTGTTACTATTTTGTAACAACCAATTTATGCTTCTTAATCCCTTCACCTTTTTCACCCAACCCCTCTTCCATTTGGCAACCATCAAAATGTACTCCTTATCTGTGCATCTATTTCAGTTCTGCTTGTTGGTTTATTTTGCTTTTTAGATTCCACATATAAGTAAAAATCATATGGCATTTGCCTTTCTTTGACTTATTTCACTCAGCACAGTACCTTCTAGGTTCATCCATGTTTGGCAAATGTCAAGATTTCATTCTTTTCATAGCTGAGTAATATTTCATTGTATATATGAACCACTCCTTTATCCTTTCATCTATTGATGGACACTTAAGTTGCTCCCATATCTTGGCTATTGTAAATAATGCTATAATGAGCATAGGGGTGCATATATCTTTTCAAATCAGCATTTTGGGTTTCTTTGGATGTATGTGTATCCCAAAGTGGAATTGCTGGATCTTTTTTTGTCTTATGTTGTAGCCTTTGATTTAAAGTCTATTTTGTCTGGTATCCTAGCTTTTTAAAATTTTTTTCATTTTCATGAAATACCTTTTTCCATTTCCTTACTTTCAGTCTGTATGTGTCTTTCAATCTGAAGTGGGTCTCTTGTAGGCAGCATATTTAAGGGTCTTGTTTTCTTATCCATTTAGCCACCTTTTGTCTTTTGATGGAAACATTTAATCAATTTGCATTTAAAATAGTTGTTGATAGGTATGTATTTATTGTCATTTTATTCATCATATTTTTATCTCTGTTTTTTCTTTCTTCTTTTTCTTAAAGAAGATCCTTTAACATTTATTGTAACACTGGTTTGGTGATAATAAACTCCTTTAGCTTATTTTTTGTCTGGAAAGCTCTTTATTTGTCCTTCAATTGTGAATAATAGCTTTCCTGAGCAGAGTAGACTTGGTTGTGCGTCCTTGCTTTTCAGCACTTTGGATATTTCATGCCAATCCTTTCTGGCTGGAAGTTTCTGCTGAGAAATCAGCTGACAGTCTTTTAGTAACTCCACTGTAGGTAACTACCTACTTTTCTTTTGCTGCTTTTAAGATTATCTCTTTGTCTTTAACTTTTGTAATTTTAATTATGATGTGTCTTGGTGTGGGCCTCTTTGGGTTTATCTTGTTTGATGAACTCTGCACTTCCTGGACTTGTACATTTATTTTCTTTCCCAGGTTAGGGGAGAGTTCTCAGTCATTATTTCTTCAAATAGATTTTCAATCCTTTTTTTTTTTTTAAATTCTTATTTCTTTTTGCTGCACTGATTGTGTGTGTTCTGCTACATTGTCTTACAAATTGCTGATTCAGTCCTCTGCTTCATCTAATCTGCTATTGAGTCTTTCCAGTGTATTCTTCATTTCAGTATTGTATTCTTTATTTCTAATGTGCTTTTTTATGGTTTCATGGTGACACATAATTTCCTATTCAAATGCCTTCCTAAGGAAGCTTATGGGGTAGAAGTTCCATCCCTATTCAAGGGCTTCTAATCAGCTAAATCTGCTGCATTTGGGCAGGGGGGGTTGCAAAATGTAGAGGTAGGTAAGTCCAGGTAAAATTAAACTGTGGCAACAAAGAACCCAAACCATTTGCATCAGTTACAGACACCGAGAAAGTCTGAGCTAAGCTTGGGGTAAACATTATCACTAAAAGGTGGCACTACAGTATCCTCGTTAATTTAGTACAATATCTCAAATTGTTACTAATTGTAAATGGACTCAGAAACAATACATTTTCCTAGGTTGTAATTAATAATTGCAAAGCCCTATCTCATACAATTTCCTGGCATCCTCAGAGGGACCCCAGGAGGAACCAAGGGCATATGTTCAGCTTTTTAAAATTTTAATCCTCACCTGAGGATGTGCTTACTGATTTTAGAGAGAGGGGGAGGAAGAGAGGGAGGAGAGAGAAACATTGATGTGAGAGAGAAACATTGATCAGTTGCCTTCCCATGCACACCCTGACCAGGAATAGACCCGAAACCTAGGTATGTGCCCTGATTGGGAATCGAACCCACAACTTTCAGTGTATGGATGATGCTCCAACCAACTGAGCCACACTGGCCACGGCACATGCTCAGTTTTAAAAGATGAAAAACTTGGTTTAATTAGTTGTCTAAAGTCACAGAGCTAGTAAAGTGTATGTGTGTGTCTCAGATCAATCACTCATTTTGGTCTAGACTTTGGTGAGTTAAACTTGGGAGCATTTTGTAAAATGATAGGAGATACAATTTTTTTTTCCATGAAATCCAGTTAATTGGTTTATTTGGTAGCAAAGACAAATAGAAACTAAATGCAAATAATTCGAGTGCTGAATGATGAATTAGTATTCCTGCTCTCTGAACTACCTTGAATGTCTGTCTTTTGGGGCCAACATAAAGAGGTTCTGTGAGAAGCTCTCAAGGCACTTTCTGCTCCTCTTCAATACTGTCATCCAGATAAAATCTGAGTCTAGATGCAGGTGAAGGGAAAAGGCAATCATAAGGTGCAAAGTGAAGCCTGAGAACAGAAGAACATGGGGAAAGGGAGTCCATAGGCTGACATATCTGCTTGTTTATTCAAAAGACATCTATTGAACACCTACTCTGATAGTGTCGGCCTTGTGCAATGCCTGAGGATACAATGTAAGCAAAGAGAAGTCCTCTGTGCCCTGCCTACCAGGAGAGTCCCCAGGTCTGGGAGACAGACACACAGGTGGACAAGGGATTAAAAGCAGCATTTGCCCTCTGCTCTTGAGGGATCTTCATGGGCTGGTTAAGGTGCTGTTTCCAGGTTCAGCCTGGGAATCTTGTCCCATATGTGCTGGTCATCTGTCTCCTTCCCTCCCAACCTACTGCTTAGCAGGAGGTTTAAGAAGGAGGCACATTTTGGCTCTGAGCCAAAGTGGAGGTCAAACTTTCTCAGAATTATGCTGCAGCCATAGCAAAGCTTCCCCACTGGTGACCAAACTCAGTTCTTCTTGGAGGCATTTCTTTCCTGCTTTTATCTGTTACAAGTAGGAAAAGAATAAGAAATGGGAGTGAGGGCAGAGACAGTCATAACGCTGAGCTGCAACAGAGGCAGGTCTCCAACATCAGGACATCAGGAACTGAAGGCATTTAGGGATCCCCAGCCAGTGCCAGAGATTTTGAGATTCATTCACATAGACGACAGGGCTTCACCAAATATTAACATTAACTGGAGCTGTGAGAACACCGACAGGAATATATAGGCAAGAGCAACATTAGAGGAAAATAGGTGCTTAGGAAAACATTGAGTGACTGAGTGAGTCAGAATAATTGCAAGATAATTATAAGAAAAACTTTTATTGTATCTGTGACCCACTTCCCAACATCATCGCTCATGGCTGTGTATACCTTTGAGAATTTGTGTATAATTCTGGTAATTTTGGTACAAGTATTTGTTAGACTGCAGAGGTCATTTGAAACCTTCAAATCCCGGTTAATTTGGATACTCTGTTAAACATGATTACTGTCAGTGTTAGTTACTCATCCAGGTAGAAAATTAAATACTGGTAATGTCATTTATCTGTAGATAATGTCAAGCCTATAATGAGAGTGCATTTTATGAGGTGAGGAAAAGAGCTCCTGACTTTGGCTCAGGGAGAAATACTGTTAAATTGCAGCTTCTGGGCCACAGGACAGAGGGATTTTCTGCCTTGGTACTCTATGGACCAGGGAACCCACCTCACATACAGCTTAAAACTACCACCCCTGGCCATTGGCTGGCGTTCTGTTCAGCTGCAGGCACTACATTGGTCATGACTGAACTGAGGAGCAGTACCTCCTTCATGGAAATTATGGCAAGGCTATCAGATGCTAACGGTTAATGAGTATGAAATAGTGTGTGAGTGGATACCACTGAGAATAACAAGGCTAGACTGCTTGACTTCCAGGTACTTTAAAGCTGCTAAACAAAGTGAGAAATGTAATCGCTCAGCTGATTTTTCTAAGAATTTTTTCTTCACTAAGCATTTTCTTTTCTAAACCATGTAGCTAATAACCCAATTTATTAGTGCTTTCTCTTGGGATCAACTTCATGGAGGGTTAAATTGCTCACACAAGTGTCAGTGTAGGTAGCTAGATATTAATAAATGAAGGGAGCAAAGGGAATCAGATATTGAGCCTAATAAACTTGGATGCAGAATTGAATATTGGGCCTACTTCACTAGGAAGTACAGCATTCACAGACTCCCCAGGAGAGGGCCAGAATCCTCTGCCCTTGGGATTTAATCCTCCGCAATCCCTGACTGGGCAGTCTCCATGGGGAGGGGCTGGCCCAGGATCAGAATATTGGGGCAGCAGGGGGGAAATTCCTCTGCTGGGTTAAGGCCCAGTATAAGCCAAGATGGCACAGGGGGAGGTGCTTCTACTAAGAGGCATATGCAGTAGGAATTAAGATGGCCAACCATGTGGGGTGGAGCCTAACCTAATAAAAGGATCTGATTGGATAAGGAACACAGAACCCTTAAAGATCTAGGAAATAGATTGGTTAGGGGGAGGACCCAAAGGCAAGCATGCAAAGGATTGAAAAACTCGTTATTTTGAAGGAGTGCCTGGTTCTTCCCAAACCCAAGATAATATAATCCAAGCTCAACAAAGCTTGCACTCTCTTTCTCTCTGGCCCTGTAAACATGCGTTTGTTCCTGCGCTATGTGCACTCCTGCATTCTGTCTCCATAAAAGCCATGAAGCCTTAGCAGCTGTCTGCTGCCTTACAGCAGCCTGCAGCTGCCCAGACTGCAAGTGCAGGCTTCAAGTGAGAACCTGAGTACAACAGGGAACAGACTAAGCTAGCTGAATGGGGGCAGAAATTAAACTGGACTAAACCTTGACAGGGCACAGAATTTCTGGGCCACTGGCCCTATTTCTGGGCCTGATGAAAACAAGGCTCTACTTTTTCTGGAGTGCAATGGAGTTGGAGCTGGGAAAGTCCTTTGTGTTTATTCCAGCTTCAATAAACCCGTAACACTACACCACATCCTCCCCTGGTGGTGCCTGAAATGCTTTTCTTGTGAGCTGCAAGTATCCCATTTCTACTGGCAACATCAGCATTATCAATTCAGAGTGTATGGTCACTGGTATCACTAAAAAGTGGCCCCAGCAGCTTCAAGTAATTTATAATCTCATGTTCCAATCAGTGATTTATAAGTAAGTGCCTGCACAAGTGGTGAAAATGTTCATTTTCATGAGTCTTGTGTCTTTCAACAAAAGACACTGTACATTAGTTTCAGAACCTTACTGTGCTCTTCTTTCATTGTTGTTAACATTGGAACTTCCTGTAGTTAGCCATGGGGTGAAATTGTCTAGTTTCTTTGAATCATGTTTGTAACACCAAAGCAAAAGAACTGAAGACACTATGAGTTGTACAGCATAATGGTTAAGCAATAATATACAATACTTTATAAAATGTTACCCCTGAGTTTTCCAGTATCCACCTGGTACCATACATATAACTATATTATTGACTATATTTCAATAGTATATACAATAATATATACAATAATATGTACAATATTATTGACTACATTTTCTATGCTGTACTTTACATCCCCATGGCTATTTTGTAACTACCAATCTGTACTTAATCCCTTCACCTTTTTCCCAGTCCCCCAACCCTCTTCTACTTTGTCAACCATCAGTCTCTTCTCTGTATCTATGATTGTTTCTGTTTTGTATGTTTGTTTATATTGTTCTTTAGATTCAATTGTAAGTGATATCATAAGAAATTTGCCTTTCTCTGGCTGACTTATTTCACTTAGCATAATGCCCTCTTGGCCCATTCATGCTGTTGCATACTGTAAGATTTCATTGTGTGTTTTTTATTTTTTAAAATATATCTTTATTGATTTCAGAGAGAGGAAAGGAGAGGGAAAGAGACAGAAACATCAATGATGGGAGAGTCACTGATCGAGCCCGCAACCCGGGCATGTGCCCTGACCAGGAATCGAACCCTGATCACCTGTATCCTAGGTTGACGCTCAACCGCTGAGCCATGCCTGGCCGAACCATTGTGTGTTTTTTAATGTCCAAGATTATAATATTCCATTTTATATATGTACCACCACTTTTTAATTTACTCGTTTGTTGATGAGCACTTGGGTTGCTTCCATAGTTTGACTAAATAACACATCAATGAACATTAGTTTTATAGGAGTGTATACAGTTTTTGAATTAGTGTTTTGGGTTTCTTGAAATATATACCCAAAGTGGAATTGTTGGGTTATAAGGCAGTTCTATTTTTAATTTTTTTGAGCCTTCTCCATACTGTTTTCCATACTGGATGTACCAATCTGCATCCCTATCAACAGTGCAGGAGGATTCTCTTTTCTTCACGTCCTAACCAACACTTAATTATTTTTAGATTAATTGATGGTACCCATTCTGACAGTTATGAGGTGATATCTCATTGTGGTTTTAATCTGCATTTCTCTGATAATTAGTGATGTTGAACATCTTTTCATATGTCCACTGGCAATCTGTATGTCATCTTTAAAGGTGTCTATTCAGGTCCTTTGCTCATTTTTTAAATTAGATTGTTTTCTTGCTGTTAAGTTGTATGAGGTTTTTATAAATTTTGGATATTAACCACTTATTAGATGTACCATTGGTGAATATGTTCTCCCATTCTTGGGTTGTCTTTTTTATTTTATTGATGGTTTCCTTTGTTGTGCAAAAACTTGTTAGTTTGATATAGTCCCAATTTTTTGTTTGTTTGTTTCCCTTTCTTGAGAAGATATAGCAGAAAAAATATTATTAAGAAAAATGTCAGCGATTTCACTGCCTATGTTTTCATCTAGGAGTTTTATGGTTTTGAACCTTAGAGTTAAGACTTTAATCCCTTTTGAGTTTCTCTTTGTATATGGTTTATGAAGGTAGCCTAGTTTCATATTTTTGCATGTAGTTGTCTAATTTTCCTAACAATGCTATTGAATAGACTGTTTTTATCCCATTGCATCTTCTTGCTTCCTTTTTCATATATTAGTTGACCATATAAGCATGGATTTATTTCTGGGATCTTTATTCTGTTTTATAAATCAATATGTCTGTTTTTACACCATTACCATATTGTTTTGATTACTATAGTCTAGTAGTATAGTTTGATATCAGGCAGTGTAATACCTTTAACTTGATTCTTCATTCTCAAGATAACTGTGGCTACTCAGGGTTGTTTGCGGTCCCATGTAATTTTTGGGATTATTTATTTGGTTCTGTGAAATATGCCATTGGCATTTTGATAGAAATTGCATTGAATCTTTAGACTGCTTTGGGTTGTATGCACATTTTAATGATGTTAAATCTTCTTATCCATGAACATGGTATATTGTTCCATTTATTTGTATCTTCTTCAATTTTTTTTTCTTCCAGTGGCATAATTTTTTGAGTACAGGCATTTTACCACTTTGGTTAAATTTATTTCTAGGTATTTTTTTTATGCAATTGTGGATGGGATTGTTTTCTTAATTTCTTTTTCTGATAGTTCATTATTGGTCTATAAAAATGCAAGTGACTTTTGAATATTAATTTTGCATCCTGCTACATTATTGAATTAATTTATAAGTTCTAGTTTTTTGTTTATTTTTGTTTTTTGTTTTTTTGGTGAAATCTTTAGGGTTCTTTATATACAGTATCACATCATCTGCAAATAATGAGTTTTCCTTCTTTCTCTTCCATTTGGATGTCTTTTATTTCTTGTCTAATTGCCGTGGTTAGGACTTTCAGTACTATGCTATATAAAAGTGGTGAAAGTAGACATCCCTGTCTTGTTCCTGATCTTAAGTGAAAAACTTTTAGTTTTTCTCCATTGAGTATGATGTTAGCTGTGAGTTTTTCATATATAGCCTTTATTATTTTGAGGTATGTTCCCTTTATTCCAGCTTTGCTAGAGTTTTTATTATAAATGGGTAATGGTTTTTGTCAAAGGTGTTTTCTGCATCTATTGATATGATCATATAATTTTTATCCTTCATTTTGTTTGTGGTGTATCATGTTAATTAATTTACATATATTTACCAACCTAACATTCCAGGAATAAATTCCATTGGATCATGGTGCATGATCTTTTTAATGTATTGCTGGATCCAGTTTGCTAATTTTTTTGAGGATTTTTGCATCTATGTTTGTCAGGGATATTGGCCTATAATTTTCATTCTTTAAAGTATCTTTTTCTGGTTGTGGAATTAGGATAATGCTTGCCTTGTAAAATGAGCTTGGGAGTCTTCCCTTCTCTTGCATTTTTGGAATATTTTGAGAAGGATAGATGTTAGTTCTTTTTGAATGTTTGGTAAAATTCAACTGTAAAGCCATTAAGTCCAGGACTTTTGTTTGTCGAGTTTTCTGATTACTGCTTTGATTTCATTTTTTGTAATTGGTCTGTTCAGATTTTCTGTTTTTTCCTGATTCAATTTGGAGGATTGTATGTTTCTAGGATTTTATCTATTTATTTCAGATTGTCCAATTTGTTGGCATATCATTGTAATATTTTCTTAGAATCCTTTGTGTTTCTGTAGTTTCAGTTGCCACTTCTTCCCTTTCATTTCTTTTTTTTCCCTTTTCTTTTTGTAAAATTTTTTATCCTCACTTGAGAATACCTTATACCATCTCCATTACCCTTCAGAGAGAGTGGAAGGGAAGGAGGCAAGGGGGAAAGAAAAGGAGAGAGAAACATCGATGTGAGAGAGACACATCAACTGGTTGCCTCCTGCACATGTCCTGACTGGGGGTGGAGAAGTGAACCCACAATCCAGGTAAGTCCCCTTGACCAGGAATCAAGCTCATGACCTTTTGGTGGACAGGCCAATGCTATAATCTCTTAGCCACGCTGGCCAGGGCCTCTTTCATTTCTGATTTTAGTTATTTGGGTCCTCTCTTTTGTTTTTCTTAATAAGTCTGGTTAAAAGTTTATCAATCTTGTTTATCTTTTCAAAGACACAGCTCTTGGTTTCATTGATCATTTGTTTTGTTTTTGTAGACGCTATTTTGTTTATTTCTGCTCTGATTTTTATTATTTCAATGTTTCTGCTGATTTTGGTCTTTGTTGATCTTCATTCACTAGTTTCTTTAGAGGTAAAGTTAGATTGTTTTGTTTATTTTTTATTTGTTTGATTCTTGAAGTAGACCTGAAATACTATGAATTTTCCTTTTTAAGACTGCTATCACTTTGTCCGAATACATTTTGCATTGTTTTCTTCCCATTTTCTTTTGTCTTAAGATATCTTTTAATTTCTTCCTTGATCTTATTGTTAACTCATTCATTGTTTAGTAACACTTTATTTAGTGTCTATGTACTTCTGTGGTTTTCAGTTTTTGTCTTGTAATTGATTTCAAGTTTTATACCATTGTGGTAAGAAAAGATGCTTGATATGATTTTAATCTTCTTAAATATATTGAGACTTGTTTTATTTTAAATTTATCTTTATTGTTGAAAGTATTACAGGTGTCCCATTCCCCCCCCCCAATTGACCCCCTCTACCTCACTCTCACCTCATCCCCAGGCCTTCACCCCATTTTTAACTGTGTCCATGGGTTGTGCTTATATGCATATAACTGCTTTGGTTAATTTCTTCCCACCTTCCACCATCCTCTCCTCTTTCCTCTGAAATATGATTGTCTGTTGCATGCGTAAATGTCTCTGGATCTCTTAGTTTGTCAGATTCTTTTGTTCATTAGCTTCTTAAAGAAGACCCTTCAACATTTCCTGTAGTGCTGGTTTGGTGCTGATGAACTCCTTTAGCTTTTCCTTGTCTGAAAAGCTCTTTATCTGACCTTCAATTCTAAATGATAGCTTTGCTGGGTAGAGCAATCTTGGTTGTAGTTCCATGTTCTTCATCACTTTGAATATTTCTTGCCACTCTCTTATGGACTGCAAAGTTTCTATTGAGAAATCAGCTGACAGTCATAAGGGTGCTCCCTTATAGGTAACTAACTGCTTTTCTCTTGCTGCTTTTAAGATTCTCTCTTTGATTTTAACCTTTGGAATTTTAATTATGATGTGTCTTGCTGTGGGCCTCTGAGTTCCTCTTGTTTGGGACTCTCTGTGCTTCCTGGACTTGTAAGTCTATTTCTTTCCCCAGGTAGGGGAAGTTTTCTGTCATTATTTTTTCAAATAAGTTTTTAATTTCTTGCTCTGTTTCTTCTCCTTCTGACACTCCAATAATATGAATGTTGGGCCTCTTGAAGTTGTCCCAGAGGCTCCTTATACTATCTTTATTTTTCTGGATTCTTTTTTCTTTTTCCTCTTTTGGTTGGGCATTTTTTTGTTTTCTCATGTTCTAAATTGCTGATTTGATTTTCAGTGTCCCCTACTCAACTGTTGATTCTCTGTAAATTATTCTTCATTTTAGTTCATGTAGCATTCATTTCAAATTGTTACTTTATTATGTCATCAATTTTCTGTTATTTGCGTAAAACTCATACTATTATGGTTGAGCATCCTTATAAACAAAATTCTGAACTCTGTATTTGTTAGCTTGCTTGGATCTATTTCATTTAGTTCCTGTTCTAAAGATTTCTTCTTTTCTTTCCTTTGTGACATGTTTCTTTGCCTCCACATTTTGGCTGCTTCCTGGTGTTTGTTTTTATGTATTAGGTAGAGCTGCTATGTCTCCTGGAATTTGTACAGTGGCTTTGTGTAGTAGGTGTCCTGTAAGGTCCAGTGACTCAGCCTCCCCAGTCACCTGAGCTGGGCCTTCTAGGTGTTCCCCTGTGTGGGCTGTGTGCCTTGGTTGTAGTTGAGCCTTGGTTGCTGTTGGCATCAGTGGGAGGAATTGACCTCCAGACCAATCAGCTGGGAGGACCAGCTGCAACTACGGCCAGAGAGCTGCTGTGCTGGAGACACCCCTATGGAGTAGGATTTACTTCAGTGGAGCTTTGGTATTCACCAAGTGTGCCCCTTGAGTGTATCACTCATGGATATGGTAGGGCTGTAATCCAGCATGGTTGAGTCTGACCACCAGATGCATTGCCTCTGGGGCCTCCCGGGAGGTACAAAGTGAGCCTCTGCTAGTGCCTTTCCCAGGCCACCCAGCATGAGTTACACAGCAAACTGTAGTTGGCTGCTACTTGTGCTGGGCTTGGAGGTATCCAGGAGATGCCAAGCTATGAGCCAATGCAGGCTGCCACTAGTGTCAGGCCTGGGGCCACTTATCAATCCATATGGGGCACACTGCTGCTTATTTGAGAGATTTTAGGAAAGTCCTAAGTATAAGGCTCAAGAAGCCACTTGCATAGAAAAGCCACTGGAAATGGCTTGGATGAGCTTGCAGGTAGGGAGGGGCAGGGTCTCTTGGAATCACTAGGGCAGGGCCAAAGGTGTGAGTCAGGTGCTGAAGATTCAAATATGGTGCCTGCCTCCCAGCTGTGTACGGAGAGGACTCATGAAAGGAGCAATGGCCTCTGCCAGCTTTTCTGACTGGAAGAAAGCTGTCCCTCTTCCTCTCACCTTAATTTCAGGCAAGTCAGTTCCTCCCCAAATGTCCCAGGTTCCTTTCAAACTGCTGCCCAGCGCTGGGGCTCAGAGGGAGTGTGTCAGAGTGAGTTTGTGGGCAGGCCCTTTAAGAGGACCTGCCTAGGACTCCCTCACCCTCTGGGACCCTCAGCAATAGTTCCTGCTGGTTTTCATAGCCCGACGTTTTGGGAATTTTTCTTCCCAGACTGGGGCCTTGGGTTGGGGGGCCTGTTGTGTGGCTGGGGCCCCTCCCCCAGGAAACCTTTACCGCCAAGATATCCCTCCTGGGTTTAAACTGCTCCACCAGGTGTGGGACCGTGGCCAGTTCTCCGTGATTCAGCCCCGATCCACCTTCGTCTCTGCCCCTCCTACCGGTCTCTATGTTTTTTCAGTTCTCTGGTTGTAGGGCTTCTGTTCATCTAGATTTCAGGAGGCTCTGAGTGATGGTGGCTCTGTATTTTAGTTGTAATTTTGATGTGGTTGCGAGAGATGGTGGGTGCAGCTGTTACCTATGCTACCATGTTGTTTCCTTCCCAAGATTCATTTTGTTTCTTAACATGTGGTCTGTTCTTGAAAATATTCTATTTGCACTTGAAAAGAATGTATATTTTGCTGCTTTTGAGTGAAGTGCTCTGAAGATATCAATTAAAGCTATCTATTCTAGTGTTTCTTTTAAGGCTGCTGTTTCCTTATTGTGATTTTTTTGTCTTGAAGGTCAAACTTTTGCTGTCAATGGTTTGTATTATAACTATATTACTCTCAGTCTCTCCCTTTATGTCTATCAAGACTTGCTTTATATTTACAGGTGTTCCTATATTGGGTGCATAAAACTTTACAAGGGTTTTTATCCTCTTGTTGGATTGATTCCTTCATCGTTATGTAGTGTACTTCTTTATCTCTTAGCATAGCCTCAGTTTTAAATTCTATTTTTTTAATATGTGTATTACTACCTCAGCTTTTATTTCATTCCCATTTGCATGAAATATTTTTTCCATCTCTTTACATTCATTCTGTTGTGTCTTTGTTTGGAGGTAGGTTTCTTGTAGACAGAATTTATATGGGTCTTGTTTTCTTCTCTATTCAGCTACCCTATATCTTTTGATTGGAGTATTTAAGCCATTTATATTTAAAGTAATTATTGAAAGGTATGTATTTATTGATATTTTATTCTTTATAACTATTTTTTTTCCTTCTTTATTCTTTTTAAAGAGCTTCCTTTACCATTTCTTATAATATTTGTTTGGTGGTAATGAACTACTTTAGCTTATTTTGTCTGTATTTCTTTTTCAATTTTAAAAAATAGCCTTGCTGGGTAGAGTAATCTTGGCTGTAGGTCCTTGTTTTTCATCGTTTTGAATATTTTATGCCAATCCCTTCTGGCCTGAAATGTTTCAGTTTAGAAATTAACTGTCAGTCTTATGGGAGGTCCCTTGTAAGTAACTAACTGTATTTCTTTTGCTGCATTTAAGATTTACTCTTTGTCTTTAAAATTTGCATTTAAATTATGATGTGTCTTGGTATGGGCCTCTTTTCACTCATCTTGTTTGGGACTCTCTGCACTTATGGGACTTCTGTGGCTCTGTTTTTCACTAGGTTAGGAAAGTTTTCAGTCATTTTTTTCTTCAAATAGCTTCTCAATTTCTTCTGTCTCTCTTGTCCTTCTGGCACCCTTATGATTCAGATGTCATGCTTCATGTTGTTCCAAAGATCCCTTAAGCATTTCATTTTTTGAAATTCTTTTCTTTTGCTGCTGTGATTGGGTGTTTTCTCCTACTTTGTCCTCCAAATCACTTATTTGATCCTCTGCTTCATCTAACCTACTGTTGATTCCTTCTACTGTATTCTTCATTTCAGATATTGTAGTCTTTATTTTTTCTTTGGCCTTTTTTATAACTTTTATGTCTTTTTTTAATGCTGCTGAAGTTCTCACTCAGTTTTTTGAGCATTCTTATAACCATTCTTTTGAAGTCTATAGTTGGTAGATTGCTTGCTGCAATTTTATTTAGTTCTTTTTTTGGAGATTTCTTCTACTCTTTCATTTGGGGCCTGTTTCTTTGTCTCCCCATTTTGTGTTCTTCTATATGTTTCTTTCTGTGTATTAGGTAGGACTGCTGTGTCTCCCAGTCTTTGTAGGGGATCCGTATGTAGTAGGTGTCCTGTGGGTTCCAGTGGCATAGTCTCCCTGATCACCTGAGCTGGGTCCTCCAGGAATGTTTCTATGTGAGACTGCCTATTATAGTTGAATCTTGACTGCTCTTGCCCTTATGTTGGCTGACTGTGAAGGTTGACCTCAACCACAGTGTATGAGCTGCTGTGCAGCTGCTGACCACATGAAGTGGAATTCACCTCAGCATGATCTGTTTCCTGTCAAGTTATCCCTTTGGATATGCCACTTGTGGAGCTAATTGGGTCCTGTTCTGATGTTGTCCAAAGACTTCCACTGTGTATATTAGTTCTAGGGTCTCTTGAGAGAAACTCTGCTGCAGGTCAGTGTCAGACACTTCCTGTGATGGGCCCTGGACAACCAGTTTGGAGCTACAAACCGAGTCACAATTTTTGGCTGCCTCTGCTGGGCCTGAGTGTGCACGGGAAGGGCCAGGCTGCACACCAAGGCCAGTTTCCACCCACTTTGAGCCAGGGGGCAGGTAAAAAAAAAAGCTCAAGGCACCCTAAGATTTGCCTCTGCCTGCCGGCTACCTGTTAGGCTCAGTCACTGAAAAAGCCTCTTGGCCATATATGAGTTGCATGAGATAAGTTCTCTGTGAGCCACCAGATAGGGATAAATAGTGTTCACCAGATTAATACAGATTCAAGCTCCATGCCAGGGATAGGTCTAAGGCTCCCTCAACAAAAGTCCAATGTACATAAAGGCCAGCTGCTACCCACTGGATGCCCACAGACCTTTCTGCTAGGGTGGGTTCTAGGAGAGTCCTCAGGGTGAGGCCAGCAGAGTTTATCAGGCCCAAACAGAGCAAGGTTTGACCTTGTGAAGGGGGTCTCTTCACCAGTTTGATGTGTGAATGAAAAACAATCCCTGTCCTAGGGCCACACAACTCAGTGTGTTCTGGATTCTGCCTAGACCTCTTCAAGAGGCTGAGCTCAGCCGGGAAGACCTTTGCAGCTGAGATATCCCTCCAGATTCTTAGCCATGACAGGTAGGTGCATGGCTAGCCCTTTTCATATCTCTGCCCTTCCTACCAATCTCAATGTGGCTTCTTCTGTAAATCCTTGGCTATAAGACCTGTTTAGCTAGTATTCAGTCTGTTATTCAAGTTGATTATTCTATGTTTTAGTTAACATTTCAGTTTGGTCCTGGGAGGAGGTGAATATAACTTCCACCTTTTCAGCCAGCATCTTCAATCTTCCTCTGGATGTTGCAAACTGAAGGTAAGACCCTCTAGCAGCAAAAGAATTACTACTCACTTTATTGCAACATTTACTTTATTTCAGTGGTCTATAACCAAACCCTCAATATTTCCTACTTCTGCAGTATTCAGCTGATTTATGGTAGGAGGGGAAAAGTGAGCAGCTCTCAGGTGACTAAATATTATATTCTAGAAAACATCTTTGGCCATGAAGGCAGCTTTGCACAGCTGCAGCTAGGTGAACTCTGAATTACCCATTTCTGAGAAATAGGAAAGTTCTGGAAGCTCACTCTGAAACTCCCTTAACTGCCCACATTTCTCCCTTCCTCAAAACCTTCCATTTTATAGATGGGAATCTGAGGTCTCAAAAGCTACACAGAGAAATTCCTCAGAGATCCAGGAGTCTTTGTGGAGCATTTTGACATGCCAACTGCAGACCTTTATAGCACAGCCTCAATAGTTTATAATTTTTTTTATCACTTGCATACCTTATGCAGAGAAAATTTCATACCCAAATCATTAATATTTGAGATTTTCATTTGTACTCAAATACCAAGAGTTTATAGCAATGAGTGCTAAGTGGACAGAGATAGCTGCTGACAATAAATAGATGGAATGCAGAAGCTGGGGAAGTCAGCCAAGGCTCCTGAAAAACTCTTTGGAAGGAGAAAGGTGTAAGCCAGTTCTTGGTGTAAGGAAAGAGGAGAAGGACATCTACATATGGGGAATGGGAAGGAGAAATGGATGGTGAAGTCATTTGAAATGAATGAACTAAAGAAATTGGTGGCTGCTTTGAAAGGGGTAAGAATGAAGGAAAGGAGATATCTATAATGATGACAGTTTTGATATTGGTTGATTAGAAAATAATGATACAGTCTTCTTTTCCTGACTGGAGTCAGATTTAAGCTCTAAATGTGTCCTCTAATCATTGCCACCTCTCTCCTAGCTCTTGGCACTCCTTAGACATTACTTGCTTTACTTTTCTCTTCAGCATCATTGTACTATATGATATATTGATATATTTTGTTTATTGCCTCTCCCCAACCTCCAACTACATCGTAAGGTTTCAAGACAGGGTATTTGTCATTTTGGTTCATTTTTGTATTCTTAGAACCTAAAGCAAGAAAGGACTAAATGTTGTCTCTCCTAATATATATGTATATATGTGTGTATATGTGTAGATATCTCTATATAGGTACACATATTCTTCCAGAGCACTTAGTCCTGTTTTATATTTTATATATATTTTGATTTTTAAAGAAAGAAGAAAATTTCATACAAGTGGAAACTAGATTTATTGTGCCAATCATCAATATTTCCAAATTAATATTTGGAAAGGAATGAAGAGAAATAAAAATATTTAGGACAAGGAGAATAGAAAGACTGAACAAATCTTTGTTGGCTTTGCTTGTCTGGGTTTGCTTGGGAAAAAGGGAGTCAAGTGATTTCATAAAGGTTTTGGGCACAGATGCACAAGGGCAAGAACCCTAAAGAGCTAGGCAAGTGAGAGTTGAGGAACTGGTGCTGAATTTGCAGCTGGTGCTGTGTTGCTAGATAGCAGTGGGGTGCCAGTGAAATTAGTTAGATCACCGAATCTTAATAGAGTGGTGGAAAATAAAAACTCTTAGGAACATGCTTCTGCAAGTCCATACAAAAATATAAATTGAGACCTTTGATGAGAAAAAATTAAGAAGGTTTCATGTCTCCTTAAATCTCCCTGCATTGAATTAAAGCTGCAGAGAAAATCTTTCAGTAAAAATAAGCCCAACATTTAAGTGCACACTTAGTACACTTAGGTGATTTGTTTTTTTATCTTTTTTGTTTTCTGATGCATGTATTTGGAATTATAAATTTCCTTTTGAGTATCACATTTATTTGATCACATGCATAGTCACAGGAAGTATTTTTATTGTTTTGTCTTACGTGTTTTAGAATTTCTTATAATGGCCCTGGCCGAATAGCTCAGTTGGTTAAGAGTGTCATCCCAACACACCAAAATTTATTCCTCAAATAAGATATCTTTAGTGGCATTTTTGTTTCCACAAAAATATACTTTTTTTTTTAGCTAACATTCTTTTTTTTTTAATCCTCACCCGAAGGTATTTTTTCTATTGTTTTTCAGAGATAATAGGAGAGGGAGAGAAACATCAATGTGAGAGAGATACATTGATTGGTTGCCTCTTGCATGTGTCCCGATCTGGGCCAGGGATCGAGCATACAACCAAGGACTGTGCCCATGCCTGAGATTGAACCTGGGATCCTTCAGTCTGCAGGCTAACCACTGAGTGGTTGCTCAGTCTAACCACTGAGCGAAACTGACTAGGGCTTTAGCTAACATTTTTGCTAATGAGTTCCACTTCCACTTCATTGTGATAAGCATACATAGCCCATAAAATACTACTTTTTTCCTATAACTTATTGAGGATGACTATGTGGTCTGTACATGGTCAATTTTTGTAAATATTACATGTGTGCTTAAAAATTATATTTTTATATTTGGTGGGTATAATATTCTACATATATCTAGTATTTCAAGCTTTTTAGTCATGTAGTTTAGATCTTCTTTGTGTGGTAATTTTTGGCTAACAATTTTGATTAATTGTTAAATGTCTTTGATAAGTTATATTGTTAGCTGCATATGTATTTATGATCTATTTTTATTTTTCATGTCTATATTTTCAAACTTTGTATTCTTAAGTTTTAAGTGGAGAACATGACTGCCTCACCTCTTTAATTCAATCTGAGCAACATGTTCTTTTGATTAATGAGTTGAACAAATTTATATATTGATTATAATAATAAACTATTGTGTAGTACTTACTGCTACCAGGCATGACTCAAATTACCTTACATATAAGAACACTTAACCCTCACATTAACCTTATGAGGTAGATGAAATATTTTCTTTTTACAAATGAGGAAGCTGCGACACAATTAGGCTAAGGAACTTGCTTAAGGTTACATAGCAAGTAAATGATAAAGCCAAAAGGTGAGATATTAGCTCAGGGAATCTGGTTCTGGCTTCACATTTTTAACCAGTATGTTATGGTGTCTCTGGGTTATTATTAGAATTTGATTATGACTTATCTCTTCTCTCTTATTCATGCATTTTACTTACCATGTATTTTTTTTCTTCCTTTAATGCTTTCCAGTCTTAGATCAATTTTGTTCTCTAATTTGATGTTTGTACATCACATCCACCTTTTCTTTGGCACCTTTTGGGTTGAATTTAAGTTAAGAACCAAGAGCCTGTGTTAGCTTCTGTTGGGTAAAGATCTAGGGGCCAGTCTGAGCTTGATCTCTCCTTCCATTTCATTGCTGTCCCTCTTCAATATGAGCACTCTACTCCAGTCTCGTTAACTACTCTAATTTCCAGATGTCTTTCCCTGCCGTACATCTTTTTTTGTCTCTTGTCATCTGGAATTTCCCCTTCTCTCTATTTCAATTATTCAAATCCTACCCAGTTTTCAAATGCTCAGCCCAAATTTCTTGCTTTATAAAGTCTTTATTGACTTCATGTTTCAGATTTCTTAGATTCCCTCTAGCTAGTTTAAGCAGAAAGGGATTTATTAGTGAGTATTAAACAGCTTACAGAAACCCTAGAGTGTCAGAAAATCAGGTTGGATGTTATACACTAGTAACCATAGCAGCCAGGAGATTTGGAATGTAGTAAACATCTTACTGCCATAGACTCATGCCATTTAGTACCTATGATATTAGGGAAAGGGCATGAGAACCTCAACCAGAATTACTCCAGAAGCTCACATTTATGCCACTGCATTAGCAAGAATAGCCAACTGTGTGTGTGATTTCTTCTTCCTGGGGAAGACTTCTCATGTTTGTGCAGCTTTTCAGCAGTACCTAGACCATATTTAGGCCCCAGAACTGCAAAAAAGTCTGAGCAATACAGATTGTAACTTTGGTATTAGTGTTTTGGAAGGAATTTGGAAAGAGCTTTGAGCAACTGAATCCATAGTATATGTTATATTTAATTATCTTGATCCCAGGTGATCTCTGCTTATTATAAACTCCCAGAGATCTTGTACTCAGTATATTGTTAATGCATTTTATCACTTATATTTCCTGGCTTTTAGTAAAGCTTATTTGTAGTACTCTTTTAACTAGATTGTTGAAAATAATATCTGAGGACTTTTTGACCACAGAGTACCTGGAAAAGTATCTTAAAATATCACATAAACAATAAATATTTGTTGACTGATTATCTAATTTCAAGAGATTGAAGTTTTGCCCTGTTTTAAGAAAAGTTTCTATTGTCAAAGATAGGAATTTATAAATCTGAACACACATTTCAAGAATGCAATTATTTTCTTTATGAGAGAATTCTTTAACAGATATTTTTTAAAAAAGGTTTACCACAGCATTTGTGGCATCAAGCATTGTGTGTCATTAGAATATTTAGTAATAGAATAATTATAACTAATACAAGACCACATGTCCCCAAATTTGGACAATAATATAATCTGACAAAACTGAAATAGAATTTTAAAATGATGTGAAATCGTTAAGTCATCTTAAAGGTGGTTGCTTATATTATTTATAGCTTGTTCACATATGATTTCTGAAACAAATTCCAGCATGATTTATCTAGGTATTTAGACAACATGATTATTTCTACCCATTTTTTGGCCTTGACCTGCATCAGTGGTGTGGTGATCTGTAGCTATAATTCATGCAACATAAAGAAATGACATCTACTTAGTATTTGGCTCTTTCCCTTTCTTTCATTGTCACTGCCAGTTGTCTTGATTTAAGCTTTCTCTTTCTCTTTTTTCCTTTGTGTTTTCTTTTTATGGCTTGGACAGTTGTAATAATCTTTTATGTCTCCTTGTTTCCATTCTTCCTCCCCTTAGTCTGTTCAGGAATGCTTTAGACTACATGTGATACAAACAGTTGGCTTAATCTGACTTAAGCAAAGGAAAATGTATTATGTCAAATTGTTGGGAGTCCAAAGGTAGAGCTAGCTCAAGCCTGCAGTATCATCAATAGCTGAGTTATGACATGAAGAACCCAGGTTCACTCTGTCCCTCCACTCTGGTGTCCTCAAGATCAGCTTCATTATGATTCTGTCTGTGGTGGTTCATGGCAATAGGAATTGCATGTTCAATAACGGTAGAGGGTGAGAGAGACAAGTGTACAGAGAAATCTCCCTTAAGCATGCAATCTGCAACATCTTCGTCAGTCTGATTAGAACAAATTAAGTCTCTTGCCAATCCCTGGACCAAGAACACTTGTCAAAGGAATGCCATAGGTTGATTGGCAAATTAGACTAACCAGGATTGCCCTTTGGAAGTGGGGATGGAGAAGTAGTCTCTACAGGAATCAGATGGCTTACTCAATTTTAAAAGAATTAAAGGGGAAAATTACTGAGGAGTGAGTAGAGTTAAGAGGACCAGTAAAGAATGGTGTAGCTCCCTGGGGCTAGTTATTATGGGAAGCTAGTGCCATTCCTGAGCCTGAGGTGTATGGGGGAGGGAACAGAGTTATTGAAACACAGTGAGAGTTGTAGCTGTGGGAGAGTGCAACAGACAGAAGCTGTGGCCTGAGAGAAACCCAGCAGCCAGTGCCTTCAAAGGCTGGGTCCCAAAAGAAGCCAAAAAGCAAGTGAGACCAGCTAATACAAAGAATGGTGAAAAGTGGGGGAGACTAGTTCTGGAAAAATAAATGCAGGCTAACCAGCATGTCAGTGGAACAAAATCTATTAGAACAGAGAAGGAGAATATAAGAGATGGGTGGCAATCTCTGTGTCCAATACACCCTTGAACCCATTCTCCACCCTTGGGACAGGGAGATTGGTCTAAAGTGCAATATAATCATGCCATTTTCCTGCTTTAAGTCTTTCAAAGACTTCCCTGCACCTTTAGGATAAAGGCTTCCGTGTGTGCACAGGGACCCTGATGATCAGGCCCTGTATCCTTTTCCAGCTTAATCATGACATCTTCTTCTCAGCCACCCTGAGTTCCAGATATATTAAATTTCTTCATTTCTTCTAGTTTAGTTTTTTTGTTACCTTGGCACAAGTCATATTCTCTGCCTTCCCATTTCATAGCCCAGCTAGCCACTGTTCCCTTAGGACTGTCTCAGCCTTCCTTCAGTCTCAGCTGACCACATGGTAGGGATGACTGTTTACTTTGTTTGTTTTCAAGATTGTGAGTCCCTCTGGGGCAATGATTTGCTTTTTCTTTCCCATATCAATAAGGATCTGTTGGATAAATGATTTCACTTAAATGAATATTGAATTCATCTATTCAGCCTTTATCTACATCCAGAAGAGCACTGGGAGGAGGCCTGGTGTCTGTCCTTGCTCTACCACACAGTTACTGCATGGCCTTAAGCAAATCCCTTAACTTTCTGAACATATTTTCTTTTAAAAATGAATATTAAAAGCCAAACACTTTTTAGGGAAGTTTTCAGGCAAAAATATGATAACTGTAAACCTCGGATCCACTGCCAGTCTCTTAAGTCTCCAAATTGCCTGAATGCAATGTCCCTGCTGGCCTTTTACTAGAGAGTGTGTTCGCTCCTAGGCAGTCACTTTGACCATGACCCCAACACCACCAGCCCTGCCTCTCAGCCCCTGGGCCTCTGGAGAGCTCTTCTTAACTCCATGAACTTTCAGGTTTTACTTTTCCTCCTTTCTCTGAACTCTAACTGTATTCAGGCTCACATTTTAGGGAGTGAAGTCTGAAAACCTGTTTAGATTTGTACATAAAACAAAGGGGGCTCTTTTTACCAGAGGTCAGATATTCCCTTACTTGACCATCAAATCTAGTTCTTACACTTATAGAAAACAAAATGAGTCTCAAGTCAAGAAAAAATTTAAAACTACTAGTTGGTGAGAATAAAGATGGCGGTGTACTAAGTGGAAGCTATATTGACACTCTCCCAGGACTAAACTGGAATTACAATTAAAATATAGAAAAACCAGCCTGAAAAACAACTGAGGATGAGCTGGAGAGCAACCTGATAACCAAGGAGGAAAAGTGGAGACTGCAGAGGTGCGAGAAGGCTGGCTGGGCTCCCACAGGCAGCAGCTGAAGATCCAGAGGGATATCTCAGCTGCAGGAGTTCCCACTGCAGACTCTGGGGCCTAAACCCCAGGCTGGGCTTCCCAGCAAAGATCACCAGACTTGAGAAAGATGCTCACATAACATGTTACCTACTGCAGGCACCCTATTAAAGAGCAAACACAAAAAGTTTCATGTGCAGCCACTCACCTTGGGCTCCAGCAGAGGGAGGGTGAAGTGGACTGGTGCTGTGTGGGGAGAGTCTGGGGCTGTGGGCTCTGGAGAGTGAGATCAGAGGGTGCCTGTCTGGATTCCTATGCCAAGTAATTCCCCCAGGCTGTGGAGGACATCTTTCTCAAGCAGACAGTTTGCGGCTTTGCCTGAAGGGGGAAGCAATTGCCTTATCCTGCTGGAAGGCCTCTCGCCCTTCCCAGAGGAGTTTCTACAGCCTGAAGCTCATTAAGAGAATCATATTAATCAGTCTGCAGGCAGAGGCACACCTCAGGGTGCTTTGAGTCTTTGCCTGTTCTGCTTCTGGACCTGGGCATTGGAAAAGCAGACTTTGGTATGCATCTTGGTCCTCTCCAAATGCACCCAGCCACAGCAAGGGGGGACCTCGAGCCATGGGTTGTTGATAGATCCAAATAAGGTACTCAGGGACAGTCACAAATAGCGTCTGATATTGACCTGCACCAGAGAACCTCAAAAAAGACTGAGAATCCTAGGAGACCTACCTAGTATATAGAAACAAAACCAAATGGGCAACCAAAATGGGGAGACAAAAAAACAAGCCCCAAATGAAAGAACAAGTGAAGTCTCCAGAAAAATAGCTAAATGAAAATGGAGATAAGCAATCTATCAGATATAGTGCTCAGAATACTGATTGTAAGGATGCTCAAGAGCAAGTAAAAAGATATGGAAACTATGAAGGAAATTAAGAATGACATAGCAGAAATAAAGAATACATTGGAAGGAATAAACAGAAGATAAGAGGAAGTTGAGGATCAAATCAGCAAATTAGAAGACAGGGTAGAAAAACATCACTCAATCAGAGATACAAAAAGAAAAAAACAAAAAACAGAATGACAGTCTAACAAAGCTGTGAGACAACATGAAATGTAATGATATTTGCATCATAAAAGTGCCAGAGGAGGTTGAAAGTAAGCAAGAGTTAGAGAACCTGTTTGAAGAAATAATGACAGAAAACTTCCCTAACCTGGTGAAGAAAAAGTCAGACAAGTTCAGGAGGCACAGAGAGTCCCAAGCAAGAAGAATTCAAAGAAGCCCATTCCCACACACATCATAATTAAAATGCAAAAATTCAATACAGAGAGAAAATCTTAAAGGAAGCTAGATAAAAGCAATCTGTTACTACAAAGAAGCCCCCTATAAGGCTGTCAGCTGACTTCTCATCAGAAACTCTACAGGCCAGAAGGGAATGGCATGAAGTATTCAAGTTAATGCAAAACAAGGATCTGAAACAAAGACAACTCTATCCAGCAAGGCTATCATTCAAAATAGAGGGTGAAATAAAGAACTTGCAGGACGAAAAAAGGCTAAAAGTGTTTATCACCACCAAACCCACATTGCAAGAAATGTTAAAGGGACTGCTGTAATTAGAAGTAGAAATAGAGAAAGAGAAACATAGGTATAAAGAATTAAAATGGCAATAGATAGGTATCTATCAATAATAACTTTAAATGTAAATAGATTAAATGCCTAAATAAAAACATATAGGATGGCTGAATGGGTAAGAAAACATGACCCAAAGATATGCTGTCAACAAGAAACCCATGTCAGAACAAAAACACACAGGATGAGAGTGAAAAGATGGAAAAATATTTTCCATGCAAATGGAAATGAAAAAAAGCTGGGGTAGCAGTACTCATATAGACTTCCAAGTGAAGACCATAAAGAAAGACAAGAAAGGTCATTACATAATACTAAAGGAATCAGCCCAACAAGAGGATATGACCCTGATAAACACATTTGCACTCAATATAGGAGAACCTAAATTTATAAAGAAATATCTAGAAGACTGTGTGGGAGAAATTGACAGCAATACAGTCATACTATGTGATTTTAACACCCCACTGACTACACTGGATAAGTCTTTCAGACAAAAAATCAACAAGGAAACAGTGACCCTAAATGACACACTAGTTCAGATGGATTTAATTGACATTTACAGAACATTCCATCCCAAAGCTGCAGAATATAGATTCTTCTCAAGTGCACATGGGACATTCTCAAATAGACCACATGTTAAGACACAAAACAAGTTTCTACAATTTCAAGAAGATTGAAATCATATCAAGCATCTTCTCAGGCCACAAACAATCAAGCACGTGGAGGCTAAATAGCATGTTATTAAACAATGAATGGGTAACCAAAGAGATCAAGAAAGAAATAAAAAACTTCCTGAAAACAAATGAAAATGAACACAAAACAGCTCCATATCTATGGGACACAATGAAAGCAGTCCTGAGAGGGAAGTTCATGCACTACAAGCCTACCTCAAGAAACAAAAAACTCCTAATAGACTCTCTAACTCTACAACTTAAAAACTTAGAAAGAGAAAAACAACAACAAAAAACCCAGAGTAAGTAGAAGGAAGGAAATAATAAAGATCAGATCAGACATAAATTACATAGAGACTAAAAAAACAAAACAAAAAAAACAATAGAAAAGATGAATGAGACCAAGAACTGGTTCTTTGAAAAGATAAACAAGATTGATAAATTTTTAAGTAGACTGATCAAGAAATGAAGGGAGGCGACCCAAATAAACAAAATCAGAAACCAAAGAGGTGAAGTAACAACTTACACCATAGAAATACAAAGGATTGTAAGAAAATACTATGAATAAACTATATGCCAACAAGCTGGACAACATGGATGAAATGGACAAATTAAAAAAAAAACACCTCTTTCTATGAGGTCAGCCTTAGTCTAATTCCAAAACCAGGTAAAGACACTACAAAGAAAGATAATTACAAGCCAATATCCCTGATGAACATAGATGCTAAATTCCTCAACAAAATATTACCAAAACAGATCCAGCAATATATTAAAAAGATCATACACCATGACCAAGTGGTATTTATTCTAGGGATGCAAGGATGTTACAATATTCACAAATCAATAAATGTGACACATCACATAAACAAATTGATAGACAAAAATCACATGATCATATCAATAGATGCAGAAAAAGCATTCAATAAAATCCAACACCATTTTTGATAAAAACTCTCAGCAAAGTGGAAATAGAAGGATCATACCTCCACATAATAAAGGCCATATATGACAAACCTACGGTCAACATCACACTCAATGGACAAAAACTAAAATCATTTTCCTTAAGAACAGGAACAAGACAGGGTGTCCACTTTCATCACTCTTGTTCAACATGGTACTGGAAGTTCTAGACACAGCAATCAGACAAAAACAAACAAACATGAAAGGCATCCAAATTGGAAAGGAGGAAGTAAAACTCTCATTATTTGCAGACAACATGGTATTGTACATACAAATTCTAAAGATTCCACCAAAAAACTACTAGATTCAATAAATAAACTCAGCAAGGTAGCAGGATACAAAATTAACACCCAGAAATTGATAGATTTTTGTATACACTAATAATGTACTCTCAGAAAGAGAAACTAAAAAAAAATCCCATTTACCATTGCAACTAAAAAAATAAGATGCCTAGGAATAAACTTAACCAAAGATGTAAAAGACCTGTACTTGAAAAACTACAGGACACTGAAAAAAGAAATAGAGGAAGAGGAAGATATAAACAAAAGGAAAAATATACCATGTTCATGGATTTGAAGAATTAATATCATTAAAATGTCCATAATACCCAAAGCAATCTATAAATTCAGTGCAATCCCTACTAAAATACCAACAGCTTATTTCACAGATCAAGAACGAATACTTCAAAAATTTATGTGGAATCAAAAAACACCCCGAATAGCCATGGCAATCTTGAGAAAGAAGAACAAAGTTGGAGGGATCACAATACCAGGTATCAAGTTATACTACAAAGCCACTGTAATCAAAACAGCCTGGCACTGGCACAAGAACAGACATATAGATCAGTGGAACAGAACAGAGAACCCAGATATTGACCCACACCATTATGGTCAATTAATAATTGACAAAGGAGGATGAACATACAATGGAGTAAAGACAGTCTCTTCAATAAATGATGTTGGGAAAACTGGACAGGTACATGCAAAAGAACAAAACTAGACCACCACTTTATACCACACACCAAAATAAACTCAAAATGTATGAAAGACTTATATGTAAGATGTGAAACCATAAAAATCCTAGAAGAAAACGTAGGCAGCAAAATCTCAGACATCTCTTGTAGCAATATGTTTGCTGATACATCTCCTAGGGTAAGAGAAACAAAGGAGAAAATAAACAAATGAGACTACATCAAAGTAAAAAGTTTCTTCACAGCAAAAGAAACCATCAACAAAACAAAAAGGGAGCCCACTGTATGGGAGAATATATTTGCCAATGAAACACCTGATAAGGGGTTAATATACAAAATATATTAGGAACTCATACAACTTAACAAAAGGAAAACAAACAATCCAATTAAAAAATGGGCAAAGGAACTAAATAGACACTCGTCCAAAGAGGAGAAACAGATGGCTAAGAGACATATGAAAAAATGCTCAGAGTGACTAATCATCAGAGAGATGCAATTTAAAACCCCAATGAGGTATCACTTCACACCTGTCAGAATGGCTACCATCAATAAATCAACAAATGAGAAGTGCTGGCGAGGGTGAGGAAAAAAGGGAACCCTAGTACGCTGCTTTTGGGAATGCAGACTGGTGCAGCCACCATGGAAAGCAGTATGGAGTTTCCTCAAAAAATTAAAAATTGACCTGCCATTTGACCCAGTGATCCCACTTCTAGTAATATATCCTAAGAAACCCAAAACACCAATCAGAAAGAATTTATGCACCTCTATGCTCATTGCAGTGCAGTTTATAATAGTTAAGTTCTGGAAACAGCCCAAGTGCCCATCAGCAGATGAGTGGGTAGAAAAGCTGTGGGACATTTACACCATGGAATACTATGCAGCTGTAAAAAAGGAGGGTCTCTTATCCTTTGGGACAGCATGGAGGGAACTGGAGAGTATTATACTAAGTGAAATAAACCAATCAGAGAAAGACAGGTACCACGTGATCTCACTTATATGTGGAGTATAATAAACTAAATAAACTGATGAACAAAGTAGATCCAGAGGCATAGAAGCATGGAACAGACTGAGGGATCTCAGAAGGAAGGTGGGGATGGGGGGATGGGGGGGGAGAAATTAATTAAACAACTTACATGTTTATAAGCATAACCCATGGACACAGACATTATATGGGGAAGGCCTGGGGGTGGGGTGGGTGTGGAGTGGAGGGGATAAAAAAAACCACAAAAAAACCAAAAAAATAAATTTAGTTGCTTTGGAAAAAAATAAAATAAAATAAAAATTTAAAACTACCAATTGCCATTACAGAGTGACTCCAAATATGTAACAATCTTTGTTATTATTCCATATATTAATTTAGACTTGACATCTTACTACAATCACTTCAAAAATGATTGTGAGGAATCAATTATTTATCCTTGCTGTGGCCCAGAGCTAGATGCTGTAATCCTCACTAGGTCAAGCACTGGCAGCTCCCCACTTTGCCTTCCCTCAGTAATTGTGCCTCCCCTCTTTTTCCCATTATCATCAAATAATTCACTTGCCTCTTTGATCTTGCTTGTTGCATAAAAATAACTCTTTTCAGGGGCTGTCAGTCTATATAAAATGTACTGTAAAACTGGGTGGTAGTACAGAACTAAAGTCTCATTCTGCTTCAGTCTAAGATTAAGAAAATGGAACAGAAATAAATGATTCCAAAGCTATGAAATATTTGAGTTAAATAAAGCCCTCTCCTCTGACCCTTCTGCCTTCCAACTAAATACTAACATCTTTTTACCCACAGCAGTGCTGAATCTAAGGAAAGCTGCATAGTACATTTACATAATTACACAAATTAGAGATACCTCAGAATAAATGGTTTCCTGGTGATTTTTCTCTGCCCCCCCTTTTTTGTAAGAAATATTTCTTTTTTACAACTGAGTAGTATCCCACTGTGTAAGCATACCACAACTTTTTAAAATTTTATCTTTATTGTTGAAAGTTTTACAGATGCCCCCTCCTTTTCCCTCATTGACCCTTCCTTCCCACTCCCACCCACTCCCCATGCCTTCCCCCCACTATTGTCTGTGTCCATGGGTTATGCATATATGCATATAAGTTCTTTGGTTAATCTCTTTCTGCCTCTTCCCCTTTCTCTCTGAGAATCCTCAGTCTGTTTCATGCTTTCATGTCTCTGGATCTATTTTGTTTGTCAGTTTATTTTGTTCATTAGATTCCACATATAAGTTAGATTGTGAGATACTTGCCTTTCTCTGACTGGCTTATTTCACTTACATGATACTCTCCAGTTCCTTCCATGAAGTCCCGAAGGGTAAGAAATCCTTCTTTTTTATAGCTGCTTAGTATTCCATGGTGTAAATGTACCACAGTTTTTTAATCCACTCATCTACTGATGGCACTTGGGCTGTTTCCAGATCTTAGCTATTGCAAATTGTGCTGTTATGAACATGTGGGTGCATATATTATTTCTTTTGCTGGTTACAAAATGATAGGTGTTCCTGCAGTGTTACAGTGTCTCCTCTCCCTGGATCGTGTCTAGGAAACAACTGACCCATTTCCACCAGAAAATGGCCATCAGTACACATCTGAGTGGTGGCCTTTCCTGGGAAAACCAGAGGGTAATGCCCAGGGCCCCGGACTAGTACTCCCCCAGCCCAGGTGGATTCCCAACATCGGTGCCCTCGGGCACCTGCGATCTGTGCTCTGTGTATCTCCCCATCTCAACTCCAGGGTCTGCAAAGTGAGAGCCCCAGATTAGGTGGAATCTTGGTGATATGTGTTTATTAGGCAGCTTATGTTTCCCACCTTTGATCATAAATTGTCCTTTAAAACGTTCTAAAAAGTTAACTGCTCTTGAAATGATTTGCTAGAAGCACCTTCTGTAGACTGAAGGTTAGTTCATTAATATGATTTTATTTTTATTTGTAAAATTCCGGTGACAATACTAGCCTTTTCTGCCTTATATTGATGCTGTCAGAATCAAGTGGGATAGCACAAGTTCTTTGTAAAACTGTAAAGGTTGTAAATTACCTATAAATACTTGGGAGGTATCTGGAATTGTGCTATGTGCACAATGTGTTCTTTAATCCTCACAATGACCCTTTGAGGGAAAGAATGCTATTATCCCCTTTTCTGGTTAAGAAAACTAAGGCACTAGGAAATGGATCCACACACTAGTCAGTGGAGCCAAGATTCAAACACACGTCTGACTCCTGAGTTTGTGATTTCAATCACTGTCGGCATAGCTGTGTGTGATTATTTTGCTGCTTTTATTTTTTAAGTAAACAACAATGACATAATGAAGGCACAGAGGATGTTATTTTCTCAGAGGTGAGGATTTTTATTTATTTATTTTTATTTATTTATTTTTAAAAATATATCTTTATTGATTTCAGAGAGAGGAGAGGAAAGGAAAGGGAGAGAGAGAGACAGAAACATCAATGATGAGAGAGTCATTGATCAAGCCCACAACCCGGGCATGTGCCCTGACGGGGACTCAAACCCCTATCGCCTGGATCCTAGGTCGACGCTCAACCGCTGAGCCACACCTGGTCGGGCGAGGTGAGGATTTTTATGGTTGACCTGGTAACATTCCTTTTATGGAACATTTATATTATTCCTCAATTATGATTTCACTTAGCAAGAAATGTTAAGTAATGACTTCTCAAAAGACCATGTGAAGAAAAGTTTTCAGTAAATACCCCTCAGTAATTAGCTCTATTGCTTGAGTGCAATTATTAATTCTTATTTGTTGGATATGTGGATTATATCCTGAATATGTTAAGATCTTTGGAAAATGAATTTATTACATAACAATTCTTACTTTATGGCAGTAAATGATATCTCCTTTTGGTTGCCTGTGGTCAAAGTGGGAAGAAAGTCAAAGGTCAGCACAGATGTATGATGTAGGAGTGCTGGAGAAGATTTTTGTCAGAAAAGGGCTGAATTTATAAGTTGATCATGGGTACCTGTGACTTATTTATTTATTCTTTTTGATTTTAGAGTATTCACTTTCTTGTTATTAGATGATATTATTAGAAGAGAAATTTGTCATTCCTCCTGGTTCTCATTGCACTTTATGTTTGATAGCTTTTGTAGGGAGAGAGGGATTGTTTATATATGTAGAATAGAAATGACTCTGAATAGAGAATAGTAAGAACCAGAAAGAAGGGGGCTGTAGGTAAGAATGAAACCATTTAAGAAATGGGTGAAAAAGGTGAGGGGATTAAGAAGTACAAATTAGTTGTTACAAAATAGTCATGGGGATGTAAAGCACAGCATAGGGGATATAGTCAACAATACTGTGATAAATATGTATGGTGCCAGACGGGTACTATATATGCTGGGATGATCACTTAGTAAATTATATACTGTCTAATCACTGGGATTTACACCCGAAACTAATATAATATTGTATGTCAACTTTAATTGAAAAAATATTTAAAGTAATTTGGACTCGGGGCAGGCTCAGGGAAGTTGAGACAGTGGGTACAGATCACAGTCACAACACATTGCTGCACATATAATGTTGAAAGCAGGCAGCTCTGTTGCCTTAAGGCTTGAGTCAAGCCTGTTGATCTTCCTTCAGAGTGCAATGCTTCTGACTTACAAGAAGTGTCTTTAACTCACAATTAATATAAGTTTTCCTTTGGTTGTTCATTAATCTCTCAAGGTTGCCTGATTTGGGTAGAAAATGAAGAAATGCCTCAAACTCATTTGAAAATTTACCTTTTAACATTCTGAAGCTGCCTCTTTGCTTTCTCATATTCTCTAGAAATTGGTAGTTATGTCTAGCAGAGGAAATACACTATTAGCTTGAATGACAGTCTATCTTAGTCTCAGTTTGTGTTTGGTATTGACTTCATGTCTAGGAAAAAACTTTCTCAATTTATGAAGTCTGTGAAGATTTTTCTTGAAGCAAAGTGAAGGCAATAGTTAACAGACTGAGTTGGCTTTTACAAAGATTTCCAGCTGGTAGCATTGATTTCCTCGTCTGATCTAACTTCAAACCAGGTTAGGAGTGGCAACACTGTCTTCTGAAGCCATAGCAGATAATCCTTATGATCCCTTGAGCAGACACCCAACATGATCCCAGGAGCAGATGCCCCCCCCCCATGATCCCATGAGCAGATGCCTCCTATGATCTCATAAGTATATGCCCCTATGATCCAAGGATCAAATTTCCCCTGTGATCCCAGGAACAATGTTTTCTGCGATGATCCCAGGAGCAGAAGTATTCTGAGACCCCCTTCTACAGCCTCTGGGTCCCACCTCTTTTTATCCTATTACCTGGCACTTTCAGAACCTCTCCTTGGTTCCCCTACCCTAGCACTTTTCCTCTGCAAGCATCAGAATTAGGGGAAACCCAAATTACCCTTAAATCAGGAAAAAGGTGCTTTGATAAACTGAAAGAAGGGCAAAGGAAAAGAGAATAAAGACTAAAACATCATGGTTTTCACAGCTTTAGGGTGGGTTACTTGGGGGAATCAATGCTTAGAGCCACAATGACATTTAAAACGTAATGCAGGAAAGCAACAAATTTTAAATCCTAACTTTTGCATTTCCCTCCCCTTTTTTTTCTTTCCTCCCTCTCTTCCTACTCTTTACATTTGTTAAATGCATTTGATGTTCACAAAGTTTTAGAGAATAGTACATTTATTTTTCTAATGTGTGTTCTAAAAGCAGAGGTCTAGTTAATGTAGTTCCATTAGCATTTTCCTTCTCAACACAAGCTGTCTATAATCCTGTCATTCATTCATGGATTCATTTGTTAGTTACATTTATTGAGCATATACTTTATTGTCATCCTAGAGTTTTCAAAAAAAATAAAAACAACAATAACAAATATTTATTGGGTATTTTCTATCAGCAGACCCTACACTAAGGGGTTTAATAGGCCAAATTCATTCACTAAATAATCCCAACAGCATAATTGTTACTGCCAATTTTCCATATGAAATTTGAAATTTTGAGTATAAAAAAGATCAGCAGAGCTCACAGCAATTTTATTATAGACTCTAGCCTTGCCAAACGCTATCCTCTTTCTGGGCCAGTGGTTCTCAAACTTAAGCTGCAACAAAATTGCCTGACGTTTGAGACTTTGCATTTCTAACAAGTTAATGGAACCCTACTCTGAGAACCAGAGCTCTAGGCCAGCAATTTTCAACTTTTTTTTAATCTCATGGCACATATAAAATAATTACTAAAATTCGGCGGCACACCAGAAATTATATTACATTTTTTGCCGATCTGACAAAAAATAGGTATAATTTTGATTCATTCATACCAGATAGCTATTGTTGTATTGGCTGTTGTCATTTTTTCATTTGACAATCTAATGGAAAGGAGGTCAGTAACCCTGACTAAATAGTCAGGTATTGCATGCTTTAAAAATTCTTGCAGCACAGCCCATTGAAAATCACTGCTTAGGTTATGCTGTCTCTCTGTACCCTCCCTCTATGGTGGAGTAGCTTTAGAAAGGTGAAATGTACCCTTGCAGTTAATTTGCAGCTCACATTCACAAAATGCCCATGAATGGAAGAGCTAGCTTTCTCAGCCAAGACACTGCAGTGTTGCCTTTCCCCTGTGCCAGATCTATATCTGTGAAGTTGTCTAGGTACTATCTTTTCAGTGCTTCCTGAGAAAATACTCCAGGGAGGAAACTATTTTAAATGGCAGTGCCAACTGTTCTTAGTGGAGAAGATATTTAGAATTCCCTAGTATACTGGTAATGGAAGTACAATACTGACATCTAAATAATTCCCCAGTTCACTTCTGCTCAATATTCTAGGGTCAGAGTCTAGCTACTCTGGAACATCTTTCTGAATCTTGAAAGCAGATAGCAAAAACGGCATCTGTATATAGTCTATTTATTCAATCTCTCATGTAAACACAGTAATGATGGCAGATCATCAATTGGCCTGTCAACATGACCTCACTCCAGCAGGAACCTTGTCCTCATGTGAGCCCATTGGCCTTTCCTGTTTCTGCAAACAGTGGCAAAGAGGAAACAAAAGGAAAATAAGAGTAAGGAAATGATGTTATGTTGCAAAACAGCGATAAAATTGGCATTGCAATTCCCAGGACCCCACTGGATGGTGGAGATAAAAACTCTAGAAGGACAGTTCTCCTATCTAGAATTGAGGGTATGCACTTTTCACAGCCTGTGGTTCATCCTGCCTCTATGGAAGCTATTTACAGTTTGCACAGTGGTACAGTTCTGTGAGCCAACCCACTCATTTTTATGAGGGGTAAAGCAGTTATACAATACTATATCCGCCCAAGACTTTAAGTGAAGCACAAATATAAAATAGGCCATCCAGGCCCATGAAGCAGGTAACGCCAAGCAGTTATGATTTAAGTTGAGTTTAGCAGTGACCTGGCTCATTATGATAAGATAGAGGAATGAATAGAGCCTACATGGTGAGAAAGAGCAAGTGAGTTGACTGGGAAATAAATAATTCATTGGGCTCTTTCCAGAAGCTGTAAGTTGAAGGGACAGAAAGCCTATTATCAAAAAAGGACCAAAATTCAATTGTTAGGATGGTCTCTCAAATTACTTTTTAGATTTATTTTTTGAGGAAATGACACCAACTTCTAACAAATATTTGATCAGCATTCCCTCATCAACACAAAAATGCTTTTAAATTTTCATGTGGATCTCTATGACAAACCAACTTATTCCCAGCAAAACTGTGCAGAATGGGTGTGCTTGTGTTTACAAATGAATTGCTAAGCTTTGACTTCATAAGAAGACAGAGTTAATTATGAACTAGACTACTGATCTTAAATTTATCAACAGGCTAAGTAGCTGGTGACTGCCCCAATCAGAGTCAGCTTCCAGGAAACAAAACAGAATTTATTTACATTTAGAGTGATGCTCAGCTTGTTAGTCACCTCAGAGCACTTAAAAATTAACTTTACTACCAGCAGCCCAAGAGGTATAATGAACCCTGCAAGGGCCTTTGTTACTCTCTCCCTCCTCTTCTTGAGCTACCTATTCATCATTTCAGCCTGTTCTCTTTGCCCGTGTCTTTTTGCTAAATTCTGGAAAGTTTCTTTCTATTTCAGCTTTGCTAAATAACCTGTGGTTTATTTGGTGAGTCTCCTGATAAAGAAATATTCTAAAACCTCACCAATTTCTAATGATCACCAGGATAGCTGAGTTATCCGTGAACAATAAGAGACAGGAATCATTCTCATAAACTTTCTTCGATATGAAACGTTTCCATTACATTGGTCAGTGATAAAGGTTATTAAGGATTACACATGCTGGACTAAAGGGTGACCCAAGACACCAAGCTATTACATCTCATATGGCCATGTGGTCACTTTTAAACAAACACTAGAACGATTAAATAAATGTTGGGTTAAAAATTGCTAATCAGCCAATAAAAATGACCAGAGCACTAGTAGGATGATATATCCATGCATAAATGGAAGTTTCAGTCACATTTTAGTTTAATACAACCTACAATTTAAATAAAATTGTTATAATTTAAGCCCCTACTCTCTAATTACTTCATAGTTTTGAATTCAATAGAGGACAATAAAATTTGCTGGTGGCATGTGAATGATAGTAATATCTTCCCTGCCCTACTGAGAGAATTACTATAAAGTTTCAAAAGATTTTCATCAATTGATAGGAGCTGTGCAAACAAAATATTTTGGCATTCCATTATTTAATATTTTAACAACATGGTTGCTTGTTATTTGTGTTTTAGTCTTAAGTATTAAAATTATATAAAATACTTTAAACAAACATAATCAGTCTAGAGGGTCTACGGGAGGAGTTCTCACTCTATGTCATCCTGTGAACCCTACAGGAAAAACGCTTTGCTTACAATAAAGCTCCCCTTCAGTATACTCTCCATCTTGGCCCACCCAGCAGTGTATGCTGGTGACCTGCCATGTCTGTGTGCACTGTGTTGCAAACTTTTCTTTTTCCTGAATAAATTCTTTGTGGTGATGAAACACCTAGTTGAATTGTTTGTTGACAATACCATCCCTTTAAAGTGATTATATTTTTCTTTTTATGCAATTATTTACAATGTATAATATTTCTTTTAAAGAAAACTACTGTACTAGGGGGATTAATAAAAACAAATGGACCTAGTCGAGGCACTATCAAGAGTGTTTTTATAGAGGAAAGAATGAAGTATTTGCATTTAAAGGATTTGTGTGCTTTATGTTTAGGAATGCATTATGGCATGCATTTGGCTAGAACTGAGGCTCTTCCTTCTCACTAATTATAGCAGTTAAGGGGCCAAAGGATAGGTTCTTGGAGTTTTAATTTTGAGCACAAAAGCAGGTTTAGTTAGGTTCTAAGAGGCCATTCTTAAAAAATAAGCAGAAACTCTGGCTCTGTGTCTTTATTAGAGGCAAAAGCCCTGTACTTGCTTTTCTATTGTATCCAGTCTAATGGAGGGAGATTGGTGGCTACACCTCTTGGGTTTTCCCATAACAAAATGTTCATCTCTTGAGGCTATCCTGGTGACAGCCAAGCCATAAGTAAAGCCATTCTAATTAAGTATGCTTCTCTCTAGGGGGAGATGCCTTCATTAAAGGAACTTATTTCAGGGACTATAGATATGTGTATTTCTATATTTTAGTATCTCTTTAAAAGCAAGTGTATATACCATCCCCCTCTTTTTGCCTCTCATCTTATGTCTTGCTATCTAGAGACTCACACAAAACAAATCCTTTGGGAATGTGTGAAATATGGACAGATGCATCTTTCCATTATGAGCACGATGAGAAGCTTTCTACAACTCCAAATTTAATGGTGCTTTCTCTAATTGAAGCACCCAGCCCGATTAGGAGTTAACGGCTGCTTTCTGATGGTAAGGATAATGAGCACTTATAGCCACAGCCAAGAAACATTACTTTAACAATTTTTATTTATTGTTGATAGTATTACAGGTGTCCCCTATTTTCCCCCACTTTGCCCCCATCCACCCAGCCCCTGCCCCACCCCAGGCCTTCACCACACTATTGTCTGTGTCCATTGGTTATACAAATATGCATATTTGTTCTTTGGTTAATCTCTTCCAGTCCCCCCACACCCTCTCCTCTGAGATCTGTTAGTCTGTTCCATGCATTCATGCCTCTGGACCTGTTTTGTTCATCAGTTTATTTTGTTCATTAGATTTATTTTGTTCATTAGATTCCACAGATGAGTGAGATCATGTGAGGTCATATTTGTCTTTCTCTGCCTGGCTTATTTTGCTTAGCATAATACAGTCCATCCATGCTGTTGCAAAGCATAAGAGATCCTACCTTTTTACAGCCACATGGTATTCCATTGTGTAAATGTACCACAGCTTTTCATATCCTCTCATCTACTTATGGGCACTTAGGCTGTTTCCAAATCTTAGCTATTATTACTTTTTGTTGTTGTTGTTAAATACGGACTAGAGAAAAGAAGCAAACCTATAAGTTAGTGGACAATATTCTCTTCTAGCTTGTTTTTTAAAATTAAATTTACTGTTAAATCTGTTTTTTTAAATTTATCTTTATTGTTGAAAGTATTACAGGTGTCCCATTTTTCCCCCCAATTGACCTCCTCCCCAGGCCCTCCCCCCCTCCCCAGGCCTTAAACCCATTATTGACTGTGTCCATGGGTTATGCATATATGCATATAACTTCTTTGGTTAATCTCTTCCCACCCTCCACCCCCCTTCCCTCTTTCCTCTGAAATATGACCATCTGTTGCATGTGTCAATGTCTCTGGATTTAGTTTGTCAGATTCTTTTGTTCATTAGCTTCTTCTTAAAGAAGACCCTTCAATATTTCCTGTAGTGCTGGTCTGGTGGTGATGAACTCCTTTAGCTTTTTCTTATCTGTGAAGCTCTTTACCTCACCTTCAGTTCTAAATGATAGCTTTGCTGGGTAGAGCAATCTTGGTTGTAGTTCCATGTTTTTCATCACTTTGAATATTTCTTGCCACTCCCTTCCGGCCTCCAAAGTTTCTGCTGAGAAATGAGCTGACAGTAGTATGGGTGCTCCCTTGTAGGTAACTAATTGCTTTTCTCTTGCTGCTTTTAAGATTCTCTCTTTGTCTTTAACCTTTGGCATTTTAATTATGATGTGTCTTGGTGTGAGCCTATTTGGGTTCCTCTTGTTTGGGACCCTCAGTGCTTCCTGGACTTGTAAGTCTATTTCTTTCCCCAGGTAGGGGAAGTTTTCTGTAATTATTTTTTCAAATAGGTTTTCAATTTCTTGCTCTCATTCTTCTCCTTCTGGTATCCCAATAATATGAATGTTGGGCATCTTGAAGTTGCCCCAGAGGCTCCTTATACTATCTTCATATTTTTGGATTTTTTCTTTTTCCTCTTTTGGTTGGGTATTTTTTTGTTTCCTCATGTTCCAAATTGCTGATTTGATTTTCAGTGTCCCCTACTCAACTGTTGATTCTCTGTAAATTATTCTTCATTTTAGTTCATGTAGCCTTCATTTCAAATTGGTACTTTATTATGTTATTGGTTTTCTCAGTTGTTTTCGTAATAATATGCTTGAGCACCCTTGTTAACAAAATTCTGAACTCTGTTTCTGTTAGCTTGCTTGGATCTATTTCATTTAGTTCCTCTTCTAGAGCTTTCTTCTCTTCTTTCCTTTGTGACATGTTTCTTTGCCTCCACATTTTGGCTGCTTCCTGGTGTTTCTTTCTATGTATTAGGTAGAGCTGCTATGTCTCCTGGAATTTGTACAGTGGCTTTGTGTAGTAGGTGTCCTATAGGGTCTAGTGGCTCAGCCTCCCCAGTCACCTGAG
Source organism: Miniopterus schreibersii (assembly GCF_964146895.1). Lineage (NCBI taxonomy): Eukaryota > Metazoa > Chordata > Mammalia > Chiroptera > Miniopteridae > Miniopterus > Miniopterus schreibersii. Next base: position 110,612,769 of record NC_138101.1, on the reverse strand, counting down.
CTGGGCCTTCTAGGTGCTCCCCTGTGGGCTGTGTGGACTGTCCTATTGTAGTTGAGCCTTGGTTGCTGTTGGCATCACTGGGAGGAATTGACCTTCCCGCCAATCAGCTGTGAAGAAAAGCTGAAACTACAGCCAAAGAGCTGCTGTGCTGGAGACATGCCTATGGATCAGGATTTACTTCAATGGAGCTTTGATGTTCACCAAGTGAGCCCCTTGAGTGTGTCACTCATGGATGTGGTAGGGTTGTAATCCAGTATGGTCGAGTCTGACCACCAGGTACACTGCCTCTGGGGCCTCCCAGGAGGTGCAAAGTCAGCCTCTGCCAGTGCCTTTCCCAGGGCCACCCAGCATGAGCTACACAGCAAACTGTAGTTGGCTGCTACTTGTGCTGGGCTTGGTATTGTCCAGGGGAGGCTAAGCTGAGAACCAATGCAGGCTGCCACTAGTGTCAGGCCTGGGGCCACTTATCAAGCTCTATGGGGCACACTGCTGCTTGTTTGAGAGATTTTACGAAAGTCCTAAGGTTCTAGAGGCCACTTAGATGGAAAAGCCCCTGGAAATGCCCAGATGAGCTTGCAGGTGGGGAGGGGAGGGGCCTCCGGGAATCACAGGGTGGGGTCAAAGGTGTGAGTCAGGTGCTGGAGATCCAAATATGGCACCTGCTTGCTGGCTGTGTGTGGGGAGGTCTTGCCAAAGGAGCAAGGACCTCTTCTAGCTCTTCTGTCTGGGGAAAAGCTGCCCCTCCACCTCTTGCCCCAATTTCAGGCAGATTAGTTTCTCCCCAAGTGTCCCAGGTTCCTTTCCAGCTGCTGCCAGGCCCTGGGGCTCAGAGAGAGTGCATTTGAGTGAGTCCATGCGCGGGCCCTTTAAGAGGAGCTGCTGGGGCTCCTGCAGCTTCCGCAACCCTCAGAGATAGTCCTTGCTGGTTTCACAGCCTGGAGTTGTGGGGATGTCTCTTCCAGGCCCTGGAGCCCTGGGTTGGGGCCTGCTGTGGGGCTAGGACCCCTCCTCACTCCTCCGGAAACCCTCCACCATGGAGCTGTCCCTCCTGGGTGTAAACTGCAACACCAGGTGTGGGACCAGGGCCACGTCTCTGAGATTCAGCCCAGATCTGCCCACGTCTCTGCCCCTCCTACTGGTCTCTATGCTTTTTCAGCTCCCTGGTTGTAGGGCTTCTGTTCAGCTAAGTTTCAGGAGGTTGAGTGATGGTGGTTCTGTATTTTAGTTGTAATTTTGATATGGTTGTGGGAGGTGGTGGGTGCAGCTGTTACCTATGCCACCATCTTGTTTCTGTCTCTACTGTTAAATCTTACATAAAAAGTTATACTCAACCCCAAACTAACTCATTAACCAGAATTTTTTTCAGAAATAGAGGAAATAACAGAAGGTCTAGAAGCACTTTACATGCTGGAAAACTGTTTTTCCCCTTCCCCATAGCCACATTTAAGCATAGGAAGGGATCATGAACAAGTGACAAAAATATGCAGGTCAGGTTTGTTTATCTTTAACCTCCCCTACATGACGATTGAAGAAGAATGAAATACTGAGTCATCAGACCTTTGGGAAATAATGTTACACTTTAATTCAAGGTTATAGTTAGGATACTATGCACTTAACAAAACAGAGAAATGAAGCAAGAGGTACACGTTAAAAACATTTCTACATGTAATTGTATTCATAAGACTTTTGAATGAATCATAAGCAGACTTTGACATAAACAATTCTTAAATATATGTCTTTGTTAATTTTTATGTTTCAGAGTAAATGTAAATTATATTGGAAGATTTTAAGGTGAAGAAAAACATTATTGCTATGGTGACACCTGAGAAAGATGTTAACCAGTTGTCTAATAGAGCGTAGGTCTGCTGTTATAGTATTTTTCTGTTTCTGAAAGTTATAGTTGCTACATTTGCTTTGCATTTATGATATTTCTGCTCTTATGTATTCAGATGGTGTGAAAACTGAATTTTTGCCCTGGAGACAGTATCCAGAAGCTTGTGGACAAATTGAACTTGACTCAGTATTCTCTTGTTGGGATTTACTTGGGCTCATTAAGGGCCTTCCTTTTGATTGATAAGACAGAGATTTTTGGGTCCTTCAAAATGATTATGCACAGAGAAAATCTGTTATGGGAAAATAATCTTTAGTCCCATATGCATTTTTATTTTATTATTATTTTTTAAATTAGACTTTAACTTTAGGGATAATGCCCTTCTTCTCAATTAAAATACTATCTTGTGAGAATTTCTGTTTCTGAACAAAGCAAGTCAAGACCAAAATAATTTTAATGAAATTACTTCTTTGGCAAATTAAGAGAATTAAGATTTTGATCAATACTGTATGGGATCACTAATTTCTTTTAATTAACTGATGGTATATTAAAAATATTACACACTACCCTACCATTATAATGGTATATTTTTTTCTCTTCCAAATATGCGTGGTACATCAAAGTCTGAATTCAAAATCTGTTTTGAATTTTTGGAGTGCACTCTGTGTGTCCTTCCCTGAAACTTTTTTTTTTTTTTTTTGTGAGCTATAACCTCTATATAACATTATATTAGTTTTAGGTCCATAACATAATGATTTGATATAATGTATATGTTGCAAAGTGACTACCAGAATAAGTTTAGTTAACATCCATCACCACATATAGGTGAAATTATTTTTGTGTGTGTTATGATAATTTTTAAGAGCTACTCCCTTAGTAACCTTCAAATATGCAATAAAATACTGTTAACTACAGTCACCACGCTATACATTACATCTCCAGGACTTATTTATCTTAGAAGTGGAAGTTTGTACCTACTGACCACTTTCACCCATTTTGCACACTACCAAACCCCGCCTCTGGCAACCATAAGAGGTATCTGTGAGTTCCAGTTTTTAGATTCCACATATAAGTGAGATTGTATAGTATTTGTCTTTCTCTATCTGACATATTTCGCTTAGCATAATACCCTCACAGTCCATACATGTTGCAAATGGCAGGATTTTTTTCTTTTTACTTGCTGAATATATTCCCTTACATTTATACTACATTTTCTTCATCCATTTATTCACTGATGGACACTTAAGTTCCTTCTATGTCTTGGCTACTGTAAATAATGCTGCAATGAACATGCATATATCTTTTCCAGACAGTGATTTTGTTTCCTTTGGAGAAACACACAGAAGTAAAATTGCCAGATTATATGATAGTTCTATTTTTAATTTTTTGAGGAACCTCCATACTGCTTTCCATAGTAGTTGCACAAATTTACATTCCCACCAAAAGTGCACAAAGGTTCTCTTTGCTTCACATTCTTGCCAGCGCTTATCTCTCATCTTTTTTATAATAGCCATTCTAACAGGTATGAAATGATATCTCATTGTGGTTTTAATTTATATTTCCCTGATGTCAATGTTGCTGAACACCTTCTCATGTGCCTGTTGGCCATCTGTTATGTGTTCTTTAGAAAAATGTTTATGAAGATCTTCTGACCATTTTTTAATCAGATTGTGTTTTTTTCCTATTGAGTTGTATGAGTTCTTTATATATTTTGGATATTAACCCCTTGTCAGATATATAAACTGCAAATATTTTCTTTCATTTCATAGGATGCCTTTTCATCTTGTTGATTTTTTTTTTTTTTTTTTTGCTGTACGAAGCTTTTTAGTTTGATGTAGTCTCACTTGTTTATTTTTGTTTATGGTGTAAAATCCAAATGCCAAGACTGAAGTAAAATAACTTACTCTCCAGCCCAGCTGAGTGTTGCTCAGTGGTTGAACATCAACCTAGGATCTGGGAGATCATGGTTTGATTCTGGGTCAGGGCACGTGCCCAAATTGCAGGTTCAATCTCCAGCCAGGGGCCATGCACGAGGCAGCAATCAATGATGACTCTCTCATCATTGATGTTTCTATCTCTGCCTCTCCCTTCCTCTCTGAAATCAATAAAGATATATTTTAAGAAAACAAAAACACTCTCCATGGAGGGAATTCTTCTATAAGTTTTATAGTATCAGGCCTTACATTCAAAGATCTAATCCATCTTGAATTGATTCTTGTGTATGCTGTAAGACAGTTTCATTTTTTTGCATGTGGATGTCTATTTTTCCTAATATCATTTATTGAAAATATTGCTTTTTGCCTGATACATACTCTTCTTACCCTCCTTCCTCAGCTGATTCTTAGATTTATTTCATAGTTGTTATCAATCTAACTTGAAAATAAGAGTGAGTGCAGCTGAAAGTACTAATACCATTCAATTGCTAATCAAGGTTAGAAATTCCAGAGGCACTGACTTACTTTTGGGTCTAGGGACCCAGACATATGGAAGTCTTCTCTCACAAAAGAAGGGTGATAAATATTTCTTTTTTTTTAATATATCTTTTATTGATTTCAGAGAGAGGAAAGGAGAGGGAGAGAGAGAAATAGAAACATCAATGATGAGAGTCATTGATCGGCTGCCTCCTGCATGCCCCTGACTGGGGATCGAGCCCGCAACCCGGGCATGTGCCCTGACTGGGAATCAAACCCCGATCCCCTGGATCCTAGGTCAACACTCAACCGCTGAGCCACGCCCGGCTGCGCTAAATATTTCTTTTGGTAATATAAAGGGCTCTCCAGTCTGCCTTCTTTCCTGTTTAAATGATAGGATAGGGGTGGCAGACTAAAGGGGACCAGAGGTTGTGAGTTAGGATCATGGTGGATAAGTGAGGCTGCCTAGAGCAGAACCAGAAGCCTGTTTTAGGGGAATGCTCCAAATTGAGTGGTAACCTTACTTTTAAAAAAAGTTCCTTAAAGTTCGTCACAACAGTAGTTCCCCCTGGAGAAGCAGCTGCTTGTGTGAGGCATCAGAGGCTACACAACAAAGACATCTGGCCCTGTTTTACCATGGTCTGACTTCAGTGTAAGGAGTACATCTTCTACTGTTTGTTTCTTCTCTTGCTCACTCTGATGAAGTGATAAATCAACTTAGCAAGTACACTACGTTTCTATCCATTTGCTACAGTGCTAGGCACAGGGAGAATACTTGGTACATGTTAACCAGTAATACTGTGATAATAATGCAAAGACTGTGAACTAGGGATAGCTTTTAGAAAACTGTGGGAAGTAGGAGTCTGAAAATATACATAAGCTTGGACAAAGCACTCATCTTTGCCATTAAGTGGCTTTCAAAATATACTGCATCCTCTTACAGATTTGAATGGGAGCCTTATAAGTGGCAAAGTATGTGCAAATTGTAGTAAAATCAAGCTGCAAACACAGAAAATAGCATTCAGAGGAGCACAGGGTGTGACAGCCAAGGAGTATCCTAGGGTGTGACTGATCAGGGCAGCTCAAAAACTGCAGTGTAATCTTCCCTGACCTGCTCACCTTAGCCAGCTTGGCACCTGACTGTGACTGCAGGTGGAAAATGGGACTGCTGTCTGAGTACGGTTTTCTGAGGGCTGCCTTTTGTCCTTTGTTTGTTCCTATTTAGGGGTGAGGGATGGTGGCTCTTGTTAAACAAAACGCAAGACGGGAAAGTAATGATTTTTTCAAACTCGGAATTTAATATTTTTAATTACCCAAAGTTGATATGTATGAGTCATTTGTGGAATACCATTATAAGAAAATAAACATGATACAAAGCTATACAACTAATACATAATCGTGATATAACTGACAGAAACATGAAAACAAAGCCATTATCTATGGCTATAGACAAGGGTTGCAGAAAAGGAAGAATTGCATAGAAATCTGTGCTGTTAACTGGAGCAGCTAGAGAAGACAGCATTATTGGCCAGTGGTAATAGAAAATCAATTTCCAAGAATAATATCCAGTTTAAATTACATACATTTTATTACTTTTAAAGCAACCATTTTACTTAATCACTTGAAAGTAGATAAACTGTTGGATTCTGAATTTTTGGTAAAATGTAAGATCTAGGTTAGATAAATGGTCTATATTATAGATGTAAAATGCAATTTATATATTTTAGAATAAATGTGACATTATCTTAAGGCATATCTAGAATTATTTTCAATGTTATACACTCAAAATTCTCTGTAAATAATTAATAGTTAACAAAACATACCATTCTCTATAAACAAAAAAAAATTTAAACAATAAAACTTTTATTCATCTAAAACTAAAGATGAGCTTTCCATTTCTTGTCAGGATCCATGTTGCTAAATATTTTTCCTTCTTTTTCAAAATTTTTCAACTAAAGCAAGAGATTATATTCAGCCATTTTATGTAAGTACTCAGGAGTATTCTTGTGAATAATTTTTAGGAGCTCTATTACTATAAAGGATTTTTCAAAATTATCATGAAATACCATAAGAACTTGCCCTTCTCAAATATTTCTGTGTGAAATGTAGAGTTTTAGCTTCAGCAATATGGATTACTGAGCCATGTCCTGGACATATGATATCAGTTTTTATTTCCAATAACTAGTGAACCCTGAGAAAGAAGACACCTACTAAGAAGGGCTCCTGGTGTAAACTGGGCTCAAATGAAAAGAAACAAGCAAGTAAGCAAACAAAAAAACAGCCTAGCAGCCATTCCCACACAGGGGCTCTCACTCAAATAGTACCCCACAGAGAAGCCTGCATTGAACTATCTGCCTCTGGACTGAACTGCTCGCTTCCACTGTGTTTCTGCCATCTGAGTCAGCCCTTATAAAGGAGTTCCCGCAATCCTACTTCAACCAACAGGACTGAGGCTTTCTCCACCTGATAAGAGCTGAATATCTCTGACCAGAGTGGCTTTATTCTGACCAATCAGGATAATTGGACTAATCAAACTGCGAGGGTTTGAAGTCTTCATTTGCATGAGGATGACCCAATCAGGGAGGAGGGAAGAGGACTTCTGTCTATATAAATCAGCTCCCCTGTGGCTCTGAGAGTTCACTTTCCCTTTCCATCCTGACTGAAGACTGAGTTTCCCCCGTTAGAGCTGAAACACTGAAAACATCTGTGGAGCGGAGCAGACCCGCACAGGAGCAGAAGAGCAGACCAGCGCAGAATGGAGCAGAGCTGCCTAGATTAAGAGGGACTTGTCCCTGGGGCTTCTTTACAGCTGTGTGGTTCTCACAGATGTGCTGTATCACAACTGAGCTGTTTTCACTGAAAAAAATCTTCACCACACACCAAATTGGGATTCCTTGTATGAATGCTGTAGGTTGAAAAATTCTTTGAGAGTTCATATAATCACAGAAGTCTTCAAATACAGTTCCTTCCCATAGGATGCAATCTCCTCTTCCAAAAGCTGAGACATATGATCATTAGTGTGGTCAGGTGTGTATATAACTTTTAGAGTGGCACCCTCAATCTTAATTACATCTCCATCTTTCAAATAAACATATTGTTGCTCTTGTCAATCAGTGGTTGTTGATGCAAATTCAACACCAATAGGAATCCCCAGTTTGGAGTGCACTGAAGAAGGAAGCTGCATTCAGTGCAAAACAGCTCAATTGTGATGCAACATAGCTGTGAAAACAGCATGGCTGTAGAACAGTCCTGTGGCCAAGGCGGGCATGGGCCCCTCTCTGGCTAGACAGTTCTGTTATGCTCCTTCTGGTCTACTCTGGTCTGCTCCATTGTGCTCTCGGTTGCTCTGCGCTAGGTCTCCTTTGGTGTTTCAGCTCAAGTCTTCAGTAGAAACGGAAAGTGCACTCTCACAGCCAGCGGGGAACTGGTTTATATAGACAGAAGTCCTCAACTCTGGCCTGTGATTGGTTTGTCCTCATGCAAATGAGGATTATAAATTATCAAAGTTTGATTGGTCAGAATGGAGCTGCTCTGATTGGTCAGTGAGGATGTTGCTATAGAGGTACAGCTCCTATATAGCTGCCTCAGTCCTATTGGTTGAAGTAGAATTCCGGGAATTCCTTTATAAGGGCTGACTCAGAGTACAGAAAGAGTGCAGCAGGCAGCTCCGTGCAGAGGCAGGCAGCTCAGTGCAGGCTTCTCCCTGAAGTGCAGTTTGAGTGAGGGGCCCCAGGGAGAAATTACTTTTTTCCTCCATTTGAACCCAATTAGCCACTAGGCACCCTTCTTAGTAGGTATCTTCTTTCTCAGGGTCCACACTCTCCATCTATTATAATTTCTTCTCTCTAAAGATTCTGTGGGAGTTTTTTTAATGCGGTTTCTAGTGTCATTATTAGTGTTTTTACAAATATCTCTTGTGCCTCTGGTATGATCACAATGCCAGTGAGTCGCTGTGATTTCCTGGGTTGCTGTGTTAATTTTTTTTCAGAGCCTGCTTTAAACAGCTGATATACTCTGGAATTGCTGGCTCTTCAGTGTCGATGAGTATTCTTCTGGGGTGGGACCCTACCAGATACCCTGTAGGGTCATGGGACCTGGGTTACAGCCCAGTACGCGCAGCACTTGATAGGATAGCACTTGATGCACTGGGACTTAGCCATCTTGGCCTAAGCCTCCCGTGGGTGCATAGCTTGCGGTGTGACTGGAGCATGGAACTTGGAAAGTAATGATTTTTTAAAAAGATCATCTCCATCAGCTGTGAAAGCAGATTTGCTGCCATTAGAACAAAGTCAGTAATTTGAAAATACATATGCACATGCTCTAACATCCCCAGCATGGCAGTTGAGGTAATTTGCCTGTGGGAATTTATAAGGCCACACACTGAGAATAACAGGGCACCAGGGTTTGGGGTGAATTTCTCCAAAGGCCTGGTTAGCACCAGCTCATTCTCCCCTCAGTGGGGTACTGACCTGAGATGGCCCAAGTGGCTTGGGGACATCAGCATTGCTGTGCCATAACACAGAAAGGAGAGCTTAGCAGGACCCCGTATGGGACCAAGGACACTGGGGCACTAAAGACCGTGCAAAGACTGGCTGCCATTTTATCCTGCCTTCCTCAAAGACTTCCAGGTTCCAAAGTCCTGCAGGCCTCTTCCTATGAGTGCCTGATCTTGGAGGTACTTTCAGGAGGGTGTGAAGGGCAGCTTCATGAAGCACCTGGAATATGGGGTACGCTGGTGGGCTGTGCAGTGGGACTTGCAGCAGGATTTGTAGCAAAGGGTCTTTCTCCTGGCTCCCCACCCTGCCTGTTCCTGTACTCCTGGACCCCTAGCCCAGCTCTGACCAGGTTTCTCTGTAAGCTCATCACTTCGATGAACTGAGGATGACCCATTGCAGTAAAAGTGAGCTTCCGAGGCCTTTTGGGGGCCTGGCTTCCTGTAGCTGTTTATTTATTTAGCACTTTATATATTTTCACTTTATATATTTTCTTATATTAGCACATATATGTTTATATAAATAGGTCCTATATTGCTCTTTGGATTGAAAAATCAGGGAAATCAAGGATTGTTTTATACATTTATGTAGAGCACTGGGTCAGGAAGTTTTAAACTCCATGAGGTGAGGAGAATCTCCAATACCTAATACAGTGCCTGACATACATTAGGTGCCTGTTCCATTTATCTCTTGCTAAGTAACAGATTACCCATACTTAATGGTGTAAAATAATAACGGTTATTTGTTATTGTCTCTTTTGGTCTTTGGGTTGACTTGGCTCAGCTTGGTGGTTCTTGCCTGGGGTAGCTCATGTGATTACAGTCAGATGGTGACTAAGCCTGACTCATTTCAAAGGCCCCACTCATGTGTCTATGGCCTGGGCTGAGAAGACACAAATAGCTGAAGCAGCCAATGCTGGTAGGGATGTCTTTCTATTTCTATGTGGTTTCTCTGTGTGGTCTCTCTAAACATGTCAGTTTCAGGGTAGCCGGACCTTTTCCCTGATGACTCGAGCTTCAAGGCATGTGTCCCAAGAGAATCCTGCAGAACTGCATGCACTTTTGCTACCATATGCTGGGAGGCAAGCAGCAGCATCATTTCACTGCATTCTGTTGGTAAACCACTTCACATACCAGTCCACATTCAAGGGGGAGGGGGATTACCCTCTTAATGTGGGAAGTGTCAAATAATTTACAGACATGATTTAATGTTTGAAAACCACCACAGCAGTAAGTACTTGATTGAATAAATAAATAAAAAGTGTCATTTTGACTGTTACCAATTTGAGGGAAAGGCAGTATCTAGCAAACTTAAATTTTCTTACTGTTGATGACATACTGAAGATATTCGTTAATTTTTTTAACATGTTTACAATTCATGGGAAATTATGCATTTTTTTGTCTTCCTCATAAGACCGTATTATGTTGTGTTAATGAACTCAAATTCAGGGCTTGTAACTTCATTTCTTTAGATATTAATTTACTTCTGGGGTTGCACCAGAAATACCGAGTAGCACCAGCTTTAATGAACCCTTGCTGGAATCTGAAAAAACAAGTGTGATAGTTGAACATTTTTGGTGCCTCTTATTTCTTATTCATTTCATGCTAATGTACTGCTTTGCTGGGGTGAGTTGAGCAAGGTTTTAGAAACTTTGTCCAGGCTTCTAAATTGCTCTGAGATCTTCCTAAGAGTAAAGCAATAAATAAAAAAATAACAACTTTGATGTTGAGAAGATGCAAAAACAGTACTCTCCCACTTCTTACCATCTTAGATCCTCTATGTCTAATAATCTCTTAACTTCAGCATTGTCCTTGATAGTAAAGAAAAATCTTTCTGCACCTCAATTGATAAGACTTCAAAATTAAATTTTTTTCTATTTTAATGACTAGAATGGGAACTTGATAGAACATGAAAATTTTCATCTGATTTTTTTCTTCCCTGTCATCAGACTTGAGCTAGTTTCCTGGCCATGTGGCTGGAGCACCTTAGAGAATGTCAACTCTCTGGCATTGTTCATTGATTTAGCAATATTGCTTGTTTACCTACCGTGTGCCTGGAAATAGTACATCTGGGAGACTTTACAGGAAGAAAACAGTGTTTTGAACTGAATTTTGTGGGATAAGGTGGTTTCCAGGCTAAGAAGTACTTACGATTGCTGGGATATGGTCGCTCACCAAGGGAAGGACCTGGCTGAATTCCTGAGTCCATGTGGGATCATGTCCCTGAGCTGAAGGTGCATGTAGAGGGGCCAGAAGGAAATGCTGGGATTGATTCTGAAATGTCTTGGACACCCTGCTCAAGCCTTTGTTCTTTATCCTTTAGGAAATGGGAAGCTGTATCAGGTGGAAGGAATTTTAACAGGAAAATGATAGAAATCGCACTGAGATTTAGAATTATAATGCTGGTAGCAATATAGGGAAGATACTTGGAAACAGAAAATTGAGTGATGGAAACAATTCAGAGGGAACTACGGTGGCCCAGGAACTAGACAAGTGCCAAACCTCATCTGGGGAAGCGAGAACACAGCAGGAAATGGGAGGAGAGACTGGGAAGGCTGATTGACAGGACTTGGAACCTGGTGTGGGGATTGAGAGAGAAGGAGGAGTTGAAAATAAATGTGAGTTTTCTGTTTCCAGGTTTGGGTGGCTGAGACACCAACAGACCTAGGCAGGTGGGGGAAAGTAGCAGGATTGGGGGTGGGGGGCAGAAATAAAGAGTTCACCGTGGCACTTGACCACTTTTAAGCACATCTAAGGAGCATATATATTCCACCTGAGGCAAGGTGGTGTGTGGGTGTTTACTTAATAGCTTCTTCCCTATCATTTCTGTCACTTTAGAGGAATTTTGGCTTCTATCATCCCCTTTTGTTTTTTTAATTATTTTTTTAAACTTAGTTACTTAAAGTGTGGTCAGACCATCAACAGCCCCATATTTGGGAGCTGGTTAGAAATGTGCTGTCTCTAGTCCCACTTTAGACTTATTGAACTAGAATCTGCATTTTAACAAATCTCCAGGTGATTCATATACACTTTCAAGTTTGAGAAGCACTGCCTTAGAACCCTAGTTTCTTTCCTCCTCCACCTCCCTCTCTGTGTCTTAAGTAACTTTATTGAAATCTCAAATGTAAAATGATCTTCTTATCCCCTGTTGAGCATTCTGAGTTACTGTTATGGATCTACTACTAAAATGGAAAGGAGACACCTATTACTTTCCTTCCTACTGCTGGTAGTCTAGGTGGTTCATGGGGGAAAGGATGCTCTGTGACCCTTTCTAAAGGCAGTCTGTTACCCATGAATGCATTTGCTCCTACACAAATTTCTTTCTCTGAATTCTTGTATAACTGGGGCAAAAGCTGCTGCCAAGAGTGCCCATCATTTACCTTATGTTTTGTGGCTTCCTGAATGCCTGATTTTATTTCTATGTATCTTCACTAGCTAATCTCAACAGTGTGGACCGAAACCTAACTTCAGTGTTCAAACTTATTCTTTGCTCAGTGTGTGTGTGTGTGTTGTGTGTGTGTAAATATATATACACACACACATACTTCTAGGCTCTTCTAGCCTTACGCAAATGGATATGTAGCTTTATATTATGGAATTGCTCTTTTTTTCAGTACTGACCTGTGGGCCTGGAGTAAGTAAATTTGTTTTATTTTGACTGTTACTAGGGGATCAATTCCTGTAGTATCTTAGGTGGAGTTAAGGACATTGAGTGCCATTCCCAAGGACTAGCTGAAGGTGCCTTACATAGTCTTCTCTCTTACAGTACAGCTGAGAGATGAGCTTTTCTCTTTCCAAGCACTCACACAAAGTGTTTGAATCTGAGATTGTTTATAAGCCAATTACATTAGGCTTGATTATTTAGATTTCTATTTTGTAACATAGCAAAGAAGACACAAGAAACTTCTAACTGGGATCCTGGCTATTCCTTTCACAAATATCGACAATAATTGTGACAATTGGTTAAAAGATCTGGATATAAAAATGATGCAAGCAACAATCAGTTTGCTGAAATGATCCCAACAGGTGTCTTATGCTGTGTCTGGAATTCCTTGTAATGAGTAGAAAATGGCTTTTATGTTGTTTTAGAGGTTAAGAATTTTAAAAATACATACTGACAGATTTTCTTTTTTTATGACAAGTCTAGCTATTAGAATTTTATGATTATATCTTATAACATTGACTTATAATCATTACAAGCAGCATTAAAAATAGCTTACATCTTTAAAAATAATATACAAATTTAATTGACCATCTCTCTCTCCCCCACACACATATACACATACTCCCACTTTTATATACAAAGTGAAATTCTGTGATAGGCAAATTAGCTGACTGTGTAGTGATTTAGCATACACACTTATTCCTTATATCTGTTTGAACCTATTTTTTCCCTCCGGTGCTTAAATGTTAACTCACATACAAATACTCGATTCTAGGGAACTGAGGCCTGTGCTGCTTTGGGCCAAATTGATTGCTGAACTTTATAGGACTGGACTGCCTCAGGTAAAAATTTACTCAAAAGGAAAACATTAAGTTATGTAACATTAAGCTATGTGACACATGCAGAGAGCCAGGATGCTTCAGGGTTGGAGAAGCTGCTGCAAGCACAGTCAGCACGCAGAATTAGCGCTCAATTACCCCTTCACAATAAAAAGGCTATTAGGAGAGGTTGTTACCCATACAAACCAATTTCTGACTTTAGCAAATTTTAGATTAGCCCTTTTCTTTACATTAACTGACCATAAATTAAAGACAGGTAATTTACTTTTTCCTCTCCTCCTTATTTTAAACTGTTCTCTTTGTTATTTGTAACTGTTTTGGCCTTAAAGCACACAAAATTGTATTACTATGACCAATGCTGTTCCTTGATTTGTGTCATACTCAAAGTATTATCCTAGTCTCAGATCCTTTTATTTCTTTTTCCTTTTGACTCCCAAATGCATTAACAATTGTCTGGCTTCCATCAAACACTCATTCACATATGCTTAGTGGGAATTTTTCTACATATAAATATTTATGAAAAAAATATATGTTTTATATATGCTCAAAACTTGATTAAAATATTGTACTAAGCAGGTTGAACTTTTTAAAATATAAATTTTATTTTACAATTATAGTTTGCATTCAGTATTACTTTGTATTAGTATCAGGTGTATAGCACAATAATTGGACAATTATATATTTTACAAAATAGTCCATCTGATATTTCCAGCATTGTCCTGGCACCATACATAGATATTACAATATTATTGACTATATTTCCTCTGCTGTACTTTACATCTCTATGACTATTTTATAACTCCTAATTTGTACTTCTTAATAACTTCAACTTTTTCACCCAGTCCCCCAACCCCTGTCCCCTCTGGCAACCATCTGATTTCTGTACCTGTGAATCTGTTTCAATTTTGTTTGTTCCTCTGTTTTGTCCTTTAGATTTCCCATGTAGATGAAATAATAAGGTATTTGTTTTTCTCTGTCTGACTTATTTCATAACACCCTCAAGATCTATCCATGTTTTCACAAATGGTAAGATGTCAATTTTTTTTACAGCTGAATAATATTCCATTGTATATAGGTACCACCACTTTTTTATCCATTCATTTATTGATGGGCACTAGGGTTGCTTCCATAGCTTGGCTATTGTAAATAACACTGCAGTAAACATAGGGGTGCATATATTTTTTTGAATTAGTGTTTTGGGTTTCTTCAGATATATACCCAGAAATAGAATTGCTGGGTCATAGGGCAGTTCCATTTTTAATTTTCTGAGGAACCTCCATGTTGCTGTCCATAGTGGCTGTACCAGTCTGCATTTCCACCAACAGTGTACAAGGGTTCCCTTTTCTCCACTTCCTCTCCAGTATTTGTTGTTTGTGGATTTATTGATGATCATCATTCTGACAGGTGTGAGGTGATATCTCATTGTGGTTTTAATTTGAATTGATTTAATGACTAGTGATGTTGAGCATCTTTTCATATGTCTATTGGCCATCTATATGTCCTGTTTGGAGAAGTTTCTATTCAGGTCCTTTGCCTTTTAAAACTTGGCTTGTTGGTTTTTTCATGTTCAGTTGCATGAATTCTTTATAAATTTTGGATATTAACCCCTTAGCAGATATGTCATTGGTGAATATCGTCTCCCATTCAGTAGGTTTTCCTTTTGTTTTGTTGATGGTTTCCTTTGCTGCACAAAAACTTTTTAGTTTGATATAGTCCCATTTGTTTATTTTTTCTTTTGTTCCCTTGCCTAAAGAGATATTTCAGGAAAAATATTGCTAACAAAGATGTAAGAGATATTACTGCCTGTGTTTTCTTCTAAGAGTTTTATGATTTTAAGTCTTTAATCCATTTTGAGTTTACTTTTGTATACAGTTTAAGAAGGTGACCTAGTTTTATTTTTTTGCTGTCCAATTTCCCCCAAAACATTTATTGAATAGACTGCCTTTATCTCATTGTATGCTCTTGCCTCCATTGCCATATAGTAATTGACTGTATAAATGTGGGTTTATTCCTGGGCTCTCTATTCTGTTCCATTGATCTGTGTGCTTGTTTTTATGCCAGTAATATGCTGTTTTGATTACTATGGACTTGTAGTATAATTTGATATCAGGCAGCATGATATCTCTAACTTTGTTCTTTCCCAAGATTACTGTGTCTATTCAGAGTCTTTTGTGGTTAAACATAAATTTTAAGATTATTTGTGCTAGTTCTGTGAAAAATGCGATTGGTATTTTGATAGGGATTTTATTGAATCTATGGATTGCTTTGAATGGCATGGAATTGTAATGATGTGAATTCTTCCTATGCATGAGTATGACATATGCTTCCATTTATTTGTCTCTTCTTCAGTTTCTTTCTTCAGTGTCTTATAATTTTCTGAGTACAGGTCTTTTACCACCTTGGTAAAATTAACTTCTTGGTATTTAATTTTTTTGATGCAATTGTAAATGGAATTTTTTTCTGAGTTTCCCTTTCTGATAGTTTGCTATTGGTGTCGAAAAATGCAGCCGATTTCTGAATATTAATTTTGTATCTTGCTACTTTACTAAATTCATATATCAGTTCTAGTAGTTTTTTGGTGAAATCTTAAGGGTTCTTTATGTACAGTTATGTCATCTGCCAATATGACAGTTTTACTTCTTGGATGCCTTTTATTTCTTCTTGTTTTATTCCTGTGGCTAGGTTTTCTGTACTATGTTGAATAAGAGTGGTGAAAGTGGACATCCCTGTCTTGTTCCTGATCTTAAGGGAAATGCTTTTAATTTTTTTATTGTTGTGTAAGTTGTTAGCTGTGGGTTTGTCACAATTGGCCTTTATTATGTTGAGGTATGTCCTTCTATTCCCACTTTCCTGAGAGTTTTTATCATAAATGGGTGCTGGATTTGGTCAAATGCGTTTGCTGCCTCTATTGATATGACCATATGATTTTTATGTTTTGTTTATGTGGTGTATCATATTAACTGATTTACAGATATTGTATCAGTCCTGTTGATTTTTGCATCTATGTTCATCAGGGATATTGGGCTATAATTTTCTTTTCTGGTAGTGTCTTTATCTGGTTTTGGAATTAGGATAATACTGGCTTCATAAAATGCTCTTTGGAGACTTCCTCTTGAATTTTTTGGAATAGTTTGAGAAGGATAAGCATTAATTCCTCCTTGAATGTTTGGTAAAATTCACTTGTGAAGCCATCTGGTCCAGGACTTTGTTGGGAGTTATTTTTTTATTTTTTTTTATTACCGCTTTCATTTGTTGGTTATCAGTCTGTTAACACCTTCTGTTTCTTCTTGATTCAGTCTTGAAAGATTGCATGTTTCTAGAGTTTATCCATTTCATCTAGATCGTCCAATTTGTTGGTGTATTATTATTTATAATAGTTCCTTATAACCCTTTATATTTCTTTGGTGTCAGTTATTGCTGCTCTTTCTTTTCTAATTTTATTTATTTTGTCCTCTCACTGTCTCTTGATGAGTCTGGTTAAAGGTTTATCAGTCTTGTTTATCTTTTCAAAAAGTCAACTTTTAGTTTCATTGATCTTTTGAATTGTTTTTTAGAATTTATTTCTGCTCTTCTCTTTACTCTTTCATTTCTTCTACTCACTTTGAAGTTTGTTCTTTTTCTTGTTCTTTTAGGTGTAAGATTATATTGCTTACTTGAGGTTTTTCTTGTTTCTTGAGGTAGGCCTAAAATGCTATGAATTTTTCTCTTAGGACTGCGTTCACTGTGTCACAGAGATTTTAGGTCGTTGTGTTTTCATTTTTATTTGTTTCATGATATCTTTAGATTTCTTTCTTGATACCATGGTTACCCATTCATCATTTAGTAGCATGTTATTTAGCCTCCATTTGTTTGTATATTTTTAAAGTTATTATTTTGTAATTGATTTCTAGTTTTCTATCATTATGGTCAGAGAAGATGCTTTATAAGATTTCGGTCTTCTTAAGAGAGACTTGTTTTGTGGTCTAATGTATTATCTATTATGGAAAATATTACATGTTCACTTGAAAGTAATGCTGCTTTGGTATAAAATGCTCTGAGAACATCAATTAAATCCATCTGGTTTAGTGTGTCATTTAACATCGTTGTTTCCTTGTTGATTTTCTGTCTGGTAGATCTATCCATTATGTCAGTGGGGTGTTGAAGTCCGCTAATAAGACAGTATTACTGTCAACCTCTCTCTTTATATCCATCAATATTTGTTTTATATATTTAGGTGCTCCTTTGTTAGGTGCATAAATGTCTACAAGGGTTATATTCTCTTATTAGATTCATTCCTTTATCATTATGTAATGGTCTTTTTTATTTCTTATTATAACCTTTTTTTAAATTATCTTTTTCCTGTGTCATGCTACTCCATCTTTTAAGAAAATTTCCATTTCTATGAAAATTCTTTTCCTATCTCTTTACTTCCAGCCTCTGTGTGTCTTTTGATCTAAAGTGTGTCTCTTGTAGACAGCACAGATATGTGTCTTATTTTCTCATCCATTCGGCTACCCTAGATATTTTGATTGGAGCATTTAATGTATTTACATTTAAAGTGATTTTTTTTAGACATGGAAACATGCAACAGACTGAGGATTCTCAGAGGGAAGGCGTGGGGAGATGGGAAGAGATTAATTAAAGATCTTATATGCATATATGCATAACCCATGGACAGAGACAATAGTGTGGTGAAGGCCTGGGGAGGTGGATGCAGGGTGGAGATGTCAATGGGGAAAAAAGGGAGGCATCTGTAAAACTTTCAACAGTAAAGATAAATTTTTAAAAGTGATTATTGATAGTTACATATTTATTGCCATTTTATTATTCATACTTATGTTCCTCTTATTTTCTTTCTTCTTTTTAAAGAAGTCCCTTTAACATTTATTGTAATACTGGTCTGTGTTGGTGAACTTTAGCTTTGTCTTATCTGGGAAGCTCTTTATTTCACCTTCGATTTTAAATGATAGCCTTGCTTGGTAGAGTTTAGTATTGGTTCTGGGTCCTTGCTTTCCATCACTTTGAATAGTTTGTGCCAAGCCTTTCTGGCCTGAAATGTTTCTGTTGAGAAATCAGTTGTCAGTATTAGGGGAGCTCCCTTGTAGGTAACTAATTGTCTTTCTCTGCTGCTTTTAAGATTCTTTGTCTTTAACCTTTGGTATTTTAATTATGGTATGTCTTTTTGTGGCTGTCTTTGGGTTTATCTTGTTAGGGACTCTCTGCACTTCCTAGACTCTGTGCCTTTTTCCTTTACCTGGGTAGGGAAAGCTTCAGTCATTATTTCTTCAAATAGGTTCTGAATCCTTTGATCTCTTTCTTCTCCTGGTATCCCTGTGATGTGGATGTCATTACACTTCATATTGTCCCAGAGGATTTTTTGAAGTATCCTTAGATTTTATTATTTCTGTTGCTCTGATTGGGTGTTTCCTGCTACCTTGTCTTCCAAGTCACGTATTTGATCCTTTACTTCATTTATTCTGCTGTTGATTTCTTCTAGTGTAATCACTTCAGCTATTATAGTATTCATTTCTGACTGGTTCTTTTTTATGGTCTTTATACTCTTTTTTTTATGCTTTCAATGTTTTTTTGTTTAAGTCCTCACTGAGTTCATCTATTCTTCCCCCAAGTTCCTTAAACATCCACATAATAATTGTTTTGAACTCTGTATCTGATAGATTCTTTGCCTCCATTTTATTTACTTCTTTTTGTGGGGATTTCTTCTCTTCTTGTATTTGGCACATGTTTCTTTGTCTCTCCATTTTGGCCATTTCTCTGAATATGTTTTTACATATCAGGTAGATCTACTATGTCTCCCTGTCTTGGTAGGGTGCCCTTATGTATTAGATGTCCTTTAGGACTCCGTAACACATTCTCTCTGATCATCTGAGTGAGCCAGGTGCTACAGGGATGTTGCTTGTGTGGATTATGTGAGCTTTTCTGTTGTATTTGAGTCTGAATTGGTGTTGGCCCATTCGTGGGTGAGTTGACCCTCATATTACTTGACTATGAGGATTGACCCTGACCACAGTATACAAGTTGCTATGTGGAGGGTAACTCCAAGATATGAAATTTGCCCCAGCAGATTCTAGTGCCTGCTGAGATCTCCCTTTGTGTGTGCCACTCCTGGAGCTTACTGGGTCATGGTCTAATGTGACCTGAAGTCTGCCATTGGGTGTGTTGGTTCTGGGGAATCTTGGGAGGGACTTTGGTACCGATCAATGTCAGACATTGCCTGTGAGTGGCCATGGGCTACCTGTTAGGAGCTACAAAGTAATCCACATTTGGTGGCTGTCTCTGCTGGGCTTGGGTGCATGTGGGAGGCTCCAAGGTGTGTACCGAGGCCAGTTTCCACCTGTATTGAGCATGGGGCAAGCCCATTAGAATTCATCAGGCTAAAGTAGGAGGGTTCTGCACAGGAATAGTAGTGTAAGTCATGGCCCTCGCCCAAAGCCACACAAGTCAGTTTCTCTGTGTTCTTCTTTGTTGCCCTCTGAGTCTTCACAGACCTCTTCGAGAACCTTCGAAGAAAACTGCACAATGGGCTCAGGCTGGCCTCAGATAGCTGATTCCTCCAGGGTGTGACCTTGTCAGGGCAGGGCCACAGGGAGTCAAGAGGGTGGGACTAACATATCTTCCTAGGATGATGCCTTATGGAGAGGAGTGCTCAACCTTGAAAAAATTAATTCAGTTGGTGGTGTGGGAGATGGACTTAGCACAGGGATATTGGCAGCTGTCCTTCCAGCCCTTCTCCAAAGCCACTCCATTCTGTTCTGAGCCACCATCTCCCTGCTAGAGCCCAGGGTGAGTGGCTATGAAGGAGATTTTTGTTGAGGGCACTTTAAGAGGGCATCTGGGTTTGTAGCAGTCTTCCATCTCATTCTAGTGATGGATTTCTGCTGATTTTCAGAGCCAGATATTATGTGAGCTCCAGTTCCCAATTCTGGTGCTCTAGGCTGGGGAGCTCGGTATGGGGTTAAAACTCCTCATTCTTCAGGGAGATCCTTTGTGGTTGAGATATTCCTCTAGATTTTCAACCACAACACTTGGGTGTGTGGCCAGCCTTTTTTGCATCTCCCTTCCTTCTACCAGTCTTGAGGTAGCTTCTTTTGTAAATCCTTGGTTTTAAGGCTTCTGTTTAGCTAGCCTTCTGTTGGTTATTCAGGTCTATTCATAATTTAGTTGTAATATTATTTGATCCTTGGGGGTTGTGAGTGTAACTTCCACCTACTTTGCCACCATCTTGGATCCCTCAGGTTGACCTTCTTATATATATTTTTGTCAACACTGTTGTTCAACTCTGTCCTTGGAAATTAATCACCTTTTGACCCCTGAAGAATATGTATGCATAAGCCTCACTTTAAAAATATTTTACCTCATTTTGCCATTATTACAATCTTAATAGATGTTTTTGTGTTTATTGAGTTATCTAGAGGTACATATCTAGAAATTCCTGTGTTATAGGGCATGTGCTAACAAAATTTTACCACATATTGCTAGATTGCTCAACAAAATGGCTGTAATAAATATTTGCAGGGTGACTAGTGCATGTGAAATTTCCTATTTCCTTTCATGCTTGCTGGCTTTGGCTTTTATCTGAAAATTCATTTTTTTGGTCAGTGTAGTTTCGAATTGATGCCTATATTTTGGAGTTTTCTGATTACTTATCAATAAGGATAGGTATATGTTCATATTAGTCATCCCATTTCTACTTCAGCGACTTGAACATTTACATTTTTTGTCCATTTTTTTATTGGGTTGCCTTTTTTATTTTTAATGATTTATAGGAGTTACTTAAATATTCTAGGCATTAATCATTTCTTGGTTACATATATTGAAAATATATTTTCTCCACCTATCATGTGTCTCTTAACTTTGTAGTGCACTTTGTGGAGAAGAAATTTTGAATTTTGATGTAATCAGATCTTTCTATTTTCCCTTTATATGTAGTGCTTTTTCTGACATGCTTAAAAATATTTTCTGATCTCAAAGTTGTAAAGCTACTTTCCTACTCTCCCCTCCCCAATAGCTTATTTTATACTAAGGTTTTAAACTCATCTAAATTTATTTTTGCTTGTTGAGTGAGGTAGGGATATAATTTAATCTTTTCATTATAATGAGCTAATTTCCCCTATACCACTGATAAAATGATCCACGTTTTCTCTGCTTATGTATGATGACGCTTCTATTATAGCTCAGTTTTGATATGAGTATGGATCTGTTTTTAAACTCCCCATTTTGTTCCACTGCTTAGATTTTTTTTTTATAACTGGACCAGAAATATCTATTTTTAATTATTATGCCGTGGATCATGTCTTAATGTCTAGTAGAGTATTTCTAACTACATGGCTCTTATTTTTCAGAACCTAGACAAATTTTGATTGGAACATCAAACATTGGTTTAATACAATCCTCAGTAGGATTATATATGCCTTCTACTTCTGCACATGTAGAATACTGTCTCCAAGTGGCACATGAATTCTGCAAAATTTATTGCAAAAGGCCCAAATTTATAGATAAAAAGTGAATTTCTGTGTTAAATCAAGGTTTCAAATTCTTTAGTAGACTTCCTATGATGATATTTTTGTGAAACTCTTTTCTCATGAGTCCTAATTCATTGATACATCCACTTACCCTCTTACCAAACAGTAATTGAGCACTTTCTGTGTATATAGTACAGTACAAAGTGTTATCAATAAATATCTCCAAGTATCTACTTCCTCACATGTTTTAGAGAAACCAACTCTACTCCTTTGTAGTAAGGCACTTAACTGCTTAGACAATGCGATGTTGAGGATCTGTATTTTGTATGAAAGAATTCTGCTTGTATATTTTAGTAAATAATCTTCACACTATCATCGCTTAATGTTGTTCTATGTGGATTCAATTATTAGCGGATATTCTCTGGAGGTCTGGACTTTGGTTTCCATTTTGCCACCAACTAGCAGGTCATTTCAATGATCTGA
The DNA here is from genome assembly GCF_964146895.1 of Miniopterus schreibersii. Classification (NCBI taxonomy): domain Eukaryota; kingdom Metazoa; phylum Chordata; class Mammalia; order Chiroptera; family Miniopteridae; genus Miniopterus; species Miniopterus schreibersii. The sequence continues at coordinate 110,590,590 of NC_138101.1, read as the reverse complement.
CTCTGTTTCTTCATTTGTAAAATTAAGACATTAGACTAGCTGGTTTCTACAGTCTCTCTCAGATCTAACATGAATTTGTTCTCTGATTACATATGCAAGAGTGCCTGAGGGTCTGGGTAGTGAAGTGACAAGTATTGAGGGGAAAAATTCCTGAGGGAGTTAGATGTGGAACAGAGTGCTGCAGGAGGGAAGACACATGGGTTTTTGAAGAATGTAGGGGGCAAGGATAATGACAAAGAAATGCAACCATATATGTGGAGGCTATAAGGTAAATTTATCTGGTTGAAATATACCGGAGCTGAAAGTGAAGATTGGTGAGAGGTGAGAATGTCACTTGTTACGAGATCTTAAAATAATTAATATTAATAATGTTATTAATAATAATGTGTACCCTTTATCTACTTATACAATATAAAGGGGTCATATGTTATCCATTTGATCTTTAGAATCCCATCCTTATATATATGTATTAAGTATTCTTAGCTTTATTTTGCACAGGAGGAAACTGAAGCACAGAAGTTCAAAAAGCCTGACTACCAGCTTGTCGTGTTGGGGCTGATGTTCAACCTAAAATATGTGTTATTTCCACCTCACCACAGTTCACAGACCAAGAATTTTAATATGCGAACAAAAGTGGATGTGATCTCACTAAGTCTTCATAGTGTTTGCAGCCTTATTTGGATGACAGAAAACCCCTACAAACACAGGTAGAATTACAGGTGTGATACGTGCTACAAGGTAGAGGAAAAGTCTCTGACCCAAGATGAACAGATCTGATCTGATTGGTCAGGGAGGCTCTGCCTGGAGCTGTTGGGGAAGAGACACTGACTAGTGAAAAGAAGGAAGCACTCTTAGTTATATTTGCTTATGCTGAGAGTGAAGATCATCACAGAGTTTTGGGAGCAGAGGTACATGCACAGGTATGTGTGAGTGTTTGTGTGTATGTAAAAATTATGATCAGAAATGTCTTTTATAAACAATCCTTTCCTCTATAATATGGTAAGTAGTTTTGGGAAAAAACAAAGTGGATTAGAGCTTCAAGGTTGCTAAAGTAGACATTCCAAGGCAGGCAATGGAGTTAGAGATATTCAGGAGAGCTGGGTTAAAGTTGGGGGATGAGGAAAAGAGAGGTGTCAAGGATTCTTCCTTATTTCTGCCTTGAGCTGATATGCACATTTTGGTGTTATTTCTCAGAGGTAGAGAATACAGGAGGATGACCAGGTCCAAAAACCAGGGTGGGGAACAGAGTGAGAGGTGGGTATTGAAAATCACAATAATGATGAATTTAAGATTTTCTTAGAAAATTACTTAGACTGCTCTAAAAAATTTTGGATTTGACCTTAAGGTGCAGTGAAGTATTTTAGAGTTACACACAAATGTTTTCTATTTAGATTGAGTACAATTACAAGGAGTCAGGAAAGAGAGCATCCTGTTCATTTTAGAGTAGAGGACACTGAGGTTCAAAGAGTTAATATGACTTCCCTTGAGGACCCCAGAGAATTAGTGACAGAACAGGAAATAGAACTGCTTCAGCCCAGGATCTTTGTACTATTGTACCAACTGCCTCTTAATTTTCTTGTTCTTGTTGCTGAAAAAAATTTGAGTTTTTAACATTTAGTATTTGGGTTTAGTAAGGTTTGGGAAAATCCTATGATAAAAAGAAATAAGAATTCTTTCCCCCTTCATTTTCACAGGACATCTTTAAGCCTCCCTGGGGAATCTGGAAGTTGATGAGAATCCTTTTATGCCAGTCCACCTGCTCTGTTAGGGGCCATAAGACTTTAACTAGAAACCAATGTTTTATCTCATGTTTCAGATCCATATTGCAGAAATGTATCATGTCAGCATGTGGCCTCCAGGCTGGGACTCTACACATTATTCTTTAGCTACAGAGGAATACCTACCTACAAATGTCCTATTTCAGTAGTCTTGTGGTCTATGGTCTATAGTTCTTAAAATTTTTAACCATATGGTATTTGCATTGTTTATCACACTAAAACTTTTCTGACAAAAATACATACTTATCTTCTCTGGCTGTATGTAAAGTAGTGGAGTTGGGGGAGGCAGACATGTGAGGCAGTTTCTAGGCATTTCAGGGGAAAATATATTTACTTCCACAATAGTTGAAATATTTCATGTTTATAAAAAATAAAAACTATGAGTTATACTTCTACTCTTTTCTTTAGTAGTATACATTAAACTCCTATAGTCAAGCTATGACATGGCTTAGATTATTTTAGAAGATTGATTAATTTATTCACATAATGAAATTTTAAAAAAATCCCCCAGACAATAGCTGATTTTGTTATGTTTCTGCTTTATCTCAGCCAAAAGGAAAAGGCCCAGTGTAAGACATAAGTTTTCATCTGAAATATGTGGATGTCTGCATGTTCCTTGAAGATTCTTCCTCTGGGCCAACCTCAGACAGAGCCAGCATATACCTATTCTCAAGGGTCAGCTGTGCTGTAGGCTAAGCAGGCATTTTTTTATTAGGTGAACTGAAGGGCACTAGAAGGATCCGAGGCCCAAAACATTTTAACTTTTTGTCCCCAGAATGGTACTGTTTATGAATTTGTTGCTTTGTGTTGTTAATATTTTTATAGAATGCAATAGATTAACGTGTGTGTGTGTATATATATATATATATATATACACACACACACATAAATATACATATATGTGTATTTCATATAACCTAGTAAATTGATATATCTCATTCCCTTATCAGAAAAAAGGAAAATTTCATTTTATTAAATGTAGCATGAGACTTGTATATATATGTATATATATATATATACAACTTAATGTTTTAATATACATATTTATTGTGAAATAATCACCACAATCAAGCTAAATAACATATCCATCAGCTCATAGTTACCATTTTCTTCTCTTTCTTTTTATTTATTTTATTTATTTATTTATTTTTTAATATCTTTATTGATTTCAGAGAGAGGAAAGGAGAGGGAGAGACAGAGACAGAAACATCAATGATGAGAGAGTCATTGATCGAGCCCGCAACCGGGGCATGTGCCCTGACCGGGAATCGAACCCCGATTGCCTGGATCCCAGGTCGACGCTCAACCACTGAGCCATGCCCGGCCGGGCTTCTCTTTCTTTTTAAAAGTGAGAACACTTAAAATATAACCTTCTTAGCAGTTTCAAGTAGACATGACAGTATTTTTAAAAATTTTATTATTGTTTAAAATATTACAGATGTCCATTTTCTCCCCAATGACCCATTCCACCCCGTCCCAACCCCCTCCCCAGTCCCTCTTCCCACCATTGTCTGTGTCCTTGGGCTGTGCATATATGCATATAAATTCTTTGGTTACTCTCTTCCCCTCCACCCACCCACCCTCCTCCATTCTTCTGACATTCGTCAATCTGATCAATGCTTCCATTTCATTGAACTTATTCAGTTCACCAGTTTATTAAGTTCTTTAGATTCCACATATAAGTGAGATCATGTGAGGTTTGTCTTTCTCTGCCTGGCTTATTCTACTTAGCATAATTTTCTCCAAGTCCATCCATACTGTCCCAAAGGGTATATGATCCTTCTTCTTTACAGCTGTGCAGTATTCCAAGGTGTATATGTACAACAGCTTTTTTATGCACTCAGCTACTGATGGGCACTTGGGCTGTTTCCAGATCGTAGCCATTGTAAATTGTGCTGCTATGAACATCGGGGTACATATATTCTTTCTGATTAGTGTTTCAGGATTCTTAGGATACATTCCTAGGAGTGGAATCACTGGGTCAAAAGGCAGCTCCATTTCTAATTTTCTGAGGAACCTCCATACTGTTTTCCATAGTGGCTGCACCAGTCTGCATTCCCACCAGCAGTGTACTAGGGCTCCCCTTTCTCCATATCCTCTCCAGCAGGAGTCGTTTGTTGATTTATTGATGGTAGCCATTCTTACAGTTGTGAAGTAATACCTCATTGTGGTTTTAATTTGCATCTCTCTGATGATTACCTACATTGAGCATTTTCTCATATGTCTCTTGGCCATCTGTATGTCCTTTTTGGAGAAGTGTCTATTCAGGTTCTTGGCCCATTTCTTAATTGGGTTGTTTGTTTTCCTCTTGCTGAGTAGTATGAGTTCTTTGTACACTTTGGAAATTAGCCCCTTATCGGATACATCCTTGGCAAATATGTTCTCCCAGACCATGGGGTTTCTTTGTATTTTGAGGCTGTTTTCTTTTGCTGTGCAAAAGCTTTTTAGTTTGATGTAGTCCCATAGGTTTATTTTTTCTTTTGTTTCTCTTGCCCTAGGAGATGTATCATTGAAAATTCTGCTACGTGGGATGTCTGTGACTTTACTGCCTATGTTTTCTTCCAGGATTTTTATAGTTTCATGGTTACATTTAAGTCTTTTCATTTTGAGTTTATTTTTGTGTATGGTGAAAGTTGGTGATCTAGTTTCATTTTTTTTGCATGTATCTGTCCAATTTTCCTAGCAAAACTTATTGAAGAGACTGTCTTTACTCCATTGGATGCTCTTGCCTCCTTTGTCAAATATTAACTGACCATAATGGCGTGGGTCTGTTTCTGGGGACTGTTCAGTTCCATTGATCTATATGTCTATTTTTGTACCAACACCAGGGTGTTTGGATCACAATGGCTTTGTAGTACAGTTTGATGTCCGGCAAAGTGATCCCTCCCACTGTGTTTTTTTTTTCCTCAAGATGGCTGCAGCTCTTCCAGGTCTTTTTTGGTTCCATATAAATTTTCAAAATGTATGTTCTAGATCTGTGAAATATGCTGTTGGTATTTTAATAGGAATTGCATTGAATTTATAAAATGCTTTGGGCAGTATGGACATTTTAATGATATTAATTTTTCCAATCCATGAGCATGGTGTATTCTTCCATTTGTTTATATCTTTCTTTATTTCTTTTTTCAGTGTATTGTAGTTTTCCAAGTACAGGTCTTTTACATCCTTGGTTAAGTTTATTCCTAGGTATCTTATTTTTTTAGTTGCAATGGTAAATGGTATTGCACTTTTAGTTTCTCTCTCTGAAAGTTTATTGTTGGTGTATAAGAATGCCATTGATTTCCGGATGTTGATTTTGTATCCAGCTACTTTGCCAAATTTGTTTATCAAATCTAGTAGTACTTTGATGGGGTCTTTAGGGTTTTCCATGTACAATATCATGTCATCTGCAAATAATGACAGTTTTATTTCCTCCTTTCCAATTTGGATACCTTTTATGTTTTCTTCCTGTCTGATTGCTGTAGCAAGGACTTCCAGTACTATGTTGAATAAGAGTGGTGAAAGTGGACATCTCTGTCTTGTTCCTGTTTTTAATGGAAATGGTTTTAGTTTTTGCCCATTGAGTATGATGTTGGTTGTAGGTCTGTCATATATGGCCTTTATTATGTTGAGGTGTGATCCCTCTATTCGCACTTTTGCTAAGAGATGTTATGCGAAATGGATGCTGGATTTTGTCAAATGCTTTTTCTACATCTATGGATATGATCATATGATTTTTGTGCTCCATTTTGTTTATGTGATGTATCTCATTTATTGATTGGCGGGTGTTGTACCAGCCTTGCATCCCTGGACTAAATCCCACTTGGTCATAGTGTATGATCTTTTTAATGTATTTCTGGATCCAGTTTGCTAGTATTTTAGTGAGGATTTTAGCATCTATGTTCATCAGGGATATTGGCCTGAAATTTTCTTTTTTTTGTAGTGTCTTTAGCTGGTTTTGGGATTAAGATGATGCTGGCCTCATAAAAAGAGTTTGGGAGTTTTCCCTCCTCTTGAATTTCCTGGAATAGTTTGAATAGGATAGGTGTTAATTCTTCTTTGAATGTTTGGTAAAATTTGCCTTTAAATCCACCTGGTCCAGGACTTTTGTTTGCTGGGAGTTTTTTGATTACTGCTTCAATTTCATTAGTTGCTATCAGCCTATTCAGGTTTTCTACCTCTTCTTGATTCAGCTTTGGAAAGTTGTATGCTTCTAGGAATTTGACCATTTCACCCATGTTGTCCAATTTGTTGGCATATAGTTGCTCATAATATTTTCTTTGTATTTCTGTTGGGACAGTTGTTATATCACCTCTTTCCTTTCTGAATTTATTTATTTGAGTCCTCTCTCCCTGTTTCTTAGTGAGTCTGGCTAAAGGTGCATCAATCTTATTTGTCTTTTCAAAAAACCAGCTCTTGGTTACATTGATTTTTTTGTATTTTTTTTTAGTCTCTATGTGATTAATTTCTGCTTTGATCTTTATTATTTCCTTCCTTCTACTTCCTTGGGAATTTTCTTGCTATTCTTGTTCTAGTTCTTTTAGTTGTGTGTTAGATGGTTCATTAGAGCTTTTTCTTGTTTCTTGAGATGGGCTTGTAATGCTATGAATTTTCCTCTCAGGACTGCTTTCACCATGTCCCATAGATTTGGAGTTGTCTGTTCATTTTTGTTTCTTTTCTTGAAGTGTTTGATTTCTTTCTTGATCTCATTGGTAACTCATTCATTATTTAATAGCATGCTATTTAGCCTCCATGTGTTTCAATATTTTTTGAGTTTTTTTATAGTGGTTGATTTCTAGTTTCATGGCATTGTGATCCAAGAAGATTCTTGATATGATTTCAAACTTCTTGTATTTGTAGAGACTTGCCTTGTGCCCTAACACGTGGTCTTTTTTTGAGACTGTTTCATGTACACTTGAGGAGAATGTGTATTCTGCTGCTTTGGGATGAAATTTTCTGTAAATGTCTGTTAAATCTATTAGGTCTAATAAGTTCTTTAAGACATGTGTTTCCCTGTTAATTTTTCATCTTGATGATCTGTCCATTGCTAACACTGAGCTGTTAAAGTCACCCACTATGATTGTGTTGCTATCAATCTCGCCCTTAAAGTCCCCCAAGAAAAAATTTATATATTTAGGTGCTCCTATATTGGGTACATAAATGTTTATAAGGGTTACTTCCTCCTGTTGGATTGATCCCTTTAGTATTATGTAGTTACCATCTTTGTCTCTTGTTATGGTCTATATTTTGAAGTCCATTTTGTCAGAAATAAGTATTCCAGCTTTCTTTTCCGTTCCTTTGCATGGAATATTTTATTTCATCCCTTCACTTTTAGCCTGTGTGAGTCTTTTCCTCTAGCTAGGTCTCTTGTTGACAGCATATATTTGCGTCCTGTTTTCTTATTCATTCAGCTACCCTATGTCTTTTGATTGGGACATTTATTCTGTTTACATTTAAGGTTACTATTGATATAAACTTTCTTAAGGCCATTTTCCCCCTTTATGCTGATTTACATTTCTCTCACTATTCTTTCTTTTTTTTAGAGCAGTACTTTTAGCATTTCTTGCAATGCTTGTTGGTGGTACTGAACTCCTTTAACCTTTTTTTTTTTTTTTTTTTTTGGTCTGGGGAGCTTTTTATTTCACCTCCAATTTTAAATGATAGCCTTGCTGGATAAATCCGTCTTGGTTGTATGTTCTTGCTTTTCATAACTTGGAGAACTTCATGCCACCCCCTTCTGGCTTTAAGAGTTTCTGTTGAGAAATCAGCTGTCAGCCTTATGGGGGTTCCCTTGTAGGTCACTGCTTGTCTCTCTCTTGCAGCCCTTAATATTTTCTCTTTGTCCTTGCCATTTGCCATTTTAATTATGATGTGTCTTGGAGTGGGTGTCTTTGAGTCCCTCTTGTTTGGAACCCTTTGTGCTTCCTGAACTTGTGTGGCTTTCTCCCTTGCCAACATAGGGAAGTTTTATATCATTATTTACTCCACCAAATTCTCTATAACTTGCTCTCTTTCCTCCTCCTCTGGCACTCCTATAATGAGAATGTTGTTTCACCTCATGTTGTCCCAAAGCTCCCTTAGACTGTCTCCTCATGCTTAAGTGTTTTTTTCTTTTTTGCTGCTCTGATTGAGTGTTTTTTTCTACCTTATCTTCTAAGTCACTTATTCTATCCTCTGCTTCATTGAGCCTGCTTTTATTTTCTTCCAGTGTATTCTTGATATCAGATACAGCATTCTTTATTTCTGTCTGATTATTTTTTTTTTATGTTATGTATCTCTTTTTTCATGTTTTCACTAAGGACCCTGATCTTATCATCTAGTTTCTTGTGAAATTCCTTGAACATCTTCATAATCAATACTCTGAATTCTGTTTTGAATAACTTGCTTAACTCCATCTCACCAGAGTCTTTTTCTGATGATTTTTCTTTAATTTGAGGGTTGTTTCTTTGACTCCCCATTTTGGTAGGTCTCAGTGTTTGTATCTATATTTTAGGTATATTTTCTGTCTCCCAGTCTTGTGGGGAGGGATTTTGTATTGTGAGATCAATGTAACCCAGAGGTGTGTTTTCCTTATACTTCTGAGCTCTTTGCTGTATGTTTGTTCCTTTTGTGGGTGTCCCTCTTGTGAGTTTTTTTGGGTTCTCCTATTGTGGTTGGGTGTAGAGTGTAGGTGACCAGTCCTTGGGAGGACTCTCCTCTCCACTTGGCTAACTGTGTCTCAGCCTTGACCTCGTTATGTAAGCTGTTGTACATGTGCTGGCAAGGCAGGACAATGCACTACTAAACTTCCAGAAAACAAAGGGTATCTTACAAAATATCTTGACAGTCACAATGAAAACAATCCAGGTGAATATAGAACTGGGAGAGTGAAGAAAGAACACACACAAAAAAAGCTTTAAAAAAAGAGGGAAAAATAATGGTTGGAGAGAGAGATGTATATTGTTAATAGTGATGAAAATTTTGAAAATAATAATAGACTAAAATGTAAAAAATAGAGAAGCTACTTGGAGATAACAGAGGCAGAGAAAAGATTCTGAAAGGAGGGCCAGCAAAAAATTAAGGGAGAGAATAGGTATAGGATAATAGTTGAAAATGGGAAAATAAAAATACATTAAAGAGAATAAGAAAAACTAACAATTGAATAAAAAGGCAGGAAGACAGAACAAAGAATAACAAAAGAATTAAAGAAAAGAAGAAAATGAAAAAAAAATTATGTCAATGGATGGAGAGGAGAGAGAGAGATAAAGCCTGGGCAGGGAGGGAGTCCAGTAAGAGATTTGGGGGAAACTACAGAGGAAAGCAGTAAACTTGGTTATAGTGATAATGTCCCAGTCATTAAGCAGAGATATCAAGAATGTCTTGATAGTAGAATCAAGGATAAAACAAAATAAAGCAAATAAAACAAAACAGAGAAACAAAACTAAAAATAAGCTAAGCAAAGAAAAATTCTTTTATAAAAAAGGGAAAAAAATTAGTTAAAAATGTTTTTTAAAAAGTTTTTAAAAATTATTATAAAATTAAAAAAAGATGAAAAAAACAAAATTTTCCCCTTTCTCTTCTTCCTAAGGGAAAAAGAGAAAACACAAACAAACTCAGAAACAAAAAAAACCCCAAAACAAACAAAAAAACTGAAGAAAAAAAGACAATCAGGTGAGTTTCTTCTGGGCAACTTATGTTGTCTGTGGTTCTTTGTTTAGTAGGCTGATTTCCATTTCCTGGGTGGTACTTATGTATCAGCCAATGTGAGGGGCTGTCTAGGTTTTGCTCTGGTGTCCTTAGGTAGATGGTTGATCTGAGGCTCTCTGTGGACCACCTCCTCTTGTCAGCTATTTTGCAACTTTGTAGTTGCCTGGTCTTACTCCAGAGTCTTCTGTAGAGTCTTTAGGGTGCAGGATGGCTAGTGTAGCTCAGGGTATCACTCCCCTTAGACATTTCGCTGTCAGGCGCTCACTCTGTGGGAGTTAGTCTCTGCTCCACAGCCAGCTCCTCAGTCCCTACCCTATCCTCTGATTCTAATTCCCCATGCATTGGCCTGCTGCAGCTTCAGATTGATTTCAGTCTGTTGCCTTTTCTCTACTGACCATTTCAGCAGCCTGGGCTCAGTGCATTCGATTATAAAAATATTCTGGTGAGCCCTTTGCCTGCCCAGCCCCCAGCAGGTGTTTTAAGCTTTTCCTCTAGTTCCAAAACAATGGTTCCTGAGAGTCTAATTCTTGTAATGTCCTCCTGTGAGCTGCTCTCCCTTCCCCCTCAGGACTGTGCCCTGTGGGTGTGTCTGGGGCCTCAGTGAGCTGGACCAGCCCTTTTCCTGTTGGGGATAGTGCTCCCAGGCTGCAGGAGAGGCAAGCAGACTCTCCCCCTCCCTTCCCAGCTCTAGTTGGCTGGTCGCACCAGGCCCACTCCTCAAACAGTCTACTGTGCAGACACCAATCCCAGTTTCTACTAGTCTGTCTGCCCAGTGCACAGTGGGAAGGTAGGAGCCAGTTCAGGGTTCAGAACTCAAAAATGCACAAAGCAACACACAGGCAGAGAGTCCCCCCTGCAAGGTCCAGCTGCCCACGGGCCGATGCCCCTAGTGAGAAGGGACCAAAAGTCAGCTTCAGGCAGCTCCCCACACTGCTCTTCTCAGCAAACCTGGTGCAGCTCCATGCACCAACAGGGGCTGGTCACAAATCCCAGACTCTCCCCACTGGGAGCTCAGTGCCACCAGGGTACCCCTCAGGGCTGGTCACAAATCCCACAGTCTCTGAACCGGGAGCTCAGGGCAGGAGGGTTCCTCCCCTTCCCCGTGCCATGCAGATTCAATGCTCTCTGGGGCTCAACCCAAAGCCTTACAGGGAGGCAGAGGGTCCCTGTGTGTGGCTGCTCAGTCCTGACCTCTGGTCACTTACCACTCGGGTGCCACACAGTTTGGGACAGCCTTTTCTGTAGTCGGCACCCTGAGCATTAGATCCGGGTAGCGTCTGCCACTAGAAGCTTTGTTTCCTAGGAAAGCGCTGTCCCCTCCTCGGGGACTCACCACTCCCCTGGGTCCCTCTGCCCTCCCCACATGTTGCTCCTTTCCCTCTCCTGCGCTCTGGGTGTGGGATCCCTGCTTTTGGAGGCCGGTCTGCACTCCTGAGGGGAGTGAGCTTTGCAGCCTCCAAGCCTCCAGGCTCGGAGCCCAGCACAGGCTTCAGGGGGACTCCCCTTTTCTACACCGCCCTCTCTCCTACCAGACTCTATGATGTTTCTTCAGTTCTCCCTACTCGCACTCTGTCCACTCAGGTATGTTTCTCTGTTTTTTCCAAGCTGGCTACATAGTATTTTAGGAGTAAATAGAGTCTGTAGCTGGGAGCGGGGGCACTCTGCTGCTTCTCACAGTGCCACCATCTTCCCTCTCCCACATGACAGTATTTTTAATTATAGTTACTATACTGTACATATTTACAGAACTTACTCAATTTGCATATATGAAACTTTGTACTCTTTTTCGTTTTTTTTAATTAAATGCATTGGGATGGCATGGTTAATATGAACATATAGGCTTCAGGTGTGGGTTTCTATGTTACAAGATCTGTATATTGCTCTCTGTGCCCACCACCCAAAGTTATATTTTCTCCCTTCAGCATATATTAAGACTCTTCCACCCCTTCTTTCTGGCAACCACTACACTGCTGTTTGTGTACATGAGTTTTAGTTTTATATCCCACATATGAGTGAAATCATATGGTTCTTAGCTTTTTATGACTTATTTCACTTAGCTTAATAATCTCAAAATCCATCTATGTTATTGCAAATAGCAATGTTTCATCCTTTCTTATGGCTGAGTAGTATTCCATTGTGTATATGTACCACACCTTCCTTATCCAGCCCTCTATCACAGGACACTTAGGTTGTTTTCCTGTCTTGGCCACCATGAACTCTGCTGCAATGAACATAAGGGTGTACATATCTTTGAGAAAACATGTTTTCAAGTTTTTGGGTATATATCCAGGAAAGGGATTGCTGTATCATATGGGAGCTCTACTCTGAACTTTTTGATGAATCACCAGACTGCTTTCCATAGTGGTTGGAGCAGTCTACATTCCCACCAGCAGTGAATGAGGGTTCCCTTTCCTCCACAGCCACTCCAACACTTGTTATTGCTTGTCTTGTTGATCATAGCCACTCTAACAGATGAGGTGGTATCTCATTGTAGTTTTGATTTGTATTTTCCTAATTGCTAGTGAGGTTCATATATCTATTGGCTATTCATATGTCTTCTCAGGAGAGGTGTCTGTTCGGGTCCTCTGCTCACTTTTTGATTGGGTTGTTTGTTTGTTTGTTTGTTTGGTGTTGAGTTCTATGAATTATTTATATATTTTGGAAATTAAACCTTTGTAGGAGCTACTATTTGCAAATATCATCTCTTAATTGGCTAACTGACTTTTTGTTTTGTTTTCAGTTTCTTTTGCTGTGCAGAAGCTTTTTTGTTGATGTAGTCCCATTCATTTATATTTGCCTTTATTTCTCTTGCCATTGGATTCAAGTTCATAAAATGTTCTCTATGACCAAGGGTCCATAAGTTTGGTACTTATGTTTTCTTCTATGTAATCTATTGTTTCTTTGATCCATTTTGAGGTAAGTTTTGTACATGGGAAAAAACCATAATCCACTTTCATTTTTTTGCATGTGGTTTCCAGTTTTCTCAGCATCATTTATTGAAGAGCCTATCTTTACTCCATTGTGTGCTTCTGGCTCCTTTGTCAAAAATTATCTGCCTATATACATGTGGTCTTATATCTGTGCTCTCTATTCTGTTCCACTGATCTGTGTGTCTGTTTCTGTGCCAATACCATGCTGTTTTGATAATCATAGCTCTGTAGTATAATTTGAAGTTGGGTAGCATGATACCTCCAGCTTTGTTTTTTTCTCAGGATTGCTTTGGCTACCTGGGGTCTTTTCTGGTTCTGTACAAATCTGATCATTTCTTGTTCTATTTCCTTAAAAAATGACATAGGTATTTTGATGGGCAATGCATTAAATCTATATATTTCTTTGGGTAATATGGTCATTTTAACTATGTTGATTCAATCTGTGACAATGGAATATTTTTCCATTTTGTTGTGTCTTTTTCAATCTCTTTTATAATGCTTTGTAATTTTCAGTATATAAGTCTTTTACGTTCTTTGTTAAGTTTATTCCTAGGTATTTTATTCTTTTGGTTGCAGTTGCAAATAAAATTGTTTTTGTCATTTCTTTTTCTGAAGTTTTATTGTTAGTATACAGGAAGGCAATGGATATTTGTACATTGATTTTGTATCCTGCAACTTTGCTGTATATTATTATTATTATTTCTAACAGTATTTGGTGGAGTCTTTAGGGTTTTGTGTATACAGAATCATGTCATCTGCAAAATGTGGCAGTTTTACTTCTTCCTTCCCTATTTGGATGCCTTTTATATCTTTTTCTTGTCTTATTGCTCTGGCTAGGACTTTCAGAACTATGTTGAATAAGAGTAGTGAGACTGGACATCCTTGTCCTGTTCCTGATCTTAGAGAAAACACTTTCAGTTTTTCACCATTTAGTATGATATTAACTGAGGATTTATCATTTATTGCCTTTATTATGGTAAGACACTTCCCTTCTATTCTTATTTTACTGAGTATTTTAATCCTAAATGGATATTGTATCTTATGAAATGCTTTTTCTGCATCTATTGATAATATGATTTTTATCCTTTCTTTTGTTAATGTGGTGTATTACATTGATTAATTTATGTATGTTGAGTCATCCTTGTGCCCTTACATTAAAATCACTAGATCATGATATATATATTTTTTGATATACTGCTGTATTTGATTTTCTAGTAATTTTTTTAAAGATTTTTTTGTGTCTGTTTCATTGGAGATATTGGTCTGTAGTTTTCTTTTTTTTGTGCTATCCTTTCCACGTTTTGGTATCAAGGTTATATAGGCCTCATAAAATCTGTTAGGAAGTATTGCCTTTCTTCAATTTTTTGGAAGAGTTTGAGAAGGATAGGTTTTAAATCTTCTTTGAATGTTTGGTATAATTCACTGGTGAAGCCATCCGGTCTTGGGCTTTTATTTTTTGGGAGGTTTTTGAGAGTTGTTTAGATTTTCTCACTGCTTATCAGTCTATTTAGATTTTCCAGTTCTTCATGATTTAGCCTTGGAAGGTCAAATATTTCTAGGAAGTTATCCAGTTCTTCTAGGTTATTCAAATTGGTGCCATATAGTCTTTAATAATATTCTAGTATGATCTTTTGTATATCTGTCATATACAAAGATATGTGGTGACTTCTCTCTCATTTATGATTTTTTTTATATGCGTCTTTTTCCTTTTTTTCTTAGTGTGTCTGCTCAGGGGTTTGTCAATTTTATTTATCTTTTCAAAGAACTAGCTCTTTGTTTACTAATTTTTTGTACAGTCTTTTTGTTCTCTATTTCATTTAATTCTACTCTTTTATAGTTTCCTTTCTTCTGCTGAATTTGGGTTGCTTTTATTCTTTTCTTAGATCATAAGATGTGATGTTAGGTTGTTGATTTGGAATTTCTCTTGTTTCTTGAGGTAGGCATGTAATGACATACACTTCCCTCTTATTATTGCTTTTGCTGCATCCCAGAAGTTTTGATATGTTGTATTGTCATTCTCATTTACCTCTATATATCTTTTGATCTCAACTTCTATTTCTTCTTTGACCCAGTAATTTTTTTAAGGAGTATGTTGTTTAATCTTTATGTATTTGTGGGTTTCTTTCTTTTTGCAGTTGATTTTTAGTTTCAAGGATTGTGGTCAGAGACTATGCTTAGTATAATTTGCATCTTCTTGAATTTGTTGATGCTAGTTCTGTGACCCAACATATGATCTATCCTTGAGAATGTTCCATGAGCACTGAAGAAGAATGTCAAATCTGATGTTCTGGGAGAAAGGCTCTGTAAATGTCAATTATGTCTGTTTAATCTAATATTTTATTTAAGACCAATAATTCTTTATTGATTTTCTGTTTGGTTGATGTGTCTAGAGCTGTCAATGGAGTAGTAAGATTACCAACTATGATTTTGTTTGGATCTGTTTCTCCCTTTAGTTCTGTAATTGCTTTATATATTTCGGTGCTCCCTGGTTGGGTGCATATATGTTAAGAAATGTAATTTTTTTTGAAGTAGTGCCCCCTTTAGCATTATAATGTCTCCATCTCAATCTCTTGTTATCTCTGTTGTCTTGAAATCTATTTTGTCAGATAAAAGTATGGCTACACCTCCTTTTTGGTGGATGTTATTTGCTTGGAGAATCATTTTTCACCCTTTTACTTTGAATCTACCTTTGTTTTTGTAGCTCAGATGTGTCTCTTGTAGGCAGAACATGGTTGGGTTTTGGTTTTTGATCCACTCTGCTACTCTGTGCCTTTTTATTGGTGAATTCATACCATTTACATTTAGGGTAATTACTGACATATGAGGATTTCCTATAGCCATTTTATCTTTGGGTTTCTGGTAGCTCTGTGCCTCCATTGGTTCCGTTCCTTTGTACTTCTGTCTATAGTTGTTGTTTAGTGGTACTTCATACTTTTATCTTCTGTGCCCTTTTTTTAAAACTATGTGTTCTGGTTTGGGGATTTTTGTAGGTGTTTACCATTAGGCTTATAAAAAATAAATTTGCATATATAAAATAGGTGTGTGTGTTTTTTTGAGTACATCTGATGTTCACCCTCCTTTGCCAGTTCAGACCTTTACCCCTTCCCCTTTTATGTTTTTGTTATCACAAACTATCCCTGTTTATGCTGTAAGTTTTTTTTGGCGATCTTACTTGTAGTCTTGTGTTCTTAGGTTCTTTGTTTCAGGTAGAATACCTCCCTTGGATATTTCCTGCAATAGAGGTTTTCTGGTGATAAAATCTCTCAGCTTCTGTATGTCTGGGAACTTCATTTCTCCTTCATATTTAAAAGATAAATTTGCCTGATATATTATCCATAGCTTGTAATTTCTCTATTTCCCACATTTGAATATTTGTTTCCACTCTCTTCTGGCTTGTAGAGTTTCTGCTGAGATATTGGATGAAATTCTGATGGGTTTTTCTTTTTAGGTGACTTCTTTCCTTTCCCTGGCTGCTTTGAGAATTTTTTCTTGGTCATTAATTTTTGAAAGTTTTAATACAGTGAAGGCCTCTTTGGATTGAGGTAACTGGGTGTTCTCTTGGCTTCTTGGATTTGAGGATCTAGGTCTTTCCATAGTTTTGGGAAATTCTCATCCACTATTTGTTTGAATAGATTCTCTGTTTCTTTCTCCCTCCCTTCCTCTTCTGGAATGTCTATTATTCTAATATTTCTTTTTGTGATGGAGTCAGACAGTTCTTGTAGAGCTCTTTCATTTTTCTTTATGCTCAGGTCTCTCTCTTCCCTCTGCATCACTAATAGATATCACTAATTCTTTCCTCCATCTGTTTTGCTTTGTTTCCTATGCTAAGTAGCTCATTATTAATCTCCTTAATTGCATGCTTCATTTCCAGGATTTCTTTTTGTTTCTTTTTTTTAAATTTAAATCTCTTTGGGAAAGTACTCATTTTGTTCATTGATTTGTTTTCTAGTACACTGAATTGACTGTATTTTTAGCATCTTGTTGAGTTTTTCAGAACTGCAACCCTGAAATCTCTGTCATTTATATCACATATTTCCATGTGTTCCAGCTTGCTTTCTGGGGATTTTTAATTTTCTTTATCATCATCCTCATTACCATGGTTATTCATGGTATTTGCTACTCTCCTTTGTCTAAGCATAAAAATCCCTTCTTTAGCAGTGTTCTTGAAGAGGTCTTTCTACTATTTTCCAATAGATGGCCCTGAATCATAAGATTTTTTTACTTCTTTGATTTCCCTGATTTGACTTCCATGGTTTCTGTAAGACAGTACAGCTGGGGCTCCTTGGGGGGGGGGTGTTTGTTTTGCCCTCATCATAATGGTGACCCCAGACCCCAGACCTCCATTGGGTCCATTCCCAAGCACCAAATCCAGGGATCAGTCACAGAAGGAAACAGATAAGATATTCCTTGACCTGAAACCAAGGGCAATGGGAGGCAAGTTTTGGGAGTTCAAGGGGCAGTAGGGCTCTGTGGTCCTGTTTCTTCATTAGAAACACCCCTGCCCAACAGTGTACAGCCATGAAGCAGAACCCTGAGCTCTGTTAGGTATCTGTTGACTCAGGCACTGTTCACTCTGTCCTCCCTGCTCGACTGGCCTCCACAGCTCTCTGTCCCTCCAGGATGAAGGAAATGCCTGCTCTTTTCAGCCTCCTCCCCTCTCCAGGCTGTGCTTTGATATCCTGGCTGCAAGGCTGCATCTGAGGGCCACCTGAGCTCTCCTCCCTTCAAGTCTCTCTGCTTATTCCTGGTTGCCCACCTTTAGATGTTTCAGTGTGTGGGTTTCTCAGTTGTGCCTCTGTTTTGAATAGAGAATTCTTTGTTGAATTATAGTTGGTTAATTTGTTGAAATTTCAGGCGGAGAGGACAATAGTATCTCTCATGCCTCGATTGCTCTGACGTCACTCTAAAGTTTCTGAAACTTTGTTCTCTTTGACCAAGATTAAGCACATGGTTCTGTAGTTGGTCTCCTAAGAGAAAAATAGTTTTTAAAATACCTTGTACAAATGTATTCAGATGTAAGCAACAGAAAATTCAGCTCAAATGACTTAATAATAAGGAAAAGTTATTTTCTCTCATAAGAAATTTGGGAGAACAGTAGGTTCATGAGATGTTAATTCAGTGGCTCAACCAAGGGCCAAGCTCTTTTTCCATGTTTTCTCTCTGCCATCATCAACATATTGCCTTTTGTTCTCAGACTTCCTCCTATGTGATTGCAAGACAGCTGATGCAACTCAAAGTATCTCATCCTCATACAACATTGTCTAAAGGCCAAAGGTAAAAAGGATCTCATTTCTTTTTTGTCTCATATTAAGAGGAATATACGTACAGGAGAACTAGCAGAAATTGCATGTCTCATGAACTAGCATTGCCACTTTTGCCCTTCCTGACCCATTTACTGGCAAGAGGAATGGGATAACCTGGCTTGGAGAAAACTCATCTTCCCTGGAACACACAACCACTCAATATCCACCTAAAGTGGGATTCTGGAGCAAGGAGTAAGTAGAGGAACGATTGCTTGGTAGGCAGCCAACAGCTGTCTGCCACATATTTCGAGTCCTGATAGTCTAGAATTCCACATTCTGGTCAAGATTTTCAGATGATTGCACTACTGTCAAGAACTTCCATTTTGCTTTAAATGAGTCCACTTATGGACAGAACAAGAAGTCAGAGATGGGACCTCAAGTGCCATCTCTGCTCATGTGGTCAGGCTTCCAGCCTCTCTAAGTTTTATTTTCTGTTTGTACAAATAAAGGGCTGGGTACATGACCTATGACATTTCTTCTAGAACTATCTTGGGTCTTCTTATTTAAACAATTTAATTGATCATGAACTCTCATAGAGGAGGCTTCTGATAGACAAAGTGTTGCTGGAGGCATTTTTCATCCAGGTGCTGGTGTATATGATGGAGCTAGTTTTACAGGTCCAAGTTTTCTGGTTCATCTTTCCAAACTGCTTTACTTCATAATTTGAGCTTTCTCGGTCAGTCTGATGTGATTAATCCCAAAGACCTGCTAATAATTTGTGAGGTGTATGACCTAGGAGGAAAAAATCTTATTGAGTTTAGTTTCATAGAGAGAAGGCTTGTGGAAGAAAAAGTGCTCACTCAGACTAATAAGCTAGAAAGACCAAGAAACCCTGGAAAATGTGTTTGTGTGATTAGAGAGCAGACCAGTGAAAACTATGAAATAAATGTGAATGAAATTATTGGCCTTTGAGTTTTAAAATGCATGATGAATTTGAATTCTAAATATTTAAATGGAAAAAAGTAGACATATACTACACAAAATTTTCATCTTCTTTTATGCTTTTTTTCAGTAAGGAAAAAAAAAGCCTAACAGAAAAAAAAAAAGCAAACAAGTTGAAAAATATAAAAGGAACCCATCTGCACTAAAGGAAATACTTAAGTAGTTACAGAAATGTCTATACTGGTTTCAACTTTTTCAGTTTATGGCACATATTCCCAGATGCATTGCTTAATAATGATTATCTTGGACAGAGCCAGGTTTTCTTCTCACTGTTTTTTTTTTTTTTTTTTTTCCATGAAGCAAATATCTGGGGCAACATCTTAAACTGGATTCCTTACTTCCTAAAAACAATAAAACACAGAGTTTTACATCCCTTCTATTTTTGGATTCTAAGTAAATGTGTGTTCTTGTATTGCATCTGTAGCTTGACTAGAGCTACATCTCTAAATGAGTTTCTTTTAAAATAATTATTTGAAAAATAACCTATTAATTATTATTTGAACATTTACTGGGATGTAGAACAAACATCTAGTTACATACTCACAGTTTTAAACTTTTCTGGATGCTTGGCATTGTGTGGGTCATTATAAAATGTAATAGGTTGCAATAATACAGTTAATTTTTAATGTAAATAAAGTTTAAACCCACAAGCTCCACTTATCAAATAAGTGAATATAGTTTCAAAGAAAGAGGAGCCTTGTGAAAGTTTTCATAAATATGTGGCACTGAAATTATTTAAGCCCACCATTAGAGTATTGGCTCAAGTTTTGGAATGAAATTGAACAATTTGGAACCATTAAATTCCAGGTAAACAAGATGTCACTGTTATGCTATGGGTAGAGGTCCCTGGATGCCCATTTGAAAACTGCTGAAGCTGCCAGTTCTTTGGCCCCTGCTAAATTTCAGATGGCTGTCATCGACACTCAGATGAACCATAGCTATCATTTGCATAGAAGTGGATATTACATGTAGCAGAACCTAAAACCAAGTAAAAACTATGACTTGAACACAATTCATGAATATTGCCTTTATATTTTGCTAAAATTATCTATGTTGTTGCTATGTATTGCTAGGGGACAGGGTTAAAAGTTCTATGACATCCATTCTAAACGAACAGCTGGAAAATGCTCAAAAGTTGATAAGGGTTATATTTCTCTTGTTCAATAAACAATTGGACATTTTTTAGCTGGCAGAAATAAAAAACTGATCAAGATGCTATTATTAATTAATAACTATTGCTATCAATAAAAATATAAGTTTAGTTTGAAAATATTTTCTTACACTTTTCTAAGTTGCTTTGTAATTTGCTAAAGCAGATAGTTGAAAAATAAAAGACAATAAAATAATTACTCTTCTACATGACTTATAATTTCCCCTGAGATATTGGTTATTTTGATGTCATGAATATACTAAATTGAAAAAAAAAAAACAAATATTTTTAGAGTCTATGAACCAGCCACTTTGAATGCATCCTGTGAATTATGTAGTCTTATCCTCATTTTTAAAATGAGGAATATAAGGCTCAGTGTGGTAAATTGTTTGCCCAAATTCTCACCACTAAGAAGTGGTAGTCTTGGGGTTTGAACCCATACTTGTGTAACTCTGACATGCCATTCAGACAGAGTATGAGAAATAATTCTTCTGTCATCAACACTCTGGAAGAAATTCAACTACTTAAGTAGAGTATAACCTACTGTGCATTACTTTTCTTACAGGAACTTCAAATTACAGATGAACAATCTGGTGTGATTGTTAGCATCTCATGCTTATTAAACAGAATCACACAGTCTTTGGGTCAGTTAGGAAAGGTACAATGCAGAGCTAAGGCACATTCCCAAAGAGTATTAAAGACATTTTCAGAAACATGTTGAAATGAAGAGTATTCAGCATCCTCTACTTCCCAGCAGTTAAGGCACAATTTCTAGGTCTAACAATCACCCCTTTTAGACTTCTGAAGCTGTGTTCTCTTCCAAAATATAAAACATTATGTAATGTAGTGAGACATGATTTACTCTTTCTTTACGGGCTGTGAAAGTTACTTTTCAAAGCATTATATGATCTTAGAAGGCAATGCCCAACTGTCTAATTTCAGCACACATGAAAGTTTGCAAAGTAACATGACACAATGTTTGTAATGTGTAGATTAGACTACAAACAATAGAAAGCCATAATAAGGTGGGGAGGAGATGTGTGAAGCAGTCTTCTCTGTGTTTATAGGAATCAGGTGCACTGTAAATAAATTCAGTTATCTCAGATTTTCATTCTTCATCTTTGAACATATTAATCATCTATTCTAGCCATTACTATGTGTTTGTGTATATGTATGTGTGTGTGCTTGTATATGTGCATGTAAGTGTATGTAAGTTTGTGTATCATGTGGGTGTGGGCTTTTTTTGCTTATGTATGTTCTTGTATGTATTTGTGTAGGAGTGTGTGTAGTAGTATGTGTCTCTCTGTGCATGCATGTGTTTGTGTGTGTTTTGTTATTTTGTAGGTGTGTTTTTGTGTGGCATATTTGTGTGTGTATGTGTGTATGTGTGTGTATGCATATGCAGGTTGTAGGTGTATATTTATGTGTGTGTGTGTGTGTGTGTGTGTAATCACTTGCTTTGCTTTATTCAGGCTCCTTTGAATTCAAATGACCTAACAGATCTTTTACTAGACATTTTCAGGCCAATTTCCTGAAAATGGTCTTGCTTCCTCTTGCATTAGGAATACCATTACATGGAAAATGATAGAACTTGCTGTTTCTCACAAATGTTAAAAATTTCACACAGAAGAATGGAGCACCAGACTTGAGTCGGAGACATGACTAGAGCCTCATTTCTATAACTACTTCATCATGTCAACCCTACACAGCTGCAGTATGAGAGGTCTGGAGAGACCAAATGTCCCACCTCATGTTAGCATCTCATCAAAAACTGTATGTAGTGGGTGGGAGAGAAAAGAAGCTATAATTTCAGTACAATAATGATTGTGTTAGCTTTATAATGTCAACTGGATTTATACCTGATGACCCTCAGGGATTCTAACCATTTCAGAGTTAAACTCTAATTTTATAAAGCCTGCAAACTTACAAAAATGACCCTTAATAGGCATTGCTAAAACTGAGACCCTGTAATCATATCTTAAATATGTACTAAGTAAATGTTATCTGAATTTAAAGTTTAAAATAATTAAAAGTGTTGAATAAGTAAATTATAAGTTATTAATTTTTATTAAATAATCAAAAGATGACATATTCCAACTCATAAAATATGAACTAGAAATATGTGGGACCATTGAAGGCCACATGGTGAAGGCATTTTTGTTGTGCAATGTCCATTGATACAAAATTTTTCTTGTATTTATAGAAATAGTGAAAATATTTTTAAAAATTACAAATTCTTCACAGGAAAATCAAAGACATATTGAGATTTACTTTCTAGCCACTGAGCCCTTTTTTAGCAAATGATGACTCTGACACAGATTAGTAAAATGACATATTAGCATGACAGAATTTTAGCTTTTAAAGTGAACTTAATGCAGATGCTCAAGAGATATGCAGGTTCAGGTTTAATTAAATTTTTTAAAATTTATCTTTATTGATGAAAGTACTACAAATGTCCCCCTTTTTCCTCCATTGATCCCCTCCACACTGCACCTCTCCCTCCAGGCCTTCACCACACTATTGTCTGTGTCCATGGGTTATGCATATATGCATATAAGTTCTTTGGTTAATGCCTCCCCACCCACCCACCCTCATCTTCCCTCTGAGATTCATCAGTCTGTTCCATGTTTCTGTGTCTCTGAATCAATTTTGTTCATCAGTTTATTTTGTTCATTAGATTCCACATATGAGTAAGATCATGTGTTACTTGTCCTTCTCTGACTGGCTTATTTTGCTTAGTGTAATAGTCTATAGGTCCCACCATGCTGTGTCAAAGGGTAAGGGATCCTTCATTTTTACAACTGCATAGTATTCCATGATGTAAATGTCCAAGATGATGCTTGATATGATTTCAGTCTTCTTGAACTTGTAGAGACTTGTTCTGTGTCTTAACATATGGTCTATCTTTGAGAATGTCTCATGTGCACTTGAGGAGAATGCATTTTCTGCAGCTTTGGGGTGAAATGTTCAGTAAATGTCAATTAAATCCATCTTATCTAGTATGTCATTTAGAATCACTGTTTCCTTATTGATTTTTTTTTTGTCTGGAAGATTTATCCAGTAAAGTCAGTAGGGTGTTAAAGTCCTCTACTGTGATTGTATTGCTGTCAATCTCTCCTTTAAAGTCCTCCAGAAGTTTTTTTTGTTTTGTTTTGTTTTCCAGCCTGTGTGAGTCTTTTGTTCTGATGTGGGTCTCTTGTAGATAGCATATATTTGGGTCTTGTTTTCTTATCTATTCAGCTATCATATGTCCTTTGATTAGAGTGTTTAACCCACTTATATTTAGGGTTATTATTGATAGGTACTTATCTATTGCCATTTTATTTCTTTATGCCTATGTTTCTCGTTTTCTCTATTTCAGGTTCTTATTATAGCAGACAGTTTAACATTTCTTGCAATTCTGGTTTGATGGTGATAAACTCCTTTAGCCTTTTTTTTTTTTTTTTGGTCTTGGAAGTTCTTTATTTCATCATCTGTTTTGAATGATAGCCTTGCTGGATAGAGTCGTCTTGGTTTCAGATCCTTGTTTTGCATTACCTTGAATACTTCATGTCATTTCCTTCTGGCCTATAGAGTTCCTGATGAGAAATCAGCTGACAACCTTATGGGAGCTCCTTTGTAGGTAACAGATTGTTTCCACTTGCTGCCTTTAAGATTCTCTCTTTGTCTTGAATTTTTGGCATTTTAATTATGATGTGTGCCTCTTTGGGTTCTTTTTGCTTGGGACTCTCTATACCTCCTGAAGTTGTGTGACTTTTTCCTTGACCAGGTCAGTAAAGTTTCTTGCCATTATTTCTTTAAACATGTTCTCTAACTCTTTCTTACTTTCTAGATCTTCTGGTACTCCTATGATACAGATATTGTCACATTTCATGTGGTCCCACAGTTCCCTTAAACTGTCTTCCTGTTTTTTTAATTTTTTTTTTTTTTGGTTCTCTGATTGAATGATTTTTTTCTACTTTGTGTTCTAATTTCCTGATCTTATCCTCAGTTTCTGTTAATCTGCTACTTATTCCTTCCGATGGTTTTTATTTTTTTTATTTCCACTATGTCATTATTAATTTCCTTCATAGTTTCCATTTCTTTTCTCATGCTGTTTAGTATCCTTATGATCAGTATTCTGAACTTTGTATCTGATGGATTGCTTATCTCCATTTTATTTAGCTCTTCTTCTGGAGAATTCTTTTGTTCTTTCATTTGTGGCCTGTCTTTTTTGTCTCCCCATTTTGGCTGCCTGTTTGGATTTGTTTCTATGTATTCGGTAGATCTGCTAGACTCCCAATCTTTTGGATTGTCTCTGGTGTAACCAATGTCAGATGCTGTTTGTGAGTGGCCTTGAGTACCCTGTTTGAAGTTCTCTGCCCTTCACAGCTTGTGGTTCTCTCTGCTGGGGCTGGATGCATTTGGAGATGACCAAGATGTGCACCAGGTCTGCTTTTCGAAGCCTTGGGTCCAGAAGAAAATCAGGCAAAGACTCAAAGCACTCAGAGACTGTTATTTAGTCTCTTAATGAGCCTCAGGCTGTAGAAACTCCACAGGTTGGGGTGAGAGGTTTTCCAACAGGATGGGGCAATTGCATCCCCCTTCAGGTAAAAGCTGCCTGGCTGGCAAAGGTCTCCCTGAGAAAGACGTCCACTGTGGTATGAGGGAATGACTCAGCACAGGAATCCAGATGGCTGCCACCTGAGCTCTAGTCCCCTAGCCAGCATCCCAGGATTCTCCTCACATAGCTCTAGTCTACTATGCCCTCCTTCTGCCTTAGCCCAAGGTGAGTGGCTGAACAACAAACTTTGTGTGGTGGCCCTTTAAAAGGGTGCCTGCATTTCCAGCTGTCTCTCCCTGGCAGACAGAAACTCCTGCTTTTCACAGCCAGATGTTATGTGGGCACCTTTCTCAGTTCTGGTGCTCTTAGCTAGGGAGCCAGCTAGGGGTTTAGACCCTAGAGTTCTCACTGGGAACCCCCCACAGCTGAGATATCACACCAGGCCTTCAGTTGCTGCTGATGGGAGCCCAGCCAGCCCTCTCATGCCTCCACACTTCCTACCAATCTCTAGTGGTCTCCACGTTAGGTCCTTGGTTATAAGGGTGCACCCCAGCTCATCTTCAGTTGCAGTTGATTATTCAGGATGATTTTTCTATATTTTAGTTGTAATTTCAGTTTGGTCCTGGAAGAGTGTCAGTGTAGCTTCTACTCAATCTGTCACAGTTTTGGAATCTCAACCCACACTGAACATCTGTCAGCCAGCTTTCTCTGTCATTCTTGCAAGCAGCCATTTCCTGGGGATTGAGCCTTGATCTATCTCTTTCACTTAGTGTTTTTAATTTTTGAGTGTTTAGCTGGTGTTAGACACTAGGAGAGAAGCATTTGCTTCCATGATTGTTTAATAATTTAAGTGTATTTTTTGTTCCAGTTTTACAGATAAGATAGTTGAAGAAATAAAATCTAAATGATGGTCTTTGCTTTGGTCACTAGGAATCTTAGCATCTAATTTAAAACCTAACTGCTACCTACAGTACATACATTTTGTAAATTATTTATTTCATTTGTTTTTTTAACATTTTCCTTATGTGATTTTAAACATGTTTTATATATTTCTGTAAGTCACCTCAATTTCTTGTTTTTCATGTGTTTTGAGTTTGCTTTTAAAGGGGAGAAAATCAAATTGGTGAAGTAAATGATATATAAAAGTAGCATTTGCCTGAGATGTTGTTTTGTTGCTAGTCTATGACTGAACCAGGCTGGAACCCAGGCTGCCTGGTGCCCTTCCTTGAGCACTGGATTATAAATGATCATATAAGTCTCAAGTGGGATTCCTCTCTTAAAAACTACAACTCTACCCTCAAATAATTCATGAACTGATTGATGAGAAAGAGAAAGAGAGAAGAGGAAAAACAAAAACAAAAAACAAATATGCTGATGGACTCAGTGCCTTCAAGTAGCATTCAAGAGCAAGGAGAGCACCATCCCAGGTTTGCTTTGCCTGTCAATCCCCTTGAAGTCTGCAGCCATGAAGTTAAAGACGAGACCTGACTTAAAGTGAATTAAAGGAGAGAAAGCAAGTCTGGCCACGCAAGGCTCCAAGTCAGGGGGTGCTTCTTTCAAATGGGGTATCTTGGTTAACAAATGGTACTTTTCTAGATATCAAAAGGCAGAAAAGAATGGTGGGAAAAGCTTCAAATGTGCTTAACTAACCAACTTAATTGAACATATTTTGTGAACATGCTGTTGTGAGAACCTCCACTATAGACAGCAGTTAGGATTTAGTCAATGCAGTGATAAACTCAGAACGTGTGAAGTTTGAAGTAGTGAGGTGTTTCCTTGAATGACAGACCTAGTGTCATCATTTGCTATTGCTCCACTGTAATTTGCACGTATGTGTTTATGCAACTCTGTAAGTATCAGACAACATAATTTTTAGTTTACTGACATTCTCCAGGGTAAAAAAAGAAAGAGAAAGAAATGACTTTAGAAAGTGCCTTCACCGTGTTTATTGTGTTGATTATTTAAAAAAATGAAATTAATACAAAAAATAAATGATGGAGCAAATAAAAAAGAAATTCTTGACAAAGGGCCTGGTTCAAGAATGTTGTATTAGTTTTTTTAGAGAGAGATGATATTAATTTGGTCAGAGGTATGACCAATCTTCCCAATGCAAAAGTGCTGTATAACAGAGATATATAGATGTAGAAGCTTGAAAAGCTGTGACATTTGATGTTGTTTTTTAGTAGAGAGAACAAACATAATACAGGGCAGGTTACAGCACTGAGAATATTCCTTTTAGAAAACAGAGACAGATTAACAAATAAATATTGTTGATAACAAAGTATACTGGATTGGAAAGAAGTGTAAGACATGAGCTCTGTGCTTAAACACAGACACAGCTGAAACTTACTAGATGATCAGAGGAAGATACAGCACAGCCAGTTGCACTATATTGCTTGAAAGATGTAGAAAGTCAGCAAAGGGAGTGTATGAGTCATTAAATCACAAGTAACTTCCGAGTGGAGCATTTAAGAGGCAAAGAAAGAGAGGTTATGAGAAAAACATTTTAGGGTCAAGGCCAGGGTAAGACTAAAGGAGAGGCTCTATGGATAAGTGATATAAACTAAATAATAGAGAAAATAGGATAAGGCCAAATTGTAATGGCACTTGATTCTGTATGTTTTGCTGCAAACAGACAATTTGAAAACTGGAGGCAGGATGGAAGGACCAAATAGTTTTAATAGCACCACAATTAATTCTTTCTTATTTTAGTAACATAATATTGAGAAAGAATTAAAGGAACAGAGGAGACTTAAATTTCTAATTTAGCCTCAGATTATACAATTTTTTTTAACTTATTTGATCAAGTCTTAAAATATATTAAAAAATGGATGGGTAAAATGTTGAGTAATTTGCATTCTTATAGGGCCAAAAAATTCAAATTTGTTTCCTTCTAAACTCCCACTAGACTTCCCTTACCCTACTAAAGACAGGGTGTGGCATGGGGGCATACTACACACCACCTTCTTTTTTGTTGTCCTGGTGGTTGAATTTAGAAGAAAGCAATGAAGACTTTGAAGGCTTTATCACAGTGGGCAACAGGAACTACTTAATTTAATCTGTTGTTCTTTCTCTTAAGTTTAAAATTATAATTCTTTTAGTTCAAATGGACTTTGATTTTTTTCTAACTAGTCTTTGCAGAAATATAGTCTGGATAATTTGTGTCTAGTGTCTATCCCATTGATACAGATGTCAGATATACATACACCCACTTATTGGGTTTGCCTAATTTATCATTACTGGGTTTTAATGTCTAGCCTAGGGATGCGTTGTTAGAGAGACAAAGTACTTCCACATTTCCTTTGCTTGCCAAAAATTTCTCTGTCATATTACTTTGAGTCTTTGATTTTGAAAAATCTTACTTAACTTTATTTATGAGTGTAATTCTTTTTTGTTATCTTTACTTCCATTTTGTTCCTAAAGATACTTTAGAAAATATTCTTCATTTATGTAGAATTTGCAGATGATTTAAGGAAGTTTTCTTCAATTACAGTACAGTTTTTCTTATTGTGTTTTATGAAAACACTTTATTCTCAAAGGAAAAATCTAATTTAACACCCCATTGTATTTATTAGCAAACTCTTGTCAAAGAGTTATGTTCATTAAGTAACTATAGTAATATAGAGAGCTCACAGTCCATTTTATGGCTAAGGACACTAATGCATGGGGTGGGTGGGGTGTGACTTGCTCATGATCATGGAGCTGAGTTGGACTCACTTGCCTTTCTCCCAGTATAGCCCTGTGACAGGCTCCTTCTGAGGCTACTATCTCCCCTCTACACAACTTGCACAAGTCCCTTCCTGCTTTTTCTGCTCCAACAATGCTGGGTCTGTTAGCTCTGTCTGACTGTGGCAGAGATAAGAGCAGTACATTAAGGACACATGATTGTGTTCTGAGAGAGCCTTTCTCTGGCTTTTTCATATAGCAGAGAGATGTTTTTAAAAATTGAGCCTCAGCCACTTCTCTGGCCTTACCTCTAATATAGTGCTACAACCACCCACATATAGTGATACAACCACCCACATATATATTTCCATTTCTGGAGCCTATCTCTATTTCTTGCTTGCTCTACAATTCCCTGCTCAGACATTAGACTGAAAAATATTTAGTGAATGGAAGGAGAGAAGATTCTGGAACCCAGTAAGGAGATACGTGTGGGCATGCTTTAACCTGAAACTTATTGGTCTCGGGTAAATGGTCAAATGGTTAATTGCAAATCTAATTTATATCCTGACCAAGAATTAAAATGTTGGGGGGTTCCCAAAACTGTGAGTTATGCTTTGTGTGTTTGTTTATCTGGCAGCACTGACTTTTCTGACTTTATTGTTTGCCTTGACTCTAATTCCACTCATCAAGTGGTGACCTCTCAGTCACCATCTCAATCATCACCCTTAGTGATGAAAACCTTTCTTTTCATCACCATGGAAAACAGTGTCTCTACACTCCATCCATGATGTTACACATCTTTATGGCATAGTTTAAAATTTCTTTTTGATTAATTCTACAATTAAATGCTTTAGCTTATTTTAAGGATTGAGAGAATATAATTTTAGTAGAAAGAAATCTTAATAAGCTCTTTGTTTAAAAGCAAAATCCAATATCAGTAACAATTGTTTTTTCTCTTTGGCTAGTTTATAAGGCATTTTCAACCAAATTATGGATATTTTCTAACCAAATTATCTTCACAAATACCTGTTTGATAAAAAGTTGTTCTCCAATTTTACAACATATTTATCCATTTAAAATTAATGTAGCATGTCACCTCTATATATTCTTTTGCAGTTGATCAATTTCTGCAATCTCTGTTGAGTTTTTCTTGAGAGTGTGTGTGTGTGTGTGTGTGTGTGTGTGTGTGTGTGCTGGGTTGCCATGATGTGACATGGAATACATTTTCTGTAGCTGGCATTTTTTCTAACACGTGCTTGGTGAAAAGTCCTGTTGTAAAAACAGAGATACTCTAAGTAGGGGAAAATAATTCTTTTTAAAGAAGTCATAAATAACATTTCCTTGGTATATCACACTGGTCTTGTTGCTGTTCATTCATATTTAACTGGTTTTCTGTCTTTCCCCCCTCTTCCCAAATCTGGCTACACAGTTCATCCTTGAGCCCTTAGCTCACAGCAGCAATATATTTATTCCACATCTCTGACACCAGTCATTCACAGGGTCAAAGTTCTGGTCCACAAACCCTTCTCTGCAGGAAGTTCAATGTGAAAGAATTTGTGATAAACCAGATGGCTAGCCTGACAATGGGAAGTAGCAACTTCTTGGTTGTTTTGGACATTGACTGAAGAATCTTTTAACTTTTCACTTGTGTTTTCCAGCCTATTCTTGGTGTGGTCCAACTGGTCACATTGCCTCCTCACCTCTTCTATGATTTCTGAGCCAATCTGATCAGTCTCTGTGGCAATCTGGTGGAATGCTAAATACTCTGGGTGGCCCTGTTCAGGCTTGTAAAACTGATGCTGTTTGAGACTGTAGCCAATTCATATGATCATTCTCTACACTGCATGTGCCATATTTCATGTCTCCCAGACCCCCAGGTGTGACTGTCAAAGGTGTGCTTCTTAGAACTTCCCCATGGAGTTTGGCAATGTCCTTCTGATAAGTTGGAAGCTTAGACTTCACAGGTTTAGGGAAAGATAGGGGTGTATAAAGTAGTTCCTCTTCCATCTTTACTGGCATTTCATTTGCTTCCTATTGCTTTTCATCAAAATATCTGATCAACTTTTTCTTTTCATCCCAGAAGCCACTATGGCACCCTTCATAGGTGTGTGTGGAGGCTGCAGAATGTCTTGTGCAGTTTCTTGAAATGCTTGGAGGCGCAGAGGGAGGTGGCCACATCTCAAGCTATGCCAGAGCAGTAGCCACTGAGATGCTAGGCCTGCTCGCTCCTCCCCAGGGGTCAGCCTCTCAGCCCTGGCCATCAGGAGGACCATGGCCACTACTGCCTTCCATGAGGCACTTCCATGGCTGTGGCTGAGATAATAATTCTTTTTTTTTTTTTCATCCTCACCCGAGTATATGTTCATTGATTGCAGAGAGTGAGGAAAGGAGGGGTGCAGGGAGAGAAAGAGAGACATTTATGTGTGAGAGTGACAAACATGGAGATTGGTTGCCTCCCATACGTGCCTGACCAACCAGGAATGGAACATGAAACCTAGGTATATACTCTGACCAGGAATCAACCTTTTTTATGTGCCGACAATGCTCCAAGCAACTGAACCACCCAGCCAGAACCTGAGGTCATAATTCTTTAACAGAGATTTTGGGGTGCAGTTCCAGATCCAAGGGTCCACAAATAAGACATGAACACTGAAAGCACTGCATACCTTTAATGATCCTGTAGTCCATCTCTGGGTTCATAGAGAATAAAAGGATACTCTGAATTTGAAATTCTCTGTACTTTGTCAGAACATTATCCATGACATTTCTTGTGTATTCAGCAAGCATCTATTTGTTTGTTGCCAGGTGCTGTGCTTAGCACTGAAGCACTTACCTCTTATGTGATGCTGTCTGAGTGATACAATCAATGATACACAAACCTGACACACAAACATGAAGAGCATGTAAACCTTGCCTGCAAGTTTATAATCAAGTTGTGATTATAAATCAAGTTGTGTCAGACAGATGCCCAAACAGGATTATAAGGCATTATACCATGTGCTGCTTTACCGTGAATATTTATACACTTATATTTAGGTCAGCTGTATGAGTATGTGACTTGTATTGTTGCAAGTGTCCTGTATTTAGATGTGGCCCATGCTTAGTTTAATATTCTGCTGGTACTATCTTGAAATTCTTAATAATTTTTAGTGAGAGACCTCACAAATTATGTAGCCAGTCCTGCTTATATTAACAATTTCATTCAACATATCCTTTTGAGTGCCTACTAACTGCCAAACACTGTTTTAGGTGCAGGGATATTTCAGTGAACAGGACAGCAGAACTTCCTGTGCTCATGGAGTTTATATTCCAGTTGTGAGAAGACAATAAAAATAAGCACATTAAACAAGTTCCAATATATCATGTTTGAAAGTGATGGGTACAATGGAAAAAAATAGAGCAAGGTAAGGTACATTAGGAGTATTCAAAGAAGGGTTGCAATTTTAAATAAGGTCATGAGCTGGAATGTAAAATGAATTTTTCTTGTGTTTGTTGTTAGTGTGACTTTGATATTTTAGAATTTCACAAAGCCACAAGAGAAATGCAGAACCCAACTGGGTGTCATATTTGTGTCTTTAAGAACTGTAGCTTTTTATAAAAAATAGGAAAAAAATAAAAGG
Source organism: Miniopterus schreibersii (assembly GCF_964146895.1). Lineage (NCBI taxonomy): Eukaryota > Metazoa > Chordata > Mammalia > Chiroptera > Miniopteridae > Miniopterus > Miniopterus schreibersii. The sequence goes on along the minus strand of NC_138101.1, from coordinate 110,558,993 downwards.
AAAAAATATTGAATCCTATCTACCCAAGTCAGGTGATATGAAAGAAATACATTAGAGTTTGAAGAATCAAATGAAAAAAGTGTCATTAGAGTCAGACAGAAAAACATTAAAATGTCATGAGAAGGCAACAAAACAAAACAAAACCTTTAAATCCAAATAAGCAGGGAAGCAAATTAACTGTACCTGTAAACAGTGGAAATAGGTTAAAATCAGAGAGAAGAAATAAGCAATGTGGAATTTCAATCTAAGGCTGTAGGCTGGGAAGTCTGTCCTTCTGTATGTTATGGATTCATAACAATGACTTTTCTATTAAATTTTACATTGACTTTTACAATGTAACGTTAGCTATAATGACTGAAAAAGATTAAACCTGTTCCATCTGTTCTTGGTAAATATTTTAATCCTGAATCTCAGCTTCAAATTTTTCTCAGTAATATTTAATCTTGGCCCACCAAGTTGGAAACCCCCACTTACTTGGGGTAACACAAATGCCCTATCTTGGTTCATCCAGGCTGCTATAACAAAGTACCATAGATTGGGTGTCTTATCAACAACAGAAATTTATTTTTTGAAGTTCTGGAGTCTAGAAGTCCAAGATGGAAGGACCAGTTCTCATGAGGGCCTTGGTGTGCAGACTGCCACGTGATGGAAAGGGCAAGGGAGCTTTCTTGGGCTTCTAATACAAGGGTTCTAATCCCATTCATGGGGGTTTCACCCTCATGACCTCATCACTTCCCAAAGGCCCACCTCCTAATATTGGTATGTTGGGCATTAGGTTTCAACATATAAGTATGGGAGGGGGGGGGCGGGACACAAATATTTAGACCATAGCAGCCCCTTTAGTGGTCCGTGCATTTTAACCTGGGAATGAAGAGGAAAGTTATAGAAATGATGAAGTAAGTCTGGCCCACAATATCCCATATAGAAGTTATCTGTATGTGTTTAAGTAATTTAAATAGTGGCCAAATCCAGATATCTAACAAATAGGCCTCATAATTAAAATTCAAAATATTGTTGATATTATTGTGTTTTTTAAGTCAAAAGTTCTGAGTTTGCTAAGTGTTTAAACAGTATTAAAATGTCGTGAAAGTTTAAGATTTGTCAAATTTATGCATTTAACATCTTTGATTTACAAGAACTTATATTTTAGAAGGTTTTAAGTTTTTAGAAGCAGTTGAAAATCAAATATATTAAATTTATACATGGAGTGTAAGACAATTAACTTCTTTATTGAAGACCCCTTATAAGTGATGTTTATCAGGTTTAAAATAATATTTCATAAATAATTAAGGTATATTAGTTAATGTAGTCTTTAAAATCTTTATAAAATTATAAGTTAAACTTAAAAGCTTAGGAAAAATATAGTTTTGAATTAGTAACTTTGATAAGCTTATGTGAAAGCCAGAGTAACTGTCATCTTTTCTGTGCCTGAAAGTCACCCTCAGGGTTACCTAAGTTAATTGTGTCCTTTGAACTAGAGGTAAAGTTAGCAATTAACTGTTTGGGAACCCAACTAGCAGGTTTGTCTTGTTTTTTTTTTAAAGGCCAATTTTGCCCTTTGTTAATTATAAAACAAACTGGGGTGGAGTGATGACCTTTTCTCTTTTAAGATCAATAGTTATGAAGAATTTTTCAGAAAACCAAGATTAATTTTATCCAAAGAAATACTATCTCCAGTGCTTGAGATTCCCATAATTAAAAATGCATTGGTCGCGCTCAGTGGTTAGAACATCAGGGGTTCAATGCCTCGTGGTTTTTTTTGTTGTTTGTTTTTTTGGTTTTATTAAAATATATCTTTATTGATTTCAGAGAGAGGGAAGGAGAGGGACAGAGAGAGATGGAAACATCAATGATGAAAGAGTCATTGATCGAGCCCGCAACTCAGGCATGTGCCCTGACCAGGAATCGAACCCGGATCGCCTGGATCCTAGGTCGACGCTCAACCGCTGAGCCACGCCTGGCCGGACTGTTTGTTTGTTTTTAATCCTCCCCCTAAGATATTTTTCCCATTGCTTTTCAGAGAGAGAGAGACATCAATGTGAGAGAGACACATTGATTGGTTGCTTCCTGCTTGTACTGGACTGGGGCTGGGGATAGAGCCTGCAACCAAAATACGTGCCTTTGACCAAAATAGAATTCGAGACCCTTCAGTCTGTGGGCCCATGCTCTAACCACTGAGCAAAACCACCTAGGGTTGCAGGTTTGATCCTCAACCCCTGTTGGGGTGCTTGCAGGCGGAAACCAATCGATGCATCTCTCTCAAATCAATGATTCTCTCTCTCTCTCTCTCTCTCTCTCTCTCTCTCTCCCCCCCTAACTTCCTCCTTTCCACTCTAAAAAAACGATCAATGGAAAAAGTATCCTTGGGTGAGGATTAACAACAACAACAAAAAAATGCATTCATTGAACACCGACTCTCCTAGACTTCTGAGGGTTAAAAGGACAAATTCTTAGTCCTCAATTTTTTGGGACTTTATAGTCTTGTTGGGGATGCAGGTATGTCTATAATGACTAAGAAGCAGTGAGAAATATGAAAATGCTAAAAGAAAAAGTTATGAGACATTGAGGGGTGGAGAACAGAGCTACGTCAGGAGAAAGGATGGGAAGTAGGTCTGGAAAGGCTCTCTGAAGGAATGGCATTTGAGGTGATGTCAGAGGATCTTTACAATACCTGTAGGTAGAGATGGATTGGGAGGGCAGCCAAGCTGGCCAGATCAGTGCAGCAGAGGTGCAGATACTAGAGATGTAAGTGCACACATAGGGAATGATGAGAGCATCATGAGAATAAACGTGAAGAGGGGATTAAGGTTGGATAATTCTATGCCCATTTCTACCTTTTCTTGTGCTGTGATATTTTTCTTCCCCAGGCACCATCCCAAAACTCTCCTTTAAAGTCATAAGAATGCCTCTGCCTTCACTCCAATCCTCCTTTTGAGACTCAGGCCAAGATTGTTTCTTTATTCCAATCTGTTAGATGCCATCCAACTCCCCTAACTATTCTTTGTCATGTTCAAACTATTTCTTTGTCATGTAATTACATATTTTGTTGGGCAACTTTCATGGTTTATTGTTAAAGGGGAGTGGCACCTATCCTCAACTCCTCTTGTTTCCAGGAGTGAGGATTTTGTCCTAAACACACTGGCTCCTTGCCCTAACTGATGGGCCAAAGATGAGAAACTGGGTAGTAACAGCTTGGCCTCTTTCTCTCTTATCTTTTCTTGGGGGTCAGGCTGCCCTACACACATTATTTCTTGCTTCTTGGCTTCAAAAGTTTTCTGGGGACAACATAAAATCCTGTGGGTGTCCACGGTGTCTATGATTAGGTGGTTTTGCCTAGTTCTGGCATTTCATATTAGGAAGCCCATTACTGGCACACACTAAGGGCACATTTTCCAACCCAGCTTTTCTTAATAAAAAGGTATTATTTTGACCTTCATTTTCCTGCTCCTTATCTATTTTTTAATTGGTTCAGAACATGATTGTGTAACCTCAATGTAAATATTTTATCTCCACCATGAGACCACAAAACACAATAATAGATGATAATATATATTTTGTCCACCCCTTGGTTCATTCACTTATTTGTTCTTTCAGCAAGCATTTATGGGTTGTCCACCATGTCCTCTGTTGGATGCTTTTTTGTTTCCTCCATAGTATTAGAGCTATACAATAAAATCTTAGGAACTCAGATACTTGTTGACTTGTTAAGGAATTTGGACTTTATAGGCAAAGTAAAGTAATCATAATTAAAGGAGGTAGTGTCAAAGTCTTCCCTTCCCCCTCCCATTCAGAACTCAGGTTTAAGATCCAGTGGAAATGGGGAACACATTGATTTAACCATACACTTATGTGTAAATAACTTATCTTTTCCTACATGAAGGTTTTGCTTGATTTAGGATAAAGATGTCACAAAATAAATCTAAGGAGTGGTGGGGAGTAATGGGTGGGTGCAGACAGGGTAGGTTGGGAATATTTGAAATATACTTAGATAAGTAGGTCTTATGAGAGAATAGTGGAACACTTAAGCATAGTAAGTGATAAGAATGCCTTATAAGATTCCTTATCTCCTTGCAAAGTCCCTAAAAATCATAATGAATAGATAAAAACTCTCATTGATTTTAAATTCCTTTTCTCTTTAAAGCCATAGCACCAGTCCTGCCAGGTTGTTCATCTCTAATAGTTTAGCATTTTTGACAGGTAGTCCCATCTAGATCTAAAGTCTTAAGTTTATTGTATCAAGATACAGATGGTGACATCTGATACTTGACAGTAAAATTGTAACCTGAAAGGTTCATATCATTGGGTTTACTTATAACAGAGAATTGCAACATAGTAGAGTTGGCTTTTAGAGAAATGCATCCAATGTTGAGGGGAAATCATCTCTTTTCTTCTGCCTGGGAAAATCTTAGCCCTGCTGGGTTATATATGGGAAAATATTCCTATTCATGTTCCCTGCTGCTCCAGGTGTTGGCCCAAAGAAGGACAAAATTCAGTTTAAAGAATATGAAAATGGCACAGACAGACTCCATAGGCAAGGTCCTTGGGGATTCACCCAAAATTTGGAGTCAGAGATAGTTGTGGAAAAGATGCTTTTTTTTTTTAACCAGAAGCATTTCATGTAATCAAATCCAAAGGCTTGTGGTTTCATTCAGAAGGGTGTGTGACTTGTCACAATGTGTTTGCAAAGTAAGAAGGAGCTTGAGTGAACATGTGTGTGTTTAATTCCCCAGCCATATCCATCTCCACAGCAGGGGCTGGCGCTCAGTTCTGTATTGGTTTTCACCAGCTGTTTGGAGATTGAGACACATGACAGGTGGGTAAGGCTGGGAGACTCAACAGCTTGCTTTCTGGTTGCCAAGAAATAGATTGACCAGCTACAAATGAGGTTTGTTTGAGGAGTTGGGTGCCTTTTGCATGGCAAGGAAAGTATGGCCACCCTAATAGGGAAAGACACTAACATATCCAAAGTGTGCTTGTGTGGTCTGAATTTTAACTATTGTAGGTGCTGTCAGACCATGTGACAGACCAGTCAAACCCTCTGTCCCAATACATCAGTGTACACATATAGGTTGATTATCAGGCAATGAGTAACATCACTTTCCCACAAAATGCACTTAGTTGTTAAAGGGTCTGAAATTCCATAATTAAGAATTCAATACTTGGATCTTGAAGTCTTTTGTAAAGTTTTCATGAGTCTGTATTAAAAACAGCTGACTTTATAAGTCTTAACTAACTGAGAGGAAAGCTCATCACATGAAGGTGTATTAGGAATGGAAGAAAGCCATTCAAGTCTTGGTTGACAGAGAAACAGAAGAGGAAGTCAATCTCATTCAAAGTCTAGTCTGTGGCTACACCTCCTATAGGGTATTCTAATTTATTTGATGACTTCATTGAAACAAATAGAATATAAAAGTTTTGTTATTGAGCTAAAGCAAGAGTTTGTTCTGTTCAGTTAAAAACACTGTACATTTGTTTAAAAAAATGCTAGAGCATCTGTGGTGCCTTGAACATTTGAAAAAAGCAAAGGATAATCCATAGGGCTCCTTCTAATTAGAACAGTGACTGTAGTATTTCTGGGTCCCTGATGTTAGGGAGAACTGAAAGAGACTTGGGAACTAGAGCATAGGAAACGACTGATTGGAAGGAGATAATCAAATATCACAGAACTTTATTTTTGCTCATTTCTGCTCTTTCTGCTTTGCCAAAAGGCAAAAGTTAACTACATTTGAGTCAGAGATAGTGCTCAGAAAACTATGGGCTTCCTCTCACTCCATTTGAAGTGATTAGGTCTCTCTTGTTGGACATATGTGATCAAGGGCTAGTGGAAGCTTTCTGAAAGAAAAAAAAGCATGTCTAACCACTGGACATGCTCCAGCAGGACCTAGAAAAGTTCATCAGAGTTTAATTATATCAATACTAGGAAAAATCAGGATAAGTGCAAACTTAAATGGAAATGTCAACATTTTTTAGATAGTAAGAAATCTATCTAGTTGTTTTTAGTTAAGTGAAATTAGTAAGTTCTTGAGATCTGCTATACATCGTGGTGACTATACTTAATACTGAATTGTACACTTAAACATGTGTTAAGAGGGCATATTTTATGTTAAATGTTCTTGTCACAATTTTAAAAATCTAGTTATACATGCATGTTTTAAAAGATCTTTTTCTAAATGGATTCTTAATTGGTTATCTTTTATAAACTCATTTTTGGTAGTATTGTTCCTATATTCTGTGATTTAGATAACTGTGTCCATGGAAAGTGAACTGCCTTGATCATGAGAAAGTATTTACCTGGTAGCACTTTATGTTGACTGTGGTATGACATTGAAGAAAATGGACTATAGATTCTAACACCTTAGTTGTCACCATACCACTGAAATTGCCCTTGCTAAGATATCTACTGCCTCTTATATGTCAAGTCAAATAGAAAAATTTCAGTTTTTTTTTTTTTTATGAACCTTTTAGTGACATTTGACACTGTTTATTGACAATGTTCTCCTTAAACTCTTTTCTCCATTTCTTTCTCTGATGCCACCTTTTTCCTAGCTCTCTTTCAACTGCTCACATTGTTTCTTTTCAGGCTTTTCCACAGGCTTCCTTCCTGTAATTTTTGCATATTGGCAATCTCTAGGATTTTACCCTTGTTTGACTTCTTCCTTTCCTCTCTACTCCATTGTCCCAAACAACCTTACATGTGCAAATAAAGCCTGCAGCTTCACCTCATACCTTTCTGTCTGACTCCAGTTTTATCTTTCCCCATCCAATTTCTCATGTCCTAAATGACAGCAACACTCTCTGTTGCTGCTGGTCTTCTTAAGATCACTTAGCAATTACCCTCATTTAGGGTCTTATCATGTTGATCTCTCTATATTAGCTTCTGTGTTAGTTTGTTACAGCTGCCATAATAAAACACCATAGACTTATATAACAGAAATTAATTTTCTAATAGATCTGGAGGCTAAAATTTAAGGATCAAGGTGTCGGCAGGATGGGATTCTTCTGAGGCCTCTCTCCTTGGTTTGTGTATGGCTGTCTTCTTCCTGTGTCTTCACATGGCCTTATCTCTGTGCATGTCTATGTTTTAATCTCCAATTCTTATAAGGACATGAGTCATATTGGATTAGGGCTCACTCATGTGACCTACTTCTAACTTAATCACTTCTCTACAGGCCCTATCTCCCTGAATATAGTCACATTCTGAGGCAGTCAGAACTTCAGCATATGAATTTGGGGGACATAATATAGGCCAGAGCACTTTCTATTGTTTGTTTCTCCTTCTTTGCCTCTTATTCGCTGGTGCCCTCAGGAATTGTTTCTGACATCCTTATGCTCTGTCTGAATCAGTGTTTCTCATAGTAATCACCTGCTCTTCTGGTTACAATTATTTATCCCTTAGCCACATCCCAGACCTCATGAATCAGAATCTTTAGGGAATAGCCTAAGGAACATGCCTTTTAACAGGCTTCTTAGATGATTTTTATTCACTTTAAAGTTTGAGAACTATTATTCTACATGATCTCTGGCTTTAGCTACAGTACCTTTTGTAGCTACTGCATCTTTTGTTGATATTTTTCAGTTTAGGGCTCTTTACTATTTTTAAGTTTCAAACACACTTTTCCAACTATCATATAGACAGATCCATCTTGATATCTTACTGATATGTCAGATTCCACATTTCTAAGGTAAAATGCTTTATTATTCTCCCTAACTTAGTTTTCCAAATACTAGAACTCAGCTAATAGCATCCCTATTACTTACACTCAGAAATAGAAACTTTAGAAAAATCCATTATTTTTTTTCTTCATTTACCTCTCTTTCCTCTCCTTAAACTTAGGTGATTCTGCCACAGAAACATCTCTTCAATGTGAGCCTTCTCTTCCCCATAGAACCATATTCCTGGTTCAAATTCTTATCACTGCTTTCTTCCTCAGATCATTGCCACATCCTTCCAGTTGGTGTCTCTCAACTCTCCATCTTGCCATTCAACTCTGGAGTCATTTTATCAAAATCTAAATGTAATCATCACTTTATTTTATTTTACTTTTTTAAAATTTATCTTTATTGTTGAAAGTATTACAGATCTCCCCCTTTTTCCCCCCATTGATCCCTTCCACCTCCCAATCGCACCCTCCCCCCCGGCCTTCACCACACTATTGTCTAGTGCATGGGTTATGCATATATACAGATAAGTTCTTTGATTAGTCTCTCCCCTTTCACTCCCCCACCCCTGCCTTCCCACTGAGATTTATCAGTCTGTTCCATGCTTCTGTCTCTGGATCTATTAGAGGGACAGCTGTAATTAGAAGTAGAAATACAAGCATTGCAAGAAATGTTATTTTATTAGATTCCACATGAGTGAGATCATGTAAAACAGAATCAAGAGCAATCAGAAAACCTGAATAGGCCAATAAAAACTGATAAAATTGAAGCAGTAATTAAAAAACTCCCAGCAAACAAAAGCCATGGTCCACACAGATCCACAGGGGAGCTTTCTAATTCTTTGAGTTGTAGGGTTAAATAGTTACCTTAAAATTTTTACTTGCTTTTTGAGGTAGGCCTGTAGTGCTATGAACTTCCCTCTTAAGGACTGCTTTCGGTGTGTCCCATAGATTTTGGGTTGTTGTGTGTTCATTTTCATTTGTTTCCAGGAAGTTTTTGATTTCTTTCTTGATCTTATCAGTAACCTATTCATTATCTAATAACATGCTATTTAGCCCCCATATGTTTGAATGATTTTGAGTGTTTTTACTGTAGTTGATTTCTAACTTCATGCCATTGTGATCTGAGATGCTTGATATGAGTTCAATCTTCTTGAACTTGTGAAGTCTTGTTTTGTGGAGACTTGTTTTGTGTCCTAACATGTGGTCTATCTTTGAGCATGACACATGTGCACTTGAGAGGAATGTATATTCTGCAGCTTTGGGGTGAAATGTTCTATAAATATCAATTAAATCCATCTGACCTAGTGTGCCATTTACAGTCACTGTTTCTGTGTTGACTTTTTGTTTGGAAGATCCATCCAGTGAAGTCAGCGAGGTGTTAAAGTCCCTGACTATGACTGTATTGCTGTTGAGCATTCCTGTAAAGTCCTTAAGGTTTCTATTGATAGGTCCTTATTTATTACAATTTCAATTCTTTATGCCTATGTTTCTCTCTCTATTTCATCTTATTTTTACAGCAGTCCTTTTAACATTTCCTGCAATGCTGGTTTGGTGGTGATAAACTCCTTTAGCATTTTTTTGTCAGAGAAGCTTTTTGTTTCAGCATGTATTTTGAATGATAGCCTTGCTGGATAGAGTTGTCTTGGTTTCAGATCCTTTTTTAGCATTACCTTGAATACCTCACGCCATTCCCATCTGGACTGTAGAGTTTCTGATGAGAAGTCAGCTGACAGCCTTATGGGAGCGCCTTTGTACGTAACAGATTGTTTTTCTCTTGCTGCCTTTAAGATTCTCTCTTTGTCTTGAATTTATGTCATTTTAATTATGATGTGTCTGGGCATGGACCTCTATGGATTCTTCTTGCTTGGGACTCTCTGTGCCTCCTTAACTTGTGTGACTTTTTCTTTCACCAGGTTAGGGAAGTTTTCTGCCATTATTGCTTCAAACAGGTTCTCTAACCCTTGCTTACTTTTGACCTCTTCTAGCACTCCTATAATGAAAATATTGTTATGTTTCATGCTGTCCCACAGCTCTCTTCGACTGTCCTCCTGTTTATTAATTGTTTTTTTTTTTTTTGGATCTCTGTTTGAGTGATTTTTTTTCTACCCTGTCTTCTAATTTTCTGATACAACCCTCAACTTCCTTTAATCTGCTGTTTATTCCTTCCAAAGCATTCTTTATTTCTGTTATGTCATTCTTCACTTCTGACTGGCCATTTTTCATAGTTTTTGTATCTATTTTTCATGCTCTTGAGCATCCTTACAATCAGTATTCTGAACTCTATATCTGACAGTGTGTTTATCTCCATTTCCTTTAGTTCTTTTTCTGGAGACTTTTCTTGTTCTTTCATATGGGACTTGTTTTTTTGTCTCCCCATTTTTTTGTGTCTCTTTGGGTTTGTTTTTATGTATTAGATAGGCCTGCTAGGACTCTTAGTCTTTTTGGAAGGTCTCTTATTCAGGCCAATGTCAGACACTGTTTGTGACTGGCCTTGAGTATCCTGTTTGGAGCTATCAACAACCCAGGGCTTGAGGTCCCCTCTGTTGGGACTGGGTGCATTTGGACGGGACCAAGATGTGCACATCAAAGTCTTCTTTTCCATGGCCTGAGTCCAGCAGAAGATCAGGCAAAGACTCAAGCACTCTGAGTTCTGCCTCTGCCTGCAGGCTGATTAATCTGACTCTCTTCATGAGGCTTAGGCTGTAGAAACTCTACAGTGTGAGGCAGCTGATTATTATCAGTCTCTTAATGAGCCACAGGCTTTAGAAACTCCATGGGGTATGGTGAGAGGGTTTCCAGCAGGGTAGGGCAATTGCTTCCCCCTCAGACAAAAGCTGCTTAGAAGTTAAATGTCTGCCTCTGCAGTATGGGAGAATGACTTGTCACAAGAATCCAGAGGAATGCCCTCTGAGCTCTATCTCCAGAGCCCACAATCCTAGATTCTCCTTACACAGCTCTAGTCCACTCTGCCCTCCTTCTGCTGGAGCCCAAGGTGAGTGGCTACACAGAAAACTTTGTGCATTGATCCTTTAAGGGGGTGCCTGCATCTTCAGCTGTCTCTCCCTGGCAGACAGAAACCCAGCTGCTTTTGACAGCCAGATGTTATGTGGGTACCTTTCTCATTTCTGGTGCTCTTGGCAGGGAAGCCTAGCCTGGGGTTTAGGCCCCAGAGTCCTCAGTGGGAACCCCCCACAGCTGAGATATCCTTCGGGACCTTCATCTGCTGCCTGTGGGAGTCCAGCCAGACCTCTTGCACCTCTGCACTTCCTATAAGTCTGTATGTGGTCTCCACTTTTCCTCCTTGGTTATGAGTGTGCTCTCCAGTTCATTTTCAGTTGCAGTTGATTATTCAGGATGTTTTTTCTATATTTTAGTTGTAATTACAGTTTGGTCCTGGGAGAGTGTCAGTGTCACTTCCACTCAGTCCACCACCATCTTTAACCTCCCTCACTTTATTTTAAACCCTTATGTGAGCTTCCCTGTTAGATTAGGATAAGGCTTCCCAATAAGGCTAATCATCAGACTGACTGGAGTAGTTGTTAACAACTCAGACTCCCAGGCTCCTAGGCTCTCCTGATTCATTGGTCTGGGCTAAGATTCTGGTTATTCTGAGGATCAGCAAGTCTGGAAACACCTCACAGCTGGATTCCTACCTACAGGATAACAAACAAACTTCTCAGTTTCATTTCTTACCTTTATAACTTTACCTGCCTCTTCTGCTTCATCCTATGTTTGCCTTTATGTGCACATAAAAAGGGCTTACTAGGATTTAAAATGTGACTCAGCTTCTCACCATAACTTTGTAGCTTCTTTCACCTGAAATTCCTTTCTCTAGCACCATCAACTGGCAAACTTTTATTCATCCTTTAGAATCCAATTTAAATGTACCCTCTTTGGTCACGTTTTCCTTGGCCCTTGGTGCCCATCAGCTTGTCATTTATACTTCTGTAATACAATCATTACATTACAATGCAATTGACCTATGTGTGTGTGTGTGTGTGTGTGTGTGTGTGTATTCTCTCCAAAAGGCCAGAAACTCAAATACCTAGTGTCTAGTGACACAGAGCATAAGCCTAGTAAGCATTTATTAGGTGAATAATCTGGGCCAGAATTTAACATCCTGGTGTCTTGTTACCAAAATAACAGGTTTGGCTGGCTGCTGTAATGAAAGCCAAACTCATGAGGCAGGTGCTAGTGTAAAAGGAAAGAGATTTTACTCAGATGCCATGTAACCTGGGAGAATAATGGACTTCCATCTTAGAGACCATCTCTCTCAGTATCAAAGGCCACCTCCCCTTCCTGCTCTAGCCTGCAGTTCTTATAGGGATAGAGAGGGGAGGGATTTTTTCTCCCTATCCAATTATCTTGCTAGCTTTTGGAGCACTGGGGTCCTGTCCATTCACCGTTTTAGCTTTCAGCAAGTTCAGACCCTATCCATTCATATATCTATTTTTTGGCATGCTGAGTGTAAGAGCCTCCCTGGTGCCATTTTGGCCAATGAGGGAGATTCCCCCCCCCTCCCCCCGCCCCAGTGCTCTGTTTATGGTAACAGTATGATCTAATGAATAAGGATAGCAGCCACAAGAGCTTCTTGCCATTACTGGAGCATCCTTATGTTTAGAACAACATCTAGGGATACAGCTTTTCTTTGAGGGACAAGAAACAGCTAGAACTCAACAGACTGTGTCTCAGGATAGGACTCTAGACCCATCAGAGTGACAAATGTCCATCAGAAAATTGATTCAATATCACAATTAAAGGATGGGGAAGTACAAAGCAGAGGGTATTACTTAATGTTGTTAAGCATGTTGTGATGGATTAAAAATGTTCACAGACTTGGAGTCTATTTCCCCAGCATCTGAATCTGGACTGACCTTGTTACTTGCTTTGCCTAGTAGAACACAGTGAGTGTTGCATTGCATGACTTCTCAGCAAGGCCTCAAGAGCCCCTGTAGCTTATCCTCTGGCCCTCTTGGAATTTTTCTATCATCATTAAAAAAAGCTCTGTCTAGCCTATTGGAGGATGAGAGACCACAAGGGAGAGAAACAAGGTGCCCTAGCAGACAGCTTTAGGCAGCTGTCAGGCAGCTGTGAATGAGGCCACCTGAGATGAACCAGTCTCTAGCATGAAAGAGCCCAGCCAATACCACATGAGCCATCCCAGCTGCAACCCACCCTCACTATGAAACCCCAGAGATGGTTGGTCATTTTTCACCACTAAGTTGCAGGTGGTTTATTACACAACAATAGATAATTGATAATATCTAACAGCTTGATAGGCACAGGAGTGGTATTTTGGAACACCAATTACTACTAAACAAATAAGACATCTTCCAAAACCTCCAGGAGCTAGGGCAGATGATGATATCCTATGAAACTTAGGCAGAATTGGTTGGTGGCTTGCTTTGAGTTAAACCTGAAGCTCTCAACAAGCTTCAATCTTGGCAGCTAAGAAACACAGGGCAAAAGAGAGACTGGCAGGAAGGGGGAGTGAGCAATAAGCACCACTAACCAGCATGACCATGGTTTCAATGATCACCTTGTGCCTGGATGCATGTATGTACTTATGGAGAAATGGATATTGTCACTATCAGATATATAAACATGTAGCTGGAAATTTAATAGCCTCTGAAAATAGGATCTTTTCCCAAGGGCTCTTTAAAAATATATATACTTTTCAAAGTTGTCTTTTGTTCTTACTTTCTTATATATCATTGTTTAAAACAGCTTCCTGATGCCATGAAAACAGCCATAGCCTTATCTCTGAAACTCTGAAACCGTGTTTTTTGGAATCGTTACTTCTATGTTACTTCTATGGCTCCACAGGTCTCACAGATGAACTGATGACTGACAGGCAAACACATCGGCAGGGTCCATAAGGTGTGGTGATGTTTGGCACAAAGTGCCATATGGTTTTCAAGACCCTCTTCTTCAACAGATGGAGTGTAACATTCGCTGTTCACCCCTATGATGGCTTTTGTCTGTCATCATAGCTCAATGTATTTAAAAATTCAGCTTCTGTTGTAATTTTTCACTCCTCTCTTTTATAAGATATTATTACATTTTCCATGTTCAAACAGCCAATGCCAAAAAAAAAAAAAAAAAAAAAAAAGAAGAAGAAAGAAAAGAAAAGAAAGTACAGCTGTGGTGAGTCATTAAAGTGATTTGTTCAGCTGTTTAACTATTATGTCTGGCCTCACAGCAGCCTCTAAAAGACTAAGAGAAAGTTCTGCTTAGGTTTTCTAGGGCTGAGAACTTACAGATCGCTGATTTTTTTATATTAATGAGTAATTATGTTACTACATTTTGGAGCACTGGAGCAGAGGAACATAGGGAGAAAACAAAGGATAAAAATGTTTTCATACAGCAATAAAAATCTTGAGCACCAGGGTCACCAGTCCTAGGTTTAAATCAGCTGCTAGGTCAGCTGATGGTTAGCTCGGGGCAGTGAGCAATCTGTTTAACCTCAGTGACATGAGGTTAGTATCTAAGTTTAATAATTCATATTAAAGAAATGGATATAAATTTAAAAATGCACCTAGGCAGTAATTGGGGCAGTCATAGCAGCTGTGACTATTTTGCTGGCCTGGAGGCCTTGCCTTCTCCCCACTTTTCCTTCCCCGTTGAGGTCTGGGCTATGCATTGTGCTTTCCTTGGCAGTTGGGGGTGTTGAGGAGGAGTGCACAGCAGGCTGTAGTTTTGAACCAGATTGTCCAGGTGTATTGCTTTCACAAAATTTACAGCGTGGGGATATTTACACTTATCACAGCTGTCACTTATTATGGATGGGGCATGGCTCTGTCACATTATAGCTCTGCAGAAAAGCCTAGTTCTTTTACAGAGTTGGGTATATACTTTCCTTCCTTGCATAGTCAGCAGCTACACTAACCAAGGAGGAGAGCCCCACTTTGCACTCTCACTCCCTAGTCCCCTGCCATCATTGGGTACCTGGGATTTGGGGGTAGAGTTTTCCTTTAAGAGATTGTTGGCCCTATAATAAAATAACCCAAGAGTTGGAAGGCAGGGCACAGTGCTGCAGCTAGTCTGGGACTGAAGCCAAGCCATATTGTGTGATTGTGTTGCTGGTTAGCAACGTCTCCTCCTGTAAGTCACTTTGCCCACTCTTTTTTGTGATCAGAAAAAATAATAAAAGTTTTGAATAAGAATAACTCTAAGAAACCTGCCAGATCTATGTAACTCTGACTTTCATATCAAGGAAAACTCACCCCAAATAATAACAATAAGCAAAGATAGGCACACACACTGAATATTTGGATTTACCTCATATTTATTTCCACAGTTATCATCATCATGGCTGCAATTGGACAGGACTTTTGGTTTGGAATGAAAGGGAAATGAGGAAATCTGAAATTCATAGCAATTCTTAACAGGAACATGATCTTATTTTTCATGAGTATGAGTTTGAGGCAAAATGTGTACATGCAGACAAGAGATAAGTATAACAGGTAGTAGAATACATGTCCAGAAAAAGTATAACATTACTGGACTAAGAGTTAGTTGGATGTTAACAAAAAGGAGAATTTTTTAAAATTAATTTGTAAAGAATAAACTCATTGTAATTCTAATTTCTAGTCATTTTTCTAATCATTGTTTAGTCTCAGAAGAGGACATATTACAGAAATATATTATAAAAACCCAAAGTTCATGAGAATTTTTGACCAATCATAAAAAAAAAATTACCCAATCACTCAAATATTTGTATATTATTGGGGATTTTGACAATAGGATGGGAGCTAATTGTAGTGATCAATTTGGATGTTATTTAATATTACATTTTATATCATTTTAGAAAAAAGGATGAAGGTAGATTTCAGTATCAGAGGATTATGGCTATAGCCTCAGTCTTCAAAGAAATTGAAGTCCTAGTGGTTTGTGGTATCAAAGCTTTCTGACTTCATGAACAGAGTCCCTAAAACTCATGGTTACTAATTAATGGGTAAAATGGCACGTGTACAACTTCATCATCAGCACCATCATGATAGAAAGGTATTAATTACTTTTAAATATTTATCTAGATTTTGTCACTGAAACCACATTCTACTGCTCTAAAACCTTAAACACTGAATGTTTATCAGGCAAGAAAATTAAGGCTCATTGTGTCAGATCACAGGGCTGTTTTTTGTTTTGATTTGTTTTTATTTTCTTCAATTTAAATATTATTTATTAATGTTGTTAAAGTCAGTTTAACAGCCTTTCCCATCGTTTCAATTTACTACTTCAAATCCATTAAGAAAGTCTAATTAATTAGAATTATCTTCGACATCAGCAGAAATTGTGTCTGTGTAAGAGTTTGAGGCACTCTCTAGTGGAGAACATATGAGAGAACATGAAGGTGAGTGGCTCTGGGAAAACTCCTGTAATTGCTCAAAAGATTTTCTAGATCTTGACTATATTTTAAAAGTTAAGGTTACCAGGCAATGAACTTTGGGTAACTGGAGATCACTCAAATTTAGAGTTGACTGGTGCTGAATTTCAAGATGTTCTTTTTAGGACGAATCTCCAATAAACCTCTATTGTTAGAATATTTACTAGTTTTCATGAAGGCATTTCCGTGACAGCTGGCTTCCTATGTGATGGCCCCTTCTTCCTGCTTCTGTCAGATTCTAGTCTCTCTGCTTCCTCTAGACTTTATTTTCTTTACAGTCTCTTTACCTTTTCACAGACTGATCTGCCTGTTTGGGCTCCCTTCTCCCTCTTTTGTGTAGCAAACTTCTGCTTATATTTCAAAGCCTCATATCTCACTTTCTCTGAAAAACCATCCTGAATGTCTCTAAGGAATGTCCATCTCCTTTTCCCTGACTTTTTACAGCATCCAAGCTCTTCTCCACATATCATACCATCCACCACATTTTGTTTCTTTGAAAATTATCTCCCTCAGCAAGCTGGGCAAACGAAGTCCCTACATGGGACTGTCCCTTTTGTACACACACAACTGTCTTAAAATCTTCACCACTTTCCCTTGTCTTTTCCATACAGAGCATAGCATCATAGGGATTCATTTCTTTTCTCCCAAAGGAAAATCTCCATATTGGCCAATTTGCAAAATAGCCAGCAGTCCTTGCTGTTTCTAATTAAAATAGAGGCAATGTTTCCTTCCTTTTCTTCCTAGAAACTATCTTTCTGGAGAGGAAATGCTATGGAGAAATTCCAAAGTGACCATAAGAACTATTAGTACAGATTTATCTGAACAAAACCATCACATTATGTTAATCATAATAATGGAAAGATTAAGGGCTTCGATATTCTTGGTGCAACACAGTGAAGACAGGGACCAGACAGTAGCTCACGGGCAGATGATTAATTCTTTTTGTAATTTAGCAGAGACAATCTGTTTTGATTTGAAGATACCTGGAGAGAACAAAATTTAGGCAAAAAATAAAATGATAATAACTAACTTAAAAATAAAAGCTTACACAATGGAATATCCATTGACCTTAGCCTTAAAAAAATTCATCAAAAGAGAGAAATATTTAAAATACAGGAAAGAAGCACAGACTTCTGTGTTCATGAAATACAGAATTATAGCTACTCTCTAAAGCAGACAGAGTGACAAATACTAAAATACAAACCTGAGTTGTTTTCTCAAAGGGTTTAACTTTCCAGCTTTGCTGAGATTTCATGTCCTTGGTAACTTTGGCTGCTGGGTTAAGGACAGAAGGAAACTTTGCAAGTGTTGGGCAAAATGGGCAACTAAGCAGTTTGTGGGCTTGAGGCTTCTTCTTTTTTCTTTCCTGCCTAAAGGGAATCCTGGAAAAGGAATACACTTTGGGGAAATCTAGGCCAGATTTGACCTGCTTCTCCTTGCAATTTCAAAGAGCCCTGCTCCCACCTTGGCCACACCCTCAGGCCAGTGTTAAACCTAGTTGTTGTAAGTCTCTGCATTGGAGTGAAGCTGTTGCAGCATTAGGGAATGGCTATTTTCTTAATATTCTAACTCAAAGGAAAAAGTACTGCAATTTCCTCAAGGTGCATGCATACTGGTGAGTATAATGATTAAGATTAATGATCCAACTTACACTTACATTTCAGTGGTTGATTAAACATCAGGAATTTGGGAGTGCTTTATGACCAAATCATTTTAAATGAAAATACAATTTCATCTCTGTTTTTCTTATACTGTAGCTCTTTCTCTGTCACACTATTTAGCTGAATTGAATCATATGTGACCTTAGACTTTATGTGCAATTCTCCTTTGAGAATAGCTGTAACAAGCATCAATGGGGACAAAAATAAACTGAGATCACTCTACCTTACACCCAATTCTATTCTCTTCACATGGGCAACCCCACTTCATGCAACAGTGTTAATTTGGGAGTGTAGTTCCCCAAAATGGAAGCAACTGTAATAAAAATAAGTTTAAAGTAATGGAGTAAAATGTATGAGGAATCCACAGAGTAATTAAGGGAGTGGGGAAGCTCTTTGGGGCTATGTAGCTTACCACTAAAGACAAGACTTGACATAACCTTCCTCCCTACACACTCAGGCTACCAGGCTGAGCCCACTCTGACTTTTGAATAGCCTTGTTCTTCCCTAGGTATTATGTCATTTCCTCCAGGCTGGATCTTGAGATGAAGTGATCTGGGCATGAAGGGTATTCTGGATCTCCTAGCTTGGAGTAAAAGTTGATTACACAAGTTGATTGCAGTTCCGAATTAATCCCCATGTGCTCTCAAGCATCCTGTGTCTCCTGTGTTTTGGTTCACATCACAATTTATTCCAGTTCCCTACTTAATTCTTTTCCTCACTTGACAGTGAGCTTGATGAGGCAGAAACATGTTCTACCTCACAATTAGCTCTGGACTGCTTTTGGCACTTAATAGTTGCTCAACAAAATGTTTAAAGTGAATGAGTCTCCCCAATTTGAATCCTAACTTTCCTTGTTGCCTTGAAAACTGCTTCTGGAGTCATGTCTGGATTCATTACACAGGCTGAGGGTGTTCTGCTGTCAGAACTCTTCCCTGGGGACAATAATCATGCTGGGGGGCTACACTTCATCTAAACTGGTCGTCATATTATTTTTTGGTAGGCACATTTAAGCCAATGCACTCTAATCTCCAAGTAGCACCGATATCTATGTTTATAAGAGGTTGGGAAGTTTGACTGCACTGGAGACTGAGTGGTCTTCTTGAGGCTGGAGTACAGGAACTTCCATACCACCCATCTACCTTCCCTTAATTTTCCTCTACTGAGCAGCCAACAAATTGATATCAGAGATGCAAGACAGCTGAACTCTGTCCTCTTTGCCTAATTAGTCACATATCTCTGACTATTTCCCTCAAAATTTAACTTCAAAATGTAAAGCATCAGAGAACCATCTTAATGAAAGTATACATTAAGGCATAGGTATGTTTAGAAATTGCAAGTAGTAGTGGCTTTGAAGCATTTCAAATGGAAACTGGGACTCCAATGCACAGGGCTCACTGACTTGAGCCACCTGCTCCCCAAATAAAGGGAGATTGTTAGAGGCAATCCTTCACCTTAAAGAAAAAGTGACTGTTGTTTAGTGTATTTCTATCACACAGTATACACACACACACACACACACACACACACACATTCACACTCACAGAGGCTAAGCAAGTCCTGAATACTGTCAACTGTTTGATTCAATGATTGTTATTAAGCAGTAAACCCACACCAACTGCACAGTCATTGTGCTTCTGAAAAACATAAATGTCACATGTCACTTTTTTGGTCCTTAAAAATTATTTAGCAGAGAGAAACATAGCAATTTACAATGTTTGCTTGGATTGTAAGATGCAGGAGAATTAGCATTACTCTTGAGAGCTGCCATTGGTTAGCTGGAGGGAGAAAGGATATCAATTATACATAATCTAAGAAGCCTCTGCATAGTAATCAGGCCCAGTAGGGGCTTTGGGGCAGCTTCGTTATTCTCTTGTAAACACAAGAGCCTAGATAGACATGTCAGTCAGGAGTAGCAGCAGCAATTTTTCCTTTTTAACACCTTCACATTCTATTGCTTCAATATGCAAACAAGGCTGTTTAGCTGAGGGTAGAGCCTGTGCTAATGAGCTCCCTGCACTAACCCTGAAGTAAAAGGTTCTGTTTCACAGCTGCTCAGAGACAGCTCCTCTGGGCATGCTCAGGTACTGGGAAAGAATGTCTTTTAAGCAGAGAAATGCCAATCAGGATTTTGTGCATAGTTTCCCTTTTCTCTATGTGCTAATGCAATTACCTCATAACTTGTGAACTTCCAGTGCATTTGTCTAGTGCTTTCTCTCTAAAGGATATACTTGGAATGTGGATGTGGAAAGAAAATGCTTAAAATATGCAGTAACTGTAAAAATGAGCTCTTTAATTTCTAGAGGATGTTACCTCAAAGCTACTGCTCACATTTCAGCCTTAAAAATGGACTGTTCTTTTATCTTCTTTAAAAAATATTATTATTTCTTTTTTTTTTTTCTGGGGTCATTTTAATGACCTGAATGGACAATGCAGATCAGGACAAGATTCTCAAGCCAGAGGGTTTGTGCCCCAATCTGTGATTTGAGAGCAGTCCTGGGTCCAGAGCTCTGGGCCTCTGTGCAGCTAGGGACTCCATAATTGGCTAAGCAAAGACACACAGGGGGTCAAGGAGAGAGGGCAGTGAAGGGGGTTCACATATCAGTTGACAGTGTAAAATCAAGGTACAATACATGATGACATTTCAATATCCAATTATTCTCATGAATATAGAAATTTTTTGCACAGGAATATTCCCCCAATCCCCACTGGGTTAATTTACCATCCACAGAAACCACTCAGCTTTGCTGGCTAAATAGCATAGCATGTGATTTCCTGTGTAATTATAGGACATCCTCCTTCTCACCATTAATTTAATCTCAGGGCCATGCCTTCTAGGTGTTTGACATAGGAGACAGGGCCTGTCCATTGTGCCTGATAAATGGATGAGAAGTACAAGCACGGATATCCTCAACTCTTAACTAGTATTTTAACTCTTTCCCCATAAAAAGGGGTGCTGTATTTCCTCTCCCTTAGCTAACGAATCAGTGGGCAGGTTCCTAACCACTGTCTCCATTTATGACAGGATAGCCAGGTACTACACAGTCATCAAGGAAGCCTTTCTACTGGATTATTTCAGCATTTAAATTATTTATTATATTAGCTTTATGGCATATTAGAACTGATTTGAGACAGGTAGCGTGAACTCCCTTCTGCCACAAGGAGGCTCATTAAATGGCCATTGTGACTGGACAGACTTAATTGCTTTCCATTGGCTAGTTCTCTGTCATGATTCAAATTCTTAGAAAGGCAGCTGACCCCAATTCTCAGGGTGATTTGATTCACCCCTATCTAGGAAAATGAGAGTAGAATAGGAGTTTGCTTGCACATTTTAGCATCTGGTTAAAAATGTACAAGATGGTGAGTTTCTTTACAAAACAAATTATTGGTAATTGCAGTGAAAACAGTTAATTACAACTAATAATCAATTTATTTTTGTTCATTTGTTTAAATTATAAAATTGTTCAAAGGGTTTGAAGGAGACATGTTTATAAAACTGAGTCATAATCATTGACAAATACATTGTTGTTTATAATGAGAACATAATGTAAAGAACAGATTAACAATGTTACTGTATTCAAATTCAAGTGCCAAATCATTTTGGCTATGACTGCTTGTACATCTGACTAATATTTTAAAGCTATGCCATTGCTTCTGAGTAAAATAATAAATATATTAAGCCAGGTGAATATTAGATTTCTGAATTGTTGCTATATTTGTATAGTGCTTAGATTTGTTCTGATTTATTAAGAGAAAGAGTGTTGCATAAAGATAAGAGTGCCAACTTTTGAGGTGGACTTTTGTGTATTCCGGCTCTGTGACTTACTGGCTATGTGGTTGTGGTCTGCACCTCAGTTTTCTCATCTGTAAAACAGGAGTAATAATAGTGCCTACCTTGCAAAGCTGTTGCTAAGATAAATGGGTGAATATTTGGAAAACTGTTAGAACACAATACATGTTAAGTATTGGAGTAGTTGTTATTGTTCATTGCTTTGGTGTTATTGCTCATTACTTATAGCTATTTATATGATCGAGACACCTGGATATGTCTTCATATATGGTTATTACATACAGTAGTCTGGACTTACAGTTTTCCAGTGCAGGTCCTTTATAGCAGGTTGCTATAAAAAGTGACCTTGACAAAGATATACCACAAATGCCAAGTCAGCTGTTTGTTATTATGACAATAATTTATCTAATCTTATTATCTTGAATATTGATATTTAGAAATCTTGAGTATATTAAAATGTGTACCATAATGAAGCACCTGATGATAATGAAGCTTTATGATAAACTCTTACAATGACTAACAGAACCCCAAACTATTCCTGTTTATATGTTTATCATTGATATACCCTTTACACTGCTAGATATGTACTCTTGGTAATTCATGATTGATATCACTGAACAAAGAATAGTGGTGCTTTCCAATGGCTTAATTCCCCTTGTACTGTAAAATGGATTTATCTTTTGATCATATGTTCTGATTGGAAGATTCTCTTAGCAGAGAGTAACTGTAATTATAACAACATAAAAATACACTCAAATCTGCTCTGAAAGAAGCAAGTAGTTTCTTTCAACAATGCGATCAGAATGAGTTGTGGCATTATTCCCCCCCCCTTTTTTTCCATATCCTGGATATGAATAGGAGGAACAGATGAATACTGAGAAGCTGGTATAAGTTGTTAAAAAATTGTTCTTATTTTTCACTAAGCTACATTTTCTCTGAAATTTGAGAGGTTGCTATGCCCAGAGTGATTTGAGAAGTTCTCCATGAAGAGGAATCTCTGACAGCCTTATAATTAACTGGACGATAAAGTAAAGGTATGATGAGATTAACCTACCTTACTTATCACAAATATCAAAGGGAGAGATGGAAAACACGTTTTGCATTTTGACTAGCTCAGGGAGCTCCCCTCTAATTGGAGGATGAATGTAGCAGGAGGGTTGAAGAACTTAAAGTGTAAATTACTATTTTTGAAAGACATCTTCAAAAATAATACTGCTATGTTGAATAATTTGAGAGTCTTTTTTTCTAGCAGCTGGAAGTCAATTATACATGAAATTCTTAATTTTAAAAAATATTTTTCCACCATCAGATTTGGCCACAGTCTGGTTGGTAAAGAGGTGAAGGTTATCTTCTAGTATGATTGCAATCATGGATGTGCAACTGCAGCCTGTAAGACTCAAAGGGGCCTCACACTTGGTTGAATGCCTTATGTCACTGTTTTAATAATGTCTGGAACAAAGGGCTCTACATTCATTTTGTGTTGAGCTTCCACAAATTATGTAGTCAGATTAGGTTGCAATCAATATTTGGACAATATCAACACTATTTATTGCACTTTTTTCCCTAAGATAACTAGGATGAATGCTTGCATAAGAGATGTTATTTTTGAAATATTTCATGATTTATGTTCTCTTATGTTTAAGACATTTTCTCTCTCTGCACCTGTTCTGCTATTAAGGATGAACCATGAGATAGGGATTGGGATAGAGAGAAATATGAAACAAGTAAAGAACTAATAGAAAACCCTCTTACTTCAGTGAGCAGTGAATAATGGGGAGAATAAAAAGGGCAACTTTTAGAGACATCCATATTAGCATAAAGGGCTTTAGGATACCAAGTTAGTAGCCTGCTTCCTTGGACATTGCCTGGGGAATGTTAACAATACCTAAGAATACCTCAGCCTTTGGGTCAGAACCCATCTATCCTAATGTGGGGTTGATAGGTGAATATGGCAACAAGAACAGCCCAAACAGTGAACATGAGCAGCACTCTAGGCTCCCCCATGTGTACATGATGTGCACAAGACTCAGATATTTGTCCCTCACTGAGGATATACTAAACTGGTGTGGAGCTATGGGATGGGTGAAGGCTGGGGTCAGAATGAAGAGGCCATAATGTGTATGAGGAACTCTGAGATTGGAGGCTGAGAATTGGGACAATGGACTACACTCATGGGAGCCAGAATGTTACTCTGCAAGGGCAGATAGTGCTGTGCCACTTACCTCAGTGGTTATAAATTAGGAACCAGACCAGAGAAGGCTCTCTCAGCAAAGGGCACCAGAGATCCAGCAAACACACATGGATTCCATATAATCTTTCCCCCCATGATCCCAAGGGCCAAGAAGAGGTCTTTGAAAAAGTGACTTTGACAAAGATATTATTAGTTACACAAGAGATTCTTTGCATATAAAATAATTTTGAGTTTATCTGATTCTCTAAATGATCTACCTACTCCCTTGTCCACTCCTCTCTTCAGTAAGGAGATTTGCATGAAAGATAAGATCTGTTACAGAAAAGAGAGAGAAAAAGAAAAAGGAAAAAAAGATGTTCTCTTTGTACACCTTGTGAGAAAATGTGCAATTCTGAGGCATTTGTTTTAGTTAATTATAAAATAATAAATTTGGGTTTCTACTATGTGTTTCAGGTTGAGTAACCCTTTTATAATGTATTTCATGATTCTATATCCCCTTTTCTCTCTCTTTTCACTCCCTTTACTTCCTCCTCCCACATCCCTAATTCTGGGAATTACTCTGGATGCAAAGAGGAAACCCATAATCTTTATTTAGTTCTTATTTTAAAAGGTAAATTGGCTTTATTCTTATTTCTATGGACTGTAGGAGAAGAACGATTTGCATATATGAGTTCTTTGGTTTCTTCCAATTATATCCTCAGTTATGCCTGCAGTGATTTCCTTGTACACCTGGGCAATATTTGTACGGTGTTATAAAAGCCCACTAGTTCTCAAACTGTGCTACACATTAGAATAACCGGGAAAGCTCTTAAAAGTACAGACATATAGGACTTATTCCATTTCAATTAAATCAGAACGTGGGGCAAGAGTGAAGGAGCAGACAAAGACATTAAGAGTATTTTAGATTCCGGAAGATGGCAGAACTGTGAGAAGAAGTAGAACACCCCTGCTCCCAGCCACTGACTCGATTTACTCCTAAAATACTGCATAACCAAGTTGAAAAATCCAGAGAAATATACCTTAGTGGACATATTTAGGGTAGGGAGCACTGAAGAAACAGCATAGAGTCTGGTAAGAGAGGGGAGGCGTAGAAAGGGGGAGTCCCCCCGAAGCCCATGCTGGGCTCTGAGCCCCTGAGGCTTAGAGGCTACTAAACTCCCTCCCCTTGGGAGTGCGGACTGGCATCCAGAAGCAGGGATTTCAAACCCGGAACAGAGGAGAAGGAAAGGAGTGCCTGCATGGAGGGCAGAGGGACTCAGGGGAACAGTGTGCCTGAGAGGAGGGGACAGCACCTTCCTAGTGAAACAAAGCTTCTAATGATGGCCTCGACCAGTGTCTTATGCTCAGGGTGCTGACCATAGGAAAGGCAATCCCAAAGTGTGTGGCACCCAAGTAGAAAAAGAACAGAGGTCTGCATTGAGCAGCCATATACAGGAACCCTCTGCCTTCCTGTAAGGCATTGTGTTGAGCCCTAGAAAGCATTTAATCTCTGTGGCCTGGTGAAGGAAAAGAGAGCCCTCCCACTGCCAGTGATGGACTAGAGATACAGGTGGGAGGGAGATTTTCTTCAGCTACCTGAACTCTCCTTGGGGAGATAATGGGATTTTTGACCAGCCCTAGGGGTGCAGTGGTGGTGCACATGGAGTGGCTCCAGCTTTACTGAGATCAGCGGTGCAGGGGAGCTGTGCAGAGCTGACATTGTGTCCCCTCCTGCTGGGTGCCTTGGCGAGGGGGGAGG
The DNA here is from genome assembly GCF_964146895.1 of Miniopterus schreibersii. Taxonomy (NCBI): domain Eukaryota; kingdom Metazoa; phylum Chordata; class Mammalia; order Chiroptera; family Miniopteridae; genus Miniopterus; species Miniopterus schreibersii. Next base: position 110,533,569 of record NC_138101.1, on the reverse strand, counting down.
CGGGACCTTGTAGGGCAGATTCTCTGTGTGTGTGCTGCTTTGTGCCTTTTTGAGTTTTTGATTACTCAACTGGCTTCGACCTTCCTGAGTTGCATTGGGCAGACAGACCAGAAGAAGCTGAGATTTGTGTTTGCATAGTAGAGTGTTTAAAAATACATGCCCCTTGTGAACAGCCAATCAGATCTGGAAAAGGAGGGGCAGGGCACACCTACCTCTACTGCAGGCTAGGAGCACCACCCCCAACAAGAAAGGGACTGGTTCAGTTAACTGAAGCCCAGATAGCCACTGCAGGGCACAGTGCTGAGGGGGAAGGGAGAACAGCTCACAGGAGGACATTACAAGAATAAGACTCTAAGGGACTATTGTTTGGAAACTGAAAGAAAAGCTTAAAACTTGTGCTGGAAGCTGGGAAAGCAAAGTACTCACTGGAATGTTTTTTAATTGAACCCACTGAGCCCAGACTGCTGAAACTGCCCATACAAAAAAAGCAACAGACTGAAGTCAATCTGAAACTGCAGCAGACCAGTGCATGGAGAACTAGAATTGGAGGATAGGGTAGGGACTGAGGAACTGGCTGTGGAGCAGAGACTAACTCCCTCACAGTGAGTGCTTGACAGTAAAACCTGTAAGTAGGGAGAGTGATATCCCGGGCTACACTAGCCATCCTGCACCCTAAAGACTCTACAGAAGACTCTGGAGTTGGACCATGCAACCACAAGATTGCAAAATAGCTGACAAGTGGAGGTGGTCCACAGACAGCCTCAGATCAACCAACTACCTAAGGACACCACAGCCAAACCTAGACAGCTCCTCACATTGGTTGATACACAAGTACCACCCAGGAGAATTGAAATCAGTATATAAAACAGTGAGCCTCAGACAACATAAGCTGCCCAGATGAAACTCATCTGATTGACTTTCTTTACCCCTCCTTAGGAAGAAGAGAAAGGAAAAAAAAAATTCTTTTTAAATTTTATAATTTTTTTTATAATTTAAAAAATTTTTAATTTAAAAAAAAAATTAGTTTTCCTTAGCTTGTTTTTTTGTTTTATTTGCTTTGTTTTTTCTTTCTTTCCACTGTCAAGATTGTCTTGATATTCTCTGCTTAATTGCTGGGGCTTTATCTATATAACCAATAAGCTTACTACTTTTCTCTATAGTTTCCCCCATATCTCTTATTGGATTCCCTCCCTGCCCTGGCTTTATCTCTCTATCTCTCCTACCGATCCCTTGGCATAACTTTTTTTTCTTTTCTTTAATTCCTTTCTTTTATTTTTCTCCCTTCTATCTTTCAATCTTTTTGTTTGTTAGTTTCTGTTTTTCTCTTTATTGTATTTTTATTTTTTCATTTTCAACTATTATCCAATTCCTATTTCTCCCTTAAATTTTTGCTAGCTCCTCTTTTAGAATCTTTTCTCTGCCCCTTTTATCTCCCAGTAACTTCTCTATTCTTTACATTTTATTTTAGTTTATTATTTTTAAAAAATTTTTGTCACTATTGAAAATAATATACTTTTCTCTCTTTAGCTTTACTTTTATTTCTCTCTTTTTTTCTCTTACTTTTTTTTTCCTCTTTTTTTGCTTTAGCATTTGTGTTCTCCATTCTCCCAGTTCTATTTTCACTTGGGTTGTTTTCATTGTGACTGTCAAGATATTTTGTAAGATACCCCTTGTTTCTTGAAAGTTTAGTTGTGTATTGTCCAGCCTTATCAGCACCTGTACAATAGCTCACATGATGTGGTTGGGGCTGAGACACACAGTTAGCCAACCTGAGAGGAAAGTCCACCCAAGGACTGGTGAGCAGCAATCTAGAGCCAGTCACAACAGGAGAGTCCAAAGAACCAACAAAAGGGATAACCACAAAAGGGACATGCCTAGAGAAAAGAGCTCAGAAGTTTAAGGAAAACATACATCTGAGCTCCACTGGACTCACACTAAAAAACCCCACCCCATTAGACTGGGAGACAGCAAATATATCTAATACATAGACATAAACATTAAGAGCCACCAAAATGAAGAGACAAAGAAACAACCCTCCCAAACTAAAGAAAAATCACCAGAAAAATATTCTGATGAGATGGAATTAAGCAAGTTATCAGAAATAGAGTTCAGAATAATGGTTATAAAGAGGTTCAAGGAAATTAATAGGAACAACAAGACACTTCATGGAAAGGTTGAGGAACTTAGTGAAACATGAAGAGAGATAAATATCATAAACAAGAATCAGAAATAAAGAATACTGTATCTGATATCAAGAATACTCTGGAAGGAATTAAAAGTAGGTTAAATGAAGTAAAGAATAGAATAAGTGACTTAGAAGATAAGGTAGAAAAAAACACTCAATCAGAACAGCAAAAAGAAAAAACACTTAAAAAGCATGAAGACAGTATAAGGGAGATTTTGGAACAAATGAAGTGAAGCAACATTCACATCATAGGAGCGCAAGAGGTGGAGGAAAGAGAGCAAGGGGTAGATAACTTGGAGGATGAAATAATGACAGAAAACTTCCTTATGCTGGTGAGGCAGAAAGCCACACAAGTTCAGGAAGCACAGAAGATTCCAAACAAGAGGAACCCAAAGAGACCTAATCCAAGACCCATCATAATTAACATGGAAAATGTCAGGAACAAAGAGAATATTAAGGGTTGTAAGAGAGAGACAAGCAGTGACTTATAAGAGAACACCCATAAGGCTGACATCAGATATCTCAACAGAAATGCTTCAGGCCAGAAGGGAGTGGCATAAAGTTTTCAAAGTAAGGAAAAGCAAGAACGTGCAACCAAGATTACTTTATCCAACAAGGCTATCATTTAAAATGGAAGGTGAAATAAAAAGCTCCCCAGGCAAAAAGAAGCTAAAGGAGTTCTGTACCACCAAACCAGCATTGCAAGAAATGCTTAAAGGATTGCTCTAAGAAAAAAAAAGAATAGTGAGAGAAATGTAAATCAGCATAAAGGGGAAAAAATTGCATTTAGTAAGTATATCTCAATAGTAACATTAAATGTAAACAGAATAAATGGTCCAATCAAAAGACATAATGTAGCTGAATGAATAAGAAAACAGGACCCAAATTTATGCTGTCTACAAGAGACCCACCTGAGAGCAAAATATTCACACAGGTTAAAATTGAAGGGATGGAATAAAATATTTCATGCAAATAAAAATGATAAAAAAGCTGGAGTAACAATACTTATTTCTGACAAAATAGACTTCAAAATACAGACCATAACAAGAGACAAAGATGGTCACTACATAATACTAAAGGCATCAATCCTACAGGAGGATATAACCCTAATAAATACATATGCACTCAATATAGGAGCCCTTAAATTTATACAAAATTTTTTTGGTGGATGTTAAGGGAAAGATTGACAGCATTACGATCACAGTTGGGGACTTTAACACCCTACTGTCAGCACTGGACACATCATGAAGACAAGTCAACAGGGGAACACAGACCTTAAATGACACACTAGATCTAATGGGTTTAATAGACATTTACAGAACATTTCATCCCAAAGCAGCAGAATACACATTCTTCTCAAGTGCACATGGAACATTCTCAAAAATAGACCACATGTTAGGGCCCAAGACAAGTCTCTACAAATTCAAAAAGATTGAAATCATATCAAGCATCTTCACGGATCATAATTCAATGAAACGAGAAATCAACCACTATAAAAAAATTCAAACACAAGGACTCTAAATATCATTTTATTAAACAATGAATGGGTTACCAATGAGATCTAGGAAGAAATCAAACACTTCTTGGAAAAAAAAGAAAATGAACACACAACAACCCAAAATCTATGCGACACGGCGAAAGCAGTTCTGAGAGAAACATTCATAGCATTACTGACTTATCTCAAGAAACAAGAAAAAACTCTACTAAACCAACTAACAACAACTAAAAGAATTAGAATGAGAATGGCAAAAAGGCCCCAAGGAAGTAGAAGGAAGGAAATAATAAAGATCAGAGCAGAAATTAATGACATAGAGACTAAAAACAAAAACAAAAAACATACAAAAAAATCAAGGAAACCAAGAGCTGATTTTTTGAAAAGATAAATAAGATTGATGCACCTTTAACCAAACTCACCAAAAAACAGAGAGAGGACCCAAATAAATAAAATCAGAAATGAAAGAGGAGATATAACAACCGACCCAACAGAAATACAAAGGATCATAAAAAAATATTATAAGCAACTACATGCCAACAAACTGGACAACATGAGTGAAATCGACAAATTCCTAGAATCATAGAATCTTCCAAAACTGAATCAAGAAAAGGCAGAAACCTGAATAGGCTGATAACAACCAATGAAATTGAAGGAGTAATCAAAAAAATTTCAGCAAACAAAAGTCCTGGACCAGATGGATTTACAGGCAAGTTTCACTAAACATTCAAAGAATTAACACCTATTCTATTCAAACTATTCCAGAAAATTCAAGAGGATGAAAAACACCCATACTCTTTTTATGAAGTCAGCATCATCCTAATCCCAAAACCAGAAAAGGACACTACAAAGAAAGAAAATTACAGGCCAATATCCCTGAGAAACATAGATGCTAAAATTCTCAACAAAATATTAGCAAACTAGATCCAGTAATACATTAAAAAGGTCATACACCATGACCAAGTGGGATTTATTCAAAGGATGAAAGGCTGGTATAATATCCACAAATCGATAAATGTGATACATCACATAAACAAAATGAAGAACAAAATCATATGATCATATCAATAGATGCAGAAAAAGCATTCGACCAAACACAGCACCCATTTCTGATAAAAACTCTCAGCAAAGTGGGAATAGAGGGATCATACCTCAACATAATAAAGGCCATATATGACAAACCTACTATCAACATCATACTCAATGGGCAAAAATTAAAACTGTTTCCCTTAAAAACAGGAAAAAGACAGGGATGTCCACAATCACTACGTTTATTCAGTATAGTACTGGAAGTCCTCGCCACAGCCATCAGACAGGAAGAAAACATAAAAGGTATACAAATTGCAAAGGAAGAAGTAAAGCTGTCATTATTTGCAGATGACATGATATTGTACATAGAAAACCCTAAAGACTCCATCAAAGTACTAGTAGATTTGATAGATGAATTCGACAAGGTAGCTGGATACAAAATCAACATTCAAAAATTGATGGCACTGTTATACACCAACAATGAACTCTCAGAAAGAGAAACTAGAAAACAATAACATTTATCATTGCAACTAAAAAATAAGGTACTTAGGAATTAACTTAACCAAGGATGTAAAAGACCTGTACTTGGAAAACTACTGAAAAAAGAAATAGAGGAAGATATAAACAAGTGGAAAAATATACCATGCTCATGAATTGGAAGAATTAATATCATTAAAATGTCAACACTACACAAAGGAATTTATAGATTCAATGCAATTCCTATTAAAATACCAATATCATGTTTCACAGATCTAGAACAAACATTTTGAAAATTTATATGGAACAAAAAAAAGACCCTAAATAGCTGCAGCCATCTTGAAAAAAAAGAACAGAGTGGGAGGGATCACTTTACTGGATATCAAACTGTACTACAAAGCCACTGTAATCAAAACAGCCTGATATAACACCAGACATATAGATCAATGGAAAAGAACAGATACCCCAGAAATAGACCCAAGCCATTATGATCAGTTAATATTTGACAAAGGTGGCAAGAGCATACAATGGAGTAACAACAGACTCTTCAATAAATGGTGCTGGAAAAATTGGACAGTTACATGCAAAAAAATGAAACTAGACCACCAAATTTCACCATACACAAAAATAAACTCAAAATGAAAAAAAGACTTAAATGTAAGTCATGATACTATAAAAATCCTGAAAGAAAATATAGGCAGTAAAGTCACAGTGATCTCATGCAGTGGAATTTTCACTGATACATCTCCTAGGGCAAGAGAAATGAAATAATAAACATATGGGACTACATCAACCTAAAAAGCTTCTGCACAGCAAGAGAAAACAGCCTCAAAATACAAAGGAACCCCACGGTCTGGGAAAACATATTTGCCAAGGATGTATCTGATAAGGGGCTAATTTTCAAAGTGTACAAAGAACTCATAGTACTCAGCAAGAGGAAGACAAACAGTCCAATTTAAAAATAGACACTTCTCCAAAGAGGCCAGACTGGTGGCCAAGAGATATATGAGAAAATGCTCAATGTCGCTAATTATTAGAGAGATACAAATTAAAACCACAATGATGTATCACTGCACACTTGTAAGATTGGTTACCATCAACGAATCAACAAATGATATGTGCTGGTGAGGATGTGGAGAATGGGGAAGTGTGGGTGGGAGTGCAGACTGGTTCAGCCACTATGAAAAACAGTATGGAGGTTCCTCAGACAATTGAAAATGGATCTGCCTTTTTACCCAGTGATCCTACTTCTAGGAATATATCCTAAGAATCCTGAAACACTAATCAGAAAGAATATATGCAACCCTATGTACATAGCAGCACAATTTACAATAACTAAGATCTGGAAACAGCCCAAGTGCCCATCAGTAGATGAGTGGATAAGAAAGCTGTGGGACATTTACACCATGGAATACTATGCAACTGTAAAGAATAAGGATCTTGTACCATTTGGGACAGTATGGAAGGACGTGGAGAAAATTATGCTAAGCGAAATAAGCCAGGCAGTGAAAGACAAACATCCGACAGAGAAAGACAAACATCACATGACCTTACTTATATGTGGAATCTAAAGAACTTAATAAACTGATGAACAGAAATGATTCAATGACATGAAGCATGGATCAGACTGATGAATCTCAGAGAGATGGAGGGGGTCAGGTGAGTGGAGGGGGAGAGATTAACCAAAGAACTTATATACATATATGCACAAACCAAGGACGACAATGGTGGGGAGAGGCACTGGGGAGGGGGATGGGACCATGTAGAATGGGTCATTGGGGACAAAAATGGACATCTGTAATGTTTTTAACAAAAGAAAAAGAAAAAGAAAAAAAAGAGTGTTTTAAAATTCCCAAGAGATTCTAATATGCAATCAATACTGAGAACCAGAGGTCAAGGTAGCAGTGCTTTTCAAACTTGCTCATTATAAAAATTACTTGTGGTCTCTTTTAACTGCACAACTTGCCTGGCCTCTTCCCTAGAAATTTGAGTTCAGCAAGTCTAGGTTTGGGGATATAATTTTTTATTTTTAATAAATGGGCAGAAGAAACTGGAAGTAGAGATTGTTTGTGTAGTATGGATAAGAGAGCTTTATGAAAATTGGTAGAAACTTCCACAGTTTTTGTTTGTTTGTTTGTCTTTTAGTGTGTTTGGTTTAATCCTCACCAGAAGATATGTTTTTTTATTGATTTGAGAGAGAAAGGGGAAGAGAGAGAGATAAAGAGAGAGAGATGTGAGAGAGAAACATTGATCGATTGGTTGCCTCCTGTACCTGCCCTGACCTGGGGTCAATCCTGCAGTCTAGGCATGTGCCCTGACTGGGAATCGAACCCACAAAACATTTTGGTATACAGAAAAATGCTCCAACCAACTGAACCACCTAGCCAGGGCTGCGGTATTTTTTTTTAATCTTCTGTTTTGTAGAGTAACTAAATAATTAAATAAGGAAAGAGAATTATAATAAGTATAGCAGTAAATTATATATTTGAATTCTCTTTTTACATTCCAAGAGAAATATAAGTGAAGGATTATAGTTACTTTAAAATTTCTTCTGGAGGCAGACTGCGTCATTCTGAGAAAGGCATCTCTGCAAAACTGGATTACGTGGGTTTCTAAATTCAGTTGGGGTTATATGGAAAAAGAAGGCAGAGTTATCTTAAGATGAAGGATATAATAAGGAAGTTAGGAGCTCGAGGAATGCTAGGAAAGTTTGAAGGAGCTCCTGAGGTGAATGTGGGGAGATTCTCATCAGGGATGCTGAATAGAGTTGCTTGGTTGTGTTGTGTGAGATAATAGCTGAGGTGAGATGTCATCAGTTTCTTTTTTTATTTTGAATAGGTTTAAGCTTTATTGTTGAAAGTATTACAGATATCCCCCTTTTTCCCCTACCATTGGCCCCCTCCACCCTGATCCTGCCTCTACCCCAGGTCTTCACCACACTATCGTTTGTCCACGGGCTCTGCATATATGTATATAAGTTCTTTGATTAATCTCTTCCCACCCTCTCCCCTTCCCTCTGAGATATATCTGTCTGTTTCATGTTTCAATGTCTCTGGATCTGTTTTTTTCATCAGTTTATTTTGTTTGTTAGATTCCACATATAATTAAGATCATGTGATACTTGTCTTTCTCTGACTGGCTTATTTCACTTAGCATAATCCTCTCCAGTTACAACCAAGCTTTCCCAAAGGGTAAGATGTCCCTTTTTTTTTTTATAGCTGCATAGTATTCCAAGGTGTAAATGTACCACTTTTTAATCCACTCATCTACTGATGGGCACTTAGGTTGTTTCCAGCTCTTAGCTATTGTAAATTGTGCTGCTATGAACATAGGGGTGCTTAAGTTCTTTGTAATTGGTGTTTTGTGTTTCTTAGGATATATTACTAGAAGTGGGAACATTGGGTCAAATGGCAGGTGAATTTTTAATTTTTTGAGAAAACTCCATGCTGTTTTCCATGGTGGCTACATCAATCTGCATTCCCCCCAGCAGTGTACTAAGGTTTCCTTTTCTCCACATTATCACCAGCATCTGTCACTTGTTGATTTGTTGATGGTAGCCATTCTGACAAGTGTGAGGTGATATCTCTTTGTTTTAATTTGCATCTCTGTGATGATTAGTGAGGTTGAGCATTTTTTCATGTCTCTTGGCCATCTGTATATCCTCTTTGGAGAAGTGTCTATTTAGGTCCTTTGTCCATTTTTAATTGGATTGTTTGCCTTCTTTTTGTTAAGTTGTATGGGTTCCTTATATATTTTGGATATTAACCCTTTATTAGATATATCCTTGGCAAATATGTTCTCCCATACAGTGGGCTCCCTTTTCATTTTGTTGATGGTTTCTTTTGCTGTGCAGAAGCTTTTTATTTTTATTTTAATCAATGAATTCATAAATGTTTCAGGATACAAAATTAAGTCCCAGAACTCAATGGCATTTTTATACACCAATAATGAACTCTCAGAAAAAGGAACTAAAAAAAATCCCATTTACCATTGCAACAAAAATATTAAGATACTTAGGAATAAACTTAACCAAGGAAATAAAAGACCTGTACTCAGAAAACTTCAGGATATTGAAAAAAGAGATAGAGGGAGATATAAACAAGTGGAGGAATATACTGTGCTCATGGATTGGTAGAATCAACATCATTAGAATGTCCTTACTACTCAAAGCAATCTATAGAGTCAACACAATTCTTATTAAAATACCAACATCATATTTCACAGTTTTATAACAAATATTTCAAAAATTTATATGGAACCAAAAAAGAATCAGAATAGCTGCAGCAATCTTGAGAAAGAAGAACAAAGTTAGAAGGATCACAATACCAGACATCAACTTATACTACAAAGCCACTGTAATCAAAACAGCCTGGTTACTGGCACAAAAGCAGACATATTGATCAATGGAAGAGAACACAAAACCCAGAAATTCTCCCAAGCCTTTACCCTCAATTAACATTTGACAAAAGAGGCAAGAGTATACAATGGAGTAAAGGGAGTCACTTCAATAAATGGTGTTGGGGAAATTGGACAGGTACATACAAAAAAATGAAACTAGACCACCAACTTACTCCATACACAAGAATAAACTCAAAATGGATAAAACACTTAAGTGTAAATTGTGAAACCATAAAAATGTAGAAGAAAATGTAGGCGGCAAAATCTCAGTCATCTCTCGAAGCAATTTGTTTGCAGATACATCTCTTAGGGCAAAAAAAAAAAAAAAAAAAAAACAAAGGAGAAAATAAACAAATGGGACTATATTACAGTTTCTTGTAGCCCTATATGAATGGTTTTGTGATTTTTTCCATGATTAGTTAGCCATACAAATGTAAGAGTGGAGGAAAGAAAAATGTAGATTGACCAATGGATGAATTTTTTTCAAGAAGGTAATGTTGCCCGGCCAGGCATCGCTCAGCAGTTGAGCATCGACCTAGGATTCAGGCTATTGGGGTCCGATTCCCGGTCAGGGCACATGCCTGGGTTGTGGGCTCAATCAATGTCTCTCTCATCATTGATGTTTTTATCTCTCTCCCTCTCCTTTCCTCTCTCTGAAATCAATAAAGATATATATATATTTTTTTAAAAAAGGTAATGTTATAGAACACTGAGGCAAGATATCTAAGTGTGCTGGAAAGAGGATGATGATTATTTTGGAATGGTAGTTGCTGTAGTATTGCCAAAGTAATACCACTTAACAAATAGCCACAATCCTCAACTACACATGTCAGCTTCATTTCTCACACATCTGGAAGATTGGTAGGTGATTATTCTGGTCTTGTCTGAACTCCTTCATATGTCTTGGATTTGCTGGCTGCCAGGTGATCCTGGATGTCCTCAGTTGGAATGACAGAATCAAAGTATAAGGGCAAAACCAAGTTATATGGTAGAGTGTGGATACAGGGCAGAGAAGAAGAGGGACCAGTTTTCTGTTCTTCCACAGCAGTTGTCTATGGATTATTAGAACCTTTAAAATCATATGGGAATAAATATTATGTTACATATAGAACAAAATATGTGAAAAAGTCGCTCATATATTTTTCCTTAAGATGCTAGATATTATTGTTAGCACTATGTAACAACAACTCACTCACCGTAAATGACTCCAAGCATCTAGCCAAGACATACTAATTTTTTTTTTTTTTTGTGACCCATGTCCATATAGATATCTTTTGCTGATCTTTAATTTTGCTTGAAAATTAATAATTTTTAAGATATAAAATATGAAGGTTAAAATTAAAATCTGCCTCTATAAAATTATTCCTGGTATTAAGTTTCCTTCAGGACATTCACTTTTTAAAAATGCTGTTAACATATGCAAAAGAATTTTGCATTTTGTCTCACTATAAAAATGCCTGGAGTGAACTTTTTCTCAACTCTACCTAAATTGTTAATTAGTTCAAGGCACACCAGAGATGAAATCTTGGAATATTCTCTATTAGCAAAATGTTTATTAAAATAGTATTCATTAGTCTTGCTTAGATTTATTGGCAGAGAGGAGAAGGTTAGAGTAATTTTAATATGTTGTAAAGACTAGTGTGGAAGCATTTGGTGATAGTTGAAGCAGTTGGCTACCTAACAAAAAAGACCAATACCCCTTTTATCAGAGTTTCTAAAATATGTCATCTCATCCTGGCATGTTCTTTTTCATTTTCATATGCACATTTAATTTTTCTACTACTAACACTTTTCCAGGGACCTTATTAAATGCTCTTATTACATCTTACCTTTTTTCTGTTATAAAAATTATTTATAATTTTTGGTGTGGGGAGTTGATGAGATATCATCCCCTGCTGCTTTGTGAGATGCATGTTGACAGGACTCTGAGAGCTTTAATTTCTGTTGGTATCTCAGCAGCTGGAACAGAGTGAGTGCTCAATAGCTCTGTTGCATGAACAGGTGAATGAGGCAATCTTTGAAAGACAAAATGGGTAACTGCCTGCCTTGAGTTATTTGAAGTATTCCAGGGCATACTTCGCTGCCTCTAATACTTCTCTGGTTAGATCCCACAAAGATCTCTTCCACATTAAACTCTGGGACTATTTGAATGGAGGCTAATCGCTTACATATTCCTGAAAGAAATGCAAAACTTTTCAGCAAGCCCAGCTTATTTTCCTTTTCTTCATCTCCTTTTGCTTCATGGAAATGGAAACTGGAAATCCCATTGAATTCTTGCTCCGCACACTTGTCTCTGAGGGTAGATCTCAACACACCTCCCCCCTGCTCAGTTTCAGTTCTGGAGAGCCTGTCAGAATAGAGCAGTAGTCATTTACATCTCTAAATTCTGTAACCTGGGAGCTGCCATTTCATAAGACCCTGGCCTCAAGACCTAGGTGCCTGCCTCTCTGAGGCCCAGCCTCAGGCTGAACACACAGCTCTGCTTCCCTGAGCCCTGGGCATATCCATGTGAACAACACAGCTTGTAATTGGTATTAAAACCCAAAGTTCCAGGGTTTTACTTTTTTTATTTTTACCCTTTCTTTGCAAAGGAAATAAAAACATTTTATCCATGTACTTCATTTAAAAATATAGTTTACATATTTAAAGGAAGAAAAAAGTATCACCTCTTCACATAGCCTCTTAGCTTGTAGAGAGGACTTTTTAATGTCCATGCTTTTAAAGATTTGGGGAAACACACAGCAAATCTGACAGTTTTTTCAGTCTTCAGATATTTCTTTACTAATCTGCCTCCATCACTGACTTAAGTCTTTGTGAGCCATGAGTAAGCATTCCCTAAAGCCTCAGGAGAGTCTTCAGCTATATCTGCATTCATGCTACTGTTGATATTCTTCCTTTTAAGGCTGAAACCAACCACTGACAGGTTTGCAACATTAAGTCTTGAGTAACTTTCCAGATATTAAAGCCTGAAAATTTGTAGAAATAAACAAGGGATCCTAGCTTTTGAGGCAAATACTCTATCTTGAAGCCAAACTGGAATCTATTTGGGTGTTTCCCAGGGCATTCATTACAGATTTGGAGAAGGCCAAACACTTTAACCTGCATGATTTATTTTCTGACATTTGTAAAAAGTGAACATTCAAACAGGTGAGTTTGTTAAGGAGACTTCCCTGAGATATAACCAAGCAAAGGGGATGAGATGGAAGGTTTGTACTCCTATTTCTCAACTTTTTTTCAATCAGATATCACTGCTTCCCATGATTAAAGACCCAGAGAGAAATTTCATCTTCTTCTTGCATGGTTAGAGCAGGAAGTCTAGAGGTAGGTGGGGTGAAAAAGAAACAGCTTTAAATTATTATCATTATTATTAGTTTCTGGCCACCTGTTTCCCCCCAAATAAAAATTGGGGGGGGGGAGCTGTGGAAGATTGGTTATTATTTAGTTAAATCTGTCTCTTATTGTCATGTCTGAAAGAGACATGCTTGGACTCTGGATATCACCAGAAAGCATTAAGGAATTAAGATTGACTCAAGCCCGGCCAGCATGGCTCAGTGGTTGAGCATCGACCTATGATCCAGGCGATTGTGGTTTGGTTCCTGGTCTGGGCACATGCCCGAGTTGCAGGCTCAGTCTCCAGTTGGAGGCATTGATGTTTTGATCTCTTCCTTTCCCTTCCTCTCTCTGAAATCAATAAAGATATATTTAAAAAAAAAATTGACTCTCAAAACTAATCAAATCCAATCAAAGACCACTTGCAAGAAATGGCCTGGTGCCTTGCTTGGTCAGTGGTTCATGGCAATCTTTCCAGGTCAGGAATGAAGGTTACTTTCCTGAGAGATGGCAAAGAAAGAATCTTAAGACATTTCAGGAACCTCAAGAACTTGAGGAATCCACCTAAACCTATAGATACTGCAGGCAAAGCCAGATGGCAACTGTGTGGCTTGGCTTTTGTGCCATGAGGAGCTGGCTAAAGCTCAATCTGAAGATTCCTTGTGAATAAAAAATTCCAGCAAAGCAGATTTGAAGTAGCCTATATGATCGATTGCTGTTCTTATTGTGTTTATGCAAAGAATCAGGCCAAATTGAAACTAGACTTAATGCAGTAAATAAATTGGTCTTAATTTGGCTCTTTAATAAAAGTGAGGGTGATTTTAGGAGGGAAATTGTATTTCAAAAAACTTCATATATACAGCTGTGGATATTAAACTCTAGTTCTGTTCACTATCTTCAAAGTTTTGTTTTTCACCCATGTGCTAAACTAAACTAGATCCTGAATTTTTCTAGTTCTCTTAAATATTTGACTACACCCCTCCAAATTGATGTTTCCTTTTTCTCTCATCCTTTGATTTGAAATAATTAAGAACTGAAACTTTTTCCTTTTATCAGACCATTTGTCATACTTCTTGTCATTCTAGCTTTTGCCCCAACAATACTGAAATTTGTAGAACAGTTTGTCTCCACCAGGTTTCAAGCCCTACTCACACTCAGGGAATACCTTCTCTAGACACTGTCACAACCTCCTTTTGTGCCCAGGCCTCATTGTCCTTTTGACAGAGAGCAAGGATCTCTTGGCTCTAAAGGAAACCATTGTCCCCTTTCAGCACGAAATAGCTACAGAAAAGACCCTGTGCCCTTTTCTCTGAAAAAATTCAGAGCCAAAATCTTGAGGGGAAAATGTTATATAGGTAGTTAGGCATACATGAGATGAGCAAGGACAATGGACCAGGTACAGAACCTCACCAGGGCAAAAAAAGCCCCGATGCCTAGCAAGGGGCAAAACTGCGGAAATAAAAACCTTGTCCCCAGGGTAATCTATTCTCCCCTAGTATATTACTGTCCATGCAGTTTTGAGCCCCTGAACATTCCTTGCTAAAGATAACATCTAGGTCTCAGTTGTATTTCAGCTACACATCCAGATAAGCAGCAAAACCATACAAGTTGCACCCTGACTTAGGACCAGCTACATTGACTAATGACCCCTGCTCTGGCACCAATCAGTGGAGATCACATCCTTGAAAGAGCACACCTGGAAAGCTGATGAATATTCTATTGAGACACTTCCCTGAGACCTCCCCTAAGATTTCCACCTGCAAGAAAGAGATAAATACACTTAGGACAAAGGACCCAACGCACCCTCTCCCCACCAGGGGAGCACACCAGCTCCATCCCCATTACTTTCTCCCTTTCAAGGGGGCCCCACAAGACTTGCAGCCAGGGGAGCAATGGGCAGCAGCAGCTCATCCCAATCTTACCCCCTGAACCTGTCTCCAAAGCTCCATTCTCTCTCTCTCACTTCTCAGTGAGCCAAAGCAGCCCAATCTAGGCTCTCCTGTTACGTCTTCTATGCACCTTCCTTGTTGTGGACAATAAATTCTTGCATTCTTTTCTACACTTTTGCTCTTGATTAAAGTCTTTCCCTCAAGAAGACAACTGAGGTCTCCCTGGTAACATTATGATAATGTCAACAGCAGCTTATAAAATAGATTGTCTGTTAGGTGCTTTGGTTGAGATGACCTCAATATCCAGAACTCCCTGTGGATTATTATAATCTAATGCATTAGTAATAATCAGCTAGTAATATATTCACTATTATACTGACTAATAATTTCTGGGCCCCATGGGGAATATGTAAGTGAATAAAATACAGTCTCTGCCTTCAAGAAACTTCTAATTTAGAAAAGAGAAAATACACATATAAAAAGCTAACTATACCAAGACCATTATGAGTGGTCCAGACAGTCAGTATGACTTAAGGGCAACACATGGATAATTGCAGTTCTGGTGACTTTTTATTTTCCTTGTAATCACCAGCAGACTGTGGCCTGAAGCTTCCATAAAAGTGTCAATCATAAATATCAGATTCTTGCTTATAGCAAAGCTGTGGAGTTCTGCACTAGCGAAATATTTTAAAGTTCCTGCCCAGACACCATGGCTCAGTGGTTGAGCATAGACCCATGAGCCAGGAAATTGCAGTTTGATTCCCGGTCAGGGCACATGCCTGGGTAGTGGGCTCGATCCCCAGTAGGGCGCCTGCAAGAGGCAGCTGATCAATGACTCTCATAATTGATGGTTCTATCTCTCCCTCTCCCTCCCTCTTCATGAATTAATAAAAACATATTTTTTTAAAAGTATTTTAAAGTTTCAAATGAAATCCCTTGAGGTACCATGTGAAAAGGACCCATATTTGCTAAAGCTACTTGGAGTGAAATGTAATGTCTGGCAAAGGATCCCCTTTGGGTCAACTGTGGGCAGAGCCCTTCCTTTCCCTCACCTCTTTTATTCTCATTCCCTTTTTGTCTCACCTCTCCCTCATTTCTCCTGACCCTTTTGCTCATTTTAGTAGATTTACTAGTCTAATTGGCATTCTCTGTAACAGAGAATCATTAAAGGCTGAAAGAGAAAGGAGGGATATTGTGAATGAAGGCAGGACCCTGTTACAAAAGCAATTTGCCCCTAAGTGAAATTTTATATCTAACAAATATACTGCCTTATTTCAAATTCACTGCAATTAAAACTCAGCTACATTATCTAACTGTACTAAGTTAAGTATACTAACTTCTGGGATATAGTTTTGAGTATTAACATTATAATTGCAAAATCATAAAATCATTTAATTTACACTGGGTCTGTAGAGCATTAATATCTAGTAGATAAGTTCTATTATGGTGGGAATTTAACTTAGTTCTCTTACCAAGGAGCAAAAAACATTTCCATTAACCCTTGGTAAATGAAATATGTAGGGTCTCAAGGAGTCAAATTTTATTTTTCTTCTAC
Source organism: Miniopterus schreibersii (assembly GCF_964146895.1). NCBI lineage: Eukaryota > Metazoa > Chordata > Mammalia > Chiroptera > Miniopteridae > Miniopterus > Miniopterus schreibersii. The sequence goes on along the minus strand of NC_138101.1, from coordinate 110,517,214 downwards.
ATGCTCAATTAATTCATACAAAGGAATGATTGATTAAGATAATTGATTGGGCATTACTTATGCATAAGTAGAAGGGGCTGAAAGGAATACATAGCAAAAGAACAAGGCTGTATGATTATGGGCAGTGAATGAGTTCATTTTGATTTTAGAACCTTGAAAACAGTATGGTGGGCTGGGAGAAGGAACATGATGGATAGGTATATACCTGCAGGAAGGGTAGGACATATTTGAGGTAGACTTTTAATAAGTAATTATGAAAGTTAGAGTTAAATTTTAGAACTTTGAACTCTAGTTATGAAACTGGACTGCCTGTCACTACTTGAGCCAATTAAGCAGAGACAAGGTTGAATCATATATGAGAGCTTATTCCAATAATTCTGGCAGTATGGGGAGAGCAGTCACCCTGAAAATTCTGCTCTCTCACCTCCTACCAGCTGGCTAATTATATAGGGGTAAAGAAGAAAGGCTGCATGCAAGAGGGAAATGGCTTTAGGGTCCATGGTATGTGTGTCTCCTTCAAAGATCTTGAAGTCCAGTAACACAGTAGTTAATTTTCAATGTCATTAAAACCTAGCTCTACCAGTTCCTGGGGCTGGAGAGTGGTCAGCATTCCTGAGGCAAGCTCCTGGAGGGGCTCAGTGTCCAGGAACAGCAACCAAATCAAAGCATGTCCTGTCATATGTCTGTTCTCAAAATTTATTTTCTTTTCTAAGTAATGGACCCATCCAAGCCCCAAGGTGTCTTATTTTTTACAGCTCTGTTTTTCTTCTTCTGGCACATCCTCCGGTTTCACATGATCTGTAGGAAAATCTCTTATCTATAGTTAGTAAGATGAATAATCATTAAAAAACTGTGGTCCTATTTCTATTGTGTGTCCTTCCCCCCTATCAGTTATAGAGCAAATATGGGCAAGTAAAATATAAAATCATTCTTTTTCACACCATCAAAACCTGTTACAGAAAAAATCTGATACTCCTTTTTTTTGGCAATATTGTTAATGTTGGTTTTCCTTACACAAATGCTTCCTACACTTTTATTAGTTATGGAATGAGTATGGTATTTTTTATTTTACAGTATAAACTTGTTGGTGTTATAATTCTCAGAAACCCTGGGAAGGATCTGGGAGCATTATTCAGTGGGAAAATCATTCTTCATGTTTCTGCTCATAGTTGTTTCCAGGGCTCTTGGCATGGGAGAAGTCACAGTGATCCCAGGACCAGAAATGTTTTGCCCTCAACTGATGCCATGCCCACTGAAGATGTAAAAAACTTTCCTTCGACACTAGAAAGCACAAGACTCACTTGGTTGTAAGATTTTTGGGAAAACAAAGAGTAAATAAAATTTGTGGGTACTATGTGTGTGTGTGGGGGGGGTGAGTATGTCAGGGTGAGAAAGGCAGAAACACATTTGTTTCCCTGAACAGTTTCAGCTTTAATCAATGTATTAAATGGGCCAGAAACTATACCTGATTACTGGAGATTAAAAATTTATTTTCCATTGACTTTTTAGAGAGAGTAGAAGTGGGAGGAGGAAAGATGAGAGAGAGAGAGAGAGAGAGAGAGGGAGAGATTGATGTGAGAGAGACATACATTGATTGGTTACCTCCCTCATGTACCCTGACAGGGGCTGGGGATTGAACCTGCAACCCAGGTACATGCACTTGACTGGGAATCAAACTCATGACCCTTCAGTGCATGAGCCAACACTCTAGTCACTGAGTCACACTTACCAGAGTGAGAGATTAAAATTTTTAACATGAGTTTATTCCAGCACTGAAATATGTTATGTCCTTTTAGGGTTATTATATTTGGGTCTGGATTAAGCCCAGGATTAGTGATCCAGCCTGAAGTCAACCTCTTCCATGAGCTTTGAATAGAGCCATAGCCTCTGAGAACCCAGTGATATAAAGTTCTAGGAAACAAAATAAAATTCAGGGTAGTGAGTGGGGAAGATAATCCCAATTATCTCCTCCATTGTTCTAGTCTTTGGGGAACTCACAAAGGAGACTTAACTCATAGTTAAGTGTCTCTGTAAACCTGGGGATACAGGCTTAGCCATAGGCTTTTTTCCATTTTTATTGTTTATCCTAAAGTCAAGGTCTCCCTAAGATTGAACTACTACAAAAAGTCTGACAGTTAAATACACTAGCCTTCAAGTGCCATTATTACAAATGAAAGAATCTAGAGACAGACCCTCCTATAAAAATATGCCACAATAACTAATAGGAAGTAGACTTGTGTCTACAAAATGCACTCTCAACAAGGCAAAAATTAGTTGTTAGGAGTAGAGCAACAAGCTTAGATATTCAATGGTGTATGATCCTCCATAGGATCTCAACACATACACAGATATATAGTAGATCTGTGGTATTACAAACTTATAGGGTAGGTGAGATTATGATTAGGGAAAAAAAAATGTGATAGTGAAAAGCTAGCTAGGAAACACTAGTCAGGAATGAGGTATGATTTAAAAGGTATAGCATTAAAACATATTTGGTGATACTTCTGCATGGACCATGAAAATAATTCACAACTTTTTAAAAAGAAAATAGAATTTAGGCAAATTTTGATATTAGAAAAAATTCAATAACTAAAACTAATTGTGAAAGAAAAACCTTTAAAAATACCTTCTTTGGAGCACAGAAATCTTACTGGTTCCAAAGTTTTCCTTTGAGAGCATTTAATAGGGGACAGTGTTCTGGCCCAAAAAGATAGACAAGGATAGCTCATGTAATTCTCAGTGATTTGTAAACACTGAAGATGAAGGTGAGCCTCACAGTTATGACATCCAGGAAAAAAATAGATCATCTGGCACACATTTCTTACTGAGAGTGTTTCTGAAAGTACACAAATTTTGCGGTAGATTGATTCTTTTAAAGCATATGTTGGTAAGTTTGACTAATGAGAATAGTGCTTCTGCCTTTTAAGGTGGTGTAGTCCAGGAAATTTGACAATGACAGACATTTATAGGAGTTACTTTTTATGGTAACTGGATCAAAATCTTTTAAAATATTATCATATGCATTTCCCAGAAATTTTTGGAGTATCATTTATTTGATAAATCTAACAATACTCAAGTTTTCTGGATTTTAGAATCTATAATTTTTACTGCACTGAATAATAGAATGCATTATTTTAAATATATTTTTATAAACTGTTTAGAAACTTATAATTTTGTAAGAGGATGTCATACCAAGTGTTTTGGTTTTTATTAAACTAGAGCAGTCTTTTTTTGAAAAGTTTTTGATAATGTTCTCTTATAATGAACCAGAGAATAGTATTACAAATAGGAAGCTTATGTAATGTGAACTTACCATAGGAACTTGAGCTTTGATACATGAAGAGCTGGCTTTTTAGTCCTGCAGAAATTGTAATACAGCCAACTCTTGCCTAAAGTAAAGGAAAAGGTTAGATTTAAAAGTTGGAAAGCAAAATTTTATTTAGGCCTAAATAGGAATTAAAGTAGGCGACTACCATTTTTCAAATAGGTTTAATAAAATAATTAGGTAGGCACTAATATAATCTTATTTAATGCTAAACTTAAATCTTGATCTTTAGTAGATCAAAGATTTAGGATTTAGTAGAAAAAACAAAGACTTTAAGGAAAATGATTCTAAAAACAAATCTTGTATGTAAAAAAGTTTAGAAATCATCACTGCACCCTGACAAGTAAAAAGTTGAGCCCGGCCGGGCATGGCTCAGCGGTTGAGCACCGACCTAGGATCCAGGAGATCGGGGTTTAATTCCCCATCAGGGCACATGCCCAGGTTGCAGGCTAGGTAGCTGATCAATGACTCTCTCATCATTGATGTTTTTCTCTCTCTCTCTCCCCCTCCTTTCCTCTCTCTGAAATCAATAAAGATATGTTTTAAAAAAAAAAAGTTGAACAACCTGAAAAATAAAAAAAAATTTTCTTAGGAGATTCCAAGATGATGGTGGATTAAGTAGCAGCTACACTGACATTCAGCCAGGACCAAACTGGAATTACAACTAAAATATAGAAAAAAAGTCCTGAAAATCAACTGAAGAAGAGCACACTTATAACGAAAGACTTAAAGTGGAGACAGTATAGAGACTGGTAGGAATTGCAGAGGTGTGAGAGGGCTGGCTGGTCTCCCTCTCACAGGCAGCAGTTGAAGTTCTAGAGGTATATATCATCTGTGGGGGGTTCTTACTGAGAACCCTGGGGTCTAACCCCCAAGCTTGGCTCCCTAACCCAGAGTACCAGACTGAGAAAGGTAGCCACATATTATCTAGCTATGAAAAGCAGTATGGCTTTCTGTCTGCCAGGCAGAGATGGCTGGACATGCAGGCTACATCTTAAAGGGTCAACACACCAAGTTTCATGTGCAGCCACTCACCTTGGGCTCTGGTGGAGGGAGGGCAGAGTGGACTAGAGCTGTGTGAAGAAAATACAGTAAGGCTGGCTCTGGCGATAGAGCTCAGAGGGTGGCCATCATGATTCCTGTGCTGAGTCATTCCCCCAAATTGCATTGAATATCTTTCTCAGGCAAACATTTGCAAACGAAGCAGTTTTAGCGGGGGGGTGGGGGTGGGGGGGTGTTGCCCCACTCATTGGAAAACCTCTAACCTCACCCTGTGGAGTTTACACTTTACTGTGATCTACATGCTGAGGTTCATTAAATGACTCAAATTAATCAGCCTGCAGGCAAAGGTGGTTCATTGGGTGTTTTGAGTCTTTGCCTGATCTGCTTCTGGACTCAGGGCTTGGAAATCTGACTTTGGTGTGCATATTGATCCTGTCCAAATGCACCCAGTCCTAGCAGAGGTAACCACAAGTTGTGGATTGTTGATAGCTCCAAATCAGGGCCAGTTATAAACAGTGTCTGACACTGGTCTACACCAGAAACCTTCCAAAAATACTGAGAGTCCTAGAAGGCTTATGTAATATATATAAACATACATACATATATATATATATATATATGTGTGTGTGTGTGTGTGTGTGTGTGTGTGTGTGTGTGTGTGTGTGTGTATAAAGAATTTGGAGTCCTGCCATGACATGGCTGCACTGAACATTTTAAAGCTGCTATCTGAGATGGACCAACAAAGTGCAGAGATGCCAAGAACAGGAAATGGACCAATATCTGTGTGTGGGAGGTGCTGAACCCCTTCTGGCCATGAACCATTATAAAATCCCCAACATATACTGAAAATACTGAAACTGCTTTGAAAATTTGGAATTTCTGATACCTCTAGTGTGCCAAGAGACATGATGGGTAAAAAACTGGAGACAGCAGTGGTGACGAAGGCAGGAATGCAAGGAGGCTGCCGTGGCTGTGCTCGCATGTGCTATGGTTTGTCCCCACACAGCAGCAGCTGCTGCAGAGAAAGGTGGGGCCTGCCAAGCAGCTCTGGCTCAACTGGGAAACCAGAAGATCTATGCCCCGGGCACCTCACTGCTTGGTTTTGGGGGTTTTTTTGTTTATAATTTTTGCTGTGTGAAAGAAGAAAGAGAAAGCAGAAAGCAAACTGGCTCACTCAAACACTTTGGGACAAATCCTGGACACCCACGCTGGAGAGAGGCCTTAGACCATCCGGCCCAGAGCTGAAAGCACTAGAGAAAAATGAAATGCTTCCTAATCAGCACAAGCTAACCTTTCTAGCTTTCTTTGCCCACCACCTCCCTTGGTACCCACACCACCACTGCTTTCTCTTCCTAAGAAGATACATAGTCTTTTCTTTTGATTGAAATGACACTATATAAATTTCCATTTGAGTTTCTCAATTGTATCTAGTTACATAGCAGTTTAGAAACTTTTCTGAGACTGACTTTATCAGTAATCTAACCGGCAAAGATTAAATCTATGTGTATATGGTTATACATTTTTATTTTATTGGACTAACACAGGACCCATTTCAGTGATGGAAATTGTGTGCCCTCTGGTTTAGCTGAAACAGTCCTGGACTTCTCAGAAATCTTAATGAAGTCTCCTACAGTTGTATAAATTGGACAGTTTAGGAATTTTAAACTTTAAACAATCATTTGGCTCCTTTGCTATTTCATTTTTGTTAATGCAACAGGACTTAAATGAACTTTGATCTTTGTTTTAAAGGTTATTAAATTGTTTGTGTATATACATACATATGGCTCTTGAGGACACATAGCTTTCACTACACTACAGGATATGATCTCCATGTAGTACATATAAAACTGCAGATTGGTTTTTTTGAGTGCTTTATACTGTTGATTACATCTCCATGTAGGGCTGAAAAGAATGACCTATCTGTGTTTATATCTGTAAAACTGTGTTGCTTTTGATGTGTTACTGTGCACAGAAGTGTGTGCAGTAAGGTCCTACATATGGTCCGGATGGAAAGCATGGTAGCCTTGCAAGTTAAGTACTGCTTTGATTCGTTGTTTACGCTGGAATTTTTCCCCCTATGGAATGTAAGTAAAATTTAGTGTTTGTCACCAATAAATGGTAATACTAAACAAAAACAACAACAAAAAAAAGGACTAAACAACAGATTAGAAGGAATAAACAACAGATTAGGGGAAACTTAGGATAAGATCAGCAAATTAAAAGATAGGGTAGGAAAAAATCAATCCATCAGAGATCCAAAAAGAAAAAACAATTAAAACACAGGATGACATTGTAAGGGAGCTGTGGGACAATATGAAATGAAACAACATTCACATCATAGGAGTGCCAGAAGATGTCAGAAGTAAGCAAGGGTTAGAGAACCTGTTTAAAGAAATAATGGCAGAAAACTTCCCTAACCTGGTAAAGGAAAAAGTCACACAAGTTCAGGCAGCACAGAGTCCCAAGCAAGAAGAATCCAAAAAATCCCATGCCTAGAAATATCATAATTAAAATGTCAAAAATTCAAGACAAAGAGAGAATATTAAAGGCAGCAAGAGAAAAACTATTACCTATAAAGGAGATCCCATAAGGCTGTCAGTTGATTTCTCATCAGACACCCTATAGGCCAGAAGAAAACAGCATGAAGTATTCAAGGTAATGAAAAGCAAGGATATGAAACCAAGACTGCTTTATCCAGCAAGGCTATCATTCACAATAGATGGTGAAATAAAGAGCTTCCCAAATAAAAAAAGGCTAAAGGCGTTTATCACCACCAAACCCACATTGCAAGAAATGTTAAAGGGAGTGCTATAATAAGAAGCAGAAATAGAGAGGGAAACTTAGGCACAAAGAATTAAAATGGCAGTTTAAAAGGTTCCCACATAGAGACAACAAGATGGTGGTGTAGATAAATGTAGTACCCAATGTCTCCCACAACATCAAAATTACAACTAAAATATAGAAAAACCATCATTGAGAACCTCTTGAAATCTAGCTGAATAGAAGTCCTACAAGTAGTGAATTAACAAAGAAATACATCTAGATAGGTAGGAGAGGTGGAAAGGTGGGGCAGATCAGGGCAGGATCTCCGAACATGGTTGGTTCCACACCCTGGTGCAGTGGTTTAAAACCAGTATAGATATCTTGGCAGTGGAGGATTCCAGGAGGAGCGAGGGGTCCCAGCCCCACATCAGCACCCCCATCCCAGGGTTTCAGTGCCAGGAAGAGAACTCCCCACAACTTCAGGCTGTAAAAATCAATGGGCATTGTGGCTGAGTGATGTGGAGGCTGCTGTAGTTCCAGGCAGTTACTTTTAACTGGCCCATGCATGGACTTACTCTGATTCACTCCCTCTGAACTCCACTGCTGGGGCAGCAACTTAAAAGGAAGCTGGGACATTTAAGGAGGAACTAATTTGCTTGTAATCAGTTTTCTCCCAGACAGAAGAGCCAGCAGAGGTCATTTCTGCTTTGACAACCCCTACCCACACAGAGCTGGCAGGCAGACACCATATCTGAATCTCCAGCAAACTGGCTCACACATTTAGCACCACCCCAGTGATTCCCAAAGACTGGACCCCTCCTTACTCCCAGGCTGGCCCAAGCCATTTCCAGTGGTTTTTCTATGCAAGTAACCTCTCTTGCCTCAGGCTTAGGACTTTCTTAATCTCTCAAGCAAGCAGCAGCTGGACTCAGTGTGCCCCATAAGTTTCCATAAGTGGCTCCAGGCCTGGCACTAGCGACAGCCTATACTGGTTCATAGCTTGGCCTCTCCTGGGCACCTCCAAGCCCCCCAAATTAGAAGCCATCTACAGATTGCTGTGTAGCTCATGCTGGGTGGCCCTGAGCAGTACACAGGCAGAGGATGACTTTGCACCTACTTGGAGGTTCCAGAAACAGTGTACCCAGTGGTCAGCTATGACCACACTGGATTACAAACTTACCACATCCACAAGTGACACACCCAAGGGGCAAACTTAGTGAACACTACTGAAGTAAATCCTGTTCCATAGGGGTGTCTCCAGCAGAGCAGCTCTTTGGTTATAGTTGCAGCTGGCTTTCACAGCCACTGGCCTGTCAATTTTTCGCAGTGACACCAACAGCAACCAAGGCTCAACTAAAGCAGGATAGTACACACAGACATCACAGTGGAGCACCTAGAATGCCCAGATCAGGTGATTGGGGAGGCTGAGCCACTGGGCCCTATAGGACACCTACTATGCAAAACCACTCTACCAATTTCCAGGAGACATAGAAGCTCTACCTAATACATAAAAACAAACACTAGGAAGGACCCAAAATGCAGAGGCAAAGAAACATGTCACTAATGAAAGAAAAGAATCTCCCAAAAAAGAACTGAATAAAATGGAAGCAAGAAAACTTCTAGATACAGGGTTCAAAATAATGGTTATAAAGATGCTCAAAAAACTTAATGAGAATGTCAAGGATTTTGATGAGAATTTTAAGGAAACTAAGGAGATTATTAATGACATAGAAAAGGACTGGTCAGAAATGAAGGTTACACTAACTGAAATGAGGAATAATTTAAAGGGAATCAACAGTAGAGTAGAGGACACCGAGAATCAAATAAGCAATTTGAAATATGAGGAAGTAAAAAACACTGAATCAGATGAGCTAATAGAAAAAAGAATCTAGAAATATGAAGACAGTGTAAGGAGTCTCTGGGACAACGTCAATGGGGGGGGGGGGAATGGGGCTCCTGTAATACTTTCAACACTAAAGATTTTTTAAAAAAAGAATTAAAATGGCAAGAGATAAGTACCTATCAATAAGAACATTAAATGTAAATGGATTAAATGCTCCAATCAAAAGACATAAGGAAGCTGAATGAATAAGAAAACATGACCAAAATATATGCCATCTATAAGAGATCCACCTCAGAACAAAAGATTCACACAGGATGAGAGTGAATAAATGAATAAAAAGCTTGGCTATCAAGACTCATAACTGACAAAATAGACTTTAAACTGAAGTTAATAACAAGAGAAAATAAAGGTCACTACACAATACTAAAATGATCAATCCAACAAGATGATATAACCCTGGTAAATAAATAAGCACCCAATATAGGAGCACTTAAATATATATAAAAAAACTTCAGTGGGATTTAAGGGAGAGATTGATAACGATACAGTCATAATAGAGGACATTAGCAAGCCATTCATTTCACAGGATAGATCTCTGAGAAGAAAATCAACAAGGAAATATTGACACTAAATGACACACTAGATCAGATGGATTTAATTGACATTTAAAGAACATTCCACTCCAAAGCTGCAGAATATACATTATTCTCAAGTGCACGTATGACATTTTCAAAGACAGACCACATGTTAGGACACAAAATAAGTCTCTACATGTTCAAGAAGATTGAAATAGTATCATGTCTCTTCTCAGGCTACAATGGCATGAAATTAGAAATCAACTACAATAAAAAAGCTAAAAAAACATTCAAACACATGGAGATTAAATAGCATGTTTTTAAAGAATGAGTGGGTTTCCAAAGAGATCAGGAATAAATAGAAAGTATCCTGGAAACAAATGAAAATGAACACACAACAATCCCAAATCTATGGGACACAATGAAAGCAGTCCTGAGAGGGAAGTTCATAGCACTACAGGTCTACCTCAAAAACCAGAAAAACTTCTAATAAACTATCTAACCCTACAACTTAATGACTTAGAAAGAAAACAACAAGAAGAGCCCAGAGTAAGCAGAAGGAAAGAAATAAAAAATATCAGAGCAGAAATAAATGACATAGAGTGTAAAAAAAAAAAAAAAAGAATACAAATGATCAATGAAACCAAGATATGATATTTTGAAAAGATAAACAAAATTAATGAACCTTTAGCCACACTCATCAAGAAACAAAGAGAGGACCTGAATAAATAAAATCAGAAATGAAAGAGGTGAAGTAACAACTGACCCAACAGAAATACAAAGGATTGTAAGAAAATACTATGAACACCTATATGCCACCAAACTGGAGAACTTGGATGAAATGGACAAATTCCTAGAAAAATACAACCTTCCAAAACTCAATCAGGAAATCAGGAAACCTGAATAGGCCAGTAACAAATGAAGAAGTTGAAGCAGTAATCAAAAACTCCCAGCACACAAAAGCTCTGGTTCAGATGGCTTAGCAGGAAAGTTTTACCAAACATTCAAAGAAGAACTAACTTTTCTCCTACTCAAACTATTCCAAAAAATTCAAGATGAAGGAACACTTCCAAGCTTTTTTTACAAGACCAGCATTAGCCTAATTCCAAAACCAGGTAAAGACACAACAAAGAAAGAAAATTATAGGCCAATATTCCTGATAAACATAGATGCTAACATCCTCAACAAAATATTAGCAAATCAGATCCAGCAAAATATTAAAAAGATCATACAGCATGACCATGTGGGATTTATTCCAGGGTTGCAAGGCTGGCACAATATTTTCAAATCAATAAGTGTGATACATCACACAAACAAAATGAAAGACAAAAATGACATGATCATATCAATAGATGTAGAAAAAGCATTCAACAAAATCCAACACCCATTTTTGATAAAAACTCAGCAAAGTGGGAATAGAAGGATCATAACTCAACATAATAAAGGCCATATATGACAAACCTACAGTTAATATCATACTCAATAGGCAAAAACTAAAACCATTTTCCCTAAAAACAGGAACAAGACAGGGGTGTCCACTTTCACCACTCTTATTCAACATAGTACTGAAAGTTCTAGCCACAGTGATAAGACAAGAAGAAAACATAAGACATCCAAATTGGAAAAGAGGAAGTAAAACTCTTATTATTTGCCGATATCTTGATATTGTACATAGAAAATCCTAAAAACTCTCCACAAAACTAGTAGACTTAATAAATGAATTCAGCAAGGTAACAGGATAGACAATTAACACCCAGAAATTGATGGCATTTTTATACACCAATAATGTACTCTCAGAAAGAGATGCTAAAAAATCCCATTTACCATTGCACCAAAAAAAGTTAAGATACTTAGGAATAAACTTAACCATGGAGGTAAAAGTCATGTACTGAGAAAACTACAGGACATTGCAAAAAAAGACAGAGGACAATATAAACAAGTGGAAGAATATATTGTCTTCATTGACTGGAAGAATTAACATCATTAAAATGTCCATACTACCCAAATCAATCTATCAATTCTATGCAATCCCTATTAAAATCCAAGACATATTTCACAGATATAGAACAAGCACTTAAAAAATTTTTATAGAATAAAAATGACCTCAAATTGCCACAGCAATCTTGAGAAAGAAGAACAAAGTTGGAGGACTCACAATACCAGATATCAAGTTATACTACAAAGCTACTGTAATCAAAACAGAATGGTATAGCACAAAAACAGACATATAGAGAAGTGAAAGAATCCAGAGCCCAGAAATCAAGCCAATCCATTTACACTCAATTAATAGTTGACAAAGGAGACAAGAGCATAAAATGGAGTAAAGATAGTCTTTTCAATAAATGGTGTTGGGAAAATTGAACAGGTAGATGCAAAAAAAATGAAACTAGACCACCAACTTACTCCATACACAAGAATAAACTCAAAATAGATAAAGGACTTAAATGTAAGTTGCGAAACCATAAAAAAATTTAGAAGAAAATGTAGGCAGCAAAATCTCAGACATCTCTCATAGCTATTTGTTTGCTGATACATCTACTAGGGCAAGATGAGCAAAGGAGAAAATAAATAAATGGGACTACATCAAAATAAATAGCTCTGCACAACAATAGAAACCATAAACAAAATGCAAAGGGAGCCCACTGTTTGGGAGAACAAATTTGTCAATGATACATCTGATAAGGGGTTAACATCCAAAGTATATAACAAATTCATACATCTTAACAAAAAGAAGACAAGCAATCCAATTAAAAATGGTCAAAGGACCTAAATAAACACTCTCCAAAGAAAACATACAGATGGCCAAGAGACATATGAAAAAATGTCAAAGTCACTAATATTCAGAGACTTGCAAATTAAAAATACAATGAATTAACACCTTACACCTGTCAGAATGGCTCCCAAATGACAAGTTCTGGCAAGGATGTGGAGAAAAGGGTACACTGCTGGTGGGAATGCAGACTGGTGCAGCCACCATGAAAAACAGTATGGAATTTCCTCAAATAATTAAATATGGAACTGCAATTTGACCCAGTGATTCCACTTCTAAAAACATATCCTAAGAAACCTGAAACACCCATCGCAAAGAATATATGCACCCCTATGTTCATAGCAGCACAATTTCCAATAGTTAAGATCTGGAAGCAGCCCGAGTGCCCATCAGTAGATGAGTAGTTAAAAAGTTGTGGTACATTTACACCATGGAATACTATGCAGCTGTAGAAAAGAAGGGTCTCTTATCCTTTGGGTCAGCATTGAGGGAACTGGAGATTATTATGCTAAGTGAAATAAGCCTGTCAGTGAAAGACAAGTATCAAATGATTTCACTCATATGTGCAATATAATGAACAAAATAAACTGATGAACAAAATTGACCCAGAGACACAGAAGCATGGAACAAACTGATGAATCTCAGAGGGAAAGTGGGGGTGGAGGAGTAGGTGGCAAGAGATTAATCAAAGAACTTATATGCATGCATGCATAACCCGTGCACAGAGACATTGGTACTGGGAAGACCTGGGGGTCGAGTGGATGAAGGTTGGAGGGGATCAATGGGGAAAAAAAAAAAAGAGGGGGGATAGCTGTAATACTTTGACAATAAAGATAAATTTTAAAAAATAAAAAAAATAAAAAATAACCCCTCTTTTTATATCCCTCAGAAAAAAAGAGTCACAGAACAAATCACTTCCTCCAACTGGTGAGCAGGACAGGAGAACACAGAGGACCATAATATATATAAGAGCTGAGATCCATGAGTAGAAACCTCTATGGGACCCAGGACTGGTAGGAAAACCTGAACTGTAACTGACCCATTGCTAGAAGCTCATTGAAGATAGGTCTGAGAGTTAAAACTCTACTCTTTTGTGAATTTTACTTCCAGGAGCTCTAACAAGTTTTCACATGAATATCTGAAAACAATCTCCTCATGCTTCTAGAAGGGGAAATGTAATCATTTTGAAATATACTGTTTTTCTTGACAAGGTCTGCCCTCAGGAGAAATTACTTTACCATAGCCTAAACTATTTGGATTTTGCCAGATTCTAACCAAACTAAAGGAAAGGAAATATCCAACTCCAGTCCAGTCTAGCCATGCTATACAACCTAGGTGGTGTGGAAAGTGAGAAATATTGGTGAGGTGCACAGGCTCACCAAAAGGCTGATATCTAATTATAAGACTATATAACCCTCTCCCTTCCACCTTACAAAGTCCTATTTACTGGAATACTTTTTCCCAGTACATCATGTCCCTCTTTCAACAAAAGAATTATAACGCATACTGAAAGTAAAAAAGCAGTTTGAAAAAATAAAGAGTCAGCACACAAAATCTTGATGACAGTCTTTCACTCTGGGCTCTCAATGAGGGAGGGCAGCTCAGAGTGAACTAAAGTTATGAGTGGAGAGACTAAGTGTGTGGCTCTTGGGACAAAGCTGAAAAACAGCCACCAGGGCCTTTGTCAGTCTTTCTCTTACACTGTCCATAGATGACATCATTCTTGGATCAAGCACTCCTTGCCATACAGCAACAGCCAGAAGGGAATGCAATAGCCACACCCTCCCAAGTTCCTGATGCCCTTCCTTGTGGAGAACACCCCCAGTGGAGGAGTCAGCTGCCTGGGCCCAGTATGTAGAGGTCTGGGTGAACTCAGGGGGTGTCATATACTAAGGTGTGTGGTTCTGGAGCAACTTCCCAAGAGCCTGATCAGCACTACCACTCACTGGAGATCCATTAGCGCCATACACCTGACTTCTGGTGGCCCTGCCCTGCCAAGTTCAAACTCTCAAGAAGGTCCAGAAAGAATCGAGGACAGGCTGAGTTCTGAGGCTCTGGAGTGAAGGCCAGTTTTTCCCTGCATTTCTGATTGATGCAAAGTCCTCCCTTCACACAGCCAAATCTTGATCAGTTTGAGCATGATAAACTCTACTGGCCTCACCCTGATGACTCCCTGAAACCCTGCCCAACCATAAAAGTCTGTGGGTACCTGCAAGTTGGCAGCTGGCCATGATGTACCCTGAGACTTTGCTGAATGGCCTCAGACCCAGCACTGGTACCAAGTTTGAATCTATATCAATCTGGTAAACACCACATTCCTCTACCCGGTGACTCACTAAGATCCTACCTCATGAAACTTACATACCACCATAGTCTCTTTCAGTGGCTACACTTCACAGGCAACCTGCAAAGAGGGGGAGGCAGAGACAGATCTTTGGGTGCCTGGAGCCTGCTCCCAGGGTTGGTATGTATGAGACCTGTTCTTGGTGCACAGCTTGGTTTTTCCCACAAATACTCAGGCCCAAAAAGGCAGCCACAAACAGTGGAGGACTTTGTTGCCCCAAACAAGTTTACCAGTGCCAGTCATAAGCATGTGGCACTGACTTGCACCAGAGTCTTTCCCAAGAGGACCCAGAGACAAAACACCCAGTGGAAGGCATAACATCATAACAGGATCAAATTAACTTCACAACTGACACAAAGAAAGATCTTGGCAAGCACTATACCCTGCTGAGGCAAATTCTGCTTTGTGTGGTCATCACCAGCACAACAGCTTATATACTGTGGTCAGGGTCAATCCTCACATTCAGTCAGCCACTCACATGGATGGTCCAAGAGCAATCAAGGCTCAACTACAACCAAAGGCTAACATAATCCACAAAGGGATATTCTTGAAAACCCCAGCTCAGGTGAGAAAGTAGACTGCACCACTGGGTCCCACGGGACACATACTACATGAGGTCACACTATATAAGGCAAGCAATCTACCAGTTCAAAAGAATGGTCATAAGGATACTCAAGGAACTTAGTGACAACTTCAACAGCATAAAAATAGACATGGAGATGAAAAAAAGAACCAGTTAGAAATGAAGAGTATAATATCTGAAATCAAGGATACACTAGAAGGAATTAACAATAGGTTAGAGAGAGCAGAATATTGAATCAGTGATTTGGAAGACAAGGTAGCAAGAAACGTCCAATCAGAACAGCATAAAGAAGAAATAATTTTAAAGAATGAGGCCTTTGAGAAAACATAAAGCATAATGACATCCACATGATTGAGGTACTAGAACACAAGGGAGAGAGAAAGGGATTGAGAACCCATTTGAAAAAAGAATAAATGAAGATTTTCCTAACTTGGTGAAGAAAAATGACACACATTTCCAGGAAGCACAGAAAGTTTAAAATAAGATAAATACAAGGACACATACAACAAGACATATCATAATTAAAATAACAATGTTTAAAGACAAAGACAGAATCTTAAAAGTGGCGAGAAAAGAGTTACCTACAAATAAGCCCCCATAAAACTATCAGCTCATTTCTCAACAGAAGCATTTCAGGCCAAAGGAGACAGACACAAAATATTCAGTGATGAAAACCAAGGACCTACAACAAAGACTACTCTACCCAGCAAGGCTATCATTTAAAATTGAAGGAGAACTAAAGAGCTTCCAAGACAAGAAAAATCTAAAGGAGTTTATTACCACCAAACCAGCATGGCAAAAAATGTTAAAGGGTCTTCTTTAAGAAAAATAAAAGAATAAATAAAGAGTAGCAAGGTTATAAAGAATAAAATGGCAATAAATACATACCTATTAATAAGCACTTTAAATGTAAATACAAAAAACATAGGGTAGCCCAGCCGGTGTGGCTCAGTGGTTGACCATTGACCCCTGAACCAGGAGATCATGATTTGATTCCAAGTCAGGGCACATGTCTAGGTTGTAGGCTTGACCCCCAGTAGGGGGCTTGTAAGAGGCAGCTGGTTGATGATTGTCTCTCATCATTGATGTTTCTCTCTCTCCCTCTCCCTTCCTCTCTCTGAAATCAATAAAAATATATATATTAAAATAAAAGAAAAACATACGGTACCTGAATTGATAAGAAAGCAAGACCTTTATATATGCTGTCTATAAGAGACCCGTCTGAGAACTAAAGACACACAGAGACTAAAAGTAAAGGTATGGAAAAATATATTTTATGCAAATGAAAGTGAAAAGAAAAGCTGAAGTAGCAATGGTTATATCAGAAACAATAGACTTTAAAACAAAAACTACAATAAAAGACAAAGTGACATTACATATTGATAAAGAGATCAATACAACAAGAGGATATAACCCTTGTTAACATTTCTTTGCCCAACTAGAAGCACCTAAATATATATAGCAAACCTTGGACATAAAAGGAGAGATCCAGAGTAATAAGTCATAGTGGGGAATTTTAACATGTCTTTCACATCAATGGGTAGATTTTCCAGACAGAAAATTAACAAAGAAATAACAGCTTTAAACACTATATCAGATAGATTTAGTATATATCTTCAGAGCATTTTACTCCAAACAGCAGAATAAACATTTTCAAGTGTGCATGAAAGTTTTCTAAGATAGACTACATATTAGGCCACATAACAATTTTCATTCAATTTAAGAAAATTGAAATCATATCAAGCATCTTCCCTGACAGCAATGCTATGAAACTAGAAATCAATTATAAGAAAATAAAACTGAAAACACACAAACACATGGGGGCTAACTAATATGTTATTAACAATGAGTGGATTAACGATAAGATCAAGAAACAAATCAAATGATACCTTGAGACAAATGAAAATGAAAGCACAGTGACCTAAATATATCTGGAAAACAATGAAAGCAGTTCTAGGAGAGAAACTTGTAGCATTATGGCCCTACCTCAGAAAAATCTCAAATAAAGCCTTTAACTGTACAGTTAAAGAAACTAGAAAGTGAACAACAACAAAACCCAATGTGATAAGAAGGAAGGAAATAATAAAGATCAGAGCAGAAATAAACAAAATAGAGTCTAAAAAACAATACAAAGGAGCTATAAAACAAAGAGCTGGATCTTTGAAAAGATAAACAAGATGGGTGAACCCTTAACCAGACTTAAATAAAAAAAAGATTCACATAGTGAAAGAGGAGAAGTGACGACTGGCACCACAAAAATACAAAAAAATATAAAAAAACATTATAAACAACTATATTTGCACAAATTGTACAATCTGGAACAGATAGATAAATTTTTATAAATATATGATCTCCCAAAATTGAATTAAAAAACCCCAGAAATATGAACAGACTGATTTTAATTAATAAAATCTAAGCAGTAATTAAAATCTTCCATCAAACAAAAAGTTCAGGACTGATAGTTGCACAGGTGAATTTTACCAAACATTCAAAGAACTACTACCAATATTTTTCAAACTATTCCAAAAACATCAAGAGAAGAGAAAACTCCCAAACTCATCTTATGTATCCAGCATTATCCTAATTTCAACACCAGATAAAGACACTACAAAGAAAGAAAGTTATAGGCCAATATTCCTGATGAGCATAGATGCAAAAAACCTTTAACAAAATATTAGCAATCCAAATTCACAATAAATTTAAAAGATCATACACTTATGATCAAGTGGGATTTATTCTTGGGATACAAAGTTAATACAATATCTACATTTCAATTAATATAATACACCACGCAAATGAAGAATAAAAATTATGCCATCATATCAGTAGATGTAGAAAAGCATTTGACAAATTCCAGCAGCCATTTATTATAAAAACTCTAATCAAAGTGAGAATAGATAGACCATACATTAACATAATAAAGGCCACCTATGACAAATCCACAGCTAACATCATAGTGGAGAAAAATGAAAACATTTTCCTTTATATCAGGAGCAAGATGGAATGTCCACTTTCACCACTCTTATTTAACATAGTACTGGAAGTCCTAGACACAGAAATCAGGCAATAAGAAGATATAACAGGCATCCAAATTGGAAAGGAAGAAGTAAAACTGACTTTTTTTTTTGCATAAATACTATATAGAGAGAACCTTATAGATTTTACCAAAAGTCTACTAGAGCCTTCTATCAGGGAGATCAACAAATGAGTTCTGGGCTTTGTGACTGCATTATAAGGAGGCCTATCTGAGCTCACTGTGAGTTCAGCCAACCAGTCCCAGGAAAGAGAGTTAAATCACATCTCCTCCTCCTGCAGGCTGGGAACACCACCCAATCAACAGACTGTTTGGTTCAGTTCTGCGAAGTATCAGATAGTCCCACAGGCACAGTTCTGTGGGAGATGATATTGTGGCTCAGGGTAGGACATTCCAAGTGTGAGACCCTCAGAGGCTATTGTCTGGGCCCAGGAGAAAGTGTTTATCCCCCTCCTGCTGGCTGAACTGGTAACATTCTCAACCAGAGACTCTTTTCATCAATCCCACTGATCCCAGAGCAGCTGACATTGCTCCTGCAGAGAAGAGTTCAAGCTGTACCCAACCTAAAGCTGCAGCAGGACACCTTAGGAGGAACTGGGGTTGGAGTCTCTGGTTGAGACTGAGAAATTTGGCTTTGAAGCAGAAACTAATTTCCCCTCCTTGAATGCCTCACTGAATAACTTCTATGCAGGGAGCCCACTTGCTTAGCTAAGGTAGTCTGTGCCCACCCTGTACACTCTCTTTAAAGGCACAGGATGAAGAACAGGCAACCACAGGTGGGATGCTGAGTAGATAACTGGTGGATTCAGACCTCAGAGAGCCTTGGCCTGGCCACAGATCTGCCCCATTTCTAAGCTAAAAGAAGCAAATAAATTTACACAGATTGGTACCTCCCATGATCACACAGGCCTAACAGGTGCAGTGAACAGAGTGGTAAAAACACACAGGCAGCCCAAGACCAGTTACACCCAATGTCTGACAATGATCTGCATCTAAAACTCACCCAAAAGAATCCAAAAGCATCCAGAACTATCACAGGTACTGGTGGGCCTCAGACCACACCAGAGTATAGATAAACAAATGGCATACCCAAAGTTGGATCCCAGTAGGCCACAGACCCTGATGGGAACAACCCTGCTTTGGGGGAAGCACCTGAAAAGCATCTCAGGCATGGTGATAAAGGTTTATCTCTATAGACACTCAGCCTGAAGAGTTAACAATTATGCCACTGAGCCCATCAAGACAGCACCTGCACAGCAGTTTCAACACTATGGTTGGGGTGGAGCTTCATAGTCAACCAGCCAGAGGGTCAGTCCCAACCACAAAAAGGCCATCAGCAATTGAGACCTAATTACAACAGGAGGGTCCAAACGACCCACAAAGAGACATTCCTTAAGCACCTGGCCCAGAAGATCAAGAAACTGCACCACTGGGAGCCACAGAACATCTACAATAGAAGGTCACCTCACCAAGACTGGGAGTCATAACAGTCCTTTCTAAAACATGAAAAGAAACACAAAGAGACAACCAAAATGAGGAGACAAAGAAACAAGCTCCAGATGAAAGAACAGGAGAAAACTCTAGATAAGGAGCTAAATGAAATGGAAGCAAGCAATTTATCAGCTAGAGAATTCAAAGTAATGGTTATAAGGATGCTCAAGGAACTTAAGCAACACCATGAAGGATATAGAAACCATGAAAAATAATCAGGGGAAAATTAAAAATTCTATGTCTGAAATACAGAATACACTGGAAGGAATTGCCAGTTGACTAGATGAGGCAGAGGGTCAAATCAGTCAATTAGAAGAGAAAATAGAAAAAAACACTCAATCAGAACAGAAAAAAGAAAAATAACTCAAAAGCAGGAAGATAGTTTAAGGGAAATTTGGGAAAACAAGGAGCACCACAACATCCACATCATAGGGGTTACAGAAGGAGAAGAAAGCAAGGAAGACACAGAGAACCTGTTTGAAGAAATAAGGACAGAAAATATCTATAGCCTGGTAAAGAAATATGTCACATAAGTTCTTGAAGCACAGAGAGCCACACACAAGAGGAACACGAAGAGACCCACAACAAAACACACCATAATTAAATGGCCAAGATCAAATACAAAGAGAGAATATTAAAGGCAACAAGAGAGAAACAGTTACAAGGGAGTTCTTGTAAGGCTGTCATCTGATCTCTCAATGGAAAAACTTGGAGTCACAAGAGATTGGCATCATGTTTTCAAAGTAATGAAAAGCAAGAAGTTGCAACCAATACTGCTCTAACCAGCAAGGCTACCATTTAAAATTGAAGGCAAAATAAAGAACTTCCCAGACAAAAGAAGACTAAAGGAGTTCATTACCACCAAACCAACATTGCAAGAAATGCTAAAGGGACTGCTTTAAGAAGCAGTAATATATAGAGAGGAACATAGGCATAAAGAAAAAATAGCAATAAATAAGTACCTATCAAAATCCTTAAGCGTAAATGTATTAAATGCTCCAATCAAAAGACATAAAGTAGCCAAATGGATAAGCAAACATATGCTGTCTACAAGAGATCTACCTCAGAACAAAAGATACACACAGGCTGAAAGTGAAGGGATGGAAAAAAATATTCCATGTAAATGATAACAACACATAAAAAAGGTGGTGCAACAACACTTACATCAGACAATGTAGACTTCAAAACAAGGGCCATAAAAAAGATAGTCACTACATAATATAAAAGGAATCAATCCAACAATTATAAATAAATATGCACCCATTATAGGAGCACCTAAATATATATATATAAAAAAATTGGCAGGTTTAAAGAAAGAGATTGACAGCAATATAGTCATAGTAGGGAACTTGAACACCCCACTGTCATCAATGGATAGATCTTCCAGGAAAGAACAAGCTTAAATGACACACTAGATCAGATGCATTTAATTGATAACTACAGAAAATTTCATCCCAAAGCAGCAGAATAAACATTCTTCTCCAGTACACATGGAGCATGTTCAAGGGTAGACCACATATTGGGACAGAAAATAAATCTCAATAAACTCAAGAAGAATGAAATCATATCAAGCATGTTCTCTGACCACAGTGGCATCAAACTAGAAATCTACCATGATTTAAAAAAACCCTCAAATATTTTCAAGCACATGGGAGCTAAATAGCATGTTATTAAACAATGAATGGATTACCAATTAAATCAAGAAAGAAATAAAAAATTACCTGGGAACAAACAAATGTGAACACACAATCACCCAGAAACTATGGGACACAGTGTAAGCAGTGTTGAGAGAGATGTTCATAGCATTACAGGTCTACCTCAAGAAGCAAGAAAAATCTCTAGTAAACAATCTAACCCTACACCTAAAATAATTGGAAAAAGAACAGCAGGAAAAGTCCAGAGCAAGTAGAAGGAAGGAAATAATAAAGATCAGAGCAGAAATAAATGACATAAAAACTAAAAAAAATCAATGCAAAAGGTAAATAGAACCAAAAGCTGGTTCTTTGAAAATATAAATGAGATTGATGAACATTTAGCCAGACTCATCAAAAAACATAGAGAACTGACCCAAAAAAATATAATCAGAAATGAAAGAGGAGAAGTAACAGCAGACATCACAGAAACACAAACGATTGTAAGAAAATATTGAACAACTATACAGAAACAAAATAGACAACCTAGATAAAATGGACAAATTCCTAGAAACATACAATCTTCTAAAAGTGAATCTATAGGAGTCAGAACACCTGAATGGACCAATAACACATAATAAAATCAAAAGAGTAATAAAAATACTTCCAGCAAACAAAAGCCCTGGACTGGATGCCTTCACAGGCAAATTGTACCAAACATTCAAAGAAGATCACCTATATAGTTTTCAAACTACTCCAAAAAATTCAAGAGGAAGGAATACTTACAAGCTTTTGAGGAAGCCAAAATTATCATAATATGAAAACCAGATAAAGACACAACAAAAAAAGAAAATTATAGGCCAATATCCCTGATGAATATAGATTTTAAAAACCTCAACAAAATATTGGCAGACTGGATCTAGCAACACATTAAAAAAGTCATATACTATGCTCAAGTGGTATTTATTCTGGGGATGCAAGGTTGGTACAATATTCACAAATCAATAAATATGATACATCACATAAACAAAATGAAAGATAAAAATCACACAATATCAACAGATACAGAAAAAGCATTCTATAATATCCAGTACCAATTTATGATAAAAAGTCTCAGAAAAGTGAAAATATGGGATCATACTTCAACATAATAAAGGCTATGTATGAAAAACCCACAGCCAATGTCATACTCAATGGGCAAAACCTAAAATCATTTCCATTAAGATCAGGAACAAGTCAAAGATGTCTGCTCTCACCACTGTTACTCAACATAGTACTGGAAGGACTAACCATAGGATCAGGAAAGAAGAACAAATAAAAGACATCCAAATTGGAAAGGAGGATGTAAAACTTTCGTTATCTGCAGATAATGTGAAAATGTACATAAAAAAACCCTAAAGAAGACGTAAAAAACCACTAAGCTTAATAAATGAATTTGACAAAGCTGCAGGATACAAAATAAATCTCCAGAAATTGATGGCATTTTTATACATCAATAATGAACTATCAGAAAGAGAAGCTAAGAATACAATTAGTGCAACCAAAAAATAATGTACCTAGAGATAAACTTAAGCAAGGAGATAAAAGACCTGTACTTGGAGAACTATATGACACTGAAGAAAGAAATTAAAGAAGATATAAATAAGTAGAATCATATACCATATTGGTGGATTGGAAGAATTAACATAATTAAAATTTCCATACCACCTAAAGCAATCTATAGATTCAATGCATTTTCTATTAAAATACCAATGGCATATTTCACAGAACTAGAAAAAATATTCTAAGAATTTATATGAAACCAAAGAATCTTGAGAAAGAACAAAGTTGGAGGTAACACAATATAGAATATCAAACTATAGAATGAGGCCATTGTAATCAAAACAGCCTTGTACTGGCATAACAACAGGCATATAGACTAATGGAGCACAAAAATGAGCCCAAGAAATCAACCCATGCCTCTGTTGTCAATTATTATCTGACAAAGGAGGCAAGAGCATACAATGGAGTAAAGACAGTCTGTTCAATAAATGGTGTTGGGAAAATTGGACAGGCATATACAAGAAAATGAAACTATACCACAAACTTATATTATACAAAAGGATAAATTCAAAATGGATAAAAGACTTAAATGTCAGCAGTGAAACCATAAAAATCCAAGAAGAAAACAGGTGATAAAATCTCAGAAATCTCTCACAACAATATTTTTGCTGCTATCTCAGAGGGCAAGGAAAATTCAGGAAATGATTTTAAAAATGTTACTACATTATCCTAAAGACCTTCTGCACAGCAAAATAAACCATCAACAAAATGAAAAGAGAACCCACTGTATGGGAGAACATATTCGGCAATGATACATCTGTTAAGGGGTTAATTTCCAAAATATATAAAGAAATTATACAATTTAACACCATGAAGACAAACAATCCAATTTAAAAAATGGGCAGAAGAGCTGAATAGAGACTTCTCCAAAGAGGACATACAGATGGCTGAGTGATGTTGAAAAGATGCTCAACATCACTAATCATCAGAAAGATGCAAATAAAAATCGCAATGAGGTATCACCTCACACCTGTCAGAATAGCTACTATCAATAAATCAATAAATAACAAGTGCTAGGGGGGATGTGGAGCAAAGGAAACCAGAGTGTACTGTTGGCAGGAATGCAGACTTGTGCAACCACTGAGGAAAACAGTATAGATTTTCCTCACAATTTAATACTGTAACTGCCATTTGTCCCAGTGATTCCACTTCTGGGAATATATCCTAAGAATCCCAAAATACCAATTGAAAAGAATATACGCATCCTTATGTTTATAGCAGCATTATTTACAATAGCCAAGATCTTGAAACAACCCAAGTGCCCATTAGCAGATGAGTGGATAAAAAAAGCTATAGTACATTTACACAATAGAATACTACATGGCTGTAAAAAAAAAAGAACTTTTAATCTTTGAGACAGCATGGATGGACCCAGAGAATATTAAGCTAAAGGAAATAAGCCAGCCAGGGAAAGACAAATACAATATGATCTCACTAATATGTGGAATCTAAAGAACAAAATAAAGTGACAAAAAAAATGGAACCAGAAGCATGGATACATGGAACAAACTGGCCAGTGCCCAAGGGGAGGTAAACAGAGTGTCTGAATAAAGAATGTGAAGGGATTAGCTAATGAACATATATGCATACCCCATGGATATGGACAACAGTTTGGTGAAGGCCAAGGGAGGAGTATAATAGGGTGGGTGTAGGTGGGCAAACAGGGTGGAAAAGGTCACCTGAAATAATGTCAACATGAAAAATTTTTAATTAAAAAAATAAAAGAAGAAAGAGAAAAAAAGACACTGAAAAAAGAAATGGAACAGGATACAAATAAAGGAAGCATAGATAGGAAGAATTGACTTTGTTAAAATTTCCTTACTACTAAGAGCAGGCTGTAAATTCAATGCAATTCCTGTCAAAATATTAATGTCATATTTCACAGAACCTAAGCAAATAATCCAAAACTTTATATACACAAGAGATCCCAAATAGTCTCAGGAATCTTGAGAAAGAACAAAATTGGAGGTATCACTCTACCTGACATCAAACTATACTGCAAAGCCATAGTAATCAAAACAGCATTGTACTGGCATAATGACAGACACATAGATGAATGAAAGAGAATAGAGATCCTAGAAAGAAACCTAGGCCTAGATAATCAGTTAATATTTTACAAAGGAGGGGAAAACATACAATGGGGTAAAGACAGTCCAATAAATGGTGTAAAAATTGGACAGATATGTGTAAAAAAACTAAACTAAACCACCTTTTTACACCATTTGCAAGAATAAACTCAAAATGGATTAAAGACTTAAAAATGTAAGACTCAATACCAAAAAAACAAAAACAAAAACAAAAAAACCACCACAAAAAACACACACACAAATAAAAGAAAACATAGGCAATAAAACCTCAGACATTTCTCTTAGTAATATTTTTTCTTACATATCTCCTTGGGCAAGGGAAACAAAAGAAAATGTAAACAAGTGAGACTACATCAAACTAAAAAGTTGTTGCACTGAAAATAAAACCATCAACAAAAGGAAAAGAACAATCCACTAAATTGTACAACATATTCACCAATGATACATCTGATAAAGGGTAAATATCTAAAATTTATAAAGAACTTATACAACTCAACACAGACACAAAAACAACCAATCCAATTAAAAACTGGGAAAAGGATGTGAATATATACTTCTTCAAAGAGGGCATACAAATGGTCAATAATGAAAAGATGCTCAAAGTCACTAATCATCAGCGAGATAAAACTACAATGAGGTATCACCTCACATTTGTCACAATGGCTGTCATCAATAAGTTAACAAATGACAAGTGTTGGTTAGAATGTGAAGAAAAGGGAACCCTGGTGTACTGTTGGTGGGAATGCAGATTGGTGTAGCCAATATGGAAAACAGTATGCAAGTTCCTAAAAAAAAAAAATTAAAAAAGTAACTGCCTTATGACTCAGGGATTCCACTTCTGGTTATATATCCAATTAAACTCTAAACATTAATTCAAAAGAATAGATGCACTCCTGTGTTATTGCAGTGTTATTTGCAATAATCCAGATGTGGAATCAACCCTAGTGTGTATCGATAGATGAATAGATAATAAGGGTGTGGTACTTATGTACAGTGAAATATTATTCAACCATAAAAACAATATCTTGCCTGGCCGGGTGTGGCTCAGTGGTTGAGCATCGACCTAGGATCCAGGCAATTGGGATTCGATTCCCGGTCAGGGCACATGCCCAGGTTGTGGGCTTGATCAATGACTCACTCATCATTGATATTTCTTTCTCTCTCTCTCCCTCTCCTTTCCTCTCTCTGAAATCAATAAAGATATATTTTAAAAACAAACAAACAAAAAGAAAATATCTTACCATTTGTGGCAGTATGGATAAACCTAGAGGGTATTATGGTAAATGAAATTTGTCGGTTAGAGAAAGACAAATACCATATGATTTCACTTATCTCTGGAATTTAAAGAACAATATAAATGAACAAATACAATAAAAACAGACTTATAGATAGAGAAGAAACTGATGGTTGTCATAGAGGAGGGGATTGAAGGGATTTAGAAATATAGATTGGTAGTTATTAAATGGACATGGGGATATTTAGAATACAGCATAGTTAATATAGTCAATGATATTGTAATTAGTATGTATGATGTTAAATGGATACTGCAAATATTGTGGAGAATGCTTTTTAAAGTATATGATTGTGTAACACTATGCTATACACCTGAAACTAATACAAAATTATGTTGAATGTAAAGTTTAATTTTAAAAAAGAAACAAAAAAACACTTCTTAACTAATTTAAAAAGATAGAAATCATACAGTGTCTTCTCTCAGCCCACAATGAAATTAAACTAGAAATTAATAACTAAAGAAATATTTGGGAAATCTTCAAATATGTAGAGATTAACAGCACACTTCTAAATAACAAATAAGTAAAAAAAGAAATCTCAATAGGAATTTAAAAATTTTTCAAAGTAAATTAAAATGAAAATATGACTTATTGGAAGGATGCAGCAAAAGCAGTTCTTACAGGAAAATTTATAGCATTAAATGCAGATATTAGAAAAAAAATAAAAACCTAAAATCAATTAATTATATTAACTTCTATCTCAGGAATCTAAGAAAAGAGGTGCAAATTAAATTCAAAGTAAATGGGAAAAAAGAAATAATAAGATTTAGACCATAAATCATTAAAATTGAAAATGGAAATTCAATAGAAAATCCAATAGCTAGTTCTTTAAACAGATCAACAAAATCACAAAAACTTTAGCCAGTGTAACTAAGCAAAAATTAAAGAAAAAAGAAAGAAAGGAAGAAAGAAGAAGAAGGAAGGAAGGAAGGAAGGAAGGAAGGAAGGAAGGAAGGAAGGAAGGAAGGAAGGAAGGGAGGGAGGGAGGGAGGGAGGGAGGGAGGGAGGGAGGGAGGGAGGGAGGGAAAGAAAAGACACAAATTACAAATATCAGAAATAAAAAAGAACCAGTCAGAAATGAAGGATACACTAACTGAAATGAAGAACAAATGACAGGAAATAAACAGTAGAGTAGATGAAGCAGATAATGAAATTAGTGATTTGAAATATGAAAAAACAGAAAATACATAATCAGAACAGCAAAAAAATAAAAGAATCCAAAAAAATGATGATAGTGTAAGGAGCCTCTGGGACAACTTCAACCACACCAACAGTCACATCATGGAGGTACTGGAAGGAGAAGAGAGAGAGGAATTGAAAACCTATTTGAAAAAAATAATGACAGTAAACTTTTCTAACTTGGTAAAGGAAATAAACATACAACTCCGGAAGTGCAGAGAGTCCCAAACAAGGTGAACCCAAAAGAGGCCCACACCAAGACCTATCATAATTAAAATGCAAAAGACTGAAGAAAAGAGAGAATCTTAAAAGCAGCAAGAGAAAAGCAATTAGTTAACCTACAAGGGAGCTCCCATGAGACTGTCAGCTGATTTTTCTAAAGAAACTTTGCAGTCCAAAAGGGATTGGAATAAAATATTTAAAGTGATGATTGCTCTACTCAGCAAAGCTATCATTTAGAATTGAAGGACAGATAAAGAGCTTCCCAGTATTACAAGAAATGTTAAAGTGTCTTATTTAAGAAGAAGAAAAAAGATAGAAAATATGAGTGATAAAATGGCAACAAATACATATCTATCAATAATTACTTTCAGGCAAATGTATTAAATGGTCCAATCAAAAGATTTACGGTAACTGAATGGATAGCAAAGTAAGACCCTTCCTTACATATGCTGTCTACAGGACACTGACTTCTGATTGAAAGACACACAGACTGAAAGTAAAGTGATGCAAAAAGGTATTTCATGAAAATGAGAACAAAACAAAACAAAAATGCTGTGGTAGCAATGCTTATATTAGATAAAATAGACTTTAAAACAAAGACTATAACAAGAGACAAAAAGAAACCCAGCAAGTCCACTTCTGGTTATTTATCTGAAGAAACCCCAAATATGTGATCAAAATGACATATACATTCGTATGTTTATTGCAGCATTATTTACAACAGCCAAAATATGGAAGCAACCTAAGTGTCCATCAGTAGATGAATGGATAAAAAGAAGTGGTGCGTATATACAATAGAATATAATTCAGCCTTAAAAAAATAAAATCTTGCCATTTCAAGAACATGAGTGGACCTAGAGGGTATTATGCTAAGCAAAATAAGTCTGAGGAAGACAAATACTAGATATTTTCACTTAGATGCAGTATCTAAAAAACAAACAAAGCAGAACAGAAACAGACTCATAAATACAGAGAACATTCTGATGGCTTCCAGAAGAGAGAGCTTGGGGGGGATGTGTAAAAAAGGTGAAGGGATTTAGAAGTACAAATTGGTAGTTAACAGAATAGTCATGAGGATGTAAAATACAGCATAAGGAATATAGTCAATAATACTATAATAACTATATGGGGTGTCAGACGGAGAAGAGATTTACTTTGGCGATTACTTCATAAGTTATATAAATATCTAATTAATGGGTTGCACACCTGAAACTAATATAATATTGTACTTTGACTGTGATTAAAAGGAAAAACAAAAAACCCCTGATCTGTGAAGGACAATGTCAAAAAAAATGAAAAGATAAGCAATGAACTGAGAAAAAATATTTACAAAAGGCATATCTGATAAATATACAAAATATACAAAAATTCTTAAAACTCAACAATAATAAAAATCACATTTCAATTAAAAAATGGGTGGAAGACCTAAACAGAGACTTCACTAAAGAAGATGTATAGATACAATCTTATTAAAAAATGCTGTGCATAACATGTAATTAGGTAAATGTAAATCAAGAGAACAATGAAATACCACTACACATCTACTAAATTGTTCAAAATCCAAAACACTGACAACACCAAATGTTGGTGAGGATGTGGAGCAGCAGGAACTGTCATTCATTGGTGGTGGGAATGCAAAATGGTTCAGCCACTTTGAAAGACAGTTTGGCCGTTTACTATGAAACTAAATATACTCCTATAACAATCTCACTTTTTGGTGTTTAACAAAATAAGCCAAAAACTTATGCCTACAAAAACCTAAACATGAATGTTTGTAGCAGTTTTATTCATGATTAGTAAAACACAGAAGCAACTAAGATGTCCTTTAGCAAATGAATGGATAAGTTATCTGTGGTACATTCATACAATGGAATATTATTCAGCACTAAAAATAATTTAGTCAGGAAAAAACATAGAGAAGTCTTTAATGCACGTTATAAAATAAAAAAGCCAATATGTAAAGGCTACACACTGAATAATTCCAATTCTGGAAATGGAAGTAAAAGATTCAGTGCTTGTCATGAATTAGAAGGACAAGAGACATGAATATGCAGAACACAGAGGATTTTTAGGGCATTAAAACTATTCTGATCCTGGCCAGGTGGTTCAGTTGGTTTGAGCATCGTCCTGTACACCAAAATGGTTGTGGGTTCCATCCCCACTCAGGGTGCTTTCGGGAGGCAACCAATTGATGGTCCTCTCTCACATCAATGTTTCTCTTTCTCTTACCCCCCTTCCTCTCTCTCTCTAAATAAAAAAAATCAATACACATATATCTGGGTGAGCATAAAACAAACAAAAAACTATTCCCTACTTCTAACAGAACATATGTCCACACAGACTTGCATGCAAATGTACGTAGCCACACAATAGCCCGCAGTTGGAGGGGGAAGGATCATTTGGACCAAAGAGCCCCAAGAACCAAGAAGAAAGTAATAAAACAACTATGTTAAATTTGGGGCCAACTGAGCCCTGGGTATATATCCAGTCTGAACCAGAATCATTGCTGAGGCTGTTCCTGGCTCATAGGAGGCAAGAGGATGGAACCAGGCTTGGGGACTGTTATGCAGTTGGCTGCTGTGGTGAGCCCTCAGAACAGTGGCTGCTGTGGTGAGCTGGGCATGATGGTGTGTGGTACTTTCTGTACATGAGAAGCTGAGCAGTGGCATTTAAAGCTGGCGGTATAGTTTGTATTCTCTGACATAGTGTGTGATTTGCTTTACTACATATATGTGTGTGTGTGTGTGTGTGTGTGTGTGTGTGTGTGTGTGTGTGTGTGTATTTAAAGACCAATGATATTTATTTCAAATTACTGCATTGTGTAAAACTATAGAAAGTAGGAAGGGAAAATGTCTTCAAAATAAAACTGAACTGGATTTTTCATTAGCTAGGTAGGTAGCATTCAAAGCTGTTACAAAGAAATACATATGCCTTACTTAAACATGTAAAGCAAATTCAAATAAATTAATACTGTTTATTCAATGTTATCACTTGTTTTTTAATTTATATAAATAATTTAAATTATTATGGAATTTAGTAAAACCTAGTTGAAAATATTATTAATATTTTGCTAAATATACAATGCTAAATTTGAAGGCAATTTAGCCATGCATCTAAATAAAGTCTTATTTTTCAATTCAGTAATTTTACATTCAGGAATATCTCCAAAGGCAATAAATTAAAATAGAGGAAATTCAGACATATAAATGTATTCATCACATCATAGAAAAAAATAAAAAAGTAAAATATACCAAATATTGAAGGATTGTTTGTGATCAAATATATAACAACACATTTTCTTATTTAATATTATTCAGCCATATTTATATAGAAACATGGGAAATGATAAATTTGTGCTTTACTATATTTTGATTCTTAGGCCAGGACCTGGCTGTTAGAAATCTCACTTGTCCCAAATGGGAGAGACAGAAGCTTTTTCGAATCTTTCAAATTTGAATTTACTTAGCCTGTTTCTCTTTAGTTTTGCCCATCACAGTTTATCTTTTATCAAATATTTCTGACATTTTCTAGCTCATTCTGTCCCTTTCCCTTAGCCACGACCACCTCAGGCCTAGTCGAATATTCCATTTCTATTTCTAGCTGCTCTCTGCCTCCTAATTTGTTTTGCAAACAGAAGCAAGTGTCATGTTCTGCATGCTGGTATTGATTGTGCTCTCCTAATCCAAGCATTGTGGAGTACATCCCAATTGCCTTTGGAATCTATTTAAACTTGAGCATGTAGCCACTGTCACCTTTTTCCCTTCTCTCCACATTACTTTTCCTCTCTCATAAAGCTCATTTGACTGTCTACATCACAGCTAATATTCTGTGATCAAGTAGATTCAGTCCTTAAACATACTGTCTCTCAAATCTAGTGTACAGCACATACAATTCTGCATGCCCTTGTAATGCCATATCTACTCCCCAGTTAGTTGGCTGAGGAGGTCACCCTGTGAAAGCCATTGTAGTGGCTTGTCCCAAGAGTCTCAGAATATGACCTTATTTGGAAACTGTCTTTGCAGATGTAATTAGTTAAGATGATGTTTTAGTCTGCTCAGGCTGCTATAACAAATACCACAGGCTGGGTGGCTTATAAATAACAGAAATTTCTCACAGTTCTGGAGGCTGAAAGGCTAAGATAAAAGTTCCAGCATGGTCACATACTGGAGAGGGACTTTTTCCTGTTTCATAGCTGGCACTTTCTCTCTGTATCTTCACATGGTGGAAGGGACTTAGGATCTATTTGTAGGCTCTTTTATAACAACACAAATCCATTAATGATGGCTCCACCCTCATGATTCAAGCAGCTCCCGAAGGCCCCACTTCCTAACACCACCATATTTTGGGGTAAGGATGCCAACATATGAATTTGGGGGGAAACACATTCAGACCGTAGCAGATAAGATCATACTGAGTTGGTGGGCCCTAAGTCCAATGGTGGGTCTTGTAAGAGGAGGAGAGGATACACAGACCACATGTAGACAGAAGCAGACACTAGAGTGATGCCAAGGAATGAGGTCACAAAAATCTGGAAGAGGCAAGGAAGGATCCTCTCCTAGAGCCTTCTAAAGGGGTGTGGCCCTGCCAACACCTTGATTTTGGAGTTCTTGCCTTAAGAACTATGAGCTAATAAATTTCTGTTTTGTTAAGCCACTAAGTTTGTGGTCCTTTGTTATGGCAGCCCCAATCATCAAGGTATAGCAAAATGACCATGAACATGAACCACGGAGGAGCTCTGTGTTTGAATTTGGACATTTTTAACTTTGTGAACCTCAGTTTCCTTATTTGTATAAATAGAAATAACCATATATCAACTATATGATGGGTGTGAATATTAAATCAGGCAACGCATGTAAATTGCCATAGAAGAATTCACTTTCCTTTTCTTCTGACGTTCCTATATCCCATCCTACAAAGGAGGTGTCTGTTCTCCTCTCCATCTGAGAAGTAATAGAGGGAACACTGGAAGTGTTTGTTCTCTCTGGATTTCCTTACTCATTCCCCCAGTTATTGGTCATCTGTTTGGTCAGCACTTAACATTCATTGGATCATTCTTTTCAATGGGCTTAGCCCTTGTGTTGAAGGTGAGAGCAGGCAGTCTCACCTTCCCTGCCCTGTCTTCCCCTTCCTTGGTTCCCTGGGCACCTGGGCATGTGAGGCAGGCCTAGGTTCCAGACTCTAAAGTTGGTTAGGTTAAATTTCTTGGACTTTTATGTCTTTGTCCTGTCTCTGCACACCTGACTAAGTAGGCTAGTTCCAAAATAAAGATTACCTGGCCTAAACTATATTTTCCAATCCAGATTTGACATAGATTCCTGGAGTTGTCTATTCTTGTAGAACTGATAATAATTGGGATTTCTTTTTCTTTTTTTCTTCTTTTTCTTTTTTTTTATCCTTCTCAAATCAGACCTCCACT
Organism: Miniopterus schreibersii; assembly: GCF_964146895.1. NCBI lineage: Eukaryota > Metazoa > Chordata > Mammalia > Chiroptera > Miniopteridae > Miniopterus > Miniopterus schreibersii. Next base: position 110,484,055 of record NC_138101.1, on the reverse strand, counting down.
AGGCAGGAGATATGAGTGGTACTGCAAACCTCAAATAGCCAGAAAAGCACTCAAAAGAATGTAAGTTTATATCCCACATCCACTTGTTCCCTGGAATAGTGAATAGAATTTATGAAGGTCCACATATAAATATATAGATGGCAATTTTAATACTTGTTCATTTAACCTAAAAATGTAAGAGGAGAAAAAGAATTGATGGGAGACTCACTCATTCTGCAGACTTGGAATTACCAATGTATTTTATTTTCAGTGGACTGGCTTCATGTATGTCACAGTGAAACCCTGGATAATGGCCTCATCCGGTGAAAAATGCCTTTTCTTCATGAACAGGGGTTCATTACACTACTCCTACCTATGCTGAAAATTTTGCTGGCTTCAAGTAAAAGATTATGTGCTGCCAAATTCCACTGGTAAGAGAAAAAGTTTGTGTTCTCATGATGTGCTTGTATTTTACATGTATAGTCCACAGCAGAACTCAGGCTCCAAAAAGAAAAAATAATAATTTATGTACTCATGTCATTTGATAGATTTTGCAAAATAAGTCTGTTTTTCTCCCTTCCCATTTTATGCTAGTCCTGCTCCCTGCAGCGTGCTCCCCTTTTTTACTCTATAGACCATAGTCTGTTTTCCATTAGTGTCCCAAAGAGCATACTAGGTCATCACAACCCTGTTACCCACAGGGGCACTGGGGATTCAGTCTGACTACAGACTCTTGGGGCCATCTCTTGGTCATTCATTTACCCATTGATTAAACACAGCTCATTTTGGCTGCTTTGCCTGCTTGGAAACTGGACTCTAGCCCTCATTTTTGTCTAAAGAGCTGGGCTTTTGCCCTGAAAACCCCCTTCTAACCCATTGCAGAAACCAGCCCCTGTGTTCAGTACCTCCACTCTTCAGGGATTGATTTTGCCTTGGATCTCCTATTTTTTTCCAGAATAACTTTGTGTTTGTGCACCCATTATCCTCTCTGTTTGTGGTTGACCTCCCATCCACTAAGTTTACAGACTCTTTGATGTGATGGTTTTCTTTATTCCATTCATCTTTATGTGGTAATTGAGGTGTAATGGGAGCTCCAAGAAATTGAGGGAACCTTTTCAGAAGAGGGGAGATCTAAGCTTTCTCCTGTTTCCTCCTACCAGGTTTCCCTGAAGCAAACTATATCTTTGTAGAAAGTTGAACATAAATGGATATCTGAGCTCAGCATTCAAGATCTTAATGATTTGATGCTTTGAGGAGACTTTCTCAGCCTCACCTCTCACTGCCCTGATGCTTTCTTCATAAGCAGTGAAGCTCAGCTGTACTGAACTGCTTATCACTTCTTGAGCACATCATGCTCTCCTACATCTCCTTCCAAAATGCAGTTGACAATCTTGATTATGAATCCTTCCCTGACCCCTTACTTTCCAACCCACTACCAAATGGGATGGTAGCCTATAGATGTTCTGCAAAAATTGTATCACTGCTGGCAGTCAGGTCTGCAGCTCCCACCACTACTGTTCTCAACTGTTTGCATCCTGATCAAGCACCAAGAGTGAAAATCAGCTTTCGCTTTCACTCTAGTCCATGGATATCTTCCTTCCCAATTATAGTACTTGTTGTTTTGACTGCACATGTAGCAGTTAAATATATACCATTTTATTGTTTTTATGATGATGTGTGAACACTTTCTGGTAGTGGGACTACAGGCTGTGTGCTTCATTTATATTTCCCTAAGACATAGAATAGCAAATACATGATCAAATTATTTGGTACAAGAAGCACATTTCCCTTTCTTTGGGACGGACATGTTGCTGGTCCAGGGAGGCATGCTCTGTCTTTCTTTCCCTTTCCTCTGTGTTGCCTTCTCCCATCTCCCATTTCCTCTTTCTCTTTCATTCTCTCAGTTTCTCCCCTGACCATCCCCCCCCCCAGTTCTCCTGCTTTCTCTCACTGAATATACCTATATTTATATGGATACCCATGCTATACCTATGTATAAGGTGTGATTATAAAGTAATAAAATTTCATATCCATACATGAAAGCCATACTCATACATATGAGAATGTATATGACATATGTGCACAGTTTGTAACAAATATGCACCAAGGCACAAATGCAATCATCAAACTTAAAAAAGAATAATACCAGTAACTTTGAAAGTTTCCATGTCTCCTTTCCCAAATGCATACTTATCACTTCTTCAAAAGTAATCACTATACCTGTTTCATTTCGAGTGTTGTGTATTTGTGCCTTCGCAAATAATTTCTTTATATAGCTTGCCAAAGTTGACAACTGTTTGTTTTTTCAGCAAACCAAATTTTGACCATTTAGAAAAATCATTTTTATTACATTATTCTTTCCTTAAGCTTTTTTTTTGGGGGGGAGGGTTATTCCAACAATTCTTTTTTTAATGTCTATGTGATATGCTCAATTTATTTCAGTTCTTCTTCTCAAATGCATGTGTGTAATACTGTAATCCTCTATAAAATTTTAAATGCATTTCACAGCTTTTATAAGTATTTTTCATCATCATTCAGTTTTAAATATTTATACTATATATTTGACCCATGAGTTATTTTACTATATTTTATTTTATTTTTTTTTTATTCACTAAAATCTCTTTTTAAAAAATTTATCTTTATTGTTGAAAGTATTACAGATAACCCCCTTTTTCCCCCATTGATCTACTCCACCTTGAATTCACCCCCCACCAGGCCTTAACCACACTGTTGTCTGGGTCCATTGGTTATACATATATGCATATAAGTTCTTTGATTAATCTCTCTTCACCTACTCCCCTACCCCCACCTTCCCACTGAGATTCATCAGTCTGTTCCATGCTTCTATGTCTCTGGATCTATTTTGTTCTACATCTATTTTGTTTATTAGATTCCACATATGAGTGAGATCACGTAAAACTGGATCAGGAACAATCAGAAAACCTGAATATGCCAATAACAACTGATGAAATCAAAGCAGTAATTAAAAAAACTCCCAGCAAACAAAAGCCCTGGTCAAGCAGATTCACAAGGGAACTTTGTAATTCTTTAGGTTGTAAGGTTAGATTGTTTGCTAAAAAATTTTCGTGCTTTTTGAGGTAGTCCTGTAGTGCTATGAACTTCCCTCTTAGGACTGCTTTCACTGTGTCCCATAGATTTGAGGTTGCTGTAGGTTCATTATCATTTGTTTCCAGGAAGTTTTTGATTTCTTTCTTGATTTTATTAATAATCCATTCTTTGTTTAAGAACATGCTATTTGACCTCCATGTGTTTGAATGTTTTTGAGTGTTTTTCCTGTAGTTGATTTCTAATTTCATGCCATTGTGATCAGAGATGCTTGATACGATTCAAATCTTCTTGACCTTGTAGAGACTTGTTTTGTGGCCTAACATGTGGTCTGTCTTTCAGCATGACCCATGTGCACTTGAGAGGAAAGTATATTCTGCAGCTTTGGGGTGAAATGTTCTGTGAATATCAATTAAATCCTTCTGATCTAATGTGCCATTTACAGTCACTATTTCTATTTTGACTTTTTGTTTGGAAGATCTATCCAGTGAAGTCACTGGGGTGTTAAAGTCCCCAACTATGACTGTATTGCTGTTGATCTTTCCCATAAAGTCCTTAAGGTTACTATTGATAGGTCCTTATTTATTACCATTTTAATTCTTGATGCCTATGTTTCTCTCTCTATTTCATCTTATTTTTACAGCAGTCCCTTTAACATTTCTTGCAATGCTGTTTTGGTGGTGGTAAACTCCTTTAGCATTTTTTTTGTCAGAGAAGCTTTTTATTTCAGCATGCATTTTGAATGATAGCCTTGCTGGATAGAGTTGTCTTGGTTTCAGATCCTTTTTTAGCACTTCCTTGAATACTGCATGCCATTCCCATCTGGGCTGTAGAGTTTCTGATGAGAGGTCAGCTGACAACCTTTTGGGAGCTCCTTTGTAGGTAACAGATTGCTTTTCTCTTGCTGCCTTTAAGATTCTCTCTTTGTCTTGAATTTATGTCATTTTAATTATGATGTGTCTGGGCATGGACCTCTATGGACTCTTCTTGCTTGGGACTCTCTGTGCCTCCTTAACTTGTGTGACTTTTTCTTTCACCAGGTTAGGGAAGTTTTCTGCCATTATTTCTTCAAACAGGTTCTCTAACCCTTATTTACTTTTGACATCTTCTAGGACTCCTATGATGCAAATATTGTTACATTTCATGTTGTCCCACAGCTCTCTTTGACTGTCCTCCTGTTTTTTGTTTTTTCTTTTTGGATCTCTGTTTGAGTGATTTTTTCTACCCTGTCTTCTAATTTGCTGATACAACCCTCAACTTCCTTTAATCTGCTGTTTATTCCTTCCAAAGCATTATTTCAGCTATGTCATTCTTCACTTCTGAAGGTCATTTTTCATCGTTTCCATATCATTTTCCATGTTGTTGAGAATCCTTACAATCAGTATTCTGAACATATATCTGATAGTGTGCTTATCTCTATTTCCTTAGTTCTTTTTCTGGAGACTTTTCTTGCTCTTTCATGTGGGGCTTGTTGTTTTGTCTCCCCATTTTTTCTGTCTCTTTGGGTTTGTTTTTATATATTAGGAAGGCCTGCTAGGACTCTCAATCTTTTTGGAAGGTCTCTGATGCAGGCCAATGTCAGACACTGTTGGGGACTGGCCTTGAGTATCCTGTTTGGAGCTATCAACAACCCACAGCTTGAGGTCCCCTCTCTTGGGACTGGGTGTAATTGGACAGGACCAAGATGCACACCAAAGTTTGCTTTTCCATGGCCTGAGTCCAGCAGAAGATCAGGCAAAGACTCAAGCACTCTGAGGTCTGCCTCTGCCTGCAGGCTGATTAATCTGGTTCTCTTAATGAGCCTCAGTCTGTAGAAACTCCACAGGGTGAGGCAGCTGATTGTTATCAGTCTCTTAATGAGCCACAGGCTTTAGAAACATCATGGGGTATGGTGGGAGGGTTTCCAGCAGGGTAGGGCAATTGCTTCCCCCTCAGACAAAAGCTGCTTAGGAGTTAAATGTCTGCCTCTGCAGTATGGGAGAGTGACTTGTCACAAGAATCCAGAGGAATTCCCTCTGAGCTCTATCTCCAGAGCCCACAATCCTAGATTCTCCTTACACAGCTCTAGTCCACTCTGCCCTCCTTCTGCTGGAGCCCAACATGAGTAGCTACACAGAAAACTTTGTGCATTTGTCGTTTAAGAGGGCGCCTGCACCTTCAGCAGTCTCTCCCTGGCAGACAGAAACCCAGCTGCTTTTGACAGCCAGATGTTATGTGGGTACCTTTCTCATTTCTGGTGCTCTTGGCAGGGAAGCCCAGCCTGGGGTTTAGGCCCCAAAGTCCTCAGTGGGAACCCCCCACAGCTGAGATATCTCTCCTGACATTTAGCTGCTGCCTGTGAGATCCTAGCCAGACCTCTTACACCTCTGCACTGCCACACCTGTCTCTATGTGGCCTCCACTTTTCCTCCTTGGTTATGAGGGTGCTCTCCATCTGGTCTTCAGTTGCAGTTGATTATTTGGGATGGTTTTTCTATATTTTAGTTGTAATTCCAGTTTGGTCCTAGAAGAGTGTCAGTGTAGGTTCCACTCAGTCCACTGCCATCTTTCTGCATTAATTTTTTACAATTTTATTATATATTTAAAATCCGGGTTTACATTTCCTAACGGTAACTTATACCAATTGGGAGTCATCATTAGATATATTGGAAGCCTACTCTGAGAACATATACCAGTTGTGATTTGTGATTATATATATCAGAAGCCAACTGTGAGAACTGTGAAATATGAGTGATATTTCAATAATGCTTTTAACAAAAAAGCAATTGTAACTTACCCTAAGAATATATATTTATGAAATATTCAGCAGTAGGAGTTGACAAAAAAATTATGGAAAGTTTGGGGAATATTTTCAGGATATTGGCAGAAAATGGAACCTGCCCTGTAGTCCCAAGACCAGCCAAGTCTACATTAAAATGTCTGACAAGGCTTCAGTGCCAGTGCTGTCTCCAGGGGACAATTACCACTGCTATAAATTTCTGCAGATTGCCTCACAGTGTTGAGCAGGAGCATCTGATTGGCCAAGTTTAGATTATACCAGTGGCAGGAAGCCTTTTGCTTCAGTTAGGGATCTTGGTCCTCCCTCCTACCATGATCTGCATAATGAAGGAGATAGTTCCCAAACAGTAGATTGTTCAAATGCTGGAAAGCCAAACACTGGTTCATGCCCACCATAGGACTATACAAAACTATAGCATCTGAAAGGGCTGCACAGAAAAATTATAATACATTTATTGCAATAGGTTAAGTGAAAAATGTCCTCCACTCACTTAAAAAGAAAACTATTTTGTGCTCTTTGAAGATAATGTGAAACCTCAGTTCATTTAGATTATGTCTTATGGCAGCAGGTATCTCAACTTATACTCATTACTCCTTTTAATTATTCCAAACCTTGTCCATTGTTCAAGGCCAATTTTAAGTCCCTACTCTTCCATGAAGTGGCATAAGTTCTTTTCTGCTAAAACAATCACCTGCCCATCAACTGAAATACATGCATTTGCAAACATTCTAGAAAATAGCTAAAAGCAAATGTTAAAATGAGGAGAATAGTCATGATTCTAGCTACATCTATTGAAAAAATATCCCAGAAATGATGTAAAGCAGTTTAGCACCCAACAGGGGTACGTTTCAACCACTCACAGTCTACCTAGAAATATAACATAGTGGTTTCTTGTATTCACCCAGATAAAGTAGATTCCAGTTCAAGGCCAACTTCTCTATTTCCTGGCCATGTAACCTTGGGTTAAGTTACTTAACTCTCTAACCTAGAGTTGCCTCAATGGCAAATAGTAATAATAGCATTGACCTCTTAGGGTTCTTCTTGGGACTACATGAGAGAATGAACATAAGGTGCCTAATCAGTTGACAAAAGTTAGCTATAAAATATTACACATTGACAGCAATTTAGATTTCAAGTGTAATTCTTCATATAAGTAATAATCATTTCTTTCAATGCCTTTGATTTCAGCACTAGAAGCAAGCAACAGAAATTTAACTAGCTTGACATTTAAGTAGCTACTTAGTAATAGAAGATAATTTAGCTATTAGATAACTTATCATTTTAAAAACTGGATTGAAGGTGATTTTCACTGTTTTGTCCCAACCTGTAAAAGGTTTACATAAAATTTAGTCCTGTTAAATGCTTCAATCAAGCATTTATATTGCAGAGGGACACAAGGACAAAAATTTGATCCTCCCTGAGAAGAGGATACTCAGGAAAGAAGGAAACAGTAAAACTTTGGCTTAGGAAAAGGAAAAGGTAATGAATTTGCATTCTGGCAAGGGAAGTAGGGACACATCACAAATAATGCACTGCATTTGTGAATGCCTCCAAAGTATCCTGAAATGCTATTCACTGCTGAGAGAGGAAGTCTGAATTGACATGTTATTTTTCTGAGCTGTTTATTAATGCATTGACTGGGAAAGAAGTGGGAGCAGCCTTCTATCCCATCCCCCAATTCAAATTCAGTGTTTTGTCATCAGCTGTTTTTGCTAGCTGAGAGAAGAAGGAAAAAAACTAAGATTCTGAAAGAGCTGTAAAGAAAAAAAAAGAAACCTGACATTTTCCTTCTTTGCTTCAGTATAACAAAGCTTACACTTTCAGCAGGAACATCTGAAGTGAAATTTTCATTAATCTTAGGCCAGAAGAAATGCTTTCTGTTCATCCAGCAATCAATCATTCCAAATGAAGGCAACAGTTAACACTTTTGTTTTTTTTTATTTTGTTGTGTTCTGTTTTTAATAAAACTGAAACTTCTTTATCACTGCCTCTGGACTTATATCAGAACTAAATAAAGTAATCAGGCATGTGCTAACAACCAAGCTTCAAAATGTAATGTACATTAATGGCACCTAACCCAGCAGTTGACCAGTTAATGGGAAAAACAGACCAATAAATGATTTGGCCCAGCCTTACTTAGCAAGCATTAAGAGGTAATCTTGCTACCATGGTAAAGAGCATAAACAGTACTTCTACATAACATAACATAACATAACATAACATAACATAACATAACATAACATAACATAACATAACACGACATAACATAACACAACATAAAACACAACACAACATAACATAAAACATAACATAACATCATAACATAACAAACATAACATAACATATAACATCACATGACATAATAAAACATAACATAACATAACACCATAACATAACGTAGTGACTGAAGTCTGTCTTTCCCAGGAGAAAAGGGTGGAATTAGGTGATTAAGATATATCCTGTGAGAACAGAGTTAGAGAGAAAGAAGCATTTACTGATACTAAAGGTGTTAAAATAAGAATCAGTTGCCTCACAGCTGAATTGTTTGTTTGATTCCTCCTCCGTTGCGGGATTTTAAAAATCAGACTGGTTTTGTTTTTTTTAATCCTCACCTGAGGATATTTTCCCACTGCTTTTCAGAGAGAGTAAAAGGAAGAAAGAGGGAGAGAGAAATATTGGGGGCCAGGAGTTGAGCCTGCAATCAAGTTAGGTGCCCTTGGCTGGCATCAAACCTGGAACCCTTCAGTACATAGGCCAACACTCTAACCACTGAGCCAAACTGGCTGGGGCAAATCAGTCTGGTTTTGGTGCTACTCTCCAACTATAGCTCCAACCAGAAATACATTCAAGTAATTCTGTTAAACACAAAGGGAGTCAATATATTTAACCAATAATCAGTTTCTAACTCTCTAGGACCAAGCACAAATCCTTCCTACTTTTCTCTCTTATAGCCAACTGTTTAAACTAAAATCTATAGAATAAACTGACATGACACTAGGTATTTGAAAATTAAATTCAACCAGTATTTATTAAGCAACTATTATTGCAAAGTATTATACTTAGCACAGTAGTAATAACTGATGAATATAGAGATGGGCAAATGTAGGTTTATAGTTGTCTGTATAGAAAAAGACATGCAGGTTATGATTATTACAATAGTTTTACTAACTCAAGAGAATGTCACAATGGCACAGTGCACTTACTTTTGCCCACCCCTATACATGTCTATTTTATGCCTTCATACAGCTTAAAACCTTATTAGAAAGACAAATGTGCAAATAATTATAGTAAAAATCTAAATTATATAAGTGGACTTGGAGAAACAAGCAAATGCTATAGAACATAATTGGAATGACTTCTCTTTTCCCTCCACCTTAGCCCTGTCACCTGTTAATGATATAGTTGCCATAGTAAATGGTTGAATCATTGCCACCTTCCTATTATAATTCTGCACATGTCCCCTTCCTGCAGACCCCTTAATCAGCACTTTCACTTCAGTCACCATGACTGCAAAGATGTGACTGCAGAACAATTGCAGAAAGTCATTTTTTTTACCCTGACGATTGTGCTTTGGAAAGTTACTATTGTCAGAGAAAGTATACTCATAAAATCATGTAATTTTTCTCTTTAAGATCTTTGCAAACATACCTAATATGTATTCAATAGTATTATGCAAACCAACAAATATGAAAATTTCTAATTAGCATGTCATGGAATCATATACTTCATCATTTTTTCCCCCTTTGATCTCTTTCTAGTTGTAATTAAACCACTGTGGCTATTTATGCCTTTTTCATGTTCCCAGAATAACCTTCCCTTTTTCTATCAGAACCATTAGAAAAAAAATGAAGTCTTACCATTGACTTGGATGAATCACACCAGGATCTTATTTGAGCTCATAATTAAAATCCAGCCTAATCCATAGCAAATAATTAATCTAATCCAACAGGCCTCAGTAAGAGCCTACCATAGTAAATGCTCTTCACACACCTGATAGAAATGACTAAAAATAATTATCCTACCAACCACCTTCCTTAGCTTCAAAAGACCTATAAAACATTAGAATCATAAAGAACCTTAGAAACCTTCATTTTTTTTAACCCAAAGAAGAAATAGTAACTAGGCACTATGTGAGAAAATGCATCCAATTTAACCTACCCACACCCAATAAGGTATGCATCATTGTCCCTCTCCTACAAATAGATGAGATTCATTTGTTGATTTGTTAATGGTAGCCATTCTGACAGGTGTGAGGTGATATCTCATTGTAACTTTAATTTGCATCTCTATGATGATTAGTGACTTTGAGCATTTTTTCATATGCCTCTTCGCCATCTGTATGTCCACTTTGGAGAAGTGCTGGCAAGGATGTGGAGAAAAGGGAACCCTAGTACACTGCTTGTGGGAATGCAGACTGGTGCAGCCACTATGGAAAACAGTATGAAGTTTCCTAAAAAAATTAAACATGAAACTGTCATTTGACCCAGTGATCCCACTTCTAGGAATATATCCTAAGAATCTGAAAACACCAATCAGAAAGAATATATGCAACCCTATGTTCATAGCAGTGCAGTTTACAATAGTTAAGATCTGTAAACAGTCCAAGTGCCCATCAGTAGATGAGTGGATAAAAAGCTGTGTACATTTACAATGGAATACTAAGTAGCTGTTAGAAAGAAGGATCTCTTACCCTTTGAGACAGCATGGAGTGACCTGGAGAGTATTATGCTAAGCAAAATAAGCTAGTCAGAGAAAGACAAGTACCACATGATCTCACTCACATGTGGAATCTAATGAACAAAATGAACGGATGAACAAAATAGATCCAGAGACATAGAAGCATGGAACAGAATGACGAATCTCAGAGGGAGGGTGGGGGTGGGTGGGGAGAGATTAACAAATGGATTTATATGCGTAAGTGAATAACCCATACACACAGATAATAGAGTGGTGAAGGCCTGGGGCAAGGAGCAGGTGTGGGGTAAAAGGGGTTAATGGGAGTAAAGGGGACATCTGTAATACTTTCAACAGTAAAGATTTTTTTTTTTTAAAGAGAGATTCAGAAGGGGGGGTGGCAGGATTTGAATGCAGGCCTCTCCAACCAAGTCTCTCTAGCTGGTGATCTGGTTCCTGCCTTATGCTGACTCCCCAAGGGTCAACCAAGTTCATAAACTCTATGTGACAGTGTTGGAGTCATGCTACCCACCCACTCCTGCTGGTTATTAATTTAGAGTGCTGGTTATTAATCCAGAGTTCTTATGGATATGAAGGCTAAGTCTCAGACACATATGTTCCTGGAAGGCAGTAGCCTCACTTCAACTCTAATGCTGCTGAAAAAGGAGCTCTTATGGTTTCTATAGGACAGTGTTTATTCTTCCCTTTTTTAATTCTTTATTATAATATTATATTCTCAATTTCAAATAATACAGAATATTGAATAAAACCAATTTAATTATCCTTCTCAGAAGTAACCACTTTTGGAGTGTGTGTATTGTTTTAGACATTCTCCATGCATTTGTGCTTTATAACAACAACTTTTTACTTTAATGTAGGCATTGCACTTCATTGTGTGATTTACTTTTTCAATTTAACATGTCCTAAAGCTCTTCCACATCACTTTCATGTAACTTTGTTTATTCATTTGAACTCTCTGTAAAATGTACCATGATTTCATCACAGACATTCACTTTGTTACTAGTTTATGGCTATTGCAAACATCAAGGTAACAAAACAAAGTTTTAAAAGTAGTAGAAGAAAATATAGGAGAATTTAAAAAAAAAAACCTAGGCAAAGTAAAACCTATCTTCACAAGATATAATAACCTAAAAATAAAATAAAGATTTACAGTCTTGAAACAATAACATTCAAAATATAGGATAATTATATAAAAGATTTTTCATATATACAATTAAATACAAGTATCAGAAGAATTACTATTCAGAGAATATAAATAACTCATAATAACAGGAAAATGTGCTACATTAAAGATAATACAACTATTTTACATGATTAAATATGATTATTTTATCTATTTATTATAGTTGATTACAATAATATATTTTTATGTTGAACCATCCTTGTTCCTGAGCTCAATACATCATAATTAAGTAAGATTTTCTTTTAATAAATTAGGATTCAACTTCTTGAGCACTACATTTGGATTTGTTATGAGATTGTGGTACAATTTATTTGAAAGAAAACATTTATTATTTTTTCAAACTTTTTCTGTTACAGAGGTTTGTGGTTTTTAATTTTCCTGTTTATTCTCTAATATTGCCCAAATTTCAACAGAATATAATTTATTCACATTAAAATTATTATTAATGTTATATTTTAACTTAATTCTGTTATCTTATTTGTTTTTTATTTAATATTCATTCTTGTTAATTTCTCTCTGTTCCTTTTAATTTTTTAAAAATTTCTTTTACTTTCTTGCCTTTGGTAGCATTAATTTTTTTATTCCATTTTTCCCTTCTAATGGTCCAGACTTGATAAACCCTAATACTATCTTTGTAACTGTAATAGTTGCTCTTAAAATTTTACCAAAAAAACTAAGCATGTTTATTTCTGAATAATTTCTAGAAACAAGAAGGAACCTCAGAGTGTTGTCACATTTGCCCTTTCCTTACCGCTTCTGGGTCCATAAATCTCATTGATTTTAGTTCTAAATTGTTACTTATTTTATATTATGCATCAATAGTTATTAAACCTTTTGTGTGCTTCCTTGATCACTGCTACAATCACCATTATTTCACAGATTTATTTTTCATTTCAATGCTATTAAAAAATATTTCTTTCATGGGTGGTCCATATACAGTAAATCCAGAATCCTTGCATGTCTAAATTTGTCTTTATTTCTCCCATAAATTTGAATGCTGTTTTACAACATGGGGCATTTTAGATTAAACACATTTTCCCCTCTTTTGGCAGAAAGAGAAGTAAGGAAGGAGAATATGCTCAGTCATTCAGTTTAACCCACTTTTGAAAGGGCTTCATTGTTTCGGTCAATGAGAATTCTGATGCCAGGGGGATTCTTGCTCCTCTGTAGGTAAGTTGTTCTCCTTCTTTCTAAAAACCTGTGCTTTCTGCACGTTGTCTGTAGCATTGTTACTCATTGTGCACAGTACTCCCAGTATCCTTTCATTCTTCAGGCTGAAAACTGTCTTCACTTTATGGAAATTATGTTTTACTGTTTCTCCAAGTAAGTAAAAGCACAGGCTTAGAGCCAAGGAGCCTGTATTTGAATCTCCTCCACTAAATTGCCAAACCCCTGTGCTCCACAGTTCCCTCATTTTAAAAGAGAGGATAAGTATCTCAGAGTTGCTGAGAAACGCATGAGTTAATTAATGAAAAACTCAGGTGCCTGGCACATTATAAATGCTTAATAATCACTTTATTTTTTCCAACAGTTCTGTTCACTGAGTCATTTCCGTTTTCTCTATACTTGACCAGTCTTTATATATATATTTTTCTGTGAAGTTGGTTTTCCTTGAAGATCTAACAATCCTTGTTATTTTTATGATTGAAAAACTAGGTTAACTAGGTTAACGAGGGCAGATAACTGTTATGTGTTTTGTCTGCAGCAATGTAATATTGTTTCCAAAAAATGTGTCCCCCTGAATCTCAGAGCTGACTGTCCTGACCTTTCCATCTGTTTACTTCTGTGCATATTTTAGACTTTGCTTCCTCCACCCTTTCTAGCTTCCAGGAACTCCTCACAAGTTCTGGTTCAGTGATAATTTACTCTCCAACCTTCAAGTTCTCTAATACATATATTCTTTTTAATGACTTAGTTTTTGTTATTAAGGTGAGTAGGGTCAAGATGGGAAGAGAAATGTGTACTCAGCTCCCTAGATGCAAGCCAATTTTCCACTACTTTTTACCTCTCTTCTTTCCTGCTTTCTCATGAACCTTCAAGAAAGGATCTCAAGTCTGTAGCATGGCCTCTAAGACCTCCCTAAACATTCAGTCTTCTTTCTGTATCCATTAATTGTCCATCCATAGGTTCAACCAACTGTGGAGTGAAAAATATTTTAAAAATAGTTATGTGGTTGCTGACATGCACTGTACAGTTAAGCCTACGATGGTCTGTACTGAGCACGTACAGACTTTTTCTTGTCATTATTCCTTAAACCTTTCAGTATAACAACTATTTACATAACATTTGCATTGCATTAGGTATTCTAAATAATCTAGAGATGGTTTAAAGTACAGCAGGTCCTCAAAGAACATCATTTCATTCAACCTCATTTAATTGTAACATTGAAGAGATGCTCTAGGGAATTAACTCTTGTTTATATCAACTAGCCTGTGGTAAAATTAGTTTTGTTATACATTGTTTTGCTTAAACTGCAGCACCTATGGACCTCTTTAAGCAAAGAAATGCTGTATACAAGAGGATAACATAGGTTATTGTCAGGAACCAGCCTGAAAGATGAACAAACCTGAGTTTGAGTGGTGGGAATGAAAGAGACAAAGTTATGGGATCAGGAAGACTGCCCTCCAATGAGGTGCAGCCCCAAATGGCTTCAACGCCTTTATTATATAGTGAGTAACAAACAATTGGTATGAGGTGAGGGTGATACAAAATAGTTCTTTCAAGGCTGCACAAACACACTCCTGCATGAGCCCAGACCTTGGTAATTATCTTTATTTTGGCTCCTCATGGGAACTTGTGGGGAGGGTCGAGTCCTTGACTCCAGGCCCTCAGGCTACATGGACCATGTCCAGAAATGTAGCCAGCTCCCAACAGGTTATATACAAACACTAGACCATATATATAGGGACTTGAGGATTTGGGTATCTGGGGATCCTGGAACAATCCCCCATGGATACTAAGGGAGGACTGTTTTCTAGGGTTTACTTCCTACAGAACTCTTCTGACTCATCGCTCACCACCCTCATTAGCTTATATTCTATGCTTTAACCATATTGAATTTCTTTTATAACTCAAATATAATATACCACCTTTCACATCTTGTTCTTCATATTTATCTTCCCTTTGTCTAATGATTGCTCTTTATTTGGGTCCCTGATCCTCTTATCAATAAAATTAGGCCTTGAAATAAATTATTTTTAGGAGTCCTTCTAGTACTAAAGTTCATAATTATATGCAAATAAATAAACTTATTGATATCTGAACATTTTCTTCTTACTTCCTCAGTATAGTTAAATGTCACATATTCGAAAGAAATGTGTGGAAGGGAAGATGGATGCACTTCAACAAGAAGCAGAGCACTCTTTCTCCCAGCCAGGGATTGGATTTATAGCTAAAATACTGTATAGCCAGTTTCAGAAAACAAGAGAAATATACCTGATTGGACATATTTTGAGTAAGGAGCACTGAAGAAACATCATAGATCCTGTAAGAGAGGTGGGGCATAGAAAGGGCAAGTCCCCCCTGAAGCCAGTGCTCAGCTGCAAGGCCCCAGAGTTGGAGGCTACAAAGCTTCCTCCCTTGGGAATGTGGACTGGCATCCAAAAGCTGGAATGTCAAACCATGAGCAGTGGAGAAGGGAAGGAGAGCCTGTGCAGGGCAGGCAGAGGGAGCCAGGGAAACAGTGTGCCTATGAGGAGGGGACCGCGCCTTCCCAGTGAAACCATAAGCCTAATGGCAGGAGCACAGGCAGGAGAAATTCACCCTGACTGCTGACTGCAGGAAAGGCTGTCCCACAGGATGTGGCTTCCAAATAGGAAGAGGACAAAGGGCTGCACTCAGCAGCCACCAACAGGGAACCTCTTCATTCTTGTAAGGCATTGTGTAGAACCCCAGAAAGCATTTGAACTATGTGATGCAGGGAAGGAGAAGAGAGCCCTCCCACCACCAGAGAGAGAGAGACCAGAGCTGCCTGTGGGGTACATGGGAGATTTCTGACCTATTCTGAAGAGAGCTGGGATAAAGTGAATGGAACTGCATCAGCTTTTATGAGATCAGCTATGCAGGAGACCGGCATGGGGCTGACTTTGTGACCACTCCTGCTTGGATCTGAGGTGCAAGGGTGCCAGATCTTTGCAAAACAGGTTCTCTGTTTGTTGCTTTGTGTGTTTTTGATTGCTGAATGGGCATCCACCTTCCTAGCTTGCATTGGGAAAGTAGGCCAGTGAAAGCTGGGATTTGTGCCTGCATTGTGGAGAGTTTGAACTGAGCACCCTGTGAAACCAGCCAACCAGAACTGGGAAAGGAGGTGTGGAGCACTCCTACCTCTAACACAAGCTAGGAGTGCCACACCCAACAGGAAAAGGGCTGTTTCAGCTTACTGAAGCCTCAGATATCCCCCACAGGGCACAGTCCTGAGGGGGAAGGGAAAACAGCTCCCAGGATGCCAAGAGAAGAGTAAGACTCTCAGGGACTATAGTTTGAGAACTGTAGGAAAAGGTTAAAACCCCTTCGAGTGGCTGGGCAGGCAATGTGCTAACTGGAGTCTCTTGATCAAACCCACTGAGCCCAGGCAAGCTGAAACTGCCCATACAGAAAAGGCAACAAACTGAATTTTATCTGAACCTGCAGCAGGCCATTGTATGGGGAACTAGAATTGGAGGATTTGGGAGAAAAAAGAGGAGTTGGATTTGAAGCAGAGACTAACTTCCTCACAGTGAGTGCCTAACAGTGAAATCTCTAAGTAAGGGGAGCAATAGCCCAAGCTACACTAGCCAGCCTGCACCCTAAACTCTCTTCAGAAGACTCTGGAGGAAGACCAGGCAACCACAATGGGGAGGAAAAATAGCTGACAGGAGGTGGTGGCCCACAGAGAGTCTCAGACCAACCAGCTACATAAGGATACCAGAGCCAAACCTAGACAGCTCCTGGCATTGGTTGATATACAAGTACCTCCAAGGAGACATGAAATCAGCATACAAAACAGTGAACCTCAGATAATATAAGCTGCCCAGAGGTAATTCAACTGGTTGACTTTCAAATTTTTAAATTTTTATTTTTTAGGAAAAAGAGGAAAATTATACTTTTAAATTTTTTAAATTGATTTCATTTTTAATTAATTTTTTTAGGATTTGTTTTGTTTTACTTTGCTTGTTTTTTTTCTTTTGTTTTGCTTTGTTTTATTTTATTTTTGTTCTATTATCAAGATTTTCTTGATATTCTCTGCTTTATTACTGGGATATTATCATTATAATCAATAAGTTTATTGCTTTTCCCTATTGATCCCTTATATCTCTTATTGGTCTTCTTCCCTGCCCTTGCTTTACCTCTTTCTCTCTTCTTGTTCCATTGGCATAAATTTTTTTCTTTTTCTCCCCTTTTTAGTCTCTGTCTTCCAGTCTTTTTGTATGTTTGTTTGTATTTGTCAATTTATTTTTCTTTTATTTACTATGAAATAAAATTACAGGCCAATGTCCCTGATGAACATAGATGCTAAAATCCTCAACAAAATATTAGCAAACTGGATCAAGCAATATATTAAAAGATTATACACCATGACCAAGTGGGATTTATTCTGGGGAGATGCAAGGCTGGTACAATGTTCACAAATCAATAAATGTGACACACCACCTAAACAACATAAAGGACAAAAGTCAGATGATTGTATCAATAGATACAGAAAAAACATTCACCAAAATCCAGCATCAATTTTTGATAAAAACTCTCAGTGAAGTGGGAATAGAGGTAACATATCTGAACATAATAAAGTCCATATGTGAGAAACCTATAGCCAACATCATACTGAATGTTTAAATACTAAAATCATTTCCCTTAAATACAGGAACAAGACAGGGGTGTTCACCTTCACCACTCTTTTTCAACATACTGGAAGTCCTTGCCACAGCCATCAGACAGGAAGAAAACATAAAATGTATCCAAATTGCAAAGAGGAAGTAAAACTGTCATTATTTGCAGATTACATGATATTGTACATAGAAAACCAAAGACTCTACCAAAATACTACTAGATTTGATAAATGAATTCAGCAAGGTATCTGTATTCAAAATTAACATCCAAAAATCAATGACCTTTTTTTACACCAACAATGAACTGTCAGAAAGAGAAACTAAAAAAACAATCACACTTAGCATTGCAACTAAAAAAATAAGATACCTAGGAATAAACTTAACCAAGGATTAAAAGACCTATACTTGGAAAACTACAGGTTACTGAAAAAAGAAGTAGAGGAAGATATAAACAAGTGGAAGAATATACCATGCTCATGGATTGGAAGAATTAATATCATTAAAATGTTCATACTACCCAAAGCAATCTATAGATTCAATGGAATTCCTATTAAAATCCCAACAGCATATTTTACAGAGCTAGAACAAATGTTCCAAAAATTTATATGGGACCAAAAAGATTCCAAATTGCTGCAGCAAACTTTAGAAAGAAAAATGGAGTTGGAGGGATCAATTTATTGGATATCAAAGTATAATACAAAGCCATTTTAATCAAAACAGACTAGTATTGGTACAACGACATAAACCAGCGGAACAGAACAGAGACTGCAGAAATTGATCCACACCCTTATGGTCTATTAATATTTGACAAAGAAAGCAAGATCATGGACTGGAATAAAGACAGTCTCTTCAATAAATGGTGTTTTGAAAACTCCTGAAGTACATGCAAAAAAATGAAAATAGACCACCAACTTACTCCATACACAAGAATACATTCAAAATGGATAAAAGACTTAAATATAAGTTGGAAAAAACACAAAAATTCTGGAAGAAAATTTAGGCAGTAACGTCACAGACATCTCATGTAGTGGAATTTTCACCAATACATCTTTTAGGGCAAGAGAAACAAAAGAAAAAGTAAACAGATGTGACTGCATTAAACTAAAAATCTCCTACACAGCAAAATAAACCAGCCTCAAAATACAAGAAACCCCATGGTATGGGAGAACTTATTTGCAAAGGATGCATCTGATAAGGAGCTAATTTCCAAAGTGTACAGAGAACTCAGACAACTCAACAAGAGGAAGACAAACAATTCAAATAAAAAATTGGCAAAGGACCTGAATAGACACTTCTACAAAAAGAGAATATAAAGATGGCCAAGAGACATATGAAAAACCCCTCAATGTCATTAATAATCAGAGGCATGCTAATTAAAATCACCATGAAGTATCACTTCACACTTGTCACAATGGCCACCATCAGCAAATCGACAAATGTTTGTTGGTGAGGATGCAGAGAAAGGGGAACATTGGTACACTGCTGGTGGGAATGTAGAATGTTGCCACCACTAAGGAAAACAGTATGGAAGTTCTTCAAAAAATTAAAAATGGAGCTTCTTTTTAACCCAGTGTTCCCACTTCTAGGAATATATTCTAAGAATCCTGAAGCACTAATCAGAAAGAATATATGCTGCCCTATGTTCATAGCAGCACAATTTATAATAGTTAAGATCTGGAAACAGCCCAAGTGCTCATCAGTTGATGAGTCTATAAAAAAGCTGTGGGACATTTACACCATGGAATACTATACACCTCTATAGGAGAAGGATCTCGTATTCTTTCAGACAGTATGGATGTAACTGGAGGAATTTATGCTAAGTGAAATAAGGAAGGCAGAGAAAGACAAATATTACCTGATCTCACTTATATGTGGAATCTAAACACAATAATCTGATGAACAAAATAGATCCAGTGACATAGAAGCATGGAACAGACTGAAAAATCTCAGAGGTAAGCTGGGGGTGGGTGAATGGTTGGGTATGGGGAGATTAATCACAGAATTTATATGCATATATGCACAACCCAAGCACACAGACAATTGTGTGGTGGAGGCCTGGGGCAGGGATTAGGTGTGGGGTGGAAGGGGTCAATGGGGACAAAAGGAGACATCTCTAATATTTTCAACAATAAAAAAAGAAACGTGTGGGAGGCAAATGATTAATTTTCACCTTAGTTCTCTATATAGTACCTCAAACTTATAGAATTTAGGATATCAGCCAAAGTATTTCTCAGATCCTTAGTAAAAAATTAGCATGTTATTACAGCAGATCAGAGAGGGGATTAGTAAGAGTAGTAGTTCAGCTATCCAGTTAGTACTTCTTTTAGTTTGGTGCCCTAATATATATATTTTTAAGTTTCCTAACAGATCCTGACAAATGTTCATCAATTACCAGAAAAAAAACTCAAATCCCTACCTTCAATCAGAAGACTTGTTGTTTTTTTTTGTAATTCATATAGGCAGCCTAGAAAGATCTTCTCTAAAGTCCCATGGGAAGTGGTGGTTTCACATTGCTGCAGAGATTATCATTATTGTTCACAGTCATGAATAATTTCAATTCTCACTAATATGAAATCCCATCAAATAAATATCCTGGAAAACAACCTCAAGCTCCAAGCATAATACATATATAAGTGTACTGTCAAGCTATACGAGATGATTCAATCTATTGCCTACTTCATCCTCAGAAACTACAGGAACCATATAATTTACCATCTACACTTTGACAAATTTGAAAATAAAAGGAGCTTTATTAACAACTCCAGTCCAACAGGCACAATGAAGACAGTATTGGAAAAAAAAACAACATATATCACCAGGGGTAAATACACTAACTACAGACCTAATCTCAGCATAAATCACTTGTCTTACAACATTTTGTGATTCAAAGGATTAAGCCATTATATGTGATGTTAGAGAGGAACATGTATTCCCCACCCCTTGGATTTTTATGCAGAGGTACTTGAGTGGGACTTGCCTTCCCTGCACCACTTCCCTGACACCTCATTCAACATCAGGAACAAGTGACTTTCTAACAGATGAGTCAATAGAGGAAACTGGCCTCAGTGTTTTCTGCTTACCCTCCTGGAAGCCAGCCTGCCTGCAAAGGGCATGGTGCTGGTCCACTTTCTGCCTTGCAGTCAAATCTTGCCCCATGGGGTAGCCTAGAGATGCTGGGGCCCACCAGTGGCCAAGGGTATAAATCCATCTAATTCAGGTGGGATGTTCAAACAAGCCTTTTAGTCCACAAATCAAGAGCCACATTCTTCAACTGGCTTTATCAGTAATAAAGATGGCTTTAGATCTCTGTTTCCTGATTCTTAATTTTTAATTGGTTCTTAAGTCAAAAGGGGAAGTTTCTGGCTGGAAACAGAGGTTGATAAGAATCTCAGGAATTAATAATAAAAAAGTAAGAAAGAGATTAAATGGGCAAACATCTTTCATTGTTAAAAATATAATCTGGGTTTTACTTCAAAATTAATTTGAATATAATATTTTTTAAAGGATTCAGCATCATACTAATTTTTGCATACACAATAAAATCCTGAAAATATTTAGCCATAAGAGGTTCTCTTTTTAAGAATACTGATCTTTAAAGATAGAAAACCTCACAGAAGTAGTGGAGAGACTACATAAATATATTAAAGTTGTTTTAAAAGGTGAGAAATTCCAGAAATACCAGGATTGTACTTAAACCATCACAGAGAAAGTAGTGATACCTATCCTGCACACACACACATACAAACACTCACACACACTTTATATATACACACACCATTCTGAAAATCACCCTGATTAACTTAAATATATATATATATAAAAAATAATCAATGATCACCCTGGCTGTGTGGCTCCTTTTTTTGAAACTGCATCCTGTACATCAAAAGGTGGTGGGTTTAATTCTGATCAGGGCACATACCTGGGTTGCAGGTTCAGTCCCTGCTCAGGGCTCAATGTTTTTTTTTTTCTCTCTCTCCCTTCCTCTCTCTAAAATCAATAATAACAAAAAACAAAGATCAAACATCTGTCCTTTTCCTTTATTTCTAATGTGAACAATAGCTGAAGATAGTATTAAACTTGGAAAAAAAACCTTCATAATGAGCATTTACCAAAAACGAAACAGTGTTAGTACAGTATATATTGATCAATAGTCCATGTCATGTCACAGGGAACAGTAATTTTTAAACATCCAGTATACCTAACTAAATGTAGGATCTTCTGTTGATGTGTCACTGTCATTAGCTAGATATTAATGAGGAAAAGAAAGCAAAGGGAAGCTGTTGAGCATATTTAGCTGGGAAGCAGAGACCTGTTTGCTTCACCAGGTAGCTACAACTTCACACCCCAGGGAATCACAGCATTGTCCCTTCAAGGGGATTAACACCCCTCCCTTCCCCCTGTCCAGTACCTCATTGTGTGTGTAGGAGGGAGGAGCAGTGGGAGATAAGCACATGGGCAGTAAAGTCAAAATGGTTCTGGGGGAGATGCTGGACCATAGACGTGTGTCAGTCAAACCAAAATATCATTGGCTAGGGGCTGGACACCAGTGCAAGCCCAGAGTATCTTGGGAAGTTAATTGGTCATTTTGAAATAGCTCCTGGTTAAATCCCCAAAAGAACAAAGTCCTTTTCACTCTCTTGTTCTGTACCACACTAGCCCCATTCATTCGTATTGTTAACATAAAAAATATTCAAATCTGTGAAGAATATTTGTGAGTTTATTTGAACCAAACTGTCAACATATGGCAGAAAGCAGACCTCACTGGATTGAGAGAATGCTCCGGAGAACAGCAGTTTTGCACCTTTTTTAATACATTAAAATAGAAAAGACATAGAGATTAAAGATGGCAGCAGACTGAGTGGAAGCTACACTGACACTTTCCCAGGACCAAACTGGAATTATAACTAAATATAGAAAAACCATTCTGAATAATCAACTGCAACTGAAGACCAGCTGGAAAGCACCCTCATAACCAAGGAGGAAAAGTGGAGACTGCATAAAGACTGGTAGGAAGTGCGGAAGTGCGAGGGCTGGCTGGGCTCCCACAGGCAGCAGCTGAAGGTCTGGAGAAGTATTTCAACTATGGGGTATTCCCACTGAGAACTCTGGGGTCTAAATCCCAGGTTGGGATCTCCAGCAAAGAGCACCAGAACTGAGAAAGATGACCAAATAACAACTGGCTGTGAAAAGCAGCAGGGTTTCTATTGGCCAGGGTCAGATGGCTGGTACTGCAGACACCATCTTAAAGAGCCAATGCACAAAGTTTCATGTCCAGTCACCCAGCTTGGGCTCCAGCAGAGGGAGGGAACAGTAGACTGGAGACCTGTGAGAAGAATCTAGGGTTGTGGGCCCTGGAGATAGAGCTCAGAGGGCACCCCTCTGGATTACTGTGCTGTCATTCCCTCATACTGCAGAAAACATCTTTCATAGGCAGATATTTTGCTGCTTTTGACTGGGGAGGAGGAGAAGGAATAGCCATAACCTGCTAAAAAAAAACAAAACCTTTCACCCTACCCAGAGGAGTTTCTACAGCCTGAGGCTTGTTAAGAGAATCAGATTAATCAGCCTGCAGGCAGGGGCAGATCTCAGAGTGCTTTGGGTCTTTGCCTGATGGGCTTCTGGATCCCAGCCTTGGAAAAGCAGACTTTGGTGGTGATATCTTGGTTCTGTCCAACCCCATCCAGCCCCACAGAGGGGACCTCAAGCCATGGGTTGTTGATAGCTCCATATGGGGTACTCAGGGCCAGTCACAAACTGTGCCTGACTTTGGCCTATACCAGAGACCCTCCAAAAAACCTGAGAGTCCTAGAAAATCTACCTAATACATAGAAACAAACCCAAAGAGGCAGCCAAAATGGGGAGACAAAAAAAAAAAAAAGCCCCAAATAAAAGAACAAAAGAAGTCTCCAGAAAAAGGGCTAAATTAAATGGAGATAAGCAATCTATCAGATATAGAGTTCAGAATACTAATTGTAAGGATGCTCAACAGTAGTTTATTTATTTATTTTAATACCTCAACAATGGACTCACAAATCCATTCACCCCTTTTGAGAATGTTTATTTCCATTTGGGTATATTTTTCTAGTTTACAGAAGGCCCATATCTTAGTTACCTGTGAGAGCCTTAAAGGCTTTTAGATATATGGAATCTTTATACATTTCCCTTGGGAATGGTAAAACAGGTCCTAGCTACAAGATAGTATTAAAATGAATAATTCCGTTAACTGGTCAACCTCTCCATTGCCTGTTTTATATTGGGACCAGGACATGTTACAAAAGAAGATTAGCCTTTTCTCCAGGGACACAGAATCAAATTTCTCCCAGTTGCAGACTATGTACCCCAAAAGGGGACCCTTAAGGCACTGTGGACTATTTCCTCATTTACAGAAAAACATTTTTAGAAAGCTGAGAATTAGAGACATTTCTGCAATTCTGTCTGGGTTGTTTTGGGTGATTCTGTGTAGGGTGGGTACCCTGTTAAGCCATCTCTCAGGTTCTCATGGAAGTTAATAATGAAGAAAAGAAAAGATGGTTAGCAGATATTCAGTCAGTCTCAAGATTAGTTTCCTCTTGGGAGGTTCCTTTTTAAAGTTATTATTATTATTCAAAATGATCAAAGAAATAAAAAACTGGTTCATCAGGCTTTCTTTTACATTGCTGGATCTTGGTTCAGTCCATTTTCTGAGGAAAAATCTCAGGTATGGCTTGATAAAGCTAGCGGGATAATTCCCAGCCTTTTCCCCTGTCCGTTTCTCTTTTTAAAGATCCTCTAGAGTATGCCAGTAAACTTTATTCAGCCATTCTATTGCCTTGCTCTCAGAAACCAATAGGTGTATTAATTGGAATAGGTTAGACTAGCCAGGATTACATGTTGTAAATTATATTTCTTTGCGAGCCCATCAGGATCTTGGATAAAATCAGAAACAGTTGCTGGTTCCCCTCTAGCTGAGACCTGCTTTTTTCCAAAGGGAGCTGTTAGAATTCCTATTCTCATTTTCCCTTAAGTCAGTAACCAATGATAGTGGAGGAGACAGAAGGGGAAAGAAGAAAGGACGAGAAGGGCAAGTCCAGACAAGGAAGCTAAGACACCAAAGGATACAGTGGAGGAGCTATAGAAGGGGGAAAAATGGTGTGTAGGCATTTATTAACTTCAGAATAGTTCAGAGACAGTCTCCAAAATTTCCTATTAATTTCTTCCCTAAAAGAATTTATCGAGAGTGTGAGGAAGATGGCCCTGTGAGAAGCAGCAGCGCCCCCACTCCAGCCATGGACTTGATTTCCTCCTAAAATCCTACCTAACCAGCTTGAAAAAAAAGGAGAAACATACCTGAGTGGACGAAGTGTGAGTGGGGAGCACTGAAGAAACATCACGGAGTTCAATAAGAGAGGGGGGCCATAGGAAGGGGAGTCCCCCTGAAGCCTGTGCTGGGCTCGGAGCCCCGAGGCTTGGAGACTGCAAAGCTCCTGCCCCTTGGGGGTGTGGACCAGCATCTAAAAGCGGGGATCCCGCACCCAGAGCAGAGAGGAGAAGGATCGCCCTCGCCCAGGGCAGAGGGACCCAGGGGAGCGGTGAGTTCCGGAGGGAACAGCGCCTTCCTAGGAAACAAAGCCCCTAGGAGTGGCTGCGACCGGCATCTGATGTTCTGGGTGCTGACCATAGGGAAGGCTGTCCCAAGGGCTGTGGCACCCAAGCGGTGAGGGACCAGAGGACCGCGCTGAGCACACGCACATGGGGACCCTCAGCCTCCCTGTGGGGCATTGTGTTGAGCCCCAGAAAGCACTGAATCTGCATGGCATGGGGGAGGGAAGGAGCCCTCCTGCCCTGAGGGGTGACAGGAGACTGGGTTCTGCGACCAGCCCTGAGGGTGTCCTCCGGCCCTGAGCCCCCAGTGCCCAGAGGCTGGGATCTGTGACTGGCCCTGAGGGGCCCCATGGTGGTGAGTGAAGCCGCTCCAGCTTTGCTGAGACCAGTGGTGTGGAGAGCTGCATGGAGCTGACTTTGGGTCCCCTCCCGCTGGGTGCCTTGGAGCAAGGGAGGCAGGACCTTGCAGGGCAGACTCTCTGCCTGTGTATTGCTTTATGCTTTTGTGAGTTTGAATGCTGAACTAGTTCCCACATTCCTGGCATGCACAGGGACAGACAGAGCAGCGGAGGCTGCCATTGGGGTCTGCACAGTAGACGGGCTGAGGGGTGGGCCTGGTGCAACCAGCCAACCAGAGCTGAGCAGGGAGGGGTGGAGCCCACTTGCCTCTCCTGCAACCAGGAGCACCCACCACCCCCAACTGGAAAGGGGCTGGTCTGGCTCACTGAAGCCCCAGACACCCCGCAGGGCACAGTCCTGAGCAGGAAGGGAGAGCAGCTCACAGGAGGACTCTGCAAGAATAAGACTCTCGGGGACTGTTGTTTGGGAACTGGAGGAAATGCTGAAAACCCTTGCTGGGGACTGGGCAGGCAAAGGGCTCACCAGAATGTGTTTTTAATCGAACCCACAGAGCCCAGGCTGCTGAAACAGCCCATACAGAAAAGGCAACAGGGTGAAATCAATCTGAAGCTGTAGCAAGCCAGAGCCTGGGGAACTAGAATCACAGGACAGGGTAGGGACTGAGGAGCTGGCAGTGGAGCAGAGACTAACTCCCGCAGAGTGAGCGCCTGACAGCAACACCTCTAAGGGGAGTGATACCCTGAGCTACACTAGCCACCCTGCACCCTAAAGACTCTACAGAAGACTCTGGAGCAAGACCAGGCAACTACAAGGTTGCAAAATAGCTGACAAGAGGAGGTGGCCCACGGAGATCAACAATGTACCTAAGGACACCAGAGCCAAATCTAGATGGCTCCTCACATTGGGGTGATACATAAGTACCTCCCAGGAGAACTGAAATCACAAAAAACAGTGACCTGCAGACAACATAAGTTACCCAGAAGAAATTCACCTGATTGACTACCTTTTTTTCTGCTGTTTTTTTTGTTTGGTTTGGTTTTGGTTTTTTTGGTTTTGGTTTTTTTGTTTGTTTGTTTTTTGTTTGTGGGTTTGTTTATTTTTTCTCTTTTTTCCTCAGGAAGAAGAGAAAGGGGAAAAAATTGGTTTTTTCTTCTTTTTTAAATTTTATAATAATTTTTTTTTCAATATTTTTTTAACTAATTTTTTCCCCTCTTTTTTATAAAAGAATTTTGTCTTGCTTAGCTTGTTTTTGGTTTTGTTTTGGTTATTTGCTTTGTTTTGTTTTATCCTTGCTTCTACTATCAAGACTTTCTTTATATCCCTGCTTAACAACTGAGACTTTATCATTATAACCAAGTTTACTGCTTTCCTCTATAGTTTTCCCCAAATCTCTTACCAGACTCCCTGCGAGCCTGGGTTTTATCTTTCTCTCTCTCCTCTCAATCCATTGGCATAACTTTTTTCTTCTTTCTTTCTCTACTTTTCTTTCATTCTTTCATTATGCTCGCTTTTGTCTTCCTATCTGATTGTTAGTTTCTCTTATTCTCTTTATTGTATTTTTGTTTTCTCATTTTCAACTATTATCCTATTTCTATTCTCTCCCTTAATTTTTTGCTGACCCTTCTTTCAGAAACTTTTCTCTGCTTCTGTTATCTCCCAGTAGCTTCTCTATTTTTTACATTTTAGTTTATTATTATTTTCTAAATTTTCACCAGTATTAACAACAATATATACCTCTGGGCTCCACTGGACTCACAAGACAAAATCCCATCCCCCAAGACTGGGACACAGCAAATATATCTAATATATAGATACAAGGACTAAGACCTACCAAAATGGGGAGACAAAGAAACAATCCCCAAATTAAAGAAAAGGAAACATCGCCAGAAAAAGACGTTGATGAGATGGAGTTAAGCAAGTTATCAGAAATGGAGTTTAGAGTATGGATGATGAAGATGTTCAAGGAACTTAAGAAGACTATAGGTGATAAGATCGAGAACCTTAGTGAAAACATGAAAAAAGAGATACATACCATAAATACAACTCAGACAGAGGTAAAGAATGCTGTATCTGATATCAAGAATACACTGGAAGGAATTAAAAGCAGGCTCATTGAAGCAGAAGATAGAATAAGTGACTTAGAAGACAGAGTAGAGAAAATCACACAATCAGAGCAGCAAAAAGAAAAAAAACACTTAAAAAGCATGAGGACAGTCTAAGGGAGCTTTAGGACAACATGAGGTGAAACAACATTCCCATTATAGGAATGCCAGAGGGGGAGGAAAGAGAGCAAGGGATAGAGAACGTGGTGGAAGAAATAATTATAGAAAACTTCCCTAGGCTGGCGAAGGAGAAAGCCACACAAGTTCAGGAAGAACAGAGGGTTCCAAAAAGAGGGACCCAAAGAGATCCACTCCAAGACAAATCATAATTAAAATGGCAAATGTCAAGGACAAAGAGAAAATATTAAGGGCTGCAAGAGAGAGACAAGCAGTGACCTACAAGGGAACCCCCATAAGGCTGACAGCTGGTTTCTCAATAGAGACTCTTCATGACAGAAGGGACTGGCATGAAGTTCTGTAAGTAATGAAAAGCAAGAACATGCAACCAAGATTGCTTTATCCAGCAAGGCTATCATTTAAATTTGAAGGTGAAATAAAAAGCTTCCCAGACAAAAAAAGGCTAAAGGAGTTCAGTACCACCAAACCAGCATTGCAAGAAATGCTAAAAGGACTGCTTTAAGAAAAAGAAGGAATAGTAAGAGAAAGGTACATCAGCATAAAGGGGGAAAATGGCATTAAATAAGTGTATATCAATAGTAACCTTAAATGTAAATGGAATAAATTGTCCAATCAAAAGACAAAGGGTAGCTGAATAGATAAGAAAACAGGACCCAAATAAATGCTGTCTACAAGAGACCCACCTGAGACCAAAAGACTCACACAGGCTAAAAGTGAATGGATGGAGTAAAATATTCCATGCAAACAGAAAGGAAAAGAAAGCTGGAGTAGCAATTCTTATTTCTGATAAAAGAGATTTCAAAATAAAGACCATAACGAGCAACAAAGATGGTCACTACATATTACTAAAGGGATCAATCCAACAGGAGGAAATAACCCTTATGAACATTTATGCACCCAATACAGAAGCACCTAAATATAGATAAAATTTCTTGGGGGACTTCAAAGGGGAGATTGACAGCAACACAATCATAGTGGGGGACTTTAACACCCCACTGTCAGCATTGGAAAGATCATCAAGACAAAAAATCAACAGGGAAACGGAGACCTTAAATGAATCACTAGACCTAATGGATTTAATTGACATTTATAGAACATTTCACCCCAAAGCAGAATAATACACATTCTTCTCAAATGCACAAGGAACATTCTCAAAAATAGACCACATGTTAGGGCACAAGGCAAGTCTCTACAAATATAAGAAGATTGAAATCATATCAAGCATCTTCTCAGATCACAATGCCATGAAAGTAGAAATCAACCACTATAAAAAAAATCAAAAATATTCAAACACATGGAGGCTAAATAGCATGTTATTAAACAATGAATGGGTTACCAAGGAGATCAAGGAAGAAATCAAACACTTCATGGAAAGTAACGAAAATGAACAGACAACAACCCAAAACTTATGGGACATGGCAAAAGCAGTCCTGAGAGGAAAATTCATAGCATTACAGCTCTATTTCAAGAAACAAGAAAAAGATCTAATGAACCATCTAACACAACAACTAAAAGAACTAGAACGAGAACAAGAAAAGCCCCAAGGAAGTAGAACGAAGAAAATAATAAAAATCAGAGCAGAGATAATTGACATAGAGACTAAAAAAAATACAGAAAATCAATGAAACCAAGAGCTAGTTCTTTGCAAAGGTAAATAAGATTGACACACCTTTAGCCAGACTCACTAAGAAACAGAGAGGACCCAAATAAATAAAATCAGAAATGAAAGAAGCGATATAACAACTGATCCAACAGAAATACAAAGGATTGTAAGAAAATATTATGAGCAGCTATATGCCAACAAATTGGACAACATAGGGGAAATGGACAAATTCCTAGAAGCACACAACCTTCCAAAGCTGAATCAAGAAGAGGCAGAAAACTTCAATAGGCCAATAACAACTAATGATATTGAAGCAGTAATAAAAAAATTCCCAGCAAACAAAAGTCCTGTAACAGATGGATTTACAGGTGAGTTCTACCAAACATTCAAAGAAGAATTAACACCTATTCTATTCAAACTATTCCAGGAAATTCAAGAGGAGGGAAAATTCCCAAATTCTCTTTATGAGGCCAGCATCACCCTAATCCCAAAACCACATAAAGATGCTACAAAGAAAGAAAATTACAGGCCAATATCCCTGATGAACATAGATGCTAAAATCCTCACTAAAATACTAGCAAACTGGATCCAGCAATACACTAAAAAGATCATACATCATGACCAAGTGGGATTTATTCCAGGGATGCAAGGCTGGTACAACATCCGCAAATCAATAAATATGATAAATCACATAAACAAAATGAAGGACAAAAATCATATGATCATATCAATAGACTCATAAAAAGCATTCGACAAAATCCAGCACCCATTTCTGATAAAAACTCTCAGCAAAGTGGGAATAGAGGGAACATACCTCAACATAATAAAGGCCATATACGACAGACCTACAGCCAACATCATACTCAGTGGGCAAAAACTAAAACCATTTCCATTAAAAACCGGAACAAGACAGGGATGTCCACTTTCACCACTCTTATTCAACATAGTACTAGAAGTCCTCGCCATAGCCATTAGACAGGAGGAAAACATAAAAGGTATCCAAATTGGAAAGGAGCAAGTAAAACTGTCATTATTTGCAGATGACATGATACTGTACATAGAAAACCCTAAAGACTCCATCAAAATACTACTAGATTTGATAGACGAATTTGGCAAGGTAGCTGGATACAAAATCAACATCCAGAAATCAATGGCATTTTTATTTGCCAACAATGAACTTTCAGAGAGAGAAACTAAAAAAGCAATACAATTTACCATTGCAACTAAGAAAATAAGATATTTAGGAATAAACTTAACCAAGGATGTAAAAGACCTATATTCAGAAAACTACGTGACACTGTAAAAAAAAAATAGAGGAAGATTTACACATGTGGAAGAAGATACCATGCTCATGGATTGGAAGAATTAATATCATTAGAATGTCTATACTACCCAGAGCAATTTATAAATTTAATGCAATTCCTATGAAAATACCAACAGCAAATTTCACAGACCTAGAACAAACATTTCAAAAATTTATTTGGAGCCAAAAAAGACCCCGAATAGCTGCAGCCATCTTGAGAAAAAAGAACAGAGTGGGAGGGATCACATTACCAGACTTCAAACTATATTACAAAGCCACTGTAACCCAAACGGCCTGGTATTGGTACAACAACAGGCATATAGATCAATGGAACAGAACAGAGACCCCAGAAATAGACTCACGCCACTATGGTCAGTTAATATTTGACAAAGGAGGCAAGAGTATCCAATGGAGTGAAGACAGTCTCTTCAATAAGTGGTGCTGGGAAAATTGGACAGATACATGCAAAAGAATGAAACTAGACCACCAACTTTCACCATACACAAAAATAAACTCAAAATGGATAAAAGACTTAAATGTAAGTCACGAAACCATAAAAATCCTGGAAGAAAACATAGGCAGTAAAGTCAGATATCCCAGGTAGTGGACTTTTCACTGATACATCTCCTAAGGCAAGAGAAACAAAAGAAAAAATAAGCATATGGGACTACATCAAACTGAAAAGCTTCTGCACAGCAAAAGAAAACAGCCTCAAAGTACAAAGGAGCAGCATGGTCTGGGAAAACATATTTCCAAGGATGAATCTGATAAGGGGCTAATTTCCAAAGTGTATAAAGAACTCATAGCACTCAGCAAGAGGAAGACAAACAACCCAATTAAGAAATGGGCAAAGGACTTAAATAGACACTTCTCCAAAGAGGACATTCGGATGGCCAAGAGCCACATGAGAAAATGCTGGATGTCGCTAATCATCAGAGAGATGCAAATTAAAACCACAATGAGGTACCACTTCACACCCGTTAGAATGGCTGCCATCAACAAATCAACAAAGGACATATGCTGGGGAGGGTGTGGAGAAAGGGGAACCCTAGTATACTGCTGGTGGGAATGCAGACTGGTGCAACCACTATGGAAAACAGTATGGAGGTTCCTCAAAAAACTAAAAATGGAGCTGCCGTTTTACCCAGTGATTCTACTCCTAGGAATGTATCCTAAGAATCCTGAAACATTCATCAGAAAGGATATATGTACCCTGATGTTCATAGCAGCACAGTTTACAATAGCTAAGATCTGGAAACAGCCCAAGAGTCCATCAGTAGATGAGTGGATAAAAAAGCTGTGAGATATTTACACCATGGAATACTACGCAGCTGTAAAGAAGAAGAATTTTGTACCCTTTGGGACAGTATGGATGGTCCTAGAGAATATTATGCTAAGTGAAATAAGCCAGGCAGAGAAAGACAAACATCACATGATTTCGCTTATACGTGGAATCTAAAGAACTTAATAAACTGATGAACAGAATAGATTCAATGACATGGAAGCATAGATGAGACTGATGAATGTCAGAGGGATGGAGGAGGGCAGGTGGGTGGAGGGGGAGAGAGTAACCAAAGAATTTATGTGCATATATACAGAGCCCAAGGACATGGACAATGGTGGGGAGAGGGATTGGGGAAGGGGAAGGAATGGGGTGGAACGGGTCATTGGGGAGAAAAAGGGACATCTGTAATATTTTAAACAATAATAAAATTTAAAAAAAAAAGAATTTATCTGTGCTTCTCTTTAGAAGCTTCTAATTTCCAAATTAAAATAAGATTCCTATTCACTCATCCAGTTTAATTTTACAGTTGGCATTTTTCTAATTTTTGTATGCAAAATATTAATTTAGGTACCCAAAGACAACTGCATTTTGGGTAATTTTTAAGTTGACATTTTTTGGTTAAATATTTCCATTTCTGTAATATGCTTTCAAGTAAAGGCTTTCTATCGGGAGTATTAATGAGGGCTGGGGTCTGGAAGTTTCTGGCCTTGGAGGCACAATTTCTCATGTTAATTTGTTGGTTTCTCTTTTTCTTTTTTGATATAGGTAGAGTCTAAGCAAATTTTCTACGACTTCAGAGCTGAATTCGATCAGGTCTCATTTATATATTGAAGGTATTTTTTTTTTCCTGAGACTCTCAGAAAGCAATTCGAATTGAAAAGCCAGGTTTAAAAACCAGCCACCCATATTTTTCCTCCTTTCTCACCTTAGCCTGGGTTCTGACAACCCTTAACCTTAGTTTCACCTAAAAGATTTAAAAAACACAGCTCAAATAAAGTCAGACCCTCTACCAAAAGAAAGGGAAGGTCCTGGATCCAAGAGACACTCAACCAAGTTCACCAGGTAGAGGGGAAACCTGTGGGATCAATGAGCCCTTTGCTGGATCTTAGCACAGGGTCCAGGTCTTCCGGATGGTCCTGGGAGAGCGTTTTTGGAATCCTGCGCCACTACACCAAGTAATGTTAACATAAAAAACATTCAAACCTGTGAAGAATTTTTGTGTTTGAGTCAAACTGTTGGCATATGCCAAGAAGCAGAATCTCAAAAGATTAAGATAATACTCCAGAGAATGGCAGTTTTGCACTTTAAAAAAAAAAAATTATCTTTTTTGTTGAAAGTATTACAAATGTCCCCATTTCCCCCCCACTGATCTCCTCCACCTGGGATCTGCCCCCCTCCTCAGGCCTTCTCCATACTATTGTCTATGTCCATGGGTTATGCATATATTCATATAAATTCTTTGATTAATCCCTCCCACTCCCTAACCCCTGCCTTCCCTCAGAGATTCATCAGTCTATTCCATTTGTCTATGTCTCTGGATCTATTTTGTTTATCAGTTTATTTTGTTCATTAGAGTCCACAGATGAGTGAGATCATGTGATACTTGTCTTTCTCTAGCTAGCTTATTTCACTTAGCATAATACTCTCCAGGTCCATCCATGCACTTTGTTTTATACATTACAATCAAAAGAGGAGACTTAAGTGGGGTACATGAAATCCACTGGTGATAGATTAGGTAGGCAGGAGAAAGCAAAGCAGGGAAACCTCTGGGATTGGATAAAAAGTAAAACTATGGACACACACTTTTAATTTTTAATTTTCAAGGTACTTTATTGTTAAAAGAAACACACTTCTTTTATTTAGGTGGGTGCAGTATAGTTAACAGTCAACAATTAATTTACTAACAATGAGGGGATGTGTGGTCTCTGCAGAGCAGTGTCTGTGTTTTGAGGGTGTCTGGAAAAAGGAAAATTCCAATGACATGCTGTTGGAGATGCAAAAACACAATGGACAGGCACATTTAAGGTAAAAATTGACCTTTCCCAGAGAAGATACCAGCCTTTTACATGACTACCCACCATAAACTGCTTTTTAGTTTAAAAAGTTTTAATTTCAGACCATTCTTTGTGGTTACTTTAGGTCTCTGAGGTTGCAAAGCTGCCACACAGGCCTTCCCTGAGCTAGTCAGGTTAGCAAGTGGCCCCTTTTTATCCAGTGTTCTCTCCCCCCTGGGAACACTGGACCATACAGGTCTAATGGCCACCAGTGGCCTGCAGAGCTTCCAAGCTGCCAAGGACTATGAAGCAAAAACTCTGGGCACTGTTTTTTATTTTGCCCTGCTAATGACACAATTGGGCTTCTTGCATGGTGGGACAGAGATGCAGGCCAAGACCTGGTGGGTGTTCAGAGCACCTCAGTGAAGCTCCATAACCTAGCAAGTGTCCCAGAAGCATGTCATATCAGACACTCCAGTGCACATAAGGAAAAGAAATTCAATTCTCACTACACCTTTCTCTCCCACCACTACTGTCAACAAAAGTTGCCACCAATCTAATGCCAACAAAAATCCTCAACCTGGGATGATGTAAAACAGAAACTTTATTCAGGTAAACAGTTTGCAAACAGGGGAAATGTAGCTTCTAGTGGCAACTGAATGTGTACTTCCCCAAGTCAGAGAGGAAGCCCATGAATTGCCTGCCCTGATCCCTGAGTGGTCCATTTTTATGCAAGTAAGGAATTCAAATCTGCACAGTTTGGTCCAAATAGCACTGTCCTGATTGGTCAGAACTGATTAGCTATGGAGCCTTTCTGATTGGTCAGCAAAGATGCAAATGAAGACATAGCTGCATAGATCTAACTGGATGGGGCAAGTCTTAGTCCTATTGGTTAAAATATGATTTCAGGTACTCCTTTATAAAAGTGAGCTCAGATGGCAGGAACACAATGCAGGAGCCTTGGCAGCCCAGTCAGTAGCTTTTGCTTGAAATGCAGTGTGAGAGGCCTCTGTCAGCAATGGTTGCTAGACTCTGGTTATGAATTGGTGCCCAATTAACCACAAGAAGTTCTTCTTGACAGACCTATTCTTTCTTGAGGTTCACACTACCAAGTTCATGAGAGTATAGGCCAGGTCTTATTTATATTTATGTGTCCCAGAGTGCTGAGGAGGCTCTGGCATAATAGGTTCCAGTAAATGGTTTCTGATTGTCTTATTTTTCTATACAGATGTCTGATTTTATTTATTTAAAAAAATTTTTTTTCAATTACAGTTCCTATTCAATATTATTTTGTATTAGTTTCAGGTGTACAGCATCATGGTTAGACAATCATATACTTTACAAAGTGTTTCTCCTGATATTTCCAGTATCCCACTAGTGAGGAGGATTGGGGGACTGGTTGAAACAGGTAAAGGGGTTGGGAAGTATAGATTGGTAGTATGGGCAGGTTGCTGATTTAAAATTAATAAATCTTAAAGGGATTATATGCTTCCTAAACCTGACAGAGAGTATTGATCCCAGGTTTTCTGGAGATTTGTCCTCTGGGATTGGTTTCACCAAGCAACCCAAGGTCATCTTTACAAGTATGTTTTCAAACTGTAGGCTACATCTCTGCTTTCATGGTTTGAACTGACTCCAGGATGTTATGATGACCTCACTGACAATAAGCCAGATAAATAATACCAGTTTCAGAATGTGAGCTTGAGCCCCTTACCATAAGAGGTGTACCTGAGTAGTTGCAATACTACATATTTTCATAGCTCTTTCTGTAAGCCTAAGGCTGTACATGAGCCAAAGCAAGAATGTCCATTCACAAGACAACTTAGGAAGTGAATGAAGTTACTACATATCCTGGGGACGTTTCCAGTATATTTACAGTACTCATTTTGCATTTTGAAAACGTAGAGGGGGTCAGAATGCTTCTCCATGTCACTACAGAAGAGCAATTGGCAACAACTAGAAAAATTTTCAGCTCAGCCTTTAGGCAAAACATGACTGACCTAGAGAGGACAAAGGAAGAACAGACTAAGACAATCAGAAGCTCTCCTTTTTCTGTACGTGCTAGGATAATTGTTAATCTAGAAAAGCAGCAAAAGAAGCACATCTCCAAGAGCTCCTCATCCTAACAGATAAAGAGCCTATTCTGAAACAAAAGTAGAAGAGAGGCATTTCACTTCCATTGTTTTTTAAAGAAGAGAGAGGATTGATAAGATTCTCTGTCACCATGAAATTAGCAGAGTGGTGTTTTCCAACATCAAAAACTATTTTCAAACTCCAAAGGAAAAGAAAAAAGAAATCAAGGAATTATGGAAGAAATAATGGATATAGATTATGAGGCCCACATTCTACTTCTTTTAATAGAAGATATTGATCTCCTTTTTCTTAATCTAAATAAAATGAAAATAAGTGAATCCAGTTTCTAAATATATCAGCAAACGAAAACTAAGTCAACATTGGTGTCAGGTAGTTTTCAAACAATACTTTATTAATTTGAATAATCACTTAGTACTCCACGTCAGTCCAATTCAAGAACACCACTGAAACTATTATTGGTTCCCAGAAAAGTTCAACTTACAATTTAACTAATTAGATTTTTGTGTAGCCATAGAACACATAATAAATAGTTCTACTTCCCTGACTTAATAAAAAGGAAAGAGAAGTATCACAAAAACTCAGAGATATAAAATTCTCAAATTCATTCTGACTGTCGACATCA
This sequence comes from Miniopterus schreibersii, assembly GCF_964146895.1. Lineage (NCBI taxonomy): Eukaryota > Metazoa > Chordata > Mammalia > Chiroptera > Miniopteridae > Miniopterus > Miniopterus schreibersii. Next base: position 110,447,468 of record NC_138101.1, on the reverse strand, counting down.
TTTTTCTTATATATACAACGCTAGACATTAATTTCTACCAGGAAGTGTAGAATTTGTATTTCTAGTGATATACAATACATTTCTCAGCCATATGAGAGAAAAAGAATAAATTTGGTATCAAACCATTGAGAAAGGAATAGTTAATGTCCCTAGAACAGCAAAGATACCAATTATTTCACTAACTTTTGATGGAGTGATGTGTAAAGAAACAGTCATCAGAGGACAACTCAGAACCACACAGTTTGAACTGAAGCTCAAACTGAATTTATGAGCTTGGCAGCTAAGAAAGAAATAGAAAAGAATTCAGCAAGGTATGTAATAATCATAATTTATAGAGTCACATAATTTCATATAAAGGAAAATTATATACTTCTAGTTAGAAGAGCTAAAGTTAAAATTAAATTGATGTTTACTCCATGCTTCACCCTGGAAGTGTCACTTAACAAACATTTATTGAAGATTATATTCTACACACTGCTATAATGATTTTATATGTGTAAAGTTATCAACACTTCTCTTTTTTATTATTTTAATTTTTATTATTCTTTATTTTTAAATTTTTATTTATTTTGATAACCCTATGAAGTAAATATTATTAGCCTCATTTTATAGATCAAGAAACTAAAGCATAATATGGTTAAGAAGTGGGATTCAAACCAAGGAAGATTCAGATTACAAGGGCCCACTCTCTGTCTCACTGCACTGCTTCTCAATTTAAGTTCATTGAATTTCAACCTCCTCAAATTTGATATGGAAAATTTACCACCTACCTCCTTGTTTTGGGGCCAAACTTTGAAATTATTTTGATAAAGAATTTGAGTTGAAAAGATGCAATGCAATATGGATATCCAGACCTTTAGAATAACAATATTCATTGTGTTGGCTGGCAGAAATCCCTAATCAAATCTGTACTTTTTGATGTAGCAAGAATAAGGGTGTAAGAGAATAATAAGAAAGATGAGAGAAAGAGGGAATGAAAGCACAGGATTAATAAAATATACACATTCTCTGTATATTCTAGAGAATCTAAAGTCACAACTAGAGGACAAGAGAGACACAAGAAGGATAAATTCTGTAAGAACAGATAATACCATGTAAAAATGTCCATACTACATTAAGTTAAGGGATAAATAACAAAAAGTCTATACAATATTATACTAATGTAAAAGAATATATATGTTCTTACCCATAGAACACTGGAAGCCTGGAAAAATGGAAGAATATGCACTAAGTTGCTGTGTGATGGCATTTCACTTTAGGCCATGATGGAATAACAAGACCAGACTTTACTTTCCTGCATGAATCAATTAGAAACTGAACAAAAAAACTAGACAGCGGTTTTCAAACATTGGAAAAAAGGCAGTGCACGACAATGATCCTTGATTAAAAGGAAAACAAATGAAGTGAGTTCTGGAAAAGTCTCTAGCCGACTACTTAATAGTTGCCAGGTATCAGTGAAAAGAGGAGAAAGCAAAGCATAGTCTAGCAGTCTTACTTACTGGAGGAGACAGAGCTCAGAATTTAGGAAGACTAAGGTGGACAGAATTTATAGGGCACGGTAATGAAAAGGTAAGAGCTACATAAAATGAAAACTACAGAGATCTGAAGACGGGTCCCCTCTATCAACCAGTCATTGGCACCAATTCAACCACAAGAGGAATCCCCAATTTGAGATGTGGTGAAGAAAGAAACTTAGTTCAGTGCAAAACAGATAAATTGGGACACAGCATTGCTGTAAAAACAGCACAGCTAGGAGGCAACCCTAGGGCCAAGGGGCCCTGGGGCCAGGCCCCTCTCTGGCTAGACAGCTCTGCTCTGCTCCTTCATGATCTGTTAAACTCAAAGCTAGCTTGTCCTGCACTGGTGTGCTCCATTCTGTGCCAGTCTGCCCTGGCCTGCCCTAGTGTGCTCTGCTCCTGTAGTGAGACATTTTCTTTCCTGTTTCTGCTCAGCCAAGGAGGGGCATGGGTAGAAAGGGAAAGTACACTCCCAGAGCCAAAGGTGAGCTGGCATATCTGGACCAAAGTTCCCACTCCTGGTCCCTGATTGGTCTATCCTCATGCAAATGAAGACCCCAAATCCTCACAGTTTGATTGTTCCTAGAGGCACTGTCCTAATTGGTCAGACTACAGCTGCTCTGGTTGGTCAGAGCTGTATAGCTGGGACTGGAGAGGTAAAGCCTCAGTCCTATTGGTTGAAATAGGATTCCAGTAACTCCTTTATAAGGGCTGAGTCAGATGGCAGAAACACAGTGCAGGGAGGCAGTTTAATGCAGAGGCAGAGAATTTAGTGCAGGCCTCTACCTGAAGTACAATTTGTGTGAGAGTTCCCTGTGTAGAAATTACTGTGCTAAACTTAAAAAAAATTTTTTTTGAGCCCATTTAGCAACCAGAAGCCCTTCTTAGTAGGTGTCTTTTTTCTCATGGTTCACATCTTGACTTATTGGCTCAGTATTATCTACACATGCATGTAGGAAAATTACCAAGTCCAGAGAAAGAGTAATCAATGAGCAAACAGAACAGGTCCTGAACTTGGGTGGTGCCCTGGGAATGGCTGAAGGCAGAGCAGGAGCAGGATCCTGCTGCCCAACAATGGCAAAGTCTGGCTCTCTCTGCTGCACACACGTACCACTCTTGGCCTGCCAGCCAGCTGGACCACCAAGGCTCTTTTCCTGACTCTGGGCATAGTTATGACAGTGCTCAGTCATCTGCTACTACATGAAGCTGCTCATCCAGGTGGGTCATTAGCTGATGTCCCCCACCATTGGGACCAATGTGCTGGGGGGAAGGTCCTCTATCTGCTGAGTTTTTTTACCTAACCAAGCACATTGTTCACATGAATGGAAAGATAGGGTTGTTCCAGTCCTGAGCCCCCAGCGGATGTTCAACACCCTCTTTACTGTGACCTGGGGTTGCATAAAGAACTATTTTCCTCCAGATGAGATCATGCATGTTTCCAACAAGGATGACATGAAGACTTTCCTAAGAAAAGTGGTGAAGAGGACCTCCTAAGAGATGATGATGCAGCGCCCATCCCACATGCTGGCCCAACCCTTGCATGTCATCTCAATGCACTGCATGGTTCAATCTGTGAGACATGAGGCCAAGTACAGTGGTGTGCTGAGCTCCATTGGGAACATTTTCAAAAAGGATGGGCTGCTGGGATACACTGTCAGCTTAATCCCTCTCCTCCTGGGAGATGTAGTTTTCTTATGGGGCTGTAACTTGGTGGCCCACTTTATTAATGATTAAGTGGTGGATGACTCTATAAGTGATACCTCAGAGGGGCTGAGAAACACCCAGAATCCAGGTTCCCAGTTCATCCAGGCCCTGGCCATCTAGAGCTACACCAGATTTTTTATTGGGATTGCAGGGAGCTTGCTGACTTACTTATTCCTGCCAGTTGGTGATCTCATGTCTATGAACAATTGTGGGCTGTAGGCTGGGTTCCCCCCAGCTCCCTAGTGTTCAAATCCTGGATCCACTGCTGGAAATACCTGAGTGTGTGGGATTAACTCTTTTGCAGCTCCAGCCTCCTTTTCTGCTAGGTGTCATCAGGATCATGCTTTGCCTTGGATCACCTAAAAACAGGCTATCTCAGCCTGACTGCTGTGGGTGAGGCCTGATCACCTAGATCACTTGTAAAACAATTCCAACCTAGCAACACCTAGATGTGCTTCAGCCCTGATGGGCTTTTGTGTCCATGTTTGCCATATGTCTGTCCAGAAGCAGGGGTTGGGTGGGGGTGAAGCTGTAATCAGTGGATTGGTCAGTCACCTGTTAGACCTGGAGAAGGTGGGTCAGGGCTAGGGAACTGGAGTAGAATTCCCTTACCTTGTAGATTTGTTGAGTCTGCCTTGTCCAGGGAGCCAGAGAATGGCCTATGGATTCCCAGGTTGGATGGGAAAAGGCTCATTGTGTCAGATCCTACTCCCACTCACTCACTAGTCGGTCCCAGCTCTCATCCTGCAACTCAACTAGGAGCACCACTATCCTACTTCTAAATAAGGTGTGATCCTCTTTCATAAGGCCACCATCATGTCCAGGCCTGTGCTAGAAAGCTATTGCTAGGTTCTGTATTTTTCTCAACACTACTTTTAATATGAAGGTAGCACTTTCTGAGTGGGAAATCATGTGACTACTCAGAATGTGTCTCCTCATTAAGTGCTCCTGGGTTTAATGGTGATCCCTTGTATGCAGGATCTGGTTACCCGTGCAGTTGTGAGCACCCAGCAGTTAGGCAAATCAGTGTCTCTAGTCCTACCCAGTTTAAAAGATCCTGATAAGATTTGACCCTTTCTCCCTCAAATAAATGTATTGGTGGTGATCTGGGGAATGGAGGGGAATAAACAGAACAATCCTTAGAGCACATGTAAATCCAGGAATAGTTCACATTTGCATAGTCATGATGGAAAGTTATGTAATATATGAGCTATCAAGTAGATTCTTAATGTATTGCCTTAGTAATGGGGACAAATTACCCCAGACAAAAGGCTATTCCAGACTCACCTAAAAATATTCAGAAACAATCCTTAAAAGAATCAAGTTGATTAAAAGTATTAAAACCAAGTCCCAGAACAAAGCTCCCAAACCTTTAAAGAAGTACAGAAAATATCCAACACCCAATAGCATTCAACCAAAAATAGCCAGGCATTCAAAGAAATAAAAAGAAATAGACAATAGGCATTGACCAGAAGTGACACTTTTGATAGATTGGTAGACAAATGAATTAACACAGCTATTAAAAAAATATTCCAAATGCTCAAAAATGTAGAAGGAAGAATACATGATAAGGAGAGAAATGGACAACATAAAAATATACAAATGGAACGTTTAGAGATGAAAACTAAAATATTTGAAATGAAAAATATTAGATGGGAACAACAATATATTAAATAATGTAAAATAAAAGAACAGTGAACTGGAAGACATAGCAAAGCAAACTATCCAAAATAGAGCATAGCAAGAAAAAGGGCTGGAAATATCAGAACAGAGCATCAGTGATATTTAGAACAGTATCAGCTGGCCTCGTATATGTGTTATTGGATTCCCAAGAACAGGTGAAGAAATCAGGGAATAAAATACAGTGTTAAAAATTTGATAAAATATAATCTTAAAATTTCATGAAAAATGTGTACTCAAGTAGAGAAATAAGAATTACACCAAAGCACATCATAATTAGATCTTAAAAATAAATAAACAGTAAAAATAAGAAATACTTAGTAGCAACCAGAGAGAGAAAAGTAAAATTACATATAAATAAATTAAAATAATAAAAATTAAAGCAGAACTCAATAAAAGTAAAAATATAAAATAATTACAGAAAACCACAGAAACCAAAAGCTAGTTCTTTGAAAATATCAATATAATCAAAATGCCTCTAGTCATGGTAAGAAAAGAAAAAGAGAGAAATACAAATTATTATTATCATAAATTAAGGAGAGTCCATTGCTAAAGACCCCATGGAAATTAAGATGAAATGGATCAATTCTTGGACAAAATCACACAATAAGGACTGGATCTCTGCCCCAGCCAGGTAGATCAATTGGTTAGAGCATCATCCTGATTTGCCAAAGTTGTGGGTTCCATCCCCGGTCAGGGCTCATTCAAGAGTAAACCAATGAATGCATAAATAAATGGAACAACACATTGGTCTATCTCTCTCTTCTTCTATGTTTCTAATATCAATAATTTTTTTAAAAAGAAAGAAATAGATCTGAATAAGCCTATATATTAAAGTAATTAAATCAGTAATTAATAACCTTCCAAAAAAGAAAACACCAATCTCAGGTGGATTCACTGGTGAATTCCACAAAACATTGAAAGAAGAAATTATATTGTCTCCACTTCCTAATCCATTCCGTGAAGCTAGCATTACTGTAATATGAAAACTGGAGAAGAAAACTACAGACCAATACCTCTTATGAACATAGATGAAAAAATCCTCAACAAAATATTAGTAAATTAATCCAATAATCTATAAAAATAATTATATACCACAACCAAATGGGACTTATCCCAGGTATGCAAAAGCTTATTTAATATTTAAAAATCAATGAATTTAATCACTTAAACAAACTAAGAACAAAAATCATGATACTCTCAAGTGATACAGAAAAATCACTTGACAAAATCCAGTACCCATTCATAATAAAAGCTGTCAGTAAGCTAAGAATTCAAGGAAACATTCTCAAAATGAAAAAAAAACAACTATCCACAAAAAACAAACAAAACCAAAACCAAAAAACCACAACCTTGCAGCTAACATCATACTAAATGGTGAGAAACTTAAAGCTTTTTCTAAAATTAGGTACAAGACGAGATCTGTGTTAATAATTCATTTCAACATCGTTCTAGATGTTGAAAACATCGTTCTAATGCAATAAGATGAGAAAAAGAAATAAAAGGTTCATTAACTACTAAAAAGGTAGATATAAAACTGTCTTTGTTTGCAGATTACATAGTCAGTTATGTAGAGAATCTTAAAGAACTGACCAGAAATATTCTGGAACAGATAAGCAAATATACAGCAATATCGCAGAATACAAGTTTAAAGTACAAAAGTCAATTGCCTTCCTATAAACCAACAATAAACAAGTGGAATTTGAAATGAAAAAATGCATTGCTACTTAAATTAGCATCTACAAAATAAAATAATTAGGTACATGTATAATATCTCTATAGGGAAACCTCTAGAACTCTGATGAACAAAAATCAAAGAACTAAATAAATGCAGAGATATGTCATGTTTATGATTAGGAAAACTGCCAAGATGTCATTTTTTCTAAAATTTATCTACAGAGTTAATGAAATCCCAATAAAAACCCAAGCAAGTTATTTTGTGATTATCAATGAACTGATTCTCAAGTTTATAAGGAGAGGCAAAAAACCCAGAATAGCCAACTCAATATTGAAAGAGAACAACAAAATTAAAGGACTGATGCTACCCAACTTCAATACTTACTATAAAGCTACAGTGAAATAATAAATAACTAGATTAAAAGAATAGAATAGGAAGCCCTGATATAGACCTACATGTATAGGCCTGATCTATGACAAGGGAGCAAAGGCAATACAATGAAAAAAATAACATCTTTTCAACAAAAGTTGCTTGAACAACTGTACATACATACACACACAAAATAAATTAACATAAAATTTATATCTTCACAAAAATTAACTTGAGCCCAGCCGGGCGTGGCTCAGCATTTGAGCATTGTCTTAGGATCCAGGCAATTGGGGCACGTGCCCAGGTTGAGGGCTCGATCCCCAATCAGGGGCGTGCAGAAGGCAGCCAATCAATGACTCTCTCATCATTGATGTTTCTCTCTCTTTCTCTCTCTCTCTCTCTCTCTCCTTTCCTCTCTCTGAAATAAAGATATATTTTAAAAAATTAACTTGAACTCAATCATACACCAAAATGCAATACACAAAACTATAAAACTCTTAGAAGATAGGAGAAAACTTAGATGACCTTTGGCTATGGTAATACCTTTTTAGCTACAACACAAAAGACATGATACATGAAAGAAATACTGTAATTGATCAACTGTGCTATGTTAAAATTAATACTTGCTCTGCAAAAAAAACACACACACACACACACACACACACACACACACACAAAACAGTATAAAGGGAATTAGAAGACAAGCCACAGACTGGGAGAAAATATTTGCAAAAACACACTTGATAAAAGACCCTTAGCCAAAATATACAAAAACCTTTATAACTCAACAATAGTAAAACAAACAACCCAATTAAAAAAGGCAAAGATTTTATAGATATATACCAAAGAAAGTATATACAGGTTATAAATAAGTATTAAAAATTATATTCCACATCATATGCTATCAAGGAAATGCAAATTAAAATAATGAGATACCAGTACAAACCTATTGTATTGGCCACTTTATCGTTTTTTTATAAAGTGATACATACTCATACCATAAGATCCAGCAATCACATTCCTTGGTATTTACCTGAAAAGAGTCAAAAAATTATGTCCACATAATACCTGTACACAAATGTTTATAGTGGTTTTATTCAGAATTGCTAAAACATGGAAACAACCAATATGTTCTTCAATAGGTGAATGGATAACTGTTTTATATCTAACAATAAAATAATATTCAGCACTAAAAAGAAATAAGATTTCAAACTATGAAAAGACATGGAGGAAGCTTAAATGCATATTACTAAATGAAAGAAGACAATTTGAAAAGGCTCTCTACTGTATGATTCAAACTTTATGACATTCTGGAAGAGGCAAGACTATGGAAACAATAAAAATATAAGCAGTTGACAGAGGTGAAATGAAGGGAAGACTTGAATAGTTGGAGCATGCAGGATTTTTAGAACAGTGAAAATATTCTGTATAACATTGCAAAGGTGGGTATATATCTTTTCACATTTATTCAATTCCAGAGAATGTATAACACCAAGAGTGAATCCTAAGATAAACTATAAACTTTGGGTGATTATGATGTGTCTGTGTAGTCTGATGAGTAATGTTGATAGGGAGAGAGGTTATGTATGTGTGGGGACAGAAGGTAATGGAAAATCTCTGTACCTCCCTTACAATTTTGTTATAAACTAAAAAAAAAAAAAAAAAAAGGTCTTTAAAAAAGTTATGATGAGAAGACAAGATACATTTTTAAAATACAGAAAGAAAAAAACTATTAACCTAGAAATCCATACCCATAATAAATATTTTGCAAAACTGAAGATGAAATAAAGATGTTTATAGACATATAAAAACTGCCAGAAGAGCAGCACTATAAGAAATGCAAGAAAAGGGGGTGGAGGAGAACATGGAAACATAGATCTATGCAATGTGATAAAGAGCACTGGAAATTATTAATGCAGGTAAATATAAAATAACATTTTTCTCATACTTTATATCTCTTTACAAAAAACTGGTGAAAGCAAACTTTCAACTACGTTAATAAAATGCATAAATGTCTTGGTATTTACAAATTACCAAAGCTCACTCAGAAAATAGATTGCAATACATAACCTATATAGAACAGAATATTGACCTTTACCTTATGTCATACTCAAAAATTAAAATAAAATGTATCCCAGATTTAAATGTAGAGCTAAAACTATAAGATTTCTAGAAGAAAATCTTAGTAAATCTCAGATTAAGAATATATTTTAATAGTTCACAAAAACACCCAAAATATAAAAATTGATAAATTTGAATCATCAAAATTAAAACATCTTGCTTTCCTAAAGACATTCTTAAGAAAATTAAATAGAAAGCCAAAAACTTCAAGAAAATATTTGCTGAGTATTTAAGTGATTAAGGACAGAGATCTAGAATATACAAAGAATTATTACAACTCTATACTAAGAAGATAAATTCAAATTTTGAGACCAAAGATTTGAATACTTCACTAAAAATAATACTCAAATGTCAATAACCACTTGAAAAAAATCCTTAAAATTATTATTCATTAAGGGAATAGAAATTGAAACCAAAGTGAGATAGCACTGCATATACACTAGAATGCCTAAAATTCAAAAGTATTACATATTAAGTGTTTGTGCTTGTGTGGATCCAAAATGATGTGACCACTTTGGAAAAGAGTTTGGCAGTTTCTTATGAAGTTAAATATAGATTATTATATGACTGGGTAATTCCAATCCAAGGTATTTACCTAGGTGAAATAAAAATCTATGTACATAAAAGATTTGCATACTACATGAATTTTGAGAGCAGTTTTATTCACCATAGTCCAAAATTGGAAACCCAAATAATCCAACTGGTGAATGGATAAACAAATTTCAGTATATTTATACAATAGAATTCAACTTAGAGTTAAAAAGGAGAATCAGAATAGTAATAAATGTAATAACATTGAATTTCAAAAGTATTATGGTAACATAAAAGACTTTATACTATATGATTCCATCTTTACAAAATTTAAGAACAAGCAAAATTGCATTGATAGCATATGAGTGGTTGCTATGGGCTAAGAATTGGGAGGAAGGATGTTTGGAATGTTCTATATCATGATTGTGGTGGTAGTTACACCACTGTAAAAATGTGTCAAAACTCATGTAATAGAAAAATTAAAAAAATAAATTTTGTATGTAAATTATAGCTCCATGAACCTGACCCCAAAAATGATGAGTGAGTCTTAATGGTTATATGTATTTAAAAATAGTTTTTTCTTCTCAGTACTTTGCTTTGGTTTTTAAACATCTACAATACATATGAATTGAAATACAATGCACACATTTTCATATATATAAAAATTTTATAATTATTAAAAATTTTTATTGCCTATGTAATCATAGTTTAGAATAATAAGAAAAAAATTAAGGAATTAAGGAAAATCATAGAGGCACAATTCAGATATGTGTGAAATATTGAGAATGGGATTTCCATTTTTGAAAAATATTGTGATACATGTTTGGATGAAGAAATCCAATAAAGAACACATAAATGATGGATAAACTATTCAAAAAGATAAAACTTTTAAAAACATTAAAATTTAATGAATCATCTGATGCTGCATAAAATAAGTAAGCTAGAAAAAAACAAACAACCCAAAAAGAAAGCAGAGAATTGAATACGGTCTGAAGTCTGCAGTTTGCATGGCTAATCACTGAGGCTGGAGATTAGGTTGAAATAGGCCACATCACCTTAGGAAAACAAACAACAATGCTGGGATATCTAAGTGGAATATGAGATCAAGTAAGGAACTTTTCAAATAGTTAGGAGTCCTAAACAAGAATGTCCTAAAGAGGGTGCAATACACAAAGGTCATTTTATTTTGGTCAGTTTTTCAATTCACCATAAATATATAAAATATCTAAACTTCTATGCACATAATAACACTCAGAATATATAAAGCAAATATTTTTAGAACCACCAGAAGAAATAGAGAAGTTTTCTACCACAGTAAGAAGTTTCAGAACACCCCTTTTAGGATTTCATTAATCAAGCAAACAAAAACAAAATCAGAAAAGACAAAGAACAATACAACACAATTAACAATAAATTTAACAAGAGTGATCTCCTGTATATATATTTTAAAAGTATATTCAATAAATTAAGAATATTTATTCTTTTCAGATGTCCTTTGTATATTTATATAGGTTGACTGTGATGAAGTCTCAACAAATATCACATAATTGGATCCTATATACCACATTCTCTGTCTTTCTACAACACAATCAAGATAGAAGTCAACATCAAAAATATAACATTAAAATATCTATTAAGAAATTTTATTGAGGAGATTAAAGATGGTGGCAGACTGGAAGCTACACTGACACTCTCCTGGGACCAAACTGGAATTACAACAAAAATATAGAAAAACTATCCTGAATAATCTATTGCAATTGAAGACCAGCTGGAGATCACCCTCATAATCAAGGAGGAAACTTGGAGACTACATAAAGACTGGTAGGAAGTGTGGAGGTGCAAGAGGGCAGGCTGAGATCCCACAGGTAGCAGCTGAAGGCATGGAGGAATATCTCAGCTGTGGGGGGTTCCCACTAAGGACTCTGGGGCCTAAACCCCAGGCTGGGCTTCCCAGCCAAGAGCACCAGAACTGAGAAAGGTGCATACATAACATCTGGCTGTTAAAAGCAGCCAGATTTCTGTCTTCCAGGGAGAGATGGCTGAAGATGCAGGCAACCTCTTAAAGGACCAATGCACAAAGTTTCCTGTGTAGCCACTCAGCTTGAGCTCCAGCAGAGGGAGGGCAGAGTGGGCTGGAGCTGTGTAAGGAGAATCTAGGATTGTGGGCTCTGGAGACAGAGCTCTGATTGCATCCTCTGGATTCCTGTGTTGAGTGATTCCCCCATACTGCAGAGGCAGATATTTACCTTCCAAGCAGCTTTCACCTGAGGGGGGAAACAATTGCCCTATACTGATGAAAAACCTCTAGCCCTACCCCATAGAGTTTCTACAGCCTGAGGCTCATTAAGAGAATCAGATTAATCAGCCTGGAGGCAGAGGCAGATCTCAGAGTAATTTGGGTCTTTGCCTGATCTACTTCTGGATCCCTGCCTTGGAAAAGCAGACTTTGGTGTGCATCTTGACCCTGTCCAAACACACCCAGCCACAACAAAGGAGACCTCACATCGTGGTTTGTTGATAACTCCAAACAGGGTACTTGGGGAAAGTCACAAACAGTGTCTGACATTGGCCTGCATCAGAGAATTTCCAAAAAGACTGAGAGTCCTAGCAGACCTACCTAATATATAGAAACAAACCCAAAGAGGCAGCCAAAATGGAGAGACCAAAAAACAAGCCCTAAATGAAAAAACAAGAGAAGTCTCCAAAAAAAGAGCTAACTGAAATGGAGATAAACACACTATCAGATATAGAGTTCATAATACTGATTGTAAGGATGCTCAACAGCATGATAAAAGATATGGAAACTATGAAAAATGACCAGTGAGAAATGAAGAATGACATAGCAAAAATAAAGAATAGATTGGAAGGAATAAAAAACAGATAAGAGGAAGCTGAGGATCAGATCAGCTAATTAGAAGACAGGGTAGAAAAAATCACTCAATCAGATATCCAAAAAGAAAAAGCAATTAAAAACAGGAGGACAGTCTAAGGGATCTGGAGGATAACATAAAACATAATAATACTTGCATCATAAGAATGCCAGAGGAGGTGGAAAGTAAGCAAGGTTTAGATACCCTCTTTGAAGAAATAATGGCAGAAAACTTCCCTAACCTGGTGAAGGAAAAATTTACACAAGTGCAGGAGGTACATAAAGTCCCAAGGAAGAAGAATCCAAAGAGGCCCACACCCAGACATATCATAATTAAAATGTCAAAAATTCAAGACAAAGAGAGAATCTTAAAGGCAGCAAGAGAAAAGCAATCTGTTACCTACAAAGGAGCTCCCATAAGGCTGTCAGCTGACTTTTCATCAGAAACTCTACAGACCAGATGGGAATGGCATGCAGTATTCAAGGTAATGCTAAAAAAGGATCTGAAACCAAGACAACTCTATCCAGCAAGGCTATCATTCAAAATGCATGCTGAAATAAAGAACTTCCCAGTCCAAAAAACGCTGAAGGATTTTATGACCACCAAACCAGCATTGCAAGAAATGTTAAAGGGACTGCTGTAAAAATAAGATGAAATAGAGAGAGAAACATAGGCATAAAGAAATAAAATGGCAAAATAAATAAGGACCTATCTATAGTAGCCTTAAGGACTTTAAAGGAGAGATCAACAGCAATACAGTCATAGTCGGGGATTTTAACACCTCACTGACTTCACTGGATAGGTCTTCCAGACAAAAAATCAACACAGAAAAGGTGACTCTAAATGGCACACTAGATCAGATGGATTTAATTGATATTTACAGAACATTTCACCCCAAAGCTGCAGAATATACATTCCTCTCAAGTGCACATGTGTCATGCTCAAAGATAGACTACATGTTAGGACACAAAAAAAAGTCTCTACAATTTCAAGATTGAACTCATATCAAGCATCTCAGATCACAAAGGCATGAAATTAGATATCAACTACAGTAAAGACACTCAAAAACATTCAAACATATGGAGGCATGTATTTAAACAATGAACTGGTTATTAATAAGACCAAGAAAGAAATAAAAAACTTACTGGAAACAAATGAAAATGAACACAGACTCTAAGAGGGAGTTCATAGCACTACAGGCCTACCTCAAAAAGCAAGAAAAATTTTTAGTAAACTATCTAACCCTACAACTTAAAGATTAGATAGCTCCCCTGTGAAGCTGTCTGGACCAAGGCTTTTATTTGCTGGGAATTTTTTTATTACTGTTTCGATTTAACCCTTTTTTATTAGACTATTTAGGTTTTCGGATTCTGATTCAGTTTTACATGATCTCACTCATATGTGAAATCTAATAAACAAAATAGACTGAGGAACAAAATAGATTCAGAGACAAAGAAGCATGGAACAGATTGATGAATCTCAGTGGGAAGACCAGGGTGGATTGGTGGGTGGGGAGAGATTAATCAAAGAATTTATATGCATAACCCATGGACACAGGCAATAGTATGGTGGAGGCCTGTCAAGGGGGTGGATGTGAGGTGGAAGGGATCAATGGGGAAAAAAGGGGGATATCTGTAATACTGTCAACAATAAATATAAATTTTTAAAAATTAATGCAAATCACATTACAAAAAATTTGTAAAACAAAGAAAATCATCCATAATCACACCATTCTAATATAATTATTATCATGTTTGTGGTTTTTCTTTACTTATTTAATTTTTAAAAATATTTTTCAATTACATTTTGCATTTAATATTATTTTGAATTAGTTTCAGGTGCACAGCATATTAGTCAGACAATCATATAATTTACAAATTATTTCCAGTACCCACCTGGCACAGTACAATATTATGGTATTACTGACTGTATTTCCTATGCTATACTTTACATCCCCATGACTACTTTGTAACAGCCAATGTGTACTTTCAGTCCTTTAACATTTTTCATTCAGTTCCCAACCCTCCTCACCATCATTCTTTTCTCTGTATCTATGAGTCCATTTCTGTTTTGTTTGTTCATTTATATTGTTCTTTAGATCCCACATATAAGTGCAATTGTATGGTATGTGTCTTTCTCTGACTGACTTATTTCACTCAGCATATTACCCTCTAAGTCTATCGTTGTTGTTGCAAATGGTAAAATTTCATTATTTTTTGTGGCTGAGTAATATTCCATTGTATGTATGTATGTATATATATATATATACCTCCGCTTTTTTATTTACTCTTCTATTGATGGGCATTCAGGTTGCTTCTATAGCTTACCTATTATAAATAATGCTTCAATGAACATTGAGGTGCATATATATTTTTTAATTAGTATTTTTGGGTTTCTTTGAATATATATGCAGAAGTGGAATTGCTAGGTCCAAAGGCAGTTGCATTTTTTATTTTTGAGGAACCTCTAAATTATTTTTCACAGTGACTGCACCAGTCTGCATTCCCACCAACAGTGCATGAGGGTTCCATTTTCTCCACATCCTTGCCAAAGTTTGCTGTTTGTAGATTTATTGATAATAACCATTCTGGCAGGTGTGAGGTGATATCTCATTGTGGTTTTTACTTGCCTTTCTCTGACGATTAGTGACATTGAGCATCTGTTCACATGTCTATTGACCATTTGTTTGGAAAAGTGTCTATTCTGGTCCTTTGACCATTTTTTAATTGGATTGTTTGTTTTGTTGGTATTGAATTTTAAAAATTTTCTAAAATATGTTTTTATTGATTTTAGAGAGAGATGCTCCCTACTGGGTATGTGCCTTCACCAGGAACTGAACCTATGTCCTCTTGGTGCATGGGCTGATGTTGAACCACTTAAGCCACACTGGCCAGGACAAGGTGTATAATTCCTTTATAAATTTTAGATCTTAACCCCTTATCAGATGTATCATTGGTGAATATGTCCTATTCAGTGGGATGCCTTTTAATTTGTTCATGGATTCTTTTGCTGTGCAAAACCTTTTTAGTGTGATGTGGTCCCATGTGTTTATTTTTCTTTTGTTTCCCTTGCCTGAGTACATGTACTAGAAAAAAATATTACGAAGAGAAATGTTGGCGATTTTACTGCCTATGTTTTTTTCTAGGACTTTTTTGGTCTTACACTTAAGTGTTTAATCCATTTTGTGTTTATTCTTGTATGTGGTATAAGAAGGTGGTCTAGTTTCTTTTTTTCTTTTTGCATGTAGCTGTCCCATTTTAACAGCACCATTTATTAGTCTGTCTTTACCCCATAGTATGTTCTTGGCTCTTTTGTCAAATATTAATTAACCATGTAGCATTAATTTATTTCTGGGCTCTCTATCCTGTTCCATTGATCTATATGTCTGTTTTTATGCCAGTACCATGCTGTTTTGATTACAATGGCTTTTTAGTATAGTGTGATATCTGATAGCATTATTTCTCCAACTTTGTTATTTTTTCTCAAGATTGCTATGGCTATTTGGAGTCTTTTGGGTATCCATATAAATTTTTGGATTATTTGTTCTAGTTCTGTGAAATACGTTATCACAAAATGGTATTTTGATAAGAATTGTATGATTCTATAGACTGATTTGGGTAATATGATTATTTTAATGTTGTTAATTCTTTCTTTGAGCACGATATATGCTTCCATTTTTTATTTTTATTTTTTGTATCTTCTTCAATTTCTTTCTTCAGTGACTTAAAATTTTCCAAATACAGAATTTTACCTTGGTTAAATTTATTCCTAGGTATTGTCTTCTTAGTTTCCCTTTCTGATATTTCATTATTTGTATATAAAAATGTAACCAATTTTTGAAGTTTTATTTTGTATTCTGCTATGTTACTGAATTTATTTTATCAGTTCCAGCAATTTTTTGGTAGAATCTTCAGGGCTTTCTGTATATAATATCATGTGATCTTCAAATAATGACAGTTTTACTTCTTTCTTTCCAATTAAGATAACTTTTATTTCTTCTTCTTGTCTGATTCCTGTAGCTAGGACTTCCAGCACTATGTTGAGCAAGAGTGGTGAAAGTGGACACCCCTGTTTTGTTCCTGATCTTAAGAGAAATGTTTGTAGTTTTTCCCTATTGAGTATAATGTAGGCTGTATGTTTGTCATACATAGCCTTTATCATGTTGAGATATGTTCATTCTATTCTCACTTTGCTGAGAGTTTTTATTATAAATGGGTGTCTGAGATCTCATTAGTCCTTTCTCTTCAACTGATTCAAGGACCTCCACCCCAGATGCTTCCTGCACTACTCCCCAGCCCTACTGGTGCCCATCAATAGTGACTACTCCTGTCCTTTTTGGAGATACAAACATTAATTAATTAGTCCTTGGTATGTAATTTAAGTAATTAGAGAAGTGTTGGAGGAACTCAAAGTTGAAGCACTTTTCCACATGACCACTGGGCAAAGTCACTTATGCACTGTCCAGATACACTGATTGAAGGTTACTCTAATGATTAATTTTGTGTCAACTTGGCTAGGCTATGATGCCTTGTTGTTTGGTCAAATACCAATCTTGATGTTACTGAGGGCACTTTTTAGGTGTGGTTAGTATTTTTTTAAAAATATATGTTTGTATTGATTTTAGAGAGAGAGGAAGGGAGAGAGAGGAAAAAATAACAACACATTGATGTAAAAGCATAACATTGATTAGCCACCTTCCGCATACACATTGGCTAGGGATCGAACGCAAAACCTGGGCAAATGCCCTGACCAATAATCAAACCAGTGACTTTTCAGGGCAGGGGAGGACACTCAACAAACTGAACCACATCAGCTAGGGCAGATGTGGTTAGCATTTAAATCAGTAGACTAAGTAAAACCAATTACTCCCTGTCCCTTCATAAAGTGGATAGGCTTCATCAAATCAGTTGAAAGGGAAGGAAGAAATTCTGTAATATCAACTCTTCCCTGGATCTCTACCCTGCTGGCTTGCCAGGTAATTTTTTCACTTAACAGCTTCAAGAATCACATGAGTTCATTTCTTAAAAACTATTTAATATTTAATTGATCTAGCTCATCTATCTACACAAACATTCTGTTGCTTTTGTTTTCTTAGAGACTCCTTCTGGGATAGACTGTGCTCTACTTATTTGGTATCAAAGTGTACTGGAAAATTTATTCTTAAAGAAACTACTTTTTTTCTTAATTTGTTAAAAATATGGAAATCTTTTATTTACATATTTTTGACCAATTAAAAGGAATTGCAGGGATTAGTTCACTGTTTCTAAACCCTAGCTACACATTAGAATCAACTGCAGAGAGTAAAAAAATACTAATGCCCAGGTCACACTTCAGATCAATGAAAAACCTCTAGCGTGTGACCCTGGCACAAGGGTTCTAAAAAGCTCCAGGGTGATACAGATGTGCATCCAGGGTCAAAAACCAGTGAATCAGTTGGTCTCTGGGAAGAGGTAAAGACAGCACTGAAGAAGCATAAAGAAAGTTCTTCCTGGGGCATAAGGGACAAATTAACCAGGAACAACATTCACATTGATTAAACCTCTTCACCCCTGGCATTCACTCCTAGCTCACTGGAATTTTGTTTCAGAAAACCTATATTTATGGAATTCCTTTGAAGATGCATCTGTGAATAATGCAAATCTGTCTACCACCCATCAAATAATTTTGTCATTCTGAGTGGGTATGACCATATGAATAGTCATAATTGAGCTCCTGCTGGACTTGAAGGAGAATCACCTTTCTATTCATAAATGCCTTGTGTTATTGGAAAAGAGTTTTGTCCTGGATTCATATCACTGTGGCTTGAAATATTACTTTACCTTATGCTACTGTGCAGGCTTAAAAAATAGTGTCTTTTGAACACTGACTGGAATTATCTTAATATCCTCATAAGATAAACAAATTTTGTTGAACATATTCACTTTTCAAAGACTATTTAGTATCAAGGATCATGCACCTGATCTTTAGGTGGATGGTGCTATCAGAATCAGATAAAGAAAGTGGAAGCAAATTTGTGAAAGTCATGCCCTAAGACTAATCTCCCTCTGAGGTTCCATTCCATTGTTGCTACCGAGGTTTCCTCTGCTAGAACCTTAGCCTTTAACCCTTGTCTTAATTTATTGAGATGAAGCTTGAAAATGAAGCTATTTTTACCTTTGGGCACAATGACAGCTGGCACCACATGGAGAAGGAATGTGCTGGGCAACAAAGTTGCAAGGGAAGTATTTGTTCTTTGTCCATGATGTTTGCTCTCTGGGGCATTTTCCACCCTGGATGAGGGTTCCACCCAGGAAGGTGCCTGTGATCCCTTTATAGGACTGTGCACCCCTACTGCTTACCTGCAACAATGCCACCACCCACCTGCAACAATGTCACCATCCGCCTGCAACAGTGCCACTATCTGCCTGCAATAATGTCATCACTCACCTGCAAGAATACTACCATTCCCCTGCAATAATGCCACCATTCACTTGCAACAATGCCACCATTCTGCAACAATGCCACCATCCACCTACAACAATGCCACCATCCACTTGCAACAATGCCACCATTTGCCTGCAACAATGCCACTGCTCACCCGCAACAATGCCACCACCTGCCTACAACATCAAGGCCTGCCTGCAACAATTCTACTGTTCATCTGCAACAGTGCCACCATCAACCTGCAATGATGCCACCACCCACCTGCAACACCACTGCCTGCTTGCAACAGTGTTATGATCTATCTGCTGACCTCATGCTGTTCTCATTCTGTTTTGACAACTACAAATATCACCATTTGAGGGCAAAGGAAATCAGGAAGAAATAATGACATCTGGTCCTGAGCTTGTTCTCACATAATTAGGGAATGGCAGCCCCAGGGTTAGAACCCTATCCTAACGCCTATTTCAACACTCTCAATCCCAATGTGATGTTTATCTGCTTCTCTTTACCAAGAAAAATCTTGACTGTGTGTGTACCTGTGGAAGTAGAAAGGTCCTTTAGAGAGAGAGAGTAAGATATGAAATAGCCAGGGGCACCCAGCTTTAGGGCCGGGTGAGCAGGTCACATTGCAGGGGTTCCTCACGTGTAGGGCCCAGGGTGGTTATGTAGCTGCCAGTAGTTTGGGCTCATAGGCTGGGTGAGGGCATCAGCTGGGTGTCCAACAGGAAAGGGTGTGCCCTGGTTGTCTCCTCACACCTACACAGTTCAGGACAAGAAGGTCTCCACTGCTGGAAGGGACCAGGAGAGGCTCTGGAGAACCTGACTGTGAATGGTGGGGCAGGGAAGGGCTGGGAGAGGAAGCCAGGGAAGGCACACTGGCATGGACATGGTGGCCATGACCTGAGGCATTTGTAGTGAGTGTCAGAACATGCTAACAGCAAAAGTGGTGTCCGCTGTTTGTGTATTTGTAGGGCTTGGACACTGGGGAGCCTGTATGTTTTCCTATGTAATCTGAACAAAATTTATTATTTCATAAACTTTATCACCAACATTAAATGAAGAACAAGTGTTCAGATTATAGGAAGCCAGCCCATATAACCTTGGTTCAGCTCATACAGTGTACTGTGGCCTGACTTTGGTGAAGTGTGTAAGGGAGTCTGGGCTTCTGATACCCCACAGAACCCATGGCCATTTGCATCCCCCAATAATGTATGAAAACTAGTACTGTTGTTTTGGCCTATCAAATTAGCTAAAATGAAAACATGGTATCACATAATGATATTGAGAGATTTTTAGTGAAAATGCAAGTTCAAGTGGCAGAAGCTGAAAACAGGAAAACATGTTCAAACAGGAGAATAGCTATGGTACATCCTTATAATGACATTCTTAGAAATGGTGTTTCAAATAATATTGACTTATGTGGAATATACTTGAAATAGACACTAAGAACGTATAATCATTGTGTTTCCAACTTTACAAAATGTGTCTGTGTATGTTTGCATATATTTTATGCATAAAAATAAAGAAACATCAAAGTAGTAGTGATTATCTCTGGAGAGTGGGGGTTAATGATTTTTTTTTTCTAACTTTTTTACTTGTCTATATTTCTAAAGTCTACACTGAACATAGTGGTTTTTTTGTGTGTGTGTGTGTTTTTTGGAAGAATAAACCCAAATGTTATTAAAATATATGAACCCCCCATAGTTTTTGTCCTACAAGTTTTGAGTTAGAATCAGGATAAGGTAGACATAGTCAGCATATTTCCCACCTCCATCATTCATTCATTTCTTCAGCATCTATTGAAAGGCTGGTGTGTTCCAAGCTTGTACAAGCACTTGGAATCCAACTTTGAGCAAGCCATAGTTCCCATCATAAATTGTTCAACATAGAATGAAAAAGTCAGACACTATTAGGAGAGTAAATTCAGTAGAGGTGTGTATTAACTGCTAAGGGAGCTCAGAAGATATCATGTATTTGGTTGGCTGAGGTGTCAGAAATCAGTTATTGAGTTTCTATTGAATGATTGAGCATTTTTTCATCTCTCTTGGCCATCTGTATGTCTTCTTTGGAGAAGTATCTATTTAGGTCTCTTGCCCATTTTTTAATTGGATTGTTTGTCTTCTTTTTGTTAAGTTGCATGAGTTCTTTATATATTTTGAAAATTAACCGCTTATCAGATGTATCATTGGCAAATATGTTCTCCCGTACAATAGGGTCCCTTTTCATTTTGTTGATGTTTTCTTTTGCTGTGTAGAAGCTTTTTTGGTTTGATGTAGTCCCATTTGTTTATTTTTTCCTTTGTTTCCCTTGGTCTAGGAGATGTACTGGAAAACAAATTGATATGAGAGATGTCTGAGATTTTGCTGCCAATGGTTTCTTCTAAAATTTTTATGGTTTCCTGACTTACATTTAAGTCTTTTATCCATTCTGAGTTTATTCTTGTGTATGGTGAAGTCACTAATCATCAGAGATATGCAAATTAAAATGACAATGAGTATCACCTCACACTTGTCAGAATGACTACCATCAACAAGTGCTGGTGAGGGTGTGGAGAAAGAGAACCCTAGTACACTGTTGGTGGGAATGAAGACTGGTGCAGCCACTATGGAAAACAGTATGGAGTTTCTTCAAAAAATTAAACATAAAACTGCCATTTGACCCAGTGATCCCACTTCTAGGAATATATTCTAAGAATCCAAACACCAATCAGAAAGAATATATGCAACCCTATGTTCATAGCAGCACTATTACAATAGGTAAGATCTGGAAACAACCCCAGTGCTCATCAGTAAATGAGTAGATTAAAAAAGCTGTGGTACATTTACAATAAAATATTACGTAGCTGTTAAAAAGAAGGATCTCTTACCCTTTGAGACAGCATGGAGGGACCTGGAGAATATTATGTTAAGCAAAATAAACCAGTCAGAAAAGACAAGAACCACATGATCTCACTCATATGTGGTATCTAATGAACAAAATAAGCCAATGAACCAAATACATCCAGAGACATAGAAACATGGAACAGACTAAGGATTCTCAGGGAAGGAGAGAGGGGTGAGCAGAAAGAGGTTAACTAAATAACTTACATTCATATATGAATAACCCATGGACACAGACAATAGTGAGGTGAAGGCCTTTGGGGGCAGAAGTGGGATGAAGGATGTCAATGGGGAAAAATGGAGGACATCTGTAATACTTTCAACAATAAAGATATATTAAAAAAAGAAAAAAAGAATGACTGTTTATTTAGAAGACAAAGAGAAGAACATTTCAGAAGAACATTCTAGGGAGACCAAGACCTTCATTGAGACTCAGAAGACAATAGTTGGAGGCTGGTGAATGATTTCCTGTGACTAGAGAATAAGACTGATAGTGAGATATTGATGAGAAATGAAAATACAAAGTTAGGCTGAATTCTGATCAGGATAAATAATTAGGGCTTTCTTCTCTAGGTTAACACTGTCAAAGAGTGGGTCTCATAATTCAGTCATAGGTGATGAAATAATTTGGTGGGTACAGCCTGCATTAACACACATACAAACACACACACACACAAAGAAAATGGAAAATATCAAAGCACATCACTCATATTAAGATTAAGTATGTTTGTGAATTTTTATTTTTTAAAAAATATTTTTATTCTGAGACAATTAGAGCTTTATAAGAAGTTGCAGAGAAATGTACAGGGAGGCCCCATATACCTCTCTGCCATCTTCCTCTAGGGTTAACACTCTATGCAACTGCAGCACAATATAATACCAGAAATTTGACATTGGTATAACCCATAGATCTTTTTCAGATTTCACCAGTTACGCACATAGTCATCTGTCTGAGTGTGAGTATAGAGGTCCATGTGATTTCATTGCAAGTGTGGCATCATATAATTGCCCCCACAATCAAGGTATAAAATTATCCCACCACTGTAAGGCTCCTTTGTGCTACCTAGCTACATCCATCCCTTATCACTTTAAGACCCTGACGACCACCAATGTATTGTCCATAAAATTTACTTTTTAAAGGTGTGTGTGTGTGTGTGTGTGTGTGTATGTGTACACATGTGTATATGTTTTGGATCAAGACATAAAATGTATTTCTTTCTGTGAGCCACAGTAAAAAAGAATTGAAAAACACCACTTTGTGCTATAGAAATCATCAGATTTATTTTAGAGGTCATCCTGGCAATAATGTGGAAGGTGAACTATAAAGAAGAGTAAAATGGGGTCAGAGAGACAAGCCTTCTGCCTCACCTGCAGTGAATTTCAAGTAATGTTGTAGACCAATCTTCCTTCCTTTGTTTGTTCATTTTTTCTTTCTTTTTTTCCTTTTCTTTTTTAGGTCAATAAATATCACCTATATATTTGGATATTTCTATCATGTAACATGTTATATATAGTATAATAGGTATAAATATGTCCCTATAATAATATGACATTTCTTGTTAGTCTTAACAATTCTATGCTACAATCTTCTAAATAATATGTCTCATAATGACAGGGGCATACCCATAGTTAATTAAGATGGTGATATGATTAATTATTTTTTTACAAACTCCACCCATGTTAGTGACCATAAGATGTTGTGTCCTGTTTATTGTCACTTATTTTTTAATTTCTTTGCTATGTTTTTATTCTGCACTGTGAGTTTTTAAATTCAACATACTGTAGCTTGGTTAATTTAACTTGCCATTTTCAATAAAGTTTGTCACTATCAATAAAGAGTAGTAAGCAACCTAAGCAAAGGTTATTGTCAATAAGGAAGTTAGGATGTGAGTCATTTCACAGAGATCAGTGAAGTTTGGCTCTGGTTTATTATATGACTACTCAATTTTTTGCACTTACATTGGTGGGGTGAGCTGACATGGATGTAGAGGAGATATTTGAAGGTACTTTGTAAGTGATTATATAAATATATCATACTTACACTCTAGACTAGTTCTATTTGGTTTCTTAGAGAGTACGTGGTGAGTGAAGCCACGGCTGGAAGACAAGAAAAATATGAACAAATAGGCAGGTCCTGTCTAGGTTAACACAAATTAGGTATTGTGTAGAAATCTAAAAATAAAATAATCAGGACTCAGGTTTAGTGGATGGACAAGGGTGTCAGCTGAAACACCAAGGGAAAAGATATTGGAAAACTTAGAAAACCAAGACAATCATTTCTGAAGTGGAAGGGGGTAATATTTCTCAGGAGTGTCGGTGGTTAGTAAAGATATGGAGAATCATAGGAAAAGGGAAGGATCACCCACTTTTCCCATTCTACAAGGAAGGAGGCAGATTTGTTACTTTTATCTGAAATTGAACTTTAATAAGCCCCCTTTTATAATTTCCTCAACTGTTAAATGGGAATCATATTTCCTGGGTCACATTGTTATTTTAATAATTTAACCCACTTTATAAATTCAAGCTTTTGTTACTAGCATCAAAGTGCCATTAAATAAACAAAAACTTCTACTTTTTTTTTCGATCTTTACCCAAGGATATTCTTTCCATTACTTTTTCAGAGGGAGTAGGAGGGAGGGAGAGAAAGGAGGCGGGGGGAGAACATTGATGTGAGAGAGACATTGATTGTTGCCTCCTGCACATGCCTGGACCACAGCCAGGGATCAAGCCTGCAAACAAGGTAGGTGCCCTTGGCCGAAATTGAACCCAGGCCACAGGCCAATGTTCTAACCACTGAGAAAACTGGCTAGGGCTCTGCCTTTTTTTTTAATGAGCCAAATCACAATCAGAGGTAAGGTGGAAGATGATAGTTCCAGAAGTATTGAATTTATTTCCCTTTATAGACAGGGCCCTTGAACTGTAATGTACAACAGCTACAAAGCCCACTTCCTAATTTTGCTTCACATCTAACACTGTTTTGACTAATTCTTAAATTCTAGTCTCCACTGACTCATCTGGCAGATCCCTGCTCTACCAAGGAGCTCTTTGATTTTTCTAAAGCTTATTGTCTGTAAGGAGACATTTTTCTTTGCCTTTGAATCCATGACAAAATTTTATACATTTATCTTTTTTCTCACTGAACTATGACCTGGTCAGAAGTGCCAAGATTTGTCTTTTTTTTTTTTTTTTTTTAAATATATCTTTATTGATTTCAGAGAGAGGGAAGGAGAGGGAGAGAGAGAGATAGAAACATCAATGATGAGAGAGTCATTGATCAGCTGCAGCCCACAACCCGGGCATGTGCCCTGACCCGGAATCTAACCCCGATCGCCTGGATCCTAGGTCAACACTCAACTGCTGAGTCACGCCTGGCTGGGCAAGATTTGTCTTAATGAACAAATTAAGTTTGTTCAGCCCTTAAAATTTTTGGAGAGGTGCATCCCTGACTTCTTCCCACTCTGCTGAATGGTCTCAGGAGCCTCTTTCTCCTTTGGCAGATAATGGAGGGGTTATTCAGGAAGTCTTCCTATATTCTGGCTGGGAATTCTCTTTAACTGTGGAATTGTGGGGTAAAAATAACAACAGTGTCTTGGGTGTCTTGTTATATAGACAGTGCCTTATTTTACAGACTGAGCAGCATTAGTCGCTTTTCCTTTCCAAGATATTGAATGATCATTTAAACATATTAGCTAATAGAAAATGACTGGTTAGGGGCTGAATCTTTTGGGCAGAGTCTGTAGTTGGAGCTATGATAAATCTGAATTCTTTTATTAGTCTAGAGCAACTGGAGACTGTGATTCTGCCATAGACAGAGCACTAAGCTCCCATGTGGTCTACTCAGGTGGGAAGAGAGGCAACCAGATAGCTGGAAATGATCCCATCTCTGGGAGCAGAGGTGCCAGTTGTTTTAAAAAATTAGAGTAAAAAACTCAAAAACATATTCACAAAGATATGTGCACCCCTGTGTTCATTGTAGCATTATTCATGGTGGCCAAGACATGGAAACAATGAAGTGTCCTGAGGTAGAGGGGTGGATAAAGAACATGTGGTACATGTACACAATGGAATACTACTCAGCCTTAAGAAAGGATGAAATACTGCCATTTCCAACAACATGGATGGTCCCTGGGAATATTATGCTAAGTGGAATAAGTCAGGCAGAAAAAACTAAGAATCATAGAATTTCACTCATATGTGGTATATAAAACTGAAACTCGTGAACACAAACAGCAATGTGGTGGTTGCCAGAGGAAAGAGGGCAGGCGGTTGGGGGGTAAAAGGGGCCTAATATATGGTGATGGAAGATGATTTTACTTTGAGTGCTGGGCACACAGTGCAATATACAGATCTCATAACATAGAAACCCACACTTGAAACCTATATGATACTATTAACCAATATCACCCCAATAATTTTAATTTTAAAAAGACTGGAGTAAAAACACCAGTGCAAAGCAATAAACAATGAAAAACTAACAATTTGGAAGAACTAGCAGTCTATATACTTCAGCTGAAGCTTTGAACTCAAATGGTATATTAAGCACCTTCTCTCTCTTTTCATAGTCTTTTCTGGAAGAAATGTCAAAATATCTTAGTATGAGAGAACTGTGAAGACAGACACTGGTTAGCATGTAACGATCTTAGGCATTCTGATCTTCTGCACCTGCTAGTCCATCATGGTTGAGAAGGCATTGATGTTGCTAACAGATAAGGGAAGTGGGAAGTTGCTCTGACACCTACCTGTTAGCCCTGTGCTTGCAGTATTCTGCCATTTTTTATATTTTTCTTGTTTTGACTATTAGTCTGAGATGGCATGAGAAGAGAGTATAATGTGTAAGAACAGGAAATAATTTCCAGATTTGAGAAGAAATGGGAACAACTTCATTCTACCAAACTAGTAGATGCTGTGTGTGATGTACATGATTGGGCAATGAGAGTTCACTTTCCTAGCAGATGCAAATAGCCAAAAATGGAAGCTAAATGCTGTGCAGAATTGAGGCACTCTTAGGTATTGCTGGACTTCAGGTGCTTTTTTTTTTGTAATCTTTACCCAAGGGTATTCTTTCCATTGCTTTTTCAGAGAGAATGGAAGGGGAAGAGAGAGAGAGAGAAACATCGATATGAGAGAGACACATTGATTGGTTGCCTCCTGCACAAGCCTCAGCCAGGGTCGGGGATCGAGCCTGAAACTGAGGTACATGCCCTTAACTGGGAATCGAACCCACTACCCTTTGGTCCACAGACTGAAGCTCTAAGGGTTCAGGGCTTCTGGTGCTTTCTGAATGACTCATGGAAGTCAGAATAATCAAATTGTTAAGCTGTGTCCAATTTCTCTTAGGAAGAGAAACAGCCTGAGGCAAAAAGCCCCAGATTTCAGAAGGAAACAGCTAAACTGCACCTGAAGATTATTATCATCAGATGAAGGAGAGGTGACAACACAGAGCCTGTCACTTGACTTGCCTAAGCAACCAAGGGTTCTGTCAACATGAGGGAAGGGAAATGAGCCTACTACATTTGAAAAGCTAGCCCAAAACTCTTTTTTCCCCTAAAATATTTGAAAATGGAGTCAATGATGAGTTAAGGAGAGGAACAGAGTTTGGGAATAAAAGCTTATTTACTAGATAATTGAATTAATAATCCATTTTAACTTTTGGACTTTGAATATTGGCTCTAGAACATTTATATTGTTTTTCCAACTTTTGTAGTCCCCAATAGTTATTTTTCCTTTAAATCAGAATCCATGCATATATGAAATACTCTCACTTATAAATCACATTCTACTTTTAATTTGGAAAAAATATAAAATATTTTTATTATAAAATAAGCAAAGAAACTATATTAAAATAAAAATGTATGAATATAAAGATTCATGGTGAATCTTATCATTTGTGAAATATCCTTCTCTTGGGGAGATTCAGCTGTCTACCTTGGTTTCTATTTGTACAATATCATTTATATTATGGTCTTGTACTTTTTTATATTATGGTCTGGAAATACCATGCTTCTTCCAGTTGATTTTAAGAAGTAATCTTCTGACCCATTCTCTAAGGTAAGCTATCTAATATGTGCCCAGATACTTTTAAAGGTAATAAATTACATGAAGACCTTTACAAATTGGTCAAAAAAATAGGAAGATGCTTCATTTTTTTTTCCATATTACTATATATCACTAAAGCCCATGTCACTGCACTTTTGATTACTCTAATTTACTTAATTCATAAAGGTATCATTCTCTCTATTAGCCAACATAAGCAGTGGAGTTTTAAATATTTATATAAAACTTATAATTATCATCCTTTCTGATGGAATATGTTAACTCTCATATCATGACATTGTTCTAAATGAAACCCAGAGAAGAATCTTTGGACAGTTTTAGCATTTTGAAGACCTTTTAATGAGTGTCAATGGCATCCAAGTATAAACTATCTTTCCACTGAAAAACTATCCATTTGTTTTCCCACAACTCTGAATTTCTTGTCCTCATTCCTCAACATTGACACCCACATCACCAAATGTACCCTTAGCTCCCAAGCTCTTTAACCTCTTAGGTACTACCTTGTTCAGGAAATTATTCTTACTTTGTAAGAAAAGTCTCCTATTTCCCACTCTTTCCTCAATAGAAAGGTCAAATATCTAGGTCCACCATCTACAAAATACTTCGGGAGAACATATTTGCCAATGATACATCTGATAAGGGGTTAATATGCAAAATTTATGAAGAACATGTACAACTCAATACCAAGAAACCAAACAATCCAATTAAAAAATGGTTGAAGAACCTGAATAGACACTTCTCCAGAGGACATACAGATGGCCAACAGACATATGAAAAGATGCTCAATGTCACTAATCATCAGAGAAATGAAAATTAAAACCACAATGAAATATCACTTCACCCATGTCGTGATGGGTACTATCAATAAATCCCCAGACAAGTGTTGGTGAGGTATGGAGAAAAGGGTACTCTTGTCCACTGTTGGTGGGACTGTGGATTGGTGCAGCCACTGTGGAAAACAGTATGGAGTTTCCTCAAAACAAAACAAAGGGGACACTGTAATACTTTCAATGATAAAATTTAAACCTATTAAAAAAATGGCAACTTTTAAAAGTCCATAATTCTTATAAGGCCATTATTAGGAGTGATGATTTTTCCTATCCCTTTCCCTGTGAAAAACTCTCATATTTGTGCCCTGGTGAAAACAAGAGCCTCAAGACATGAGCAGCTTAGAGGGGACAATGTGTCTCACAGGGGTTTCCTGAAAGAGATCTGGGAAGAAGGGTGTCATCTTGGGGGTTTATTAGCTGTGTGTGTATATACAGCCCTAGCAGAGCATGACCTTCTCTCCCATGGGCTGCCTGTCTGTAGACTATGTGATAGAGTCACTATCTATCCACAGGCAAGAGCAAATGGTCAGAATCTTCTAGGCTGAGCTGCCTCTCTCCACTTCTAATTCAAAGGCTACCTCTGATAACAATCCACCACTCAGCAGCATTTCTAAAACTGGCACTGGGTAATTTAAAAAAATCACTGTGGAATATTTAATAACTTAGGATATTAAATCTAAATCTCAAAGTGCTTATATTCTTGGGAAATAGTAAATGTTCTTATAACCAGGCAATTCTAAAATATACACAAGGTAAATTAACAACCTCATTGTCTTCATCGGGGTCATTCTACAAGTGAAATAATGTTATATTCATGGCACCATAGCAGGGCATTTTAGGTAGTGGGGTGTAGAATGTATAAGGGATATGGTGAGACTGACAGTTGTAAAATGGAGCTGTGTTCTTTTAGCCTCTCTAAAAGACTGTTGTGAAAATAATAATTTGTTTGAAGTCAAAAATTGTTTTAATTACATGGTATATGATTTGGTGCAAGTCATCCAACCTCTTTTTCCCTAGTCTTCTTATCTAGAAAATGGGGATGAGAATAGCATCTGCTCAAGTTAAATCATAACTAACATTTTTAAGAAATTATTTTGTGTCAGGAACTGGTCTAATAGCTCAATATAGATTAACTCCTTTAATCCTCAAGCTTACAAAGTAGGCACCATTATTATGCCCATTTTGCATGTGTGAACACACAGAGGGCTTGTAAGTGGTAGAACTGTGATTCAAATCCAAGCCATTGGCCTCCAAAATCATGAAGGTACATGTATTCTTCAGTACATTTTACAGGATTGTTGCTCAGGTCAAATTGCTTCCTTAGTTGTGACATAAAACACAAATACTAGATGTTGTAGTATTGAGGATGATGTTGATATAAACATATACCATGTATACCAGTCTTTTACTGGCTGCTGTGTAATAGTGTTTTAGGTGTTTGATTTAATCCATGTTCTATTCAAATCTATGGAATAATGAGCCACACATTATTATAAATTTCCTCAAATGTGGAGCTAAAATAGCAAAATTAACTTGCACATTGGAGAACAAGGTTAAAACTTTTATTAATACTCAGATTGCAGCTCTTTTGTGTCGGCCTGAGACAGTTTGAGAGGCAGCTGGGCCAGAGATATTAAGAATGGTGGTTTGAACCTTGGCTCTGCCACTATTAGTTCTATGACAATACGTATCTCACTTTCTATCTGTATTTGGTTTCATATTTATGAAATGTGAGCAATAGTGTTACCTTTCTTACAGGGTTGTGATGAGGATTAAGATAGTGTAATACCAGCATTTGGAAGAGTATTTCACACATAATGAGCTCTTTCTATAGATGTTACCTATTATAATTAAGGTACTACAGAATAAACATTCTTTCCAAAATTACTGGATACTGCATCCATCTAAAACAGGCAAACAGAAGCAGATTTCCCCCTAATACTGTATGTATAAAGAAAGGAAGTACGAAAGACAGAGAACGAAAGAATATGTACTGTATATGAATTAGGTAAAAAATTTGTAGAGCAGAAGAAGAGAATGGTGACTTGGCAGAACAAAATAAAAATGCATCTTGGGGAAGATAGGAAATCCCCAGTGGGAGATCCTAAAAGGAATCCCAGAAGGCAGGCACATGGGCATGTTCACGGCCTCTCTTAAGTTAGCTTGGTCCTCACTCTGACACATATATGAGCTTATTTGGAAAGGAGGTGTCTGCCACAGACTAGAGACTGAAAACAGAATCTAAGTCATTCTATTAGAGTAACAGAGGCTCTATTCCATTGCATTTTACTTTATGTCACTTATTATTGTTTGGGAAAGACGTTCAGGGTCTTGCAAAACAAGCTTATTTTTCATAGCATGCACAGTCCTAGCTAAGCTTATCTCCACATATAGCAGAATGGCTTCTGTGTTCAGCTCTCGCTTAATTTCTTAGCATGTTCACAAGTGTCAGAGGTACTCCCCAGAAGATGTTTCATTAGCATTCTATTGTTCATAATTTGGATTAAGGCACTGAGATATCCTCAATCATACCACATTTAAATAAAAAAAAGAAAAGCATATAACCGGAGACTACACACATCTTTGAGAATGAGAAAGTCACCTTGAAATGATGAACCAGAGAAAATGTGTGAGAAATAAGGAGAAATTTAAGCATTGTTTCCAGTACTAACAGAGACATAAATTCTTATCTAAGAAGTTTTAGATAGTATGACTCTTGTTAATGAAAATATTATTTTAAATGATAATCAACATCTATGAAAACTATCACATTTTAAACACAGTATTATTTACACCATCAACTTGTTTAATTTCTTTAAATTATGTTATAAGCCTCAATGATTTTCACAGTTCTAAATAGTGAGGTTTAAATTCTTATACTTCTGCATTTTCAAGATGCAATCAGTCCTTCTGCATAGCAGATTGTTTAAAATAAACATGTGATTACTTTTCTAAAATGCCAAACTTTTGCTGAAGGTTCAGTATGTGGTTTGGGAAAAGGGTAAAGGGCCAGAGGTGGGGCAAAATAGAAACCATTTTGATGTCAGACTGATTGGATTTAGAGTCCTGGCTCTGCCACTTTCTAGCTTTGATATCTTAGACATGTCAGTGAACCTTCTGAACCTTAGTCCCCTCATTTGTAAGCTGCAAAGTTTGAAGATG
The DNA here is from genome assembly GCF_964146895.1 of Miniopterus schreibersii. Classification (NCBI taxonomy): domain Eukaryota; kingdom Metazoa; phylum Chordata; class Mammalia; order Chiroptera; family Miniopteridae; genus Miniopterus; species Miniopterus schreibersii. The sequence goes on along the minus strand of NC_138101.1, from coordinate 110,415,650 downwards.
AGGGCAGAAAGGGTATACAAACTAGCATAGCTCTTGACACCTATTGGTGTTAAAAGATACTGACGATTATTAGTAGTTCCAGTGGTCTTAAAATCTGCCCATAAATTCTTTGACTCATCTCCCCTTGGGAAGTAGAATCTGATTCTCCTCCCTCTGGATATGTATTCACTTGAAATGAATAAAATGTGGTGAAGTGATGATGTGTGACTTCCAAGGCTAGGTCCTAAAAAGGATACAACTTTTGCTGTCAGCCTTCATGTTGTGAGGATACTCAAGCAGTCTGTGGAGACTTACACGAGGAAGAACCAGCCTTGGTAAGAAACTGATACCTCTTGCCATCATTCAGTTCCAATTTACCACCTGTATGAATGAGATGCCTTAAAAGCAGGTCCTCCAACTCAATCAAACCTTCAGATGGTTTCAGTCCTGGCTGACCTCTTATCTGCAGCCTCAAGAGAGATCCAGAGTCAGAACCATTATGATTCCTAACTGTGACATAATAAATGTTTATTGTTATGCATTTTGGGGTAATTTGCTATATATAGCAAAAAGCAAGTAATACAGTAAAGATAGAAGCAAAACATGTCTCAGAATGGTATGAAAAATCTAAATTATCTATGCCCCTGCCTGTATCCAGGCAGTTATGATTAATGCTAAAAAATCAAAAAGGTAATTAATTTGTTAATGTATTGATTCATTTGGCAAATGTATTAAGTGGTGACTATGAACAAGGCCTTTTCATGGGCCCTGGGTACCCTGTGACCTTTGGGAACCAAGATGTGTTACTGGGCAGAAATGAAGACTTTGGGTGCTTTTTGCCCCCAGATCTAGCCAAAACCTCAGCCCTGCCTCCTAAGAATCTTCTGTTCATCTACTTCTCGCCTCACTGCCACCACCCTTGGGCACACCACAGTTGTCCATTCTTAGGACCACTGGCTTCTTGCTTATATCCTTGTCCTATAAAATAATACATGTCTGTAATTATGAATTGTAGGTATTCAGAATGAATCGTGTAAACCAAATAAAAGTATTTCCCTACTTAAAACATTATAGAGTCTCTCCATCCACTTAGAAAACAATCAGATCTTCCTTGGCCTATGAGACCCTACACAATCTGAACGCTCTTTGAACTCACCTCTTCGAATTTATTATCTCCTACCACCCTCCTTTGGTGGTTATGATTCAACTACTTTAGTTTCTTTCTGTTTTTCACAACCCAGTGCAATATTGTTATATAGGAAGTGCCCCAAGTCACCTGTCCCTGTGTGCATGCACTTCTGTGACTCTCTTACATTGCCCTTGAGCATGCTCATATGACTTGTTTTGAACTCTAAGACAAGAGCAAATGTGATGGAAGAGTAAGCTTGATAAGCACTGCACACTTGGGATTTTTCTCTCCACTACTTGTGAAAAAGCCTCAGTTACACTGCTGTTTGATGTGTGACACATGGTTACTGCCACCTCCAGCCAACTCCCAACATAGAGGGAGCTCAGCTTGAGCTGCTGACTTACTGTGACTAACACATGATGTTGTGTTAAATCACTAAGTTTTGAGGTGGTTTGACATGTAGCGATAGATAACTGATACACACCAAGCTCATTCCTATCCCTGGGTCCTAGTACTAATTGTCCCCTCTGCTTGGTATGTTCTCTTTCCATATCCCCTTTGGTCAATTTAGATCTCAGTTTAAATCTCATTACTCTGAAAGGCCTTGCCTGACCACTGAGCCCAAAGTAGTTCTATACTTGCTCTTGTCACATCATTATGTTCCTCATCTCATAGTGTATATCTTTACCTGATGTTCTCTTATTTACCACATTTTATCAAACCTATTGGTTATACCCCATCCCAAGTCAGAAGTTTTAAAATGTGAAAAAAAAAAGAGTGCTTTGAATTGATGAAATACAATATTTGATGATTTATTACTTTCTTTCTCTCCATGGACTGACTATATGCTCAGTGAGAGTAGGGGCCTCCTCCTTAATCTTGGGCTTCCTCCAATCATTCTAATATAAGAATTAAAATCATGTTTCTATCTTTCTAAAATGCTAATCAAATCACACCGCTCTTCTACTTAAAATTATTAGTTGGCTCCTCACTCCTCCTAAGACAAAATTTAAAATACCTACACAGCTCACATGCCCTTCACGACTGAGATCTTGACAACACATTCATTCAGATTTAGCTCATCCTTTGCTTGTCTCATTTCTCCAGCAAAACCCACCTTCTTTCAAGTCTGGCCTCACCACCATGTTAATACTCTGCCAGATGATCTTCCACCATCTCTCCACCTGGCTAATTTCTTCCAATCACCCATCTTCAATTGTCACATTCCCAATGAAGCCTTCTCTGCCCTTCCTAACTAATATAACTTTCCTAATTATAAAACTCTATGTAATTATGAAATATTGTGCAATTGTTTCTTTAACACATGTTTATTGAGCAGCTACATGTGCCAGGCACAAGTTTAAGTAAAACAACAAAAATTTGTGCCTTACTAAAGCTTATGTTTCAATAAAGGCAAATAGGCAATAAATAAGATGAATAAAAAATAAAGAAGTCATCTGTTAATGACAGATATGGAGAAAATTAAGGGAGGGAAAGAGAAGTATAAAATCCTAGTGGCTGAAGGGCTTTAATTTTAACTAGAATGCCCAGGAAAGGCTTCAGGAGAGGATGACATTTGAGTAAAAATTGAAGGAGGTGAGGGAGTGAGATTAGCAGATATTTAGGGAAGAACATTCCAGGTGAAAACAGCGAGTGCAAACTCACCGAGGCAGGTTCCTGGTCACTACTGATTATGGCTGTTAAGAACCTACTGATTGAAACCACTGTGACTAGAATATAGTTAACAAAAAAGAGCCCTGAGATATACATTAAGATTGGTAATGAAGGGATGTGCAGGGCCTCACAGGCCATTGTGTGGACATTGGTTCTTACTCTGAGTCAACCCTTGGAAGGTTTTTGTAGAAGAGGGACAAAAATATGAGCTAAAATTGAAAAGGAGCACTCTGTGTATTATGAATTGACTTTAGGGCATGCAGAGCAGAATCTGTGACATCATTTGGGACATGCGATAATTTAAGCAAGATATTATCACAATCTGTGAAGTGTGAGGATGAGAAGTGGTTGAGTCTGAGTATATTTTGGAGGCAGAGCCAAAAGGATTTCTAATAGATTGGGTGTGGAGTGTGTAAGACATTGAAGTTATGAAAGGCTCTAAGAGTTATTTTTTAATCCTCACCCGAGCATATGTTGGAGTTTATTTTAATTGATTTTTTTTTTTTTTTTTGAGAGAGAGAGAGAAACACTGATGCAAGAGAAAAACATCAATCAGTTGCTTCCCACATGCATCCTAACTGGGGATTGAAACTGCAACCTAAGTATGTGCCCTGACTGGGAATCAAGCCCACAACATTTTGGAATATGGGACAATGCTTCAACTGACTGAGCCAACTGAGCAAGGCAAGGCTCTAAGGGTTTTTATTGGAGCAACTGAAAAGATCAAATTACAATGAAGTGAGATGAGGAAAGCTGAGGGTGCTTTAGTGGAAGATTGGGAGTTTAGTTTTATATGAGTTAAGTTTATGATGCCTATTAAAGATCCAAAGTGGAGATATTAAAGTTGTATATATAGGGTTAGAGTTCAAAGATGTCTGAGCAGAAGATGTAAATTAAGACTCATTAGCATAGAGAAGATGTTTGAAAACACCAAGAAAAGATTATTATGAGGCTGAGTACAGATTAGAGAAGAGGCCTCTCCACTCAGTAGTGGTCAAGGAGAGGAGGAGGTCCTGAAGATCAACCAGTAGAACAAGAGGTGCCACCAACAAAGAAGGAAGGGATAGCTGACTCTATCAAATGCTGCAGGAAGATCAAATTGACCCAGTATTGACAATGGACCACTTTGTCAACTGTTGTTGTGGTGTCAGATTGTGGATTTTATCATCTGTTTCTCTCACTAAATAGATTTAACACTTGCATTTTCTGTCATTTATACCACTATGTTCCTAGTGTCTATCACAGTTCCTGGAATATATTAGATATTAAATTAATAGTTAGATGAGTGATTGAAAACTAAGCATGATACTTTATTATGGTCTTCAAATAAATTTGTCTGGAAATTTTATCAAATAATTTCCCTGAAATTTTGAAATTCAACTACTTTTATTTTTCCAGTGTACAATAAAAGAATCACAAAAAGATAAAGATGAAAAAGCATTTTTTCCCTCAATAAATGTTAGCCCTTATTATAATCATTCTGAGATGAGGTTAATTTACATTTAAAAAAAGAAAACTTCGGTGATATGGGAAGCCCTTCTTTCTTTTAGAGTTCCTAACATAAGGATCTACATACAGATTCTGTGCTTCTATGTCTTAATAGGGGAGAGAGAGTTCTGCTCAACATTCAAGGAGGGAATGACCTTCAGCTTGGTGCCACAGTCATTTTATTCACCGGTGGATAAATTATTGCCTGATGGTTGACTTCATGTGTTTTGGAAATGCTCCCCAGAACCCTCAAAATAGTTCCCTTATCTATTGGTGTCAGCAGTTTTTTCAATTGGGTCAAAATATTTCATTCCATAATTTTCACAATTTACTAGTTCAAGAGTAGAGAAAAGGCAGTTTATTTTTCCTTTAAATGCAAGAACTTTTACATGAAGATACAGTTTCACAGAGTACAACTAAAACAAACAAGTTGCACTATGATTTTTGCCAAAGAAGTGAGTCAAAATGTTGGTTTCTCAGCCTTATCATATTCTGTTTGTGCAGATTTCAAAAAAGACAAGTGGAGTCACCCTGAAAGGGTACACATGGGAAGTAGGCCTTGGTTAGTCAAAAGAGGAGCAGTCCCTCCACTAGTGGGACCCAACAGGAGGAACAAATGAGAACCTGGTATAGGTCCTATGGCCTAGGCTGGCTTGAGACACAGTCATTAGGCCTCGGCCCCAAGGAGTCAGCTGGACATGCTCCTGACTTGTCTTTCATGAGAATGGTCAAACCCTCTAATATCACCTTCAGGGATCATATAGACATTTATTGAACTGTTTTCCATGTCAGTGGGGCCTAAGCACTGAGATTGAGGCTACTCATAACCCACCAATCCTTTAAAAATACACAACTGAAAAACCAACTACACACATCTATTTCAAAAATAGCATTAGTGTATATAAACTGCTGTATTCTAAGCAAGTTGTGTTAACCAGCTTTACATCATAACCCCATAGGCATAACAATGGAATATAATGACTAAAGAACCTGACTACAAAACAAAGGAGATTACCCAAGGACAAGGGGGTGGGCAGGGTAGAATGAGTCAATGGAGAGAAAAAGAGACATCTGTAATATTTTGAACAATTAAAAATAAATAAATAAATACATACATACATACATACATACATACATAAAAGTGATAAAATAATTTTCACAGAAAATTTGGAATAAAATAAATCCAAAAAAACAAAGGAGATTATCTAAGCTGTACCTTACCAAGACATCTGGGAAGAGGAACATGAACTGAATTCCTGTCAACACATGTATGACAGGAATCTAATACTCTGCTGAAACCAAATTTTGTTAAAACTGGGGAAAAGTTGACTGACTGGTGTAGTTCGGTGGTTGAGCATCAACCCATGAATCAAAAGGTCCCTTCTTTGATTCCTGGTCAAGGCACATGCTCAAGTTGCAGGCTTGATCCCCAGTGGGAAACATACAGGAGGCATCCAATCAATGATTCTCTCTCATTGATATTTCTATATCTCCCTGTCCCTTCCTCTCTCTCAAAAATCAATAAAAACATATTTAAAAAAAAAAAAATGGGGGGAAAATAAGAGTCCTGAGGGTCTGGTTGTAAAACTGAGAGAAGAAAAAGAGAGGATGCAAAACAGGGTTCCATCATTTTCTAAACTTTATTCAAGAATGGGCTTATTTTGTCATTTCTCTTCTTGTGCAAAGGGAATCTTGGCCCACAATGTTCTTGTCAAGATATCTTATTTACCAAGACTGCTGATTCATTGCTTTTTCTCCAGATAAAATATATATTTTTATGATGTTGTTCAAAACTTCATTTATTTACTCACTTATATTTATATTTATCCAACAAATAATTATTATTGGACTCAAAATAAGTCCTACATAGATGGGAAAGTGAGGATCTTTTCTATAAATCAATGGCTTCCAAACTTGGCTGTGTATCAGAAAAGGCAATCCACATAGTTAACAATAACTTGAACATCATAATAGTTATATGATTAAAACATGAACACCTGTAAATTAATATTTTAGTAAACATCCTTCCAGAAATATTGCTATTTTGCTTGTTTTCTCTCTATTCTTCATATGTTGATTTATTGTTTAGATAAGGATTTTTCTTTTTAATAATGTTTTATTTTTCTATTACAGTTGATATACAATATCCTATTAGTTTCAATTTTAAAGCCAGTGATTAGACATCATATAACTTATGAAGTGATCACCCCAATAAATCTAGTACCCATCTGACACCATACATAGTTATTACAGTATTATTGATTATAAACTGTATTTTACATTCCCATGACTATTCTATAACTATCAAGTTGTACTTTTTAATCTCTTCACCTTTTTCACCCATCCGCCAATCCTTCTCCCATCTGGCAACTGTCAAAATGTTCTTTGCACCTATGAGTCTGTTTCTGTTATGCTTGTTTTTTTATTTTGTTTTTTACATCCCACATGTAAGTGAAATTATAAGGCACTTGTTTTATTCTGTCTGACATTGCACTCAACATAGTACCTTCTAGGTCCATCTATACTGTTACATAAGGCAAGATTTAATTCCTTTTTTATGGCTGAGTTATATTCCATTGTATATATGTATCACTTCTTTATCCAGACATCTATTAATGGACACTAAGGTTGCTTTCATATCTTGGCTATTGTAAATAATGCTTCAATGAAGATATCGATGATAAATATATATTTATCGCCATTATGTTTTTCATTTCTTTATCTTTTTTTTCTTTATCTTCTTCTTAAAGAAGACCCTTTAACATTTTTTGTAATAGTGGTTTGGTGGAGATAAATTCCTCCAGCTTTTTATTGTCTTGGAAGTTCTTTATCTGTTTTTTGACTCTAAATGGTAGTTTTGCTGCATAGAATAATCTTGCTTTTAAGCCCCTACTTTTCATCATTTTAAATATTTCATGCCAATCCATTCTGGCCTGCAAGTTTTTGGTTGAGAAATCAGCTGACAGTCTTATGGGAGCTCCCTTATAGGTAACTAACTGTTTTTCTTTTGCTGCTTTTAAGATTCTTTTTGTCTTTAACTTTTGGAATTTTAATTATGATGTCTCTTGTGGGCTTCTTTGGGTTCATCTGGTTTAGGACTCTCTGTGCTTCCTGGATTTGTATGCCTAGTTCCTTCAACATGTTAAGGATATTTTCAGTTATTATTTTTTCAAATAGGTTTTCAATTTCTTGCTCTCTCTCCTCCTTCCAGCATCCCTAAGATGCAAATGTTGATATGCTTGAAGTTGTCCCAGGGGCTCCATAAACTATCTTCTTTCTTAAAAATTCTTTTTTCTGTTCTAATTGGGTGTTTTCTGCTTCTTTATCTTCCAAATTGCTGGTTTGATCCTCTGCTTTATCTACTCTACTTTTGATTCTCTGTAATGTATTCTACATGTTAGTTAGTGTGTATTTTGTTCCTGACTGGTTCTTTTTTATGTTTTCTATTTGCATTTTTATCTTTTGTTATTACTTTGTTGAAGTTCTTACTAAGTTCATCTATTCTTCTTCTAAGTTCATCGAGCAGCCTTATAACCAGTGTTTCAAACTCTGCATCTGGTAGATTGCTTTTCTCCATTTTTTTAGTTCTTTTTCTGGAGTTTTGTTCTGTTCTTTTGAATATGTTTCTTTGTCTCTTCATTTTGACTGCCTCCCTATGTTTGTTTCTATGTATTAGGTAGAGCTGCTATGCCTCTCATTTTTGCTAGAGTGGCTTTGTATAGTAAGTTCCTGTAGGTCTCAGTGGTGCAGGCACCCTGCTCACCCATGATGGGCACTACAGGTGTGCCCCATATGTGGACTGTGTATACCTCCTGTTGTAGTTGACCCCTGATTGCTGTAAATTTTAGGGATTTACCCCCAGGCCAATCAGCTATGAGTACTGGCAATAACCACAACAGAGGGTCTGCTGTACAGGGACTGACCCCATAAGCAGTACATGTGGATGTGGAACCAGCCCATTAGGGGTCCTCGCCCCTCTTACTAGTCTCCATGTGGCTTCTTCTGTATCTTTTTAGTTACAGGACTTCTGTTAAGCTAGAGTTCAGGTGGTTCTGCATGAAAATTTTCTGTAGTTTAGATGTAATTTAGATGTGATTGTGGGAGGATGTCAATACCACATTTACCTACACTGCCATCTGGACTGAAACTACTTTTTTTTGCTTAGTTTTTAAATTCATTTCTCACTGGAAGATAAAGATTTTTCCATTATAAATGTTAAAAATATATGTATAAGATTATAATAAATAAATTAAAAGTTCTGAAGTCATGAACAAAGCATAGTTTTGTTAAATTGGTAATTTAACCAAATGATAGATGTTTAGACTTTAAATTGTTTTTGATTCAACAATACCATGTTCAACACCTTTGTGTACACATTTTCCACATGTGGAATTGTTAAATTATCCTATGTAAAGAGACTGCAAGCACCAACATTACACATGTGCCAACTGTAAGGAGAGTATGTTACTTATAGCATGAATTTTGTGGCTCAAGTAAAGTTTTGTTCCTTTTGGATTTCTGTAGATATGTTATGCAGAAATTTGAGGTGGGGTTAGCTAGAGAAATATTTGTTCAAAGTCTGTTCCTACTTCTGAAACAGCAACTTCATCTGAGTAGAAAATAGAAAAAAAATGTCTAATTTGGGGCATAAATTAGTATTTAGCATTGAGGCAAAGCCCTTGACAGTGAAAAACCTGCAAACAACAGCCAATGGTGAGGGCCAACTATCTGGTTTCCTGTATGATGGGATACTGCCTAATGCTTTATTTTGGTAATAAAAATAACATTGGCAATCTGAAATAGCAGATATCAAGATATTGGGCCAAATACTTTACAATAATTCTCTTATTTTATGCTCACAAGTACTCTAACAAGAAATAACCTGAAATCACCAATGGAACCAGAATTTGATGCATAAGATTTGAATGCAGAGTCCTGCCTTTGTCATTAGTTACATGACTTTAATACTTTATAGATATGAAAATGGATATAAACTTTTAAAGGTATATTAAATAAAATAAATTTTACTTGAGTAAGATACTAACTCACAGATATCTGTACAAGGAATTTTAACATTTTAAAGTACACATGAATTTATAGTTTATTCACTTATTTAAAAATATTTATGAATACTTCATATTTGCCAGGCACTGGGATATACAATGATGACTAAAGTAAACATGGATCTTCCTTAATAAAGATGTTGGTCAGAAAGGGGACATGGAGGAAACCAGGCTGTTTCAGAACTCTGTGATGAAGCCTGAAAGGGGACAGGCCTAGAGTGCTGTGGAGGATAAAAGAGAGGACCCAACCATTAAACCTAGGTCCAAGGTTTATCTTTAAAGCAGATTAAAACTAAATAGAGTGATTCACTATATATATATATATATATATATATAATAAAATTTAATCTTGTCTAAGAATCTTATTGAAAATATTAGATAATTGTCACATCCAAAGTTCATGGATAGGTTGTTTTTATTTTCTGACTGGTCTCATGATATGAACAGAATTTCATATAAACCTTAGAAAAATATGTAACTTTTGGAAACTTGATATTTGTATTTAGTTTAGTGCTTCTAATGAGAAAGTTGTTTACCTCATGTTTCTTGGATTTGCTAGAACTTTATAGAAATCATCTGACAGGCAGCTTTTGCAGACATAGAAGTTTCCAAAACTTGTATTTTGAACTTCTTCCTGAAGTCTCTTGATACCAGATTCCCCAGCTGCTGAGCCAGATACATTTAGATGGGCTTCACTATAAAAATTGGGTGTGTTCCATGGTTATGGTCATGTCCAGCATCACCTCATAAAAGCATCCTAATGGAGTGGCCTTGTCACTTAGGTGCTGGTGATCTTCTTATGAAGGAGAATATTCCTATTGTTTTCTCACTATGCATCTTGAAGATGTGCAGTATCTGACATTGTATTTACTCAATGATTATTTGTCGAATGAGAGGTGTATGTCTGGGAAAACTTTAAAATATAGATAAAAAGGATGAGAATTGATCTTAGGCTGTTTGCCAAAGCAGGCTGTTTTCCATGTTACAAATGCCTTTTTCTACTTCCCTCCTAGTGTCATAGTTATGAGGGAAAGGTGAACAAATTATGTTGAAACAGCTAAAATATCCAGTCTTTTCTCTTCCCTAGTGTCAAGTCACACCTTTCAATAACAGTGTCACCATTTCTCTAAATATCCTGGAAGAGTATGTAGAACATGTGCTCTGAGGAAACAAGTTTGTTCTCAAAATAGAAAGTATATTTCTAAGTGTTTATGAAGAAGGATAACAGGAAACATGATACATTCTAATTATCTTTATATTTGTACATCTTATGTTTTAATTTACTGTAAGTGAAAGTAATAGCTTCTGAAGTATAAATTATAGTTTCTTCTGCTTTGAGCTGCTAACCACAGAAGAAAACAAACACATGGTGTATGCTGGACCTGAGCACAAAATGCTTACATGGCTTTAGTGGTACAGGAGATATTAGCAATCAAACTATATGATATTCACCATCTAATTCTTCTCTTTTTTTTAATCTTCACCTGAGGATATGTTTTTTATTGATCTGAGAAAGAGAGATGAGAGAAAAAGAGAGAGGGAGGGAGAAAAGGAGAGGGAGGAGAGGGAAAGGGAGAGAGAGAGGGAGAGGAGGAGGGGGAGGGAGGGAGAGGGGAAGGGGAGAGGGAAGGGGGAGGGGGAGGGGAAAAGGGAGGGAGATGATGTGAAAGAGAAACATTGATCAGTTGTCTCTTGTACATCCCCTGACCTTTAATCAAACCAGCAACCTTTTGGTGCATGGGATGTTGCTCCAATCAACTAAGCCACCCAGCCAGAGATCACCATCTAATTCTTTTCACATCCTTCAGTGAAGACACTGAAAAAATAACAGATTTTAATCTGAGAATGCCATTTTCAAAGAAAGTTAAAGAGATTTAGTGCTCCTAGAGAAGGTAAAAAATATGGAAGTATTTGACACAAGAGAGAAAAGCTTTAAAACAATGTAGAATAGGAAATGAAAACCTGGTGACCTCTTTCTTATCTTGAAGGACAGTGAAAGTGATGTGATAGGGATGACAACTGTCACTGGGTGTGGAGGTTGGACTTAACTTTCTGAAGGAAAGACAACAAAGGCCATGCTCAGTGGATGTTCAGTGGTTAGACAAAACTCGAGAAGCATGAGAGTCTTACCTGAACATTGGTTCAAAGAAGTGTTCTAGCACCAGGAAACAATATGTAGAGAAAAGAAACTTAGATTGATGTTTAGACTGTCTATCTAAAATGATCACAGGAGAGGTAATATGGAAAACTAGTCTGCACATTATTTTTTCTCTAGCAATGTAATATTGATGTAATAGAGTATTTTCACCTAAATGTTTAGAGTGAATCAGTGAAACTGTGAATTCTTTCATTCAATCACCTTATGTCAGGAATTATTTCTGTTTCATGTATGTGAGTATGTGTGAAATTTTTTTTTTAAATGTTATAAATATATTTAAATATATATTATAGTGGTACCTCAGTTTTTAATGAAATCCATTCTGGAAGACCGTTCAAGTTCTGAAACGTTCATAGGATAAACAGCTGACAGCTAGGCCTCAGGATCTTGCACTCAGAGGGAGCCATGTGGCATGTTCGACTTCTGAGATGTGTTGGAAAACCAAAGCATTTCTACCGGGTTTACAGCATTCATAAACCAAAATGTTTGTCAACAGAGATGTTAGAAAACCGAGGTGCCACTGTACCATAGTATGTATATTATGTATATTTTAAATACATAAGACAAAGCTAAATAAGTTATTGAACATGATATGTAAAATGAGTTTTATTCAGCTAATAGCTGTCATTGTAGAAAAATAGGATACATTAAACAGTTGTACAAATTATTTTTCTTTCCATACTATTTCCAGTAGGATGCCAATGTATGTGATATAAAATAAATATTCTGAAATGATACATTATTCTAATGATCTAATAATAGATATTTTACTAAAGCCATAAATAAGCTGATTTAATTTAAAAATCATGTCTGAGAACCTTGTATGATTTGCAGAATATAAAATAGAGTGAAGCACATGAGGTGCAAAAGCAAATATTCCAAGAAATGTAACCATAAACCACATCTTTTGTTTTGTTATTAATGGATAAGAAAAGGAGCTCCCCAGGGCAGTGAAAATGATTCTAGAAAATGATAAATGTAAGGGGATACTCTCAGTAACCGTTGTTTACATATATAGATGTATATTTCATTCTTTAAAATACAGTTATTTTATACTTTCCCAAGTGGTGGCTAATATACACCAGACTTTGTTTATTAAATATATGAATCTTATTTGAAATTAATGTGCAAGATTTGTTAGGAAATGTCTTACTATATCTGAGTGTATGATTATGATGCAGTAGGCTTATTTCTATTTTAAGTTCTAGTTATATTTTTCAATGTTCTTTCTGAGTTCCTGCCTAATACTTAATATGGTGATTTTGTAAGATGATTAAAAATTTTTATCCACCAGGAGAAAAGTCACAATAATTTCTTTTTAGAAGAGTTTCTTTAACTCAGTTTAATATGTTTATAAGACAAAAGGCAATTGGATAGTGCCTCACATAAATATGATAGTTATTTTACTAATTACCTTTATGTCAGAGCATAGAAGCATATATTAAATCTATACATTTGTAAACACCTTCTCCAATGTTGTCAAAATTCTATATGCCTTAATATTTACAACTACAGTTGAGAAGTCTGATGTTAGCTAGAATCTATTTCTTATCTAGGTAAGCTTTTTTTGCTTCTAGAATTAGATTTTTCTTTTAATAGAACCTTGATGAGTAGTTATCTATAAGTGTATTTTCTTTTAATATTCTTTTTCAGCAACCTATTGGACACTTCTAATGACTCATGTCCATCTTCAGCTGAATTTCTTGTTTCTTTTTATTATTGACTCTCTGTAATTTAATGCACTCTCCTTGTGCCACTTGTGGGCTCTTTTCCCCTCATATCTCAAGTCTATCTTCAACTCAGGAGATTATCTTTACTGTTCATTTTTTAAAATTATTTCTTCATCATTTACTTCATCTTTTCTCCTGATACTTCTAGTAAGTAAATATTGTATCTTCTGGCACTGTATTTCTGGTCTCTTAAGCACTTTTCAATGCTTTCTATCTTTTTAAATTATGTAAGAATTGCTCAAGATGAGATTTCAAATTACCAATTCAGCTTTATGGAGCATCTCTTATGCAATTACATTTATATTGATTTTTAAATTTCAGCAAGTACATTTTTAAATTCCAAGAGCACTTCCTGGTTCTCTGATGGACCCTTTGGCATAATCACTTGCTCTTTTATGGGTGTGATAGTTCTTGAAACCAAGATTCATAGTTTCTTTTTAAAATTAAGTTATGTCTTATTCCTGCATTGTCTAGTTATATTTTTCAATGTTCTTTTGGAGTTCCTGCCTAATATTTACTATGGTGCTTTAGTAAGACGATTAAATTTTTTTGTTTGTTTATATACTTGTTTGTTTTTAGGGTGCCTTTTCATTGGTTATTTTTAATTTGGTTACTCACTTTCAGGCTGTTAATTTCCCACAAAAAATCAAAAGTGTTCTATTTATTCACAATTTATACATTAGTTAGGTGAATCAGTAGTAGGGGCCATTAGAAGTGTTGCAGGTAACTTGAATTTTCCTTTGAAGGTGAAGGTTGACTTTGGAGATCTGCATCTCATTTATTTAACAAATGTTTATGGCATATAATAAATTTGTGAGCTACTGTCAGCTAAGCACTGTTCTAGGCACTTGGGAAATAGTGATAAAAAATAAACAACAATTTCTGTTCATGTAAAGATAGTATTCTAGTGGGGAGAGAGATGAAAAGCAAGAAACATAATAATTAAATATTATTATATGTGTTGATAAATAATAACTAAAACTTTAAGAAACCTTATCAGTTGGGAGGGTCTATGTGAGAAGCTAGGGCTATGAAAATTCTGATGCTTTATGTGATTGTGAGAACCTATGAACAAGAACCCTACAGGGTCTGGCTGGCAGGGCTCAGCAGTTGAGCATCGACCTATGATCCAAGAAGTCATAGTTCAATTACTGGTCAGGACACATGCTCGGGTTGCCGGTTCAATCCCCAGTAGGAGATGTGCAGGAAGCAGCTGATCGAAGACTCTCATCATTAATGTTTCTGTCTCTCTCTCTCCCTCTCCCTTCTGATAGGGGCACTTATAATGTCCAAAGATTGAGCACCTGAATTAATCTGAAATATAATTATATCACATAAATTATAGAACACATATACTTATGTGAGCAGGGATTTAAGTTTCTTTTTCCTAGGCCTTTATGCCCATACACTCCCCTTGACTCTGGGAAGAGCAATTAAGGAGGTGATGTACCTGTGGACAATGTATCCTTGAACAAACATGGTCAGGCCAGCCTAACCAGGTGATAAGGGAAAACTCTGTTAAAAATGCCTACAGTTCCCCCCCACACACACCTGGGGCTTTCCCTTTATGCACTCTACCACTTTCCTGAATGGGCCAAACTAGATAGGTTAGCCCCGCCCTCCTACCACAATGTAGGTGGGAGCGTGTACAGTATATAACTTCTTGCTTGATTGTGTTTGGGGCTCAGACTTTGGACTTGGAGTTCTCTGGGCCCTCCGGCATACAGTAAACCTCCTGAACCCTGAGCCTCTGAGTGCTGATTGGTCTTTCTGTAAGTTGAACATCTCCAGCTCAGCAACATTTTTGGTTCCCTGACTGGGAAGCCCAACCCCACTAGCCCCTTGCAGCCCCCAGTTTGGGTGGGAGCGTGCAGTGGCAGATGAAAAGGATTCACAGAGGCAGAGGAGAAACCCTACCCTGCCCTGATTTGGCAGTCTCCAATCCCGCTGCCTCCACTCAACCCCGCACTGCGGTACTCACCAGACTCGAGGAGACGAGGCAGTACAGGACCAGGGCATTGGACATGGTAAGGCCCCAGGGCCCTGACTGAGTTAGGCCTGCCTGAACAGCTGGAAGGGGAGCCTGATCACCTCCCAAGGACCTCTAGCAATCCCTAGGTAGGTTTAACCAGGGAGGGAATGTAATAACTTCTGAATGACTGTGGGGATGACTGTGAGAATGGATGTGTCTGTGATCCCATAGCACTAGCCACAGGATTTGCGTGGGCCCTAATTCATATCTGTAGTTGGTCATAATGATGTAAAGATGACTCAGCTTCAGCTGACCAGGCCCAGGGATTATACAGGTGTACCTTAGTCAAGGCCAGCCCAAGTTGCCTCAAGGCAGTGGTTGGATGGGCATCTGAAAAGTCCCTCCAGGGACTCCTCACCCTTTGTCTGTATCCGACACCATACATGGGAACATGGGAGGACATCAGGGAAAGCCCACCTTCCTAGACTGTGTGCTGAAAAACTTTGAGAAGGGCTTTTCTGGGGACTATGGCATCAAAATGACTCCCAGAACTCTTCACACATTGTGCAAACTTGAATGGATCACCTTTGGGGTCGGTTGGCCCTTGGGGGGAATCTTGGATGTTCCCACAATCTGCTGGGTCTGGCAAGTTGTCACCAGAAACCCTGGCCACCCAGACCAGCTTACTTACATAGATTCCTGGTTAGAAATAGCACAGACTCTCCCCCTTGAGTACAGTTCTGCACCAAAAAGGAGAGAGGCTAAGGTCTTTGTCACACAGCCTGAAGGAAAACAGACCCCTTGAGATTTTGCGGGAGACCAAGAAGACAAGCCTCCCATCAGGCCACCCTCCTATATCAGAGAGTCTCGAGAACCTACGGACCCTCCGGTGCCAGATGTTAATACTTCACCACTGTGTGTGTCACCTCCACCCCAAGGAGGAGAAGGCCCTCCCACACTAGGATTGGCTGGGAGACTTTGCCCACTCCAAGGAGCCCTCCAGATGCCAGAGAATCTCAAGGACCAGAGATGCTGAATGACAATGGTACAGTTCAACCTAGCCATTCCCTGAAGTACTACCAGCCCTTCTCCACCACTGACCTCCTCAACTGGAAGCATAACACCCTGCCATACTTTGAGAAGCCACATGTAATCCCTCTTCCAGACACACTGGCCAACCTGGGAAGATTGCCAACAGCTCCTCTGTGCTCTGTTCAACACAAAGGAGAGGCATTGGATTATCAGGGGAGGCCTGTCGATGACCAGAAGATAACACCCGTGCAGAAGTGAAGGATCCAGCAGGCTGGGCCCTAAGGGCAGCCCCTGAGGAGCGACCCAACTGGGACTTCACCACTGAGGAAGGCCAGGGCCATATCCAGTGCTACCAGGAGGCAATCCTCCATAGAATTTGAAGGGGGGCCAGAAAGCCAATGAACATGGCGAAAACCTCCTCAGTAACACAACAGCCAGGGGAAACCCCTGGGGACTATTATGAGAAGCTCTTCAAGGCATACCGGATCTATATGCCCTTTGATCCCAAGGCACCAGAGAGCCAGCAAATGGTCAACACTGCCTTCGTGGCACAGGCACATCCAGAGGAAACTCCAGAAACAAGAGGGTTTCGCTGGCATAAGTATCACTCAATTGACAGAAACAGCCAACAAAGTCTGCATGAACAGAGAAGCTGCCACTGAGCAGGAGACTGACAAGATGAAGAAGAAAGTTAGCCTCCTAGCAGTGGCCCTCAGAGAGGAGGGGTCAAGAGGGGAAAAATCAACAGACACCACTGGCAGCAGTCCAGTGTGCCTATTGCAGGGAGCCTGGGCACTGGGAAAATGAGTGTCCCAATACAGGAAAACCTCAGAAACTTAGCAAATATCAAGGGGAGCCACAAAAAGGCAACCTTGTTGGTTTAGCCAGAGTAGGCTCTGACTGAAGGGGGCCAAGTTCGATACTCCTTGGCCCCCACGAGCCCATGGTCATGATGAATGTCGAGGGCCAAAATGTGACTTTTATGGTAGACACCAGAGCAGAACACTCAGTTGTCACTACACCTGTGCCCCCCCTCCAAGGGAGGAAGACAACCACAATACTTGGATCAACCAGGAACCGGGCCATCCAGAAATCATTCTGCCAAGCTCGCTTGTGTGAACTCGGGGGCCATTGGTTAAGGCATGAGTTCCTACACATGCCTGAATGCCCCATCCCCCTCCTAGGCCTACATCTCCTCTCTAAGCTAGGGGCCCAGATCACCTTTGGACCAGGAGGGGCTACCACCCTGTAGCTACACCCTGGTAGTGAAGACTCTGAACCCTCATTATGGCGGTCGTTACCCCAAGAGAGGAAGAGTGGAGGCTGTTCAGCACTCCGGAACAGAGTGAAACTCCCCCCCCCCGGTTCCAGGCAGAATTTCCCCTTGTCTGGGATGAAGATAATGCTCCTGACTTGCCCTCAACAGGGCCCCAGTGGTAGTTGAGCTAACACCCGGAGCTCACCTGCAGAGGCAAAGGCAGTATCCCATCCCCTGAGAGGCACCCTTGGGTATCCGAGACCACCTAGTCAAGCTCAGGGACTCTGGTATCTTGGTTGAATGCCAGTCAGCTTGGAACACTCCCCTGATGCCTGTCAAGAAACCCGGGGGTGGATACCTGCCAGTGCAGGACCTCCTGGCCATGAACAAAGTAACTGTCTGCTTGCATCCAGTGGTTCCAAACCCATACACCCTCCTCAGCCAGGTCTCTGGCACCTCATGGTTTACCTGCCTGGACCTAAAGGATGCCTTCTTCTGCCTTTGGCTAGCATCCCAGAGCCAGCGCTTATTTGCCTTTGAATGGACAGACCCAGACATAAGAAGACAGGAGCAACTGACCTGCACCCAGTTACCACAGAGTTTTAAGAGCTCACCCACCCTGTTCAGGGAAGCTCTAACCACTGACTTAGCCACTTACCTGTGAGAGGCTGTCCAATGTACCCTTACCCAGTAAGTGGACCACCTATGCCTGACCAGTGAAACCAAGGAAAATTGCATGGCAGGAATGCGGGCCCTCCTCAAATTACTGTCAGAAGCTAGGTATTGTGTCTCATGGAAGAAGGCCAAGATCTGCCAATGGCAAGTCCGTTACCTCAGGTTTCTCCTTTCACAAGGCCACCAGGCCCTAGGACTTGAGAGAAAGAAGGTGATCACCTCGCTGCCGTGACCTCAGATGAAGAGAAACTTTTGAGAGTTCCTAAAGGCTGCGGGGTTTTGCCAGATCTGGATTCTGGGCTTCTCGGCAATAGCGAGACCCCTTTATGCTGCCTTAGCCAGTCCCAATCGGAGTCCTCTGTGTTGGACAGAGGAGGCAGTGGAGGCATTCCAGAGCATCAAATCAGCCTTGGGATAAGCCCCTGCAGTGGGATTGCCTGACATTGAGAAACCATTCAACCTGTTCTTCCACAAAAAGGACAAGATAGCTCTAGAGGTAGTCACATAGCCTGTTGGTTCGTGGCCATATAAATAATGCAATTGACTTTATTATCCATTCCAATCTTAGTTAGTTTAACCATATATAAAACTGTTTTCTTAAGATCTTTTTACCACAAACCTTCTGTAATATCCAAAAAACCTTCTGCAACAAACACAAACCTTCTGCAACTTACATATACCGTTTTTTGTCCTATATTTTCTTTCTTATTTTGAAATATTTTATTTTAGAACAAAATTATTTTTCTGTTTCTTTCTTTACAAAGACAACAAAACAGAGCAAAAGAAAACAAAACAAAAACAACTCATGTCTTTTACATCCTTCCTTATCCAAAAAACATATTCTTTGGCTAATTCCTTTACCTTCTTTTGTCAGTCCCCCCCACATCCCCTTCTTTCTAACAGTTGTCAGTATGTTCCATGTATCCATGGCTCTGATTCTATTTAGTTCATCAGTTTATTTTGTTCATTAGAGTCCACATATAAGTGAGACCATATGGTATTTGTTTTTCTCTAACTGGCTTATTTCACCTAGCATAATAATCTCCAGGTTCATCCATGCTGTTTTGAAGGGTAAGATTTCCTTTACCTTTAGGGCCACACAGTATTCCATTGTATAAATGTCCCACAGAATTTTTATCCACTCCTCTACATTGATGTAAGAGAGAGACATAAATTTGCCTCCTGCACACACCCTCCAACCGGGGCTAGGGATCAAAACTGCAACTAACATATATGCCCTTCAGGCATTAAACCCGTGACCCTTCAGTTCCTAGGCCAACATTCTAACCACTGAACCAAACCAGCTAGGGCTATCATTGTCCTCTTAAAGATTACCCCTGAGCACTGCAAACATTAGCTTGAAACACTATCTCCCTTCAGATACATTCTGTCCTTGATCTGGGCTCTGGGTTGCCTTATCTTCAAGGCCTGTTCTCCTTCTTGTAACATGTCCTTCCATTTCACAGGGTCTGGAAGAAAATCTCCTTTTTATAGTGAGTAGCTATTAAACAACTGTGATTCTGTTACATGCTCCTACCCATCATTTCCCACTGTTAGTTCTAAATCTTACATCCATGAGATAAGTTTCATATGGAAAGCATCTAGTTGCTGAAGGAGGGTGGGGGAGTCCTGCCTATCCCAAGGTATCACAGTCCATTTACAGATGGTCTTCACTATATTTCCCACAGAATGGGGGTGGGGGGAGCTGTAGCATGGGATGTGGCCCATGTTCTCATTTACCGTACATTCCACATCAACATGGGTACCTTTCCTTTCCACTCCCATACAATTTGCCCATTATGTCTTCCTCATATATCCTAGAGAGTGAGGAGAATGGGTGAGACATTGTATTTGAATTTTACAGGAATAATATAACATAAAGTAAAGGAATAATACACTTATATATAATAGATTTATACATATTAGTATCAGAGTATTTAAAGTTGATTGCCAGTCCCAGGAAAACTTTTAAATCATGTTGAGATTGGACCATTCTGTCAGGTTGACTGGATTTGTTTTCCAAGGCAGCCCAGCAGTAGCAGAGAGGAGCATCTTTGAATATACCCAACAGTCTGAAACACTGAACTGTAGAGTCATTTCCTCAGCCCATCTCACAAAGCTGTTAACCTGCACAAAGGAGAATAAGACAAATGTTTAGTAGGCACCAACAGAGGCAAATTAGCACCAGTGGGTAGTATACAGGCCATTGTTCTATCTTGTGTAGTGGAGTGTTCAGGTGGTCTCCCTGGCCTGCTACACCATACTTTTTGACTGGTGATGTCCCCTCCAGCCTAAAATACTAGTTGTGAGAGGAGGATTACAAATCTGCCAGATGGAATAGTAGTTGGTTGCTTATCAATTATGGTAGGTTGTATAAGCAAGCCCCGGGCAAGATCCTCTCTCAGTGGGGCTAAGAGAATGCACCAGCAGATACCAGTCTGAGTTTTCCAGGGCCAGGTTAATACACTAGCTCTAGGGTGTATGTCCTGGGGGTGATGGCAACAGATGGTTATTCTCTGCTCCCTATCAAGGTCTTATTTTAGTACTTGTTGTTCCAATTTACACTCTCAGAGGAGATGCCCATGTCTGCTACTACATGTGGAATGTTGCAGGCTCACCTGGTAAGGGCTTTTTTATTCATGGGTAATAGTATGTCAGAGAATCTTGTGGTCTCTCCTTTTAATGACCCTCTCATATTTTTAGGGCATTTTTCAACAGTACATTGTAACATTCTATTATCCCAGTTCCTGTTGGATTATAAGGGATGTGCAGCTGCCATTCAATGTTGTGCATCTCAGCCCAGTCTTGGACATAAGGTTCTGTCGTTGCTGGCAAGGAACACAGATGCCGCTCTACACATACAGCAATGAGAGGCCTCAGGCTTTAGTTGTTGTTTACAGGTTTTCCTGCCCTAAATGTTTCATTTTCCTGTGTAGCCAAGTCTTCTGCTGGGGCCTCTTCTAGCCACCAAGTGCAAGCAAGTCCATTCACTTCATCATTCCCTGGACATTGTAATGGTTGACGTCCTGTGACATGATATAGGGCCACCTCCTTAGTCTATACAATAATCCATATGTCAGCCCACAGGGGTTTGTCCCCACAGGGGTCTGTGGTTAATAATCCAGTCCCACTCATGCCATTTAGGGGGCTATCTTTTGCATGGGCCATCAGTATACCAAGCTACAGGTGGCACTGAAACCATACCTGATTTCACTGGTCAAGGGCCAATAGGTTCTTCCTCACGTGCTTTTTTAGCATCTCCTTCTGACAACGAAGGTAACTGGCCCCAATATCTACAATACCTGGCTAAGAGAAGTCTGTTGAATGGACATGTCTCTGCTGCAGGTAAACACTCAACCTCATTATAGCTTGTGTCTGTGCTGCCCAGATTTCAGGGTGTGAGACATGTCATGCAGCCACCCTGTAATGGGATAGGTGGTCCACACCTTTACAGCAGAGCTTCTAGTTATAGGATCAGGTAGGGAGGAAAATATAAATGCTTTACTATTGTTTATTAAGGTATAATTTTCCAAACTACTTTAAAATTTAAGTTTCCTTATGTCTGGAAAACAAAAAGATTAAAAAATCAGCAATATTATCAACAAAAAGTTGCAAAAACTATAGTTATCTTCAGTTCATTAAGTCTTATAATCAATCTTTGTTTTTCCTGATTGTTAACAAGTACTTCCATAAATTCAGATGTTCCCCAGAGTTCCAGTAATCTTTATCCAGTTCAAGGGGATGATCAGAAAATTTATTCTAAGAGATATGTAATTTAAAATGTCAGTGTCCTTTCCATAGATCTCTCAAAAGATGTAACATTTTTTGCAAATGTATTTTTGCAAAACAGTGACTTTCTTTAAATGACAAAAAACTTAAATTGACATGGTTATAGATTTTATTGTAATGTGATTGACATGGAACCCTGTCCTTTCTGCAAGACACAATATTTCAGAATAAAAATCATAGTTATAAATAAAAGTATATCAGAATTTTATAAACTCTTAGAGATTTTTATATGATCTCTAGAACATTCATTTTAATACAGTTATTATTTCTTTATTTGACAAAGCTTCTCATGTACCTTAAGTATAATATTATTCCTTCATAAGGAGAGAAAACAAATATTTGAGGGATTCCGGGAGCCCATTGGAATGACCCAAAGCCAACTCTAGGTCAAGAAGAAATCTCTTAAAATCCAAACCCTGAAAGTGTTGTCAAACATATTTGACCAAAAGATCATATATCATTATGAATAATATTAAATTATTTATTTATTCAGAGTGACAACAAAAAGTATTAAACACAAACACAGGCTAGCAAAACTTCAGTTCTTATGATTAAGAAGATGAGTTTTTAAGTAATCAAGTACCTGATTAATATATAACAACATATAATTATTTCAATAATATATAGAACCTTTGTTTTCTAGGCAGATACAGGAAAACCTTATTTCCCTTTTCCATTCCCTTATGGGTATTCCTACTCCAATGTCCTTTCTTCCTGTTATATCCCTTTCTTTTATTCCTTTTCACCTTCTTTACCTCCTTAATTTTTAAATTTTGCTTCTTTCCTCTAGATAGTCCATCTTCAACATAAATTCATCTCTGTAAATCCAGGCAAAATAAAATTATAATTTGTATTAATAATCTTAAAGGCCATTAATTAAGCTCAAATCACCTATTTAAATTCCTGTAGATTATTGCATTTGCATTCTTTTAGCGTGCTTAAAAGTGAGCTGTTTAATTATCTGTGTCCTTGGCAACCTTTCAGGAGGCTGGAAAAGAGGCAGAGAAGATGGAATATCAAGCCTCCACCTGAACTTAAAAGTACCACATTTTTCCTTAAAAGTAGAGAGTGCCTTCCACTATAAGGTCCCTGTCAATCTGAGTCCAAAATTCCCATCTCAGTAGGAGCAGTTACAGAAGCAGGAACTTGGCAACTGACAAACCACAAAGTGAGCACAAGCCCCTGCCAAACCACAAATGACCAGTGAGAACACCTGTACCTGACTCCAGGAATGACAGAAAGAACACAGAAAGAACAAATAAGATCTAACTCTTTACCCAACTCCCCACTCCTCCTCCCCTCTGACTAAGCCCTATAAAAAACAGTCTCTACCTTCTCAGGGGTGGTGACTGCCCATTGAGACTCACCCCACCTGCACCCAGATGGTTTTCAAAAATCTGTTTTTAACTCTCAGCAAGCCTCATACATCTCTCCCTTGACAAATCCCCCTAACACCCGCCACTTTCGCAGCCCGCACAAGGGCACCTTAGCAGCTCCAACCATCCAGGAGGATGACTTGGAGCATTAAAAGATTTATTACCCCATATTATTAATTCTCCCCAGTAACTAACAAAACAGAGAGAAAGAACTATATCTCTATACACATATATTTACAAACAATGTTACAGTTTAATAGAAATATACAAGCTTACGGAAATATGTGTGCACCCAGACAGATGGAGTTTCTTGGCTTATTTCACCCTCTCCTCTGAACCAATCAGGCAGAGTGGTCTACCTCTCTGTGACCAGGAGCCCTTCAGGCTCAGCTTGGGACTTTCAGTTTCACAAACACACACAAAACCTTGATGCACCGATTTAACTCTTAGGAGACAGGGAGCACTACTGCCCAGTGGGGAGCCCTTTAGGAAAAAATTTCCTTGCAGCACTGTATATAAGAACTCTGATTCCGACCCTGGGACTCCCCAAGTCCAGGCAGCCTGCCAGAATGCTGCCTTTACCAATCACTCACCCAAGAGTCCTACTAAATTCCTACCTGGGTTGCCAAAATTGATAATAGACAAGAAAGGGTCTGGCTTCCCATCCCTACCAGAGTCAAGTAAGTACAGACAAGGTTGAATATTTGTGGTGTGTTTATTAGGAAGATTGCCAGAAATCTGAGAGAGTGGAAGGTATAACACCCTGTAAAGACTACTCTGACATTTAATTTCAAACAAGCTCTGATATTGGGTTAGTGGGTGGGGAAAAATCCAAAGTTGATGAGTTCCCAGGGTCTGTCTTCTATCATTGTCCTTGCAAAGATTAGTCCCTGAACATTGCAAAGATTAGCCCTGAATGCTGTCTTCCTTCAGATAGGTTCTGTCAATCTGGGCTCCAGGCTGCCTTATTTTCAGAGCTTATTCTCCTTGTAACATGTCCTTCAGTTTCCAAGGGACTATAAGAGAATCTCTTCTTTATTGTGAGTAGCTATTAAACAACTGTGATTCTACTTCTATTATGTACTCATTTCTATCAATATCAGGTAATGTGATACCTCCAACTTTGTTCTTCTTTCTCAAGATTGCTGAGGCTATTCAGGGTCTTTTTTGGTTCCATATACATTTTTGGAATATGTATCTAGATCTGTGAAATATGCTATTGGTATTTTAATAGGAACTGTGTTGAATCTATAGATAGCTTTGGGTAGTATGGACATCTTTTATGTTAATTCTCCCAATCCATGAGCATGGTATATGCTTTCACTTACTTAAATCTTCCTCAATTTCTTTCTTCAATGTCCTATAGTTTACAGAGTACAGGTCTTTTAGCTCCTTGGTTAAATTTATCCTCAGCTATCTTATTTATTTTGTTGCACTGGTAAATGGGATTGTTTTCTAAGTTCTTCTTTCTGATAGCTCATTATTGGTGAATAAAAATACCACTGATTTCTGGATATTAATTTTGTATCTTGGTACTTTGTCAAATTCATTTATTAGATCTAGTAGCTTTTAGTGGAGTCTTTGGGGTTTTCTGTGTAAAATAGTGTGTCATCTGCAAATAATGACAGTTTTACTTCCTCCTTTCCAATTTGGATGCCTTTTATTTATTCTTGTTATCTGATTGCTACTGCTAGGACTTCCAGTAGTATGTTGAATAAGAGTGGTGAAAGTGGACATCCCTGTCTTGTTTCTGATCTTAAGGGAAACGCTTCTAGTTATTGTCCATTGAGTATGATGTTAGCTGTTCATTTGTAATATATAGCCTTTATTACTTTGGCCCTTTATTCCCACTTTGCTGAGTGTTTTTATCACAAATGGGTGTTGGATTTTATCTAAGGCTTTTACTGCATCTATTGATATAATCATGTGTTTTTTACTCTTCAATTTGTTTTCTGTGATGTATCACATTTATGGATTTGTATTTTGTACCAACCTTGCATCCCTGACATACATCACATTTGATGATGGTGTATGATTTTTTTAATGTATTGCTCTATGAGTTTGCTAATATTTTGTTGAGGATTTTAGCATCTATGTTCATCAGAGTTATTGGCCTATATTTTCTTTCTTTGTAGTGTCTCTCTCTGATTTTGGAATTAGGATAATCCTGGCCTAATAAAATGAAGTTGGGAGTTTTATTTACTCTTGAATATTTTTGAATAGTTTGATAAAATTCACCTGTGAAGCTGTCCATTACAGTACTTTATTTATTGGGAGGTTTTTATTATTATTATTATTACTGCTTTAATTTTGCTGATTATAATCTGTCTGTTTATGTTCTCTGATTTTCCTGATTCACTTTTGGAAAATTATATGTTTCCAGGAATTTATCCATTTCTTCCAGATCAATTTGTTGACAATATAGATCATATTATTATTTTATAATTCTTTGTATTTCTTTGGTGTCATTTATTACTTCTCTTTTATTTCTGATTTTATGTATTTGGGTCTTCTCTCTATCTCTCTCTTTTTGATGAGTCTGATTAAAGGTTTGTCAATCTTGTTTATGTTTTCAAAGAACCAGCTCTTGGTTTCACTGACCTTATATTTTTATTTTAGACTCTACTTTGTTTAATTTTGCTCTCATCTTTATTATTTCCTTCCTTCTACTCACTTTGGGCTTTTTTTT
This sequence comes from Miniopterus schreibersii, assembly GCF_964146895.1. Classification (NCBI taxonomy): domain Eukaryota; kingdom Metazoa; phylum Chordata; class Mammalia; order Chiroptera; family Miniopteridae; genus Miniopterus; species Miniopterus schreibersii. The sequence goes on along the minus strand of NC_138101.1, from coordinate 110,389,638 downwards.
GGGGGGGGGGGGGTTCTTTTTTCAGTTCCTTTAAATGTAAAGTTAAATTGTTTATTTGAGATTTTTCTTCTTTCATGAGGTAGACCTGCAATGCTATGAATTTACCTCTTAGTACTGCTTTTGCTATGTCCCTTAGATTTTGGGTTGTTGTGTTCTCATTTTCACTTGTTTCACAGTAACTTTTGATTTCTTCTTTGATCTTGTTAACCCATTTATTGTTCAGTAGCATGTTATTTAGCCTCCATGTGTTTGAATGTTTTTCAGTTTTTTCTTGTGGTTGATTTCTGATTTCAGACCATTATGGTCAAAGAGGGTGATTGATATGATTTCAGTCTTCTTAAATTTATCGGGACTTGTTTTGTGTACTAACATGTGTTCTATCCTAGAAAATGTTACATGTGTGCTTGAATAGAATGTATATTCTGCTGCTTTGGAATGAAATGCTCTGAAGACATCAATTAAATTCATCTGATCTAATGTGTCATATAAGGTCACTGTTTCTGAGTTGATTTTTTTGTCTGGAAGACCTAGCTATTGCTGTCATTGGGGTGTTAAAATACCCTAGTATGACTATGTTATTGTCAATCTCTCCCTTTATGTCCATCAACATTTGCTTTTCATATTTAGGTGCTCTTATATTAGGTGCATTTGTTTATCAGAGTTATATCCTCTTGTACATAGTGTCCTTTTTGGTCTTACTATAGCCTTTGTTTTAAAGTCTATTTTGTTAGATACAAGTATTGCCACCCCAGATATTTTTTCATTTTCATTTGTATGAAATATCTTTTTCATCCCTTTACTTTTAGTTTGTGTGTATTTTTCATTCTTAGGTGGGTCTCTTGTAGATAGCATATATATGGGTCTTGCTTTCTTATCCATTCAGCAAGCCTTTGTCTTTTGATTGGAGCATTTAAGACATTTACATTTAAAATGATTATTGATAGGTAAGTGTTTCTACCATTTTATTCTTTTATCTCTGACCTCCCTCTCTTCTCTTTCTCCTTGTTTTTCTTGTTCTTGTCTTGTTCTTCAAGTAGGCCTTTTAACATTTCTTGTAATCCTGCTAAAATCCTTTAGATTTTTCTTGTCTGGGAACCACTTTTTTTTCTCCTTCAATTTAAAATTATAGCCTTGCTGAGTAAATTAACCTTGGTTGTATGTCCTTGCTTTTCATTACTTTGAGTATTTCATGCCAATTCCTTCTGGCCTGAAGTGTTTCTGTTGAGAAATCAGCTGACAGTCTTATGGGGGCTCCTTTGGAGGTAATTAACTGTTTTTCTCTTGCTGCTTTTAAAATTCTCTTTCTCTTTAAACTTTGCTATTTAATTATTATGTGTCTTAGTGTGAGCCCCTTTGGGTTCATCTTGCTTGGGAATCTCTGTGCTTCCAACACATTCTATTATTTTCCCTCTGCAAAAGTTCATCTCCATACCTTCTTCCAGCAAAAACACTCATCCCATTTTCTATATAAAGTCATCTTAGGTTATCCTCATTATTTTCTAGTAGTTTTGTAAAAACCTTAGGTCTTTTATAAATTAATGTTTTCAAGGGGAGTTCATAGTACTTTGCATTTTTGAAAGGCCACTTTTTTATTCTTCAGTCCCTGTGGGAATATTTTTGGTTAGTTCCTCATTATATACATTTCAAAGGCATAGTAAGAGTCACAACTTTTAGAGACAGGGGGTTATAAGTTTTTTTTAACATTATTTGACAATGCTTCCCCTGTAATTTAACATATCAAGTAAGCTTAATTAGTTTAATTTCCCCCTTTTTATAAAGAGATAACTTTCCTTCAAGGCATTTCAGGTACCCTTCTTAAAAACAGCAAAGATCATAAAAAATCTCAGAGGTCAATAAAATGACTGTTTTTAATTTGTTCATTTGAATCTTGAAAGTTTGTCAAACGTCAAAAATTTAAAACATCTTTTCAAATAGAATTATAGGTCACTGTGGAACAATACTTGAGTTACTAATTTAACCAAAGCTATAATAAAAAGCTTTAAAGAAAAATACACATTATATAATTATAAGCAAAGTTTGAGCTTTTCTAATATTACAAAGACTTGTTTTATTTAAACAATTAAAGACCTGATAATAAAGAGCTCAGAAAATGATTTGCATGTAATGTAAATTCTTTGTTACCTCCATATAATTACTTATTAAGAGCATACCAATTGTACAGAAAAATTTTGTTCTTTTAACAAAGAAATAGCATCAAGTTTTAGCTTTACATATTAAAGCTTAATTTAATTTATTAAAACCCTTATAATATTAATTTTACTTTAGCCAGTTTAATTATAGGAGCTAAAAAGTTCTCTTTATCTCTTGTCATTCTGAAATAACCAGAATAAGATTATTTTTATTTTTCTTAATAAAATCATATATCTATATCTTATCCCATCTTTTATTGCAAACATATTAATTTCTTCCATATTAACTAGAATTCTTAATGTTTAGAGACTTTTACTTTTACTAACAACCAAAAGTAAAAAAAGTCAGCATTCTTTAGAGTGGCAAATTTATAAATACATTTTATAACCTCTAGAAATATAGGCTCTTTGATAGGCAAACATATTTCAGAGTTTTTAGAAACAATATATTTCCTTAATCTAGAATAAGACATTTTATTAAAAAACCCAAACATCTTTAGTTTTCCTATATTAAGAGGCCAACATGATTAAACTTATATTCATTTACTAATTAATTTTTTAATATTTTCTATTATTTGGAAATATATTCAATAATTTTTCCATCCTTTAATTTAACTTAATAAATCTTTAGGGCTGCAAGTTACCAAAAAATATTGGGTACTTTTAAGTATATAAAGCATAAAGCAATTATTGTTGAAAATTTTCATCCAAAGCTTTTTATTATATTTACATTCTTTTAATTTATTATTTCTTAATCACTTTATTTAGATTATTCATAAAAACTTAATGAGACATTAAGCAAAGTTATCACCCCTAGCTATTTTTTTGTTGTTGATGAGCCTTGTAACAGAGATAACATGAACTTATTTCTTTTATAAACCCAGACAAAATGAAAATATTTTTTATATTAAATGTTAATTATTTTATAGACATGCTGTTTTAATTAAACCAAACTTAAATTAGTTTTAATATTAAATATTTTCTCAGACCACATCATCCTGGGTTAGTTTCTGTTATTTTTCTGAATCTGTATAAGCACTTAATTTCTTTAAGTCAATTAAACAGGGCTGTTTTTATACACTAATAATCCAGAGGTAGTCATATATACAGACTCAACACATTAATTTATAACAGCTTGTATAAGTTAAATTTATTTATTCAGATTGCTAAGGCATTATGATTTTAGTTTTGATGATTTTTAAGGAAACTAGGTAGCAAGACAGCTTAGTCTACGGAGATTTTTTAGTTGTTTGTGTTTTATAATAAAGGCTTTTGTTGTCCCATTTTTTTTCTTTCCACTGGTTTGTTTAGTCTCAGATAGCTGTTGGCTGTGTTTACATTTCTGGTTTTCAGTAGAAAGACCTTGAAAGTTATTGAGGCTTAGACAACCTATTAGACTTCTAATTTTGTAAAATTTCTGAATACTAAGTTATTAGATTTTTTGAAATATTTTTTTAGGTTTTAGCAAGGAAAAACTGCAAGAAATTTTAGAGCATCTGCTCAGATGGCCAACATTTCTTTTAAGATTTATTTGAAATTATTTTGTCTTTTAGAAACTATTTGTAAATTAAATAATGCATTTTATAGGAGCATAATTAAATGAGTAATTACCCATTCTGCAGCATCCTATTTCATGCCAGCATCATGATAAATTACCCACCCATTGAGGGAAAAACCCCTCCTGATCTCAGACAATGGCAATTTATGTACCAAACTCATAGTCAAGAAGACAGAAGACCATGGAAGAGGTGAGCACAAAAAAGGCTCTGTATGTATTATACCTGTTTCCAGGTGATGTGAGTCACTAAAGATGAGGCCACTTTATATCCTGTTCATGATGCCCGTTATGTTAACTTTCAAATAAAAGGCCTTTCAAAGTAAGAGGCAATAAGCATTTATTTGAGATCAATAGGAACAGCTATTCAGGATGCACTGATTCAGGAAGTCCAAATAGTGTACTGATTAAGGGACAAAGGTAATGTGTATCTATGAGAAAGGGAAAGGGGACTATTACATTAAGAGAAGGAAGGTATTTCTATTGTCAGATAATATAACGTGGTGATGTTAATTCTAAACAATGTTTTTAATTTTTAGTTCAGTAGTCATCAATCAGTCCAATAGTCTTAAAAACTACTTGCTTATTATCTTCACAAATAGTTCATAGAGATACAATGAGTAGGTCCATTCCAAAGGTTATTTTGCTCTTTTATAACATTCCAAATATTTAAGGCAGAAGACTTTGTTGGGGCAGGGGTGTGAAAAACCTGATGTTAGATCGAGGGCTGCCTTGTGTATCTCTAGCCTTAATGTCCATGCTAGGTTCTGCCGTGATAGTCTTTCATTTCACTGAAAAAAGCAGTTTTGCTGGTAGAAACATGACAAATACCACAGCTACATTCTGTATCCGCAGAACAAAGCACACAAACACAGTCCCCAAGACTTTCAGTGGGTTTGCAGAATGCCCCACAGTATGCTCAAAGAGGGAGGTTTTGCCGAGGTTCAGTTAAGGTAATGCATTTATTTAACTTATCCAGAAGTGACTTGAATTTAGTCTTAGGCCACTCATCTATAATTAGGTGTTTGGGCAATATGATATTTTTGTGTTTATTTTACAGAAATTATGCAGTTTCTGGATCTTTAATATGATCTTACTCCAACTATTTTTCTTTCAGTGCAATAATGGATGTGTATGTGTGTGTGTGTGTATTTGGGTGTGCACTCTTACATGTGGATATGAGAAGTACTGTTCAATGAAATTAGGGATAAGTGAAAAGGTGATTGTGAACTTTTCTTCAGTAGGAGCCATAAAAAAATTTCATTGTGCTTCAAGGAAAGATAAATTTAAATTACTACTTACAAAAAAAACTCTGAAAGTACATGAGATTATAAAATTACCAATCATGAAAGGTTTTAGTAAATATTTAAAATGTAAAATATATTTTACAGTCTTAGATGTTACAATGTTAATAAAAATATCAAGAAGCTTAAAGTCTCTGGAGTCATTGCAGCTACAACTGTGTAAACATCTGGCTTCAAATAAAATCAAACGAAGAGTTAACCTTATTAGATACAGATTTAACAGCAAGAGAGCAAAAGGCATTGTGACAATTATATCTGAAGATTAAATTGGAGGGATTCTGTCTTTATAAAGACTGTAATTCAATGAACTTATTTGGTGGAATTCTCATTTGCAATGATGTTTCTTTTCACAATAACTTATTAATAAAGCTTATTTGGGGGGTCTATAACCAATTTTGTTACTCATGCTATAAGTAAAAAAAGTAATTAAAAAACCACACTTAGGAAAACAATGTATTTGACCATAGGGGCTTTCTCAGTTTCATTACATTGTTTGTGATGTAACAGATGTAATAAATCTAGAGTGTAAAGGAGACATAATCTTGTGCATATTAAGCAGGAAAAAATAGGTTTCATAGGAGATCCCTAGCCACTGAGCTTTTATGTTAAATCATAGTACTCAGATTAATATTCAATGTAATTTCCATAATTACCAATCACACTCTTTCAAAATAATATACCATACTTTAGTGGATTTAGGGAATAAAGATAAATTACTAGCTAAGAATTTTTGAAAGAGGTTACTGATAAAAGCGAAACATACTATATAGCTATACAAATATACAAGATGGGGCAAAAGTAGGTTTACAGTTTTTCAGATGGAAAATAATACAATTATTTTTATTAATATTTTTATTATTATTAAATAATAATACAAGTCTAAACTGTGTTTTGCATACCTCATAACTGTAAACTTACTTTTGGCCCATCCTGTATATATTTATACCACATATATATCGGGTATATATATACTATATAAATATGCATATATGATTAATATATTTATTTTTATATAAAAATATAAATAATATAAATATAAATATATCAATAAAATACAATATGTAATATATAAATCAAAATAAATATAAATACTGCATATATTTACCTATAAATGAATGTATTTTACATTTATGTAATATATAATACATAAATATATCACAATAAATATATAAATATGTAGTATAACATTATAATAAATATATAAATACAATATATATTTTATATAAATAAATATATACAGTATATATCATACAATAAATTATAAATATATATGATATAAATTTATATATAGTTAAATATATATTTGCTATATAAATATGTATACATTTAAAATATATATTCACTATATAAATATATATGCATGCATCTAATGTAGAGAATTCCACCAAACCAGATTGGATTCCCAGTTTTTCTGTGCCTGAACCACACTATTAATCCTAAAATAGAAACTCTAATGCTATTTTCTGGTTTGACTAGGCATTTGTTATATAAGTAGAAGGTTTTTCGCACTTCAGTAATTGTGTCCCCTTGGAAAGGATTCAAATCTAGGCTTCTCCCAGTATTTTACATGTTATATTGTAGTTTTAAAGAGTAATTATGGAGGGATGCTGTGCTGGATATTTTCTGTTTGACACCCTCCCCTGCTCCCCACTTGCTCTTCTCTGCCTTGATACATTTTGTAACAGTAGCATGAGCACTCTGGCTGTGAGTATAGTCCTTCCTATAAGTCACTGGATGTCCTGACCCCCAGATAACATCAGGGGTGCCTGATCGAGGCTGGGGCCTTAGGTGGTCACTTGGCCCTCTAGGTTACTGACACCAAGTAACAACAGTGAGCCAACACAGGTGACTATGTGTCAACTTAGCTTTTATTACTTGCAAATTTACTCCAAATTACAAACACCTCAGAACACATACACACAAGTACTGGGGGTTAACGAACCCAAAGTTCAAGAGTTTCAGATGTCCTCGGGTTTGGGCTATTTGCAGAATGGTGGTTACTGGTCCTTCAGAGTCACAGAACATCAGTGTCTAGGGGGTCCACGTCTTGTAAGGAAGACTGCTGAACTAGCTGGAAACAGAAAGGCTCCAGAATAATCAGTGGTCACCAAGCCAGACACATAGTTGTCAGCATGGCTCATTTGCAGGAGGGCAAATAGCAAGTGTTACTGTTCTTAGTTTCACTTTTATCCTTCTCAGGAAGGTGTCTCCCTTCATCTGCACTTGTTAGATTAGCTTGTGGTCTCTGAGATTAGCCTTCAAAGTCCAAGTCAAAATATTTGGCAAGGTCCACGAAGATGCTTGGTCATCATTCACTTGCACCTGTGGAATGCCTCCCTTTTATTGGCAGCTCAGGACTTGACTATTGGCCCAGGCTTATATGTGTTCAAATGATAAGGTTCAAACTCAAGTTGGAGTTAGTTATACTAACTCTGTTCTCCACAAACAGGCAGGATGATCCCAATGGACAACACCTCCTGCCAAGCAGTGAGGTGTGACCAGTGGAGTTTCAATCAGATACTAGAGGCAGAAGGAGAGAGAAGTGGGGAATTCCCTTTCACCTCTCTTTTCTGCTCCCATGTTTCATCTTTGTCCCTCCACGATGGCAGCTTCTGTCTACTCCTTCTCTAGAGTTCCAGCTCTCACAGGGATCTGCTCACATTATCAACCATCTGCCTTTACCCTTTCTGCCCTAAGGGTGGTAATAGCATTCCATAGTTGAAAATTTCTGGGTGCCTCAACATCCTTTATAGGTACCCTCAACCCTGTTCACAACTCTAAAGTTGTTTCATTAAAATCTCTTCCACTGAGCCATCAGAGTGGAATTCTTTTCCTGCTTTGAACTTGACCACTTACACAGGCACAATGATGTTGAACTGTATGACAGATCAACTAGCAAGACATATTTCACAAGTACTTTCCTTACAATAAAGACTGTAAGCAATAGAGAGGTTAGAATCTATTCTGTGATGACTTTGGCACCGGTCAATAATAGAGCCCTAATTACTATGAGAATTATAAGGTAATGGTCTGATAGCCCTGCATTTTGATACTAAATTGGGTAAGGATACCAGAGATGATTATTCCATGTAGCTTCAAGAGAAAAGGAGAGGCTGCAACCTCTTGATCCAAATCTCCCATTATGATTGAGCATGCCAATATTCAACCCAGGTCCCATAAAAGGAATTCCAATTTGTCTATTCTCACCTCTGAATCTCTTCCTAGGAAAGTTTAATGCATAGCTTAGGTAACTAGAGATGACCATGAAAGAAAGGTTCTATGCCAGAGGTGAAATCATGAGGACATAGCAAAGGGAAACTATGATTCTATTTATCAGTGGAAATGCCTCTTGGAAACTATATTGTTTATGGAGGAGTGCTAAAAATTGGCAGTTACATATGGTTATTGGATATTTAGTGCAGGGACATCTCTTGAGATTTCTGGAGTCCTTCTCCCTAGTATTTAGGCTACCTCAGTCTGCATTTGTCTCTGAGATAAATACCACATCCCTAGGCAAAGAGAAGTGACCCCCTACAGGCTTTATCCCCTCTGCACCATGGTTGGCAGTATTCTCTGAGATTTGACCAATAGGAGACATTGGCTGGAAATTAAAGAAGAGAGAAATTGAGATCTGGAATGATTTCCTCCCCACTCTCTCTCTTGTCATGCCTGTGTGTGTGTGTGTGTGTGTGTGTGTGTGTGTGTGAGTAATGGTACTCCTGCACTCACAGACTCCAAGAACACCCTTTCATCTCCCTTCTTTTTCAGCCTCTCTGCTGGTAACTGTTCCTCACCCTTCCAAGTCTGGTGTTTCAATAGTCCTTACTAGGTACCTTAACATTTTCCCCAACACTCTATCTATAACCTCATTAAAGTATTTTTATTTGAAACATCTGTTGTTGGTTTTTTCTGTTCTATATTCTTTCTTGAATTTTTATTCTTTTAGTTATGGTTGCTCTGACATAATATTAAATTGACTTTATTGATGAAATTTTAGTAAGAGCAATGCTTATGTCATTTTCAGAGTGATGTGAAATAATGCTATTTGAGCAGGAACAAGCTTAGTAGCATTTACACATAAGAGTTGAGCAATGGATGTACTTTTTATGATTGGAAAAAAATAACAACAACAAATAAAGCCAAGAACAATTCCAAAGTAATGCCCACAAAAATTGAGAACATGCTTAGCAAAGGTTTGTTCAAAAAGTATTCGTAACATTAGGGCAGAAGGCAGACCTCTACAAATACAAGAAGATGGAAATCATATCAAGCATCTTCTCGGATCACAATGCCATGAAACTAGAAATCAACCACTTTTAAAAAACTCAAAAATATTCAAACACATGGAGGCTAAATAGCATGCTTTTTAACAATGAATGGGTTACCAATGAGATCAAGGAAGAAATCAAACAATTCATGAAAAAAAAAAGAAAATGAACAGGAGGGAAGATGGCGGTACTATGAGAAGCAGCAGAGCACCCCTGCTCTCAGCCATGGACTTGTTTTACTCCTAAAATCCTACGTGGCCAGCTTGGAAAAACCAGAGAAACATACCTGAGTGGACAGAGTGCAAGTGGGGAGCACTGAAGAAACATTACAGAGTCTGGTAAGAAAGGGGGGCATAGGAAGGGGGAGACTCTCTGAAGCCTGTGCTGGGCTTCAAGCCTGGAAGCTTGGAGGCTGCAAAGCTCCCTCCCTTCAGGAGGGCAGATGGCCTCCAAAAGTGGGGATCTCACACCCGGAGCAACAAGAGGGGAAGGAGCACCCCGTGCACAGGGCAGAGGGACCCAGGGGAGCAGTGAGTCCCGGAGGGATCAGTGCCTTCCTAAGAAACAAAGCCTCTAATGGCAGATGGCACCTTCTTGTGAAACAAAGTTTCTAGTGGCAGCTGCGACCAGCGTCTAGTGCTCCAGGTGCCGACCATAGGGAAGGGCTGTCCCAAAGTGTGTGGGACCCAAGTGGTAAGGGACCAGGGGACTTCACTGAGCAGCATCACATGGGAACCCTTGCCTCCCTGTGGGGCATTGTTTTGAGCCCCAGAAAGCACTGAATTTGCATGGCACAGGGGAGGGCAGGAGCCCTCTGGCCCTGAGCTTCTGGTGCCAAGAGGCTGGGACCTGTGACCAGCCCTGAGGGGTGCCGTGATGGCCTGTGAAGCCGCTCTAGCTTTGCTGAGACCAACGGTGTGGGGAGCTACATGGAGCTGACTTTGGGTCCCCTCCCGCTGGGTGCCTTGGTGCGTGGGAGGCAGGACCTTGCAGGGCAGACTCTCTGCCTGTGTGCTGCTTTGTGTATTTGGGAGTTTGATCGTGGAACTGGTCCCCACCTTCCCAGTGTGCACTGCATGGACAGACCAGCAGAGGCTGCCATTAAGGACTGCACAGTAGATGGTCTGAGGGGCAGGCCTGGTGCGACCAGCCAACCAGAGCTGAGCAGGGAGGGGTGGAGCCCACTTGCCTCTGCAGCAGCCAGGAGCACCACCCCCAACAGGAAAGGGGTGGGTCCAGCTCACTGAAGCCCCAGACACCCCCCCGTGGCACAGTCCTGAGGGAGAAGGGAGAGCAGCTCACAGGAGGCCATTACAAGAATAAGACTCTCAGGGACTGTTGTTTGGAAACTGTAGGAAATGCTGAAAGCCCCTGCTGGGGGTCAGGCAGGCAAAGGGATCAACAGAATCTTGTTTTAATTGAACCCACTGAGCCCAGGCTGCAGAAACAGCCCATACAGAAAAGGCAACAGGCTGAAATCAATCTGAAGCTGCAGCAGGCCAGAGCCTGGGGAACTAGGATCAGAGGAAAAGGTAGGGACTGAGGAGCTGGCTGTGGAGCAGGGACTAACTCGCGTAGAGTGAGCACCTGACAGCAAAACCTCTAAGGGGAGTGATACCCTGAGCTAAACTAGCCACCCTGCACCCTAAAGACTCTACAGAAGGCTCTGGAGTAAGACCAGGTGACTACAAGGTTCCAAAATAGTTGAAAAGAGGAGGTGACCCACGGAAAGCCTCAGATCAACCATCTACCTAAGGACACCAGAGCCAAACTTGGATAGTTCCTCACATTGGGTGATACACAAGTACCTCCCAGGAGAACTGAAATCAGCATACAAAACAGTGACCCTCAGACAACATAAGTTGCCCAGAAGAAACTCACCTGATTGACTACCTTTTTCCCTTTTGTTTTTTTGTTTTGTTAGGTTTTGAATTTTTTGGTTTTTGTTTTTTTTTGTTTCATTTTTGTTTGTGTGTTTGTTTGTTTTTCCTTTTTTTTCCTTAGGAAGAAGAGAAAGGGGAGAAAATATTTTTCTTCTTCTCTTTTAAATTTTATAATAATTAAAAAAAATTTTTTTTAGAACATTTTTTAACTAAATATTTTCTCTTTTTTATAAAAGAATTTTGTCTTGCTTAGCTTGTTTTTAGTTTTGTTTTGTTTATTAGCTTTGTTTTGTTTTATCCTTGCTTCTACTATCAAGACTTTCTTGATATCCCTGCTTAACAACTGGGACTTTATCATTATAACCAAGTTTACAGATTTCCTCTATAGTTTCCACCAAATCTCTTACCAGACTTACTCCCTGCCTGGGCTATATCTCTCCCTCTCCTCTTGATACATTGACATAACTCTTTTTTTTTTTCTTTTTTCTTTTCCTACTTTTCATTCATTTTTTTTGTTATCCTCCCTTCTGTCTTCCTGTCTTTTTGTTTGATTGTTAGTTTCTTTGATCATCTTTATTGTATTTTTGTTTTCTCATTTTCAACTATTATCCTATTCCTATTCTCTCCCTTATTTTTTTCTTAGCCCTTCTTTCAGAATCTTTTCTCTGCTTCTGTTATGTCCCAGTAGCTTCTTTATTTTTTACATTTTAGTTTATTATTATTTTCTAAATTTTCACCATTATTAACAACAATATACATCCCTCTCTCTCTAAGCGTTACTTTCTTTCTCTCTTTTTTTTAAGCATTTTTTCTTGTGTGTGTGTTCTCCCTTCACTCTCCCAGTTCTATTTCCAGGTAGGTTATTTTCATTGTGACTGTCAAGATATTTTGTAAGATACGTCTTGTTTCCTGGAAGTTTAGTTGTGTATTGTTCTGTCTTGCCAGCTCCTGTACAATAGCTTACATAACGAGGTTGGGGCTGAGACACAGTTAGCCAACCTGAGAGGAGGGTCCTCCGAAGGAGCAATCAACGACAATATGGACCCAACCACAATGGGAGAACATAAAGACACCACAAAAAGGATACCCACAAGAGGGACACGCCTAGAGCAAAAAGCTCAGACATATAAGGAAAACAAACCTAAGGGCTCCACTGAACCCACAAGACAAAATCCTATCCCACAAGACTGGGATACACCAAATATATCTAATATATAGATACAAACACTGAGACCTACCAAAATGGGAGACAAAGAAACAAGCCCCAAATTAAAGAAAAGGAAAAATCTCCAGAAAAAGTCTTTGATGAGATGTAGTTAAGCAGGTTATCAGAAATGGAGTTCAGAGTATTGATGATGAAAATGTTCAAGAAACTTAAGAAGACACTAGATGTTAAGATTGAGGATCTAGTGAAAACATGAAAAAAGAGACACATACCATAAACCAAACTCAGACAGAAATAAAGAATGCTGTATCTGATATCAAGAATGCACTGGAAGGATTTAAAAGCAGGCTCAATAAAGTAGAGGATAGAACAAGTGACTTACAAGACAAGGTAGAAAAAATCACACAATCAGAGCAGCAAAAAAAAAAACACAAAAAACTAAAAAAGCATGAGAACAGTCTAAGAGAGCTTTGGGACAACATAAACCGAAACAACATTCACATTATAAGAGTGCCAGAAAGGGAGGAAAGAGAGCAAGGGATAGAGTACTTGGTGTAGGAAATAATGATAGAAAATTTCCCTAGGCTGGAGAAGGAGAAAGCCACACAAGTTCAGGAAGCACAGAGGATTCCAAACAAGAGGGACCCAAAGAGACCCACTCCAAGACATATCATAATTAAAATGGCAAATGTCAAGGACAAAGAAAAAATATTAAGGGCTGCAAGAGAGAGACAAGCAGTGACCTACAAGGGAACCCCCATAAGGCTGACAGCTGATTTCTAACAGAGACTCTTCAGGCCAGAAGGGAGTGGCATGAAGTTCTGCAAATAATGAAAAGCAAGAACATGCAACCAAGATTGCTTTATTCAGCAAGGCTATCATTTAAAATTGAAGGTGAAATAAAGAGCTTCCCAGAAAGAAAAAAAAAAAAGGCTAAAGGAGTTCAGTACCACCAAACCAGCATTGCAAGAAATGCTAAAAGGACTGCTTAAAGAAAAAGAAAGAATAGTGAGAGAAAGGTATATCAGGATAAAGGGGAAAAATGAACTTAAATAGGTTTATATCAATAGTAACCTTAAATGTAAATGGAATAAATGATCCAATCAAAAGACATGGGGTAGCTGAATGAATAAGAAAAAAGGACCCAAACATATGCTGTCTACAAGAGACCCACCTGAGAGCAAAAAACTCAAATAGGCTAAAAGTGAAGGGATGGAGTAAAATATCCCATGCAAATGGAAAGGAAAAGAAAGCTGGAGCAGTAATTCTTATTTCTGACAAAACAGACTTCAAAATAAAGACCATAACAAGAGACAAAGATGGTCACTACATATTACTAAAGGGATCAATCCATCAGGAGGAAATAACCCTTATAAATATTTATGCACCCAATATAGGAGCAACTAAATATATAACAAATTTATGGGGGACTTTAAAGGGGAAATTGACAGCAACACAATCATAGTGGGAGACTTTAACACCCCACTGTCAGCATTGGACAGGTCATCAAGACAAAAAATCAACAGGGAAATGCAGACCTTGAATGAATCACTAGACCTAATGGATTTAATTGACATTCACAGAACATTTCACCCCAAAGCAGCAGAATACACATTCTTCTCAAGTGCACATGGAACATTCTCAAAAATAGACCACATATTAGGGCACAAGGGAAGTCTCTACAAATATAAGAAGATTGAAATTATATCAAGCATCTTCTCGAATCACAATGCCATGAAACTAGAAATCAACCACCAAAAAAAAAAAAAAAAAAAAAAAATTTAAATACATGGAGCCTAAATAGCATGTTATTAAACAATGAATGGTATACCAATAAGTTCAAGGAAGAAATCAAACACTTCATGGAAAGTAATGAAAATGAACAGACAACAACCCAAAATCTATAGGACATGGCAAAAGCAGTCCTGAGAGGAAAATTCATTGCATTACAGGCCTATCTCAAGAAAGAAGGAAAAGCTCTAATGAACCATCTAATACAACTATTAAAAGAACTAGAAAGGGAACAGCAAGAAAAGTCTGTGGACGTTGAAGGAAGGAAATAATAAATATCAGAGCAGAAATTAATGACATAGAGACTAAAAAAACAATACAAAATATCAATGAAACCAAGAGCTAGTTCTTTGAAAAGATAAATAAGGTTGAAGCAACCTTTAGCCAGACTCCCTAAGAAACAAAGACAAAGGACACAAATAAATAAAACAAGAAATAAAAGAGACGATATAACAACCGACCCAAAGGAAATACAAAGGATTGTAAGAAAATAATATGAGCAACTATATGCCAACAAATTGGACAACATGGGTGAAATGGTCAAATTGCTAGAAGCATACAACCTTCCAAAGCTGAATCTAGAAGAGGCAGATAACATGAATAGGCCAATAACAATTAATGAAATTGAAGCAGTAATAAAAAAACTCCCAGTAAATAAAAGTCCTGGACCAGATGGACCAGGCGAGTTTTTCCAAACATTCAAAGAAGAATTAACACCTATTCTATTCAAACTATCCAAAAAATTCAAGAGGAAGGAAAACTCCCAAACTCTTTACGAAGTCAGCATCATCCTAATCCCAAATACAGATAAAGACACTACAAAAAAAGAAAATTACAGGCCAATATCCCTGATGAGCATAGATGCTAAAACCCTCACTAAAATACTAGGAAACTGGATCCAGCAATACATTAAAAAGATCGTACATCACAACCAAGTGGGATTTATTCCAGGGATGCAAGGCTGGTACAACATTGGAAAATCAATAAATGTGATATATCACATAAACAAAAGGAAGGACAAAAATCATATGATCATATCAATAGATGCAGAAAAAGCATTTGACAAAATCCAACACTCATTTCTGATAAAAACTCTCAGCAAAGTAGGAATAGAGGGATCACACCTAAACATAATAAAGGCCATATATGGCAAACCTACAGCCAACATCATAGTCAATGGTCAAAACTAAAACCATTTCCCTTAAAAACAGGAATAAGATAGGGATGTCCATATTCACCACTCTTATTCAACATAGTACTGGAAGTTCTTGCCACAGCCATCAGACAGGAAGAAAACATAAAAAGTATACAAATTGGAAAGGAGGAAGTAAAACTGTCATTATTTGCAGATGGCATGATATTGTACATACAAAACCCTAAAGACTCTATTCACTGATAAACAAATTTGGCAAGGTAGCTGGATATAAAATCAACATTCAGAAATCAATGGCATTCTTATACACCAACAATGAACTTTCAGAGAGGGAAACTAAAAAAAAAATATATATATATATCATTTAGCATTGCAACTAAATAAATAAGATATCTAGGAATAAAGTTAACCAAGGATGAAAAAGACCTGTACTCAGAAAACTACAAGACACTAAAGAAAAACACAGAAGAAGATATAAACAAGTGGAAGAATGTACCATGCACATGGATTGGAAGAAATAATATCATTAAAATGTCCATACTACCCAAAACAATTTATAAATTCAATGCAATTCCTATTAAAATACCTACAGCCTATTTCACAGACCTAGAACAAACATTTCAAAATTTATATGGAACCAAAAAATACCCCAAATAGCAGCAGCCATCTTGAGAAAAAAAGAACAGAGTGGGAGGGATCACATTACCAGACATCACACTGTACTACAAAGCCATTATAATCAAAATGGCCTGGTACTGGTACAACAGGCATGTAAATCAATGGAACAGAATAGAGACCCCAGAAATAGATCCACGCCGTTATGGTCAGTTAATATTTGACAAAGGAGGTAGGAGCATCCAATGGCATAAAGACAGTCTCTTCAATATGTGGTGCTGAGAAAATTGGACAGATACATGCAAAAAAATGAAACTAGACCACCAACTTTCACCATACATAAAAAATAAACTCAAAATGGATAAAAGCCTTACTTAAATGTAAATAGTGAAACCATAAAAATCCTGGAAGAAAACATAGGCAGTAAAGTCACAGACATCCCATGTACTGGAATTTTCACTGATACATCTCCTAGGGCAAGAGAAACAAAAGAAAAAATAAACATGTGGAAGTACATCAAACTACAAAGCTTCTGCACAGCAAAATAAAACAGCCTCAAAATACAAAGAAACCCCACCGTCTGGGAAAACATAATTGCCAAGGATGTATCTGATAAAGGGCTAATTTCCAAAGTGTATAAAGAACTCATACTATTCAGCAAGAGGAAGACAAACAACCCAATTAAGAAATGGACAAAGGACCTGAATAAACATTTCTCCAAAGAGGACATACAGATGGCCAAGGGACATATGAGAAAATGCTCAAAGTTGATAATCATTAGAGAGATGCAAATTAAAACCACAATGAGGTATCACTTCACACTTGTAAGAACAATTACCATCAACAAATCAACAAAGGACTCCTGCTGGCGAGGATGTGGAGAAAGGGGAACCCTAGTACACTGCTGGTGGGAATGCAGACTGGTGCAATCACTATGGAAAACAGTATGGAGGTTCCTCAAAAAATTTAAAAAATGAAGCTGCCTTTTGACCCAGTGATCCCACTTCTAGGAATAAATCCTAAGAATCCTGAAACACTAATCAGAAAGAATATATGCACCCCTATGTTCATAGCAATGCAGTTTATAATAGCTAAGATGTGGAAACAGCCCTGGTGTCACTCAGTAGATGAGCAGATCAAAAAGCTGTGAGCAATTTACACTGTGGAATATTACACCGTTGTAAAGAAGAAGGATCTCGTAACCTTTGGGACAGTATGGATGGACCTGGAAAAAATTATGCTAAGTGAAATAAGCCAGGCAGAGAAAGACAAACATCACATGATTTCGCTTATACATGGAATCTAAAGAACTTAATACCATCAACAACTACCATCTGATGAACAGAATAGATTCAATGACATGGGAGCATAGATCAAACTGACAAATGTCAGAGGGATGGAGGCGGGTAGGTGGTAGGAGGGGGAGAGATTAATTAAAGAATTTATAAGCATATATGCACAACCCAAGGACACGGACAAAGGTGGGGAGAGGGACTGGAGAGGGGGATGGGACAGGGTGGAATGGGTCACTGGGGAGAAAAAAGGGACATCTGTAATTTTTTAAACAAAAATTTTTAAAAAAGGCATTTGTAATATCCAAAATGTGGAGAAGTCTAACTTGTAAACAGCTGTTCTACACATAGAGTGTTATAGGCTGATTCAAAATTAGCTCTTTTGTTAATTTTAAAAAAGACAAATTAGCTTGGCTTGTGTGGCTCAGCAATTGAGCATCAACCTATGATCCAGGAGGTTGAAGTTGGATTCCCAATGGGGGCACATGCCCAGGTTGAGAGTTTGATCCCCAGTGTGCAGTAGGCAGCCAATCAATGACTTTCTCTCATCATTGATATTTCTATCTCTCTCCCTTTTCCTTCCTCTCTGAAATCAATAAAACATATTTTTTAAAAAAGACTAATTATGTGACTTTTTTGATTTATGGTCTTATTTATTTGTCTCCTTTATTTAGGTTTTCCTTTTAGTTTAGGGTTCTATTTTAATGTATCACATTAAAAAGAAACTACATTGTTTTTCCTGAATAGAATTATATAGCAATTTTATATCAATATGTATACTAATATTTTATAAAGATCTTAAAAGTTATATTTTATTTAAAAAACATATGTAAACATTTACATTAGAGAGAGAAACAGAATGGAGGAATTATGGGCACAGTGCCCTGAAAGACTGACTAAGAAAAGAAAAAATACTCAAAGCAAACAGTATGTGAGTCTTTGGCCAGCAAAAACAAATGGATGAAGAGGAGAGAGAATGATCAGGTTTTAGGGTAAGACAATGAACCCTTTTCTCAACAAAATCAATGAAAGTTTAAATCATGATCATGAACCATGAATTTTAAAAAGTGGATTTAATGACCTAAAATAAAAGGATTGGCCATGGATTCTTAGGAGGTGGCAATAATAGCTGTTAGCAGATAAAAAATTTGGGAGATAAACTGATTGTAGCAAAGAGGGCAATTCCACAGCAATGTGAGGCATTTTGACAAGGCCATTTTATTTTATTTATTTACTTTTTATTTATATTATTTACTTATTTATTTATTTATTTATTTATTTATTTATTTATTTATTTATTTTTCATTTAAATTTTTTAAATATATCTTTATTGATTTCAGAGAAAGGAATGGAGAGGGAGAGAGAGAGAGAAACATCAATGTTGAGAGAATCATTGATCAGCTGCCTCCTGCAGGTCCCACACTGGGGGTGCCCTGACTGGGAATTGAACCTTGATCTCCTGGATCATACATTGATGCTCAACCTCTGAGCTATGCCTGGCCAGGCAAAAAGACTATTTTAAATAATCAGTTTCAACAAAACTGCTTGAAAAGGACCCTATCAAAACATCAAGTCATGTTATAAACTTACATCCATGCCTCTTATTCTACCCAAACCCACCAAGTCTACTGGGTCTTTATATTCATTTTTGCATTATTTATATTTTTTATAGGCAGCTATTCTTTTTTTATTTTAGTTTACATTTTATTTATTTTAAATACATTTAAAACTCTTTAATTATTATTACCACTATTGAATTATATACTTTTACGATAAAAACAAAATATATATTTAATATTTGTAGTTTTTAAGCTTTATTGAGTTATAAAATTCACCTTTAAAAATGTACAGTTCAGTACATTTTAGTATATTTACCAACGTGTGCACTGTTACTATAGTCAATTTTAGAAAAAACTCATTACCTCAAAAAGAAACCCCTTAACATTTAGCTGTCCTGCTCCCATCCTTGTCCTCTCAAGCCCTAAGCTACCTCAAGTCTACTTTTTCTCTTCATAGATTTTCCTATTCTGGAAATTTTATATTAATGGAATTGCATACTATGTGGTATTTTTTAAACTAGCTTTATTCACTTAGAATAATGTTTTCAAAGTTTATCTCTGTTGTAGCATGTAGTACTTCATTCCTTTTCATGGTCAAATAATATACCATTGTATGGCTATACCACATTTGTTTATCTATTAATTGGTGGACATTGGATTGGTTTTATTTTTTGGCTGTTAGAATAATGCTATTATGAGCATTTGTGTATAAGAATTTGCGTGGACATATTTTTTACTTTTATCTAAGAGTGGAATTTTTAGGTCATATGGTAACTCTATGTTTAACCACTTGAGGAAATACCAGACTATTTTTGAAAGTGACACCACCATTTCCTTACCACCAGCAGTGTTGGGGTATTTTTTCACATCCTTTTCAACACTTATTATTTGATATCTTGGTTATAACTATACTAGTGAGTATGAAGTGATAGATTACTGTTGTTTGGATTTGTATTTCCTTGATTACTATTGATGTTGAGTTTTTTTTCATGTACTTATTGGTCATTGTATATCTTCTTTGGAAAAATGTCTGTTTAGAAACTTTGTCCATTTTATTTGAGTTATTTGTGTTTCTATTATTTAATTGTAAGAGTTCTTTATATATTCTATATGCAAGTCCCTTACCTGATATATGATTTGCTAATATTTTATCTTTCTGAGGATTGTATTTTTACTTTGTCATAGTGCCCTTTAAAGCAAAAATGTTTTTTTGTGTTTTTTTTAAATTTCTAATATTTTTTTATTATTTTTGTTTGTTTAAAATATTAAAAAGTCCCTTTATCTCCCCAATGACCCATTCCACCACGCTCCACCATCCTCCCTAGTCCCTCTGCCCACCATTGTCCATGTCCTTGGGTTGCGCATATATGCATATAAATTCTTTGGTTACTCTCTCCCGTCCACCCACCCACCCTCCTCCATCCCTCTGACATTCATCAGTCTGAACTATGCTTTCATGTAATTGAATCTATTCTGTTCATCCGTTTATTAAGTTCTTTAGATTCCACATATAAGTGAGATCATGTGATGTTTGTCTTTCTCTGCCTGGCCTATTTCACTTAGCATAATTTTCTGCAGGTCCATCCATACTGTCCTAAAGGATACAAGAACCTTCTTCTTTATAGCTGCATAATATTCCATGGTGTAAATGTCCCACAGCTTTTTTATCCACTCATCTACTGATGGGCACTTGGGCAGTTTCCAGATCTTAGCTATTGTAAATTGCCCTGCTATGAACATAGGGGTGCATATATTCTTTCTGATTAGTGTTTCAGGATTCTTAGGATATATTCCTAGAAGTGGGATCACTGGGTCAAAAGGCAGCTCCATTTTAAAATTTTTGAGGAACTTCCATCCTGTTTTCCATAGTGATTGCACCAGTCTGCATTCCCACCAGCAGTGTATTAGGGAACTCTTTCTCCACATCCTCGCCAGCAGGAGTCCTTTGTTGATTTGTTGATGGTTGCCGTTCTTACAGGTGTTAAGTGATACTTCGTTGTGGTTTTAATTTGCATCTCTCTGATGATTAGTGACTTTGAGCATTTTTTCATATGTCTCTTGGCTGTCTTTATGACCTCTTTGGAGAAGTGTCTATTCAGGTCCTTTGTCCATTTCTTAATTGGGTTGTTTGTCTTCCTCTTGCTGAGTAGTATGAGTTCTTTATACACTTTGGAAATTAGCCCCTTATCAGATACATCCTTGGCAAATATGTTTTTACAGACTGTGGGGTTCCTTTGTATTTTGAGGCTATTTTATTTTGCTGTGCAGAAGTTTTTTAGTTTGATACAGTCCCATATGATTATTTTTTCTTTTGTTTCTCTTGCCCTAAGAGATGTATCAGTGAAATTTCCACTATGTGGGATGTCTGTGACTTTACTGCCTATGTTTTCTTCCACGATTTTTATGGTTTCATGACTTACTTTTAAGTAAAGATTTTATCTATTTTGAGTTTATTTTTGTGTACTCGAAAAACTACAGGACACTGAAAAAAGAAATAAAGGAAGATATAAACAAATGGAAGAATATACCATGCTCATGGATTGGAAGAATTAATATCATTCAAATGTCCATACTGCCCAAAGCAATTTATAAATTCAATGCAATCCCTATTAAAATACCAACAGCCTATTTCACAGACCTAGAACAAACATTTTGAAAATTTATATGGAACCAAAAAAGACCCCAAATAGCTTCAGCCATTTTGAGAAAAAAGAACAGAGTGGGAGGGATCACTTTGCCGGACATCAAATTATATTACAAAGCCACTGTAATCAAAACGGCCTGGTCTTGGTACAACAACAGGCATATAGATCATTGGAACAGAACAGAGCCCAGAAATAGACCCACGCCACTATGTTCAGTTAATATTTGACAAAGGAGGCAAGAGTATCCAATGGAGTAAGGACAGTCTCTTCAATAAGTGGTGCTGGGAAAACTGGACAGATACATGCAAAAGAATGAAACTAGACCAACAACTTTCAGCATACACAAATGTTTTTAATTTCAAAGTTCAATGTCTTTTTGTTGTTGCCTGTGCTTTTTGGTGGCATAGCAATGCATCTATTGCCAAATCTAAGGTCATGAAGGTTTTCTTCTGAGAGTTTTATAGTTTTAGCTCTTACATTTAGTTCTCATCCATTTTGAGTTAATTTTTTATGTGGTATAAAATAAAGCATTCAACTTCATTCTTTTCATATGACTATCCATTTGTCCATCTCTATTTATTAAAAATACTCTATTTTCCCTCATTGAACAATCTTCTATTCTTTATCAAACCAGTTCATCATTGGTGCATGGGTTTATTTCTGAACTCTCAATTTTATTCCGTTGATTTATGTGTCTACCCTTTTATCAGTTTCACGTTCTCTTGATTATTGTTATTCTATAGTAAGTTTTAAAATTAAGATATGTGAGTTCTCCAACATTATTCTTTATTTTCAAAATTGTTTTGCCTATTCTAGTTCACCTGCATTTCTATATGAATTTTAGAATTGATTTTTCAATTTTTACAAGGAAAGCAGCTGAAATCCTTACTGGGATTGTGTTCAATCTGCAAATTAATTTAGGGAATATTACCACCTTAAAATTAAATCTTCCAATCTATGCATATGAGATGATTTGTTTAGATCTTTTAAAATTTCTCTCAACATGTTAAACCTAAAATGTTACAAACCCAACATTGCATTGTTATAATTATTACTTTATATAGATTTATGTCTTTTAAAGAAACTAAGAGAAGAAGGGAGGACAAGTACATATTTATAGCCTTTGTTATATTAAACTTCTTACTTGTCATTATTGGATCTTTTAATTTGTTCCTATAAATTTATATATCTATCTGGAGTGATTTCCTTAGCCTGGTGCCTCTTTGCTACTGCCTACCTCCTCTGTGCTCTTATTTACAAATATATTTCTATGTATTATATTATAGGATTTAAAGTATATTATATGCATTTTGCTTTATAGAATTTTCTTTTAAATTAGTTGAGAAAAAAAAAGGGGAGACATATGCATTTATGCTGTCTTTTATGATCACACAGTAACCTTTCCCAGTACTCTGTTTTTTAATACCTTTCCCCTCTGGGATCACTTGCTTTCAGTCTGAAGAACTTTCTTGACTATTTTTTGCAAGGCAAGTCTGCTAGCTACAAATTCTCTCAATTATGTTTAGCTTTGTATTTGAAACATACATTTGCTCTCTGACAATGTTTTGAGTGTTTTAAATATGTTATACCACTCCTCTGGTCCTCATTGTTTCTGATGAGAACTCTGCTCTTATGCCTATTGGGTTCCTTTGTTAGTTATGAGTTACTTTTCTCTGGCTGTGTTCAGAAATTTTTTTCTTGTCTTTGGTTTTGAGCATATTTACTATGGTGATTATGAATGTGAATCTCCTTTGTTTATCTTTTTTGGAGTTTGTTGAGCTTCCCATATGTGTACATTTATGTTTTTAAATAAATTTGGAAACTTGTCAACCATATTTCTTTGAATGCATAGGTGGGCAAAAATAGGTTTACAGTTGTACTACAAATAAATAATATAATAATTAATAAATAATAATACAAGAATAAACTGTGTTTTGCATACTTATGACTGTAAACCTACTTTTATCCACTTCTGTATTTTTTTCTCCTGTTCCTTTCTCTCTCTCTCTCCTCTTTCTGGTACTCCCATCACATACATATTGATACAGTTAATAATGACCAATGTTGTCCTAAGTCCTCGTTCATTTTTTTTGCTCTTTTTTCTTTTTGTCCTTAGATTGCATAATCTCTATAAATCTATCTTCGTTTGTGAATCTTTTCTTCTGCTAATTCAAATATGCTGCAAAGTTCTTTTAACAATTTTTTTAAATTTTAGTTGTTATATTTTTTAACTTCAGAATTTTCATTTGGTACTGTTTAAATAATTTATATATATATATTTATTGATATTCTCTATTTGAGGCATTTGTTACCAAACTTTATTTTGCTTTTCTAATAATGGTTTCTTTTAATTCTTTGGACATATTTATAATGGCTAGTTTGAAATCTTTGTTAGTTAAATCTGGCATCTGTTTACTCTCACAGACAGTTTCTGTTGCTGCTTCCTACCCTTCCTACCTTGATTTGCAGGTTATACTTACCAGTTTCTTAGCACATTTGGACATTTTAGATATTATATTGTAGCAACTCTTGGCACTAATCACACCCTCCCTTGAGGCTTTGTGGACTTGTTAATTTAGTTTATCTGTTCATTTGTTTAGTGACTGGATGGATTACTGTGGCAAAGTCTTTGTGTTACCCCACCTCCACAGTGTAAAGCAACTGATGTTGTTTTCAGTGGGCACAGCCTTAGGTATGTTCACAGTTATGTTGGGATGACGGTGAGTTTAACAGGGCTCTCTTTGACTGCCTTTTTTTTTTAATCCTTACTAGAGGATATTTTTTTCCCATTGCTTTTCAGAGAGAGTAGAAGGGAAAGAGAGAGAGAAAGAGAAACACTGATGTGAGAGAGAAACACTGATATGAGAGACACATCGACTGATTGCTTCCCGCACTCAGCCAGAGTGCTGGAGCCTGCAACCAAGGTACATGCCCTTGGCCTGAATTGAACCCAGGACCCTTCAGTCTGAGGGCCGAAGCTTTAACCACTGAGCCAAGCCAACTAAGGCTGTCTTTTTTTTTTTTTTTTAAATATGTTTTTATTGATTTCAGAGAGAGGACAAGAGAGGGAGAGGGAGAGAAAAATTGATGACAGAGAGTGATTGATTGTCTGCCTCCTGCATGCCCCGTACTGGAGATCGAACCCATAACCCAGGCATGTGCCCTGACCAGGAATGGAAACTCGATCTCCTGGTTCATAGGTCAACACTCAACCACTGAGTCACGACAGCCAGGCTTAACTGTCTTTTATTATGACTACACCTCACTGGTCAGTATTTGAGATATATCCTGATTTTATGAAGGCTCCTCTCTACTCTTTCTTTCCCCATTTTGCTCCTGCATACTACTCAGTCTGTAGTTTAACCTTTATCTCCAATAAATTTCTTAACCTTAACCTCCTTCCAATTGCCTCTCCACCACAACCTCCACTGTTTTTGAGGATGTCATTAGGCTTGAATTTCTCTGCACCTTATTGGAAATAATATTAGTTCTTTGGGAAAATAATAGGAACTTTTATTACCTCCTTCTTCTCTTTGGCAAATATCTCTGAGCCATGGCTCAGGAGCTGAGGATGAGACAGTACTGTGCTTTTTGTGTGACACCACTGTTTAAGAGCTTAGTATTCAGTGGGAGAGGAGGACAGTAGTCACAAGTGTTATTTTTATTTTATTTTTTTAATCCTCACTGAGGATATTTTTTCCATTGCTTTTTAGAGAGAGAGTGGAAAAGAAAGAGAGCAAAAAACATCAATGTGAGAGAGACAGATTGATTGGTTGCCTCCCACACACCCAGGCTGGGGCCGGGTATTGAGCTTGCAACCAAGGTACGTGCCCTTGGCTAGAATGGAACCCAGAACTTTTCAGTCTGTAGGCTGATGCTCTAACCATGGAGCAAAACTGGCTAGGGTGCCACAAGTCTTCTTGATAGCTGAGGAGGGAAAACTGAAAACCCCTTTAGAGAGCTGGGTCTGCAGAACTCTGCATGCTGTCATACCAGAAGTGGAATCTCATATTTATAGTAGGTTTGCCTTCAGCTGGGTTATTAATCCCATACTTCAAAGCTGAAGGTATTCTATATATGAACTATATTGAGATAAATATATTTGCAGATTTCTTATGCAGCCTGAATGACATTGTTGTTTTTATATTGCCTCTAGTTATGAATGTAGAGTTCTCAAAATATTAATGACTTCTCAGAGAAAAGGCAGATAGTTTTCTCAGAGAAGCTGGTGGCCTGCTTTGGGGGTGAAAAGTTATGATTGTACATTACTTTCAGTGATCTGTAGTTTGTTTCTCCAACTACAGATCACTGTAGTTTGTCTGTAGTGTAGATTCTCTCTGATATCTGACTGCATCCTTGACTTACATCTCATTCCTTGTGCTCATTTTACAGGTTGGAGATCTGAAACAGGTAAGCCTATCATTGCACATAAGTTATTTAAATAAAAACTTATAATATTTTATTTTATTTTTTTAAGTTGTTGTCAAAAGACTGAGGATCAAAATAGACTGTGGCAGTTCAAAGATCCCCTGACACTGAAATGGCTGCAGTAGCCCTAGCCGGTTTGGCTCAATGTTTAGAGTGTTGGCCATTGGACTGAAGGGTCATGAGTTCGGTTACCATCAAGGATACATACTTTGGTTGCAGGCTCTATCTCCAGCTCCAGTCAGGGCACGTGTGAGAGGCAACCAATCAATGTAACTCTCTTAAATAGATGTTTCTCTCTGTCTTTCCTCCTCCCTTCCACTCTCTCTAAAAAAATCAATGGAAAAATATCCTTGGGTGAGTATTAACACAAAATTTAAAAAAAGAAATGGATGCAGTGGAATTACTAGGTACATTGGAACAATGTTACAAATACTATGTAACATTTGGAACAATGTTACAAATATATTCCAAGACAGGATATTTCTGGCACCCTCTAAATTTTGGTGGCTTGGGAAAGGGAGGGGAAGGATTGAAAAATGTATGCTAATGACATATTCAGCAAATCTTGCAAAGAGAATCAATTTTAGGAATTCAGGAGTGTAAGGGAAAATGAGGAAACTGAGGCATGTGTCATCAGCATCACATGACTCAGCATCACATGACTCATCACATGTGGTGAAGTGTAATGACTTTTGTGAGATAATGTCATCCAGGAATTCTCAGTGATTTTAGCTGTCCACACTAAATATTAGGAAATAGTGGTATCTTTGGTCTTCTGTGAATAAGACTTCTTCTATGTAACTTTTTACAAATTTTAAATATTTCCAGGAGGACTAGAAAAGGAGAATACAGACTCTCTACTATGTCACTATTCTATGGGACTACTTGCTATAAAAATTTTCTGAAATAAAATATAAGTCAATTGCCCATGTCAAGTTAGAATATAACTGATGTTACCACATGAGAATTGTTGAATACATCCAGAGGTTCACACATGCTGCTTCGAACCATTTGTATTTTCTCACACATGTAGACTGCTATGTGAGAGCCAGGACCCCTGAAGAAGAAAATGAGAAAGTACAGGTATTGTATCATTCCTGCTGTCATTAAATTCAAGTGAACATCATGTCCATCTATGTTGGACGCTTCAATAACACTCTATCAACTTAAGTGTGTATAGTCTCTCAGCTTTCCAGCAAGAAACAAAGATAAATATTTAGAATTAGATAAATGTTTTCTCGAAGGTTCTAACTGTACACAATAGAGAAGGTAGATACACAGTATTCGCATGGCTGTAGTTAGAGATGCATCAGTCTTTGGAGAAACTAGTTCTCAAACATCATCCACAATTTAAAATAAAAAGACTCCTAGTTTACTGTCCAATATATACAGAAACACTTGTATGCATACACTTATGTACACATATGGATATGTGCACATATTTGATAGCAAAAAGCCAACAGTATCTATTAAGTGACTATTAGTTAATTTATAGCTGACATATTCCTACAATTTTTTGTTACATTTTGTAACCCTTAGTAACCACATAATAGGTCTTGTATATAAAAAGTTATTCTAGCCCTGATCAGTGTGGCTTAGTTAGCTGAGCATTATCCTATGCCCCGAGAGGTTGCTGGTTCCATTCCTGGTCAAAGCACATGCCCAGATTTTAGGCTTGATCCCCAGCAGGGGCATGCAGAAGAGCCAATCAATGTTTCTCTCTCTCTCTCTCCCTCTCCCTCTCCCTCTCCCTCTCCTTCTCCCTCTCCCTTCCTCTCTCTCTAAAGTCAATAAAAACATATTTTAAAAAAAATTATTCTGCACTTTACACTCTGCAGTTATAACAGTGGCACTATAAAGTTAAAGGACAAAATATGAGAATAAAGGAAAGAGCTAAAAGTGGTTGCAATCTATTTAAAATTCATTTGTCAAAATGAAGTGCTTTGAGTTGGTATGTAGTTCTTTAAAATAATAAGGTAATTTTAGAAATCATTTTAATGATTAATTCATGGTAATGTATCAAACATTCTATTCATTGTTCATTTGTTGATCTATTTTTACTTTAAAACAATGTATGTGAAACAAATACTTTATTACTAGCAAGGACATTCAGCAAGGTTTTTGATGAGAATAAAGTGAATTCAGGCATTTATTCAGAATGAGACCAGATGTTTTCCCAGGAGTCCTGCATTCTTAACCACAGGCTAGTCACTGCCAGATTTTAGTGTTAGGTCTCAAAAAATAAACACTTTTTTGGGCTTTATGCAAATTAAATTAGAAAGAGAAAAGTAATTACCCAGGACTTATAATGGCCAAATGAAGAAACAAAATGTCCTTTACACAAGAGGTACTTCTGATCTACTCTGAACAAGGTAAATTCCTCGGAATTTTTTAGTGTTTTTTTTTTTTTTGAACCTCTGAAGGGTAGTGTTGAGTTAGCTATGTTTTTTTCAAGCTTCCTGTCCCCTTATTCCTAAAGGTACACTTGAGAAAACAGCTGGATGTGCTTAAGGAATAACTTCTTTTCTAAAAACAACAACAAAAACACTGACTAACAGAAGATGTGGCTTAATACATCTATAAAAATAAGCATCGGCCTATGTGCTGAAAATAGTTCTGCCAGATGGGAAGGCAGGTGGAGGCCATACTGACAAAATGTAGGTCAATCCTGGTAAAACAAATAATGGCTTGAGACCACATATCCAGGATAAAGAACTGGATTTTGATTTTCTAGCATTTAGCTTGTACTCCTTCTATATTTGTGTCTTCCTTATGTGATGTCTTTCTATGTGAAACAGTGATTTCATAAATGAGAATGAAGAAAAGAAAAAGTTTAGGGCAAATTCTATTGACTTGGGCAAAAGAAATCTTGTTTTTGACCTGAGTAAGTTTACATTCATATATGACCTATAGACATGTTTTCAAAACTGAAAACCTATCTTACTATATTTATAAAAGAGAAAACATGATAATAATTTACATTAATTTGGTATTAAGATAAGGAAGACAATACTATAATCTTATAAATATACTTTTGAAAAAATATATCTTAATTGATTTCAGAGAGAGGAAAGGAGAGGGAGAAAGAGAGATAGAAACATCAATGATGAGAGAGTCATTGATTGGCTACCTCCTGCATGCCTCCTACTGGGGATTGAGCCCACAATCCGGGCAGGTTCCCTGACCAGGAATCAAACTGCAATCTCCTGGATCATATGCAGATGCTCAACCACTGAGCCATGCCTGGCTGGGCATGTAAATATACTTTCAAATAATGCAAAAATATAGAACCAGCAGTATGAGCCAGCTTCACTTACAAGAATTAAATTTAGATTCTGGCTCTTCAGAACTTGCCAACTGGGCTTGGCCACTAAATGTATGTCAAAAAGCCTTTCAATATGAGAGCACAGAATGAGCTTCACAGTCATATTGCCCTAACCCTAATTCATAGATGAGAACAGTTAGTACTACAAGAGTTTTGACTTGCTCAAGATCAAATAGCCTTTTTAGTGGTTTAGTAGCAAAGCTCATGGATTCAAGCTTTGCCACTCAGCTGTCTGCCTATGTACTGTGTTCCTCCCATGCTCAAATATTCCAGCATTATCAAAAGTATGATCTACCTGTACATGGTCTCCACATAGCTATTTTCTTCATGGACCAAAAGAGCTGTGGCATAGTCATGTTGTTAGAAGGTAATTCCAAAACTTGAAATCTATGGATGCCTCTTTCACATTTCAGACTACTGTCCCTTGTCTTCAATCAGGCTGCCTTATCTGAGAAACCCAAACTTTTAACTAGTACTGAATGTGTTTAATTGCTGTTTAGAATTTAGTCAGATTTCCCCATGGAGAATGTGAATCTCAGCAGGTATATGGACCAAACTATAATGTTTACCTACTCTAAGCTTTCATTTAAAGTTTTTTTCTAAAATATGAATTTGTAAATGAGAGTTGATGGCAAGTGACTAGAAAGTTATAGGATATTGAGTGAGCCATCATATTACCATAACCTGATTAAATCCCTAGAAAACAAGTGTGACTGGAATTTTCTAGGCTGAAATGATGATGGGAGAGTTATACATAGAGAGGTTATGACACACTCAACCTCAGGTGTGACTGTAAGGGCAATAGATTGTGACTGGAGGTGAAATTTATGGGTATGGAAAAGAGTGCTTTCAGGAAAGGACATTACTGGGGCAAAGGAGAATTAAATTTGGAACACTGAGGGCTTAGTTTTGAGATCAGAATAACTTGTAGTAGGTGCATTGAATCATAACTCATGAGTTAAAAATATACAAGGCATTGATTTAAATCATACTGTTTTAGAATATTTTAGAAGCAAAAGTTTTAATTTCCAACTCCAGAGGCCATCTCTGGCTTAGACTTCAAATTTCCAAACTGAGAGAGGAGTCTGACCACTAGTTGTAGTAGATCTCTTGTAATTGAACTGAGGCAGAGGCTCAGAAACCTCCTTCCTCAACAGGGAAATGCTTGCAGTGAACTTCCCTGTGGTTATGAGGAGTACAAAGATGACTGCTCACTTCCCATGAGGGTTACTAATTCTGCTTGGAGAGCATGGCCATGGCTCACTCAGTGCTGACTCACTGTATCAACCATGAGACAAGTGAGATCTAGAGGAGCAGGGACTAGACTTAGGTCTCAGCATACTGAAGTATGGCATGGAACTTTAACATTTATTGAAGGCTTACTCTATGCCTAGCACTTTTGTAAGTGCTTTTATACAAATGAACTAATTTACATCTCAGGATTCCTCTATATGGTGTGTACTAACTATACAGAGCTCCCTTTTGAAGTGGAGAAAGTTTAAATAACTTGCCCCAGTCTGCATAAGTAAGATGTGATAGGCCTGGGTTTTGAACCGAGGCAATTTTACTGCATAGAGCTCCTAATTACACAGAATACTGCCAGGTGTCCTGAACCCTATCACCTACACACAATTCCTTATTTTCTGAAAGGACATCTTTGTCCTTTCCATAGGCAGGGCTATCATGGTTTAAATCACACTTGTTTTATTCTCCAACATTTACATCATGTCCCAGAAATACTGATTTCACTGCAGGTATTTCCTTATTAATAAGTATGGTTTCTGAGCTGCTAGCTCAGCACAAATTATAAAGTTTCTACCCTCAACTAATGCTTAGTCTTCTCCCCTTATACTGGGAAGGCAAAGGCTAGACCAAAGATTTATAATGGAAATAGAGCAGGTTTAAGCTTTTGGTCCTAAAACATTTATTATTATTATTATTATTATTATTATTATTATTATTATTTTAATCCCCACCCAAAGATATATTTTCATTGATTTTAGAGAGAGAGAGGAAAGAAGGGACAGAGAGAGAGAGATCAATGTGAGAGAGAAATAATAATCGGTTGCCTCACTTATGTGCCTTAACCAGGACAAACCTGCAGCTTAGGTATGCACTCTGACCAGGAATCAAACTCACAATCTTTTGGTGTATGGGATGACTCTCCAACCAACTGAGCCATCTGGCCAGGGTCCTAAAATTTTTTAAATGGTACTGTTTTATTACCTCCTCAGCTACTTGACTAAATCTGACTCCATTTTGTTAATTCATGATTTACAATATAGTGCTCCCTACACATTATTCTGAACCTAAAATCACCTATGCTGTTTTTTTCAATTTGACTATTTTATAAAACTGTATTTTTGTCTTTATTATTCCTTTATGTCTTTTTATATATTTTTTATTTTTTAATTACAGTTGCTATTTAATATATTAGTTTCAGTGGACATTATATTTGGTTAGACATTTATATAACCTACAAAGTGATCCCTCTGGTAAGTCTCTAGGCACCTGACACCATACATTACAATATTATAATATTATTCTCTATATTTCCTCTGCTTTACTTTACAGTCCTGTGACTATTTTGTAATTACCAATTTGTACTTCTTAATCCCTGCACCTTTTTCACCCAGCCCTCTAACCTCCTCCCATCTGACAACCATCACTTTGTTCTCTCTATGAGATTATTTTCATTTTGATTTTACATTTATTTTGTTTTCTAGATTGCACACATAAGTGAAATCATATCATATTTGTCTTTCTCTGTCTGACATTTCAATTAGAATAATACCCTCTAGATCAAACTGTGGTGTTGCAAATGATAAGATTTATTTTATTTTTTTTTCATGACTGAGGAATATTGCATTGTATATATGCATCACACCTTCTGTATCCACTCAATTACTAATGGGCTCTTGGGTTGCTTCTATATCTTGGCTATTGCATATGAAATATATTTCTTTGTCTTGTTATAACCTTCATCTAAAGTCTATTTTTTCTAATATAAGTATTGCTAGCTTGGTTTTTCCCCCATGTGCATGAAATATCATGTTTCATCACTTTACTTTCAATCTGTGTATGTCTTTTGGTCTGAAGTGGGTCTCTTGTAGGCAGCATATGTGTGGGTCTTGTTTTCTTATCTATCCAGATACCTTATTTTTTTTTAATGAAGCGCTTATTTCATTTATATTTAGAGCAATTATTGATAAGTATGTAGTTATTGCAATTTTATTATTAACATTTTTTATCTTTCTTTTTCTTCTTCTTAAAGAAGCCCCTTTAACATGTTTTGTGGAGATGTAAGATGGCAGTGGACTGAGTGGAAGCTACATTGACATTCTCCTGGGACCAATCTGGATTTACAACTAAAACATAAAAAAAAAATCCTGAAAACCAACTGAAGACTAGCTGGAGAGTACCCTCATAACCAGGGAGGAAAAGTGGAGACTGCAGAAACTGGTAGGAAGTACAGACATGAGAGGGCTGCTGGGCTCCCACAGGCAGCAGCTGGAGGTCCAGAAGGATATCTCAGCTGTGAGGGGTTCCCACTGAGGACTCTGGGACCTAAACCCCAAGCTGGGCTTCCCAGCTAAGAGCACCAAAACTGAAAAAAGTGCCCACATAACATCTGGCAGTGAAAAGCAGCAGGATTTCTGTCTGCCAAGGAGAGGTGGCTGGAACTGCAAGTACTCTCTTAAAGAGCCAATGCACAAAGTTTTGTGTGCAGCCCACTCACCTTGGGGTCCAGCTGAGGGGGGGGAGTGAACTGGAGCTGTATGGGCAGAGTCTGGGGTTGTGAGCTCTAGAGAGTGAGATCAGGGGAAGTCCATCTAGATTCCTGTGCCTAGACATTTCCCCAGACTTCAGATGACATCTTTCTTGGGCAGATAATTTTCAGCCTTGCCTGAGGGGGGAAGGAATTGTCCCACCTTGTTGGAAAACCTCTCACCCTATCCAGAGGAGTGTCTACAGCATGAGGCTCATTAAGAAACTGACAACAACCCAGCTCCCCCCACCTTCTGTGGAGCCTCTACAGCCTGAGGTTCATTAAAAGAATCAGATTAATCAGCCTGCAAGCAGAGGCAGACCTCAGAGTGCTTTGAATCTTTGGCTGATCCACTTCTGCACTGGGTCCTTGGAAAAGCAGATTTTGCCGTGCTTCTTGGTCCTGTCCACATGCACCCAGCCCCAGCAGAGGAGGCCTCAAGCCAAGGATTGTTGATAGCTCCAACAGGGTGCTCAGGGCCAGTCAGAAACTATGTCTGATATTGGCCTGTACCAGAGTCCCTCCAAAAAGACTGAGAATCTTAGCAGATCTACCTAATACTCAGAAACAAACCCAAAAAGGCAGTCAAAATGGGGAGACCAAAAAACAAGCCCCAAAATGAAAGAACAAGTCTCCAGAAAAAGAACTAAATGGAGATGAGCAATCTATCAGATTAAGAGTTCAGAATACTGATTGTAAGGATGCTCAACAGCATGAAAAAAGATATGGAAACTATGAAGGAAATGAAGAATGACATAGCAGAAATAAAGAATACATTGGAAGGAATAAACAATAGATTAAGGGAAGCTGAGGATGAGATCAGTGAATTATAAATCAGGGTAGAAAAAAATCACTCAAACAGAGATCCAAAAAGAAAAAACAATTAAAAAACAAGAGGGCAGTCTAAGGGAGCTGTGGGACAAGATGAAATGTAACAATATTCACATAGGAGTGCTAGAGGTGGTCAAAAGTAAGCAAGACTTAGAGAACCTGTTTGAAGAAATAACAGCAGAAAACTTCCTTAACCTGGTCAAAGAGAAAGTCACACAAGTTCAGGAGGCACAGAGAGTCCCAAGCAAGAAGAATCCAAAGAGGCCATGCCCAGACATATCATAATTAAAATGCCAAAACTTCAAGAAAAAAAGAGAATCTTAAAGGAAGACAGAGAAAACCAATCTGTTACCTACAAAGGAGTCCCCATAAGGCTGTCAGCTGACTTCTCATCGAAACTTTACAGGCCAGAAGGGAATGGCATGAAGTATTCAAGGTAATGCAAAACAAGGATCTGAAACCAAGACTACTCTATCCAGGAAGATTATCAATCAAGATAAATGGTGAAATAAAGAGCTTCCCTGACAAAAAAGGGCTAAAGAAGTCTATCACAACAAAACCAGCAAAATGTTAAAGGAACTGCTGTAATTAGTAGAAATAGAGAGAATGAGAAACATAGGCATAAAGAAATAAAATGGCAGTAGATAAGAATTTTTCAATAATAACTTTAAATGTAAATAAATTAAATGCCCAATACAAAGATATAGGGTGGCTGAATGGATAAGAAAACATGACCCAAATGTATGCTGTCTACAAGAAACCCACCTCAGAACAAAAGACGCACACAGGATGAGAGTTAAGGGAAAGAAAATAATTTTCCATGCAAATAGAAATGAAAAATAGCTGAGATAGGAATATTCATATAGGACAAAATAGACTTCAAAATGGAGACCATAAAGAAAGACAAGAAAGATTATTAAATAATACTAAAGATATCAATCCAAGTAAGGCTATAACCCTTATAAACATTTATGTACCCAATATAGGAGCACCTTAATTTATCAAAAATCTTCTAGAGGAGTTTAAGGGAGAGATTGACAGCAACACAGGCATACTAGGGGACTTTAACACCCCACTGACTTCACTGGATAGGTCTTCCAGGCAAAAATTCAACAAGAAAACAGTGAACCTAAATGACACACTAGGTCAGATGGAGTAATAGACATTTACAGAACACTCCACCCTAAAGCTGCAGAATATACATTCATCTCAAGTGCACATGGGATATTCTCAAAGATAGACCATATGTTAAGACACAAAACAAGTGTCTACAAGTTCAAGAAGATTGAAATCATATCAAGCATCTTCTCAGACCACAATGGGCATGAAATTAGCAATCAACCACAATAAAAACACTAAGAAACATTCAAACACATGGAGGCTAAATAGCATGTATTTAAACAATGAATGGGTTACCAAGGAGATCAAGAAAGAAATCAAAAACTTCTTGGAAACAAATGAAAATGGACACACAACAACTCCAAATCTATGAGACACAATGAAAGCAGTCCTGGAAAGGAAGTTCATAGCACTACAAGCTTATCTCAAAAACAAGAAAAACTTCTAATAGACCCTCTAACCCTACAAGTTAAAAACTTAAAGAAAGAGAACAACAAGAAAAGCCCAGAGTGAGTAGAAGGAAAGAAATAATAAAGATCAGAGCAGACAAAGAGGCTAAAAAAATAATACAAAAGATCAATGAAAGAAAGACCTGGTTCTATGAAAAGATAAACAAGATTGGTGAACCTTTAACTAGACTCATTAAAAAACAGAGAGGGCCTAAGTAAACAAAATCAATAATGAAAAAGGTGAAGTAACAACTGACCAAACAGAAATACAAAGAATTGTAGGAAAATACTATGAACAACTATATGCCACCAAGCTGAACAAGCTGGAAGAAACGGACTAATTCTTAGAAAAATATAACCTTCCAAAATTCAGTCAGGAAGAGTCAGAAAACCTGAATAAGCTGATGACTGCTGATGAAGTTGAAGCAGTAATCAAAGGGCTCCCAGCACACAAAAGCCCTGGCCAAGATGGCTTCACAGGGGAGTTTTACCAAACATTCAAAGAATGCTTACACTCCTCAAACTATTTCAAAACAATTCAAAAGGAAAGATCGCTTACAAGCTCTTTTTACTAGGCCAGCATTAGCCTAATTCAAAAACCAGGTAAAGACACTACAAAGAAAGAGAATTATATGCCAGTATCCCTGATGAACATAAATGCTAAAATCCTCAACAAAATATTAGCAAGTCAGATCCAGCAATATATTAAAAAGATCATACACCTTGACCAAGTGAGAATTATTCCAGGGATGCAAGGCTGGTACAATATTCACAAATCAATAAACATGATACATCACATAAACAAATTGAAAGACAAAAATCACATAATCATATCAATAGTTGCGGAAAAGCGTTCGAAAATATCCAACACCCATTTTTGATAAAAACTCTCAGTAAAGTGAGAATAGAGGGATCATACCTCAACATAATAAAGGTCATATATTACAAACCTACAGTTAATATCATACTCAATGGGAAAAAACTAAAACCTAAAACCATTTCCCCTAAGAACAGGAACAGGACAGGGGTGTCCACTTTCACCACTCGTATTCAACATAGTACTGGAAGTCCTAGCCACAGTGATCAGACAAGAAGGAAACATAAAAGGCATCCAAATTGGAAAAGAGGTAAGAAAACTGTCATTATTTGCAGATGACATGATATCATACATAGAAAGCCCTAAAGACTCTATCAAAGCACTACTGGATTTGATAAATGAATTCAGTAATGTAGCAGAATACAATATTAACATCCAATAACCAAGAGAATTTTTATACAATAATAATAAACTCTCAGAGAAACTAAAAAAAAAAAAAAAAAAAAAAATCCCATTTACCATTGCAACTAAAAAAATAAGATACCTAGGAATATACATAACCAAAGATGTAGGAGATGTGTACTCAGAAAACTACAGGACACTGAAAAAAGAACTAAAGGAAGATAGAAATGGAAAAATATACAATGTTCATGGATTGGAAGAATTGACATCATTAAAATGTCCATACTACCCAAAGCAATCTATAAATTCAATGCAATCCCTATTGAAATACCAACAGCATATTTCACAGATCTAGAACAAACATTTAGAAAATTTACAGGGAACCAAATAGACCTAGAAGAGCCATGGCAATCTTGAGAAAGAAGAACAAGGTTGGAGGGATCACAGTACCAGATATCAAGTTATACTACAAAGCCAATGTAATCAAAACAGCCTGGTACTGGCACAAGAGCACACATATAGATCAGCTGAACAGAACAAGAACCCAGAAATTGACCTAAGCCATTATGCTCAATTAATATTTGACAAAGGAGGCAAGAGCATACAATGGAGTAAAGACAGTCTCTTCATTAAGTAGTGCTGGGAAAATTGAACAGGTATATGCAATAAAATGAAACTAGACCATCAACTTTCACCATACACAAAAATAAACTCTAAATGGATGACTTAAATGTAAGATGTGAAACCATAAAAATCCTAGCAGAAAACGGAGGGAGCAAAATCTCAGACATCTCCCTTAGCAATATGTTTGCCAATATATCTCCTTGGGCAAGAGAAATAAAAGAGAAAATAAACAAATGTGACTACATCAAAATAAAAAGCTTCTGCACAGTAAAAGTAACCATCAACAAAGCAAAAAGGGAGCCCACTGTATGGGAGAATACATTTGCCAATGACACATCTGATAAAGGGTTAATATCGAAAATATATAAGAAACTTGTACAACTTAACAAAAGGAAGACAAACAACCCAATTAAAAAAAATGGGCAAAGGACCTAAATAAATACTTCTCCAAAGTGGAGAAACAGATGACCAAGAGACATATGAAAAAATGCTCAAAGTCACTAGTCATCAGAGAGATGCAAATTAAAACCACAATGAGGTATCACTTCAAACCTGTGAGGATGGCTACCACCAACAAATCAACGAATGACAAGTGCTGATGAGGGTGTGGAGAAAAAAAAAACCCTAGTACACTGCTATTGGGAACACAGACGGGTGCAGCCACTATAGAAAACAGTATGGAGTTTCCTCAAAAAATTAAAAATTGACCTTCCATTTGACCCAGTGATCCTACTTCTAGGAATATATCCTAAGAATCAAAACACCAATCACAAAGAGCTTATGCACCACTTTGTTCAAAACAGCTCTATTTACAATATCTAAGATCTGGAAACAGCGCAAGTGCCCATCAGCAGAGCAGTGGATAAAAAAGCTCTGGTACATTCACACCGTGGAATACTATGCAGCTGTAAAAAAGAAGGATCTTTTATCCTTCAGGACAGTATGTAGGGAACTAGAAAGTATTATGCTAATTGAAATAAGCCAGTCAGAGAAAGACAATTACCACATGATCTCACTTATATGTGGAATGTAATAAACAAAATAAACTGATGAACAAAATGGATCGAGAGACATAGAAGCATGGAACAGACTGAGGGACCTCAGAGGGAAGGTGGGGATGGGGGAGTGGTGGGGAGAGATTAATCTAAGAATTTATATGTTTAGAAGCATAACCCATGGACACAAACATTAGTCTGGGGACTCAGAATTGGTCCCCACCTGCATCTGCTGGCTGGGTCGGACAGTCCCTACATGAAGAGTTTGTAGTCCAGCAAGACCACAAGTCAACATCAACCATAATGTGATGTAATAAATAGAGAAGATTACAAATTAGGGATTATTTCTACAGTTTTCATCAATTTAATTATTTAGCTGAGAAAAAATAAAAAGTATGAACCACTCAAGAACAATTCAGTATCCAAATAGCTCATTTATAAAAGGACTATATGGAACCCCAAACATACTTTCTTTCAGTTCAGATCACAGAAATTACAGCTGATACCATTTTTCTCTACATTTTTCTCTGGTAGCAGTGAAGAGGAGGGCCATAAAATAACAAAACGGAGGATGATAAAAGAGAATAGAATGGAGGTAGCATGAAATGGTGGTGATAACATGCCCTGACTCTGACTCTGGACACTTTCTTTTTTCTGTCTGAGTCTCATTTTCTTTATTTGTTAAAGACATAATGGTCCTAGCCAGTTTGGCTCAGCGGTTAGAGTGTTGGCCCACAGACTGAAGGGTCTCGGGTTGGATTCAGGCCAAGGACACATATTTCAGTTGCAGGCTCTATCCCTGGACCTGCCCTGGCACCTACAAGAGGCAGCCAATCTATGTGTCTCCCTTACATTGATATATCTCTTTCTCTCTCCCTTCCACTCTCTCTGAAAAGCAATGGAAAAAATATCCTCAGGTGAGGATTAAAAGAAAAAAAAGACATAATGTTACCTAACTTTCAAAAGTGTGAAGCATCTGACAAAGTGTCCAGCATCTCCTTTCTTGGGTAGGAACTTCCTGCAACTCCTACATTTCCTAACGCCTTAATTTATAGACCTCTGCATTTTTCTTATGAATTAGCTAAAATTAGCCCACTCCCTCAAATTATGTTTCACCAGAATTACCTTCTTTCTTTCCAGCTATTGAAAATTCTCATTCAGGATTGCTTATAGCTGAGTGTTAGGTGAAAAGTAATCAAATTGAACCAAATCATACAAGTGTGTGCAGGGTTCGAGAGTCTCTGAACTCTCCTAGAGTTAGTTGCATTTAAAAAAAACAGTTATTATTTAAAAAACATGTCTCAGTGATGCGATTTCAGCCAGCATGCCAAAGTGAAGTCAAAACTTTAAGCACAGTAGGATAAAGATATTTTGAGGCTGGTGAAGTTCAGCTCACTCTGTGCACCTGTACCTGGTCAGCTCAGTGCTGCATTTCCTTTCTCATAATAACTTGCCTTTATTTTTGAACCTCCAATTTCTCTAAAGCTGTTTGCCTGCTCAGAATGCCTTTTTGGCAGTAGCAGTAGGGGTTCCATAGTGAAGAGAGAAGGAGGGAAGGGACATTTGCGCATGCTGTTCATATTTCTGAGTCATTTCTAGGTAGGGATTTCTCTACTAGCATTTGAGATACTATTATAATGCTGTGATAATAGTTATAAGATTGTTTAATGTGAGTTTTGACAGAAATGTTCATTGGCAGTGAAACTATAAATTAATAGAACCTCTGAAAACTCTTCAGTGGCCTTAGAATTAAGTTTTGTAACAATGATTGATTTACAAATATTTTTGCCAAACTGAAAACCTTTTGTGTTTGAATTGGTGTGGGTCTTGGAGATTTTTTTTCCCTCATCCATCACTTTAAATACAAGGAAACCAAATACCAGAAAGGTAAATATAAACAGTATCTGTAATTGCTCTTCTCATTTCCTTTGTCTCTTTCACAGAGCTGCAAGAACAGATGTGGAATGACAGTGGCAAAGTCTGTCCATTTGTAACTTGAAAACAAATCCCTCCCCAGATGTCAAACTTTAAAAAGAAGCTGGTGAGTTAAAGTCAAGCAGAGAGCCAAAAATATGACAATATGTCAATTTGGCTGAGGTGTGAGGCAAGGAATCAGGAAGGGAAACTTCCACATATGTATACTCAGAATTGTTACCAAAAAGGGCCATCTCAGTGACATAATCAACTTCCTTCTTACCTCAGCACTAGTTAGAAGATGTAGAAATGAGACCAGAGTGATTGTTTGGGGAGCTCACCCCATGTTGCCAAGGGTTACTGCACAACATCTAAACATCTTGCTCTCTGATGTTCCTTCTTCATTTGCTAATTAAGGAACATATTGTAATTTGTCAAAAAGGGCTAAAAACATTTGACTACTACAGAAATGATGGGAGTATCAAACAAGATAATCTATATAAAAATACTTTATAAACCAAAAATATACACAAATGCAAGATGCTCTCATTCTGCTGACCATCTTATACATGACTTTTTACTCCATTTTCCCTCCATCAGAACAGATTTAGTTTTTTCTTCAGGCTGGCATAATTCTAATAACATCAATCCACTACCAGAAGTTCAGTTTTTTATAGCTGGAACTTAAATACATAGCCAAGGGAGTAACATGGAGGGTCAGAATCAAAAGTCAGTAGGTTTCTTGTTATCACTGATTCTTCATATTGTTCTGAAAAGTGCAGGACAGTGGCCGCCTGCTAGGGACCTTTAACCCTGAAAATAGTGAAAAATTAAATTAAGATTTTTTTATGTGTGCTCCCAGCAGAAACAGTTACCGAATGAGTCAACTGTTAGTGTGACTGAAGCCTGCAATTATAATTGTGATTCAGGGAAGTTCTTACAACATTTGCCTTCCTCTTAATAAAATGTTTTAATTAAATTACATAATTCTTGATATTTCACAGAAAATACCATCATTTCTCCTGGTGAATTTTTGAATTTTTCCTTTCTCTGGCTTAGCATTTTTAATTGAATCAAACACTAATCATTACAAAGACATTTAAGAAGAACCAAGCAAGTTTTATTGTTTCATCCTTCACCATATCAGTACTTGACCTGTGTTATCCAAAATTCATAAATACACAATGATAATTTATTTATTGTTTAAAAAATATATAGATGCGTCACCCAGTAAATTATAGAAACTAATAGTATATTTATTTTGAAATTACTCAATTAAATATCAGAGAAAGTGTATTAATTTTACTTTTTACTGTATATGTGCATAGAGATTCAAAAACATTATACAATCTTTTGTCTACTATTTTGCTTAAACATATTTCTAGGTTTTATACAAGTAATTCATAAAGTATCTATTGGCTTTGATGATACATATTGCTAAAAACTATCACAAATATTTTTAACCCACAGAACAGAAAACTTCTTGAAGTAAGGTAGGATTTACCAGTATTATATAGGTATGACTGGGAAGAAAATAGTATGTAAAATAATGAAGGAAGGTTCAGCTTCTACAGCCCAGAATCCAAGCAAAGGCAAGGCAAGGGTGAAGAGCATGCTATAACCAGGGACTGGAAAAACATACAGAAGATCACGTAGAAACAAAGAGTCTGGCAGATTTAAGAGCTCATCTATAAGAGAAGCACAAATAGACTAATCATGGTTAATGAAGGAAGTTGGCCAGAACTCTTGTGATCACAACAAATCATTGAAATTGGTTTTATCCCAACTTGGGCTATTTTGCAAGTTTAATAAATGTTATGGGGCTTCTCTCCAAACATGTATACTTTTCTTGCAATTTGAGGGCATTCATGGTTCATTGATGACAGTTCACAAACCTCTAAGTGTCCATGAACCCCAATATAAAAATTATTCTCATTTGATGCAAAGTCATTTTTAGTAAGAAGATATCTTACTGGATGGTCATGGTTGAAGATTAATTATTATATACTGCATCTACCTGATCCTTAACAAAATCAGAAAAATTGATAGGTTTCTGGTTCCCCTGCTGATGAGATGTATTCATATCTCCTTGCTATTCCTGTAACATTCTGAAAAACTCCAAGCAATGCAAAATAATAACAAAACAAATAAAACACAACACAACCTGACAGAGAAAAATATTCATAGTTTTCTGAGGTGACCCCACTGCAAA
This sequence comes from Miniopterus schreibersii, assembly GCF_964146895.1. NCBI lineage: Eukaryota > Metazoa > Chordata > Mammalia > Chiroptera > Miniopteridae > Miniopterus > Miniopterus schreibersii. Next base: position 110,347,373 of record NC_138101.1, on the reverse strand, counting down.
CTCTTTGTTATGACCCTTGTTTAACAATTTTGGAAGTGTTAGAAATGTGAGTGGCATTTTTAGACTATTTATTCTGTTGTTGAGAGTGTTACAGATGTCCCCCATTTTTCCCCTGTGTCCCCCTCCACTCATCTCCCAGACCTTCACCTGTTCATTGTCTTTGTTCATGGGCTATAGATATATGCTTATAAATTCTTTGGTTAATCTCTTCCCGCCCTCCTTTCCTCCTTTCCTCCTTCCCTCTGAGATTAGTCAGTCTGTTTCATGCTTCTAAGTCTGTGGTCCTAACTTGTGGGTCAATTTATTTTGTTCTTAGATTCCACATATAAGTGAGATCATGTGATATTTGTCTTTCTCTGACTGGCTTATTTCGCTTAGCATAATATGCCCCAGGTCTGTCCATGCTGTCTCAAAGGATAAGAGATCCTTAATTTTTACATCTGCACAGTGTTCCATTGTGTAAGTGTATCACAGTTTTTATCCACTCATCTACTGATGGGTACTGGGGCTGTTTCCAGATCTTAGATATTGTAAATAATGCTGCTATGAACATGAGGGTGCATATCTTCTTTATGATTGATGTTTTGGGATTCTTGGGTTATATACCTAGAAGTGAGCTCACTGGGTCAAAATGGATCACTGGGTCCATTTTTAAACTTTTGAGGAAATTTCATAGTTTTCCATAGTAGCTGCGCCAGTCTGCATTTGCACCAGCAGTGTACTAGGGTTCCCTTTTCTCCACATCCTCACCAGCACCTGTCAGCTGAAGGTTTGTTGATGGTAGCCATTCTTACCAGTGTGAAGTGATACCTCCTTGTGGTTTTAATTTGCATCTCTCTGATGATTAGTGACTGAGCATTCTTTCATATGACTCTTGGCCATCTGTATTTCCATTTTGGAGAAGTGTCTCTTTAGACCTTTTGCCCATTTTGTAATTGGATTGTTTGTCTTCTTTTTGTTAAGTTGTATGAGTTCCTTATATATTTTGGCAATTTACCTTTTATCAGATGTATCATTGGCAAATATATTCTTCCATACAGTGGACTCCCTTTTTGTTTTGTTGATTGTTTCTTTCTCTGTGCAGAAGCTTTGGATTAGGACAATACTGGCCTCGTAAAAAGAACTTGGAAGCCTTCCATCCTCTTGAATTTTCTGAAATATTTTGAGGACAATAGGTGTTAATTCCCCTTTTAATGTTTTGTAAAACTTGCCTGTAAATCCATCTGGTCGTGGACTTTTGTTCTCTGGGTTTTTTGATTACTGCTTCAGTTTAATTAGTTGTTTCAGCCTATTTAGACTTCTGATTCCTCCTGATTGAGTTTTTGAAGATTGTATGTTTTTAGGAATTTGTTTATTTTGCCCAAGTTGTGCAGTTGGTTGGCATATATTTGCTCATGGTAGTTGCTTACTATTTTTTGTATTTCTGTCATGTCAATTGCTGTATTGCCCTTTTCATTTCTGAATCTAATTATTTGGGTCCTCTCTGTTTCTTGGTGAGCCTGGCTAATGGTTCATCAATCTTGTTTATCTTTTCAAAGACCAGCTCATTGATCTCTTATATATATATATTTTTAGTCTCTATGTCATTCATTTCTGCTTTGATCACTATTATTTTCAACCTTCTACTTTCTCTGAGTTTTCTTGATGTTCTCTTATTGATTCTTTTAGTTGTACTGTTAGAAAATTTCTTAGAGCTTTTTCTTGTTTCTTGAGGTATGCCTATAATGCTATAAACTTTCCTCTCAGGACTGCCTTCATTGTGTCCCATAAATTTTGATTTGTTGTGTATTTTCATTTGTTTCCAGAAAATTTTTTATTTCTTTCTTGATCCCTTTGGTAACCCATTTACTGTTTCACAACATGCTGTCTAGTCTCCATGCTTTTGAGTTTTTTATAGTGGTTGATTTCTACTTTCATGCTATTGTGATTCCAGAAAATGTTTGATATGATTTCAGTCTTCTTGATCTTATAAAGACTTGTTTTGTGTCCAAACATGTGGTCAATCTTTGAAAACGTTTCATGTGCACTTGAGAAGAATGTGTATTCTGCAGCTTTGGGATGAAATGTTCTGTAAATATCAATTAAATCCATCAGATCTAGTGTGTTCTTTAAGATCTCTGTTTCCTTGATTTTTTGTCTGGGTGATCTCTCCAATGATGACAGTGGGGCTTTAAATCCTCTACTATGATTGTATTGCTGTTGAATTCCCACGTAAAGTCCACCAAGAATTTTTTAATATATTTAGTTGCTCTTATTGGGTACATATATGTTTATAAGGGTTATAGCCTACTGCTGGATTGATCCTTTTAGTATTATGTAGTGACCTTCTTTATCTTTTTTTATGGTCTTTGTTTTGAAGTCTATTTTGTCAGAAATAAGTTTTGCTACCCCAGCTTATTTTTCCATTTCCATTTGCATGGAATATTTTTTCCATTCCTTCACTTTTAGCTTGTGTGAATCTTTTGTTCTGAGGTGGGTCTCTTGTAGACAGCATATATATATGTGTCATGTTTTCTTATCCATTCAGCTACCCTGTCTCTTGATTGGAGCATTTAATCCGTTTACATTTAAGGTTATTATTGATATGTACTTATTTAATGCCTTTTTTTTCTTTATGCCTATGTACCTTTCTATCTATATTTCTTCTTCTTAAAGCAGACCTTTTAGCACTTCTTGTAATGCTCATTTGGTGGTATTGAACTTCTTTAGCCTTTTTTTTCTGGGAAGCATTTCATTTCACCTTCAATTTTAAATGGTATCCTTGATGGATTTAGCAGTCTTGATTTCACGTTCTTGCTTTTCATTGTTTTGAATACTTCATGCCAATGCCTTTTGGTCTGTAGTGTTCTGTTGAGAAATCCACTGACAGCCATATGGGCCTCTTGTAGGTAACTAACTCTCTCCCTTGCTGCCTTTAAGATTTTCACTTTGTCTTTAGCTTTGACCATTTTAATTATGATATGTCTTGATATGGGTCTCTTTGGCTTTATCTTGATTGAGACTCTCTGTGCTTCCTGAGCTTGGGTAGCTTTTTCTTTCCCCAGTTTAAGGAAGTTTTCTGTGCTTATTTCTTCAAACAGGTTCTCTATCCCTTGCTTGCTTGATTCTCCTTCTGGCCATCTTATGATGTGGAAATTGTTACATTTCATGTTGCCCCAGAGTTCCTTTAAACCATTCTCATTCTTTTTATTTATTTTTTCTTTTTGTTGCTCTGTTTGGGTATTTTTTTCTACCTTGTCTTCCAAAATACTGATTATACCCTCTACTTTGTCCAGTATACTTTTAATTTCTCCCAGTGTATTCTTGATGTCAGATATGACATTCTTTATATCTGACTGGCTCTTATTCAGAATTTCTATCTTCTTTTTTATGTTGATGTCATTCTCATTAAGTTCACTGTGATTCTCACTAAGTTGTTTGAGCACCCTTATAGCCATTTTGAACTCTGTCTGATAAATTGCTTGCTTCCCTTTCATTTAGTTCTTTTTCTGGAGATTTTTCCTTTTCTCTCATTTAGGGTTTGTTTTTTGTCACCACATTTTAGCTGTCTCTTTTTGTTTGTTTCTATGTGTTAGATAGAACTACTTTGACTTCCAGTCTTCATGGGGTGGCCTTATCTAGTAAGTGTGTGTGGAATGCAGTGTAAGTTTCCTTGATCTCCTGTGCTGAATGCCCTAGGAATGTCCCTTGTGTGAGTTATGTGGACCCACCTGTTGTAATTTGGAGCTGTTTATTGTTGGCGCATTCATAGGTAAGATTCACTTTTACCCCCATGGAAATGAGCTTAGCAGGGTTGGGTCACATGAAATTTGGAGTGCAAATCCAAACCTCCCTTTGATTAGAGTGACAAGTGCCCTCAAAGCCCCAGAGGGGAGGCCTAGCTGCTTGCCTTCTAGCTCAGCGGTACCCTGTCAGAGACCCTGAGGTGAGAATCCTAGGGGGTTGTATCAAATGACCCAGGCCTGAGTTGTGTCCCCATTCCCCTATGATGATGCACCAGCTGGAAAGTGCCACCAGGGCTTGGAGAAAGAGAACAAGGCTGTCCCCTCTGCTTGGGGTGATGTTTGCCCTTGGGGTGGTGAGAGCTGCTTGCCTCCTTCTCTCTTTGTAGTGCACTACCAGAGGCCCTTTTGGGGTGCTCCAAGAAGGTCAGGTACAGTGTCCCAGCTCTGATTTGTGCCTCCTTCTCCCAATGGATATGAGATTAACAGGGTGGGGCCAGCAGAGTCTGGGAATGCAGGTCCAATCTAATCTGCCCTTTAATTAGGGTGGCACAGGTTCTTAGCTCTAGAGATGGGAGGTAGCTGCTTTCCTTCTAGCTCCATACTAGACTTCTTATAGGGAAAGCCCAAAGGGATTGCAGCAGATTCTAAGTTCTAAGCTGTGGTCCCTTTGCCCTGCAAGTTTGCACCTGCAGAAAGGTGCAGGTGGGTCTTGGGGTGGCACCAGCTCTTGGTAGGGAAGAGACCTTGTCACCTCTCTGCAGTTCATTGCCTCAGGCCCTGATGGAGACCTCCAAGGGGGTCGCTCCATGTGTTCCAGCTCTGATTTGCACTACTTTCCGCCTATAGGCCTGCACTTGACAGGCTGTGCCAGCAGATTTTGAGAATGCAAATCCAAGCAGCCCTTTGTTTAGGGTGGCACAGTCCCTCGGCCCTTGGGAAGGGAGCTAGTCACTTGTCTTCTAGCTCAGTGTCTCCCCTCCATGGCTCTGGAAAGGAGGTTCTAAGGGTGGGTCACACCAGATTTCATAGTTATGAGTTGTGACCCCTTTACCTTATAAAGCCTCACCTGCAGGAAGGTGCATGTGGAGCTTGGAGGAGTAATAGATCAAGGCTGCCCCTCTGCCAGGGGTGACACCAGCTTTTGTTGTATATGGGGAGAGAGCTTGTCGCTCCCTCCTATCTCTGCAGCTCAGTGCCAGAGGCCCTGATGAAAGCCTCCTAAGGGTGGCTCCAACTGATCCAGTTCTGGTTTTCACTTCCTTCCTGCTGTGGGTCTGCACTTGGCTGGTGGTGCTGGCAGGTTTTGAAACGCAAATCTAAGCAGACCTTTGTTAGGGATGGTGCAGGTCCTTGGCAGGGTAGTTAGCTGCTCACTTTCTAGCTTGGCTGTGCTCCACCAGAAATCTTGAAGGGAGGTTTGCAAGTGCACACCTCCCCATAGTTCTGCAGTTGCCTGCTGCCTAAAGCCCTAACCAGGGTGCTTCCATTGTGGATGATGCCAGGCTAACCCATGGGAAGGTGGGTGGTGAGGAGATTAGCTCTTGTTCCCAAGCTGCTCAGTTCAATTTTCATCTAAGACTGTCAATAGTGTCTCTCAAGCTAAAAAGCACTGTTCAGGTCCCTTTTGCATACAACCAACAGTTCTATATGCAGGACTCAAGCTAGGCAGGGTGGTGTTGCCAGTATGTGGAGGACAGGGCTAGTACACTTTCTCCAGCTAGTTCTGTAAAAGTAGAAGTACTGGACTCTGGGAGATGGCATCCGAAGGCAGTGTGTGATGTTGGCTCAGGCCTGGAACCTCAGAATCCAACTTTCCTGATCTCCAGTGCTACCCCACCCAGATCTTCTTATGGCTTCCACATGCCCTGAGTCTCCTTCCCTCTACCAGAGCCCTGAGGTAGTGCCCAAGAGAGGGTCCCTATGCATTAGCTTTTATGGAAAATGCTCAGGATTCAAGCAGACTCCCTCTCCTTTCCAGTGGACTAAATTTCCAATTATTTTTGCTGCAAAATATTATGCAAGCTCTTCTTCCAGGCCCTCGTGTTTTTGGTTTGGGGTTGCAGTGTGGGATTGAGACTCCTTTTTCTTCTGGGGAGGTACTTTTGCAGTCATAATATTTCTCCAGCTTCACAGCTGCTGCCCCTGTATGTAGTGACCAGTCCTTACTAAATCTCTGCTCCTCTTACTAGTCTCTGGGTAACTTCTTTCTTTCAATCCTTCGATATGATACTCCAGTTCAGGTGTCCTTTTGTTGTCGATTCAGGTTAATTGCTCTAAATTTTAGCTGTAAGTCTGGTTTGGCATCAGGAGTAGGTGTTGCTTTTTCACCTATTCTGCTGCCATCTTTTTGTTTTTAATCCTCACCCAAGGGTATTTTTTCCATTGCTTTTCAGAGACAGTGGAAGGGGGAGAGAACAAGAGAGAGAGAGAGAGAGATGTCACTGTGAGAGAGATACATAGATTGGTTGCCTCCCACTCGTGCCCCGACAGGGGCCAGGGATTGAGCCTACAACTGAGGTATGTGCCCTTGACCCTTCAGTCCATGGGCCAACTCTCTAACCACTGAGCCAAATTGGCTAGGGCTCCACCACCATCTTCAGAAGCTTTAGACTATTTATGCTGTGTTTTTATTCAACTTGATGTTACATTATTATAGAAAGCTTCATATGTATTCTGGGCATAGCAGAAAAGCAGATACTTTCGTCACATGAAATGCACAAATGTCTCCATGTCTGGGCCTCAAGGAGGTATCAATAAGATTCACATAAATTGTGTTTGCAAGCAGGAATTGGCCAGCCCTGGTTGCAGGATTCCTCTTAATATGGAGGTGACTGGGTCTATTTTATTAATTTTATATTTTATTTTTAAATATATCTTTATTTATTTCAGAGAGAGGAAGGCAGAGGAAGAGAGAGAGATAGAAACATCAATGATGAGAGAGTCATCATTGATGGGCTGCCTCCTGCATGTCCCCAGCTGGGGATCAAACCCGCAACCTGGGCATGTGCCCTGACCAGGAATCGAACCGCTATCTCCTGGATCCTAGGTCAATGCTTAACCACTCAGCCACACCCGGCCAGGTAGACAGGGCCAATATGTTAAATTTACACTTAGGGCAGAAGTAAGTTTTTCTGGACTCTACATTCAATTAAATGAGTCAGAAAAAAATGAACAACTTTTGAATAATAATTTAAATCAAGCATGCTCTTTCACCTGAGATACTTCAAAATAATTAGGTGAATTGCTTATTATTCAAGTTTTTGTTTTACTATTTTATATATTGGCATTTCTTTTTACCCATTGTATGCAATGCAGTTATGACAACAATGATTCCTTATTGCCCTGAAATTGGAGGACATTCGTTTCAAATTCTTTTCTTTAAAATTGTGACATTTACATTGAAAAATAACCTGACGTTTATGTTTATGCAACTAATGATTTTTACTAATTGTTATGTATATGGAAGTAAAATATTTTATGGCTCTTAAATAATTTTCAAAGGCATCATCTTTGAAAATCACCCTGTTAGGTAGACAACAAAAACAAATAACAAAGGCAACAAACAAACAAGTGAATATATTTACAATACCATTTATGTTATTCTGTTAAAAAATGCATAACCTAGATCTAAGTAGGAGGAAATGTCTGAGAAATCTGAAGTGAGAGACATATTTCAAAATAGCTAATATCTACTTTTTTTTTAATTTACTTTTTATTGTTGAGAGTATTACAGATGCTCCCCCATTTTTCTCCCTTACCTTGTTCTACCCATCTCCCACCCCTCCCCAGGCCTCTACCTATCCATTGTTTGTGTCCATAGGGTGTTCATATATGCTCATAAATTCTACTCAAAATATGTCAAAGTCATGAAAAATAAAACAATGAAGTGTTTCAGATTAAAAAACATTACTGGGACAATTGACAAAATCTGCCTATGAGCCATGTATTAGATGAATGATTAAGTTCCTGAATATTATATTCTGTTTAGTTATATAACAACACATCTTCGTTATATACATCTAGACATTAGGTCTTTAAGTCTTCAACTAACTCTTTTTCCCCTCAGCTTTACTGAGATAAAATTGACATATAACATTGTGTAAGTTTAAGGTACATAATGTGTTGATTTGATAAACATATATTATAAAATGATTACCACTATAGAGTTAGCTAACACTTCCATCATGCAACATAATTACCATTTCTTTTTGTGTGTATGGTGTGAACATTAAGATCTACTCTCTTAACAATATTCAACTGTATAATACAGTACAATTAATTATAATTATCATCCTATACATTAGATCTCCAGAATTTATTCATTTAATTACTGGAAGTTTGTGCCTCTTGACTATCATCTCCCCATTTTTACCTCTGTCTCTGGTAACCACCACTCTACTGTTTCTGAGTTCAGTTTCTTTAGTTTCCAATATAAGTAAGATCATACAGCACTTGTCTTTGTCTGGTTGATTTCACTTAACATAATGCCCTCAAAGTTCATCCACATTGTCACAAATGACAGGATTTCCTCCCTTCTCATGGATAAATAACTTTCCATTGCATAAATACTACATCTCCATCCATTCATCCACTGATGGACACTTAGGTTGTTTCCATATCTTGGCTATTGTAGGTAATGTTGCAATAAACTTGGCTATTGTAGGTAATGTTGCAATAAACTTGAGAGTGTAGATATGTGTTTGATATTCAGTTTGCATTTCCTTTGGCTATATATCCAGAAGTGGAATTGCTGGATCATATTGTAGCTCTATTTTTAAGTTTTTGAGGACTTTCTATACTGTTTTTCATACTGGCTATACCAATTTACATTTTCACCAACAGTGAACAAGGGTTTCTTTTCTCCACATCTTTGCCTTTTTGATGAAAATCATTCTAACAGGTGTGAAGTAAAATCTCATTGTGGTTTTGATTTAAATTTTCTTGATGAATGCTGAGGTTGAGTACCTTCTCATGTATATGTTGGGCATTTGTATATCTTTGGGAAAATGTCCATTCAATTCATTAGCCCATTTTTAGATTAGATTTCTTTGGCTAATGGGTTATATGTGTTCTTTATATATTTTGTATATTGACTCCTTATTAGATATAAAATATGCATACATTTTCTCTCATTTCATATACTGCCTTTTAATATTCGATTCTTTTGTGGTGAAAAGGCATTTTAGTTTGATGTAGTCTCGCTTATTAATTTTTGTTTTTCTTACTTCTGATTTCTTCCTTGAACCATTGGTTGTTTAGGAATGTGTTGTTTAATTTCAACATATTTGTGAATTTTTCAGCCCTCCTCCAGTTATTGATTTCTAGTTTCATACCATTGTGGTCAGAAAAGATAGTTGGTATGATTTCAATTTTCTTAAATTTCCTGAGAATTGCTTTGTTACTGATTTTATGTCTGTTCTGGAGAATGTTTTATATGTGTTTGAGAAAAAAGCATATTTTGCTGCTGTTGGATGGAATATTCTTTAAATCTCTTTAGGTTCCATTTCACCTAATATATGATTCAGTTCCATCGTTTCCTGCTTATTTTCTGTCTGGATAATCTATCCATTGATGAAAAGGATTTTAAAGTTCCCTATTTCTGCCTTCCTATATGTCATTATTTGATAAATATATTCAAGTACTTCAATGTTGGGTGATATATATTTATGATTGTTTTAATTTCTTGACAAATTGATTCTTTTATTAGTATATAATGATCTTCTTTGTCTTTTGTCTTTATCACTTTTGGTTTAAATCTAGTTTGTCTGATATGAGTACAGAGGAACTGCAGTTCTCAAATTTAATCCATTCTGAAAGCCTACTTGAGAAGCTATTTGTTCGAAAGCCAAATCATTTTTTCCATTAGAAATAATGTAAACTGAATTAATCCATTCTAAACACTCAAATGATTTCATTTCAACCTTTCTCAATTGCCTGTGATTGTTGTTTCATGAGCACTTTCACACCCTTAGCAACATCAATACTCTTGATGGCCTCTTTTTGTTTTAAAATAGTGCTAATCATCGATTTCACCGTCCCATACTTGGTAGCCTGCTTATACATGTAAACACCCCTATCATACTTTGCAATTATTTATTTTTTAAGCTCTGTCATTCTCACAACTTTCCATTTCACTTTGCTGATATCAGTAACATTCATAGGACTCATGGTAACTTACTGTACATGTTTAATAATAATAAACAGCAACAAAATTAAAAAAACTCACAAAAATATTCACAGCACAATTTCCTTAGATGTTATGATGCAAGTTTTAGTGGTAAACTGACTCATATTCTCACATTCTCTCCTTTGTCACCTGAGACATGTGTGACTGATCATACAGGTAAAAGCTTGAAAGGATTGTGTGGTTGAGAACTGAAGCTTTGTTCAACAACTTGGTTGAGAACTGAATTGGTTTAGATAGGAGATGTTCAAGAACTGAGGTTTGACTCTATATCCCCTTGCTCTTGCTGTGTTTTCACTTGCATAGAATACCATTTTTAATTCCTTCACTTTGAGTCTGTGTATTCTTAAAATTAAAGTAAGTCTCTTGTAGGCAGTGTATAGTTGGTTCTTGTTTTTAAAGAGTCCAGTGTGCAGTGCCTTTTGATTGGAGAATTAATCCATTTATATTTAGAGTAATTATTGATAGGCACTGACTTACTAATGCCATTTTATTGTTTTCTGGTTATTTTGCTGTTTCCTTATTCACTGCCTTCATTTGTGAATGGATGTCTTCTGTATTGGTATGCTTTAATTTCTTTCTTTTTCTCTTTTCTGAATTTATGGTAGGTTTTTGCTTTGTGATTACTTATATAAAACATCTTATATATACAACACCCTATTTTATGCTAATATCAATTTAACCCTGATCATGTACAAAAACTTTACCCTTTTATTCCCCCTTTTATGTTTTTGCATAACAATTTATATTTTTATATTACATATACATTAACAAATGATTGTAGTTAATGCTATTTTTAATATTTTTGTTCTTTAACTTTTAAGCTAGAGTTACATAGTTAACACACCACACAGTATTAGTGTATCTGGAATCTGACTATATGATTACTCTTACCAGTGTGCTGTATATTTTAATATGTTTTCATGTTACTGATTAGTGTTTTTTTAATTCAACTTGAAGAACTCTGTTCAGCATCTTTTATAAGGTAGGTTTAGTATTGATACATTTTCTCATTTTTTGGTTACTTGGAAAAGTCTTTATCTTGCTTTCATTTCTGAATACAAACATTGCCGGGTAAACTTAGTTGTCAGGTTTTACTTTCAACAATTTGAATATATCATCCCATTCTCTTCTAACTTGCAAAGCCTCTGCTGAGACATCTGCTGAGAGTAATATGGGAGTTCCCTTGTATGAGATAATGTTTTTTTCCCCTCTGGCTGCTTTTAAAATTCTATCTTTGTCTTTGATTTAAGAAATAGTATTTTAATGTGTCTGGGAGAAGATCTTTTTGGATTGAAATTTTGGGCAACCTATTAGATTTATAAAATTGAATGTCTTGATCTCTCCCCATATTTGGGAAGTTCTCAGCCATTATTATTTTTAAATAAATTTCTGTCATTTTTTTTCTTCTCTTCTCTTCTAGGACTCCAATGATGAATGCATCATTCATTCTCTTAATAGTATTTCATAAGTCCTATAGATTTCTTTATTCTTTTTTCTTTTTCCTTTTGCTCATCTGATTGGATAATTTCAATTGATTTGTCTCTCACTGATTCTCTCTTATTCTTGCTCAAGTATGCTGTTGAAACTCTAGTGAATATTCTAATTTAGTCATTGTACAGACAGTCTCCAACTTATGATGGTTTTTATAATTTTTATATTTGTGATGGTCTAAAAGTGATATAAATTTAGTAGCAGCCATAGTCTGAATTTTAAATTTTGATATTTTCCCAAGCTAGCAATATACAGTATGATACTTTCTAATAATGCTGGCTAATGTAACTGTTCTGAGCATATTTAAGATAGGCTTGGTGAAGCTAAGCTGTGATGTTTGGTAGGTTAGATGTATTAAGTGCATTTTTGACTTATCATATTTTTCACTTATAATGGGTTTATTGGGAGGTAAGCCCATTGTAAGTCAAGGAGCATGTATCTGTATTCTTCAGTGACAAAATTCAGTTTGTTTTCTATCTCTTTGTTGATTTCCTCTTTGTTCTCTGGGCTAGAGGTCCTGGCATGGAGTTGAGACCCCTCTCTCTTTTGAGAGGAACCTTCTCAGTGGAATATTTCTCTGGATTCTTTCCCACTGCATGTGGGTATGGGGCCAGCCCCTTTGAATCTCTGTTCTTCCTACTGGTCTCCATGTAGGTTCCTCTGAAAATTTTTAGTTATCAGACTTCAATTTAGCTAGTGTTCAGATGGTTATTCAGTTTGATTGTTCTGTACTTTAGCAACTACCCTGATATGGTTCTGGCAGAAGGCGAATATAACTTCCACCTACTCACCACCATCCTGAACTTCTTTATTTTGTTAATGTATTATTTTCCTGATATCACTAAATTATTTCTCTTGTAGCTCTTTGAGCATATTTAGAACAATTACTTTGAATTATTTTTTGAGCAATTCCTGGATCTCTAGTTATAGAAGGTTTACTATATATTTTTGGTGGAGTCATTTTCCCCAATTCTTTATGACCCCTGTGTTTTATGTAGGTATCTAAACATTTGAAAAAGTAGCAATCTCTTCCAGACTTTATGGACTTACTTTGGTAAAGGAAGAATTACTTGTGGGTGGGGCATGCTAGAGTGTGTTGTGACCCTGGGTCTGGGGGTGCAGGGTGCCATGTGCATCAGGTGTGGCAGTACTATTCCAGGGGGCATAATGTCCCTTTAGCTCAGGTCACTGAAGTCCACAATGTAAAATTGTTGGCCCATGGAGAGTATTGTAGGAGCTCTGTAATGGCTATAAAAGATATTGGGGTGCTTAGTGGCACCTCTAGACCCAGCAGCTAGGGATCAAGGCAAGCAGTGGTGGTTGCTGGAGCTGTTGATGTGCACACACTCAAGTTCAAGGGCCAGCTGAATTTGCCTGTTTAGTGGCAGTGGTTGGTTGTAGACACACACATAGTGGTGGAGATCAAGGCAAGCAGCAAGGACAAGGGTCAAGTATGGGCTTACTGGCAGCTGCAGGGGTACTGGCTGTTAGCATCCTCCCCCATGGCTTCACAACCCCCCCCCCCCCACCCGCCAAGTATGTATACTGCAGTGGATTCTGGAGATGGCAGTCAAGTTAAGAGCATGCAAGTGTGCAGTTGGAGGTACTAACTAAAAGTGAGCATGGTGACCCAAGCTACTGAGAGAAGACAGGGTCTGGTCTGGACACACAAGCAGCTGTGGGGCTCTGACTGTTGCTTACTCTCCTGCTGCCACACAATCTCCCCCTAGGTGTGCACACTGCCTTGGGGGCTGGCGATAGGCATAAGGCTGGTGGTGTGCAAAAATACACAGGTGCAGGGGCTGGTCTTGAGCCCATACACAGCGTAGGGGGTCAGCTCTGAATTCTAGATTGGCATCTTGCACTTGTGAAGTCACAGAGGCCTGAGTTGGTTGTTGGTACAATTCCCAAGCAATAGTAGGTATGTATGGGGATGGGGTTGGGGGGGTGAAGGATTCAAACAGTCCATGTTATTCAATGCAGATACTTGTAAGGCAAAGCTGGTGAAATATGCAGGGGTCTATGACAACTGTGTTGGACATTGGTTCTTTCTACCATGGTGAAAGCTGTTGGACTTGTCTATAGACTAGGTCACTGTGAACTCTGATTGCTTGTACTTTGTGAGTGCTGTTGACAATGCCTGCTTTTCTTTTTTTGTCCTAATTATCCCCATATGTCTCAGCTTTGCTGATCTGGATCAGGTCAAACTGAAACAAGACCTTTGTGTGGTGGCCTGAAATGTTGGAGAAGCTGGTAACTCACCCTGCTCTATTTTTTCTGACCAAGGGTCCTATTTCTAACTAAGAAGATTCATCTTAGTGCTCAGCAATGCTGGCTTAGGGGATAAGTTGGTGCAGACAAAATGAAGCCGTCTTCTTTCTCTTCTTGTGCAGTTATTCTCAGGTTTTTTGTTCACTGTGTTACTAAACATTTTTAAGTGGATTCTAGAGCTCTTTCAAGAATTGTTTTGGTTCATGGATAGCTGTCTAATTGTTGATATTTGTTGGGGGGGTGGTGGAAGCTGTAGTTTCTAACTCTTAAATAGTTCACAACAAACCAATAATGTGTATGTATGTTTGTATATGTGTTTGAGGGAGAGAGAGACAGTGCCTGAGAAAGCGTGTGAAAATGTCAACACTTGATAAATCTCAGTGAATGCCATTTTTCAGCTCAGTAAGTTTGAAATTACTTCAGAATACTACTAGTTGAGATATTTAAACTACTGCTTGAAAGAAAAAGTTTTTTAAAAAGATGAGACAGCATCTCTTTTAGGGAGCACTGGATTTCCTGTGGCACTCTGTTTACCTGAATGAAAAGGAGTAGTTAATTCAGAATCCAAATATAAGTCTGTCAAACCCATAGCTATGTTGTTGTTGTTATTATTATTATTACTCTTAATTTTTACTATAAAATTGTCTCCAATCCTTATTTAACAATTTATGTGCCAAATTCCAGTCTACTTAGAATTAGGAAATAATTTCTTCTACTGAGTCACAATGTTTTCACCGGGTGATTCCCAGTGCAAACCTTTTCCGTTGGGATACAGTTCCAGAGTAAGACTTACTCAGCTGGTCCTGCTCAGTTTCTTAGAAGTCATTCATATGACTTAATCCCTTTAAAGTCTGCTTCCCACATCTGAATTAAGTGAGATGATGTATGTAGAGCATTTAACAGATACAACTATTAAAAAATATATCCCCTAATATTTAAATAACATTTTGTAAATAATTACTTAGTTTATGTTTTATGAATTATTAATCTCTCTTATCCATGACTTCTGGTGATTTTTTTCAAAATAATAGCTAACAGTATTCCTCAAAACAGGCTAGGTTATGTTGTAACAAAACACCCTGAAATTTCCACGGTTTAGCAGAATAAATAAAAAGTCCCCACAGTTTGGCAGAAGCTTTATTTCATTCAGATATTCTGTCCCCTATCCAAGTAAAGGTACTTTCTATTCCTTGTTCTTGGGAACACACAGCTTTCTCAGCTGAAGTGGCAGGGGAGGAGAGAAGCAGAGAGTCAAATGTAGGATTTTCATTGTCTCCAACTAGAAAGTGTCACATGCCACTTTCCCTCACATTTCCTTGGCCTACACTATGAATAGGGCTGCAAAGAGCATCTTTCACTGTCCAGAAGAAGAGGATAACTGATTTGATGACACTTAACATCATCTCCCTGGAGCTCCTTGCATTACATATTGCTTATTTTCTTCTAAATACTGCTTCAATGTATTTTTTTTTTCTCTCTTGTGTGTTTGTAAACCACTGCAAATCTTTTTCATGAAAAGAGCCTGTAGAAAATGACCTGAGATTTTTCCTGGAAAAGTTGGATTTGTTCACCTTTTAGCTCTTTCTACTTCTTATTATCATGTTATTTGAGGATAATTCTTTGACACAGAATTCACATCTGTTGTGCTTTGTTAGTTTCAAGGAATTTATGCCTATAGAATTTAGTCATCTTTCAGAATCATTTCATCAAAAACTCATCCTCAAATTACCTAAGAATTATTAGTACTGTTTACATTCTTTATGGAAGTAAATACTTCCTGGATGTAAAACCTAATGGACGAAGATTAATCCACATAGAACAATTGTGATCATACACTCTTCTTAAAACCATTTTGTTAAACATTTGTGTATTTGTCAAGACACAAATTATTTTAATTGTGGTTAGGCATGATGAAAAACAAACAGGCATAAAACCCTCAGACAGAGCTGCTTGTAAAACATACATTTGAATAATGCCAACAATAATTTAAAAAGTCTGTAATATTGTGATTTTGTAAATGGAAGTAATGTGGTTCAGCTTGAAAAGGGATTCAGAACACCATATGCTTAACTAAAAAAAATTCTTTTAAGAATTGGTCAGTAAGTATGATGCCTCTGAGTGTTATATTTTGCTTCCATATGGTCAGAAACATAGGAAGTGTCTTACTTCTCTGAATATTTTAAAATTTCAGTGTTGAATCCTACTGAGAGACAAAATGAAAGTAGATGAAAACAAAAGACTTCTGGTTGTAAACTTTTTAAAAAGTGTTTTCTTTCAAACATATGAATTTGGGTACTTAAGAGGTAATAGTTATTTCAAGGCAATAGGTAGTAGGAAGATGGGAATGATACCTTCATCTCCAGTGTTAAAATTACCACCACCTTCCACAGAGAGGAGACCATGGAATAAAATGGAGTCCTGAAGAGGTCTCAGGAGGATTGTGAAGTTACAGTGGAACCTCGGTTCTCGAGCTTAATTTGTTCCAGAAGGCTATTCGGAAACAATTCGTTTAAAAACCTATCATTTTTCCCTTTAAAAATCATGTAAATAGAATTAATTCGTTCCAGATCCCCAAATGACTCCCCTTTTTAACCTTTCTTATATACATTACATGTCTATTGTACTGTTTAATCTATAAACAAACACTTCTTTTCTTAAATTTATTGAACCACCCCCTACTAGCCTTAAGCAAATCACTTTCAGCACTCATTTCAGGGGTGTTTGTCAAGAGGTCAGTATGCAGAATCTTCATTTTTTCATTTACCATTTCCTCCAAAGTGCTGTCACTGGCTAACTGCTTTTGGTTTATCCAAATCAACAACAGTTTTTCTACCTCTTCAATTGGCTGTGATCATTGTTTCTTTCATACCCTTAGCAACATCAGCATTCTTGATGGCCTCTTTATGTTTTAAAATTGTGCTAATTGTCCATTTCACCATCAACAAAAGCAAAAAACAAAACAAAACAAAAACACAAAAATATCCAGAGCACAATTTCCTGAGATGTCACTAGGCAAGGTTTAGCTGTAAACTGACTCATACTGGGGCATTCTCTCCTTTGTTTGTGGCCTGAGAGACTTTTTGTTTTTTTGTCATGGTGATGTATCAGCATGAAAGGATTATCAGGTCCAAAACCAAAGTTAATGAGACATCTTTCCCATGAACAACTTGGTTGAGAAACAAATTGTTCAAGATGAGAGACATTCAAGAACTGAGGTTTGACTGTAATTGAAACACTCATACTCTCATACTCTCATGTCGTGCCACACATGGAGCTATTTACAAGCCTATTGATTCTGCTTTCTAAGACCCTCTTGAAATGCCCTTGTCCTCCCTGCTCGCTTGTCATCAGCCAAGTTTAAGCCACCACCCAGTGCTGCGCATCCTTCTGGGCCATGCAACCGCCTGATGAATTGTTCTAGTCCTTTACCTTGTATAGCATTCATTCTGAGGCCTGAGGGACAGTGTAGAAACACTGATTCCTTGTGCTGTCTTAACCCTTTCTCCTCCTGGACACATTTCAATGGCTGCCCATGGCCCACAGGATAAAGTCTCGAGTTCTCATTGGGTCTCACAAGGCTTATCCTAATGGTCCACTGCCCACCTTTCCAGTCTTCTCAGCTGCTCCTTCCCCCTGTTTCTCCATTTCAGTTCTGCTCTTCCTTTCTCACAGAGCAAGGCCCTGCTGTTGGGGTCCTCTGCAGTCTGCAGTGTGGGTTAAAGAAGAAGAAAGAGGAACATGAAAGTAAAAACTTAAATAACTATTTGAATAAAGGCTGTGAGCTCAGGTTATACACAGTAAAAAGTAGAATGTTAACAAAAATAGTCTTCCTCATTTTACACAGATTGCTTCAGATTATACTTGTTCATTTAATATGGTCTGACTGGATAAATCACTTAGAAAGTGTTTATAATTTGGATAGTTTTTGTTTGGGAGCAGAGTATCTCTGTAGAAAGGGACCTTAGTGACTGAAGGGAAAAAATTGACCTGTTTTTAATGAGTTGTTCTAAACTCATTACCTGGTTTCATAAATCTTCCTCTTTATAAGTTCAACTATATATTTTTAGTTTCAGGTAAAACCCTCAATATCATTTTCATTGTTTTCAATGTATGCTAGTTCAGGCTAGTTTATACAAGTGCTGAATTGTGAGTTAATCAGTAACTAACCAATTAAACACGGTCTCTTTAAAAAGTGACCATAATCAAGGGTAGGTCCCACGTTTTTCACTTGGGAATAGCACAAATGGCATTATTAATTGGTTGGAGGTAAAAACACTGGTATTTGCCTTGAAAGTGCACTTGCATGGCAAGCACTCTATTTTTTGTGTAGATTTTATGCTTATTTGTGATAACTTTCTACAACGCTGAAGGAGATTACAGAAGGCTGAAGTCACAGCCCTCCCAGCCATTGCTACACTTAGATGATTAGACATTTCTCCTTTTGTATATCATTGCATTAACATCACAATCACTTGTTGTGTTTCTTAGTTGTACTACATCATATTGTACCTTTTGATGTATGTTTGTCTCATATCCCTATGAGTGCTGTCAAAGCTTCAGGGAGGAACTGGGGCTTACACTTACTTATTTTTTTAGCATCTTCAATCATGTTTGATATCTAGCTGAGTCTCAATAAATATTTTATGGATGAATTAATGTGTCTACTCAGCAATAAAAACTGGTCAGACTCCACACACTGGGCCAGGTATGTCAGAGCAGAATAGCCTCAAAAGGGGAATTTAAATAATAGTTTGTTTCTTGATTATCTCCTTTTTGGCATTTAATTTTAAGTTTTAGGCCTTATTACAGAAGTCCTAATAATTAGTTTCAAATAATTTAACAGTTGAGAGCTGAAGGGGTCTTAAATAATTAGCCAAGTGTAAGATGTAGACGTGGAGGGCCAGAAAAGGTGATCCTGGTTTCAACTTTCAGAGCTTACTGGAGTCCAACTGATTAGAAAGATGGATTCATCACTTTTTTACTGGTGTTCTTGGCATTATATGAGAAATGAAAGTTAACACAGCTGAGAGCAAGTCTCCCTTCACTTGGGTCCTGGTTTCCATTATGACTTTTGGCTAGAAAAAAAATTAAATATAATTTTAGCTTTGATTGTATTTTAAAAGTATAATAATTAAAACCCCAGCCGTATGACAAATCCTCTTTAATAGTAGAGGCTACTAATACAAGCATATAAATTCAAAGTACAAGATACCATTAATTTTAATACTCTATTAAACAGCCCATTGAGTCAATCTCCCTTTAAATTGTAGGGAATAGAAAAATAATCTACCTAAGGAGATACCTTGACTTTAAAAATTAATTAATGTTATTACCCATAATAGGAAAAATGTTTCTCATTTAGTATATTTAGCAATTTAACTCTGTGACTTCTCTCTTTTACTTATTTATAAACCAAAACTCTTTACTAAACAGTTTTTACCTGGATTCTGACTTCAATCTTGGCTTTCTCCCAAAAAATAAACACATATTTTCCATATTAAAGTTGGTAGATAGGACACCTGTGTCCATAAAATGTGTCTTTGTTTCCTAAATTATTTTGATTACATTAGTGTGACAAGTATTGGTAAAAAACATTTATAATTGAGCATTTTTTTTTCTCTTAATTTCTTGATCAAGTCTTATTATAGAAATGGCCTGAAATAATAGATTAATGCATTGATTCCAAAACATGTGGCAAGTTTAATCCTGAAAATAAAATGCAAAAAACAAAAGTATCAGCCTAGGTAGAAAGGGTCAATGGGGGGAAAAAAAAGGGACATCTGTAATATTTTCAACAATATAGATAGAAAAGTATCAGCCTGTGCACTTTGCTTTTTACAAACTCCTTTGAATCCTCAGTTGATCTTAGTTTTCATATTTGGCTGCCTGTTTATGCTATTCTATTTAGAATTCTAAGTTTTAACTTCCCTGCAGAAAATTCACTAATGTTTTTTCTGAGAGAATCATGGAAAAGGTATAAACATTGATTTATATATCTTCATTTCTAGGTTTAGTGATTTTTTTTTCTTATTGTCACCCCTTTGGGGAGATATTCAAGTGCTGGGCTAAATTTTCTTTATTATTAAAAAAAAAGATTTTTTTAATTGATAAAAGCCTAACTTGCCCTAAAACAAAATGAGCTTTGTTGATTAAAGGCTCTGATTCCTAGTCAGTGTTAAGACCTGTTGAATACTAAGCAGACATCTAGTGTTAATGCAGGTAGTGGAATATAAGCTGATTGCAGAAATATTTCATGAGGCATAAACATGAAGGAAAAAAATATTACTTATTGGGTTTGAATTAATAATTAGTTTCCATCAGCTTCAAATTAAAATTTTCAAAGTCAAACTGTCCAGAAAAGAGTCTCAGTGGTTTGGGGGCAATAATTTTGTAAGAGAATATAAAAGGGCCCAGCCAGCATGGCTCAGAGGTTGAGCATCCACCTATGATCCAGGAGATTGTGATTCAATTCCAGGTCAGGGCACATTCCTAGGTTGCAGGCTTGATCTCCAGTAGGGGGGCATGCAGGAAGCAGCCTATCAATGACTCTCATCACTGATGTTTCTATCTCTCCCTTTTCCTTGCTCTCTGAAATCAATAAAGACATATTTTTTAAAACAAGAGAAAGAATGTAGAAGGAAGTTTATTTTTTACATTCATCATTGCTACCCATGTTTAAAATTGTGAATATTATTTGCTTAAGCACCAAACTCCATCTTTCTGACAGATAATGAGTGGCACATGGAACATGATAACATTTTCTAAGCCATTCCCCTGACATCTTTATGAACATTGTATTCCGTTATTCATGTCCTTATTTTTACTGATTCAATTTATTTATAGCTTTCCTTATTTTATAAAGGATTTGCTTAAGAATCATTTCCACATATAGTAAAACATAAAGAAATATGACATATATTTCCAAATTAATTTTTAAAATTTTATGTTTATTGTTTAGAGTATTAAAAATGTCCCTTCCCCCACCATTGATCCCCTCCCCCCTATACCCCTCCTCCCAGGCCTTCACCACACTATTGTCTGTGTTTATGGGATATACATATAAATTTTTAGGTTAATCTCTCCCCACCCATCCACCCCTGCCTTCCCTCTGAGACTCATCAGTCTGTTCCATACTTCTATGTCTCTGGATCTGTTTTGTTCATCAGTTTATTTTGTTCATTAGATTCCACCTATGAGTAAGATCATGTGATACTTGTTTTTCTCTGACAGGCTTATTTCACTTAGCATAATACTCTCCAGGTCCCACTACACTGTCTCACAGGGTAAGAGATTCTTTGTTTTTACAATTGAATAGTATTCCATAGTACAAATGTCTGAGAAGATGCTTGACATGATTTTAGTCTTCTTGAATGTATAGAGACTTGTTTTGGGTCCTAACATGTGGTGTATCTTTGAGAATGTACCATGTGCCCTTGAGGAGAATGCATATTCTGCTGCTTTGGGGTGAAATATTCTGTAATTATCAATCAAATCCATCTGATCTAGTGTGTAATTTAGAATCACTGTTTCCTTGTTGATTTTTTTGTCCAGAAGATCTATCCAGCAAAGTCATTGGGGTGTTAAAGTCCCCTACTGTGACTGTATTGTTGTTGATCTCTCCTTTAAAGTCCTCCAGAAGCCCAGCCAGGCATGGCTCAGAGATTGAGTGTCAACCTGGGATCCAAGCAATCAGGGTTCGATTCCCGGTCAGGGCACATGCCTGGGTTGCAGGCTCAATCAATGACTCTCTCATCATTGATGTTTCAATCTCTTTCTCTCCCTCTCCTTTCCTCTCTCTGAAATCAATAAAGATGTATTTAAAAAATAAAAATAAATAAATTAAAAAAAATAAAGTCCTCCAGAAGATTTTTTTTTCCTGCCTATGTAAGTCTTTTGTTCTGAGGTGGGTCTCTTGTAGACAGAATATATTTGGATCATGTTTTCTTATCCATTCAGCAACCTTATGTCTTTGATTGGAGAATTTAATCCAATTATATTTAAGGTTATTATTGATAGGTACTTATCTATTGCCATTTTATTTCTTTATGCCTATGTTTTTCTTTCTCTCTATTTCAACTTCTTATTACAGCAGTCCTTTTAATATTTCCTGCGATACTGGTTTGATGGTGATAAACTCCTTTAGCCTTTTTTTTTTTTTTTTTTTTGTCTGGGAAGCTCTTTATTTCACCAACTATTTTGAATGATAGCCTTGCTGGATAGAGTAGTCTTGGATTCAGATCCTTGTTTTGCATTACCTTCAATACTTCATGCCATTCCATTCTGGCCTGAAAAGTTTTTGATGAGAAGTCAGCTAACAACCTTATGGGAGCCCTTTTGTAGGGAACAGATTGTTTTTCTTTTGCTACCTTTCTGTCTTGAATTTTTGGCATTTTAATTATGATGTCTGGATGTGGGCCTCTTTGGGTTGTTCTTGCTTGGGACTCTCTATGCCTCCTGAACCTGTGTGACTTTTTCCTTGACCAAGTTAGGAAAGTTTTCTGCCATTATTTCTTCAAACAAGTTCTCTAACCCTCTGGCATTTCTATGATATAGATATTGTTACATTTCATGTTGTCTCACAGCTCCTTTAAACTGTCCTCCTGTTTTTTAATTGTTTTTTCTTTTTGGTTCTCTGATTGAGTAATTTTTTCTACCCTGTCTTCTAATTCACTGATCCTATCCTCAGCTTCAGCTAATCTGCTTTATTCCTTCCAATGTTTTGTTTTGTTTTTATTTCCACTATGCTAGTCTTAATTTCCTTCCTAGTTTCCATTTATTTTTTCATGCATATTTATGAGGAGTGTTCTGAACTCTATATCTGATAGATTGTTTATTCCCATTTCATCTAGCTCTTCTTCTGGAGAATTATTTTGTTCTTTCATTTGGGAGTTTGTTTTCTGTCTCCCTATTTTGGCTGCCTTCTTGGATTTGTTTTTATGTGTTTGGTAGATCTGCTGAACTCCCAGTCTATCAGTCTATGGTGCAAACCAGTGTTAGATGCTGCTTGTGAGTAGCCTTGAGTACCCTGTTTGAAGGTGTCTGCACTCCACAGCTTGTGGTTCCCTCTGCTCGGGCTGGGTGTGTTTGAACAGGATTAAGATGTGCACTAAGGTCTGCTTTTCCAAGCCCTGTGTCCAGAAGCAAATCAGGTAAAGACTTAAAGCACACAGAGGCTGTTATTCAGTCTCTTAAAGAACCTCAGGCTGTAGAAACCCCACAGGATGGGGGGAGAGATTTTCTACCAGGGTGGGGCAATTGCTCACTCTGCTCTAGTCCACTCTGCCCTCCCTGTGCTTGAGTCGAGGTGAGTAGCTGCACACCAAATTTTGTGTGTTGGCCCTTTAAGGGCTTGCCTGCATTTCCTGCAGTCTCTTCCTGGCAGACAGAAAGCCCCACAGCTTTTTACAGCCAGATTCTGTGTGGGCACCTTTCTCAATTCTGTTCCTCTGGGCTGGGAAACCTAGCTAGGCTTTAGACCCTAGAGTTCTCAGTGAGAAACCCCCTCAGTTGAGATAACCCTCTGGACCTTCAGCTGCTTCCCATGGGAGCCCAGCCAGCCCTCTCACTCCTCCTCACTATCTACCAGTCTCAAGGCGGTCTCCCCTTTACATCTTTGGTTATGTGGGTGCTCTCAAGCTAGTCTTCAGTTACAGTTGAT
The DNA here is from genome assembly GCF_964146895.1 of Miniopterus schreibersii. Taxonomy (NCBI): domain Eukaryota; kingdom Metazoa; phylum Chordata; class Mammalia; order Chiroptera; family Miniopteridae; genus Miniopterus; species Miniopterus schreibersii. The sequence goes on along the minus strand of NC_138101.1, from coordinate 110,324,041 downwards.
TATTCAGGATGTTTTTTCTGTATTTTAATTGTAATTCCAGTTTGGTCCTCGAAGAGTGTCAGTGTAGCTTGCCCTCAATCCGCCACCATCTTGGGGCTCTCTCTTTTTTTCTTGATGATGCTAGTTAAGGTTTTATTAATCTTGCATATTTTTTCATAGAACCAGCTTTTGGTTTCATTGATCTTTTGTACTTTTTAAAGGACTGTTTTATCTCTTTTATTTATTTTACTGTGATCTTAATTATTTCCTTCTTTCTACTCACTTTGGCTTTGTTTGTTGTTTTTCTAGATTTATTAGGTGTAAAGTTAGATTGTTTATTTGAGATTTCTTTTTGTTTCTTAAGCCATTACTATGGCTTATCCTCTTAGGACTGCTTTTGCTATGTCACATAGATTTGGAGTTTGTTTTTATTTTCATATATCTCAAGCCATCTTCTGATTTCTTCCTTGTTAACCCAACTATTATCTAGTAACATGTTATTTAGCCATCATGCATTTTTGTGGTATTAGTTTTTTTTTCTTGTAATTGATTTCTAGTTTCACAGCATTGTGGTCAGAGATGAAGTTTGATGTGATTTAAATCTTAAATTTATTGAACCTTGTATTACGGCTTAACATGTGGTTTGTTCTAGAAAAAAATGTTCCATGTGAATTTGAAAAGAATGTATGTTCTGCTGCTTAGGGGTGAAATGCTCTGAAAATATCAATTAAATTCATTTGGTCTAGTGTGTCATTTAAGGCCACTGATTCTTGCTGATTTTATGTCTGGAAGATCTATCCATTTATGTCAATGTGGTATTAATGTCCCCTAGTATGACTATATTACTGTCAACCCCCCTTTTATGTCCTTCAATATTTGCTTTATATATTTAAGTGCTTCTATTTGATGGCATAAATGTTTACCAAGGTTATTTTCTCTTATTGGGTTGGTTAGTTTGTCGTCATGTAGTATCTTCTTTTCTACTGTCATAGTCTTTGCTTTAAGTATATCTTGTCTGATATAAGTAGTGCTACCTGGGTGGTTTTTGTTGTTTTTGTTTCCATTTGCATGAAAAAAATTTTCCATCTTTTTAATTTTTCTGTGTGTTCTTTTGATTAAAAGTAGGTTTCTTGTAGACAGTATATATATATATGGGTCTTCTTTTCTTATCCATTCTGCTACCATATGTCTTTTGATTAGGGCATTTATTTCATTTATATATAATTTGATTATTGGTAGGTATATAGTTATCATTTTATTATTTTCATTTTTGTGCCCCTCTTCTCTTCTTAAAGAAGTCCTTTTTTAACATTTCTTGTAATGCTCTTTTATTGGTGATGAATTCTTTACTGTGAAGCTCTTTATTTCACATACAATTTTAAATGATAGCAGTTTCTATCAAGATATCAGCTTTATGGGAGCTCTCTTGTAAGCAATAAGTGTATTTCTCTTCTACTTTTAAGATTATTCCTTTGTTTTTAACCTTTGCCATTTTTTTAAGTTAAATTTATATGGGAGACATTAGTTAATAAGATTTTATAGGTTACAAGTGCAGATTTCTGTGGTACATAAGTTGTACTTATGCTGACCACCCAAAGTCCAATCATCTTCTTTCATCATATATTTTGCTCCTTTATCCATAACTACTCCCAAACCCTCTTTTCCTTTGGTAACCACCATACTGTGGTCTGTGTCTATGAATTTCAGTTTTATATCTCACATATAAGGGAAATCAGATGGTTCTTAGCTTTTTCTGTCTGACATATTTTGCTTAGCATGATATTCTCAAAGTCCACCCATGTTGTTACAAATGACAAAATTCCAGCTTTTCTTATGGCTTAATAGTATTTCATTGTACATATGTACTGCATCATTTTTATCCAGTCGTCTATTGAAGGACACTTTTGTTGTCTCCATGTCTTGGTCTCCATGAATAATACTGTAATGAACATAAGAGTGCATATATCTTTGTGAATAATATTTTTGAGTTTTTTGGGGTAGATCTCTAGGAGAGGGATTGCTGGGTCATATGGTAACTCTATTCTTAATTTCTTGACAAAATTCCATACTGTTTTCCATAGTGGTTATATCAGTTTACATTCCCACCAGCCATGAATGAGAGTTTCTTTTTTTAAACAATGTCTCCTACACTTTTTTAAAAAATTGTCTTTATTGTTTAAAGTATCACAGATGTTTCCTTTTCCCCTCATTGACCCCCTTCATCCTGCACTCCCCCCCCCCATGCTTTCACCACACTATTATCTGTGTCCATGGGTTATTTGTATTTCTTGTTTTGTTAATAATAGTCATCCTAACAGGTGTGAAGTGGTGTCTTATTGAAGTTTTGATTTGTATTTCCCTAATAGCTAGTGAAGTTGAACATCTTTTATATATCCGTTGGCTATTTGTATGTCTTCTTGGAAAATGTGTCTGTTTAAGTCTTCTGCCTTTTTTTAATTGGATTTTTGTTGTTGTTAAGGTGTGTGAGTTCTTTATATATTTTAGATATTAACCCCTTGTCAGAGCTATTGTTTTCAAATATCACCTCCCATTTGATTGGTTACCTTTTTGTTTTGTTGTGTTGCTTTTATTGCTGTGCAGAAGCTTTTTAATTTGATATAGTTTCATTAGTTTATTTTTGCCTTTACTTCCCTTGTCTTTGGGGTTAAATTCATAAGTTCTCTAAGACCAATGTCCATGATTTTAGTACCTATATTTTCTTCTATGTAATTTACTGTTTCAGATCTTATATTTAGGTCTTTGGTCCACTTTGAATTAATTTTTATACATGGAGATAAACTAATCTAGTTTTATTCTTTTCCGTGTGGTTTTTCTGTTTTTCCAGCACCATTTACTGAAGAGGTTTTATTTTCTCCATTGTGCGCTTTTGGCTTCTTTGTCAAAAATTATTTGCCCATATACATGTGGGTTTATTCCTTGGCTCTCAATTCTGTTTCATTGGTCTGTGTATCTGTTTTTCTAGCAATATTATGCTGTTTTGATTATTGTCACTTTGTAGTATAATTTGAAGCCAGGTAGTGTGATATCTATGGCTTTGTTCTTTTTTCCCAATATTTCTTTGATTATTTGGGATCTTTCATGGTTCCATACAAGTATGATGATTTTTTTCTCTCATTTCTTTAAAAATTATATTGGAATGTTGATGGGGATTTCATTAAATATGTATATTGCTTTGGGTTATATGGAAAAGTATTTTGACTATGTTGACTGTTCCAGTCAATGAACATGGGATATCTTTCCATTTCATTGGATCATTTTTTATTTCTTTTAATAATGCTTTGTAGTTTTCACTATATAGGCCCTTCACATCCTTTGTTTAGTTTATTCCTAAGTATTTTTTGATGCAATTGCAAAAGTAATTTGTTTTCATTTTTTTCTAAAATTTCATTTTTAGTATATAGAAATGCAATGAATTTTGTACATTGATTTTATATCCTGAAATTTTACTGCATTTTCTTATTGTTTTTAATAGTTTGTGTGTTTTTTTGGTGGGATCTTTAGGGTTTTCTATATATAGATTCATGTTATCTGCAAAATGTGACAATTTTACTTCTTCATTCACAATTTGGATGTTTTCTATGTTTTTTCTCTTGCCCGATTACTCTGGCTAGGACTTCCAGAACTATGGTGACTAAGAGGAGTGAGAGTGGACATCCTTGTCTTTTTTCTTATTTTAGAGGAAAAGCATTCAGTTTTTCACCATTGAGTATGATTAACTGAGCCTTTGTTATATATGGTTTTTATAACTTTCTATGCCAATTTTATTGCTTGTTTCAATAATAAATGAATGTTGTGCCTTTTAAAAATATATATTTTTATTGTTGAAGGTATTACAGATGTCTCCCTTTTTATCCCCATTGATTTCTTCCACCCTGCATCCATATACCCCTAAGCCTTCTCCAAACTATTGTCTGTATCCTTAGGTTATGCATATATGCATGTAAGTTCTTTGATTAATCTCCCCCCACCCACTTTCCCACCCCTGCCTTCCTTCTGAGATTCATCAGTCTGTTCCATGCTTCTATGTCTCTGGGTCTATTTTGTTTGCCAGTTTATTTTGCTATAGTCCACATCTGACTGAGATCGTGTGATCCTTGTCTTTCTCTTATTGGCTTATTTTACTTAACATGATGCTATCTAGGTCCATCCATGCTGTCCCAAAGAATAAGAGATCCTTCTTATTTACAGCTGCATTGTACTCCATGGAATAAATGTACCACAGCTTGAGAAGAACCCAGCTTTGGGGTGAAATGTTCTACAAATGCCAATTAAGTCTATCTGATCTAGTATGTCATATAGAGCTAGTTTCATTGTTGATTTTTTGTCTGGAAGATCTATCCAGTGAAGTCAGTGGGGTGTTAAAGTCCCCTATTATTAATGTATTACTGTTTATCTCTGCCTTAAAGTCCTCCAAAAGCTTAATCTATATCTATCTATCATCTATCTATCTATCTATCTATCTATCATCTATCTATCTATCTATCTATCTATCTATCTATCTATCTATCATCTATCATCATCTATCTATCTATCTATCTATCTATCTATCTATCTATCTATCTATCATCTATCATCTATCATCTATCTATCTATCATCTATCTATCTATCTATCATCTATCTATCTATCTATCATCTATCTATCTATCTATCTATCTATCTATCTATCATCTATCTATCATCTATCTCTCTATCATCTATCATCACCATCTATCAATCTATCTCATCTATCATCTATCTATATCTATCTATCTATCATCTATCTATATCTATCTATCATCATCTATCTATCTATCTATCTATCTATCTATCTATCTATCTATCTATCATCTATCATCTATCATCTATCTATCTATCTATCTATCTATCTATCTATCTATCTATCTATCTATCTATCTATCATCTATCTATCTATCTATCTATCATCTATCTATCTATCTATCATCTATCTATCTATCTATCTATCTATCTATCTATCTATCATCTATCTATCTATCTATCTATCTATCTATCTATCATCTATCATCATCTATCTATCATCTATCTATCTATCTATCTATCTATCTATCATCTATCTATCTATCTATCTATCATCTATCATCATCTATCTATCATCTATCTATCTATCTATCTATCTCTATCTATCTATCTATCTATCTATCTATCTATCTATCTATCTATCTATCATCTATCTATCTATCTATCATCATCTATCTATCTATCTATCTATCATCTATCTATCATCTATCTATCTATCTATCTATCTATCTATCATCTATCTATCATCTATCTATCTATCACCTATCTATCATCTATCTATCATCTATCTAATCTATCATCTATCTATCATCTATCATCTATCTATACCTATCTATCTATCATCTATCTATCTATCTATCTATCTATCTATCTATCTATCTATCTATCATCATCTCTATCTATCTATCTATCTATCTATCTATCTATCTATCATCTATCTATCTATCATCTATCATCTATCTATCTATCTATCATCTATCTATCATCTATCTATCTATCATCTATCTATCTATCTATCATCTATCTATCTATCTATCTATCTATCTATCATCTATCTATCATCTATCTATCTATCATCTATCTATCTATCTATCTCTATCTATCTATCTATCTATCTATCTATCTATCTATCTATCTATCTATCATCATCTATCTATCTATCTATCATCTATCTATCATCTATCTATCTATCTATCTATCTATCTATCTATCTATCTATCATCTATCTATCATCTATCTATCTATCACCTATCTATCATCTATCTATCATCTATCTAATCTATCATCTATCTATCATCTATCATCTATCTATACCTATCTATCTATCATCTATCTATCTATCTATCTATCTATCTATCTATCTATCTATCATCATCTCTATCTATCTATCTATCTATCTATCTATCTATCTATCTATCTATCATCTATCTATCTATCATCTATCATCTATCTATCTATCTATATCTATCATCTATCTATCTATATCTATCTATATCTATCTATCTATCTATCTATCTATCATCTATCATCTATCTATCATCTATCTATCTATCTATATCTATCTATCTATCTATCTATCTATCTATCTATCTATCATCTATCTATCTATCTATCATCTATCATCTATCTATCTATCATCTATCTATCATCTATCTATCTATATCTATCTATCATCTATATCTATCATCATCTATCTATCATCTATCTATCATCTATCTATCTATCTATCTATCTATCTATCTATCTATCTATCTATCTATCTATCTAATCTATCTATCTATCTATCTCTATCATTTATCTATCTATCTATCTATCTATCTATCTATCTATCTATCATCTATATCTATCTATCTATCATCTATCATCTATCTATCTATCTATCATCTATCTATCTATCTATCTATCTATCTATCTATCTATCTATCTATATCTATCATCTATCTATCTATCATCTATCTATCATCTATCTATATCATCTATCATCTATCATCTATCTATCATCTATCTATCTATCATCTATCTATTTATCTATCTAATCTATCTATATCTATCTATCATCTATCATCTATCTATATCTAATCTATCTATCAGCATCTATCTATCATCTATTTATCATCTATCTAATAAATTTAGGTGCTCCTATATTTGGTGCATATATGTTTTCCAGGGTTATATCCTTTATTTGGGTCAATTCCTTTAGTATTATGTAGGGACCTTATTGTCTCTTGTTATGGCCTTCATTTTCCAGTCTATTTTGTCAGATATTAGTACTGCTACTCCAGCTTTTTTTTCATTCCCATTTGCATGGAAAACTTTTTCATCCCTTTAGTCTCTTGATGTTGTATCTTTTCAAATAATTTTTCTGCACTATTAATAAGTTTTATGATTTTTATTTTTTCTATATTTTTAATTTATCTTTATTGTTGAAAGTATTACAAATATCCCCTCTTTTATCCCAATGATACTCTCCACCGCACATCCCCCCTTCACAGACCTTCACCACACTACTGTCTGTGTCCATGAGTTATGCATATATACATATAAGTTCTTTGATTAATCTCTCTCTACCCACTCACCCACCCCTGCCTTCCCACTGAGATTCATCAGTCACTCCATGCTTCTGTATCTCTGGATCTATTTTGTTTCTCAGTCTATTTTGTTTATTAGAATCCACATATGAGTGAGATCATGTAATACTGAATCAGGAAGAATCAGAAAACCTGAGTAGGTTAATGACAACTAATAAAATTGAAGCAGTAATAATAATAATAAAAACTCCCAGCAAACAAAAGCCCTGGTTCAAATGGCTTCACAGGAGAGCTTTCTAATTATTTCAGTTGAAGGGTTAGTTTACTAAAAATTTTTCTTTCTTTTTCAGTTAGGCCTGCAGTGGTATGAACTTCCCTCTTAGTACTGCTTTTTCGGTGCCCCACAGATTTTGGGTTGTTGTGTGTACATTTTCATTTGTTTCCAGGTAGTTTTTTATTTCTTTCTTGACTTTATTGATAATCCATTCATTGTTTAGTAACATGTTATTTAGCCTCCAGGTGTTTGAGTGTTTTTGAGTGCTTTTAGTGTAGTTGATTTTAAATTTTATAATCTTGTGACCTGACATGCTTGATATGATTTAGGTATTCTTGAACTTGTGGAAACTTATTTTGTGTCCTAACATGTGGTCTATCTTTGAGAATGACCCATGTGCCTGCAGATTTGGGGTGAAATGTTCTGTAAATTTCAATTAAAACCATCTGATTCAGTGTGCCATTTAGTCAGTGTTTCTGTGTTGGCATTTTGTCTGGAAGATTTACCCAGTGAAGTCAGTGAGGTGTTAAAGTCCACAACTATGACTCTATTACTGTTAATCTCTCCCTTAAAGTCCTTAAGGTTATTATTGATAGGTCCTTATTTATTGCCATTTTAATTATTTATGCTTATGTTTCTCTCTATATATCTTCTTATGATTATAAAAGTATTTTTAACATTTCTTCCAATGGTTCTATTGGAAGGAATAAACAGATTAGAGGAAGCTGAGGATCAGATCAGTGAATTAGAAAACAGGGTAGAAAAAAATCTCTCAATCAGATATCCAAAAAGAAAAAAAATAATTAAAAAAGAGGAGGACAGTCTAAGGGAGCTATGGGACAACATGAAATGTAACAATATTCACATCGTAGGAGTCCCAGAAGAGGTCAAAGTAAGCAAGGGTTAGAGAACCTGTTTGAAGAATAATAGCAGAAAAATTTCCTAACCTGGTGAAGAAAATAGTCACACAAGTTCAGGAGGCCCAGATATTCCCAAGCAAGTAGAATCCAAAGAGGCCCATGCCCAGACACATTATAATTAAAATGCCAAAATTTCAAGACAAAGAGGGAATCTTAAAGGGAACAAGAGAAAAGCAATCTGTTACCTACAAAAGAGTCCCCAAAAGGTTGTCAGTTGACTTCTCATCAGAAACTCTACAGGCCAGAAGGGAATGGCATGAAGTATTCAAGGTAATGCAAAACAAGGATCTGAAACCAAGACTACTCTATCCAGCAAGGCTATCATTCAAAATAGATGGTGAAAAAAAAAGCTAAAGGAGTTTATCACCACCAAAACAGCATTGCAGGAAATGTTAAAGGGACTGCTGTGATTAGAAGTAGATAGATAGGTGATAGATAGATGATTGATAGATAGATAGATGATAGATAGATAGATGATAGATAGATGATAGATAGATAGATAGATGATAGATAGATAGATAGATAGATAGATAGATAGATAGATAGATAGATGATAGATGATAGATAGATAGATAGATGATAGATAGATAGATGATAGATAGATGATAGATAGATATAGATAGATGATAGATAGATAGATAGATAGATATAGATAGATGATGATAGATTAGATAGATAGATAGATAGATAGATAGATATAGATGATAGATAGATATAGATGATAGATAGATAGATAGATGATAGATGATAGATAGATAGATATAGATAGATATAGATAGATGATAGATTAGATAGATAGATACATATATAGATGACATAGATACAGATATAGATATATAGATATATATAGTTATAGATATATAGATATAGATATATTTATAAATTTCATTTAATGGTTTTATTAGAGAGATAGGAAGTAAAGAGATACATCAGTTAGTTGTTCCACTTATTCATGCATGCAATGGTTGATTATTGTATGTGCCCTGACTTGGAATCAAACCCTCAATCTTGGCTTATTGGGATGACACTCTAACCAACTCAGCTACCCGGTCTGGGCCTCAACAAACTTTTTATTGCTGATGCTGTTACAGTTGTCCCCCATTTTTTTACACTTTGCCCTCCTCCATCCAGCTCTGGGATGTTAAGGGGTGACCAGGCTCAGTGGATTTGTTTGTATGTCTGGAATGTTGATTGCTAGACAACCAAGGCCACACCTCTGTACTTCATCCCTGCCCAGGTAACTGGGCCAAGCCATAGCTCATACTGCTCGTTGCTGCAGGAATGTTTACCAAATTTTTTGCTCCTCTAAGCTAAAGGGAATGCCACCCACAACCTGATTCCTGCCCTCTTGAGGTTGAGGCCTGCCATGAGTTCCTAGCTGCAGGGGTGTATCTGTGGCTTATCTCAGCTCTTCTCTCTTTTTACCCCCCCTTTGCTCCTACCTTTAGATGTTTTAATGCACTCTCTCCGGCATGTTTATGCACTGAGCAGGGAATCCTTTGTAGAATTATAGCTGTTTAGATTGTTAAAGCTTTAAAGGGAGAGACCAAGAAGAATCTCTCATGCCACCTTTCTTCCAATGACACTCTCTGATATGTTATTTTAATTTTGATGCATCTTAGTGTGGGCCTTATTAGGTTCATCTTTTGGGGGACTCTCTGTTCCTGGACTTGTGTGTCTTTTACTTCTCCAGTTTAGAAAAGTTTTCAGTCATTATTTCTTTAAATAGGTTGTCATTCCCTTGCTCTCTCTCCTCCTTCTTTTACCCTTATGTTTTAGATATTTTTATGCTTAAAGTTTTCCCCAGAGGTTCTTCAAATTACTTTCACTTTTTAAGGTTTTTTTTCTTACTGCTCTGATTGGGTGTTTTATGCTACCGTGTTTTCAAAATAGCTAATTTGATCCTCTGCTTCTTTTAATCTGCTGTTTACTCCTTTTAGTGTATTTTTCAATTTAGTTACTATATTCTTTATTTCTGACTGGTTCTTTTTGACAGTTTCTATGTCTTTTTTAATGCTGTTGAAGCTATTACTAAGTCTTTTAAGCATCCTGGAATCTGTATCTGGTTGTTTGCTTCTCTCCATTTTATTTATTCCTTTTCTGGTGTTCTTTCATTCTTTCAAGACTTTTTTTTTTTTTTTTTTCTTCATCATTTTGGCTGCCTCTCTTTGTTTGTTTGTAAGTATTAAGTGTGACCTGCTATGTCTTCCAGTCTTGGTATGGTGGGTGGCCTATATAGAAGGTAACATGAGGAGTTCAGTTGCACTACCTCCCTGGTCATCTGATCTAGGTCCTTCAGGAATAACTTTAGCATCTGTTATGTGATGCATTGTGTCAGTTGAATTTTTATTTTTGTTGGCACATCTATGGGTAGGGTTGACCCTCATTCTTGCTGGGTATGAGGATTTTCAGTGGCCACAACATGCAAGCTGTTGTGTGAGGGCTGACTCCATGAAGTGGAATTTGCCCCCAGCAGGGTCTGGTTCTTACCAAGATCTCCTTTTTGGGTTTGTTGCTTATGGAGCTGATTAGGTCTTGCTCAGTTGTGCTTTGAAGCCAGCCACTAGGTGTGTTGGTTCCAAGGACTCTTGAGAGGGACTCTGGTGCAGGTAAAAGTCAAACACTGCCTATGACCAGCCATGGGCAACCTGTTTTGAGCTACAGAGCAACCTACAGTTGATCACTGCTTCTGCTTGGTTTGGGTGCACATGGAAAGGACCAAGATGTATACCAAGGCCAGTTACCACCAGTACCTGGCCTGGGGTAGATCAGCAAAAGGCTAAAAGTACCCCAAAACACACCACTGTCTGCTGGATGCTTATTAGGCTCAACCACTGACAGAGCCTTGGTACACAAGTTGTATGAGGTTAAATTTTCAAGGCATTACCAGGTAAGGTTGCGTTTTGTTCACCAGGTTAATGCAGATTGTAACTTGGTGTTAGTGCTGGGTCTGTGGTCACTTAGCAAAAGTCTTGGTACAGCAAGATCAGCCATCACACATCTAAAGCCTGTGACCCTTTGCAGTGGGGCCTCAAGTAGTAACCAAAGTGGAGCTATTAGGTTTCATCAGGCTAAAGCAGATTAAGATTTGTTCGTGTGGAACTAGGGCTTAACACAGGAAAGTTGGAGCCTGGTAGGCGTGTAGGAAGACAGTCCTTGCCCTAAAGCCAAACAACTTAGTTCCTCCCTTTGTGTCTCTGGAATACTCTTTTCTCCTCTCTCCCCCAGCTTGCCTAGAATTCCTTGAGAGTTTTTAAGAAACACTGTGCTGTTGGCCCAGGCTGGTTGTTGCTGGCAGAATCTACAGACATTAATAATTTGGGTAGTGAAAGCCTGAGGGAGTCATTAGGGTGATGCTAGTCTAGATCCCCAGACTAATGATGTGTGGGGAGAGTGCTTGACCCAGGAAATATTGCATCCTTTGACAGGAGAAGGATTCAACACAGGGATATTGGCAATTGTCCATCCAGCCCTCTCCCTGAATCCACACAACTCTGTCTCTCCTTGTATTACTCTGGCACCTCCCAATCCACCTTCCCTCTCCTGGAGCCCAGAGTGAATAGCTGTGAGAGTTGTGCATAAACCCTTTAAGAGAATGCCTGAGTTTTTAGCTACGTTTTGTCTCACTTGGGTGGACCGACTCCACTTTGATTCTCACAACCAGATATTATTTGGGCTTCTTTTCCTGTCACTGCTGCTCTGGACTTGAGAATCTGGTGCCCTTGCTCTTAGGCAGGACCTTTGTAGCTGTGATATCCCTCTGGATTCTCAACTACCACAAGTGAATGAGAAGCCAGCCTGTTTTGTGTCTGCATCCCTTTTACTAATTCAATATGGCTTTTCCTATATATCCATAGTTATAAGACTTCCGTTCTGCTAATCTTTAGATGGTTATCCAGGTTGATTGTTCTATAATTTACTTGTAATTTTTAAAGAATATATATTTATTGATTTCAGAGAGAAGAAGGGAGAGGAAGAGAGAGAGATAGAAACACCAATGATGAGAGAAAGTCTCTGATCAGCTGCCTCCCACACAAACCGAACCAGGGATCTAGCCTGCAACCTACTTGTAATTTTGATGTGGTCATTGGAAGAGATACATGCAGCTTCCACCTATTTCACCATCTTAGACCAAATCCTGAAGACTTTACAATGCATGGGACAAAAGAGAACCTTTCATTTGTTTTACAAAGAACATTGCTTTTGGCACTATGCTGGATGAATTTAAAGATGCTTTTGACACAGAGCATTTTAACTTTTTGTAGTGGTTAAGATACGCATACAATGGATTAAAATCCAGTGTTGTGAGTGGTATGTTGTATAATAGAGGTTCAGGAAAAAAAATGCTTTGGGCATTTCTTTTAAAAATAGCTAGTATTTATCGATCTATATGCTGAGCACTTATCTTAGAGCTTTAGATTTTATTTATTTTGACCCTTACGAAAGCCCCAAGGTCTTTATTATTATCTCCATTTTTTAGGTGATGATACTGAGGGACAGGGAAGTTAAGTGATTTGTTAACTTTCATAGTTACCTGAGGATATCCAATATTCATGCTGAGGTAATTTGGCTTCAGACATGTAACTACTGTGTTTTTGATCCATGGAGGAGAATTGTTGCTTCTGGAGGTAGCACTGGCTGGGTAGGAAGAGGGAGGTGATTATAACTGAAATAACACACAGGGAAGCTTTCCTCCAGGTAATTTTTAATCTTGCTTTAATACAGAATAATCTTTAATCTTTCTTTAATCTTCCTTTTGATTCATCCTGCTTATTCCCAAGAATACAGACCCTGAGTATGAAGACATCTTCAATAATCCCACTTTAGTGACAGCCGCAACCTGTTCTTAGCTTTGAAACTCCATATGACTGACTTAAACTGACAATGATGAACACATTTTGGCTTACACTTTATCAAAATTTATGTTTCTTAAAATCATTAATATTTTTCATTAGACAAAATGTAATGTCTTTTCTATTTATAAAATAAAAATGTTTTCTTTCTTGAGTCAGATAACCCTTCATGACATGCAATTGAAAAGTAAAAGACAGATGGTTTAGATGTCCTCTTAGCACAATTTAACAATACAATCTTTTTGTAAAAGGTTATAAGTTTGATTCAGTGTCCTACTCTCTGTGTATCATTTTGGTTTTTTTGATGTGTTGGTTTGAGCAGAAGTTGCTTGCATTTTAAAAGTAGGACCCCCTGCCATGTGCACCAGTTTTGAACACAGGTCTTGATAGAGAGATGTGACCAAGCTATCACACTGGGGTTCTTTCCAAGGATGAGGTTTCTAAGGGTGTGAGATCAAAGCTATAAGCCAGCCCTAAAATAAAGATGCGAGTTCCTTGTGATCTAGCTATTTTGTTCTTTTTAAATAACTATTCTCATAGTTGCTTTATTTAGAATTTTGTAAATAAGCCATGTATTCTGATACATCCCTTTCATCAAGAAGATTCAAATATGCAGAAAATGAAAAAATTAACCCTGTATTTTTCAAAAAAGACAAATATATTTTTAAATATTTGTAATGCAGAATTGTTACTTAGCAACAGGTGTGGGCTTGAGCATGTCCAAGTGTGAGAAAGAAATTGAGGGAGGTTAGGTTTAAAAATATAATCATTCTTGGAGATCCAAGATTGCAGCAGATTGAGTGGAAGCTACACTGACACACTCTTGGGACCAATGTGGATTTACAACTAAAACAGAAAAACCATCCTAAAAACCAACTAAAGACTAGCTAGAGAGCACCCTTATAACAAAGGAGGAAAAATGGAGACCACACAGAGACTGGTAGGAAGTGTGGATACGAGAGAACTGCTGGGTTCCCGCAGGCAGCAGCTGAAGGTCAGGAAGAATATCTAAGCTGTAGGGGCTCCCACTGAGGACAAGGGTCTAAACCCCAAGCTGGGATACCCAGCCAAGAGCACTAGTACTGAGAAAGGTGCCCACATAAACATCTGGCCTTGAAAAGCAGCAGGTTTCTGTCTGCCAAAGAGAGGCAGATGGAACTGCAGGCACCCTCTTAAAGAGCCAACACACAAAGTTTTGTGTGAAGCTACTCACTTTGGGCTCTGGCAGAGGGAGAGTGGAGTAGACTGAAGCTGTGTGGGGAGAGTCTGGGGTTGTGGGCTCTGGAGAGTGAGATCAGGGGATGCCCATCTGGATTCCTGTGCCAAGTAATTACCCCAGATTGTGTGGGACATCTTTCTCAGGCAGGCAATTTTCAGCTTTTGCCTGAGGGAGGGAAGGAATTATCCCACCCTGCTGGAAAGACTCTCACCCTGACCAGAGGAGGTTCTGTAGCCTGAGGCTTGTTAAGAGAATGACAACAACCAGCTTCCCCACCCTGTGGAGCTTCTACAGCCTAAGGCTCATTAAGAGAATCAGATTAATCAGGCCTGCAGGCAGAGGCAGACCTCAGAGTGCTTTGAGTCTTTGCCTGATCTGCTTTGGGACTCAAACCTTAGAAAAGAAGACTTTGGTATGCACCTTGGTCCTGTCCAAAAGCACCCAGACACAGCAGTGGAGATCTCAAGCCTAGGGTTGTTGATAGCCTCAAACAGAGTACTCAGGGCCAGTGACAAACTGCATCTGACATTGGCCTGTAGCAAAGACCTTCCAAAAAGACTGAGAGTCCTAGAAGATTTACCTAATAATTAGAAACAAACCCAAAAAGGTAGCCAAAATAGGGAGACCAAAAAATAAACCCCAAATGAAAGAACAAGAGAAGTCTCCAGAAAAAGAGTCAAATAAAATGGAGATAAGCAATCTCTCAGATATAGAGTTCAGAATACTGAATGAAAGGATGCTCAAAAGCATGAAAAAAGACATGGAAGCTATGAAAAATGACCACTCAGAAAGAAAAAATGACACAGCAGAAATAAAGAATACATTGGAAGGAATGAACAATAGATTAGAGGAAGCTCAGGATCAGATCAGTGAATTAGAACACAGGGTAGAAAAAAAAATCAATCAGAGACCCAAAAAGAAAAAAAACAATTAAGAAACAGGAAGACAACCTAATGAAGTTGTGGGACAGCATGAAATGTAACAATATTCGTATTATAGGAATTCCAGAAGAGGTCAAAAGTAAGGGTTAAAGAACCTGTTTGAAGAAATAATAAGAAAGCTTCCCTAACCTGGTCAAGGAGAAAGTCACACAAGTTTAGGAGCCAAGAGAGTCCCAAGCAAGAAGGATCCATAGAGGTCCATGCCAAGACACATAATTAAAATGCCAAGAATCCAAGACCGAAAGAATCTTAAAGGCAGCTAGAGCAAAGCAATCTGTTACCTACAAAGGAGTCCGCATAAGGCTGTCAACTGACTTCTCATCAGAAACTCTACAGGTCAGATGGGAATGGCATCAAGTATTCAAGGTAATGCAAAACAAGGATTTGAAATCAAGACTACATTATCCAGCAAGATTATCAATCAAGCTGGAGAGGGACATAAAGAGCTTCTCAAACACAAAAAGGTTAAAAGACTTTGTCATTAAATACCCAGCATTACAGGAAATGTTAAAGGGATTGCTATAATTACAAGTAGAAATATAGAGGATGAGAAACATAGGCACAAAGAAACAAAATGACAGTAAATAAATATCTTTCAAAAATAACCTTAAATGTAAATGGATTAAATGCCTCAATAAAAAGATATAGCTGGCTGAATACATAAAACATGGCCCAAATGTATGCTGTGTACAAGAGAACCACCTCAGAACAAAAGACAAACACAGGATGAGAGTGAAGGGATGGAAAAATTTTTTCCGTGCAAATGGAAATGAGAAAAAAGCTAGGGTAGCAATACTGATATCAGACAAAATAGACTTCAAAATGACCATAACTAGAGACAAGAAAGACATAACAGTAAAGGGATCATTTCAACAAGAGGCTATAACCCTGATAAACATATATGCACCCAATATAGGAGCACCTAAATTTATAAAAAAAATTCTAGAGGGATTTAAGGGAGAGACTGACATCATTACAGTCATACTTGGGAATTTTAACACCCCACTGACTTCACTGGATAGGTCTTCCAGACAAAAAATCAACAAGGAAACAGTGACCCTAAATGACACACTGGATCAGATGTATTGAATTGACATTTATAGAACATTACACCTCAAAGCTGCAGAATATACATTCTTCTCAAATGCACAAGGGATATTCTCAAAGAGAAACCATATGTTAGGACACAAAACAAGTCTCTATAAGTTCAAGGAGATTAAAATTATATGAAACTTCAAGACCACAGTGGCATGAAATTAGAAATCAATAACAACAACAACAACAAAAAACACTAAAAGACATTTAAACACATGGAGGTTGAAAAGCATGCATTTAAACAATGAATGAGTTACCAAAGAGATCAAGAAAGAAATCAAAAACTTCCTGGAAACAAATGAAAATGAACACACAACAACTCCAAATCTATAGGACACAATGAAAGCAGTCCTGAGAGGAAAGTTCATAGCACTACAAGCTTACCTCAAAAAACAAACAAAAAAATTTAATAAATTCTGTAACCCTGCAACCTAAAAACTTAGAAAAGGAACAACAAAAAAAAGCCCAGAGTAAGTAGAAGGAAGGAAATAATAAAGATCAGAGCAGAAATAAATGACACAGAGACTAAAAAACAATACAAGAAATCAATGAAACCAAGAGGTTTCTATGAAAAGATATACCAGATTGATGAACCTTTAGTCAGACTCATCAAGAAACAAAGAAAGAGGACCCAAAGAAACAAAATCAGAAATGAAAGAGGTGAAATAAAACTGATGCAACAGAAATACAAAGGATTGTTAAAAAATACTATGAACAATTATATGCCACCAAGCCAGACAACCTGGATGAAATGGATAAATTCCTAGAAAAATACAACCTTCAAAAACTCAATCAGGAAGAGTCAGAAAGTCTAAATAGGCTGAAAACTGCTGATGAATTTGAAGCAGTAATCAAAGGGCTCCCAACACACAAAAGCCCTGGCCTGAATGGCTTCACAGGGGAGTTTTAGCAAGCTTTTAAAGAAGAATTAACACCTACACTCTTCAAACTATTTCAAAAAATCCAAGAAGAAGGAATGCTTCCAAACTCTTTTTACGAGGCCAGCATTAGCCTAATTCCAAAACCAGGTAAAGACCCTACAAAGAAAGAGAATTATAAGCCACTATCCCTGATGAACATAGATGCTAAAATCCTCAACAAAATAGTAGCAAATCAGACCCAACAATATATTAAAAGATCATACAACATGACCAAGTGGGATTTATTCCAGGGATACATGGCTGGTACAATATTTGCAAATCAATAAATGTGATACATCACATATACAAATTCAAAGAGAAAAATCACATGATCATATCAATAGATGCAGAAAAAGCATTCGATAAAATCCAACACTCATTTTTGATAAAATCTCTCAGCAAAATAGGAATAGAGAGATCATACTTCAACATAATAAAGGTCATATATGACAAACGTACAGCCAACATCATACTCAATGGGCAAAAACTACAACCATTTACCCTAAGAACAGGAACAGGACAGGGGTGTCCACTTTCACCACTCTAATTTAACATAGTAATGGAAGTCCTAGCCACAGCAGTCAGAAAAGAAGAAAACATAAAATCATTCAAGTTGGAAAGGAGGAAACAAAACTGTCGTTGTTTGCAGATGACATGATATTGTACTTAGAGAATCCTAAAGACTCCACCAAACAACTACTAGATTTAATAAATGAATTCAGCAAGATAACAGGATACAAAATTAACACCCAGAAATTGATGGCATTTTTATACATCAATAATGAACTCTCAGAAACAGAAACTAAAAAAACAATTCTATTTACCATTGCAACTAAAAAAATAAGATACCTAGGATTAAACTTAACCAAAGATGTAAAAGACCTGTACTTGGATAACTACAGGACACTGAAAAAAGAAATAGAGGAAGATATAAACAAATGGAAAAATATACCATGTTCATAGATTGGAAGAATTAGCATCATTAAAGTGTCCATACTACCCAACTCAATCTATAAATTCAATGCAATCTCTATTTAAAATTCCAACAGCATATTTCACAGATCTAGAACAAACACTTCAAAAATTAATACGGAACCAAAAAACACCATGAATAGCCACAGTAATCTTGAGAAAGCAGAACAAAGTTGGAGGGATCTCAATACCAGATATGAGGTTATACTACAAAGCCACTGTAATCTAAACAGCCTGGTTCTGACACAAGAACAGACATATAGATCAGTGGAACAGAGCAGAGAACCCAGAAATTGGCCCAAGTCATTAGGCTCATTTAATATTTGACAAAAGGACAAGAACATACAATGGAGTAAAGATAGTCTCTTCAATAAATGGTGCTGCGAAAATTGGACAGGTACATGCAAAAAAAATCAAACTAGACCACCAACTTAAACCATACACAAAAATAAATACAAAATGGATAAAATACTTAACTGTGAGACACGAAACCATAAAAATCCTAGAGGAACTATAGGCAGCAAAATCTCAGACATCTCTCATTGCAATATGTTTGCTGATACATCTCCTAGGGCAAGAGAAACTAAGGAGAAAATAAACAAATGCAACTACATCAAAATAAAAAATCTTCTGCACAGCAAAAGAAACCAACAAAATGAAAAGGGAACCCACTGTATGAGAGAACACTTTTGTCAATGATGCATTTGATAAAGGGTTAATATCCAAAATATATACGGAACTCATACAACTTTAAAGAAAGACAAACAATCCAATAAAAAATGGGCAAATGACCTAACAGACACTCCAATGAGGACACACAAGTGGCTAATTAATATATGAAAAAATGCTCAACATCACTAATCATCAGAGAGATACAAATTAAAACCACAATGAGGTATCACTTCACACCTGTCAGAATGGCTACCATCAACAAATCAATGAATGACAAGTGCTGGTGAGGGTGTGGATAAAAGGGTACCCTAGTAACTGCTTTTGGGAATGCAGACTGGTGCAGCCACTATGGAAAGCAATATGGAGTTTACTCAAAAGATTAAAAATTTACCTGCCATTTGACCCAGTGATCCCACTTCTAGGAATATATCCTAAGTAACCCGAAACACCAATCACAAAGACCTTATGCACCCCTATGTTCATAGCAGTGCAAATTACAATAGCTAGGTTCTGGAAACAGCCCAAGTGCCCATCAGTAGATGAGTGGATAAAAAAGCTGTGGCACATTGCACCATGGAATACTATATAAAGTATTCTAGCTGTATAAAGAAGGATCTTTTATCCTTTGGCACAGCATAGAGGGAACTAGAAAGTATTATGCTAAGTGAAATAAGCCAGTCAGAGAAAGACAAGTACCACATGATCTCACTTACATGTGGAATATAATAAACAAAATAAACTGATGAACAAAGTGGATCCAGATACATAGAAGCATGGAACAAACCGAGGGCTCTCAGAGGGAAGGTAAGGAGGGGGGAGTGGGTGAGGAGAGATTAATCAAGGAATTTATATGTTTATAAGCATAACCCATGGACACAGACATTGGTATGGGGAAAGACTGGGGGTTGGATGGATGCAGGGTGGATGGGATCAATGGCCATAAAAAAGGGACATCTGTAATGTTCTCAATAATAAAGATAAAGAAACTTAAAAATAAATATAAATAAATAAATAAATAAATAAATAAATAAATAAATAAATAAAAATAAAAATAAATAAAAATAAAAATATAATCATTCTTAAAAAGAAAAATCCCTAAAAAAGAAATTCTTTAGTGAGTCCTTATGAAAAGTTTAGTTGTCCAGATGTCTCATGAGACAAATATCATATTTATCAACATAAGTTATCCAGAAGTGTTTTGTGATATGAAATCATTACCTCAACTTCATATTGTTCACAGATAAATATTAATAAACAGAGACCTAAGGTATTGCTTTTTCTTAAGAAAATTTTTTTCCAATCTCCAGCATTATCAGATAGCATCTCCCTTACAGTAGCCTTAAAAATTGCAGCCCAGTCATTATCATCCTTGGAGATGATAAAAAGCTATATTATATGAGTATCCACAGAGACTTAAAATACAGAAGTCACGTCTTAATGATCATTTTAACTGAATCCAAGAAAAAGTTGATCAACAGTCTCAATTTATGTATTTGGGAAGGCACCCTCATTGGCATATTGGATTATGCTCATATGACCAATACTTATTTTTCTGTTTTGAACAATCACACAAAAATTCACAGCAATGGCTGCTCTGGTATTTGTAGTATGTCAATATTCATCATGTTATGTTTGCAAAGTGAGGCTGCAAAGTTTTTGTCAGTAAGAGAAGTGTGTAAGAGGTATATTCCATGGCTTGTGAAAAACAGAAGAGGAAATGTAGACAGGAATAGAAGAGTAAAGCCATGAGACTTTGGAGATATAGACAGAAAAATGGATAATCAAAAGTCAAAGCACTTAATACCTTAACTACCAGATTAAAATTTGGTTTTGCAAAATGGTTAAGGATTTAGCACCATTTTGAGCTGAGCCTGAGAGTGTCAACTTCACTTCTGGTAAACCTCTTAGGATGTGAGTCTTATAAGCAGTTGAAATAAATAACAAATAATCAAGCAAATAGAGTAACTATCATAAAAATCCTCATTTACAAAATAAAAAAAGTATCTTTCTACCATGGTTACAAAGCCTCAAATGTATAATTTGCAAAGTCCTTTTAAAAAAAAGAATTAAAAAATATTTTTTCTGAGTTCTTAATAGATGCCAGTCTTGTGCTAAGTGCTTTACATATATTTTTCTTTGTTATCACATAAATACCTCTTTGCATTTATGAAAGCTATTAGTTAATCCTATTCATGTGGTCTCAAGTGACCAAGCTTTCCTATTTGAGAGAATCTCCTGCAGAGCCCAGATGACAATGTGGTATTTCTCTTCAGGCCTATTTGAAAAAAGCAATACATGTGTTCCAAAAGCTATGTGGCTGCAGATACTGTGAACAGCAGGAAAGACTTTTCACAGTTTAAGGAACTTTGCAACTTTAAATGAGAGCTTCCAAGGATGGAAAAATATCAGATATTTCTTTCTATTACTATTTTGTATTGGAATAAATTTGCTAACCAGTCCATCACACTAGTGTCCCAACAAATAGCTTGTACTTTAATATTCACAATAGAAGATGTTATTTACAAAGCTATATTCTACCAGATTTTGTGTTCTCTTTTGTATCAAAATGCACAAAAGGAAGGTTGAAATTCAAATTGGAAATGTTTTCAGTCAAATTCACTTTCAATGATAAAATTATGTAACCTTATTCTTTTCATGGTTTATTTTTGTTCCAAAATCACAGAAAAGTTTTTAAACACACTCATGAATGTCAAATTTAAATTATTTGATGCTGGAATGAAGCAAATAAGAAGTATTCAAATAATAACCACCCACAAGAAGACAAAAAAATTGGCTTTGAATTGAAAACATTAAGGGTACTATACTCCTTTAATCTGAAAAATGGTTATTTAATAGTAATCTTTATAAACACAGCATTATTGCTACATAAGAAATAGTTGGTAACTGTTTTCTGTCTTTACTTAAAAAAATAAGAAGAAATGATGTTGAGCAACAGCATAAAAGATTGAATTCAGACTTAAAAAAAGACCTTGACAGATGGATTATTAAATATGTGGAAGAGAATCAGAATGTCTTCCTTAGAATTTAAATAAAAATTGTATAGCTTATAATCTACTTACCTATTTTAGATATGGTCTTGCCAGATGACAACAACAAAATTAACTTAGTAAATTCAAAGATTTACTCAGTTTTCTGATATTTTATTTTACTCTATTTTTTATTTTGTTACTTATATTCATAAAACATAATACTAAAGAGCATTAGAGCATATGAAATAAATTCAGCCAGAACCATAACTATATCCATTGTTGTATGTTATCCATTGTTATCTATGGCAGATATAAAACAGCCTCTTCCATTTATAGGAATCAGGATAATCCTTGAGATATGTGACATTTTCATTTGAAATGACTTTCTAAAAAATTATATATTTATTGATTTCAGAAAGAGAGAATGAAAGTGAGAGAGATATAGAAACATCAATGATGAGAGAGTCAATGATCTGCCTCCTTCACTTCCCCCACTGGGGACAAACCCCCAAACCAAGACATGTGCCCTGACTGGGAATTGAATCACAATCTCCTGGATCAAAGGTCAATGCTCAACTGCTGAGCCATGCTGGCCAGGCTGAAATGACTTTTAATAAATAATTTCCAAAAAAAATTGAGAGATTTAATTAGTCATTATGTTTGACTCTTTAAAATAAGTAAATATAAACTTATTTAGAATATACTAATATTTATGTAATAAAATTTAAAATGAATTTTGGATAAACAGTCTTCATAACTATAATGGAATGTTTGGAGTAAAAGTTAAAGACAACATGTAACTAGATAATATGTTTATGTTTTTTAAAGAACAGTTTTAGATTTGTAGAATAATTGAGTATAGTGCAGACAATTCTCATATACCCTACACCCAGTTTCCTATATTAATAACATCTTATATTAGTTTGGTAATTTTGTTATAATAAATTAATCAATATTGATACATATTTGTTATCTAAAGATCATATTTTATTCATATTTTCTGTTTTTATCTAATATTATTTTTGTATTCCAGGATCTCATCCAGGATGCCACATGACATTTAATTGTCATGTATCCTTAGGCTCCTCTTGGCTGTGACAGTTTCTCTGACTTTTCTTGTTTTTGATGATCTTGACATTTTGAAGGAGTGTTGGTAAGGTATTTTGTAGAGTGTCTCTAGTGGAGTTTGTCTGCTATTTTTCTCATGATTACCCTAAAGTCATAGATTTTTGAGAAGAAGATATACATAAATTATTTAGAGTTATTCTGCCTAAGAGGTATGTTTCTTCTCCTTTATTTATTCACTTATATATTTATATTAGCATGGACTCACAGATATTTATTTTATGCTTAGATATTTATTTTTTGCTCAAATAGTTCCAGCTTTGTCATTGGGAACTTTAGATTGACTACGGTTCTCCTTTGACACACCCTAACTATTGTTTTTTGTTTGTCTGTTTGTTTGTGTTTAACACTCTTTATTTTCTGTCAGCACAAGGTGTTCCAGGCTTATCTTATATATTCCTGCCTCAGTCCTAGAACTAGCAGTTTCTCCAAGTAACCCTGGTTCCTTTTATTGGAAAGTGGTATTGGAAACAAAGATTTGGGTGCTGAATGTGCTCATCATTATGTGTTATTGCTTCTAGGCCCACGGAACTGACAAAGAAAAATTGTACATATACTAATTTGCTTATATATACAAGTTTATGGATATTTATGTGTGTAACCACTTATATCTATATTAACCTAAATATAAGTTCATACTGATGTTTCTAATATGGTCTATTGCCTCATGGATCAAATACAACCTTCTTTCCTAGCTTATCTGTAAATTTCAAAGCAACATGGCTTTCACCATCCTCCATGTATTTATTCAATTGTTCAATTCTAGTAACATACATAGAATTATCCAAATTATTAATAGGCTCCTGTAGGAAACAACAACCATTAGAGTGCAGTGCTTTTGTGCACTTCCTTTTGCCTTTGGTTTTGCAGAATGCAGTCAATTCCAAATTATTGCAGTCAGCTTATTTTCCAACACTCCCTTAAGTGAAATGATTTAATACATTTGTGATAAATATAGATTGCTTTTTTCAGTCTGTATTCTATCCTAATACTGTCCAAACTACTGAACAATTTCTTAAAATCTGATACATTGAGATTCACTCTTAATGCTGTAAATTCTAAGAGTTTTGACAAATGAATTATGTATCCAGAATTACATTATCTACAGAAAAGTTTCATTGCCCTAAAATATCCCACATAGTTCATTTTTACAGTGTTCCAGCTTTTCTTCCAAACTCCTGGCAAACACTGATTTTTAAAATATTATTGCAGGTTTGCCTCTTCCAAAACTCAATATAACTGAAATTAAACAATACTTAGCCTTTTCAGGTGTTTTTTGCTTCAATATGAAATTAAGAGTCTTCTCTGTTTTTATGACTTGGTAGCCATTTTTATTTCTGAATGATATTCCATTGTATGTACACACCAAAATTTGTTTCTCTATTCACCTGTTGAAGCACATCTTGGTTGTATCAGTTTAAGTGATTATGAATAAAGCTGCTATAATATTTATTGAGAGGATTTTGATTGGAAATAAATTTTCAATCAGTTGGATAAATGCCTAAAGGTATAACAATTGTTAGATCACATTATAAGATTACATTTAGCTTTGTAAGAAACTGCCAAACTAGAGCAGGCAAGAGGGCAGCACTCTAAGAAGGAGAGCACCCTTGCACCCTTGCTTCCAGCCATGAACTGGATTTACAGCTAAAATACTGAGTAGCCAGTTTGGAAAAACAAGAAAAATATAGCTGATGGACATATTTCAAGTAAGGAACACTGAAGAAACATTGCAAAGACTGGTAAGAGGAGGAGGCATAAAAGGGGGAGTCACCCTTGAAGCCAGTGCTCAGCTCTGAGGCCCAAGGGTTAGAGGCTGCAAAGCTCCCTCCCTTTGGGAGTGTGGACTGGCATCCAAAAGCTGAGATGTCAAACCCTGAGTGGTGAAGAAGGGAAGGACAGCTTATGCATGGTGGTCAGAGGGAGCCAGGGGAACAGTCTGCCTGCCAGGAAGGGGCTGCACCTTCCCAGTGAAACAACACACTTAATGGTAGCAGCCCTTGCAGGAGAGGTTTATCCCAGTTGCTGACTGCAGGAAAGGCTTTCCTGCAGTGTGGCTTCAGAACTGAAAGGAGCTTATGGGCTCTACTGAGCAGTGACCTAAAGAGATCCTCTGCTTTCCTTTAAGGCATTGTGCAGAGTCCCAGAAAGCATTTGAACTGTGTGCCCCAAGGAAGGGAGAGAGAGCCCTCCCACTACCAGAGAGGGACTGGAGTTGCTAGTGAAGTGGATCAGGGATGCCCCCATGAAAGAGTCTTAAGCTACCTGTGGGGCACATTTGGACTCCTGCCACCAGAGAGACAGAGACAAAAGGTGCTGATGGGTCAAGTCTGGTATTTTTAACCTATTCTGAAGAGAGCTGGGATATCTCATGGAGCTGCTCCAGCTTTACTGAAATCAGCTGTATGGGAGATCTGCTTGGGGCTAACTTTGTAACCCCTCCTGCTTGGATCCACTGAGCAAGGGCACACAATCCTCACCAAGCAGGTTTTCTGCCTGTTTTTTACTTCACATATTTTTTGATTACTAGTCGGCACCACATAACATCCACTTTTCTAGCTTACTGTAGGAAAACAGAGCAGTGAAACCTAGGATTTGTGCCTGTATTGTGGAGAGTTTGAACTGAGAACCCTGTGAGATCAGCCAACCAGAGCTGGGAAAGGAAGGTCAGAGCACACATACCTCTACTGCAAGCTAGGAGCACCACCCCCAATAGGAAAGGAGCTGGTTCATCTCACTGAAACCCCAGGTATCCTATGCTCAGCATAGTTCAGTGGAGGAAGGGAGAAGAGCTAATAGGAGGACAATACTAGAGTAAGACTCTAAAGGACTATTGTTTGGGAACTTGAGGAAATGCATAAAACCCCTTCTGGGGGCTGGGCAGGCAATGTGTTAACCAGAATCTCTTTTGATCAATCCCTCTAAGCCCATGCCTCTGAAACTGTCCATACAGAAAAGGCAACAGACTGAATTCAATCTGAACCTGCAGCAAGCCATTGTATGGGGAACTAGAATTGGAGGATATGGTAGAAATTGAGGATCTGGGTTTGAAGCAGAGCTTAACTTCTCCACAGTGAGTACCTGGTGGTAAAATTTCCAAGTAAGGGGTGCAATCAATATCCCAAGCTACACTATCTGGATATACCCTAAAGACTCTCTTGAGAAGATGCTGGAATAAGGTCAGGCAACCACAAGGGTGGGGTAAAATATCTGACAGCTGGAGGTGGAGCCTCAGACTAAACAACTAAATAAGGACAACAGGAGCCAAACCTATACAGGTCCTAACATTGGCTGACAGACAACTACTTCCCAGGAGACCTGAAATCAGCATACAAAACAGTAAGCTTCAGACAACATAAGATGCCTAGATGAACCTCACTTGGTTGGCTTGTTTTTTTTTTTTTAAAGAAAAAGGAGAAATTTAAAAAAATTATTTAAAATTTTTTTAATTTTTAAATTAACTTTGATTTGGATTTGTTTTGTCTTGCTTTGCTTGTTCTTTTTTGTTTGTTTCTTGTTGTTCTATTATCAAGATTTTCTGGATATTCTCTGCTTTATTGCTGGGATATTATTATTATAATCATCAAGTTTATTGTTTTTCTCTAAGATTTCTTCTACATCTCTTATTAGCCTCCTTCCATACCATTACTTTGCCTTTCTCTATCTCTTTGTTCCACTGGCATAACTTCCCCCCTGCCCCACTTTTCATTCTCAGTATTCCTATCTTTTTCTGTTTTGTTTTTCTTTAACCACTTTCCTATTCTTACTCTCTATCCTTATTTTTTTGCTAGTTCTTTTTCCCTTTCATAATCTTTTCTCTGGCCATTTTATCTCTTAGTAGATTCTCTATTTTTTTACATATTATTTATTTATTTATTTATTTATGTATTTATTTATTTTTACTATTAGCAATAATATTGTTTTCTCTCTTTCTTTTTGTCCTTAGAACTTGTGCTCTCACTTCACTTTTCTAATTCTACTTTCCCTTGGTTTGTTTTCATTGTGATTATCAGGATATATTGTAAGTTCCTGTTTGTTTTCTGTAATTTTTGTTGTGTTCTGTTTTGCCTTGTCAGCACCTGTACAACAGCTCACCATGATGTGGTTGTGGCTCAGCCTCACAGTTAGCCAGCTTGAGAGGAGAGTCCTCCTATTAACAGGCCAAAAGCAATCTATACCCAATCACAGCAAGAGAGCCCAAAGAACCAACTAAAGCCACATAACTAGAGCATATAGCTCAGAAGTATAAGGAAAACACAATTCTGGACATTCACTACTTAAGTCCAACCCACAAGACTGGGAGATAACAAATGTATCTAAGATACAGATTCAAACACAAAGAAACATTAAAATGGGGAGACAAAGAAACAACCCACAAACTAAAGAAAAATCGCAAGAAAAATACCTTGAGGTGATAAAGGTAACCAAGTTATCAGAAATAGAGTGCAGAGTAATGGTTTTAAAGATGCTCAAGGAAATTAGTTAGAACCACAAGATACTTAATGAGGCCATTCAGGAGCTTAATGGAAATGCAAAGAACTTAGTGAAAGCTACATCTACATAAAAAAAAGACATAGATACTATGAATAAGAACCAGGCAGAAATAAGGAATTCTATATCTGACATCAAGAATATGCTGGAAGGAATTAAAAGCAGGTTCAATGAAGCAGAGGTTAGAATATATGAATTAGAAGATAAAGTAGAAAAAAAAAAACACTCAATCAGAGTAGCAAAGGAAAAGAACAATTAAAAAGCATGCAGACAGTTTAAGGGAACTTTGGGACAACATGAAACAAAACAATATCTGCATTATAGGGGAGCCAAAGGGAGAGAAAAGTGAACAATGGATAGAGAAACTGTTGGAATAAATAATGACATAAAACTTCCTTAAGTTGGTAAAGGAGAAAACCCCGCAAGTTTGGGAAGCACAGAGGCTACCAAACAAGAGGAACCCAAAGAGACCAACTCCAAGACGCATCATAATTAAAATGGCAAATGTCAAGGACAAAGAGAGATCCTTAAGGTCCACAAGAGAGAAACAATCAGTAAACTACAAGGGAGTCCCCATAAGGCTGTCAGCAGATTTATCAACAGAAACACTTCAGGCCAGAAGGGACTGGCATGAAGCTTTCAAAATAATGAAAAGCAGGAACCTGCAACCAAGGCTGCTTTATCCAGAAAGGCCTTCAGTCAAAATAAATGGTGAAATAAAGGTCTTCCCAGGCAAAAGAAGGTGAAAGGAGTTCAGTACCACCAAACCAGCATTTCAAGAAATACTAAAGGTACTACTTTAAGAAGAAGAAATATTGAGAGAAAGGAAGATAGACATAAAGGGAAAAAATGGAGTTAAATAAGTATATATCAATAATAACCTCAAATGTAAATGAAATAAATGCTCCAATTAAAAGAAATAAAGTAGCTGAATGGATAAGAAAACAAGACCCAAATATATATTGTCTATAAGAGACCTACCTGAAAGTAAAAGATTCACACAGGCTGAAAGTGAAGGGATGGAAAATACTATTCCAAGCAAATGGAAATGAAAAACAAAAAGCTGGAGTAGCAAAACTTATTTCTGACAAAATAGACTTCAAAATAAAGACCATAACAAGAGTCAAAGAAGGTCACTACATAATACTAAAGGGATCAATCCAGCAGTAGAATATAACCCACATAAACATACATGCACCCAATATAGGAAAAACTATATATATATATAAATTATTTGTGGACTATAAACAGGAGATCAACAGCAATATAACCATAGTGAGGGATTTTAACACCCCACTGTCACCGATGTACAGATCATCCAGACCAAAAATCAACAAGGAAAGAGAGACCTTAAAAGACACACTATACCTAATGGATTTCATTGACATTTATAGAACATTTCATCCCAAAGCAGAAGAATATATATTCTTCTCAATTGCACATGCAACATTATCAAAAAGAGACCACATGTTATAAAAAAAAAAAAACCCACAAGTCTCTATAAGTAAAAGAAGATCGAAATCATATCAAGCATCTTCTCAGACCATAGTGGCATGAAACTAGAAATAAACCACTATAAAAAAAATATTCAAGCACATGGAGGCTAAATAGCACGTTACTGAACAATGAATGGGTTATCAACAAGATCAAGGAAGAGATTAAAAAACTTCTTGGAAACAAATGAAAATAAATGAACAACAACCTAAAATCTCTGGGACACAGCAAAAGCAGTCCTAAGGGGTAAGTTCAGAGTATTACAGGCATACAACAAGAAACAAGAGAAAGCTCTAAAAAACTAACATTAAAACTAAAAGAATTAGAAAGACAACAGTGAGAAAAGCCCAAAGTAAGTAGGAGAAAGGAAATAATAAAGATCAGAGCAGAAATAAATAACATATAAAATAAAATTTAAAAAAACAAAACAATATAAAATATCAGTGAAGCCAAGAGCAGGTTCTTTGAAAAGATAAATAAGGTTGATGAACCATTAGCCAGACCCACCAAGAAACAAAGATAACCCAAATAAATAAAATCAGAAATGAAAGTGGTGATATAACAGCTGACATCACAGAAATACAAAGAATTGTAAGAAAATACTATATGCCAACAAACTGGACAACCTGGGTGAAATGGAACAATTCTTAGAAACTTACAGTCTTCCAAAACTCAAACAGGAGGATCAGAAAACCTGAATAGGCCAATAACAACTAATAAAATTGAAGAAGTAATCAAAAAACTTCCAGCAAACAAGAGTCTGGGACCTGATAGATTTATAGGTAAGTTTTACCAAACATTCAAAGAAGAATTAATACCTATTTTCCACAAACTATTCCAGAAAATTCAAGAGGAGGGAAGACTCTCAAGCTCCTTTTAGTAGAACAGTAATGTCTTAATCCCAAACCAGATAAATGCACTACAAAGGAAGAAAATTAGTGACCAATATCCATGATGAACTTAGATGCTAAAATCCTCAGCAAAATATTAGCAAATCGGATCCAGCAATACATTCAAAAGATCATACACCATGACCAAGTGGGATTTATTCTAAGGATGCATGGCTGGTATAATATTCACAAGTCAATAAATGTGGCACATCACATAAACAAAATGAAGGACAAAAATCATATGATCATATCAATAGATGCAGAAAAAGCATTTGACAAAATCCAGCACCTATTTTTGATAAAAAATCTCAGCAATGTGGGAATAGAGAGATCACACCTCAACATAATAAAGGCCATATATGATAAACCTGCAGTGACATAATACTCAATGGTCAAAAACTAAAACCATTTCCCTTAAAAATAAGAAAAGGACAGGGTTCTCCTCTTTCACCATTCTTATTCAATATATTACTGGAAGTTCTTGCCACAGTTATTAGACAAGAAGAAAAAATTAAAGGCACCCAAATTGGAAAGAAGGAAGTAAAACTGTTATTACTTGCAGATGACATGATATTGTACATAGAAAATCCTAAAGACTCCACCACAGTACTAACAAATTTGATGAATGAATTCAGGGAGGTAGCAGGATACAAAATTAACATCCAAAACCCAACAGAATTTGTATACAACAATAATGAACTCTCAGAAAGAGAAACTAAAAAAATAATATAATTTACAATTGCAACGAAAAAAATAAGATATAGGAATAAATTTAACCAAAGATGTAAAAGACCTGTCCTTGTAAAACTACAGGACACTTACAAAATAAATAGAGGAAGATATAAACAAATGAAAAAATATTCCATTTTCATGGATTGAAAGAATTAACATCATTAATATGTCCATAGTACCCAAAGCAATCTATAGATTCAATGCAATTCTTATTAAAATACCAACAACATTTTTCACAGAACTAGAAAAAATATTACAAAAATTTATGTGGAAATAAAAAAGACCCAGAATAGCAGCAGCAACCTTGAGGAAGAACATAGTTGGAGGGACCATTTTACCAGATATCGAACTGTACTTCAAAACTATTGTAATCAAAATAGACTGGTATTGGTATAACAACAGACATATAGATTAGTGGAACAGAACAGAGACCCCAGAAATTGACCCACACCATTATATTAAATTAATATTTGACAAAGGAGGCAATAAGATACAATGGAGTAAAAACAGTAAGTAATGTTGGGAAAATTGAACAGGAACATGCAAAAAAATGAAACTAGACCACCAACTTACTCCATACACAAGAATAAATTCAAAATGGATAAAAGACTTAAACGTAAGTCATGAAACCATAAAAATTCTGGAAGAAAACTTAGGCACTAAGTCACAGACATCTTACATAGTGGAATTTTCATTAATGCATCTGGTAGGTAAAAAGAAACAAAGAAAAAAATAAACAAATGGGACTACATCAAACTCAAAATCTTCTGAACAGCAAAAGAAATCCGCTTTAAAACACAAAGGAATTCCACGATATGGGAAAACATATTTGTCAAGGATACATATAATAAGGGGCTAATTTCCAAAATATACAAAGAACTAATACCACTCAACAAGAGGAAGACAAATAATCCAATTAAAAATGGGCTAAGTACCATTTTTAAATAGACACTTCTCCAGAGAGGACATACAGATACCAAGAGACATATGAAAAATGCTCAACATGGCTAATCATTAGTGATATGCAAATTAAAACTATAATGAGGTGTCACTTCACACCTCTAAGAATGGCTACCATCAACAAATCAACAAATTACCTGAGTTGGAGAGGATATGGAGAAAGGAGAACCCTATTACACTGCTTGTGGGAATGCATACTGGTTCAGCCACTATGAAAAACAGTATGGAGGTTCTTTAAAAAATTAAAAATTGAACTGCCTTTTCACCCAGTGATTCCACTTCTAGGAATATATCCTAAGAAACCCAGAACACTAATCAGAAAAAACTTATGCAGCCCTATGTTCATAGCAGCACAATTTACAATAGCTAAGATGTGGAAACAGCTCAAATGCCCACAGATAGATGAGTGTATCAAAAAGCTGTGGGACATTTACACCATGGAATTCTATGCAGCTGTAAGAAGAAGGATCTCTTCTTACCTTATGGGACAGCATGGATGAAACTGGAGAGTATTATGTTAAGTGAAATAAGTCTGTCAGAGAAAGACAAGTATCACATGATCTCATTTATGTGTGGAATCTAAAGAACAAAATGAACTGATGAACAAAATAGATCCAGAGACATAGAAGTATGGAACAGAATGATGAATCTCAGAGTAAAGGTAGGGTTAGGGAGGCAGAGGGAGAGATTAACCAAAGAATTTATATGAATAAATTCATAACCCATGTACACAGTGCACTGAAGGCCTAGGACAGGGGGTAGGTGGTAGAAGGGGTCCATGAGGTAAAAAGGGGTACATCTGTAATTCTTTCAACACCAAAGACATGTTCTTTTAAAAAGAAAAGAAACTGCCAAACTGACTTTTAAAGTAACTATGCCGTTTTTATTCCCATCAGCAATGAGTGAGACTTCCCATCAGCAATGAATGAGATATCCTGTTACTCTGCATACTGGTTAGCATTTGGTAATGTCAGAATTTTGTTTTTTAATTATTCTAATAGCTGTGTGGTGATATATCATTATTGTTTTAATATGCCATTCTCTAATAACTAATGGTAGGTAACATCTTTTCTTATCCTTATTTTTCATCATTAAATTTTTAACTTTAATTTTTCCATTAAAATTTACTTTTAATATTACTTTCAAGTGAGCTGCATAGTGGTTAGATAATCATATGCATTACAGTGTTACCCTACATTTTCAGTAGTCACTTAATACCATATACATATATCACAATATTATTGAAAGTGCTCCCCATGCTGTACTTTTTAATCCTCTTACTATTTTGTAACTACCAATTTGCACTTCTAAATCCTTTTTTTCTTTTTTTCTTTTTTTTAATAAATCTCCCAACTCCCCTCCCTTCTGGCAACTGTCAGTATGTTCTCTGTGTCTGTTTCAATTTTGTTTGTCCATTTTTTTATTTTCCCTAGATTCCACATATAAGTAAATCATATGGTGTTTGTCTTTCTCTGACTTATTTCACTGAGAAAAATACCTTCTAGGACCATTCATGCTGTCGCAAATGGTAAGATTTCATTATTTTTTTTATAGCTGAGTAATATTTTATTGTATATATGTATTAAAGATTTTTTATCCACTTCCTTACTGATGGGCACTTGGGATGCTTCCATATGTTGTCTATTGTAAATAATGCTGCAATTAACACAGGGGTGCATATATTCTTTTGAACTAATGTTTTGGGTTTCTTCAGATAAATCCCCAGAAATGGAATGGCTGGGTCATAAAGCAGTTGTATTTTTAATTTCTTAAGGAAACCCCATAGAGTTTTAATAGTGGCTAAACCAATGTGCATCCCCACCACCAGTGCATGATGGTTTTCTTTTCTGCATATCCTCCACAACAGTTGTCATTTGTTGATGATAGCCATTCTGACAGATGTAAGGTGATATCTTACTGTGGTTTTAATTTTCTTTTTCTTTTTTTTTTTTTAATTATTGACATTGAGCATCCTTTCATACGTCTGTTTGCCATTTGTATGACCTCTTTGGAGGAGTGTCTATTCAGGTCCTCAGTTCATTCTATAATTATATTGTTGTTTCTTTTTGGTTTTGAGTTGTAGGAGTTCTTTATATATTTTGGATATCAATGACTTATCAGGTGTATCATTAGTGCATATTCCCTCCCATTTAATATGTTGTCTTTTTGTTTTGTTGATGTTTCCTTTTGTGGTGCAAAAAGTTTTTAGCTTGATGTAGTCCATTTGTTCATTTTTACTTTTGTTTCCTTCGCCCTTCTGTCCATTGATGCAACTAGGATGTTAAAATTCCTTAGTATGGTTGTATTACTGTCAGTCTCTTTATTTCCATTGCTTTATATATTTAGGTTCTCTTATATTCAGTGAATAAATGTTTACAAGGGTTATGTCCTCTTATTGATTCATTTATCATTATGTCCTTCCTTGTCTCTTATTGCCTTTGTTTTAAAGTTTACTTTGTCTGATATTGCTACACTGGCTTTTTTTTTTTTTTTTTAATGAAATATCTTACTTTCAGTCTGTGTGTATCCTCATCCTGAGGTGGTCTCTGGGTCTTTTTTTCTTATCCACTCAGCTGCCCTTTGACTTTTGAGTGGAGCATTTAGTCCATTTATACTTAAATTTTTAAATTTATATATGTATTTATTGCAATTTTATTCTTTATAACTATGTTTCTTTTTAATATATGTATATATATTCTTAAAGAAGACCCTTTAACATTTCTTGTAATACTGTTCTGTTGGTAGTGAACACCTTACCTTTTTCTTGTCTGGGAAAGTCTTTATTTCAACTTCAATTTTTTTTTTTTTTTTTTTATTCAACATTTTTAACGTTGATATAATTGTAGGTGGCCCCTTTTAGTTGCCTTATGTCCACCTCCAACCACCACCACCTGCCCCTCCCTTGGCCTTCACCCAACTATTGTCTGCGTCCATGGGGTATTCTTTAGCTAATCCCTTCACATTCTTTATCCAGTCACCCCA
Organism: Miniopterus schreibersii; assembly: GCF_964146895.1. NCBI lineage: Eukaryota > Metazoa > Chordata > Mammalia > Chiroptera > Miniopteridae > Miniopterus > Miniopterus schreibersii. Next base: position 110,289,446 of record NC_138101.1, on the reverse strand, counting down.
TCTCACCTTCTATTTTAAATAATAGCCTTACTGGGTATAATAGTCTTGGTTGTATTTTCTTGGTTTTCATCACTTTAAATATTTTGTGCTAATCACTTCTGTCCTGAAATGTTTCTGTTGAGAAATCAGCTGACAGTCTTATGGGAGCTTCCTTGTAGGTAACTGTCTTTCTCTTGCTGCTTTTAGATTCTTTCTTTGTCTTTACTCCTTGCCATTTTAACTATGATATGTCTTGGTATGGACATCTTTGGGTTCACCTTATTTGGGACTCTCTGAAGTTCCAAGACATGTGTATCTTTTTCCTTCACCAGCTATGGGAATTTTTCAGCCATTATTTCTTCAAATAGGTTCTGGACTTCTTGTGTTTGTTCATTTTCTTCTGGCACCCCTATGTTGTGGATGTTCTTATGCTTCATGTTGCCACAAAGGTCCCTTAGATTATTCTTTAATTTTTTTCCCTGATCTGATTGGGTGTTTTCTGCTACCTTATCTTCCAAATTTCTTATTCAGTCATCTGTTTCATCCAGCCTCTTGTTGATTTCTTCTAGTGTATTCTTCATTTCTGACTGGTTCTTTTTTAATGCTTTTTATGTCCTTTTTCTGCTTGTTATCTTTTTGTTGAAGTTGTCACTAAGTTTCTTGAGCATCCTTATAACCATTGTTTTGAACTCTGTATCTGGTACCTTGCTTGACTTCATTGTTTATTTAGTTGTTTTCCTAGAAATTTCTCCTGTTGTTTCATTTGGGGCCTGTTTCTTTGTCTCCCTATTTTGGCTGCCCTTCTGTGTTTGTTTATATGTATTAGATTTGCTATGCTTGTTAGTCTTGAAATAGAGGCCTTATGTTGTAGGTGTCTTGTGGTGCTTAGTGGTTCAGACTCCATGGTCACTTGATCTAGGTGCTCCAGTATTATGTATAAGATCCTGTGTGGGGGTTGACTCCACAAAGTTGAATTCACCTCAATAGTGTCTGGTGCCAGCTGAGATCTACCCTTGGGTGTGCCTCTTGTAAAGCTAATTGGGTCATGCTCTGGTGTGGTTTAATCCAGCCACTGGGTGTGTTGGTTCTGGGGCCACTTGGGAGGGACTCCAGTGCAAGTTGATGTCAGTTGCAGACTGTGACTGGTCCTTGGCTATTTCATTGGATTTACATAGTGATCCAGTTTGGGGCTGCCTCTGCTAGATCTGGGTGTGCATGGGAGGTGCCCAGTTGTGCATCAAGGCTGGTATCCACCAACACCAAGCCCAGATGCAAGTTAGCAAGAGGTCCCAGGCTCCCTGAGATCCACTCTGCCTGTTAGCTGCCTACTAAGCTCAGTCACTGAGTCTCTGCAGGTACATGAGTTACATGAAGGAGGTTCTTAGTGAGTTACCAGTAGGAGAAAGTGATGTTCACCAGATTTACACAGACTTAAACTCAGTGCCAGTGCTGGGTCAGAAGCTACTCAGCAACAGTCTCAGGGTACCCCAAGGCCAGCTGCCACCTGCCAGATGCTCTCAGGCCTTTGTTGTGGGGCTGAGTCTCAAGGATTCATCAGGGCGATGCCAGCAAAGTTAATCAATCCCAGACAGACTAAGATTCGTCATGTGAAAGGAGGGCTCTACACAAAAATAATGGCACTGGTCTGGCATGTGAGGAAAAATAACTCCTGCCTAAGAGCCACACAACTCAGTTTTTCCCAGTTTTCCTGAAATTTTTGAAGAGTCTTTTGCATCCCGGGAACAGGCCCACTACCTGCTGACAATATGGTAGAGTGCAAGCTGGGCAGGACTGGGCCACCAGGAGGTGGGAGAATGGAGCTACTGGTTCTCCCATGGAGGGTGGGGCACCACTGTTCTAGCATGTGAGGCCACAGCTCTAGTTCATGAGGAATGAGGTGCCACTACTCCGGCCCAATATGTGGAAGGCACTGTCATTCTAGTGTGTGGGCATCTTCTCTTTCCCATAATGGGGAGAGGTGCTGCTGCTTTGGCTCATGGAGGACAGGCCACCACTGCTCTGGGGCTTTGAGTGCATGGTGCAGCTGCTCTTGCCTACAGAGTTGGGGGACTAGGTGGTGAGGTGAAATGGTCTCTGCCCCAGAGCCACAAAACTCTGTCTCTGACTGTCCCTGAGTTTGTTCTCAAGATCCCTTCAAGAAAGTCTATACTACAGGCTGAGGCAGCATACTCTTAAACAGGGGAAGAGAAGAGCCTAGTAGGGCTGGGTGACAGGGAGCCAAGAGTATCCGGCTATTGCATTCCTGCATGTCAATGCAGTTTGAAGGGGAGTGCTTAACCAAGGAAAGATAGTGTCTGTGGGTGGTGTAGGAGAGGTACTCAGTACAGTGATGTTGGTGGCTGTCCTTTCAGCTTTTTTCTTCCAGGCACAAAACTGAGTCTTTCATTGTATAACTCAAGTCTGCTCTGATCTTCCCTTCCCCAGCTGAAGTCCAGGGTTAGTGGCCATGAACAAGATTTTATGAGCTGGCCTGTTAAGAGGATGATTGTGTTTCTAGCAGACTCCTGCCTCTCCTTGGCAAACAAAATCTCTATTGATTTTCATAGCCAGATATTATGTGGGTGCATCTGCTTGGTTCTGGTGCTTTAGGCTAGGGAGTCCAGCATGGGACTCAGTGGGACTTTCATAGCTGAGATATCCCTCTGGATTCTCAGCTGCAACATGTGAGTGCAAGACCAGCCCTTTCTTCATCTTCACCTTTCCTACCAATCTCAATGTGGTTTCTTTTGTAAATCCTTTGTTATAAGACTTCTGTTCAGCTAGTCTTTAGTTGGTTATTCATGTTGATTTTTAAAATAATTTAGTTGTAATTCTACTTTGGTACTTAGAGTTTGTATGTAATTTCCACCTGCTCTACCACCATCTTCTTCCTTTCTTTATCAATTTAAGTCTTTTACTGAGGTGTCTGTTCAGAAATTTTTATCATTTTTTAATCAGGTTTTTACTTATTGTTGAGTTTAACAGTTCTTTGTATCTTTGGATACAATCTATCAGATATGTGTTTTGCAAATATTTTCTCCAAGTGTGTGATTTGTCTTTCTATTCTTTTAATTATATCTTTTGCAAAGCTGAAGTTTTTTATTTTAATAAAATCCAGTTTATCAACATTTTTTCTTTTAGGATGATACTTTTGGTGTTATATCAATAAACCCACTGCCAAACCCCAGGTCATATAGATTTTTCTCCTATTATTTATTATAGAAGTTGCATTGTATTTTATTATATTTCAACTCTATAATCCATTTTGAGTTAATATTGCAAAAGGTATAAGAGGTGGTCTGGATTTTTTATACATTTATTTTTTGCACAAATTGTTGTAACACCTTTTATTGAAAATACTACCCTTCTCAAATGATTTCCTTTTGCTTTTTTGTCAAATATCAGGTGACTTCATCTTTTGATCAAGAAGTTATATCAAGAAATAGCAATTATTGTTTTCATATAGTGTAGGTTTATTGATAATGTATAATGACAGGGTTTTTAGGTATTTAGAGAATTTGCCTGAGCATTGAATAACACAAAATGATAAAGAAGAACAGAAATAGATATTTATAAAGAAATGAAATATAAATGTTATATCTCAGTCTCTACACTTTTAGGTTATAACTAAGTCCATGGAACAGAAGTGACTTGATCTGAAAAAAGCCTCACTCATTGCTGGTGGGAATGTAAATTGGTACAGCAACTGTGGAAAACAGTTTGGAGCTTTCTCAAAAAATTAAGAATAAAGTTACTATATAGCTCAGTAACCCCTCTTCTGGTTATCTACACACAAAAAAATGAAAACATTTTTGCAAAGATATGTACACTTTTATGTTAATTGCAGTATTAATAACAGTGGTCAAGACATGGAAATCACCAAAGTGCCCTTCAATAGAGGATTGGATAAAGAAGATGTGGTACATATATACAAAGGAATACTACTCAGTCATAAGAAAAGATGAAATACTGCCATTTGCAACAACATTATTGGATCTTGAGACTATAATGCTAAGCAAAATAAGTTAAAAACCATATCACTTCACTCATATGTGTGATATGAAAGCAACAAATGAACAAACAAGACAAATGAACAAAACTCATAGACACAAACAACAGTATGGTGATTACTAGAGGGAAGGGGGGTGGGGTGTGGTAAAGGGCAAAGGGCATCAAATATATGGTGATGGAAGAAGATTTGACTTTGGGGAGTGGGCACACAATGCAATATACAGATGATATACTATAAAATTGTATACTTGAAATCTATATAATTTTATTAACCAATGTCACCCCTATAAATTTATTAAAAATAAAATATTAAATTAATTTTAAAAGAAGTTGTTTGATTTGACATCAAATTAAAGAAGAACAAAAAAAGGAATCATCTAAACATTCTATACATTTATCGTAAAAGCCAAAAGTGATCCAGTAGGAGACTTGATGTCAGACTGACTACTGGGGGTTGATCCTGCATATAAGACAAAATAGCACCTCCAGTGTGATGGTTAATTTTATGTATTAACTTGACTAGGTCATGAGATGTTCAGATATTTAATCAAATATCATTCTGGGTGTTTTAGACAAGATTTATATTTATACTGATAGACTGAATAAAAAAGATTGCCTTATATAATGTAAAGGGTCTCATTCAGTCAGTTGAAGGCCTAAATAGAACAAAAAAGCTGGTGTTCTCCTGATTAAGAGAGAATTCCTTCTGCTCATGGTCTCAAACAGGTAAAATGGCTCTTCCTGGGCTCTCTTGCATTTTGCACTTTTGTGTGAAACACCATCAGCTCTCCAGGCTGTCCAGTTTGCTGACTCACTGTACATATTTTGGGACCTGCCAGCCTCCATAATTGTGTGAGCCAATTCCTTATAACAAATCTCTTTATATCTCTCTTTCATCTATTTATTATCTATCACCTATCATCTATCTACCTATCATCTATCTATCATCTATCTATATCTATCTATCTATCTATCTATCTATCTATCTATCTATCTATCTATCTATCTATCTATCTATCTATCATCTATCTATCTATCTATCATCTATCTATCTATCTATCATCTATCTATCATCTATCTATCTATATCATCTATCTATCATCATCTATCATCTATCTATCTATCTATCTATCTATCTATCTATCTATCTATCTATCTATCTATCATCATCATCTATCTATCATCATCTATCTATCATCTATCTATCAATCTATCATCTATCTATCTATCTATCTATCTATCTATCTATCTATCATCTATCTATCTATCATCTATCTATCATCTATCTATCATCTCTCTATCTATCATCTATCTATCTATCTATCTATCTATCTATCTATCTATCTATCTATCATCTATCTATCTATCATCTATCTATCTATCTATCTATCATCTATCATCTATCATCATCTATCTATCTATCTATCTATCTATCTATCTATCATCTATCTATCATCATCATCTATCTATTACCTATCATGATCATCTATCATCTGTCCGTCCATCCATCCATCCATCCATCCATCCATCCATCCATCCATCCATCCTATTATTTCTTTTTTTTTTTTTAAATATATCGTTATTGATTTCAGAGAGAGGAAAGGAGAGGGCGAGATAGAGACAGAAACATCAATGATGAGACAGTCATTGATCGAGCCCGCAACCCGGGCATGTGTCCTGACCGGGAATCGAACCACGATCTCCCGGATCCCAGGTCGATGCTCAACTGCTGAGCCACGCCCGGCTGGGCGGTATTCTATTATTTCTGTTTCTTATTACTACTACATCAAGTTTCCTTTTATATCTTGTTTAGTAAACATACATTTCTACTTTGTAGAACCCAAGTTTCATTTTGGAAAAATAAGTTTTGGCAGAAGAAAATTGTTTCTGATCAGTGCTGAAGCTTACATCAGGAACTCTTTCCCTCAGCATTCTCCTTTCTGATAACTCAGAAGAAAAGTCATAGCAATGCCAAGTCTTTTTAAAATTTTTATCATTGAGCTATCTAGGCCATGTTAACTTTGCAATATTAATCAATCCATCAAGGTTGTGCTGAATAAGAAATAGAGGCACAGGGGTCCACAAAAACAATGTGTGACAGGAACTGGGAAACCACTTTACCATTACTCTGCTTTTGAACAGTGGGCTTGACTGATTTTAAAGTTGCCACAAGGGTAGCTCACCTTTGCAATTAAACAGGGTTCTAGAATTTGAGACTTAGAATTTCAATTTGTTCAAGATAAAGATCTGAATTTTGATTCTGCTTGAATGGAAGAGCAAAATTAAAAGAGAAAAATGGCTGGATTGATGATAAAGAGAACACCACTTTGCCTCAGTCTGTTTTAGCTAGCAGTTAATTTTTTCTCAAGAGGTATATTACGTCATTTTACCTGAGAGATAGGCTCTAGCTGTTTAAATGCAGTGTAAGCCATGGAATGAAATGAATTATTAGATTTTTCATTAGTTGTGTATCTTATTCCTCTGTGTTTCATTGTGAAATATAGGCTATTTTCCAACTGGGTATTTGCTTAACCAGGTCACAAGCATTCTTAATTCAGAAAGAAGAAAAACAGTGCCTAAGAACTAGAACCAGCACATTTTAGAATATTTACAGGTTTTTCTGGACATTAGTAACAAAACACTCTAGTTTAATCGCCTTCCTGGACTTCACCAATATCTTTTCTCACTTTGATCAGTTGTTCTGGCCAGGGATTAACCTTCAGTTCAGAAACAAATACTGTAAAAAAGCATCATTGTAAATTTTTGTTTCAGAAGAGGACTGTACATTTTCATACACAGTAAAATGCTATTTGTTTGTATTTAATAAGTTTCAAACATTATTCAAATGATGTTCTACAAAATAATTAAAAATAAATTATTAAGTAATTTTTAGGATTTTCCTTATATTTAAACTTCTAGTCAATATTCAATTACTTAAAAGTACTAGGGAGTTAAAAAGTGTTTCACAACACCCTCAACCCTTGCTTTTACACTAATTTTTACATGTGGAAATACATTTTAATGTTTCTGATACATTATCATGATTGCAGAGCCTTTTTGAGAACTTTTTGTCATTTGCCTCACTTCAATGATTGTCAATTTATATTTTGGTTCAAAGTTATGCCATACCTGCAGTAATAAAACTTACATTCTATAGAATAGGAATATCTTGTCTCAATCGAGTCTTTGCTCCTGAATATAACCTTAGTGTAGAGTCAGTACAACCCAGAGCCTAGTAGTAGTGCTTAATGTTTATGAACTTGTTGGATGGGGCACAGGGATTCATCAGTAAATACTTGTGAATGGACTCCCCCTCTGACCTTGCCCTGGCTAGAATTCAGTGGGAAAACTGTAACCATATTTTACTTACTTAAAGGAAGGCCACTGAAGATAACTCAGCTGGCCCATGTTGCAGGAAAAGATGCTAAGGAAAGTTCCAGGAAAATGGTGGTGGTATTTTTGCAAAATGTGAACACATTTTTGAATATTAAAAATGAGAAAATAAGTTTTAGTGGAAAGTAATATTCTCCCTGTCATCATCACAAGTTTTATAACTAAAAATATACTATTTACCAAATCATAATATTATGTTAGTACCAAGAGAGTTTTTCTCACCTCAGTAAAACTCAGAATTGCTCAAGTCTTACCATGTATATAGCAAAAAATGTGAGAAGAGTGTTCCTTTCTGGGTACTCTTTTAAAAGTATAACATGTTGCATTTTGTATGTTCACCACTGTTTGTGCAGGGATTGTGGATATGTGTGACTCTTTGAGAGGGAGCTTCCTTGATCTCTGTATTTTATAGTTGATTATTTCTAAATAAAGCTATCAAAAACTGAGAGGTTTATAAGAGGTGACAGGTTCTGTAAGGGTTCTTGGTTGAAGAAAGATGTGCATCTTATAGAAAATAAGAAAATGTATTCTCTTTGAAATTGTCAATCCTGAGACTAAAAGGTACCTATTGAGAAAGGCTCCTGGCTACTAACTCGGTTCACATTTAAAAGCAGAACCTAGTAACTGTTGCCGGACAGGGAACTCTTATGCAACTGCACTTCAGGCAGAAGCTTGCAATGAACTGCCTGACTTTACTGTGTTCCTGCTGTTCGAGCCAACTCTTATAAAGGAGTTCTTAAAATTTTATTTCAACCAATAGGACTAAGTGCAGGTATGTACTATGCAGCTATATACTAATTAGCGTCTTCACCGACCAATCAGAGCGGTTCCATTCTTTTTTTTTTTTTTAAATATATCTTTATTGATTTCAGAGAGAGGAAAGGCGAGGGAGAGAGAGAGATAGAAACATCAATGATGAGAGAGTCATTGATTGAGCCCACGACCCAGGCATGTGCCCTGACTGGGAATCGAATCCCGATCGCCTGGATCCCAGGTTGATGCTCAACCGCTGAGCCACGCCCGGCCGGGAGAGCGGTTCCATTCTAATCAATCAGGACAGTGCTTTTTGGACTAAACTGAGGATTTGGAATCCTCATTTGCATGAGAATGAACCAAACAAACACAAAGGGAAGGGATTTCTCTCTGTAAATCAACTCTCCTCTATCACATGGACCACACTTTCTATTTCCACTGAGGACTACATTTCCTTGGCTGGAGCTGTCACCCTGAAGCTGTCTTACCAGTCTGGAATAAAGCTTTTTCAGGGGAGCTATCTTACTAGTCCAGAGTGGTGAAACACTAGGACTGATCTGCATCACTAGAGCCACTTCACCCAAGGGCTTACTTGCCCCAGAAATGCCTTGTTCCAGGGCCACCCTACCCCTGAGCTGCCTCGCAGCCATGCTGCTCCATAGCTATGCTGAATCATAATTAAACTGTATCACTACTGAACTATCTCACAGCCATGATGTTCTACAGCTGGGCTGTACCACAACTGACATGCTTGCACTGAAAAAAGTGTCCCCCTTTATAGCACCACAAATTGGAGATTCCTGTTGGTGTTGAATAGGTGACAATAATCATTGGTTGACAGAATGTGTGGACCCATTTTGAGATTTATAAAGAATTAATGTCACTATAAAAATCTGTAAAGCACTGATAGACAAAATTATTTTTGGTTAGTAGCTTATAAAGTCTTGGTTTTTGCATGTCCTCTTGAGCTATTTTCAATATTTTCATTCATCTGTATTAATGTTACTGTAAATAGTCAGCTGGAGCACCAGGGAGTCTCCCCCATTGGCCAAGATGGTGGCAGTGGAAGGTTATTACACTGAGTGCACCAAAAGCTAGCAAAATAATTGGATAGAAAAAAAAAAAGTGCTCCAATCTTTACCTCTATAAAAAACTCAGGGTTAAGTAGGGAGATGAGATGATCTTTGAGATGGAGAGAGATGATATTGGTGTTTGAGACAGATGCCTGCCACTCCCCCAGGTCATGTGGCTCCTGAATAAAAGCTCTTTCCTTTTGGTTGTTGTGCAGTTACAGTTTTTGATGACCCAGCTGGGACAGCATGGATCTTGGCCAGTCCTGGAGGGCTCAGGCTGGGGTCGCAGCTGCCTATGTCAGCCTAACTCTGGGGGCGTGGGGCTGTGGGGATTTTCCAGCAGCTCCTGAGAAATTTTCTCAGGGAATTTCCCTGCATTTTGTCTCAAAGCATTAGCCAACTGAAATGCTTGGCTGATAAAAAGAAGTGGGTTTTGGGGGAGGAGATGGACTCCAAGTCAAACCAGTCTGTACACCAGGGGTCCTCTATCTCTGCCACTCAGGCTTTGTGACACTCGGGTTTTGTACTACTTGGGTCTAGTTAAGGCCATTTGCAATACCAGTTGGCAGGCTATTCCTGCTGCATGGGTTTTGTACCAGTTGGGGTTCAAGACATTTGCGTCCATTTAGGACTGTTTGTGGTATCAGTTGGCAGTAGTAGATAAATGCTGCAACTTCCTTCTGAGTACTCATTTGGAATAATGGAATTATGGATCTGAAGTTTGTTTATATGTTTCTACTTTGTCTGGTTATGGTTTGGGGTTTGTATTTCTGTGCCATCAGGAGCTGTTGTTTCAACTCCTGAAGGGAGCCCACTGGGATGAATTTTAGCAATTGGCCCATGTACAGCTGTGATCCAGTGACTAAGAGGAACTGGTTTTCTATTGTAACACTGCTTGGCCTCATATAGTTGGAATTGTTTTGCCAATAGTCAGGGATATGGGGAAAAATCCCTTATATCCAGGCATTTGAGTCTTTACACAATAAGGATTCAGCAAAGAAAGGGAACAAACTAATGACACAGAGAAGAGAATTGGTTTCCAAACTACTCCCTGATAGCTTGACTAGTGTGGCTCACGGTTCGATTCCAGGTCAGGGCACAAACCTCAGATTTGAGCTCAATTGTCAGTAGGGGGCATGTAGGAGGCAGATGAGTGATAACTCTCTCTCATCATCGATGCTTCTATCTCTCTCTCCCCTTCCTCTCTCTGAAATCAATAAACCATATTAAAAAAAAAAAACCACACACACCTCCCTGATAGTAAGACACAGGAAGAAAAGAAAAATGAAGACTTTAATGCCCTGAACCCAGGGGATTCAAGATTAGTAGCAGAAAGATTTCCCTCACCACCACCCCTGCTGCTAGATACTCCTGAGATAGTGCCCAGAGAGGCAACAGCCCCAACCCTGTAAGATGAAGTAATGGTATCTCCCTCAAAGACTGGGCAGGGCACCCAATTTGGCCAGGAAGCGTCTCTATTCAGAGCAGGACAATTCCCTTTGAGACAATACCCTATAGGCAGAATAAACCAAGAATGCCAGCCTACTGGCCACTACTGGGCCCATACTCCATTTTTCATGTAAGATTTACTGAATTGGAAGAATTTCCACCTCTTATATAAGGAGAATTCTCAGAAAATGGCAGATATTTTCATGTCCATTTTTGCCACCCACCATCCAAACTGGGCAGACATACAGGCTCTTCTTAATATCCTGTTAAGAGCAGATGAAAGATGGACAGTTATAGATAAGGCTAGTGAAGAGACTTACCTCCATCAAGTGAATCCCAGTAGGACCTCCAACCCAGCTGGGGTGATTCCCTTGACAGAGCCCAACTGGTACTCAAATAGTGGGTCTCTTAGACTCCTTAGAACATTACAAAAGGAGCATATTGGAAGAGCTTACAAAAGGGGTGCCTAAAGAAAAAAATCTGAATATGATATAGGCCATTAAACAGAAACCAAATGAAGACATTTTGATTTTTTAGAAAGAAACTATGAGGCCTATTGAAAGCACACTGATGTTGACTCACAGGCACCAGAAAATGTCCAGATGATAAACATGACTTTTATTGGATGGTGTGCCCCAGATACCAGAAAGAAGCTCCAATGTTTAGATTGGACAATGGGAATGAATCCCTTCCAGCTGGTGGACATAACCTTTAAAATTTACCATGACCAGGTAACAAAGAAATTAAAGCAGGCTGCCATTTTCTTAGAAACAGTGTGGAAAACCAAAAGGAGAGACAGGACCCAAAAAGAAAAAAGCAAAATATCCACTACACACCAATCAGTGAGCCTATATTGCAAAGGGGAAGGCCATTGGAGAAAAGAATGCCTGGGACCAAAAAATAAAAATAAAATGTTATAAAGGAATGCCAAATCTGGAGGCTAAGGTGTTCCCCTAGATACTTCCTGATCTATTATTGTTTCCCCATAGGGGCCCTGGGTACAAGTGAGAGTGGAGAACAAGCTAATTGACTTCCTTGTAATATGGGAGCTACATAATTAGTGCTAAATACAAAAATAACCAAGAAAAGTTCAGCAGTGGTGAGAATTACTGAGTGACTGGACAATTACAAAAACTGGCATTTTTTCAACCTCTAGGATGTCAGATTAGGGAGCAAAAATTTACACATAGTTTTCTCTACATGCTAGATTTCTCCATTCCATTGTTGGGCTGAGATTTACTTTGTAAATTGCATGCACAAACAACTTTTTCTGTGAGAAGCAGCAATTATATTTAGAAGTTCCGCTGGAATGTGCCCTCAAGCTCTAGGTGCTCCTGCCTTGCTTGGATGGACGTGGAGGGGAACTATTTGTAACTGAAATCTACAAGCCGGTCAATTGAGCTGTTTCGGCCAATGGAACCCCAGGTAGGTGGTTAACATCCAACCTGTAAAAATTAATTTAAAATAAGAGATGTGTATCCCACGGAAGAAACAATACCCCCATAAAAAGGAAGCTTCAGAGGATATTCAACCAGAATTGAAGAAATTCTTAAAATCAGGATTAATTGGGTCATGCCAGTCTCTCTATAATACTCCCATTTTGCCCCTCAAAAAATCCTCATTCTGATGAGTATTGATTTGTACAAGATCTTAGAGCCATAAATGATGTTGTATAAGACATTCATCCTACACAAATATTTAAGAGATATTCAATTGGAATTATGAATTCTTCAACAATATGAAGATGACTTACTAACAACTAGCAATACTTACAAAGACTGCTTGATTAACACCATCACAGTCCTGAATCATTTGGCAAAAAGAATATGGATATAAAGTATCACCTCACAAGGCCCAGATTTACAAAAAGGAAGTGGCATACTGTGATTCCAACTGTTATAAGGCACGAGGAGCTTTATGGCTGATCGAAAACAAGCCATCACAACAATAAAAATCCCAGAGAACCAGAGGCAGATTTGTGGATTCTTAGAGATTACAGGCTTTTCCAGAATTTGAATTCCAAACTTTTGCCTTATAGCAAAACCATTGCATAATTCTTTGAAAGGACTAAACTCTGAACCTCTTGAATGGACAAGAGACTGTCAGGAGGCAAGTGACACCTTGAAGGAAAAGTTAAATTTGGCTTCTGCATTAGGATTGCCCAATTATACATTCATTAAAAGCAAGGAATTGAACTTGGGGTACTAAGCCAGACCCAGTGTCAGACAGAGACAAAAGCTGATTTTTCTTAAAGCATTCACACACAAACTCAGGAATCACAAATTCACTCATTTTAAGCTCCTGCACGGGCAGCAGCTCAAAAAAAACCACACAAACAACAACAACAACAAAAACACACCAGGGACAAGTGGAGAAGAACTAAATCGACTAACTTCAGAGTGGGAGCTAGAGAGACAACTTTCTGGCAACTCTCTCTGGGAAAAGAAGCTTAGGCAAATGTCATTGTTCCTATGTTGAGCTCTCCTTCCACCGTGCTGGTCTGGCACAAACACACATCAAATCTGTGCTTTTAATTAACCTGGTTAATACCATTTATCCTTCCCTGGTGATTCCCTGAGATGCAACCCCACACAGTTTGCTCATCTGGCCTGAGTTTCTTCCAGTGGCTGGCACTGACTCAGGCTGCAGATTCACCCAAAGGACCACAAACCTCACATAAATGGTAACTGCCCTAGGCTTGAGCTGCAGACTTTCTCAAAGTTTTGCAAACCCCATATAAGCAAGGGCCAACTTCAGTGTTCATTGTAGCTCCTGCCAAGTGGCCCCAAACCCAGCACAAACAGTGAATTGTCTCAAATTGCATTGTAACTCCAATTAAGTAACCTAAGATTTGGTATAACCAGTCAGTCTTGGCCTGTAAACACAGCTCCAACTAAATGGGCTCAGGTCTAGCACAAGAGGCAACCAGTGCAGGTCACTTTGTAGCTGTTACCAAGTGGCTAATTTTGTCCTGTACTAGAGCACCTTCCAAGAGGCTCCAAACCCAACACATCCAATGGTCAGCTTTAGCCCAAAGCAGAGCCCCACCCAATGAGTTTCACAAATAACCCATCAAAAGGGAAGCCTCCACTGACACCAGAGTCCTGCTAAAGAGACTCCTGTTCTGGGGGTGAGCCCCTGAACAAGATGCAAACAACACTCATAGCTGGTCAGCCTGAGTCAACATCACCCACTGATTTGCCAGGAAGAATCAAGTCCTAATTACAACAGGAGAGCATGCACAATCCACACAGTGGACATCCCTGAATCTCTTGGCTCAGGTGACCAGGGAGACTACACTACAGGGTGTCACAAGACACTTTTTATATAAGCCAACTCTGTCAAGACCAGGAGCTGTAGTGGATCTACCTAATACATAGAAAAAAAATACAGGAAGTCATCAAAAATGAAGAGACAAAGAAACATGTGAAGGAGAAAGGAGAAAACACCAGAACAGGATATAAGTGAAATGGAGACAAGCAATCTACATGATGCAGAGTTCAAAACACTGCTCATTGAACTTAGGGGAAGAATAAATAAACTCACTGAGACCATCAACAAAGAAATAGAAAAAGTAGATAAGAAGAGAAAAAAACATAAAAAGGAACCAATGAGAACTAAATAATACCATAATTGAAATAAAGAATATACTAGAAGGGCCTGGCCTGGCATGGCTCAGGGGTTGAGCATTGACCCGGGATCCAGGAGAACAGGGTTCGATTCCCAGTCAGGGCACATGCCCGGGTTGCGGGCTCGATCAGTGACTCTCTCTCATCACTGATGTTTCTATCTCTCTCTCTCTCACTCTCCTTTCTTCTCTCTGAAATCAATAAAGATATATTAAAAAAAAAAAAAAAAAAGAATATACTAGAAGGAATCAACAAAAGGTTAGAGGAGGCAAAAAATCAGTGATCTGGAAGTCAAGATAACAGAACACCCAATCAGAACAGCAAAAAGAAAAAGAATTAAATGAGGATAGTTTAAAGGACCCCTGGGACAACATCAAGTGTAACAACATTCATATCATAGGGATATCAGATAGAGAAGGTAGGGAGAAAGGGATTAAAATCCTATTTGAAGAAATAATGACTAAAAACTTCTTTAAATGGATAAAGAGAACAGTCATACAAATCCAGGAGCCACAGAAGGTCTCAAACAAGATGAACCCAAGAAGGCCCACACCAAAATACAGCATAACTAAAATGCCAATGTTTAAAGACAGAATCTTAAAATTAGCAAAAGAAAACCAATTTTGCATACAAAGGAACTCCCATCAGACAATCAACTGATTTTTTTTCCAAAAGAAACATTCAGGTCAGAAGAAATTCAAAACAATAAAAGATAAAAGCTTACAATTTTAGTTACTCTACCCAGCAAGGTTATTATGTTGGATCAAGAGAGTTTTCCAAAAGAGAAAAACCTAAAGGAGCTATCACCATTTATTACAATAAATGTTAAATGTACTTTTTTTAAGTAGAAAAAAAAGATAAAAAATATTAAGACAATAGAGGGTAGATACAATTCTCGCTGACAAAAGAAAGCATTGAATAAAAGCTGGTTTAAATGTTAAGGTCAAAAGTAGGAAGATCATGTGAAATTACAACAATAAGTTAGGAAATACACACATACACACATGCACAAAAGAAGTGAAAATAATGACAAAACATAAATGTGAAGGGTATGAGTAAAACTGGTAGTGATTTTAGAATATGTTCAAACTTAAGCAAACATCAAGTTTAAATAGATTGCTATAAGCATAGTTTGTTACATATGAAGAACATGATAACCACAAATAAAAAAATTATGAGTTATATAAGAAATAAATAGAATTCCAAAAAAGGGGAAGGAAGCAAGGGAATTAGAAAGAAACAGAGAACTACCAAAACAATCAGAAAACAATTAAATGGAAACAACTGACTATCAGTTCCAATTAAATGGAATTATGTGCCTATCAATAATTACTTTAAATGTAAATGGACTGAAAGCTCCAATCAAAATACATTGGGTGACTGAATGGATTTAAAAAAAAGACCTATATATATTGCCTACAAACAACCCATTTCACATTGAAAAACACACACAAATTCAAAGCAAAGAGGTAAAAAATATATTTTCTGCAAGCAGAAATTTGAAAAATAGCTCAGATAACAATACTTATATTAGACAAAAAAGACTTTATAACAAAGGCTGTAATAAGAGATAAAGAAGAGCATTACATAATGATAAAGGGATCAATCCAACAAGAGGATATAACTTTTATAAACATTGATACACCTTATGTGGGAGTAACTAAATATGTAAAGCAAATATTCATGAACATAAAGGGAGATAATGACAATCAAACAATCATATTAGGGGGATTTAACACCCTGTTGATGTTAATGGACTGATTATCCAGACATAAAGTCATAAGGAAACAGTGGCCTTAAATGACACATTAGATCAGAAAGTGTTAATAGATATTTTTAGAACATTTCATGTAAAAAAAACAGAATATACATTATTTTCAAGTGCACATGGAACATTTTGCAGGATAAATCACGTTAGGCCACAACACAAGTCTCAATAAATTTAAACAACTGAAGTTATATCAAGCATTTTATATTATAACAATGGCATAAAATTAAAACCATCAATTATAAGAATAAAATTGAAAAATACAAAAACATGTTCAGGCTAAACAATATACTACTAAATAATGATTGGGCTAACAATGAAATCAAGAAAAAAATCAAAAGATAACTTAAGAATATGTAAAACCCCTACAACATCCAAAATATTATGAGACACAGTCAAAGCAGTTCTAAGAGGAAAATTCACAGCAATACAGGCCTACCTAAAAAAAAAAAAAAAATCTAAAAATGACAATCTAACCTTACAACTAAAGAAACTAGTAAAAGAAGAACAAAAACATAAACCGAATAGAAGGAATTAATAATTAGAGTAGAAATAAAAGAGAGTATAAAAAATAGAAAAATCAATGAAACCAAGAGATGGTTCTTTTAAAAGATAAACAAATTTGATAACCCTTAAGCAGACTTATCAAGAATAAAAGAGCCCAGCAGGGCATGGCTCTGCGGTTGAGTGTCAACCTAGGATCCAGGAGATTGGGGTTCGATTCCCTGGATGGAACAAAGGTGCAGTATTTTGTTATAGTTTATCTCAGGTCACACAGTGGTGATCTGGCTTTATATTCTGGCAGATCACTAAGTAATGAGGTTGGATTCTATTCTATTCTAAGTGTGGGAAGAGTGTTGTACTGGAAGATTTTCACCAAGAGATAAAAACATTCTTTTCTGCCTTATATTTTAAATGGTCAGTCTAATTATGGTTTGGAGATGAGTAGTAGATGGCATTGTGTTGAGAAGGCACAAGCATAGAAGCAGAAAGACTGCTTGGTAGATCATTGTGACAGTCAAGCATAAACTACTGCTGATTGATTTCAGAATAGAAGCCTGGTAGTAGTGCATATATGACTGTATTTGAGATACCTTTTGAAACAAAACCATTAAGATTAATTTATGGCCTGGTCAGGCATGGCTCAGCGTTTGAGTGTTGACCTAGGATCCAGGCAATCGGGGTTCGATTCCCAGTCAGGGCACATTATCGGGTTGTGTGCTCTATCCCCAGGCCGGGCCGTGCAGGAGGCGGCTGGTCAATGACTCTCTCATCATTGATGTTTCTCTCTCTCTCTCTCTCCTTCTCCTTTCCTCTCTCTGAAATCAATAAAGATATATTTTTTTAAAAAAGATTAATTTATGGATTCAGTGTGAGGGGTAAGGGAGAGAATGAAAGATAACTCCTAGCTGTTTAAGTAATTAGGAAGAATATGATGATTAATGATAATCATGAGAGTAATATATAACATTCACATAGTGTCTGATCCAGACACTGTTTTAAGCATTTCTATAGATACTAACTCATTAAATTCTCATCACAACTCTAGAAATGTACTATTATTGTTATCTCCAGTCTTCAAAATGGCAAAACCAGGGCAAATACTCTCCTAAGAGAGTAAGTACGTTGCCCAAGGTCACACAACTAAGTGATGGATTTGAACCTAGGCCACTTGGCTCTTATCTGTATGCTTAAACACTGTTAAGTAAGAATTCTCATTTGCTGTCATTTCTTTGGTTTACTGTCAGGAAAGGTAAGCTTTTCTTTTGGGAAGAAAAGAAAATCAAGAGTCCAGTTGGCTATGTTAATTTTGAAATTAACTACTAGACATCCATGTGAAGATGACATCAGGAATTTGGAAGTATAAATTTGAAGTCTTGAAGAGAAATAAGGACTAGTGTTTTAGATTTGGAAGTAATTTAAAGCCATGTATCTGGATTATATCACCTATAATTATAGCTACCTATATACATAAGTAGCACTTTCTATATGACAAGCACTGTCGTAAGGATTTTGTATATATTGGCTAATTTATTTTTCATAACTGCTTGAGTTAAAACTGTCATCTTCATTTTTTTTAGATTAGAAAACTAAAGCACTTGGTCATTATGCTCAAGGCCATATAACCAGGAAATGCAAATTTTATTGTGAAACTTGAAAAAGGTAATTTAAGTTTAATATTAGAACATAGTAAATATTTAAAAATATTAGCTATTATTATTAGTAGTAATAGTCTCTATTGTGATCTTATTTTTATGCATATTGTCAGAGCCTAGCATTGTACCCAATAAATGATTAAACTGTGTGAAGCTCTCAGGTTGGTGAAAGAAAACCAAAAAAGACGAGTTCATAATTCACTGTGTCTTTGATGCTAGAAGAGAACATAAGGAAGTGAATCATGGGAGAAGGATCATTCTGAGATAGAAAAAGCAATATTTGGCAAAAATAATGATTTAGGATCAGATTGTTCTGCATTTTGCCTTACTGTATTCACATATTCACACACAAATAAATGGAATAAAAATATTTTCTGTGATTATTGCAGTACAAGTCATTTTCCCATTTACCTCTATACCCTCAATAATTTATTTTGGATTTAGAGGTATGGTTAACTTTTCCTTAAATTCCCATTGTGTTGTGACCATCTTTAAAGTAAGTGACATGGCACAGAATTTAAAATAGAAAAAATAGAACTTAGAATAGAAAATAATTTCCTTATAGAGTCCAAATTTTTTTTATCTGAGGAATTATATAATTTGATGGTGTCAATGGATTACTTTTTCAGAAACTTGTTTCCCTGTCTCTCCCCCACCCACCCCCAAAGAGTTTTTTTAATTTCCCAGCCCATCTGGCCTGCAGGGGGCAGCTGATCAATGACTCTCTCATCATTGATGTTTCTTTCTCTCTCTCTTCCTCACTCTGAAATCAACAAATATATATTTTTTAATTTAAAAAATAAATATGATGCCAAAAAATACGAAAAGAAGTATGATGCCCTTTTGGTTTGTGAATATTTAATGTGACATTTAATTATTGAAGTGGTAATTTAGGAAACAACCCCATTTATAATAGCATCAAAAAGAATAAAACTCTTAGAAATAAACTTAACCAAGGAGATAAAAGACTTATATATTAAGCATTTTAAAACACCAATGAAAACGATAAATGGAAAGGCATCCTGTGTTTATTATTAGAAAAATTAATATTGTTAAAGTGTCCATGCTACCCAAAGTGAACTACAGACTCAATGCAATCCCTATTAAAATCCCAATAACATTTTTTACAGGTGTAAAAATCATCCTGAGTGATGTCAGAGCAATGGCATGAGAGATACCGTCAGCCTCTCTTGCTGAAATTTCAACAAATTAACCAACTATAATGTAAGAAAGAATTCCCTACTCAACACACAGGCATTCCTGAGGGACCAGGGCATTGAAACACCTAAAGGTAGGCAACTGGGAATAAGCAAGGAGACAAAAAGGAAGGAGACCTTAGAATCATCCCTGCAGCTGGGAGTGCTCATCCTGGACTGGAGAGGGGAGGAAGCTGACTGTAGCAGATGTTTCCTTCAGCTAGCCAGGAGGAAGAGAGAGCTTTGCAGGGCAGCCTAGCAGGGTGAACAGAGTGAAGAGTGACTGAGCCAGCAGACACCTGACAGAGCATGGGGTTCTGCCTTGTGGCTGTACAAGTTGGGTGGGGTGTTTCTGACAAAGAAACAAAACCAGAGAGCCGTACCACCCCTTGGACTCCCAAAACTCATTTCCCATTGCTCTCAGTGTTATGTCAAGGAAATATTGCAGTGGAACATCAGTTTCCCTCTGTGATGGATCCCCAGGTTTAGGACAGAGGTCAGAGCTGCCATAACAGTGAGCAAAACAAACCCCACTCCCAAGCAGCACAACTGTATTATGGAAGCCCAGGGATGTGAAGTCTTGGAGCTCATAGAGGTAAACAAATCTTGCAATTCACACCATTTACTGGAAAATTGTAGGAAAACCTCCGTAGAGAATGCTGTTATAGAAGGGATATTTATGCCAAGACAAAGGAAAGGAACAAATACCGTGAACAACCAAGGTAAGAAGGATGATCAGAAAGAAAATAAAAAATCCCCAGAGAGCAAGCTGGAACACATGGAAATATGTGATATAAATGACAGATTTCAAGATTGAAGTTCTGAAAATACTCAGTGAGTTGCAAGAAAATACAGACAGGCAATTCAGTGCACTCAGAAAACAAATCAATGAACAAAATGAGTACTTTACAAAAGAGATTGAAACTTTAAAAAAGAACCAATCAGAAATCCTGGAAATGAAGCATACAATTAAGGAAATTGGGAATGAGCTACTGAGCATAGAAAACAGAGCCAATCAGATGGAGGAAAGAATGAGTGATACTGAAGATAGGAATCTAGAAATGACCCAGAGGGAAAAATGGAAAGACCTGAGCATAAAGAAAAATGAAAGAGCTCTAAGAGAAACTATCTGAGTCCATCAGAAAAAACAATATCAGAATTATAGGCATTCCTAAAGAAGGAAAGTGGGACAAAGGAACAGAGAGTCTATTCAAACAGATAGTGGATGAGAAATTCTCAAATCTATGTAAAGAACAAGGTCCTCAAATCCAAGAAGCTAATAGAACATCTAGTTACCTCAATCCAAAGAGGCCCTCTCTAAGGCACATTGTATTAAACTGTCAAAAGTTAATGACAAAGAAAAACTTCTCAAAGCAGCCAGGAAAAAGCAAGAAGTGACCTATAAAGGAAAACCCATCAGAATTTTATCTGAACCTCTCAGCAGAAACTCTACAAACCAGAAGAGAGTGGAACCAAATTTTCAAATGTCTGAATTAGAGAAATTACCAGCCACAAATAGTATATCCGGTAAAATTATCCTTTAAATATGAAGGAGAAATAAAAATGTTCCTAAACATGCAGAAACTGAGAGATTTTATCACCAGAAAACCTCCATTGCAGGAAATACTCAAGGGAGTTATTCTACCTGAAACAAAAAACATAAGGTCACAACACTATGAGTAAGATAGCCAAAAAACTTGCATTATAAACGGGTAATTTGTGACAATAAAAACATAAAAGAGAAGGAGGTAAAGGTCTGAACTGACAAAGGAGGATGAACATCAGATGCACACAAAAGAAAAAAAACAATTCTATATATGCAACTTTATTTTTATAAATCTAATAGTAACCACACTCAAATATCCCCAAGCCAGGACACAAAGCTTAAAAAAAGAGGACACAGAAGAAAGAAATATGAAACACCACCAAACAAAAGCAACAGACAGAAATACAAAGGAAAAGAACCGATGGAGGCACAAAGCTACCAGAAAAACAAACAAACATGGCTATAGGAAATCCTGATACATTAATAATTACCCTAAGAGTAAATGGTCTGAATTCACCAATAAAGAGGCACAGAATAGCAGAGTGGATCAAAAAACAAAACCCAACCATGTTCTGTCTACCAGAGACACACCTATGCTGCAAAGACAAAGGCAGATTCAAAGTAAAAGGGTGGAAAATGATTCTCCAAACAAATAACATCCACCAAAAAACAGGTGTAGCTATACTTATATCTGACAAAATAGATTTCAAGACAACAAAGATAACAAGAGACAAAGGTGGACACTTTTTAGAGATAAAGGGGACACTACATCAAGAAAACATAACACGTTTTAATATATATGCACCCAACCAGGGAACATCAAAATATATAAAACAACTACACAAAGAACTAAAAGGAGAAACAGATCAAAACACAATCATAGTGGCGACCTTAATACTTCATTGACAGCTCTAGACAGATTAACCAAACAGAAAATCAATAAAGAAATATTGGCCTTAAATGAAATGCTAGACCAAATGGACATAATTGACATTTATAGAACATTTCAACCCAGAACATTAAACATTTTTCTCCAGTGTACATGGAATGTTCTCAAGGATAGACCATATGTTGGTTCACAGAACTAGAATCAACAAATTCAAGAAGATTGAGATTATATCATGTATATTCTCTGACCACAATGCCTTGAAATTGGAAATCGACTGCAAAAAGGAAGTAAAAAACCCACAAATACATGGAGATTAAAAAACATACTACTTAAAAATGATTGGGTCAAAAAAGAAATAAAAGATGTGATCAAAAGATACCTAGAGGGAAATGAGAGTGACAATACAATATATCAAAACTTCTGGGATGCAGCTAAATCAGTAATGAGGCAAGTTTATATCATTACAGGCCTATCTCAAGAAACAAGAGAAAAACCAACAACCTAACATCACATCTTAAAGAACTAGAAAAAGAACAAAAGTAACCCAAAGTCAGCAGAAGAAAGGAAATCATAAAAAAATAAAGCAGAATTGGATGAAATAGAAAACAAAAAGACTATACAAAAAATTAATAAAATAATGAGCTGGTTCTTGGAAAAGATTAATAAAATTGACAAACCCCTGGCTAGACTCAATAAGGAAAAAAAGGAAAATACCCATATAAATAAAATCAGAAATGAGAAAGGGGAAGTTACCACAGACATCACAGATATATAAAGGATCATAATAAAATATTATGAAAAACTATATGCCACCAAATTCAATAACCTCGAAGAAATAGATAAGTTCCTAGAAATATACAACCTTCCTAGGCTAAATTGTGAAGAATTGGAAAATTTAAATAGACTGGTCAGCAGCGAGAAAATTGAAACAACCATGAAAAAACCTACCAAAAACAAAAGTCCAGGACCAGATGGTTTTACCAATGAATTCTGCCAAACATTCAAAGAAGAGTTAAAACCTATCCTTCTCCAACTCTTCCAAAAAATTGAAGAAGAGGCAATACTTCTTAACACATTTTATGAGGCCAATATAACCCTGATGCCAAAACCTGGCAAGGGTAACACAAAAAAAGAAAAGTACAGACCAATATCTCTGATGAATAGAGATGCAAAAATCTTAAACAAAATACTAGTAAGTCGAATACGGTAGAACATAAAAAAAATTATACATCACGATTAAGTGGGGTTCATTCTAAGGACACAAGGATGCAACATATGTAAATCAATGTAATACAGCACATTAACAAAAGAAAGGATAAAAATCCCATGATCTTATTAATAGATGCATAAAAAACATTTGATAAGATACAACATTCATTAAAGATTAAAACATTCAATTAAATAGGAATAGAAAAAAAGTACCTCAACATAATAAAGGCATATAAACAAACCCTCAGCTGATATCATACTCAATGGTGAAAAACTGAAAGGTTTTCCTCTAAGATCAGGAACAAGACAAGGATGTCCACTCTCGCCATTCTTATTCAACAGAGTTCTGGAAGTCCTAGCCAGAGCAATAGGCAAGAGAAAGAAATAAAAGGCATCCAGATAGGGAAGGAAGAAGTAAAACAGACTTTTTGCAAATGACATGATTCTGTATTCAGAAAACCATGAAGACTCCACCAAAAACCTATTAGAAACAATAAATAATTACAGTAAAGTTGCAGGATACAAAATCAATGTACAAAAATCCATTGCCTTCCTGTATACAACAAAACTACAGAAAAGAAAATGAAAAAAAAATTCCTTTGCAATTGCAACCAAAAGAATCAATACCTAGGAATAAACTTAACAAAGAATGTTAAAGACCTATATACTGAAAATTTCAAAGCATTATTAAGAGATTGAAAAAGACACAACAAAATGGAAAATTATCCCATATTCATGGGTTGGAAGGATCAACATAGTTAAAATGGCCATATTACCCAGAACAATATAGAGATTTAATGCAATCCCCATCAAAATACCAATGTCATGTTTTAAAGAAACAGAATGAGAAATCATCAGATTTGTATGGAATCACAAAAGACCCTGAATAGCCAAAGCAATCCTGAGAAAAAGGATGAAGGTGGAGGTATAACACTACCTGACTTCAAATTATGCTGAATCATGACAACATGGTATTGGTTCAGAAACAGACACAGATCAGTGGAACAGAATAGAGAGCCCAGATATAAAACCACATGTATATGGGCAGATCATTTATGATGAAGGAGCCAGAAACACACAATCTTCAATAAGTGGTGCTGGGGAAACTGGAAAGCCACATGCAAAAGAATGAAACTGGATTACAGTTTGTCCCCATGTACAAAAATTAACTCAAAATGGATAAAAAACCTAAATGTGAGAGCCCAAAAAATAAGTTACATAGAAGAAAACATAGGTACCAAACTTACAGACCTTGGTCATAGAAAATATTTAATGAACTTGACCCCAAAGGCAAGGGAAGTAAAGGCAAAAATAAAGGAATGGGATTATATCAGACTAAAAAGCTTCTGTGCAGCAAAAGAAACTGAGAACAAAAGAAAGAAGCAAGCAACCAGATAGGAGATTATATTCGCAAATAGTATCTCTGACAAAGGTTTAGTTTCTAAAATATATAAAAAACGCATAAAGCTCAACACCAAAAAAACAAACAACCCAATCAAAAAATGGACAGAGGACCTGAACAGCCACCTCTCCCAAGAAGACATATGAACAGCCAATAGACATATGAACAGCCAATAAAAAAAAAAAAATGGAGGCATCACACTACTTGATTTTAAAATCAAAACAGTATGGTACTGACACAAAAAACAGACACATACACCAAGGTTACAGAATAAAGACCTAGAATTAAACCCATGTGTACACAGTCAATGACATTTAACAATGGTGTTAAGAATACATGATGAAGAAAGGATATTCTCTTCAATAGGTAGTTCAAGGGAAACTGGATAGCCACATGCAAATTAATAAAATTTGACCATACACAAAACTCAGCTCAAATTGTTTAAAGACTTAAACATTAGACCTGAAACCATAAAACTTTTAGAAGAAAACATGAAAAAAAACCTTCTGGACATTAGCCTTGGCAATAATTTCTTAGCTATGACACCAAAAGAACAACAACAAAAGCAAAAATACTCAATAGTGATTGCACCAAACTAAAAAGCTTTTGCACAGAAAAGGAAACAACAACAAAAAAAGCATGTACAAAGTAAAATATTTGCAAACCATTTAACTGACAAAGGGTTTATATCTAAAATATGTGAGGCACATACATATCAATAGTAAGAAAACAAAAAACCCATTTAAAGAATGGACAATGGAACTACCCTGGTCTCTGGTCAATTTATATGAAAATGAGAACTCCAAATTCTTAGTTTGACTGATCCAAATAGCATCTTCCTGATTTATCAGAATAAAGCTGCTCTGATTGGTTGCTGAATATGTAAACAAGGATATAGCTGAGCAACTCTGATTGGATAGAGAAAGCCTCAGTCTTATAGGTTGAATTTCAATCCTAGGAATTCCTGTATAAGGGTCAGCTCAAATGATAGAGACACATTGCAGGAGGTGGAAAGTTCATTGTGGCTTTTCCCTGAAGTGTGATGTGTATGTGAGATCCCTGTTTAGCAATGGCTGTTATACGCTGTTTATAAATTTTAGCCCAATTAGCCACCAGGAGCCTGTTTTAACAGATTTATTCTCAGGGTTGACAATTTCCCCCTTTCAAACAAAACCTGTTAACAGCATTGATGATCCATCAGGTTAGTTTGTTCTGTGTCAGTGCCTGAGTGACTTGGCTATTGCTCTGGTTCCATCTAGTCCCTAAGTGGGACTTTTGTGGCAGGGCAATAGACAATAGAGCAACTAGAGCTATTTGCTTGCAAAAGGTCTCTCAGGCACTTACCAAACTCAAAAAACCTTTTAGCAGTAGAAAGAGTTCAGAAAATCTGAAACTACAAACAAAGGAATTCAATTTGTTACATTATAGGAGTTTGGGAATAATTGGGAAATTACAAAAGAGAAGGCAGTAAATTGGCTTCATGGATCATTCCTATCCTTTTCACAACTATTTCATGAAAGTTTTTTTGTTTTTGTTTGTTTGTTTGTTTCTGTTTTTTTTAATCCTCACCAGATGATATTTTTTCTTTTTTTTTTTCTTTTTTTTTTAGAGACAGTGGAAGGGAAGGAGGGAGAGAGAGAGAGCGCGAAACATCAATGTGAGAGGCACATCAATTGGTTGCCTTCCACTCGAGCCCTGGTCAGGGCCAAGGATTGAACCTGCAACCCAGGCACCTGTCCTTGACAGGGAATTGAACCCAAGACCATTTAGTCAGTGGGCTAATGCTCTAACTACTGAGCCAAACCAGCCAGGGCTGCATGAGTTTTTATGAAGTTTTTAACATTTGGTTATATAAAACATCAATAGCTTAACAGTGAAGAACATACAACAAATTAGAGCAATAATGTAGTCCAATTTGTAGTCCAGACTTCAAAACAGCTCTGAGCCCAGTTGGGAACCAACTGAAATATCAAGAAATTAAAACTCTAACCAGCCAGTGGCACTAGAAACAAAATTGGAATGCCCCTTTATAGATTTGGCAAGATTAAGGAGTTTGATTGTTTCTAATTCTACCTAAAAAGAAGTATTTATCCAGGTACAGCAGGAGGTATTATACAGTATGAACTCCACATTGAGTTGTGAGTAAATAATCAAAGATGATTCAGTTGTCAATAAATGCAAGTTGTGCTAAGGGATTTTAAGATGTTTGCAGGGCTTAAATGGCTCTGGCAGTTGAACAAGCAACTTGATGGATTGTTCTAGTTAGACTTTGCATCATTATGTTCAATTGACTGGTACCAAAGCCACCTCATGAAAATGTAATTGTGAGAAAATGATTACCCTCATCTTTTGGAAAATTGCCAGCAAGTCACGTCCCACAGAAAGGTCACAAGACTTATTTTCATGAACAGAAGGATCCTTGTCAGAGTAGTTGTCTACTATTGAAAAGATCCTTGCTCAGTTGGTCTGGCTCGGTGATTGAACATCGACTCATGAACCAGGAGGTCACGGTTAGATTTCTAGTCAGGGTACATGTCCAGGTTTTGTGCTCAATCACCATTAGGGGACTTGCAGGAGGTAGCCAATCAATGACTCATCATTGATATTTCTATCTCTCTCCCTCTTCAGTGCTCTCTCTGAAATCAATAGAAAACATATTTATAAAAAAATAAGTTAAAAAAATAAGAAAAGACAAGGCCTTCTTTTTTTTTCTGGTGGAAATTTTGAATGGGGTCCATTGTTAGTTTGAAGATAGTAAAAGTAAAAGGGGATGTCAAGTGACCCAAAAGGCATTTCCCAGTTAGCCTCCAGCTATCTAGACAATCACAATCATATGATTTCAGTATGCAGAGACAAAAATATAGCCTGTGGGGGCATAAAGGGTCCCTGTGAGAGTTTGTTCATTTTTGGATTCATTAAGAGGAAGGAGGTGAGAATATTTCAACCAGCGCTCAGTCTGGTTTAAAGATCCCTCTAAAAGTCCTTCCTGGAATATTTGAACATTTAAGTTTGTGACAGTGTGGATTACTTTCTCTCATGAGGATCTTACAAAAAGGAGTTGAACAGTGGTCAAGGATGAAATAGGTGCAACCATATTTAAGGCATTTAAGATACAGGCAGCAATGTGATAGGGGTGGTTAGAGATTAATTAAATGGTGAGAGATGACTGGGTATCACCTGTGGAGAGTGTATATATATATGTATGGTGACCAGTATATGGAGTGGGTTAAGGTATACACAGGTGAAAGTTGTAACCCTCTTTTTTAACTTAACTTGATAAGTTTTTGAAGGGAGATTTTTGATTAAATTAACAGTAAAGTTAGAGATGTTTGAGAAATTGCTAACAAGAAGAACTATGGAATTGTCAGTTTTACCAAAGATAGAAATTAGGCAGATCCAGCATTCAGAGAAGTTCCCTAAGGAGGCCAATATTTGAGAGTATTGTACCATAATATTTCTATGCTAAGGTTTCCCATTTACACAAGTTAAAGTAGCCAGAATTATTAAGAAGTATTGCATGGTTAAGGAAAAAAGATGCAGAGTGCCTAGAACACTGGGAACACAATGAACCTGTCTTTGGAGAGTCAAGGCCGTAACAATATTCAGGGTTATAAATGTTACAGCAATTACATAAGAATGGTAAATAAGAAGAGTCTATTTTACTAATCTAGTTTCAAATCTTTGGGAGGTCCATCCATTTTTTATGGTGTCCACTTCTGGTCACTGGTTACTGGGCCTTTTGATCAGCTGGTGTTTAATCTTTGCAGTTGGTTGAGCAGTTCACTAAGTGATTGGATCTGGAGTCTTTTTAAAATGAGAATTATGAATTCATGAGTCAATGCTTCAAAATTTAACCACACATAGATTAGTTAAAAGTATCTAATAATTCTCTTCAGTGGGGCTGAGAGAATCTATGAATTGGTGCCATTTCCAGTATACAAAATTTCCAGGTCTGAGAATGTGGGAATGTTCTTTGTCTCCCAGGAGTACACTATTGAAAGAATCTTTAACAAGATTAGTATTATGTCACAAGGTGGAGATGAGCTTCTTGCAGTAATATAAGAGATCTTCCTAGATCTTCCTTAACAAGAACCGGTTGGTATAGTCATTCATCTAGGTGCATGGGATGACCTGTAACAATCTCAAAAAGGTAAAGTTTATTTTTTCCAGTGGAGGTAGAACAAAAGTTGAGGAAGACTAATGAAGAGCCTTAGGCTCTGGCAGACTAAATGCCTCACAAATTTTTAACGGCTGAGTTTTTATGGTTACATTTGTCCATTCCCCTAATCCAGAGGACTGGGAATGATAAGCACAATAAAAACTGGTGATAAATAGGCCAAATTTTGCATATATTTTGAATAATTTGTCCTGTAAAATGAGTTCCCTGATTACTATGGAGTTTTCATGGGGCTCCCTAAATTAAAATAATCTCTTCTAGTATCAATTTATCTACTGCCATGGTGGTAAATTGCTGGCATGGGAAACCTTAACCCAATGTGAAAACTTGCAAAGAGTAATCAGTAACCTTGTGAGACAGGAAGCTGGATAAAGTCCAATTGCCATACCTCAAAAGGGCCTACTGATAGTGGGAAGCATGCAATAGTTTTCCAGGATTATTTGCTGAAGGCAAATTTTACACATTTGGTATATATATCCGTGGGCAATAGTAGGGGATGCATTTCAATAATGCTGTTTTCGTCATGGGACTATTTTATTAGTCCTATGGATCAAACTGCGAATGAAGATTAAAATTTCCTTTTGGAGGCTATTAAGGAGAATGGACCGGGAATTGGGGCTTATCCATAGGTGTCTCAGGGAATTGAAAAAGCAATCCTGCCTGATCCATTTCTCCCTTTCATCCTCCAGAGAGGCAGTCTGGACTTTTGCTAGCCTCTAATGCAGATGGGAAACTGTAGGTAAGGCAGAAGTAGATGAAGATTTGTAGACAGAATTGTTGTTACCTTATGAGAAATGACTGACTTGGCTACAGTGTGAGCCATTTTGTTTCCTTGTGCTTCTGCACTTTGGGCAGAATAATGCCCCTGGATCTTAAAGATGGCTAGAGTTCTTGGGGTGTGAATGGTGTCAGGGAGCACTGGCACATAGTTTTTGTTTTTAATTTTTCTTCCAGATGAGGTAAGGAAACTCTCTAATTCCAGATCATGCCAAAATCATGAGGTATACCTATTATTGGTAAAGATATTGGCAGTTTTATCCTTGGCTAGCAGGCATGGCTGGTAAAAGCATTTGGTTCTGCTTGCTGAGCAGATTTAGCATCAGAAAAGGAACAAGACTGTATGACTTCATTAAGAGAAATAATAGCACACCCAGCTTGGTAATCACTGTTAAGCCCCGTAAGTATGAACCATCAGTAAACCATTCATAATCTGTATTAAGAAGGGTTATTTTGGAAGTCCAGTTGTGTAGTGAGAAGTTGGTCAGTCAGAGTGCTGCACTCATGGGGAATTTTATTGTCTGGAACAAGGTAGCAGAGTTGTGGGATGGAACAATTGCATTGGGTGATAGTAAGGTGTGGTAAATAAGAAGAAAAATTTCATAGTTATCCAGACAACTAACAGCAGAAAGTTGCTGGGTTATGATGAAAATTGAGGAGATTTTTAATAGAGTAAGGAACACAGATTGTAAGAGGGGATACCTCATGGCTATTTTCTTTGTAGCTTTTATAAGGGTAGAGACCATGGCAACCACTTTAAGGGTGAAGTCCCAGAGAAAATGGGTTGAGTTATTATTGGTTATAGTATTCTACTGACCTATTTTATTCTCCACAGGATTGTGTTAAGATTCTCAAGACATTTCCATCGCACTCATGTGTGAATAACCATAGTAAGCTGGGTTTTTACTTTTTAAAGGATATTTGGGAATCAGGGGTCCACTGCTAGGGATCAGGAAAAGAGTTCTTGAGCAGGTTACAAAGTGGTTGTAATATAAACAAAAATTAAGAAGTCAATTTCAACAATAACTGATAAGTCCTAAGAATCCTTGAAGCTACCTTTTTGTCTGAGAAGAAGGAAAGGTTAATATTTCATGTAAGCACAAAGGCTTGAGCTTTACTTCTTCTGGGTTTGGGACACATGATGAAATTGGAGTTTTTTCTTAGACACCTTGTGCGTTTTGGAGGCTAGGTTACATAGTAAATGGAGGATGTTGGACAGACAAGCTTCTTTAGAAGAACATAAAAGCAAATTATCTACATATTGGACTAGGTAAACCTATGCTGAAAGAAAATGGCCTAAATCAGCCTTAAAAATCTTGGAGAAATATGTTGAGCTTTCTGTGTATCCCTGAAGAAGAATAATATATGTAAATTGTTGACCCTTACAGGTAAAGGCAAAAAGATACTGGCTATTTACACCTGTAGGGATACTGAGAAACACATTGCAGAGGTCAACAACTGAAGAGTATTGGCTATTGGGGCAAATATTATAAAGCAAATTATAGAGTCAAGGACCACTGGATGCTGAGGAATAACTATATTATTGATAGCTCTTTGGTGTTGAACAAACTGCCATGCTCTTCCATTTGGTTTATGGAGAGTTAGGATAGCGGTGTTACAAGGACTAATGCAAGGACCAACAAGTCCCCTGTGTATAACACCATGTACTATCAATTGTATCCCAGTTAAGGCCTCAGGGTTTATGGGTTATTGTTTAATGTTGGAGAGCGAATTATTATAATCACCTGTGTTTTGGTTGGAGGGGATAAATATAAGATGGCACATCCATGCCCAGGGGCTGCCAGGCAGATTGTAAAGAATGGGTTGGGTATTATCAATGAGGTGAGTTGGATTAACAGGAATTTGGACAGAGGCCATTTTAGTGACAGGCTCAATAGGTGAGGATAGTTCAAATATCATTTCCTCTTTTTGGGAAAAGGGTATATGTACTTGATATACTTCCAGAAAATGTCTTCCTAGAAGGTGCACAGGAGCTGATGGCACAAGTAGGAAATGGTGGCTGCCAGTGAGGTGTCCTAGTTGGAAAGGGACAGATAGATATTTAGAGACAGTCATGAGTTTGTTGGCTACCTCAACCATCTGGATAAACTCTGAACTCTTAGGAGAAGACACTAGAAGTGTTTCGGGGTTGAGGACAAACAGGTAGTTATAGTATCAACTAGGGCTCTGACCAACTTGTCCCCAGTCCTAATACCCAATTCCCCTGACTTGTTGCTCTGAAGTAAAGGAAATGTCCCCTTAATGTGCCCAGAGCAATGAGAGGATTTTATGGAGGAGGGGGGCTGGAGAACCCTTACTAGGATTCAGCTGTGCCATTGCTTAAACCTGTGTGGCAATTCTTTTTAAAATGTCCAGGTCTTTCACAATAAAAACAGGTTGTTGGTTTTTGTTTGTTTGTTTGTTTGTGTTCTGGGAAGTAAGCACTTTGGGGACATCCCTTTTCAATTGATGATACTGAAGGGCCATTAGTTTGGTGATATTATTCTGGTAGTCTAAGACTTAAATAAACCTGGACTCTCTCCTTTTCTAGTTTTAGATAATTGATTTGCCAATGAAGCAATCCCATGAGGACATTTTGCTGCCCAGTTAAAGTCATATTATTTTATGAAAGTTCCAAGGTTCCAGAAAGTTTAGCCATGAAAATGAAGTTAAATAAATTCAGTTTTATCACTTAAATCTATAATTTCCAATTTTTTTCAGAAAGCCTGTTTGAATCAAACAAAATAGGGGACAGGTTCATCTTTTTTCTGCACACAATGGTTTATAACTTTTCAATTTATTTGCAGTGAAAAAATTAGAGGAATGGCCTTTAGCAAGTTAGCAGTCTGTTTTTATTTCTGTTTTTTTTAATTCCCCAGGGACATGTCAATCTAAAGTTCTCTGGGCTTTTTTGAATCCTGTGGCCTGCATCCATTCTCAGGCCAAAATGTTTTCCATGAGCATATAAATAAATTGATAATGGTCAGAAAATCCAGGCTGATAGGTGTTAACAATCAGCTCACAATACTATTTAAGTTAGAGGGAATTATGTTTAGAATTAGGGAAGTCTTTTACTAGTGCCAAAAGTTTATATTTTTCCCAGGGTGCATAAGCAATTTGATATTTCTCTTTCTCTGCTGTTAGAATTTTGAAAAGGGCTATTAAGGAAAGGAAGAGGGTCAGTCATATTAAGTGAAGTAAAGGGGTCAGGAGAAGAGAAAAAAGGAGATTCAAAAAGAAAAGGAGAGGAAGCAAGGAAAGAAGGCAGGGAGATGATTGAGATGCAGAAGGTAAATATACAGTGAGCAAGAAGGCTAGTAAAGGATCTTCCAAGGTTCTTTCAGTAAGTTTACCCTTGGATTTGCAAGCAGAAGGATCAGAGAAAATACTCTCCAATGCAGTTTTCCTTGCAGTTTTACAAGTTCCAGTTACCTTTTCAAATGTGTCAAGGCATTTATCCAATTTAGAATTACTTTCTCTAAGGGGAGTGATAGTAGCCTCTTGATTTCACTTAGAGTTCTCAAGGTACCAATTAACGAAAGCTTTACCTTATTTCTGGGTAAAGTGTTGCTGTTTTTCTAATGATCATGAGAATAGACATGCTTTGGAGTTTCAAAGGAACCCCATTTTGGTCAACAAAGCTTGAGATCATCTCCTGTAATTTTTATCCAGAGGCCTAGCCTATTTCAACAATCCTAATAGTGGTTTTTATACATGTAATCAGTGGCTTCATGGAGAAGGCGAGTGTGAGAAGCCACGGTTGGGCAATGGTTGCTAGACTCTGTTTATAAATTTAAGCCCAGTTAACCACCAAGAGCCCTTCTTAACAGTACCTTTACTTTCAGTGTCAATAGATGTCACCTCACATCTTTTAGGTTGGTTTTTATTTTTTTTTAAAGATAAATATTGGTGAAAGTGCAGAAAAAGGGGAACTCATGTACTCTATTGGTGGGAATGTTAACTGGTGCAGCCTGTGGATGAAAAAGGGTCACATACTAAACCTGACAAGCTCAGGTAAGGCCTGCATGGCAGCTTTGCAAACTCAGGAACCTAAAGTAACTATAAAGAATGGTCTGAAATTAAAACTTTTTATCTAAAAGCAGTTTGTGGAAGGACAAAGGTCAGTCTTAACCTTAACTAAGTCTATTGTCTTTTGCATCTATGATAACATTCCTTTGGAATGTCAGGGTAAATCCCCTTTTTCTAGACCCCACATGACACAACCAGTGCACCAGGGCAGAGGCCATTAATCCTCTCCTTGTTATTGTTATCATGTTAATTGTTGACTGTTAACAGTTTTGTACTTGCTTATGTAAAATAAATATGTGTCTATCATTTTACTTTTTACCCAGTCCCAGGGGTTACCCCACTTTGCTTTCTACCACCTCCCTAATCTATCACCAATGGATTTCATGTAACCCACAAATGTCTCTTTTGATTGTAATATGTGAAATAATGTGCAAAACTGCCATTCTCCAGAGCATTATCTCAATCCATTGAGATTTTGTTTCCCTGCAATTGTTGACAGTTTGGCTCAAATAAACTCACAAAAATTCTCTATAGGATTGAATGTTTCTTACATTGACATTTACTTGGCATAATGTGGCAAGATTCCAAAGAAGCTCACCCAGGACCACACTATGGACCCGGACCAGTGGTGGAATCCAGCAAAGGGCCTATTGAGCCTACTGGATCCCCACCCATCTGATGAACTTGGGTGAGTTATCTCTTGGATCTTGGACCTTCCCTTGATTGTGGTAGAGAGGGAACTTGACTTTATTTGAGTTGTGTCTTTAAATCCTTGAGGTTAAGGGTTGATAGAACCCAGGTTAAGGTGAGACAGGAGGAAAAATGGGTGCCTGGTTTTTAACTTTGGTTTTTCTTTTTTTGTTTTTTTGTTAATCCTCACATGATGATATTTTTTTCATTGGTATTTAGAAAACATGTAAGGCAGGGAGGGAAGGGGAAGAGAGAGAAAGAGAGAGCAAGAGAAACATCAATGTGAGAGAGACATATTGATTGGTTGCCTACAGCACATGCCTAGATCTGACTAGGGCCAGGATCAAACATGCAACCCGGGTATGTGCCCTTGACTGGGAACTGAACCCATGACCTTTCATTTAATGGGCCAATGCTCTAACCACTGAGCAACACCAACCAGGGCTTAACTTTGCCTTTTCAATTGGAATTGCTTTCTGAGAGTCTGAACAAATACCTTTGAAAATTTGCTCATCTCTGCAGATATCAAAAACAAAACAAAAACCAACAAAACCTAAAAATGACATGGAAAGTTGTGCCTCCAAGGCCAGGAACTCCCATATCCCAGCCTTCATTAATACTCCTGATAGGAAGTCTTTACTTGCAAGTGATTTATAGAAATGGGAAAATTTAACTAGAAAAGATATCAATTTTAAGTGGTCAAAATGCAGTTGTCTTTCAGTGCCTAAATTAATTTTTTCATGCAAAAATTAGAAAAATGCCAGATCTAAAATTAAAACTGAATGAGTGAATGGGAATCATATGTTGATTTGGAAATTAAAAGCTTCTAAGGAAAAGCACCGATAAATTCTTAAAGAAATTAATAAGAGATTTTAGGGACTCTCTCTGAACTATTCTGATGCTAATATCTATATCTCATTCTTCCTCCTTTATAGCTCCTCTATATCCTTTGCTCTCTGAGCTTCCTTGTGTGGACTTGCCCTTCCCCTCTTTTCTTCCCCTTCTGTCTCCTCCACTACCACTCCCTACTGACTTAAGGGAAAATGACAATAGGAATTCTAACAGCTCCCTTTGGAGAAACACTGGTGTCAGCTAGAGAGGAGCCAGCAATTGTCCCAATTTTATCTGGGAACCTCATGGGTTTGCCAAGAAATTTAACTATTCTAACCTATTCCAATTAATATACCTACTGGTTTTTTAGATCAAAAGCAACAAAATTACTAAATAAGGTTTGCAAGAAAACTCCTGTGGAGAAGTCTGTACACTTTAGGGATTATAGGTATTGAAGTAGGATTTAGAAAAAGAAAACGAACAAAAGCAAGCATAGGGTTGCTCAAAGGCTGTTTCCTCTTCTCACTGATAGTTTGGGAGAAGTTGAAGTTATTATAAAAAAGGAAGCCACTGAAGCCCTTGTAGATACTGAGGCTACTTTATTTGCTCTTAACCATATCCAACTAATTGCCTTTCCCTTTGGAGTAAAGCTTCTGCACAAATGACAGGAATATTTCATTAATGTCTGATTTTAAATCAAAACCTGTTTCCTTCCAAGTAGGGAATACTATGGGAATGTTATGATTTTATATATATACATATATATGATCTGTTTTACAAATTTAGGTAGATAAAATAATTGTGATAACTTTAGATAATTATTTCTATGTTCAAATGTTTACTGGAAATGAGACTTTTAATCACATATTTTATCTGCTAGAAGAATTCTTCCTTTTATGGCTTCCAGATGCAGCAGATACCATTGGCTGCATCCAACGTCAACACTTGAAACACTTAAGAAACTTTTTCAAATCTCCTTGAATATGTACTTCAATATCATAAAACATAGTTTAAATAACTCATTATGAAAAATTTAGATCTTGGGGGGAAAAGCAATTGCTTCCTTCTTGTTCAGTGAATTGCACAAGTAGATTTTTCTGACCTTTGGACTGTCCCAGTTGATCCAAATGAATAATTCTCAGGGCTGAAACCTCTAAAATTTAATAGTGACTTCTATTTTTTTTCTTTAGTGCTATTTAGGTATATTAGTTCACAATTCCAATGGATACATAATGAGTACAAGAAATCTAAGTAGGAAAAAATAACTAGTGAGTAGGATTTTATAAGTTATAAGAGGATCTCAGATAGAAAAATATTAATATTTAGTAGTGAAAACTGAGAGAGACATTAGGACAATAGGTATATAAATATTTTGAATCTTGTGAAGGAAAAGATAAAGCTAGTTAATTTTTTAAATAATCAGTATATAATGTTAGCAAAAAGGGTTAACAGTAAGTAGGTAAAATTTTACAAATATAAAAGAAAAAATTGGTACTATGGAGAATTGCTAGCACCACTTAGCAATTTCAGAGTGCTTTTCATCTTCAAAGAATCTTGTATGTTAACTAATTAATTTTTTCAACACCCTTGTGACGTAGATTGACAAACAAGGACAAAAGTGAGTCTAAGATGACTAATCTACAAAGCTCACTGGTTGAGAAAGAATTATGAAAGCATGCCTATTACTAATCAGGAAGACCTTAAATATGGATTTTATGTAGGATAATGTGTGTGTATTCTTTCAAAATTTGTTCACAGAAATATAGGATAAATAATAAAATTAAAAAATAATTTATCACTACTTGAGCTTAGTCAATGCTAGACTAATGTAAAATTCTCAGATATTCTAAACTAATACCATAAATATTAGCATCAATTAGGTATTTGCTTTTTATGAAATGTAGTTGATGCAGTTAGATGATATGCACTATATACCTAAAAGTCCCATAGGGGAAAGGGAATGTTTCTTGTTGGGGGCTTTTTGCCAAATCCTGTAACATGTAATTTACATATTCTTTCTTCTTTATCTAAACACCATGGCAAGTATCCAAGGCCCAATTAAATGAGATCTGAAAATGTTAAACTCTTATTCATCAACCACTTATTTTTAGATCATAACTGGGGCCATGATTAGTTTTTTATAAATCCAAGAGTGTTTTTTTTTCTCTGCCTGTCTGTGTAATACACCACTTGCTTTCTATTACCCATTGTGACAGCAACATATCTCTCCCTAAACTTACAGAAGAAATAGCATAAAGTTCATGACCACCCTAGGATGATATCAGCAGTGACATGCTGTTGGCACCTTGAGGTAATAGTAGCAGTGAGTCATGTTATCCACTTATAGTTAATAGACTTCTATTCCAATTTAGTGGGATAACAGCAGTGAATCTCAGATTATAAACCTACTATGCATCATACTTTATTTCTTTTCTTGATGATATTCATTTTGGGCATTATTAGCCTTTTTGTCTTGCTCTTAAAATTGTTACTATGGTCTTTGCAATAGTATTGATTCACAAATGATAAATGGCTAAATATTTTCAAAGGGAAACTTGACTGTCTTTTCTGCACCACAGGTAAAACATTTTCCTTCCAAATTGTTAAGAATGGAGGGTACAATAGAGTTGAACTTCTGCCCTTATCTTTCCTTGTCTTAGCTCCACAATGTTACATGAGATTCCATCTTTTTTCTCCCTTCTTTTTTTAATTCCCCCAAAATAAACATGGTTTTTCATTTTAGTCCACAATTTCCTTAACATTGTATCTGGGTAGCTAAAGTCATGTATGTTATTGCTCAAGGTTTTCAAATATGGTGCAAAGTTGAGGAGAGCATTCATTTAGTCATTAAATTAACATATGTTTGTTGAGTACTTACTATATGCCAGTCACCATTTTAGTGACTAGTGATACAATAGAGAATAAGACAAAGTCCCTGCCTTACGGATATAACACTAACCAAGTGGGCTGACACTAAAGCACTCACAATAAAGAGCTATTCACTTCTATTTAGTCATAAAATTCAATCATTAGACTACATTTCAATCACTCAAATATATTCTGTTGTTTTAAATTTATTTTTGCATTTTTGTGTTCCTACCTGGGATCATTTTTCTTCTACCTGAAGAATAACCTTTATTTCTTTTGGTTTCAGTCTGCTGGCATCAAATTCTTCTTTTAAAAATGTTAAAAAAATTAATTCATTTAATTTAAATTTATTTTTTATTGTTGACAGTATTACAGATGTTCCCTATTCCCCCCCTTTACCTCCTTCCACCCAGCCCCTGCCTTACCCCAGGCCTTCACCACACTATTGTCTGTGTCCATGGGCTATGCATATATAAATATAAGCTCTTTGGTTAAGCTCTTCTCGTTTCCCCCAATCCCTTCCCCTCTGAGATCTGTCACCTTGTTGCATGCATCCATGCCTTTGTACTTATTTTTTCATCACTCTATTTTGTTCATTAAATTCCACATAAAAGTGAGATCACGTAATATTTGTCTTTCTCTGACTAGCTTATTTTGCTTAACATAACAATCTCCACATCCATCCATGCTGTTGCAAAGAGTAAGAGATCCTTGTGTGGGTTTTTTTTTTCTTTTTTTTTCTTTTTTACAGCCACATAGTAGTCCATTATGTAAATGTATCACAGTTTTTTATCCACTTGTCTACTGATGGGGACTTGGGCTGTTTCTAGATCTTAGCTATTGTAAATAATGCTGCTATGATTTCAGAGAAGGGGAAGGAGAAGGGGAGAGAGAGAGACAGAAAACATCAATATGAGAGAGTCATTGATCGGCTGCCTCCTACACTTCCTTGACTGGGGATCGAGCCCGCAACCCCAGCATGTGCCCTGACCGGGAATCGAACTCCAATTGCCTGGGTCCTAGGTCCATGCTCAACCACTGAGCCATGCCCAGCCGGGCTACTTTCACTCTTGAATGTTATTTTTTTTAGGTGTAGAATTCTAGTTTGCCAGCTGTTTTTCCTATCACCTTAAAAATGTTCTTGATTCCATCATTCTAATGAGACATCACCTATAAGTCATTGTTCTTTTAAAGATATTTTTCTTTGAATGTTTTTAGTATTCTCTTTTGTATCTGATTTCCAGGAGTTTTTCTATGATGTGATCAGTTGTAGGGTCTTTGTGTGTGTGTGTGGTCATTTTACATGAGATTTACAGTTTTTCTAAGATCTGTATTTTGATCAGTTATCAGTTTTTGAAATTCCATTATTTCTTCAAATGTTTCCTTTATTTTTTTCTCTGTTATTTTCTGAGCCTTCATTACATATTATAATTTTTCTCCATCTCATGTAAATATATGTTTACATATCTATATATATAGACATAGATGTATACATATGTATATATGGACATGTATGCATATACATATTTTCTGTATTATTCTTTATTTTGCTTTGGTGTCTATGCTTCAGCCTTTATTATTTTTTAATCATTTTATCTTGGTAAATTCATTAATTCTTTCTTATGCTGCATGAATCTGCTGTTAAGATCATCAAAATCTAAATTTCAGCTTATAATTGAGATGCTGAAGTATTTACTAGGATCCCTCTCCACTGATATTCCCAGACTCTAATTTCTGTACCTTTAGAATGGTGCTGTTTAGATAATGGAAAATGAGAATACTTTAAATTTTTTAAAAATTATTTTTCTTTGGTAGTGTAATTATCAGTACTATATATGGAGTAGATAAAGGGAACTCAATTAGAAGTTTGCAGTAAAAGTTTGGATATGAGCTAGTAAAGCCTGATGCAGGGAGTTGGCAGTAGGAATATATATGAAAGGACATATATGGAAACTCTTGAAAATTTCTCTATAAGAAAAGAACAGGTGAATAAGTGTTAATTATGTGAAGGTTGATCTGCCAAAGTTTCTTCAGATTTTGAGCCTGAGGAACTGAGATATAATGTGGACAACTGGGAAAGTGAGATTGTCATTTCAGAGAGCATTTAGAGATGGAAATACATATTTGAGGGTAATACATACAGAGAAGGTGATTAAAGGTTTGATTAAGAAAATACAGAGGAATAAGAGAAGAGGATGGATAACAGAATCATAGTGATCATATACATTTTGAGATGAATCTGGTGACAGATGGCTTCTCTTTTTACTTACCCAATCTGAGCCCCTTAATGTATAAAGCACAATTCCATCAGGAAAACACTTTGCATTTAAGTGTAGATAGTTTTTAGTATTCACAAGGGACTTGAGATGAAGTCAAACATGAAATAATTTTATGATTTTTATTCTTTCTTTTTTTTCACATAGCAGACAAACTAAAACTATTATCAGCATGTATATACATATAACAGAATAAAAACTTTATACTACTTTGACTAACCATAGAATAAAACCAAAATAAGAATGTACTAACAAAGCAAACTTAAAAAAAATCTATATAAAGCAACCCATATTAATTTTAGTAAATGTTAAATCCAACTTGTTACTCTAACCTGATTTTTCCTCTCAAAACTAGAGCTTTCATGTTACAAGTTCTTTGAGTATACTTTACAGGAATCTGCAGTTTCAGTTCCTGTGTTAAACTAAGAAGCAGCTTGACCTCAGGACTCACCCCCTCCAGGAATTCCGCTGACAAAAATACTACATGGCCCAATCAAAGATGCTGACCATAAAGGTCCATATCACAGCCTACAGGAAGATGTTCTGCATATCCTACATGGAATCTTATGCTAACCAACAGAATAACTTTGTTGATTAAGTAACATATAATGAACAGTACTTCTCTCCAGGTCTGGAAACAAAATGTATGCCTTAAAACAAAGGTTCAGTAAGTCATGTCTACCATTAATCACTAATAGCCTTTTTATAAGCATATTGCAGAAACAGGTTCTTCTGGATCTTGCCTGGGTCAAGGGCAGCTTGACCACAAGACTTTGGCTGATATTAAAGAGCTATATTGGGACCAGCAAGAACACTGCTTGTAAGTCCACAGCCTCCCCCCCCCCCCCCCCGCGATTTCTTTGTTCTGCTTTCCCTCTCCTTTCTAATAAAAACCCCTGCTTGCACTGAGATGTTAAGATGGTTTTTCAGGATGGGAGTCCACCATCTTCTCAGGTCACTGACTTGTGAATAAGCTCCTTTCCTTCTCACCAGTACCTGTCTCACAAGTTTGCTTTCATTGTGGCAGGCAGTTGAGCTTGCATTGGGTAACATACAGACAATCAGTCCTCTATTATTAAGGAAAGATTTAGTTAACTCTTATGTTTTATAGGGTTGAAATTACAAAACAACTTGTTATAAAGTGTATATGAGATTCTAAAATTCAAAGAGTGTAGAGTATGTGAGTAGAGCAAAGAGAATGCTGTTAGTGCTGAATGTAAATATACTCTGTGTCAATATGCACTGTTGAAGCCAGTAGTATGTGATAAGATATGGAAGCTTGCTTTGGAATTCCCTTTGCAAGTGTTAGGATCTGGATTTTAATAATATAACAGTTCTTTTGACTTTCTGACAAGGAATGCTTGAAAGCATGAAGCACTGCAACAGGCTTATCAAAGTCAACTTCAAAGACAAATACAGAAATCATTTTTCTATATCAGTCTTCAGGCAATGAACTTGCCTCAGCTATCAGTTACATTTGCTCAGAAAAACTAACCTTAGTGACCTTCACAACACTTAGTAATTTTAAGAGAACATTGGAATGAAAAGAAACCCATTATTTGAATTAAAAATACTTGATTTAATATAGGGTCTTTTTGTAATTTTTCAGAATTTTATAGCTGAAAATGATAGGTAATGTTTTTGAAAAAATATAACTAAGGAGAAATATGTATTTAAAATATAAACTTTGTGACCTCTATTTCTGCACTGTAAATATAAGTACATATGTCTTACATAGATTTAATCCCTTCATTAAAGCATATATTTATGGATGTTTAACATTACTTAATATTTGTGCCCATACAACCCAGCTTAACAGAATTCATAAGACTGATATATTTGAAGATTGACTTTAGAATTTTTAAAAATGTTCTCTTTCTGAGAGGGAAGATGGTGGCACTGTGAGAAGCAGCAGAGAGCCCCTGCTCCCAGCCACTGACTGGATTTACTCCTAAAATCCTACATAACTACCTTGGAAAAACCAGGGAAACATACCTGAGTGGATGGAGTGCAAGTGGGGAGCACTGAAGAAACATCACGGAGTGGTAAGAGAGAAGGGGTGTAGGAAGGGGGAGCCCCCTGAAGCCTGTGCTGGACTCCAAGCGTGGAGCCTTGGAAGCTCCGGAGCTCCCTCCCCTTGGGAGTGCTGATGGCCTCCAAAAGCGGGGATCCCACACCTGGAGCGATGAGAGGGGAAGGAGCGCCCTGCACACAGGCAGAGGGACCCAGGAGAGTGATGAGTCTTGGAGGGGACATCGCCTTCCTAGGAAACAAAGCCTCTAGTGGCGGCTGCAACCAGTGTCTGGTGCTAGGGGTGGCGACCATAGGGAAGGCTGTCCCAAGGTATGTGGCACACAAGTGGTAAGGGACCAGAGGACTGAACTGAGGGGCTGCACAGGGGGACACTCTTCCTCCCTGTGGGGCATTGTTTTGAGCTCCAGAAAGTGCTGAATCTATGTGGTGTGGGGGAGGGGAGGAGCCCTCCCTCCCTGACCTCCTGGTGCTGAGAGGTTGGGATCTGTGACCAGCCCTGAGGGTGCCCTCGTGGGGAATGAAGCCGCTCCAGCTTTGCTGAGACCAGCAGTGCAGGATGCTGCATGGAGCTGACTTTGGGTCCCGCTGGGTGGACTTTCTGCCTGTGTGCTGCTTTGTGCATTTGCAAGTTTGATCATGGAACTGGTTTCCACCTTCCCAGTGTGCAGACAGACCAGCAGAGGCTGGGACTGGGGTCTGCACATTAGACAGTCTGAGGGGCAGGCCTGGTGCAACCAGCCAATCAGAGCTAAGCAAAGAGGGGCAGAGCCTGCCAGCCTCTCCCACAGCCAGGAGCACCACCCCCAACAGGAAAGGGGTGGGTCTCACTCACTGAAGCCCCAGACACACCCACATGGCACAGTCCTGAGGGGGAAGGGAGAGTAGCTCACAGGAGGACTTTACAAGAATTAGACTCTCAGGGACTGTTGTTTGGGAACTGGAGGAAATGCTGAAAATCCCTGCTGGGGGCTGGGTAGGCAAAGGGCTCACCAGAATGTGTTCTTAATCGAACCCACTGAGCCCAGGCTGCTGAAACGGCCCATACAGAAAAGGCAACAGACTGAAATCAATCTGAACCTGCAGCAGGCCAGAGGATGAGGAACTAGAATCAGAGGACAGGGGAGGGACTGAGGAGCTGGTGGTGGAGCAGGGACTAACTCCCGCAGACTGAGCGCCTGACAGCGACACCTCTAAAGGGACTGATACTCTGGGCTACACTAGCCACCCCCTGCACCCTAAAGACTCTACAAAAGACTCTGGAGTAAGACCAGGCAACTACAAGATTGCAAAATAGCTGACAAGAGGAGGTGGTTCACAGAGAGCTTCAGATCAACCATCTACCTACGGACACCAGAGCCAAACCTGCATGGCTCCTCACATTGGGTGATACACAAGTACCTCCCAGGAGAACTGAAATCAGCACACAAAACAGTGACCCCCAGACAACATAAGCTGCCCAGAAGAAACTCACCTGATTAACTGTCATTTTTTCTGCTGTCTTTTTGTTTGCTTTATTTTTTTTTGTTTTTTTTGTTTGTTTTTTGTTTGTGGGTTTTTTATTTCTCTTTTTTCCTTAGGAAGAAGAGAAAGGGGAGAAAACTTGTTTTTTTCTTCTTTTTTAAATTTTATAATAATTTTTTTTTAATATATATATTTTTTGAACATTTTTTTTAACTAAATTTTTTTTTCTCTTTTTTATAAAAGAATTTTGTCTTGCTTAGCTTGTTTTTAGTTTTGTTTTGGTTATTTGCTTTGTTTTTTTCTATCCTTGCTTCTAATACCAAGACTTTCTTGATATCCTTGCCTAATGACTGGGGTTTTATCATTATAACCAAGTTTAGTGCTTTCCTATACAGTTTTCCCCAAAGCTCTTACCGGCCTCCCTCCCTCCCTGGGCTTTATCTCTCCTCTCAATCCATTGGCATAACTTTCTTCTTCTTTTTCTTTTTTCTTTTTCTACTTTTTTTTCATTCTTTCATTATACTCCCTTCTACCTTTCTGTCCCATTGTTAGTTTCTCTTATTCTCTTTATTGTATTTTTGTTTTCTCATTTTCAACTATTATCCTATGCCTATTCCCTCCCTTAATTTTTTTCTGGCCCTTCTTTCAGAATCTTTTCTCAGCTTCTGTTACCTCCCAGTAACTTCTCTATTTTTTATATTTTAGTTTATTATTATTTTCTAAATTTTCACCAGTATTAAGAACAATATACATCTCTCTCTTTCTAAGCTTTACTTTTCTTTTTCTCTTTCTTTTTTTTAAGCATTTTGTGTGTGTGTGTGTATGTGTGTGTGTTCTCCCTTCACTGTCCCAGTTCTATTTTCACGTGGGTTGTTTTCATTGTGACTGTCAAGATATTTTGTATGATACCTCTTGTTTCCTGGAAGTTTAGTGTTGTATTATCCTGCCTTGCCAGCACCTATACAACAGCTTACATATCAAGGTTGGGGCTGAGACGGAGTTAGCCAACCTGAGAGGAGGGTCCTCCCAAGGACTGATCAACAACAATCTAGACCCAACCACAACAGGAGAACATAAAGAAACCACAAAAGGGACACCCACAGAGGGACACGTCTAGAGCAAAGAGCTCAGAGGTGTAAGGAAAATATACCTCTGGGCTCCACTGGGCCCACAAGACAAAATCCCATCCCACAAGACTGGGAGACAGCAAATATGTCTAATATATAGATACAAACACTAAGACCTACCAAAATGGGGAGACAAAGAAACAACCGCCAAATTAAAGAAAAGGAAAC
This sequence comes from Miniopterus schreibersii, assembly GCF_964146895.1. Lineage (NCBI taxonomy): Eukaryota > Metazoa > Chordata > Mammalia > Chiroptera > Miniopteridae > Miniopterus > Miniopterus schreibersii. The sequence goes on along the minus strand of NC_138101.1, from coordinate 110,244,555 downwards.
ATCGCCAGAAAAAGACTTTGATGAAGTGGAGTTAAGCAAGTTATCAGAAACGGAGTTCAGAGTATGGATGATGAAGGTGTTCAAGGAACTTAAGACTCTAGATGATAACATTGAGGACCTTAGTGAAAACATGAAAAAAGAGATACATACCATAAATAAAACTCAGACAGATATAAAGAATGTTGTATCTGATATTAAGAATGCACTGGAAAGAATTAAAAGCAGGCTCAATGAAGCAGAGGATGGAATAAGTGACTTAGAATACAAGGTAGAAAAAGTCACACAATCTGAGAAGCAAAAAGAAAAAAACACTTAAAAAGCATGAGGACAGTCTAAGGGAGTTTTGGGACAACATGAAGAGAAACAACATTCACATTATAGGAGTGCCAAAGGGGGAGGAAAGAGAGCAAGGGATAGAGAACTTGGTAGAGAAATTAATTATAGAAAACTTCTCTAGGCTGGTGAAGGAGAAAGTCACACAAGTTCAGGAAGTATAGAGGGTTCCAAACAAGAGGAACCCAAAGAGACCCACTCCAAGACACATCATAATTAAAATGGAAAATGGCAAGGACAAAGAGAAAATGTTAAGGGCTGAAAGAGACAGGCAGTGACCTACAAGGGAACCCCCATAAGACTGACAGCTGATTTCTCAACAGAGACTCTTCAGGCCAGAAGGGAGTGGCATGAAGTTCTCCAAATAATGAAAAGCAAGAACATGCAACCAAGATTGCTTTATTCAGCAAGGCTATCATTTAAATTGGAAAGTGAAATAAAAAGCTTCCCAGACAAAAAAAGGCTAAAGGAGTTCAGTACCACTAACCCAGCATTGCAAGAAATGCTAAAAGGACTGCTTTAAGAAAAAGAAGAAATAGTGAGAGAAAGGTACATCAGCATAAAGGGGAAAAATGGCATTAAAAAAGTTGATATCAATACTAACCTTAAATGTAAATGGAATAAATGGTCCAATCAAAAGATAAAGGGTAGCTGAATGGATAAGAAAACAGGACCCAAATATATGCAGTCTACCAGAAACCACCTGAGAGCAAAAGACTCACACAGGCTAAAAGTGAAGGGGCGGAGTAAAATATTCCATGCAAATGGAAAGGTCAAGAAAGCTAGAGTAGCAATTCTTATTTCTGATAAAACAGACATCAAAATAAAGACCATAATAGGAGACAAAGATGATCACTACATATTACTAAAGGGATCAATCCAACAGGAGGAAATAACCCTTATAAACATTTATGCACCCAATACAGGAGTACCTAAATATATAAAAAATTTCTTGGGGGACTTTAAAGGAGAGATTGAGAGCAACACAATCATAGTGGGGGACTCTAACACCCCACTGTCAGCATTGGACAGATCATCAAGATAAAAAATCAACAGGGAAACACAGACCTTAAATGAATCACTAGACCTAATGGATTTAATTGATATTTACAGAACATTTCACCCCAAAGCAGCAGAATACACATTCTTCTCAAGTGCACATGGAACATTCTCAAAAATAGACCACATATTAGGGCACAAGGCAAGTCTCTACAAACATAAGAAGATTGAAATCATATCAAGCAACTTCTCAGATCACAATGCCATGAAACTAGAAATCAACCACTATAAAAAAATGCAAAAGTATTCAAACACATGGAGGCTAAATAGCATGTTATTAAACAATGAATGGGTTACCAAGGAGATCAAGGAAGAAATCAAACACTTCATGGAAAGTAACGATAATGAACAGACAACAACTCAAAACCTATGGGACATGGCAGAAGCAGCCCTGAGAGGAAAATTCATAGCATTACAGGCCTATCTCAAGAAACGAGAAATAGATCTAATGAACCATCTAACACAACAACTAAAAGAACTAGAATGGGAACAGCAAGAAAAGCCCCAAGGAAGTTTAAGGAAGGAAATAATAAAAATGAAAGCAGACATTAATGACATAGAGACTGAAAAAACAAAACAAAAAAATCAATAAAACCAAGAGTTGGTTCTTTGAAAAGGTAAATAAGATTGATGCACTTTTAGCCAGACTCGCTAAGAAACAAAGAGAGAGGACCCAAATAAATAAAATCAGAAATTAAAGAGGAAATATAACAACTGACCCAACAGAAATACAAAGGATTGTAAGAAAATATTATGAGCAACTATATGCCAACAAATTGGACAACATAGGGGAAATGGACAAATTCCTAGAGGCATACAACCTTCCAAAGCTGAATCAAGAAGAGGCAGAAAACCTCAATAGGCCAATAACAACTAATGAAATCAAAGCAGTAATCAAAAAACTCCCAGCAAACAAAAGTCCTGGACCAGATGGATTTACAGGGGAGTTTTACCAAACATTTAATGAAGAATTAACACCTATTCTATTCAAACTTCTCCAGAAAATTCAAGAGGAGGGAAAACTCCCAAAGTCTTTTTATGAGGCCAGCATCATCCAAATCCCAAAACCAGATAAAGATACTACAAAGAACGAAAATTACAGGCCACTATCCCTGTTGAACATAGATGCTAAAATCCTCACTAAAATACTAGCAAACCAGATCCAGCAATACATTAAAAAGATCATACACCACAACCAAGTGGGATTTATTCTGGGGATGCAAGGCTGGTACAACATCTGCAAATCAATAAATGTGATACATCACATAAAAAAAAAAAAGGACAAAAATCATATGATCATATCAATAGATGCAGAAAAAGCATTCAACAAAATCCAGCACCCATTTCTGATAAAAACTCAGCAAAGTGGGAATAGAGGGATCATACTTCAACATGATACAGGCCATATATGACAGACCTACAGCCAACATCATACTCAATGGGCAAAAACTAAAACCATTTCCCTTAAAAACCGAAACAAGACAGGGATGTCCACTTTCACCACTCTTATTCAACACAGTACTGGAAGTCCTCGCCATAGCCATCAGACAGGAAGAAAACATAAAAGGTATCCAAATTGGAAAGGAGAAAGTAAAACTGTCATTATTTGCAGATGACATGATATTGTACATAGGAACCCCAAAATACTCCATCAAAGTACTACTAGATTTGATAAACGAATTTGGCAAAGTAGCTGGATACAAATCAACATCCAGAAATCAATGGCATTCTTATACACCAACAATGACCTTTTAGAGAGAGAAACTAAAAAAACAATACCATTTACCATTGTAACTAAAAAAATAAGATACCTTAGGAATAAACTTAACCAAGGATGTAAAAGACCTGTACTCAGAAAACTATGTGACACTGAAAAAAAGAAATAGAGGAAGATTTAAACAAGTGGAAGAATATACCATGCTCATGGACTGGAAGAATTAATATCATTAAAATGTCCATACTACCCAAAGCAATTTATAAATTCAATGCAATTCCTATTAAAATACCAACAGCATATTTCACAGACCTAGAACAAACATTTCAAAAATTTATATGGAACCAAAAAAGACGCCGAATAGCTGCAGCCATCTTGAGAAAAAAGAACAGAGTGGGAGGGATCACATTACCAGACTTCAAACTGTATTACAAAGCCACTGTAATCAAAATGGCCTGGTATTGGTACAACAACAGGCATATAGATCAATGGAACAGAACAGAGACCCCAGAAATAGATCCACACCATTATGGTCAGTTAATATTTGACAAAGGAGGCAAGAGCATCCAATGGAGTAAAGACAGTCTCTTCAATAAGTGGTGTTCGGAAAATTGGACAGATACATGCAAAAGAATGAAACTAGACCATTAACTTTCACCATACACAAAAATAAACTCAAAGTGGATAAAAGACTTAAATATAAGTCATGAAACCATAAAAATCCTGGATGAAAACATAGGCAGAAAAATCACAGACATCCCACATAGTGGACTTTTCACTGATACATCTCCTAGGGCAAGAGAAACAAAAGAAAAAATAAACATATGGGACTACATCAAACTAAAAAGCTTCTGCACAGCCAAAGAAATCAGCCTCAAAATACAAAGGAACCCCACGGTCTGGGAAAACATATTTACCAAGAATGTATCTGATAAGGGGCTAATTTCCAAAGTGTACAAAGAACTCATAGCACTCAGCAAGAGGAAGACAAACAACCCAATTAAGAAATGGGCAAAGGACTTAAATAGACACTTCTCCAAAGAGGACATACAGATGGCTAAGAGACACATGAGAAAATGCTGGACATCGCTAATCATCAGAGAGATGCAAATTAAAACCACAATGAGGTATCACTTCACACCTGTCAGAATGGCTACCATCAACAAATCAACAAACGACATGTGCTAGCGAGGGTGTGGAGAAAGGGGAACCCTAGTACACTGCTGGTGGGAATGCAGACTGATGCAACCACTATGGAAAACAATATGGAGGCCCCTCAAAAAATTAGAAATGGAGCTGCCATTTCACCGTGTTATTCCACTCCTAGGAATGTATCCTAAGAATCCTGAAACATTCATCAGAAAGGATATATGTACCCCGATGTTCATATCAGCACAGTTTACAATAGCTAAGATCTGGAAACAGCCCAAGTGCCCATCAATAGATGAGTGGATAAAAAAGCTGTGGGACATTTACACCATGGAATACTATGCAGCTGTAAAGAAGAAGAATCTAGTACTCTTTGGGACAGTATGGATGGACCTGGAGAATATTATGCTAAGTGAAATAAGCCAGGCAGCAAAAGACAAATATCATATGATCTCGCTTATACGTGGAAGCTAAAGAACTTAATAAACTGATGGACAGAATATATTCAATGACATGGAAGCATAGATGAGACTGAGGATTGTCAGCAGGATGGAGGAGGGCGGGTGGGTGGAGGGGGAGAGAGTAACCAAAGAATATATATGCATATATGCACAACCCAAGGACAGGGACAATGGTGAGGAGAGTGACTGGGGAGGGCGAAGGGACGGGGTGGAAAGGGGCATTGGGGAGAAAAAGGGACATCTGTAATATTTTAAAGAAAAATAAAATTAAAAAAAAAATCTCTTTCTCCACTATGAAACCACTTTATATAGGTCTAATCACAGTTAAGTCACAAAGAACAAGCAATCTAGCCAAGTGGGACTGAGCCATTTAACCCAATTCACTAAGTCTCCTGGTCCACTTATTTTGAAAAATTCATTTTGTCTAAGATATTTATACAAGAGATCAATTTAAATTTCCTTTACCTCTAGAGTAAGCATTTTGTAATTCCTCCAACAGAGATTTATCCATTTTCTAATACAGTTCTGGGGTAAAACCTGTATGCCAAAGGGGTTCTCTTGTACTCCAATTTAAGTAGTCTGAACTGTCTTAATCTGTAGACCAATTTTCTCTACATCCCCCTAAGGAAGGAACTTGTTGATTTTGGCAGTGTTTACCTTTCCTACAAACAAATTCAACATTTTCCAGACCATCTGGCTCTTAAAAAATCACATGAGAGCTGGAGAAAAATTGCCTTTAGTCTGCTTCAAAATCTCCCCCTCCTCCCATATTCTAGGAAAAGCTTGTGTTCCTCACAGCTACTGGAAGATAATTTATGTAGTCATGATTTAGAATCTGTGGAGAAGGCTGTAGAATTCCTCCAGTTCTTTTCCATAAAGAGAATAGAAGAATCTGTAATGTAAAAAAAATATATAGTGTTCCAACCTTAATTAATAGTTATATGGACTTTTACATGGAGAAAGGGGGAAAACTGATTTAATTTTTGTTTCCTCTCTTGTCTCTTAGACCAAACCCCATTTATCACCAACATGAAGGAATCTTCCTTTGCACGCACTAAGTGGAGGTTTGTATCACTATCAGTTATAACATCCCAATCTATGTTTTGCAGAAGAAAGTGTAAAACATTTGTTTATTAGACTTTTCTCATATCTGCCTTTTATTAATAAAAATTTTCAGATTTAATTGAATATTCTCTTAGTTCTGTAAATGATGTGCTGGAGACTGTAATTTTGTTTATCAAAATTATCTTGATCTGGAAAGTATAATTTACATTTATTTCTTCTTGATATATTTCAATGTTATCTCTGGTGAATTAAAAGCTATTTGTATATTTAACAAATGATATTTTTTATGCAAGTTAACTTCATTGTTTTTTTTTTAATATATCTTTATTGATTTAAGAGAGAGGAAGGGAGAGGGAGAAAGAGATAGAAACATCAATGATGAGAGAGTTATTGGTCGGCTGCCTCCTGCACGCCCCTGACTGGGGATAGAGTCCGAAACCTGGGCATGTGCCCTGACGGAATTGAGCCCCGATTGCCTGGATCCTAGGTTGATGCTCAACTTCTGGGGCCTCCCGCCTCCCCCATAACTTCATTGTTCTTGATGTTTAAAAACACAAGAGTTATTGTCTCAGACTCTTGCCACAGCCTCACTTCACAGACAGCATCTCCCACCTTTCTCACGGATCTCTGCCTACAAGTTGCCACTTCTGGTATCCTAGAGTAATGCACCTTTGCTCAATTTGTTTCTTCTCATCTTCCATTATTATTATTGTTTTTTCAAGTTCAGAACCTTCTATCAAATGTCTCTTACAATTTAGCTTAACTTTAGGGTGTGTTAAGGTTTTTCCCCCTCCTTTTTCTATTTCTGCTCTTTCCAATTCTCCACTGAACTATTTCTTTTCTTTTCCAAGTGTCTTTTTATTGAATTTCTTTCTTTTCTTCTTCAATCCTTCCTCTTTGCTCAGAACTGCTGTTAACAATGAAATTTAGTGTTTCAATTATTTGGCTTATTTTTGCCATTGAGGCCATATTCTAGCACTATTTTGCTTCTGTCAGTTAGACTAGATTGATTATAGGGGGAGGAGGAAGGTGACTGATTTGTAATTAACTACTAATGGCATTCTAAAAAACTGGAACCAAACCTGTAATACTTTGATTTACTGCTTCAGAATGGACTGGAATCTTGGCAAAACTCACTAATTATTAGGCTTAAATTCATAAACCTGAGTTGGATTTAGGCTTATACTCCTCCTTTTTCATGAGTCCTGAGTAGAATTTTTAAGAGTGAAACCCAGAGTTTATTTTTGTTTGAAACTCAGTATAGCTACTTTTTATGATATGTGTAAAGGGCAAGGGGTGAGGGTGGGAAAATGAAAGGTGTAAATTTTTCTTTCTTTCAGCTCTCACACAACTTGTTCTGTTTTTCTTCTTAAACAAAGCTCTATTTGCATTGAAATTTTAGATTTTTAGTTTTTAAATTATTGGTAGTTCAAGTTATATAAACTCTTTAATTTATTTCATGTTTTTGTCCATTTTTTGAAATATAGTATTTGGTGTAGCTTTGAGATTTTGTGCTTGTTTGATAATATGTGCTTTAATATCACACAGATCTAAATGAAAGTAACGTTTCCCTTACAACTCAAATTTTGACTACAAAGAAAAGTGCATTGTGGCTGTGGCTCTTTCTTACATGTATTTAGGTAATAGTTAGAATCAATCCTCGGGTCCACTAAGTCAAATATTTTCATATTATTTTCTACAACACTTTTTCCCCATGGAAAATGTACCAAGATGATTCTAATTGTCATAAAAGGTGTCTTGGAAGACACATCTCAGATCTGTGCAAATTCAGTGAGTCTGCCCTCTCATTGATTCATATCTGAGGTCACAGCAACTACTCACTGCCAAATAAGTCAGCAGGGACATCCTGGCAACTTGGAAGTGATTTTTATGTGGGAGGATTTAAAGAGTTTCCCAGACATAATTAAATCACACTAGGAACCATATTAGACAATTCTCCCAAATTTTTATTAAAATAAACTAGGGCATGTTATTTGGTAAAACCTGATATAAGATAAAGCTTTAAGAAAAATGCTTGACCTTTCCTTCCTTCCTCTCACCTTCATTGCCTTTTTTCCAACAAAATGACATTAATTTAGGGTCCACTAGGTCAATAAGTTGTTTCTTAGTCAAATAAAAATTAATCTTTAGCTGATTTTACAATATATTAGTTTCCAGAACAAGATTGACAAAACCCATGAATTTCCTTAGAAACATTTAGTTTCTCTATGTAGAAGTTTTGACCCATATACAGAAACTTGCTAATCTTCAATTTTGCAGGTTTAAACAGTCTGGCTCAATGTAGAAAGAAGTATCAATAACAAAAAAATAGCTAAAATTTTGGACTCATTTTGAAAAATGTGTACTATTTTGGTTCTAATGTAGAAAAACTTTTACATATGAGCTATACAATGCTCAAAATACTGAAACTGTATAGAAGCTACAAGTGAGACATTTAGGTTTCAATAATTTAAATTTACTTTTAGGAAATTCAAGGCTATAAAAATATTTACATGAAATCTGTGCTAAGAATATTGGATATGGTATGGTAAAGTCAGTGTAGCCAGGAGAAAATGAGAACTAGCCATAAAAGGAAGAAATTATACTCAAGGGTCCCAAAGAGAAAGTTACTGAATGCTGTGCATGGCCATAGGGAGGAACCTGGTTCTGGTACGATGGTAGAAGACAGAAATGAGAAGAAAATCTAGGCCAGAGCCTTTATTGGGATTTCCATCAGAGAATCAAGGCAACTCAGAGTAAAGAGCTGAGGATTGAATCATTGGGGAATTGAGGGCTACAGATTTAGTATCTAGTTGGCGGTAACTGGCCCAAGAATGACTGAGAATTTGTTGTGTGAGAGTTATTAGATCAGGGAGTAGTTGGGCTATAGATTTGGATTGATTCGTTTGTATATAAAAGATGTGCTCTCAGCCCAGCCCTTTGCTATCTCTAAAAAATGTCCACCCTTGGTACAGTCTTGTCTCTCTTTGTCCAGGAAGCTTTTTAAGATGTCAAAACATCCTAAAATGCATAAATAAAATTTAAAAACATAATTAATATTGAATCTTCAGTAACTTTCACACTAAGTTACATGCTATAAATGTTATTATATGTATAACATCATATTTTACAATCCCAAACTTTATGGAATGAGGACATTATAAGGAAAATGTTGATTACTTAAGAGAAATATTATCCTGCCTAGCTGGGAGTGGCTCAGCAGTTGAGCATTGACCTAGGATCCAGGAGATCGTGGTTCGATTCCCAGTCAGGGCACATGCCCGGGTTGAGGGCAGGATCCTCAGTGAGGGGCATGTAGGAGGCAGCTGATCAATGACAACTTTTTCATTATTGATGTTTCAACTCTTTCCTCCTCTCTCCCTCCCTCTCTCTGAAATCAATATATATATATATATATTTTTTTTTTTAAAAAAAGAGAAATATTATCTAATATACATAAAGAAGAGGGATTGGATTCAAAGTACACATGGGAGTAGAGCTCTTAAGTCAAAGGAGATGCTGCCCCATTCTTGTATACACTGTCCAACTTAATAAAATATTACCAATAATTTTTAAAATCCTCCTTAATTCCTCATCCTTAATTACATTCTTACTGCTACACCCAGAGTTAAGTATTGTGTTTATCTTTGCCTTTTCTCTCCCTAAAATCTGAATAAGTTTTTTATAAGATTCTTTTAGAGCAGTTTTAGATTCACAGCAAAAATTAAGGAGGTATGGAAATTTCCCATATACCCTTGCCCCTACACATGGATAGTTTACCTTATGGCTCCTTCTTGGTGTTGTACATTGTATATATTTGGACAAATGTATCCATCATTATAGTATCATACAGAGTATTTTCACTGCCCTAAAAATCATATTTGCTGCCTCTACATTTTTCCCCCAGCCTTAACCCCTGAAAACCACTAATCTTTAAACTGTCTCCATAGTTTTTTCCCTTTTCCAGAATGTCACATAGCTTTAATTATATGGTATATAGACTTTTCATATTGGCCTTTTAAACTTAGAAATATGCACTTGAAGTTACTCTATGGCTCAATAGCTCATTCCTTTTTAGTTCTGAATAATATTCTTTTGTCTGGATATACCTTAGATTATTTATGCATTTATCTATTAAAGAATATCTTGATTATTTCCAAGTTTTGGTAACTACAAATAAAGCTACTATCAACATGTGTGCGCAGGCTTTTATGTGGACATGACTTCAACATATTTGGGTAAATCCCAAGAAGCACAGTTGCTGAATCACATGGTAGAGTATGTTTAGTTTTGTAAGAAACTGCCAAACTGTCTTCCAAAGTGGCTGAATCATTTTGCATTTCTACCAGTGATGAATGAGAGTTCCTATTGCTGCACATCCTCGTCAGCATTTCGTGTTGTCAGATTGTTGGTTTTTGGCCATGCTAATAGGTGTTTGGAGGCATTTCATTGTTTTAACTTGTGTTGTCCTGAAGACATGATGTGGAACATCTTATCAATGGTATTTCCCATTTATATTTCTTTTGTGGTGAGATATCTGGTAATGTTTTAATCCATTTTTAATTGGGTTGTTTGCTTTTTAATTGTTGAATTTTAAGAGTTCTATATATCTTTTGAACAACAATTCTTTTTAATATTTTTTAATTGATTTCAGAGAGAAGAAGAGAGAGGGAGAGATAGATAGAAACATCAATTGTTGATGAGAGAGAATCATTGATCAGCTGTCTTCTGCAAGCTCCTACTTGGGAACAAGCCGCAACCTGGGCATGTGCCCTGATCAGGAACAGAACCTCCAGGTTCTTGGGTCTACGCTCAACCCATGAGCAACACCAGCTGGTTTGAACAGCAATTCTTTATGAAATGTGTCTTTTGCAAATCTTTTTCCCCATTGTCTTATTCTTTCTTTTTGTTGTTGTTTAATCCTTACCACAGTATGTATGTGGTTTTTTTCCTTTTCCTTTTTATTTTTTTTTAAGAGAGGGAGAAGTATTGATTGGTTGCCTCTCCTATGTACCCCAACCAGGGACCCACCGAACATAAAACCTAGGTATGTGCCTTGATCAGAAGTCAAACTAGCAATTTTTTTTTCTTTTTTTAAAATACATCTTTATTGATTTCAAAGAGAGGAAGAAAGAGGGAGAGAGATAGATAGGAACATCAATGATGAGATAGTCATTGATTGGTTGCCTCCTGCACCACTGGGGATAGAGCCCACAACCTGGGCATGTGCCCTGACCAGGAATCTAACCTTGATCTCCTGGATCTGGCCAGGACTCTTATTATTTTCTTTATGCTAACTTTTGCAGAATAGAAGTTTTAAATTTTAATGGAGTTGAGCTTGTAAATTATTTATTTTATGCCTCAGTCCTTTGATTTTATATCTAAAAAGTAATCACAGCATTCAAGGTCATTAAGATTTTATTCTATGTTACCTTTTAGGAGTTTCATAGTTTTGCATTTTACATTTGGTCCTATGATCCATTTTGAGTTACTTTTTAGTGACGGATGTAAATCTGTGTTTAGATTCATTTATTTTTCACATGGATGTCCCATTGTTCCACTACCTTTGCTGAGAAGGCTGTCTTTTCTCCATTGTCAGATTAGTTCACTATTGGTGAGCCAGTTTCTGAACCCTTGCTTCTATTCTATTTAACTATTTGTCTCTTCTTTCACCAATATCACATATTCTTGATTATTGTAATTTTACAGTAACTCTTGAGGTCACATATTGTCTATACTTCAATTTTTTTTCCTTTACTTCAATATTATGTTGGTCCTTCTGAGTCTTTTGCTTTACTGTTTATACTTCAGAATCAACTTTTTGATATTCAACAAATAACTTGCTGAGATTTTGATTGGGATTGCCTTGAATCTATAGATCAAGTGAGGAAGAACTGACATCCTAACAATATTGAGTCTTCTTTTCCATAAACATGGAATATCTTTCCATTTATTTAACTATTGTTTGATTTTGTTCATCAGAGTTTTTCAGTTTTTCTCATATAGATCTTGTACATATTTTTCTAAATTTATAGCTCAGTATTCAAGTTATTTTGATGCTAATATAAATGATATTGTGTTCTTAATTTTAATTCCACTTGTTCATTTTAGGTATAGAAGAAAGTGATTAACTTTTAGGTATAGAAGAAAGTGATTAACTTTTCTATGTTAACCTTGTATCCTGAAACCTTGCTATAATTGTTTATTAGTTCTGGGAGGGTTTTTGGTTGTTGCTGTTTATTCTTTTAGATTTTATACATAGACAATCATGTCATCTGTGAATAAAGACAGATTTATGTATTCCTTCAAAATCTGTATACATTTTATTTCCTTTCATTGTCTTATTACATTACCTAGTATTTTCAGTACAATGTTGAAATGCAGTCGTGAAATGGGACATACTGGCTTTGCTTCTGATCTTAATGGAAAAGTTTCAAGTTTCTTACTATTAATGATGTTAACTATGGGGTTTTATGTAGATGATCTTTATCAAGTTGAGGAGGATTCTCTTTCTTCTTAGTTTGCTGAGTTTTTATTATAAATGGGTGTTAAATTTTGTAAACTGCTTTTGTTACATCTATTTGAATATATATATATATGCACATATATATATATGTGCATATATATATATAGTTTGTTGATGTGATGGATTACGTAAATTGATTTTAAAATTTTGAGCCTGTTGTGCATACCTGAGGCAAATCTCACTTGGTCATGGTCAATACTTCTTTGTATATACATTATTATATTTTATTAGTTAATATTTTGTTGAAGGTTTTTACACCTGTATTCATAAGAGATTTTAGTCTGTAATTTTTATTTCTTATAATATCTTTATACAGTTTGCTATTAGTTCATGCTGGCTCATAGCATGACTGAGGGTTTTATCTTCTGAAAGAGATTATAGAGAACTGGTATAATTTTGGTAAAACTTATGACAGATATTTATTTATATTAACATTTAAAGGTTTGGTGGAATTTATTAGTGAACCCATCTGGACCTGGTGTTTTGGAAGTTTATTAGTTATAAATTTAATTCATTTAATAGTTATGCGTTTTTAAATTGTCTATTTTTTCTTGTGTAAATTTTGGAAGATTGTGTCGTTCAAGAAATTAGCCCATTTTACCTTAGCTATTCGATTTGTAGGCATAAAGTTGTTCATAATATTCCTTTATAATCATTTGAATGATTAAAGAATCTGTAGGAATGCCCCCTCTTTAATTTCAGATATTAGTAATTTGTGACATTTCTTAGGTTAGCCTGGATAAAGATTCATTAATTTCATTGATATTTTTAAAGAACATGCTTTTGGATTTATTTTGTTGATTTCTTTTTTTTAATTTAAAATTTTATTTCTTTTCAAATTCTTTTTTTTTTCTGCCTGGCTGGATTTAATTTGTTGTTCTTTTTCTAGTTTCTTAAGGTGGGAGATTAAATACTTTATTTTAAATCATTATTCTTTTCTAATATTCAATGCTATAAATTTTTCTTTAAGCATAGCTTCACTGCATCCCACAATATTTGAAAAGTTGCATTTTCATTTAGTTCAATATATGTTGTAATTTCTCTTAAAAAAAATAATAATATGTCTTTATTGATTTCAGAGAGAGGAAGGGAAAGGGAAAGAGATAGATAGAAACATCAATGATGAGACAGTTATTGATTGGCTGTCTCCTGCACACCCTCTACTGGGGGCCAAGCTTGCAACCCAGGCATGTGTCCAGATTGGGAATCAAGCTGAGATCTCCTCAATGCTCAACCCCTGAACAACACCAGCTGGGCTGTAATTTCTCTTGATATTTCTTTCTTGCTACATGTGTTATTTAAAAATGTATTGTTTAACTTCCAATATTTTGAGATTTTTCGACCTGTTTTGTTGCTATTATTGATTTCTTCAAATAATTCCACTGTGGTATGAGAGCAGACATTATAATGTCTCTATTATTTTGTTATTTTTTAAGATGTGTTTTTTTAGCCCACAATGTGATCTATCTTGGTGAATGTTCCATGTGGGCTTGAGAAAAATGTATATTCTGCTATTGTTGGATAAAGTAATCAATAGATGTCAATTAAGTGCAGTCATTGATAATAAACATAAAAAAGGACTAGGAACCATATAAGAGAACTAGTCAGAAATAAGAATACAATATCAGAAATAAATATACTAGAAAGAATAAATAGTATGCTGAATGAAGATGACAAATGAATCAGCGATGTAGAAGAGAGGTAGAAGAAAACATTCAATTAAGACAGCAAAAAGAAAAACTAAATATAAAAAATGAAGATAGTTAAGGGGCTTTGGGGGGCAACATGAAACATAAAAATATACACTTCATAGTATTAACAGACAGAGAAGAGAGAAAACCAGGAATTAAGAATCTAGGAAAGGAAACAAGATGGCAGCGTAGGTAGCAACTGTACCTACCACCTCCCACAACTACATCAAAATTACAACTAAAATACAGACCAACCATCACTCAGAACCTCCTGAAATCTGGCTGAACAGAACAGGGAACAGTTCCCTACAACCAGGAAACTGAAGAAGCATTGAGACTGGTAGGAGGGGCAGAGACACAGGTGGATCAGGGCTGAATCTCGGAGACTCTGCCACGGTCCCACAACCAGTGTCGTGGTTTAAACCTGGGAGGGATATCTCCATGGTGGGGGTATCCTAGAGGAGTGAGGGGTCCCAGCCCCACATCACGCCCCCAGTCCAGGGTTCCAGGGCCTGGAAGAGATGGCCTCAGACCTTTGGGCTGTGAAAACCAGTAGGGACTATCACTGAGGGCTGAGGAGAGTTTGGGAGTCCCAGGAAGATCCTCTTAAAGGGCCCTTGCACAGACTCATTCTGACATGCTCCTTTTGAGCCCCAGCACTGGGCAACAACTTGAAAGAAACTTAGTCACTAGGGGAGGCACTAACCTGCCAGAGATCAGGGTGAGAAGTGGAGGGGCAATTTTCTCCCAGGCAGAAGAGCTGGCAGAGGTCATTGCTCCTTTGGTGAGCCCTCCCCCCACAGAGCCAGCAGGCAGGCACCATATTTGAATAGCCAGCACTTGACTCACACCTTTGGCCCCGCCGTGGTGATTCCTGGAGGTCCCACACCTTCCTACCTGCAAGCTCATCCAGGCCATTACCAGTGGCTTTTCTGTGCAACTGGCCTCTTGAGCATTATGTTTAGGACTTTCCTAAAATCTCTCAAACAAGCAGCAGCATGTGCCATATGGCTTGATAAGTGGCTCCAGACCTGACACTATTGATAGACTGCATTGGCTCATAGCTTGGCCTCTCCTGGACAATGCCAAGCCCAGCACAAGTAGCAGCCAACTACAGTTTGCTGAGTAGCTCATACTGGGTGGCCTTGGGCAAGGCACTGACAGAAGCTGACTTTGCACCTCCCGGGAGGCCCTAGAGACAGTGCATCTGGTGGTCAGACTTGAATACGCTCGATTACAACCCTACCATATCCATAAGTGACACACTCAAGGGGCACACTTGGTTAACACCAAAACTCCACTGAAGTAAGTCCTACTCTATAGGGGTGTCTCCAGTACAGCAGCTCTTTGGCTGTAGTTTCAGCTGGTCCTTATGGCTGATTGATCTGGGGGTCAATTCCTCCCAGAGACGCCAACAGCAACCAAGGTTCAACTACAACAGGACAGTGCACACAGCCCACACAGGGGAGCACCTAGAAGGCCCAGCTCAGGTGACTGGGGAGGCTGAGCCACTGGACCCTACAGGACACCTACTACACAAAGTTACTCAACAAATTCCAGGAGACATAGCAACTGTACCTAATACATAAAAACAAACACCAGGAAGCAGCCAAAATGTGGAGGCAAAGAAACATGTCACAAAGGAAAGAAGAGAAGAAATCTCCAAAAAAGGAACTAAATGAAATAGGTCCAAGCAAGCTAACAGATAAAGAGTTCAGGATGATGATTATAAGGATTCTCAAGGATATTAGTAAGAGTATGATGAAAATAACTGAGAAAATCAATGACATAATAAAATACCAAACAGAAATGAAGTTTACACAAACTGAAATGAAGAATAATTTACAGGGAATCAATAGTAGAGTAGAGGACACTGAGAATCAAATCAGCAATTTGGAACCTGAGGAAACAAAAAGCACCCAACCAGAAGAGCAAAAAGAAAAAATCCAGAAATATGAAGATAGTATAAGGAGCCTCTGGGACAACTTTAAGAGGCCCAACATTCATATTACTGGGATGCCAGAAGGAGAAGAAAGAGAACAAGAAATTGAAAACCTATTTGAAAAAATAATGACAGAAAACTTCCCCTACCTGGGCAAAGAAATAGACTTACAAGTCCAGGAAGCACAGAGAGTCCCAAACAAGAGGAATCCAAAGAAGCCCACAGCAAGACTCATCATAATTAAAATGCCAAAGGTTAAAGACAAAGAGAATCTTAAAAGCAGCAAGAGAAAAGCAATTAGTTACCTACAAGGGAACACACATATGACTGTCAGCTGATTTCTCAACAGAAACTTTGCAGGCCAGAAAGGAGTGGCAAGAAATATTCAAAGTGATGAAAAACAAGGAACTACAAACAAGATTGCTCTACCCAGCAAAGCTATCATTTAGAAATGAAGGTCAGATAAAGAGCTTCACAGATAAGAAAAAGCTAAAAGATTTGATCACCACCAAAACAGCACTACAGGAAATGTTGAAGGAAGAAGGAAGAGGGGTGGAGGGTGGGAAGAGATTAACCAAAGAAGTTTTATGCATATATGCATAACCCATGAACACAGTCAATAATGGGGTCAAGGCCTGGAGAGGGGGTGGGAACGAGGTGGAGGGGGTCAATTGGGGGGAGAAATGGGACACTTGTAATACTTTCAGCAATAAAGATAAATTTTAAAATATCTGTTTGAATGAGTCAACAATGAGGTCACGGAAGAAATCAAAAGATACTTTTAAACATGAAAATAAGAACCCAATAACCCAAAATCTATGGGACATAACAAAAGCAGTCCTAAGATGAAAATTCATAGCATTATAAACCTACCTCAAACAGCAAGAAAAATTTCAAATAAACTATCTAACTTTATACTTAATGGAATAAAAAAAGAAAAACTAACAAAGCTCAAAGTGAGTAGAAGGAAGGAAATAATAAAGATCAGAGCACAAATAAATAAAATAGAGTTTAAAAACAGCACATTAGATCAATGAAATCAAGAGCTATTTTTTTAAAGGTAAACAAGACTGACAAACTTTTAACCAGACTCATCAAGAAAAAAGCCACAAATAAAATAAAAAATGAGATAGGAGAAGTAACAAATTACTCCACAGAAATACAAGGGATTGTAAAAAAAATATGAACAATATGCCAACAAATGGGACAATCTGGATAAAGTGGATAAATTTCTAAATATACAATCTTACAAAACTGAATCAGGAAGATTTGGAGAATCCAAATAGGCAGATTACAACTACTGAAATTGAAACAGTAATAAAAAAAACAAAAACAAAAAAAATCCCTCCCAACAAACAAAAGTCCTAAACTGGATGGTTTCACAGGAGAATTTTAACTAACATTAAAAAATTAACACCTATTCTTCTCAAGCTGTTTCATATAATTCAAAGGAGGTAAGATTTCCAAACTCATTTTAGAGACCAGCATTATCTTAATTCCAAAACCAGATAAAGACACTAAAAAGAAAATTATAAGCCAAAATTCAGGATGAACATAGATGCTAAAATTCTCAACAAAATATTCACAAACTGAACCAAGTAATACATTTTAAAAAATCATAAAACATGATCAGGTGGGATTTATTCAGAATATGCAAAGTTGGTAAAATAAATCAATAAAAGTAATAAATTACATAAACAAAATGAAGGATAAAAATCACATGATCATATCAATAGATGCATAAAAAGCATTGGATAAAATCCATCACATATTTATGATAAAAACTCTCAGCAAAGTGTGACTAGAGGAAATGTACCTGAACATAATAAAGGCCACATATGACAACCCCAAAGCCAACATCATACTCAATGTACAAAAACTAAAAGCATTTCCTTAAGATCAAGAACAAAACAGAGATGTCCACTTTTACCAGTTTTATTAAACATAGTACTGTAATTTCTAGCTACAGAAATCAGACAAGAAGAAGAAATAAAAAGCATCTAAATTGGTAAGGAAGAAGTAAAACTGTCATTATTGGCAGATGAGATGATACTGTATATAAAGAACCCTAGCAATTCAACAAAAAAGACTACTAGAACTGATACTTTCAATAAATTAGCAGGATACAAAATAAATATACAGAAATAAGTTACATTTCTATACACCAATAATAAACTATCAGAAATGGAAAGTAAGAAAACAATCCCATTTACAATTGCATTTAAAAAAATAAAATACATAGGAATAAACTTAATAAAGGTTGTAAAAGACCTGTACTTGAAAAATTATAGGATACTAAAGAAAGAAATTGAAAAAGATACAAATAAGCGGAAGCATATACCATGTTCATGGATAGGAGGAATTAACATCATTCAAATTATATACTACCCAAAGCAATCTATGGATTCAATGTAATTCCTATCAAGATACCAATGGCATATTTCAGAGCACTGGAACAAATATTCCAACAATTCTTATGAAACCAATAAAGACCCATAGCCACAGTAATCTTGAAAAGCTAGAACAAAGTTGGAGGAATCATGATGCCTGATAACAAAATATACAATGCAAGAGTAATCAAAACAGCATAGTACTGGCATCAAAACAGACATATAGATAAATGGAACAGAATAGAACTCAGAAATAAACCCAGGCTTTTATAGTCAATATTTGACAAAGAAGACAAGAACATACAATGGGGTAAAGATAGCCTATTCAATAAGTGGTGTGAAAGAATTGGACAGACACACGCAAAAATATTAAACCCCATCAACATCTTACATCATACAAAAGAATAAACTCAAGATGGATTAAAGACTTAAATGTAAGATTTGAAACCATAAAAATCTTAGAATAAAATATAGGCAGTACAATCTCAGACATTTCTTGAGCAATATTTTTTCTGATATATCTCCTCAGGCAATGAAAAAAGAAGAAAGAAAATTGCCAAATAGGACTACCTCAAGCTAAAAAGTTTTGAACAACAAAGGACACCATAAACAACAGGAAAAGCTAACCCACTGAATGGGAGAGTATATTTGCAAATACATCTGATAAGGGGTTAATATCCAAAATTTATAAAGAACTTATAAAACACAACACCAAAAAACAAATAATCCAATTAGAAAATGGGCAAAGGACCTAAATAAGCACTTCTTCAAAGGTGACATACAGATGACCAATAGACATATGAAAAAATACTCAATGTCAGTAATCATCAGAGAAATGCAACTTAAAAGTGCAGTAAGATATCACCTCACACCTGTGAGAATGGCTATCATCAATAAATCAACAAATAACTAGTGTTGGTGAGGATGTGGAGAAAAGGGAACACTTGTTCACTGTTGGTTAGAAAGCAAATTGGTGCATCCAATGTGGAAAGCAGTATGGAGTTACCTTAAAAAATTAAAAATGGAACTGCCTTATGACCCAGTAATTCCTCTTCTGAGAATTTACCTAAAGTAACCCAAAACACTAATTCAAAAAAATATATGCACCCTTATGTTCATTGCAGCATTATAAATGATAGCCAAGATTTTCAAGAAGCCCAAGTGCCTATGAGTAAAGGAATGGCTAAAATGCAGTGATACATTAAAATGGAATACTACCTTTGTGACATCATAGATGGACCTGGAGAGTATTATGGTAAGTGAAATAAGCCAGTCAGAGAATCATAAATACTACATGATCTCACTTATATGTGGAATATAATGAACAAAATTTAACAAACAAAATAGAAACAGACTCATAGCTGTCAGACAGGATAGGGTAGGGTGGCTGGGTAAAAAACTTAAAGTGATTAAGCAAAAAAATCCTTATAGACAGACATCAGTATGGCCAATACAGAGGGTAGTGGTGATAGGAATGCAAGAGAGGGTAAAGGGGAATAAATAGTGATGGAAAAAGACGTGACCTGAGGTGGTGAGTACGCAATACAATATATAGGTGATATATTATAGAATTGTACATCTTAAACCTATATAATTTTCTTAACCAATGTAACTACAATAAATTCAATAGAAAAATAAAATAAAATATGCAAAGGAAAAAATAAAAATAACATTATAATTAAAAATATGAAAAAGACTCTTGAATGGAAATCATCCAGCCATCTTAACTGGCTATTTTAAGGCTTATTGGCCATATCATAAGCCATTAGGATAAAAGTGTGGAATGCAGCAGCCATCTTTCTCACCACTTGGAAAGAGCTTCTCTGAGAATAAAATTATACAGTTAGAAGCAGAATCCAGACACAGCAAGGTTGGCAGAGCCCTGAAAACATCATTTGCGCATCTTGACCTACCAATGCTTAAAGTAATATATTCTATAATTCATTTCAAAGTAGTTTAAACAAACCAACAGCAACAAAGCAACAACAAATAATTTTATAGTAAGAAATAAAAGGTGGCTTTCAGGTTATTTTAGCAATTGGCTAGATGTTCAATTGCAGCTACAGAACAGAGCCTCTAAGCACCTTCTCCATGTAGTCTCTCAATGCAATCAGGGCTTTTTATAGTGAGGGGACATTGCTTAAAAATCAATGTACCCACCTGGCCTGGAGTGGCTCAGGAGTTGAGCATTGACCTAGGATCCTGGAGGTCGAAGTTTGATTCCTGGTCAGGGCATGTGCCTGGGTTGTGATCTCGATCCCCAGTCTGGGGCATGGGGGAGGCAGCTGACCAATGACGAGTCTCTTATTGTTGATGTTTCAGTTCTCTCTCTCTCTCCCTCTCCCTTCCTCTCTCTGAAATCAGTAAAGATCAAACCAAAAAACCTCACAGCTTCTTTAAAAAAAAAAATCAATGTACCATATGCAAGAGTAGTAAGAGCAAGTGTTCAAAGAGAAGATAAAAGCTAAATGGACTTTTGTGACCTAGCCTTGGAAGACACATAGCATCACTTCCATTGTTCTCTATTGTCAGAAGTAGTCACAAGCTGCCTCATGTGATGGTAGAAATATTAAAATATTTTGGAGCTATATTGTAAAACTGCCACATTAGATATTTTTTGTTGCTACCAAAATAATGTATTTTTAATTATTTACATTTGCTTTTAAGTGTAAAACACTGCAGCTAACTTTGAATATTAATTACATATCCAGAGACCCTTTTAAGTGATCTTGTAAATGAAAAACAAAACAAGGTTTGGCTGTCTGCTGGAATGAAAGCTAAACTTGTGAGGCAGTGCTAGTGCAAAAGGAAAGAGGTATTAGTCAGGAGCCTCATGATCTGGGAGAATGGCAGACTCCTATCTCAAAGACCAGCTCCCCTTTCTGATCAAGCCCACCATTCTTATACGGATAGGGAGGGGAGGTTTTTTCTTTTCTTTCTATCCAATTATCTTGCTAGTTTTTGGTGCACTCAGATCCTGTCCGTTCATATTTCTAGATTTTTTCATACTCAATGTAAGGACTCCTCCTGCTGCCATATTGGCCAATGGGGGAAACTCCCTGGTATTCCGACTGACAGTTTACAGTGACAACTCCCCCTTCAAAAACTCTGGATCCATGTAATCTTACAAGAATAAATGGATGAAGGTTTCATTTTCTGTACTTTCTTCCTGCTGTCAAAGGGTGTAGTCTTACCTATCCCTGGGTCCAGAGATTCTTACTATCTCCTGAGAGGGGAGTCAAGAATGGAGGTAAGCCTTTACAAGAGGAGAAAGATTTCTGTCTTTGGGAGGCAGCATATGAGGAGTCAAGAGGATGGCACTGCTGAACAAGTAAAGTTATAGACTGCTTCATATTTTAAGAGATGGTGTTAAAGATGGGTTTCCAAAGTGAGACCTATTGTGCAGACAAAAAAAAAATCAAATGTTTAGTGAGGGGTGTGCTTAGTAGTGCATGGGGAAATTGAAATGAAATCAGAAACTGGAGAGACTAAAAAATCCCCATTATCTAATCCTGAGTGGAGCTTTGGGTAGTACACCCAACAATGGGAAAAATGTCCCAAGGAAGCCACTATTTGGGTTATGCAGAATAAAATAAAAAGTAACATTGTCACTTAGCTTTGGCAGGTTCTGTCCCTTTCCAAAAAAGAAAATTTTAATCTCCTTCAAACGTGCAGGTTCAGCTTTCCCTTGCAGAATCAAGAGCAGCAGCAAGATCTGAGTCGTCCTCAGGTGGTGCCTGCTTTATCCATGTGTTTTATATCCAAGGCTTGATTTCCATGAGCTTTAGGGAAGAGTGTGTTGTTGCAGGATGTCATAGGGACTGGGCCATTGGTTGGCTAAATGCTGTTCAGGACCTTGAGTCTTCCAGGTCCTTAGTAAGACTCATTCTCCCAGCTGTAAAGGGTATGAGCCCATGAGATGGGCAGGTGGACCTGAAATGAGCAAAATTGTGCAAAATTGTTAGTGTTTACCATAGATGTTGTACATATTGTTTGATTTTTGATTCCTAGTCAAAATCTAAAAGGTGTGTTCCTAAAACAGAAACTTGGAAGGTCTCCCATAAATTATTTCAAAAAGGCTTAATTTAAGCCCACTTTGAGGTATTACCCAATTCCAGAGCAAGGCAATAGGTAGTTCCTGATCCCATTTAAATGTGTTCCCTCGCATATTTTTGCCAGTCTTCTTTACTGTGTGGTTTGTTTTCTCAGTATTCCTCATAGATTGGGGTCTCCAAGATGCACGTAGTTTCCATTGACTCTGTAGTGCTTGTCTTATCTTCTGAATGGTCCTTCGTAAATGAGGACCTTTCAATTGTGGTCTAATAAGTTCCTTTAAAGCCTCTTTTATAATGAGCCCCTTCATGCAGGTGTTTGAGGATGGTATATATTAGAGCTTCAGTGAGTAAGATCATATCATGAATGCTGATCTTCCATATAGATTTAGGGTCAGTGTTAGAGAATCACCATTCATGGGCCCATTCCTCATCTCATTCTTTGTAATGGAGTTTAAATTCTGACAAGTCCATGTGCGAAATTAAAGCCCCAAGAAGTGGTGTACCTCAGGCAGCTTGTCTTGCTGTTTTATTGGCAATTTGGTTTCCTGGCTTGTTTGGAAACCATTATTCTGGTGTCCTAGGCAGTGTTTTTAGCACTGAGTATGTAGCTCCCATATCTACAAGGCTTGTTCCCATTATCAATTGTACCCTGGGCTCCTGTGGGAAAATAGTATTATATCAGGAGATGTCTAGCAGAGCCTCTGGGCCTTCTCATTCTTTATCAGATATACCATTCTTTTCTAATATTTCTTCTTGAGAGTTCCTATCCTTTTTATTACTTTTCTTTTTGAGTTCTGGAGAAGTATTTTCTCCAGTGGCCTTCCTCTTTGCATTGATTGGTGCCTAGAGGGTTTTCCTCTTTTTCTTTCTTGTCTCACTTCTCCTTCTGGTTTTCCTGCAGTTTCTAAGACAATGAGAGCCTCCTTTAATTTTCTTGTTTCTTGGGCATGGTAAACTTTGAAGGCTATGTCCACCAGCTGGGAGGGATTAATTCTAAATGCCCCACCTAAACTTTGTACCTTCCTTCTGATATTAGGAGCAGTTTGCCTAATAAAAGTCATGTGAACATTTTCTGTTACCTATGGGTCAGCATCAGTGTGCTTTTTATAGGCCTCATAGATCCTTTCTAAAAATTTAGAAGGATCCTCATTTGGTTTCTGTTGAACAGCACATATCATATTCAGGCTATTTTGTTTAAGCACCCCTTTCTTAAGCCCTTCCAATAGCCACCTTTTGTAATGTTCTAGGAAGGCTAGGTCCCTGCTATTTGAGTCCTAGTTGGGATCTATAAAGGGAATCACTCTGGCTGGGTTGGGGGTCCCATTGGGATTCTCTTGATTGAGGCAATGAGCCTCTTCATTAGCCTTGTTTATAACTAGTAACTTTTTATCTGCCATTAGCAGGATGTTAAAGAAAGCCTGTACATCTGCCCAGTTTGGATGGTGAGTGGAAAAAAATGGAGGTGATAATGGCTTCCATTTTTTGATGATCTTTCCTATATAAGGGGTTGAAATTCTTCCAATTCATTAAATGTGAAATGGAAAATGGAGTATGGACCCAGTAATGGCCAGTGGGTTGGCCTTCCTGGTTTAGTTTGCTTATGGGGTATTTCCTCAAAGGGAATTGTCTTGCTCTGAATAAGGATGTTCCATGGCCAAATTAGGTGGCCTGCCATGTCCTTGAGGGGTATACTACTCCCTCACCA
The DNA here is from genome assembly GCF_964146895.1 of Miniopterus schreibersii. Classification (NCBI taxonomy): domain Eukaryota; kingdom Metazoa; phylum Chordata; class Mammalia; order Chiroptera; family Miniopteridae; genus Miniopterus; species Miniopterus schreibersii. Next base: position 110,220,465 of record NC_138101.1, on the reverse strand, counting down.
TACAGGGGTGGGGCTGTCACCCCTCTGGGCCCTATTTTAGGGATATCTAACAGCAGGGGTGGTGGCGGGAAATCTTGTTGCTAATCCTGGTTCCCCGGGGTTCAGGGCATTAAAGAGACTCACCTCCTTATTTTCCTTTTCTTCCTGTGTCTCACTATCAGGGAAGGGTTTTGAAGCCAATTTCCTTCTCCGTATCATTAGTTTGTTCCCTTTCTTTGCCGAATCCTTATTGTGTAAAGACATAAGTGCACAGACATAAGGGATTTCATCCCATTTCCCTTACTGTTGGCAAAACAATTCAAACTGTATGATGGTATAATAACTTAAGGAACCATTTAGGGATCATTTTTCCCCATAGTCTAAAGTATACATAGGTCAAACAGTGTTACAATAGAAAACCAATTTCTTCTTAGTCATTGGATCATAGCTGTACATGGACCAATCTGCTAAAATTCGGCCCAGTGGGCTCCCTGCAGGAGTCAAAACAGAACAACCCCTGTTGGCACAAAAGTACAAACCCAAATCCATAACCATAGCAAAACCCCAGACAAAGTAGAAACATAAACAAAATTAATCCATAATTTTATTATTCCAAGTGAGTGCTCACAAGCAAGTCTTAGCATCTTATCTCCTGCCAACCAATACTCTAAGTGGTAACCAGACACAAATGCCATGAAGCCCAAGTGGCAGGGATAGAATATTCCTGGTGTACATGGTGGTTTGACTTACTTAGTCTTGAGTTTGTCTGCTCCCCTCAAATCTGTTTCCTTTCACCAGCAGTAATTTCAGGCAGCTGAGGCATTGAGAAGGAGTGCAGGGAAATTCCCCTAGAAAAGCTTTGGACAGCTGCTGGGAAATCCCCCAGGCCCCCTCTGGGGTTGGCCTGCCACAGGCAGCTGGGACCTGAGCCCAGGCTCTCTCACACTTATTGAGGTCCATGCTGCCTCATCGAACTTGCCAAAAAAAGTGTAACCACACAATAGCAAAAAAAATGAAAGCCAAACTCCCAAGGCAGCTGGTGGTGCAGAAGGAAAGAGGTTTTATTCAGGAACCACAGGAACTGGGAGAATGGAGGACTTTACCTCAATGACCGTCTCCCCTTCCTGCTCAAGCCCACCATTCTTATAGAGGTAGGGATGGGAGGACATTTTTTTCTATTCAATTGTTTTGCTAGCTTTTGGCATGCTCTGGTGCTGTCCACTCATTTATAGCTTTCAGGGTGCTTGGTCCTTATTCATTCATGTTTCTAGCTTTTGGTGCATTTGGTTCCTGTCCATTCACATTTCTTCCTTTTGGCACACTTATTGTAAGAAAATCTCCTTGCTGCCATCTTGGCCAATAGGCAAGACTCCCTAGCCCTCCAAAAGACTGTCTACAGTAACAATCTTATTAATTTGCATAATTTTCTTGTAGGTTTTTGGAATTTTTTATGTAGACTATCATATTGTCTAGAAATAAGAATTTTTTTCTTTCTTTGCAATCGTTATTTATGAATGTCCTGTTATTGTTATTATTTTATCCTGACAGTTAAGATCTCCAAGATAATGCTGAATAGACACTGTAATTATGGGAATTCTAGTCTTGTTCCTGATTTTGATGGGAATGCTTTCAGATAAGAAAGATTTCTTCTATTTGTAATATAATGTTTTCTGTTATTGTGAATAGGTAGTAAGCTTTATTCAATGCTTATTCTGCATCCACTGAGGTAATCTTATTTTTTCTACTTTATTATGATGATGAATTTAAGTAATAGATTTTCTTAAATTGAATCATTCTTGTGTTCTTGATATAAACCCAATGAGGGCATGTGGTCATGATATATTATTGCTTATTTGTTGTCTTAGATGTTGCTTAAATTTTTGCACCTATGTTCTCCATTAATATTGACCTATAATTTTTTTAAATTTCATTTTTTGTCTAGATTTGGTAACAATACAATATTGACTTATACAAAAAGAGATGGTTCTGTTTCTTTCTTTTCTTTTTCTCTTCTCTGAAATGTTTTTTTCCTTGGATGTGTGATAGAATACATCTGTAAAAACAACGGATCCTAGTGCTTTCATTATAAGAATATTTTAAAGTGTGGATACACTTTTAAAACAGGATGTAGCAAGTGAGGTTTTATAGTTCTTGAGTCAGTCTGGGTAATTTACATTTTTGCAAGGATTTGTCCATTTAATCTAAGATTTAAAATCCTTTTGCATAAAATATTCCTAATATTCTCTTATAGTCTAAATCTCTCTTGTTTGACTGAAAATGTCTTCTTAGTTCTTAATATTATTTGTGCTTTTTTTCCCCAGTCAATGTTGTCAGAGGTTTGTTGTTTAATATTTGAGCACATTTTCAATATCAATTTTTAAATTTTATTTTTCTAAAACAATTAAACACAGTTTATATTCAATATCTTGTTATTTGAAGATCTGTAGCATTTCTTGGTTTTATCTTGTGTGTCTGTTCTTTTCACAGTACTTTTTAATTTTTTAAAAATAATTTTTATTGCATTCAATTATTTCAGCTTTAATTGTGAGGTTTCATGGACTGGTTTAAAAAAATTAAGAGATTTTGGGTGCATTAACCAAGAGCTTTGCAAAGAACTTTTATATGAAATTCTTAGCTTGAGTTTTTGGGGAGCTACAGAGGTGGTATAAAATCTCAAACCTGTATGAGACCAAATTTATTTAGAAAATATAAGAGTAGGCATTGCCCCTTTTTCTCCCACACCAAAGCTGATGTGCCTCTATATCCCTCTGTGGGGAGAGTTCATGTGGCTCTTTTTTTGGGGCGGGGGGGTAGTTCCATTGGTTCATGAGAGTCTTATTTGGTGGACCCAGCTTTGAGTGGAAGTTTTGATCTGATCTCCCACTTTGAATAAGTCTTACATTTTGTTCCTTTTCCCCATTTCAAGCCCATGAAAACCAAAAGGACTAAGCAATGAGTGGTTGGCAGGTACCTCAGGATTGCTGTTGGCTTTATGACTTTACTATTTCTCTAAAGTCTTCATTATTTCATTGTTCTCATCATCTGAATTCTCTTTACTTTCTTGTTAATTGACTTTTGTGTAAAAATATTTTTTAAAAATTTACACAGTATTTTTAGGTATTTTGTAAAGAAAGTGTTCCTTTGTATATCTGCTTCATGAAATATAAATCTCTCTCAAATAAAAATGTAATAGCAGGAAATTCTGTGATTACCTTTTTAAGTTTTACCTCTTACTTTTCTTTCATTGCCAAATGCCTTGAAAATGTAGTCTTCAATCATTATTTCAATTTCTTATTTTCTATTATTAACAGGACTCATCTGTAGTAAGACTATTTTCTACTATTTAGCAAGATGAGTTGCTTGGAAAGTGGATGCTCAGATGGAAATTGTTGCAGGAAGGAAGATAAAGAATCAGAATGAAGCAAAGGGGAAGCTGAACTTCAGGGCAGTCTCAATAGAAGCCCCAGTCAAATCTGGCAGGTGTTCTGAAGATGTGATGAACCCTCTGGGCTATTTGCAGTTGAATCAAGAGGACTGAGACTTTATACCCATATCAATCAGGCATTGGATTTAGGCTGTCACAAGAATGGGGATGTGACCTTAAGGAAGATGGCTTTCAGCAGCTGAGGCAAACCCCAAAGGGGGCTGAGAGCTGAATTCTATGTGCCAGCAGCTCTCCCAGCAGCTAGAGTAATAAGTTCTTTATAGCTGAAAGAGGATTTGGGTGGTGTGCATCAGGGAGTCCACCACACAACGCATATTTAAACCAAACCATTTCCCATCCAGCTTCTGCCCCCATCACTCTCATTATGGTCATTAATTACTTCCACACCTCTTAAACTAAAAGAGATATTTCTCATTATTATTTATCTATCTATCTATTTATTTATTTATTTATTTATTTATTTATTATTTATTTATTTTTGTAAACTATATCTTTATTGATTTCAGAGATAGGAAGAGAGAGGTAGAGAGAGAGAGATAGAAACATCAATGATGAGAAAGTCATTGATAAGCTGCCTCCTGCACGGCCCTCACTAGGAATAGAGCCCCAAATCCGGGCATATGCCCTGACTGGGAATCAAACTGTGATCTCCTGGATCATAGGTTGATGCTCAACAGCCGAACCATGCCCGGCCAGGCTAAAGGAGATATTATTTTATCTTAAGTAAATTTATATAGGTATGCATTTCTTTTACAATTTCTTCTTTTTTAAAGGACTCTTGTCTTAATTTCTCTCCTCTTTTTCTCCCAACTTTCTTGCTTTGCTTTCTCTGTTTCTTTCTGGGTCATCTTCCTCTACCTTTAATCCAGACTCTGTCTCACAATCTCTTCTCTTGCTCTTTTATACTCTTTCTTTGGGTGATTTTATTTATATCTATGCTTGTAAATTATTTTTAACGTTATGAATATTTAATTAAAATCTCTCAATAGCTAAACTCTTTTCTATAAATGATGTATCTATTTATATCAGTAGCAGTTTATGCATATATCCATAAGAATTTCTATATTAATATTAAATAGAAAGCTTGACAGTTTTATCTTAAACTTGAACCCTTGGGATTGAAACTTCGGAAAGTTTATCTTGGGTTTTATTGTAATCCACTGAAACATTTACTTTTATGAATTTGTATTCTTTGGATAAGGAACTATAAGTTTCTTATACAGATTACAAAAATATAGAAGCCTTTATTTTATAAAAGTCATCACCATTCATGAGATATGATGGATTAGCAACAAGTATCATAAAACTCTGCTTTACCGTCCCTGTCTTAACCAAGAGGTAATGAATTATTTCTCATAATAAAAAAAGAGGACACATCAATGATACATCTGATGAAGGGTTAATATCCAAAATATATAAGGAGCTCATAAAACTTAACAGAAGGAAGACAAACAATCTAATTAAAAAATGAGCAAAGAGGACATACAGATTGCCAAGAGACATATGAAAAAATACTCCAAGTCACTAATCATCAGAGAGATGCAAATTAAAATCACAATGAGGTATCATTTCTCACCTGTCAGAATGGCTACCAACAAATCGAAGAATGACAAGTGCTGGCAAGGGTGTGGAGAAAAGGGAACCCTAGTACATTGCTGATGGGAATGCAGACTGGTGCAGCCACTATGGAAAGCAATATGGAGTTTCCTAAAAAATTAAAAATTGAACTACCATTTGATCCAGTGATCCTACTTCTAGGAATACATCCTAAGAAACCCAAAACACCAATTAGAAAGAACTGATGCACCTCTATTTCATAGCAGTGCAATTTACAATACCTAAGATCTGGAAGCAGCCCAAGTGTCCATCAACAGATGAGTGGATAGAAAAGCTGTGGAACATTTACACCATGGAATATTATGCAGCTGTAAAAAAAGAAGGATCTCTTATCCTTTGGGACAGCATGGAGGGAACTGGAGAGTATTATGCTAAGTGAAATAAGCCAGTTAGAGAAAGACAAGTACCACATGATCTCACTTATATGTGAAATGTAACAAACAAAATAAACTGATGAACAAAATAGATCCAGAAATATAAAAGCATGGAACAGACTCAGGGATCTCAGAGGGAATGTGGGGATGGGGGAGTGGGTGGGGAGAGATTAATCAAAGAATTTGCATGCATAAATGTATAACTAGTGGATACAGACAATAGTGTGGAGAAGGCCTGGGGGTGGGGTAGTATGGGGTAGAGGGGATCAATGGGGGTAAAAAGGGGGCATTTGTAATATTTTCAACAATAAAGATTTTTTAAAAAGAGGAGGGAGGGTACTAGTTATACATTATTAGTAGTTTATTAATTTTATCAAGAATTCAGATTATTTTCACTTAGTATCTAGTCTACTTGTCCACACTTTTGACCTCATCCTAAAGTTGTTTTTTTCTCATGATCATAAATGGCTGTAACACATATCATCTGGTGACAGTGCTGACCAGTGGCAGAAAAGATGTTGCTGTATGTCTCTTGTGTCAGTAAGATATGACAAATTCTTAAGCTGAAAAGATTTTCTTACATGGCTCACTGGCTTGATTTTGGCCACATGTTTTTTTTTCGTACACTAATTCTTGGCAAGGGTACCTGTATTATGACTGGACTCCTTAGACTCCTCTGGATTCACTGGATTTGATGATGAGTCAGCTTCCCTGATTTTACTTATTGAAACACCATGCTTTTACTAGTTATACAATATCACACATAAGCATATCTATGGATACATTCATAGATATGTGCAGTGCATAAGACTGAGTTGAGATTAGGACACAGGTACTATGTTAGTAACTGATGTGTGCTATGGTGCAGCACAATATAATAATTAAGAGTGTAGGCTCTGAAGCAAATGCCAACTTCACACAGCTGTATGATATTGGGTTAGTTAAACTTAGCTTCTCTAAGCTTCATTTTTCTCACCCATGAGTTGAAGATAACAATAGTAGTAATTTTATCTGGTTGTTATAATGATTAAAGGAGATGACAGATATAAAACATTTTATAAAATACCTGGCATATTTTAAATTCTCAATAAAGAAAATAAATTATATTTTATTACAACTGTTTTTTTCCCAAAGTAGCCTTTCAGTAGGCATTACTGACTAAAAAATAGTAAAACAAAACAAAATAAACAAAAAACAACATAGAATGATATTAGGCAGCATCAAAAAGAAAGAGGAAAAAAATACAACTGCATCCTGCACAGGGCACATTCTGACTACCAACAGAAGCAGAGACTAACCTCCTGGAGAACTGCTTCTCTAAAGCCTGTAATAAATTCCACAGAATAAATTCTAGGATGTTCTCAGAAATATCACCAAACACAAGAGTAGGCAAACCACATAAACATATCTATGGATACATTCATAGAGACAGAAGAAACAATATACATATCTAGATTTCCATCTAAATATGCAAAATGGCCTTAGAGTGAATCCAGTGGAATGGAGCCCAGGAACAGATCCATGCACATATGTGAGCTTGATGTGAAAAAGTTAGCATGGTGCATTAGTGTGGAAAGGAAGTTTGATTAACAAAACAAACATTCCAAATTAGTTATCTCAATGGGGGAGAAACTGAATAGATTAAAATTTTAAACGTATAATCAAACTTTAAAGCTTTTAGAAAAATATTAGGGGAATGTAGGATAACTTTATGAACTCAGGGCAAGAAAGTCTTTATTCTCTCTTCTCACTATCACAGTCTTTCTCTAGGAGTTTTATAATTGCTCAGGCCCTTCACACACACACACAGACACACACACACACACACACAAAGAGCTTACTTAAATAAAAGACAAACAAAACCTATTAAACTAAAGAATAGATTTTAAAATTTGACTATACTATGATTAAGAATTTATTTTCATTAAGAAGCATTGTAAAGAAAATTCAAACAAAGTTATGAGATTGGAACACATAAAGTCAATAATATGAGGGATTTTAAAATAATTAATAAAAAACAAAGTAATTATAAAAATATGCAAAAGATATGAGCAACATTTCATATGAATGGCCAAAATCCCATAGAGCATCTCAACCTTACTAATAAGGAAGAAAATCCAAATTGAAAAGGTAATTTCAGCCCTGGCCAGGTGGCTCAGTTTGTTGGAGCATCATCCCATATACCAAAGGTCGTGGGTTCCATCACTGGTCTGGGCACATGCCTAGCTTGCTGGTTCAATCTTCAGTCAGAGCATGTATGGGAAATGTTTCTCTCTCACATGGATGTTTTCTCTCTCTCCCTCTCTCTCTAAAAGTATAAATAAATAAATAAATAAATAAATAAATAAATAAATAAATAAAACTAAAAGGCAATTTATATTTTACCTTTGAGTAACAAAAATAAAGTGGTCTGACAAATCAAGTGCTGAATAGAATGTATGTCAAAATTTTCTTTTGCACGGATGGTGGGAATATAAATTGGTATAACCACTATTGGAAAAATATGAAACTGAATTTTGCATTCTTTACAATCTAGCCATTTCACTTCAAAGTTCATTTTTCCCCAAAGAAAATTTTAGTATATGCACACCAGAAAACGTAAAAAACAGCGTAGGTTACAAAGAAAAATAAGCTGGAAATAATACAAATGCTAATTGGTACAAATATATAAATTGCAGTATTTTTTCACAATGGACTATCTTTAGCTACATACAATATGAATAAAACTTAGTCTCATTTTGTTTAATCAATAAAGCAAGTCTCAAAAGACAACATATAGTTCAATGTTATTTTTTCAAAATTCAAATTAGCTAAAACTAAATATATTTTTAGGTATGAAATATTTGCAATAACTCATCTAAATTAAAGAGTAAGAGGGTGACATATATAAAATTCAGTAATTGGTTATTTTTAAAGAGTAACAGGGGCATGGGTTTGGGAGAAGCACTGGGGAAAATGTGAGTTTTTGATAATATTTTAGTTTTTGGATTAGATGGTGATTTTGGGGGTACTTACTATAGAATTAAAAATAAGAACATTAGGTTCTGCAGGTTTGACTCAGTTGGTTGAGTGTCATCTTATGCACTGAAAGATCACTGGTTAGATTCCCAGTCAGGGCACTAGCCCTGGTTCGATCTTTAATTGGGTGCATACAAGAGACAACTGATTGATGTTTTTCTCTCACATTGACGTTTCTCTCTCTCCCTTTCTCTCCCTCTTTTTCTAAAATCAATAAGAAAATATTTAAAAAAAATAAGGACATTAGGAATTAAACTGATAAATTATACAAAGAAATGTATGTGTAAAATGACAGTATATTGCAAAAGAAAGAATCTATTCATGCAGTCTAGTAAGGAAGTAAAACCTAAATGAAAAGCATTTACATAAGAAATAGTTTTAAAGGAAAGAATGAGCAGTGTACAGAATGCCTATTGGAAACTCTAATATGATAAACTTTAATTTATTCATGAGCAGGATTGACTAGGAGTGATGAGAGATCAGTATTGATTGTATTAACTGCACCATAAAAAGAGATTTTCACTGATATGTTTGATTAAAGCTTACATTAAGAAGAGTATGGTAATGATTGTCCATCTCAGTTAATAGAACCAGTTACATCAGTAAACCATAATTTTTATGGCTGATCATTTTGCCTGAGATTTAAAATTTAAATTAAGATGACCAATAGCTAAACAGTATAAACCTTTGAACAATGCCTCAATTTTACTGTTGTGAAATAAAATTTGAGATTGACAGATGATTCCGATACAAGATTCTGAAAAGTGCACACACACAGACACCCTAGCAACTTAAAGTGGTGATTATTTTAAGTCATGAAGTCAATAAGTTCATGTAAATAATGCAAGAAACACAACTGAAAATGTTATGTTGAATAAAATTGTGACTATATTTTAAAGTTGATATTAGCTTAGCTGTGAGAGTATAAGATATAAGTAAAATAGTGTAACTAAGAAAAACATAATCACAATCAGATTCCAGGTGTATCTATGCCATAAAGGATAATGTGGGAGAGTCCAAGACAGCAGCAGATTAAGTGAAAGCTACACTGACATTCTCCCAGGGCAAAATTGGAATTTCAACTAAAATATAGAAAAATCATCCTGAATAACCAACTGAAGGCTAGCTAGAGAGAACCCTTTTAACCAAGGATGTAAAGAAGAGATCACAATGATACTGGTAGGAAGTGCAGAGGCATGAAAGGGATGCCTGGGCTCTCACAGGCAGCAGCTGAAGTTCCAGAGGGATATCTTAGCTTTGGGGGTTCCCCCAGAGAAGCCTTGGGTCTAAACCCCAAACTGGGCTCCTGAGTCCAGAACATCAGAAATGAGAAAAGTTCCCACATAACATCTAGCTATGAAAAGCAGTGTGGTTTCTGTCTGCCAGAGAGAGACAGCTGGAAATGCAGGCACTCTCTTAAAGGGCCAATGCACAAAATGTCCTGTGACACCACTCACCCTGGGCTCCAGCAGGAGAAGAGCAGAGTGGATTAGAGCTTTGTGAGGAGAATCTGGGGTTGGTGGCTCTGAAGGTAGAGTTCAGAGGACAGCCACCTGGATCCTTGTGCTGAGTCATTTTTCCATACTGCAGGGTACATCTTTCTCAGACATACCTTTACCACCTGTTGGAAACCCTTTCGCTCCACACTGTGGAGTTTACACCTTGCTGTGATCTCCAGCCTGAGGCTCATTAAGTGACTTGGAATAACAATCAGTCTTCAGGAAGAGGTGGATCTCTGGGTGGTTTGAATCTTTGCCTGATTTGCTTCTGGACCCCAGGCTAGGAAAACAGACCTTGGTGCACATATTGACCCTTTAGAAAAGCACTGTGGATCGCTGATAGCTCCAAACAGTGCACTCGATATCAGTCAAAAACAGTGTCTCACACTAACTTGCACCAAAGGTCCTCCAAAAACACTGGTAGTCATAGCAGATCTACCTAATACATAGAAACAAACCCAAACAGGCAGCCAAAATGGAGAGACAAAGAAAAAAGCCCAAACTGAAAGAACCAGAGAATTTTCCAGGAGCAGAGCTAAATGAAATGAAGATAAGCAATTTAACAGGTGTAGAGTTCAGAGTAGTGATTATAAAGATGCTCAACAGCATTAAAAAAAAGATATAGAAATGATGATAACCAGATATGAAGAATGACATAGCAGAAATTAAGAATACACTGGAAGGAATAAAGAGCAGATTAGAAGGAAGTCAAGGATAGAATCTTCAAACTAGAAGACAAGGTAGAAAAAAATTACTCATCAGAGAACAAAAAAGAAAAAAACAATGAAAAACCATGAGGACAGTTTAAGGGAGCTATGGAACAGCATGAAATGTAACAATATCAACATCATAAGAATGTCAGAAGGAGAAGAAAGTGAGCAATGGATAGAGGATCTGTTTGAAGAAATAATGGCAGGAAACTTCCTTAACCTGGTGAAGAAAAAAGTCACACAAATTCAGGAAGCACAGACTCCCAAGAAAAAAGAACCCAAAGAGGCCAATGCTGGGACACATCATAATTAAAACGCCAAAAAAGAAGACAAAGAGAAAATCTTAAAGGAAGCAAGAGAAAAACAATTTGTTACTTAAAAGGAGCTCTTATAAAGCTGTCAGCTGATTTCTCAACAGAAACTCTACAGGACAGAAGGGAATTGTGTGAGGTATTCTAGGTAATGAAAAGCAAGGATCTGAAGCCAATGTTATCCAGCAAGGCTATCATTCAAAATAGATGGTGAAATAAAAAGTTTCTAAGACCAATAAAAGGTTAAAGGAGTTTATTACCACCAAATCAGCATTGCAAGAAATGTTAAAAGGACTGCTGTAAAAATAAGAAGAAATGGAGAAACACAGGTATAAAGAAAAAAATGGCAATAAATAAGTACCTATCAATAATAACCATAAAAGTAAATAGATTAAATGCTCCAATCCAAAGACACAGGGTAGTTGAATGGATTAAAAAAAAAAAAGTCCCATATATATGGTGTCTACAAAAAACCCACTTCACATCAAATGACTCATATGGGATGAAATTAAAGGGATGAAAAAATAATTTCCATGCAAATGCAAGAAGAACAACAACAAAAAGCATTGGTAGCAGTACTTATACCTAACAAAATAGACTTCAATGCAAAGGAAGACTTCTGGACAAAGAAGATCACTAATAAAACTAAAGGGCTCAATCTGAGAAGAGGATATAACCCTGGTATACACATATGCATCCAATATATATGCACTGATTCTATATATTTATAATAATAATATATATTATTATATATTGTATATATTATATTATATATGTAATAATATATTATTATATATATAATAATTATATATATATATATATATATAACTGTAGGAAGGCTTTTAAGGGAGAGATTGAAAGCAATCTAGCCCTAGTAGGGGACTTCAACACCCCACTGACTTCACTGGATAGATCTTCCAGACAAAAAATCAACAGGAAACAGTAACCTACATGACACACTAGATCAGATGGACTTAACTGACGTTTACACAACATTTCATCCCAAAGCTGAAGAATATATATTCTTCTCAAGTGCACATGGAACATTCTTAAAGATACACCACATGTTAGGACACAAACTAAGTCTCTACAAAATCAGGAAGATTGAAATCATATCAAGTATCTTCTCAGATCACAATGTCATGAAACTAGAAACCAACTGCAATAAAAACACTCAAAAACATTCAAACACATTGAGACTAAACAGCATGTTATTAAACACAAATAGGTTACCAATGAAATAAAGAAAAAAAATCAAAAATTTCCTGGGAACAAATGAAAATGAACACTCAAAACTCAAATTCTATGGGATACAACAAAAGCAATCCTGAGAGGGAAGTTCATAGCACTACAGGTCTATGTCAACAAAAAAGAAATATCTTATAAACTATCTAACCTTACAACTAGAAAGGGAACAATAAGAAAAGCCAAGACTAAGTAGGAGAAAGAAAATAATAAAGATCGGAGAAGAAATTGATAACATAGAAATAAAAAAAATACAAAAGTTTAATGAAATTAAGAGCTGGTTCTTTGAAAAGATAAACAAGATTGATGAACCTTTAGCCAGTATCATCAACAAACAAAGAGAGAGGACCCAAGTAAATAAAGTCAGAAACAAAAGAGTTGAAATAATAACTGACACCACAGAAATACAAAGAATTGTAAGAAAATATTACAAACAATTATATGTCAACAAATGGTACAACTGGGCAGAAAGGACAAATTACCAGAAACATACAATCTGCCAAAACCCAGTCAGGAAGAATCAGAAAATCTGAATAGGCCAATAACAACTAATAAAATTGAATCAGTAATCAAAAACTCCCAGAAATCAAAAGTCCTGGACCATACTGCTTCACAGGGGAGGTTTACCAAACATTCAAAAGAACTAACAATTATCCTCCTCAAACTATTCCCCCAAAATCAAGAGAATGGAAGATTTCCAAGCTCGTTTTATAAGGTCAGCACTATCCTAATTCCAAAACCAGGAAAAGATATCACAAAAAAAGAAAATTCTAGGGCAATATCCCTGATGAATATAGATGATAAAATTTTCAACAAGATATTAGCAAATCAGATCGAGCAATACATTAAAAAGATCATACACCATGACCAAGTGTGATTTATTCGAGGTATGCAAGGCTGGTATAATATTCACAAATCAATAAATGTTATATATCAAAATGAAGAACAAAAATCATATAATCATATCAATAGATGATGAAAAAGCATTTGACAAAATCCAAGACCCATTTTTGATAGATTAAAAAAAACTCAGCAAAGTGGGAATAGAGGGATTATACCTCAACATAATAAAGGTCATATATGACAACCTGACAGCAAGCATCATACTCAATGGGCAAAACCTAAAACCATTTCCTAAAACAGGAACAGCACAGGGTTTTCCTTTTTCACTGCTCTTATTCAACATAGTACTTCAGGTTTTAGACATAGTAATCAGACAAGAAGAAAGAAATAAAAGGCATTCAAATTAGAAAGGAGGAAATAAAACTGTCATTTGCAGATGACATGATATTGTACATAGAAAACCTTAAAGACTCCACAATAAAACCCCCCACTAGATTTAATGAATGAGGCACTGCAGCAGGATACAAAATTAACATCCATAAATCAATGGCATTTTTATACACCAATAATGAAACCAAGTAAACAATCCCATTCATCACTGCAATGAAAAAATACGGTTCCTAGAAATAAATTTTAACAAAGACACCTATATTTAGAAAACTACAGATCACTGAAAAAAGAAATAGAGGAAGATACAAACGGGTAAAAGCATATACCGTGTTCATGGATTGGGAGAATTAACATCATTAAAATGTCTATACTACCCAAAGCAATCTATAAAGTCAATACATTCCCTATTAAAATACCAATTGCATGTCTCACAGATCTAGAACAAATACTCCAAAAATTTATATGGAACCAAAAAAGACCCCAAATAGCCACAGCAATCTTGAAAAAGAAGAACAAAGTTGGAGGGATCACAATACCAAATACCAAAGTATACTACAAAGCCTTTGCCATCAATACAGCCTGGTACTGGCTCAAGAACAGCTTATAGATGAATGCAACAGAACAGAGAACTCAGAAATCGACCTAAACCATGACACTCCATATTTGACAATCAAAGCAGGACCGTAAAATGGAGTAAAGACAGTTTCTTCAATAAGTGGTGTTGGGAAAATTGGACAAGTATGTGCAAAAATATAGAACTAGATTAACTCACACAATAAACTTATAATGGATAAAAGACTTAAATTTAAGTCATGAAACTATAAAAAATCTAGAAGAAACCATAGGCAGCAAAATCTAAGACATCTCTCACAGCAATATGTTTGTTGATACATCTCCTAGGGCTAGGGAAACAAAGGAAAAAATAAACAATAGGACTACATCAAAATCAAAAGCTTCTACACAGCAAAAGAAACCATCAGCATAATGAAAAGAGATCCCATGGTATGGGAGAACATATTTGCCAATATAATATCTAATAAGAGGTTAATTTCCAAAAATATTAAAGAACTCATACAATAACAAAAGGAAGACAAATAATCCAATTAAACAATGGGCAAAGGACCTAAATAGGCACTTCTCCAAAGAGGGCATACAGGTGGCCAAGAGACATATAAAAAATGCTAATCATCAGAGAGGTGCTTATTAAAATGACAATGAAGTATTGCCTCACACCTGACAAATAGCTACTATCAACAAATTGACAAATGACAAATGCTGGTGAGGATGTAGAGAAAAGGGAACCTTAGTACACTGCTGGTGGGAATGCATACCAATGCAGCCACTATGGAAAACAGTATGGAGTTTCTTCAAAAAATTAAACATGAAACTGCCATTAAATCCAGTGACCTCAATTCTGGAAATATATTCTAAGAATCCTGAAACACCAATTAGAAAAAATATATGCACTCATGTTCAGAACAGTGCAATTTACACTAGCTAGGCTATGGATACAGTCCAAGTGCCCATCAGTAGATGAATGGATGAAAATGTTGTGGTACATTTACACAATGGAATACTATGCAGCTGTAAAAGAGAAGGCTCTCTTACCCTTTGAGACAGCATGGAGGGAACTGGAGAGTATTATGCTATGTAAAATGAGCCAGTCAGAGAAAGAAAAGTATCACATGATCTCACTTATATGTGGAATCTAATGAACAAAATAAACTGATGAACAAAGTAGATCCAGAGACACTGAAGCATGCAACAGACTAACAAATTTTATTGTGGGGAGGTGGACAGAGATTAACCAACGAATTTCTATGCATAACCCATGGACAGACCATAGCATGGTGAAGGCCTGGGGAAGGGGCAAGAGCAAGGTGGAGGGGATCAATAGGGGATATCTGTAATACTTTCAATAATAAAGACAAATTTTAAAGAAACAAAAATGTGACGTAAGATTAGATTGTGTAAAAAATATATATGGGATTCTTTCCACAACAGATTCTACGTTTCACGTCATTCTCTTTGGCAGCCCATCAAAAAAAGCCTGGTGTTCAAATGAGGAAATTTTAACATGATTGAATGACAGTAAATATACTTTGATTTAATCTTTAAAAAAAGTGGCACAGGGTTTTTTATTACAGGATTCACTTACATTGTAATGATGTTTCAAGTTGTTTACCTTCAGAAAACAAAATAAAACAAAACCAAATTCTCTCATTGTATAATGAATATTCAGTCACTGACTTGAATTAAAATTCACTTAAATGTAATTTTTAAAAGACAATGCATTTCAATCCAAATTCCATTTATAATTTCAGAAAATCATACCTTGTTACATAAAGCTAATTTTGAGTAATAAGATCAATGCCCAGATTTGGTCCCATTTTGGCATCAAGTTTTACAAAGTCTGGTTCACAAATTAGGTATACAAATACCAAACATTTTCTGATGCTTTCTAAGTCAGAATAATAACTGAACAAAGATGCCAAAAGTGCTATTTGACAAAGAACATACTAGAGTTCAGGGGTCACATACTGGTGACCAGAGGACAAAATTCAACCCTTCTCCCGTAAAAGGAACATAAAAGCCTTAGATGGAGTGCTCTCCTCCTCAGGCTCACTAATTTATGTTATCCTGAGAATATTTGATCTTTGTGCCTCTTGGTGTTTCAGGCTACTACTGAGGAAGTTTATTAACTGTATCTCTTAGGTCTTTACTTCAAGGGTCTCTAATACCTTGATCAGATTCTATTACTATGTTGGAGGAATTCTAAGTCACAGTCCTTTTGTTAATGAAAGATGGTATCAGATTTTTATTTTACCACAGACATTTTAATGTGCATCAAATCAAAAGTCTCCAATGATTTATAATCTCCAAAGTCAAATTTCTTCACCACATTGATTTTCCTTACAGCGTTCTTCAGGAGTAGTTGAAATATGTAATTTTGCCTTAATGTAGTACATTGTCTTTTGTTTTATATTTTAAATATATTTTTTTATTTCTTGATTAAATTTATTGGGGTGATATTGGTTAATAAGATTATATAGATTTCAAGTGTAAAACTATGTGATACATCATCTGTATATTGCATTGTGTGCCCAGCACCCAAAGTCAAATTCAGTCTTAATAATGTATCTGGTAAGCCTAATCTTAATCAACAAATATATTTTCTATGATTTATTATTTTAAAAATTGAATTGTTTTTCTTACAATCTCATAAAAAACAATAACAATGAGATGTGAGTGTAGGAATTATACTCAGCATCTTCAAACCCTGAGTGTACCAGAATACATCTATGTAGTAAAATAAGCTCCCAAAGTACATTCAGTTTGAATTCATATTTTCTAACAAACAAATATACAAACCATTATTTCTTATTGGTTTGAAAACAGTTAGCATTTTTATCATTTGAATAAATAGACCGAACAATATCATGAGTAAAACTGTTTGAGATACATGCTCTTGCTGAGTGATGCAGTAATTACTGGCAAAAACAGGGCTTTCAATGGCCTTGATGTAAACAATGATTCATGCAATTTTAACCACTAACAAATTGTTCCCTATTCATGCAGACATCTGTCCTTCTTCTGGTGAATAATATTAGACTGACAAATAATTCACGTAGTATATTTCTTCTTAAAATAAAAAAGACTATAAATATTTTCAATAAATATATATTTTAGTTAAAATCAGTATAAATATATTGAAAATTCCAAAATATAATATGAGTAATTCTCTAAGAACCTAGTCTCTCAACCAATTCTCTTTATTTAAAAAAATTATATTTATTTCTATTTATTTTACTTTTCAATTATAGTTTATATTCAATATTATTTTGTATTAGTTTCAGGTGTACAGATACTGGTTAGACAATTATGTACTTTACAAAGTACTCTTCCCAATATTTCCAGTACCCACTTGGCACCATATATAGTTATTACAATATTATTGATTAAATTCCTTGTACTTTACATTCTTGTGAACTATTTTGTAACTACTAACTCATACTTGTTTTTTAAAATATAACTTTATTTTTATTGTTGACATTATAACAGATTTTCCCATTTCCCACCCTTTGCCCACCTCCACACAGCCCCCAACCCCCTTCCCTTTGGCCATCTCCTTCCCCATTGTTGATTGTGTCTTTTGGTTATTCATGTATGTTCTTTGGCTAATTTCTTTACTTTCTTTAATCCAGTCTCTTCCATCCTCCTTCCCCTCTGAGATCTCTCAGTCTGTTCCATGTATCCATAGCTCTGATTCTATTTAGTTCATTGGATTATTTTGCTAATTAGATTCCACATATAAATGAGAGCATATGATATTTGTCTTTCTCTGAATGGCTTTCTTCACTTAGCATAATAATCTCCAGGTTCATCATGTTGTTGCAAAGGACATGATTTCCTTCTTTTTATGGCTGTGTAGTATTCCATTGTTTAACTGTACACCAGTTTTTTTTTTATCCACTCACCTACTGATGGGCATTAGAGCTGTTTCCAGATTTTGACTATTGTAAATAACACTGCTATGGGCATAGGGTGCATATATTATTTCTGATTGGTGTTTCAGGATACTTAGGAAATATTCCCAGAAGTGGAATCATTGGGTCAAAGGTTGTTTTATTTTTAATTTTCTTCAAAAAAGTTGTACTGTTTTCCACAGTGACTGCTCCAGTCTGCATTCCCAACAACATTGCACTAAGGTTCATTTTATCCACATCCTTGCTAGCACTTGTTTGTTGATTTATTGATGGTAACCATTCTGGCAGGTGTGAGGTGATATCTCATTATGATTTTAATTTTCATTTCTCTGAAAAATTCCCCCAGAAAACTACCAGATCTAATAAATGAATTTGGCAAAGTAGCAGGATACAAAATTAATATTTAAAAATGAGTGACATTTTTATACACCAATAATGAACTCTCAGAAAGAGGGAATAAGAAAACTATCCTATATACCATTGCAACAACAACAAAAAAATAATGTACCTGGAATAAATTTAACCAAGGAAGTAAAAGACCTGTACTTGAAAAACTGCTGGACATAGAAAAAAGAAATTGAGGAAGATAAAAATATGTGGAATCATATATCGTGGTCGTGGATTGAAAGAATTAGCATTAACATTAAAGTGTTCATAATATCCAAAGCAACCTACAGATTCAATGCAATTCCTATAAAAATACCAATGGCATATTTCACAGATCCAGAACAAATATGCCAAAAATTTGTATGGAAGCAGAGGAGACCCAAAATACCCTAATCAAAATTGAGAAAGAAGAACAAAGTTGGAGGGGTTACAATAGAGATATCAAAGCCATTGTAATCAAAACAGCATGGTACTGGCATAAGAACAGACATATATCAATGGAAGTGAAAAGAGAGTCCAGAAATCAACCCATGTCGTTATGGTCAATTAATATTTGACAAAGGTAAATATTGTTGACAAGAGAAAACAATGCAGTAAAGATAGTGTTTTCAATAAAAGGTGTTGGGAAAGCTGGGCAGGTACAAGCAAAAAAATGGAACTAGACCACCAACTTATATCATACACAAGAGTAAACTCAAACTGGATAAAAGACTTAAATGTAAGTACAAAACTTTAAAAATCCTAGAAGAAGACAGGCTATAAAATATCAGACATCTCTCACAGCAGAATTTTTGCTGATATATCTTCTAGGGCTAGGGAAACAAACAAATGAAATAAACAAATGGGACTACATAAAGTAAAAAGCTTCTGTAGAGCAAAAGAAACCATCCACAAAATGAATAGCAAACCCACTGTATGGGAGAACATATTTGCCAATGGTACTTCTCATAAGGGGTTAATTTCCAAAATATAAAAAGTATTTATAAAACTCATCACCAGGAAGACAACACAATCTAATTAAAAAATAGAACATGAATAGATATTTCTCAAAGTGAACATATCGATGGCCAAAAGACATATAAAAAAATGTTTAATGTCACTTTTGTTGTTAGGATCCTTGAAACTGCATTATTTGTCAATGTATGAGTAAAGTAATTTTTTTAGCTGTGGTGTCTCTGTTTTCATCAAAAAGAAATTTTTTTCATATCTGAAGAATAGGACTTCACATAATCTTCTCCAATTCATAAGCCAAATCTTTCATGGTGATTCTGAAATTGGTCATCTAACAAACCTCAAGCATTTAGATATTTTTAGTTTATTTTGTGCTATTTTAAAAGCTGACTTTGCCAAGGCCTCTCTCTTGTTTTCTTGTATATAATATGTTGATTAGCCTTCAAAATATCCATGACTTAAACAACTCAAAATCTATGCTACACAGCAAAGGCAGTTTGAAGAGAGAAGTTCATAGCAATATAGGCCTACCTCAGGGGGAAGAAAAAGCTCAAATAAGCAATCTAACCCTACAACTAAAAGAATTAGTAAGAGAACAATAAGAAAAGTCCAGAGTAAGAAGGATGGAGTGGAAATAAATGACATCAAGACTAAAAAAAAATACAAAAGATCAATGAAACCAAGAGCTGGTTCTTTGAAAAGATAAACAAGATTGATGAACCTTTAGCCAGATGCACCAAGAAAAAAAAGAGAGAAGACCCAAGTAAATAAATCAGAAATGAAAGAAGTAAAGTAACAACTGACATCACAGAAATACAAATGATTGTAAGAAAACAATTTTAACATCTATAACCCCCCAAAAAACTGGACACATTCCTAGAAATGGACAAATTCCTAGATAAATACAATCTGGCAAAACTCAATCATAAAATCTGAATATGCAGATAACAGCTAATGAAATTGAAGTAATAATAATAAAAAACTCCCTGGAAACAAATGCCCTGTACTGATTAGCTTCACAGGTGAGTTTTACCAAAAATTCAAAGAGAACTAACACCTATCCTCTTCAAACTATTCCAAAAAATTCAAGAGGAAGGGAAACTTTTAAGCTCTTTATATGACACCAGCATTATCATAATTCCAAAATCAGATAAATACACTACAAAGAAAGAAAATTACAGGTCAATATCCCTGACAAACATAGATAGCAAAATCCTCAACAAACTATTAGGAAATAGGGTCCAAAAATACATTAAAAAGATCTTGCATCATGACCAAGTGGGATTTATTCTGGTTATACAAGGCTGGTATAATATTCACAAATCAATAAATGTGATAGATCACATAAGCAAAATGAAAGATAAAAATCATATGATTAACTCAATTGACACAGAAAAAGCATTTGACAAAATCCAGCACTCATTTATGATAAAAACGCTCAGCAAGGTGGGAATAGAGGGATCATACCTTACTGTAATAAAGGCCATAAAGGAAAAACCTACAGCTAACATCATACTCAATGGGAAAAAACTAAAAGAGTTTCCCTTAAGATCAGTAACAAGATGAGGAGATGTCTACTTTTGCCACTTTTATTCAACATAGTACTGGAAGTCTTAGCTACAGTGATCAGACAAGATAAAAAAGGCATTCAAACTGGAAAGGAGGAAGTAAAACTGTCATTATTTGTACATGACATGATATAGTACATAGAAAACCTGAAATACCAAAAAACTATTAGACATAATAAATAAATTTTGCAATGTACCAGGATATAAAATTAACACCTGAAAATTAATGTCATTTTATACACCAATAATGAACCCTCAGTGAGAGAAACTAAAAAAATTAAAAAACCACTTACCACTGTGACAAGCAAAAAATAAGATACCTAAGAATAAACTTAACTAAGGAGGTAAAAGACCTATACTCAGAAAACTATAGGACATTGAAAAAGGAAATAGAAGAAGACGCAAAAAAATGGAAGCATATACAATATTCATGGATTGGAAGAATAAACATCATTAAAATGTCCAGACTATGCAGATCAATCTACAGATTCAATGCAATCCCTACTAAAGTACAAATGGCATATTTCACAGATTTAGAACAAATATTCCAAAAATTTATATGAAACAAAAAAAGACCCCAGAAAACCACAGCAATCTTAGAAAAGAAGAATAAAGTTTGAGGAATCACAATACCAGATATCAAACTATACTACAAAGCCATTGTAATCAAAATAACATGGTACTATAGATCAATGGAAAAGAACAGAGATCCTAGGAACCGACTCAAGTCAAAATGGTCAATTAGTATTTGACAAATGAGGTAAGAGTATACAATGGAGTAAATATAATCTCTTCAATAAATGGTGTTGGGAAAATTGGACAGGTTCTTGCAAAAAAAAGAAAAAAAAAGAAACTAGATCTACCAACTTACACCATGTACAAGAATAAATTCAAAGTGGATAAAAGACTTAAATGTAAGTTGCAAAACCTTAAAAATCCTAGAATAAAACATAGGCAGTAAAATCTGAGAGCGCTCAATTAACAGTATTTTCACAGATATATTGCTTAAGGCAAGGGAAACAAAGGAAATAATTAAGAAATGGGACTACATCAAACTAAAAAGCTTCTGCACAGTGAAAGAAACCATCAATAAAATAAAAAGGGATCCTACTGTATGGGAAAACACGTTCATCAGTGATACATCTGATAGTGGTTTAATTCCCAAAATATACAAAGAACTCACACATCTCAACACCAGGAAGACAAACAATTCAATTAAAAAATTGGCAAAGGACATGAATAGATACTTCTCCAAAGAGGACATACAGATGATCAAGAGACATATGAAAAATCCTCAATGTCACTAATCATCAGAGAGATGAAAATTAAAACCACAATGAGCCTGGCAGGGCGTGGCTCAGCGGTTGAGCGTTGACCTAGGATCCAGGCAATCAGGGTTCGATTCCCAGTGAGGGCACATGCCCGGATTGCGGGCTGCAGCTGATCAATGACTCTCTTGTTGTTGATGTTTCTATCTCTCTCTCTCCCTCTCCTTTCCTCTCTCTGAAATCAATAAAGATATATTTAAAAAAAAAAAACAACAAAAAAACCCCACAATGAGTTATCACCTCACACCTGCCAGAATGGCTACCATCAACAAAAGCCAAGTGCTGGTGAGGATGTGGAGAAAAGGGAACCCTAGTATACTGCTGGTGGGGATGCAGACTGATACAACCACTGTGGAAAACATTATCAAAGTTCCTCAAAAAATTAAAAATGGATCTCCCATTTTACTCAGTGATTCCACTTCTGGGAATATATCCTAAGAAACCTGAAACACAAATTGGAAAAAATATATGCATCCCTATGTTCATAGTAGCATTATCTACAATAGCTAAGATCTAGAAACAGCCCACATGCCCATGAGTAGATGAGCGGATAAAAAAAAAAAAAAAAAGTGGTGCATTTACACAACAGAATACTATGCAGATGTAAAAAAGAAAGAGCTCTTACCCTCTGAGAGAGCATGAGTGGACCTGGAGACTATTATGCTAAGTAAAATAAGCCAGTCAAAGAAAGACAAATATCACATGATCTCACTTTATGTGGAAAATAATGAACAAAATAAACTGATAAACAAAAGAAGTCTAGAGGTATGGATGCATGGAACAGAATAACAGATATCAGTGGGGGAGTGTAGGGGAGAAGGGGACAGAGAGAGATTAACCAAAGAGCACATATGCATATATGCATAACCTATGGACACAGACAATAGCATTGGGAATGTCTGGGGTGGAGGGTGGCAAAAAGGAAGAAAATGGGAGACATCTATAATATTGTCAACAATAAAATACAATTTTTAAAATCCATGATTTATTTTAAATGTACTGCAAAAATGACAATTTTATACAGTTGTTGCTGAGGGTAATTTATTTATTTCTTTTTTGCAAAAGAGATATCAAGTTTTCTACTCATTTTCATCCATGCAATAATATAACTTGTATTTTACATAAGCCTGAAAGTGTACCTTCTGCCTTGCTATCTTGACTATCATCATGCCAGAGTATTGGCATCATCTTCTTTGTTGCAGGTGCATCATGCCATATCAGCAACCCCACCATGTTATCTCACTTGGGCTGATTCAAATGGTCTGATCTTTATAAGTGTCAATACTATACAAAACTTTTGACTGTTATCTGCCAATCTTGTTCTTATTTGAAATCTTATTTTAAAAACTATTTTACTTTAAAGATATCAAGTAATGAATGACACAAAAATCACAAAAATTAGAATTTTCAGGAGTTTGGAGTTATCAAGAATCATACTATGCTGAGAAGTGAGGTTAAATACAGTCAATATATATTTTGTTGATCAATTATGAAGTTGACTTGGTTTGTAGAATCTAAGTGTTGCTTTCTAAAATTAAAAAAAAAAGTCCTTACAATTAAAAACACATTTAAAATTTCATTTTGTGAGCTTCTGCTCACTTTCTAAGAAATTAGAAGTGTAAACATGTCCACTCTGGTATTAACTATGTAAGTCAGTCACCAACTTTTCAAATCACCTACTACATATAATTTTTCCTAGATTTCATAAGGAAACAAAAAAATATATTGAATATTACTAAGAAGTGAAATTTTGAAGAAATACATTTGACAATTGTTTTCCAAATTTCAAACACTTAAAATGTTTTTTCTCCATAGCTACAGTAAAATGTTGGTAAGTTGCACCATATTCAGCTTATGTTATACATATACCCTAGCCTATGAACAGTAAAATGTTTCTGCACTCATTTCCATGTGTGTGTGTGGCGGAGGGAAGGGGGCTCAATTCTGACACCATCTACATGGAGAATGCACCAGATTCCACAGGGTAAGGCTCATTCCCACAAGACTGTCCTTCACTTCAGACACCAATTGCAGGTTGTTGTTACCTATGCTTCTAACTGAATAAATTAGAGGTCCCCATTACCTTCTCCTTTGGTTCCATTACATTGCTATAGTGGCTCACAGAACTCAGAGAAATATTTTACTTACTAGATTATATTCAGGAACAGTTAGATTGAAGAGATGTGTAGGGCAAGGTATGGGAAAGGGCCACCAAGCTTCAATGCCCTCCTCAGGTGCACCACTCTTCTCACACCTGTATGTATTCACCAACCAGGAAGCTCTGAACCCAGTAATTTTAGGTTTATGGGGGCTTTATTATATAGGCATTGATTAAATCATTGCTTATTAGTAACTGAACTCTATCTCCAGCCTGTTCCCTCTTCCTGGAGGTAGAATTGGGGAGTGGGACTGAAAGTTCCAACACTCTACCACAGGGTTGTGTCCTCTAGCAATGATCCCCCATCCTAAGGTGCCTTACAAAAGTCACCTCAACATAAAAGACATCTTCATTACTTTCCTCACTTAGGAAATTCAAAAGGGGTAGGATCTTTGTGCCAGAAATGGGGATGAAGAAATAATATATATATTTATTATAAATCACAATCTCACAAACAGATACCTCTGGGAATGTGGACCCCATATTGAGAGAATAATCATAAGGAGTGAATGTGACCTTTAGAATCAATCAAAAAAAGTTTGAATTCTGGCTATGCCACTTTCTTGTTATGTGATTGTAGGTAGCACACTTTAGCTTTCTGAGCCTAATGTTCTTATTTATTTTAAAGGACTGAATGAAACAACATATATGAAGTACAGAGTAATTTCCCTGGTATATAGTAGGTGTTGATAAATGTAAGCAACCTATAACTATGAAATTTATGTGTTCTGGAAGAATCCATTTTTGAAAACTCTGTTAATCACTCAATACATTATTATTATTTACTCTTCATATGATTAATTTTTCAAATTGATTTTTTTTTGAAAAATTAAATTTAGTTGCTTTGCTTTAGATTAGCCAATGAAATGCTAGGTAAGTATAACCATTTGGCAATTCATGGCATTAGGTTTTGGGTTTGAGCTGTTCACTTTCTTTTTCTGGGATTCCAATACTTTCTGTTACACTCACCTATTCACAGCGGCTGTTACACATTTGTGGACAAACAGAATCATTCTCTGGCAAAAAATTAAATTTTGCAGCTTGTGAAATTCCCCAGTGAGTACTGCTGACAATTTGAGTGGGCAAAGAAAAAATCCTACCTGCAAAGGTGGCTGTTCAGTTTGAGCATGGCATCTTCCTGTCTGGAAGTGTCAGGACAGACAAATGATGATACATGGGCTTTCAGTCTTTGTTGTACCCTGTTTTACAGTTGACATAAAATGACATCTCTAATCCTTGTGCATTCTGGGTTATAGCCCCTATGTCAAAATAAAAGCCAGCCAGGGAGGCTAGAAAGTCTTTCTGATCCAGCCTCCCTTCTGACTGGCCAGTTCATGCCTGTGGCAGCTACATTCTGAAAGGTGGAAGCAGCTGGTTACCAGCACATGTCAGCACAACTTGGGTTTGTAGCAATCCTTAATGAGCTGTGAAGAGTCACATCACAACAGCATTGCATAAAAAAAGTGAATTTCACATGTTTCATAAATTTCAACACTACTGTAGCATATTGAAATGTTTGTAATTTTCATTAGCAAGTGAAAATAAAAGTTTTTTCTTGTGTTCTTTGTTATCCACACTATCACAGGGAACAACATAGAGATAATTCCAAAGAATCAATAACGTCAAGGTTATTTTTATGTTGCTTTGGAATGCTGTTAATGGTTTTCCTTTGGCGCTTATTGCCTAAAAGGTGAGCACAGATTTTTTTCAGATTAGATTTCTTTTCCTTTTTTTAAATGTTTTTGTTTTCTAAGCTTGGCAACTGCCCTGTTAGAAGCACCACAGGGAAAACTAATCCACTTAAAAAAACGTTTGAGGGTTAATCTTCGTATAAATCACCAGTTGATAATGATGGGGGTGATGATACCAGAAACTAAGTTAATTGATTACTCACTATGTGCCTGACACTTATAAATACCTGTCTTATTTTTAATTTTTATATATTTATTTCTTTTTATTGTTGACACTATTACAGATGTCTCCCATTTCCCCCTCTTTGTACCCCTTTACTCAGCCCCCACCCCTACCTCCACCCTGGTCTTCACCATAATTGTTGTCTGTGTCCATGGGCTTTGCATGTATGAATATATGTTCCTTGGCTAATCTCTTCTAGTCCCTCCTCTGAGATCTGTCAGTCTGTTCCCTGTATCCCTGCCTCTGGTTCTATTTTGTTTGTCAGTTTATTTTTTTCATTAGATTCCACATATAAGTGAGATTATATGGTATTTTTCTTTCTCTGACTGACTTATTTCACTTAGCATAATAAACTCCAGGCCAATCTATGTTGTCCCAAAGGGTAAGAGTTCCTTCTCTTTTATAGCCGTGTATTATTCCATTGTGTAAATATGTCATATCTTTTTCATCCACTCATCTACTGATGGGCACCTGAGCTGTTTCCAAAATTTCTCAGTTTTGAGATCTGTAAAATGAGGAGGACAATAGTATTTACTTCAATGGTTTTCTGTGGAAATTAAGTTAATACACACAGAGCACTTAGAATAGTCCTGGACACATAAAAACATATTACTGTTGTTGTGTGTGAGCTCACTTAATCCCCATCAAAATATTGTAAGGTTGCTGCTATCATTGACACAATCTTATAGATGAAGAAACTGAAAAGCAGATGAGGAAACTTGCCCAAAGTCATAACAGTAAGTGGCAGAGCCAGAATTAGAACCCAAGTGGTCTGACTCCTGACTACACCTGCTCATAGTTCTTGAGTTTCTTTATTTACCTGGGAAAGCCTTGTAATTCCAGGAAGTAATGACTTAGAATTACTTATATTGCATATGATAAAGCTTATGGGAGCCTATGATTATCTGACTGTGTGAATTTGGTCAAGTCACTATAAATCCCTGCCATTTAATACCCAGCTGCAAAATAAGGGCAATGAACTAAATAATCTCTAAGGATCTTTCCAACACTGTGAACACTCTAAAAGCCTGTGAAGTTTACACTCCCCAAGCAATTTGACCTCCGGACACAGGGAAATTGTACCAGGAGCATTTTTTTGTAAAAATGTTTGTCTGGTAATAAGGTAGTAAAACACTGAAAAGAGAAGGGTTTAAAGTTCCTTACGGACAGCTCTACAAGAAGAAGTTTGACACTACAAATGTCAGTGGGCTCTTATTGTCTACAGGCTGAGCATAAACTAGGTTATACATTTCTTATAGCTAAATGGTTCTATTCTTCCATGATGTTAATTCTGTAGTAACTGTTAAGGATTTATGGTATTAGACAAATCATTAGCCTTAGGATCAAGCTGTGAGATGAGTGTTGGTAAAAAGCAAAAACAGGCAGCACTCACATCTTCCACGCACCAGAGAAGAGGTAGGTGTATAAATTAAAGGGTGCACTGTGATCTGCAGGGAGGAAAGACAATAATGAGATACACTTTTGCCCAAGACAAAAATGTGAAATAGGCTGGGTTTTCTTCAGGGCATTCTAGCCACATTATATACCACTCCTCTCTTCCTTTCTGGAACTTCATGTGCTTATGAGCAAAAATTCCTCCAACAGCATTTAGTGCTGATTTTTCCTTCCTGCCTGCCTTCCTGCCTTCCTGCCTTCCTGCCTTCTTGCCTGCCTGCCTTCCTGCCTGCCTTCCTGCCTGCCTGCCTGCCCTCTTCCTTCCTTCCCTCCTTCCCTCCTTCCCTTTCTCTCCTTCCCATATTCATTCCCTTAACTCCAACACTGGCAAAAAAGGGCCTGTGATGGTATAATGTGAAATACTTTGAAGATAACATTAGTGCTTTCATAGTTGCCTTACATATGCATTCCAAAAGTTTAACATTAGAGGATGGTTTTAAATAAAGAAGGAAGATCTTCTTAAGTAAAATATTTTCTCATGACATGAGACAGGAGATGGCTTCTCATTCCACTTACAGTCTAGGATAGTGTGCCTGGAATGGGGAGGGTTAGACATACAAAAGGAAGATCTATTTAAAGAACATGGGGATGTAGATCGGTATATTGGAAAAAAAATTTGAATGTATTTGATTGTTAATATTTTCTAAAACGTTATATTCAAGTTGTGTCCCATGGTTAACTTAAAAATAAAAAGGCCTTTTAAAAAGAGAGAGACAACCAATGTTTGAGATCAATAAGAATAGCTATTCAGAAATCATTGATTCAGGCAGAAGTCCAAATAATATCCTAATTAGGGGACAAAGGCGATAGGTATTATGAGAAAGAGAAGGGGAACAATTATATCAATGGTAGGAAGGTATTTCTATTAGTGCAGATAACATAACAGAGTAATGTTAATTCAAAATGTTGTTTTAAAATTTTAGCCCAATAGTCATCAGTCCAATAGTCATAATAACTACTTTCTTGTTACCTTTGTAAATAGTTCTTTAGGACACAATGTTGCCTTAGGCCAAGTCCAAAGGTTATTTTGCCCTATTTTTGACATTCCAAGGTTTTAGTGTTCTAAGATGTGGAAGGCAATTCCTCTGCAATGGCCACTCTCCTTCCATTTTAGAATGTCTCCATTTATATTTTTGATTACAGTTCCCCCTTTTAAAAATCAAAGTATTTTTTAAAAACGTTGCTAATTAATCATTGGAAAACAGCACTGATCAGTTATTAAAAGCATCATTGATCCTCCATTGTCAGGTGGCTCATTCCTGGTATGTCATGACTCATAAAGGAGGAAAATTGATTTTTTAGTAGCCTTAGGCTACATTTGAACAACAAGGGTGCCGGACATAGAAAGGTTTAATGCCATGTTTCTTTAAGGACATCTGTAGTTTCTTGAGTTTTCTCATGTAAAGTCTCATAGGATTTAGTAATCATTTCAGTATGTTGAGCAACCATTATCAAAGTGGTGTCTATAACATCAAGCTATGTAAAACAAACAAAGCTTTATAACAGCAAAACTTTTTTTATAATAACAAACAAAACACAAAATCCAATATGAAGAATAAATATGAACCAGAAGGCAATGCCTGAGGGTAGTCTGCTAAAGATATTGAAGAACCAGGAGGTGTTAGTGGGCACTGTATTTACTTATTTGGCTTGTGACCAGATTTACCTAATTCTATCTCTATTTTACCAAAGGTGTTTTATCCAAGTAAAACAAGAGATAACAACAAAACAAACCTCACCTTGATTGACTAAGAGCAATTTTATTGTCTTATATGACTCATCAAGGGAATTTAAAGATCTGGTTAGCTATTGCTGTGGTCTAAGGAAAAAGCATTCTCCCAAGTCTGATGTTTAATAAGGTTGATATCACCAGGCTTGAACATCCTTTGACTACGTGTGTAAGCAGTTGCATGTTTTGACCTGTGATGTAGGTGTAAAGATGATGCCCAGCCTGGCCGGGCGTGGCTCAGTGGTTGAACATCAACCTAGGATTCAGGAGATCGAGGTTTGAATCCTAGTCAGGTCACATGCCCAGGGTGCCTCCTCGATCCTCAGTTGAGAGTGTGCAGGAGGCAGCTGACCAATGACAACTCTCTCATCACTGATGTTTCTATCTCTCTCTCCTCTCCCTTACTCTCTCTGAAACCAAAAATAAATAAATAAATAAATAAATAAATAAATAATAAAGATGATGCCCAATGTGGAGTTATTTTCCCAGTCAGAAATTAAGGGGGCGAAAGAAAGCAATAATTATTATGGTGAGTGCAAGGCCTCTCATAATTTATATTTTGTGAGATAAGAAGTAATTAAGTAAGAAAAAGAGAAAAAATGCTAAAATGAAGATGTACATTATATAGGCTTGGTTCAGGATTTTGATGTCCACAGCAGATGACATCAGCTTCACCTGTTAGTAATTTTAATTTCATATCCTCCATTGGTTGAGCAATCCAGTTAGGTGCAAAAGCTTTTTTTTAAAAAAAATTAGGAAACACAAATCCAAGAGTGAACACCTTTAAATCTGGTAAGATATGAATTAGTTTAATTTTGCAGGAATTAGGTAGGAAGGAAAACACAAATGTTTTCAATTTTGCTTACAAAGGTATAAGCTACAAAATTTCTATAGGTCATAAATAGTGTAAGAGGAAAAAGTATATCTAAAAAACAAAGATTTTAAAAAGTAATATTTTATATAAAACATTATAAAATTATAAACATCTTTATCATTTCATTTAGTTGCATGTTATTATTTCTTGTTAATTTTTATCTTTTTGTTAGCAGTTTTATAAATCCACTTTTCCTTTAGAGTTTTGTAAATCTTTACCTGGTTTAACTGTATGACCTGAAAGTTAATTAGAAATGTGCATTTTAAGGTGTCAGAGTCGTCTCCATGTATTTCTCCGAAAATAAAACATCTCTACAGATAAGTTTTTATAAAAGCATCAGAGTAAATCAATGTGTCCATAAATTACCAAAGACTTTAAAATGACCATGATTAGAGATCTGGTGAGAGTTCAGATATATATATGGTGCAATTGACTTTATTATCCATTCTAACCTTAGTTTGACTATATATAAAAATGTTTTCTCAAGATCCATCCTCCACAACCCTTCTGCAATATCCGAAAACTTTGTGCAACTTACACAAAGCTTCTGCTGCTTTCATATACTTTCTAGTTTTTGTCCTATCTTTTTCTTCTTATTTAGAAACAATTATTATATTTTAGAACAAAATGGTTTTATTTTTTCTTTCTTTACAAACAAAACAAAACAAAACAATCCATGTCCTTTATGTTCTTTCTTATTCAAAAACACATTCTATTCTTTTCCTTCTAAAAAAGTGCATCATCATACCTTCTTCTAGCAAAAACATACATCCTGTTTTCCACATTCAGTCATGTTAGTTTATTCTGATTATTTCCTAGTAATTTTGTAAAAAACTTAGCTTTTTTATAAATCAATGTTTTCAAGGGAAATTTATAGCACTTTGCATTTTTAAAGGCCCACATTTTTACTTTTTCAAACTGTTGGCAATATTTTGGTTAGTTTCTTAGTGTACACATTTCAAAGATATGGTAAGAGTCACAACTTTTAGAGACAGAGGACTGTAAGTTTTTTAACATTATCTGGTAATTTAATATACCAAATAAGCCTAATTAGTTTAATTTCTCTCTTTTTACTAAGAGATAAATTTTCTTCAAGGCATTTCAAAGATCCTTCTTAAAAACTGCAAAGATTCTAAAAATCTCAGAGGTCTATAAAATGACTCTGTTTAATTTGTTTATTTGAATCTTAGAAGTTTGTCAAACATATCAAAAGTTTTAAAACATTTGTTCAAATAGAAACACAAGTCATTGCAGAGCAATAGTTATTAATTTAATCAGTGCAATAAAATTTTTAAAGACAAATAAAGAAGGTTACATAGTTGTAAGCAAAGTTTTAGCTTTTCCAATATTAGGAAGACTTGGTTCATTTAAACAATTAAAGACCTGATAAAGAACACAGAAATTCATTTGCATAGAACATAAAATTTTTATTTTCCACTTATAATTGCTTATTAAGAGCATATCAATAGTACAGGAAAATTTTGTTCTTTGAGCAGAAAAATAACATTGATTTTTTGCTTTGCATAAACTCATGATTCATATTAAAGCTCAATTTAATTTTTAAAAACCCTTATAATAACAATTTACTTTTAGCCAGTTTAATTGTAAGATATAAATTTTCTTTTTTACGCTTTCCATTTTGAAATAGCCAGGAGAAAATTATTTTTATTTCCCTTTATAAAAACATGTATCTACATATTTTCATCTTTTATTGCAAATGCATATTAATTTCTTCCATATTAATTAGAATTCTTAACTCTTAGAAACCTTAATTTTAATGACAACCAAAAGTAATAAATCAGCATTCTTTGGAGTGGCAAGTTATGAATACATTTCTTAATCTCTAGAAATATATGTTCTTTGATAGACAAACATATTTTATAATTTTAAAAAATGTTTTTCATTAAGAAAGCATAAGCAATTTTTTTTTAAATATATTTTTATTGACTTCAGAGAAAGGAAAGGAGAGCGAGAGAGAGAGATAGAAACATCAATGATGAGAGAGTCACTGATCGAGCCCGCAACCCGGGCATGTGCCCTGACTGGGAATCGAATCCTGATCTCCTGGATCCCAGGTCGACGCTCAACTGCTGAGCCACGCCCGGCGGGGCAGCATAAGCAATTTTTATTAAAAGACAAAAACATATTTAGTTTTTATGTATTAAGGGACCAAAGTATGTAAACTTAGACTCCTTAGTCATTAATGTGTATTTTATATTACTTGGAAAGAGTCTAGTTGTTCAATTATTTTTCCATCCCTCAGTTATCTTAATAAAACTCTAAGGTTTCAAGTTACCAAAAGATTTGGATAATTATTTTTAAGTATATAAAGCATAAAATAGTGAAAAGGGAAAAGTTTCACCCAAAACCTTTTACTCTCTTTACATTTATTTAATTTATTTCTTAAAAATTATGTTTAGATACTCATGAAAATTTTATGAGAAATTAGACTAAGTCAGTTATATCCCAAACTATTTTTCTGTGGACAAACCCTGTAACAGAGATAACATGAACTATTTTTTGTATACCCAGATAAAATAACAATGTTATATTAAATGTTGACAACTTTATAGATATGTCTTATTTAAGTAAACTTAAGTTAGTTTTAATATTAAATATTTTCGCAGATCACATAATCCCCAAAAGCTTTTAAGTTAGTTTATGTTACATATTTTTAATTTATTAAATGCCTAATTCTTTAAGGCAATTAAACAGAGCTCTTTTTATTAATAAGTTTTACTACCTCCAGTGGTAGACATGCATAAACATATGTAGACACACATAATCAACCTGAAAGTTTCACCTTAAAATTTGAGACAAGAATGATGAGGAAACCCTTAATTTATAACAGCTGAAATAAATTAAGTTCCTTTGAAATGGTGAAGGTTTTAAGGTTTTTATTTGTTCTTGATAGACATTTTTAAGGAGATGGGGAGACCTCCATAGGAAAGGGAAACTTTTCAGCTTTCCTTGATTTTACAAAAAGGCTTTTATTCTTCCTTCTTTTGCCCCCCTTTCTTTGTTTTTTATAGTCTCAGGTAGTTGTGGGCTGTGTTTACATTTCTAATTATCAATAGAAACATCTTGAAAGCTTCTGCAATAACATTTTTTAAAATCCTATTAGACTTGTAATTTTGCCAAATTTCTGAACATAAAATGATCACATTCTTTGAAATATCTTGTCAGGTTTCAGACAAGACAAAAAGTAAGATATTTCATATGTTCAGATGGCCAGTTTCTCTTAGATTTATTTAGAAATTATTATTTTTTTCTTAGAAACTTCATTTTATCAAATAAAGAATACATTTTATAAGAAAGCAATTAAAAGAGTAATTGCCCATCAGGAATTGACCTCCAGTTGCTCCTGAGGCATTCCACCACTTCATGGATTATGGGGCCATCATCTCTCTTCAGGTAAAACCCCCTCCAAATCTCAGATAAAGGCATTGGACATCTACAAAACAAAGAGAGATGTTGTGAACCTAAAAGGGCTTCACAGTCCAGGAGACAGCAGGCTAGGTAAGCATTGAGCACAACACAGGCTCTGTAGGTACCACACCCATTACAGAGGATGCCAGTCCATGAAGGTGAGGCCATTTTAGATCCTGTTCACAATGCCAGATATGTTAGCTTAAAAAATGAAAGTGTCCCTTCAAAGTGAGAGGCTGCAAGTGTTTGAGATCACTAAGAATATTCCGGATTCATTGATTCAGGCAGAAGCCAAAATAATGTTCTGATTAGGAGACAAAAGGCAATGGGTATTTATGAGAAAAGAAAAGGGGACTGATACATTAATTATGTAATTAACATTACATAAATACATTAATAATAATGCATTTTTATTAGAGGAGGTAACATAACAATGTTTTAAATTTTCAGTCCAGTAATCATTAGTCCAGAAGTCATCATAATAACTGCTTTTCTGTTATCTTTGCAAACAGATCTTTGGGATACAATGTTACACTAGGCCCAGTCCAAAGGTTATTTTGCCCTGTTATAACATTACAAGGTTTGAAATATAAGACCTGCAAGGCAGTTCTGCTGGCATGGCATCTCCAGCTCCATTTTATTTTATTTTATTTATTTTAATTAATTTCATTTTTAAATTTATCTTTATTGTTGAAAGTATTACAGGTGTACAATTTTTCCCCCCATTGACCCCCTCCACCTCACTCCCACCCCCTCCCTAGGCCTTCACTCCATTACTGTCTGTGTCTATGGGTTATGCATATATGCATATAACTTCTTTGGTTAATCTCTTCCCACTCCCACACCCCTTCCCTCTTCCCTCTGAGATATGACTGTCTGTTGCATGAATCAGTGTCTCTGGGTGTATTTTATTTGTCTGATTCTTTTATTCATTAGCTTCTTCTTAAAGAAGACCCTTCAATATTCCCTGTAATACTGCTTTGGTATTTCTTATCTGTGAAGCTCTTTATCTGACCTTCAATTCTAAATGATAACTTTGCTAGGTAGAGTAATCTTGGTTGTAGGTTCTTGCTTTTTATTACTTTGAATACTTCTTGCCACTCCCTTCTGACCTGCAAAGTTTCTGTTGAGAAATCAGCTGACAGTCGAGTTCTCCCTTGTAGGTAATTAACTGCTTTTCTCTTGATGCTTTTAAGATTCTCTCTTAGTCATTGACATTTGGCATTTTAATTATGATGTGTCTTGCTGTGAGCCTCTTTGTGTTCCTCATGTTTGAGACTCTCTGTGCTTCCTAGACTTGAAGTCTATTTCTTTGCCCAGGTAGGGGAAGTTTTCTGTCATTATTTTTTCAAATAGGTTTTCATTTTTTTGCTCTTTTTCTTCTCTTTCTGATACCCTAATAATATGAATGTTGGGCCACTTGAAGTTGTCCCAGAAACTCCTTACACTATCTTCATATTTCTGGATTATTTTTTTTCTTTTTGCTCTTCTGATTGGATGCTTTTTACTTCCTCATCTTCCAAATTGTTGATTTGAATCTCGGCGTCCTCTACCCTACTGTTGATTCCCTGTAAAGTATTCTTAATTTCAGCTTGTGTATCCTTCATTTCTATTTGGTACTTTATTATGTCATTGATGATCTCACTAGTTTCCTTAATAGTTTTACAAAGATCCTTGAGCATCCTTATAAACATTGTTTTTAACTCTGTATCTAGTAGCTTGCTTTGCTCCATTTCATTTAGTTCTTTTTCTGGAGATTTCTTGTTCTTTCCTTTGTGACATGTTTCTTTGCCTCCACATTTTGGCTGCATCCAGGTGTTTGTTTCTAATGTATTAGGTAGAGTTGCTATGTCTCCTGGAGTTGGTAGAGTGGCTTTGTGTAGTAGGCATCCTGTAGGGCCCAGTAGCTCAGTCTCCCCAGTTTCTTGAGCTGAGCCTTCCAAGTGCTCCTCTGTGTGGGCTGTGTGCACTGTCCTGTTATAGTTGAACCTTGATTGCTGTTGGCATCTCTGGGAGAAATTGTCCCCCAAGCCTATTGGCTGTGAGGACCAACTGCAACTACAGCCAAAGAGCTGCTGTGCTAGAGATACCTCCATGAAATAGGATTTACTTCAGTGGCAGTTTGGTGCTCTCTGAGTCTGCCCCTTGGGTGTGTCACTCATGAATATGGTAGGGTTATAATCTAGCATGGTCAAAGCTGATCACAGGGTGCACTGTCCCTGGGACTTCCTGGGAGGTGCAAAGTCAGCCTCTGCCTATGTCTTGTCCAGGGTCACTCAGCATGAGTTACACAGCAATTTGTAGAGGGATGCTACTTGTGCTTGGCTTGGAGGTGTCCAGAAGAGTTCAAGCTATGAACCAATGCAAGCTGCCACTAGTGCCAGGCCTGGGGCCACTTATTGGGAGGCATTTGGCATGCTGAGGTCACCTGCTGCTTGTTTGAGAGATTTCAGAAAGTCCTAAGCCTGAGTCTTGAGAGGCCACTTGCATAGAAAAGACACTGGAAATGGCTTGGATGAGCTTTCAAGTGGGGGGGGGGGCAGGGTCAATGAGAAACTCTGGAATGGGGTGAAAGGTGTGAGTCATATTGATGGAGATTCAGAGAAGTTCCCTGCCTGTCAGCCCTGTGTGGTGAGGACTCATCAAAGGAGCAATAGTCTCTGCCAGCTCTTCTGTCTATTAGAAAGCTGCCCTTCCAGCTCTTACCTGATTCCAGGCTAGTTAGTTCCTCCCTGAATGTCCCAGGTTCCTTTCAAACTGCTACCCAGTGCTGGTGCTCAGAGGGAACGTGTCTGAGTAAGCCCTTTAAGAGGATCTGCCTAGAACTCCAGCAGCCTCTGAGTCACTCAGCCCCAATTCCTGCTGGTTTTTACAGCTTGAAGTTGTGGGGACTTCTCTTCCCAGAGCTGGAACTCTGGGCTAGGAGTTCTGATGTGGGCCTGGGACCTCTTGCTTCTCCTGGAAACCACTGCCAAGGTAGCCCTCCCAGTTTTAAACTGCTACACCTCAGTGTGGGACTGTAGCCATGTCTCCACAATTCAGCCCAAATTCCACCCCATGTCTCCACCTCTCCTACTGGTCTCAATGTGCTTTTTTAGTTCCCTGGTTGTAGGACCTTTGTTCAGCTAGATTTCAGGAGGTTCTGAATGATGGTTGTTTTGTATTTCAATTGTAATTTGATGTGGTTGTGGGAGGCAGTGGGTATTACTGTTACCTATGCTGCCATCTTGTCATCCTCTCTGGTTCCATTTTAAAGTGGCTCCATTTATATAATTGTTTATATTTCTTACAAGTTTAAATTAATCACAATAGTGGCTGTGGTAGAATAAGAAGAAAGAGATTAAAATAAAAAAATAATAAAATATTTGTTGTAGTGATTAAAAACTAGAGAGAATGTCATTAACATACTGACAACTGAGATAGCAAAATATTTTTATTTAAAAATTTAAAAATTAACTAAATATTTGCATTTCTGTTTTCTAGAAAAATAAGTCTATACACTTGTATCACTTCTCCTTCTTGGATTCCTGTTGGTACCCAAATTTCTTATTGGGTCTGAATTTGCTGTCTCATGAGACCAACGAATGAGTTTCATGGACAACAAGGTAAGTGAAAGCAAAGTTTTATTGAGTATGGAAAAGCTCACTGCAACAAGGAGGGTCCCTAATGGATTGTTGTGGAAGCTTCTTTTTCTAGGAGTTTATATTTGCCTAGCTAAATTTCTATTGGTTACTTCTAAAAACTCTCATCATCAAAATCCAATCTCTTCAAATTCTGAGTTTCCCTTTCACCTTTCCCACTGCCTGGATTCATCACTGGGCAAGCTGGGTTTTTCTTTGTGTGTACATGGGTGACTGCAATTATTCACATTCTTGTCTCTGACCCCAGTCCTGTTAGTGCAACACAGTCTTATCTGTACAGACATTCCATCCCTCAAGGCTTCCTTACTCTTTTGGTCCCCTTAACTCTAAACTACCTGGCCATTTCTGACTCCTCACTAAGAAAAATTTTGAGGTAAATCGTAGGAGGTCTTTGACATTTAACAGTGTTCACCAATTATATGATATCTATCCACTTATGTGAAGAGCTGGTGGGGCTTTTTTGACTATCCACTATTTCTTAGCCTTTATCCTACTTATTCTTCACCAAAATTCTGTAAGTTAAGTATCACTGTATCTGCTTTTCAAATGAGAATATTGTAGCTCAAGAAATAAAATGATTTGTGCATGATAAGAGAAAGGAATTCAGGACAAGGCATGCTTGACTTTCATGCCCATTTCATTTGGTATATAAGAGAAAAAAGCACTTAAGCATTTCTCCTTTTGTCTATGTTACTTAATTTCTGAGACTAGTAGGACCAACTCTTTTGCTTGTGTATCAAAACTACTGGTAAGTGTTCAGCTATATCCAATAAACTACATACTTTCTACTTTGGGTATATAATAAGAATAGAAAATTTTGTTTAAATATGTTTTCTAGAAATCTTTTTAACTACCACATATTTCCAAAATACCTTAGATATGACATTTAACTGGGTGTCTCATGTTCAGATTCAGTATGAGTAGAGAAGTCTGAGTAAATTATATTTAACTGTAACATGCTATATTTCCAATCTTACTTTTTAGCTTTTGCTTTTTACTGCTGTTAAAATCTTTATAATCATCACAGTCTCTCAGCGGAATCAAGCATTTATTGAGTTCCTAATACTCTATAGACCTCCTTAGCTTCTGATATGAATATCTGAATGATCTGAACATTTTGGATCCACCTAATTCTGGAGCCATATCCTTATTTTTTCTTTCTTTCTTTTTTTAAATTTACTTTTATTATTAAAAGTATTACAGATGTTCCCCATTTCTCTCTCCTGCATTGATCTCCTCCACCCCACATCCACAAACACCCCCACTCCCAAGCCTTCCCCAAACAATTGTCTGTGTCCATAGGTTATACATTTATGCATATGTTATTTGATAAATCTCTGCCCACTTTGTCCTCTACTCCTGCCCATCCTCTGAAATTCATCAGTCTGTTTTATGCTTCTGTGTCTCTGGATCTATTTTGTTCATCAGTTTATTTTGTTCATTATATTCCAGAAATGAGTGAGATCATGTGATACTTGTCTTTCTCTGATTGGCTTATTTTGCTTAACAAAATACTCTCCAGGTCCATCCATGCTGTCCCAAAGGGTAAAAGATCCTTCTTCTTTACAGCTGCATATTATCCCACGGTTTAAATGTCCCACAGCTTTTCCATCTACTCATCTACTGATGGACACTTGGGCTGTTTCCAGAATTTAGCTATTGTGAATAGTGCTATGAACTTAGGTGTGCATCAGTTCTTTCTGATTGGTGTTTTGGATTTCTTAGGATATATTCCTAGAACAGAACAGATAACAGAGAACCAAGAAATTGGCCCAAGCCATTATGCTCAATTAATATTTGACAAAGAAGGCAAGAACATACAATGGAGTAAAAACAGTCTCTTCAATAAATGGTGTTGAACAGGTACGTGCAAAAAAATGAAACTAGACCACCAACTAACAGCATACACAAAAATAAACTCTAAATGGATAAAAGACTTAAATATAAGACCTGGAACCATAAAAATCCTAGAAGAAAATATAGGCAGCAAAATCTGACATCTCTCATTAGCAACATGTTTGCCAATACATCTCCTAAAGCAAGAGAATCAAAGGAGAAAATAAACAAATGGGACTACATCAAGATAAAAAGCTTCTGCATAGCAAAGGAAACCATCAACAAAATGAAAAGGGAGCCCACTGTGTGGAAAAACGTATTTGCCAATGACACATCTAATAAGGGGCTAATATCCAAAATATACAAGGAACTCATACAACTTAACAAAAGGAAGACAAACAATCCAATTAAAAAATGGGCAAAGGACCTAAATAGACACTTCTCCAAAGAATACATACAGATGGCCTATTTTCTCTTAGAGCAAATGTAATCTTCAGAGATGACCTAGGGTTATCCCAGCTTCTTAGAAGTCCTCTTAGTCTTTATAATAGCTGTTTTGCTCTTCAGTCTCTTGTTTTCATTAGGAAGCATTTACTAAATATCTTCATATCTTTCTATGTCTCCCCTTCAGAAATATCAATTTGTCTTCCATTAGTAGAGGCACAACTGAGTGTTTTCTGGGTATTAAACCAAAGTTTTGTTGGCTATTTTCATTTCTAAACTTGTTTTGATGAAGTTGGCATTACAGTTCTTTGTGTCTTCATTTATTTGCTTTCATAATACCATCAATGCTATCATTACAAATCTTATTATATTATGCTGAGTTGATACATTTAGGTAATTTGTACAGCATCTGAAAATATTCTGTTATAAAGGTTAAATATATGCAACCATCTAACCCTGAGAACTGTATGGCATTAGGTGCAAATATTTTAATATTATCATATTTATTTATTATTTCATGAAAGTCACAATATTCCAGTTTGCTGCTTCTGAAATGGTTTATTGAGGTTATTGTAAAAGTAGAATGGGTGATAAATCATATGGTTGCTGTTGTTTAAATTGTGACTCTATTATTAATATTTTGTATATTACTCATTCCCTGAAAAGGTGAGATCATGTGATATATGTCTTTTTCTGACTGGCTTATTTCACTTAGCATAATACTTTTCAGGTCCTTCTATGTCACCTCATAGGGTAAGAGATCTTTCTTTTTTACAGCTTCATGGTATTTCATTGTGTCAATGTACCACAGCTTTTTTATTCATTCATCTACTGATGGGCAGCTAATTTTTATTTTTTATTTTGTTTATGTATCACATTTATTGATTTGCAAATATTGTACCAACCATTCAACCATAGAATAAAGCCCAATTAGTCTTGGTTTATGATATTTTTAATGTATTGTTGGATCTGATTTGCTAATATTTTGTTCAGGATTTTAATATCTGTTTTCATGAGATATAGTAGCTTATAATTTTCTTTCTTTGTAGTGTCTTTATCTGGTTTTGGAATTAAGATAATGCTGGCCTCATAAAAAGAGCTTGAAAGTTTTCCTTCCTCTTGAACTTTTTGGAATAATTTGAAGTGGATAGTTGTTAGTTATTCTTTGAATGTTGGGTAAAATTAGCCTGTGAAGCCATCTGGTCCAGGATGTTTGTTTCTTAAGAGTTTTTTTAATTACTGCTTCAATTTCATTATCTTTTATGGTCTGTTCAGATTTTCCCATTCTTTCTGATTCAGTTTTGTAACATTACATGTTTTTATTAATTTGTTCACTTAAACCAAGTTGTCCAATTTGTTAGCACATAGTTGTTCATAGTATTCCCTTACAATCATTTTATTTCTGTGATTTCAGTTGTTACTTTACCTCTTTCATTTCTGATTTTTTTTTATTTTGTTCTCCTCTCTTTGCTTTTTTAATGAGTCTGGCTAAAGGTTCATCAATGTTGTTTATTTTATTATTATTTTTTAAAAATATATCTTTATTGATTTCAGAGAGAGGAAGGGAGAGGGAGAGAGAGATAGAAACATCAATGATGAGAGAGTCATTGATCAGCTGCCTAGCCCGCAACTGGGCATGTGCCCTGACCAGGAATCAAACCCCAATTGCCTGGATCCTAGGTCTACGCTCAACCGCTGAGCCATGCCTGGCTGGGAAATGTTGTTTATTTTTAAAGGAACAAACTCCTGTTTTCATTGATCTTTTGTATTTTTTTATCCTCTATGTCATTTATTTCTGCTCTGATCTCTATTATCTTCTTTCTTCTACTTTGGGCTTTTCTTGTTCTTTTTCTAATTTTTTTAGGTATACTGTTAGAGTGTTTTTGAGATATTTCTTGCTTCCATTTTAATATATCTTTATTGATTTTTAGAGAGAGAGGAAGGGAATGGGGGAGAGACATAGAAACATTGATGAGAGAAACATCAGTCTGCTGCCCCGGAGCCCGCAACAAGGGCATGTGCCCCAACCAGGAATTTAACTGGCAACCTCTGAGCCATACTATCCAGGCAAGATTTTTCTTGGTTCTTGTGGTAAGCCTGTAATACTATAAGCTTCCCCCTCAGGACTGCCTTCACTGTGTCCAGTAGATTTTGAGTTGTGTGTTCATCATTTGTTTCCAGGTAATTTTTGATTTTTTTATATATTTCATTGATATACCATTCATTGTTTAATAACATGCTATCTGGTCTCCATGTGTTTGAATTCTTTTTGAGTTTTTCTATTGTAGTTGATTTCTTGTTTCATGCCATTGTGATCTGAGAAGATGCTTGATATGATTTTAATTTTCTTGAATTTTTAAGGCTTATTTTTTTGTCCTAATATGTGGTCTGTCTTTGAAGGTATTCCATGTGCACTTGAGAAGAATGTATATTCTGCTGTTTGGGGATGAAAAGTTCTATAAATATTGATTAAATCCTTCTGACCTAGTGTGTCATTGAAGGTCACTGTTTCCTTGTTCATTTTTTTGTCTGGAAGATCTATCAGGTGATAACAGTGGGTGTTAATGCCCCCCACTATGACTGTATTGCTGTCAATTTCTCCCTTCAAGTATACCAAGAGGTTTTTTTATAGATATTTAGGTGCTCCTATGTTGAATGCATACGTGTTTATCACGGTTATATCCTCTTGTTGGATCAATTCATTTAGTATTATGTAGTGACCTTTATCTCTTTATGGCCTTTGTTTGAAGTCTATTTTGTCATATATAGGTATTGTTACCTCAACTTTTTTGTTTCCTTTTGCATGAAACATTTTTTCCCCCAGTCTTTCACTTTCTGCCTGTGTGGATCTTTTTTTCTGAGGTGGGTCTCTTGTAGGCAGCATATATACGGGTCATGTTTTCATAGTCATTCAGC
This sequence comes from Miniopterus schreibersii, assembly GCF_964146895.1. Classification (NCBI taxonomy): domain Eukaryota; kingdom Metazoa; phylum Chordata; class Mammalia; order Chiroptera; family Miniopteridae; genus Miniopterus; species Miniopterus schreibersii. Next base: position 110,177,917 of record NC_138101.1, on the reverse strand, counting down.
TATCCTATATCTTTTGATTGGAGCATTTAATCCATGTACATTTAGGGTTATTATTGATAAGTACTATTGCCTTCTTTTTTTCACATACGTTCCTCTCTCTCACATTTCTTCTTCTTTTTAAATTAGTCCCTTTAACATTTCTTGCAATGCTGGTTTGGTGGTAATGAACTCCTTTAGCCTTTTTTTTCTCTGTGAAGCTCTTTATATCACCTTCAATTTTAAATTATAGTCTTGCTGGATAGAGTTACCTTGGTTTCAGGTCCTTGCTGTTTATTACTTTGAATACTTCGTGCCAATCCCTTTTGGCCTGAAATGTTTCTGTTGAGAAATTAGCTGATAGTCTTTGGGAACTCCCTTGTAGGTAACTGACAATTTCTCTCTTGCTGCCTTTAGGATTTTCTCTTTGTCTTTAACCTTTCCCATTTTAATTATGTTGTCCCTTAGTGTGAATCTCTTTGGGTTCATCTTGATTGGGACTCTCTGTGCTTCCTGAATTTTTGTGCCTTTTTCTTTTACCAACTTAAATAAGTTTTCTTTCATTATTTCTTCAAACAGTTTCTCTATCCCTTGCTCACTTTCTTCTCCTCCTTTAACCCCTATGATGTTGATATTGTCACATTTCATATTTTCCCAAAGTTCCCTGAAACTATTGTCTTTCTTTGTAATTCTTTTTCTTTTCTACCTCCCACCATGTTTATTTCAATGCAAACTACACTAAGGAAGAACTTTTTGTATTTGCAGGTTTTCCAAGTCTATTTGATTTTCTTAAGCTGTTACTTTGACCTACCTGAGCAGAGACATGAGGACTGAAGTATAGATCTTAGTTTTAACAGGCAAGCCTCCGCAGAGATTCTCCATAGAAGACTACTCCAAGTCTAATGGGACATGATGGTTCAACAGCACTAGGAAAAAATCACCAAAAACATATGTTCATAATTCCTACACCTTTTAAAATTGCTATTGTTTATGCTTGTTTTAAAACTATTTTTACTGCTCTAAGGATACTATTTATATAATTTAACAAAATCTAGTGATTTTATTTCAAAAATTCTGTTATGTGATTTGAGATAGATACTTTCTGACTCATCCATAAGAACATAGCATTCTATCTGCATGGGAGAAAAAAAAATGGTTCTTAGGTCAGTCAACCATTTTTAGAACCAATTTGTTCATATTTATTGCACACATTATGTGCTTAGAATAGTATATACCCAGCAACCATATTTTAATAATGCATCTGAGGACACTGAAGCTCTTCAGTCAGTGATCCTAAAAAGAATATTTTGTTGTGATTATACTTTTCAATAGCCATTTGTGAATTTTTCCAGTTGTCTAGAATAATCTTACTTAAAGTATTATTTATCTTAGACTTAAAGCTATGATTTGTCCCATAAATTTGTTGAAAAAGTCTCTGAGTCATTCATTTGTTAAGAAGTTATTAAATTCTTAGAATTCATGTCAGTACCTCAACTCTGAAGCTGATTGAAGACAAAGGACTGAGACATTTTACCATCTTATTTCTTTTTATTATCTCTCTGGAGAGAATTTAATAAAAAACTATTTGCTGAAATTAACCTGTTTAGTTTGGTTTGTCCAGAACTTGACTTAGATATTATCAATAGATATATTTTGACCAGGGAGGGAGCAGACAGGTGAAAAGGGATGCAGAAGCATACCTTGCCACACTCAAGGCTGTATGAGGCTCTGTCTCACCATTTGATGACCAGTGCTCATGGGTCACATGCCAACCACCTCTTTTTGTAAATAAAGTTTTATTGGAACACAGCCTCACTCATTTATGAACATACCATCTATGTTAGCTTTTTTATTGCATTGACAAAGTAGGTGTGGCAGAAACTCTATGACCCACAAAACCTAAAATATTTACATCTGATCCTTTACAGAAAAGGTTTGCTGACTCCTGATTGTTGGCGACTTCAAGGAATAGGTTTAATTGCTTCTAATAAAATATAAGGTTCAGTGTTATTTATGAATTTAATTGAAATGTCTTTAAAATCTAAAACAATAGAAGTGAGAATTATGGCTTGTAAAGTAGAAAATCGAAGCTATGCTTTATGGGCTTTTTGTCTTCTGTGCATGCTGCAGTTCTCTTTACTGTTTCTTTTCATGACAGGATATCGTGCTGATAGTTTAAAGGCTTTGATGATGAGAATGATATTAGTAGCATTCTATTTGCTTTTATTTGGTTGTCAATTCAAGACAAATTAAGAACTTTGTTGATCAGAAGTAGATTCTGCAGCATTTAACTATGTAATAATATTTTGGTATTGTAAAATACCTTTAGAAATTCTGTGGATAGAATAGCAAACTTAATCAAATTCTACCCCAGGATTTAAGAACATACTGTTAAGTCCAGTCCAGAAAGTAGTTGGTGGACTCTTCCAGAGTATTAGTCAAAGCCTTTCCTGCTCTGTAAGTTTCCTAGGTCAATAAAATGTGACAACTGGCTTCTTATGTTCTATTCTTATTACCCTGCATGATATACAGACAGAGTAGCACTCTCAAGCTAGAAGGCCTGAGATCCAATGACATCCTGGTAGACCTTGATCATATAATTTACTTTCCTTTGTCTTGCCTTCTTTATTTTTATAAAGAAATAATTGGTTCCACTTCATAGGGTGAATGTAAAGAACTTAGAACAGTGCCTAAAATATTCTAAATGTGAAATATTAACTTCTTAATGGAACATCAAAAGCAAGTAAGGGTATTTTCAAAGTAATAACATAATTTAACTTTTTGGGGAAGAACACACACAGAACTTCACATTTCTATAGGAATTATAATGAATTCATCAGAATATTATTATAGATATGACTTTAATACACCTCTTTTTTGATGACAGAACATTATTCTTTCTCACTCTCACCCACGCTTTCTTATTTTTCAGTGTTTAGGAAATAAAAAAACATTATGTATGTTCTTTAGGCCTTATGTGTGCTAGCTTAGCTTAAGCAACACCTGGTATATTTTTCCCAAATTAGCAAGAGATTGATTCCCTGACAGAAAGGAGACATTTAACAAGTCCAAACATTACATCAAAAACTTGGTTGAAGCTATCCTTTCATCAGACATTCATGTTCTTACCTGTGTCATCTTTCTGAAAATGTGCAGGGTAATACATTCAACCACCAATTTGGATAATTTAATTAAAATAGAACAGTCATTCAAACACATTAAAAGAACCATCACTACAGTATACATAGTGAAGCAGGGTTTTTTTTTTTTTCCTCTAAATATTTTATCTCACCTTGTAAAAAAATAACATTTTTACTGTGAAAATAGAAAAACAAGTACTACAAAGGCCAGAGTGTAGTACCTAGAGAGAATGAAAATTGTTGACTGTAATAAGTCATCTTGCCATGGTACACACAGAGCATCACTCAAAGTTAGGCTTCTCAATGGGTTTTATTTCCTAAAAGACTAGTTTTGGTCAGCTAATATAAATTCTGTAAGAAGCATCAAAACTTTAAAGCTGCTGTATAACTTTAAATTGATGTGAAATTTAAGTATACAATGACAAAACTCCTACCTACCAAAAATTAATAGAATAAAAAACTAATTTTGACAATCAGTTTTTAAGGAAACACCAAGAAATGTTTATAAAGACCTGCTTTCTGCAGCTTTTGTCTTTCCTCATATATGACAGTGGGAATTTAAATTAATTTATAAGTATACACACTTGCTCAGAATGAGAGAACAATGACCTAATTATAGGCCAAATATCCATTTGGATACCCTCTGGCTATCTTGCAATTAGAGATACTGGGGCAATAGTTGACTTTATTTTGCCTTGAGTGAATTCTATGGTGGACTTGGCAGTGCATCTGGAAGGTGGTTCACACGGTCTTCAGTGTAATGTCAAAATCTATGGAAATTATTTGGAAGAAAATATAGATGAAACTAAACTTGAAAAGTGATTGTAGAACCAAAATTTCCTTTACCCTCAACAGAGGCAAGCATAAGTTGTGACACTCAAGGGAGAAAAAATAAGCAAAAAGTTTTAATGCTGTGTCTGTATCTAACTAGATTCTAATTAATGTGCCAGGGTACAACAGCTACACTGACATTGAAGAGAAAAAAACACTGAGTTCTTACATAATTTCCACCATTACTTTAGATTTTTCTTTTTTGCTGAGATTTAGTTAGAAATGGTAGCAGAAGCAAAGATCTTAACAGGTATCTAACAGGGTCACTGAGGCAGCAAATCCCTTTTTAGTAATTCTTTGACCTTACTTCCTTCTCTGTGCACTCTACATCAATGGGAATAATTGATTTCACAATATGTACTCAATTCTTTTCTCTTCCTCCAGCCAAGAGGGAATTTCCTTGCATGTTCTCTCCATTTCCACCCCAAACAGAACACTTAACCTGCAATTTGAAAAAATGCCATATCCTTTGTCTAGTTAATAAAAATATTCTGGCTAATACAGTTCCTAAAACCCATATGAAACAATTTGAAAAAGATAAAATATGTTTTTGAGTAGGAGGAGAAAAATAACTAATAATATAACTTTTGTGCACTGGTTGAAAATCAACAGAAAAGAATATTGTCTTGGTGTGTACAATGGTGAAATTGATTATATATCCATGAAGTAAAGAGATTGTGCCTAGGATATGTGTACTGAGATGGAGTGTGATGATGTGACTACTGACTACAGAAGGCAGTTATTGGTTATTGTATTTCAAGTAATTAATTATCTAGTCCTCTTTTTAATGTTTTCTTATATGTACCATGAAATTATCTAAAGATATGGAATAGTGAATATTTAAGGGTTACATATTTTTGTAGCATCATTGATATACTTATTTGGTTTTGTTAAAATTATGTAATATTCTTTTAATGAAATTATACATATTTTAGTGTGAACTATTGGTTAAAAATAATTTTTTTAGATCTTCCAACTATAACTCATACAGTGCAGTTCTTTTTGAATAACAAAAATATGTTCAAGAATGTATAAAATCACATGACTTTAAATCATGAGATATTCTGTTCTCAGGTCCTATATAAGGATATATTCTAAGGAGTAGGACCATCAAGCAAAGCAAAAACATAGTTACTTACTGCAGGGAATGGGAGAAATATTGAGATTTAAATTACAGTTTTAACTATCACAAGATGGAGTGACCTGAAAATATAAAAGTGTAATAGAAGATGAAAAAATATTCAAGGAACTAAGCAACTCAATAGAATCTATGAAGAACAAATTAGATATCTTAGAAAACCAGGTAGGTAAATCTGATTTATTAATCTACACAATATTAACAGTTATTTACCATGTGCTGGGTGTGTGGTTGAAAAGACAGAATATGGAGCTGAGAGTATATAGAAGCAACTGGCTCAGAATCTCCCAACACCCATAGAAAAAACATAAAGAAGGAAACTACAAGAGAATAAATACAGATTCTGGTTCCATTTTTATGTTGCTACATATAAGTGCAAATAGGTTTAAAGATGAAATAGGGCGGACTAAAAATAGAAAACAGGACTTCCAAGTCAGAGAACTTTGGAGTCCAACCTTTCAGTTCCATTTCCTGACCCCACCTCTTCTGAACTACACACCTTTGGTGGACTCTGAATTGTTTTTGTGCATCAGTTTTTTCTCCTCTTTAAAATAGGTTTAATAATGATACCAACTTATCTATCATTAAATATTAAATGTGTTGGTTAATGTGTGTAAAATCCTGGGACTGTACTTATCATATGGAACCTCTTTAATGAATACAATATTGGCTATTACTGTTGCAGTTGCCATTATGGGAAAAGGGAATTTGTTGGGCAAGAATAATGGTGCTTGGCACATACGTGTTCAATAAATATTTTGAATGATCCAGTGAATGAATGTAAAAATACAAGAAAGTAAACAAGACATTTTAATAAAGAAAAAAAAAGAAAACATAAAAAGACAAATAAAACCACAATTATTTAAATAAATGTAAGTAGAATACATTACTCTATTAAAGGACAAGGGCTTTTATATTAATATAAAAATGTTCAGATGTATTGTTTCCAAGACATGACTATTCAAACAACAATGAAAGTGTAGTGTTGACTTTGAGTAGTGGACACATAATGCAGTTAACAGATGATGTATCATAGAATTGTACACTTGAAACCTATATAATTTTATTAACCAGTGTCACCCCAATAAATTTAATTATGAAAAAATATAAGATAGACCATGGTATACCATGTAAATGAAAACTAACAAAAAGATAAGCAAAATCAACCTCAGACAAAGAAGAATTCAAAGAAAATGCACATTAAATGGGAGAAAATACTGTTATTTTAAGATAAAGATATGATTTGTAATGAATATGGGCAGACATGTACCACTATGAACCTGGAATATTGTACCATATTTAAAGGAATAAAGATATATCATATTTCAAAGAATATATATATATATGAGAAAAAGAAACTATAAGATTTTACAGTAAAAAATATATATTTATGAAATATTTGCAAAAATTGGTAATAAAAAAAAACTGGATTCATCCCCCAATGTTTAGTTTGAAATACACAACACTGCTGTTTTCACACATCACAAAACAACATCAGAGACACAACCAGAAGTGCAGACTGCTCTCTACTTATTGCAGCAGAGCTGTAAATACACAAATAAAGATTAAAATGCATTTTCTCTTGGGAAATAGTTCTTTAGACATCTTTAAAATGTATATTTATTCAATGAGGAAATAAAAATTAAAACTTTAAGTCATTTTAGAAATTTATAGCAATGGGTGCATTCATAACATAATCTTTGGCATTTGTGTATAGTCTGTCTTGTCTATGTGTTTCTAGATCTGCTCCAGTCTGCTTTTACCATTACAGCTCTGTCTTTATTCCCTTGTATTAAAGTTCTTGATGAAAAATATGGTTGAATAAAGTTTTTCACTAATAATCAACTCCAGAACCTAGAGAGGACAATTTAATTTAAAAAGCAATAAAATTATTTAAAAAAAATAATTATATGTATATATAATATGAATAACATATAAGTTATATCTATAAAAATATGTAATATATAATACATATGCTTATATATAGACACATACACAATGTTTTCATATACATATTTTAAAGCCTGGAATAATGCAATGTCAATAGTGGTTAGTTCTATATAGTAATTTTATTTTTTACAATTCTTTACTAGCTATATGTCTAGCATATTTTTCTAGACATTTTAAATTAGCATATGTTTTTATTAGAAAAAAAATTAAAGCCATTTCAATTTTTTAAAAAAGGAGGAAAACTCAGTACTCGATTCTTGTTTTTCTCTTATAATATCTAGCATAGTACCTTATGCACAGAAAAAGCATAATAAAAATTTATTGATTAAAACAAATATTAGATTGTGTTATTAATTGACAGGTTTTCTTATTTTTTTTTTAATCATTCTCAAAGACACAGCAGACCTTCATGAAGGCACAGTATTTCCAGATTCTGTTCATACATTTTCAGGCTTATGAAACATAAGACTAATGTTTGATTCTAAATTATGTTTGCTTATTGTTTTTGTAAGCAGTGTGAGTTCTTTACTAGCTATAGATTCTAATGTTAGGTTTGAATGTCATCATAATTTTTTTCTAACTTTAGATTTGTCTTTTTCTTTTTGAAATTGCATTTTGATCAATTAGGCTATGTGTGGGCTTGGTGAAATAATTTTTTGACCTTCAGGTTTCTCTTAGTGTGGCCCATCATATCCCTTGTTTTCAGCTCTGAAGCTACCATGGCATACTGTAAAGTAAGAATGGATAGAGCTCCAGCACCTGACATGAATACAGCTGTTAAAAACACCCTGCCAGGGCAAGCCCCAGGTCTAAGTAGGTCTTGTTAAATTTGTATAGACACTTTAGAATTTCTCTCTATGAACATACATTTAATCATTTTGTAGATGCAAACCATTTCCTTTTGCCCCTAAACTCTGGATCCTGAGATCACAAATCTGTACCTCTTGCAGGCATATATATTTATTAATGGAAACATCAAAATTCTAGTGCAGCATTGGCAAATCAGTTTGCAGGGAATTAAGTTCATTTGAGTGCTCCAGGAAGTAAAATGCACATCTGGTATTAAAAAACATCTTTCAGAGATGGAAATTTAATAAATTGTATTGTAGAGGAAGGGATAATTGGCCTTTGCATTTAAGTTATTAGTGAAAGTAGTTAATAAAAGCAAATTATGTCTATGTGGGATGGACAGAGACCTTTTAAAGTGCCTGGGTTTTCAATTCTTTATATCTAAAAAAAAAAAAAAAAAAAAAATGACTTTCTTTGGACCCAGATCCAAAGTGTCACCAGACAGAACTTTATTTTCTCCCTTTTTGGTTCAATCATTTAAGCTCTTTCAAAAGTACAGTAGATAAGGTAATGAAAGCAAGTGTGTTGTTCATGGAAAAGAGAAAATCATAAGTTTCTGTGTCGTTGGAAAACAGAATGATTGTAATCATTGTCATTATTTAATAATATCCATCTTTGAAATCTGGTACAAATTTGGTACAACTATCTTGATACAATTAGAAAATTGGAATTTAAAGACCTTGTGCTGAGGACATGTGTTGCTTCTCATAGCCAGATTTCTCAGGAGTTTGAGCTCAGTACTTCATCAAAGGAGGGAATTTTTTTATGTAATGTATGTGGCTGTAGGTAATAGTGTTCTAAAAAATCATATTTCTTCAAACATAATTATAATGTCTAATTTCCCACAGCCTGTCTAGGGGTTAGATTTGCTGAGGTCACTGTATCTGTAGTTTTATAGTGCAGTGTTTATTGGGTTTATGTTCAATGGCTTCACTTCCAAGGATCCTGCTGCACTGAATTTGTTTCCCATGTTGGCCATAATTAAAGAAAAATAGATATTTTCAAATTTCTATTATGAAAGAAAGAAGGAAAATAAAGATTAAAAACCAAACTACCTCTATGAGAACCTGGGAGATATAAAATACAACATTTTGGTTTCAAATTAAGACAGGTTTTCTAAATGGGACCCATGTTTATGAAAAAAATCCTGTTAGAAATATCATAGAAAAGATATTGTTTAAAAATTTAAACTGGATCTTTTGTCAATCTAGTTAATGTCAAGGCTTAAAAGCAAAACTCTTGTACTAGGTAAAACTAAATTCTCACTATGTGATTCCTGACATACACAGTTAATTAGCGATGGAACCAGGTTTGAACTTATTTAGTCTGAATTCAGAGCTTTGTTAACTATCAAGTTGTATGATTTTATTATTTTATTAAGTGATGGGAGATAGAAAGCTACTCAAGTCAATGAGTCATGGAAGCAGCAATTAAACCCTCTGTTCTATTAGAAACTCTTTTGGACCACAGGTTTCTTTACCATATAGCTGTGTTTTATTAAATAATATTTGGGTGAACTATATAAAGAGATATGGAATTATCACAATCTGATGTTGATGGTACAGAAATTAGACAAGAGAAAAAATTTTCTTAAATTTTAAAGAGGTAATTATAATTCTTCTTTCTTTCTTCCTTTTTCCTCCTTCCCTCCTTTCCTTTCTTCTTTTCTCTCCTCCTGCTTGCCTTCCATTTTAAAACTATTTGACATTTAATTATTTGCTGTGTAAGTTGAATTGTCCATTTTACCAGTATCTGTACTTTCTTTTTAAAAAATTATAAGGAGGATTAAAGATGGTGGAAGGCAGAATGGAAACTACAATGACACTTTTCCAAACTGAAATTACAACTAAAATATAGAAAAAAAATCCTGAATAATCAACTGCAACTAAAGACAAGTTGGAGAGCACGTGCATAACCAAGGAGGAAAAGTGGAGACCACATAGAAACTGGTAGGAAGTGCAGAGGGGTGATAGGGATACTGGGTTCCCACAGGCGGGAGCTAAAGGTCCAGAGGGATATCTCAGTTGTAGGGGTTTCCCACTGAGGACTCTGGGGCCTAAACATCAGGCTTGGCTTCTCAACCAAGAACACCAGGAATGAGAAAGGTGCCCATATAACATCTGGCTGTGAAAAGCAGCAGGGTTTCTATCTGCTAGGGAGATGAGGCTGGAACTGCTGGCACCCCCTTAAAGAGCCAATGCACAAAGTTTCCTGTGCAGCCACTCACCTTGGGCTCCAGTAGAACAGACTAGAGATGTGTGAGGAGAATCTAGGGTGGTGAGCTCTGGAGATAGATCTCAGAGGTCACTCCTCTGAATTCTTGTGCTGAGTCATTTCCCCATATTGCAGAGAACATCTTTCATAGGCAGACACCTTCCAAGCAGCTTTTGCCTGAGAAGAAATCAATTGCTCCATCCTGCTGGAAAACCTCTGGCCCTACTCACAGGAGTTTCTACTGCCTGAGACTCATTAAGAGAATCACATTAATCAGCCAGCAGGAATAATCAGATTACTTGGACCTCAGAGTGATTTAAGTCTTTGTTTGATCTGCTTCTCCACCAGGGACTTGGAAAAGCAGACTTTGGTATGCATCTTGGTCCTGTCCAAACACACCCAGCGCCAACAGAGGGGATCTCAAGCCATGGGTTGTTGATAGCTTCACACAGGGTACTCAAGGCCAGTCACAAACTGCATCTGACATTGATCTGAAGACTGAGAGTCCTAGCAGGCCCACCTAATAGATGGAAACAAACCCAAATAAGCAGCCAAAATGGAGAGACCAAACAAGCCCCTAATGTATAAACAAGAGCAGTCTCCAGAAAAAGAGCTAAACGAAATGGAGATAAGCAATGTACCAGATACAGAGTTCAGAATATTGACTGTAAGGATGCTCAACAGCATGGAAAAATATGTGGAAACTATAAAAATGACCAGTAAGAAGTGAAGAATGACATAGCAGAAATAAAGAATACATTGGAAGGAATAAACAGCAGATTAGAGGAAGTTGAAGATTGCTACAATGAATTAGAAGACGGGGTAGAAAAAAAATCACTCAATTAAAGATCCAAAAAGTAAAAACCAATTAAAAAACAAGAAGACTGTCTAAGAGAGCTGCGGGACAACATGAAATACAACAATATTTGCATCATAAGAGTGCCAGAGGTGATCAAAAGTAAGTGAGGGTTAGAGAACCTGTTTGAAGAAATAATGGCAGAAAACTTCCCTAAACTGGTGAAGAAAAAAGCCACACAAGTTCAGGAGGCACAGAGTCCCAAGCAAGAATAATCCAAAGAGTTTTATGCCCAGACACATCATAATTAAAATGCCAAAAATTCAAGACAAAGAGATAATCTTAAAGGCAACAAGAGTAAGGTGATCTGTTACCTACAAAGGAACTCCCTCGCATAAAGTTTTCAGCTGAATTATCATCAGAAACTCTACAAGCCAAAAGGTAATGGCATGTAATGTTCAAGGTAATGCAAAACAAGGATCTGAAAGCAAGAATACTCTATCCTGCAAGGCTATCCATTCAAAATACAAGATGAAATGAAAATCTTCCCAAACCAAAAAAGGCTAAAGGAGTTTATAACCACCAAACCAGCATTGTAAGAAATGTTAAAAGGACTGCTATAATAATAAAACAGAGAGAGAAACATAGGCATAAAGAATTAAAATGGCAATAAATAAAGACCTATCAATAATAACCTTAAGGACTTCAAGGGAGAGATCAACAGCAATACAGTCATAGTCATGGACTTTAAAACCCCACTGACTTCATTGGATAGATCTTCCAGACAAAAAGTCAACAAGGAAACAGTGACTAACCGGCACACTAGATCAGATGGATTTAATTGATATTTACAGAACATTTCTCCCCAAAGGTGCAGAATATATATTCCTAATAAGTGCACATGGATCATGCTCAAACACAGACCACATGTTAGGACACAAAACCAATCTCTGCAAGTCCAAGAAGATTTAAATCATATCAAGTATCTCAGATCACAATGGCATGAAATTAGAAATCAACTACAGTAAAGACACTCAAAAACTTTCAGAGCAGAGGGAAGATGGCAGCACTGTGAGAAGCAGCACAGCATCCCCGCTCCCAGCCACAGACTTGATTTACTCCTAAAATACTATGTAGCCATCTTGGAAAAACCAGAGAAACATACCTGAGAGGATGGAGTTCGATTAGGGAGCACTAAAGAAACATTATAGAGTTCAGGGGGGGTCATAGAAAGGGGAAGTCCCCCTTGAAGCCTGTGCTGGGCTCTAAGCCCCGAGGCTTGGAGACTGCAAAACTCCCTCCCCTTGGGAGTGCAGACCAGCCTCAAAAAGCAGTTATCTCACACCCTGAGCAGAGGATAAGGGAAGGAGCTCCTTGCATGGAGGGCAGAGAGACCCAGGGGAGCAGTGAGTCTTTGAGTTGGGGACAATGCCTTCCTAACAAAACAAAGCTTCTAGTGCCAGACAGGAGGAAGTAAAACTATCATTATTTGCAGATGACATGATATTGTACATAAAATCAAAAGACTTCATCAAAGTACTACTAGATTTGATAAATGAATTTGGTAGCTGGATACAAAGGTAGCTGGATACAAAGTCAACATCCAGAAATCAATGGCATTCTTATGCACCAACATTGAACTTTCAGAGAGAGAAACTACAAAAAGAATACCATTTACCTTTGCAACTAAAAAAATAAGATACCTAGGAATAAACTTAACCAAGGATAGAAAGTACCTGTATTTGGAAAACTATGGGACACTGAAAAAAGAAATAGAGGAAGATTTAAACAAGTGGAAGAAGATACCATGCTCATGGACTGGAAGAATATCATTAAAACATCCATACTACACAAAGAAATTTATAAATTTAATGCAATTTCTATTAAAATACCAACAGCATATTTCATAGATCTAGAACAAACCTTTCAAAAATTTATATGGAACCAAAAAAGACCCCGAATAGCTGCAGCCATCTTGAGAAAAAAGAACAGAGTAGGAGGGATCACATTACCAGACTTCAAACTGCATTACAAAGCCATTGTAATCAAAATGGCCTGGTATTGGTACAAAAACAGGCATATAGATCAATGAAACAGAACAGACTCCAGAAATAGACCCAAGTCATTACGGTCTGTAATATTTGACAAAGGAGGCAAGAGCATCCAATGGAGTAAAGATAGTCTTTTCAATAAGTGGTGTTCGGAAAATTGGACAGATACATGCAAAAAAAAGAAAATAGACTGCCAACTTTCACCATACACAAAAATAAACTCAAAATGGATAAAAGACTTAAATGTAAGTCGCAAAACCATAAAAATCCTGGAAGAAAACATAAGTAGTAAAGTCACAGACATCCCACATAGTGGAGTTTTTACTGATACATCTAGGGCAAAAGAAACAAAAGAAAAAATAAACATATGGGACTACATCAAACTAAAATCTTCTACACAGCAAAGGAAAACAGCCTCAAAATATACAAAGGAACCCCACATCTGGGAAAACATATTTGCCAAGGATGTATATGATAAGGGGTTAATTTCCAAAGTGTACAAAGAACTCATACTACTCAGCAAGAGAAAGACTAACAACCCAATTAAAAAATGGGAAAGGACCTGAATAAACACTTCTCCAAAGAGGACATAGAGATGGCCAAGAGACACATGAGAAAATGCTCACCATCGCTAATCATCAGAGAGATGCAAATTAAAACCACAATGAGGTATCACTTCACACTTGTAAGAATGGCTGCCATCAGCAAATCAACAAACAACTCCTGCTGGTGAGGATGTGGAGAAAGACTGATGGTGAGAATGTTGACTGGTGCAACCACTATGGAAAACAGTATGGAGGTTCCTCAAAAAATTAAAAATGGAGCTGCCTTTTGACCCAGTGATCCCACTTCTAGGAGTATATCCTAAGAATCCTGAAACACTAACCAGAAAGAATATATGCACCCCTACGTTCATAGCAGCACAGTTTACAATAGCTAAGATCTGGAAACAGCCCAAGTGTCCATCAGTAAATGAGTGGATACAAAAGCTGTGGGACATATACACCATGGAATACTATGCAGCTGTAAAGAAGAAGGATCTCATACCCTTTGGGCCAGTATAGATGGACCTGGAGAAAATTATGCTAACTGAAATAAGCCACACAGAGAAAGATGAACATCACATGATATCGTTTATATGTGGAATCTAAAGAACTTAATAACCTCAATGACATGGAAGTATAGATCAGACTGACGAATGTTAAGAAAGATGAAGGAGGGTGGGTGGGTGGAAAGGGAGAGAGTAGCCTAAGAATTTATATGCATATATGCATAACCCAAGGACATGGACAATGGTGGGGAGAGGGATTGAGGTGGGGAGAGGGGTGGGACATGGTGGAATGGGTCTTTTGGGAGAAAAAGGGACATCTGTAATATTTTAAACAAAAATAAAATAATAAAAAGAACATTCAAACACATGGAGGCTAAATAGCATGTTATTAAACAATTAATAGGTTACCAATAAGATCAAGAAAGAAATCAAAATCTTCCTGGAAACAAACAACAATCCAAAACTTATAGGACACAGTGAAAGCAGTCCTAAGAGGGAAATTCATAACACTACAGGCCTATCGCAAAAAGCAAGAAAAGTTTTCAGTAAACTATCTAACCCTACAACTTAAAGAATTATAAAGCTCCCCTGTGAAGCCCTCTGGACCAGGGCTTTTGTTTGCTGGGAGTTTTTTTATTGCTGCTTTGATTTCATCAGTTGTTGTTAACCTATTCAGGCTTTATGATTCTTCCTGATTTGCTTTTACATGATCTCACTCATATGTGGAATCTAATAAAAACAAAATAGACTGAGGAACAAAATAGATCCAGGGACATAGAAGCATGGAACAGATTAATGAATCTCTGTGGGGAGGTGGGTGTGGGGGAGTGGGTTGGGAGAGATTAATCAAAGAATTTATATGCATATATTCACAACCCATAGACACAGACAATAGTGTGGTGAAAGACTTGCTGGGGGTGGGGGTGGATGTGGGGATATGAGGTGCAGGAGATCAATGGGGAAAAAAGGATATCTGTAATACATTCAATAATAAAGATAAATTTACAAAAAATTCTAGGACTTAATTTTTTTTTAATGTAGGAAAAATAGAGCAAAATTTACAGTTTCCACATAACCTCTCCCTCCAATCCTAAATTTTCCTTATAGTTAATGTTAGTGTTTCTACATTTGTTACAATCAATGAGCCAATATTGACATATTATTATTAACTAAAATTTATAATATTTGTACCCATTGAGTGTGGACTGGACATAGGGATTTACCTCTATGGAGTAGTATGGTGGAAGTAATGGTATGTGACTTCCAAGACTGGGTTATAAATGTCATTGTAATTCCCTCCATGATCATTCTCTTCAAACACTTGTTCTGGGGGAAGCCAACTGTTAGGTCACAAGGGCACCATGTCAAGCAGCCCTGTGGGGAGACTCAGTGCAAAGAAATGAACCCTCCTGCCTACAGTCATATGAGCAAACCACCT
Organism: Miniopterus schreibersii; assembly: GCF_964146895.1. Taxonomy (NCBI): domain Eukaryota; kingdom Metazoa; phylum Chordata; class Mammalia; order Chiroptera; family Miniopteridae; genus Miniopterus; species Miniopterus schreibersii. Next base: position 110,162,483 of record NC_138101.1, on the reverse strand, counting down.
TGAAAGTAGTTCCTCCAGGTCTAGCTAAGCGTTCTGATGACAGCAGCTCTGGCTGACATTTTGACAATAACCTCAAGAGAAATGCCAAGTCAGATTATTTATCTAAGTTGCTTCCAACTTTATGAATCACAGGAAGTACATGAGAAAAAAATATCCATTGTTATGTAAGCATTTGGTTTCTGGATAATTTGTTTCACTGTAATAGAAAACTAATACCCAAAGAGAAATGACTTGTCAGAAATCATCTGACTCTTGAATATCATAGAAAAGAGGGCAATATTGGAAGCCAACAAAATATTCTATAGCAATTCTATAGCAAATTGAAGTAATGGAAACTGGAATCCTGAGCTCAAATTTAAATCATGTCAAATGATCTAAAGTAAAAGTAACATTGATATTCTAGGTAAAACACTGTTATATGCAGGATATAATATTTAAAATTTTTTAAAATAATTTTCTTTGCAACTCTATTGGTATTCAAATTTATCTAGTGAATCCATTTTTCTATCCAATTTTCCAATCCAGAAACCTGGGTACCAGGTGCACTCTATCCTTTAACTTGTTCTCTTTTGTAAACTGGACACCAAGTGATATTTATTTCACAATTTTATATTAAATGTCTCACTTCTTCTTACCTCTAGAGCCAACTGCTTTGGTTCCAGCACTCATCATCTACAGCTTAGAATTGTGCAATAGACTCCTGACCACCTCAATGTGTTCTTCACAGTGATATCAGAGTAGTCTTTTGGGAATACAAATCTAATCTTGTCACTCTTCTCTCAGGATGAAGTTTAAACTCAACTCGATATCGAGAATTTATAATTTGGCTTCATGTTGTCTTTTCAGTTTCATTTCCCAGTCCCACATTCTTTCTTGTTCTACCAGACTTAAAAAGTTGACAGTTCTCTTTATGTCACTTTACCTTCTCATTGTTTTATACTTCTTTACCTCCCCATTGGTCAAACCCTTGCTGTGCTTTCGACTTATGTGTACCTGTGGGCTCATTCCTTACCTTCTCTAATATTCAGTAGCCTTGTATATAAAATAACTATAATCATTATATATGATCAATATAGTTGTTTTGATAATTAATGATATAATACATGTAAAGTATTTGGATGGGCTTCAGATGCTTAATAAATAGTTAATAAATGCCTATGATCAGCATAAGGTCTTCTCTCTGCCTCCCCCTTCTCCTTAAACCCCCTTCACTGAATGACTAACTCCTACTCTCTTTAAAAACTTTATTAAGATCTTAATGCCTTGGAAAGCTTTCATTCAACCACTGGTTAGGTTGATTTTGATGCCTCTTTTTTGTTTTTTACAGACCCATTGTTTTGGTACTGATCTAAATTTGTTTTCTCATTGTTGTTTTACTGTCTGTCAATCTCAATCCCTCTAAACTTAGTTTTTTTAATTGTTGACTTTTACAGATATCCCCCACTTTCCCCTGCTTTGCCTCCCTGAAACCAGCCCCCCCCCATCTTTTACCACATTGATATCTGTGCCCATGGGCTATGCATATATGCATATATGTTCTTTGGCTAATTTCTTCTAGCTCCCCCCACTCCCCTCTCCTATGAGATTTGTCAGTCTGTTACATGTATCCATGCCTCTCGACCTATTTTGTTCCTCAGTTTATTTTGTTCATTTGATTCCACATATAAATAAGATCAGATGGTATTTGTCTTTCTCTGCCTGGCTTGTTTTACTTAGCATAATAATCTCCAGGTCCATCCATGCTATCCCAAAGGGTAAGAGTTCCTTCTTTTTTATAGCCACAAAATATTCTATTCTTTAAATGCACCACATCTTTTTTATCCATTCATCTATTGAGGGGTATTTGTTCTGCTTCCCGATATTATAAATAACACTGCTATGAAAAGAGGGGTGCATATATTCTTTCTGATTTGTGTCTTTGAATTCTTAGACTATATTCCCAGACATGGAATTTCTTGGTCAAACAACATTTTTAATTTTTAGAGGAACTTCCATAATGATTCACAAAGTGGCTGCACCAGTCTGCATTCTCACCAGCAGTGCACCATGATTCCCTTTTCTCCACATCCTCCCCAAAACTGTTTTAAAAATATATTTTAATTGATTTTAGAAAGAGGAAGGGAGAGGGAGAGAGAGATAGAAACATCAATGTTGAGAGTCATTGATCAGCTGCTTCCTGCACACCTCTGCCCTGCTGGGAATCAAGCCTTGAGCCTGGGCATGTGCCCTGACTGGGAATTGAACAGTGATCTCCTGGATCCTAGGTGGATGCTCAAATGCTGAGCCATGCTGACCAGGGCCAACACTTTTTGTTTGTTGAATTATTAATGATAGCCATTCTGGCAGGTATGAGGTGATACCTCATTGTCATTTTAATTTGGATCTCTGATGATTAGTGATGTTGAGCATTTTTTGTGTATTGACCATTTGTATGTCTCCTTTGGAGAAGTGTCTATTCAGGTGTTTTGCCCTATTTTTAATTGGATTTTTTGTTTTCCTGGTGTTGAATTAAGTTCTTTATAAATTTTGGAAATTAACCCCTTAACTGATGTATCATTGGCAAATATCTTCTCCCATACAGTGGGTTCTCTTTCATTTTGTTGATGGTTTCTTTGGCTGTGCAGAAGCTTTTTAATTTGATGTAGTCTCATTTGTTTAGTATTTTCTTTGTTTCCCTTGCCCTAGGAAATGTATCAGCAAAATTATTGCTTTGTGAGATGTCTTAGATTTTATTGCCTATGTTTTTTTCTATGATTTTTATGATCTTGTGACTCATATTTAAGTCTATTAGTCATTTCATGTTTATTTTTTAGTATTATGTTAGTCTAGTTTCATTTTTTTTCATGTGCTTATCCAAATTTTCCAACACCATTTATTAAAGAGACTGTCTTTATCCCATTGTATACTTTTGCTTCTTTTGTCAAATATTAATGAACTATATAAGAGTGGGTTGATTTCAGGGCACTGTGTTTTTTTCCATTGATCTACATGCCTGTTCTTATGCCAGTGCCAGGTTGTTTTGATTACAATGGCCTATAGTATAATTTGATATCAGATATTGTGATCCCATCAACTTTGTTCTTCTTTTTTAAAATTGCTGAGGGTATTCAGGGTCTTTTTTTGGTTTCCATTAAAATATTTGAAATATTTGTTCAAGATCTCTGAAATATTCCATTGGTTTTTTAATAGGAATTGAAATATAGACTGAAAATATAGATTGCTTTAGGTAGTATGGACATTTTAGTTTTAAAATATATCTTTATTGATTTCAGAGAGAGGAAGGGAGAGGGAGAGAGAGATAGAAACATCATTGATGAGAGAGTCACCGATTGGCTGCCTCCTGCACGCCTGCCCTGGGGATCGAACCCACAACCCAGGCATGTGCCCTAACTGGGAATCAAACCTCCATCTCCTGGATCCTAGGTCAATGTTCAACTGCTGAGCCATATCCGGCTGGGCAGTATGGACATTTTAATGATGTTATTTCTTCCAATCTATGAACACCTTACATGCTTCCACTTCTTTGTATCTTCCTCAGTTTCTTTCTTCAATGACCTATAGTTTCTGGAGTACAGGTCTTTTCCCTCCTTGGTTAAATTTATTCCTAAGTTTCTTATTTATTTTGTTGTATTAGTAAGTGGGATTGTTTTCTTAGTTCCTCTTTCTGATACTTCATTAGATTTCCTTCTTTATACATCCAAGCAGTATTACATTGTGTAGATAAACCAGTTTTTTAATCCACTTATCTAATGATGGGCATTAGGCTGCTTCCAAACACTGGTTATTTAAATAACGCTGCAATGAACATAAGCATGCACACATTTTTTCAAATTAGTGTTTCAGGTTTCTTCAGCTATATTCCAAGAATTAGAATTTCTAGGTCATAAGGCAGATCTATTTTTAAAATTTTGAGATAAATTCAACTGCTTTCCACAGTGGCTGCACCAATCTGCATTCTCATCAGTAGTTTGTGAGGGTTCCTTTTCCTCCACATTCTCACCAACAATTGTTGTTTGTTGATTTGTTGATGATAGCCATTCTGACAGGTGTGAGGTGGTATCTCATTGTGGTTTTAATTTGCATCTCTCTGATGATTAGTGACATTGAACATCTTTTCATATGTCTATTGGCCACCTGTGTCCACTTTGTAGAAGGGCCTAATCAGGTCATTTGCCCATTTTTTCCACCCATCTCCATTTATCCCATCTGTGCCTTGATTGTGTTTTTGTTTTTTGTGTTTGTTAGTTTGTTTTTGGTGTTAAGTTGTTATTCTTGATGAAAGAGGACAATTGAAAACAGCATTTGGTTAAAAGAAGCAAAATGACTGCAGAATAACTGGAGGCTATGTGCCCTTGCTCCTAGACAGAGACTGGATTTACAGCTAAAATACTATGCGGTCCACTTGAAAAATCAAGAGAAATTTAGCTGAGTGGGCACATATTTAAGGAGCACTGAAGAAACAACTTAGAGACTAGCAAGAGATGGGGGTCACAGAAAGAGGGAGTCCCCCTGGAGCAGGTACTCTGCTGCAGGCTCATATTGACTGAAATGCTCCCTCCATTTGGGAGTCAGGGGTCTTAACCCTATGCAGGGGTCTCAAACCCAGAGTAGCAGAATATCAAAGAGCTCACATAGCTTTGGGCAGAGGGAACCAGTGAAATTCTATCTACCTGGGAGACTGGGACCACACCTTCTCAGTGAAGAAGCACCTACTGTTAGCCCTGGGCTCTGACTTCTGGAAAGGCTGTGCTGAGGAGTTTGGGTCCATCAGAGGGGCCCCTGGATAGCACCCATCTGTGACTTTGACATCCCCTCTACTTTCTTGAAGGCATTGTGCAGAGCCCCAGTTAGTGACTAAACTGTTTGGCTTGAGGAAATGAGAAAGGATTCTCCTACCTCCAGGATGGGGTTGGAACACCTCCCCCTACTTGTAGAGCCTTCTGGTTGCTCATGCTGTGAGGTTAGATGCACCAAGGAACAGGGCAGATATGAGATTTTTGACTGGCATTACAGAGTCAAGAACATGAGGGGAGCTGGGAATCTTGATCCCCACTGTGCTGAGATCAGAAGTGCAAAGTGGTCTGAGTCTTGTACAAGGCTGATTTCACAAACCCTCCTGCTTGGACCTGTGGTACAAAAGCATTGGCTCCATGCAGAGCTGAGATTTTGGGACTGTATCTTCTAGGAAGGCTTCTATTATGGAGACATACAAGTAAGTGCTGGGCTTTGTGACTGCATGGTGGAGAGGCTGATCTAAGTTGTCTTTGAGTTCAGCCAGTCAGTCCTGGAAGGAGAGGTATATCCCATCTCCCACTCCTGTGGGCTGGGAACAAAAGGACACTGTTAAGTTCAACTCTGTGAATTCCCAGATCCCCTCTCTGTGGGCAGTTATGTGGGTGATGAGAGAAGCTCAGAACAGGATGTTCCAAGTGTGAGACCCTTAGAGGCTATTTTCTGGATCCAGGAGGAAGTGCTTAGCCCTCTTCTGTGGGCTTGGACAGAAACATTTTCAACTTGAGACTCTTTTGATCAATTCCACTGATCCCAGGGCAGCTGAACTGCTCTTGGAGAGAAGAGTGCAGGCTGTACCCAACCTGAACCTACAATAGGTCAACTTAGGGGGAACTAGAGTTGGAGTTTCTGGTAAAGCCTGAGGAGTTTGGCTTTAAAGCAGAGACTAATTTCCCCTCATTGAGTGCCTGAATGCATAATCTCTAAGCAGGGGGCCCACTAGCCTGAGCTAGGCTAGCCTGAGCCACCATAAAGACTCTCTTTGAAAGGCATTGTAAGAAAACTAGGCAACCTCAGAGAAGGCAGGGAAGCTGACAAGTAAAGGCTGACCTCAGGGCCTCAGGGAGCCCCAGACCAACCACAGATCTGTCCCTAGCTATAAGCTAAAATAAGCCCACCCATTTACATAAATCAGTCCCCCCTATCAACACACACATCTAGCATAAGCAGACATAAATAATGAATACATGGTGATAAAGTTTTATCTCTATAGAAACCCTTCCTGAAGGATTAACAATTGTGCCATTGAGCCCATCAAGACACCTCAAGACTGCACCTGCATGGCAGATGGCACATTATGGTCAGGATTGTGCCTCACAGTCAATCAGCCTGAGAGTTGATCCCAACTATGAAAGGGCCATCATCAATCAAGACCCAATTACAGCAGGAGGGTCCAAACAACCCACACAAGAGACATTCCTAGAGCACTCAGCTCAGGAGATCAAGAAGATTGCATCAATGAGAGCCACAGGACATCTACAACAGAAGGTCACCCCACCAAGACTTGGAGTCATAGCACTCCTTTCTAAAACATAAAAACAATCACAAGTAGACAGTCAAAATAGGGAGACAAAGACATAGGCCTCATATGAAAGAACAGGGGGAAACTCCAGAAAAAAAGTGCTAAATGAAATGGAGGTAAGCAAGTTATGAGATAGAGAAATCAAAGTAACCAAGGAACTGGGTGACAGCAACACCATGAAGAAGGATATAAAAGCCATGAAAAATAATCCGGTGGAAATGAAAAATGCCATATCTAAACTACAGAATACACTGGAAGAAAATGCCAGTTGACTGGACAAGACAGAGTGAATTAGAAGACAATGTAGAAAGATTCATCAAGCAGAACAGAAAAAAGACAAAATGATTAAAAACAGGATAGTTTAAAGGAGCTTTGGGACATGATACATAACAACATCTGCATCATAGGGATATAAGAAGGGAAAGAAAGTGAGCAAGGGATAGAGAACATGTTTGAAGAAATAATTACAGAAAACTTCCCTAGGCAGGTGAAAAAAAGTCACACAAGTTCAGGAAGCACAGAGAGTCCCAAACAAGATAAACACAAAGAGACTCACACCAATACACACCATAATTAAAATGGCCAAGATCAAACAAAGAGAAAATATTATAGGCAGCAGAGAAAAACAGTTAGTTACCTATAAGGGAGCTCCCATAAGGCTGTCAGCTGATCTCACAACAGAAACACTTCAGGCCAGAAGGGTTTGGCAGGAAGTATTCAAAATAATGAAAATCAAGACCCTGAAACCAAGACTGATTTACCCAGCAAGGTTATAATTTAAAGTCAAACGGCAAAAGAAAGAGTTTCCCAAACAAAAGGAGTTCATTACCAACAAACCAGCATTATGAGAAATGCTAAAGGGACTGCTTTAAGAAGAAGAGCCCGGCTGGTGTGGCTCAGCAGTTGAGCATCCATCTATTATCTATCCAGGATATTGTGATTTGATTCCCAGTCAGGGCACATGCCCAGGTTGTGGGCTAGATCCTCAGTGAGGGGGCATGCAGGAGGCAGCCAATCAATGACTCTCTCATCACTGATGTTTCTATCTTTCTCTCCCTCTCCCTTTCTCTCTCTGTAATCAATAAAGAAGACACATTTTAAAAAGAAGAAGAAATATATAGAGGAACATGAAATTTTGAAATGGCAATAAATAAGTACCTATCAATAATAACCAGAATATTAAATGGACTAAATGCACCAATCAAAAGACATAGGGTAGCTGTGTGTATAAGAAATCATAACCCACATATACGCTGTCTACAAGGGACCCACCTCAGAACAAAAGATACATATTGGCTGAAAGTGAACAGATGAAAAGAAAATATTCCATGGAAAACTGAAACAACAACAAAAAAAGCTGTGGTAGCAATATTTAGATCTGACAAAATAAACTTCAAAACAAAGGACATAACAGAGACAAAGAAGGTCACTACATAATAATAAAGGGATCAACCCAACAAGAGATTATAACCATTATAAACAAATATGCACCCAATATAAAAGCACCTAAATATATGAAAAAAATTTGTGGTAGACTTTGAAGGAGAGTTTTACAGCAATATAGTCATAGCAGGGGATTTTAAGACCCCACTTTCAACAATGGATAGATCTTCCAGGTAAAATATCAACAAGGAAACAGGGACCTTAAACAACACACTAGACCAGATGTATTTAACTGATATCAACAGAAGATTTCACTCGAAAGCAGTAGAATATACATTCTTCTCATCTACACATGGCACATTCTGAAAGATAGAGCACATGTGACAAAAGAAGTCACAATAAATTTAAGAATATTGAAATCATATCAAGCACCTTTTCCTACCACAATGGCATGAAACTAGAAACAACCCACTACAAAAAAAATCACAAAAATATTCAAACACATGAAGGCTAAATAGAATGTTATTAAACAATGAATAGATTACCAATCAGATAAAAGAAGAAATAAAAAATTACCTGGAAACAAATGAAAATGAACACAAAACCACTTAAAATCTATGGAACACAGTAAAAGCAGTCCTGTGAGGGAAGTTCATAGCTCTATAGGTCTACCTCAAGAAGCAAGAAAAATCTCTAGTAGACAATCTAATCCTATACCTAAATGAATTGGGGAAAAAACATCAGGATAAGTCCAGGGTAAGTAGAAGGAAGGAAATAATAAAGGTCAGAGCAGAAATAAATGACATTGAAACTATATATATATATATATATGATAAAAAAAAACAAAAGTTGGTTCTTTGAAAAGATAAATGAGACTGATGAACGTTTAAACAGACTCATCAAGAAACAAAGAGAGTAGACCCAAATAAATATAATCAGAAATGAAAGAAGAGAGGGAACAACAGACATCAGAGAAATACAAATGTTTATAAGAATATATTATGAAGAACTATATGCCAAGAAAATAGACAACCTGGAGAAATGGACAAATTCTTAGAAACATGCAATATTCCAAAACTGAATCAGGAGAAGGCATAACACCTGAATAGGCTAATAATAACTAATGAAATCAAAGCAGTAATAAAAACTTACAGTGAACAAAAGTCCTGTACTGAATGATTTCAACAGAGACTTTTATCAAACATTCAAGGAACTAACACCCATCATCCTCAAGCTATTCCAAAAAATTCAAGAGAAGGGAAGACTTCAAAACTCTTTTCACGAAGTCAACATTATCCTAATATCAAAACCAGATAAAGACACAACAAAGAAAGAAAATTATATGCCAATATCTCTTGAAGAACATAGATGTTAAAATCCTCAACAAAATATTAGCAAATCAGATACAGCAATACATTAACAAAATTATACACAATGACCAAGTGGGATTTATTCTGGGGATGCAAGGTTGATATAATATCTGTAAATCAATCAATGTGATACACCACGTAAACAAAATGTAAGATAAAAATTACATGATCATATCAATAGATACAGAAAAAGCATTTGATAAAATCCAGCACTCATTTATGATAAAAACTCTCAGCAAAGTGGGAATAGAGGGATTATACCTCAACATAATAAAGTCCATATATGAATAACCTACAGCCAACATCATACTCAAAGGGCAAACCTAAAAAACATTTCCCTTGAGATCAGGAACTAGAGAGGGAGTCCGCTTTCACCGCTCTTATTTATGAAAAATCTTGACATAGTGGTCATATAAGAGGGAGAAATAAAGGCATCCAAATTGGAAAGAAAAAAGTAAAAAAAAACAGATGATATGATATAGAAAACTCTAAAGACTCCACCAAAAAACTATTAGACCTAAAAAATGAATTTGGCAAATTTGCAAGATACAAAATCAACACCCTAAGATCAATGGCATTTTTATACATCAATAATAAAGAATCAGAAAGAGAAACTAATAACCCCATTTACTGGTGCAACAATAAAATATTAAGTTACCTAGGAATAAATTTAACCAAGGAGATAACAGACCTGTACTTGGAGAACTATATGACACTGAAGAAACAAACTAAGGAAGATACAAATAAATGAAAATATATACAATGTTTATGGATTGGAATGACTAACATCATTAAAATGTCCAAAATACATAATCTATAGATTCAATGCAATTCCTATTAAAATACCAATGCCATATTTTACACAATGAGAGAAAATATTTCAAAAATTTATATGGAACCAAAAACACCCAGAATAGCCACAGAAATCTTGAGAAAGAACAACAAAGTTGGAGGGATCACAATACCAGATATCAAACTATACTACAAGGTGACTGTTTTCAAAAACATGGGCAGTAAAATGTTAGAAATATCTTGCAACATATTTTTGCCACTATATCTCCAAGGACAAGGGAAACTCAAGAAAAGATAAACAAATGGGATGTGTCAAGCTAAAAAGCAAAAGAAACCATTAATAAAATGAGAAGAGAACACATTGTATGGGAGAACATATTCGCCTGATACATCTTATAAGGGGTTAATTTTGAAAATACATAAAGATCTTATACAACTCAACACTAGGACAACAAACTATCCAATTAAAAAATGCACAAAGGACCTCAATTGACACTTCCTCAAAGAGGACATACTGATGGACAATAGAAATGAAAAAATGTTCAATGTCAGTAATCATCAGAGAAATGCAGATTAAAATTACAATGAGGTATCTATCACCTCATATCTGTCAGAATGGCTACTATTAATACATCAACAAACAACAAGTGCTGGCGAGAACGTGGAGAAAAGGGAATCATAGTGCACTGTTGGTGCGAATGCAGATTGGTGCAGCCACTGTGGAAAACAGTGTGGCGTTTCCTCAAAAAATTAAAAATGGTACTGCTTTCGATCCAGCAATTCCATCTTTGGATCCTAAGAATCCAGAACACCAATCAGGAAGAATATATTCATCCTATGTTTATAGCAGCATTATTTACAATAGCCAAAATCTGGAAACTGTCCATGTGCCCATCAGCAGATGAGTGGATAAAAAAATGTGTGGTACATTTACACAGTGGAATACTACATTTCTGTAAAAAAAGAATACTTTTAGCCTTTGCAACAGCATGGATGGACCTCAAGAATATTACGCTAGGTGAAATAAGCCAGTCAGAGAAAGACAAATACCATATGGTCTTACCAATATGTGGAATCTGATGAACAAAATATGCTGATGAACATAAAGGAACCAGAAACTTGGATACATAGGACAGACTGGCAGGTACCTGAGGGGAGGTGGTGGTGGGTGATTCAATAAAGAAGGTGAATTGATTAGCTAAAGAACATATATGCATTTTCCAGGGACACAGGCAATAGCTTGGTAAAAGTCAAGGGAGGGGCAGTTGGGGGTGGGTATAGATGGCCAAAGGGCGTGAAAAAGGGGAATGCCAGCAATTATGTCAACATTAAACAGTTTTAATAAATAAAATAAAATATAAAGAAAACAATAATTGGTTGATATACCATGTAGAGACTATTGGAAGTAATGTTAATTTTAACTGTTGACTATATACTCTTGTTGATATTTTTCATAAGATCAAATAAGCACCAGCATGGTAACTTGCAGAATGATTTCTAATTTCTAGTGTAATAATTGATTTAGACAGAGGATAATAATGAATGCTAAAACCATTAGATAATATATTTTGGGAAGAATGGGATATTGATAAGGTGTTACAGTATCTGTCAATAGATAGTTATCAATTTTTAAGGGGAATATTATCTTTATAATGTGGAGTTAGTAGCTATCTGATTAACCAAGTAATTAAGATTAACCATAACAATAGTGCAACAGACAGACACTTGGCCTCCCTGCTATGATACAATTAGAAATCTATAACATTATCTATGTATCATATTACCAAAAATGTTAAACCTAAACATTTTAATGAGTAACTTTTCAGATAAATCCATAATGTGAGACATTCTGTAAGAAGACAGTCCTGTGCTTTCCAACAAAGTCAATGTCACACACACACACATGCACATACAAAGAACTATTCCATATTAGAAGACATGCACAGATATAATTACCAACTTGACTGTATCTTTAGTCAGGGGAACAAAAAGTTACAAAATACCATTTCAGGATAATCAGGGAAGCTTAAATATGGATTTCATGTATTACTGATTTAATGTAAAATTTCTTAGATACTATAATGGGATTGTGGCTATGTTGGATAATGTCTTCATCATAGAATATACTCCCTAAAACTTTTAGAACTGACACGTAATGATGTCTATAAATTATTTTCAAATGGTCCATCAAAACCCAAATGGAGAAAAAAAGCAACTGTGCAATATGTCAGGGTTTTCAGGTATTATTTGTATAATTCTTTAAACTTTCCTGTAACCTTGATCATTTTAAAAAAACTGGGAAAACATACTATATATGTAAAACATACATACAGATACATGCACACAAACTTGCAGAATTGGTGTCAGCAGCTTGAAAGATAATCCTAGAGACAAAAGTGGAGGAACATTCTCAAGAAATATTGCATCATCAAGATTCTTCATGAGATGGAGTTTGAAGCTGTGTAAAATCACAGACATCAACAATTCCTAATCAAAGTAGAAGGTAAATTATTTTTAGAAATACTATTACCGATATTTTTTCTTATATATTTATTTCTATGTATGCTTGAGTGTTATATGATAAACAGTGCTTAAATAATCCTAAAATAATTTTTTAAAATATATCTTTATTGAGTTCAGAGAAAGGAAGGGAGAGGAAGAGAGAGAGATAAAAACATCAATGATGAGAGAGTCGCCATTGATGGTCTGCCTCCTGCACGGCCCCCTACAACCCAGGCATGTGCCCTGACTGGGAACCGAACCACGATCTCCTCAATCCTAGGTCGATGCTCAACCACTGAGCCATGCTTGGCCAGGCCTAAAATGATTTTTAATAAAATAAAATATGTCAAGTCAAATAAAATAAAATAAAATATAAAGGAATGAGAGAGCATTCAATAGTTTAATTGGCACATTTCTTTACTAGTGAGATGTAAAATAATAGCATATCTTATAGTTGGTTGATGACATCTTTGATTGGATAAAATATAATCAAATAATTGCTATCAAATAATTGCAATATACAATTCATCTTAAACAATACTGGTGTTTGAAATAATTTATGAGTTTCATAATAACAAAATAATTTGCTGAATGGATTGATATTAGTCTATATATAACCACATCAACAACTTCAATTGCAAAGTTGTGATTAAATTATATGCCAGAAATTGTCCATGTGCAATGGAAACAGTGATATTTTTTTTTATTTTGAATGAGTGAAAACAATAAAAGCAAAATACAGTAAAACAAGAAAGAGATAAAACTATATTAACAACATATCCTGCCATTTCTTATGTTTAATAGAATAAACACTTGATTTTGCAGATCTTGTTTTAACAGACTTCTGATTTAACTGACAAAATTTCCATGTCATATGTGAAATTTACTATGCTTTAAACCAAGATCTGCTTATAATTAACAGGTTGTTTCTTTATTATTAATTCACTGTTGTGTTTAACAAATTTTAGTGAGTAGGCCATATGTTGAAAAAAACATTGTAATGTCACGGGCATAAATAAATATTACACATCTACAACTATGATCTACATATTTAAATCCAAGAGTTACCACTACTAACCAATGTTCCCCTAGTGATTATGGTGTGACTTTCTGCAGCAATTTGTGTTTTTATAATATTTTTTAAATTGATTTCAGAGAGAGGAAGGGAGAGGGGGAGAGAGATAGAAACATCACTGATGAGAGAGAGTTATTCATTGATTTGCTGTCTCCTGCATGCACCCTACTGGGGATCCAGGGGCAATCTAGGCATGAGCCTTGACTGGGGATCAAACTGCACTCTCCTGGATCATAGACTGATTTTCAACCTCTGGGCCATGCCAGCAGGGCTCTGCAGCAGTTTTAAGGAGTGCCAGCTCCTATGTGCACTAAGCCAGGCCCCAGCTGTGTGCATTTGTTTACGTTCAGTGACTGGTGAATGCAGGCATTTACTAGACCTATTCAGTATGAATTTAAAACCCTGCATGTATAGTGAAAAACATGGATCTTAACCTTAAAATATGGATAAATGGAAAAGAGTTAATTTAATGCTAAATCAAAAATTAAAATTCATGCAAAAGTTGGAGTCGAGAGTGTGCGTATCTCATATATGTGAGCAATAAGGCATAAAAAAGAAAATTGTATCAGACATTAAAAAAAAGATAAAATTAAAAAAAAATTACATTAATATGCAATGTAGGTGCAAATACCAATCCCAGAAAATATGAAATTGGCACTTGAAACTTTAATTGAAGAAGCATTGTTGAAGTGGTACACAACATTCTTGTGGGGTTCCAGTTGGAGCAGTTGATTTGAAATTAGCAAATCACATGAACACACCATTCACAAGTGGATGGCTTAAGGGCTTTCACAAAAGGCACGGAATTATGAACAAACAAATTTACTGCAGACTTCAAGTGCACCAACAGAAGATACTGAACCATTTAGGCAAAAATTATTAGAATGTGTAAATAATGAAATGCTATTACAGTCACATATTTACAGTGCTGACGAGCTGGTTTGTTCTGGCGTTCTGTGCCTGAAAACACACAAGCCTCCAAGTATGAAAAATCAGCACCTAGGAGAAAAATCAGCAACAAAAGGATCTTGATGCTGCTTTGTGTCAATGCTGATGGATCACAGCTTTGTGCCAATGCTGATGGATCACACAAACTGACACCTGTAACTGTTGTTAAATCTCATAAATCTAGAGTTTAAAAAAATATGATGTTTTGTACCATAACTCTAAAAAGGTGTGGTTCATCTTGGACATTTTCCAAAACTGGTTTTTAAATAATTTACCTGCAGTAAGCGAAGAACTTCGAATACAACAGGAAGATGCAAAATGTTTATTGCTTTTAGACAACTCTCCTGCTCATCCACCCAAAAATATTTTATGTGCAGAAGATGGCAAATTTAGATGTATGTTTTTGCCAAAAAATACATTTCTTATCCATTCCACAGACCAGGGGATAATTTTGGCAACCAAGCAAATATTCTGCAAAAAGTTTTAAAAGATGTAATGGTTGTATTGCAGGATGATGATAATGAAGATACAAGAAGACAGCATACCTTACAAAGCTTAAAGAGTTACAGTTTAAGATCAGCAATTTTTAATTTTGCTGCAGCATGGAAAGAAGTGAAGGTGCAGATATTGGAAAATGGTTGGAAGAATTTGCTTGACAACAAAGAATCAGACTTGGATTTAGCGGGGCTAGAGGTTACTGATTACTGTAGGACAATACAGAATATGGGTGGAGAAGAAGTAGCTGAGGGAGATGTTTTACAGTGGTTAAAAGAAAATGAAGGTGACCCTGGGTATAACATCATGACTGAAAGTGAAATAGCAGATGAGGCTATGAGCTTGGAAGATGAGGATGGGAGTGAAGCTAATGAGGAAGAAAAAAACCACACCCCAAAATAAAGTTATCAATGATTAGATAACATCTCGAAAATAACATTTGTCGACAATTCATCAGATAAAATTCAGCTTTATTGTGCCCATTATGATAATTTTAGGGAGTTAATTATTTTTAAAAAGCAGACTTCAAAAGTTTTAACAAAACTTGATAGTTTTTTCAAAGCAGGACTACCTAAAG
Source organism: Miniopterus schreibersii (assembly GCF_964146895.1). Classification (NCBI taxonomy): domain Eukaryota; kingdom Metazoa; phylum Chordata; class Mammalia; order Chiroptera; family Miniopteridae; genus Miniopterus; species Miniopterus schreibersii. The sequence continues at coordinate 110,147,028 of NC_138101.1, read as the reverse complement.
CAAATGCCTTGACATCGAACACTAATGTCATACCACAACCAGAGTGTCTTCATCCAAAGACAATTACATAGGAAAAAATATTTGTGTTTTTATAAAATTTAAATTTTGTTTTGTTTTTAAGAACATTATTTATTTAGTTAAATATAACTAAAGTGTCTTTTCAGAAAAATATGTTTAGTTTTTTTGGATTTAGATCACATACTTGTTTATTAAAGTCTCAAAACTGTTGAGTGAATAAGCAATAATACATACAGAAAACTTTTCTGTGAAATTGAACTTTTCATACATACTTAATATTAATTACACAGAGTGTCTACATAAGTAAAAACAGGTAAACTAATTTGTCAATATTTTAACATATATATTCGGAAAACCTGCTTTATTATATAATGTACTTTTGGCTTTAACCGACATCCCCTTGCCCAAATTAGTCTGTTATATCAAGGTTTGACTGTACTTTATTGGGAAGATTTTAAAACATGCACATCTGTAGAAAGAATAGAAGAATTAAACCCAAGTATATCATCCAGCTTTGACAATTGCTAATACTTGTCCAATGTCCACCATCTCTTTTGAAATGACTCAAGAAAGTGACCTACTTACAGATGGAGGTCCAAAGTCTTCTTGGAGTTTCTTCTGGATTTACGATTTTTTTTTAAGAAAAATAAATTTGTATTTTGAAAACATTAATCTTTTGGCCAGCAGAGGCAATTTTGATCACATCTCTCACTCTTCAATTTCCCATCCTCTCTATCTCAAATTTCACCCAAAAAAGCAAAAGGGATAAGCTTTTCTAATGAGGAAATAAATCTAATATTAAATCTTTGCATCTTGCTTGTCTCACTTTCTGAGGTTATTTCCTACTATAATGGCCCGGGATCTTCAAAATGTCTTTAAGGGAAAAAATTTTTTCATCAGTGCCTGCGACAAATGAATCATACAGACAATTTGCTGCAATGGGCTTTTCTTTTGTGCGAAGGCAGTAAATCCTGAATAAGGGAGCTCAGGCTTCAGTAACCTCCTGGTTCTGAAATTACGATTTATGATTTTTAAATTTGTTGCTTTAGTGGATGTTTAATTAAAATGTATTCATAATATATAAATAAACATATATGTCTACATACACATATGCCTAGATAGGATACATAGATATAAATACATACATACATACCTATGCATTAACATGTGTTTGCATTTATATCTTGTAGGTCCTATTATACTGTGAGGAGCTGAAGAATGAAGATTATTTGCTAAGGAATTAAGGTATCTAAACTAGATTTAGTATTGTGGCCATTCTAAGTTTTCATCACTGAATTTTCTAAAATCAAAGGCAATAAAGATAAATCAGAAAATTCACAGTAAATAAGAAAATGATTTAAAAAACATTTAAAATGAAAGCTTCTGTAAATACATAGTTTGAAAGTCTGACATAAACACAGACTTGCATGAAAATGTGGAACTGCTGAATAAAGTCATCAGACAGTTGAGGACATTCTACTCTAAACTGATTTACCAGGTTTCCACCTATTACTCCCACTGTTAATACTTAGGAAACTCTATTCTTACTCCAATTACAAAGATTCTATAAATTCAATTCTGGTTACCTGGGTGAATATATATATTCGCCTCTGCCTTGTGTGCCATTCTCTACTTGGTTAATATACATTCTCCTGTCTCTAAGGAAATATTGATTTGGCTATAGCTGGATGTCTCCAATATGAGTCAGGTTGAAAATGCTACTTTTATTCAGATTAAAGAATTTGGAATTCAACAAGTCAATCACAAGTAGAGGATGTCGGGCTGATACTCACTCCTTGAGTAGTCTTTCAGATACCCTGGGGTGTGGAATAAACTATGTATAGATTATTCATGTCTGGGTGCACAACATTCTATTTTAATTCCATTTTACATTAATGGCTATGCAGAATGTCTAAAAGCAATAAATCAGTTGAACTACAAAAGATGTATTGAATCACTGGTTTTGAACACAGCACTCGGTACTCACATATTAGTGGAGATGTGCATCTATAAAATGCACAGTTTTAAAATTAAACTGAAATCTTGAAAATAAACAGATATTATCAAAATAATTCCAAGTAATTTTAAGAAGTTGAACAAAAGTTAAGGCCTCTGAATTACTTAAGAAATGATAGTTTCCTCTTGGTCCAATTAGAGAACCTGAATGTGGTTATGTTGTGGTTCTCAGGACCCTAACTGCACATAAAGTCTTCTTCTAAATCATAACACATGTGCCATTTCTAAGTTTCTTCCCATCTCAAACAAGAGATGAATTATTGAAATGTGTAGAGATTTCATACAGAATTGGTAGTCACCTTAAAGTGCAATAATTTAACTCTCACACCATGAAACTGAAATTTACCTCCACTCAGTCTAATTCCACTGACCAGCAGCAGGCAATTGCATTTTTATTTTATTTTACTTTTATGAGCACAGAAATATTTAGGTACTTCAGCTTTAGAAGAAAAGCCTACCATTGCCTGCTGACAGGACCCCTGTGGGTAAATTATGGCAGATAATGTTTCTATTCCAGTGAGCTTCCTGAGGACATCAGTTTCTCTCTTGTGCCAAATACTCACCTTTTTGCTAAAACGAAAGGCTCTTTGGAGATCAGGCTTACTGTTCTAATCTGCTGTCTCTCTAATCTTTTGTTCTTCACTTTTGTAAATTCTTGCTTTGATTGAAGGCAAGATGATGTACCTTTTATTTGTTTGTACAACATAATCATGAGTAAAGTGTAATTTCCTCTTAGAGAAAAGTATAGACAGCTAACTATACATTTTTTTTTTTTTTTGCTATAGAAAATACAAGGTTTGCAAAAGTAGTAATTATTGTATTGTTTTCCATATGAACAACTGTAAACCTACTTTTGCCCCAGTCTGTATATTATAGGTTAGCTTTATTTAGGGTAAGAATGGTAAAACTCCCTGCCCTCAAAGAACAATCAAACAGATTTATAGCAGTGTATTTTAAATATTCCTTTTCCCCCAGTGACTGTTCATGGAACAGTGAACACTGTTTTGATTCCCAGCTAAACAATAAATCCAGATTTAACTACTGTTGAATTGATGTACAATTCAGATTACTGTGTCTGAGCAGAAAAATATGGAAAGAATTATATTGACTATAATAAGCATTTGCTATAAAACTGCAAGTTAAAAAAAAAAACTTTAAATGTATAGAATGCATATCATTGTGTATTTACATTTTAAATGCATGGTGCTGTTATAGAAAAATACAGATAAGGGACATTATTTCCATCTATCTGAAGCAATGACATTTTGTGGCTTCTTAACTATTTAGTTGTTTAAAGTTATCCCTAAGGCCAGCTTCATTGGTGTGTGACCTGTACTTTTACACAGTGCCCTGCATTTAGAAGGCCCCTGATTTTAATGTTCTTCTTTCTCTGTCTTGAGATTCTTAATAATTTTTAAACAAGGGGGTCTTCATTTTCATTTTTCATTGGGATCTGCAAGTTCTGTAGCTGGTCCTGGGTATCCCTTACTGTGTAAAGCTGATTCTGCAGTTCACAGGCTTAATTTTTCCTTTCTCTTCGTGTGTTGTATGGTTCTTGTCTGGGTTATGGTGTGTAGCCTATTTTAACCTTTCTGAATTGCTTTCTATGTTCCATTTTCATGGTGTTTAGGTTGTAGCAGACGTGAACTTCCTGTGTCTCAGGGCAGGTCATGAATCAGGCTGGGAGCTGAGACCACAGGGCTGTCAGGGTTGCTGATGGTTCCTGCTTTAAAATAACAAGTGTTTGACAGCTTAGTTTACATAACTGTAAAATTGTGGGTGTATTCTACAATGCAGTTACATGTGACATAATAACTAGGAACTTAATTTATATAGACTTTTCCCTCACAATATAATTTCTAATAAATAAATCTCCCAGGGGCAGGAAGAGATGGAATTTCACAATGCTCACATTTTCCTGAGTTTGGACCTGCTTTCTTTTCTTGGTAGTTAACAAAAGGAGCACTACACCTCATAATTTTACTTTTACTCTACTTGTAACAGTTTATGTTCAGGGCTTATGAGAATATATGAGATGCTCATGGACTATGTTAGAACAAGTTTCATTTTTAAAAAATACATTTTCTGTTTTTTCCCACCAGTAATTTTTTGTAAGTGTCCAAAGCAGGATTGATGATGATCTGCCAGAGTGTAATAGCAATTAGAATTTTTCTTTAAGGCACTATAACAATGTGCAGAAAGTTAGGTTTCATTTCTACAGCGATGTTTTAGTTATTTTTAAAATTAAAGGTTTCAGTTGAAATGTGTAAATGAACAGAGAGGAAGGTTAAAGTAAATAGTGGAAACATCCCCTTCCTTTTAGAGGAAAGAGCAGTCTTTGTCTTGTCATTATTTTATATTTATATAAGACAAATACATCAGGGCCAAGTACAATGAATGTAATTGTGCCAAAGATTAACACAATCCTTGCCTTGAGGTGCTTTCTGCCTAGGTCTGGGTCAAGAGTGCACTCAAAGGAAGGAAGTGTGCTGAAGATTTTAGAATTCCAGTGTGAGTTTAGTGCCAAGCCACCTGTGGGCTTTGAACAATGGTTTCAGATGGGAAATGTTGGAGAAATTCTTCTGAGATGTAGGAAAGCATATGGTAAGACTTGAAAGTTAAAAATTGTTATGAGTGTGTGTGCTTACGATCAAGTGGACAAAAATGAAGTTATTAATGTTTAACAAATGCTGATTATTTAAGTAAGTGATGATGATTACACAACATTTAGGAAATTGAGAAAGGATTCAGGAATCTAACCAGGACTGTCTTCAATCAACCAGACTACAGTTGCCAATCTGAGTGGTTAGTCAGAGAGAACATCAATAAGTACTCTAAGGGTCACAACTTCTCTATGAAAAGGAACTTGAAGGGATTCAGTTTTCTTCTCAAATTATAACCTTGAGGATTGTATACAAAGTAAGCTGTGTTAGACTAAATAAAATGTGTCCTTTCTTGTTTTCACATTTAAAACTTCTCAAGTTATATAGTGGGATGACAATTTTGGTGGTGGAAAGAGAAATAAAAGCATATAAGGAGAGTTTAAATTTTTATGCAATTCCTTCTATGTGTATTTTTTTCATTTAAGATATTCATAATCAATAAAAATGCCTTATAATGCAGAGCAATACAGTAAGTAAATGGTACAAAATGGTAGGAGAGAATAATTTTTAGATGGGTTATTGTCTACAAAAAAATTTAAAAGCAATGTAGAAAGAGCAATACATTCAACTTTTCAAACCAAGGGTTGGATGGATACTTGGAAACTTTTAATAGATTCTTATAGAGTCATTCATCTTAATGAGAGTCCTTTCTCTACTGTATACTGTCCATACAGTATACACTGATTCTCTTTTGGATATTCTACTCAACAAGAAGTGACAAATAACCTCTTCTCATTACTTTACTAGGTCTGTTGTTTTCAAGGTTATAATTCTCCTCCATTTGATTTTCCATTTTGCATAGTGCATAGTATCAGCATATGTAGTTTTAAGGTACAGGAAAGTAGTAAAAAAATTATATAGGTAGAATAGAGAGCTCATAAATAAACTCTTGCATATATTGTCAAATGATGCTCTATGAGATTGCCAAGAGTGACCATTCAATGAGCAAAGAATAGTCTTTTCAATAAATGGTAGTAGAGAACTGGGTATCTACATAAAAAATAATGAAGTTGAAACTTTATCTTACATTACATATAAAAATTAACTGAAAATATAAATATAAGAACAAAAACTGTAAAACTCTTCAAATAAATCACAGGAGAAAATCTTTATAACATTCAATTTGACAATGATTTATTGGATATAAGCACTAAAAGCATAGGCAAAAATAAAAAAACAGCTAAGTTGGACTTCATCAAAATTGAAAATTTTATGCATCAAAGGCTAAAAAGACAACTCACAGAATGGGAGAAAATACTTGCAAATTACGTATCTGATATGGTATTACTATACAGAATATAAAAAGAACTGCTACAACTCCACAGCAATAAAAAACAAACAGCCCAATTTAAAAATGGCAGAAGATCTGAATAGACATTCTTCTAAAGAAGATATACAACTGGTTTATAAGTCCATGAAAATATACTTCAACATCATTAATCATAAGGAAAATGAAAATCAAAACGACAATGAGATGCCATTTCACGTTCATAAGAATGTCTATTATAAAAAAAGGGAAAGAATATGTGTTGGTGAGGATGTGGATAAATTGAAACATTTGTGTATTGCTGGCAGGAATGCAAAAGAGTGCAGCTTCTATAGAAAACAGTATGTCATTTCCTCAAAACAGCACCACAAGATCCAGCAATTCTACTGCTAGGTATATACCCAAAATAATTGAAAGCAGGGCCTCCAACATACACTTTTATACCAATGTTCATAGCAGGATTATTCACAATAAGCAAAAGGTGGAAACAATCCAAATTCCTACCCACAAATGAATGGATAACAAAATTTGGTATATGCATACAATGGAATAATGTTCAGCCTTAAAATAAAATTAAATTTTAATACAGTTACTACATATATGAATTTTGAAGACATATATCAAGTGAAATATGCCAGATACAAAGAACAAATCTTATATGATTCTACTTATATGAAATACTTAAAATAAAAAAACTCACAGAGACAAAGTAGAATGGTGGTTGCCAGAGGCTAAATGGAGGATGGAATATAAAGTTATTTATTGTTTAATGAGTACAGACTTTCAGTTAGGGATAATGAAAAGGTCTGGAGAAAGATAGTGGTGATGATTGCATAACATTGTGAATGTACTTAATGCCACCGAATTACACACTTAAAAGTGTTAAAATGGCATTTAAAACCCCCAAATAAAAAAAGGATACATGGACAATTTTTTTTGAGACATAGTTATTCTTCTTTCTTTGTCAGGTAATGCTTTAATCACTTTTTAATGTTGTGAGTAGGAAATCAAAGCTGAGCATCACCATGCAACTACAGAACCTGCTATAAACATATTAACTTCATTGAATATATTACTAATCAATAACCTAAATAAAAAAATTGTGAGTCTCAATCAAATGGAGTTCATTCCAGGGGCACAAAGATGGTTCAACATATGCTATATGCAAATCAATATAATATGCCATATTAACAAAATCAAAGATAAAATCATATGATAATATCAATAAATGCAAAAGATGCATTAGATAAGGTACAACATCCATTTATGATGAAAGCACTTAATAAAGTAAAATGAGTATAGAAAGAAAGTACCTCAACATAATAAAGGCCATACATGACAAACACTCAGCAAATATCATACTCAATGGTAAAAAACTAAAAGCTCTTTCTCTAACACCAGGAACAAGAAGAGGATGTCCACTTTTACCACTCTTATTCAACATAGTTCTGGAAGTCTTAGCCACATCAACCAGGCAAGAGAAATCAATAAAAGGCATCCAAATTGTGAATGAAGAAGTAAAACTGTCATTTTTTTCATATTACATGATTCTTTATATAAAAAACCCTAAAGACTTCATCAAAAAACTATTAGGAACAATAAAAGAATACAATAAAGTTGTAGGACATAAAATCAATGTACAAAAATCCAATGCATTCCTATATATTAGTGATGAAATTTCAGAAAAAGAAATGTAAAAAATCAATTGATTTTGCAATTGCAATGAAAAGAATAAAATATCCAGGAATAAACTTAACAAAGGATGTGAAGGACCTATACACTGAAAACTAGAAAGCATTATTAAAAGTGATTGAAAAAGACACAAAGGGATGGAAAGATATTCTGTGTTCAAGAATTGGAAGAATCAACATAGTTAAAATGGCCATATTACAGATACAATATACAGATTTGATGCAATCCCCATCAAAATCCCAATGACAGCCTGGCCGGGCGTGGCTCAGCGGTTGAGCGTCGACCTGGGATGCAGGAGATTGGGGTTTGATTCCCGGCCAGGGCACATGCCCAGGTTGCAGGCTTGATCAATGACTCTCTCATCATTGATGTTTCTATCTCTCTCTCTACCTCTCCTTTCCTCTCTCTGAAATCAATAAAGATATATTTAAAAAAAAAAAAATCCCAATGACAATTTTAAAAGAAATGGAACAAAAAAAATCACCTGACTTGTTTAGAACCACAAAAGACCCTGAATAGCCAAAGCAATCAGAAAAAAGAAAAACAAAGCTGCAGGTATCACACTACCAGACTTCAAACTATACTACAAAGTGACAGTGATCAAAACAGTATGGCATTGGCTGAAAAACAGACACACAGAACAATGGAACAGAATTGAGAGCTCAGATAAAAATCTATATGTATATGGGCAAATAACTTTTGACAAAGGAGCAGAAAACACACAATAGAGGAACAAAAGCCTCTTCAATAAATGGTACTGGGAAAATAGGAAAGCCACATGCAAAAGAATGAAACTAGACTGCTGTTTGTCCCTACATACAAAAATGAACTCAAGATGAATTAAAGGCCTAAATATAAACCTTGAAACAATAGATGACATAGAATAAAACACAGGTAAACTATGGATCTTGGTTTTAGAGAAGATTTTATGAATTTGACCCTAAAGGCAAGGGAAGTAAAGGCAAAAATAAATGAATGAGACTATGTCAAACTAAAAAGCTTCTGCATAGCAAAAGAAACTGACAACAAAACAAAAAGGTAACCAGCTGAATGGGAGAAAATATTTGCAAACAACTTCTCTGACAAGGGGCTAATATCCAAAATATATAAAGAACTCATACAACTCAATACCAAAACGCCAAATAATCCAATTAAGAAATGGGCAGAGGGCTTGAACACCTTTACCAAGAAGACATACAAATGGCCAACATATAAATGAAAAGATGCTCAACTTAACTAGCTATTAGGGAAATGCAAATTAAAACTACAATGTGACACCACCTCACCTGTTAGAGTGGCTATTATCAACTAGACAAGTTGTTAGTGTTGGAGAGGTTGTGGAGCAAAAGGAACCCTCATTCACTACTAGTAGGAATGTAAACTGGTACAGCCACTATGGAAAACAATATGGAGGTCTCTTAAGAAGAACAGAGTTACAATGTGACCCAGCAACACCTCTTCTGCATATCTACCTAAAAATCTTGAAACATTTATTTGTAAAGATATAGGCACTCATATCAGCATCATTCATGGTGGACAAGAGATGGAAACAACAAAAATGTCCCTCAGTAGACAATTTTTTTTTTTTTTTTTTTAACAAGGCAGAGACATTGCATTTCTTTCTGAAGGAGATCAAAACTATTCCTTTCACTTACTTTAAAACTTTGATTGTAGTAACAGTTGTATTGTCACAATGTATAAAGAAATATTTTTCTTCAAGGAAGCCATCACCATTTTGATGCTCATCAGTTTTACACTTAGCTGCCCAGAAAGAAGAGCCCTAGGTGAATACTTCCCATTCTTCATAAATTCCAGTTAATCCATGAACCAAATAATTTGTTTTTATTTTTTGACTTTGTTTTTATTTTTCAATAAGAAATGAAGAAACACGAGGTTTTCCCCCCTAAAAGGCAGTTTTAAAGCAAGAACTCTCCATTATATTTCTGTAGTAAAAATCATCAGTCTGTTTACCAAGAGTTACTTCTTAGACTCTACATTAATGTGGGGCTACTTGATGTCTCATTTGTCAAAACAGAACTGTGATTCTGCTTATTTAAAAAAATCATTTTCCTCTGTTATTCAAATTGGACAATTTCTATTTATCTGCCTGCAATTAATTTCACTGACCATTTGGTTTTCCTCTTACATAAGCTACTAAACATATCTAATGAGTTTTTCACTTGAAGCATTGTAATATTCTAGAATTTCAACATAATTATTTTTATAATTACTATATCAATGCTAAGATTCCAAATTTATTTGATTATTTTGACCATGGTTTTATATATGTCATTGATTATATTTACAGTAACTAATATAAAGCTCTTGTCTGTTAGTTCATATATTAGAGTCATCCTGGGCTTGTTTTCTATTGATGGCCCTTGATCGTGATCAGTGGTGCTCATTTTTCTGAGTCTTCATGTATTTATTTATTTATCTTTACACAATGAATGCAATTCTTTGTTTAATAGAATTAGTCACTGAACCTTTGTTTACATAATACATAGACCCTATTAAAGTAAACCTTGCTGTATCAAAAGGAGTTTGGCACCAAACTGCAAGTACTGTATGTATGTTACAAATCTTTTGTTTGCTTGTTTATTTATTTAAATATTGTTGAAAATATTATAGATGTTCCCTTTTTACTCCCATTGATCCCCTCCACCCTGCATCAACCCCACCCCCAGGCCTTCCCTAGACCAGTGTTTGTGTACATGAGCTATGCTTATAAACATATAAATTCATTGATTAATCTCTCCCCACCACTCCCCCATCCCCACCTTCCCTCTGAGATCCCTCAGTCTGTTCCCTGCTTCTATATCTCTGGATCCATTTTGTTCATCAGTTTATTTTGTTTATTATCAGCAAAAATATTGCAGCGAGAGATGTCTGAAAATTTGCTGCCTATGTTTTCCTGTAGGATATTTATGGTTTCATGTATTACATTTAAGTCTTTTATCCTTTTTGAATTTATTTTTGTATATGGTGTAAGTTGGTGGTCTAGTTTCATATTTTTGCATGTACCTGTCCAATTTTCCCAACACCATTTATTGAAGAGACTATCTTTACTCCATTGTATGTTCTTGCCTCTTTGTCAGATATTAATGGACCATAATGCTGTGGGTCAATTTCTGAGTTCTCTTCTGTTGCACTGATCTATATGCCTGTTCTTGTGCCAGTACCAAGCTGTTTTGATTACAGTGGCTTTGTAGTATAACTTGATACCTGGTATTGTCATCCCTGCAACGTTGTTCTTTCTGAAGATTGCTGTGGCTATTCGGGGTGTTTTTTGGTTCCATATATATTTTCTTAGTGTTTATTCTAGATCTGTGAAATATGCTGTTGGTATTTTAATGGGATTGCATTGAATTTATAGATTGCTTTGGGTAGTAGGGACATTTTAATGATGTTAATTCTTCCAATCCATGAACAGGGTATATTTTTCTATTTGTTTATATCTTCCTCTATTTCTCTTTTCAGTGTCTTGGAGTTTTCTGAGTACAGGTCTTTCACATTTTTGGTTAAGTTTATTCTTAGGTGTTTTATTATTTTAGTTGCAATGGTAAATGGTTTTTTAGTTTCTATTTCTGAGAGTTCATTGTTGTTATATAAAAATGTCATCAGTTTCTGGGTGTTAATTTTGTATCCTGCTACTTTGCTGAAATCATTTATTAAATCTAGTAGTTTTTTGGTGAAGTATTTCTGATTTTCTATGTACAATATAATGTCATCTGCAAATAATTACAGTTTTGTTTCCTTCTTTCCAATTTGGATGCCTTTTATATTTTCTTCTTGTCTGATTGCTGGGGCTAGGACTTCCATTACTATGTTGAATTAAAGTGGTGAAAGTGGACACCCCTCTCTTGTTCTTGTTCTTAGGGTAAATGGTTGTAGTTTTGCCCATTGAGTATGATGTTGGCTGTAGGTTTGTCATATATGGCCTTTGTTATGTTGAGTTATGATCCCTTTATTCCCATTTTGCTGAGAGTTTGTATCAAAAATGGGTGTTGGGTTTTATCAAATGCTTTTTCTGCATTTACTGATATGATCATGTGATTTTTGTCTTTTAATTTGTTTATGTGATGTATCATATTTATTGATTTGCAAATATTGTACCAGCCATGCATCCCTGGAATAAATCTTACTTGGTCATGGTGTATGACCTTTTTAATATATTGCTGGATCTGATTTGCTAATATTTCGTTAAGGATTTTAGCATCTGTGTTCATCAGGGATATTGGCCTATCATTTTCTTTGTTTGTAGTGTCTTTATCTGCTTTTGGAATTAGGCTAATGCTGGCTTTGTAAAAAGAGTTTGGAAGTGTTCCTTCCTCTTGGATTTTTTAAAATAGTTTGAGGAGTGTAGGTGTTAATTCTTTGAATGTTTGGTAAAACTCCCCTATAAAGCCATCCAAGCCAGGGCTTTTGTGTACTGGGAGCCCTTTGATTACTGCTTCAACTTCATCAGAAGTTATTGGCCTATTTAGGCTTTCTGACTCTTCTTGATTGAGTTTTGGAAGGTTGTAATTTTCTAGGAACTTATCCATTTCATCCAGGTTGTCCAGCTTGGTGGCATATAGTTGTTCATAGTTTTCCTTACAATCCTTTGTATTTCTTTTGGGTCAGTTGTTATTTCACCTCTTTCATTTCTGATTTTGTTTATTTGGGGTCCTCTGTTTCTTGATGAGCCTGGCTAAAGGTTCATCAATCTTGTTTATCTTTTCAAAGAACCAGCTTTTGGTTTCATTGATCTTTTGTATTGCTTGATGTCATTTATTTCTGCTCTGATCTTTATTATTTCCTTCTTTCCTTACTCTGAGCTTTTCTTATTGTTCTCTTTCTGAGTTTTTAAGTTGTAGGGTTAGAGAGTCTATTAGAAGTTTTTCTTGTTTTTTGAGGTAGGCTTGTAGTGCTATGAACTTCCCTCTCAGGACTGCTTTCATTGTGTCCCAGGGATTTGGAGTTGTTTTGTGTTCTTTTTCATTTGTTTCCTGGAATTTTTTTATTTCTTTCTTTATCTCTTTGGTAACCCATTCATTGTTTAAAAACATGCTTTTAGCCTCCAAGAGTTTAAATGTTTTTTAGTGTTTTTATTGTAGTTGATTTCTAATTTTATGCCACTGTGGTCTGAGAAGGTGCTTGATATGATTTCAATCTTTTTGAACTTGTAGAGGCTTGTTTTGTGTCCTAACACGTGGTCTCTCTTTCAGAATGTCCTGTGTGCACTTGATAAAAATGTGTATTCTTCAGCTTTGGGGTAGAATGTTCTGTAAATTTCAATTAAATCTATCTGATCTTGTGTGTCATTGAGGGTCAATGTTTTCTTGTTGATTTTTTTGTCTAGAAGACCTATCCAATGAAATAAGTGGGGCGTTAAAGTCCCTTAGTATGACTATTGCTGTAGATCTCTTCCTTAAAGCCCTCTAGAAGTTTTTTTGTAAATGTAATTGCCCCTATACTGGCTGCATATATGTTTATCAGGGTAATATCTTCTTGTGGGATTGATTCTTTTAGTATTATATAATGACCTTTCTTGTCTCTCTTTATGGCCTTCACTTTGAAGTATATTTTGTCCAAAATGAGTATTGCTACCTGAGCATTTTTTCATTTACATTTGCATGGAAATTTTTTTCAGTTCCTTCACTCTCATCCTGTGTGAGTCTTTTGTTCTGAGGTAGGTCTCTTGTAGACAACATGTATTTGGGTCATGTTTTCTTATACATTCAGCCACCTTATATCTTTTTATTGGGGCATTTAATCCATTTACATTTAAGGTTATTATTGAAAGATAGTTATCTACTGCCATTTTATTTCTTTATGCCTATGTTTCCCATTCTCTCTATTTCTACTTCTAATTATAGCAGTCCCTTTAACATTTCCTATAATGCTCGTTTTGTATTGATAAAGTCCTATAGCTTTTTTTTGCTTGGGAAGTTCTTTATTTCACTATCTATCTTGAATGATAATCTTGCCGGATAGAGTAGTCTTGGTTTTAGATCCTTGTTTTACATTATCTTGAATAATTCATGCCATTTCCTTCTAGCCTTTAGAGTTTCTATGAGAAGTCATCTGACAGCCTTATTGGGGCTCCTTTGTAAATAACAAACTGCTTTTCTCTAGATTTCTTTAAGATTCTTTTTCTTGAATTCTTGGCATTTTAACTATGATGTGTCTGGGTGTGGGCCTCTTTGGATTCTTCTTGCTTGGGACTCTGTGCCTCCTGAACATGTGTGACTTTTTCCTTGACCAGGTTTGGAAAGTTTTAAGCCATTATTTCTTCAAACAGGTTCTCTAACCCTTGCTTACTTTCGACCTCTTCTGGCACTCTTATAATATGAGTATTGTTACATTTCATGTTGTCCCAAAGATCCCTTAGACTGTTCTCTTGTTTTTTAATTGTTTTTTTCTTTTTGGGTCTCTGGCTGAGTGATTTTTTTCTACCCTGTCTTCTAATTCAATGATCCAATCCTCAGCTTTCTCTAACCTATTTATTCCTTTGAATGTGTTCTTTATTTCTGCTATGTTGTTCTTCATTTCCTTCATAGTTTCCATATCTTTTTTCATGCTGTTGAGCATCCTTACAATCAGTGTTCTGAACTCTATATCTGAGAGATTGCTTATCTCCATTTCATTTGGCTCTTTTTCTGGAGACTTCTCTTGTTCTTTCTTTGGGGGCTTGTTATTTGGTGTCCCCATTTTGGCTATCTTTTTGGATTTGTTTCTAATTATTAGGTAGATCTGCTATGACTCTCACTCTTTTTGGAGGGTCTCTAGTATAGGTGAAATTCAGATGCAGTTTGTGACTGGCCCTGAGTACCTGTGTGGAGCTACCAACCACCCATGGCTTGAGGTCCCTTCTGTTGGGGCTGGATGCTGTTGGATAGGACCAAGATGCACACCAAAGTCTGTTTTTCCAATGCCTGGGGCCTGAAATAGCTCAGGCAAAGGTTCAAAGCACTCTGAGGTCTGCCTCGGCCTGCGGGCTGACTAATCTTATTCTCTTAATGTGCCTCAGGCTCTAGAAGCTCCACAGGGTGGGGCAGCTGATTGTTATCAGTCTCTTAACAAGCCTCAGGCTATAGAAACTCCTCTGGGCATGGCCAGAGGCTTTTCAGCAGGGTGAGGCAATTGCTTCCCCCCTCAGGCAAAAGCTGAAAATTGTCTGTCTGAGAAAGTTATCCCCCACAGTCTAGGGGGATGACTCTTCACAGGAATCCAGATAGGTGTCCCCCGATCTCACTCTCCAGAGCCCACAACCCCAGACTCTCCCCACACAGCTCCAGTGCACTGTGCTCCCACTCCACCAGAGCCCATTATTAGTGGCTGCACAGGAAACTTTGTGTTGACTCTTTAAGAGGTTGCCTGCAGTTCCAGGCACCTCTCCCTAGCAGGCAGAAACCCTGCTGATTTTCACAGCCAGATGTTATGTGGGCACCTTTCTCAGTTCTCGTGCTTTTGTCTGGGAAGTCCAGCCTGGAGTTTAGGCCCCAGTGTCCTCAGTGGAAGCCCCCCATAGCTGAGATATCCCGCCAAACTTTCAGATGCTGACTTTCAGCTCCAACCCTCTCATATCCACACTTCCTACCAGTCTCTATGCAGTCTTCACTTTTCCTCCTTGGCTATGAGGGTGCTCTCCAGCTAGACTTCAGTTGGTTTTTCAGGATGGTTTTTCTATGTTTTAGTTGTAAATCCACATTGGTCCCAGGAAAGTGTCAGTGTAGCTTCCACTCAGTCCACTGACATCTTGGATATCCAACATAGAAGGTAAAATTCTCAATAGATGATTGAATAAAGAATATGTGGTACATATATACAATGGAATACTACTCATCCATAAGAAAAGATAAAATTCTGTTATTTGTGACCACATGAATGGATCTTGAGAATATCATGCTAAGCAAAAAAGATAGAAAACTTCAAGAACCGTATGATTCCACTCATATGTGGGATGTAAAACTGAAAGCAACATATGAACAAACAAGAAGAACAAACAAAAATTCATAAGCACAGACAACAGCATGGTGGTTACCACAGCGAAGGGGACTGGGGGTAGTAAAGGGTAAAAGAGAGTCAAATGTATGATGACAAAAGAAGATTTGCCTTTGGGTGGTGGACACCCAATGCAATGTATGTATGATATAATTGCACACTTAAAAATTATATAATTTTATTAACCAATGTCACCCAAATACATTTATTTTAAGAAATAAATAAAAATAAAATGAGTCTAGTTAAATAAATAATTTGTACAGTTAGACATAGTCTGCAGATCTTGACTGCAGTTTTAGGGCCAATCAAGTCTAAATATCTCCTCAACATTAACAGTATGTTACTATTATCTTCTTATCAAAAATGGATTGAAATAATAGGGTCTTAGACCCATAAGAAAAGGCAGCCTGAGAGCTAAAACTACATACCTTGCCGCAGATTTATGTTTTCTACTATATTGACTCATGAGAAGTATATTTTAACTAATACACTTTTCTTTTTTCTTTTTTAATTTTTTTCACTTGTATACTTTTTTTTTTTATTGTTCAAAATATTACAGATGTCCCTTTTTCTCCCCATTGACCCCTTTCAACCCACCCCCACCCCCTTCTCCAGTCCCTCACCACAACATTGTCTGTGTCATTGGGTTATGCATATATGCATATAAGTTCTTTGGTTAATCTCTCCTCCTCCCACTCACCCACCCCTACTCATTTCCTCTGATATTCCTCCATCTGTTCCATGCTTCCATATTATTGAATTTATTCTGTTCATCAGTTTATTAAGTTCTTTAGATTCCACATATAAGTGAGACCATGTGATGTTTGTCTTTCTCTGCTTGGCTTATTTCGCTTAGCATAATATTTTCCAGGTCCATCCATATTGTCCCAAAGGGCAAGAGATCCTTCTTCTTTACAGCTGCATAGTATTCCATGGTATAAATGTCCCACAGGTTTTTATCCATTCATTTACTGATAGGTCCTTGGGCTGTCTCCAGATCTTAGCTATTGTAAATTGTTCTGCTACGAACATAGTGGTGTATATATTCTTTCTGATTAGTGTTTCAGGATTCTTAGGATATATTCCTAGAAGTGGGTTCATTGATTCAAAAGGCAGCTCCATTTTTAATTTTTTGAGGAACCGCCATACTGTTTTCCATAGTGGCTGTACCAGTCTGCACTCCCAATAGCAGTGTACCTGGGTTAATCTCTCCTCCTCCACCCACCCACCCTCCTCCATCCCTCTGACATTCATCAATCTGATCTATGCTTCACTGCCATTGAATCTATTCTGTTCATCAGTTTATTAAATTCTTTAGATTCCACGTATAAGCGAGATCAAGTGATGTTTGTCTTTCTCTGCCTGGCTTATTTCACTTAGCATATTCTCCAGGCCCAGAGAGTAACCAAAGAATTTATATGCATATATGCACAACACAAGGACATGGACAATGGTGGGAGAGGGACTGGGGAGGGGGATGGGACAGGATGGAATGGGTCATTGGGGAGAAAAAAGGAAATTTGTAATATTTTTTTAAAAAATTAATGTCCATTTATACCACTAAAATAAGAGCAGAAACCCTGGCTTTTAAATAATCTTTGTAGTATCTAAGTGATATCCATGAATTAGCTCATTTAATTCTCACAACAATCTCAGGATGTAATTAATAATAATAATTCTGCACAGGAGATTTGTATCTTCTTTTTAATTAATTTTTTATTTCAATAATTTATTTATATTAACGTCATATCTCTGATGCTGTACTGATCAAAACACTAAACTTTTTTGAAAATGTCATGGAAGTAGACAGATAGATCATTGAAATAAGAAAAAGATCACAAAAATAGATCAAAACAACTAAGGTCAATTGATTTCCAACATAGAAACCAATGTATACATGGGTATTTATTTTATACTTTGGGTTATAATCCAATACTAGTTTATTTTGTTGCTCAGATTGTTCCTGCTTTGGTCATTGGCAGCTCTTCCAGTGGGTTCCTGTGTCCCTTTGTCATATGTCACTGTGTGTGTTTATCTTCTAAATCTGGTATTGCTTTGTTTTGTTAATAGCAGCATATGTGTATGTGTGTATAAAATAAACAGTATTATGTTATTAAAATTATATATATATAATTCTCCAGGTCCATCAATACTGTGCCAAAGGGTATGAGATCCTTCTTCTTTACAGCTGCATAGTATTCCATGGTGTATATGTCCCACAGTTTTTTATCCACTCTTCTACTGATGGGCACTTGGGCTGTTTCCAGATCTTAACTATTGTAAATTGCACTGCTATGAACATAGGGGTGCATATATTCTTTCTGATTAGTGTTTCAGGATTCTTGGGATATATCCCTAGAAGTGGGATCACTGGGTCAAAAGGAAGTTCCATTTTTAGTTTTTTGAGGAACCCCCACACTGTTTTCCATAGTGGTTGCACCAGTCTGCATTCCCACCAGCAGTGTACTAGGGTTCCCCTTTCTCCATATCCTCACCAGCATTTGTCTTTTGTTGATTTGTTGATGGCAGCCATTCTGACAAGTGTGAAGTGATACCTCATTGTGGTTTTAATTTGCATCTCTCTGATGATTAGTGACATTCAGCACTTTCTTATATGTCTCTTGGCCATCTGTGTGTCCTCTTTGGAGAAATGTCTATTTAGATCCTTTGCCCATTTCTTAATTGGGCTGTTTGCCTTCCTCCTGCTGAGTAGTGTGAGTTCTTCAGGCAGTTGCATTTTTAATTTTTTGAGGTAACTCCATGCTGCTTTCTATATTGGCTCCACCAATCTGCATTCCCACCAACAGTGCACAAGGGTTCTCTTTTCTCCATATCTTTGCTAACACTTGTTTTTTGATTTATTGATGGTAAACATTCTGGGAGTTGTGAGGTGATACCTCATTGATGTTTTAATTTCCATCTCTCTGATGATTAGCGAGGTTGAGCATTTTTTCAAATGCTTATTGTCCATTTGTATGTCTTCTTTGGAGAAGTGTTTATTCAGGTCCTTTGCTCATTTTTTAACTGGATTATTTTTTTTTTATTTGGTGTTGAGTTGTATAAGTTCTTTATCAACTTTGGATATTAACCTCTTATCAGATGTATTATTGGTGGCTATATTCTCCAATTCATTGGGTTGTCTTTTCATTTTGTTGATGGCATCCTGTGTTGTGCAAAAACATTTTAGTGTGATTTATTCCCATTTGTTAATTTTTTTTTTTCTTTTGTTTTTCTTGTCCAAGAAAATATATCAAAAAATTTATTGCTATGGGAGATTTAACTGCCTATCTTTTCTTCTAGAATTTACATGACTTCTAGGGTAACATGCAAGTTTTAAATCTATTTTGAGTTTATTCTTGTGTACCATTTAAGATGGTTTATTTTTATAAATCTTATCTTATTCATTTCTTCAAAGAAAACAGATCCTATTGAACAAATAGTCATATATATTTTAACTGAACACTACCTTCTTCATTGATTGATTTTGGAATAAAAAGATATCTTACTTTTATTACAAATTATAGTTTTTTAAAGAAAGAATTAGCAAGCTACAGAAAAATTTAGAATATTATGTATTTAAAAGCAATATATTTCTGAGGAGTCACTAAATTTCAAGATGATACAGTGCTTATCAGAATTTTATTTTAAGCCATTTAATAAAGAGGCATAAAAATAACTCAAATTGCCCAGCCAGTGTGACTCAGCAATTGAACAAAGACCTATGATCCAGGAGATCACAATTCAATTCCCAGTCAGGACAAAAGCCCAGGTTGTGGGCTCGAACCCAAGTATGAGGTGTGCAGGAGGCAGCCAATCAATGACTCTCTCATCATTGATGTTTCTATCTCTCTTTCTTCCTTCCTTCCTCTCTCAATAAATCAATAAAGACATATTTTTAAAATTATTCAAATCTACATGCTGAAAAATTCTTTCAGTTGGCCACTGAAAGGAAGGAGTACTGATACATACCATGACATGGGTAAACCTTACAAGTATTAAGTGAAATGAAAGAAGTCATTCATAGAGCTTAGAAATAAACCCATGCCTGTATGATCATTTTATATTTGACAAATGAGTCAAGAACATACAATGGGGGTAAAGATGATCTAGTAAATAAATGGTGGTGAGTAAACTGGACAGATGCATGCAAAAAAAAAGAAAGAAAGAAAGGAAGAAAGAAGAAAGAAAGAAAGAAAGAAAGAAAGAAAGAAAGAAAGAAAGAAAGAAAGAAAGAAAGAAACTAGGCCACTTTCTTACACTATACACAGGAATAAACTCTAGAGGAGGTAAAGACTTAAATGTAAGACTTGAAACCATAAAACTCTTAAAGGAAAATATAGATGGTAAAATCTCAGACATTTTTCACAGCAATATTTATTTCTGACATTTAGCCTCAGACAAAGGAAACAAAAGAAAAAATAAATGGGACTGTATCAAATTAAAATGTTTTTGCACAGCAAAGGAAACCATCGACAAAATAAAAAGGTAACCCACTGAAGGGGAGAACATATTCACCAATGATACATCCGATAAGGGGTTAATATCTAAAATTTATAAAGAACCCAAAGAACTTAACACCAGAAAAAAGAAAAAAAAAAAAACAACAATTGAAAAGTGGGGAAAAGACCTGAATAGACACTTCTTCAAGGAAGACATACAGATGATCAGTAGACATGAAATTTGCTCAACATCACTAATCAGAGAAATGCAAATCAAAACCACAATCACACCTGTCAGAATGGCTATCATCAATTAATGAACAAACAACAAATGTTGACAAGGATGTGGAGAAAACGGAACCCTAGTGCACTCTTAGTAGGAAAGCAGATTGGTGCAACCACTATGGAAAACATTGAGGTTCCTTGAAAAATTTAGAATGGAATTGTTTTTTTATCCAGTAATTCCACTTCTGGGAATATATCTTAAGAATACTGAAACATTAATTCAAAAGAATATATGCACCCCTATGAAAATTGCAGCATTATTTACAATAATCAAGATATGTAAACTCCCCAAGAGCCCATCAATAAATGAGTATAAAAAAGTTGTGATACATATACACAATGGACTACTTCTTGACCATAAAAAAGGAAATCTTACCTTTGCTACATCATGGATGGGCCTAGAGGATATTGTGCTAAGTGAAATAAAGCAGACAGGGAAGGACAATGAAAGTATCATATGATTTCACATATAGTGGAATCTAAAGAACAAAATAAACAAAATAGAAACAGACTCATAGATATGGAGAATATGACAGTTGTCAGGGAGGAGGGTTTTGGGGCTTGCTAAAAAAGGTGAAGGGGCCCAGCTGGCATGGCTCAGCTGTTAAGCATTGACCTATAACCCAGGAGATTGTGGTTCAATTCCTGATCAGAGTACATGCCCAGGTTGCAGAGCTCGATCCCCAGTAGGGAATGTGCAGAAGGCAGACGATCAATGACTCTCTCATCATCAATGTTTCTATTTCTCTCTCTCCTCTTTTCCTCTCTCTGAAATCAATAAATATATATAATTAAAAATGGTGAAGGGATTAAGAAGTAGAGATTGACAGTTGCAGAATAGTCACAGAGATTTAGATTACAGCATAAGGAATATAGTCAATAATATTGTAATAACTATGTATGGGGACAGGTGTGTACTTGACATATTGAAGGAACAACTCTGTAAAGTACATTACTTTCTAACCACTATGCTGTATATCTGAAGCTAGTACAAAATAATATTGAATGTAAACTATAATTGACAAAAAAGCCAGTCATAAAAGACTACATTACCTGATTTTATTTTTTCTTGAACTCTCCAGAATAGGCAAATCTATCAACACAGAATATGGATTAGTGGTCGCTTAGGACTGGAGATGATAAATAAAGGAAGGAGATAGGGGCATAATTAAATGTGTGAAGTTGCTTTTAAAAGTGATGAAAATTTGGCTGTGATGATCGCCATTCATATCTGTGTATATGTGCACATATAATAAAAATAATTTACTTGCACAATTTAGATGCTTGAATTGTGTGATATGTGACATATCCCAATAAAGCTGTTACCAAAAAAGTTTTTGACCAAGAATATATAGTAGTAAAGGCTATGGCATGTAAATGTTCACAATTATTTTAGTTCATGTTTTTCCTTAAAAATATATTCTTACTAATAAAGTATTTCTCTGTGAAACATATTTAAAAGTAGTATTTTTAAGGAGACAATGTTTTTTTTTCCTATTCCACTAATATATTTTTCTGTAATTCAAGCTAGTATTCTAATATCTTATCAATTTGAATTAATCTATAAGATTATTATAAAATTCTGAAATGTTTCTTGTTAAAAATGACATTAATCTGTGTTTTTTAAAATAAATATATAGGAAAGAAAAACTCATCCAGTTTAAAGGATGATTTAAAATAATATGACTTTTAATTTAAAATAGGCAAAATTTCCAAATCATAATAATGTTAAATATAAAACTAATTCATATTATTTTTATGTGAAAACCTATCAGTTGTGTTGGCTCAATTTATATATATATGTATATACACACACACACATATATATATATGATATTTTATTGAGTTTTAGAGAGAGAGGAAAGGAGAGGGAGAGAGAAAAACATCGATGTGAGAGAGACACTGATCAGCTGCCTCTTGCACACCCGCTACTGGAGACAAAACCTGCAACCCTTGCATGTGCCTTGACTGGGGATCTAACCAGCAACCTTTTGGTGCAGGAGATGATGCCCAACCAACTGAGCCACACCAGCCAGGGCAATATATATTTTTAATTTAAAGTAAAATAAACCTGGTGACAAGGGGAAGGAGCGCCCCATGCACAGGGCAGAGGATCCCAGGAAAGCGGTGAGTCCATGAGGAGGAGACGGCACCTTCCTAGGAAACAAAGCCTCTAGGGGTAGCTGCGACCTGCGTCTGGTGCTCAGGGTGCCAACCATAGGAAAGGCTGTCCCAAGGGCTGTGGTACCCTAGTGGTAAGGGACCAGAGGACTACACTGAGCAGCCGAACACGGGGACCCTTTGCCTCCCTGAGGGGCATTGTGTTGAGCTCCAAAAGCAATGAATCTGCATGGTGCGGGGGAGGGGAGGAGCCCTCCCCACCCTGAGGTCCATGTGCCGGGAGGCTGGGACCTCCGACCAGCCCTGAGGGGCGCCGTGGTGGTGCCAGAAGCCTCTCCAGCTTTGCTGAGACCAGCGGCACAGGGAGTTGTGAGGAGCAGACTTTGGGTCCCCTCCCACTGGGTGCCTTGGAGCGAGGGTGGCAGGACCCTGCAGGGCAGACTCTCTGCATGTGTGTTGCTTTGTGAGTTTGCAAGGTTGATTCTATGCAATTTTGATCGCGGGACCGGTTCCCACCTTCCCTGCTGGCAAGGCACAGTCAGACTAGTGGAGGTTGGGGTTGGGGTCTGCACTGGAGACGGTCTGAGGGGCTGGCCTGGTGCAACCAGCCAACCAGAGCTGAGCAGGGAGGGGTGGAGCCCACCAGCTTCTCCTGCAGCCGGGGGCACCCCCCCAACAGGAAAGGGGCCAGTCCCTCTCACTGAAACCCCAGACATCCCCCAGGGCACAGTCCTGAGGGGGAAGGGAGAGCAGCTCACAGGAGGACTTTATAAGAACAAGTCTCTCAGGAACTGTGGTTTGGGAACTGGAGGAAACGCTGAAAACCCCTGCTGGGGGCTGGGTAGGCAAAGGGCTCACCAGAAGGTATTTTTAATCGGACCCACTGAGCCCAGGCTGCAGAAACAGCCCATACAGAAAAGGCAACAGGCTGAAATCAGTCTGAGGCTGCAGCAGGCCAGAGCCTGAGGAACTAGAATCAGAGGACAGGGTAAGGACTGAGGAGCTGACCATGGAGAAGAGACTAACCCCAGCAGAGTGAGCGCCTAACAGTGACACCTCTAGGGGGAGTGATACCCTGAGCTACCCTAGCAACCTTGCACCCTAAAGACTCTACAGAAGACTCTGGAGTAAGACCAGGCAACTACAAGGTTGCAAAGTAGCTGACAAGAAGAGGTGGCCCACGGAGAGCCTCAGATCAACCATCTACCTAAGGACACCAGAGCCAAACCTAGATGGCTCCTCACATTGGGGTGATACACAAGTACCTCAGAGAAGAACTGAAACCAGCACACAAAACAGTGACCCTCAGAAAACATAAGTTGCCCAGAAAAAACTCACCTAATCGACCACCTTTTTTTTCTGCTGTTTTTTTCTTTTGTATGGGTTTGTGTTTTTTTGGTTTTGGGGATTTTTGGTTTGTTTTTTGTTTGTGGGCTTGTTTATTTTTTTCTCTTTTCTTCTTAGGAAGAAGAGAAAGGGGAGAAAACTTGTTTTTTCTTCTTTTTTAAATTTTATAATAATTTTTTTCTACATTTTTTCAACTAAATTTTCTTTTTTTTTTATCCTTTTTATAAAAGAATTTGGTTTTCCTTTGCTTGTTTTTCAGTTTTGTTTTGGATAGTTGCTTTGTTTTCTTGTATCCTTGCTTCTAATATCAAGACTTTCTTGATATCCCTGCTCAACGACTGGGGCTTTATCATTGTATCCAAGCTTACTGCTTCCTTCTATAGTTTCCCCCAAATTTCTTACTGGACTCCCTCCCTGCTGGGGTTTTATCTCTATCTTTCCTCTCAATCCACTGGCATAACGTTTTTCTTGTTTCTTTTTTCTTTTTCTACTTTTCTTTCATTCTTTCATTATGCTCCCTTCTTTCTTCCTGTCTGATTGTTAGTTTCTCCTATTCTCTTCATTGTATTTTTGTTTTCTCATTTTCAACTACTATCCTATTTCTAATCTCTCCCTTAATTTTTTGCTGGCCCTTCTTTCAGAATCTTTTCTCTGCTTCTGTTACCTCCCAGTACCTTCTCTATTTTTCACATTTTAGTTTATTATTAGCTTTTAAATTTTCACCAGTATCAACAACTATATACATCTCTCTCTCTCTAAGCGTTACTTTTCTTTTTCTCTTTTTTTTGTTTGTTTTTGTTAAGCATCTTTTTTTTCCTTTTTATCTCTCTGTATGTGTGTGTGGCGGGGTGGGGGGTGTTGTGTTCTCCCTTCACTCTCCCAGTTCTATTTTCACTTGAGTTGTTTTCACTGTTACTGTAAAGCTATTTTGTAAAATACCTCTTGTTTTCTGGAATTTTAGTTGTGCCTTGGCCTGCCTTGCCAGCACCCATACAACAGTTTACACATCGAGGTTGGGGCTGAGACACAGTTAGCCAACCTGAGAGAAGGGTCCTCCCAAGGACTAATCAACAACAATGTAGACCCAACCACAATAGGAGAACATAAAGAAACCACAAAAGGGGCACCCACAAGAGGGTCACGAATAAAGCAAAGAGCTCAGAGGTATAAGGAAAACACACCTCTGGGCTCCACTGGACCCACAAGACAAAATCCCATCCCACAAGACTGGGGGTCAGCAAATATATCTACTATATAGATACAAACACTAAGATCTACCAAAATGGGGAGACAAAGAAACAACCCCCAAATTAAAGACAAGGAAACATCGCCAGAAAAAGACTTTGATGAGATGGAGTTAAACAAGCTATCAGAAATGGAGTTCAGAGTATGGATGATGAAGATGTTCAAGGAACTGAAGAAGACTCTAGATGATAAGATCGAGGACCTTAGTGAAAATATGAAAAAAGAGATACATACCATAAATAAAACTCAGACAGAGAAAAAGAGTGCTGTATCTGAGCCCAGCCAGGCGTGGCTCAGCGGTTGAGCGTCGACCTGGGATCCAGGTGATCGGGGTTTGATTCCAGGTCAGGGTACATACCCGGGTTGCGGGCTCGATCAATGACTCTCATCATTGATGTTTCTATGTGCCGGAGCCAGCCGGCAGGCGAACGAGGACCTGATTGAGGGGGTGAGGATTAGAAAAGAAAGACTCATAGAAAAGGATGGGATCGGGAGGGCTACAGCCAAGGCAGAGCTGAGCTGAGCTGAGCCGGGCTGCGCGCCGAGTTTATTGATTACAAGCTTTTTATAGTGCACCCAGACCACAATACCCAAAACAGTGACCTTTTACCCAGTTCCTGCTCTGCACAAACATTCTTGTTTGTCTAGACACTCTGTCTCCAAGTCAAGGTCTTTGTGCAGGGTTTCTACTCCCTAAAGCAAAGGATACTATGTAATCTTAACTAAGCTACAGGAGGCAGAGGTGCTAGCTCTGCCGACCCACCCTGCGGGTCAACGTGCCAGAGATTTCTCTCTAAGGCGACGCTAGGGTCGGCGAGCCCCTGGAGAGACTCCAGGGCAGCACCCTACCAGGGAGACTATTCATGAGGGGCAGCCAGCCGGCTCCCCACATCTCCCCCTTTCTTTTCTAAACTAAAGACTAAGGCTCTAAAGCTTTTGGGCGGGTATGCAGGTGGAGAGTATGTAGTCCTATTTTTAGGACTTTAATATCTCTCATGAGTGTTTTCAGTATGCAGGGTGTTATTAAAAAACCAAGGACAATGAGAGTAGCCAATCCGGCCATTCCAACAATTCCATGTTTCCAATCTGTTGCTGAGAGGAAATGTCCCCTCATTCCATTAACCTAAGATTGCGCCATTTCTGCAAGTGAGGTGTCTATCTTAGGCGCTTCCCTCAAGGCCAGAATTTTTTGATGGAGTTGTATTAAGTCTTTCTTCTATCTTTAAATCTATCGCTTCCTGGGTTCCTAGTGCTTGAGTAACATTGGCACTAAGTTGATTCACCTGATGTGCTGTTTGTATACTTTGAGACAGCGATACGGCCGCGGTGACACTGGCCGCAATAACGGCCACTAGGGCAGTAATGCCTGCAATTAGGAGGTCGATAAATTTCTTGCTCCGCAGGAGGAGCTCGGTGGCCTCTTTGATCACCTGAAGCCCTTTATCATTATACCATTCCCCAGAAACATTTACAGGAATCATTACAAAGGTGGGTTGATACATGACCATAAGTTGATAGTTCAGAGATACATTATACACACAATTACTGATGGTACAATTATTGCATTGGATCTGCCAATATGAGGCATCCCGAATAATATTCAGGGCGCCCACGAGTAGGGCATAGGGTGGTGGGACACAGGCTTGTATTTTACGGAACCGCTGTGTCCGCCCCATGAGGACTGCAGTATTTCCCCGTTCGTCATTGGTATAGATGTCTCCCCCCATGGCAGCAACGAGTCTCCACAGCTGAGTTTGAAATGGCCCCTGGTTCACTGACCAAAAAGACTCGGCAAGGGCCTTCCATTCCGGGCCTGAAGCAGACCAGTCATGGATTGGGGACCCCCCGGTTGCATTAATTAATACATCAAGTTTTCCTCTACAGTTCATCCAATGTGGTTGCTTTGTACGATTGGTGAGATCAGGTTCACAGATAGGCACTCCTTCCGGGGGATTGGTGGCGCTCCCCACGGCAATCTTGCTAGGATACCATAGGTCCACATACCACCGTGTCCAATCTGAAGCCGATGAAACCCAAGGTCGTTGACGACCGTCAAGAGAAAAGACTCCACTGAGTACCGGCAATAAGGACTCAGACTTAGTAATGCCAATTTTAAAGCAGCCCGCTACCCCATCACTTTTTGAAAAGCAGATGGGCTGATTCTTGGCGTGTCCATGATAAGTAAAGTTCGAAGCCTTCACTGGCTGAATATGAATACTAGAGTGTCCTCCCACTGCCCAGGTGTCATTGGTGTAAATCACCACCTCCTCATGCTGCCAGGTTACAGGTTGCAGCAATGGAGGACTGGGCAGGTAGGCCCAGTGAACCGCCGCAGAGGCTCCAGGGGCGGCCGCGACCAGGGCTATCATAGCCAGAAACAACCGTTCAGGAGTGACCTCCATTCTCTGGTTCTGCACCATCCTCCTCGCCTGGTCGGTCAGTCGCGCGAGGGTCTCCGTCACTGAGTTCTGGGGCGCTGGATTCCGTCGAGATGGAGCTCGGCCGCGCAGGGGCGTTCTGGAACGCATGCCGTACCAGCCTCTCCGGGAGCCACCGCGGCGCTTCAGCATCCTGTGGAAAAACACACACATGCCCTCGGCCCCAGATTAATACCGGATCTGGCCCATGCCAAGCCCCATCAAGCGGATCCTTCCATCTCACCAAGGCTTGGTGCTTAGATGAACTCGGCTGCCAAAGCCTTTGGTCTGCAGAGTGGCCTTCAGCATCCAAAATTAAAAAATTAAGAATAAAAAGAGCATGATTTAACTGATTCTGGGGGGTTAGGGGGTACAGCTCCCCCTTTTTTATTTTAATTAATTGATTTTTGAGGGTGCTGTGCGCACGCTCGACTATGCCTTGGCCCTGTGGGTTGTAAGGGATTCCAGTCTTGCTCTGAATTCCTAGTTGGGCGCAAAAATTCTGAAAACGCTGGCTGGTGTAACCAGGGCCATTATCAGTTTTTATTATTTTAGGTTGTCCTATAATGGCCATGCAGCGTAAGCAGTGAGCAATAACTTGAGTACTAGATTCACCCGGCAAGGCCGAGGCTATTATAAAGCCTGAATACGTGTCCACTGTAACATGAACAAATTTTTGCCTACCAAAGCTAGGGATATGGGTGACATCCATTTGCCACAGATGGTTGGGCAGCAGCCCTCGGGGGTTGACTCCATAATGAGGAATAGTAGTAAGAGCAGGACATGTGGGGCAGTCTTTTACTATTTGACGAGCCGCTTCTCTGGTGATTTTGAACTGGAGTCGGAGAGTATGCGCATTTTGGTGGTGTAGGGCATGGGATGCCTGGGCGGCGGGCACTCCGACGAGGTAAAGTCGGGTGGCTTCATCTGCCCGTCTATTGCCATCAGCTAAAGGCCCAGGTAAATTAGTGTGGGCGCGGATGTGCCCAAAATAACAAGAGTGACTGCGATTTAAAATGGCTGTTTGTATGGCCAGAAATAATTGCTGCACAGTGGAGTTAGTGGTGCCAATAAAGGGCACAGTTTCAATACATGAGAGCCCTCGGACTACATAGTGACTGTCAGATATGATGTTTATAGGCTTGTGTGCAAAGTCAATAAGCACTCGACATACAGCAGCTAATTCAACCTCTTGGACTGAAGAATAGGGGGTGGTCCATCGGATAACTCGTTGCTCATGCACATAGGCGGCGGTGCCCGATGAAGAGCCATCAGTAAATACCGTGTCAGCATCAGGCAAAGGCTGGTCCGTCACTATCTTAGGAAAGATAACAGAATGCCTGAGAAAAAACTGTAAAAGTTTATCTGGAGGATAATGATTGTCTATCTGTCCTGGGAATTCAGCTAGAGCAATGCCCCAAGGTGTGCATTTCTGGAATAACCAGTTTATCTGGGCCTGAGAATAAGGCACTAAGATGGCCGCAGGCTCTCGTCCGAAATATCGGCAAGATTCTTCTCGAGCCTGTTGGATAAGAATTGTCACATGCTCGTAATAAGGGGTTAACACTCGAGCAGGTGAAGATGGGAGATGCACCCAGCGGAGTGGGCGGTCCTGCCATAGAACGGCCGTGGGGGAATGGGTGGTGGCCAGGATGCAGGCATACCAAGGCTTGCTATAATCACAAAAAGTCGCCTGCTGTGATTTTATGGCTGTCTCGACCCTTTGTAGGGCCGCCCGTCCCGCCTGTGTAAGTTGTCTTGGGGAAGATGGGCTTGAGTCACCCTTGAGAATGTCAAACAGGGGTTTTAACTCTCCAGTGGTTAGGCCTAAATAGGGTCTGATCCAATTAATGTCTCCAAGCAGCTTTTGAAAGTCATTTAAAGTACGGAGGTCGTCCACTCTGAGGGACACCTTCTGACAAGAAAATAGGTCAGGCTGAAGATGAAACCCCAAGTAAGCAAATGGTGGGTGGCGCTGCACCTTCTCTGGGGCAATAATCAACCCCTGCTTACTCAAGTCCTGTTCAAGGTCTGCAAAAGCCCTAAGTAAAATTCCTTCTTGACTAGCTGCAATTAATATATCATCCATATAGTGACACAAATAGATAGTGGGATAGATCCGCCCGACTCGGGACAGAGTTGCGGCTACAAATTTTTGACACAAGGTGGGGCTATTTGCCATCCCCTGCGGCAGCACTCTCCACTGGTATCGTTGCATGGGTTCTTTGAAATTTGCTGATGGGACACTAAAAGCAAATCTCTTGCAATCCTGTGGATGAAGGGGAATAGTATAAAAACAGTCTTTCAGGTCAATAATTATTTTGAAAGTGCCTCGGGGGATGGCCGCAGGAGTGGGCAGTCCTGGCTGAAGAGCGCCCATAAGTTCCATAGTCTCATTAACTTTTCTTAAATCCTGGAGCAATCTCCACTTTCCAGATTTCTTTTTAATAACAAATATGGGGGAATTCCAGGGGGAGTTAGAAGGCTCTATGTGGCCCTGCCGGAGCTGGTCCTGCACCAGGTCCTTAGCGGCAGCTATTTTTTCCTCAGACAGGGGCCATTGATCTACCCACACAGGCTGATCTGAATTCCATATTATCTTATTAGCGTGGGTAACAGGAATATCAAAGGCCCCACCTAAAAATACCCTAGGCCAGTGCGACTAGGGCGCGGTTGAGGCTGCAAAGGTTCCGTAATTCCATCTCCAGCCTTTTCTGTGCTAGGGCAAGCAGGGTATGCTCTCGGGGGTCTGATATTTTAACCCCTGCCTGGCCCGCGTGCGGCAAGGCAGTCCTCGCTGCAGCAGCACCAAAACCCGTCCCAGGGTAACTAGGGGGGTCATCTGTACCTCCTCTCGTCCCGCCAGAGTCTGGACCCTGCAAGAGATCTCTCATCTGCTGCAATATTTCCTGCATCTCCTCTGCGGGAACTGCGGAGGGGGTAGGGCCAGACCTTTTTGTGCATTCCTCTGAAAGGAGTGCAAACTCCCCATATCTCTCTCTCTCATACTCTGCGGCAGCTTCTTCAAGATCTCCCTCTTCCTTTGGTGTAAGTCTATCAGGCCGACTATTGCCCACAAGGGGCCCCGGCTCAAGCGAGGGAGCGGTGGCCACATCCTCAGAGCGTGGATCTTTCACAGAGTCAGCACGGACCTCTAGGGGAGGATTCATGCGGGTGCCTTCATGGTGTGGGTCAAGGCTGTCCCTAACCAAATTCCAAAGAGAAAAAGTTTCTACTGGCATCTTTTGGGGTCCATGGGCCTGAAAATATCCCTGCAAGCGTTCTCCTACCTTATTCCAAGTTTCTAAACTCACCGTGCCCTCCTCAGGGAACCAGGGGCACACTTCCTCCACAAACTGCAAAAATGTACGCAGTTGTGAGGTACTAACCTTGGCGCCCCTAGAACGGAGCATTGTTTTTAAGACTTGTGCGAACAGCATTCTACTATTCTCCTGTCCCATGATTTCCTTACTCCCGATGTACTAACCGCCCTCTCCGCTACCGTGGTTGCACTTACCCAGTAGCAATGCGCGCTCCCCGAGCGGTGTCCTCTACCGTCGTCCCAGGTTTTCAGGTCCCTGTTCGGGCGCCACTTGCTGGAGCCAGCCGGCAGGCGAACGAGGACCTGATTGAGGGGGTGAGGATTAGAAAAGAAAGACTCATAGAAAAGGATGGGATCGGGAGGGCTACAGCCAAGGCAGAGCTGAGCTGAGCTGAGCCGGGCTGCGAGCCGAGTTTATTGATTACAAGCTTTTTATAGTGCACCCAGACCACAATACCCAAAACAGTGACCTTTTACCCAGTTCCTGCTCTGCACAAACATTCTTGTTTGTCTAGACACTCTGTCTCCAAGTCAAGGTCTTTGTGCAGGGTTTCTACTCCCTAAAGCAAAGGATACTATGTAATCTTAACTAAGCTACAGGAGGCAGAGGTGCTAGCTCTGCCGACCCACCCTGCGGGTCAACGTGCCAGAGATTTCTCTCTAAGGCGACGCTAGGGTCGGCGAGCCCCTGGAGAGACTCCAGGGCAGCACCCTACCAGGGAGACTATTCATGAGGGGCAGCCAGCCGGCTCCCCACATCTATGTCTCTCTCTCTCCCTCTCCTTTCCTCTCTCTGAAATCAATAAAGATATATTAAAAAAAAAAAAAAAAAGAATGCTGTATCTGATATCAAGAATGCACTGGAAGGAATTAAAAGCAGGCTCAATGAAACAGAGGATAGAATAAGTGACTTAGAAGACAAAGTAGAACAAATCACACAATCAGAACAGCAAAAAGCAAAAACACTTAAAAAACATGAGGACAGTCTAGGGGAGCTTTGGGACAACATTAAGTGAAACAACATTCGCATTATAGGAGTGCCAGAGGGGGAGGAAAGAGAACAAGGGATAGAGAACTTGGTGGAGGAAATAATTATAGAAAACTTCCCTAGGCTGGTGAAGGAGAAAGCCACACAAATTCAGGAAGCACAGAGGGTTCCAAACAAGAGGGATCCAAAGAGACCCACTCCAAGACAAATCATAATTAAAATGGAAAATGGCAAGGACAAAGAGAAAATATTAAGGGCTTCAAGAGAGAGACAAGCAGTGACCTACAAGGGAACCCCCATAAGGCTGACAGCTGATTTCTCAACAGAGAATCTTCAGGCCAGAAGGGAGTGGCATGAGGTTCTGCAAGTAATGAAAAGCAAGAATATGCAACCAAGATTGCTTTATCCAGCAAGGCTATCATTTAAATTTGAAGGTGAAATAAAAAGCTTCCCAGACAAAAAAAAGGCTAAAGGAGTTCAGTTTCACTAAACCAGCAGAGCAAAAAATGATAAAAGGACTGCTTTAAGAAAAAGAAAGAATAATGAGAGATGGTACACCAGCATAAAGGGAAAAATGGCATTAAATAAGTTGATATCAATAGTAACCTTAAATGTAAATGGAATAAATGGTCCAATCAAAAGACAAAGGGTAGCTGAATGGATAAGAAAACAGGACCCATATATATGCTGTCTACAAGAGACCCATCTGAGACCAAAAGACTCACACAGGCTAAAAGTGAATGGATGGAGTAAAATATTCCATGCAAATGGAAAGGAAAAGAAAGCTGGAGTAGCAATTCTTATTTCTGACAAAACAGACTTCAAAATAAAGACCATTACAAGAGACAAACATGGTTACTACATATTACTAAAAGGATCAATCCATCAGGAGGAAATAACCCTTATAAACATTTATGCACCCAATACAGGAGCACCTAAATATATAAAAAATTTCTTGGGAGACTTTAAAGGGGAAATTGACAGCAACACAATCATAGTGGGGGACTTTAACACCCCACTGTCAGCATTGGACAGATCATTAAGACAAAAAATCAACAGGGAAATGCAGACCTTAAATGAATCACTAGACCTAATGGATTTAATTGACATTTACAGAACATTTCACCCCAAAGCAGCAGAATACACATTCTTCTCCAGTGCACATGGAACATTCTCAAAAATAGACCACATGTTAGGGCACAAGGCAAGTCTCTACAAATGTAAGAAGACTGAAATCATATCAAGCATCTTCTCAGATCACAATGCCATGAAAGTAGAAATCAACCATTAGAAAAAAACTCAAAAGTATTCAAGCACATGGAGGCTAAATAGCATGGTATTAAACAATGAATGGGTTACCAAGGAGATCAAGGAAGAAATCAAACACTTCATGGAAAGCAATGAAAATGAACAGACAACAGCCCAAAACCTATGGGACACAGCAAAAGCAGTCCTGAAAGGAAAATTCATAGCATTACAGGCCCATCTCAAGAAACAAGAAAAAGATCTAATGAACCATCTAACACAACAACTAAAAGAACTAGAATGAGTAAAGCAAGAAAAGCCCCAAGGAGGTAGAAGGAAGGAAATAATAAATATCAGGGCAGAAATTAATGACATAGAGACTAAAGAAACAATACAAAAAATCAATGAAACCAAGAGCTGGTTCTTTGAAAAAGTAAATAAGATTGATGCACCTTTCGCCAGACTCACTAAGAAACAAAAAGAGAGGACCCAAATAAATAAAATCAGAAATGAAAGAGGCGATATAACAACTGACCCAAAAGAAATACAAAGGATTGTAAGAAAATATTATGAGCAACTATATGCAAACAAATTGGACAACATAGGGGAAATGGACAAATTCCTAGAAGCATAAAACCTTCCAAAGCTGAATCAAGAGGAGGCAGAAAACCTGAATAGGCCAATAACAACTAATGAAATCGAAGCAGTAATCAAAAAACTCCCAGCAAACAAAAGTCCTGGACCAGATGGATTTACAGGCGAGTTCTACCAAACAGTCAAAGAAGAATTAACACTTATTCTATTCAAACTATTCCAGAAAATTCAAGAGGAAGTACAACTCCCAAACTCTTTTTATGAGGCCAGCATCATCCTAATCCCAAAACCAGATAAAGATACTACAAAGAAAGAAAATTACAGGCCAATATCCCTGATGAACATAGATACTAAAATCCTCACTAAAATACTAGCAAACCGGATCCAGCAATACATTAAAAAGATCATACATCATGACCAAGTGGGATTTATTCCGGGGATGCAAGGCTGGTACAACATCTGCAAATCAATAAATGTGATACACCACATAAACAAAATGAAGTACAAAAATCATATGATCATACCAATAGACACAGAAAAAGCATTGGACAAAATCCAGCACCCATTTGTGATAAAATCTCTCAGCAAAGTGGGAGTAGAGGGATCATACCTCAACATAATAAAGGCCATATACGACAGACCTATAGCCAACATCATACTCAATGGGCAAAAACTAAAACCATTTCCATTAAAAACCGGAACAAGACAGGGATGTCCACTTTCACCACTCTTATTCAACACAGTACTGGAAGTCCTTGCCACAGCCATCAGACAGGAAGAAAACATAAAAGGTATTCAAATTGGTAAGGAGAGAGTAAAACTATCATTATTTGCAGATGACATGATACTGTACATAGAAAACCCTAAAAACTCCATCAAAGTACTACTAGATTTGAAAGACGAATTTGGCAAGGTAGCTGGATACAAAATCAACATCCAGAAATCAATGGCATTCTTATACACCAACAATGAACTTTCAGAGAGAGAAACTAAAAAAGCAATACCATTTACCATTGTAACTAAAAAAATAAGATACCTAGGAATAAACTTAACCAAGGATGTAAAAGACCTGTGCTCAGAAAACTACGTGACACTGAAAAAAGAAATAGAGGAAGATTTAAACAAGTGGAAGAAGATACCATGCTCATAGATTGGAAGAATTAATATCATTAAAATGTCTATACTACCTAAAGCAATTTATAAATTTAATGCAATTCCTATGAAAATACCAACAGCATATTTCACAGACCTACCTAGAACAAACATTTTGAAAATTTATATGGAATCAAAAAAGACCCCGAATAGCTGCAGCCATCTTGAGAAAAAAGAACAGAGTAGGAGGGATCACATTACCAGACTTCAAACTATATTACAAAGCCACTGTAATCAAAATGGCCTGGTATTGGTACAACAACAGGCATATAGATCAATGGAACAGAACAGAGTCACCAGAAACAGACCCACGCCATTATGGTCAGTTAATATTTGACAAAGGAAGCAAGAGTATCCAATGGAGTGAAGACAGTCTCTTCAATAAGTGGTGCTGGGAAAATTGGACAGATACATGCAAAAGAATGAAACTAGACCACCAACTTTCACCATACACAAAAATAAACTCAAAGTGGATAAAAGACTTAAATGTAAGTCACGAAACCATAAAAATTCTGGAAGAAAACATAGGCAGTAAAGTCACAGACATCCCACTTGGTGGACTTATCACTGATACAACTCCTAGGGCAAGAGAAACAAAAGAAAAAATAAACACATGGGACTACATCAAACTAAAAAGCTTCTGCAGAGCAAAAAAAAACAGCCTCAAAATACAAAGGAACCCCATGGTCTGGGAAAACATATTTGCCAAGGATGAATCTGATAAGGGGCTAATTTCCAAAGTGTACAAAGAACTCATAGCACTCAGCAAGAGGAAGACAAACAACCCAATTAAGAAATGGGCAAAGGACTTAAATAGACACTTCTCCAAAGAGGACATACGGATGGCCAAGAGGCACATGAGAAAATGCTTGACATAGCTAATCATCAGAGAGATGCAAATTAAAACCACAATGAGGTATCACTTCTCACCTGTCAGAATGGCTACCATCAACAAATCAACAAACCACATGTGCTGGTGAGGGTGTGGAGAAAGGGGAACCCTTGTACACTGCTGGTGGGAATGCAGACTGGGGCTACCACTATGGAAAACAGTATGGAGGTTCCTCAAAAAATTTAAAATGGAGCTGCCGTTTGACCCAGTGATTCTACTCCTAAGAATGTATCCTAAGAATCCTGAAACATTCATCAGAAAGG
Source organism: Miniopterus schreibersii (assembly GCF_964146895.1). Lineage (NCBI taxonomy): Eukaryota > Metazoa > Chordata > Mammalia > Chiroptera > Miniopteridae > Miniopterus > Miniopterus schreibersii. Next base: position 110,111,073 of record NC_138101.1, on the reverse strand, counting down.
ATATATGTACCCCAATGTTCATAGCAGCACAGTTTACAATAGCTAAGACCTGGAAACAGACCAAGTGCCCATCAGTAGATGAGTGGATTAAAAAGCTGTGGGACATTTACAGCATGAAATACTATGCAGCTGTAAAGAAGAAGAATCTCGTACCCTTTGGGACAGTATGGATGGTCCTGGAGAATATTATGCTAAGTGAAATAAGCCAGCCAGAGAAAGAAAAATATCACATGATCTCCCTTATACGTGGAATCTAAAGAATTTAATAAACTGATGAGCAGAATAGATTCAATGACATGGAAGCATAGTTGAGACTGACAAATGTCAAAGGGATGGACGGGGGTGGAGGGGTGGAGGGGGAGAGAGTAACCAAAGAATTTATATGCATATATGTACAACCCAAGGACAGGGACAATGGTGGGGAGAGTGACTGGAGAGGGGGAAGGAATGGGGGGGAACGGGTCATTGGGGAGAAAAAGGGACATCTGTAATACTTAAAACAAAAATAAAAATTTAAAAAAAATCAATTAAAAAAAATAAAAATGTAAGTTGAAATCATGAAAAAAAAGTAAAATAAACCTAAAATTTAATTTATTTGCTTTTCCATATCACAACACAAAACTATCTTAACAAAGATAAATAGGAAAGCCTCAAGAAGGTAGAAACCTATGGCAAAGATAAAACAAAATATGATTAAATTATTGAATTATTCCTCAATAAAGAGACTAGAAATATAGGACAGAAGGAGGGAATTGAGATTTCTTCAAAATTCATCAGCATTAAGAGAATACAAATATTACAAGTCAGTTTGGCCTCCAATATTTCTCCTGGTAAAACTTTTCCAAGTTTTGCTGAATGATGGCAATGCAATTTTCCCAAACATGCTGGAAATTTTACAGGCAATTCCCTGGAGATACCAAAAAATATCTGGGGCCTTAGCCTACAGTATTCCTCTATGAATACTGGCTCTAAATTTGCTATTTATTTTTCTTAATTGAGGTTATGCAATCTTAAAAATTTACAGTTAAGGAGAAGAGAAAAATATAAAATTTAAAGTAACAAATATGAAAATGATGATCCTTTTTAACCTTACTTTGGACAGAATTTTCTTTTTGTTACATAGAAGCAGACTAAATTTCTATACAAGCATTCTTTTAATTAGCTCCAGTGTATAAAAATTCCCAGATATAAACTTATTGGAGCTTGTTAAATGAATAGTTTAATAGGCTAGTGAGGAAAGTGTAATTAATGTTGTTTAAGAAAAGAGGAACATTTCTTGAATTGAGAGTGAAAAATGGGAAAGAAAAAAAAGTCTTATTTTTCTCAGTTTTCTTTTTAAAAATTCAAAATCAATTCATATCAACATTTTATTTATTGGTATTAATTTTATTCATTTGTTCATTGTCTGGACATGTCTCAGTGTGAGTACTAAATGAGATCTACTAGGCATTTGCTGCACCTCAGTCAAAATCTCATTGTGGGTTATTAGTGTCTGATGATGCCAACTTCTCACAGGCTTAGCAAGCACAGTCTCTGGGACAGGCTTTTTTCTGTGGGAGTAGTTTAGGAAAAATGCATGTCCTTCTTGCTGAGTTGTTCCAGGGTGGGTGTCCCTGAAAGTATATGGGGGTGGTGTACCTTTAAGCACAAGAAAAGGGCAGGTCCTGCTGTTATCCTTGACTCTGACAAAATTATCAAGAGCTATTTGTAAAAGAGCCAAGTAATTAAAAGTATCCCAGGGTTGTCATGAAATAGGGCAAGTACAATACACTCCTGGATACCAGCCCTCTTTCAGAACCTGTTCTTTTGTATTTTCTGTCTATTTTGTTTTCTTCATTTCAAATTTTTATGGCACAATTTCTCTCCCCTCTCCTACATTGTCCTCTGCCTTTCAGTTGGTAAAATTATAAGTACCATCATTACTGCTTCTCTAGCTTGAAGTCTATCTGGAGCTATTTGTTTCCAATCCCCAAGTAACCCCCAAACTTTGGCTATATATTTTTTACTCTTAATTTCAGAACAAACTATTACTTGTTAATGTAAAATGAAAAGGTACAGAAATAGATAAACTCAATTATATGGGAAAAGAATGAGATAATCCTCATTATTTTATATATATTTTTCTCTATGATGATTTTTCTAATAGAGGGGAAGATCTTGCCACACTCTTTGAACTCTAGTTGACCATATATCCCAATTAACCCAGAACATTCTTGGTACATGCCTGTTGTGGTGGCTTAATTATTAACAGCTTGTCTTTTCACTCTCAAGAGTGTTCTGAATTAGATGATAAAAGTGCAGCTATCCTAGCAATTGCTCTTATTGCACTGTTGGGTAACTGCTCAATAAATAAGAAATTAGTTCTAATTTTGGTTAGAGTTCACAAAGCCATTCTCTGCTTTTGTTATTTAATAACTATTTTTACTGTTAATGGAAACAATTTATAGCTGTTCAGGTATTTCCCATAGCTCTAAATGGTATTAGGAAGTAGTAGAATACATGAGTTTTGTATCAGGTAAAATGAGTTTGAATCCCTTACGCCACTCAATAACTACATATCCTTGGGCAAATCATTTAACTTCTCTGAGATTTTTTCTTTTTCTGTAATTATTTAGAAATAATGCCTGCTCTGGATTGTCATGAGTGTTAAATAATATGGTGTTATAGTTATGTACTTATATTAATGCACATATCTATCCATCGATCCTGATATTTTATCCCTTTATACATTATTTAAACAATACCTGGCAATGCAAGTCAAAGTGGGTTAAAATAATAAAAATGTATTATACTTCTTAGACAAAGCTCTGTATTTAAATACTGAGCTCATTTCCTAAATTGAGTTCATCCTGAAGCTGGTTCCTACTAATTTAAGCCTGACTACAGTAGTTCAAGATATCACATCCACACCCAGCAACATCCAGAAGCAGATAAAACACTGCCTCTATCTTGTGGCTTTATTTTATGTCTTTGCAAGGAAACTTCACCTAGAATCCCCCATCATACCTCTTCTTCCTCCTTCTTGTCCTGAATTACATTACATGCCAATGCACATGTCTATTGTTGATAAGCGAAATGGGAGTCTCAAAGAGAGCTGGCAAACGTAGCTCTCCATGGCTGGATAAAACTGAGTGTCTGTTTAAATCAGGGATCTGTGTGCTAGAAGGAGGGTGTGTATGTGCTCTGTGTAGGTGTAACAGGGACATCTGGATGTCTAAATTCCAGCCAAAGACGTGACATCAGATTTCTTCATGAATTTGAGAAAGTCACTTTCTCTTTCAGGCTTCCATTTATCTGTGTATAAAACATGGTATTGGTAGAAGCCTCCTCTTTGGTTTCTCCTACTCAAAAGTACCTTAGTACTAAATTCACATGGGCATCCTTCCTATTTCACAACCTATTTCACTCCAGATTCACCACACAATTGTTAGATACTGATGAACTGATAGTGACACTAGAATAAGAGTTGGAAGGCCTGGGTTCAAGCCCAGATTGACTGCTTAATAAGGCTGTGAGTACAATTTATTAAAGAAAAAGCACTTTGTAAAGTATATGAATCCAAATGATGGTTAAAGTGCATTTGAAAAACAGCTATGATTTAAAACAAGACTTTCAAAAATGTGGGGACCCTTTTGGAGTTCAGTTTGCATAATTATCTTAGAGATGGTAGAACACTCAAGACTTTACCTTGAACTTGTTTCCCCACCTGCTTTTTGTTCCTTCTGGAGAGGAGTTGCATGTAAAAAGAAAAGTGGAGCTTTTGCTTAATCCCCTATTTCCAACATGTTCACTGTTTACAAATGATTTTAATATACCAAGTTTAACCTCGGAACATGAAAGTGTTCACATGAGTTGTGTAAAGTTATAAAATTAATAAGTAGTAATGACAGAACCTGCTGTTGCCAAGTAGTATGGTCTTTCTATCACTCTTTTGTTATTGTTTAGTGCCCAAGTTTAGACATACCTTTTATGAAGTGACCAAATATATACTACATTTCCTTGAATACTTCCTGTGACAGGTGTGAGGGTGTTGTTTCTTTTCAGCAAAATAAAAGTGAAAAGGGACCAAGTAGTATGATTTTATGAAGCACCACGTTTCCATATGGTGGAACAACACTGGTGGACCAATGCACTTGTTCAACAGTGAGCTCTGAGTGAAGGTACCTTATGTCTCTGTATCTTGGCTTCCTCATGAAAAATATATGTGTGTGTGTGTTTGTGTTGGGGTAGAGATAAGGTATGAGAAACAATGCCTCTAGCTTCTTTACAGGACTAGCATTCTAAAATTCTAGCTTCTTTGAGAGAACAATCATGTAGAGGTGGTACAGATGCATGGAAAATTCCCTTGTGCAGAATCACAGCTTGAGAATGTGGGTGATCAAATGACAGAGTGAAGAACAGGTACTTGTAGAGCTGCTAACTGGTACCAGTGAGTGCTATCATGTAGGTGTGCCATGGACAACTGCTGAGATCTGTACCAACTTTAGGGAGGCTCCATTTGGGACCACATGTCCATCTAGAGGTGTTGCTGGGTGCCACCGACAAGGGCCACCTTGAAGGCTATAACTGAAACTGTCACAGAGGACAGCAGATTAAGCTATGCGAAGGAGTGCTATGACTTAGAGGTTTTCAATGCCTTATTAGTCATTGGCTTTCTAGAACATGCCTAATTTTTTTTCTAATGTCTCATCTTTCTTGATTTTGAATGCCTCAAACCATTTTAATAAATGATCACATTTTACCTTTTTTTGTTCTATACTGGAGGGAAAAAGTCTGAAAAGGAATTAAACCACATGTATTTATTCAGGAAGCTTACTGAGAAGTTCAACAAGTAGCAGTCAGTTATCAGCTGGCACATTTTTTGTTATCATTGTAGTTTTTATTTTTTTATATTTCTTGTCTTCTGGTCATATATCTGCTCATTATCTACTTGAACTGAGGGTGGGTGAGAAATGAGATGGAATATTAAACCTGTCAAAATGAAGTATGGTTAACAGCCATGTGGTGATACAATGGGTAAAGAGGAGGAAATGCTTTTTGTAATTAGGAGAAATAGTAACTGTGGTAGAAAAATTAATTTTGTTACTTTTATTTCTGATAAAAGTTACTGATATTAGTGACTATGACACAGTCTCCATTATCTCCTAGGGGTAAGCCTTAATTTTCAAAGTATAGGTTCAAAGAATTATAGATACCAGAGCCCAAGAGACCGTTTCTGTCAACCAAACCTCTCAACTTATAAACAAAAAACCCCTATGATCCAGATAAAAAAGACTTACTTTTAGCAACTAGAATAGTGAAAATTTACTGAAGACAAGTGAAAATTGAGGTCAGGGTCCAAAACCCTAATTTGATAGCTTTCCACCATACTACATTGATTTGCCAAAGGTCAAAGTACTTGTGACAAACTGCCACCCAATTGAACACATTTATTAAAGACCATTTAAAGCAAATTTATTTTTAAGCCTTTTGTAAGTTATAATTCCCCTGGGAATAAAAAATGTATCTTTAATCTCTGTATTTTTAGGACTAACCATAATTCCTAATATAAAGTAGATTCTTATTATTTGGTTAATTAAATAAATATTGTATGTTTTCATTGAAAAATATTAATTATCAAGATTTCATAATTAACTACACCTAGAATTAGCAATATTTATATTTTATATATCCAAAAATTTAAGATGTTGATTTGATTGTCATATATGATAATGCAATTTGTTATTATGAATGAGGCTGTGTGTTCTTTGTCCTTTCTGGTTTATTAGGGTAGCATCAAGACTGCTTAATGCAATGTTCCCCCTGTACAGAGCAGAATTATGCCAAACATTATTCGTAGAGTTTATTTTCTTTCTTTTACTTATATATGCAACCGCAAAATGATAATTATTGAACAAATTTCCCATGATCTTAAAAACAAACTTTTCTTTAAATTATATCACCATCATGGTTTTAGTACTTAACTGGAATTACACTCAGTGAAACATTGCATGGTACTTTAAGAACATCACAGTAAGCTAGAAACTGCGCAGAAAAAACTGTGAACTCAAAACACACCTGCCTTCAGATCCAGCTCTGCCCCACAGTGACTGTGTGGTGGAAGAGCCTCAGTTTCCTCATCTGTAAATATGGAGGCAATAATCAGTCTTATGCCAAGACAAAAACACAGTGTTATTTGAGGATTTCATAAAATTCTTACATTAAGTCTTAAAAACATACCATGAGGCATACTGTCTATCTCATAGAAAGCACCTAACAGATGTCTGATGAATAAATAACTGGTGTTCAGTATATGCTCTACTCATCTTCCTCACTTTTCCCAAAATCTTAAACTGGGTAGTAATTTTGCAAAAACAGAACCTGCCAGATAAAGTACCATATTTTTCTATATTTTTATTTATTTATTGTTGACAGGATTACAGATGTCTCCCCATTCCCCTACCCTTATCTCCCTCCACCCAGCCCCTGCCACACTCCAGGCCTTCCCCACAGTATTGTCCAGGTCATGGGCTATGCATACATGAATATCTGTTCTTTGGTTAATCTTTTCCCATCCCCCTCACCTACCTCCCCTCTGAGATCTGTCAGCCTATTCCATGTATCCATGCCTCTGGACCTGTTTTGTTTGTCATTTTATTTTGTTTACTAGATTCCACATATAAGTAAGATCATACAGTACTTATCTTTCTCTAAATGGTTTATTTGCTTAGCATAATAATCTCCAGGGCCATCCATGCTGTCCCAAAGGGTAAAGGCTCTCACGGGAGAATTTTTATTTGCATGAAGTTATATTTCTCGGTTTCAAAAGCCCCATTTTCCTAAAGCCAGTCCTGAAAAATGTGCAGCTAGGGCTACAGCAGAGCTAGAAGCAGAGGCAGTGTCAAAAGTTTCCATTCCACGGTGGAGTTAAGTTTGGTAGAGCATCAGGCTAGTTGTAATCCATGTGTGTGACATTCATATGGCTGTGGGCCATGTGGGTGAGTGCAGGAGTGTGAGAGCACGCCCCTGGCAATAAGAGTCCCTAAAGAGCAAAAGGGCCAAGAGAGGGAATTCCCTTTGTTCAGGAGCTTATGTATCTCAAATTTCAAGTTCTTGCAGTGGCCATGCCTATTCTGGCCAATGACCTGCTCCCAGATGTGACTGATAAACAAGCACCCTCTCTACATCATTTAGATTCTACTGGGTATGCATCTATTCTTTCTTTGCCCAGTCCTTTTCCCTAGGATCTACTGGGAACAGACCTGGAGACTGTTAAACTGCAGTTTCTTGGCACAAATGGCATGCCTATGTTATCTGGACTTCCCTTTCTTCCTTTCCTATTAATTAAAAACCAGGTTATTACAACAGTATCAGCTGCACTCGTATGCATCCCCTCCAGTAGTGTACTAGGGTTCCCTTTTTTTCCACAGCCTCACCATCACTTGAGTGTTGACTTATTGATGGCAGCCATTCTGGCAGATGTGAGATGATACCTCATTGTAGTTTTAATTTTCCTCTCTCTGATAATTAGTGACATTAAGCATTTTTTCATATACCTATTGGCCATCTGTATATCCCTTTTGGAGAAGTGTCTATTCAGGTCCTTTGCCCCTTTTTTAAAATTAGATTGTTTGTCTTTCTGGTGTTGACTTGTATGAGTTCTTATATTTTGGAAATTTATCCTTTATCAGATGTGTCATTGGCAAATATGTTTCCCCATACAGTGGGTTCTTTTGATTTTATTAATGGTATCTTTTTGCTATGAAGAAGCTTTTCAGTTTAATGTAGTCCCATTTGTTTATTTTTTCCTTTGTTTCCCATCTATTTCTTTTCTCTTCCTGTAGCCAGGCAGATGAATGATATATCTCCTTTCAGAGATGTTAGTTGAGAATACAAAAGCGAAACATATTCTTTTAACCTTCAGTCTATTACAGCTGGGCTGCATGAAAATGCAGACAGGTTTGTGAGATTGCTGCTCTTCTGAAGGACACTTGAGGGAAGAAATGAGTTTTACATCTGTTGCTGGATGTGGTAATACTCTGCCGAAGATGTGCATTTCCACTGGAAGACATGTAGGCTGTCTGGCTCTCAATGAAAACAGCTTTTCTTCTGGATGCTCAGCTTTGGCCCCAGGAGACTGTCAGTTGAGATGTTGATTATTGCAGATGTGAGAGTGAAAACAACTGATCGAAGCAGCAGATTTCAGAAACTCAAGACCTCGCATCTCCAGATTCTTACTGCATGATTTTAAAAAAGGAAGGCTGAACATAGTAGGTGTGACATGTAACTCCTCAGTGCCTGGTAGGAGCTTTCTCACCAGCTGGGCAGTGCCAGGTGCAAAAGAGCCCAGATACCGGTTGATGTTTCAAGAAAAAAACGAGCAACACAGACACCAACCCCCACAACAACCACCCTCCAACCCCAGGTAATTTTCCCAAAGCCTGTGTAGTTGTTTTTTGTTGTTGTTGTTTTCAATAGAGATCTTTTGGGACTTCAATCCATTGTAGTCAGAGTGGTTGGTTGAAGGTCTAATCTGCCTTTCAAGAGTATCCTGCACATAATGGAAAAAAGTGAAAATAAAGCCACCTGAATCCAAATAAAAAGGCTTTTGCAGCAGAGTGTGCAGTGGGTTCTCATATTTGAGGTATGAGGCACAGGATGGAGCTAAGTTCTGGGGGCACTGGGTGAGGGGGATCATTGGAAGAGGCCAGCCGGCTGGCTATTGTTGACCCTCCCTTCTGTTGTGTGAATCCCAGCCCTGGCTGAAGGGGACCCGCTACCCAGAAAAACAATGATGAAAATTGTTCTTGAAAAGTCAACAGTTGGAAGTTTGGCCTTCTGTGGAATTGCTCCACTGATACTGACAGCCCCAGCGTTTTCAGGGAACTGTGGTTAGATTAGACACTCTTATCCAAGTGAAGATTGCTTCCAACAGCTGGAGTATGAGGTCCTTCCCACCCCCACTTCTGTTCCATTGGAGACTATGTGAATGGGGAGTTTAAAATTACTAAATGTCTTTTAGGAAGAGAGCCTTTACTTTTCCAGACTAAACTGCCAAAACCTTGAGGAACTAGAAAGAGGAAGAAAAGAAAGAAGAAAAAAAGAAAGAAGAAAGGAAGAGAGAGAGAGAAAGGAGAGAGAGAGAGAGAGAGAGAGGAGAAAGAGAAAGAAAGAAAAAGAGGAAAAGGGAAGGAAGGAAGGAAGGAAGGAAGGAAGGAAGGAAGGAAGGAAGGAAGGAAGGAAGGAAGGAAGGAAGGAAGGGAAGAAGGGAAGAAAAGAAAGAAAAAGTGAGCTACTATGTCTGGTAAATGACATATCTCTAATTTGGTGGCTGTATAGCAATTAAACTAGAGTTGTTGGATATTCTGGTATTAATTACCTTGGCACACATATTTAGAATTTTGAGCAGTACAGTGAAAATGTGGTGACAGGATAAGAGTTATAAGAGGAAGCAAATCTATTGTAAGATAACTAGTTCTGAATATCTTATAGAATTTGTTTTCCTAAATGAAGGGAACCAGAATATTACCTCATTGCAAAGCAGTCATTAAAATATGATTGAGTGTTCCACAGATGACAAAAGCTCTTACTTAACTTTTAGTGAAAGTTAAAATAAAAATAAGTACTCTCATGCAAAGGAATAACACATATTAGAGAACATACCATAAAATTTTTTGAGGAAGATTTGGAATATGCTTTGTTTATAAGGAAAGAGAGAGGAAAGAAATCCTAACCATTGCTCTTCACAGAGCATGGTCTTGGGAAAACGTGGCTGGAAGGAGGACTTGTTAAGAGAGGGTTTTCTTGGAGAGATATGCAGAGGAGGTAAAATGTTTGTGAGCCAGGAACTTCTGGCCCTCCTTTCTACTTTCTGCAGATTTCATATCACCATCCAACTAGAATAAAATCAAAGCAACATTATTCCATCTTTTTACAAATACCATCACACAAATATCATCATTTTACACCTTTTAAAATGCACATCGAAGAAAAAAGTTTAAAAATAGTTTTTAAATAAATATTTATTAAGCACATACTACATTCAGAGTTAACTTTTCTGGGTATATTTGTGGAGAATGAATGGATTAACAAAGTAATTATTTTACCAGTCATAGAGGATTTGCTAATTTGAGGCTATTCTATATTTAGTTTTTCATAATCTTAACTTCATATTTTATGATTAAATAGGGCATCCCTTCAGTCATTTAAATATTTATCAAATGGTTTCAGGTTTTATATTAAAAGGTTTAGTTCATTTTAAGCTTTTTTTGTAAAAGATAAAACAAGGAACCAGTTTATTCTTTTGCATGTGGCTATCTCAACACATTTTACTGACAATACTAACCTTTTCCCATTGTATATATGTATGGATTTATTTCGGTGCTCTCTATTGTGCTACATTTATCTATATCAGTTTTTATGAAAATACCATATTGTTTTGGTAATACAGTTTGAAATGCCATATTGTTGTTGAGTTTTTAAAATTTATCTTTATTGTTGAAAGTATTACAGATATCCTTTTTTTCCACATTGACCCCTTCTACCCTGCCCTCCTCCCCTCCCCCAGGCCTTCACCACACTATTGTTTGTGTACATGGGTTATGCGTATACGAATATAAGTTATTTGGTTTATCTCTTCACACCGAGCCACCCACCCCCACCATCCTTCTGAGATTCGTCATTCTGTTCCATGTTTCTCTGTCTCTGGATCTGTTTTGTTCATTAGTTTATTTTCTTCTTCAGATTCCACATATGAGTGGGATCATGTGATACTTGTCTTTCCCTGACTGGCTTATTTCTCTTAGCATAATACTTTCCAGGTCCCTCCATGCTTCCATGCTGTCACAAAGGGTAAGATATCCTTCTTTTTTTACAGCTGCATTGTATTCCATTGTAAATGTACCACAGCATTTTTATTCACTCATTACTGAAGGGCACTTGGGCTATTTCCAGGTCTTAGCTTTTGTAAATGGAACTGCTATGAACAAAGGGGTGCATTTATTCTTTCTGATTGGTGTTTTGGGTTTCTTAGGACATATTCCTAGAAGTGGGATCAGTGCGTCAAAATGCAGCTCCACTTTTAATTTTTTGAGGAACCTCCATACTGTTTTCCATAGTGGCCGCAGCAGTCCACATTCCAACCAGCAGTGTACTAGGGTTCCCTTTTCTCCACATCCTCACCCAAACTTATCATTTGTTGATTTGTTGATTGTAGCCATCCTGACAATTGTAAGGTGATACCTCATTGTTGTTTTAATTTGCAACTCTCTGATGATTAGTGATGTTGAGCATTTTTTCATATGTCGCTTGGCCATCTGTATGTCCTCTTTGGAGAAGTGTCTATTCAGGTCCTTTGCCCATTTTTTTAAATAGGATTGTCTTCCTTTTGTTAAGTTGTGTGAGTTCCTTATATATTTTGGATATTAACCCCTTATCAGATGTGTCATTGGCAAATATGTTCTCCCATACAGTGGGCCCCCTTTCCATTTTGTTGATGTTTTCTTTTGCTGTGCAGAAGCTTTTTATTTTGATATAGTCTCATTTGTTTATTTTCTCCTTTGCTTCCCTTGCCCTAGGAAATGTATCAGCAAACATATTCCTGGGAGAGATGTTTGAAATTTTGCTCCCTACGTTTTCTTCTAGGATTTTTATGCTTTCACAACTTACATTTAGTCTTTTATCCACTTTGAATTTATTCCTGTGTATGGTATAAGTTGGTGGTCTAGTTTCATTTTTTGCATGTACCTGTCCAATTTTCCCAACACCATTTATTGAAGAGACTGTCTTACTCCATTGTCTGCTCTTGCTTACTTTGTCAAATATTAATTGAGCACAATGGCTTGGGAAGGTTTCTGGGGTTTTTGTTCTGTTCCACCTACTATATGCTTGTTCTTTTGCCAGTACCAGGCTATTTTGATTACAGTGGCTTTGTGGTATAACTTGATATCTGGTATTGTGTTTCCTCCAACTTTGTTCTTCTTTCTCACGATCACTGAAGCTATTTGGGGTCTTTTTGGTTCCATATAAATTTTTGGAGTGTTTGTTCTAGATCTGTGAAATACGCCATTGATAATTTGATAGGCATTGCATTGAATCTATAGATTGCTTTGGATAGTATGGATATTTTAATGATATTAATTCTACCAATCCATAAATACGGTATCTTCTTCCACTTGTTTATATCTTCTTTTAGCTCTTTGTTTTGATTACTAGAGTTTTGTGCTACAGTTTGAAATCTTTGTTCTTCTTTCTCAAAATTCCTTTGATTATTCTAAGTTCTTTGGTTCCATACGAATTTTAGGATTTCTTTTCTATGAAAAATGTGATTGGATATTTAGGAATACATTACATCTAAAGATGGTGTAGGGTTATATGAACATTTTTTCAATTATTAATACTTGCCATCAATGATCATGGATTATCTTATTATTTTTGTACCACTCTGAATTTCTTTCATCAATATCTTAAAGTTTTAGTATATACATTTATTACCTCCTTATTTAAATTTATTCTTGTTTTATTGTTTTTGATGCTATTGTAAATAAGATTGTTTTTCTTAATTTCTCTTTTTGACAGTTATATGTTACTGTATACAAACACAACTTATTTTTGTATATTCATTTTGTGTCCTGCCACTTTACTGAATTTATTTATTAGTTCTAATAGTTTTGGGGTGCAGTATTTAGAATTTTCTATACATAATACCATGTCATTTGCAAATAGAGATAATTTTACTTCTTCCTTTCTGATTTGGATGCCTTTTTTTTCTTTTTCTTGCTTAATTGCTCTGGTTACAACTTTCAGTAGTATGTTAAATAAAAGTGGTAAGAGTTGGAATACTTGTCTAGTTCCTGATCTTAGAGAAAAAGCTTTCATGTTTTCACTCTCGAGCATGATGTTAGCTGTGGGCTTCTCATATACAGCCTTTACTATGTTGAAGTTCAATTCTTCTGTACCCAGTTTGGTCAAGAGTTTTTATTACAAAAGGATATTTAATTTTGTCAAATAGTTTTATGCATCTATTGAGATAATCATATAGTTGTTATTCTTTATTTGGTAATGTTTTTATTGCATTTATTGATTTTCATATATTGAACCATTCTTGCATCCCATGAATAAATAACATTTGATCACTGTATACAAAATTTTTAATGTACTGTTTGTTGTATTTGGTTTGCTAATATTTTGTTAAGAATGTTTGCATCTATGTTTATGAGGGATTTTGGCCTATCATTTTCTTTTTCTTTTCTTTTTTTAGTATTTTTCTTTAAATGTTTGGTAGAGTTCACTAGAGAAGTTATCTTGTCCTGGACTTTGGTTTGTTGGGAGGGGTTTGATTACTGTATCAATCTCCTTACTAGTAATTGATCAGTTCTGATTTTCTATTTCTTCATTATTCAGTCTTGGTAAATTGTTTGAATTGAAGAATTTTTCCATTTATTTTAGGTTGTCCAATTTGTTGGTGCATAATTATTTATCAGTGGTGTCAATTGTAATGTCTTCTATTTCATCTATAACTTTGTTGACTTGGGTCTTCTCTCTTTTTTTTTGTACATCTCTCTAAAAGTTTGTCTACTTTGTTTATCTTTTCAAAAAATCTCTTAGTTTTACTGATTTTTTCTATGTTTTTTTGGTCTCTATTTGATTTGCAGTTTTTTTCCCTCTGCTTTTTATTTTATTCCTTCTACTAACTTTGGCATTTATCTTTTTCTAGTTCCTTGAAGTGTAAGGGTAGGTTATTTATTTGAGATCTTTCTTTTTTTCTTAATGTAGGCATTAATTGGTATAAACATTCCTATTAAGACTGGTTTTAGTGCATCTCATATATTTTGGCATGTTTATTTGTGTTTTAATTTTCTCAAATTATTTTTTAAAATTTCTCTTTTGATTCTTTCTTTTGCCCATTAGTCGTGATTCAGTCGCATGTTGTTTAATATCCACATATTTGTGAATTTTTCAGTTTTCTTCTTGTAATTTGATTTCTAGTTTCATAACATTATGGTTGGTTGAAAAATAATATTGTTATGATTTCAATTTTCTTATTTTTTGACATTTTTGTGGTCTCTATATGATCTATCCTAGAGAATGCTCCATGTGCCCTTGAAAAGAATGTGTTATTAAATGGAATGGAGTGTATATATCTATTAGCTCATCAGATCTAACTTGTATTTTAAGTCTAATACTACTTTATAGATTTTCTGTCTAGATAATCTATCCATTGTTGAAAATGGGGTATTGAAATCTCCTGATACTATACTGCTCTCTATTTCTTCCTTTAGATCTTATGTCATTTGCTTTATATATTAGGTGACCCTTTATTGGGTATAATTATTTACTAATGTTATATCCCTTAATAAATTGATTTCTTTATCATTATGTAATGACTTTCTTTGTGTCTTGGTACAGTCTTTGGCTAAAAAAAGTCTGTTTTATCTGGTATAATATGGGTAACCCTGTTCTATTTTGATTTCCACTTATATGGAATATTGTTTCCATTTTTAGTCTAACTGTGTGCTTAAACCTTAAGTGTATCTCTGATAGACAGCACATAGTTGGATAATTGGTTGTTGTTTTTTATTCCAGTCAGTCACTCTATGTCTTTTATGGAGACTAGTTCAGATACATTTAAAGCTATTATTGATAGGTATGGAATTATTGCTATTTTGTTAATTGTTTTATGGTTGTTTTGCAATTCCTTTGGGGTTTTTGTGTGTGTGTGTGTGCTCTCCTCCTTTGTGCTTTGATGATTTTCTGTAGTGGTATGCATTGATTCCTTTCTCTTTCTTTTGTGTATTTACCATAAGTTTGTGTTCTGTGACTAACATCAGATTTACACAAAACTAATTATATTTATGAGTCATTTTAAGTTAACTACAACTTAACTTTGAATTCATATTAAATATCTACATTTTTTTACTCCTCTCATTTTAAGTTTCAAAATCAAAATTTACATTTTCATGTTGTGTACCTAGCAACAAATTATTGCACTTATTTTTGATGCTTTTGCCTTTTAATGTTTATACTACTTATAAGTGATTTACCAACCACCGTAACATTAGAGTATTCTGAATTTAACTATATATTTACTTTTACCAGTGAGTTTTATACTCATATATGTTTTTGTTACTAATTAGTGTCCTTTTATTTCAGCTTGAAAATTTCCCTCTAACACTTATTGTTTGGCTCTTTTAGTGGTGACAAATTCTTTCAGCTATTGTTTGCCTGGAAAACTATCCTTTAATTCTGGAGGAATACTTTCCCAGGTGTTCTTCATCGAGAGGTTTTTCTTTCATCACTTTGAGTATGTTATCTAACTCCCTCTGGTCTTCAAAGTTTCTGCTGAAATATCTGCCGAAGGTCTTATGGGGGGGGGGGGGTTCCCTTGTACGTTAACAAATTACTTTTCTCTTGCTTCTTGTAAAATCATCTCCTTGTCTTTAAATTTTGACCATCTATTTATAAAGTATCCTGATGTAGGTGTCTTTTCATTTATCTTATTTGGTACTCTGTGAGCTTCATGAACCGAAATATCTGTTTCTTTCCCCAGGTTCAGGAAGTTTTTAGTCATTATTTTCTTGAATAAGCTATATGTTTCTTTTTCTTGCTCTTTTCCTTCAGGAATCTGTATAATGCATATTTTGGTGCACTTGATGGTATTTCATAAGCCCTGTAAACTGTTTTCACCCTTTTTTATTCATTTTTTTCTCTTTTTGCTCCTCTAATTAGATGCATTCCACTACTATTAATTTGTTATCAGAGCCAGGCTACATTGGGGTCTGTTCCTAAGGAAGTGGCTTCAAAAGGTTTGGTGCTAAGGGAGACATTGCTGATTTGGCTCTAGCTAGAAGAAGGGCAAGGATGTGTCCTTCAGCTTTATTGGTTTCCAGGGTGAATCACAGTCAGCTCATAGAAACCTGACCCTCAGCCAACTTCTTTTAATGTATGTAAATCGCTTTCTTTATGTAAAACACTGAGAAATGGGCATTTTTGCCTACTTAGTTTTTACTAAGCCCTGGGATAATAGTGAGTGCTCATGTCTAGTAAGAACCACTTTCTTGTTTGTTACAGTCCTGTTGGACTCATGATTGAAAGGCTCATTGACAAACATGGGCAAGCAATCCAGAAGCCCCTCCATTGAGTGTCAGTTGCAAGAAATGGGACACCAAATGTGTTACAAGCACCTCCCAAGGAGGTACTGGCAATTTGGGGCATCTAGAGGGAAAGGTGGGAAGGTGTTGGCTGGTTTAACTGGTCCCCTAGATGTGCACTAAATTGGAAGTTTAACCTTCACATAGCAGATAAAAATGTTTGTAGATGGTCTCCTTTCAGGGGGAACTGGGTGATGCATTTTTTTCTTCCCGTTTCCTCTACCTTGAGCACTTGGGTGCCAGGGAGCTGTGGTAAACGCTTGTGTGCTTATTTGTTTGCCATAATCTTGTGGATGCAAACCTTGACTTTCAAAGTTAGGTGTTTTGGGCGCTTGTCCTTCCAATGGGAGCTTAAAATTTGGGGTGTTAAATGTAGAATACAAACACCTACATAGGGAACATCTGAAAGTTGGAAGTTTCTTCCTGATTTTATGGTGCTGTGCAGTGGATGGGTATATGGTGAAAGTGTGTCTCAGCCTTTCTTACCCTTTTAATGTGTGTATTCTCTCATTTGCTCAATGTGTAGAAGTTTCGCACCTAGTTTCTGGATTACAGTACAGGTAATTTCTTTATGTGTAGTTTTACATTTACTGGGTTTGTGAGAGGAGGGAGTTCAGGATCTTCCTATGTCTCCATCTTGATCTTCTTGTGTGAATTTTGGCCACTTGTGTCTTTCAAAGAATTGGTTAATTTTTATTTAGGTTATCAAATTTGTGAGCATAGAGTTGTTCAGAGTATTTATTATTCTTTTTATGTACACAGGATCTATAATGATGCTCCATATTTTATTTCTGATATGTTGTGTCTTCCTCTTTTCATTTTTGTTGTTGTTGTTGTACAAAGGTAGCCTGGCTAGAGGTTTTTCAATTTTATTGATCTTTTCAAAGAACCAGTTATTGGTCTTATTGATTTTCTCTATTGGCTTTCAATTTCTGTTTTAATAATTTCTGTTCCAATTTTATTCTTCTGTTATGATCACTATGGATATACTTTGTTCTTATTTTACTGGTTTCTTAACGTTGAAGCTTAGATTATTAAATTTAGATATTTAATTTTTTCTTATTAACATATAATAGACATATAACATTTTATTAGTTTTAGGTGTATAACATAATGTTCTATATAAGCATATATTGCGAAATAATCACCACATTAAGTTTAGATAATACTCATCATCATACATAGATACTTTCTTTTGTGATGAGAACTTTGAAGATTTACAAGTTTCAAATATGTAATAAAGTACTTTAAACTACAGTTGCAGTGCTATACATTTTATTCCAAGACTTATTTATTTGATAAATGGAAGTTTGTACCTTTTGATCACCTTCACTCATATTGCCCATCAGTTACCACTAATGTGTTCTCTTTAACTATGAGTAATTCACATTTTTTTAGATTTCATATATAAATGAAATAATATAATATCTTTCTCTATCTGACTTATTTTATTCAGCACAATGTCTTCAAGGTCCATCCATATTTTCATAAATGTCAATATTTCATTTTTATGGCTGAGTAATATTCCACTGTATATACATACCATGTTTTCTTTACCAACTCATCCACTCATGAATACTTAAGTTGTTTTCATGTCTTAGCTATTTTAAATAATACCACAATTAACATGGAGATATTGATATCTTTTTAGTTAGCATTTTTATTTTTTGCAGATAAATATCCAGGTGTGAAATTGCTGGGTTATATGGTGGTTTTATTTATTTTTTTAAAGAAACTGCCATACTATTTTCCCTAGAGTCTGTACTATGGGGAGCCGCTGTGGCCCCAGGCACAGAAGAGCTGCCTGGGTGAGCTGCAGATCTGCTCTCCTGCTCCCTGACCCAGACCTTGAGGCACCAAGGCAGTACTAATTTAGCTTGTGGCCAGAAATTCCAGAAAGGCTTATTAGGAAGCTGGCCCCAGCCTGAAGGGTTAAGGAACAGTCAAGCCACATACCAAGCCAAGGACTCAATCCTCCCCAAAAGTTCCCATTAGAAGCTGAGATAAAGATAGTTACCAAGGTCTGAGCTCATGCAGGTGGCAGAGAGTTTACTCTGAAAGAGCATTCATAGGGCCTTGAAGGAATGCGGGGAGGGGTGGTATTCAGTAAAATCAAGTGTCTGTATAAATTGAGCTGAGAAAATAAACTTGGGGCTGCAGCAGTCACAAGCTGCAGTCCTCCCGATCCCATCGTTTTTGTGTCTGTCTTTTCTCCATCCTCACCCCTTCCTCAGGACCGTCAACTCTGCCGGCGGGCTCCGGCACTGTACCAATTTACATTATCATTAACAGTGCATAGGGGTTCCTTTTCTTCCACATCTTTGCCAGCATATTATATTTTGTCTTTTTGATAATAGCCCTTTTAACAAGTATAAGATGGTATCTCATTGTGGTTTAGGTTTGCATTTCCTTGATGATTAGTGATGTTCGGTACATTGTCATGTACCCACTGACCATATGTAGTTCTTCTTTGGAAAATGTCTATTTGAATCTTGTGTTCATTTTTTAAAATAGATTATTTATTTATTTATTCTCTTGAGTCATATGATTTTTTTTACATACTCTGGATGTTAAGCTCTTATAAGCTCTATGACTTGCCATATTCTCTCCCATTTGGCACATTGCTTTTTACTTTATTAATGTTTCCTTTGCTGTACAGAAACTTTTTAGTTTTATGTAGTCCCACTTGTTTATTTTTTATATTTTTGCCTTTATATTACTCTTCCTTTCAAACAAATGCATTAAATGCCATAAATTTTTCTCTATGCATTGCTTTCACTGAATTCGAAATTTTAACTCATATTTTCATGTATATTATTTGAAATATTTTAAATTTTTTATTGAGAATTATTTTGACCTATGTGTTATTTAGCAATGTGTTGTTTAATTGCCACGTATCTTGGCATTTTCCAGCTATCATTCTAATCTCAATTTTTAATTTAATTTTACTATGGTCTGAAAGCAGACATTGCATTATTTCTAGATTCTTAAATGTGTTAAGATGTACTTTATTGACCAGAATGTAGTCTATCTTGATGAATTCCATGCAGGTTTGAGAAGAATGTGTATTCTTCTCTGATGAACATAAATGCTAAAATCCTCAACGAAGAGTTAGCAAATCAGATCCAGCAATACATTAAAAAGATCAACCACCACCCTGGTTGGTATGGTTGGTATGGTTCAGTAGGTTTGACCATTATCTGGTGGACCAGAGGGTCTCAGGTTCAATTCCCTGTTGGAACACATACAGGAGGCAACCAATCAGTGTTTCTCACTTGCAAAGATGCTTCTCTCTCTTCCTCTCTCTCTGAAGTTAATAGAAGTAAAAAATAATAAAAATAATTAAAAATATCATATACAATGAACAAGTGGTATTTATTCTGGGGATGCAAGGTTGGTACAATATTCTGAAATCAACAAATGTGATACATCACATAAACAAAGTGAAAGATCAAAATCAAACGATCATATCAAAAGATGCAGAAAAAGCATTTAGTAAAGTCCAGCACCTGTTTATGATAAAAATTCTCAGCAAAGTGGAAATAGAGGGATTATAGCTTAATATAATAAGGGCCATATATACAAATGCTACAGAAAGCATCATACTCAATGGGCAAAAACTAAAAGCATTTCCCTTAAGATCAGGAACAAGATAGGGATATCTGCTTTCACCACTCTTACTCAACATAGTACTGAAAATCCTAACCACAGTGATCAGAAATAAAAGGTATCCAAATTAGAATGAAGAAAGTAAAACTGTCATAACTCACAGATGACATGATGTTGTACTTAGAAAACCCTAAAGACTCCACAAAAACTACCAGATGTAATAAATGAATTCTGCAAAGTAGCAGGATACAAAATTAATATACAGAAATCAGTGGTATTTTTATACACCAATAATGAACTATCGGAAAGAGAAACCAAGAAAACAATCCCATTACCACTGAAATAAAAAAAAAGTACCCAGGAATAACCTTAACTAAGGCAGTAAAAGACCTGTACTCTGAAAACTATAGGACATTGAAGAAAGAAATAGAGGAAGATACAAATAGTGGAAACATATACAGTGATCATGTGTTGGAAAAATAAACATCATTAAAATGTCCACACTAACCAAAGAAATCTATAGATACCCATTACATATTTCACAGATCTAGAACAAATATTCCAAAAATTTTTATGAAACCTCAGCAATCATGATAAAAAAAACAACAAAGTTGGAGGGAATCACAATATGGGATATTACAAAGCCATAGTATTCAAAACAACCTGGTACTGGCACAAGAACAAGCATATAGATCAATGAAACAAAATAGAGAGCCCAGAGATCAACCCAAACCCTTATGGTCAATTAATATTTGATAAAGGAGGCAGAGTATACAATAGAGTAAAAGATAGTCTCTTTAATGGTGTTGGGAAAATTGGACAGGGACATAAAAAAAAAATGAAGCTACACCACCAACTTACACCATACACAATAATAAACTTAAAATGGATAAAAGACTTAAATGTAAGTGGCAAAACCATAAAAATCCTAGAAGAAAACATAGGCAGTAAAGTCATAGACTTCTCTAGTAGCAATATTTTTACTGACATATCTTCTAGATAAAGGGAAACAAAGAAAACATAAACAAAAATGACTACATCAAATTAAAAATCTTTTGCACTGCAAAAGAAACCAGCAAAATGAAAAGGGAACCCACTGTATAGAACATATTCATCCATGATACATCTGATAAGGAGTTAATGTCCAAAAAATACAAAGAATTTATTTAACTCAACACTAAGAAGACAAATAATCCAATTAAAAAAGGGACCAAGGAACTGAATAGACACTTCTCCAAAGAGACAGATATCCAATGGACATTTTAAAAATGTTCAATGTCACTAATCATCAGAAAGATGAAAGTTAAATTACAATGACATATCACCTCACACCTGCCAGAAAAGCTACCATCAGTAAGTCAAAAAACAAGTGGTGGCAAAGATGTGGAGAAAAAGGAACCTTAGTGCACTGTTGGTAGGAATGCAGACTGGTGCAGCCACTATGGAAAAGAGTATGGAGTTTTCTCAAAAAACTAAAAATTAAACTGCCTTTTATGCCAGCAATTCTACTTCTGTAAATATAACCTAAGAATACCAAAACACCAATCAGAAAGAATATATGCACCCCTATGTTCATAGCACCTTTATTTACAATAGCCAAGATCTGAAAACATCCCAAAGTGCCCATCAGTAGATAGACAAGCTATGGTACATTTACACAATGGAATGCTATGAGGCTGTAAAAAAAAATGAGCCCTTACCCTTTGCGACAGCATAAATGGACCTCGAGTATATTGTGCTAAGTGAAATAAACCAGTCAGAGAAATATGATACCATATGATCTCACTTATATGTGGAATCTAATAAACACAATAAACTGAGAAACAAAATAGAACCAGAGGCATGGATACATGGACAGACTGACAGGTCTCAGAGGAGAGGGAGGTTGGGAGGGATTGCATAAAAGAAGGTCAAGGGATTAGCCAAAGAACAGATGTGCATAGCCCGTGAACACAGATAGTAGAACAGTGAAGTCCAGAGGAGGGAATGGCGGGGGCTGGATGGTGGTGGGCAAAGAGGCTAGAAATAGAGGACATCTGTAATAGTGTCAATAATAAAAAAAATAATGTATATTCTGCTTTTGTTGGGTGAAGTAGTCTATAGATGTGAATTATATACAGTTGATTGATTATACTTTGAGCTTAAGTACGTTCTTACTGATTTTTTGCCTGATGAATCTGTCTAGTTTTGAAAGAGTTGTGTTGAAATCTTCAACTGTAATAGTGGATATTTCTTGTCAGACTCTCCAATTTGCCTCCCATATTTTGACACTCTGTTTTTTGTCTTGTACAAATTAAAGATTGTTCTGCCTTCTTGGAAAATTGACCTTTTTATCATTATGTAATGCTCTTTTTGATCTCTGAAAACTTTTCTTGCTATAAAGTCTGTTTGTTTTTTGTTATTAATACAGCAAAATTAATACTTCAGATTTCTTCTAATTAGTGTTAACATGATACATCTCTCCATCTCTTTACCTTGAATCTATAAGTGTCTTCATATTTAAAATGGGGATTTTTTAGACATGTAATTGGGTCCTGTTTTTATCCATTCTGACAATATCTTTTAATTGGTTTATTTAGACCATTGCTGCTTAAAATGATTGATATATTTGAATTAATATCTATCATATTTGTTTTGTTTGTTATTCCCCTTCTTCTTTGTTCCTATCTTTATCTTCCATTATTTTTCTGTCATTTGTAGTTTTAATTGAGAATGTTGTATTATTTTATCTTTTCTCCTTTCCCAACATATCAGTTATATCTTTTATTTTGTTTTACTCTTTTTAATTGTTGTTCTAGAATTTGAAACACATAGTTACAACTAATTCAAATTCAATATCAAATAACACTATATTACTTCACAGGTGGTGCAAGTGCCTTATAATAACAAAATATTTTGAATTCCTCACTCTCAACCATCCTTCTTTTATAACTGTCGTTCATTTATACATAAGCAGACATAAACATATGTATGTATGCTTACTATTATAATGCTTGTAAATGTACACATATGCATACATTGCTTTACATATTGCCATTATTATTTTGAACAAACTATTATCTTTTTTATTAATTTAGAATACAAAAAAAAGTTTTTATTACCTCAATTTGTTCAGTGTTTAGTGCTCCTCCATTATTTATATAGTTCTGAGTTTCTTTCCTCTGATGAACTTCTTTTAACATTTTTGCATGGCAGGTCTACTGGCAATAAACTTTTCAAATATTAGTTGAGTAACTTTTTATTTCATTTTCACTTTTGAAGAATAATTTCACAGGGTACAGAATTTTGAGTTTTGTCTTGTCTCAACATGTTAAAAATATTTTACTTTAATTTTTTCTTGTTTGCATGATTTCTAAGGAGAAGAAGGAAAAACAAGATGTAATTCTTATCTTAGCTCTTCTGTAGGTAAGATGCTTTTCTTCTCTAGGTTCTTTCAAGATTTTTATTTTATTTTATAAATTTTAAATATATTGTGCCTAGGTGTAGTTTTTTGTTGTTGTTTTTCTTAGCATTTATCCTGCTTTGTGTGGTCTGAGCTTCCTGTACCTGACACTACATTTTGGGAAATTCTTAGTCATTATTTCTTAAAATATTTATCTTGTTTCATTCTCTCTTTTTCTTCAGGAACTCCCATTTCAAATATGTTACACCCTTTATACTTGTCCTACCAGTTTTTTTGATATTCTGTTCCATTTATTTTTTAGGCTTCTTTTCTTTATGCTTTCCAGCTTTGAATGTTTCTAATGACGTATCTTTAACTAAGAAGTTTTTCATGAGTCATGACCATTTTCATAATAAACCCATCAAAAGTAATTTTCATTTCTCTTGCAGTGTTTTTTATCTCCAGCATTTTTGTTGTATTTTCAAATTTAATTTAATTTTTATTAAATCTTCTGGGGTGACCTTGGTTAATAAAATTATGTAGGTTTCAAGTGTACAATTCTATGCTGCATCTTCTCTATATTGTATTGACCCAAAGTCAAATCTTCCATCACCACGTATTTGACCCCTTTTACATTTTATGCCCCCTGGTAACCACCATGCTGTTGTCTGTGTCTATGAGTTTTTGTTTGTTTGTTTTTCTTTTTTGTTTATTTGTTACTTACACTTTTATAGCCTACATATAAGTGAAATCATATGGTTATTGGCTTTTTCTGTCTGACCTATTTTGCTAAGCATGATATTCTCAAAGTCCACCCATGTTGTTGCAAATGGCAGAATTCCTGCTTTTCTTATGGCTGAGTAGCATTCCATTGTATATATGCACATCTTTACCCAATCGTCTACTGAGGGACACTTCTGTTGTTTTCATGTCTTTGAAGAATGCTGCTGTTGTATTCTTTGTTAGAATTTCCCTCTCCTTAAGTTGTCCATATACTCTTTTACAGTTACTTTTTCCATTAAAACCCTTTGCATATTTATCATAGTCCTTTTAAATTTATAGTCTGGTAATTTCAGCATCCATGCCATATCTGCGTCTGCTTCTGAGGTTAACTCTGGCTCTTCAAATTACCGTTTTGCCTCTTAATATGCCTTGCAATTTTTTGTTGATAGGTAAACTGGGTAAAAGCAACTGGGGTAAATATGCTATTTGTAATGTAGCTGTATGTTGTGGAGGAAGTGGAAGTGTTTTATAATTCTATGATTTGGCCTCAGTCCTTTTCTGAACCTGTGGCCCTGGGTTACGAACTTCACCAGTGCTTGTAAGTTTTTTCTCCCATTTAGATATTACAGAATAGGTAGAAGGGGTTGAAGTGTATTTCTCTTCTCCAATGTCACTTAGGCTCTGATAAAACTTCAATAGTTTAAGCTCTGGTAAAATAGTTCTCATAACGATAGATCTTTTTAATGCTCTGGAGTGTTTAAAAACTGATTTTTGTTTTTCATGCTAGAAGTCTGGGGATTTTTCTCTGATCTTCACTGTGAGAATTTAGTCAAGTCCTCGGAGGTAAAACTCACTTAAGTGTGAAAACCCCTTATAACTTGGGTACTCCTGGAATATTTAACTCTGCAGCTTGTCCATACTTAGACTTTGCAATTTGTCACTTACAAATAAAGTTTTATAACCTGGCACTAGTTCCCATGAAAGTTTCTGTCCATGGGTTTTTGTTTTGATAAGCTGTAATTCTCTTTATTTGACTTCTGTCTCTCCATTTTTTTACGCAGCAATTTGCCATGTGACCTCACTTCTCTGACAGATCTGCAAAGAGTTACTGACTTTTCAGCTTGTTCTTTTTTGTTACAATTGAGTGGCAACTTCTAAATTACTCACAAGCTGGACCATAAATCAGAAGTCTCTGTATTGTTTTTTAATTTGCATTGCCCTTATGATTTTTATGTTGAACATCTTTTATGTGTTTTTTGCAATCTGTATATCTTCTTTGGTAAAATGCCCTTTGTGCTTTTTTCCCCCCTTTTTTCTAAGTGATTTCTTTTTTAACTTGAGTTTTGAGAGGTTTCTATATAATCCATACAATTCTCCTTTGTTGGAATTTAGTTCTCATTTTCCCCAGTCTTTAGCTTTTAGTTTTCAATTTTTAATAGGGTCTTTCACACAGCAAACATTTTTAATTTTGATGAGATCCAGTATATTAGCATTCTTTTTTATATTATGCTTTTAGTGTCAAGTATAAAAACTCTTTGCCTAGCCCTAAGTCCCCAAATTTTTCTTTTTATCTAAAAATTCTATAATTTCATTATTTATATTTAAGTCTCTGACCCATCTTTATTTCATCTTGTATAATATATGAGGTTTGCCCCAAAATTATTTTTACTTTTTGCCTATGGACATCCAACTGTTCAAGAAGCATTTGTTTAAAGGACTACCCTTCCTCCAATGAACTTTTTTTAATCTTTATCAAATATCCGTTGCATACACTTGTGTGGGTCTTTTTCTGAGTTTTTCTTATTCTGTTCCATTGATCTATGCATCTAGTCCTCTACTAATACCACATAGTTTCAGTTACTGGAAATGTATAATGTCTTAAAATTGGAGAGTTTGTCTCTGTTTTACTGTATATCTCCTTTTTCTAAATTGTGTTAGTCGTTCTATGGCTTGTGCCTTTCCATATGCATTTTAGAATAAGTTAGCATCTATTTACAGAATTACTGGGATTTTAAAAGCAATTTCATGAAACTTGTATGTCAGTTTGAAAGAATCTACATATTTACTACATTGAGTCTTCAAATACATAAATCTGGTGTCACTCTCCATTTATTTGGGTCTTCTCTGATTTTTTACCGGTATTTTGTAATTTTCACACTATGGATCCTGTATAATTTTTTATAGTAACTGTAAAAGATATCGTAAATGATAATGTGTTTGGTTTTTTCAATCCTCACCCAAGGATATGCTTTTATTAATTTTAGAGAGAGAAAAAGGAAGAAGGAGAGAGGGAAACATCAATCAGTTGCCTCCTTTATGCACCCTGATGAGGGATGGAAACTGCAACCTAGGTATGTGCTCTGAATGGGAACTGAACCCTCGACCTTTTGGTGTACTGGATAAGGTTCCAGCCAACTGAGCCACACTGAACAAGGCGATGACATTGTGCTTTAATTGGTTTCTACATGTTGATTTTTAGTATTATAGAGGAGCAATTAATTTTTCTGTTTTGATTTGTGTTGTACAACCTTGGTGAACTCACATTAGTTCTAGGAGTTTTGGGGTTTGTTTATTAGATTTCTTGGGATTTTCTATATAGACACTGTTGTCAGCTGCAAATGAAGACAATTTTTTTTTTCAAACCTGTATTCCTCTTATTTTATTTATTTTTCTTATTTCAGTGGCTTAAATTTATATAGTATTATGTCAAGGAGAGTAGAAATCCATGCTTTTTTCTTGATCTAAGGAAGAAGGATTTTGTCTTTCACAATTAAGTATAATGTTCACTGAAGGTTTTTGTGGATGCTGTTTATCAAGTTGAGGTAATTTTCCTTTGCTCTTGACTTGTGCATAGTTTTCATTGTAAATGGGTGCTGGGTTTTGTCAAATGCTTTTCTGCATTAATATAATAACATATTTTTTAGTCTGTTAATATTGTGGATTGCACTAATTGTTATTTTAAATGTTAAACCAACTATTCATACCTGGAATAACTCCCATTTGGTCATGTTGCATACTTTTTAAAATACATTGTTTCATTTGTTATATATTTTTTTGAGGATTTTGTTTAAGTTCATGAAAGACATTGGTCTGTACTTTTTGTCTAATGCCTTTGTCTAGTTTTGATACTAGCCTCATAAAGTGAGGCTAGAGTGTTCCTTCCCTTCTGAGAGAGATTGTGTAAAATAGATACTGATTTTTTTATTAAATGTTTGATGGAATTTCCCAGTGAAGCCATGTGGGTCTGAAGAATTTTTTTAGCAGGAGTGGTGGGGGAGAATATCTTCCATTAAAATTTTATGATTATTCAGGTTGTTTCATTTGATTGAGCTTTGGTAGATTGCAATTTTCAATGCATTAAATGATTTCTTCAAAGTTACCTAATTTATGATTTTAAAATTGTATGATTCTTTTTTTTTTTTTTATAAAGAGTAGAAAATAGGTAGTGATATCTTTGTTTCACTTCTGAAATTGGTAATTTATGTTTTCTCTTTTATTTTTTTTATCTTTGCCAGTCTTACTAGATGTTTTTTTTCAGTTTTAATGACATTTTTTAAAGCTTTAGGTTCCATTGATTTTTCTTTATTATTTAAAAATGCACATATAGGGTGTAGGTAATAGCTGTACCCCCCCACCTCCCACAACCACATCAAAATTACAACTAAAATACAGAACAACCATCACTCAGAACCTCCTGAAAACTAGCTGAACAGAAGCCCTACAACCAGGGAACTGAAACAGCATGGAGACTGGTAGGAGGGACAGAGATGTGGGCAGATGGGGCTGGATCACAGAGACCCAGCCACAGGCCCCCACCCTGTGCTGAGGGTTAAACCCAGGAGGGATATCTTGGCAGTGGTGGTTTCCCGGAGGAGTGAGGGGTCCCAGCACCAGGGCTCCAAGGCCAGGAAGAGACGTCTCCACAATTTGAGGCTGTGAAAACCAGCAGGGACTATTGCTGAGGGTCCCAGAGGGTTCGAGAGCCCCAGGCAACTCCTCTTAAAGGGCCTGCACATGGACTTACTCAGACTCGCTCCCTCTGAGCCCCAGCACTGGAGAGCAGCTTGAGAGGAACCTGGGATACTTGAGGAGGAACTAACCTGCTGCAATTGGGGCCAGAGGTAAAGGGGCAGCTTTCTTCCAGACAGAAGAACTGGCAAAGGCCATTGCTCCTTTGGTGAGCCCTCCCCACAGCCATCAGGCTGACACCATATTTGAATCTCCAGCATCTGACTCACACCTTTGGCCCTGCCCTGGTGAGTCCCAGAGGCCCCGCCCTTCCCTACCTGCAAGCTCATCCAAGCCATTTCCAGTGGATTTTCTATGCAAGTAGCCTCTTCAGTCTTATGCTTAGGACTCTCCTAAAATCTCTCAAATAAGCAGCAGTATGCACTGTATGTCTTGATAAGTGGCCCCAGGCCTGGCACCAGTGACAGCCTTCATTGGTTCATAGCTTGGCCTCTCCTAGACACCACCAAGCCCAACACAAGTAGCAGCCATCTACAGTCTGCTGTGTAGTTCATGCTGGGTGGCCTTGGGCAAGACACTGGCAGAGACTGACTTTGCACCTCCAGGGAGGCCCCAGAGACAATGCACTTGGTGGTCAGACTCGGCCATGCTGGATTACAACCCTTCCACATCCATGAGTGACACACTCAAGGGGCACACTTGGTGAACACCAAAGCTCCACTGAAGTAAATTCTGCTCCATAAGGGTGTCTCCAGCACAGCAGCTCTTTGGCTATAGTTGCAGCTGGTCCTCACAGCTAATTGGCTAAGGGGTCAATTCCTCCCAGTGATACCAACAGCAACCAAGGCTCAACTACAACAGGACAGTGCACACAGCTCACACAGGGGAGCACCTAGAAGGCCCAGCTCAGGTGACTGGGGAGGCTGAGCCACTGGACCCTACAGGACACCTACTACACAAAGCCACTCTACAAATTCCAGGAGACATAGCAGCTCTACCTAATACATAAAAACAAACACCAGGAAGCAGCCAAAATGTGGAGGAAAAGAAACATGTCACAAAGGAAAGAACAGAAGAAATCTCTAGAAAAGGAACTAAATGAAATCTATCCAAGCAAGCTAACAGATATAGAGTTCAGAATTTTGTTTATAAGGATGCTCAAGCATATTATTACAAAAACAAATGAGAAAATTGATAACATAATAAAGTACCACTTTGAAATGAAGGCTACACGAACTGAAATGAAGAATAATTTATAGGAAATCAACAGCAGAGTAGAGGATGCTGAGAATCAGATCAGCAATTTGGATCATAAGGAAGCAAAAAACACCCAACCAGAAGAGCAAAAAGAAAAAAGAATCTAGAAATATGAAGATAGTATAAGGAGCCTCTGGGACAACTTCAAGAGGTCCAACATTTATATTATTGGGGTGCCAGAAGGAGAAGAAAGAGAGAAAGAAATTGAAAACCTATTTTAAAAAGTAATGATAGAAAACTTCCCCTACCTAGGGAAAGAAATAGACTTACAAGTCCAGGAAGCACAGAGGGTCCCAAACAAGAGGAACTCAAAGAGGCCTACAGCAAGATATATCATCAATAAAATACCAAAGGTTAAAGACAAAGAAAGAATCTTAAAAGCAGCAAGAACAAAGCAGTTACTTACCTACAAGGGAGCACCCATACGACTATCAGCTGATTTCTCAACAGAAACTTTGCAGGCCAGAAGGGAGTGGCAAGAAATATTCAAAGTGATGAAAAACGGAACCACAACCAAGATTGCTCTACCCAGCAAAGCTATCATTTAGAACTGAAGGTCAGATAAAGAGATTCACAGATAAGAAAAAGCTAAAGGAGTTCATCACCACCAGACCAGCACTACAGGAAATGTTGAAGGGTCTTCTTTAAGAAGTTAATGAACAAAAGAATCTGATGAATTAAATAGATCCAGAAACATTGACACATGTAATAGACCATCAAATTTCAGAGGAAAGAGGGAAGGGGGGTGGAGGGTGGGAAGAGATTAACCAAAAAAGTTATATGCATATATGCATAACCCATGACACAGTCAACAACTGGGTGAAGGCTTGGATAGGGGGTGGGAGCAAAGTGGAGGGGGTCAATTGGGGGGAAAAAATGGGACACCTGTAATACTTTCAACAGTAAAAATAAATAAAAACAAAATAAAATAAATATAAACATATAAAAACCTAAACGAAAAACACAGTAACATTTACAATTGATTGATTTTCTGCCAGATTGAGTTTTGTTTTATCTTTATTATTTATTACCTTCTGATATTTGGAATTATTTTGCTCTGTTTTCTTATTTCTTGAGATAGGAACTTAGGTTGATTTGTGACCTTTCCTCATTTCTAATGCAAGTATTTAGTATTTTTAATACTGAAAGTCTCCCCTAAGCACTACATTAGTCGCATCTTACAAATTTTGATATATTGTGTTTTCATTTACACATATATTTGTATTTCTTTTGAGATTTCTTTTTTGGCCCATGAGTTGTTTATAAGTGAATTGTTTAATATGCAAGTTTTGAAGATTTTTCCTGCTTTTTTTTTTGTCCTATTCATTTTAAATTTAATTATGGTTGAAAAAATACTCTATATGATTTAAATTTATTTTTTACATTTATTGAGTTTATTTTATGACCCAGGATAGTTTTCTTCAATGTATGTCCCAGGGGGACCTTTAAAAAATATGTATTCTAAAATTCTTGAGTGGACTGGTCTGTAAATGCCAATAATCTTTTGTTGGTTGATGGTATTATTCAAATCTATATCCTTGTAAATTTTTTGTTTGGTAATTCTACCAATTGCTGGAATTAGGGTGTTAATTTCTCAATCATATTGCTTTTATAAAATTTTTATTTCATATAAATTACAAATATATTTTGTTTGTCATTATTTTGTTGATGAATTAGGCAAATGCTTGTCTGAGATTTTGGATGATTAAGCATTGATCCTGGCCATGAAATCCTAGTGCAGACTCTCAATTTAGATACTTGATTAATACTTATAATAAACCACTGGCTTTTAGCACTATTTTTGAAAATTTACTTTGGTTAATATCTAAAATTTGTAAAGAACTCATACAACTTAACACCAAAAAAACCCAAACAAACAAAAAATCCAAACAATTCAATTAAAATATAGGCAGAAGACCTAAATAAACATTTTTCCAAAGAGTACATTTTGAAAAGATGCTCAACATCACTAATCAACAATGAAATGTCATCCCAAAAGTCAAAATGGATATCATATATCCACAAAAAATATATTTTGGCAAAAATATGGAGAAAAGGAAACCCTTTTGCACTGTTGTAATTGCAAATTGGTACAGGTACTACAGAAACAATTTGGAGATTTCTAAAAAAACTCCAAAACTATATCTACCATAAAAACCTAGCCATTCCACTTTTGGGTATTTATCCAAAGAAAGCAAAACCACTAATTCAAATAAAATGTATGTTCCCCTATATTAACTGCAACATTATATACAATAACCAAGATATGGACTATATTTATAATTTGAAAAGATCCCTTTTTTTCCCATACTGGTAGTACATGTGATATAATGACAATAGTTTTAGACTGTCTAAGTTTAATTCCTGGCCTCACCTGTTACTAGCTGTGCAAAGTTGGTTGGTGCAAAACTTTCCTAATACTAGGGCTATGACATATAAGAAGGCACAATAATTATGTCTATATTTATAGAATTATTATGAGAATTATATGAGTTAGAATAATGAGAAAATAACTCAGCATGTGGAACATAGAAAGTATTCAATAATATTTAGCTCTCATTTATATAAAACTTTTTTATGCCTAACTATGTGATATTTAATATATCTAATTCTTACAACATTATCTTAAGATCAGTTCAACATTATTTTCAGATGAGAAAATTGAATGAAAGTGATATTCAGTAATTTATCTATGGTAAAATAGACAGTAAAAAATGGGTTTAAGAATTGAACTCAGTTCAAATAAACCAGGAGGGATCTGACATGGCAGTGAAGTAGGTGGAAGTTACACTTCCCTCCTCCCAAAACCAAACTGGAATTACAATTAAAATACAGAACAATCAGCCTGAATAACAAACTGAAGACAAGAGAAATGTGATTCTTACAACCAATGATTTATAGAAGAAGCCACTTTGAGACTGGTAGAGTAGGTTGAGATACAAATAAGGCTAGCCCTTCACCCATGTGCAGCAGCTGAGAATCTGAAGGGATATATCAGCACAAAGTTCCACATGGAGGAGTGTGGGGTTTTAACCCCACCTCAGGCTCCTCAGTCCAGAGCACCAAAATCAAGAAGAGGAGCCCACTTAAAATCGGGCTATGAAAATCAGAGAGGTTTCTGTCTATCAAAGAGAGACAAAAGTCCCCTAGAAACCCAGGAACCCTCTTAAAGGAGCAGTACACAAAATCTCATTTGCAGCCATTCATCCTGGGCTCCAGCAGACAGAGCGCAGCTCAGAACTGACTAGAGTTCTGCAAGGAGAGATTGGATTGTGTGGCTCCAGGAAGAGAGCTGAAGTTACATCCTCCAGGTCCCCTGTGCTGAGTCCGTATCTACACTGCCTACAGATGCTATCTTTCTTGGGTCAAACAGTTTCTTCCATATGCATCAGTCTGGGAGAATGCAATAGCCCCAATTTCCTGACTTCCTCGTTGAGCTCATGTCTGCAGGGGAGTCAGTTCATTGGGCCTGTGGTATAGAGGTCTGGGGTAATTCAGGGAGTGTCAAAAACTAAGTTGTGTGGCTCTGGTGTGGGAGGCCACAACTGCTTCTTGGGACCCTGACCTGTGATGTTCACTCATGGGAGATCCACTAGCCCCACTCTCCTGTCTCCCTGTGGCCCTGCCCTGACAAGCCTCTTGAAGAGGTCTAGGCAGAATCTGGAACAGACTGAGTTGTATGGCTCTAAAGTGGGGGTAATTTTTTCCTCACACCCTTGACTTATGCAGAGACCTTCCTTCATACAGTCAAATATTGGTCTGTTTAGGTCTGATAAATGTTGCTGGCCTCACTCTGATGGCTT
Source organism: Miniopterus schreibersii (assembly GCF_964146895.1). NCBI lineage: Eukaryota > Metazoa > Chordata > Mammalia > Chiroptera > Miniopteridae > Miniopterus > Miniopterus schreibersii. The sequence goes on along the minus strand of NC_138101.1, from coordinate 110,078,203 downwards.
CCTGAGATCCCTCCAAAACACAAAGGTTTGCAGGCCCCTTGAAAGTGATGGCTGGCTTTGGTGTATCCTGGGACTTTTGCTAGTGTTCCCAGACCAAAAACTGGCAATGAGTTTGAATTTGTATTGATCTGGTGAACACCACTCACCCTTACCTGGTGACTCATGTACCACCAGAGGCTCTTTCAGTGACCCTAATAGCCAGTAGGTAGAGGCAGGTGGAAGCAGATATTGGGGTGTTTTAGGCTTTTTGCTGACATACCCCCAGGCTCAATGCTGGGTAATGTGGTGCACATTTTGACCCTTCCCACATACAACCAGGCACAGCAGAGGCAGCCACACACTGTGGATCACTTTGTAGCTAAAAACAGGCATCCCAGAGCCAGTAACAAGCAGCATCTGATATTGGCCCACATCAAAGTCCCTCCCAAGAAGCCCAGAACTCACACACACAGTAGTGGGCTCTAGGAAACATAGGAAGACCAAGTTAGTTCCATAAGTGATATATCCAAAGGGAAATCTTGCTAGGCACCATATCCTGCTGAGGATTTTGCTCCATGTGGTCAGCACCTGCACAGTAGTTCATACACTGAAGTTAGGGTCTATCCTCAGTTAGCCTGCCTGAGGGTCAACACCATGCACTATAGGCCAACTACAATCAAGACTCAACTACAATAGTAATTCTTACATAACTCAGACAAGGAACATTCCTGGATTACGCAGCTCAGGGGATCACAGAGACTGTACTACTGGGACCCAAAGGACAATATAAGGCCACCCTACCAAGACTGATAGACATAGAAGATCTACCTAATACACAGAAACAAACACAGAGAGACAGCCAAAATGGGGACACAAAGAAACATACCCCCAATGAAAGAACAGAAGAAATCTCCAGAAAAAGAAATAAATGAAATGGAAGCAGCAATCTACCAGATATAGAGTTCAAAACAATGTTTATAAGGATGCTCAAGGAGGTTAGTGAGAACTTGAACAGCATAAAAACTACATAAAAACCATAAAAAAAACCCACAGTTAAATATAAAGTATAAAATATCTAAAATGAATTACACACTAAAAGAAATCAACAGTAGGTTAGATAAAGCAAAAGATCAAGGTAACAAAAAACACACAGTCAGAACAGAAAAAAAAGAATTAGAAAAAATGAGGATAGTTTAAGGAAATATTGGCACAAAATGAAACATAACAACAACAACCAGAAGGAGAAGAGAAAGAGCACAAGATTGAAAACATATTTGAAGAAATAATGATTAAAAACTTCCCTAACTTGGTGAAGGAAATAGACATGCAAATTCAGGAAGAACAGAGTCTCAAAGAAGATGAACCTATACAGACCCATATGAAGATGCATCTTAATTAAAATGGCAAGGTTAAAGACAAAGAGAGAATCTTAAAAGAAGCAAGAGAAAGACAGTTAGTCACCTACAAGGGAACTCCCATGAGTTAATTTCTCAGCAGAAATACTTTAGGCCAGAAGAAATTAGCATGAAATATTCAGAGTGATAAAAAACCCAGACCTACAACAAAGACTACCCTAGCCAGTGGATTACAGATCTGGTATGAAGGGATATTTGGGGGTGGAAGGATTGAGCAAAAAAGAGAGAAAGAATTCATGGACATGAACAACATTTTGGTGATTATGAGGGGAGTGGTAGGTGGATGTGGAAAAGGGTTTAGGGGGGATAGGTGGTGATGGGAAAAAAATAAAATAATAAAATAAAATAAGGATAAAATTAAAAGGCAAATAGCAAGCTTCTTAGATAAGATAAAGAAGTTCATTACCACCATACCGGTATTACAAAAAATGTTAAAGGGACTTTTGTAAGAAAAAGAATGGTTTATGGCCATCTTTCCAGGTAAGGAACAAAGGTTGTTTTCCTAACAGATGTCAAGGAAGGAACCTCAAGAAATTTTGGGAATCTCAAGAACTTGAGGAATTCGCCCAAGTCTATAGGTACTGCAGGTGAACCTGGTGGCAACTGGGTGGCTCAGCTTTTTTGCCCTGAGGGGCTAATTAAAGCTCAATCATGGGATTCCAACAAAGCAGATTTTAAAAAGCCTATATGATCAATTGCTACTCTTATTGTATTTATTCAAATAACCAGGCCAAATTGAAACTGACCTTAATACAGTAAATAATTTGGATCTTTAATATAAATGAGGGTAATTTTAGGGAGAAAAATTATGTTTCAATGGACTATATAATATTAGACTCTAATTCAATTAATTGTCTTCAAAGTTTTATTTTTCATCTATGAATAGAACTGAAACTTGAATTTATCTAGTTTTTTTAAATATTTGGCTACAATACTCCAAACAACTGTTTTATTTTTCTCCTATCCTTTGACTTGGAATTACTGAAAACTTAAAACACTTTTTCCTTCCACTGGACCATTTGTCCTAATTCTTGCTGTTCTAACTTTTGCCCCAGTAACACTAAAATTGGTAACACAGTTTGTCTCCACCAGGTTACAAGCCCTACTTGTATTCATGGAATACCACCCCTAGGCATCATCACCACTTCCTTCTGTGCCCACACCTCATTGTCCATCTGACAGAGAACAAGAATCTCCTGGTTCTGAAGAAAAACATCACCCCCTTTCAGCAGGAATCAGCTACAGGAGAGTCTCTGCGCTCCTGTTTTCTGAAAGAATTCAGAGCTAAGATCCTTAAAGGAGGGATGTGGTAGGCAGTTAGACAGACCCGAGCAGAGCAAGGACAAGGGGCCAGGTACAGAAGGTCATCAGAGTGTAAAGCCCCAGGTGCCTAGCAATGGACAATTGTAGGATGGGACCTCGCCCCCAGGGTGACCTTTCCTCCCCTAGCATATTGCTAGTTATGCAGTTTGGACCCTTGAGCTTTTCTCCCTAGAGATAAAAATCTAGGCTTCAGTTGTGTTTTATCTCCAGGCTCAGAAGAGCAACAAAACCAGCCATAGCTGCATTTGATAATAATCCCCCACCCTGGCACTGATCAATCAATCAGTGGAGACCACAACCCTGAAAAGACACACCTGGGAAGCTGCTGAATATTATAATGAGATCTTCCCCTGGAACCTCCCTTAAAATCTCCACACTTAAAAGTCTTAGGATAGAGAACCCATCACTCTCCCTCCAGGGAGCACACCCTTCCCTTTCCCTTTCCCTTTCCCTTTCCCTTTCCCTTTCCCTTTCCCTTTCCCTTTCCCTTTCCCTTTCCCTTTCCCTTCCCCCCTCCCCTTGCCCCTCTCCCTCAGCATGTTACCATTAGCTTCCTCACTCCCAAGCTCAAAAGGCCCTTCCTTTGCCTCTATAACTTGTTTCCTAAGCACATTTCTTCTAGAAATTACTTCTTCTACCTCTGTGATTTACCAAATAAATGTTCTCTTATTTTTAAAAGGAGAAGAAAAAGAAAAAGGACAAAGTTATAAAGAATAAAATGTCAATAAATAGGTATCTATCAATAATCACTTTATATGTAAGTGGCTTAAATGAACCAATCAAAAGACATAGGGTAGCAGAATGCATAAGAAAGCAAGATATATATATATATCTTGCTTTCTTATATATATATATATATTATGTTTTCTACTGTACAAGAGACCCACCTAAGAACAAAAGATATAGACTGAAAATAAAGAGATGGGAAAAAAATTTCATGCAAATGGAAACAAATAACCTAGGCTAGGAATACTTATTTCAGATAAAGTACACTTTAAAACAAAGGATACTGTAAAAAACAAAAGAGGACACTACATAATAATAAAGGGATTAATCCAACAGGAGAATATGACCCCTGGAAAGATTTATGAACTCAACAACATAGGAACTCCTAAATATATAAAGCAAATCTTGATGGACACAAAGGGAGAGATTGACAGTAATACAGTCACCTTACTGTATTGACAGTAATACACCATATTGACATCAATGGACTGATCTTCCAGACAGAAAATCAAGAAGGAAACAGTGGCCTTAAATGACTTACAAGACCAGATGGATTTAATTAATATCTTCAAAGCATTTCAGGACAAAGCAGCAGAAATATACATTATTTTCAAGTGCACATGGAATATTTTCTAGAATAGACTACATGTTAGAATGCAAAACAAGTCTCAATATATTTAAGAAGATTGAAATCATACCAAGCATCTTCTCTGACCACAGTGGTATAAAACTAGAAATAAATTACAAGAAAAAAACCTAAAAAATACCCAAACACATGGAGGTTAAATAACATGTTACTGAACAATGAATAGGTTACCAATGAGATCAAGGAAGAAATAAAAGACATCCTGGAAACAAAGGGAAATGAATACGCAACAATGCAAAATGTATGGGGCACAGTGAAAGCAGTCCTGAGAAGGAAGTTCATAGCATTACAGGCCCACCTCAAGAAACAAACAAAAAGAAAACTTCAAATGAACTGTCTAACTTACACCCAAAGAAACTAGAAAAAGAACAACAAACAAAACCCAAAGTGAGTAGAAGAGAGGAAATAATAACTTTCAGAGCAGAAATAAACAAAATAGAGTCTGAAAAACAATACAAAAGATCAATAAAACCAAGAGCTATTTCCTTGGAAAGATACACAAGATTGATAAACCTTTAATCAAACTCATTAAGACAAAAACCGAGAGTACCCAAATAAATAAAATCAGAATTAAAGAGAAAAAGTAACAACTGAATCCACAGAACTATGGATTATAAGAAAATATTACAAACAACTATATGACAACATATTAAACAATATGAATAAAAAAGATAAATCCCCAGAAATATACACTCTTCCAAAATTGAATCCAGGAGGAAAAAAATTTAACAGACCAATTACAACTAATGAGAAAAAAAAAAAAAAGAGAGAAATTAAAAAAAAGACTTCCAACAGACAAAATCCTGGAGCTGATGGCTTCACAGGTGAATTTTATCAAACATTCAAAGAACTAACACCTATCCTTCTCAAACTATTGCAAAAAAATTCAAGAGGAGAGAGCACACCTCCAACACATTTTATGAGGCCAGACTACCAAGACTACTCTGCCTAGCAAGGCTATAATTTAAAATTAGAGATAGAAAGCTTCCCAGAAAAAAAAAAAAAAAAAAAAGTTAAAGATGTTTATCACCACCAAACCAATATTATAAGAAATGTTAAGGGAATTCTTTAATAAGAAAAAATAAAAAAAGGAACATAAATCTGAATAATCACTTTAAATTTAAATGGCTTGAATTCACCCATCAAAAGACATAGGATAGCTGAATGGATGAGAAAACAAGACCCATATATATGTTGTCTATAAGAAACCCACTTCACATCAAAGGTTATAGACAGACTGAATGTAAAGAGATGGAAAAAGATGTTCCATGCAAATAGAAATGGAAAAAAAAAAAAAAAGCTGGAATAGCAAGAGTTATATCAAACAAATAGACTTTAAAACAAAAGCTATACTAAGAAACAAAAAACCAACATTTTATAATGATAAAAGCATCAATCCAATGAAAGAATACATCCCTTATAAACATTAATGAACCCCAAATAGGAGGACCTAAATATATACAGCAAATATCGATGGACATAAATGGAGAGGTTCACAGTAATACAGTCATAGGGGACTTTAATACTCCATTTTCATCAATGGATAAATCTTACAAACAGAAAATCTACAAGGAAACAGTGGCCTTAAATGTCATACTTCTTTTTAGTGATGCTAGAGGTACTTAAGAACTTGGCTAACGATTTATTGAATTAATACTCATATTACAACTGTAGTTCTTTCTCAAAAGGTACATTGGAAAGGAAGATTTGTATGTATGACTTAAAAAGAATTTAAACTCAATTCATCAAGCTCATCAAGTGAAATGACAAGCACAATCTGAAGTGTACCTCTATTCACTCAAGTCAAATGAAGGAAATGAACATCAGGAGCTTCTCTAGGGCTTGCTCAACATCAGTTTTCACAAGACAGATTGGAGGACACTGTATTAAGACCTCCATCTCTAAGGGTTCTAAAGCATTTTCAGTCATTAGTCAGTGTTAGAACCACTGGCAAGTTACTTAATCTCAAGAGTATTAACTTTTTTATCTTTATGTTTGTGTGCTGAGGGGGGGGGGGGCAGTGTACAATGATGGTTTAGGTAAATAAACATTAAGGGCAGTTTAAAGCTATAGCTCAAATGACTAAATATCTGACACATGTCAGAAATCAATTATTTCTGTGGAATTGCTTCTGTGAATGATTGTAAATCTGAGAGATCCTCACTTGAGAGAGTCTAATCTTCTGTTTTTTGTGAAGCAAGGAAAACCCTGAACATTTTTTCTTGCTGCAGACATGTATGATATCCCAATTTGTTCTGCCTAAACTTAAATGTTGCATCAGGGTGGCAGAGGAGAGTAGAGAGAAAGGAACTGATATTTTCCCCATCTATGTGAGTTTCTCTTGAGTTTTATAGAAATAAATATAAAATAGGCAATCATCTTTATTTTTTTAAAAAACTAAGTATAATAGAAACATTTGCATATTGATTTTTCATGAGGACTCAAAATAGTTTTTTAAGATTACAACTTGTGGTAAAAAGTGTTTATCTAATCTTCATATAAAGAAGAAACCAAAGACTTAGATAAGTAAATGCTAGAAAGTAAAATTCAATAGCTCAGATTTCCACATTTATATTGGACCATTAAATGCCATCATCAATTTTTTAGTCTTTTTTTTTTCTTTCATGTAATGTGGCATAATTTTCTGTGTATGAGGTGTACATGTGTGAGTATTTGAGGGGGGGTGAAGTTTATTGACAAATTTAGGCCCACAGGCCAAATCCAGCCCATATTTTGTTTTGTATATCTACATTTTTTAATGACTGAAAAAAAATCAAAAGGATAATATTTTATGGATTATGAAAATAATATGAAATTCAATGTTAGCATCCACTAATAAAATCTTATTGGAACTCAGTCCATTCATTCATTCCAGTATAGTTAAATAGTTGCAACAGATTCAAAGCCTGAAATATTTATTTCAGCTTGCAATTAGCTTACAATTGATAGAAAACCTATGCTGAACCTTGACTGTAACATTTCAGTTAGTATTATTTCTTATAAAAGATTAAAAGACAAAAAAGTTGATTCCAAGATGGACCTGACTGAGGCTGAGAGTGAGTGAGTGTGTGCAAGGGAGTGTGTGCATGGGTGTGAGTGTGGGGGACATCTGTCAGTTAGTGCAGGAACTCCCCGGGGAGTTGGGAACTCATGGCAGAGAAGCTGCTGTGGTGGTCAGCTGTTCAGCTGGACACTTCTCTCTGATTGAGAGTAGAGAGCATGCCATTTTAGAGGATCCTTAGGGTCTTCCTCTGAAGGAGACTGACCTAGTGCTCCGTGGCCATGGGCCCATGGGTGAAGACCCAGCGCTACCCACACTAGTCTGATGCAATGACCCAGCACCCCTGAACTAGTTCCCCAGACAAATGCACCATCTCATTCATGCAGATCACATAGCCTGCTTGCCAGCCTCCTTGCCAGTGACATCTTCTTGACATGGCACAAATGGCCAGCCTTCCTGCCTCCCTGCCTCCTTGAAGGGGACCCATGGTTGGCCTGCCTGACTCCCTGCCAGTGGCACCTACCCCACATGTCACAATTGGCTGGTTTTCCTATCTGCTTCCTTGACCAGGGTGCATGGCCTGCCTGCCTTCCTGCCAGCTTGGCCCAGCTCCTTGACAGGTAACTCACAGTCTGCCTGCCTGCCTGCCTACCTGGCCTACAGACTTGATGTAGTATATCTGGCTCCGCCATTATGACCCAACACCTCCAGACACATAGGCCAGCCATCAGGACACGGCAGCCAGGCCCATTGTCAGAGGAATACCTGAAATGAGGCCTTGTTCACACCCTGCAGCCTCAACTTGGTACTCCCAGACAACCAGCACAATAAAATGGGGAGACAAAGAAACAACATCCAAATGAAAGAAAAAGAGAACTCACTAGAAAAATAACTGGATGAAATGGAGGCAAGCAATTTATCAGATATACAGTTTATAACTGGTTGTATGGATGCTCAACTTAGTGAGAATTACCAGCAAATTAATGAGAACTTCATAAGCTTGAATAAGAATCAATTAGGAATAAAGAATGATATAGCTGAAATAAAGAATACACTGGAAGGAATCAACAGTAGATTAGAAGAAGCTGAGGACCAAAACATCAAATTAGAAGACAAGGTAGAAAAAAACACCCAATCAGAGCAGCAATTAGGAAAAAAAAAACCCTAAAAAGCAGGAAGACAGTTTAAGGGAGCTTAGGGACAAGTCAAAATGTAACAACATCCAGATCAAGGAGTCCCAGAAGGAGAAGAATCCTGTTTGAAGAAATAATGATGGAAAATTTCCCTAACCTGGTGAAGGAAAAATCACTCAAGTTCAGGAAAAACAGAGAGTCCCAATCAAAATGAATCCAAAAAGACCCACACCTTGACACATCATAATCAAAATGGCAAACATTAAAGATAAAGAATCTTAAAAGCAACGAGAGAGACAGAAAATTACCTACAAGGGAGCACTCTTTAAACTGACAGCTGACTTCTAAATAGAAATAATTCAGGCCGAAGGGAGTGGCATGAAGTATTCAAAGTAATGGAAAATAAGTAACTGGACCCAAGAATACTTTATCCAGCAAGGCTATCATTCAAAATTGAAGGTGAAATAAACAGCTTTGCAGACAGAAAAAGGCTAAAGTAGTTCATTACTACCAAACCAGCATTATAAGAAATGCTAAAGGGGCTGGTGTAAGGGGAAAAAGAAGAAATGTAGAGAAAGATAGGAACTCACACATAAAGAAAGAATGGTAATAAATAAGTACCTATCAATAATAACTTTAAATGTAAATGGCTTAAATGCTCCAATCAAAAGACATAGGGTAACTGAATGGATAAGAAAACATGACCCATATATAGGCTGTCTAAAAGAGACTCACCTCAGAACAAAGGACTCACACAGGAAAAGAGATGGAAAAAAAATTTACCATACAAATGGAAATTTTTAAAAAGCTTGGGTAGCAATACTCATATCTGACAAAATAGACTTCAAAATAAAAGTAACAAGAGACAATGAAGGTCACTACATAATACTAAAGGGGTTGATTCAACAAGAGAATATAACTCTAGTAAACATATATAGACAGAATATAGGAGCACCCAAATATATAAATTAATTTCTTGAGGACTTTAAGGGAAAGATTGAGAGCAATACAAACATAATAGGAGTCCTTAACACCCCACTGACATGACTGGATAGATATTCTAGATAAAAATCAATGAGGACACAGCAATCCTAAATGACACACTAGATCAGATGGAATTAATTGACATTTTCAGAATATTTCACCCAAAACCTACATAATATACATTCTTCTCAACTGCAGATGGGACATTCTCAAAGATATTCCACATATTAGGACACAAAACAAGTTTCTAAAAGTTCAAGAAGACTGAAACTATATTAAGCATTTTCTCAGACCATAATGGCATGAAATAAGAAATCAACCACAATAAAAACAATAAAAAACATTCAAACATGTGGAAGCTAAATAGTGTATTATTAAATGTAAACTGTGAATGGGTTACCAAAGAAATCAAGGAAGAAATAAAAAACTTCATGGAAACAAATAAAATTGAACACACAACAACCCAAAATTTATGGAACACAATGAAAGCAGTTCTGAGAGGGAAATTCATAGCACTAGAAGCCTACCTCAAAAAACAAGAAAAACTTCTAATAAACTATCTAACTCTACAACTTAAAGACTTAGAAAGAGAACAACAAGAAAAGCCCAGCATAAGTAGAAGAATAGAAATAGTAAAGATCAGAGTGGAAATAAATGACATAGAGACTAAAACCAAAAATACAAAAGATCAATGAAACCAAGAGCTGGTTCTTTAAAAGATAAACAAGACTGATGAACTGTTAGCCAGACTCATCAACAAACAAATAGAGAGGACACAAATAAAATCAGAAACGAAAGAGGTGAAGTAACAACACAACAGAAATAAAAAGGATTGTAAGAAAATACTATGAACAACTGTATTCCACCAAACTGGACAACCTGGACGAAATGGACACATTCCTAGAAAAATACAACTTTCCAAAATTCAATTAGGAAGAATCAGAAAACCTGAATAGGTTGATAACTACTGATAAAGTTGAAGCAGTAATAGAAAAAGTTCCAGCACACAAAATCCCTGGTCCAGATGGCTTCACAGGGGAGTTTTACCAAACCTTCAAAGAAGAACTGACACCTATCCTCCTCAAACTATACTGAAGAATCCAAGAAGAAGGAACACTTCCAAGCTCTTTTTATGAGGCTAGCATTAACCTGATTCCAAAACCAGATAAAGACACTACAAAGAAAGAGAATTACAGGCCAATATCCCTGATGAAAATAGATGCTAAAATCCTCAACAAAATATTAGCAAATCAGATCCAGCAATATATTAAAATACCATACACCATGACCAAGTGAAACTTATTCCAGGAAGCAAGGCTGGTGCAATATTTGCAAATCAATAAACAACTAGAAAGACAAAAATCACATGATCATATCAATAGATGCAGAAAAAACATTCAATAAAATCCAACACTCATTTTTTATAAAAATGTTCAACAAAGTGGGAATAGAACGCTCAGACCTCAACATAATAAAGGCCATATATGACAAATCTACAGTCAACATCATACTCAATGGGCAAAAACTACAACCATTTCCTCTAAGAACAAGAACAAGACAGGGATGTCCACTTTCACCATTCTTATTCAACATAGTCCTGGAAGTCTTAGCCACAGTGATCAGACAAGAAGAGACAATAAAAGGCATTCAAATTGGAAAAGAGGAATTAAAACTGTCGTTATTCACAGATGACATGATATTGTACATAGAAAACTCTAAAGACTCCACCGAAAAACTACTAGATTTGACAAACAAATTCAGCAATGTGGCAGGATACAAACTTAACACCTAGAAATTGATGGCATTTTTATACACTAACAGTGAACTCATCCAAAGGGAAACTGAAAAATCAATCCCACTTGCCACTGCAATAAAAAAAATTATGATATTTAGGAACAAACCTAACCAAGGAGGTAAAAGACCTGTACCTGGAAAATTATAGGAAGTCAAAAAAAGAGATAGAGGAATATATAAACAACTGGAAGAATATACCATGCTCATGGGTTGGTAGAATTAACATCATTAAAATGTCCATACTACCCAAAGCAATCTATATATTCAATGTAATCCCTGTTAAAATACCAACAGCATAATTCACAGATCTAAAACAAACACTGCAAAAATTTATATGGAGCCACAAAAGATCCCAAATAGCCATGGCAACCTTATGAAAGAAGGACAAAGTTCAAGGGATCACAACAGCAGATAGCAAGTTATACTACAGAGCCACTGTAATCAAAACAGTCTGGTACTGGCACAAGAACAAGTAGATAGATCAATGGAACAGAACAGAGAATCCAGAAATTCAAACAAGGTTTTATGCGAAATTAATATTTGACAAAGGAGGCAAAAGCATAAAATGTAGTGAAGACAGTCTCTTCAATAAATGGTAATGGAAAAATTGGGCCCAGCCAGGCGTGGCTCAGCGGTTGAGCATCAACCTAGGATCCAGGCGATTGGGGTTCGATTCCCAGTCAGGGCACATGCCTGGGTTGCGGGCTCGATCCCCAGTCGGGGGTGTGCAGGAGGCAGCCAATCAATGACTCTCTCATCATTGATGTTTCTATCTCTCTCTCTCCCTCTCCTTTCCTCTCTCTGAAATAAATAAAGATATATTAAAAAAAAAAAAAAAAGAAGAAGAAGAAAAATTGGACAGGTACATGTTAAAAATGAAGCTAGACCACAAACTGACACCATACACAAGTATAAACTCAAAATGCATAAAGACTTAAATGTAAGGTGTGAAACCTAAAAATCTTGGAAGAAAATGTAAGCAGCAACATCTCAGACATGTCTCATAGCAATATGTTTGCTGATACATTTCCTAGAGCAATGGAAACAAAGGAGAAAATAAACAAGTGGGACTACATTCAAAAGCTTCTGCACAGTAAAAGAAACCATCAAAAAAACAAAAAGTGAGCCCATTGTATGGGAGAACATATTTGCCAATGATACATGTCATAAAGGATTAAGTTTCAAAATATATAAGGAACTCATAAAACTTAACAAAAGGAAGACAAACAATCCAATTGAAATATGGGCAAAGGACCTAAATAGATACTTTTCCAAAGTGGAAATACAGATGGCCAATAGACGTATGAAAAAATTCTCAAAGTCACTAATCATCAGAGAGATGCAAATTAAAGCAACAATGAGATATTACCTCACACCTGTCAGAATCGCTACTTTCAACAAATCATCAAAGGACAAGTGCTGGCAAGGATGTGGAGAAAAAGGGACCCTGGTACATGGCTGGTGGGAATGCAGACTGTTGCAGCCACTATGGAAAACAGTATGGAGTTTCCTCAAAAAATTAAAAATCAAACTGCCATTTTACCCAGCGATCCCAGTTCTAGGAATATGTCCTAAAAAACCCAAACCACCAATTCAGAAGAATCTATGCACCCCTATGTTCATAGCAGCACTAGTTACAATAGCTAACTTCTGGAAACAGCCCAAGTCCCCATTAGTAGATGAGTGGATACAAAAGCTGTGATACATCATGGAGTACTATTCAGGTATAAAAAAGGAGAATCTCTTACCCTTTGAGACAGCATGGATGGACCTGTAGAGTATTATGCTAAGTAAAATAAGCCAGTCAGAGAAAAACAAGTATCACATGATCTTACTCATATGTGGAATCTAATGAACAAAGTAAACTGATGAACAAAATAGATAGACATAGAACCATGGAGCAGTCTGATTAATTTCAGAGGGAATTCAGGGGTGGGGAGTAGGGGGGGAGAGATTAATTGAAGAAATTACATGCATATGCTCATAACCCATGGACACAGACAATAGTGTAGAGAACGCCTAGGGGTTGGATGCCAGGTGGGAGGGTCAATGTGGGGGAAATGGGATATCTCTAATATTTTCAACAATAAAGATAAATTAAAAAATAAGACTTTTAAAACCAAACAAAAAAAAAGTGATGGCTAAAATTTGAACTTATAAACAGAATAAGATTAGTAAAATGAACCTGAGAACTAAAGGAAGAACTAATTTTTTTTGTTGCTGTTTAGTTTATTTCATTTGTAACTTTAATAATTCAAGTAATAATTTTAAATAAAAAAGTTAATATTCACTTGAAAAATAATTTACTTCACTTACTATATACTAAAAGTGCTGTGCATCTTATGATTTGCTGGAATGCTGGCAACAGAACTAGAAAATGAGAAGATGGTAACACTGGATAATATTTAACACACTAAAGAAAGATGGTTTTCAAGCCTATGGAACCCCTTTAGTTATATTATTTTACAAAACTTTCTATCCATCTCCCTTAAAAATATCATGTTGATACTATTGTGTTACAAAATTTAAAATATAGCATGTAATTGAAAGAACTAATACTATAGATTTTTTAAAATATTTCATTATTCATGTTTTCTTCTTATCCAAACTGGGCATTTCTCCTAATAATTAGTGTAAATTACTTAGGCTTTGTTTTATTGGTTTTACATTTTTTTCTAACTTCATCTCTGAATATAGACTAGTCATTTTATTTATTAATGTTTTAAAGAAAGAAATAAAACCAAGAAATACGTGAGGTTATAATGTATGTAATCCTTAATTAACTATATTGGATTATTCACTATGTGCCAGAGAAAAGACATTGAAAAGATTAGAAGGTTTAACTCCTTAAAAACTAAAACGTTTGTAAAATACAGGACAAATTATATCAATGATACCAAGGCAAAACAATCAATCACAAAAACAGGAAAAGGATGCCAGTTGTCTAAGTTCACCAGAGCAGTAGAAAATTCCAAGTATTTGACTCTTTTTCTTGGTTATTCTCATATGGTCACAGTGGAAAATATTTTACTACTTGATTGACTTAAAGATTTAAATCAATGTTGTCTTTAAAAGTATTGATTAGATATCTCACAAAAAGGTAACTTAATTATGGTGATATTGGGGATCAAGAGATGTGATTGGTTAAAGCCAAAACACTTACTATTCATAGATGCAGCTGACTTACCTCATTTATATCAACATAAGAGTTGTTTCCATAGATGAGAGTTTCATGTTTCAACAAACACAGATTTGGTTCTAGTATGTTAAAAGTATCAATGTTTCTGAATAATTCTCAATCGAAAAGCAGCTCTTTATGTTATCCTACTTACCAAGGGAACTATTCAGTTATTAATAAACATTCACTTCAAGGTTTGCATGACACAGGGTGATAGCCATGCTTTTTCAGAAAAAAATTTTAAGTATTAGGACCAAACAATCTGCTTTCTGATTTTTTAAAAGTTACTCATGCTTTCATTTAAATTACAAAACCTAGAAGTATAAATTGCTAATCTCTAATCCCTCAAACTACCTAACTCTCCAGAACAATTTTGGATTTCTGTTTCCTAAGGCTTTTCAGAGATTTGCAATTGTAGTTGCTGTCTAGCTTATTCCTTGAGCACTATTTGATTTTACATAGTGCAACCTACCTTGTTTGTTTTGCAGTAGAGATTTGTCAGCCTGTGAATTAGATCTACTGTTTATTTGTAAGACAGAAAGATATATTTTCAGCCCCAGAATGCAAGTTGTTAGGGAAGTGCCAGAGCTAATATGCTTTCCTGTGCTGGGAATAAGATTTGGAAAAAATCCAGGCTTTGCATTATTTCGCTTAGCTGTTCTGTTTTGTCCACTAATGAATCAGAATTGTATTATCTAATGTTTTAAGTAGAGAACTCTTGTTCGTCCACAGAGTTTAGTGTGCTAATGTTGTCACTCTTTCAGAAGTAAATGTCATTTCACTCTTCTTTTTTGCTGTGTATTTCTTTCTTTATTTTAGTTTTTTCCATCACCATTAATCCCCCCATACCCTCCTCCACCTCCACTCAACCCCTCCCTCCCCAAAATTACCACACTGTTGTCCCTGTCCATGAGTTTCTTCTCTTTTTTCCCTGTTCTGCTCAATTCTTCCAGCCCAACAATGCCCCCCCCCCATCAGAGCTGTCTGCCTCCTCTCTATGACTCTGTCTTTATTTTGTTTCTTAGTTCAGTTTGTTCATTAAATTCCACATATGAGTGAAAACATATGGTATTTGTCTTTCTCTGACTGGCTTATTTCACTTAGTATAATGTTCTCCAGGTCCATCCATGCTGTTGCAAAGGTTAAAATTTTCTTCTTTTTATCACTGAGTAGTATTCCATTGTGTAAATGTACCATAGCTGTCTTATCCACTCATCTACTGATGGATACTTGGGCTGCTTCCAAATTTTGGCTATTGTAAATAACACTGCAATGAGCATGGGGTGCATATATACTTTCAAATTAGTGTTTCCAGTTTCTTTGGATAAATTCCCAGAAGTAGGAATTTTATTTTTTGAGGTAACTCCATACTGCTTTCCACAGCATTCTTACCAACAGTGCATAAAGGTTCCCTTTTCTCTACATACCTGCCAACACTTGTTTGTTTATTTATTGATGATAGCCATTCGGACAGGTGTGAAGTGATATCTCATTGTGGTTTCAACTTGCATTTCTCTGATGATTAGTGAAATTGAGCATCTTTTTATATGCCTGTTGGCCATCTGTATGTCATCTTTGGAGATATGTCTATTGTGTTTCTTTGCTCATTTCTTAATTGAATTATTTATTTTTTTTGATGTTGAGTTTCATAAGTTCTTTATAAATTTTGGATATTAACCCCTTATCAGATATATCAACGAATATGTTCTCCCATTGGGTGGGTTGTCTATTCATTTTGTTGATAGTTTCCTTTGCTGTGCAAAAACTTTTTTAGTAGTCCCATTTGTATATTTTTTCTTTTATTTTTCTTGCCCTAGGAGACATATCAGAAAAAAATATTGCTATGAGAAGTGTCCAAGATTTTACTACCTATGTTTTTTTCTAGGATTTTTATGGTTTTGATTCTACATGTAAGTCTTTAATCCATTTTGAGTTTATTCTTTTGTGCAGTGTAAGAAAGTGGCCTAGTTTCATTTTTTTTTTTTTTGCACACATGAGTCTACAAATCAAGCAGATGCTAGTGATTTTATATTATCATTAATGAGGAGTAATTTACATCTACTTGTTTTTTGCCATGTGGTGGAATGTAGGACAGTTGCATAAATTCTGGTGAGTAATTAACCATCTAGATTCAAGGCACCTGTTCAACATAACACAATTACACAGTCTAGAAGGAGTTCTGCCTCAGCAAGGCTTGTAAGGTTACCCAGCATTCTTGTCTGAATTATTACTCTACGTTATCTTGATTTCTCTTTTTCCCTTTTCTTCTTTCTTTCTTTCTCTTTCTTTCTTTCTTTCTTTCTTTCTTTCTTTCTTTCTTTCTTTCTTTCTTTCTTTCTTTCTTTCTTTCTTTCTTCTTTCTTTCTTTCTTTCTTTCTTTCTTTCTTTCTTTCTTTCTTTTTCTCTCTCTCTCTCTCTCTCTCTCTCTCTCTCTCTCTCTCTTTCTTTTTTTTTTTGTAAGCTAATCTCTGCTTCCCTCTTTATTGTACTAATAAGATATTGTAAGATATTGGCTACACTGGGTTGGGAAAAGTCTTTCTTCCATTGGTTACTTGGTGCTATGATTGATAAATAATACAAGTTCATCCCTAAATTCTGCCATTTTTACCTTCTAAGTATTTTTGCATCAACCCACTATATAACTTCTCTCCACTCTAACTCAACAGTAGTGTCACCACCTTGGCACTTGTCCGAATCCATGTGGAGCCTCTGGAAGACTCAAGATCTGAGCACCAAGACCCTTTTCTATTTGTTTTCAACACTGCAACAGTCTTAACCTATTGTATTTCTCCATAATATTTTAACACTTGTTAATTATTACTTAACCACTATCTTACTCCACCATTTGAAGGTAAGTTTACTAAGGACAGAGACTAATATTTTGCAGTCATTTTATTTCTAATGCTTATGACAGGGCCCATTGCATAATAACCATCAATAAACATTTGTCAATGATCAATTCTTATAAACATTCTGATTTTTGTCTCATGTAGACCTGATATACCTCAATTTATGCAATTTTTTTTGCTAGTAATTTTATATTCTCTCAAGAAAACTGACTAAAAACTGTTGGAGAAATTATATATAAATTAAAACTTTTCTGAATTCATTTTTTCTTCCTTTACTCTTCCTTCTAAATTAATCTTTGTTTATTCAATTGTCCTCAAAATGTATAACTATTGATCATCAGTACAGATTCTATCCTTTTTCTTTATTTTTCCATCACTTACCACCATTTGACATACACTCTAGAATTCTGAACCCCAGTACCTAAAACCATGCCTACACACAGTAGATATTCAATAAATATTTATTAAATCAGTAAAATAGTCATCTATACCCTAATTCTTATATAGTTAAATTAAAATTTATATCTCATGCATGTGGGTGTTTTTTCCATTTTGTTATGTAGTATGTAATATATAATACATGTAATATACAGTGTGTCCCCAAAAATGTATACACACTTTAACAGTTGATAGCTCAATTTTGAAATAAAATGTTTTTTAGTAAATATTACCTTTATAATTATTCAAAGTAAGTGTATACATTTTTGGGACACCCTATATTATGAAGTATAATCCCAAAACACCAATCAGAAAGCATATATGCACCCCTGTGTTCATAGAAGCACTATTTACAATAGCTAAGACCTGGAAATAGCCCAAGTACCCATCAGTAGATGAGTGGATAAAAAAGCTGTGGGACCTTTACACCATAGAGTACTATGCAGCTATAAAAAAGAAGGGTCTCTTACCCTTTGGGATAGCATAGATAAACCTGGGGAATATTATGTTAAGCAAAATAAGCCAGTCAGAGATCACATGATCTCACTTATATGTGGAATCTAAGGAACAAAAAAATTGATGAACAAGATAGTGCCACAGACATGGAAGCATGAAACAAACTGACAGATCTCAGAGGGAAGGTGGTAAGGAGGGCGGGAAGAGATTAATCAAAGAATTTATATGCATATATGCAAAGCCCATGGACACAGACAATAGGTAAAAGCCTGGGGAGGGGTAAGAGATGGGGGGAAGGGAGTAAAAGGGAGAAAATGGGGGACATCTGTAATACTTTCAACAATGAAATGAATTCAAATTTTAAAAAATGTATAACCTACAAATTTGTTAGCCAACTTAAGAAATGGTCATTGACATTGAAGCCCTGTGCATTCTTGACTCCATTTCCCTGTCACCATCTTTTTGTAATCACCCTTCTGAAATAATATGTTTTTAAATATTGCCTGGATTTTTAAAAATTTTTATTTCACATGCATTATTTATTTTTGTGTTTTTAAATTTGTAAAGATGATATTATTCTGTAAATGTTCTTTGGGTACTTGTATACTAAGAGTCATTCATGTTGTAATTTTGTATCAGCAAGTATTCAGTCAGAAAACAAAATTTATTAATTTGGTTTAAACGAAGATATTTTAATAAATACACAATTTATAGCCAGCCATGTGGGCAAGGTTAAGAAGACAAGTAAAGTAAATGTATTCAAGCAGCATAGCTTATTGTTTAAGAGCAGAGAGAAAATCCTGCTACTTATATTGAAACCCTGACCCTGTTCCTTACTAACTGTTTAACACTAGGCACATTCTGTAAAGTATTCATTGTAGTGTCTCTGTATGCTCATTTGTAAAACTGAGATATAATCAAACTTACTTCATAAAATTATTGTGAGAATTACATGAGCTAAATCATATAACATTGAACAGCACTGGGTATAGAGTGAGCACTAGCTAAGTGCTAGCTGACTCTATTGTTACCATCATAATCATTGTCATTTTCATCATCAAATAATCATCAAGTAACATTTTCATTTAATCTCTGCTATATGTGTAATGCTTTTTAGATTTATACCAAAATAAAATATTTTGGTGCTATTAAAGATGGTACAGTTTTTAAAATATTGTGTGATTGTTGCTAGTATATAATACAATTGATTTTTGTATTTACTTTGTATCTTATGACTTTGTTAAATTCAACTATGAATTCTGCAGGTTTTCTTGTAGATTCTTTAGGGCTTTCTACCTAGACAATCATAGACTCAGCGAATATGGAGAACGTTTTATTCCTTATTTTCATGTCTATGTGTCTTTGGTTTGTTCCATTTTTACCCTTGTTAGGACCTACAGTATGATGTTAAGTAAGAAAATTAGAGTTCATATCTTTGTCTTGTTCTTTATTTTATTATATTAGTCATAGCTTTTGTAGAAACTCTTGATCTCTATAGGGTATTCCCTCCAATTCTTAGTTTACTGGAAGTGTTTGTTATGAATGGATCTTAAATTTTGTCAAGTAATTTTTCTCCATCAATATGATGATTATTTTGTTTGCTAATATATTAAATTAAATTGACTTTTGAATGTTAAAAGTGTCCCAAGATAAACCCAATTTAGTCATGATGTATAATTTTTGTTGTATGTTACAAAAATTGATTTGCTAATTAATGTTTTGTCAAAGATTTTTGTGTCTGTGTTCATAAGGAATATTTGAAGTTTTTTTGTAATGTCTTTGGTGGATTCTGATATTAGGATAATTCTGGCTTTATAAACTAAGTTGGACACTTTCATTTTCTTGTTTAATTTCTGGAAATAATTATGTAAAATTTGTATTATTTCCACCTTAATTTTTTGTACAATTCACCAGTGACATCATGGAAGAGCATTTTACTATTATTTTTGGTTTTGCTTTTCTGTGAATAGAGTTTTAGTTATAATTACAATTTATATAATAGGTCTATTCATATCTGTTTCTTTCTATGTGAATTTTGGTAGTTTATATCTTTGAAAGAACACTTCCAACAACAAGAAAATAAGAATTTATCCATTTCATCTAAGTTGTCTAATCATCTAATATCAACATAGAGTTGTTCTTAGCATTCTCTTATTACTTTTTTGTCTGTAGTGTCTGTAGTGATATTACCTCTTTTATTTTTTTATATTGGTAAATTGTACCTTCTTTCCTTTTTACTTGAATTATATGGTTAGAAGTTTATCATTTTTATTAATATTTTCCAACTAGATTTTTATTTTATTATTTTATTTTTCTATTTTATTAATTTATGCTATATTTTGCATTATTTTTTTATCCTCACCCAAGGATATGTTTTTTATTGATTTTAGAGAGAGAGGAAGGGTGGGTGGGGGGGGAGAGAGAGAGAGAGAGAGAGAGAAAGATGGTGTGAGAGAGAAACATTGATTGGTTTCCTCCTGTACATGCCCAGATCAGGGATAGAAACCTGCAACTTAGATATGTAATCTGACCAGTAATTGAACCTGCAACCTATTGGTGTATGGGCAGATGCTTCAACCAACTGAGCCCCCTGGCAAGGACTTGCATTATTTTCTTACTTTTGCTTGCTTTAGACTTATTTTATTATTATTTTTTTGGTTTCTTAAAACAGAAGCTTGTCTTATTGACTTGAGACTTTTCTTCTTTTCTAATATAATAATGTTACAGAGCTTCCTCTATGCACTTCTTTAGCTACATCATACAAACTTTTTTTCAGATATTGTTTTATTGATTTTGAAAACTATGCCAGGGATATACTTAATTTTGGAAAGGAGGCTAGAAATTTTCAATGTACTAAAGAAATAAAAAAATAAAAATGTCACAGGTCTTTTATTGTATTTTATTAGCTTCTGTAGTTTGTGTTCACAGCTTAGCTCATGATAATTCCCATAATAGAGAAATTTACTTGCCAGATTTTGGGTGTGTCTTGGAATAAACTCAACTTCAAGACATTTTGCTACCTATTCTTTCATGACGGAACTATGGGATGGCACAACAGAATCTTGTCCCAATCTGAAATTTGATGGTTTCTGACATTTTTCTCAAACATTCCTCAAAAAGATAGGGAAGATCTGTCAGTTCAATGTCTAAACTACTTGCAGCAATGCTTTAAGGGTAAAGCCAATGAATTATTGCAATTGTGGAAAATGAAACTACTCTCCACGAAGGCAAATCTTTTGATATATTCAAAGACTTGTATAGAAAAGTCTTCTCTATGCAGCTCTGATTCTGGTAAACACTAGCACATTTAAACATGCTATTGTCCTACTTTCTCCAGCAGCTACAATTGTTTCCTTGGCAAACTGTAAAGTGGTTTTCTTACTATTCCAGAGATGGTTCTGTTGAGTTCTTGAGGCTAGAAGTCTGGGATTAAGAAGTCAGCAAGACTGGTTCCTTCTGAAGGCTCTGAAGGACAAACAAACCCGTGCATTTCTCCTAGCTTCTGGTGGTTTCTGACATTCCTTGGCATTTCTTAGCTTGTAGTTGCACCACTCGATCCATCCTTGTATCACCATCTTATTCCCTGTATCTATGTCACAAATTTTTATATGTTGTAGTTTTATTTTCATTTGGTTCAAAATATTTTCTAATTTTACATATCAAGAATATCTGAAACCTTTTTGTAATCGATTTCTAGTTTATTTCTGTTTTGGTAGTTGAAGTATTTTTAAATTTATAATTTCAAGATTTATCCTACCTTTTATTTTGCATATTTTTACTTGGTGCTTTTAGCTATGCTTATTTTTTCCTTTTACCTTTGTTTGGATTTATTATTTTTCTCTGACTCTGTTTTTACATTATTATTTAGAAGATATAACTTCCTTTAAATTATTTTGATTATTGCCATTGAAGCTGTAATATGTGTATTTTATAATGTCTAAAGTTAATCAGAATATTTTCTCTCTTCTTGAATAATGCAAGAGAATTAAGATACTTTATTTTAGCCACCATCTCAGACTTCAACTCTATGGAGATTTTTTAAAAACCCAACCAATTAAGTGTTATAACTTATTTTTATAGTCAATATTTGTTTATTCTTACATTTTACATAATTTCATTTATTCATAATTCCTTCTAGAATCAAGAGTTTATTTCTGAGATCACTCTTCACTTTATACATATTCTTTTAGGCTATTATTGGAATTTTCAAAGGGTCTCTCGTAAGTTGCACATGTCTCCTGCCCACGTTCTGACAGCTGAGAAAAAATATTGAATAAATATAAAAGGAACAATATTTTCTTTGCTAGCAAGAGAGGCTGTATAACCATGGACAGAGGTAATGCCCTTGAAGGAGCTGAACAGAAGATATGCTTTCTGTGAGTAGTTCACTCCAAGTATTAGAAATATTAACTCTGTAAAGTTGTTTTCCCTGAATTTTTGTGAATTATCTTTTAAAGAGACAGAGAGGTATAAAGTTACAGTAGTTTATATCCCTTTGGAAAAAGCTATGATAAGTGCTATATTACAATTGAGCAAATAACGTTTCCCACTGATAATAATAAACTCAGTTTTTTGTTTAATTTCACCTTACTTTTAGAATGATTGTGTTTTGAGAATGCAACTCTAGATTAATAGTTATTTCCTTAATATGTGCAAGGTATTTTACCATTCTTCTGTCTTTAGGTACTGCTGCTGGGAAGTAGTCTATCATTTTTCTCCCCAGCTTATTGGTAAAATGTGTTTTTCCTCCAGATACTTTTAAAATTTTCTTTTTGTCATTTATGGTTTTCACTTGGAATAAAATATTCTGAATTTGTACTTCCTTCTATTTATTCTGTTTTTAATACTTTGAACAATTTAATAGAGAATACAACTTACTAAAATTTGAATATATTTCAGCCATTAGTCATTGAAATATTATTTATTCTCCATTCTTCATTACTAAGCCCTGTTTTTTTATCTTTTCATTTTTATTTTTTTGTTACATTTGATGCAATTTTCCAGTATTTAATTTAGCTTCTTGTTTATTAAACCTCTCTTCAATTGTATCTAATCAGCTATTTAATTTTTATTTGGCTTTAAATTTTACTGTGTGTCTGTGTGTGTATATATGTATATAATGCATATATATGTGATGTATATGTATATATGATGCATATATATTATATATAATTTCTAGACATTCTATTTGTTTTGATGTTTCTAGTAATTTTGATGTTTTAATAGTTTTTTATTCATGCATCTTCAGTCTGAGCAAGTCTCATTGGGGATATCTCATTTCCATTTTATCCAACACTAACTGGGTTGACTCAGAGTGGTAGTATCTACTTTTTTTCTGGCTGTAGATTTTTCTCTATATAACTGTCTCCATAGTGCAATTTGACTTCCTCAGAGCATTATGTCTGAGTTCCGAGAGAGTATGCCAAGATATAGAAAGTGGAAATTCCCAGTTTCTGAAAGTCTGAGCCCAGAAAGAGCCTTAATATCACATCACTGGCATTGCGTTGGTCAAGCAGTCCGAGTCCAAATATTAGGAGAGGTCTTTGACCCCATGTCTCAATGAGAGAGGAAAGTCAAAGAATTCGGGAACATATTTTAAACCTCAGATGCACTGACATGATAATATTCATTCTAGACTTTGAAAATCAGATAAATATAGAATAAAGGAAGCTTTTAAATAAGTTTAAATGGATAATTAGAATTGCTAAAAGCAGCACTGGTTATTTGGCATAATGATCCTGAAAGCTCACTTTGGACTAGGTATGTAAAAGTTGGTGAATTTGTGGGGAAAAAAACACAATAAATATAATTTGACAGTAAAGCTCATTTTTTCATGAAATACTTACAAAAATTTCTGTAGACTGGCCCCTAAAACTATTTGATACAGAAGAGTACTATTAAAAATTGTAAAGGTACAATTTTTCTTAGGCAGCCATTTCAAGGTCTTAAGAATAAATGGTTTTATGTTCAGATGAAATTTTCTAATTTCATTCTAGTCTGCCTGGTTTTACAATAGAGCCTTTTGTGGTAGGAATTCAAATGATAAATTTCATCTTGGGCTTCATGTTTTAACTAGATTTAAAGATGTCTTTGCAGTTGTCCTGCTGACAGTGCTTCAAAGACCCAAAAGGCAATCAGTTGGTTATATGATTAGGCAAAGCAAAACAGGGCTTTAAATTGGTGCAGTTTAAAGCTGAGCATCCCGAAAAGAGCTCCCTCTAAATGACTCAAATAGTTACCGCAGGGCTCCAGTCAAATAATGACAAAATATTTTAAGTCCCAAATACGTGCAAATGAACCTCAATTTGGCTTTAAATTATGCTTTGCCTTTTATTTGAATCATTTTGAAAGTCAGCATAATGCCATCATTATTTCTTTCAGAAGTAAGAAATACATCTAAATTTGGACATATGGAATTATTGTTCTTCTGGTAGATGAATTAATCTCCCAAAACTTGAAAACTTAAAAACCAAACTTTTGGCATATTTTCAGTTAGGCTCTGATGCATCAGACTAACTGAATCTTAATTCAAATGTATGGCTATAAATCTAATAGAGAAAGCTATTTATTCATGTTATATAAATTATTGGTGAACTGTGCCTGAAATGCAGTCTGAATTGTCCATTGAAAACCCACATTCAGGTAGTCAGAATGAAGTATTATGACATGT
Organism: Miniopterus schreibersii; assembly: GCF_964146895.1. Lineage (NCBI taxonomy): Eukaryota > Metazoa > Chordata > Mammalia > Chiroptera > Miniopteridae > Miniopterus > Miniopterus schreibersii. The sequence continues at coordinate 110,053,611 of NC_138101.1, read as the reverse complement.
TATGTATTCGTGTTCTTTTTCCATGGGAAAAAAAGCCAACATTTTCCATAGGCTAATCTAACTAGGTAGAAAATTATTTTGTACACACACTGACAGATGAACACTGTTTCCCCAGGCACAATGACACCACTGTTGAAACATTATTCTGAGTTACATTTAACCTCTTTCACTCTAGTATCTTAAACTGATCATGTTCAACATAAAACTAGTCTATCCCATTTATCAGCCTTGGACTTAAGTTTGAACACTCAGAGACTAGCTTTGACCCCTCTTTCTTCCTCTCTTTTCATCTATGCATCCTAAATCCTTCTGACTTTGCCTCTTAAGTGTTTTAAATTAGGTCATTCGGTATAGATTTCTCCTGTCACTCTTTTCATTGACCAATGCAACAGGCTCCTTGCATGTTTCCCTTTTTCCAGAATTTCCTTTTTCAGTTCTTGCCACTTAGGTTGTTACCTCTAAAGAACACATATCTAATCATGTCACACATTTATTTATAAAGACATTGGAATTTTCTATTGCATATTGGTGAACAAAACCCAAGCTGCATAAACTAGCTTTAATCTTACCAGTCTTACTTTCTGCTACCTTCTTCTACACACCATCTCAAGAACATTATTGCAGTTTGCCCTGTGTTTGTGATTTGGCTCATGCTCTTTTTTCTGCTTGGCACTATATCTCAATTCTTCCCTGTTTGACACTGCCCTATTCATCTTTCAAGTTTAAACTTCAATATCACCCTTTTTCAAAGTCTTCTTTGAGTCAAAACAAAGCTATTTCACTTTTATCTTTTTATAAATATTTTCAATATTATATTTTTATATATGATGAGACATTATCTAGCTTTATTGAGCACTTATTATTTAATGATAATAGTGTCTTAGTTAGCTCAGGCTTCTATAACAAAATACCAGAGACTCAGTGGCTTAAACAAAAGAAATTCATTTCTCATAGTTCTGGATAGTGAGAAGTCCAAGTTGAAGGTGCCTACAAAGTATGTTTCATTTTGAGACCTCTTCTCTTGGCTTGTAGGTGGCCACCACCTCACTGTGTGCTCAAATGACCTCTCCTTTGTGTGCTCAGAAAAAACAAGCTCTCTCATGTCTCCTGTATGGGCACCAATCCCATGAATGAGAGTTCTACCCTCATGACCTAATTACCTCCCATATACTCCATTTCTAAATACCACCATATTGGGGATTAGAGCATCAATATATGAATTTTGGGGGACAAAAACATTCAGTCCATGTTACACAGCAACCTTATTTTAACTATTTCAAGAAACCTGAGGGTCAAGGAGTTTATTCATGATCATACCAGAAGTAAGTGTCAAGCCTGATTCCAGAACCTATAGTCTATTTTGATAAATTAGCTTTGTAACTCCTTTGGTACACTCTTCTTCTACTCATCGTTGTAGCCTGAAGTTTAGCACATAGGAGATAATTGCCATAGACCAGGTTCCTAAGTAAAGAAATCTAAGACAAAGACTTGTATGTAGGTAGCTTTTTGGGGAATGCTTTTGTGATCAATATATGCAAGGGAAAGAAGCTGGACAAAGCAAGAAATTGAACTGTGATACATTTGCTGCAAAAACTTCAGCTCAACTCACAGGGAGCTCTGGATGTAAGATGGCTCTTAGGATTCATTTTACCTTGAGAGAAGTAAGTTGGACATTTATTTTCTTGCTTTTACCAGTTACTACTGGATGTGGGCTGTCACCAGAGAGGAGTTGTAAACTTATACAAGGCATCTCCTTTCAAAGGTGGGTCATCAACAGCAAACACTTTTGGTACCTGAGGGAATGAGTACCTCAGTCCTGAAAGGGGCTCCCAGAGCTCACCATAGCATTCATAACAGTTACTCTTGCTATCCTGTCTTCTCCTTGTATACTCTCTCATGGGTTCATCAATTCCCCTTTTCTAATTCCCACTACTAGTTGGGAACTTATACATTTAATATCTTAGTGGATACTCATATTTTAATATACCTACTCAACTTATTTGTGTTTGAAGTTAATCGCTGTTACTTTCCAGCTCCCAATTGACATGAGAACCTTAGAATACTTTAAATCGGATCACTTCACATCATCGTATGTGATATTGTTTGGCACTTTACTTCCATTGTGTTCCTCTACACTACATAATTGGTCATTATAATCCCTGTTGGCAGATTCTCTAACATGTTTACAATTCATCACTTATATCTTACTCCTTTTTCTGACTTCAATTTTCAATTTTCATTTCTTTGATATATCTCCTTCTGCATTTCTTTCAGTGAGGATCAATTAATAGTAAGTTCTCTTAGTTTAAACTTAAGTTCAGACTTCTTTGCTTTGCCCTACCCTCGAATAATCATTTAGCAGATTGTAGAATTTCAGAATGATAATTATTTTAGCACTTGAGCATATAATTTTATTTCTCCGGAATTCTATTACGTTTGAGAAGTCTTCAGCTGAAATCAATTCCTCAACAGACATTCAATGATAACCATCAGCCCCAATATTCCAAGTAGCTGGAGGGGGTAGAGGAGGAATGAATGCCTCAGTTCTGGAGGGGAGGATCTTGGTGGCATACCATACAATCCACTAAAGTAATTTATTATAGAGAAAAGATCAGGGAAAGAACAAGAGATGGAGAAAAATTCCAGCTAAATATTTAATATTAAAGTTAGAGCTTTCTTGATCCTGAAAAGGCTCTTTCTTCTTCTAAGAGTCTTTCATTCAGTGGTCAAATATGCTAATTTAAAAAATCATTTCATTTTCTGTAAAGTGCAATATTGTTTTCTTTCTTATCTTACTGCCTCATCCAGTCCTTGAAGCTGCATAGGTATTAGTTACTTACACTCTGATTTAACAGAGGGTAAATTTTATTTCTATATGAACTCAAATAGAAGGCTTATAATTACATGTAAGACCCCATTAAACTGAAACAAGTTTAGACTTTAAGGACTTTCTCATTAGTGAAACCTGGAAACCTCAACAAAGTCAGCTTATATAAATATACCATTTAGTCCAAGATATTTCCTTGGAAGAAAGTTGAATATTAGTGTATCATTTCTGTGAAGTAGGATGGGAAGAAATTGTTTCTTGAATAGACAGTGCAGTGAATGGCCACAATGAAGTAACATGACAAAAATTTGTCATATTCCCTCTTCTTCTTTGGTGTTGTCTACATCCAGGGGTGGGCAAAAGTAGGTTTATAGTTCTGAGTATGCAAAATATAGAGTTTATTATTGTATTATTATTTATTAATTATTGTATTATTTAATTGTATTACAATTGTAAACCTACTTTTGTCCACCTCATCTTCTATAATCACTAACCATGGATATATATTGAATGTTACAGTATGTAGAGTCTATCTTACAATTTATATCTCCACTGTTTTCATAAAGGATTTGAGACTTTATATAAACCCCCAAATATTTTTCCCTTAGTTTGAATAAACTTCAGTGAAATAAAATTGGAATCAATTAGTGTGAAAGTTAATACACACAAATGCCTGCCCCATAACTTAACAAAGTAATAAAGGTGGACCCCACCACTGCTTTAGGCTTCCTAATGACTTGTGATAAAAAAATCTAACATGTACAAAATTGTTTTTATGCTTTTTAAAAAATACATGTTTTTATTGATTTTAGAGAGAGAGGATAGGAGAGGAAGAGAGAGAAACATCAATATTGGGAATCAAGCCGCAACCCGAAACCCAGACATGCCCTGACATTAAAGTGAACTGGCAGCCTCTTGGTGCATGGGATGACAATTAACCAATTGAGCCACACCAGCTAAGACTATTTTTATGCTTTAGATCATGACATGTAACTTTCCATGGAGGCATTAAAATGCAAAACTACAAAAGCACTGAAAACTTTGAATAAATATCATAGGGTAGATGTGGATGGACTAAGAAAATTAACATGTTTAAACAACTCTTGCAATTCTATAACCTAAGGTAGAACAGACAGTAAAAATGGAATGTGTCACTGTATACATTGTCACTATGTATACTCTACTTTATAAATGCTTTGCTCACCTCAAGAAAATCTGATTGCTATTCCTGTTTTTTCAACATTCAGATCAAGTTGAAACAACATGGAAACCAAAACTCTGCCATATTTTGTGCATACTTTTCTAATCTCATTACCTAACATCATTCTTCTGCAGTTGTGCCATATTATAAATTTTCATGAAAATTAATGTCTCTGGTTCACTGCATATGCTATTTTCTCTTACCTGGATGTCCTTTTTTCTTGTCTATATGACTATCTCTTACTTGTTCTTCAAAGAGTATTAAAGTGTTTCTCTTAAACAGCCTTTGTGATGGCCTCATCTAAATTAGTGCTTTTCTGAAAGTAAGAATAAAAGTTTTTAAATATTTGGAAATAAAATAAAATAACAAAATAAAATTAAAATAAAATAAAAGTGCTTCTCTGCATTGCATTGCAATAGTGCTCTACACATACTTCTAACACCACTCATGGTAGGCAAGTATGTCCATTACGCCTTGACTTTCTAGAGCTTGAAATGTTCTCTACAAGAGTGTGCTATATCCTCAAAAGAAAGAAAAAGAGTGAATTTGATTAGTATTCTTGGCTCTAATGAATGGTTCATGAGTGAGGGAGTCAAATTGGCCTAAACAAGTTTTAGAACTAGTTCTAGACTTGATTATTCCAAGTACTCCATGGTTACCTTTATTAAGAGTAGTTGAAGGTAAATGTACTCTCTAACAGATAAGCTTTCATTCATTTCATGAAATGTTTTCAAGTTCTCTTCTTAGATATGGTATTAATTTTTTGTAGCAATTAAAGGAAGTCAGAAAAATTCCCTGCTTTTTTTTTTTTTTTTAAATCCTTACCTGAGGATATTTTTTCCATTGCTTTTCAGACAGAGTGGAAGGGTGAGAGAGAGAGAAACATAGATGTGAGAGAGACACATCAATTGGTTGCTTCTTGCAAATACCCCAAATGGGGATGAGGATTGAACCTGCAACCCAGGTACATGCCCTTGGGCAGAATTGGGACCCTTCAGTCCTTGGGCTGATGCTCTAACCACTGAGCAAAAAAAGCTAGAGCCCTGCTTTTTTATATCCTTAAATAAAAAATCCATGTTAGAGATTCCATATATATATATATGGAATATATATATATATATATATATATATATATATATATATATACACTTAACTTCAGCTCTCAGTATGCAAGTAAGTTTTTGTAACCTTATCAAGTTGTGCCCTTTTATAAAAGGATTTCAACATACTGTGTGTCAAATTTTTTCCTTACCTTGATTATACCTTAAGTATAGATTTAGTTTAATAAAGTCTCATATTTTCTAGTATTTGTCCACCTATATTCCAAGAAAGTTTTATACAGGCTTCTGAGGAAGCTGTGCTGCTCTCACAATTCCTTCCTTGTTCCCATAAGGTGTCTTTGACAGCAGATGTATGGCAGCATGGTCAGTATCTTCTGGATCTAAGTCTGTTCTTAGCAATTTGGAATAACGTAAAGCTAAATAGTATTTGGTTTTCAATGGTTGCCATAGAAATACACTAAGATTAGGTCATTTATACTATGATTTCTGACAGGTGACACAAACCAGACTAAATAATTTAAAAACATTTTTTAGCAGTGAAAATACCTTAAACAGTAGAAAGGTAATAATTCAAGTACAACAAAAGTTAATGCAGATGAGATCCAACATACTTCTCTTATACACTACTGATTGTGTTTTGGCCTATGTCAAACCCAAGATGAGAGGGTTTTTCTTTCCTTGTTGTTTTTGTTTGTTTGTTTGTTTTTTTAACTACTGTTCTCTTTCATGTGGGCTTGGTGAGGATATTTTAATTTTGGATTAACCAGGCTATTAATATGTGAGATAAAATGTTATTTCCCATTAGTAAGGCTGAATCAGCATTATATAACTCAGGCTTTGTTTTTAAATTTAAAAAAAGTTTTTACCTAAAGAAATAATATCAGTAAGACTATTTTAAAATTGCCCAGCAGGGCATGGCTCAGCGGTTGAGCATCGACCTAGGATCTAGAAGATGGTGGTTTGATTCCCAGTCAGGGCACATGCCCAGGTTGCGGGCTCAATCCCCAGTCGGGGGCGTGCAGGAGGCAGCCGATCAATGACTCTCTCATCATTGATGTTTCTATCTCTCTCTCTCCCTCACCCTTCCTCTCTGAAATCAATAAAGACATATTTAAAAAATAATAAAAATTAAATAAAATTAAAATTAAATAAAATAAAATTTGCCCATGTCTAAAGATATGCTAGATTTTAAACTAGAAGATTCTTTAAGAGAAAACATTGGAACACATATATATAGTCTATTTCATCATCTCAAAGCAATGTAGAAAATAAAACAATAAACTGTGTGTGCAGGTAGTGAAAAATCTAAGTTTACAAATTAAATAAACAAAATATCACTACAGATTGGATCATTATTTATCACAGTTCATGCACTTTCTATTTTGGAATAAATATTTTCTGAAAAATACTTGGAGTAGTGACCAGACATGCAGATAAAATTCAGGGAATGGGCACTTATTAAGCATATGTTGTAAGTTCAAGTTCAGTATTCACAATATCTATACAGTAGGGGATTTTTTAGGCACATAATATAACAGAGGCACCAAATGAAAAGTGAGTCTCCTTCTCTAACCTTCTAATATTTACACTAAATATTATCAAAGCTAATAATTTTGTGTGTATCCTTATGGAATATAATATTTTTGGTATAAACCTGTTTAAGTAATGCTCTTTGTATATTTCCAAATGAAGTTACACTATTTAACCCACACTGCACCTTATGTTTTTTTAACTATTAAGTAATAGATCCTAAAGATTTTTTAATAGCAACATAAACAGCCTTATATCATTTTACATACAAGGTAATATTTCATTTTATGAAAATAATATAATATTATATATGTGTGTGTGTGTGTGTATATATATATATATATATATATATATATATATATATACATTTGTAAGTATATCAGTAGAAGCAAATGCACTCTTAAGTGCAATTGATGGGTCAAAGGATATCTGCATTCAAAATTGTGATGGTACTGTCAATTTTCTTTTAAAAATTGATGTAGCAGTTTCATGCTTCCCAACACCATTCTTCATATGCTAACTCTATATTCATATTCTAATTCTATACTTACCTTTTTTAAAAAAAAAATTGTGTTTAAATATTACACATGTCCCTTTTTCTCCCCAATGACTCATTCCACCTCATCCCACCCCCTTCCCCAGTACTTATCTTATAGATTCAACTCCAGAGTTTTTTTCAAAATCAAGGATTTATATAACCTGGTTCATGGCAAGAAGCCAGCTCAGCGTGATGAAGACCTGTACACATAAAAGATACCTCAATGTAGCTTAGATTAATAGAATTAGGGTGAAAATAGAGAGGGAACATAATTAGGCAATAGTATCAATGTGCTGAATAAACAAACTAAATAATGTTACTTCGTAAATTCCATATTTGATTAAAAATATTTTTGAGTAGATTAAAATATCTAAAGCAACATGAATACTAATGCAAATATTTTCCTCATAGTAAAAAGGAAAAGAAATTGAATGGAGAAACTATGTAAAATAATAGGGCGAAAAAAATGTATTATTTCACTTGCATTTGATTTTAACCAAGTATATATTGAGTTGCTCTTACTGTGAATGAGGCATTATGCCAAGAGACATAGAAATTACAAGTAACTAGAAGAGGATTGTTGTTCTCTGGTAGTTCACAGGTAAAGTTCCAAGAGTCAAAAAACAGTTTAAGAAAACACCAGAAAAAAATGTACTAATTAGTATGATTGTTAAATAAATAGTCCCATAAATAAATGCCTAGTATTCAGATAGGAGAGATGACTTAGATAAGGAAAGGCTTTATAGAAAAGGTGAGATATGAATTGGAGCTTGAAGAGCCTCTATACTCTGAAGAGGCCAGGCTGGCAGAGAGAGTATTCCTGAGATAGAGCAAATCCAGTTATTTAATCTGATGTTTCATAACAGTGTTGTTTTATAGCTTCAGTCCTTCAGGATGAAGTTGCAAAACCCAGGTTTCCAGGTCCAAGTGCAAAGGAGAAATTGTTTCGTTTCTTTTCATTTTTGATATAAATACAATTATTGGAATAGTTTTGTAGATGAAAACTGGCAAAATTTAATAAAAACTTCAATGGTCTTATTATCCCAGTATATCACATTGTATTATGCTATGTTATATTGAACATTTTATATTCTATGACCTCTTTTTTTTTCACAGAGAATTATAACTTTTAGCAACAATGTTAGAAAAACAGTGCTACATGTGCTTGGCTAACAAGAACATAAGGTAAGCCTGAAGTAAAGGTTGAAACCAAAGAATATTAAAAGGTCTTCATTTATGGCCATGGTCAGGTGGCCCAGTTTTTTGGAATGTCATCCAGTACACCAAAAGGTTGCAGGTTCTATTCCTACTCTGAGCACATGCCCAGGTTTCGGTCTTGATCCCCAGTGGGGGGCATGCAGGAGACAGCAGATCGATTATTCTCTCTCATCATTGAGGTTTCTATATTTCTCTCCATCTCCCATCTTCTTTCTGAAATCAAATTTTAAAACACATACCCTTGGGTGAGGATTTTTTTTTAAAAAAAAAAAAGGTCTTCATTTATGCAGCTTACCCTTCATGGTATTCCAAATTTTTGTCATTTGAGTTTCTTTTCAAGTTAGAGGAAAGTCTGCTAAATACAGTCCATGACCTAAATCCAGCCCACCACTTGTTTTCATATAGTTTGTAATCTAAGAATATTCTTTAAATTATTGGGAAAAAATTTTAATAAGATTTTGTGACACAAAAGTTATATGAAATCTAAATTTCAGTGTTCATACATAAAGTTTTTGAAATTTACTTGTCACAATGGTAGAGTTAAATAGATGCAACAGAAATTGTATGACCACATAATATAAAATACCTTCTGGCCCTTAACAAAAAGTCTGCTGATTTCCAGATTGGGGGATATATTTTGGAAAAATCACATTTAACAGTGCTGCCTTGACAGCTACCAAGACAGGGGAATAATGACCACATTAGCTCCCACACTAACAGGTTCTTAAATTTGTGCAGAAGAGGTGCTTATGATAACATCATTGATTTTCTCCCCACCTCCCTTCAGCCCTGCTGCCTTCACCACAGCTTAACATGTAGGTTGAAAGCCAAAGGTATTGGAACCAATTTCCAATCAGCTCAAAATTCCCTCATTCTCTAGGTCCTGATCAAAACCTCATTTGACAAAATCTTTCAACTTTCTAGATTTCTTCTGGGACCTTTAACTGTTGTCCCTTTCTGGAAAATCTCCTCTACCTTAAGTTTCTTTGCTCTGTACATGCTGAGAAAGGTTAGACCTTAGACCTGAGGTTTGCAAAACCTGGTCCATGCATCCTAAGACTCTCTGCAAACCTTTCAAAGGTCCAGAAGACTGGATTGTGTGCAGGTAATGCTACGATGCTATTTGCTCTTCCTTTGTTCGGTTTTGCCATGATCATACAAGAGCAATTGTGAAGCAAGCTGCAGGTGCCTGAATTGGCAGAGTGGCACTAATCTGTATTAGCCATATCTATTCTTCACCAACATGCACCCTCAATAGGAAAAAATCCAGTTTCTCTTATGAATTTCCTAAAAGAAGTAGCAAATAGTACTAATTTAATTAAATCTCAACTCTTGAGTCCATCTTTTTCTAAAATTTATCTTTATTGTTGAAAATATTACAGATGTCCCCCTTTTTTCTCCATTGACCTCTTTACCCCACACCCACTCCCTTCCCCAGGCCTTCACCACACTATTGTCTGTGTCCATGGGTTATGCATATATGCATATAAATTCTTTGGTTAATCTCTCCACCCCCCCCACACACACACCCTGTGCAATGAAATGGGCTATGCACATAAAGCACTTACTTGTGCTGCCCATCAAAGTATCTTAGGAATCTCCAGGAGAGCCCTCTGAGTGCTGGTACCTTGGGGCTGTGGAGCACTGTGTACACTGAGAATCTTTGTAATTGAAAGAATAACTCACATGGTTATTTATACATGGATATTTGGCATTTTCATTTTCAAAAATAAACAAAATGAAGCTGTAACTTCAAGGAAAACAACTGATAATGTTTGCTTCCTATGATAAAATTTGAACTTTTCAAATGAAAACTAAAATTCAGAAAAACTTGCATCTGCTACCATGCTTTTGACAGCTCTCCAATACTTCAGGAATTTTCTAATAAGATTCATAATGATATTAATTAATGTGATTTTTTAATATAACAATGAAATGTGCTAACATTCAGAAGAGATGCATAACTTAGTGAAATGATATATTCCATGTGATCAGTACTATAAATCATGTATGAATAAACTATTCTTTCAAAGTGCAAGGCCAAAAGATTTCAATGCAACAGATATGAAAAATTTATCAATATGTTTTCATATTACATATTGCATCTAACCTTTAAGAAACTACTACTTTTCAAGATTTGCTGTATTACCACAATTATCTGAGAACTATTAAAATACTACTCATTTTCCAATATATACTCTTTTATTATACTTCAACCAAAACTACATATCATAACCATTGAACATAGAAGTAGATATGAGAATTCAACTGATTCCCATTAAGGCAGACATTAAAGAGAGTTTTAAAATGCAAAGCAATGCAACTTTTTTACTTATATTTTTTTGGTTTAGAAAATTTAGTTATTTTTAGAATGTTACTTATGCTTATATTTTTATTATTGGAGGTTTATTATTATTTTTAAATAAAATAATAAACATATAATAAAAACATTTCAGTTTCAATTTCCAATTTGATAGGTACCCATAGTTATGACCCACATTTACAAAAGCTCTTTGGGGTCTTCAACCATATTTAAGAAGAAAAGAGGATCTCAGACTACAGAATTTGAGAGCCACTCTGCTAGGGAATGGAGAGGAATTGGAGCACGAGTAAATCATAATCACCTTGCTCAAAGCAAAGATAGAAACAACTCAAGTGTGGTTCAACTCCAGAGATATGGAGCCAATGGGGCCAGCCCCAGGAGAAGGGAAATACAGGCAGGGGAAGATTTAGGAAATGTGTGGGTGGAGGCTGCCAGAGGGCTGTGGACCAGGTTTGGGCAGAGTTGGCTCTAAGTTCTTATACTGCTGCTCAGAAAAGCTGGTGAGTTGCAACCTACATTTTTTCCCAATTCCCTAGATATTTTAATTGAGATATAATTGGCATATCAGTTTCAGATGTACAATATAATAATTTTATATTTGTATAAATATTGAAAATTAATCATCACTAGAAGTGTAGTTAATATTCATTGCCCTAGTTACAATTTTTTTTCTGGTGATGAGAACCACAGTTCATTTTTTTAGCAATGTTCAAATATGAATACCATATTATTAACAAACATCACCATGCTGTATATTACAACACCATCACTTAGAAGATCTATTCATGTTATTACAAATGGCAAGATTTCATTGCTTTTTATGGCTGAACAATATTCCACATCTTCTTAACCTATTTATCCATCAGTGAACACAGATTGCTTCCATGTCTTGGCTACTGTAAATAATGCTAAGTGAACATGGGGGCGTAGGTGTCTTTTTGAGTCAGTGTTTTACTTTTCTTTGGATAAATACCCAGAAGTAAAATTGGTGGATCATATGATAGTTCTTTTTTTTTTTTTTTTAATTTTTTGAGGAACCTAGTTCTATTTAAAAATTTTTAAGGCACTTGTTTTCCTTAGTACTGTCTCAGGAAATTTGGAACACTATAAAAACAGATGAATTTTTTTTTTTACATTAAAAAAAAATCTGTACCCTCAGTAAGTCATACAACTGTCACATACACATCATCTTTGTCTATATAATGCTAACACAACCACTAAGAAAGTGAAAACTCTAATCAAACCAGATGTTTTATTAAATTCAATTTCTTTCCTTCATATTTTTATTTACTTTCTTTCTTTCTCTTATTCAGTGTAATAGGTTCAAACGCCCAATGTGTGTCTTTGTTATTAGACTTTACTTTTCAGATACTGTTGGCATATATTCCACTTTAAAATTTTTAAGTAAATAGTTTGACTTCATCTTTGCACTATATAGACTTTAGAGTATATATTTTTAAATGACTGAGCATTATGAGTTTAAAGCCTGATTGATTTGTCTTCCTGAGGGTTTCTAAACGGACAGGATTTCTTTCCAAGACTAAAATAAAATTTATATGATGTCTGCAACAAAAAGTAGGCATGTCATCTTTGCATTTGTGTGGGTCTTTTGCATTTATGAATGCGGCCTTGTCTGTGGACTTAGAAGTGATAAGTTTACACTTAATCACTAATAAGTGCTTGGCAACATATATCTACACAAATTGAAAAGCTGCTGTAAAAACCATGTTTAAAATTTAATATCATTTTTGAATATTTTTATAGATCTAAATAATTAAAATGTGAACAAAAGTTAATCTGAAATTCTTCCATCATTCCCAATTAAACTGTGTTTTGTTTCACTTATTCCAAAGGCATTATGCTATCCTAAATGCCTCGTTGTCTTTTATGCTACTAAGGTAATTAAAATCGCCCGGCCAGAGCGTGGCTTAGCTGTTGAGTGTCAACCTAGGATCCAGGTGATCAGGGTTTGATTCCTGGTCAGAGCAGATGCCCGGGTTGCAGGCTCGATCCCCAGTAGGGAGTGTGCAGGAGGCAGCCGATCAATGACTCTCATCATTGATGTTTCTATCTCTCTCTCCCTCTCCTTCCCTCTCTCTAAAATCAATAAAGATATATTTTTAAAAAATAAAAAATAAAATCAACTTTCATGAAAAAATACAAATGTTTGTTTTTTATTATTAAAATGCCCTTCACAATGTCCTGTACTGAAGTTGAATAATTGACAATAAAGTAATTTTAAAATGTTATAATTGGCTTACTATCTTAAAGGAAGTCTTCATATTTCCAATCTGAAAATATTCCTAGATGCTTATATATTTTTAAATAAAAAATATTTTGACTAATTATAGTTTTAAATAAATATCATAGTTCATATGTGGCCAAAGAGTTTGCTGGAATTGTTGACTACTAAATAGGTTGTTTTTATGTTAGCTAGAGGCAAAGTAAGATACTTTCAACCTCAGAATCTTTATCTAGAAGATTCTAAATAAGAAGATAGTAGAAAATTTAGTTGACTTGGGTTAATGTGACAGAGTTACAGATACATTTTGATTTTTAAAAGTTTTTTGTTTTTTTTTTAAGATTTAAACACATCTTCTGGGGAAAATAAATTATTTTTGTAAGCGGGCTTTCACATAAAATAAGAAAGTCTAATTGAGTGACCCTAACCGAATTTTAAGTTACTGGAGTTCAGGGAAAACCATTCTGTTAATATTAGGAGCTGCTCTTACAGTAATACTGACCTAGTTGACATATTAGTAAATTCTTCTCAAATACCAACAATCAAGAAGGATGCAAACCCAAAAACTTAGGATAAAGTAACCAAAATGAAGATGTCAAACATGTTTGACTCTTATAATTTACTTGAATGTTCTCTAATTGGTAAAATCACCTTGATATTTTTAAAACATCAAATTAATAGGGGTATCTTTTTATATTGAGGACATTTAGGTTATTACCTAACTTCCATTCTGAAATATTTCCCTCCAATATAATGAAATATTTAACTAAAATTAACATTTTTAAAAAAATAAAGAAAATCCGCCTTAGCTAGTTTGACTCAGCTGGTTTGGTCCCAGGTTCGATTCTGGTCAAGGGTATGTACCTCAGTTGCAGGTTCCATTCCCCACCCTGGTCAGGGGGCGTGCAGGAGGCAACCTATCGATGTGTCTCTCTCACATCGATGTTTCTCTCTCTCTCCCTTTCACTCTCTCTGAAAAGCAATGGAAAAAATATCCTCAGGTGAGGATTAAAAAAAAAAAAATTAAAATTAAATATAAATTAAATTAAATATAAAAAATAAATAAATAAAATCTGTTTTACATGGTGATTACCAAATAAAATGATAGCAAATTCTTAATAATTTTATTACTATTATAAGAAACTGAGTACCTAGTTGCATATCAGTATTGGCCTATAATTAATTATAAACTTTACTGAAATTGAAGAATTATATAGATGTACATCATTGTCATATCATACATCTTACCATACCATTTTTGTTGTTGAATTAATTCTTTCACATTGAATAAATAATTAAGATACTTAGATCCTAAGTAAATAGTATACTTAAAAACTAAAAATATTATAATTGTCTTGAGTAGAGAATGTGAGCAGAGCCTATAGCTCTTGGCATCATTAAGATAATTAATCAAAACTGGCTTTAAAGCTTCTTTTCTTTTTTTGGATCTCCTGTAGTCTTTAAGTATGCTCTCTGTTTTCAGTCTTGCTTGGCTAATATCTCAAACTCTAAAAAAATGATATTTTACAGGATAAAATAAATTTGTAATACCCTCAAAAAAAAAAAACAAAAAACAACAACACAGTATCTATTTATAATAATTTATTAAAAGCATTTTTAATTAAGAAGCTGGGTAGAATACCTGGACATTAGGAAGACTTCTAGGATAAGTTATATTTTATTAATTTATTTAACTTTATTAAAAATAAAAATTAATCTTTGGGTAGTATTAAGATAAAAATTAAGATAAAATAATAATATGTATTTTGACCTTCAAATGCTATTATTTCCTAAACCTGACCATGCATTCTTTTAATGCTTGTTTTTTCATTTGTTTTATCTAAATCTTTGTTCATTGGTCAAAATGGAAAAGTTTTACAAGGATTATAAAACAACAGCTAAAGATCTGTTGTTAAATTCATAATAGTGAAATATATATATATAAATCCTCTAAAGGACTGGAGTCCCACAGTTTAGAGCAAAAAGTTGAGAATGAACATTTGGGAGGCTTTATTGCAGAGGTCTTCACTTTTCTGAGACTAAAGTAAGTTCCCCAAAATCAAAATATGTCCATTTATCTTGAAATAAAATTTTATTACAGATACTAAACTGTTAATTATGTGTTAAAAGTGTTGTCTTGAAGGTAGTCAACTACTTATATTTTCAATATTAGCTTTCACATTTCTGTTTATCTTCTTTCATTGGTATGTAATTGTTTAGCAAGTTGCTTCAATGATATATAAGGCCTGAATGTAGTTGTTCCCACCTCGTACTATTTTGAGATTATAGGAGGCTCAGCAAATATGTTCTCTTTCTCTCTCATTAGCTTTAAAAAAAATTGAGAGAGAGAAAGAGAACAGGCAACAATGTTAGGTGGATAAAATTTAAATTTAAAATTCTTGACTGATAAAAGCTGAGGTTGAAAAATAAAGCTCTATGTATTGCAATAATAAACTTTACAACCTTTTGAACACCCAAACTGAACTCGACCATCTACAACAGGCTACACTGAGCGGCCAAAGTCTCCTCTTTTACCACTTAGGGCACCAGGAGCACAGCTGACTGGCTCAAGACAGGAATAAAAGGGACAAAGCTGCTCTATCCAGTCCCTCCTTCCAAGTTCACAGCTCTGGTCCCCACTCTCTTTCCCCTGAGATTTAAGAGTGGAGCAAGAGGCCAGAGGTGTTTAGGAAAACCCTTTTCCTTAACCAGTGGTTCAGGAAAGAAATAATGCTAAAAGGCTACTTCAATTATTTTCTTTATGTGGGCTCTGTTATCAAAAAAATTCTTTCTACCAAAGAGACTTTGTTTATTAAGTAGGAAATATAATTTCTCATTTTAATTAATCACGGTGTATAAAACTAATTGCCAACACGAAAGGATGAGCAGCAAACAACTAATGCTTCCACAAATGAGCTAATATTATTTCAAACAAAAGCAAAGAAATTTGGTGCATTATTTGGTTTCCAATAAAGGGTCCTTTAAATTTTTGAAATATTTCATCTATGCCTGTGATAATAATTACTCCATTGGGGGTTCCCAAGGGATCAAGGAATTATGGATTGGGAACCACTGTTCTTTATTCATTTTCTCTGACAAAAAACCATTTTTCATTCCTTTTACTCAGACAATTAATTACCTTAAATTTTAATGCAAAACAGCAGAACTTCCCATTCTGAAACTTTCATAAAGAAGTCACATCCTGGTAATTAAGTAGTCATCAACCATACCTTACACTGAGTTCATGTTTCAAAAAGATTATATAAATAATAATAGCAATACTAACAAATATTTGTTGTGAGTTAGCTATGTGGAAAACGCTATACTGGGCACTTTGTAATTTACTTCTCCAGCTATGTAAAATTCCCATGGACACAGTTTATTAGTAACAGATTCAGGATTGAAATCCTTGTCTGTTTTATAGCAAAACACTGGCTGTTTTTACTATACCACTATAAGGTAAATAAAGAGAACTATTTCTGAATGAACTTTTATGTTAATTTATTGCATATATAACAGGAAAGGTAAAGCAAATTTTTTCTGCTATGAAAGATTAAGGATTTAAATTTATTATAAGTTAATTTTCTTTCATCTGTTATAGCTCACTCTTCCTTCCAATTTTTGTTAATACTATATTTTACTACACCCATTAGCAATACCTTTTTAAATTTTGAATATTACTTTTAAACTTGTTTTCCTTGAGATATCAAGTTTAGAAAGTATTTCATGATGCTACTTTATATATGTATCATGAGTTGTTAGACAGATTTTTGGTTTCCCTGGTGTTTCCAATTGCCTTTTTTCTTTCTTAGTGATAAATCAAGTCTATGACTTCATTCTACCACTAAAATAATTACAACTATTAACTATCACATTTACTAAAGTAATTGTTCTTGAAAATATTCTATTTGGATTTAGGTTAACTGATCAGTGACAACAAGAAATTACTTTTCTTTGCCATATTGAATTAGATCTACAGTTTCTTGGTCACTATATCTTTTCTCCCCTCATTTTGCTAAAGAATATTATAATGTACTTTGTTAAAAAAAAAAAGAAAGTGTGTAAAATAAACCTCCTAAGTCCTTGCACTTGCAGAAATACCCTTATTTTTTTTTTTCATACTTGATAGTTTCATGGGGTCAACCCCAAGAATGAATGTGTCTGTTAAGAAAGACTCCTGGACTCTAAATGAGCTCAAATATATAATCAGAGTCTAGTAGTCATTGCTAAACAGTTGTCTTGCATGCTCTCTGAGTGTTCCTGCCTTTTGAGCTGATCCTTGTAAGGGAGTTTCTGTAATCATTTTTTAGCTAATAGGACTGAAAAAAATGTCAGTGTTGCACAGCTGTATCTTCATGTGGATCTTTACTGATAAATCAGAACATCTCCATTTTGACCAATTAAGACAGTGCTTCGGGGACCAGTTCAATTGTGTGTATTTGGAGTTCCCTTTTGCCTGAAAGAACACTCAGAAAGCCAGCTTCACCTCTGTCTCAGTGGAGTATACTTCAGTTTCCATGGAAGGCTGTGTTTCCCCAGCTGGAGCTGCAACACTGCAGCAGAGTTGTTTCACTGAACTTGAGGGGAGATATCTAGCTAAACTTGAGCTGTAAAACTGAAGCTATAACTTCAGAGTTATGACACACCAGGGCTGCCTCACCCTAGGCACCTCTCAGTCAGGCTGTTCTACAACCATGCTGTACCACAATTGAAATGTTTTACAGCCGAGCTGTTCCACTGCAGAGCTGTTCCACATTTGAACAGTGTGGACTAATAAAGTCTCTCATCCACCACTGCTCCCCAAATTGGGACTCCTGTGGCATAAATAAACCATGGAAATTTTCTATTGACATTACATGGTGGTAGCAGGGGGATCTGAAGCAACAGCCAACCTTCCTTCTGACACCATCTTGAACCAAGGCTTTGGTGCCTGAACAAGCCCCTTGAGATCAGTTGTTTCCCCAACAGTGCTGCAAGGTGTCAATGTAAGAAACATTCAAACCTGTAGAGAATTTTTGTGAGTTTATTTGAGCCAAACTGTTGACAATTTCAGGGAAACATAATCTCAATGGACTGATACAATGGTCTAGAGAATGTCAGTTTTGCCCCTTTATTTTATACATTACAATCAAAAGAGGAGACATATGTGGGTTACATAAAATCCATTGGTGATAGATTAGGGAGGCAGGATAAAGTAAAATGGGGAAACCTGGGATTGGATAAAAATTAAAATGATAGGTACATTTTTTTTTTACTTAGGTGGGTATATGATAGTTAACAGTCAAAGACTCAATAACAATTAGGGAATTTGTGGTCTCTGCAGAATGGTGCCTGTGCTTTGAGGTGTCTGGAAAAAGGAATATTACTTTGACATTCCAACAATATGTTATTGTAGATACAAAAAGACAATAGACAGGCTCAGTTAAGGTAAAGATTGACATTTGTCAGGGTAGATACCAGCCTAGGACATGACTACCCACCATAAACTGCTTTTAATTAAAGTTTTAATTTCAGACTATCCTTTGTGGTTACTTTCAGTCTGAGTTTGCAAGGCTGCTATGCCAGCCTTCCCTGAGCTAGTTTGTTTAGCATGTGACCCCTTTTTGTCCACAAAGAGTTTTGAGTAAGTGGTCTCAGATCCAAGATCTCCTAAACTTTTGTTGAGGTCTCAGAGACTCTATTCAGTTTAGGTAGGGACCCTCATCCACTGACCTCAGATACATTTGGACATAGAGGGCCTATCTAATCACTCGGGTTTGGTGCCTAGGAGTGGTATCCCTGTTTTATTTGGCACCTTCAGGAAGGGCTTCTTCCATGTACTTGATACTTAGAAAAGGTGTCCTCTAGTTTAGTACTGAGGAAGGAATCCTCTTGGATGGAACTGCCTTGTCTATAAGGTTTTGGGGATGCTCATGCTAACAAGCACACAGAGGGAGTGCAAAATGGTTAACCAAGGATCTAAAATTCTCATGTTAACCAGTGAAACCCTCATGGCAGCAGAGGGAACTTTGGCTGATTACAGGTACAACAAATATTACAGTCCAAAGAATTGTAATTGGCTAGGATTTTGGACAAAAATCATATGGGATTATTTTAAGCTTTGTTGGCCAAGATGGAGTTTCTTTGGAATCCTTAAGCTTGTCTGTTTCTGTGAGCAATTAAAACAAAGGAAACTACCTCCAGAATCAATGGGAAGTCTTCTTTAACTGGAAATTTTAGAGCTCTAAAGTAAACCAAATAAATAGTATACATATTTTACATGGCTCTGCAGCTCCTTTTTCTCTTCCCCCATCTCTCTGCCACTGGGAAGGGAAAGGGAGGCATGCAGCAGTTGTCTGTACTCAGGCTCCACCTCTGGTGACATTTCCCTTTCTCTCTAGGAAAGTCTGCTCCCTTTAAATTCAAGCCTTCTGAAGCTGTTCTCTTTGCTTTCTGAGCTTTCCAGCTTTCCACATGTGCTTTCCATCTTCTTCTGTTTGTATTTGTCAACAAGTCCACCTAAGATGTGCCCTTAAAGGAGAGGACCTCAAACCTATTGGAAACAATGGGATAAACTCTTTGATTTAAAAAAAAAACACAGCTTTAAAGAAATATTTACAGCATGCAAAAATTTTGGCTATCTGAGAAGAAACTTAACAGTTTATTTTCCAAAAAACTAAACTTTAATCTAGTTTTTCTTTCGAGTTTTATATTATTGTGCTGTCTGAGCATGTATTTCTATGTATGTGTGTCATAGATTTGCTATATTTCCATTGCTAGATGATATGTCAAAATTGATTTATAATTTAAACATTAGATTTAAAAAAACCCTATTCAGTTGGCTTTAAAACAAGTGAATGCTCATACAAATTGGAGAAATTGAAAAGAAAAAAAAATTAACCCAATATATTTTCAAGTGCATGAGACCTAGATTCAATCTTTAGTAAATAAAAGTTAGCTAAAGGATGTTTAAATTGAAAGGAACATGCAAAAAAGATGATAATAGAGGGTGATAAGTTTGAAGACCTTAGTGTGTCAATTTGTAAGACTAGAAGGGCACAAAATGACTCAGATTAAGATTCAGAAACTGTTCACAAAGCCTGATTAAGAGGATATAGTGATTGAAGATAATTATCTATAGAAAATAAGACATGTGTGTCTGGTTGGAAAAAAAAAAAAAGGTATGAGGAATGTAAATACATTTTTGTTGAAGGGAAAGAGAGTAATTTTGTCCTGGAGTAAAATAGTTGTTTTATTTTAAGAAAGAAAAAAAATATGGCACAAAAGCTAGAATGTTTATGAAAGTTGTAGAAAGTTGTGTACCTTGTAGAAGGTTCATGGAGAAAAGACCTTATGTATGGTAAAACTAACCAAAATTGCAACAAATTTATTTAAGTTAACTTCAAGTTACAATGCTACAGAATTGGAATTTGGGTTTTCTTTGTTAAAATGACAAAGTTTTTGTATAATATTGATATGCTTTTAAAAAGAAATCATAAAGGAAAAGTAAAGATTTATGTTTTATAAAAAATACTTCCTGTGCTCTCACTATTAGGTCTTTGGTTGCTTAGGTAAAGCAAACCTTCCTAACAAAAAGGTGCTAATTATGCTTCTAACCATTTAAATGTATGTAATTACTTGTGAAGGCTTTGTCATCATGACTAAATTGATAACTAGAGTAAGGGAATCTCTAATTACAAAAGGGGGAAATGAAACTAATTAGGTCTGAGGTTTGGGAAGTGGATTTCAATTCATTCACCCCTTTTTTGAGGATAAAAATGTATTAGTGATAATTTGCACATGCTTTCAGTGGGTAGAGTTCTTTCCATGTCAAAGGGATACAACAATAGCAGTTACTATAATATTTCTAGAAAGGATTTTTTCTGCTTTGAAAATCCCCATAGAGGTTCATAAAGATTGAGAGACCCACACTACATGACAAATTTTATACCAGGCATGCAAAATTTGGCCAATATTGCAGCATCTTTACTGCACATATTGTCCCCAGTCCTCTGGTTTTATAGAATGCACCATGAAGGCAAAATAGTTAAAATTCAATTGAGAAAACTAGTTGAATCTATTAACCAGTGTTGGCCTAAAAACCTTCCCTTGGTATTGCTTAACCTGAGATCTATTTTTTTTTTTTTAGTAAAAAACAACTGTCTCCTTTTAAAATAGCTACAAGATAGTTGTTCATATTATTTTCTCAATCTTTTGTATTTCTGTGATGTCAGTTGTTACATCTCCTTTTTTAATTTCTGATTTTATTTATTTAAGTCCTCTCTCTTTGTTTTTTGATAAGTCTGGCTGAAGGTTCATCAATATTGTTTATCTTTTCAACAAACCAACTCTTAACTATATGCCCATAAATTGGACAACCTGGAGGAAATGGACAAATTCCTAGAAACATACAATCTTCCAAAATTAAAACAGGAAGAATCTGAAAACCTGAATAGTCTGATAACAACTAATGAAGTTGAAGAAGTAATCAAAAACTCCCAGCAAACAAAAGTCCTGGAATAGATGACTTCACAGGAAAACTGTACTAAACATTCATAGAATATCTAATATCTATCCTCCTCAAACTATTTCCAAAAACTCAAGAGGAGTGAAGACTTCCAAGTTCATTTTATGATGCGAGCATTATCTTAATTCCAAAACCAGATAAAGACACTACACTGAAAGAAAATTATAGGCTAATATCTCTGACAAACATAGATGCTAAAAATCCCTCAATAACATATTAACAAATTGGATCCAGCAATACACTAAAAAGATCATACAGCATGACCATGTGGGATTTATTCTGAAGATGCAAGATTGGTACATTATTTGCAAATCAATAAATGTGATACATCACATAAACAAAACAAAGGATAAAATCATATGATTATATCAATAAACACAGAAAAAGCATTCAATAAAATCTAGCACCTATTTTTAATAAAAGCTCTCAGAAAAGTGGGAATAGAGGGATCATAATTCAACATAATAAAGGCTATGTATGACAAGCCCACAGCCAACATCATACTCAATGGGAAAAATGAAAAGTATTTCCTTTAAAACTAAGAACATGACAGGGATGTATGCTTTCACCACTCAGTCAATGGAGTACTGAAATTTTTAGCCATAGTGATCAGAAAGAAGAAGAAATAAAAAGCATCCAAATTGGAAAGAAGGAAGTAAAATTGTCATTATTTACATATGACATGATATTGTACATAGAAAACCCTAAAGACACCACCAAAAAATTACTAGATATAATAAATAAATTTAGCAAAGTTGCAGATTACAAAATTAATGCCTAGAAATCAATGTAATTCTTTTTAAAATATGTTTTTATTGATTTTAGAGAGAGAGAGGAAAGGAGAGGAATACAGAGAAAGAAACATCAAAAAGAGAGAAACATCAATTGGTTGCCTCCTGCATGCCCCCTACTGAGAATCAAGCCAGCAATCCGAGCATGTGCCCTGACAGGAAATTGAACTGATGACCTCTTGGTTCATGGACCGACGCTCAACCACTGTGTTACCCTGGCTGGGTATCAATGGTATTCTTTTTTTCTCGTAACACTCACCCAAAGTTTTTTTCCCCCCATTGCTTTTCAGAAAGAGTGGGAGAGAGGGACAGAGAGAGAGAAACATCAAAGTGAGAGGCACATCTATTAGTTGCTGCCCGAATGCACCCTGATCAGGGCCAGGAATCCATCCTTCAATGAAGGTAAGTGCCCTTGATGAGAGCTGACCTTGAGACTCTTCATTCTGCAGGCCAATGCCCTAACCACTGAGACAAACCAACTAAGGCATCAGTTGGCATTCTTATACACCCATAACAAACGATCAGAAAGAGAAACCAAGAAAATAATCCAATTTACTATTACAACAAAAAAATAAAGTACTCAGGAATAAATTTAACCAACAAGATAAAAGTCCTTTACTTAGAGAACTATATGACATTGAAGAAAAAAATTAAGAAAGATACAAATAAGTGGAAACATATACCATATTTGTGGATAGGAAGAATTAACATCATTAAAATGTCCATAATACCTAAAGTTATAGATTTAGAGTAATTCTTATTAAAATACCAATGGCATATTTCACAGAACAAGAAAAAATATTGCAAAACTTTATATGGAACCAAAAAAAAAAAAACACACACACAAAAAAACACACACACACACACAGAGCCACAGCAATCTTGAGAAAGAAGGACAAAGTTGGAAGTATCACAATACCATATATCAAACTATACTATAAGACCATAATCAAAACCACTTGTTAATGGCATAAGAACAGGAATATGGATGAATGGAATACAGCAGAGAGCCCAGAAATCAACCCACAGCTTTACAGTCAATTAATATTTAACAAAGCAAGCAAGACCATAAAATAAAGTAAAGACAGTCTCTTCAATAAATGATGTTGAGAAAATTGGAGAAATACATGCAAAAAAAATGAAACTAGTCCACCAACTTACACCGTACAAAAGACTGAACTCAAAATGGATAAAAGAATTAAACATAAGTCACAAAACCATAAATATCATAGAAGAAAATATAAGTAATAAAATTTCAGACATCATTCACAGCTATATTTTTGGTGATACATCTAGGAAGGCTAGGGAAACTTGGGGGAAAAATAAACAAATGGGACTATATCAAGTTAAAAAGCTCCTTCACAGCAAAAGAAACCATCGACAAAATAAAAAAAAAAAAGAACCCACTGTATGGGAGGATATATCCATTAAGGGGTTAATTTCCAAAATATATAAAAACATATACAACTGAACACCAGGAAAATAATCCATTCAAAAAATGGGCAAAGTAGATTTAAAAAACAAAGAAAACAAAAATACAAAAACAAAAACAAAAAACAGACAAGTTTTACACAATAGTGACATGAATGGACAAAAAAAAGTCAAGGACTGTATTTGTGACAAGTTGTATAACAAGTTAGTTTAGTTTAGTTTTTGATTTATGGAAAGTCTAACGTGTCCAACAGAGGGTTTTAATGTAGTTTTTGTTTTGTTTTTTCACTTATGCTATTGATTACTAAATGTAATAGTCTGATCATGACCTTGAATAAATGTGTCTTTAAAAAAATAAGCCAAACCCCTGAATAGACACTTATCTAAAGAGGATATAGACATGGCCAATAAACATATGAAAAAATGCCCCAGGCCACTAATCATCAGAGAAATGCAAATAAAAACTACAGTGAGGTATAACCACCCCTGCTAGAATGGCTACTATCAATTAATCAACAAACAACAAGTGCTGGTGAGGATATGGAAAAAAGGGAACCATTCTTCACTGTTGGTGGGAATGCAGACTGGTGCAACCACTGTGGAAAACAGTATGGAACTTCCTCAAAAAATAAAAATGGAACTACCCTTTGACCCAGCAATACCACTTCTGTGAATATATCCTAAGAATCTCAAAACACCAATCAGAAAAGATATATGATCTCAGTGTTTATAGCAGCATTACTTACAACAGCCAAGATCTGGAAACAGCCCAAGTGTCCATTAGCAGATGAATAGATAACAAAGCTATAGTACACTAACACAAAGGAAATCTTTCCTTTTGCAACAGCATGGATGGACCTGGAGAGTATTAACCTAAGCAAAATAAAAACGTCAGAGAATGACAAATACCATATGATTGCACTAATATGTGGAACCTAGTGAAGAAAACAATGTGACAAACTAAATGGAACCAGAAACATGGGCACATGACACAGACTGACTGTGGCCTGAGAGGAAGGTGGTGGGGTGACTGGATAAAAAAAGTGAAGGGATTAAAGAACGTACATTCATACACCATGGACATGAACAATAATTTGGTGAAGGCCCAGGGAGGGGGATATGTGTGTGGGAAGAGGTGGGCAAAGGTGGGGGAGTAAGGGAGACACCTGCAATAATGTCAACATTAAAAATTTGTAATAAAAATTATTTTAAGTAGAGTTACATTTAGGAAACAAAAAAATGTGATAAATCACATAAAAAAAATGAAGGAGAAAAATCATGTGATCATATTAATTGACACAGAAAAAGCATTCGATAATATTTAGCATTCATTTATTATAAAAACTCTTGGCTGGTCATAGCAATGGCAGGGTGAGAGATACCCTTGGCCTCTGCCACTGAAATTTCAACAAATTAACCAACCATAATTCAACAAAGAATTCCCTACTCAATAAAGGCATGCCTGAGAGACCTACACACAGAAGCACCTAAAGGTGAGCAACTGAGAATAAGCAGGGAGACAAGAAGGGAGGAAAGCCCAGATAGCACACACACACAGACCTGCAGCCAGGAGCTTGCAGCATAGCTAAGAGAGGAGGAAGGCACTTCCCTCAACTGTCCAGGAGGAACAAACAGCTGTTGGGGGTTGGGGAGTGGCAGCAGCCTAGCAGGGCAAGAAGAGTGAACAGCGACTGGATGAGCAGAAGCCTGACAGAGCACAGGGTTCTGCGAAGCAACTATCCAGTGTCAGGCAGGGGTGTTTCTGACAATGAAATAGAAAAACAAAACCCTGCCACCCCTTGGACTCCAAAATCTCAACTCCCGTTGCCCTCAGTGTCAGCTGGAGAAACATTTTATCTGTATACCAAGAACTATTGCCGCAGCACCATTGTTGACCTCTGTGACAGAGCCCCAGGTTTGGTGCTTGGGGCAGGACCCCATGGAGGTCCAGGGCACCATTCTGGCGAGGGTAAACTAAACCTCACCCCCCAAGAAGTGCAACTATACTGTATTACAGAAGCTCATGAAGGACAAATCTGGGAGATGACAGAGGTTAAAAAGAATGTTGCAATTCAGCGCCACCTACTGGAAAATAGTAGGAAGATCTCTTTAGAAAATGCTGCTGTAGAAAGAGCATGTATGCTTAGAAAACAGAGAAGAACAAATAGCATGAACAACCACGGAAACAAGGATTATCAGAAAGAAAATGAAAAATCCCCAGAAAGCAAGCTAGAACACATGGAAATATGTAACTTAAATGACAAAGATTTCAAGTTTGAAGTTCTGAAAATACTCAGTGAGTTGCAAGAAAATACAGAGAGGTATTTCAGTGCACTCAGAAAACAAATCAATGAACAAAATGAGTACTTTGTCAAAAAGATTGAAACTTTAAAAAAGAACCAATCAGAAATCCTGGAAATGAAACATGTAATGAAGAAGATTAGGAATGAGCTACTGAGCATAGAAAACAGAGCCAACCAGATAGAGGAAAGAATTAGTGATATTGAAGATAGTCATTTCATCTAGAAATGACTCAGATGGAAGAAGAAAGAGACCTAAGCATAAAGAAAAATGAAAGAGCTCTATGAGAACTATCTGACTCCATCAGAAAAAGCAATATCAGAATAATAGGCATTCCTGAAGAAGAAGAAGAAGAGAGGGACAAGGGAACAGAGAGTCTACTCAAACACATAGTTGATGAGAATTTCCCAAACTTATGGAAAGAACAAAATCCTCGAATCCAAGAAGCAACTAGAACACCAAGTTACCTCCTTCCAAAGAGGCCTTCTCTAAGGCATATTGTATTAAAACTGTCAAAAATTAATGACAAAGAAAGAATTCTCAAAGCAGCCAGGTAAAAGATAGAAATGACCTACAAATGACCTACAAAGGAAAACCCATCAGAATTTCATCTGAATTCTCAGCAGAGATTCTACAAGGCAGAAGAGAGTGGAATCAAATATTTAAACAAATTTGAAAGAGATATTACTATCCACAAATGATATATCCAGCAAAAGTATCTTTTAAATATGAAGGAGAAATAAGAGGTTACCAGACATACAGAAGCTGAGAGATTTTATTACCAAAGGCCTCCATTGCAGGAAATACTAAAGGGAGTTATTCTACCTGAAACAAAAAACATAAGGTTACAACACTATGAGTAAGATAACCTAAAAACTTGCATCATAAACTTCTTAATATATATGCACTAAATCAGGGAGCACCGAGATATATATAAGGCAACTACTCATAGAACTAAAAGGAGAAGTAGATAAAAACAGAATCATAGTTGGGAACCTTAATATTCCATTGACAGCTCTAAACAGATCAAGGAAACAGAAAATCAATAAATAAATATTGGTCTTAAGTGAAAGGGAAGATCAAATGAACATAATTGAAATTTATGGAACTTTTCATTCCAGAACATGAGATTATACTTGATTCTCCAATGCACTTGGAACATTCTCAAGGATAGGCCATATGTGGGGTCATGGAACTAGCATCAACAAATTCAAGAAGATTGAAATTACACCACGCATATTTTCTGACCACATTGCCCTGAAATTAGAAGTCAATTGCAAAAAGGAAGCAAAGAAATCCACAAATACATGGGGATTAAACAACATACTACTGAAAAATGACTGGATCAAAGAAGAAATAAGATATGACATCAAAAGATATATAGAGGCAAATGAGAATGACAATACAACATATCAGAACTTCTGGGAAGCATCAAAGGCAGTAACAAGAGGAAAGTTTATATCATTACAAGCCTATCTCAAGAAACTAGAGAAATCCCAAGTGAACAACCTAACATCACATCTTAAAGAACTAGAAAAAGAAGAACAAAAGCAACCCAAAGTCAGCAGAAAAAAAGAAAATCTAAAAATTAGAGCAGAATTGAATGAAATAAAGAACAAAAAGAATATATAATGAAATAATAAAATAAAGAGCTGATTCTTTGAAAAGATTAATAAAATGGACAAACCCCTGGCTAGAGTCATTAAGGAAAAACCCATATAAACAAAATCTGAAATGAGAGCGGAGAAAGCACCACAGACTTCAGAGATATATATATATACACAAAGGATCATACTAGAATATTATGAAAGATTATATGCCATCAACTTTAATAACCTAGAAGAAATGGATAAGTTCCTAGAAATATATTACCTTCCTAGACTAAATCATGAAGAACTGGAAATTGTAAATAGACTGATGAGCAGTGAGGAAATTGAAAACACCACTAAAATCCTACCAAACAATAAAAGTCCGGGACTAGCTGGCTTCACCAATGAATTCTACCAGATGTTCAAAGAAAATTAAAACCTATCCTTCTCATACTTTCAAAAAATTGAAGAGGTGATGCTTCCTATCACATTTTATGAGACCAATATAACTGTGATGCCAAAACTTGGCAAGGATAACACAAAAAAAGAAATTTACATACCAATATCTCTGATGAATACAGATGCAAAAATCCTAAACAAAATATTACCAAATCAAATACAACAGTACATCAAAAAAAATAATACATCAGATCAAGTGGGGTTTATTCCAGGGTCACAAGGATGTTTCAACATAAGTAAATCAATCATAATAATACACTACATCAACAAAAGAAAGAATAACAATCATATGATTTTATGCAGAAAAAGCATTTGATAAGATACAATATCCATTATAATTAAAACACTCAATAACATAGGAATAGAAGGAAAGTACCTCAGAATAATAAAGGCCATTTACAAAAACCTTTCAGTTAATATCATACTCAACAGAAAGCATTTCCTCTAACATCAGGAACAAGACAAGGATGTCCACTCTCACCACTCTTATTCAACATAGTTCTGGAAGCCCTAGCCAGAGCAATAAGGCAAAAGAAATAAATAAAAGGCATTCAAATAGGGAAGGAATTAGTATAACTGTCACTTTTTAATTCTATATATAGAAAACCCTAAAGACTCCACCAAAATACTATTAGAAACAATAAAAAATACAGTAAATTTGCAGGATACAAAATCAATGTACAAAATCCATTGCCTTTCTGTATACTAACAACAAAACTTCAGAAAAAGAAATGACAAAAACAGTACATTTTGCAACTGCAACCAAAATAATCAAATACATAGGAATAAACTTAACAACAAATGTGAAAGGCCTATATACTGAAAATGACAAAGCATTATCAAAAGAGATTGAAAAAGATGAAACAAAATGGAAAAATATCTGTGTTCATTATATGAATCAACAGTTAAAGTGGCTACATTACCCAAAGAAATATACAGATTTAATGTAATCCCCATCAAAATACCAATATCATTTTTTAAAGAAATAGAATTAGAAATCATCAGACTTGTATGTAACCACAAAGAACCCCAAATAGTCAAAGCAATACTGAGAAAAAAGAATGAAGCTGGATATATTATGCTACCTGACTTTAAATTATACTATAGAGCTATGATAATCAAAACAGCATTGTATTGCATAGAAATAAACACACAGATCAATGAAACAGAATAGAAATCCCAGATATAAAACCAGAGGTATATGGGCAGATAATTTTTGACAAAGGAGCCAGAAACACACAATGGAGTAAAGATAGTCTCTTCAATAAATGATGCTGGGAAAACTGGAAAACCACTTGGAAAAGAATGAAACTGGATTACAGTTTGTCCCCATATACAAAAATTAACTCAATATAGAACAAAGGCCTAAATGTGAGACCTGAAACAATAGGTTACACAGAGAACATTTTATGAACTTAATCCCAAAGGCAAGGGAAATAAAAGCAAAAATAAATGAATGGGAGTATATCAAACTAAAAAGCTTCTGCACAGCAAAAGAAACTGACAACAAAACAAAGAGACAGCCAACCAGATGGGAGATGATATTTGCAAACAGTAGCTCTGACAAAGGTTTAATTTCCAAAATATATAAAGAACTCATAAAACTCAACACCAAATAAACAATCCAATCAAAAAGTGGGCAGAAAACCTAAACAGCCACCTCTCCCAAGAAGACAGATGAACAGCCAATAGATATATGAAAAGATGTTAAACCTTAGTAGCAATTAGGGAAATGCAAATCAAAACTACAATGAGATACCACCTCACACCTGTTAGAGTGGCTATTATCAACAGGACAAGCAATAAGAAGTGTTGGAAAGGTTGTGGAGTAAAGGGAACCCTCATTCACTGCTGGTGGGAATATGGACTGGCTTAGCCACTATGGAAAGCATTCTGGAGATTCCTCAAATATTAAGAGTAGAGCTACCATATGACCCATCTACCCCTCTCCTGGGTATATATATACCCAAAAATCTCAAAAACATGTATTTGCAAAGATATCACCTCTATGTTCATTGCAGCATTATTCACAGTGGCTAACACATGGAAACAATGAAAGTGTCCTGCAATAGAAGGCTGGATAAAGAAAATGAACATCTCAAAGATGGCAGGACCTGGACAGGACCTGATGGACTCTGAGAGTGTCAGTGGGTGAGTGTGTGGAAAGGAGTGTGTGCATGAGTGTGAGTGTGGGGGGTATCTGTCAGTGCTTGAGCTCCCTGGGGGTGCAAGAGCTCATGGCAATGAAGTT
This sequence comes from Miniopterus schreibersii, assembly GCF_964146895.1. Classification (NCBI taxonomy): domain Eukaryota; kingdom Metazoa; phylum Chordata; class Mammalia; order Chiroptera; family Miniopteridae; genus Miniopterus; species Miniopterus schreibersii. The sequence continues at coordinate 110,023,343 of NC_138101.1, read as the reverse complement.
GCCACTGCCACAGTACTGCTCAGCTAAGTACTTTTCTCTGATTGAGAGTGGAGAGTACACCATTTTGGGGGATCCTCAGGGTTCTCCTCAAGAGGAGGTTGCAGGGAACAGCCCAACCCATTGCACTTAGGGTACCAAGGGGCACACCACCTCGGTGATTTCCCACATACAGCTGGCCTGACTGCCTCCCTGATGGGATTGTGCCTCCCTGACCCAGTGCACGCAGCAGGCTTCCCCACTACTGTTGCCTCCCTGATGCTGTCCCTACAGCAGGCCTACCTGTCCCCTAGAGGGAGTTGCACATCCTTGATCCAGCACACAGAGCTGGCCTGACTGCCTCCTTGACAATATCAAGCCTCTCTGATTCTGCACCCAAGGCTGCAGACTTGACTGCTACCTTGAGCTGGTGACTCTCCTGGCCTGACTGCCTGCTTATCTGCCTTTTTGACAGGGTCACACAGCTGGCCTGTGGCCTCCCTGCCAGTGGCACCCACTGCTGACTTGACTAATGACTTGAGAGGTCGCACTGCTGGCCTGCCTGCCTACTTGCCTGCCTCTGTGAATGGGTTGCATGCCTGGCCGGCCTGCCTGCCTGCCTCCTTAACAGAAGCCCATGACCATGTGCTTGCCTCCTTGATGAGGGTGAACAACCAACAGACTGCCTGCCTGCCTCCTGGCAAGTGGTGCCTTTCTGACATTGCACACAAGGCCTGCCACCTTGCCTGTTTGGCATGCCCCCTTAATGGGGTGCAACCTGCCTGCAAGTCTGCCTGCCTGACTATTGTGCCTCCTAGATATGGTTTGAGGCTTGCAGGTCTAACAACCAGGCCCACCCTCTTGACAGAGCACTCACAGCTTGCCCGCTGGTCTGCCTACTTTCTGTGCCACCTTGATGCAGTGCTCACAGCCTTCCAGCTTGCCTGTCTGCCATGCATGCCTCCTTGACAGGATCCACCAGGTCTGCCTGCCTACCTTTAAGACTCATCTATGCAGAGCAACCAGCCTGCTTGCCTGCCTGGCGTACAGGCTTGATGTACTGCACTTGGCCCTGAAATCATGACCCAAAGCCTGCAGACACATAGACCTGCCATTAGGACCTGACTGACACACCTGGTACTCTGGGAATACCAGAGAGGAGGTCCTGTTCACACCCTGCAGCCTTGACCTAGTATCCCCATACAAATAACACATTAAAATGGGGAGACAAAAAAACAACACCCAAATGAAGAAAAGGAGAAATTGCTAGAAAAAAAACTGGATGAAGTGGAGGCAAGCAATTTATCAAATATAAAGTTCAAAATAAGGTTATAAAGACGCTCAAGCAACTTAATACGAAAATTGGAAATGAATGACATCACTGAAATAAAAAATATACTGGAAGGAATCAACAGTAGATTAGAAAAAGCTGAGGACCCAATCAGTGAATTAGAAGATGGGGTAGGAAAAATACCCAATCAGAGCACCAATTAGGAAAAAAAATTAAAGAGCAGGAAGACAGTTTATGGGAGCTTTGGGACAACATGAAGCATAAAAATATTGGCATCATAGGGATACCAGAAGGAGAAGATTCCAAACAAGGATTACAGAATGTGTTTGAAGAAAACTTTTTTAACCTGGTGAAGGAAATAACACTCAAGTTCAGGAAACACAGAGAGTCCCAATCAAAATGAATCCAAAACAACACAAACCTAGACACATCATAACTAAAATGGCAAACATTAAAGATAAGAAAGAATATTAAAAGCAGCAAGAGAGAGACAGAAAGTTACCTACAAGAGAGCACCCATTAGGCTGAGGGCTGATTTCTCAATAGAAATAATTCAGGCTGCAGAAAGTGGCATGAAGTATTCAAAGTAATGCAAAATAAAGGACTAGACTCAAAAATATTCTGTCCAACAAGATTATCATTCAAAATTGAAGGTGAAATAAAGAGCTTTGCAGACAAAAAAAAAAAAAAAAAAAAGGCTAAAGTAGTTCATTACTACCAAACCAGCATTAAGAAATGCTAAAAGGGTTGGTGTAAGACGAAGAAGAGGAAATGTAGAAAAAGATAGGAACTCAGACATAAAGAAAGAATGGAAATAAATAAATACCTATCAATAATATCCTTAAATGTAAATGGCTTAAATGCTCCAAACAAAAACCATAGGGTAGATGAAAAGATAAGAAAACATGACCCATATATATGCTGTCTACAAGACACCTACCTCAGAACAAAGGACTCACACAGGATAAAACTGAAGGGATAGAAAAAAATTTTCCATGCAAATGTAAATGTAAAAAAAAGCTGAAGTAGCAATACACAGATCTGAGAAAATGGACTTCAAAATGAAGACCATAATGAGGGACAATGAAGGTCACTATATAATACTAAACGGATAAATCCAACATGAAGATATAAATCTGATAAGCATCTATGCATGCAATATAGGAGTGAAATATATTTTAAAAGTTCTCAAGGACTTTAAGGGGGAGATAGACACCAATACAATCATAGTAGGAGACTTTAATACCCCACTGACATCACTGGATAGATCTTCTAGACAAAAAATCAACAAGGACACAATGATCCTAAATGATATTAGAAAATATGGAATTGACATTTACAGAACATTCCACCCCAAAGCTGCAGAATATACTTTCTTCTCAAGTGCACATGGGACAGTCTCAAAGATAGACCACATGTGAGGACACAAAAAAAGTCTCTATGAGTTCAAGAAGATTGAAATCATATCAAGCATCTTCCAGGACCACAATGGCATGAATTTAGAAGTCAACTACAATAAAAATACTTAAAAATATTCAAATACATGGAGGCCAAATAACATGTTATTAAAAAATGAATGAGTTAATGAAAAGATCAAGGAAGAAATCAAATATTTCTTAAAAAAAAAATGAAAACAACAACCAAAAATCGATGGGTCACCATGAAAGCTGTCCTGAGAGGGAAATTTCATAGTACTACAGGCCTACCTCAGAAAACAAGAAAAACTTCTAATGAATTATCTAACCTTACAACTTAAAGACTTAGAAGAAGAACAACAAGAAAACCCAAAGGGAATAGGAGAAAGGAAATAGTAAAGTTCAGAGCGGAAATAAGTGACATAGAGACTAAAAAAACAATACAGATGATCAATAAAACCAAGAGCTGGTTTTTTGAAAAGATAAACAAAATTATTGCACCTTTAGCAGACTCACCAAGAAATAGAGAGGACACAAATAAATAAAAACAGAAATGAAAGAGGTGTTATAACAAGTGACACAGAATAAATACAAATATTTGTAAGAAAATACTATGAACAACTATAGGCCAACAAACTAGACAACCTGGGTGAAATGGACAAATTCCTAAAAACAAACAATCTTTCAAAGCTGAATCAGGAAGAATCAGAAAACCTGAATTGGCTGATAACAACTAATGAGTCTGAAGTGGTAATAAAAAACAAAACTCCCCAGAGTCAACAAGATGGTGGAATAGGTAACCACTGTACCTGCCGGCTCCCAAAACCATATCAAAATTACAACTAAAATACAGAATAATCATCACTCAGAACCTCCTGAAATCTAGTTGAACAAAAGTCCTACCACCAGGCAACTGAAGAAGCAACGAGACCTGTAGGAGGAGAGGAAACGCAGGCGGATCAGGGCTGAATCACGGAGACTCGGCTGCAGCTCCACACCAAGTGCCACAGTTTAGACCTGGGAGGGGTATCATGGTGGTGGAGGTTTCCTGAAGCAGTGAGAGGGGTCCCAGCCCCACATCAGGTCCCCAGCCCAAGGTTTCAGGGCCTACAAGAGAAGAACCCACAACTTCAGGCTGTAAAATCCAGCAGAGACTGTCACTGAGCAATGTGGAGGCTGTGGGGGTCCCAAACAGCTCCTTTTAAAGCATCCATGCACAGACTCACTCAGACATGCTCCCTCTGAGCCCCAGCACTGGGCAGCAACTTGAAAGGAACCTGGGACATTTGGGGAGGAACTAACTTGCCTGAAATCAGGGTGAGAGGTGAAGGGGCAGCTTTCTCCTATACAGAAGAGCTGGCAGAGTCCATTGCTCTTTTGGTGAGCCCTCCCCCACAGAGTTGACAGGCAGGCACCATATTTGAACCTCCAGCACATGACTCACACCCTGGTGATTCCTGGAGACCCTGCCCCTCCCTAATTGCAAACTTATCCAAGTCATTTCCAGTGGTTTTTCTATGCAAGTGGCCTCTAGAGCCTCATGCTTAAGACTTCCCTAAAATATCTCAAACAAGCAATACCTTGCCCCATACTGCTTGATAAGAGGCCCCAGGCCTGGCGCTAGTGGTGGTCTGCATTAGTTCATACCTTTGCCTCTCCTGTAAACCTCCAAGCCCAGCACAAGTAGCAGCCAATGACAGTTTGCTGTGTAGCTCATGCTGGTGGCCCTGGCAAGGCACTGGCAGAGGCTGACTTTGCCCCTCCCAGGAGACCCCGGAGACAGTGCACCTGGTGGTCAGACTCCACCACATTGTATTATAACTCTACCGCAGCCACGAGTGACACACTCAAGGGGCACACTTGGTGAACACCAAAATTCAACAGCCTGGTATTAGTTTAACAACAAACATATAGATCAATGTTGCAAAACAGAGACCCCAGAAATAGACCCACACCATTATAGTAAGTTAATATTTGACAAAGGAGGCAAGAGTATCCAATGGAGTAAGGACAGTCTCTTCAATAAGTGGTGCTGGGAAAATTGGACAGATACATGCAAAAGAATGAAACTAGACCACCAACTTTTACCATACACAAAAATAAACTCAAAATGAAAAAAAGACTTAAATGTAAGTCACGAAACCATAAAAATCCTGGAAGAAAACATAGGCAGTAAAGTCACAGACATCCCACGTAGTGGACTTTTCATTGATACAACTCCTAGGGCAAGAGAAACAAAGGAAAAAATAAACATATGGGACTACATCAAACTAAAAAGCTTCTGCACAGCAAAAGAAAACAGCCTCAAAATACAAAGGAACCCCACAGTCTGGGAAAACATATTTGCCAAGGATAAATCTGATAAGGGGTTAATTTCCAAAGTGTTCAAAGAACTCATAGCACTCAGCAAGAGGAAGACAAACAACCCAATTAAGAAATGGGCAATGGACTTAAATAGACACTTCTCCAAAGAGGACATACTGATGGTCAAGAGACACATGAGAAAATGCTGGACGTCGGTAATCATCAGAGAGATGCAAAGTAAAACCACAATGAGGTTTCACTTCACACCTGTCAGAATGGCTGCCATCAACAAGTCAACAAACGACATGAGCTGGCGAGGGTGTGGAGAAAGGGGAACCCTAGTACACTGCTGGTAAGAATGCAGACTGGTGCAGCCACTGTGGAAAACAGTATGGAGGTTCCTCAAAAAATTTAAAATGGAGCTGCCGTTTGACCCAGTGATTCCACTCCTAGGAATGTATCCTAAGAACCCTGAAACATTCATCCGAAAGGATATGTGCACCCCTATGTTTATAGCAGCAGTATTTACAATAGCTAAGATCTGGAAACAGCCCAAATGCCCATCAGTGGATGAGTGGATTAAAAAGCTGTGGGACATTTACACCGTGGAATACTACACAGCTGTAAAGAAGAAGAATCTCGTACCCTTTGGGACAGTATGGATGGTCCTGGAGAATATTATGCTAAGTGAAATAAGCCAGGCAGGGAAAGAAAAATATCACATGATCTCGCTTATACGTCGAATCTAAAGAACTTAATAAACTGACTAGCAGAATAGATTCAATGACATGGAAGCATAGATGAGACTGATGAATGTCAGAGGGATGGAGGAGGGCGGGTGGGTAGAGGGGGAGAGAGTAACCAAAGAATTTATGTGCATATATACACAATCCAAGGACATGGACAATGGTGGGGAGAGGGACTGGGGAGGGGGAAGGAACGGGGGGAACGGGTCATTGGGGAGAAAAAGGGACATCTGTAATACTTTAAACAAAAATAAAAATTTTACATATTTAAAAAAAAGAAAAAGAAACCATGTGTATCATAAACTATCATTTTTTTTAAATAAAAAAAAAGAAAAGCAATGAGAAAAAAATATCTTCAGGTGATGATTTAAAAAAGCATGGGCAAAGGACCTGAATAGACACTTCTCCAAAGAGGACATACATACAAAAAACAGAAGTGCTCAACACTGCCCTGGCCAGTTTGGCTCAATGGTTGGAGCATCAGCCCACAGACTGAAGGGTCCCAGGTTCAGTTCTTACAAAGGGCACATACATTGGTTGCAGGCCCAATTCCCAGCCCCAGTCAGGGCTCTTGAGGGAGGTAACTAATTGATCTGTCTCTCTTACATCGATCTCTCTCTTTTTCTCTCTTCTACTCTCTGAAAAGCAATGGGAAAATATCTTCAAATGAAGATTTAAAAAAATGCTCACCATCACTAATCATCAGAGAGATGCAAATTAAAATCACAATGAGGTATCACCTCAGACCTGTCAAAATTACTACCATCAATTAATCAATAAACAAGTGCTGGTGAGGATGTGGAGTAAAAAGGACCCTAATGCACTATTTGTGGGAATGTAGAATGATGCACTCACTGTGGAAAACAGCATGGAGTTTTATCAAAAATTAAAAATGGAATTGCCTTTTGACCCAGTGATCCCATTTCTGGGAATATATCCCAAGCATCCCAAAACACCAATCAGAAAGAATACATGCACCCCTGTGTTCATAGCAGCATTGTTTATAGTAGCCAAGATCTGGAAACAGCCCAAGTGCCCACTAGTAGATGAGTGGATAGAAAAGCTGTGGTTCATTTACACCTTGGAATACTACACAGCTGTAAAAATGAAAGAACTCTTACCCTTTGCAACAGCATAGACAGACATAGAGATTATTATGCTAAGTGAAATAAGCCAGTCAGAGATAGACAAATACCGTATGATCTCAATAATATGGGGAATCTACTGAACAAAATAAACTGACAAACAAAATAGAAGCAGAGACATGGATACATGGAACAGACTGACAAATATCAGAGGTGAGGGTGTTGGGGGACTGGATAAAAGAAAGTGAAGATATTAGCAAAGAACATATATGCATAGCCCATGAACACAGACAACAGTGTGGTGAAGGCCAGGGGAGGTTGGTTGGGTTGTTAAATGGAGGTGGGCAAAGTGGGGGAAATGGGAGACATCTGTAATAGTGTCAACACAAAGAATAAAAGGAAAATATAGAATATATAAATATATACTCACCAGCATTTCTATGAGGCTAGATTAAGGAATGTACAAACTTCCTTGTTAAAGAGACCTTCTGATGTATTGCAAAAACTTATAAAGGTATTGAAATCAATTCAAAGCTCATAGAGCAATCTTTTTTACAGCATGCTCTTGGGAGACAAGGACATGAAACATGACCTACAAGCTGGAGATATGGCACACTGAAAAAGACATGTCTACAAGGACTTGCTGGAAGGGACCAAACTGGGCATTGGTAACTAAAATTTCTGAGTCACAAAGTTAAAAGGTATTTACTCACAAATTTATGTTTCTCATTTAAAAAATACTTTCACATTTCCACCTTATTTGTCTTACTGGAGTCCCCAGCCATAGGAGACTTCAAATTAATTTATCTAAAGCAGACAGCACTTAAAACTGCTATCCTTTCCCAAGATTCAGGCCCAGACCAATAAAGTCAACTTTTCCTTATGTTATTTTATAATTGTTATATTCTTGTGTATATTAGTGATATTAATTCACTAGGGATGAACTACTCACCTTCCCTGTGTTTTAGGTAGTATGTTCTATTTATTCCCTATTACTAACACTTGACTATGCAATACTTCCTGATTCTCACTATTTTAACCTTTGTAAGTGGAAAACTTGGGCATAGAAGGTTTGTGATACAATGCTTTCAAACCTTAGCCTCCTCACGAAACTTATCCAAATGCTAGATTGCCATCTGATGCCTGCTTCTACCTTTGGTAAAATTGACAATCCCTTAGTTATTCCTGTTAGCAGTTTTTTGACAGCCCTTGCTTTACTGTTGATTTTACAAAACCTCTTCCTCCTTAGTCTTATCAGGTTAAGTTATTAAAGAAGTCCCGCCTTTCCATTGTGTCTACCTATACCCAATTGTATTTGTTGACCACCATACATGCAAACATTCTTTCCCCTGGTTGAACCTGAACACCTTCTACAACTGAATTAGTCTCCAGTATTGCTAAATAGTGATACCCTTTAGTGTATTGCTATTTATATCTCAAATGCCTTAAATCTAGCTGCACCTCTTTCAGCCCTGACCCTTCTATAAAATCACAATGGCAGGAAACTGCCTTATTCAGCACACTCCTGCCTTTCTACCATTGAAATTGACATTCCAGGAATTTCATCTATCACCTAAGGAAGAAATAATTAGTTATTAAGAAAAAAATTGTAACCTAACATATCTCTTGTACAAGGAGCCATTTTGAATGCATATGCATTTTCCTTTATATCTGACCAGTTAGTGAAGACAAATGTGTACGTCCTGACAGGATGAAGTGCTATTAGCTTATGCAAAGTATATTATTTTAAATGTGAGTATTCCTTTATATCTTGCTAGAATGATTTTTAACACCCATATTGATATTTTATCAGTTATTCAAGTGGAAAGGACCTGTATTTCAGTTGAGGTAATTTAGAACATGGCAAGATTAGACTGATGACTAAGAAAAACTGTTATAAATGTTCTTTATGGATATTTTAGAATGTGTACTGCCCTTTTCCAAATATCGTTTTCTTTTAAATAATTTTTATTGATTTATTTTAGAGAGAAGGAGAGGAAGAGAGAGAGAGAGAGAGAGAGAGAGAGAGAGAGAGAGAGAGATCAGTTTATTGTTCCACTTATTTATGCATTCATTGGTTAATTCTTGTATGTGCCCTCACCTGGTATCAAACCTGCAACCTTGGCATACCAGGACAATGCTATAATGAACTGAGCTCCCTGTCCAGGGCCCAGATATCTTAAACTGTATCTTTTCACTTCATTCTCAGGGCTAGTTTCATTAAATGGAGTTCAGGATTTTAAAGATTACTTCCCTTTTTGAATTCCTTGTACCTCATGGCAATATTTAAATTGTATTTTAAGTGATGACAGAAAGAATAAGCTTAATATTTTAAATATCTATTAGTATGGGTAACACTTAACTTAAATTTTAAAAGTTAATGATCTTGTAAATTATAATTGGAGTGAAAGTGTGCCATATGATGGATTGGTGTTTTCTTTAAGGCAAAATTAAAAAAAAATACTTTCCAGATATCCACCAAATAGTACTCACACTCACAACACTTTAGTAGGTGTTATAGAGGATACAGAAAGTAAGTGAAACCTGGTCCTATTTACAAATTGAATGCCTCTGTTGTACTATTGCCTACTGCTTTGCCACAGGAATTCCACTGAGGTATTGAATAGAACTAGACCAGGTACCCAAACTACTCCAGCACCTACACAGGACAAACTGACCTGATCCATTATCACTGCTGTCAGTCAACATGCTGTTGTTATTTTATTTGTTGTTTTACATTTATTTATTTACTTAATTAATTTATTTATATTTATTTATTATTTTCTGTTGAATTTATTGGAGTGACATTAATAAAATTATATAGATTTTAGGTATACAAATCTATAATACATCATTTGTATATTGTATTGTGTGTTTACCACTTTAAGTAGAGTCTTCTTCCAACATCCTCTTCTACCTCCCCCCAACCCACCTTCCTCTGGCAATCACTATTGTTGGCTGTGTCCATGAGTATTTCTTTTTTTTTCTTTGCTTAATCCCTTCACCCTTTCACTCACCTCCAACTCCCTCCTTTCTGACAGTTTTCAGCCTGTGTTCTGTATCCATGAGTCTGTCTCCACTTTGTTAGTTTTTTTTGTTCATTAGATTCAACATATAAGTGAAATCATATGATACTTGCCTTTCCCTGACTGTCTTATATCACTTAGCATAATGCTCTCCAAATTCATCCATGCTGTCATAAAAGGTGAGATTTCCTTTTTTATGGATAAGTAATATTTCATTATGTAAATGCACCACAGCTTTTCTTCCACTCATGTATTGATGGACACTTGGGATGTTACTAAACCTTGGCTATTGTAAATAATGTGCAATGAACATAGAGGTGCATATATTCTTTTGAATTAGTGTTTCATGTTTCTTTGGATATATTCCCAGAAGTGGAATTGCTGAGTCTTAAGGCAGTTCATTTTTAAATTTAAATTTTTTTTTTTTTAATATATCTTTTTTGACTTCAGAGAGAAGGGAGAGGGAGAGAAAGAGACAGAAACATCAATGATGAGAGAGTCATTGATCGAGCCCGCAACCCAGGCATGTGCCCTGACTGGGAATCTAACCCCGAACGCCTGGATCCTAGGTCGACACTCAACCTCTGAGCCATGCCCGGCAGGACCATTTTTAAATTTTTGAGGTGACTCCATACTGCTTTCCACAGTGGTTACACCAATCTGCATTCCATCAACAGTGCATGAGGGTTTCCTTTTCTCCACATCCTCACCAACACTTGTTGTTTGTTGATTTACTGATGATAGCCATTCTGGCAGGTGTGAGGTAATATGTGATTGTGGTTTGAATTTGCATTTCTCTGATAATTAGTGACACTGAACATCTTTTCAGGTCTAGTAGCCATTTTATGTCCTTTTTGGAGAAGTGTCTATTCAGGTTTTTTGCCCATTTCTCTTTTTTTATTTTTATTTTTTTATTTTATTAATGTTTAAAATATTACAGATGTCCCTTTTTCTCCCCAATGACCCATTGCACCCCGTTCCTTACCCCTCCCCAGTCCCTCTCCCCACCATTGTCCATGTCCTTGGGTTGTGCATATATGCATATAAGTTCTTTGGTTACTCTCTCCCCCTCCACCCACCTGCCCTCCTCCATCCCTCTGACATTCATCAGTCTCATCTATGCTTCCATGTCATTGAATCTATTCTGTTCATCAGTCTATTAAGTTCTTTAGATTCGACGTATAAGCGAGATCATGTGATATTTTTCTTTTGCTGCCTGGCTTATTTCACTTAGCATCAACAAATCAACAAACGACATGTGCTGGCGAGGGTGTGGAGAAAGGGGAACCCTAGTATACTGCTGGTGGAAATGCAGACTGGTGCAACCACTATGGAAAACAGTATGGAGGTTCCTCAAAAAATTAAAAGTGGAGCTGCCGTTTGACCCAGTGATTCCACTCCTAGGAATGTATCCTAAGAATCCTGAAACATTCATCAGAAAGTATATATGTACCCCAATGTTCATAGCAGCACAGTTTACAATAGCTAAGATCTGGAAACAGTCCAAGTGCCCATCAGTAGATGAGTGGATAAAAAAGCTGTGGGATATTTATACCATGGAATACTATGCAGCTGTAAAGAAGAATCTCATTTCTCTTTTTTTAATATATTTTTATTGATTTCAGAGAGAGGAAAGGAGAGGGAGAGAAAGAAACATCAATAATGAGAGAAAGTCATTGGTCAACTGCCTCCTGCATGCTCCCTGCTGGAGATTGAGCCTGCAACCCTGGTGTGTGCTCTGATGGAATTATACCTCTATCTTTTTTTAAAAAAATTTATCTTTATTTTTGAAAGAATTACATATATCCCTTTTTTTTTTCTCCATTGACGCCTTCTACCCCACCCTCATCACCCCTCCCCAGACCTTCACCACACTATTTTCTGTGTTCATGGGTTATGCATTTATGCATATAAATTCTTTGGTTAATCTCTCTCCTTCCACCCACTCCCTCTTTCTCTCTGAGACTCATCAGTCTGTTCCATGCTTCTATGTGGGACAGCATGTATGGACCTGGAGAATATTAAGCTAAGTGAAATAAGCCAGGCAAAGAAAGACAAATATCATATGATCTCACTTATATGCGAAATCTAAAGAACAAAATAAATTGATGGACAAAATAGATCCAGTGACATAGAAGCATGGTACCTTGATCTTAACTGCTGAGCCATGCTGGCAGGGCTGCCCATTTCTTAATTGGATAGTTTTTTGTTTTTGTTTTTGTTTTTGTTGTGTGTTAGGTGTTTTGGTGTTGAGTTGTGTAAGTTTTTTTATAAATTTTGGATATTAAACTTTTATCAGCTGCATCGGTAAATATGTTGTCCCATTCAGTGGGTTGTTTTTTCATTTTGTTGAATGGTTTTCTTTGCTCTACAAAAACATCTTAGTTTGATGTAGTCTCACTTGTTTATGTTTTCTTTCGTTTCCCTTGTCCAAGGTGATATATCAGGGGGAAAAATATTGCTATGAGACGTATTCGAGATTTTACTGCCTATGTTTCTTCTAAAACTGTCAACATGTTTTGATGGAAAAGGGAAAATGTCAAACCTGAGAATTCAGGTGCCAGTTAAGAACTCCTGGTGGCTAACTGGACTCAATTTATAAAGAGTTTAGTAATCATTTTTAAATAGTGGCCTCTCATGCTATCTGTGCTTCATGGAAAGCTGCACTGAGCTCTAAGCCTCGTGCACTGTGTTCCTGCCCTCTGAGCTGATCCTTCTAAAGTAATTCTTGCTATGTCTTCTTTTTCATTTTTACTGACCAATCAGACCTCCTCTATTCTGACGAATTAAGATAGTGCTTTTGGGGTCAAATCAATATGAGAATTTGAAGTCCTCATTTGCATGAGAATAAATTAATCAGGGACTTGAGATGGGAACTCTCCTCTGTATAAGCCAATTGTACCTCTAAGTGTACTGAACTTTCAGTTTCCATTCATGACTGTGTTTCCCTAGATGGAGCTGCAACATTAGCTGACCTACATTACTGAAGCAGAGCTGTTTCACAAAACTGAAGTACACCTGGCTCACTAGACCAGAGCTATAACACTGGAGCTGTAACATCAAAGCCTAACACTAGTGCTGCTTTGCCCGGGTCACCTCACAGCTATGCTGTTCCACAGCCACGCTTTTTCATAATTGAGCTGTTTGAACTGAATAAAGTCTCACTCCCCTCACTACACACCAAATTGGGACTCTTGTCAGTGTTGAATGGTGATGATGACCTTTGGTTGACAATAGAATATAGAATTTTAAGTTCAAAATTTTTACAATCAGGACTTTATGGCATTTCTTCATTTTCTTTTAATTTGTGTGTTGCTGATGAGAAATCTGGTGACAATTCAATTAATTCCATCTCTCATCACTTTTTTTTTAATCTCAGCCAGTTTATATATTCTTACTTATTATCCAGTTTTTAATAAAAAGTTATGCAATTTTCTTTTTTAATGTCTGACTTCTCTTTGCAGTCTCCTGTTCACCAGAAGTGCCTTTCCAGCACTTCCTACCCTCTCTGCTTCAGACTTTCACCTGTTTACTCTACTGTGGCTTTTTGTACTCTGGTTTATTTATCAGTTCTTCAATCTGAAATTCATCAAAATCTGAAATTTCTTTATGAACTCATTCTCGTTCTCAGTACTATAAGAAAAAAATTTTTTCTTTTGTTAGTATTACTATCATTTCAGTTTGAAATTGGAAAAGAAGAAAGGTAAATAGTTCTGTTTAGTTAACCTTTTAAATTGGTATGGATAGGATTTTGATAAATTATAGATAAAGTGAGAATAAATATTACATGAAATCATTCACTGTATCATCAACATCATCCAACAATCCTTCTAGACTTCGCATCAATAAATTTCCTATCTGTCACATTTATAATTGTAAATCATGTTCAGTTTCTCAGACTTATACTTCCCAATTATTTTGGGCATCTTGAGACAGAAAATAAAATTACTTAAAAGTAATTTCTTTAACCCTCATCACTAACTCTGTACCTTGACTGCATGCATACCCATTTCTTTCTTCCTTTTTTGTGTTACATTTGAAAAAGATGTCCATTCTCCTCCTCTAGGTAATCATCCTCCTATAATCTGGAATTTACTCCCTTCTACTTCCTTATGGCCTCCTTCCAACAACATTCTCACATTTTACTATCTTCTTTGTATCAACATCTGAGTATGTTCATTTGTAATCTCAACAAAGCCACCCTTGATTCAAAAGTGTTAAACTGTATCTCTAACTTTATAATCATAGTCACTTTCTAGAGAAGGACATTTATACTTTTTGTCTCCATTTTCTCATTTTTATTCATATATATGTATATGTAATATTGAAATATATACTTATTTTATATGTGTAATATAACGTAATTTTGGTAACCTACTATAAATGAAGTGTTCTAGCTAGCTTTTTTCACTTAAAAATATTGAGGGCCTGGCCAGTGTGACTCAGTGGTTGAGCATCGACCTAGGATCCAGCAGATCGCAATTTGATTCCCGGTCAGGGCACATGCCTAGGTTGTGGGCTCGATCCCCAGTATGGGGTGTGCAGGAGGCAGCCAACCAATGACTCTAATCATTGATGTTTCTATCTCTCTCTTTCTCCCTGAAATCAATAAAAACATATATTTTTTTAAAAGTTCCAATATTAAGTATATAAATATGTGTGTGTGTGTGTGTATATATATATATATATAATTAAGGCAATATGAGAAAAGCAGTTTTTAACAGCTACAATATATTCAATTATACAGTTGTAATGTAATTTGTCTAGCCACTTTCCTATTGCATGCAATTTAGGTGGTTTTTCATCTTATATTATTACCAACACTAATGTAAAGAATATCACCATTCATATGTCATTTTGTGTATGTGCCTATATAAAGAATAAACTTATGAAAAATTAAATATTGTTGAAGCATATGTATATTCTTTATATTGACAGACACTGAAAAATTTCTTACCATAGAAATTATTCCAGTGTTTTTTCCCACCATCATTGTGTGAGACAACCTGTTTCCCTCAAACTTTATTCTAATAGTCACTTTCCTGGTGGTGTTTTTTTTCTTTCACTTTGCTTCAATTTCCTTAAGCCCCGCTACCTCTTTTAGTTTCATACCTGGATCTTACACTCTTCTCACTGTATTTATTTCCCTTGTGCGATATCATCTTCACCCTTGGCTTTATTTCTAGTCTATATATTGAAGACTTCTGAGGCTTACTTTTATATTTTATTTATTGAATTTATTGAGGTAACACTGGTTAAAATGTTATACAGGTTTCAGGTGTACAATCACATAATACATCATCTGTATATTGTATTGTGTGTTCACCAAACCAAGACAAGTCTTCTTCCATCACCATTTATCCCCCTTTACCCTCTTTTACCTCCCCTCACCTTTCTTTCCCTCTGGTAGTCATCATATTGTTGTTATACAAGTGTTGTTGAGGATGTGGAGAAAAAGAAAACCTTGGGCACTATTGGTGGGAAAGTAGTTTGGTACAGCCACTGTGGAAAGCAGTATGGAGTTACTTCAAAAAATTAAAAATGGAACTGCTTTATAACCCAGCAATTCTACTTCTCATACTATATCCAAACAAACCCAAAAGATTAATTTGAAGGAATGTATACACTCCTATGTTCATTGCAGCATTATTTACAATAGCTGAGATCTGGAAGCAGCCCATGTGCCCATCAGTAGATGAGTGGATAAAAATGCTGATACATTTGCACAATGGAATACTACTCAGGGGTAAAAAAGAAGGAAATCTTACCTTTTGTGACAGCATGGATAGACTGGAGATTATTATGTTAAATGAAATAAGCCAGTGTAGAGAAATAAGCCAGTCAGAGAAAGACAAACATCATAGGTTCACTTATATGTTGAATCTAATGAGAAAAATTAACAAACAGAATGGAGACAGACTCATGGATACAGAGAACAGACTGACAGCAGTCAGAGGGGATGAAGTTTGTGGGGTTGGGTGAGAAGGGTGAAAGGATTAAGCAATAAATAAATATAAATTCATATATATTATATATATATATTTATATATCCTCATATACAAAGACTCCTAAGTTTTTACTTCTAGCCAGAATGCTATGTGAGCCATTTGTTAAATTATCTCCTAAATATCTTCACTAAGTTGTCTTTCAGGCATTGAAAACTTAATAAGTCTGAAACTAAACTCACCTTTCCTCTGAGCTGATTGGCTTTTAGTGTTTCCTAGCTAAGTGAAGGTTTCCTCCACATCCTATTATGGCTCTAGACTAGTCAGAAATCCTTGAGTTCTACTTTCCCATGTCAGCCCCTTCCCTTCACTTTCCTTCAACATGCCCAATAATATTCTACATTCAGTTACTTCTATTTTTCAGACATTTGCCAAATCACTCTATTTCTCTTCCACTACCTTTACCCAGCCCACCCTAACTGTTGTGAAGTTAATGGGTACCCCGGTGCTTTCCAAACTCTAATTGGAGTGATTTTTTTTTTTTTAAACTAAACAAAACATAAATCCAGTTATTTTACATCTTTGTATAAAATATTTTAATAATTTCTCATTTTCTTAGGATAAAGTGCTTCTCTCGCCTCACCTTGCTTCAGTATGAGATCTAGCCAAACTGAACTTTATGTTTTCTCTCAATTTCATGGTTTATTGTGCATGCTACTCACTCTGTCTGAACCATACTCTTCTCCACTATCAAATTGCAGAATAAGGCTTTGCATTTATAAAATGTTAAGTATCACTGAATTTTCCTCATCATGTTGATTTAACATTTGATTATAAACACTTGCTTAATGTCTACATTTCATTTTAAAATGTTTTATAACACCAAGGACTAGTTTTTTGTTGCTCACCAATGTATTCCTAGGGCTTGCTTAGCACAGTGTCATGCACACAGTAGACAATCAATAAATGCTCATTTAAATATATAAATGAATAATTACTTGCTTGTCTTGATAGATACAAGATGGTGAGGCAAAAGTAAGATGGGAACAGAATATCAGTTGTTTTCTCAGAATTGTAGATAGAATACTACTAAACTATTGATTTTTTCTCTCTGTGATTCACTGTGTACATTTCCAGGATTCCTGGTTGATGGTATAAATAGCCTGTGGTCTTAAAAAATAATGGTACAGCAGCCTGACTGTGGGTAGAACCCATGCCTAATTCTCATTAGCACAGTAAAGAACAGTATGAATACACAGCTATAATTAATTTTTTCAACTTTTTTGAGATATAATTGACATACTTTGCTCTAAATTGTTAACTAGTGTAATTTATGTGAAATCTGTTGAACTACATCATTACTATGGAGGGGTTAATAAATTATTTTTGACAAATGCTATTGTTAGAGTAGATTGTCCAATTTTAACAAACTGAAAAGAAAGGTTCAACAGTCCCTGATATTATCAACTACCTTAATAAGTTAGTGTTTTTTCTTCTCTATGATGTCTGCCAGGAATGGGAATAAAACAACCTGGATTACTTGGCATTTATTGGGTAAGCAGCAGTGCATTTTCACACAAATGTTGACATTAATTTAGTCTTTCAAAATCTGAGATGTAGGTAACAGTTCAGCTAATTTTACAGAAGAGAAAATAAAATCACAATGGCCTGGCAGATTGCCAACATCACCTAACAAATCAGTGTCAGAATTGAGAGTATTACCCAGGAAATTTTGTCCTTGAATCTCCTGTTCAACTAAACTACCCTCATAAGAGAATATCATATTTGGGATATATTCCTGTTTTGTATTTCTTATTAAATCTGGAAGGCCCAGTAATCTCATAAGAATTCCTGTGTTTAATCTCAATTTTATGAGTGCACCATAGTAAGCATTTCATAGGCATTTCTAATACCATACATTCATGCAAATCAGAATTTTTAAAAGTATTTTTACTTTTTATTTCTTTTTTCTCTTTTATTTTCTTTTTATTTCTTAAGAGTGTATTTCAACCTATGTAACCCAACTCATTAAAAATTCATTACGGTTGTAAGGTGAAGGATATCCAAGTAAACATCACACTTTTTTATTTATAAAAGCCATTTTGTTGTATGTGTTATTTTGGTCATATTACATAAATCAAAAATATAAGAAAATTTTGAAAAAAAATTCCAAAATAATTGCTTAAAACTTTGTAGTGTAAGACCTAGGTAACAAAATAAATCAAATCAAATGTAAAATAGATCCACCCCCTTTGTTTCCAATAGTCCTTTCTGATTAATTCAGTTTCTTTGTCATAGATATTCTGGCAAGTATTAAGGCAGCCTAGATGATGGTGCAGGAAAACCGGAGCTGCAATTGTATGTCTGCAACCAACATGCTGAGTGACCCCATACAAACCATTTCACCTCTTCATGTTTCAGTGTCCTCACCCTATAAAATGAGGATTTTAACAGTCCTCCCCCCCCCCATGGGTTATTGTTCAGATTAAATGAGTTCATTTAAAAGAATTTTTAAAAAGCATTTACATATAATAAATGTAACACATTTAGAAAGCTACACTGGCCCATAGTTGCACTATATGTTTTTAATATTGTTTGAGATAAAATTACTATATCTTGTATGTCTAAAATTAGTTTTAGATAAATGTCTTCTATGCTAAAAGAACATTGAGTGCAGAAAAGAAAAAAGAAAAAAGTTAGAACAGGAGACAGAGATGCAGTTTGGTAGAAGGCCAGGTTTCCATTTGTCCATTACTTCTGTAACATTTCCATAAACTTCCCTTGACTACAATAAAAACTATGTAAAATGATACTCCTGGCACTGAATGAACCCACAGCACAAGGGAATTCTCTCAGTAAAATTGAAGACGCTGGCTAAGAAAGTTCAGCTACTTTTCTCTTAGAAGAATGAACAAAGAAAAATGTGGGCAAATCATTTCTAGCATATTTTAAAATTGACCTCAAACAGTAACCAATTTTTTAAACATGTGCTAGGGGAATGGGCAGCATGGCTATGCTTTTTACTATTTGTTGGGATTCATGAAAGTCTGATATTTGAGGAGAAGAAGCAATCTTTATTCTATCACTTTGATGGCTGACAAAAGATGCTTCTTGATATATAAAAAAGATAATGTTAGGGTGCAGGATGCATGCTTTAAAACTATGGCTAGATGCTGCAAAGAAGAATTTAAGGAGAAGAAAGCATAACTTTTTCTTTAGTAATCTTTGAGCTTAATAGTTAAAAATATAGTTCTAAATTTGGTGCTGCTATTAAATTTTAGATAGCATGTGAAACAAGGGTATGGAAGATAAACTGAAAATCTAAAGAGTATTCAATGTGCTCATCTGTTACAAGTATAGAGAATCATATAAAAATACACTGAGAAAAGTCCTATAGAATAAGAAAAAAGTTTGAAGAATCATGCTACATGATATTAAACTATACTACAAAGCCATATAATCAAAACAGCATGGTACTGGCATAAAAATAGGCATACAGATCAATGGAACATATTAGAAAGCCCAGAAATAAAACCACAGATTTATGGTCAAATAATATTTAACAGAGAAGGCAAGAACGTACAATGGGTTAAAGACAATCTATTCAATCAATAGTGTTGGGAAAATTGGACAGATACATGCAAAAAATGATACTAGACCACCAACTTAAACCATACACAAGAATAAATGCAAAATGTATTAAAGACTAAAAACCATAAATATTCTATAGGAAAACATAGGCAGTAAAACCTCAGACATTGCATGTAACAATTTTGTTACAAGCAATGATGTAGGCCCCATGCTTGGAGCAAATGGGACAACATTAAACTAAAAAGGTTTTGCACAGCAAAGGAAACCATCAACAAAATAAAAAGACAACACACTAAAAGGAAGAGCATATTCACTAATGATACATCTGATAAGGGGTTAATAGCTAAAATTTATAAAGAACTTATACAACTCAACACCAAAAACAAACAAAAACAACACTTACACACATTAAAATAATCCAATAACAAAATGGGCAAATTATCTGAAGAGACACTTCTCCAAAAAGGACATACAGATAGCCAATAGACATGAAAGGATGTTCATCGTTGCTAATTATCAGAGAAAGGCAAATTAAAACCACAATGACATATCACTTCACACCTGTTAGTATGGCTATCATCAGTAAATCAACAAACCAATGTTGGTGAAGATGTGGAGAAAAAGGAACCCTTGTGTACTGTTGGTGGGAATGCAGACTGGTGCAGCCACTGTGGGAAGCAGTATGGAGCTTTCCCAAAAAATTAAAAATGGAACTGCCTTATGACTCAGCAATTCCACTTCTATGAATATATCTAAAGAAACATGTACCACTAATTAGAAAAAAATATATGCACCACTATGCTCATTGCATCGTTATTTACAATAGTCAAGATTTCAAAGCAGCCCATGTGCCCATCAGTAGATGAGTGATTAAAAAAGCTGTGGGACATTTACACAATGGAATATTACTCAGTGGTAAAAAAGAAGAAAATATTTTGTGACGGCATGGATGGATCTGGAGGGTATTATGCTAAGTGAAATAAACCAGTCAGAAATAACAGATACCATATGATTTCACTTATATGTTGAATCCAATGAACAAAATAAACTAACAAACAAAATACAAACAGATTCATAGAAACAGAAAACAGACAAACAGCTGTCAGAGGGTACAGAGGTTGGAAGGTTGGGTTACAAAGATGAAGAGATTAATTAAAAATAACTCATCGGCATCGACAATAGTATGGTGATTACCAGAGGGAAAGGGGTGGGGGAAGGTCGGAGAGGATAAAGGAAGGATAAATGGTGACAAAAAGTGACTTGACTTTGGATGGTGAACACACAATACAATGTACAGATGATGTATTGTAGAATTTTACCCTTGAAACATATATAATTTTGTTAACCAGTGTCATCCCAATAAATTTTTAAAAAATTAAAAAAAAAACAATACACTATTAACCTATGAAGACAATGAAGAGATTTCAGCAGGCAAAATATTTACACTAATTTAGGAAAGACAGAATTGGAGGAGTGATGTGTGACTTAACAAAGCAGAAGAAATTATAAAAGGTATATTTTAAAAGTCTATAGAGGTTAATTTGCTCCATAGAACTCCTGAAAGGATCATGATTTTAAGGTGCAGGTCTCACAGGAGGCAGCTCTCAAGAGGGCATTGTCTCCAAATCCTTACTCCTATCCTCTGAGGCAGGGATTGGCCTGCTTTGACTCCTGCCACAAATTGCAGTCTTTCTTTCTACAGAAAGCAAGCTTTAGAGGCTCCAGTCACAGGAAAGGCAGAGATGCTGTAAAGGATTAAAATAAGGGAGTAAAAAGGAGTCAACTCCTTTTCTCACCGAGACTTAATATCTTTCCCCACAGACAACCTGGAAAATTTCAATCTGGAGAAGCAAAATGGTTAAACAAAAAAAAACACATAAACTCTCAATTTAGATATCTGGGGTTCCCCTTCAGGAAAAGGCTAGTATCTTGTTTGATTGACCTATATAGTAACTCCCATCCAAGAAATTCTACTTGCCTGCCCTCAAGACTTCTGCCCAGCTCCTACTGCTTCACTCTTAAATATGAAATAACAGCTCAAATTACAAGACATTTTAGGTAACTCAAACTAAGAGTAAAATCTAAATAAATTAAGAAAAAGAGAAGAAGGAGAGAGGGGAAAGGAAATGGGCTACGGAGAAATTAGAAAAACAAAACAAAACAATTGAAAACATAGTAAAAGAGTTGTCCTTGAAACAAGGAGAAATCTGTTACTGAGTAATATTTCAAAAACAAGAATTATATAAAGAAGAAGATTGGTATATAATCTTTATAAGATCTACCAGAGAATAAGGCAAAAATGACAAAACAATGGCAAATAATTTAGAATAGTTAACAAAATTAGAAATTGAATTACGAAGGTTCAGAATTAAATTAATAGACAATTCTGAAAAAAAAAAAAAATCAGAGAGGAAGAAATTATCAACAAATGCATGAAAACAACTCTCAGAATTTAATGCCATGAATTTGTTCTTAATTGAAAGGCACCCAGTCCTGACACTATAAAAATAAAACATCCACATCAAGGGACCTTATTGTGAGAGAAAGTTCCTACACAATTCTAGAGGCGGAAAAAACAGTTCATTCCCAAAGAATGAAAATCACAATAATGTTAATCTTTTCTACTACAACATGAAAGTTAAGACACAGTAAAATAATTATTTCAAAATTCAAAGGAAAAGTCTAATTCATAACTCTTTTTCCAGAAACAACATTAATTAGGGGTGAGGATAGATTAAAGGCATATTTATAACATGCAAAAACCTAAAACAAAACAAAACACTATCTTACTTATCCTTTTTTAGGAAGTTACTAAGAGACGTGTTTAAGAAAATTGAATAATCCATTAAACAGAGTATTCAACAAGAAGAAAAGCAAAAAGTGATCACAGGCTGTTCTGGGCACTGGTATAGAGAGATGGGGAGCAGCAAGAAGAATATGATGGGTCATTTGCTTTACCTCAGCATTTGATAGATGTGTTGGATCATTTGGGACACAAATAAGAATCTTGTGCAAATAAATGCAAGCAAATGAAAAATAATGGAACAGTTATTAAGTATGGTAGAGAGAGTGTTAAAATAGGAATAATTAGAAATATCGATCACACAAAACTGTCTAAAGCTTTGAAAGTATCTGGCTCTAGATGGATAGACTAGAGAATGGAAGGCGGATTGCATAGGATTGATAGGAATTGTTCTTTTATGATCTAAGCATTTTTTATCTGTTTAACTCTATTTTTATCCCAAGCCAATTTATTTGATTAATAAAATTAAAAATTAATATAAAAATAAAAATGAAGTAGAATTAACAAATTAGTTACCACATATATTCTAAAAAGTAAATACATATTTTTTTGCTTATCAATTTTTTTTCTTAATGTTAACTTCCCTGGGGTTTATGTAAAGGAAAGATTTATTCTAAAATTATTTTTAATAAATTCTATATTGTTAACCATTACAGACACTTTTTGAAATTATCTTGAACTATTTGAAAAAAACACAATTTCAAGACCTTAGTGGAGATTTTTTGAAAGAATAACAGTAGGAAAATGAACATTACATAGCCAATGAATCCATGATAATGGATATGGCAAAAACCAATTATCATCTTGTCAAAACAGTATTTTTTATATCTAAACATATTTACTTAAAATGTATGTACCTTAATAAAATAATTTAGAATTACCTTTTTACCATGAGAAAAAATGTTTATTTCCAAAATTTTGATACAATTGTAATTGCAAAAGTTCAGGATCTAGATTTTGTTAAAGAATTGGAAATTAATAATTACTGTAATTTCAGTATAGAATAATAATTGACCATTTAAAAATTCAGTAAATGGTAGTGACAGTTGTCCAAATATGTGTTACCAAACTCACGGGGTTTGCCACTTTGAGTGTTCTACTCAGGAAGTGGTATTTAAGTAGTTTTATTTACTTGCAGCAAGGAGACAAGAGATTTACATCCAAAGCTCTGTCTCCATAAAGGGAGGCTTAGTCATTGTTTGTATACACGATTTGGTCAATTACATGTTGACTTATTTGAAGTTGGCTACATTTATCCCATTAGGTTATAGTGAATTTCATCTGTTCATAGCTGTGTCAGCAAAATATATGCTACATTTTAATATTTAGCAGGAATAGCATTTAGTAAGAACCACCCTGACCTTGAGACCTTTGTCCTAACATAAGTGTACTTAATGTCACTGAAATGTAAAACTAAAAATGGTTAAAAAGGTATATTTTATATGATGTATATTTTACCATAAGAAAATAATTTAGCAAATACAAAAATTTATATTTTGAAGGACAATAGTTTGATACCTCTGGCTTCATTCTTTTTTATCAGAATTGCTTTGGCAATGTGGGGTCTTTTGCTGTTCCATACAAATCCGCTGATTTTTTGTTGTTGTCCTATTTCTTTAAAAAATGACATTGGGATTTTGATGGGGATTGCATTAAATCTGTATATTGCTTTGGAGAGTATGGTCATTCTAACTATATTGATCCATTCAATCTGTGAACGCAGAATACCTTTCCATTTCATTGTGTCTTTTTCATTCTCTTTCAATAGTGCTTTGTAGTTTTCAGTATATATAGGTCCTTCACATCCTTTGTCCAAGTTTATTTCTAGATACTTTATTCTTTTGGTTGCAATTGTTTCTTTTTCTTTTTTCCCCTGAAATTTTATTAGTATAAAAGATTGCAGTGGATTTTTGTACATTGATTTTGTATCCTGCAAATTTACTGTATTTTGTTACCATAGTTTTGTGGTGGAGTCTTTAAGGTTTTATATACAAAATCAGCTCATCTGCGAAAAGTGACACTTTTACTTCTTCATTATCAACTTGGATGCCTTTTATTTCTTTCGCTTGCCTGATTTCTCTTGCTAGGACTTCCAAAATTATGTTGAATGAGAGTAGTGAGAGTGGGCATCCTTGTCTTATTCCAGGTCTTAGAGGAAACGTTTACAGTTTTTTATCATTGAGTATGATATTGGTTGAGGGTTTGTCAAGTATAGCCTTTATTATATTGAGGTACTTTCCTTCTATAAACATTTTAGTGAGTGTTTTGATTATAAATAGTTGTATTTTATTATATCCTTGTTCTGCATCTATAGATAAATTATATGATTTTTATCTTCTATTTTGTTAATGTGGTGTATTACATTGACTTCAAGTTATATTAAAGTTATGATAAAGAAAACAACATAGTACTGGCAGAAAAAAAGACACAGAAACAGACACACCAATGGAACAGAATTGTGAGCCCAGGACTGAAACCACATGTATATGAGCAAATAATTTTTTGACAAAGGAGCCAAAACACACAATGAAGAAAATAAATCCTCTTCAATAAATAGTGCTGGAAAAACTAGAAAGCCACATGCAAAAGAATGAATCTAGATTACAGTTTGGCTCCATGTACAAAAATTATTCAAAATTGATCAAACACCTAAATATGAGATCCAAAACAATAAATTACATAGAAAAAACAAAGGTACTAAACTTATGGACCTTGGTCATACAGAACAGTTAATGGATTTCACCCCAAAGGCAAGGCAAGTAAAGGCAAAATACATGAATGGGATTATAAAAAAACTAAAAAGCTTCTGCACAGCAAAAAAATCCCTGACAACAAAACAAAGAGGCAGCCAACCAGATGGGAGACGATATTTGCAAACAGTAGCTCTGACGAAGGTTTAATTTCTAAATACATAAAGAAATCATAAAACTCAACATCAAACAACCCAATCAAAAAGTGGGCAGAAAACCTGAACAGACACCTCTCTCATGAAGACATGTGAGAGAGTAAAGATAGCGGCAGACTGAGTGGAAGCTACACTGATACTCTCCCAAGAACAAACAGGAATTACAACTAAAATATAGAAAAACCATTGTGAATAACCAACGGCAACTGAAGATGAGCTGGAGAGCACCCGCATAACCAAGGAGGAAAAGTGGAGACCGCATAGAGACTGGTAGGAAGTGCAGAGGCATGAGAGGGCTGGCTGGGCTCCCACAGTCAGCGACTGAGAACACAGATGGCTATCTCAGCTGTGGGAAATTCCCACTGAGGACTCTGGGGTCTAAAATCCAGGCTGGGCAACCCAGCCAAGAGCACCAGAACTGAGAAAGATGCCCCCATAACATCTGGCTGTGAAAAGCAGCCAGATATCTGTCTGCCAGGGAGATATGGTGGAAAATGCAAGCACCCTCTTAAAGAGCCAACACACAATGTTTCTTGTGCAGCCACTCACCTTGGGCTCCAGCATGGGGAGGGCAGAATCGACAGGCGTTGTGTGAAGAGAATCTAGGATTATGGGCTCTGGAGATTGCTATCAGAAGACACCCATCTGTATTTCTGTACCAAGTCATTCCCCCATAATGCAGGGGACATCTTTCTAAGGTAGACAATTTGCTGCTTTTGCCTGGGGGAGGAAGCAATTGCCCCACCCTGCTGGAAAACCTCTTGCTCTACCCAAGGAGATTGTACAGCTTGAGGCTTATTAAGAAAATCAGATGAATTAGCCTGCACGCAGAGGCAGACCTCAGAATGCTTTGAGTTTTTGCATGATCTGCTTCTGGACCTGGGCCTTGGAAAAGTAGATTTTGATATGCATCTTGGTCTTGTCCAACCACATGCAGCCCCAGGGGAGGAGACCTCAAGCTGAGGGTTGTTGATAGGTTCATACAGGGTACTCAGGGCCAGTCACAAACTGCATCTGACATTGGCCTGCACTGGAGACCCTCCAAAAAGACTCAGAACCCTAGCAGGTCTGCCTAATACATAGAAACAAACCCAAACAGGCAGCCAAAATGGGGAGGCAAAAAAAACCACACCCCAAATGAAAGAACAAGAGAAGCCTCCATAAAAATAACTAAATGAAATGGCATAAGAAATCTATCAGATATAGAGTTCAGAATACTGATTGTAAAGACACTCAACAGAATGAAAAAAGATATGGAAACTATGAAGGAAATTAAGAATGACATAGCAGAAATAAAGAATACATTGGAAGGAATAAACAGAAGATAAGAGGAAGCTGAGGATCAAATCAGCAAATTAGAAGACAGTGCAGGAAAAATCACTCAGAGATCCAAAAAGAAAATAAACAATTAAAAAACAGGAAGACAGTTTAAAGGAGCTGTGGGACAACATGAAATGTAACAATATTCACATTACAGGAGTGCCAGAAGAGGTCAAAAGTAAGCAAGACTTAGAGAACCTGTTTGAAGAAATAATGGCAGAAAACTTCTCTAACATAGTAAGGAAAAAGTCACTCAAGTTCAGGAGGCACAGAGAGTCCCAAGCAAGAAGAATCCAAAGAGGCCCACATCCAGACACATCATAATTAAAATGATAAGAATTCAAGACAAAGAGAGAATCTTAAAGGCAGCAAGAGAAAAACAATATGTTACCTAAAAAGGAGCTCCCATAAGGATGTCAGCTGACTTCTCATCAGAAACTCTACAGGCCAGAAGGGAATGGCATGAAGTACTGAAGGTAATGCAAAACAAGTATCTGAAACCAAGACTACTCTATCCAGCAAGACTATCATTCAAGAAAGATGGTGAAATAAAGAGCTTCCCAGATTTAAAAAAAAAAAAAAAAAGGCTAAAGGAGTTTATTACCAACAAACCAGCACAGCAGGAAATGTTAAAGGAACTGCTGTAATTAGAAGTAGAAATAGAGAGAAAGAGGAACATTGGCATAAAGAATTAAAATGGCAATAGATAAGTATCTATCAATAATAACCTTAAATGTAAATGGATTAAATTCCCCAATAAAAAGACATAGGGTAACATGACCCAAATATATGCTGTCTACAAGATACTCACCTGAAAAATCAAAGGCTCACAAAGGAAGAGAGTGAATGGATAGAAAACATTTTCCATGCAAATGAAAATGAAAAAAAAAGCTGGGATAGCAATACTCATATGAGACAAAATGGACTTCAAAATGAAGACCATAATCAGACAAGAAAGGTCACTAAAGGGATCGATCCAACAAGAGGATATAACCCTGATAAACATATATGCACCCAATATAGGAGCACCTAAATTTTTTTGAAAAAACTTCTAGAGGACTTTAAGGGAGAGATTGATAGCAAGACAGTCATACTAGGGGACTTTAACACCCCGCTGATTTCACTGGATAGGTCTTCCAGACAAAAAAACAACAAGAAAACAGTGACTCTAAATGACACACTAGATCAGATGGATTTAATTGACATTTACAGAACATTCTACCCCAAAGCTGCAGAATATACATTATTCTCAAGTGCACATCAGTAGATGCGTAGATAAAAAAGCTGTGGTACATTTATACTATGGAATACTATGCAGCTATATAAAAGGAGGATCATTTATCCTATGGACAGCATGGACAGAACTGGAGAGTATTATGTTTAGCAAAATAAGCCAGTCAGAGAAAGACAAGTACCACATGATCTCACTCATATGTGGAATGTAATAATCAAAATAAACTGATGAACAAAATGGATCCAGAGACATAGAAGCATGGAACCCACTGAGGGATCTCAGAGAGAAGGTGAGTGTGGAGGAGTGAGTGGGGAGAGATTAATCAAAAAACATATATGTCTATAAGCATATCCCATGGACACAGACATTGTTATGGGGAAGGCCTAGAATGGGGTGCATGTGGGCTGGAGGGGAATCAATGGGGGAAAAAGGGAGACATCTGTAAAACTTTCAACAATAAAGATAAATTAAAAATAAAATAAAAAACACATATGGACAGCCAATAGATATATGAAAAGATTTTCAGCCTCACTAGCAATTAAAGAAATGTAAATCAAAACTACAATGAGATACCTCCTCACACCTGTTTCTAAGCCTATTATCAACAATACAGATAATTACAAATGATGGAGAGGTTGTGATAAAAAAGTAACCCTCATTCCCTGCTGGTGGGTATGTGAACTGGTATAGCTACTGTGGAAATTGTATGGCAGTTTCCCCCAAAATTAAGAATAAAGTTACCATATGACTCAACAATCCCTCTTCTGGGCATCTACTCACAAAACTCAAAAATTTATTCACATATATATGCACCTCTATGTTCATGGTGGCTAAGACATGGAAACAACCAAAGTGCCCTTCATTAGAAGATTGGGTAAAGAAGAGGTGGTACATATATACAATTGAATACTACTCAGCCATAAAAAAAGATGACATACTGCCATGGATCTTTAAAATATTATTCTAAGCAAAATAAGTTAGTCAGAAAAAGCTAAGAACCGTATGATTTCACTCATATGTGAGATATAATTCTGAAACTCATAGACACAACAGTGTAGTGGTTACCAGAGGAGAAGGTTGGGGAGGCACTTAAGGGTGAGGGGGGCCAAATATAGGGTGATGGAAGGTGACTTGGTAACCAAAACACAGATTTGGCTGCCTGCTGCAAAGAAATCCAAACTCCTGAGACAAGTGCTCTGCAAAAGAAAAGAGGTTTAATCAGGTGCTGCAACCTGGGAGAATGGTAAACTCCTGTCTCAACGACTATTCCCACTTCCTGCTCGAACCTCAGTTCTTATAGGGATAGAGAAGAGAGGGCTTTTTTTTTTTCTATCCAATTACCTTCCTAAGTTTTGGCGCTCTTGGGGCCCTGTCCATTCATCTTTCTAGTTTTTGGCTTCACATATTGGCCAGTTGGGGAGACTTTCTAGCTCTTCCTGACTACAGTATCAGGATCAGTGGGGGGAAAAGGTGAGCTGCAGGACCGGAAGTCAGGAAGGCTGTGTATACCACAGCCCTTAGCCCATCTCCTGAGGTTGGAGACCAAACCAGCACATATGGGTGAGCTAGTTGGAGTCGGTGGGGTACCAATGGATCTTTGCACACCCACCTTCTCTGAACAGACCCCATGTGGCCCATCTCTCTGAACTGGTCAGTTAGACCTGTGCTCACTCTGCTGCCAGTTCCAATGCTTCAAATGAGTGTCTACAGTAACAATTCTCCCCTTCAAAACTGGACCCTTGTAATCATACAAAGGTAAAAGAATGAAGATCTCATCTTCTGTCGTTCCTTCCTGCTGTCAAATGGCATAGTCTCACCTATTCCTGGGTCCAGAGATTTTTGCTATCTACTAAAGAAAGAAGGGGTAAGGATGGAGGACCACCTTAATGTGGGGGGAAGGATTGCTGTCTTTAGAAGGTGGCATATATGATATCTAGATGATGCCACTGCTCAACAAGCAAAGCTTGTAAATGGTTTCATATTTTAGGATGCGGTGTTGACATGGGCTTCCAAAGTAACACTCACTGTGTAGAGAAGTATTTAAGTATTAAGTGAAGTGTATGCCTAATAATGTAGGGGAATTGTAGTGAAATCAGAAACTAAAGACTAAAAGATCCCCATAATCTAATCCTGTGAAGGGCTTTGGGTGGCACACCCAACAGTGTGATGAGTTTCCTGAGGAAGCCACTGTCTGGGAAATGCAGACAAACGCATTATCAGTTCAAGCATGGACATAAAGTATAGCAATTTTCAAAAAATGATAAAATAAAAGGTAACATTTTCACTTAGATTTGGGAGGCACCCTCCCTTTCTGAAAGAGGAATTTTGAATCTTTTTCAGGCATGCACTTCCAGCTTTCCCTTACAGTATCAACAGCAGCAGCAAGATCAAGTCTTCCTCAGGAGGTGCCTGCTTTATCTGTGTGTGTTGGATCCAAGGACCGATTCTTGAGAGCTTTAAGGAAGAGTATGTTGTCAGCAGGATTTTATAGGGACCTGTCTATTGCTTGGCTAACTGCTCTTCAGGACTTTGAGTCTTCCAGGTCTTTAGTAAAACTCAGTCTCCCAGCTGAAGTGGGTGTAAGGGCTAGTCAGATGGTTAGGTAGACCTGTAATGAGTAAACTTGCGCAAAGTTGTTTGTGCTTGCCCTAAACGTTGTACATGTTGTTTGATTTTTTATTCATGTTCTAAATCTAAAGGGAGTGTTCCTAAATCAAAATCTGAAAGAGGTCACCCATAAATTATTTCAAAAGAGGTTAATTTAAGCCCTCCTAGAAGAACTACCCTAATTTGTAGCAAGGCAATAGAGTGCCTGGTCCCATTTTAAATGTGTTTCTGGTATGCTTTCACTAAATTTTTCTTTATTTTATGGTTCATTTTCTCAGTAGTCCCAGTAGATTTGGGGTCTCTAAGATGCATGTAGTTTCTATTGAATCTTTAGTGTCTGTCTTATCTTCTGGGAGATTTCTGAATTGAACAATGACCCATTTTCTCTTTGAATGTTGTAAAGAAGCTCAAGCTTAAAGACTATTTCTTTGAGTAGAAGTTTGGCCACCTCAGTTGTCTTCTCAGTTACAGTGCTGTATGCCTCTACCCATTCAAAAAAGGTGTCTACAAAAACAAACATTTTAAATTTTCTATAATTTTAAGCATCTGTCCTGGGCAGCGCATTATCACTATCTGGTTCAGTAGATTCATTGCCTCCAGCAATTTTAACACAGTCCAACAGTATTGGAACTTGACCTTAGTTTCTGGGTCCTGCTATTCAAAGACAAGTAATAGTTGCATCTGTTCATCTATTGGGATGCAGGGGGAAAAAAAACCTTCAACTCTAGGTAGCACTAAAAACAATTTGCTATCCCCAGGTACCATGGTCAACAAATATAAAGGATAGGTACTGTAGGGCGAATGTCCTGGACAATGTCATTTATGACCCTAAGGTCCTGTAAAAATCAATATTCATCAGAGTGAGGTTTTTTGACTGGCAAAATGGGGTTGTTATAGGAATACTGGCATGGCCAAATTAATTCTGATTTTAACAATTTCTGCAATACTGATTAAATTCCCTCTAAGGCTAATTTTTTAAAGGAGTATTATTTCTTCCATAGGATCTGCATCTCTTCTTTTAGGTTAATTTTTACAGGATAGATGTCAACTGCGCTACATGGGGTTCCATTGGCCCAAACAACTCTATTACCTGCTTATAGATCTCTGGTACTTTTAGTCAAGTCAGGAGCACCTGGAGCTGCAAAGCATGCTTTGGCAGGACTCCTAAACATAATTGCTGCTTCTAAGGGGAATTATTTGTGCATGCAATTTACAAAGTAAATCTTGGCCCAACAATGGAATGGAAAGTCTGGCAGGTAGAAAAAGCTGTGGGTAAGTTTGGATTCCCAAGCCAGTTGAAAGAATGCCTGGTTTTGTAATTGTGTGGTCACTCCAATAAACAACACAGCAGCTGGACTTTACTTGGTTAGTTTCGTATTTATGTTTTTATACTGAGTATGTAGCTTCCATATCTACAAGGAAGTCAATTAGCTTGTTTCCTACTGTCAACTGTATCTGGAGCTCTTGTGGGGTAATAGTAATATATCAGCAGATGTCTAGGGAAGCCCCTGGGCCTCCTCATTCATCATCAGATTTGTCATTCCTTTCTATCTCTTTCCCTCTCCCTTCCTCTCTCTGAAACAAACAAACAAACAAAAATTAAAAATTAAAAAAAACACACAAAAAACTTTTAAAAATTGGTTGTTGGCATCTAAAAATACCTATTTCCTTCTCAACCAGAATGTTTCTCATGAGTTTGGCTTTTGTGGCAGCAGGCAGCTGGACCTGTGGGTTGTTTTCCCTGGTATCAGATTTGATGAGCCATCCGGGATGTCGTGGGAGATGCCCCTTGGTAAGTCCCTGGAATCTGGACGGGGTTCCCCAGGCTGCCAGTGGCTAACTTTCCTCATGAGAGATCTTGGAAGTCCCTAGGAGCTGCCAAGTGATTTTTGTTCAGGGACTGCCTCTTTCAGTGCCAGTCACCTGCTATGCTTAACTGGAGGAAGGAAATGAGTTGCTGGTGGGCTGATGAACCTAGACTTGGTAAGTTCCTGGTGTGCATGGCCAGGAGCCCTTGCCCCACCATTTGGGTTCTTTGAACCACTCGGGATTCTTTAGGAATCAATAGATGGTACATGGCTATAAGCATGGCTCAGTAACCAAGAAAAAACCCAGTTCCCCAGTGTGGGATTTGGTTGGAGCACTCTTGGGTTAGCTCTTTGGGACTTTACAATGATACCTGCAGTATCATTTTGGCAGGGGATAAGACTCTATGACTTTAATCCTAGTTCCTCCATGGGAGGAAGTCAGTTTGTTTGAGAGCTCTCATTTATCTGTTCTGTCCTGTTTGAGAGCTCTCTGAGAGCTCTTGTCCATCTGAAGTGAAACTTTTGAGTGTAGTTATTCTCTGCTTGCTTTCTTATCTTTTGGGGATTTGGTTTGCTCTGTGCTGTTTTGTGCACACAGGGAATCCTCTGTTTCCATCATTTGGGCTTTGTGTCATTTAGACCTTGTGAAGGTCATTTGCTGTACTGGTTGATGTGAGATAAGATTCTAAGGGTAGTGTCCCAGTCCCTCCTTTTAGAGGATTTAGGTTGAAAGTACTTGTTTGCTTAAGATGTTTTTGTTTCTGTTTTGAAATGGGATAAGATCTCTTATGTGCAAGCTTTTATGTTGTTACATAATAAGGATTCTACTCAAAAAGAATCTAGATTGCTGGTTCAAAGAGGAGAAGAGATCTTACTCCCCTCCCAGAAAGTAAAACTCAGAGAGAAGAAAAATGAGGAGATATGGCTTTTGAACACTCTAAATCCTCCTCCTAAAGGTCCAGGAGCTGCTTCAGTCAAGGGAACAATAGATAATTAATACCACCTGCAAACACTATGTAGGCTGTCAGCTGACTGCCACATCTCAACGTAAAGAGGAAAAAATGGCACTTATAAAAAAATTCAAGGACAAAGTAGAAAAAAAACAATCAAAGAACCAAAAAGAAAAAACAGAAGGTCAGCTTAAGGGAGCTGTGTGACAACATGAAACACAATATTCACATCATAGGAATATCAGAAGATGAAGAAAGTGAGCAAGAAACAGATAACCTGTTCGAAAAAATAATGGCAGAAAACTTCCCTAACCTGGTGAAGGAAAAAGTCACAATAGTTCATGAAGAAAAGAGAGTCCCAAGCAAGAAGAACTCTAAGAGGCCCATGCCCAGACACATAATTAAAATGCCAAAAATTCAAGACAGAGAATCTTAAAGGCAGCAAGAGAAAAGCAATCTGTTTCTTAAAAAGGAGCTCCTATAAGGCTGTCAGCTGACTTCTCATCAGAAACTCTACAGGCCAGAAGGGAATGGCATGAAGTATTCAACATAATGAAAAGCAAGGATCTGGCACCAAGGATATACTATCAAGCAAGGTGATCATTCAAAATAAATGGTGAAATAAAGAGCTTCCCAGACAAAAAAAAAGGGGGGGGGGGGTGGGATTTAAAGGAGTTTATGACTGCCAAACCAGCACTGCAAAAAATGCTAAAGGGACTGCTATAAGAAGAAGTAGAAATAGAGAGAGAATCGTAGGCATAAAGAATTAAAATGGCAAAAAATAAAAACCTATCAATAATAACCTTAAATGTAAATGGATTAAATGCTCCAGTCAAGGAACATATGGTAGCTGAATGGATAAGAAAACATGACCCAAATATATGCTATCTACCAAAGTCCCAACTCAGAACAAAAGACTCACACAGGCTTAAAAAAAAACCAAAAAAAAACAAAAAAAAACTTCTGGAGAATATTAAGGAAGAGATTGACAGGAATACAGTCATAGTAAGGAACTTTAACACCCCACTGACTTTACTCAATAGGTCTTCCTGACAAAAAAAAAAATCAACAAGGAAACAGTGACTCTAACTGGCACACTAGATCAGATGGATTTGAGATTTACAGAACATTTCACCCCAAAGCTGCAAAACATAAATTCTTCTCAAGTGCACATGGGTCATTCTCAAAGATAAGCCACATGTTAGGACACTAAACAAGCCTCCATAAGTTCAAGAAGATTGAAATCATATCAAGCATCTTCTCAGACATTTGCACAAAGGAATACTCGGCAGCTATTAAAAAGGATTCCTTATCCTATGAGACAGCATGGTGGGACCTAGAGAGTATATTGCTAAATGAAATAAACCAGTCAGAGAAAGACAAGTGTCACAGACTGATGAATCTCAGAGGGAAGGCAGGGGTTGGTGGGTGGGTGGGGAGGGATTAACCAAAGAATTTAGATGATGTATACATAATCCATGGACACAGATAAGAATGTAGAGAAGGCCTGGGGGGTTGCAGTATGGAGAGGATCAATGGGCAAAAAGGGTACATCTGTAATACTTTCAACAATAAAGATAAAAAAAAATCCTCAAGAAGCTAAAACAGCTCAAGCCTTGTAACTACCCTTCCCTCATCCAGACTGCTTACCAGTTGTCAAGGATAAAAAAAAAAAATATTGTCTTCTCTACAAATATTAATAATACTGTTTATGTATATAGTAAAAAATAAAAACTATATCAAGTTTTTTTTTCCAGGATCATGAGATTTAGAAAGATATTTGCTATTAAAAGCTAGTTTAAGTTTGGTTGATGTCTTTTAAAGTTATTAGCATAAAATATAGGTTTGTTTTACCTGGGTTTACAGAAATAAGTTCATGTTATTTACCTCTGTTACAAGATTTGTCAAGAAAATGGCTTGGGTAATAGTTAACTTTAAAATCTCATAATGTTTTTAAGAAATAATAAACAGATACAACTATATTGAAGGGTTTTTTTATGAAGTTTTTGATATACCTTAACTAATTTTCCAAAGTCTTTGGTAGTTAAAACTTTGGAGTTTTGCTGGGTTAAATGATAACAATTATTAAATATCTGGATATTTTGAAATAACAGGATACTGAAATATTCATTGATCTGATTTTGCTTACTTTGGCTTCTTATTGCAGAGAAGCTAAAGAATAGATTTGGATCTGTTAATGAATATACCTTATATTTTATTTGAAATATGTCTCTTGAAAATGTGAGTGTGTTTGCCAGTAAGAGAACCTGTTTCTAGAAACTGTGAAATGTACTCATAAAAATATCAATCAAAAGAATGTTAATTGCTTACTTGTAGTTGTCACTAAAAATATCAAAGTTTCTTAGAGTTAAAAGTTCTAATTAAGTTGGAAAGTATTTGTACAGTTTGGTAAATAGAAGGTATAAATTGTGAAATTTCTTGAAGAAAAAAGAAGAAAATAAGTTGTTCTAAAGCTTGTTATTTCTGAATCAGTAAGAAGTTTGGTAAAAAAAATCTTGAGAGAAACATATAGGTAAGCTGAATAATAAATTTAATTAGGTAAATGAATCTGAAAATCAAAAGCAAGGCAATACACAGCTTGTTTCGTTCTTTTTTAGTCTTTTAAAAGGGAAAAAAGTTTAAAAAATCAAAAATAAAAGGGAAAAAAGTTTGTCCTGTATCTACTGAGAGAGCAAAGATTCTATGTATTATTAAAGTAGTTATGTGTTGCCCTGGCTAATGTTGCTCAGTAGTTAGAGTGTTGGCCCATGCACCAAAAGGTCTTGGCTATAATTCCCAGTCAAGGGCACGTACCGGGGTTGTAGGTTCAATTCCTGGCTCTGGGTGCATACAGGAGGCAACCAATTGATGTGTCCCTGTCATATTGATGTTTCACTCTCTCTCCCTGCACCCCACTCCATCCTGTCCACTCTCTCTAAAAAATCAATTGCAAAAAATATCCTCAGATAAGAATTTGAAGAAAAAAAAAGTTATTGGCCATATTGTATTAATCAGGTGCTTGATTACTTAAAACCCTGCCTTCTTAATTCTAAGTACTAAAATTTTGCTAGCCTATATTTCTGTTTGAGTCCTTTTGTTCTCACTTTGGTTAAATAAATAATTTAATATTGTTTCATAGTGATATATGATTTTTTGGTCAAGTATGTTTGACAACCAAGTGTTTACATTTTAAGAGACTTTTTCTTGACCTAGAATTAACTTTGAGTCATTCCAATAGGCTTCTGGAATACCTCTAGAATTTGTCCTCTCTCCTTAAAAAATGAGAAATTTTAAACTAATTAAGCCTATCTGATATGCTTAAAGTACATGGAAGTCTTTGTTAAATAAATAATAACTATGTTCTACTTGTAAACACATATTTTTGTTATTAAAATGGATGTTCTAGATATTATATAAAAATATCCAGGAGTCTAAAAAAGTTTTGATATACTTTTATTTGTAACTCTAATTATTCTCTTAAAATGTTACAGGAAAAGAAATTTCTTTGTCAATTGCATTATAATCAGATCTATAACTATGTCATTTTAAGTTTTTTGTCATTTAGAGACAGTTATTTTTTTACTCTGATGCACTTGAAAGTATGTTACATCTTCAGAAACATCCATGGAAAGGATTCTGACTTATTCTAAATTACATATTTCTCAGAATAAATTTTCAGATTGTACCTTTGAACTAAAACTCTATGGAATAGCTAGATTTATGGAAATACTGGCAAATAGTAAGGATAAACAAAAATTGATTATGAGACTGAAAAAACTGAAGGTGGTTATAGTTTTTCTAACATTTTATTGAATATATTGCTAATTTTTAATCTTTTTGTTTTTCAGACATAAAAAAACTTTTTTTTCTTAAAGCAATTTGGTAAATTATATTTTCATAAGCAATACTAGGGCATTTATACTTTTCTCCCTAATCCCTCCACATATTGGTAACTCTTAATTAGTAAGTATTATTGTTCTCATGGCAATGTTTGTTTGCATAAATCCAATAGGAATCTGATTTCTTCATAATAAGATGTATAAACCAAATATCCAACTGTGGTTTTTCTAACCGAGACTATGATTGGAATGTCATGTCTAATAAAGACTTGCCTAGACTCTAAACATCAACAGAAAGCTTTAAGGAATGAAGATTGACTTTGAAGCTGATAAAAGCACCTTGGAGAAAGGGCTTGCTACCTTGCTTATTCACATGGTTTATAGCAGTCTTTCCAGGTGAGAAGTGAAAATTGCTTTCCTGAGAGATGGCAAGGAAGAAGCTCAAGACATTTTGTGTATCTTTAGAACTTGAGAAACTCACTGAAATCTGTAAGTATTGCAGCCAAAGCCTGAGGACAACAGTGTGGCTTGGCTTCTTTGCCCTGAGAGGCTAATTAAAGTTCTATCTGGAAATTCCTAATGAGATTCCAGCAAAGCAGATTTAAGAGAGCCTATATGATTTATTACTATTCTTGCTGTGTTTATGCAAATAACCAGGCTGAATGACTAGACTTAATGCAGTAAATTGATTGGTTTAGCTTTGGCTCTTTGATAAAAATGAGAGTGATTTTAGGGGTAGAAATTGTGTTGCAATAGATTCTATAATACACAGTTATGGACATTGGACTCTAGTTCAGTTCATTGTCATCAGTTTTATTTTTCACTTAAGAACAGAACTGGATCTTGAATTTGTACAGCTTTTGTCCCAATAATATTCAGATTTGTAATATGGTTTGCCTCCACCAGGTTACAAGCCATTCTCATACTCAGAGAATATTACTTCTATACACCATCACCACCTCCTTCTGTGCCCAGGCCTCATCACCCCTCTGACAGAGAGCAAAGATCTCTTGGCACTGAAGGAGCATGATGGCCCCCTTCAGCTGAGAGTAGTTACAGAAAAGACCCTACATCCATTTTCCCTAAAATAATTCAGAGCAAAGATGAGGTAAACAGACAGACAAGATCAGAGTAACAATGATAGGCCAGGAATAAAAGGTCACCAAGGCAGAAAGCCTCGGGTACCTAGCAACGGGCATGGTAAAAAAAGAAATGAGTAAAAATAGGCACATAGGCAGATAGTGAAGTGAAGTGGTGACTCAGATGATGAATGAGAAAGCCCAAGGTCTCTTTGTACAACTCCCAACCCATCATTATTTCCCCCAGGGGCCCTGGATACAATTGACAGTGGGAAACAAATTGATTGACTTTTTAGTTGACACTGGAGTCACTTATTTGGTTTGAAATATAAGAATGACTAAAAGAAGTCAGGAAAACTTCTAGGTAGTAGGAGTTACCAGACAGATGCAACAAAAAGTCTTTCTCCAACCCCTAGAGCATCATTTAGAAGATTTTAAGTTGTCACACAGTTTCCTCTATATACAAAATGCCTAATACCATTGCTGGGATAATATTTGTTATGCAAGCTAAATGCTCAAGTAACTTACTTACCAGAAAAAGAACAGGTCCACCTTCAGGTTTTGCCAGAGCATGCATTATAGTTCCAGATGCTCTTAGCCTGTCCAGACGAAACAGAAGGGGAATTATTCCCACCAGAGATTTATGAAAGAACCCAGTTATCCACCTGAGGAACCTCTCCACCCTTTCCAACCTGGAAACAAAGTACTATGGAAGACATGAAAAAATCAGAGACCTGAACACCATTTTGATGAAAAGTGGATAGGTACATATGATGTACTACTAACAACTCACACCTCTTTAAAGATTACAGGAGTAAAGCCATGGATCCACCACACTCGAGTTTAAAGGGCACAGCTGAAAAAAAGAGTAAAGTCCTCCAACAACATACCCCCTCTGGCTGTTAAAGACTGCCATGGCCATAACAAGCACTAACCATATTATGCAGTGGGCCCCAGAATGTTACATGTTCATATGTGGTTCACAAGGCCAGACTTAGGCCTATAACTATTATGGAACAAGACTGATACTGCACAATGTCTTCTAGGATCATTAGTTACTCCTTTATTAGTTCACCTAGGAAATGAGACCTGCCACTGGACTGGCTTGCTCAAACTGCTCACTTGAGTAGCTCAATATCTTCCAGGATACATCCCTGACAAGAATGAGTACATCTTTGGTTATATACTCTTGCCATGGTGGTGAGTCAACCCACCAGAATATTTTACACATACTAACTAAAACATTAATAATTATAGTCAATTAAACTGCTACTTTGCTTTTCAATCAGCAAAAATCTTCAGATTCTCTAGTAAAATTGTTTTATTTATTTATT
Source organism: Miniopterus schreibersii (assembly GCF_964146895.1). Classification (NCBI taxonomy): domain Eukaryota; kingdom Metazoa; phylum Chordata; class Mammalia; order Chiroptera; family Miniopteridae; genus Miniopterus; species Miniopterus schreibersii. Next base: position 109,984,085 of record NC_138101.1, on the reverse strand, counting down.
GCTTAATCTTCACCTGAGGATTTTTTTCCATTGATTTTTTTTTTTTTTTTAGAAAGAGTGGAAAAGAGGGAGGGAGGTTCAAGGAGAAAGAGAAAGAGAGAACACTGATGTGAGAGAGACACATCAATTGGTTGCTTCCTACATGCACCTCCAAGACCAGGGATCGAACCTACAACCCCTTGAGTCTGTGGGCCAGTGTGCTAACCACTGAGCAAAAATGGCCAGGACTTTGCCCTAGACTGTTTTTCTCAGTGGTTAGAGCATTGGTCTGAGAACCAAAGGGTCTTGGGTTTGATTCCATCCAAGGGCACGTACCTCAGTTGCAGGCTCGATCCCTGGCCCTGGTTGGGGTACATGTGGGAGGCAGCCAATCAATGTGTCTGTTTCACCTCAATGTTTCTATCTTTCTCCCTTCCACTCTCTGAAAAGCCTTCCACTGTTTTGGAAAAGCAATGAAAAAAATATCCTCTGGTGAGGATTTAAAAAAAAAAAATGGCCAAGGCTCTAGAGAAAGTTGTCTTACAAAATCAAATTGAATTCAACCAAATGTTGGCAGAACAAAGAGATGTATGACATCAACACTTCACTCAGCTCAGGTAGAAACAAGCATTACTAAAATCATGCTACCTGACTTCAGCAAACATTAAACCATCACATGCCTGTCTTTGAAGGAACCAAAGATGGGTTTGTGAAACTGTTCTCATGGATATCTCAAGGACTCAGGCCCATATTAGGAGAAATTTTAATTTAGGTTTAGCCTTTCTTTTCTTTACAATGCTTATCTTTATTGTTTTAAAACTCTTTATGACTTGCTTTCCCATGCCAGAAAAATTGGATCTGCCTGACAGGAGCCCCTAAGAAATATATCTGCTTTTAACTCATAATATTTTCTTTATAAGAGGCTCAAGTCTTTTATTCCCCCAGAAGATTCAGAGGACATCAATAGCTCCATAGACATATTGGCAGTGGGGAATTGTAACAGAGAATAAAAACTTTATACTACTTTTACAAATCATGAAATGGAATTAGAATAACATGTACTAACAAACTGATAAAGAGAGCTCACATATTAATAATTTTCTTATAAACACATTGCAGGCATCAGCAGTCCAGTTCCTGCTTATAGAAGAAAGAGCCTTGACCATGATTTGGGTTGACACAGATTGCCCAACTGCAGGAATTTGGCTAGCACTGACTAGATCCAGTATGTTGACATTAAGGATCCATATCAGGACCAACAAGGACACTGCCTGGATATCCACAGCCCTCCTCCTGATCTTTTTTCCTGCTTTCCCTTGCCCTCCCTATGAACACCCTTGCCTGAACTGAGATGTTAATATGGTTTTGAAAACATGAGCCTGTCATATTTTCAGGTTGTTGACTCCTGAAAAAAACACAATCAGGTATCACTTCAAACCTGTAAGAATGGCTACCATCAACAAGTCAACAAATGGCATCTGCTGGTGAGGATGTGGAGAAAGGGGAACCCTGGTACACTGCTGGTGGTAATGCAGACTGGTGCAGCCACTATGAAAAACAGTATGGAGGTTCCTCAAAAAATTAGAAATGGAGCTGCCTCTTGATCCAGTGATCCCACTTCTAGGAATATATCCTAAGAATCCTGAAACACTAATCAGAAAAAATATATGCACCCTTATGTTCATAGCAGGGCAATTTACAATAGCTAAGATCTGGAAACAGCCCAAGTGCCCATCAGTAGCTGAGTGGATAAAAAAGCTATGAAGTATTTATACCATAGAATATTATTCAGCTGTAAAGAAGAAGGATCTTGTACCGTTTGGGACAGTATGGAAGGACCTGGAGAATATTATGCTAATGGAAACAAGCCAGGCAGAGGAAGACAAACATCACATGATTTCACTTATATGTGGAATCTAAAGAACGTAATAAACTGATAAACAGAAATGATTCAGTAACATGGAAGAAAGGATCAGACTGATGAATCTAAGAAGGATGGAGGGGGGTGGGTGGTTGTAGGGGGAGAGATTAACTAAAGAATTTATATATGCATATATGTACAACCCAATCACAGGGACAGTGGTGTGGTAGGGACTGGGGATGGGGGTGGAATGGGTCATTGGGGAGAAAAAGGGACACTTATATTTTGAACAAAAATTTTAAAGAATTTTTAATAATAAATAATAAAATAAAATAATAAAATAATAAAGTAAAATAATAAAATAAAATAAAATAAAATAAAATAAACAAAATGGCTTACAGAATGCCACACACTTTTCACAAGTAATTGGACAAATTCTCACTTTTAGAAAAAATTAGTCTGTATGCTCCAAATTTTAAAGTACTATAAACATCTAGAGTGCCACTCAGTGCTTTTAAAAGTATATTAAGAGGACACAACTAATATGCAAAACTTTGATGAGAGACTATTCAAACATGACCATGATAACTATTTACCAATTAATGCCACTTCATTTCTTTAGTGGTTCAAGCACATTCTGGTAGGGGAAAGGCATTTTCAAATAGAAAATCAAATGACAGGCCACAAAAACTCTTCAAAAAACAAAACAAAAATGTCTGGGTTACCCAGATAAATAAACTTTCTGAACTGAAACACTACAAGTTTTAACACGCACAGACTTTAAGCACTTCTACTCATTTCCATTAGATATACACAGAAGTGTCACTGGTATAGTACAATCTCATTGTGAAGGCATGTAATATGTGAAAGAATGATAATAGTATACAAAATAAAACTGCATAAATTATGTTCTTCACTACTATATAAGGTAATTTTTAGGCTCACGATAAGAGTTTTATAAATGTTAGTTTTAAGATCTTGAATTTTATAGAACAGTACATTCAACATCTGAATCAAGGAAATTCTTTAGTGGTTTAGAATTCTCTGAGAATGTATTAACCAAGAGTAAATCACTTTCTTTAAAAATAAGAAATGCTTCATATAACTCAGTAATCCAACTCCTTTACCCTTAAAGGTGATCTTCAGCACAACAGAGTTACCTAAAGTTAAGACCAGCAATTATCTTTAAAAAAAAAAGTTTTGTTTTAATATAAAATAAAGATAGAGCCCAGCCAGGCGTGGCTCAGCGGTTGAGTGTTGACCTGGGATCCAGGCAATCAGGGTTCGATTCCCGGTCAGGGCACATGCCCGGGTTGCGGGCTCGATCAATGACTCTCTCATCATTGATGTTTCTATCTCTCTCTCTCCCTCTCCTTTCCTCTCTCTGAAATCAATAAAGGTATATTTAAAAAAATAAAAATAATAAAATAAAATAAAATAAAATAAAATAAAATAAAATAAAATAAAATAAAATAAAATAAAGATAGACTACACAACGTTTTGTAACTGTCCTGGGAAAGAAGAGTTCATAGTGCACAGAAAAGACCCACATGGTTGTTTCCTGGGTCCAAAGAAATCCTGGAAAGTTTTAAATTGACCTTATCACACTGTTACAAAAGGAAGCAGTATCCTTCTGTTCCCTTTCAGTGAGATAGAACAATTAACCTCGCAAATTAGAACCCAAGTGAAGATCTGAAGAAAAAGACAGTCCAGGCAAAGCCACAGAATTACATTTTGATACCATCCTGTTGACTGAGTTATGGCAAAGTTTTCTTAATCTGCAAAGCTGTAAACCTAGCTGCTCCATTGGCATACCAACATTCTCTCATAATTTTAGCCATTACTCTCAATGCTTCACAGCTCTGCTATCTGTTTGGAATATTTGGCCTCAACTTCTGTTCACAAACAACCTTTCTCATTTCTTCCACTGATGGATCAGAAGGTACAAGATCATAATAAGGCAGCTGATAATCTTCATAAATTCCACCAATAGAACATCTTCAAGCTACTTCCCAGAATACTAAGCCCATTGCATAGATGTCCATACTCTTGAAGGATTCAAAGTGTTTCATATTTATGGAATCATCTAGAACTTCAGGGGCTATGTACCTTTCTGTTCCCACTCTGTGGTTTGGAGCAATATCAATTGTGTTTGTGACTGAATCATGCCTTACTGCCAGTTCCAAGTCTGCAATACAGCAAGTTCCGTTCTTTACCAAGGTATTTTTTTATTTATTTCATATCTCTGTGAACAATGGCTGGTTTTCCTTGGGTACCAACAATCTCCATATGAAGATGGGCAAGTCCACTTGCTATGGACAGAGCAAGTTTTATCATTCCTTCCACAGTAACTGTGTAGCTGTTCAAATAATCAAAAAGGGATCCATGCTCATGATAATCTGACACCAACCAGAGCTGAATCCACGTACCAATGTCTTTACTGTCTGCTGCAAAAAAACCCAAGATGTTTTCATGATGTAACATTATGGTTTGGTAAATCTCTGCCTCACAGAACCATGAATGTTCTTCTTGAGAGGAGCATATTTTAACAGCAGCTTCTTCTCATCTCCACTTTCCTTGCCAAACTTCTCCAAATTGACCTTTGCCAATACTTTCTTGTTACACAATAGTTCTTCCAACAAGCAATGGTAAATCTGATCCAGATTCCGATGTTGTCATATCATAAATTAAATCTTTTAATGTAGTACCCTCTGAAATAAAAGGGCAATGTAATGAAAGGACCTCTTCATTTGGCACTTCGTAGTGAATGACAATGCAGTTATGGCAGATATAAACCATCAATTTGAGTGAAATACAGATGAAGCAGACTGATGCAACAATGACAGCTGCCAGTTCAACAGGACCAAGGCCAGGTGATGACTTTCCAACAGTTGGGAGTTCTATTTTATTTCAGTGGTCCTGATTGCAGCAGTACATTGTAGTAACAGAACCAGTTTTTGAAGATAGTGCACATACAAATGGCCTGTCTTGAGGAATTAGGTTGATCTCAGCTATCCACATGCTATTGTGTATAATTTTGTCTGTGGTCTCTGTAACAGAGACAAAGCAGAGCCCATCTGTGACACAAATAAAATTATCTTTTGTGAAAAGGTGGCAGAAACAATGTAATGCACCCCCACCAGCAGCATTGCTGCTGCAAGCAGGAGGAACAGCAGGGTATGCAGAGCAGCGGTCGCCACTTCCATGGTCTGGCTGGCACCATCTGATGCCCTCTGGGGCCCTGCTGCCACCCCGCCTTAGCAAACCTCACCCTCCCCACCTCCCTTAAAAAATTTTTAATTCTAGGTTTCTAGGTTAGAAGGACAGAGGGAAAATGTGTCCTACATTTGACAGACTGATTTGATTTTGGAACTCTTGGGTCAAGTAAACTATTACTTGAGATGAGCATTTGATCTATGCCAACCTTGCTGACACAGGAAACAGAAAGAAGAGAAGGAAATCCAGGATCCCTTCAGGTCACATACACACAGAAATGAAGTTCTAACCTTTAGCAACCAGAAATGCAATCTGACACTGGCATCTGTAAAAGGTACTGCCTTCTCCTCTCAAGTCACAGGAGGGAAATTCAATTTTTTAACAATCCAAGTTACTCTTATTTACTCTTTTCCTTTAAAACACAAAACAAGCATTTTATTGGGAAGATGGTAGCACTGTGAGAAGCTGCAGAGTGCCCCCGCTCCCAGCCATGGACACGGTTTTGCCTAAATTACTATGTAACCAGCTTGGAAAAAGCAGAGAAACATACCTGAGTGGACATATTTTGAGTAGGGAGCACTGAAGAAATATCATAGAGTCCAGTAAGGGGGGGAGGTGTAGAAAAGGGGAGTCCCACCTGACGTGTATGTTAGGCTACAAGCCCTGAGGGTTGGAGGCTGCAAAGTTCCCTCCCTCAGCAGTGCAGACCAGCATCCAAAAGCAAAGATCTCATACCAAGAGTAGAGGAGAGGGGAGCAGTATGCCCTACCCAGAGGGCAGAGGGACCTAGGAGAGTGGGGTGCCCATGGGGAGGAGACAGCTCCTTCCTAGCAAGACAAAGCTTCTCATGGTGGCTGCAACCAGACTCTAACATTCAGATATGCTGACCATAGGAAAGGCTGTCCAAAAGTATGCGGCGCCAGAGTAGTAAGGGACAGAGAGCTGCACTGAGCAGCCACACACTGGGACCCTCTGCCTCCCAGTAAGGCATTGTGTTGAGCTACAGAAAGCACTGAATCTGTGTGGCATGGGGAAGGGTAGGAGAGCATCCGGCCCTTAGCTCCGGTGGGGGGAGTCTGGGATTTGTGACCAACCCTGAGAATGTCTTGGTGGTGTGTGGGGCTGCCCAAGCTTTACGGAGATCAGTGGTGCAAGGGAGCAGGGTCCCCACCCTCTGGGTGCCCTGGTGCACAAGCAGCAGAACCTTGCAAGGTGAACTTTCTGCTTGTGTGTTGCTTTGTGCATTCTTGAGATTCTGATCACTGAACTGGCTCCCACCTTCCCGGCCTGCACTGGGCAGACAGACGAGCAGAAGCTGGGATTTGGGTCTGCACAGCAGACTGTTTGAGGGGCATGCCCCGTGTGACCAGCCAACCAGATCTGGGAAGGGAGGGGTGGAGCTTGCCTGTCTCTCCTGAACCTGGGAGCACCACCCCCAATAGGAAAGGGGCTGCTTAAGCTCACTGAAGCCCCAGATACCCTGCAGGGCACAGTCCTGAGGGAGAAGGGACAACAGCTCACAGGAGGACATTACAAGAATAAGACTTTCAGGGACTGTTGTTTAGGAAATGGAGGAAATGCTGAAAACCCCTGCTGGGGGCTGGGCAGGCAAAGGGCTCACTGGAATGGTTTTTAATCAAACCTATGAACTCACCCTGCTGAAACAGCCTATACAGAAAAGGCAACAGGCTGAAATCAATCTGAAACTGTAGCAGGCCAGTGCATGGGGAACTAGAATCTGAGGGCAAGGTAGAGACAGAGGAGCTGGCTGTGGGGCAAAGACTAACTCCCTCACAGTGAGTGCCAGACAGCAAAACCTCTAAGTAAAGGGAGAGATATTCCAAGCCACACTAGCCATCTTGCACCCTAAAGACTCTACAGAAGGCTCTGCAGTAAAACCAGGCAACTATAAGGTGGCAAAATAGTTGACAAGAGAAAGTGGTTCATAGAGAGCCTCAGATCAACCATCTACCCAAGCACTCCAGAGCCAAATCTAGATAGCTCCTCATATTGTGTGATACACAAATATCTCCCAGGAGAACGCAAATCAGCATAAAAAAACAGTGAGCCACAGACAACATAAGCTGTCCAGAAGAAACTCACTAATTGACTGTCCTTTTTCCCCCCTTCTTTCTATTTTTCCTTTAGGAAGAAGAAAAAGGGAAAAAAAAATATTTTTTTCTACTTTTTAAACTTTATAATTTTTTTTATTTTTTACAAGTTTTAATTAAGTTTTTCATCTTATTTTTTTTAAATAATTTTGTGTTGCTTAGCTAGATTTTTGTTTTGTTGCTCTGTTTTGTTTTGTTTATTTGCTTTCTTTCATTTTATTCTTGCTTCTACTATCAAGAATTTCTTACCCAGCCTGGCATGGCTCAGCGTTTGAGCTTCAACCTGGGATCCTGGCAATCAAGGTTTGGTTCCCCATTAGGGCACATGCCCGGGTTGCGGGCTTGATCCCCAGTTGGGGGCATGCATGAGGCAGTCGATCAATGATTCTCTCATCATTGATGTTTTTCTCTTTCTCTCTCCCTCTTTTTTCCTCTCTCTGAAATCAATAAAAGATATATTTTTTAAAAAAAGAAAAAGAATTTCTGGATATTCCCTGCTTAATTGCTAGGACTTTATGATTATAACCAACAAGTTTACTGTTTTTCTCTATAGTTTCCCTCAAATCTCTTACTGGATTTCCTCTGGCTCTGGCTTTATCTCTCTCTGTCCTCTCGATCCAAAGGCATAATTTTTCTTTTCTTTTTCTCTCTTCTTCTTTTCTTTCTTTTGTTTTTCTCCCTCCTGTCTTCCTGTCTTTTTGCTCAATTATTAATTTCTCTTATTCTCTTTATCATATTTTTATTTTTTCATTTTCAACTTTTATCCTATTCCTATTCCCTCACTTAATTTTTTGCTGGCCCTTTTTTCAGAGCCTTTTCTCTGCCTCTTTTATCTCCCAGTAGCTTCTCTATTTTTTACATTTTAGTTTAGTTTATTATTATTATTCTCTAAATTTCTGTTACTGTTAACAACAATATACTTTTCTCTCTCTAAGCTTTACTTTTTTCTCACCTTTTTTTTTCTCTAGAATGTATGTTCTCCCTTCACTCACCCAGTTCTATTTTCACTTGAGTTGTTTTAATTGTGATTGTCAAGATATTTTATAAAATACCCCTTGTTTCCTGAAAGATTAGTTGTGCATTGTCATGCCTTCCTAGTACCTGTACAACAGCTTACATCACGAGGTTGGGGTGGAGACACACAGTGAGCCAACCTGAGAGGAGAGTCCTACCAAAGACTTGTCAAAAACAATCTAGACCCAACCACAATAGGAGAGCCCAAAGAACCCACAAAAGGGACACCCACAAAAGGGACACACCTAGAGCAAAGAACTCAGAAGTATAAAGAAAACACACCTCTGGGCTCCACTGAACTCACAATACAAAATCCCTCTCCATAAGACTGGAAGACAAAAAATATATTTAATATATAGATACAAACACTAAGAGCCACCAAAATGGGGAGACAAACAAGTAACCCATAATTTAAAGAAAAAAAAATTCCAGAAAAAGACTTTGATGAGATGGAGTTAAGCAAATTATCAGACAGAGTTCAGAGTAATGATTATAAAGATGTTCAAGGAAATTAATGAGAAAAACAAGGCACTAGAGGGTAAGAGCGAGGATTTTAGTGAAAACATAAAAAAAGAGATACATAACATAAGACAAATCAGACAGAAATAAAGAATGCTGTATCTGATATCAAAAATACACTGGAAGGCCCAGCCAGGTGTGGCTCAGCAGTTGAGAGTCAACCTGGTATCCAGGCAATCTGGGTTTTATTCCTGGTCAGAACACATGGCCAAGTTGCAGACTTGATCCCCAGTTGGGGGCTTGCAGGAGGCAGCCGAACAATGACTCTCTCAGCATTGATGTTTCTATCTCTCTCTCTCCCTCTCCTTTCCCTGAAATCAATAAAGATATATTTAAAAAATAAAAATAAAAAAAGAATACGCTGGAAGGATTAAAAGCAGGCCTAATGAAGCAGAAAATAGAATAAGTGACTTAAAAGACAGGGTAGAAAAAAATCACTCAATCAGAGCAGTAAAAAGAAAAAACACTTAAAAAGTATGAGGACAGTCTAAGGGAGATTAGGGACAACATGAAGCGAAACAACATTCACATTATAGGAGTACTAGAGGGGGAGGAAAGAGAGCAAGGGATAGAGAACTTGGTGGAGGAAATAATGACACAAATTTTTCCCATACTGGTGAGAGAGAAAGCCACACAGATTCAGGAAGCACAGAGGGTTCCAAACAAGAGGGACCCAAAGAGACCCACTCCAAGACACATCATAATTAAAACAGTAAATGTAAAGGACAAAGAAAATATAAAGAGCTGCAAGAGAAAAACAAACAGTGACCTACAAGGGAACCTCCATAAGGCTGACATCAAATCTCTCAACAGAAATTCTTCAGGCCAGAAGGGAGTGGCATGAAGTTCTCAGAGTAATGAAAAGCAAGAATATGCAACCAAGATTGCTATATTTAGCAAAGCTATCATTTAAAATTGAAGGTGAAATAAAGAGCTTCCCAGGGAAGAAAAAAAAAAAAGGCTAAAGGAGTTCAGTACCACCAACCATCATTGCAAGAAATGCTAAAAGGACTGCTTTAACAAAAAGAAAGAATAGTGAGAGAAAGGTACATCAGCATAAAGGGGGAAAATGGCATTCAATAAGACTATATCAATAGGAACCTTAGATGTAAATGGAATAAATGGTCCAATCAAAAGACATAGCATAGCTGAATGGATAAGAAAACAGGACTCAAATATATGTTGTCTACAAGAGACCCATCTGAGAGCAAAAGATTCAAACAGTCTAAAAGTGAAGGGATGGAAAAAAATATTCCATGCACAGGGAAAGGAAAGAAAAAAGCTGGAGTAGCAATACTTATTTCTGACAAAATAGACCTCAAAATAAACACCATAACAAGAGACAAAGATGGTCACTACCTAATACTAAAGAGATCAATCAAACAGGAGGAAATAACCCTTATAAACATTTATGCACCCAATATAGGAGCACCTAAATATTTTTAAAAATTCTTGGGGGACTTTAAGAAGCAGATTGACAGCAACACAATCATAGTAGGGGACTTTAACACTCCACTGTGAGCACTGAACACATCATCAAGACAAAAAATCAATAGAGAAACATAGACCTTAAATGACTCACTAGACCTAATGGATTTAATTGACAGTTTCAGAACATTTCATCCCCAAGAAGCAAAATACACATTCTTCCCAAGTGCACATAGAACATTCTCAAAAATAGATCAAATGTTAGGGCACAGGGCAAGTCTCTAAAAATTCAAGAAGATTGAAACCATGTCAAGCATCTTCTTGGATCACAATGCCATGAAACTACAAATAGAACACTTTAAAAAAAACTTAAAAATATTCAAATACTTGGCAGCTAAAGGGCATGCTATTAAACAATGAATGGGTTACCAATAAGATCAAGGAAGAAATCAAACACTTTATGGAAAAAAAATGAAAATAAACAGAAAAAAAGACAAAATCTATGGGACACAGAAAAAGTAGTCCAGAGAGGAAAATTCATAGTACTAGAGAACTATCTCAAGAAAAAAAGTAAAGCTCTAATGAATCATCTAACACAACAACTAAAAGAACTAAAATGAGAACAGAAAGAAAATCCCTGAGAAAGTAGAAGGAAGGAAATAATAAAAATCAGAGCAAAAATTAATGACATAGAGACAAAGAAAACAATACAAAAAAATCAATGAAACCCAAAACTGGTTCTTTGAAAACATAAACAAAATTGATGCACCTTTAGCCAGACTCACTAAGAAACAAAGAGAGAGGACCCAAATAAATAAAATCAGAAATGAAAGAGGTGATATAACAACTGACCCAACAGAAATACAAAGGATTGTAAGAAAATACTACAAGCAACTATATGCCAACAAACAGGACAACCTGGGTGAAATGGACAAATTCCTAGAAGCATACAACCTTCCAAAGCTGAATCAAGAAAAGGCAGAAAACCTAAATAGGCTGATAACAACTAAAGAAATTGAAGCAGTAATCAAAAAACTCCCAGCAAACAAAAGTCGTGGAACAGATAGATTTACTGGTGAGTTTTACCAAATATTCAAAGAAGAATTAACACCTAGTCTATTCAAACTATTCCAGAAAATTCAGAAGGAGGGTAAACTCTCAAATTCTTTTTATGAGGCCAGGATCATCCTAATCCCAACACCAGATAAAGACACTACAGAGAAAGAAAATTACAAGACAATATCCCTGACTAAAATAGATGCTAAAATCCTCAACAAAATACTAGGAAACTGGAACCAGCAATACATTAAAAAGATGATACACCACAACCAAGTGGGATTTATTCCAGGGATGCAAGGATGGTACAACATCCACAAATCAATAAATGTGATACATCACAGAAACAAAATGAAGAACAAAAATCATATGAACATATCAATAGATGCAGAAAAAGCATTTGACAAAATCCAACACCCATTTCTAATAAAAAGTCTCAGCAAAGTGGGAATAGAGGGATCATACCTCAACATAATAAAGGCCATATATAACAAACTTACCGCCAACATCATACACAATGGGCAAAAGCGAAAACCATTTCCCTTAAAACAGATACAAAACAGAGATGTCCACTTTCACCACTCCTATTCAATATAGTTCTGTAAGTCCTTGCCACAGCCATCATACAGGAAGAAAATATAAAAGGTATCTAAATTGGAAAGAAGGAGGTAAAACTGTCATTATTTGCAGATGACATGATATTGTACATAGAAAACCCTAAAGACTCCATCAAAGTACTACTAGATTTGATAAACAAATTTGGCAACGAAGCTAGATACAAAATCAACATCTGGAAATCAATGGCTTTCTTATACACCAACAATGAATTTTCAGAGAGAGAAACTAAGAAAACAATACCATTTCCCATTGCAACTAAAAAAATAACATACCTAGCATTAAACTTAACCAGGGATGTAAAAGACCTGTACTCAGAAATCTATGGGACACTGAAAAAAGCAATAAAGATATAAACAAGTGGAAGAATATACCATGCCTATGGATTGGACGAATTAATAGGATTACAATGTCCACACTACCCAAAGCAATTTATAAATTCAATGCAATTCCTATTAAAATACCAACAGCATATTTCACAGATCTAGGACAAACATTTCAAAAATTTATATGAAACAAACAAACAAAAAAAACCCGAATAGCTACAGGCACCTTGAGAAAGAACGGAGTGGGAAGAAGTCACTTTACCAGACATCAAACTGTATTACAAAGCCATTGTAATCAAAACAGCCTGGTATTGGTACAACAACAGACATATAGATCAATGGAACAGAACAGAGACCCCAGAAATAAACCCTCGCCATCATGGTAAGTCAATATTTGAAAAAGGAGGCAAGAGCATACAATGGAGTAAAGACAGTCTCTTCAATAAGTGGTGCTGGGAAAATTGGACAGATACATGCAAAAGAATGAAACTATACCACTAACTTTTATCATACAAAAAATAAACTAAAAATGGATAAAAGACTTAAATGTAAGTTGTGAAACCATAAAAATCCTGGAAGACAACATAGGCAGTAAAGTCACAGACATCTCAAGTGTGGAATTTTCACTGATACATCTCCTAGGGCAAGAGAAGAAAAAGAAAAAATAAACATGTGGGACTACATAAAACTAAAAAGTTTCTGCACAGCAAAACAGCCTCAAAATACAAAGGAACCTCATGGTCTGGAAGAACATGGCCAAGAATGTGTCTGATAAGGGGCTAATTTCTAAGGTATACAGAGAATGCATATTACTCAGCAAGAGAAAGACAAACAACCCAATTAAAAAATGGGCAAAGAACCTGAATTAAAACTTTTCCAAAAAGGACATACGGATGGCCAAGAGACATATGAGAAAATGCTCAAAGTTGCTAATCATCAGAGAGATGCAAATTAAAACCACAATGAGGTATCACTTCACACCTGTCAGAATGGCTGCCATCAACAAATCAGAGTACGACTTGTGCTGGTGAGGATATGGAGAAAGGGGAACCCTCGTACACTGCTGGTGGGAATGCAGGCTGGGGCAACCACTATGGAAAACGGTATGGAGGTTCCTCAAAAAATTAAAAATGGAGCTTCCTTTTGACCTAGTGATCCCACTTCTAGGACTATACCCTAAGAATCCTGAAACATTAATCAGGAAGAATATATTCACCCTTATGTTCATAACAGCCCTATTTACAATATCTAAGATCTGGAAACAGCCCAAGTGCCCATCAGTAAATGAGTGGATAAAAAAGCTGTGGGATATATATATTATGGAATATTATATGTGGAATCTAAAGAACTTAATAAACTGATGAACAAAATAGATTCAATGAAGTTGAAGCATAGATCAGACTGATGAATGTCAGAGGGATGGAGGAGGGTGGGTGGATTAACCAAAGCATTTATATGCATATATGCACAACCCAAGGACATGGACAATGATGTGGAGAGGGACTGGGGAGGGGAGTGGGAAGTGGTCGAATTGGCCATTGGGGAGAAAAAGGTACATCTGTAATATTTTAAACAAAAATAAACAAAAAATAAAAAAAGTAAAAAATTAAAAACTGACAAAAAAACAAAAACAAACAAAAAAACAACAACAATTTCATCAGGGATTCTGTTATTTGCTCAATTGCTTTTTTAGTCTTGTCCTCTTTTTTAGTCTGGTTCTTCCCTCCACCTTCCAATGGCTACCTTTAAAAAAAGTTTTTAACCTCAGTCTCCTGGATCATAGGTAGATGTTCAGTTCCTGGTCAGGGCACATGCCTGGGTTGGTGGCTCCATGCCCAATGGGGGGTGTGCAGGAGGCAGCCGATCAATAACTTTCTCATCATTGATGTTTCTATCTCTCTTCCTCCCTCTCCCTTCCTTTCTCTTAAATCAATAAAGATATATATGTATATTTTAAAGTTTTTAAGTTATGATCCAGGGACATACTACAGCATGTGACACATTTCAGAATGCTGCCAAAGTAAAAAATAACTTACTTTGAGTACATTTCCTGGGGGCTTCTTTTAAGAAATAATTTGTTGGTGAAAACAAGAGAAAAATATTTATTTACTTAGCATCTATGATGACTCTGCTAGATGCTACTACAACATTTTTACATAATTCAAAGTGCATAAAAACATTACAACTGAGAAAGCAATGTCAGAGAGGCTAAGACAACACAGCAAATGGCTAAGACTCAAACCCTGCCCTTTGTCATGCAATCAACAACTGTAAGCTCTCAGCCATGGTTCCAGTGTAAGAGAAGGGATGAACAAATGGATGAATTAAGGTATGAATTCATGCATGGACAAACTATGAAATTCAATGGTTTATTTCCTAACCTTAGAGTTTATAATGGATTAGGTCATATGAAAAATACACAAAATCAACTAACTATTCAGTGAAACAGGATATAATAATGTCTTTAGACCAAAGATCTATTAATACTTAACAAAGCAAAAAATTATGTCAAGCATAAGGAGATAGGTGAATTTGAGCTGGAGGTTGATAAATAGAAGAGTTTTAGAAGGCAGCACAAATTGGGTATTTCTGGAGCAAAGAAACCTAAACATGTAGGTTCCTAAAGAATCATACATCAGAATTCTGTCAAGGTAAAAACCAAAGTTATTAATTTGTGAAAAAGGCATTAAAATACTACATGTATACCTATACATATGTGTGTGTATATACATATATGTATAGTATTTTATGTGTATATATGTATATATATGCACACACATATATATTGATCATATTGTACAATATGCAGGACACATTGAGGGAGTATAATATGGCAGACAAACTGACAAGAGCAGGAAGAACACTAATAAAAGACATTAGAAAGAAAAAAATATCTGATTTTCTGTGGAGGAAGTTGTCATTTAATTTTGGTGTCATTACTCAGCTGGCATGGCTTAGTGGTTGAGTACTGACCCATGAACCAGGATGTCAGGGTTTGACTCCTGGTCAGGGCACAAGCATGGGTTTTGGGCTCAATCCCCAGCAGGGAGCATGCAGGAGGCAGCCAATCAATGACTCTCTCTCATCATTGATGTTTCTATCTCTCTCTCCCTGTCCCTTCCTCTCTCTGGAATATATATATACTTAATTTTGGTGTTATTGGTAAACATGGTACAATGCTAGCAAGTAGTTGCAAAAGTTTACCATGTACCATATTGTCCTAAGTTTACTTATATTATCTCATGTCACCTTGGAAATAACCTTCTGAGTTGTGTTAATCCTATTGTACCACAAGAAAACAGTAGCTATAATTAGATAACTTGTCCAGAGTCCCAGAGGTAGTAAGTGACAGAGCCATAATTTAAATGCCATTTGTCAAATGTCCAGACCTGAGGTTGGAAAGGATTTGAGTTGGATTCTGAAAGATAAGTATAGTTTCAGTGCATAGAGATGGTTTGTATTTGTCAGTCCACATTAAGGAGATGAAGAGAATGGAGTCTTAAATGTTTAGTTTATTGAAGTACAAACAATATTTTTGAGTAGTAGTGGAAGAGACCTAAAAGGGTAGTTATTGAATAAAGAAAACAAAAAAGCAACAATAACAAAGAAAAAAGAAGAAAGAAGAAAGAAAGAAAGAAAGAAAGAAAGAAAGAAAGAAAGAAAGAAAGAAAGAAAGAAAGAAAGAAAGAAAGAAAGAAAGAAAAGAAAAGAAAAGGAGGAAGAAAAGAAGGAATGGATGGATGTAGGGAGAAAGGGAGGAAGAGAAAGAGAAAGGAAGGAAGAGAAGAGGAGGAAGAAAGGAAAATAATAGAAAAGAAAAGGAATGAAAAAAAGGAAGCCCTGTATCTGGTTAAAATACTTGAATATATGTGAAGCAATGGCTATAAATTGGATTAGGTGAAGGGAAGAGAATAGTTGCCATATCTTAGTCACCTTTGTTTCTTCCAGTATCTATTTTTATTAGTATATAATAAAATGCTTTGAAAATGTCTGAGTAAATGTTTAGATATATTAATTTACAATGGCTGCATGCATGGACAAGTTTTAAAGACTACTATATACTCTATATACTACTTTTACATTCTTAAAACTTTTCTAAGCCAAATTCATATTTTTTGTCAAAAGAATAGTAAATTGTTCAGTAATTGGTTTGTTGTCAGTAGATTGGGGTACAAACTGGTATGTTTTTTGCTCATATTATTTTGCCACTAGGTTTCAATTATTCCTGTATTACTGGTTTTTCTTAAATGAGTCATTTATACTGTGTTATTCACTCATAAGATACTTTTAATACAAGAATAACTGTAGCCCTGATATTCTCAAGCATGTGATATCAACATGTGATTCTGAGGGTCAGCTATAACTTTTGGTCCCTACCACCCTAAGGTTAAGATGAATCTGAATCACATGAAATTCTGCATTAGGCAAATGATGTCTAGAAAACTCTAGGGCCTTTAGGTTTTCTGCATCTCCAACAAGTCACATGGCTGAATTGTTCCTAGTTATACTTATGTTTATTCTTCCCTGGCTAGAACTGAGGTATAATCTTTCAGGGTTCCTGACAAACCCCATGTCCAACGTTGTTCTAAAGTGACCTAAAGTTTCTTGTGCCTTAAACTTAAATCAGGAGATGACTCTTATTCTTATTTCTGGTTATTATGATTTAGAGATATTCAGTCAAATATCTCTATAAATATGATTTATGTTTTCAGGGCATTTTACCCAATAACATGATATTTGAAATATTTAAAATATTAATCAGTATCATATTTGAGTTTACTGGAATTTTTGATTATATAATTTGTTCAACTAGCAATTTTATTTTTTTATTATAATTACAACTAGAGTTTGTGTTCTTCCAATTGTATTGAAATAAGTAAAAATAAGTACAGGGTGTCCCCAAAAAAGTATACACATTTTGAATAATTATAAAGTCAGTGTTTATTAACATACAGTTCATTTTCAAAATTTTAAAAAATCTACACAAAAGAATAATTTTTTTTTGGTCAATGCCTGTTTTCAAACTGATGACTGTTCTGGTCCAGGCACTACTGATAATGAGAAACAATGGAATAGCAAACCTCAAGAATCATTTCATTCAGTATTTGTGCACACTGAATTCATTGACTATTGCTGGTTTTGTACTGTAAGATTTATCTTTTATATATCTCCATAAAGAAGTCTAGTGGCACTTTAGGATAAATTTTCTTTCTTCAAATCTGAGTCTGCCTTCACCTATTATTTCAAATCAGTTAAACCTTAAAAAGAGTGAAAATTAAGTGAGTTATCAGCTATTAAATTGTGTATACATTTTTGGGATACTCTATATAAAGAAAAAATGGGGCAATTAGGAACAAAAATAGATTAATGTACTTTGAAGGAAGCAGAGGAATGATACTACTAGACAATCAAGATGGTCAAATTAACAAAGTTCATTACTGAATCTAGCTTTCAGTTCCTTGGTTGCTAAGTGAAAGGGATTATGTCATATTTCATAGATTCTAATTCCTGTCATGTACATTTGTCTACAGAAATAACATTTATCCTGAATTTAAACATAGATTTTTTTTGTCTAGTATTAATAAAAAGACCTTTGAGCCTGGCCAGGGTGGCTTAGTGGTTGAGTATTGACCTATGATCCAGGAGATTGAGGTTCAATTCTCAGTCAGGGCACATGCCCGGGTTGCAGGCTCAATCCTCAGGAAGGGAAGTGCAGGAGCCAACCAATCAATGATCCTCTCTCATCATTGATGTTTCTATCTCTCTCTCCTTCTCCTTTCCTCTCTCTGAAATTAATAAAAATATTTTTTTAAAAATATTTGAGTGAGATAGTAAATGATATTTTCTACTAAAATTTAATAAGATTTTATGAATAATCCTGTCTTTATAGACAGGATAAATACTTTGAATTACCTATTGTTTACACACTTTCATCTGGATAAAAAAAATAACTCAGAAGAAGCAAATGGGGGAGTGGTTTCTTTAGGAGACCTACCTTTTATGATTACCTGTTCAAGGGTCTGAACAAGTAGAATGAGAATGAAATCTATAAAGTGATGCAAATGGAAGCTAGCTGCCAAAGATGGAATTTCTAATACTCAAAGTGTGAGCCAAGTCAAAAAACCATAGGAGAATAGAGTGGAAGGGGAACATAGGATGGACAAAGCCAATCCCCTCAATCACAAGTAAAAAAACTGAGGCCTGGGGAAAATGTGACCTTAGGTTTTCCAGTCATTGAATGTGCTGGTCAACTCCAATCCTGTCTCTTACAATAAAGGATCCCATTGCATTTTCTCCATTTAGTAGGTCTCCACTATCCTACCCATCCTTTTTACTCCATTCTCTATCTTTCAACCATTGAGAAGAGATTACACATAAAATTCAAGAATTGTAATAAAGCTTAAGACAAGGTGAGGCAAAAGTAGGTTTACAGATGTTTGTATAGAAAACAATATAACTAGCATATAATAATACAAGAATAAACTCTGTTTTGTGTACTCACAGCTATAAACCTACTTTTGCCCCACCCTGTATAGTCAGTAGAATCCAAAGTGTGTGGATTTATTTAAAGTTAACCTTTATCCAATGAAAGGGAACTTTGGTTCCCGGCAAGGAGTGGGTCCCCCTGGCTGAATTTAAATGCTGATGGAATTTAAATGCCGTCTTTTAAAGGTTAAATACTCAGAAACCTAAGCATATACGTTCTTTTTTACAGACAAAAGGAAAGAAACCATTATTTGTACAGTTGATCCTGGAAAATATATGGAGTTTGTATGATGCTGTCTTTTAAAGGTTAAAATGACAAAGGAGGAAAGATGGTGGCCCTGTGAGAAGCTGCAGAGTGCCCCCGCTCCCAGCCATAGAGTGACGAGAGGGGAAGGAGTGTCCAACGCACAGGGCAGAGGGACCCAGGGAAGCGGTGAGTCCCGGAGCAGTCGGCACCTTCGTAGGAAACAAAGCTTCTAATGGCAGCTGTGACCTGCATCTAGTGCTCTGGGTGCCGACCATAGGGAAGGCTCTCCCAAGGTCTGTGACACCCAAGTGGAAGGGACCAGAGGACTGTGCTCAGCAGCCACACACGGGGACCCTCTGTCTCCCTGTGGGGCATTGTGTTGAGTCCCAGGAAGCACTGAATCTGCATGGCCCAGGGGAGGAGAGGAACCCTCCAGCCCTGAGCTCCTGGTGCCCAGAGGCTGGGACTTGTGACCAGCCCTGAGGGGTGCCATAGTGGCACGTGAGGCCACTCCAGCTTTGCTGAGACCAGCGGTGAGGGGAGCTGTGTGGAGCTGATTTTGGGTCCCCTCCCGCTAGTGCCTTGGTGCGCAGGCAGCAGGACCTTGCAGGGCAGACTCTCTGCCAGTGTGTTGCTTTGTGCATTTGCAAGTTTTATTGCGGAACTGGTTCCCACCTTCCCCATCTTCACGGCATGCATTGTGCAGACAGACCAGCAGAGGCTGGGATTGGGGTCTGCACAGTAGAAGGTCTGAGGGGCAGGTCTGGTATGACCAGCCAACCAGAGCTGAGCATGGAGGGGAGGAGCCCACCTGCCTCTCCTGCAGCCAGGAGCACGCACCACCCCCAACTGGAAAGGGGCTGGTCCTGCTCACTGAGGCCCCAGACAGACTTGTAGGGCACAGTCCTGAGGGGGAAGGGAGAACAGCTCACAGGAGGATATCATAAGAATAAGACTCTCAGGGACTGTTGTTTGGGAACTGGAGGAAATGCTGAAAACCCCTGCTGGGGGCTGGGCAGGCAAAAGGCTCACCAGAATGTGTTTCTAATCGAACTCACTGAGCCCAGGCTGCTGAAACAGCCCATACAGAAAAGGAAACAGGCTGAAATCAATCTGAAACTGCAGCAGGTCAGAACTTGGGAAATTAGAATCACAGGACAAGATAGGGACTGAGGAACTGGTGGTGGAGCAGAGACTAACTCTTGCAGAGTGAGCGCCTGACAGTGACACCTTTAAGGGGAGTGATACCCTGGGCTACACTAGCCACCCTGCACCCTAAAGACTCTACAGAAGACTCTGGAGTAAGACCAGGAAACTACAAGTTTGCAAAATAGCTGACAAGAGGAGGTGGTTCACGGAGAGCCTCAGATCAACCATCTACCTAAGGACACCAGAGCCAAACCTAGACAGCTCCTCACATTGGCTGATACACAAGTACCTCCCAGAACTGAAATCAGCACACAAAACATTGACCCTCAGACAACATAAGATGCCCAAAAGAAACTCACCTAATTGACTACCTTTTTTTCTTCTGTTTTTGTGTTTTGTTTGATTTTGTTTTTTTTTTTGTTTTTGGGGTTTTTGTTTGTGGGTTTCTTTCTTTATTTGTTTTTTTTCTTTTTGCCATAGGAAGAAGAAAAAAGGGAGAAAATTTGTTTTTTCTTTTTTTTTAAATTTTGTAATAATTTTTTTTTAATTTTTTAAAACATTTTTTTAACTAATTTTTTTTCCCTCTTTTTTATAAAATAATTTTGCCTTGCTTAGCTTGTTTTTAGTTTTGTTTTGGTTATTTGTTTTGTTTTGTTTTATCATTGCTTCTAATATCAAGACTTTCTTGATATCCCTGCTTAACGACTGGGACTTTATCATTATAACCAAGTTTACTGCTATCCTCTATAGTTTCCCCCAAATCTCTTACCAGACTCCCTCCTTTCCTGGGCTTTATCCCTCTCTCTACTCTCGATCCATTGGCATAACTTCTTTTTCTTTTTCTTTTTTCTTTTTCTACTTTTCTTTCATTCTTTTGTTATCCTCCCTTTTTGTATTTTTGTTCGATTGTTAGTTTCTCTTATTCTTTTTATTGTATTTTTATTTTCTCATTTTCAACTATTATCCTATTCCTATTCTCTCCCTTAATTTTTTGCTGGCCCATCTTTCAGAATCTCTTCTCTGCTTCTGTTATCTCCCAGGAGCTTCTCTATTTTTTACACTTTAGTTTATTATTATTTTCTAAATTTTCACCAGTATTAACAACAATATACATCTCTGTCTCTCTAAGCATTATTTTTCTTTCTCTCTATTTTTTAAGCATTTTTCTGTGCATGTGTGTTCTCCCTTCACTCTCCCAGTTCTATTTTCACATGGGTAGTTTTCTTTGTGACTGTCAAGATGCTTTGTAAGATACCTCTTGTTTCCTGGAAGTTTAGTTGTGTATTGTCCTGCCTTGTTAGCACCCATACAACAGCTTACACAATGAGGCTGGGACTGAGACACAGTTAGCCAAAATGAGAGGAGGGTCCTCCCAAGAACTGATCAACATCAATCTAGACCCAAACACAACAGGAGAACATAAAGAAACCACAAAAGGGACACCCACAAGAGGGACATGCGTAGAGCAAAGAGTTCATAAGTATAAGGAAAACACACCTCTGGGCTCCACTGGACCCACAAGACAAAATCCATCACACAAGACTGGGGGTCAGCAAATATATATAATATATAGATACAAACACTAAGACCTACCAAAATAGGGAGACAAAGAAACAACCCCCAAATTAAAGAAAAGAAAACATCTTCAGAAAAAGACTTCGATGAGATGGAGTTAAGCAAGTTATCAGAAATGGAGTTCAAAATATTGATTATGAAGATGTTCAAGGAACTTAAGAAGGCACTAGATGATATGATCGAGGACCTTATTGAAAACATGAAAAAAGAGATATATACCATAAACAAAACTCAGACAGAAATAAAGAATGCTGTATCTGATATCAAGAATGCACTGGAAGGAATTAAAAGCAGGTTCAATGAAGCAGAGGATAGAATAAGTGACATAAAGATAAGGTAGAAAAAAATCACACAATCAAACAACAAAAAGACAAACACTTAAAAAGCATGAGGACAGTCTAAGGGAGCTGTGGGACAACATCAGGTGAAACAACATTCGCATTATAGGAGTTCTAGAGGGGGAGGAAAGAGAGCAAGGGATAGAGAACTTGGTGGAGGAAATAATTATAGAAAACTTCCTTAGGCTGGCAAAGGAGAAAGTCACACAAGTTCAGGAAGCACAGAGGGTTCCAAACAAGAGGGACCCAAAGAGACCCACTCCACGACACATCATAATTAAAGTGGAAAATGTCAAGGACAAAGAGAAAATATTAAGGGCTGCAAGAGAGAGACAAGCAGTGACCTACAAGGGAACCCCCATAAGGCTGACAGCTGATTTCTCAACAGAGACTCTTCAGACCAGAAGGCAGTGGCAAGAACATGCAACCAAGATTGCTTTATCCAGCAAGTCTATCATTTAAATTGAAGATGAAATGAAAAGGTTCCCAGACAAAAAAAAAGCCTAAAGGAGTTCAATACCACTAAACCAGCATTGCAAGAAATGCTAAAAGAACTGCTTTAAGAAAAAGAAGGAATAGTGAGAGAATGGTACATCAGCATAAAGGGGAAAAATAACGTTAAATAGGTTGATATCAATAGTAACCTAAAAAGTAAACGGAATAAATGGTCTAATCAAAAGACAAAGGTAGCTGAATGGATAAGAAAACAGGACCCAGCCTGGGCGGGCGTGGCTCAGAGGTTGAGCATCGACCTGGGATCCAGGCGATGGGGGTTCGATTCCCAGTCAGGGCACTTGCCCGGGTTGCGGGCTCGATCAATGACTCTCTCATCATTGGTGTTTCTGTCTCTGTCTCTCCCTCTCCTTTCCTCTCTCTGAAATCAGTGAGGATATATTTAAAAAATAAAAAAAAAGAAAAGAAAAAAAAAGAAAACAGGACCCAAATATATGCTATCTACAAGAGACCCACCTGAGAGCAAAAGTGCACACAGGCTAAAAGTGAAGGAATGGAGTAAAATATTCCATGCAAATGGAAAGGAAAAGAAAGCTGGAGTAGTAATTCTTATTTCTGACAAACAGACTTCAAAATAAAGACTATAACAAGAGACAAAGATGGTCACTACATATTACTAAAGGGATCAATCCAACAGGAGGAAATAACCCTTATAAACATTTATGCACCCAATACAGGAGTACCTAAATATATAAAAAATTTCTTGGGGGGCTTTAAAGGGGAGATTGACAGCAACACAATCACAGTGGGGGACTTTAACACCCCACTGTCAGCATTGGACAGATCATCAAGATAAAAAATCAAAAGGGAAACAAAGACCTTAAATGAACCACTAGACCTAATGGATTTAATTGACATTTCAGAACATTGCACCACAAAACAGCAAAATAGACATTCTTCTCAAGTGCATATGGAACATTTTAAAAAATACACCACATGTTAGGGCACAAGGCAAGTCTCTACAAATATAAAAAGACTTAAATCATATCACACATCTTCTCAGATCACAATGCCATAAAACTCAGAATCAACCACTATAAAAAAACTCAAAAATATTCAAACACATGGAGGCTAAATAGCATGTTATTAAACAATAAGTGGGTTACCAATGAGATCAAGGAAGAAATCAAACACTTCATGGAAAGTAACAAATATGAACAGACAACAACCCAAAACCTATGGGATACAGCCAAAGCAGTCCTGAGAGGAAAATTCATAGCATTACAGGTTTATCTCAAGAAACAAGAAAAAGATCTAATGAACCATCTAACACAACAACTAAAAGATGTAGAACGAGAACAGCAAGAAACACCCCGAGGAAGTTGAAGGAAAGAAATAAAAATCAGAGCAGAGATTAATGACATAGAGACTAAAAAAACAATACAAAAAATCAATGAAACCAAGAGCTGGTTCTTTGAAAAGGTAAATAAGATTGATGCACCTTTAGCCAGACTCACTAAGAAACACAGAGAGAGGACCCAAATAAATAAAATCAGAAATGAAACAGGCAATGTAACAACTGACCCAACAGAAATACAAAGGATTGTAAGAAAATATTATGAGCAACTATATGCCAACAAATTGGACAACATGGGGGAAATGGACAAATTCCTAAAAGCATACAACCTTCCAAAGCTGAATCAAGAAGAGGCAGAAAACCTAAATAGGCTGATAACAGCTGATGAAATTGAAGCAGTAATCAAAAAACTCCCAGCAAACAAAAGTCCTTGACCAGATGGATTTACTGGTGCGTTTTACCAAACATTCAAAGAAGAATTAACACCTATTATATTCAAACTATTCCAGAAAATTCAAGAGGAAGTACAACTCCCAAACTCTTTTTATGAGGCCAGCATCATCCTAATCCCAAAACCAGATAAAGATACTACAAAGAAAGAAAATTACAGGCCAATATCGCTGATGAACATAGATGCTAAAATCCTCACTAAAATACTAGCAAACCAGATCCAGCAATACATTAAAAAGATCATACATCATGACCAAGTTGGATTTATTCCAGGGATGCAAGGCTGGTACAACATCAGTAAATCAATAAATGTGATACATCACATAAGCAAAATGAAGGACAAAAATCATATGATCATATCAATACACACAGAAAAAGCACTCGACAAAATCCAGCATCCATTTCTGATAAAAAGTCTCAGCAAAGTGGGAATAGAGGGATCATACCTCAACATAATAAAGGCCATATATGACAGACCTACAGCCAACATCATACTCAATGGGCAAAAACTAAAACCATTTCCATTAAAAACCAGAACAAGACAGGGCTGTCCACTTTCTCCACTCTTATTCAACATACTACTGGAAGTCCTCTCGGTAGCCATCAGACAGGAAGAAAACATAAAGGTATCCGAATTGGAAAGGAGGAAGTAAAACTGTCATTATTTGCAGATGACATGATATTGTACATAGAAAACCCTAAAGACTCCATCAAAGTACTACTAGATTTGATAAACAAATTTCACAAGGTAGCTGGATACAAAATCAACATCCAGAAATCAATGGCATTCTTATACACCAACAATGAACTTTCAGAGAGAGAAACTAAAAAAGCAATTCCATTTACCACTGCAACTAAAAAAATAAGATACCTAGGAATAAACTTAACCAAGGATGTAAAAGACCTGTACTTGGAAAACTTGTGGCACTGAAAAAAGAAATAGAGGAAGATTTAAACAAGTGGAAGAATATACCATGCTCATGGATTGGAAGAATTAATATCATTAAAATGTCCATACCACCCAAAGCAATTTATAAATTCAATGCAATTCCTATTAAAATACCAACAGCAAATTTCACAGACCTAGAACAAACATTTTGAAAATTTATATGGAACCAAAAAAGACCCCAAATATTACAGCCATTTTGAGAAAAAAGAACAGAGTGAGAGGGATCACATCACCAGACTTCAGGCTGTATTACAAAGCCACTGTAATCAAAATGGCCTGGTATTGGTACAACAACAGGCATATAGGTCAATGGAACAGAACAGAGACCCCAGAAATATACCCACCCCATTATGGTCAGTTAATATTTGACAAAGGAGGCAAGGGTATCTAATGGAGTAAAGATAGTCTCTTCAATAAGTGGTTCTGGGAAAACTGGACAGATACATGCAAAAGAATGAAACTAGACCACTAACTTTCACCATACACAAAAACACACTCAAAATGGATAAAAGACTTAAATGTAACTCAGGAAACCATATAAATCCTGGAAGAAAACATAGGCAGTTAAGTCATAGACATCCCACGTAGTGGACTTTTTACTGATACATCTCGTAGGGCAAGAGAAACAAGAGAAAAAATAAATATATGGGACTACATCAAACTAAAAACTTCTGTACAGCAAAAAAAAACAGCCTCAAAATACAAAGGAACCCCATGGTCTGGGAAAACATATTTGCCAAGGATGTATCTGATAAGGGGCTAATTTCCAAAGTGTACAAAGAGCTCATAGCACTCAGCAAGAGGAAGACAAACAACCCAACTAAGAAATGGGCAATGGGCTTGAATAGACACTTCTCCAAAGAGGACATACATGAGAAAATGGCCAAGAGACACATGAGAAAATGCTCAAAGTCACTAATCACCAGAGAGATGCAAATTAAAACCACAATAAGTTTTCACTTCACACCTGTCAGAATGGTTACCATCAACAAATCAGTAAAGGACATGTGCTGGTGAGGGTGTGGAGAAAGGGGAACCCTAGTATACTGCTGGTGGGAATGCAGACTAGTGCAACCACTAAGAAAAACAATATGGAAGTTTCTCAAAAAATTAAAAATGGAGCTGCTGTTTGACCCAGTGATTCCACTCCTAGGAATGTATCCTAAGAATCCTGAAACATTAATCAGGAAGAATATATGTACCCCGATGTTCATAGCAGCACGATGTTCATAGCCAAAATCTGGAAACAGCCCAAGTGCCCATCAGTAGATGAGTGGATAAAAAAGCTGTGGGACATTTACACCATGGAATACTATCCAGCCATAAAGAAGAAGAATCTCGTACCCTTTGGTACAGTATGGATGGACCTGGAGAATATTATGCAAAGTGAAAAAAGCCAGGCAGAGAAAGACAAACATCACATGATCTCCCTTATTCATGGAATCTAAAGAACTTAATAAACTGATGAACAGAATAGGTTCAATGACATGGAAGCATAGATGAGACTGAGGAATGTCAGAGGGATGGAGCAGGGCAGGTGGGTGGAGGGGGAGAGAGTAACCAAAGAATTTATATGCATATATGCACAACCCAAAGACAGGGACAATGGTGGGGAGAGGGACTGGGGAGGGGGATGGGATGGGGTGGAACGGGTCATTGGGGAGACAAAGGGACTTCTATAATATTTCAAACAAAAATAAAATTTAAAAAAAAGAAAGAAAGTTAAAATGACATGTGTCTGTTATAATCTCATATTAATGTTCATGATAAACTTTTTAGAACAGTCTCAATTTAATGTAATCTTTTTTATAAAGATATATATATATATATATATATATATATATATATACACACACACACACACATATAGTATATAACTAAGGGTGATTTACACAGGGTTGTAATATTTATCCTACAAATCAGAAATAAGTATTTGTCAAATCATGTGCTTATTTAAAATTTAGTGGTTATCATCATGACACATATTAGATATTAAGTTGACTCATATTTTTTTCCAGTTAATAAGAAGGCATTTATACCAGTATACAGGTTCTCCTATTCATCATGTAGTTTCAACTTGTCAGAGTGTGTAGAAATTTCAGGATGAGGTTTAAAGGACTTGTATTTTTTCATTTTCCTTCTTCACATCATTGCCTTCCAAACCCCTCCAGTGCAAATTTCCTACAAAATCTGATCTCTTTAGAAGAAACCTGTAAAACATTTCTTCCACACTGAAATATATATATACCTCACTACATATACACACTAAGGTATATATATATACCTCACTACATATACACACTAAGCAACTGGAAATTAGCAAATTCTGACTTCATTACTGCATTTTAGTACTTTCTATCTGTTTGGAGTATAGCAATTCTTATTTCTTACAAGGGGGCATGTGAGAGGTACTTGTTTAATTAAAAATTTGACACTGAGCAGCTGTTCCCAAAAAGCCCCCAAATAAAGAAAGCTCTTTTTGTTTGCTGACATTTCTTTCTTCCTGTGCCTTGCTCCCTGGCTTGCCAATGCACAGATGCTTGGATATTTAAGCCACTATCCAGAGAAATTAATAAAATCCTTTTAAGCCAAATTTTCAAGAAACAAATGGGTTTCATAAATATAATTAAGCTGTTCTGTTTCAGATAATGAAAACACACTTCTCTGGAATAAATGATATGTGGCATGTGAAACCTAAGCACCTCCCCAAGGAATGTAAGGGAAGCCTGTGAGGTGTTGGAATGTGGCCTTGAAGACAGGTGCTGCATGGAGGGTGGAGGGTTATTTAGGAATGCAAATGAAGAGATCCAAATTAGGGACAGTTTAATTTTAGAATGGCAAGCTAAGTTTGGTCTCTGAATCCTAAAGGACAGGAAATGACACCTTGGATCATGCCTAAATTTGTGGACCCAGTCTTTCCAAGGACAGTACTTTAGGAAAACATCTTAACAGGAGGTTGCTGAATTACAGTAAGACTATAGGCCATATATATCCTTGCCCCGCCTTTCCTCAGAGGCTGGCTGGGCCCCTGGCGACCACCATACATATCAGGACACAGAGGACCCTTGGTTCATATGCACAGACTGAGATCCTATTCCAGTGGATTTTTGCAGAGTCCGCTAAGGCTCTAACTCTGAGAGAAAAGTTATCCTAAGTCTGTGTCAATGGTTTTTATGTCATTTATTGAAGGCACAGGATTTCCAATGTATGTACTGTTTCTGTGTTTAAAAGGGAGAATTTGCATTGCTTTGTGGTAATGGTGCCATTAATGACCTTTCATTTGGATTGCTGCCTTATTGGAATATAAAATCCAGTGGTATGGTAAATGACTACCTTACCCTCAGTGTACATTTACTGAATCTATTTCCAGAACTTACTTTATATTATAGAATCTATGGGAAGGCATAGGGTGGAAAGAAAAGTCTTTTAATTGGGAAGTCCTAACAACTGTGTTTAGGTCCCTTTTTCAGCCACATGCTAACTGGAACTGACTTAACCTCTGAAAGCTGACTTCTGTAAGTAAAGAAAATAACCACCTATTCTACAAATTTTACAAATTATTCCTCTCATAAATAGATAAAACTCACTAATTACTTTGTAAATATTGAAGCTATAAAACTTTTAAAAATAAATAATACATTAAACACAATGGAATAATCTTGACTATTTTGAAAGTAGAAAAAAAGTAATATAATATTTTAGAGATTAAATATATTTATAATAAAATGGATATAAATGAAAGCAAATTATATTAGGTCTATAATTTATACCCATAAGAATATTTTAAAATATGTTTACTTTTGCTGACTTGGAACATGAAATTATGTACTTTTCCATAAAACACTATACTTCTTATATTTTTTCCACAATTTCATCATGTATAATTGCTCACAGATCTGACAAACTGGTTCACACATGAATTTCTGGTTTGCCACATCCTTGTCTTCCCTTTGGTTTTATGTACATGTGCATTCCATGAACCCTGGAACAGCAGTATCACCCACTGATCAGATAGAGACATTTCAAGGATGGATATAAATCAGACTGATCTTTACACAGAAAAAACTCTAAAGGAGAATCAACCTTTGCCTTCTGGATAATGAGTAGATCCAGTTCACTCCTTTTTCCTACAAATTAATCTAAACTGATCTGAATGCACTAGCTTCAGACTTTAAACTGAGAACACTTCCCAGCTGCTTGTGCTAAAATTAAGCCAAACCTCTTTTCTTTGGGGAATGTTCAAGTGGTAACGTTCAGAGAAGAGAGCTTCAGTTTGCAGACCTCACACCAAGAGATTACACATGAGAGATACATGCATTCATCTTTCCAACCAGAGTTGTCCAAGTAGGCAATTGGGTTCTGTCACTTTTCTTAGTGCTGACTTCAGATTCCATTTATAGACCAAAATGCATCAAGTACATCCTTGTAGAAAAAAGGGCCACATGCTAAACCTGACAAGCTCAGGGAAGACCTGCATGGCTACCTTGCAAATGCAGAGACTTAAAGTAACCACACAGACAGTCTGAAGTTAAAACTTTTTAAACTAAAAGCAGTTTATGGTAAGTAGTCACATCCTAAGGCAGCATTTTTCCCTAACAATGGTTAATTTTCACCTTAACTGAGACTGTTGATTATCTTTTTGCATCTACAATAACATATCTTGGGAATGTCAAAGCAATTTTTCCTTTTCTGGGACCCCTCAAAGCACAGTCACCACTCTGGAGACAAATCCCCTCATTGTTATTGAGTTAATTGTTGACTTAACTATCCTGCACCCACATAAGTAAAAGTGTATCCATCATTTTACTTTTTATCCAGTCCCAGAGGTGTCCCCACTTCACTTTCTCCCCCCTCCCTAATCTATCTCCAATGGATTTCATGTAACCCACATACATCTCCTCTTTTGATT
Source organism: Miniopterus schreibersii (assembly GCF_964146895.1). Classification (NCBI taxonomy): domain Eukaryota; kingdom Metazoa; phylum Chordata; class Mammalia; order Chiroptera; family Miniopteridae; genus Miniopterus; species Miniopterus schreibersii. The sequence goes on along the minus strand of NC_138101.1, from coordinate 109,954,047 downwards.
GTAATGTAAAACAAAGTGCAAAACTGCCATTCTCCAGAGAATTATCTCAATCCATTGAGATTCTGCTTCCTGGTACAGTGTCTACAGTTTGGCTCAAATAAACTCACACACAAAATTCTTCACAGGTTTGAATGTTTTCATACATTAACATTGTGATACTTTTTGGAGTTGCTGTTACAGGTTTAAATATTTAGGGTCAAATGTGGTTTTTTCCCCAAGTGTAAGCTATGTAACTTGCATCCCCTTGTTCAGTATTATTAGAGGTGGTAGTAGATATAGTGGTAGCAACAACATCAGAAGCAATAGGAGGAGGAGCAGGAGTCATCTTTAGTTCAGCACTTGCCAAATGCCAGATCTTGTGTGAGGACCTTCACATAAATTACTAGAAAGTTTGGCACAATTTATTTGATCATCCTTGTTTTATTGATAAGAAAACTGTCAGCTAATTTGAGCATGCATTGCAAATGAGTCCAAAATGCAAACATTTTTAACTCTTAAAACTGGCTGCAAAACTAGCAGCAGCTTCATAAATACTGACTAGTCATAAAAATATACCTGACTTGTGTGAATACAGGTAGATAATTATAAAACTATGCGGAGACTACAAAAGATCTTGCTCTTATAGGCCTCTGCATCTTTCCTTGCCCCTTTCCATGGTATGAGGCCCTTTTAAGTTATGTTTGTGTGTTGGCATCAACTAGTAAATTATTTTAGTCATTGGAGATTTGGTTGAGTCTGACTCACAGCCCAGAACTGATATAATGTGACAAGCAAAGGGCTGCATGATGAACCTGGCTTCTACTTCCCACAGGGAGCCAGTGGCCCTGCCTCTGTGAGATAATTCTCCATCCCTAACTCCTTTCCACAGCAGTGGAAAACTAAGATGCTCCGTAAGTGCTTCCCATGGTGGGAATCCCCAGGAACTGAGGGTTTTGGAACTAAAAAGATACCAAGAAAAAAATGTGAGGGGAGACAGCTCTGCCTAAAACACTTGGCACTTTACTGCTCATCACAACCCACCCTATTTGTCTACCTGAAGACATTTAGATATAATAGGGAAAAATTGTATGTGCTTGTGTGTGCTTTAGGCTAACCTACCTTTCTTAGGGGCTGACAGTTCCATTCATCATCAGCTGGCAGACAGCTGTCATACAGCCACAGCCTTCTATAGACAGTGGTCAGAATATATTCAGCACAGAATGGGACAACTGAAGTCAAATTCCTTATTTATTTATTTGTTTGTTTGTTTGTTTATTTGACTTAACAGAAATTTATTTTCTAACAGTTCTGGAGGCTGGAAGGCTAAGATAAAAATGCCAGCAAGGTTGATTTCTGGTGAAGCCTCTCTCCTTAGCTTGCATTTGGAGCCTTCTGTTTTCTCACATTTTTGGCAACCACAAAGGGACCCTCCTCTGAGCCCTAAGGTAATCCCCTTAGGGGAGTGTCAAAGGACTGGGTGGTTGCCTGGACTTAGGAAACTTAGTGCAAGCACCTGTAGAAACTCCCTAGCAGCTGCTGAGTTATTTAACTCAGGAACTTTCCTTAAGCACTTACAAACTTCCCCAGTGGCCTTTGATGTTGGTTGAATTGGCTGTGTTCTGTTTGCACACCTGTTCTGATCTGATCTGTAAGTCCCAGTCATTATAAGCCATGAGTGGCATATTTAAGGTACCTTCTCTTTCTGTTTCTGTTTCTGTTGTTTGTGGGTGTTGCATAACCCAAAAAGCATAGAAAATGCACTGGCAACCCCACCTGGCAGCCCGCTGAGCTGCATTCTGGCTGATTGGTGAATTTATGCTTCTGTAACCCTGTAAGGAGAGGCATCTGTGGTCTGTTATCTGTTGTCCTATATCTGAGGTGAGCTTGGCCGGCTCCTGGTTGCAAGTGGTCTCTCATAGTTCTTGCATGGTCTCCTCATCCAAGCCTGACCAGCTTACGGTCGATACATAGCCCTGTGTGGTGCAGGGCATTTGGTCTGGTGTTCTGTCTGGCTGTGCATGGTCTGTTTGTCCATTGTATGTCATCTCTCTGTTGTGCACATTTGTAAATATTGTATATTAGAGTACTTTGCCTGGTGTAACCTTGCCTGTAATCTTTCTTAAAATGTGTTTAAAGATGGGAGCATATCCCACTTTGTTGGAGTCCCAGCTGCTTGTAGCGGGCTAAACCCAGGGAGGAGCAGGAGATTGCGGGAACTTGCTGGCCTACTCTCCTCTTAAGGCATCAGTAGTCTGAACTGCTTAACTAGTGAGAGTTTTGTCTGTCTGTCTGCAATGTGTGTTTGGTTGTAGATGTTCTTTGCTTGCCTTGTCTTTTGGGGGACTTAGTCTGCTCTTCGCCATTTGTGGTCACTAGAAATGCTGTTTGGGCTTGGTGCCGCTTAAACGGAAGGTCTTTTGCCATACTGGGTTAGTGCGAGATAAAGATTCTAAGGCTACTGTCCCAGTCCCTCCTTTTGAGAGTTCTCATTCATCTACTTTAGGAATTGTTTTGTTTCTGTTTTAAAATAGGATAAGATCTCTTCTTATGTACAAGATTTCATAGTATTCTATTCTACTCAGAAAGAAAAATATAGAAAATAAATCTTTTTAAACCCCCCAAGTTTTTCTCCCAGAAAGGCCAGAGCTGCCAAAATGTCCTCAGGCAGAGGGAGGGGCCAAACCCGCTCTGTAAAAAAAAATATATTTTCACTTTGAGGCCACCTGAGGCTCGGGAGTTACAAAATTTGCCAATAAAATGCCTTGTGAAATAATAATTGGCTTTAAAATCTCATAAGGTTGTTAAGATAATAATTAGATATAACTAAAATGAGGGGTCTTTATAAGGTTTTTCAGTAATAATTATATATATATATACAGTTTTCCAAAGTCTTTAGTAATTTAAGTGTAGTTTTGCTGGGTTAAATAATAAAAATTATTAAATATCTAGATATTTTGAAATAACAGGATACTGAAATAATCTGAGTTGTCTACTTTTAACTTCTTATTACAGAGACTCTAGAGGATGAATGTGAATCTGTTAATGAATATGTCTTGCAATTTTATTTGAAATATATCTTTAAAAAAATGTGAATGTATTGCTAACCTGAGGAATGTTAATTAATCACATCACCCCAAAATTAAGGTTTCTAAGAGTTAAGAATCCTAATTAATTGGAAAGAAATTGTATAATTTTAGTAAAAGAAGGCATGAAGTATATAGATACATTTTAAAGAAAAACAGAAAGTAAGTTACTATATTTCTGCATGGGTAAGAAGGTTTGTGAAAGTTATAGAATGGTTGTAAAGAGAAATCTTGCCTGGCTGGCCATGGCTCAGCGGTTGAGCATCGACCTACGATCCAGGAGATGGCAGTTCAATTCCAGGTCAGAGTACATGCCCAGGTTGCGAGTTCAATCCCAAGTCGGGGGCGTGTAAGAGGCAGCCAATCAATGATGACCCTCTCATCATTGGTGTTTCAACTCTCTCTCCCTCTCCCTTCCTCTCTCTGAAATCAATAAAGATTATATATATATATATATATGAAATCTTAAAAGGAAATTGTAGGTAATCTGAATAAATTTAATTAGATAAATGAATCTAAAGTGAACTACTACAGAATTTGTTTAGTCCTTTTCCAGCCTGTTAAAAAGGAATAAGTTTTTCCTTGTATTTGTCTAAGATACAAAAGTTTTACAAATTATTGAAATGGTTATACATTATGTTATATTAATCAGGTATTTGATTACTTTTTTTTAAAAAAGCCATCTTCTTAATCATAGGAACTGAAGTTTTACTAGCTTATGTTTGTGTTTAATATATCTCTTATCACTTTCAATGAATAAATACTCTAATACTGTTTCATAATAATAATGATGATATATGATCTTTTGGTCAAATAACTTTGACAACTTTCCCAGAGTTTGAATTTTAAGAAACTTTTTTGACCCAGAATTAGATTTAGGTCATCCCAATTGGCGCTGGAATGCCTCAAAAATTTTGTTTTCTCTCCTTATAAAGGAAAAACTTATACTTAAGGTACATGGAAGCTCTGTCAAGTAAAGAAATAATAACTATATTCTATTTATATATGCATGTTATTAAAATATATGTAAAAAAATCTCCAGGGGTCTATAAATTCTGATATACTTTCATTTATAACGTTAATTGATATTCTGGAATATTGTGCTTTGCAGAAAGGACAGATTTCCATGTCAATTGCATTATAATCAAATTCATAACTGTGTCATTTTAAATTTTTTCTTGTTATATAGAGACAGTCACTGTTTTGTTGAAATGCATTTGCAGAAATTTCACATCTTCTGAGGGATCCATAGAAAGGACTCTGTCTTATTTTAAATTACATATCTCTGAGAATAAATTTTCAGATCACCCCCTTCAAACTGAATGAAAATTATTAGAACTCTATAGAGTATCTGGATTTATAGAAATACTGGCAAGAAAAAATCAGGAGAAACAAAAATTGATTATGGGACTGAATGAACTGAAAATAATTTTAGTTTTTGTAACTTTTGTTGAAAGTACTTCTAATTTCTAACCTTTCTATTTTTCAGACATAAGGAAACTTGTTTCTTTTCTTAAAGCAATTAGGTAAATTATATTTTTCTCCCTACCTGATCCCTCCAGAATTTGGCAATTCTTAATGAGTGAATTGTGGCACTACGCTTCTTTACATGAATTCAATAAGACCAGTTTTTAATTGCTGTTTTAAAACCAAGACTTGGACTGGAATGTTATGTCTGAGAGAGACATGCCTGGACTCTGGATGTCACCAAAAACCCTCACAAAAATGAAGGCTGACTTTGAAACCAATAAGAGCACCTTGGAGAAATAGCCTGGTACCTTGCTTGGTCATAGGGTTTATGGCCATCTTTCCAGGTAAGGAATGAAGGTTTCTTTCCTGGGAGATGGCAAGGAAAGAGCCTCAAGACATTTTGGGGACCTCTAGAACTTGAGGAATTCACTCGAGTCGATAGGTATTGCAGGCAAAACCTGACGGCAACTAGGTAGCTTGGCTTCTTTGCCCCGAGGGGCTAATTAAAGCTCAATTATGAGATTCCAGCAAAGCAGATTTTAAAAAGCTTATATGATCAAGTGCTCTTCTTATTGGGTTCATACAAATAAATAGGCCAAATCAAAACTGAATAATACAGTAAAGAGATTGGTCTTAATTTGGCTCCTTTTTTTTTTTTTTTAAATATACCTTTATTGACTTCAGAGAGAGGAAATGAGAGGGAGAGAGAGATAGAAACATCAATGATGAGAGAGTCATTGATCGGCCGCCTCCTGTGCGCCGCCAACTGGGAATCAAGGCCACAACCCAGGCATGTGCCCTGACCTGGAATCAAACGCTGATTGCCTGGATCCTAGGTTGATGTTCAACCAATGAGCCATGCCCAGCTGGTTTAATTTGGCTCTTCAATGAAATGAGGGTAATTTTAGGGGGGAAAATGGTTTCAATAGGGGAATATTAGAACTGAAATGTTTTTTGTTTTGTTTTGTTTTTCCTTCCACCAGACCATTTGTCTTAATTCTTGTTTTTCTAGCTTTGCCCTGATAATAATAAAACTTATAACACAGTTTATCTCCACTAGGTTACAAGCCCTAGTTGTACTCAAGGAAAACTACTTCCAGACACCACTGCCACCTCCTTTTATGTCCAGGCCTCATTGTCCCTCTGAGAGCAAGGATCTCTTGGCTCAGAAGAAAAACATTACCCCCTTTCAGCAGGTAGTGGCTATAAGAAGAGACTCTGTGTCCCTCTTTCTGAAATAATTCAGAGCCAAGATCCTTGAGGGAGATGTAGTAGGTAGTCAGACAGACATGAGCAGAGCAAGGACAAGGGGCCAGGCACAGAAGGCCATCAGGGTAGAAAGCACCAGGTGCCTAGCAAGGGACAATTGTAAGGTAGGGTGAGACCTCCCCACCAGGATTTCTTAGCATATCACTGGTTATGCGGTTTGGGCTGTCTGACCTTTCTTCCACAGAGATAACATCTAGGCCTCAGGAAAGGTTGAGAGCCAAAACTATGTCAGGAGACTCACCTGCATTGGAACCAGATGCTACCAATTGCCCTGCGTTGTTGAAAGGGATTGTACTATGTTTTCTATTAAAGTAACAGGGGTAGCTTCTATAGGAGAGTGTGTATACTTTACAGGATGTCTAGGAAACTGTTTTTGCCTTTGAGAAATCAGCAGCAATTGAACTGTTCAAAAAAAAATTCCTATTTTATGGAAATGTGCATGTTCACCTTCCCCCAGGTTGGTTCTTGCTCTGTGGTTTAATAGCATATTCTTATGTATCTATGAATAGTGCTGAAGGCCCTTGCACAACTGGACACTTGACTGTAATATTGCCACAGAAACCCCATTCCCACTGGAAGTGCCTTGAGCTCATACTAGATGAAAGCTGCAATGATGAAGTACATCTGTTTAGCCAGGCTGAATATATCTCTATGACTGTATTTGTCACTCCAGTAATGGTAGGATTATTGCATGCTGAAGTAACTAATTTGGCTTGTGCTATGGTAAAAGCTCTGAATTCCAACTCCCAAGCTATAGTGGCTATGGGTGAGGAACTAGGGCAATTAAGAGATGCAGTCTCAGAAAATTGAGCCACCATTGATTACCTATTACTCAGGCACAATCAAGGGTTTGATTTTAAGGGTATGTGCTATTTCAATCTGATAACTCTGAACTCATAGAGCATAAGTTACAGAAAGTCAAGGATACCCTTTCCCATGTCACACAAAGGGAAGGTTTCTTTACTAAGGAGTTGGCTGCCCTGATCTATTGGTTACCTAGCTGGACTGAGATAAAGGAAGTATTCCTGGTCTTTTTTTACTTTTCATATTCATTTGTCTTATTTTGTGCTATTGTCTACAATGTATGCTTCACTTCTCCAGCCTCTGTCATTTTGTCTGACCCAAGCTGGACAAGCACTGCACAGTAGAAGCAAAGATTTTCGCACTACAGCAATATGACAGATTTAAGAATAAGATTTAGTATAGTATAAGGTTGATAGATATCAACTAATTTATATAATCAGAGGGGGAAATGATAGGGGCACTTATAATGTCCAAAGATTGAGCACCTGAATTAATCTAAAATATAATCATATCACTTATAAATTATAGAACACATATACTCATGTGAACAGGGGTTAAAGTTTCTTTTTCCTAAGCCTTTATGCCCATACACTCCCCTTGATTTCAGACAAAGCAATTAAGGAGGTTACACAGCCGTGGATGATGTATCTGTGAACAGGCATGGTCAGGCTGGCCCAACCAGGAGTCAAGATATCATCTTATCAAGACATTGCCAGATGACCAAGAACAATAGCTGATGCCTGCAGGCATCCAGGGCTACACAATAGCTGCATTCCATTCTGAGCCTCAGTTTACCCCATTTTCCTATATAACCCTATCCCTCAGGCCATTTCTTAAGACAGGTTTTGGATGCTCATATGCTCCCTGTCTTCTTGGTTGGCATGCCTTCTCAATAAATGCCTTATATGATTCAACCCTGCATCAATTGAATTGGATACCATGACAGGCAGCCTGAACTCCACCAGGGTTTCCCAGTAACAACATGACCTTTTGTCTGTGGGGTGAGGGCTTCAACATGTGTATTTGGGAGATGGCACAATTAAGTCCCATAACAGCCAATACCACACCCACTCCCTCACAAAGCTCACCTTTTGCCATCCTCTCTCTGATGTTAGAAACAAGGCAGGTTCTTGCACTTCTTTCTCAGCTGCAGATCACCTTCATCATTACATGATCATCCTCAACATTATTATCATGATCATCAATACCATCATCTCATAATAACCATCATCATGACCCCTCACCATCATCAAAGTCATTTTTTATGTGGGAGAGGAAACCAAGTGAAAAAATCAGAAGCCTTCCCAATGACAAAATGTTAATTATCCAAACACAAAAGAAAATTTAACCCTATTTATTGCATGAAAATTTGAGAACATTATGTTTAATTCACGTTCTATTTATCTTCTATTCTACTCTTTATGAAATAACTATGAAAAGGTAAAAATGAGGAAAAAACCTAAATTAGCCCTAAAACCTGGAGAAGAAAACTGTTAAAATACCAGTATCTTTGGAAGCTTTCTTCTATACATAGCCCCAAAGAAACAGTGAAGAATGGAGGGCCAACTTGGAAGTCACCAATCAAGGAGTGGTATAGCTTTTCAGCAAGGTGTGGGAAAGATTCTAGAAGTCATAATCAACTGTAAGGGTAAGGAATGAATGCTCATATGGATTGATTATTACACTCAGTGAAAAAGTTCTATTTGAATCTTAGTCACTATGGTTTCTGGTGCCAGTAGAACTTATGATTATACATTGTTAAAATTTGGAAAAAAAGTATCCCTGGCTCAAATGTAGAAGAAAAAATAAATTAAATTCTTATTTAAGTGTGAATAAACATGGTTTTCATTTAGAAAAGATATAAATGATGAGCTAATAAAACAAATGGCTGAGGAAAACATTAGTGGGATTAGAAATGAGGCAAAAATAAAAAGGAAGCTAACAGTGATAAAAAAGAGAGAGAATATTCTGAAGTAGAACAAGAGTGAGCACAATTTTAAAAGTCTTTGTAAGTAGTCTAATTGCAAAGTGAAGTTGACTTTACAGAAAAAAGAAAACAAGAAATCCAATTAAGAAATGGGCAAAGGACCTAAATAAACACTTCTCCAAAGAGGGCATACACATAGCCAAGAGGCATATGAAAAAATGCTCAAAGCCACTAATCATCAGAGAGATGCAAATTAAAATGACACTGAGATAGCACTTCACATCTGTCTGTCAGAATGGCTACCATGAATAAATCAACAAACAAGTGCTGACTAGGGTGTGGGGAAAAAAGAACCCCTAGTACACTGCTGGTGGGAATGCAGACTGCTGCAGCCACTATGGAAAACAGTATGGAGTTCCCTCAAAAAATTAAAAATGGAGCTGCCATTTGACCCATTGATCCCAGTTCTAGGAATATATTCTAAGAAACCCAAAACACCAATTAGAAAGAACTTATGCACCCTTCTGTTCATAGCAGCGAGATTTACAATTGCTAAGATCTAGAAACAACCCAAGTGCCCATCATTAGTTGAGTGAATAAAAAAGCTGTGGTACATTTACATCATGGAATACTATGCAGCTGCTAAAAAAGAAGGATCTCTTACCCTTTGAGACAGCACAGAGGGACCTGGAGAGTATTATGCTAAGCAAAATAAGCCAGTCAGAGAAAGACAAGTATCACATGATCTCATTCATATATGGAATCTAATGAACAAAATAAACTGATGAACAAAATAGATCCAGAGACACAGAAACATGGAACAGACTGAGGAATCTCAGAAGGAATGTGGGGGTGGGGAGTAGGTGGGGAGATATTAATCAAAGAACTTATATGCATAAATGCATAACCCAGGAATATAGACAATAGTATGGGGAAGGCCTGGGGGAGGAGTAGGGAGGGGGGGTCAATGGGGGAAAATACGAGGGACAGTTTTAATACTTTCAATAATAAAGATATATTTTTAAGAAATAAAGCACACACAAAAAATAAAAACAATAAATACATATTATGTTTACAGAAATAGGCAATTGGTCAGATTCAACCCACAGACTTAGTTTGGGGATCCTTGAGCTATAACTATGCTTCATGGATAGTGTTTTAAATTTGTTAGTTAATTGATGCATTTCTTTAGTCATTTTATTCATTCTAAATAATAACAAGAGTGGTTAACATTTACTGACTTACTGTGTTCCAAAAAAGAGGCTGTTTTAAATAAATAATTTCACTTAATGCTTGTAACCACCTCATAATTGAGAATTCTACAGATTCAATAAATTACCTAGAATGATCAGTACTTGGTATCAATGTCTTTTTAAATCTATGTTTATTGTTGAAAGTATTACAGATGTCCTCCTTTCCCCCCCCCCCCATTGATTCCCTCCACCCTGCCCCTTCCACCCCACCCCAGGCTTTCACCACACTATTTCCTGTGTCCATGGGTGATGCTTACATGCATATAAATTCTCTGGTTAATTTCTTCCCATGCACCTGCCCACCCCAGCATTCCCTCTGAGATTTGTCAGCCTGTTCCACACTTTTATGTATCTGGATCTGCTTTGATCATCAGTTTATTTTGTCCATTATATTTCACATATGAGTAAGATCATGTGATACTTGTCTTTCTCTGACTGGCTTATTTTGCTTAGCATAATACTTTCCAGGTCCATCCATGCAGTCTCAAAGGGTAAGAGATCTTTTCTTTTCTTTCTTTTTTTTTTTACAGCTGCATAGTATTCCATGGTGTAAATGTATCAAGCTTTTTTATCCACTCATCTACTGATGGGCAGTTGGGCTGTTTCCAGATCTTAGCTATTGTAAATTTCACTGCAATAAACATAGGGGTGCATATATTCTTTCCGATTGTAGTTTTGGTGGGCTTAGGATATATTCTTAGTAGTGGGATCACTGGGTCAAGTGACAATTCCATATTTAATATTTTGAGGAAACTCCATACTGTTTTCCATAGTGCCTGCCCCAGTCTGCATTCCCACCAGCAGTGTACTAGGGTGCCCTTATCTCCACACCCTCACCAGCAGTTTTCATTTGTTGATTTGTTGATGGCAGCCATTCTGACAGGTGTGAGGTGATACCTCATTGTGGTTTTAATTTGCATCTCTCTGATGATTAGTGATTTTGAGCATTTTTTCATGTCTCTTGGCCATCTGTATGTTCTCTTTGGAGAAATGTCTGTTTAGGTCCTTTGCCCATTTTCTAATTGGATTGTTTGTCTTCCTTTTGTTAAGTTTTATGAGTTCCTTACATATTTTGAATATTAACCCCTTACCAGATGTGTCATTGGCAAATACGTTCTCCCATACACTGCACTTCTTTTTCATTTTGTTGATGGTTTCTTTTGCTGTGCAGAGTTTTTATTTTGATGTAGTCCCATTTGTTTATTTTCACCTTTGTTTCCCATAACCAAAGAGATTTATCAGCAAATATACTGCTATGAGAGGTGTCTGAGATTTTGCTGCGTACATTTTCTTCTAAGATTTTTATGGTTTCATGACTTGCATTTAAGTATTTTATCCAGTTTGAGTTTATTCTTGTGTATGGTATAAGTTGGTGTTCAGTGAATTTTTTTGCATGTACCTGTCCAATTTTCACAACACCATTTATTGAAGAGACTGTCTTACTCCATTGTATGCTCTTGCCTCCTTTGCCAAATATTGAGCATAATGGCTTGGATCCATTTCTGGATTCCCAATTCTGTTCCACTGATCTATATGCCTGCTCTTGTGCCAGTACCTGGCTGTCTTGATTACAATGGTTTAGCAGTATAACTTGATATTTGATGTTGTGATTCCTCCAACTTTGTTCTTCCTCAAGATTGCTGTAGTTATTCAAAGTCTTTTTTGTTTCCATATATATTTTTGAAGTGTTTGTTTTATATCTGTGAAATATGCCACTGGTATTTTAATAGAAATTGCATTGAATTTAATTATTGCTTTGGGTAATATGGATATTTTAATGATGTTAATTCTTCCAATCCATGAACAAGTTATATTCTTCCACTTGTTTATAGCTTCCTCTATTTATTTTTGCAGCGTCCTGTAGTTTTCCAAGTATAGGTCTTTTACCTCCTTGGTTGAGTATATTCTTAAGTATCTTAATTTTGTGGTTGCGCTGGTAAATAAGGTTGAATAGTTTCTCTTTCAGAGAGGACGTTATTGATGTATAAAATGCCATCAAGCCTGGCTGAGAGTGGCTCAGCAATTGAGCATTGACCTAGGATCCAGGAGATCATGGTTTGATTCCTAGTTAGGGCACATGCCCGGGTTACAGGCTCCATCCCCAGTTGGGGGTGTACAGGAGGCAGGCAATCAATGATGACTCTCATCATTGATGTTTCTATCTCTCTCTCTCCCTCTCCCTTCCTCTCTCTGAAACCAATAAAGATATACTTAAAAATATAAATAAATAAATAAACAAACAAATTAATTAATTAAATAAATGGCATCAATTTCTGGGTGTTAATTTTTTATCCTGCTACACTGCCAAATTCATTTATTAATTTAATAGTTTTTTGGTGTACTGTTTAGGATTTTCTACGTACAGTATCATGTCATCTGAAAATAATGACAGTTTTACTTCCTCCTTTTCAATTTGGCTGCCTTTTATGCCTAATTCCTGTGGCAAGAACTTCCAGTACTATGTTGAATAATAATGGTAAAAGCAGATACCCATCTTGTTCCTGTTCTTAGGGGAAATCCTTTTATTTTATTTTTTTATTTTTATTTTTTAAATATATCTTTATTGATTTCAGAGAGAGGAAAGGAGAGGGAGAGAGAGAAACATCAATGATGAGAGTCATTGATCAGCTGCCTTCTGCACGCCCCCGACTGGGGATCGAGCCCTCAATCCAGGCATGTGCCCTGACCAGGAATCAAACCCTGATCTCCTGGATCCTAGGTCGACGCTCAACCGCTGAGCTATGCCCAGCCGGGCAGGGGAAATCCTTTTAGTTTGTGACCACTGCGTATGATGTAGGCTATATGATTTTCATATATGGCACTTATTATGTTGAAATATGTTCCCTCTATTCCTACTTTGCCGAGAGTTTTTATCAAAAATGGGTGTTGGATTTTGTTGAATGCTTTTTCTGCATCTATTGACATGATCATATGATTTTTGTCTTTCAATTTGTTTATGTGATGTATCAGGTTTATTGATTTGCCAATATTGTACCAGCCTTGCATGCCTGGAATAAATCCCACTTGGTCATGGTGTATGATCTTTTTAATATATTACTGGATCTGATTTGCTAATATTTTGTTGAGGATTTTTGCATCTATTTTCATCAGGGATATTGGCCTGTAATTCTCATTCTCTATAGTGTCTTTATCTGGTTTTAGAATTAGGCTAATGCTGGCCTGGTAAAAAGAGCTTGGAAGTGTTCCTTCTTTGGATTTTTTGGAGTAGTTAGAGGAGGATAGGTGTTTGTCCATCTTTTAATGTTGGTTAAAACTCCCCTGTGAATTCGTCCTGGCCAGGGATTTTATTTGCTGGGAGTTTTTCTATTACTACTTCAATATCATCAGCTGTTATCTGCCCATTCATGTTCTCTGATTCTTCCCAACTGGCCTTTGGAAGATTGCATTTTTCTAGGAACTTGTCCATTTTGTCCACATTGTCTAGCTTGTAAAAATATAGCTGGTCATAGTATTTTCTTACAATCCTTTGTAATTCTGTGTTGCCAATTGTTACTTCACCTCTTTGTTTCTGATGTTATTTATTTGGGTCCTCCTTCTCTGTTCCTTGGTGAGTCCGGCTAATGGTCCCTCAATCTTGTTTATCTTTTCAATAAATCATTTCTTGGTTTCATTGATCATTTGTACTGTTTTTTAGTCTCTATGTCATTTATTTCTTCTCTGATCTTTATTATTTTCTTCCTTCTACTTACACTGGGCTGTTGTTGTTCTTTCTAATTCTTTAAGTTGTAGGGTTAGAGAGTTTATTAGATGTTTTTCTTGTTTTTTTGAGATGGGCCTGTAGTTGTATGAACTTCTCTCCAAGGACTGCTTTCACTGTGTCCCATAGCTTTGGGGTTGTTGTATGTTCATTTTCAATTGTTTCCAGGAACTTCTTTATTTCTTTCTTGATTTCATTGGTAGCCCATTCACTGTTTAATAACATGCTATTTAGCCTCCTTGTGTTTGAATGATTTTGACTGTTTTTAATGTGATTGATTTCTAATTTCATGCCATTATGATCTGAGAAGATGCTTGACATGATTTCAATCTTCTTGAAGTTGTAGAAACTTGTTTTGTGGTCTATCTTTGAGAATATCCTATGTTCACTTGAGAAAAATGTATATTCAGCTTTGGGGTGAAGTGTTCTGTAAATGTGAATTAAATCCACCTGATCTAGTATGTCATTTAGACTCATTGGTTCCTTGTTGATTTTTTGTCTGAAAGATCTATCCAGTAAAATCAGTGCAGTTTTAAAGTCCCCTGCTATGACTGTATTGCTGTCAATCTCTATCTTAAAGTCCTCCAGGACTTTTTTATATATATTTAGGTGCTCCTATATTGGGAACATATATGTTTATTAGGTTTATATCCTCTTGATGGATTGATCCTTTTAGTATTATGTAGTGACCTTCCTTGTCTCTTGCATTGGTCTCAATTTTGAAGTCTATTTTGTCAGATATGAGTATTGCTACCACGGCTTTTTTTTTGTGTGTTCCCATTTGCATGGAATTTTCTTTTTTCCATCCTTTCACTCTCATTCTGTGTGAGACTTTTGTTCTGAGATGGGTCTCTTGTAGATAACATATATTTGGATCATATTTTCATATCCATTCAGGTACCTTATGTCTTTTTTTTATTGTTTTAATTTATCTGTGTAGCTTCCTTTCAATCCATCACCATATTGGAATTCCTTGATATCAGTCTTGAGGGAAATGAAGCAACTGGGCCCAGCTTCATTTAAGAGAGAGGATTCACTTTTAAGATGAAGTCAGATTTGTCTGCCCTCTTATCCAGCTCTTACAATTTCACATGCCCACTTTGTGATGGCTCCTGAGCCTTAAAGGGAAGACAGATCACAGCAATGGTAAAAGTAGCAGCAGGCCAGGATACCTGTACTCTAGTATGATACAAAAAAATAAAGAGTAACTTTTGTTATTATATCACCCAAGAACTAAACCATGATGAGTTGGCCACCGTACAAACACTTTCTTGTTCAGCTAACAAGAAATCAAAAGCAATCTTATTGTCAAAGGACCCACATGTGAAGGACTCTAAGGTTGTCTGTTGGAGTCTTGTTTGAACATTAGGATGAACCAAATGACTGACTATATGAGTTAAATTTCATAAGATTTCATTTGTATTAGGTGCTCATATGACCTTTCTGTGTGGTTTAAACAGCATCAGTCACTGAGATTGTTTAAGCATGAGCTGTTATGGCAATTCATCTGGAATTTACATAATTTCATTTAGCTTCAATTTGTAATTGCAAGGTTCAGGAAAAGGCATTTTTAAATATATATATATATGTATCTTTATTGATTTCAGAGAGAGGAACGGAGAGGGAGAGATAGAAACATCAATGATGAGAGAATCATTGATCTGCTGCAGCCCACAATCCCGGGCATGTGCCCTGACCGGGAATCGAACCCTGACCGCCTGGATCCTAGGTCGATGTTCAATCGCTGAGCCACGCCCGGCCAGGCAGAAAAAGGCATTTTTAGTTCTCAATGATTCCAAGTCAGTAGAAGAATTTAGACACCTTTAAATCTGCTTTGTTGGAATTTTCCTAAGGAATCTTTGGATTGAACTTTAAAAGACCTCTCAAGAACAAAAAAGCCAAGGAAATGTGTTGCCATCAGACTTCATTTGCAATGCCTATATATTTGGATGAGTTCTGCTCTTCTCGAGGTCCCCAGTTTATCCTGAGGTACTTTCCTCTAATTATAAGCGCAGTGGAATTATCTGTATCTGGTAACAAATATGCAGCTTGCAGGTTTTGTGCAGGTAGTGAACATCAGGCACATTGTCCAACGGTCAAGGTGCTGGCATTATTTGCAATGTGAGTGAGTTAACAGAAGACCATGTTAAGTGGCTTTTGGTGTCAATTCCTGTCCCCAGAGTGTTTGAGCCCAGACTTTAACAGGATCAATGGAGACCACTTTAGCTGGCCAGAACACACCTCAGTCTCTGGTAAAACATATCCTATCCAGTCCAACCACCATTGAAATGTCCCCTTCTCATGGTTCAATGTCTCAAAAAGCTCTGAACAGTAACTGACATTGGCCCTTTATCAGCTTTGGCAGCAGGCCATAGCCTTTAACAGACATGGCCAGAGCAACTTCCTTTGCAGCAGTCCCTAACCTCATTAATAAGCCAGCCCCATACTATTATCAGCCTTATTCATTTTTCTTACTGCCTTAGCAATAACCTTTATCCACTTTGTGCAAGGTAGAGGATTGTTAAAGAGCTCACAGATGCTGGTTAAGGTTGTAAATCTGAGGGTTTAAGGAATAAAACTGATTTGTACCTAATTGCAAATATTTAAATGTGCTTGGTTGGGCATTGTTGTCCTGCATTACTAGCTCTTGAGCATCAGGTTGATGAGTGCACAGTACCACCATGTTAAACTAGAATATAATCCAAAGCAATTCAATTATGTAATAAAACTTTGGCCAGAGTCTAAGTCCTCTTTGTGAGATGATATGACTTGAGCAGTCTTGTTGGCTATTATTTTTAAAGTTATTATATTTATGGGGCCCTACTCCCTTACCAGGGAGATAAAGTCCTGCCAAACATTGGCCAAAAACTATATTCTTAATAACTAGGTAGATAGTCAAAATATTGAGTGGCTTCCCTTTTGAGTCAGATGAATAAATTTAAAGGAAGCTAATTAAATTTTATATGTACAAAGGGGATGGTTGAAGGCAGGTGGACTATTAGAAATATAGGCACATGCGCAACTCACTTCCATAAAAACAAAGATGCATGAAAGTGAGTCGTGCATTACTTATCTTTTGTTAGTTGTTTTCTAAACAGTAACTTAAAATCTGTTAGAGGTTTGCTTAGTATTATGACCATTGGGGTGTATTTATGGCTGGACAAGAGCTCATCTCCTTCTGACTGGTGGAAACCATCTGAATAACTTTTTGTTAGTAGTGGGGCTATCTTCAGTGTTCTTAAGAAGAGCTGGATCAGTTTATCAGAGGAATGTGTTATAAAAGTATCTGGTAGGGCCCTACCCACTTGGGCTCAAGCTGATCATCAAGATGTTTGTTCTTTTGTTATTTTAATAAAATCTCTGTGACTGATGTAATCAGTCAGATACACCATCTTGCTAGAAGCAAATTTGTAAATATTTATTAAAGTTTGAACTAGAGACTTCTTGTAAATGACAAAAAACTTAAGGTTCAATGAATATAGCTTTAATTATAATTCAATCAACAAAGGAATTTGATTTTCTCTGAAACATAAGATTTTAAGATATCCAATGAAAATATTATATTAGGACATTATAGACTCTTGGATATTATAATCTCTAAAACATTCACTTTAGTAATAGGAATATATGTATGCAAATACAATACAATATTTTCTTTATTTGGCAAAGATTGCTATGTAATTTCAACACACCCAAATCAGTTATTCCTTATTCAAGACTCTTTTTATAATGTAAGTTTTGTTAAGTTTGTCAAAATATATCAAGAAGTTTGGACATTTGATTAATAGGATCATAAGTCATAATGAAGCAATATTAAATATCCATTTAACCAAAGTGACAATAGAAAATTTTAAACACAAATATAAAAGTTTACATAATTATTAGCAAAACTTAGTTATTACTATTGATGAGATTCTGTGTTCTTAAGTAATCTAAGAGCTGGTTAAGACCACATAAAACACAGAAAATTATTTTGATAAAACACAGAATCTTTGTTTTCTAGGCAGAAAAGTTTTTCACAATATTAGTAGCAGACCAATAGTCAAACAAACTTTGTACTTTTTAAGAGAAAGAGAAAACCAAACTCTAGTTTTGCATCAGCTTACTTTTCACTTACTTGAATAAATTTATTTTAATCTTAATAAGCTTGACCACACATAAAACTTTCTATATAAGGATTCTCATATGGTAATGACTTTGATATTCAATTCATACTGATCATTTTTTAGCTAACATAACTTTAAAATTCCAAGTTACCAAAGTGTTATGTCCGAGAATCAGATCCCCTATGCAGCGGAAAGACAATCACTCCAGAGCTGATAATGTAACAGCAAAAGGGACTTTTATTCCAGCTAGCTGGGGTTCGGTCGTATCCAACGCAGTGGAATTCTGACTCAAACCCTGATCTAAATTTACAACAAGCTTATATAGGGTTACAGTGAGCAAGCAATCATTGTCCTTGCAAGGGTTGTAAATTCTTCAGGAAGGGTGGGCTCAGGATGTTTCTCAACCACAGGCGCCTGAAGCTTGAGTGCACCTGGTATTTGTCAAACCCACCGGTTTAAGTTAATTCCTGGAACTGCCTCCACCCTCTGCAGTTTACTGAGTCACTCATGTATGCCTTTTGTCCTGCCCCAGGGCCTAGGGGCCTGCCTCTGTCTTGGTGGGTCCTCACACAAAGAAACTTAGAAAACTATTTTAAACCTAAAAGAAACTTTTCATCCTATTTACATTTATTTAATTTACTCACTTCTAAAAATTGAGTTTAGATTACCTATAAAAAATTTTTTATACCAAGTTACTGTTCCTGCTGACAAATTTTGCAACAGAGATAACATGAATTTATTTGACTAATAAACATATGTAAAATAAAAGTATTATTTAATGTTGATGATTCTAAAGATATGCCTATTTAACCAAACCAATCTCAAAACCAGCTTTTATATCAAACATTTATGTAGATCATGTGATTCTGAAAAGCATTTTGGTTAGTTTCTGCTACATTTTTGTGAATTCTCATATAAGAACTTGTTTGTTGAAGCCAATTTAATATTATAAATTAGAAATACCCTTCAGTGGTAGAAATATGCTATATACACACATAGACATACATAAACATACAGATAAACATAGAAAGAGATCTTACAGCTTTCATTTAAAAATGCTAGCTTTTTTGTCCCAAGTACAATGCAAAACTCAGACATATTTTACTCAGATGACCAAACCCATGCATGCTGTAATACTTTCTTTAAAGCAATTTTAAAATTAATTTATAATCAGTCAAAGAATGTATTTCATTGTCTCCGAGAAGCCTGAAATCTTTTTGAAGGGTGCCCCTTAAGGTAGACTAGTCGACAAACGTCAGAAGCAAGTATGAACAATGAAGTTGGAAAACTCAGAGAGTAAAAAGAGTGGCTTTAAATCTCCTGAATTTAAAGTGGTTGACTTTCCTAGATGGAGCCTGAGCAGGAGATGGTGACATATCTGGAGACAAAGAAGATGGAGGGAAAGGAAGAGAAGAAGCTTTAAATATGACTTTACATCTTACTTCCAAGCAAAGTACACACAAACACCATTTTACTTCCAAACCAATAGGGGAAAAAGAACTCTCAGATCAACAAACAAATGATGCACAAGACAGTAAAAGGAGTGCTGTACTTTCCTAAACAAACCTCTGATATACTAGGCAAGTTACACATTTCAAATTCAAATGGCCAAACAAATAAATGCAAACAAACTGGTTTACAAATTGAGTACAAGTCCTAGACTATGCCCCTCTTGAACAGGATACCCCAAACAAATGCAAAGCAAATTAGCTTAATCCCTGGAGGAAAGCCCAAACAGAGGGGAGATAGTGTCTGGTTGTACATGGCAAGGTGACTTACCCTACTTCCAAGTTGAGCCCATCAGCTTGCAGATAGACAAGACAAACAAATGGGTATAGTTCCATAATCCTGACTACTCATTTGAGGGCCCCCAAATGCACATGATTTTTGTCCCAGGGAGAGAAAACCCTGATAGAGAAGAAGGATTCCAACAATCTTAATCTTACTCTCAGATAGAGCCCCCAGACGCAGACTGGTTTGTTGGAGGAATAGAAAGCCCAGGTAGAGAGGAAGGTTTTCCAGCTGCAAGCACCAAACAACTTACCCCACAAACAAAACCAACTATAGACCAAAGTTCAAAGACATTTCTTTATTCTAAATGAGCTATGGGCCGTCAGCAAAATGGCCTTGGCAGCTGCTTAGGACTCATGGAGGGGAGCCCCTTCTGAGGTTGGTCTGCCACAGACACTAGCTCTTTGCAGGCTTGCCAAATGTTAACCTGTCCGAAATCTGTACGCCCAATGCTTCAAAAGGCTAAAACTCAAAATATCAGAGTTTGGAATAAGAAAATATATATTGGTCGAGGATGTACCAACTGAGAAGGTGGGAGTCCTAGAGTACCTCAAATCCATCTTAAAAAAGAGTTCAAGCTTCTTTTATGTCAAGGGAAGGAGAAATGGGATGGGCTGTTTTTGTAAAATGCAAGTCGCAAGCAGAATTCCTCTAATGATTAGCATGTCTCTATGCAAGACTAAGCAGAAGATTATTAGTTTGAATGCTATGGGAACAGAGTAGGCTTGAACAAGTGTGAGTCAAAGAGAAGCCAAGCATTCATTTCACTCTGTCACTGTTACACTTTTACACTTTTTTTAAAAATCTTCACCTGAGGATATTTTTTTCCCACTGACTTTTAGAGAGAGTGAAAGGCAAGGAGGGAGGGGGAGAGAGAGAGAGAGAAACATCGATGTGAGAGAGACACTTCGATTGGTTGCCTCCATCACTCACTCAGACCAGGAGGGGATGTACCTGAAACCCAGGTATGTGCCCTTGATTGGGAATCAAACCCATGTCTCTTCAGTGTATGGGACCAACACTCTACCCACTGAGCCACACTGGCCAAGGCCATTTTTACACTTTTAATAAGGCCTTCTCCCTTTTATTTTAGTAAGAAAAATTGTTGGTTTGATCATTTTCTTTAGTATCTAAAAAATCTAAGTCATGAAAACCCCAATTTCATTTTCTAAGCACCATTAATCCTTAAATGTAAATGTCTTCAAAAAAAGTAAAAACATGATATTTAATAAGGTTGTTCTTAGATGAGCATTGCTTGCTCAAAGCATTGCTTGTTAGGTCTACTTGATATCTGCCCTTTCCCCCCAAATTAGTGAATCTTTTTTATTAGTATTTTGTCTCTCTTTTAATTAGCCAGAATTATATGCATTTTTGGTTTATGTAAAATTTTTCATGAGACAGACAATTCTTAAGTTTAATTTCATTTACTGTGAGTTGCATATAATAAACCAATCAGGCACTTAATCCACATGTGTAATCCAGGGTCTCTACTGCTTTTTCTTTCTTATCCTGTCAATGCTTATCTTTTGAGTTTTATTTTTTTTTTTTTTCTATCACATTTTTAACATTGGGGGAAAAATCAAATCAGCTATTTTTTACTATTTTTTAAATTAGGTGAATGCCTGAGGGGAGGGGTATAGAGGAAAGGGGATCAATGGGGGGGGGGGAGAGAACATTTGTAATACTTTCAACCATAAAGATAAATTTTTAAAAAATTAAAAAATAATGAATGATTTAAGATATTAATTGAAAAGTGTCATAGGAAAATTGCTATTAATTATATTCAATCAGCTCTTATTTGTCAACACATTGTCTTTATAAATATTTGAGAGAGAATAAAGTCATTCCAGTTTTAATATTACCTTGTGAGACAAAATATGGTTATAAATGAAGATGATAAATGAGTTGAGGAAATAACAGCTGGGTAATAGAAAGGCATTTGTGGAGTATTATCACACACATGTTTCTTTTGGCAAAATTAGCCTCTGTGTTTCAGTAAATTCAATTTGCATTAGAAATAATTTTTACTTGTATTTTGCACATATGTTAATGAGCAATATTTTTAAATGTTCTGGCCCAAGACTGGTATCTAAATTTTTTATAATATTTACTTAATTTAAACTCAATTGAAATTAACTTTCCAAATGCTCAGGAAAATACATGTGGAATGCACATATAAAATATTTTCCCATTTATACAGTGTTCTTTAATTGGGTCATCACACCAACGTTGATTATTAATCTTATTTTTGCATATTTCACCTTCTCAGCTGTTTTTTCACTCTTTTCTCCCCATTGTCACAGGTATGAAAATATCCCAACATATATCTGAACTGAACTGCTAAATAAATATCTTTCAGTGTATTCTCTGTGCCTTTTCCCATCTCTGAACATCTTTACTTTTAGTCAGGGGGAATAATTCCTATGTTTTGTTGCTGTTCTAGTTCTTATTTTTCATAGTTTTTACAGAAAACAAACAAAATAAATCTGAACAAGGCTTTAATGTTGACATAAATAAACACAATCATAAAAAATCCTTATATCTGAGCTTAATCATAACTATACTTAATATGATACTTTGTCTTCAGATTACCCTTCTCAAAGGGAAAGTGTAAATAGCCTATCCTTATTAAATCTATGGATTCTTATCAGTCTAATATATACCATTAAGTTTTCTTTAAACTCTCCTCCACTAAATAATTTAAACATTTTAAATACTGTCAAATTAATTTTTATCTGTCATCTGTGAGAAGGGATCCTGAAATATTTTTTCTTTCTTTTTCAAGCCATTATCAGTACTATTCTACTGCAAACAAAATAAATTTTCTATTATTTTAAGCAAATTCTTTTTGAGTAATTAAAGAATTAAAATTTATTTTAGTCAAAAATTACTTTGTTTCACAAATCCATGATGCATTAGCTATACATATCTCTCTTCAGTGTTTGAAAATTATGCAGGAGACATTTCTGCCTAAAATCCTGAGGTTTGGCATGTGCGATCATACAAACTTTACAACTGGGCTGATGTTTGAACGTCGTTAAATACCGTATTAGCACAATCAAAATACTGGAAAAAATTTTCAGTGCTAAGCAATGCTGGGGAACCATAAAACTGGATGTTTAAAAAGTTTTTTATTGTTTAGATAGATATTTTTGGACTTTACTGAGCTTATTTTAAATCAAAACCCAAGAATGAGACTATGTCTGTAGAATTCCATCTGCTGCAACACAACCTACCTTATGGTTACTTTTTCATGAAGAAACATATTTTATACAGTGGGGAATTCTATAAATTGTGAAACAAAGGTACATATATGAAGGAAATTATGACAAAAGTCTGGAAACCATACAAGAGTAACTAGCTTATGTGATGATTCCATAGTCTCTGTATCCTAGGGGTATCTCAGTAAGCATTACTTAAAAATCTGTTTTTCAAATGGCTATTGGCAAAATACAATTTAAACTCTGAAATTTAGTGTCAAATTATGAGTATCCTGCCGTCAGCAATTAGTTACATAAAAAATTTTATATTTAATCTTTACCTGAGAATATATTTTTATTGATTTTTAAAAAGAGAAGAAGGGGGAGAGAGAGAGAGAGAGAAGCATCGATATGAGAGAGAAACATTGATCTGTTGCCTATTGTAGGTTCCCTGACCAGGGATTGAACCTGAAACCTAGGTATGTGCCCTGACTGGAAATGGAAGTTGCAACCTTTTGGTGCATGGGGCGATGCTCCAACCAGCTGAATTACCCAGCCACAGTTGTTAGACAATTTTTATGTTTAGATCATTTGGACTGCAGAACCTCTATGAATTGAAAAAGACAATTTTATAAGTAACTTTAGAAACCACCGTAGCATATCTGGAAATAAAAACACTAAATCCAAACCTATATATCTAAATGAAAGACAACAAAAGAGACTTTTGTGAAGAAAGCATTACAGTTTTAGTCAGATTTCATAATCTAAAACTTTTTAGCCAAATGGAAGTTATACTGGTTTTTAGATTTCATTCATTTTTACAGCTGAGTAGTAGTCCATTGTGTATATGTACCACTGCTGTTTTACCCACTCATTTATTGATGGACACTTGGATTGCTTCCATATCTTGGCTATTGCAAATAATGCTGCAATAAACAAGAGTGCATATTTTTTTGAATTAGTGTTTCAGGTGTCTTCAGATATATTCCCAGAAGTGGAATTGCTGGGTCATAAAGCAGTTCCATTTTAAATTTTTTGAGGAAATTCTACAGCAGCTACACCAACCTGTATTTCCATCAACAGTGCATGAGGGTTCCTTTTTTCTACATCTTCGCCAGCACTGGTTTGTTAATTTATTAATAATAGCCTTTCTGACAGGTATAAGGTGATATCTCATTATTTGCATTTCTCTGATGATTCACAATTGGAGCAACTTTTCATATGTCTATTGGCTATCTGTTAAGTTATACTGGTTGTCAAATGAGTAGTTAGTCTAAAGAATTCTTTGAAACAACAGTTCTCTATTATATGTTAAATATATTTCTTCTGCTTACTTATCACTACCTAATGTAATCTCTTGCATTGTCATGGATTTCTTTATTGATATGTTTGCATGGTTTTGGTCAATATGAGACAGGCTGAGCCTCTTGTAGATTGGAATTTCTGTGGTTGCCTCTCAAACCCTCTACCTAATTAGCAGCCAGACAGAGCTGCACCAGGTGCCTTTTATAGGTTTTCTCTACTCGAACACATGATCTTACCCTCATTATAATAGTATGAAAGGCACACCGATGTGGGGATTTAACAAGCTAGTGAGACATGAAGAAGCATGAAGTTCCACCGAGCAGGTTCCAAGCATGTCTCCTACTTAGACATCACATTTAGACATCATCTTTCTGCTCTTGACTTCTTTAAAACTGTTTCCCTGCTTTTGTTTGGGAAACAGCAGTCATTTCTTTCTTCAGATGCTGTTTCCCTAACACATGAGAGCTTTTTTAATAAACCTCTTACCTGAGCATCATTTCTGTGGTGAATTCCCTTGATTTCCATCGCAGGAGTTCCCAAAAACCCAAGACCCCAGTAAAATTTCATGGTAATTCCGATGGGATTATCTTGGGTTCCAGAAAAGGATGGGGTGTGGTTGATGGAAGAGTGACTCCACACCATGGGGCACAGACAGTTGGCTGCCCAGAATTATTGTTTCAAGGAGGGTACACAGTGAGTCTGGTCTATTGTTTAATCAGCCTCCTTCCTCCCCTCAGACTTCTTTCTTTCTTGACTGTATTTTTCTGTGTTTCTAATTGTACAGACCTGTAGGGTAACCCAGGAGTGGCTCCTCGCTACCTGCCTCTGGTCGTCTTGTGTTTGGTCTGGAGGGTGCTAGGATTATCCCTTCCCTGCTCTCCTCTGGTAAATTTAAGGGCCTTGACTTAGTGGGCAACAAGAGTGCCCTCCCCTTAAACTTACCTGGTGGGAGTTTTGCCTCCTCTTGTTCTGATTTTTATCTACAGTGATTGCTTCTGTTTTGTGGAAAAGGGACTCTCCCTCTTCCTCTCTCTCTGGTCACGTCTCAGCAAACCTCAAAGAAGTGGCTATCAGAAACTCATTCCAGCCTAAATCAAGGCAACTGTTTGTCTTACATTGACTAGACGAAGCAGGCCTCATGCACATGCCCTCTGAGGGAATAATACTCAGGGTCTGAAATAAAGGAGGAAGTCAGAGTTCCCTAACCCTTTTTACTACCTTGTCTGTCTCCTTGGCTGAATTCTGGTTCACTGTTCAGCTATTTCAAGTCTCCTGTCTATTTCCTTAGTTGCTAAATTTTTCATAGGGATATAATTTCTGTGGTTTATGTAACAGTCTACCTTTTTGTTACTGTCATCCTCAAATGAGCTCTTGTTTACTCTGAAAAATCTTCCTGCAGTTCTTGGGAGACACATTTATTAATTGATCCCTATAATATTTTTTCTCTTGTTTTTCGTCTTGCTTGTAACCCTCTTTGTTGTTATATGGTTGAGGCTAAGGTTAGGGACCATGTTAGCCAATGCTGGAGTTGGTTAAAAATTGAAACAGTATCTTTCTTTCTCTCCCATTGCTCCAGTAAAAAAGAAGTTCTTTCCCTTTCTAATTTGGCCTGTAGAACCATTTTATTACCAGTTATCTGCTGGGCAGAGTAGGATCAGGAGTGATTTTTACAACTTTCCTGACTGTAGAAGTTGAGGAACACATTCCTTGCCTGGTCAGCTAATAATTGGGCATCAACTCTTCAATAGAAAACACCCTAGGCATCCCAAGGAATTCACCCCTACAGTTCATTTTAAATAATTAGAATCAGTTTAATTTGGATAATCTAAAAAAAAAGCTAATTTTCTTCTGCAATGTGGCTTAGTCCCAGTGCTCTCTAAGGGCCCAAGAAAACCGGCCTGAAAACAAATGGCTCAATTATAATACTATCTTCCAGTTAGATCTGTTTTGTGAAAGGTCAGACAAGTGGACAGAAATCTCACACCCAGGCCTTCCAAAAATTATACCAAACCCCAAACTCTGAAAGTCCTGTAGACTTTGTGTGGCTTCAGTAGATGAGAAACCTCAGTCCAAACAAACATATTCCTCAGACTTTGATACTCTCAGTCCCATCTCTCTCCTCCCAAAAGGAGATGAGGGAAAAAACTGGAGGCCTTGGTTCCTTCTGAGTCTCCAGGAGAATCTCCCCCGTCTCCCCCTCCTTAGCAACCAGTCGCTTAGTTCTGCCCTTCTGCTGCACCCTGAGCCTTCCCCTTCTCATAATCAGTTGGATCTTTGAAGAGGGTTGATTCTATACCCATCACTTTTTAAACTAGAGCAGTCAGGGTCAAGGGAAGAGCTAAATTGTTATTACATACTAGAACTGCCACTCACCTAAATGATAGATGTTATTCCTTAAAGGAAGTAACAGGTGGTCAGGGAAGAACTGCCAGGATACATGTATACTTCTCTATAGCAGATATTAGCCAATGTAAAGAATGTTTTGGACAATTTTCAGAAAATCCAGACAAATTTAGAGATGAGTTTAAGCTTAGTTACACCTTTTCTCTAACCTGGCAGGAGTCATAGTCATGTTCCATTGCTTTGCTCCTGATGAGAAAGTTCGTATTTTAGGGAAAGCTAGAGAATATGCAGACATCAAAGCTGATGTGAATCCCTGGCATTGTGTCTATAAAGCAGCTGAGGAGGCCATTCCTGAGCAGGATCCCCATTGAGATTATAATGAAGGAGAGGAACTGCAAATTAGAAGGAATGAAAAAAATGCCAAAACAAATCAGTCAATTATGACAAGGTAAAAGAGCTATGCTGGAAGAAGATGAAAATCTGGCAATATACCTGAATTGTCTGTAAGAAAGCCTTCGAAAAATAGACAAACATTGACCCTGAGTCTCCTGAGGATTTCCCCCTAGTGGGCATGCATTTTTGTAACCCAGGTGGTGGCAGATATTAGGAGGAGGCTCCAAAAGATGGAAGCTGGTCCCCAAATCCCGCAGGTGGCCTTGGTGGAGGTCTTTAAGGTATTTAATAACTGGGACAAGGAAGAGGAGGCTAGAAAAAAAGACACAGATTTTTACTGCCATCTCAGGGTGACCCAGGACAATGGAAACCGCCACAGTCAAGAAGACTTTGGCCCAAGTGACACCGATGAGGCTGGAACCTCATCAATGTGCACATTGCAAAAGAGAGGGACACTGGAAAAACAAGTGCACATCCAGTTCTGGAAATTAAGGATCTCCCAGACCTTCTCCCTTTTTGGCTAGCCTCTCAGATAAAAAGGCTGTCTTTTCTGAATGGGGAGGCCCAGACACTTGCTTGGTTCCAGCCTTCAGAAACATGGTTGCCATCAAGACGGTGAAGCCTTCGGTCACCCTCAATGTGACAAGAAGAAAAAATAAATTTTAATTAAATACTAGAGCTGCCTACTCTATCTTGACCTTTCTTCAATGCTTGTTGTACATTAAGGAGGATAGATGGCCAACTTGTGAGACCAGGTCTGAAATCATAGAATATTCCTTCCTGTATATTTTACAGTGTCCTGTTCTTCTAATTGGCTGAGATTTATTGTCTAAATTAAGAGCTTCTGTGTCCTTCTGGGCAGACACCATACAGCTTTCCATGCCTCCTGAAAGTGAGATTCATTTATTGGCTCTCATGACTCCCTCAGAATCAAGACCAGCAGCTCTCCCTGGTCTTAGATCCTGATATTAGATCCTGAGTAAAAGAGGAGGTATGGGACACCACCACTTTGGGAGCATTATTACTGTAGAGCCTATAGGCATAAGGCTAAAACTGAATACCTTGTACCCCTGTTGACATCAGTGCCTTTTAAAACCCAAAGGCTTACAAAAAATAAAACCACTTTTAGACAAGTTTCTAAAGAAAGAATTAATTAAATTTTACCAGTCCCCCTGCAACATTCCATTTTTTTTCTGTATAAAAAGCAAAATGGAGAATATAGTTTTGTTCAAGATCTCAGTATGGTTAATGATGCAGTTATCCTCACTCACCCTATAGTCCTTAGCCTCTCCCTGATTGCTAGAGACACCCAGTATTACATTGTTTTATACTTGAAGGATGTTTTTATCCTATATCTCATTACATCATGACTCTACCTACTTCTTTGCCTTTGAATGGAAAGATCCTGAGACCCAGGAGACTACTCGATATACTTGGTCTATACTACCCCAATCATTCTGAGATGGCTCCCACCATTTAGGGAAGACACTGCCCAAGGATTTAAGGGAACTTAAACTCAAAGATGGTGCTTTACTACAATATGTAGATGACTTGCTTATTGCTAACATGGATTTTCAGAGTCCCCAAGAGAATACCTTAAGGACTCTAAATTTTTTGACTGAATGGAATAAGGTATTTCCCACAAAGTCTCATTTCTCAGACTCAAGTTTAGTACCTTGGATTTAAATTCACCCCAAGAACCTGGATGTTAGCTCCAGACTGGAAGTGGACCATTGTCTTGCTGCTGACTCCAGGCAACAAAAAGGAATAGCAGGGCTTCCTAGGAATGACAGATTTTGCTGTATCTGGATTCCACATTTTGGTTTATAGCCAAACCCCTCTATGAGGTTTTGCAGGGGGAGGAATGAGAATTACTCCAAAGAAATAAGGCCTGACAGTCAGCCTATGAGACATTCAAATCTGAACTAGGGTGAGCACTGGCTTTAGGGTTCTCAGATTTAAGAAAGTCTTTCACCTTCTATGACATGAAAGACTAAGCCAGTCCCTGGGAGTCTTACCTCAGAAACTGAGGCCCATATAGATGATGGTAACATATTTTTTAAAACAGCTGTACCCAGTAGCTCAAGGATGGTCCAACTGCCTCAAGGCAGTAGTGACCACTGCCCTCCTAGTTAAGGAAGTCTCCAAGCTGCTTTTAGGACAGCCTCTTGAAGTTTTTGCCCCTCACCAGGTTCTGGATATATTAGAAATAAAAGGTCATCACTAGTTAACTGGGTTGACTTACTCAGTATTAAGTCTTGCTGTTTAACACCCCAGACCTTGTTCTAAAAGTGAGCCAGACTCTAAACCTTGCCACTTTGCAACCTTCAACTTCCAAGGAAGCCTTGGAACATACTTGTATAATGACCTTCAAGCAGGTCTATTCTAGCCAGGTAGACCTGAATGATACTCCTCTAGATAAGTTAAATGAAGAATGGTTACAAAAGGTAGTAGCTTTGAGGAAAGAGATGTCCAAAAAAGCAGGATATGCCACCAGCGTTGGTTTAAACAAAGTAATAGAAGCAGAGTACTTTCCCCAAGTGCTTCAGCACAAGAGACAGAGTTGAGAACCTTAGTTATGGCAATTCAACTGGGAAAGAATGAGAGACTTAACATGTACACTAATTCCAAGTACTGGTATTCAGTGCTCCATGCTCATGCAGACATCTAGAAAGAAAGGGGATGCTTAATGCTAAATGTTCCCCCATAAAACATAAAGAAGTACTTCTATCTCTCTTTGAAGTAGTCCAGTTTCCCTCTCAGGTGGCAATTATACACTGAAAGGTCCATTAAAGAGATAAATCCTCAGTTAGTAAAAAATAAAAATAAAAAAAGCAAACAAGGCTGATAAACAAGTGGCCCAGACATAACTACCTAAGGCTTTTGTCTGTCTGATTTGCCATCAAATGCTTAGTATACTAATTTAAAATGGGAGTGGGCAAAAGGAAATGGGTATACTTTGAATAAACAGGGATGGTTGAGAGATGAATAAGATAGGCTTCTTATCCCTGAGCTTGATGAGATTTTAACTCAGCCAGATAAAGGAGATTCCAATTTTCTCCCTTAGCCTGGGGAACAAAGTTCTTAATAAGACATGGAAGAAAGGGACCCCAAATGAACAATTGGCTAAAAAAAGAAAGGGCTCTTACCAGATCATCCTAGGCACCCCAATTGCTATAAAGCTACAAGGAGTATGTAGTTGGTCCACATTTTTAGACTAAAGCATTCATTCTTTCATATCAGCAATTTTCAACCAGTGTGCCACAAGAATTTTAAAACATGCAATACCTGATTATTTAGTCAAGGGCACTGACTTCTTTTTCCTTAGAAAGTCAATTAAAAACAAAAAAAAGGACAACGGCCAACACAACAATAGCTGTCCAGTGTGAATGCCTTGTCATGAGCCATAAATATAAAGGCCAAAAAGTTACATCTTATTGGTCAGGTCTCAAATTAAAGTTGCTTGTGATTGGTTAATTTTTTAAAAAACTATATCTTTATTGATTTCAGAGAGAGAGAAGGAGAGAGAGATAGAAACATCAGTGATGAGAGAGTCATTGATCGGCTGCCTCTTGCATACCCTTGACTGGGGATCGAGCCCGCAATCCAGGCATGTGCCCTGACTGGGAATTGAACCAAAATATCCTGGATCATAGGTCGATGCTCAACCACTGAGACACATTGGCAGGGCTGATTGGTTCATTTTGGCACCAGAAATCCTTACATACAAGTATAGACACCTGATTATTTTAAAAAATCACTTTGGAGCAAAAAGGTAGGTTATTATTATTTTGTAAATCAATCAAAATTATACCAATATTTTTGTCAGATAAGAAAAAATATATTTTTTGGTGTGCCACTAGATTTTAGTAATTAATTTATGTATGCCATGAGATGAAAAATGTTGAAAATTGCTGCTTTAGATTCTCAAGCTCATGCAGAACTGCCATATTCCTGTGAACCACTTGAGGACCTCAAATACCTCTTCAAGAGACTCTTCAAGTTCAGATAAGTAATGTGATAGGTCAGCCTTATCTTTCCTTTTGTAATGGCCTTTCTCTGGCTTAGACTTTGCTGTTTCACAAAACTCCTCCCCCAAGAAAGGAGATATTTTGTCCTTGCTGGGTTTAGCTACCTTTGTCCCAGCATGTTCGTACTCCTCTTCCTCCTCCTAGCTGACATGGCTAAGGGAAACTGGCAGGGGAAATTCACTTGTCAATTTTTCTAAAATCATGGCTACAGGAAACCTCTCTAAATTGCTATATCTGTCACCCGTTGACTCAGAGTGAAGGCTGGGGACAGGTCTCCCTTTTTACTCTGCTAGCAAATCTTAGCACTGAATTTCCATCTCGTCCATGGAACCACACAAGTCCTTCTCTTCAGGTATTCACTTGTGTTTTTAATGAGAGGATCCTTTCTTGCACAGATCTTACCTCTAAAGAAAAACCATATTCTCTCCCTCAGCCCTTTGAATACTTATTCTAACATAATCTTCCTCATAGGCTTTTTTTCTAACTTGTCTTGTTGCCACTGTAATGTTCCTGGTGATAACAATGAGCTACTTCTGTTTCCTTTATTAACCTCTCTTGTTTTACTCTCATGTTCAATGCTGCAAAATGCTTAAGAACAAACTCATTGTTGTCCACAAGTGCATTTTGAACCCAGGCCTACAAAGGACAAAAACCCAGATGGTAGATGCATATATTGGTAGGAACAGTCCAATCTATGGGACAGCATGTAAAGCATATAATAAAACAGCATGGACAGTAGCTCATCAGTCACCATCAGCCTCCATTACCATTAAGATTAAAAAGTCCACTTATTTTGGGGAAACCCTGTCACCAACAGGTACCAAGACTCAAGCCCTATTCTGTCCTAAAAGGCTTAACAACTTCCCCACACTGCCTGTGGTATTCGTTTGTTTGCTGGCCAGAACAAATAGGCTCCTTTATTTACAAGCCTCCCAAGGTTACTTTCCCCACCCAGGTGCTGCAATCACTTATGCCTGTGTAGAAAATACCAGGTTCACTGGGGAATGCATTATGGGTCAGGTGAATTCCAGTGGCGTAGGCATTACCATCCACAATACCTGTCACCCCAGACACAAGAGGGCTATGGGATTACTCCTTGCTGAAGCAGGAGAAGTCATCCTTATGGCTGCATCTTGGGGAGGTTTTGCCTACTATAAAACTACCCTGGGAAACCTTACCCAGGTCTTTGATGACCTAACTTCCAACATGAGAGAGGCTCTACAAGGCTTTCAAACCTTCCTGGACTCTATGGCAAATGTCCTAGACAACAGGTTAGTCCTAGATTACCTTCTATTGTCTACCTTAACAGAGTCCTCAAGGTAATCAACAAAACCTGTTTCACCTAAGTTAATGGCTCAGATAAGGTTGAAACAAACATAGAATAGATTTATAAACAAGTATTTCAGTTACATTGATAAAACCAAGAAACAGATCCCAACTACCTGTGGTCCAAGATAAAAGAAGCCTTGCCAAAGCTCACTTGGTTTTTGCCCTTTCTTGGATCACTAATAATCATTATCTCAGTGTTAGTTTTTGGTTCTTGCCTCTTTAACCTCCTTGTAAAGTTTGCATCTTCCAGGATTCAACAGTTTCATGTAATAATGATGGTCATGCAGGGATGTCAGCCAGTCCTACCACCAAAACACCAGAGTCAAGGCTGTATTAACCACTCAATCAAGCAGCAAGACTTTTTTTTTCTCTTCTCAGGTTTTGGATCCCTACAACATCCTTTTTTCAGCAGAAAGTAGTTTCAGAAGAAGAGACTTCTGGCCCCTGTTCTTTAAGGAAGGTAAAAACTCTCAGGCTGAGCCCCTTATAGATAAGATTGGAATTTCCATGGTTGCCCCTTAAACCCTATACCTAATTAGCAGCCAGAAAGAGATGCACAGGGTGCCACTTTAACCAGCAAAGAGATTTTCTCCACTCTAACACATGTGCAGTTAAGCCCAAGAATGAATGCTGGGTGACCTTACCCTCATTATAATAGTAGAAAACACACCCGTGTGGAGATTTAACAAGCTAATGAAACATGAGATGCATAAAGAAGCACGTAGTTCCACTGTGCAGGTTCCAAAGAGTCCACACCTCTACATAGTGAGATGTCACAATTCCATATCACCTTTCCCGCCTTAACTTCTTAAAAACTGTTTACTGGCTTTTGTTTGGGGAAACAGCAGCCATTTCTTCCTCCTTTCTGATGCTATTTCCCTTGCACACATGAGTTTTTTCATGTACCTCTCACCTGATTGTCATATCTGTGGTGAACTTCTTTGATTTCCATCTAGGGAGTTCCCAAGAACCCTGGATGCTGGTAACAGGTAGACTAATATCAGTACTTTTTTTTTTTTTTTAAGAAAAATTAAAAGTGAAAAGATTGCTTTACTGTCTGCTGAGCCTGGTGTAATGTATATTAGTAAAATAATTACACAACTGCATTAATTATGAAACTACTCATAATCTGAGGCAAGGCAAGTTTTTTGGGTGCCAAAAGTTAGAAATGACAAAATTCATAGAAAATGCCTGATTTTGTCATAAATTAATAAAAATCTTCAAACTGTACATTATTGGTTCACTGAATACAAATCTATGATGAGAACAAAGTAAAACATCTATACTAAATTCCAATTATGTTAACTAAATTAGCCACTTCTTCTGAGTCACTCCATTCTCATTTACCTTTAACTGACAAAAGGGAACTTTAGTTCCCAGCAAGGAGTGGGTCCCGCTGGCCGAATTTAAATGCTGACAGAATTTAAATGCCATCTTTTAAAGGTTAAATACTCAGAAATCTAAGCATATACATTCTTTTTTACAGGCAAAAGGAAAGAAACCATTATTTGTACAGTTGATCCTGGAAAATATATGGAGTTTGTATGATGCTGTCTTTTAAATGCCATCTTTTAAAGGTTTATACCTCACCTGTTATTTGTCAGATATGGCAGTTGCTTTGTATTCAAAAGTGAATAAGAATGAGTCTTGACTCTCAAGATGCTCTTATTCTTTGGGGATATGAGGAGTCTTTCTTTTACAGAACACAACCATTAATAATAATAACAATAATAACCACAAGAACAATAGCTGCACCAGAAGAAACAATATATTTTTTTGTTGCTCTTTTCCTGTCATCCTTATTACAAAGATATTTTTTGTAACATGTATGTGTGTTTCCATTCACACAAGTGTGTGTGTTTGTGTGCTCCAAGGAACTGAACTTGAATTATATTTCTCAAGATGTGGCTCCTAGTGTTAGATTTGAAATGAAACAGAGCAAATTATGGAAGATCTTAAACAAGTTAATTTATCTCCATGTTTCTGCTTTTGATTTTTTTAAATAATAATTCAAAAAAATTCTGTCCTCTATGTCTGTTTTCCCACTACACTCTGCTAATGTCTTAAGGTCAGTCCCTAACAGAGCTTTATTACAAGAATTCAAAGAAGGAGAAAACATTTTGGACTAAATTGGAAAACTACCCCAAGAACAACATAGGTTTCCTCACTTTACTTCAGTTTAAATTAAAACAGATTGTGTTTTCTCCACATCCTCAACAGAAAATAATTACTTAGCAATTCTAGTCACATCTTTCTTTCAAAATGTCTTGAAAGTTCCAGAGTAATTGTAAATGAAGTTCATAAAGATGTAAAAAGAGTTAGTAGGCAGGTATATATCAGCATGTGGGCAAGATTTAGTGGAGCCTTTTTTTTTTCCTATTGAAGAACTGATCAGATGACTTGACAGCTGGAGTTTACGTGATTGTTGTACAATAAAGCAGGGCTACCGCTACATTTTGCTGTGTTCCAAATCACAACTGTAATTTTATATATATTTTCTTCTTTACAAAATTATGTTCTCTTCATAAAAAGAGAGGATAAGTACATCTTAGAAGTGAGTGTGTTCAGACTTGCATAAAAATTAAAGAGAAATGAATACTGCAACATATAATTAAAAAAGAAAAAAACCTATTGAAGTTTAATGGTGGGTTGTAAGAGAAGCCACACACAACATAGTTGTTTTTTTTGAAGTCTGAGGTAAATAGATTGCAAGATGTGTAGTTGGAGCTCAGCTGTGAACTCTGGTATTTTGAGAAAAAAAGATTGATGCATATTGCTTTGTTGAAACTTTCTGAGAATCTTAACAAGTTGGACCATTTCAATGCAAAAGATGACATTAGGAATTGTAGAATACAAAATAAATATAATATCCAAATATATAATATAATTAAATTGCAACCCTTGCTTAGATTACATTTTCCTCTTTTATGTGAAATTGTTTTTGTTTTTGTTTTTTGATGAAGGAAAAGAGAAACCCAAATAAGTTTTCTTCATTTTGTATAGTACTATAAGAACGTGAGTTGGAACTTTTGTGAAATATGGAGTGGAATAAATAGATACTTTTATTTCAAAACCTACTAGAACTTAAAATTGAGTTTGTGGGTGTTTTTCTAAGCTCTTAACAACTCCAATGTATATTAGAACCCCTTTATAGATAAGGCAAGTTAAATTTAAATATGTAGCAATAGCCACCTAATTTTTCAGTTCCTTTAATAACATAAATACTCTCATGTTATTCATTTATTAATTCAATATTCTCTTGTGAAACTTACTCTATACCAAACACTGTTTCAGGTGTTAGATAATATAATACATAAAACATATAAACATCTGTTTTTTGTTAAATTTATTGGGGTTCCATTGGTAAATAAGATAACATATGTTTCAAGGGTACAATTCTATGTATATTGCATTGCATGTTTACTGACCAAAGCCAAATCTTCTTTAATCACCATATATTTGACCTCCTTTACCCTTTACTAGCCCCCCTCATCCCTTTTGTCTGGTAACCACCCTACTATTTTCTGTGTCAATTTGTTTTTGTTTGTTTATTTTTCTTCTTTGTTAATTTGTTGTTTTTAGTTTTATATCCTACATATGAGTGAAATCATATGTTTCTTGAGTTTTTCTCTCTGATTATTTTGCTTAGCATGATATTCTCAAGATCTATCCATGTTGTTGTAAATAGTATTTCATCTTTTCTTATGGCTGAGAAGTATTCCATTGGATATATGTACCACCTTTTCTTTATCATATCATTTATTGAGGGACAATTCAATTGTTTCAATGTCTTGGCCATGATATCTGAATACAAGGGTACATGTATCTGCCAATAAATATTTTTACATTTTTTGGAGGATACCCAGAAGAGGAGTTGTTTGATTATATAGTAACTCTATTCTTAATTTTCTGAGGAACCTCCATACTGTTTTCCATAGTGGCCGTACCAGTTTACATTCCTACCAGCAGTGGATGAGGGTTTCTTTTCCCTACAAACTCTCCAACACTTGTTATTATTTGTTGATAATAGCCACTCTAACAGGTGTGAAGTGGTATCTCATTATAGTTTTGGTTTGCATTACCCTAATAACCAGTGAAGTTGAGCATCTTTTTATACATCTGTTGATGACCTATATGTCTTTTTGGTAGAAGTTTCTGTTCAGATCCTCTGCCCATTTTTTAATTGGATTGTTTGTTTGTTTTGTTGAGTTATAGAAGTTCCCTATATATTTTGCATATTAACCTCTTATCAGAGATGTTGTTTGCAAATATCTTCTCCTGTTCAGTTGGTTGCTTTCTTTGTTTTGTTGGACTGTGTACCCAACAGTCTGAATTGTCTGGGAGATGCCTAAGTGACTAATTTCTGGCTAACCTGACTCAGTGCTGATAGATCAGTGCCAGATTTTGGAAACAGAAGTAAGGACATAGCACATTAGAATTGCAGATCCTCAGGCAGAGACCAAGAGGAGCAAGATGTAAAGACTTGAGAGGTCCTAGAACAATCAGCTTGGCTGATTCATGTTCTCCTGAACAAAGCCAGTACATAAATAATTTTTTTAATTCTCACATTCCAGAAAAAAATCACTGAACATAGGAAGAAACAGGTCAGTATGGCCTAATTAAAGGAACAATATAATACTGTAGAAATTTACCCTAAAGAAACAGATCCATCAGCTACCTCAGAATGAATTTGAAATAAAGATGTTCATTTAGAAGTTCAATAAGTTAAATAAGAATACAGATAAACAACTAAATAAATTAAGGAACAATAAATAAATAAAATTAAAATATCAATATATTATATAAAAAACAAAACATAATTTCTGGAGTGAAAAACACAATAATTGAATTGAAAAGTTTATTAGAGGAGTTCAACACAGACTTGAGAGGCCAAGAAGGTATCAGTGATTTTTAAGATAGGTCACTTAAAATCATCAAGTCAGAGGAGCAAAAAAGGAAAAATATAAAGACAAATAAAGTACATTAAGGGGTTTATGCAACACTATCAAGAAAATGTATGTACACATTATGTAAATTCCATAAAAATAGAGCAAGAAAAGGGCAGAAAGCTTATCTGAAGATATAAGTCCCCAAACTTCTCAAATATGAGGTGAGAAAGAGATTTAAGAAACTCAAAGAAGTCCAACAAGAAAAATTTCAAAGAGAAGCACACTGAGACACCTTAAAATCAAACCATCTAAGCATTGTCTTTGGGAATGGGGAAGATGGTGGCTCTGTGACAAGGAGCAGAGTGCCCTTATGCCCAGCCACGGACTCAATTTACTGCTAAAATACTGCATAACCAACTTGGAAAAAGCAGAGAAATATACCTTAGTGGGCATATTTTGAGCAGGGAGCACTGAAGAAACATCATAGAGCCTGATAAGAGGGGAGGCTAAAAAGAGAGAGTCCCCCCAAAAGCTGGGCTGGGCTCTGAAGCCCTAGGGCTAGAGGCTGTAAAGCTCCCTCCCTTTGGGAGTGTAGACTGGCATCCAAAAGCTGGGATCTCATACCTCAAGTGAAGGAAAAGGGAAGGAGAGCCATGCACAGTGGGCAGGGACCCAGGGAAACAGTGTGCCTGGAAGGAGGGGACTGTGACTTCCTAGTGAAACAAAACTAATGGTGGCCATGACAGGTGTTTTTCACACAAGGTGCTGACCATAGGAAAGGCAGCCTCACAGTGTGTGGCTCCCAAATAGAAAGGATCCAGAAGGCTGCACTGAGTGCCCACATACAGGGACCCACTGCCTTCCTGTAAGGCATTGTCTAGAAACCCAGAAAGTATTTGATCTGTGTGGCATGGGGAAGAGGAAGAGAGCCATTCTGCTGCCAGAGATGAACTGGTGCTGCCTGTGGGGCAGACCCATTCTCCAGCTGTGTGAGCTCTTGGTTGGGCAATTCTGGGATTTTTGACCCACATTGAGGGGGTGCCAATATAGCACACAAGGAGCTGCCCCAGCTTTACTGAGAGTAGCTATGCAGGGGAGCTGTGGGAGGCTGACTTTGTGACCCCTATTTCTTGGTTCCTAGGCACAGGGGCAACGGGACTTTGCAGGGCAAATTCTCTGCTTGTGTGTTGCTTTGTGCACTTTTGAGTTTTTGATTGCTGAATAGGTATACACCTTCCTGGCTTGTATTGGGAAGACAGACCAGCAAAAGCTGGAATTTGTGTCTGCATTGTGGGGAGATTGAAATTAGCACCCCGTGTGATTTGCCAACCAGATCTGGGGAAGGGGGGTGAAACTGCTCAAGTACCTCCTCTGTAGGCTAAGTGCACCACCCCCAACAGGAAACTGACTGGTTCAGCTCAATGAAGCCCCAGATAATCCCCCCAGGGTACAGTCCTAGGGGGAAGGAAGAACAGTTCACAGGAGGATATTACAAGAATAAGACTCTCAGGGACTATTATTTGAGAACTGGAGGAGAAGTTTAAAACCCCCACTGGAGGCTTGGCAGGCAAAGTGCTCACCAGAATGTTTTTTAATCAAGCCCACTGAGCCCAAGCTGCTGAAAATGCCCATACAGAAAAGGCAACAGACAATTCAATCTGAAACTACAGCAGACCATTGTATAGGGAACTAGAATTGGAGGATTTGGTAGAAACATAAGAGTTGGCTTTGAAGCAGAGACTAACTTTCCCACAGTGAATGCCTTACTATGAAACCTCTAATTAAAGGGAGGAACATCCGGAACTACACTAGCTGGCTTGTACCTTAAATACTCTTTAGATGACTCT
Organism: Miniopterus schreibersii; assembly: GCF_964146895.1. Classification (NCBI taxonomy): domain Eukaryota; kingdom Metazoa; phylum Chordata; class Mammalia; order Chiroptera; family Miniopteridae; genus Miniopterus; species Miniopterus schreibersii. The sequence goes on along the minus strand of NC_138101.1, from coordinate 109,915,310 downwards.
GGAGTAGGACCAGGCAACCACAAGGAGGAGGTAAAATAGGTGACAAATAGAGATGGTCCACAGAGAGCCTCAGATCGCCCAATTACCAAAGAACACCAGAGCCAAACCTAGACAGCTCCTGACATTGTCTGATACACCAGTACCTCCCAGGAGACCTCAAATAATCATATAAAACAGTGAGCTTCAGACAACATAACCTGCCAAGATGAAACTCACATGATTGAGTCCCCTCTTTTAGGAAAAAGAGAAAAAAGAAAAAATTTCCTTTTAAATTTTTTTTTTTAAATTTTTAGATATTTAAATTAATTTTTTTAAAATTGTTTGCTTTGCTTGTTTTGATTTTTTTGTTTTTCTTTTGTTGTTTGTCCTATTATCAAGATTTTCTTGATATCCTCTGCTTAATTGCTGGGTCATTATCATAACCAATAAGTTTACTGCTATTCTCTATCATTTCCCCCATATCTCTTACTGGATTCCCTTCTTTCTTTGTTTTATATCTCTCTCTCTTCTCATTCCATTGGCATAACTTTTTTCCCCTTTCTTTTCTATTTCTCCCTTCTGACTTCCTGTCTTTTTGTTTGTTTGTTTCTGTTTGTCTTTTATTGTATTTATATTTTTTCATTTATAAGTATTTTCCTATTCTTATCCTCTACACTTAATTTTTTGCTTACTCTTCTTTCAGAATCTTTCCTTTGCCCCTTTATCTCCCAGTAGCTTCTCTATTTTTTAATTTTTATTTTAGTTTATTATTTTTTAAAATTTTTTGTTTCTATTAACAATAACATGATTTTCTCTCTATGTCTCTATTTTTCTCCCTCTCTTCTTTTTTATTCTTTTCTTGGCTTTAGTATTTGTGTCCTCACTACACTCTCCCAATTCTACTTTCACTTAGGATGTTTTCATTGTGATTATCAGGATATTTTGTAAGATATTACTTGTTTCCTGGCATTTTGGCTGTGTATTGTCTTGCCTTGCCAGCATGATACCACAGCTCACAATAACATGGTATGGTCTGAGAACACAGTTAGCCAACCTGAAAGGAGAGTCCTCCCAAGATTGAGTCAATGACAATCTACACCAAATCACAACAGGAGAGATCAAAAAACTCATAAAAGAGACACCAACAAAAGGGACACACTTAGAGCAAATAGCTCAGAAGTATAAGGAAAACACAACTTTGGGCTTCACTGGACATACACTACAAAATCCCACTCCACAAGACTGGGAGACAGCAAATATATCTGATATACAGGTACAAACACAGTCACCAAAATAGGGAGACAAAGGAACAACCCATAAACAAACAAAAAAAAACAAAATCGCCAGAAAAAGATTTTGATGAGATCGACTTAAGCAAGTTATCAGAAAAAGAGTTCAGAGTAATGGTTATAAAGATGCTCAAAGAAATTAATGAGAACAACAAGACATTTAATGGTAGGGTTGAGGAACTTAGTGAAAACATGACAAAAAAAGATAAATATAAAAAGAATCAGGCAGAAATGAAGAATACTATATCTGATATCAAGAATACCCTGGAAGGATTTAAAAGAAAGTTCAATGAAACAGAGGCTAGAATAAGTGACTTAGAAAATAAGGTAGAAAAAAAACACTCAATCAGAGCAGCAAAATGAAAAACCACTTAAAAAGCAAGAGGACAGACTAAGGGAGATTTAGGACAACATAAAGATAAAACAACATTCACATAATAGGAGTGCCAGAGGAGGAAGAAAGAGAGCAAGGGATAGAGAACTTGGTGTTGGAAATAATGACAGAAAACTTCCCTATGCTGGTAAGGCAGAAAGCCACACAAGTTCAGAAAGCACAGAGAGTTCCAAACAAGAGGGACCCAAAGAGACCCACTCCAAGACACATCATAATTAAAATTGCAAATGTCAGGAACAAAGAAAGAATATTAAAGTCTGCATGAGAGAGACAAGCAGTGACGTACAAGGAAAGCTCCATAAGACTGACAGCAGATTTCTCAACAGAAACACTTCATGCCAGAAGGGAGGGCCATGGAGTTTCCAATGTAATGAAAAGCAAGAACATGCAACCAAGATTGTTTTATCCAGTAAAGCTATCATTTAAAATTGAAGGTGAAATAAAGAGCTACTGAAACAAAAGAAGGCTGAAGGATTCCAGGGCTACCAAACCAGTATTGCAAGAAATGTTAAAAGGACTGCTTTAAGAAGAAGAAGAAATATTGAGAGAAAGGTACATCAGTATAAAGGGGAAAGGTGTCATTAAATAAGTATATATTAATAGTAACCTTAAATGTAAATGGAATAAATGATCCAATCAAAAGACATAGGGTAGCTGAATGGATAAGAAAACATGACCCAAATATATGCTCTCTACAAGACCTGAGAGCAAAAGATTCACACAGGCTAAAAGTGAAGAAATGGAAAAAACATTCCATGCAAATGGAAATGGAAAAAAAAAGCTGGAGTAGCAATACATATTTCTGACAAAATAGAATTCAAAATATAGACCATAACAAGAGACAAAGATGGTCACTACATAATACTAAAGGGATCAATACAAAAAGAGGATATAACCCTTATTAATATATATGCACCCAATATAGGAGTACCTAAATATTTTAAAAATTTCCAGGTAGGTTTTAAGGGGGGGATCATCAACAACACAGTCATAGTGGGGGACTTTAACACCACTGTCAGCATTGAACAGATCATCAAGAAAAAAAATCAAAAGGGTAACGCAAACCTTAAATGACCCATTAGATATAATAGATTTAATTGACATTTATAGAACATTTCACCCCAAAGCAGCAGAATACACATTCTTCTCAAGTGTACATGCAACATTCTCAAAAATAGACCAGATGTTAGGGCACAAGGCAAGCCTTTTCAAATTCAAGAAGATTGAAATCATATCAAGCATCTTCTTGGATCACAATGCCATGAAACTAGAAATTAACCACTATAAAAAAAACTCAAAAATTTTCAAATACATGGAAGCTAAATAACATGCTATTAAACAGTGAATGGTTTACCAATGAGATCAAACAAGAAATTAAAAACTTCCTGGAAACAAATAAAAAGGAACACAAAACAATCCAAAGTCTATGGGACACAGTTTTAGCAGTCCTGGGGCAGAAAGTTCATAGCATTACTGGCCTACCCCAAAAAAACAAGAGAAAGCCCTAATAAAATATCTACCTAAAAGACTTAGAAAGAGAGCAGCAAGAAAAACCCAGAAGAAATAGAAGGAAGGAAATAATAAAGATCAGAGAAGAAATTAAGGACATAGAGGCTGAGAAAACAATACAAAAAATCGATGAAACCAAGAGCTGGTTCTTTGAAAAGATGATTAAGTTTTGATGAACCTTTAGCCAGACTCACCAAGAAACAAAGAAAGAAGACTCAATTAAATTAAATAAAAAGTGAATGAGGGGCTGTAAGAACTGACCCAACAGAAATACAAAGGAATGTAAAAAACAAAACTATGAGCACCTATATGCCAATAAACTGGACAACCTGGGTGAAATGGACAAATTCCTGGAAGAATATGTTTCCTAAGCTAAATCAGGAAGAGGCAGAAAACCTGAATAAGCTGATAACAACTAATGAAATTGAAGCAGTAATCAAAAAACTCCCTGCAAACAAAAGCTTGGTACTAGATTGATTTACAGGAAAGTTTTACCAAACATGTAAATAAGAATTAACACCTATTTTCCTCAAATTATTCCTGAAAATTCAAGAAGACAGAAAACTCCCAAACACTTTCTGTGAGGCCAGCATTATCTTAATCTCAAAACCAGATAAAAACACTACAGAGAAAAAAAATTACAGGCCAATATCCCTGATGAACATAAATGCTAAAATCCTCAACAAAATACTAGCAAACTGGACCCAGCAAAGATTAAAAAGATCATACATCATGACCAAGTGGGACTAATTCCAGGGATGCAAGGCTGCTATAATAGCTGGAAACCAATAAATATGATACATCCCATAAACAAAATGAAAAACAAAAATCATATGATCATATCAATAGATGCAGAAAAAGCATTACACAAAATCCAGCACCCTTTTTTCATAAAGACCAAAACAAAACACACCAAAAAACCTCTCAGCAAAGTGGGAATAAAAAGATCATACCTCAACTTATACGACAAACCTACAGCCAGCATCATACTCAATGGGCAAAAACTAAAACCATTTCCCTTAAAGACAGGAACAAGAAAGGAATGTCCGCTTTCACCACTCTTATTCAACATAGTATTGGAAGTCTTTGCCACAGCCATCAGATAGGAGGAAAACAAAAGGTATCCAGATTGGAAAGGAGGAAGTAAAACTGTCACTATTTGCCAATGACATGATACTGTACATAGAAAACCCTAAAGCCTCCATCAAAGTACACCTAGATTTGATAAATGAATTCAGCAAGGTAGCTGGATACAAAATTAACATCCAGAAATCAATGGCACTTTTATACACCAACAAAGACTTGTCAGAAAGAGAAGCAAAAAAATATATACCATTTACCACTGCAACTAAAAAAATAATTTACCTAGGAATAAACTTAACCAAAAATGTAAAAGACCTCTACTCAGAATACTAGAGGACAGTGAAAAAAAAAAAAAAATAGAGAAAGATATAAACAAGTGAAAGAATATACCATGTTCATGGATTGGAAGAGTTAATATTAAATGTCCTTACTACCCTAAACAATTTATAGATTCAATGCAATTCTTATTAAAATATCAACAATATATTTCACAGAGCTTGAACAAATATTCCAAAAATAAATTAAATTAATAAAAACAATACCTACACCTGTGCTGCCTACAAGATATTGACTTCAGATAGAAATACACATATACTGAAAATTAAGGCATTAAAAAAAAACATTTCATGCAAATAAAAAAAGTTAAGGTATCAATATTTATATCAGACAAAATAGATTTTAAAACAAAGGCTATGACAAGAGGCAAAGAAGACATTTTGTAAAAATAATGACATATAAATTTATTAACCAATATCACCCCAGTAAATTCAATTTAAAAAAGAATAAAGAGAGAAGACTTAAGTTTATGAAATCAGAAATGAAACCTGGGAAGTGACAATTGACACCACAGAAATGTAAAGGATTATAAGAAAATACTACAAACAATTTCATGCCAACAAATTGAAACACTTCTAAGAAATGGATAAATTCCTAGAAACATATATTCTTCCACAACTGAATCAAAGAGAAAAAGAAAATCTTAACAGATCTTTGGAAACTAACAAAGTCTCATCAGCAATCAAAACTCTTCAAAACAAAATTTTTGGACCATGAAGTTCCATGGGGAATTTTACCAAACATTAAAAAATAACAACAACCCCTGTTCTTCTCAAACTATTTCAAAACAACTGAAGAGGAAAGGAGCTCTCAAGCTCATTTTATGAGGCCCTATTACCAAAATCAGACAAAAAGAGAAAATTATAAGTCAATATCCTGGATGACTATGGATGCAAATATCCTCAACAAAAATGTTAGCAAGCTGAATTTAACAATACATTAAATATATTACACACCATTTTTAATACTGGCAAATCAATAAATGTGATACACCACATAAACAAAATAAAGACTAAAAATTATATGATGATATCAATAAATGCAAAAAAAAATTTGACAAAATCCAACATGGATTTATATTTTTAAAAATTCAGCAAAGTGTATACAGAGGGAATATATTTCAACATAATAAAAGCTATATGTCACAAACCCACAACTAGCATAATACTAATGGTAAAAAGCTAGAAGTGTTTTGCTTACAATCAGGAACAGGACAAAGATATCCACTTTCACCACTTTTATTTAACACAGTACTGGAAGTCCTAACCAAAGCAATCATGCAAGAAGAAGAAATAAAAGGCATTTAAATTGAAAAGAAAAAGGGAAAACTGATTATTTGCACATGAAACAATGCTATATATACAGAATCCTAAAGACTCTACAAAAAAATATTTTAGAGCTGATAAATAAATTCTGTAAGATAGCAGGATTAATATTCAGAAATTGGTTGCATTTTTATAACACCAATTATGAACTTTCAGAAAGAAAAATTAAGAAAGCAATCTAAATTACTGCATCTAAAAATACATAGAAATATATTTAATCAAGGAGGTAAAAGATTTGTATTTGGAAAACTATAAAACACTGAAAAAAATAAATTGATAAGATACAAATAAATGGACGTGTATGTTATGCTTATGAAAAAAAAAATTAACATTGTTAAAATGTCCATACTACCCAAAGTAATCTACAGACTCAATGCAATCTCTATCAAAATGCCAATGCATTTCTCCCCCATAGAACCAGAACAAATTCTAAAATTTTAATGGACCACAAAGACCTCTCACATAGTCAAAGCAATCTTGAGAAAGAAGAAAGTTAAAGAAATCATGCTATCTGCTAACAAAGTATACCATAAGGTCATAGTAATCAAAACAGCATAGCACTGGCATAAAAACAGGCACATGGATCAATAAAACATAATAGAAAATCCAAAAAATAATCCAAATCTATAATGTCAGTTATTCTATGACAAAAGAAGCAAGAATATGCAGAATATGCAATAACGTTGGGAAATTTTAACAAACAGATTTAAAAAAAAAAAAAGTAAAACTAGACCACTTTCTTGTACCATATACAGGAATAAACTCAAATGGATTAAAGACTTAAATGTAAGACCCAAAATCATAAAACTCCTAGAAGCAAAGATAAGCAATGAACTCTTTGACATTGCCCTTGTCAGAGAATTATATATATTAATTTCAGACAAAAACAACCAAAGAAAAAATAAACAAATGGGACTACAGCAAACTAAAAAAAAAAAAAAAAAAAAAAAGTATAGTAAAGACATCAAGACAACCTACTGAATAAGAATAGATATTTTCCAGGAATTCATCCAATAAGGATTAATATCCATAATATATTAAGAACTCATGCATACAATTTAACTCCAAAATACAAATAAACTCTTTAAAATGTGGGCAGAGGATCTGAATGGACATTTCTTCAAAAGGACATACAGATGGCAATAGGCATATGAAAAGACTCTCAGTATCACTAGTCATGAGAGAAATACAAAGTAAAACCATAATAAGTTACCATCTCACACCTGTCAGAATGGATAGCATCAATAAATAAACAATGCTGATGAAAATGTTCACTGTTAGTCACATTTCAATGGCTTATTAACCACATTTGACTAGTGGCTATCATTGGACAGTACAAGTCTAGAGATCAGAAAGTCTAATTTTTTTCTTTCTCTTCTCTATCATTGAAATATACATTTATGTTTGTAAACTAAATTGTACTGAAAATTATGATAGCTCTGGGTCTAAATTAAAAAAACAATGGTAGTGAAGGTTTGGTCTATGGCCAGTAGTTTGCCAACCCCGTAGGAATCAGTTATATATGTGATTAAAATTAAAAGGTGAAAAACTAAGTCCCAGAACACTTTTTAAAAATTTCCCAAATAGAAAGTTCAAGATGGCAGCAGATGAGGTAGAAGCTACAATAACCTTCTCCCAGGACAAAACTGGAATTATAACTAAAATATCCAAAAATTGTCCTGAATAACCAATTGAAGACTAGCTGGAGAGAAGCCTTATAACCATAGACTTAAAGAACTGGCCAGCCTCCCCACAGGCAACAGCTAAAGTTCCAGAGGGATACCTCAGCTACAGGGGGTTCCCCCTGAGAAGTCTGGGGTCTAAATACCAAACCAGGCTCCCTAGCCCAGGGCACCAGAACTGGGAATGGTGCACAAACAACATCTGGTTATGAAAAGTAGTGGGGTTTCTGTCTACCAGGGAGAGATGGCTGGAAATGGAAGCACTCTCTTAAAGGGACAACACATAAAATTTTATTTGCAGCCACTCACAGTGTGCTCTAGCAGAGGGAGGGCAGAATGAACCAGAGCTGTGTGAGGAGAGTCTGGGGTTGGTGACTCTGAGGAGAGATATGAGAGGACAGCTATTTGGATCACTGTGCTGTCATTCCCCCATACTGCAGAAGCCATCTTTCTCAGGCAGACCTTTCACATCCATGAATCACTAGCCTGGAGGGAAGCAATATCCCCACCTATTATAATCCCTATCACCACACCCTGTGGATCTTACATCTTGACTATAGTGGGAGTTTCATTAAGTGGCTAAGATTAACAGACAGCCTGCAGGCATAGGCAGATCCCTGGGTGCTTTGAGTCTTTGCCTGACCAACCCCTGGGCCTGGGGATAGTAAAAGCAGACTTCAGTGCACATGTTGGTCCTTTTCACATTCACCCAGGCCCAGCAGAGGGAGCTATAAGCTATGGATCACAGATAGCTTCAAACAGGTTGCTTATGGCCAAGCACAGACAGTGTCTGGCATGGGCCTGCACCAAAGTCTTTCCAAAGAGGTCCAGAACAAGTACACCCAGTGGCCATCTTCAGGCAACAAATGAACAGGAACCAATAAGATTTGCAAACAGCATATCTACAGGGAGATATTGGCAGGCACGAAACCTTGCTAAGGCAAATTCTGTTTTGTGTGATAAGCACCTGCATAACAGCCTGAATGCTGTGTTGGGGGGTTGACCCTCACTGTCAGCCAGCCTGAGGGTCAAGCCCATGCATAAATAGGCCAATAACAATCAAGAGTAAACTATAGCAGGAGGGACCACACAATATGCACAAGGCACATTCTTAGATAACCCAGTTCTGGTGATCAGGGATACTGTGCCATTGTGTCCCACAGGTCACCTACTACATATGGCCACCTTATCAAGAAAGAGAGTCATAGCAGATCAACTGAACACATAGAAATAAACACAAACAGGCAGACAAAATAGGAAGGCAAAGAAACAAACTCCAAATGAAAGAACAAGAGAATTCTCCAAAAGAAGAGCTAAATGAAATGGAGATAAGCAATTTAGCAATAAAACAGAAGATTGCATCAATTATTTGGAAATCAAGGTAGGAAAAAGAAGCCAATCAGAGCAGCAAAAAGAAAAAAGACTTTAACAAATATGAGGATAGTTTAAGGGACCTTTAGGGCAACATGAAGTGTAAGAACAGTCACATATTAGGGGTACCAGAAGGAGAAGATAGAGATCAAGGGAATGAAAACCTATTTGAAAAAATAATTTCTGATAATTTGCCTCACCTGGTGAAGAAAAAATACATACAAGTTCAGGAGGCTCAGAGACTCCCAAACAAGATGGACTCAAAGGAGCCCACACCAACACACCTCATAATTAAAATGCCAAAAATTAAAGAAAAAGAGGAAATCTTAAAAACCACAAGAGAAAGACAATCAGTTACCTACAAGGGAGCTCCCATAAGACTGTCAGTTGAATTCTCAACAGAAACATTTCTGGCCAGAAGGGATTTGTGTGAAATATTCAAAGTAATGAAAAACAAGGATCTACAACCAAGGCTACTTTACCCAGCAAGGCTATCATTTAAAATTGAAGAAGAAACAAAGAGCTTCCCAGACAAGAAGAAGCTAAAGAAGTCTGTTACCACCAAACCAGGATTACAAGAAATGTTAAAGGGCTTGCTTTAAGAAGAGGAAAAACAAAACAAAACAAAACAAAAAACAAACAGAGAAACATAGTTAAAAAAGATAAAATGGCAATAAATGGGTACCTATCAACAATCATTTTAAATGTAAATAGCTTATATGCTCCAATCAAAAGAAAAAAGGTGGCTGAATGAAAAAGAAAACATGACCCATGTATATGCTGTTTTCAAGAGACTTATCTCAGAGTGAAAGACACACACAGATTAAAAGTAAAGGAATGGAAAAAGATATTTCATGCAACTGGAAAGGAAAAAGATACTGGGGCAGCAATACTTATAACTAACAAAATAAACTTTAATACCAAGGATATAATAAAAGACAAAAAAGAACACTATATAATGATCAATCTAACAAGAGGATATGACCTTTTTAAACATTTATGCACCCAACATAGGAGCACCTAAATATATAAAGTAAATCTAATGGACATAAAGGGAGAGAGTGACAATAATAGAGTTATAGTAGGGGACTTTAACACCTCATTGATATCAATGGAAAGGTTTTCCAGAGAGAAAATCAATAAGGTGATGGCAGCCTTAAATGACACATTAGATCAAATGGATTTAATTGATATCTGTAGAGTAGTCCACCCTAACGCAGCAGAATATACATTCTTTTCAAGTGCACATGGAATGTTTTCTAGGATAGACCACATGTTAAGACACAAAACATGTGTCAATAAATTTAAGAAGATTGAAATCATACCAAGAATCATCTCTGATTATAATGCACTGAAACTGGTAATCAATCACAAGAAGAAAACTGAAAAACACACTAAGACATGGACACTAAATAATATGTTACTAAACAATGAATGAATGAGTTAACATTGAGATCAAGGTAGAATTCAAAAGATTCCTTGAAACAAATGAAAATGAGAACACAGCAACCCAAGATCTGTGGGACACAAAGAAGGCAGTCCTAAGAGAGAAATTCATAGCATTACAGGCCTGTCTCAAGAAATAAGAAAAAGCTCTAATAAAAAATTACCTTTACACTTAGAGGACTTTCAAAAAGAAAAACAAAACAAAACAAAAGCCCAGAGTGAGAAGGAAGGGAATAATAAAAATCTGAGCATAAACTAATGAAATAGAGTCTTAAAAAAGCATACAAAGGATCAGTGAAACCAAGAGCTGGTTCTTTGAAATGGTAAACAGGATTGACAAGCTTTTAGCCAGACTCATCAAGAAAAAAAGAGGGAGGACCCAAATAAACAAAATCAGAAATGAAGAGAACTAAGAACTAACTTCAAAGTAACACAAAGGATTATAAGAAAATATTACAAACAACAATATGCCAACAAATTAGACAATCTGGACATAATGGATAAATTCCTAGAAACATACAATCTTCCCAAACTAAATCAGGAAGAATCAGAATATTGGAATAAATAGATTACAACTAGTGAAATTGAAGCAGTAATAAAAAATTAAAAAACTCCCAACAAACTAAAGCACTGGACCTGATGGCTTTATAGGTGAATTTTACCAAATATTCAAAGAAGAACTAAAACCTATTCTTCTCAAACTATTCCAAGAATTTCAAGAGAAGAAGAGACTCCCAAGCTCATTTTACCAGGCCAGCATTATACTAATTCCAAAACCAGGTAAAGACATGGAAAAGAGGGAAAATTATAGCCTAATATTCTGATGAACATAGATATAAAATCATCAACTAAATATTAGCAAACTGAATCCAGCAATACATTAAAAAGATCACACACCATGATCAAGTTGGATTTACTCAGAGGATGCAAATTTGGTACAATATCAGCAAAACAATAAATGTGATACACCACATAAACAAATTGAAGATTAAAAACCACATGATTATATCAATAGATGCAAAAAAAGCATTTGATAAAATCCAGCACCTGTTAATGATAAAAAAAAAAAAAAACTCACAGCAAAGTGGGAATAGAGAGAACACACCTCAACATAATAAAGGCCATATATGACAAACAATATACTCAATGGGCAAAAATTACAAGTGTTCCTTTTCAGATTGGGAATAAGACAGGGATGTCTGCTTTCACCACTCTAATTCAACATTGTATTGGAAGACTTAGCCACAACAATCAGACAAGAAGAAATAAAAGTATCCAAATTGGAAAGGAAGCAGTAAAACTGCCATTATTTACAGATGACAGGATATTTTATGTAGAGAACCCCAAAGATTCCACTATAAAGCTACTATGATTGATAGGTAAATTCAGTAAAGTAGCAGGGTACAACATAAATATCTAGAAATCAGTTGCACTTTTATACACCACTAATAAACTATCAAAAAAGGAAACTAAAAAAACAATCTCATTCACAATTGCTTCAAAAAGAATAAAATACCCAGGAACAAATTTATCCAAGAATGTAAAAGACCTTTAACTAGGAAAATCATAAAACACTAAAGAAAAAAATTGAAGAAAATACAAATAACTGAAAGCATATACCATGTTCAATGATAGAAAGAATTAACATCATTAAAATGTCCATACTACCTAAAGCAATCTATAGATTCAATGCAATTCTTATGAAGACATTAATGGGGTATTTCACAGAACTAGAAAAAGTGTTTCAGAAATTTCTATGGAACCACAAAAGGCACCAAAGAGCCACAGTGATCTTGAGGAAGAAAAATAAAGTTGGAGGAATCACCCTACCTGATATCAAATTATACTACTAGGCCATAATAATCAAAACAGCATGGTATTGGCATAAAAACAGACATATAGAGCAATGAAACAGAATAGTGAGCCCTGAAATAAACTTACACCTTTATAGTCAATTAATATTTGACAAAGTAAACACAAACATACAATGGACTAAAAATAGTCTATCCAATAAATGGTGTTAGAGAAATTAAACAGATAAGTGCAAAAAAATAAAACTAGACCACCTTCTTATACTGCTCACAAAAATTAACTCAAAATGGATTAAAGAGTTAAATGTTAGACTCAAACCCACAAAAATCCTAGAAGAATATCTAGGCAGTAAAATCTCAGACATTTCTCATAAGAATATTTTTTCTGATATATCTCCTTGGGCAAGGAGAACAAAATAAACAATAGACACATGAAACTACATCAAACTAAAGAGTTTTTGCACAGCAAAGGAAACTATCAAAAATATGAAAAGACAAATCAATAAATGGGAGAACATATTCACTAATAATACATCTGATAATTTGTTAATATCCAAAATTTATAAAGAACTTATAAAACCCAACACCTAAAAAACAACCCAATTAAAAAATGGGCAAAAGACATGAATAGAACTTCTCCAAAGAGGACATACAGATGACCAATAGACATATGAAAGGATGCTCATCATCACTAATCATCAGAGAAATGTGAATTAAAACCACAATGAGATATCACCTCACACCTGTTGGAATGACTATCAACAATAAATCAACAAACAACAAGTGTTGGTGAGGATGTGGAGAAAAGGGAACCCTTGTGCCCTGTTGGTGGGGATGCAGATTGATTCACCCACTGTGGAAAGCAGTATGGAGTTACCTCAAAAAATTAAAACTGAAACTGCCTTATAATCCAGTGATTCCTCCTCTTGGAATTTATTGGAAGAAACCTGAAACACTAATTCAAAAGAATATATGTATCCCTATGCCCACTGCAACATTATTTACAATAACCAAGCATTGAAAGCAACCCAAGCATCCATCAATAGATGAGTGGTCAAAAAATATGTGGTACATTTACACAATGGTATACTACTTTTTTTATGTGTTGACATAAAAAGGAAGAAAATTTTACCATTTAAGACAGCATGGATGGACCTGAAGAACATTATCCTAAGTGAAATAAGCCAGTCAAAGAAAGACAAATACCATATGATTTCACACATATGTGGAGTTTAATGAACCAACTGAACTACCAAGCAAAATAGTCTCATAGATGGAGAGCAAGCAGGCAGTTTTGGGGGTGTGTGGTTGTGTGTGGAGGGAATTAGCTAAAAAGAAAAAAAGAGAGAGAGAACTCATGGACATAGACATGGACAATAGTGTGGTGATTTTGGTGGTGGAGGGGGATGGGTAGAGGTGGAAGAGGGCATAAAGGGGATAAATGGTGATGGAAAAAATTAAATTAATTATTTTTTTCAAATAGCCTAACTAGTTAGAAATGGTACAGGGACTCTAATTCAGGTGAGTATATTTTCAAATTCTTTCAACTAAATTATATTGCCTTCATGGTGATCTTTCTGTTTTTGTAGGTAGTTCTCAAAATGTGGTCTATGGAACTCTTTCAGTGGTTCCATGAGGTCAAAACTATCCTCATAATAATATAAAATCTTCATCTTTTTCATGGTGTTAACATTTGCAACGATGATGCAAAAACAATTCAGGTGAAGGGAGCTATGCACCTGAGCACAAATTAGGGCAGCGACACAAAACTGCAGTGTACTCATTGCATTTATTAGGGGCAGAGATGTTGATCATGCCATGTTGACAGTGATTATTAGCTATAGTTATAAGAAATATTAATCATGTTCTGTTAACTGTGATTGTTCTGTTCTAATTAGAAAAAGCACTTTCTAACCTTGCTGGGAATTGTACACCATGAGACATGGGAATTACCCTTGGAATTTGGTTCATTCTTCTTTTCCAAAAACTGCCCATCATCATGGAAAGATTAACAACCTTGTTCCCAAAACAATGGAATCCGGGAGGCATCTGCCCTTTTTGACCCCCAGCCCACCTTGCCTATTTCCCCAGCCTGTAATTCCTACTTAACCATGTAATCTTTGTCCTTCTACCCAATATAAGCAGCCAGCTCATGGGAGGTGGGGCAGAGCAGATTTTCTTGGATGACCCTTTGCTCTCCCTTATTGCCAGCAATATTAGAATAAATGCTCATATATGATTCAACCCTGTCTCTCCTTAATTGGCTCAAGTGGTATGACAGGCAGCCCAGACCTAATGTTGCCTGGTTTCACATTTTTTACTGCTATATAATCACAGGGATATAAAGAGCCAATTTCATTTAAGAATGCCCTTGATGAAGAAGTAAAAATTATAAATTTTATTAAATTTTCACCCTGAATGCATGTTTTTCTAATATTTCATGTGGCCAAATTGAAAATACTCATAAAGCATTTATGTTGCACACAACAGAATTATGGTTTCCTCCAGGAAAAACACTTATGTGACTGTCTAAGTTGTGAACTGAATGAGACATTTTTAAAAAATGGAACACTATTTTACTTGAAAGAATGACTGACAGACTGTGTGTTTGTTTTTTCAGCTTTATGGAGGTATAATTGACAATTAAAATTATAAGATATAAAGTGTATACTGTGTTGTTTTGATATACTTATACATTGTGAAAGTATTCCCCCCATTAAATTAATTAATGCATCCATTATATAACACTTAATTTGATTATTTTGCTGACATTTTTTTGGAAAACAAATGGAAGTGAACTTGCAATTTAAAGAAAACACCTGACAGCATTAGTGGCCAATGGCAAACTTAGAGCTTATAAGTGAAAAATAAAATTTTGTTGAATTTGTATCTTCCACTATGAGCCTGACTACTTCCCAATATTTAAACACTATTCTGATAAAATCATTGGCAATATTAACAACTGTAATTTTAAAATATTAAATAGTGATCTATGTCAACATTTGGAAGATCTGTATAACTTAGCAAACCAATATTTTCTAAATTACCAATTCATGATGTTACAAAATCATGTGTAATTTAAAAGATTCCTTCAAAGTGTAAGATAGAACTTGGATTTTAACATAAGAGAGAGAAAATGCTAATTGAAAGGATTTCAGATATACTTTGCATTTAGCATTTAAGAAACTATCACTTGTTAAGTTTTGATGCAATAACTAACAAGAGTTTCCATAAAGATATTTTAGTAAGCCATTAAAATGTTCCTCCAGTTTTAGACTACAGCTCGATTTTTCACATGCTTTAAACACAACATGCTACAATAGATTTTTTTTTAAGTTTATTTTTTATTTTTGACAGTATTACAGATGTTCCCTATTCCCCAACCCTACTCCTCATTCCACCCAGCCCCTGCTCCACCCCAGGCCTTCACTGCACTATTGTCTGTGTCCATGGACTATGCACATATGCATATAAGCTCTTTGGATAATCTCTTCCATTTTCCCCTCCACCTCTCTGAGATCTGTCAGTCTGTTCCATGCATCCAAGCCTCTTATTACAATAGACTGATCACAAAAGAAACCATAAAAACTTTGGTGTCTTCTATTAAGACAGACATTAAGAGATTTGCAAAAATATGAAGCAATTTTACTATTCTCACTAATTTATCTTTGTTTTTAATAATGCAATAATTTTTTCTGAAATATGTTGTCCATGTTAACATGTAATATATTTATTATTTTTATTCTTAAATGCACTAACATAAATTTTTAAAATTCTATTTTAATTTCTGATATTGTAAACATTGCTTGGTATAACACACAATGCACTCAAGCTTGTTGTCATCCTCAAGAATCATTAAGGGTGGCACAGGAACCTAAGACCAAAAAGTTTAAGAATTACTATTGTAGACTGTAATAGAAGGGGTGTGTGTGTGTGTGTGTGTGTGTGTGTGTGTGTGTGTGTTGCACAGTAAACTCTCAGTTAAATGGAGGAAAGTGATGACTGTGTATTAACTACCCTGTGTTTTCTGTGATAAAACTTGAGGCAAGTGAAAATGATTAAACAAACCAATGTCTTCTCATACAGAATCAATGTAAATTGATACTTTTATGACTATATGTGATCAACTCTGATACAATATAAGATAGTAAAACTGTTCTTTCTACCTACAGGGATTTTTATAAGAATAAATATTGAAGCAGAAAAAATGGGATATTACATATAAAATCTTTGCTGCATATAAAAATAATGCAAATTTAAATCTATATTATGTATGCTGAGGCATTTTTTAAATGTTGATCATCAGAAATGCTTATTTAACTCAACATATATTTATTAAGCACCTACTGTTAACCAATACTGTATTAAACTCCTTATATACAAAAATGATTAAGATATATAGAGAGTTGGGCAAATGTAGGTTTACAGTTTTTCATATGGAAAATAATACAATAAATAATAAATAATAATGCATGAATAAACTCTGTGTTTTGTGTACTTACAACAATGAACCTACTTTTGCTCAACCTTGTATTCATTACATTGTTAGTATTTATTAAATATTTTCAATCATGGTTGAAACAAAATAATGGTTCTATCTCTTGCCTTTAGGGCATTTTATTTTCTAAGTCTTTGGGTAATTACTTTTCAGTATCATAAATTGATGAGTCACCATAGATAATATTTGAACATATTTTTTAAATGTCTAACCTTCTGAAGTTGCACATTTAGCATCATAAAAAGTTATATACATTAGCCTTTCTGAAGTCCTGAATCTTTTGATATTTCCTTTGGAAACAAATATATGGAAACTAACCAATGAAATAAACAGTAATAAAATGACCAACACCAATAAAGCTATAAAATAGCTATCTTTCTACTGAGTCAGTCTTTGGACCTGGACAGAGGGATTGTTTTTTGCCGTAGATTCATCCACTATAGCTTCTGCATTGAATATCCATTGCCCTAATATATACTAAGGAATCTCCATCATTTTTCCATTGTCCTGCCTGGGAAAGAGTTTGTTTTAAACTATGGACTCAAGTCTCATATTTAGCCCAAAGCTAGCAGGCATTCTTTTGCAGAATCTTGTCCTTTGTCTTTCCCCCTTCAGACCCTAAAAGTCAGGTTTTAGGTTATGCTTTATTTTGTTTTCAGAAGGAAGTACCATTTCCCCCTCATTTTCTAACATGCCAAAGCTAAGGCTCTTTTAAATGCAAATATTGGAAAATGGAACTCATGGAAAAGACATAAGAGTTAAGAAATAACTCTAAATTTGAAAAGATGGTTCCAACATCTTAAGTTTCAGAAGCTTTTAGAACATTCAAAGGCTTATTTGAATATTTCAATTATCCTGTATTGGTTCAATCAATTGCCTCAAAAAGCAATAACATGAACTTAAAAATTATAAGATGTTTCTCTCACATCGATGTTTCTCTCTCTCCCGTCTCTCTCTACCTCTCTCTCCCCTTCACCTTCTATGAAAAGCAATGGAAAAAATATCCTAGGGTGAGGGAAAAAAATTATAAGTTCATTTACTATAAGAAATCTATCTATGTCATAGGGAGTCCAGAATATGAATCTTATAAGCTATCTTCAGTTTTATTAACGCCTTCCAAACATTGAAACTGATCCACATTAATTAATTAATTAATTAATTTTTATTATGGTGCTAACTTCCAAATGAACACTTTGCAAATGGGAAACAAGTCTTAATTAAAGAATGTCACAGAATCAATCCCGAATTACTTTTTATAGCTTAGAAACAAAAGCTATAGGATTGTCTGATTAGTGTGTTAGTCTTGAATAGTTTCTTACGATACAGATACATTTTCCCCATAATTACAATACCCACAAACAAGCCAACAGAGAGAGAAAATCCACCTTTGCTTAGTTTCAAATTAATCTTAAACCTGCTAGGCCTCAGCAAGTGCCAAAGGCACATTCCTCACTCATGTTATTTTTAGTTTAATGCTACTCTTCTGTGGCAGCAAGATTGACAACTCTCTAGGCTCTGAGCAAATCTGGTTATTTCAGAATACAGGCTTTCACAGCATTTCCCTTTAATAGCCTGGATTAGAAAAGGAATCTTGTTTATATGTTTAAAAGGCCAAGATCTCCTGAATCATCAAAGCAGTAGCTGTGGTTTTAGAGCAGTACAATTTCCAGCTGTCTGTAATGGGTGAGTGCCTATAGACTGTGTTGGATCTGGGCTGCTACTGGACACTGGTGCTAATTGGCATTTTGTGAGGAACATTAAAGCAGTATATGAACTTTAGCACTTCATTTCATTTGGAGTGAAATATAGTGTATTTATCTGAACATTTTTCTTTTCAATAGATGACTCAGATCAAAAGATATCTTGCCATGTCTATACTGGAAACACTCTATAATATTTAAACAATAATAATAAAAAAATAAAATAATAATACAGTTATTTTTTATTTGAATTTAACTCTTTGGAAGGATTCATATGAGAAAAAATATGTCAAATATGTTTTGTTAATCAAATTTTTGCTTAAAGAAACTGTAAACTGGAGAATGTACATAGACATAAACATCTCCTGCCACTGTCTGATAACTTTTCTAATATTATCTGCAGCTGGGTGCATGTCTATGAAAGTCCTCCTCCCAAATCCCATACCCTCTGTTTGTCTCTTCTGTGCTTTGTGCACTAGTGGATAAGGTTAGTTACCTGTGTGTTTGGTTATTGTTACATAGTTTATGCTCTCCTTATTTCAAAGTAAAATCTGTCAATAATAACCTCATGAATGTTGGGTAAATTAAGAGTACCCTTCTCAATGCATCAGATGTGCACAGTGTCGTGTGCATCCAAGAGTTACTTCACCTGAAGAAAGGAGGTAAAACCACAACAAAGAAGGCCCTGCCATGAATTTGAATCTTAATTAATTCTTACACCTAAGTGGCTCTTTCTATATGAGGCAAGAGGATAATGGAGAAAAATATACTTAGAAACTAAAGCTGAGCCAAAATATGTCCTCAGTGTGCTCATATTTAAGAAACTGAATGGTTTCTAAAGCTCTCCCATTAAATATGTTGTGATGGTTCTATGATTTCCGCACTGGCAAAAATGTTCTTATAATGTTGGAGTCAATTATTAAAGCCAACACTTAATAATGATCTTTGAGACAATGCAATAAAATAATTTAAGGGTCAGTTTCTGTTCTCAACAGTTAAACCCAGGTAGTTATTGCCATAGTACCATACACATTTGGCAAACTTAAAAAGCTGTTACCCTCATCAAGTTTGCAAAAATGTTAGCATAATTATTATAAAAGGAATAATTTTTCATCATATTTCATTCCAGCTTACTCTTCATAAATTTTAAAAACTGACCATTTTGTTCCCTCCACATGTTTTTTGGACATTGGAAATGTGATTAGGGTTTGCACTGCCTTTGTCCTGTGCCATTTACATTTTTCAGTAAGTTTCCTTCCCTATTTTCTACTTTCTACCAGTGTGTATGTGTGTTGGTTGAGATTGAGTAATAGATAAACAGAAGTAAAAAGAGATTAAGTAGCTACACTATTGGAACACAATACCAGCTGGTGAAGTATAAATTCAAACTCCAGGCTTGGGATTGGCCTATAACTTCTTAATAATCCTTTTGATGCAATTTTGATTCAGATATCAAAGAAAGAAAAATATTTAGATATAATAACATTTATTACCTTTTAGCCTCATGTACCTATGTACAAGTGTATCTGTAGTTGTGAAGAGGTGACCTAGATCTAAAGGAGGCATTCAGGAATATACATAGCACATGGGAAGAAATGTATGTGCTTAGAAAAAATGGTTGATGAGCACTAGTAATGGACACAAGTATCCCTATCATTTTTAGTGCTTGCATTTCATTGTCTAAATCTCTCTGTGCCATGATAAAATCCAAGTCCCTTTAGATGTTTGTCCAGTAAAACATGGGTTGCCCCCCCACTTCCCATGTGTGCAAGTTGTGCCAGTGTTATCCAACTCTCCATACCTCCCTATGTAACATTCTCTCTCTTATTCCCTTAATGTTTTTAAAAATAGTTCACAGCATTACTATTTTCATTTCTCTGCATTTGCACTGACACCAATCACTGTAGCACTAGCTCCTAGTCTTCTATTGAAAGTGCTCTCAATTTGTTTAAAAAAGTGTACAACTGTCTTCGCTAACTCCATCTCTTTTCGCCCCATGTTCTCTAATATATACTTTGGTGACACAATTCTCTGTTTGTTCAGCATTTAGGTTTCTTGGCTCTCCTTATTCCGCTCAATGCATTCACATCTCAGTACTGAAGAGAATAAAGATTGATTTCATAGTTAGGCTGGATAGTTATCATGTTGTCCCACTTTCTTCTGCTAGTGGGGCAGCCAGGAAAGCATACAGGTCACAGTGGCAGAGGGAAAAGTGAACCCAGTTAAAAACAAAGTGGCACCCTACCCGGTTTGGCTCAGTCGTTAGAGTGTCAGCCACTGACTGAAGGTTTTTGGGTTTGATTCCCAGTCAAGGGCACGTATCTCACTTGCAGGCTCAATCCCCTAGCAGGGCCCTGGTCAGGGCACATGGGGGAGGTAACCAGTCCATGTGTCTCTCTCACTTTGTTCTTTCTTTCGTCCTTTCTTTTCTCTTTCTTTCTTTCTTTCTTTCTTTCTTTCTTTCTTTCTTTCTTTCTTTCTTTCTTTCTTTCTTTCTTTCTTTTTCTTTCTCTTTCTTTCTTTCTTTCTTTCTTTCTTTCTCTTTCTTTCTTTCTTTCTTTCTTCTTTCTTTCTTTCTTTCTTTCTTTCTTTCTTTCTTTCTTTCTTTCTTTCTTTCTTTTCTTTCTTTCTTCTTTCTTTCTTTTTCTTTCTTTCTTTCTTTCTTCTTTCTTCTTTCTTTCTCCTTCCTTCCTTCCTTCCTTCCTTCCTTCCTTCCTTCCTTCCTTCCTTCCTTCCTTCCTTCCTTCCTTCCTTCCTTCCTTCTTTCTTTCTTCTTTCTTTTCTTTCTTCTTTCTTCTTTCTCTCTCTCTCTCTCCCCCTTCCACGCTCTCTGAAAAGCAATGGAAAAAATATCCTCCCATGAGGATTAAAAAAAAAAAGGCCACTAAAGCTTCTGCTACTTAATTTTCAGCACCTTTTATTGGCCAAAGCTAGTCACATGATCGAGGCTGATTCCCAAGGGATGAGGAAATGCAATCCTCTTCCTGGGTGTGGAGGGAAAACAGATATTGGTATGTATACTATCATCTGCAGGTTTTCCTTTTGTCGACTGGCATATTGTTGGAATTTTTTGCCCAGAATCTCCTCTTTTCTTATATGTATAATCCTTATGATAGAGTTTACCCACAGCCAGGGTTTGAAATCCTTCTGAAAGTTGATGAGTTCATCAATCCATGATCTTCATCTCTCTTCTGAATTTCAGTCACTTTGTTCAAGTACACATAAATCCAAATATTAGCAATCCAAGAGATAACTCTCAGGGCTAAGCAGAAGGGTGAGAAAGCAGGATGAAGCTTGGTGGGGTTGGTTAGGAGAGGAATGGGCTAATTCTAAGGTAATACAAATAAAACATTCATGTAACTGGCAGGTTTACTTTTTAACTGGACATTTTATTATAATATTTGTTTATTTTAAAAATGGGAATAATAATAATTCCTCCTTCATAGTACTGTTCTGAAGACTGAGTTCATATATGTAAAATGCTAAGGATGATGGCTAGTTTACATAATAATTTTTTACCTTGGATTTTAAGCATTGAGTGGAAGCTTAGGCATTATCTAGTCTAACCCTATACTTCTACAGGTGAGAAAAACAAAGTTAAGAAAAATGCAAAAATTTGAAAAGTTGACAGCTTCCTGATGGATAGACTAGCTCTAGCACTCAGCATACCCAATGCTCCATTCATCCACATTTCTGGACACGATAATGCCATTATTTATGAGCCATAAAAATTCAAACCAGAAGTTGGAGACCACTGTCATGCAGTCATAGCATAAGTTTTCTTCTAGCATAGGAGTTCTAATTGAACTCCACTTCTAGAATTTGACATGTCTCATTATGTGTACTAACCCATGAAGGAGTCACGTCCTAGAGAGTTTGCACTCTATTAAGCCAAGGCAAAGATCATGTGGCAGAATTTTGTCTATTGGTTCAATTTGGAAAGTTAGACAAAACTTCCTGGTATCCCACAAATTAGAGTACTATAATTTTGTGTTTAAGTATACTACATAAAATCAAATTTTATTACATTGTTATTATTGTAATTATCCTTAAAATATATTTCAATTTTTTAAAAACCAATATTAGTATATGATAAAACTCAAAATTAGTTAAATGTAGCCAAAGTTTGTCATAAATAGAAAAGTATATCTTGAATGTAATGTTTGGGCAAATCTGTTTTTGTCTGCTGTGACTGAATGTCCATTATAACTGTGTCCATTATGGACAGCATATAATTTAAGAGCAGTGGTTTGCAAAGAATAAGCAAATGCTAGGTTGGAAAGGAAACCTGAGTTATTCTGTTTACCAACTACATCTTAAAATCCCCTTAATTTTTTAAGAACCTACTAATCTCTGAATACTTGTCTTAGCAATGTTACAAAATCAAAATGCTTTAGTTGAATAAACTTTTGTGTGTGCATGTGTGTGTCTGTGTGTGTGTGTCCCCAAGGAATCCTTAATTTAGAGCTTCTGTATTCAGAAGATTTCTGAGAAATGTATTGAGACTCAGGACCAAGAATACAGATCTAATAAGTTGTGCCACTGAAGATTGTAATAGAAACTATGAGAATGTGGAAGAAAAATACATTGAGATGTTAATGTTTACTTTCTTTTCATCCCTGTAGAATTAAGAATAAAAGCTATTTGTGTGTTTTTCTATATTTTTACCTTTTCACTCCAAGAGCATTTTCAAGTTCTTTTATGTTTTTGCCCCTTGTACATTTGTCGATCATAAAAATGGTTTATTGGAGACAATCTCTCAGCTATCTGTGAAAGATTAAGACCATGTGAACTGTGTTAAAGTGGAAAAGATGGAGTACTTTTGAGGGAAGGATAGTGAGAGCAGGAGAGAGAAGTGACATTCTTAAGACTAGGGAAAGGACAGATGTTTTCAGGTTCCTCAAGTATTGGAGACCTGTGTTTCCATTCTACACCACACTAATGTTCAGGTCCTCATGGGATGACTGCATTAAACATCTAGGAAGGGTGGCCCAAAAGGACCTGAATTTTAAGCCTCAGCAAAAATTATGTTGGCTGATATCACACAGGAGCAGAAGTGTTAGACTTCACCGGGCCCTGCAGCCTTGTCCAAGGGACATAGTAGAAGTGATCCCTGTGGTTCAGAGATCATAGTGTCCTTTTTATATGGTTTTCTTTGCTTTGGACACCTGAAAATGATTGAGGTTGAAATTCCTGGTGGGCTAAGATAAGCCTGAAATTAAATTTTAACCAGGATAAAAACTCGTTTAAAGAGAGAGCTTCCATAAACGATAGACAGATATCTACAAAATGGATAACTCCAAAATATACATACATAAAACCAATGTGTTTTACCCAACTTAAATTATCATACAGTTTTGTTGAGTTTGTGGGATTCATTAGTAATTTACCTCCATAAAATTAAGCAAAAAAACATAAAATATGTTAAAAGTTAATTTAGAACATTGAAAATATAGGTAAGTCTGGCATTATTTATTTACTTTTTTTATGTTTGTATTTATTTATTTATTTATTTATTTATTTATTTATTTATTTATTTATTTATTTTAGAGAGAGGGATAGAGAGATAGAAATATGGATAAGAGAGAATCATTGATTGGCTGTCTCCTGCATGCCCTGGAGATTGAACCTGCAACCTGGGCATGTGGCTTGACTGGGAATTGAACCAGTTACCTCTTGACTCATGGGTCAACTCTAAACCATTGAGCACACCGGTGGGGTGTCTGGTTTTATTTTTGTTAATATTTTTGTCAGACCTATTAAAGTATGAACTAAATATATGAAATTCAGCACTTTAAGTGTATAGTTTAATGAGTTTTGATGAAAAGTACAGCTACACAATTAAGGTATAAAACACTCCCCAAAATTCATTCCTGCTTTTTAGTATCCAATCCCTTTGCTTTAACCTAGCCTTAGATAACCACTAATCTGCTTTCTATTACTACATTTTCCCCTTTTTAAAAATTTTCATTATATAGCTGTTTATGTGACTCCTATCACTTAACATAATGCTTTTGAGATTTATTCATGTTGTTACATTTATCAGTAGTTCTGTAAATAATGGTGAAGGGTTTGAAATTTTACCCTGCTTGCATGCTAATAAATGAGGCTGCCACCATTTCACAGATTCTGACAGAAGGTAAGAGACTGCTGAGTCAAAGCTGAAGGACTTCATTAGTTATGACACAACAAGAAGCATGAGCTTCATCATGTTCCCTTTTCCTTCCAAGTCCCCAAGTGCATTGGATTGGTGTCACAGGGAAGGAATTCTGAATTTACAAATCTGCCAGCAAATTTGGTAGGAAACCTGTGTAGCTTTCACCCTAGAGGAAGACACTATCCTCAGTATGCTAGTCAGGAAGCAGAGCATCACAATGCAAACAACTAACTTCATTCTCCAAGGCATTTTTTAATATCTTTTTTCATACAAGCATGCTTTATAGCAGTCTGGGGAAAAGATGTGAAGAAGCCCCAGGAAAAATTGTCATCAAACAAGTTCATTTTTTTTTTTTATTGTTGCAAAGTATTCCGATTAGCATTGGTGGTTTTTTGGGATTTGGCTAATAAAGCTACTTTAGACATTCATTTATAATTTGTTGTATGGACATATTTTTTCTTGGTAAACATTTAGGTATGGGATTTTTAGTTAATATGATAAGTATGTGTTTAACTTCTTAAGAAAAGTACCAAAATATTTTGCAAAGTGGTTACAATTTTATACTTCCAACAGCAAAGTATAAGAGTTTCAGTTGCTCCAAATCTATGCCAACACTTTAATTCAAACCCCTCAAGCACATATGAAGTAGTAACTCATTGTGATTTTAATTTACATTTCCTTAAGGAATAAAAATGTTAAACATCATTGTATTGTATCATTTGCCATTTTGTACTAACCATGATTAAGTTTCTGTTCAAATCTTTCTTTTAAAAAATCTGGTTAATTATTTGCTTAATAATGAATTGTAAGTGTTGACATAAACTCTCCTTGGTCAAAATTTAGACAGACTCCTCTGTTAGCCTTCCTAATCCAGTTATGACAAGAATCCGGCTAAGTCAGTTAAAGGATATCCTTCATCTTTGATATGTAAATACCATTGATATATAATCAAATTCCTCAACTCCACCCTTGATTACTATGCCCTTGTCTTGCCTTCAGTGAGAATTGTGTAAAGTCAGTTTAGCAAGAATCCCTCAAACTTTGATGTTTCTTCTCAATAATTTTCCAACGACTTAGACACTTTCACTTTGTTCAAAGTCTTCAAGACCCCTTTGCTGCACTTGATAATAAGCTTGATCTCCCTTCCCAATTGAAATAGCCCCGACACCTATTGAAATGTTCTAAATAAAGTCTTCTTTACTCTTCCAAGAAGTGTAAGAATATTTTTTAAATTTATCCTTATTGTTGAAAGTATTACACATGTCTGCTTTTCCCCCCATTGATCCCCTCCACCCCGCATCATCCCCACCCTCAGGCCTTCACCATACGAATGACTGTGTCCATAGGTTATGCATATAAGCATATAAGTTCTTTGATTAATCTATCCCCAACCACTCCCCCACCCCACCATCCCTCTGAGATCCCTCAGTTTATTCTATGCTTTTATGTCTCTGGATCTATTTTGTTCGTCTTTTAATTTTGTTTATTATATTTCATATATGAGTGAGAACATGTGGTACTTGTCTTTCTCTGACTGTCTTATTTCACTTAGCACAATACTCTCCAGTTACATCCATGCTGTACCAAAGGGTACAAGATCCTTCTTCTTTATAGCTGCATAGTATTTCATGGTATAAATGTTGCACAGCTTTGTGGTGTGTGTATTTATTTTTGTTTAAAATATTACAGATGTCCCTTTTTCTCCCCAATGACCCATTTCACCCCTTCCCAAGCCCATCCCCAATCCATCTCCACACCAATATCCGTGTCCTTGGGTTGTGCATATATGCGTATGAATTCTTCAGTTAATCTCTCCCCTTTCACCCAGCCTCCTCCATCCCTCTGAGATTCCTCAGTCTGATCCATGCTTTCATGTCATCAAAACTATTCTGTTCATCAGTTTATTAAGTTCTTTAGAGTCTCCATATAAGTGAGATCATGTCATGTTTGTCTTTCTCTACCTGGCTTATTTTGATTAGAATAATATTCCCCAGGTCCATCCATACTGTCCCAAATGGCACAAGATCCTTCTTCTTTACAGCTGCATAATATTCC
The DNA here is from genome assembly GCF_964146895.1 of Miniopterus schreibersii. Taxonomy (NCBI): domain Eukaryota; kingdom Metazoa; phylum Chordata; class Mammalia; order Chiroptera; family Miniopteridae; genus Miniopterus; species Miniopterus schreibersii. The sequence goes on along the minus strand of NC_138101.1, from coordinate 109,888,675 downwards.
ATGAAATATATGTCCCACAGCTTTTTTATCCACTCATCTACTGAAAGGCACTTGGACTGTTTCCAGATCTTAGCTATTGTAAATACTGCTGCTATGAACATAGGGGTGCATATATCCTTTCTGATTAGTGTTTCAGGATTCTTAGGGTATATTCCTAGAAGTGGGTTCACTAGGTCAAAAGGCAGCTCATTTTTAATTTTTTGAGGAACCGCCATACTATTTTCCATAGTGGTTGCACCAGTCTGCATGCCCACCAGCAGTGTATTAGGGTTCCCCTTTCTCCAAATTCTGGCCAGAGCATGTCGATTGTTGATTTGTTGATGGTAGCCATTCTCCCAGGTGTGAAGTGATTCCTCATTGTGGTTTTAATTTGCATCTCTCTGATGATTGGCGACATTGAGCATTTTTTTATATGTCCCTTGGCCATCTGTATGTCCTCTTTGGAGAAGTGTCTATTCAGTTCCTTTACCCATTTTTTAACTGGACTTATTGTCTTCCTCTTGCTGAGTAGTATGAGTTCTTTGTACACTTTGGAAATTACCCTATATCAGATTCATCCTTGGCAAATATGTTTTTCCAGAATGTGGGGTTCCTTTGTATTTTGAGGCTGTTTTCTTTTGCTGTGCAGAAGCTTTTTAGTTTGATGTAATCCCACTTGTTTATTTTTTCTTTTGTTTCTCTTGTCCTAAGAGATGTATTATTGAAAATTCTACTACCTGAGATGTCTCTGACTTTAGTGCCTATGTTTTCTTCCTGAAATTTTATGTTTTCATGACTTACATTTAAGTTTTTTATCCATTTTGAGTTTATTTTTGTGTATGGTAAAAGTTGGTGGTCTAGTATCGTTTTTTGCATGTATCTGTCCAATTTTCCCAGCACCACTTATTGAAGAGACTGTCTTTACTCTATTGTGTGCTCTTGCCTCCTTTGTCAAATATTAACTGACCTTAATGGTGTGGGTCTATTTCTGGGGTCTCTGTTTTGCTCCATTGATCTATGTTTGTTAAACTAATACCAGGCTGTTTTGATTACAATGGCTTTTTAGTACAGTTTGATATGTGGTAAAGTGATCCCTCCCACTCTTCTTTTTCTCACGATGTCTGCAGTTATTCAGGGTCTTTTTTGGTTCCATATAAATTTTTGAAATGTTTGTTCTATACCTGTGAAACATGCTGTTGGTATTTTAATAGGAATTTATGAATTCCTTTGGGTAGTATAGACATTTAAATAATATTAATTCTTCTAATGCATTAGCATGGTATATTCATCCACTTGTTTATATCTTTCTCTATTTCTTTTTTCAATGTCCTGTAGTTTTCCGAGTACAGGTCTTTTACATCCTTGGTAAAGTTTATGCCTAGGTATCATATTTTTTTACTTGCAATGGTATATGATATATTTTTTTTTTAGTTTCTCTCTCTGAAAGCTCATTGTTGGTGTATAAGAATGCCATTGATTTCCAGGTGTTGATTTTGTATCCAGCTGCCTTGCCAAATTTGTTTTATCAAATCTAGGTGTATGTTGATGGAGTTTTTAGGGTTTTCTGAGTACAATATCATGTCATCTGCAAATAATGACAGTTTCACTTCCTCCTTTCCAATTTGGATACATTTTATGTTTTCTTTCTGTCTGATGGCTGTGGCAAAGACTTCCTGTACTAAGTTGAATAAGAGTGTTGAAAGTGGACATCCCTGTCTTGTTTTTAAGGGAAATGGTTTTAGTTTTTGTCCATTGAGTATGATGTTGGCTTTAGGTTTGTCATATATGGCCTTTATTATGTTGAGGTATGATCCCTCTATTCCCACTTTGTTGAGAGTTTTTATCAGAAATGAGTGCTGGATTTTGTTGAATGCTTTTCCTGCATCTATTGATATGATCATATGATTTTTGTCCTTCATTTTGTTTATGTGATGTATCACATTTATTGATTTGCAGATGTTATACCAGCCTTGCATCCCCGGAATAAATCCCACTTGGTCATGGTGTATGATCTTTTTAATGCATTGCTAGATCCACTTTGCTAGTATTTTAGTGAGGATTTTAGCATCTATGTTCATCTGGGATATTGGCCTAAAATTTTCTTTCTTTGTAGTGTCTTTATCTGGTTTTGAGATTAAGATGATGCTGGCCTCATAAAAAGAGTTTGGGAGCTTTCCCTCCTCTTGAATTTTCTGGAATAGTTTGAGGAGGATAGATGTTAATTCTTCTTTGAATGTTTGGTAAAACTCGCCTGTAAATCCATCTGGTCCACGATTTTTGTTTGCTGGGAGTTTTTTGATTACTGCTTCAATTTCATTTGTTGTTATCAGGCTAATCAGGGTTCTGCCTCTTCTGATTCACCTTTGGTAGGTTTTATGCTTCTAGGAATTTGTCCATTTCCCCCATGTTGTCCTGTTTGTTGGCATATAGTTGATCATCATATTTTCTTACAATCCTTTGTTTTCTGTTGGACCAGTTGTTCTATCTCCTCTTTTATTTTTAATTTTATTTATTTGGGTCCTCTCTTTTTGTTTCTTAGTGATTCTGGCTAAGGGTGCATCAATCTTATTTACCTTTTCAAAGAACCAGCTCTTGGTTTCATTGATTTTTTGTATTTTTTTTTTTTTTTGGTCTCTATGTCATTAATTTCTGCTATGATCTTTATTATTTCCTTCCTTCTACTTCATCAGGGCTTTTCTTGCTGTTCTCATTCTAGGTCTTTTAGTTGTTGTGTTAGATGGTTCATTAGAGCTTTTTCTTGTTTCTTGAGATAGGCTTGAAATGTTATGAACGTTCCTCTCAAGACTGCTTTTGCTGTGTCCCATAGGTTTGGGCTGTTGTCTACTCATTTTCATTTTTTTCCATGAAGTGTTTGATTTCTTCCTTGATCTCATTGCTAACCCATTCATTGTTAAAAGCAGGCTATTTAGCTGCCATGTGTTTGAATGTTTTAGTGTTTTTATAGTGGCTTATTTCTAATTTCATGGCAATTTGATCCAAGAAGATGCTTGATATGATTTCAATCTTCTTGAATTTGCAGAGGCTTGAGCTGAGCCCTAACATGTGGTCTATTTTAGGAATGTTCCATGTACACTTGAGAAGAATGTGTATTCTGCTGCTTTGGGATGAAATGTTCTGTAAATATCAATTAAATCCATTTGGTCTAGTGAGTCATTTAAGGTTTCTGTTTCCTTGTTGATATTTGTCTTGATGATCTATTCAATGATGACACTGGGTGTTAAAGTCCCCCACTATGATTGTGTTGCTGTCAATCTCCCCTTAAAGTCCCCCAAGAATTTTTAAAAATATTTAGGTGCGCCTATATTGAGGGCATAAATGTTTATAAGGGTTAATTCCTCCTGTTGGATTGATCCCTTTAGTATTTGGTAGTGACCATCTTTGTCTCTTGTTATGGTGTTTATTTTGAGGTCTATTTTGTCAGAAATAAGTATTGCTACTCCAGATTTTTTTTTTTTTTCCTTTTCCTATGCATGGAATATTTCATTCCATCCCTTCACTTTTAGCCTGTGTGAATCTTTTGCTCTCAGATGGTTTTTTGGTAGAGAGCATATATTTGGATCTCATTTTCTTATCCATTCAGTACTTTATGACTTTTGATTGGACCATTTATTCCCTTTATATTTAAGGTTACTATTCATATATACTTATTGAATGCCTTTTCCCCCCTTTATACTGATGTACTTTTCTCTCACTTTCTTTCTTTTTCTTAGAACAGTCCATTTAACATTTCTTGCAATATGGGTTTTGTGCTATTGAACTCCTTTAGACTTTTTTTGGTCTGGGAAGCTTTTTATTTCACCTTCAATTTTAAATGACAGACTTGCTGTATAAAGTAATCTGGGTTGCATGTTCTTGCTTTTCATTACTTTGAGAACTTCATGCCACTCCCTTCTGGTCTGAAGAGCTTCCGTTGAGAGATTTCATGCCAGCCTTTTTGGGGGTTCTCTTGTAGGTCCCTGCTTGTCTCTCTCTTGCAACCCTTAATATTCTCTCTTTGTCCTTGACATTTGGTATTTTAATTATGATGTGTCTTGGAGTGGGTCTCTTTGGGTCCCTCTTGTTTGGAACCCTCTGTGCTTCCTGAATTTGTGTGGTTTTCTCCCTCGCCAGCCTAAGGAAGTTTTCTGTCATATTTCCTCCACCAAGTTCTCTATCCCTTGCTCTTTTTCTTCCCCTTCTGTCGCTCTTATAATGCAAATTTTGTTACACTTCATGCTGTCCCAAAGGTAGCTCCCTTAGATTGTCCTCATGCTTTTTAAGTGTTTTTCTTTTTTGCTGCTCTGATCCAGTGATTTTCTCTACCTTGTCTCCTAAGTCACTTATTCTATCCTCTGCTTCATTGAGCCTGCTTTTAATTCATTCCAGTGTATTCTTGGTATCAGATACAGCATTCTTTATTTCTGTCTCATTTTTATGTTATGTATCCCTTTTTTTATATTTTCACTAATATCCTTGATCTTACCATCTACTGCCTTGATTTTCTCATTAATTTTCTTGAGCATCTTTATAACCATTACTCTGAACTGTGTTTCTGATAACTTGCTTAAGTCCATCTCATCAAAGTCTTTTTCTGGCAATTTTTAATTTTCTTTAATTTGGGGATTGTTTCTTTGCCTTCCCATTTTGGTGGCTTTTAGTGCTTGTGTCTGTATATTAAATATATTTATTGTCTCCCAGACTTATGGGGAGGGATTTTTTTATTGTGGTCTAGTGGAGCCCAGAGGTGTGTTTTCCTTATACTTCTGAGCTCTTTGCTCTAGGCATATCCCTTTAGTGGGTGTCCCTTTTGTGGGTTCTTTGGACTCTCCTGTTGTGGTTGGGTCTAGATTGTTATTGACCAGTCCTTGGAATGACTCTCCTTTCAGGTTGGTTAACTGTGTGTATCAGCCTCAACCATGTCATGTCAGCTGTTTTACAGGTGCTGGCAAGGTAGGACAATACAAAACTAAACTTCCAGGAAACAAGGGTTATCTTAAAAAATATCTTGACAATCACAATGAAAACAACCCAAGTAAAAATAGAACTGTGAGAGTGAACAAAGATCACAAATTCTAGAGAGAAAAAAAAAGTGAAAAAAAAAAGAGAGAGAAAGAAAAGTAAAGCTTAGAAAAAGAAAAATATATTGTCAATAGTGACTGAAATTTAGGGAATAATAATAAACTAAACTAAAATGTAAAAAATAGAGAAGCTATTGGGAAATAATATAAGTAGAGAAAAGGTTCTGGAAGAAAGGCCAGCAAAAAATTAAGGAAGGGAATAGGAATAAAATAATGAGTGAAATAAAAAAATAAAAATATAATAATGAGAATAAGAGAAACTAACAATCGAGCAAAAAGACAGGAAGACAGAGGGGAGGAAAGCAAAAGAAACAAAGAAAAGAAGAAGAGAGAAAAAAATTATACCAATGGATCAATAAGAGAGAGAGAGAGATAAAGCCCGGAAAGGGAGGGAGTTCAATAAGAGATATGGAGGAAACTATAGAGAAAGGCAGGAAACTTATTGGTTATAATGATAGTATCCTAGCAATTAAGCAGGAATATCAAAAAAGTCTTGGTAGTAGAAGCAGGGGTAAAATAAAACAAAGCAAATAAACAAAACAAAACAGAAAAAAATTACAAAAAACATGCTAAGCAAAACAAAATTCTTTAAACAAAAAAAAAAGGAAAAAATAATTCAAAAATTTTTTTTAAATTTTAAATTATAAAATTTAAAAAGAAGAAAAAAAAAATTGTTTCCCTTTCTCTTCTTCCTACGGGAAAAAGAGAAAAAAACAAAACAAAACAAAATTAAAAAAAAACAAAAACAAAGAACAGAAGAAAAAAAAGATAGTCAATCAGGTGATTTTCTTCTGGGCAGTTTATGTTTTCTGAGGCTCGCGGTGTTGTATGCTGATTTCCATTCTCCTGGGAGTTACTTGTGTATCAGCCAATGTGAGGAGCTGTCTAGGTTTGGCTCTGATGTCCTTAGGTAGATAGTTGATCTGAGACTTTCTGTAGACAACCCCTCTTGTTAGCTATTTTGCAACTTCATAGCTGCTTTATCTTATTCCAAAGTCTTCTGTATAGTCTTTAGGGTGCAGGATGGCTAGTGTAGCTCAGGGTATCATTCTTCTTACTTAGAACTTTTGCTGTCAGGTACTCTCTGTGAGGGAGTTAGTCTCTGCTAAAAGTCCCTGAAAGTCTTATTTTTGTAATGTCCTCCTATGAGCTGTTCTCCCTTCCCCCTCAGGACTGTGCCCTGTGGGGGGTATCTGGGGCTTCAGCGAGCTGAACCAGCCCCTTTCCTATTGGGGGTGGTGCTCCTAGGCTGCAGGAGAGGCAAGTATGTGCCATCCTCCCTTCCCAGATCTGGCTGATTGTTTGCACCAGGTGCATGGTACCACAAACTGTCTACTATGCAGACCCAAATCCCAGCTTCCACTGGTCTTTCAGCCCAGTGCATGCCAGAGAGGTGGGAGCCAGTTTGGTGATGGAAAACTCAAAAACTCACAAAGCAATGAGCAAGCAGAGAGTCTGCCCTGAAAGTTCCCTCCTCTCGAGCACAAAGGCCTCCCACAGGAGGGGACCCAAAGTCAGATTCATGCAGCTCCCCTTCACCATTAATCTCAGTGAAGCTGGAGTGGCTCTGCATGGGTCACCATGGAGCTCCACAGGGCTGGTCACAAACCCCAGACTCTCTCCACTGGGACCTCAAGTTGAAAGGGCTTTCCTCCGCTTCCCCACACCACACAGATTCAATGCTTTCTGGGACTCAACACTATGCCTTATAGGAAGTCAGAGGGTCCCTGCATGTGGCTGCTCAGTGCAGACCTCTGGTCCCTTACTACTTGGGTGCCACACACTTTGGGATGGCCTTTCTTATGGACTGCTCCCTAAGCATTAGATATTGGTCACAGCCACCATTAGCAGCTTTGTTTCACTAGGAAGGTGCCATCCCCTCCTTGAGGGCACCCTGCTCCCCTGGACCCCTCTGCCCTCTGTGCTGGGAACTCCTTCTCTTCTCTGCTCTTGGTGTGAAATCCCCGCTTTTGGATGCTAGTCTGTACTCTTGAGGGGGGGAATTTTGGAGCCTCCAAGCCTCAGGGCTTGGAGCCCAGCATAAGCTTCAGGGGGGACTCCCCCTTTCTACATCCCCTCTCTCTTACCAGACTCTATGATGTTTCTTCAGTGCTCCCTATCTGCAATATGTCTACTCAGGTATGTTTCTCTGTTTTTTTTCCAAGGTGGTTATGTAGTATTTTAGAAGTAAATCAAGTCTGTGGCTGAGAATGGGGGCCACTCTGCTTCTCACAGTGCCGCCATCTTCTCTCTCCCTGGATACTATTTGACTGGGATTCTCTGTGCCTTCTGAACTTGTGTAACTTTTTCCTTCACCAGGTTAGGGAAGTTTTCTGTGATTATTTCTCCAAACAAGTTTTCTAACCATTGTTTAGTTTTGACCTCTTCTGGTACTTTTATGATGCAAATATTGTTATATTTCAAGTTGTTTCAGAGCTCCTTTAAACTGTCTTTCTGTTTTTTATTTATTTATTTTTATTTTTTTTTAATATATCTTTATTGATTTCAGAGAGAGGAAGGGAGAGGGAGAGAGAGAGAGAAACATCAATGATGAGAAAGTCATTGATCAAGCCCTCAACCCCGGCATGTGCCCCAACCTGGAATTGAACCCTGATCGCCTGGATCCTAGGTCGACATTCAACCACTGAGCCACACCCGGCCGGGCATGTCTTCCTGTTTTTTAATTGGTGTTTTATAATTGGATTTCTGGTTGCATTTCACATCTACATTTTTTTAAATGAAAATAATAATAATAATTTCTACCAAGTTTGTTGATAGACTTTTATTCAACTAAGCCATAGTGAGGTGACAAGTGTAATATAGTGCTAGAAGTACCTCAGCTATTTTTTTATGATTCTGCCTATTTAAACATTTCCACATTTGTGGGTGTACAGAAATTTATTAGAACCTAAGGCATGCCCTTTGAGGTTAATTTTATAATCATTTTTTTAGTCAACAAATTTTCTTGAAGGTATAAACTCTGTGAAAAGGGGAAGTATGAGGTATACTTTTGGTCTATGCTCACAGTTTGAGGAGACAAAATTGTTGAGGAAGATTTAAACAAGTGGAAGGATATACCATGCTCATGGATTGGAAGAATTAATATCATTAAAATGTCCATACTATCCAAAGCAATTTATAAATTCAATGCAATTCCTATTAAAATACCAACAGCATATTTCACAGACCTAGAACAAACATTTTGAAAATTTATGTGGAACCAAAAAAGACCCCGAATAGCTGCAGACATCTTGAGAAATAAGAACAGAGTGAGAGGGATCACATTACCGGATTTCAAACTGTATCACAAAGCCAGTGTAATCAAAATGGTCTGGTACTGGTACAATAACAGGCATCTAGATCAATGGAACAGAACAGAGACCCCAGAAATATCCCCATACCATTATGGTCAGTTAATATTTGACAAAGCAGGCAAGAGCATCCAATGGAGTAAAGACAGTGTCTTCAATAACTGGTGCTGGGAAAATTGGACAGATACATGCAAAAAAATAAAACTAGGCCACCAACTTTCACCATATACAAAAATAAACTCAAAATGAATAAAAGACTTAAATGTAAGTCTCGAAACCATAAAAATCCTGGAAGAAAACATAGGCAGTAAAGTCACAGATACCCCATGCAGTGGAATTTTCACTTATACATCTCCTAGGGCAAGAGCAACAAAAGAAAAAATAAACATATGGGACTACATCAAACTAAAAAGCTTCTACACAGCAAAATAAAACAGCCTCAGAATACAAAGGAACCCCACAATTTGAGAAAACATATTTTCCAAGGATGTATCTGATAAGGGGCTAATTTCCAAAGTGTACAAAGAACTTGTAGTACTCAGCAAGAGGAAGACAAACAACCCAATTAAGAAATGGGCAAAGGAGTTGAATAGACACTTCTCCAAAGAGGGCATAGAGATGGCCAAGAGACACATGAGAAAATGCTTAATGTCACTAATCATCAGAGAGATGCAAATTAAAACCACAATAGGTAACACTTCACACCTGTAAGAATGGCTGCCATCAACAAATAAACAAATGACATGTGGTGGTAAGGATGTGGAGAAAGGGGAACCCTAATACACTGCTGGTGGGAATGCAGACTGGTGCAGCCACTATGGAAAACAGTATGGAGGTTCCTCAAAAATTAAAAATGAGCTGCCTTTTGACCCAGTGATTCCACTCCTAGGAATGTATCTTAATAATCCTGAGACATTAATCAGAAAAAATATATGTACCCTGATGTTCATAGCAGCACAATTAACAATAGCTAAGATCTGGAAACAGCCCAAGTGCCCATCAGTAGATGAGTGGATAAAAAAGCTGTGGGACATTTACACCATGGAATACTACGCAGCTGTAAAGAAGATGAATCCCGTACCCTTTGGGACAGTATGGATGGACCTGGAGAAATTTGTGCTAAGTGAAATAAGCCAGGCAGGGAAAGACAAACCTCACCTGATCTCGCTTATACGTGGAATCTAAAGAACTTAATAAACTGATGAGCAGAATAGATTCAATGAAAATGGAAGCATAGATGAGACTGAGGAATGTCAGAGGGATGGAGGAGGGTGGTGGGTGGAGGGGAAGAGAGTAACCAAAGAATTTATATGCATATATGCACAACCCAAAGACAGGGACAATGGTGGGGAAAGGGACTGGGAAGGGGATGGGACAGGGTGGAATGGGTCTTTGGGGAGAAAAATGGACATCTGTAATATTTTAAACAAAAATAAAATTTAAAAATTAAAAAAAAAAAAGTATCTCAAAAAACACACACGTCTATCAGCTGCCTTGCCAAATTCATTTGTAAAATCCAGTAGTACTTTGGTGGAGTCTTTAGGCTTTTCTATGTACAATATCATGTAATCTGCAAATAATGACAGTTTTACTTCCTCCTTTCCAATTCGGATTCATTTTATGTTTTCTTCTTGTCTGAATGCTGTGACAAGGACTTCCAGTACTATTTTGAATAATAGTGGTGAAACTGGACAACGGTGTCTTATTCTTCTTTTTAAGGGAAATGGTTTTAGTTTTCGTCCATTGGGTATGATGTTGACTGTAAGATTGTCATATATGGCCTTTATTGTGTTGAGGTATGTTCCCTCTATTCCCACTTTGCTGAGAATTTTTATCAAAAATGGATGCTGGTTTTGTTGAATGCTTTTTTTTTTGCATCTATTGATATGATCATATAATTTTTGTCCTTCATTTTGTCTATGTGATGTATAACATTTATTGATTTGTGAATATTATAACAGCCTTGCTTCCCCAGAATAAATCCCACTTGGTCATGGTGTATGATCATTTTATTCTATGGCTGAATCTACTTTGATAATATTTGTTGTAGATTTTAGCATCTACGTTCATCAGGGATATTGGCCTGTAATTTTTTTTTCTTTGTAGAGTCTTATTGGGTTTGGGGCTTAGTATAATGCTGGATTCATAAAAAGAGCTTGGGAGTCTTTCCCCTCTGGAATTTCTAGAATAGTTTGAACAGCATAGGTGTTAATTCTTCTCTTAATGTTTGGTAAAACACGCCTGTAAATCCATCTGGCCACAGACTTTTGTTTGTGGGAGGTTTTTTTAATTACTGCTTCAATTTCATCAATTATTATTGGCCTACTCATGATTTATGATTCTTCCTGATTGAGTTTTGGAATATTTTATTTTTTTAGAAATTTGTCCATTTCACCCATGTTGTCCAGTTTATTGGCATATAGTTGCTTGTAGTATGTTCTTATGATTCTTTGTATTTATGTGGTGTCAATTGTTATATTGCCTTTTTTTCTCTTTGTATTTATTTGGGTCCTCTCTCTTTCTTTCTTGGTGAGTCTGTCTAAAGGTTCATCAACCATATTCATCTTTCCAAAGAACCAGCTCTTGGTTTATTGATCTTGTTTATTGTTTCTTTAATCTCCAAGTCATTTATTTCTGCTTTGCTTTTTATTATTTTCTTCCTTTGACTTCCTCTGCATTTTTCTTCCTCCTCTCTTTATTTTTTAGTTGTAATGGTAGATAGTTCATTAGAGCTTTTTCTTGTTTTTCAAGGTAGGCCTGTAATGCTATGAACTTTCCCTTCAGGACTGCTATAGCTGTGTCCCATTAACTTTGGGTTGCTTTGTGTTCCTTTTCATTTGTTTCCAGGAAGTTTTTATTTCTTCTTTGATCTTATTGGTAACCCATTCATTGTTTAATAACATGCTATTTAGCCTCCATGTGTTTGAATATTTTTGAGTTTTTTTATAGTGGCCGATTTCTAGTTTCATACCATTGTGACCTGAGAAGATGCTTGATATGATTTCAGTTTTGTTGAATTTGTAGAGACTTGTTTTTTGACCTAACATGTGGTCTATTTTTTAGAATGTCTCATGTGCACTTGAGAAGAATGTGTATTCTGCTGCTTTGGGATAAAATGTTCTATAAATGTCAATTAAATCCATTAGATCTAGTGTGTCATTTAAGGTCTCTGTTTCCCTGTTGATTTTTTTGTCTTGATAATATGCCTGATGCTGACAATGGGGTGTTAAAGTCCCCACTATTCCTGTGTTGCTGTTGATCTCACCCTTAAAGTCCACTAAGAAATATTTCATATATTTAGGTGCTCCTATATTGGGTGCATATACATTTATAAGGGTCATTTTCTCCTGCTGGATCAATTCCTTTAATATTATGTAGTGACCTTCCTTGTCTCTTTTTATGGTCTTTATTTTGAAGTCTATTTTGTCAGAAATAAGTATTCCTACTTTGGATTTTTTTTTTTTTAATTCCCATTTGCATGAAATTTTTTTTTTTCCATCCCTTCACTTTCAGCCTGTATGAATATCTTGCTCTGAGGTGGGTCTTTTGTAGACAGCATATATATGAGTCATGTTTTCTTATCCATTCAGCTACCTTGTATTTATTAATTGGATCATTTATTCCATTTACATTTAAGGTTATTATTGATATATACTTATTGAATTCCATTTTTTCCCTTTATCCTGATGTCCCTTTCTCTCAATATTTCTTCTTCTTCTTAAAGCAGTTCTTTTAACATTTCTTGCAATGCTGATTTGGTGGTACTAAACTACTTTATCTTTCTTTGGGAAGCTCTTTATTTCACCTTCAATTTTAAATGATAGCCTTGCTGGTTAAAGCAGTATTGGTTTCATGTTCTTGCTTTTAATTACTTTGAGAACTTCATGCCACTCCCTTCTCTCCTGAAGTGTTTTTGTATAGAAGCCTGCTGCAAGCCTTATGGGGCTCTCTTGTAGGTCAGTGTTTCTCTCTCTCTTGCAGCTCTTAATATTCTCTCTTTGTCCTTAATATTAGCCATTTTTATTGTGATGTGTCTTGGAGTGGGTCTCTTTGGCTTACTCTTGTTTAGAATGTCTGTGCTAACTGAACTTATGTGGCTTTCTCCTACACCAGCATAGAAAAGTTTTCTGTCATTTTTTCTTCCACCAGGTTTTCTATCCCCTGCTCACTTTCCTCCCCCTCAGCCACCCAATGATGCAAATGTTGTTTCACTTTATGTTGTCCCAAAGTTCCCTTAAACTGTCCTCATGCTTTTTAACTGTTTTTTTTCCCCTTTTTGCTGCTGATTAAGTGTATTTTTCTACCTTAGCTTCTAAGTCACTTATTCTATCCTCAGCTTCATTGAGCCTGCTTTTAATTCCTTCCATCATATTCTTGATATCAAATATAGTATTAGTCATTTCTTCCTGGTTTTTATTAATAATATCTATATCTTTTTTCAGGTTGATGAATCTTTCACTAAGTTCCTGAATTAACACAATAAGTTTCTTGTGGTTCTCATTAATTTTCTTGCAGATATATTTATATTTTTTACATTACTGGTGTTTTTTTTATAATTTATTGTTGAAAATATTACAGATATTTCCCTTTATTTTCCCTATTGCTCCCCTCCACCCCACAGCTACTCCCCACCCCAGGTGTTCACCACATTATTCTTTGTGTTCCATGGGTTATGCATATATGCATAGAAGTTCTTTGATTAATCTCTCCCCATCCACTCCCTCACCCTTGCCTTCCAACTGAGATTTATCAGTCTGTTCCATGCTTCTATGTCTCTGGAACTATTATTTTCCTCAGCCTATTTTGTTTATTAAATTCCACATATGAGTGAGATCATGTAAAACTGAATCAAGAAGAATCAGAAAACCTGAACAGGCTAATAGCAACTGATGAAATCTAACCAGCAATAAAAATTAAAAAAAAAAAAATCATAAAAAAACCATTGTCTGGACAGCTTCTCAGGGGATCTTTCAAATTCTTTAAGTTGTAGGGTTAGATAGTTTTCTAAAACTTTTTCTTGCTCTTTAAGGTAGGCCTCTGTTGCTATTAACTTCCCTTGTAGGACCACTTCACTGTGTCCTATAGATTTGGGGTTGTATGTTCATTTTAATTTTGTTTCCAGGAAGTATTTGATTTCTTTCTTCATCTCTTTGGTAACTCATTCATTGTTTAATAACATGCTATTTAGCCTTGATGTGTTTGAATGTTTTTAAATGTTTACTGTACTAGATTTCTAACTTCATGCTATTGTGATCTGAGATGTTTGATATAATTTCAATCTTCTTGAACTTGTAGAGACTTTTTTTGTGTCCTAATATGTGATCTGTCTTTGAGAATGACCCATGTGCACTTTAGAGGAATGTATATTCTGCAGCTTTGGAGCAAAATGTGATGTAAATATCAATTAAATCCATCTAATCTAATGCACCATTTTGTCACACTGTGTTGACTTTTTGTCTGAAAGATCTATCCAGTGAAGTCAGTGGAATGTTAAAGTCCCCTACAGTGACTGTATTGCTGTTGATTTCTCCCTTAAAGTCCTTAAGGTTATTATTGAAAGGTCTTTATTTAGTGCCATTTAAATTCTTTATGCCTATATTTCTCTTTCTACTTCTTCTTATTATTACAACAGTCCCTTTAACATTTCCTGCCATCCTGGTTTGGTGGTGATAAACTCCTTTAGCCTTTTTTGGTCTAGAAACTCTTTATTTCACCATCTATTTTGAATGATAGACTTGCTGGATAGAGTTTTCTTGGTTTCAGATCCTCATTTTGCATTACCTTGAATACTTCATACCATTCCCTTCTTACCTATAGAGTTTTTGATTAGAAGTCAGCTGAAAGTCTTATGGAAGCTACTTTGTAGGTAACAGATTGTTTTTCTATGCTGCCTTTAAGATTCTCACTTTGACTTGAATTTTTAAGTATGATGTTTCTGGGCATGCGCTTCTTTGGATTCTTCTTGCTTGGGATTCTCTGTGCCTCCTGAACTTGTGTGACTTTTTCCTCCACCAGGTTAGGGAAGTTTTCTGCCATTATTTCTTCAAACAGGTTCCTAACCCTTGCTTACTTTCGACCTCCTCTGGCACTCCTATGATGTGAATGTTGTTACATTTCATGTTGTCCCCCAGCTCCCTTAGACTGTCCTCCTGTTTTTTAATTTTTTTTCTTTTTGGATCTCTGATTGAGTGATTTTTTTCTACCCTGTCTTCTAATTCACTGATCCATCCTCAACTTCCTCTTATCTGCTGTTTATTCCTTCCAATGTATTTTTTGTTTCTGCTATCTTTCTTTATTTCTGACTGGCCATTGTTCATAACTTTCATATCTTTTTTCATGTTGTTGTGCATTCTTACAATCAGTATTCTAAACCCTATATCATAATAGATAGATTGCTTATCTCCTTTTTATTAACTCTTTTTCTGGAGACTTCTCTTATTATTTCATTTGGGGTTTGTTTTTTGGTCTCTCCACTTTGGCTGCCTATTTGGGTTAGTTTGTATTTATTAGGTAGGCCTTCTGGGACTCTCAGTCTTTTTGGGTGATCTCTGGTGCAGACCAATGTCAGAAGCTGTTTGTGACTGGCCTTGAGTATGCTCTCTGTAGCTATCAACAATGGCCTGTGGTAACATCTGTTGAGCCTGGATACATTTGGAGAGGGCCAAGATGCACACCAAACTCTACTTTTCCACATCCCAGGTCCAGAAGAAGATTATAGAAAGACTCAAAGCATTCAGAGTTCTGCCTCTGACTACAGGTTGATTAATTTTATTCTCTTAATGAGCTTGAGGCTGTGGAAACTCCATATGGTAGGGTGAGAGGTTTTCCAGCAGGGTGGGGCATTTGCTTACCTCTCAGAAAAAGCTGCTAGGACTATAAATGTCTGCCTGTGAAAGGTGTCTTCTGCAGTATGGGGAAATGACTCAGCACAGGAATCCAGATGACAATGGAAAACTCAGTCTAAAATGGCTGACAGTTCTCCCTGGGGCACCCCCTTCCTGCACCCTGCCACTTTACTTCGTGCACATCAAACTAGATAGGTCAACCTTTCTCTCCTACCACAATGTAGGTGGAAGCATGTATGGTATATAACTCCTTGCCCAATTGTGTTTGGGGCTCAGACTTTGGACTAGGACTCCTCTGGGCCCACCAGCGTACAATAAACCTCCTGAACCCCAAGCCTCCAAGTGCTGCTTGGTCTTTTCATAAGGTGAATGTCTCTGGTTTCGCAACACAGAGGGGTGCCCTCTGAGCTCTATATCCAGAGCCCAAACAACATTAGATTCTCCTCACACAATTTCAGTCCACTCTGCTCTCCCTCTGCTGGAGCCCAAGGTGAGTGGCTGCACAGGAAATTTTATGCATTGGCCCTTTAAGAGGGTACCTGCATTTCCAGCCATGTCTTCCTGGCATACAGATATCTGGCTGCTTTTCTCAGCCAGATGTTATGTGGGCACCTTTTTCAGTTCTGGTGCTTTTGGCTGGGAAGCTCAGCCTGTGCTTTAGGCCCCAGAGTCCTCATTGGGGACCACCCACAGCTGAGATCCTTCAGGACTTTCAGCTACTGCCTCTGGGAGCCCAGCAAGCCTTCTCGTTCCTCCACACATCCTACCAGTCTCTGCATGGTGTCCACTTTTCCTTGATTATGAAGGTACTCTCCAGCTGGTTTTCAGTTGCAGCTGATTATTTAGGATGGTTTTTCTATATTTTAGTTGTAATTCCAGTTTGGTCCCAAGAGAGTGTCTGTGTAGCCTCCACTCAGTACACCACCATCTTTAATCACCTTGAGCATCTTTATAACCATTATTCTGTACTCTATTTCTGATAATTTGCTTACCTTCATCTCATCAAGTTATTTATCTGGCAATTTTTCCTTTTCTTTTTCGGGGGTTGTATTTTTGATTCCCAATTTTAGTGACTCTTAGTGTTTGTATCTGTTTATTCAATATATTTACTTTCTCCCAGTCAGGTGGCATTTTGTAGTGTATGTCCGCTGGGGCCCAGAGTTGTGTCTTCTTCATTCTACTGAGCTCTGTCCTCTAGGTGTGTCCCTTTAGTGGGCTCTTTGGTCTCCCCTGTTGTGATTGGGTCTATATTTTTGATGACCCATGCATGGGAGGACTCTGCTTTCAGATTGGTTTACTGCGTGACTCAGCCACAACCACCACAGGGCAAAACAAAACAACCAAACTGCTAAGGTGCAAACAGGAACTTACAAATATCCTGTAATCACAATGAGAACAACCCAAGAGAAATCTGAATTGAGAGAGCTAAGCACAAACAAAAATAATGAAGTAAGAAAGAGAGGAAAGGATATTGTTGCTAATAGTAAAAAATTAATAATAAGTAAAAAATTGAAAAGCTACTGAGAATTAAAAGTGGCAGAGAAAGATTCTGAAAAGAAAGAAGAGAGAGAAAAAAATAAGGGTAGAGAGTAGTAATAGGAAAATGGTTGGGGGGAAAAAAGGGAAAAAAGATGAAAACAAACAAACAAAAAACCAGCAAGAAAGAGAATGAAACTGGGAGGAAAAAAAAGAGGTAGTCATGCCAATGGAACTAGAAGAGACAGAAAAGTAAAGCAAGTACAAGGAAGGAGGCAAATAAGATATATGGAGGAAAAAATAGAGAAAAGCAATAAACTCGTTATAATGATAATATCTTAGCAATAAAGCAGACAATATCAAGAAAATCTTGATAATAGAACAAGAAAGAAAACAAAACAAAAAAAAAACATGCAAAGCAAGACTAAACAAATCCTGAAAAAGAAAATTAATTAAAGAACTAAAAAATAAAAACAATTAAAAAAATTTTTTAATATATTTTTAAATTTCCCCCCCTCTTCTTTCCAGAAAAACAAACTTAAAAGTCAACCAGGGACACAACAAGATGTCAGAGTAGGAAACCATGATACCCCCTCCACCTCCCACAACCACATAAAAATTACAACTAAAATACAGAACAACCATCACTCTGAGCCTCCTGAAATCTGGCTGAATATAAGTCCTACCTACCACCAGACAACTGAAAAAGCAATGAGACTAGTAAAAGGGGCTGAGACGTGGGGAGATCAGAGCTGAATCTCAGAGACGCAGCCACAGGCCTACACCCAGGTGCTGCAGTTTAAAATCAGGAGGGATATCTTGGTGGTGGAGGTTTCCAGGAGGAGCGAGGGGTCCCAGCACCACAACAGGCCCCCCAGGCCAGGGTTCCAGGGCTGGGAGAGAAGTCCCCACAACTTCAGGTTGTGAAAACCAGCAGAAATTGTAGCTGAGTGACACAGGGGCTGTGAGAGCCCCAGGCAGCTCCTCTTAAAGGGCTGGCACACAAGCTCACTCAGACTTGCTCCCTCTGAGTTCCAGTGCTCCCATAGTGGTATGAAAGGAACCTGAGATGTTCAAGGAGGAACTAACTTGCCTGAAATCAGGGTGAGAGTTAGAAGGGCAGCTTTCTCCTGACAGAAGAGCTGGCAGAGACTGCTGCTCCTGTGGCCAGCCCTCCCCCCACAAAGCTGGCAGGCAGGCACCATATTTGAATCTCCAGCATCTGACTCACACTTTTGGCCCCAGCTTGGTGATTTCTGGAGACCCTGCCCCTCCCTACTAACAAACTCATCCAAGCCACTTCCAGTGGCTTTTCTATGCAAGTGGCCTCTAGAGCTTCATGCTTAGGACTTTCCTATAATATCTCAAACAAAGATTAGCCTACCCATATGGCTTCACAAGTGGCCCCAGACCTGGCATTAGTGGCAGCCTGCATTGGTTCATAGCTTGGCCTCTCCTGGACAATAACAAGCCCAGCACAAGTAGCAGCCAACTACAGTTTGCTGTGTAGCTCATGCTGGGTAGCCTTGGGCAAGGCACAGGCAGAGGCTGACTTTGCACCTCCCAAGAGGACCCAGAGACAATGCACTTGGTGGTCAGGCTTGACCATGCTGGATTACAACCCTACCACATCCACAAGTTACACACTCAAGGGGAACACTTGGTGGACACCAAAGCTCCACTGAAGTAAATCCTGCTCCATAAGGGTGTCTCCAGCATAGCAGCTCTTTGGCTGTAGTTGTAGCTGGTCCTCACCACCAATTGGCCCAGGGGTCAATTCCTCCCAGTGACGCCAACATCAAACAAGGCTCAACTACAACAGGTCAGTTCACACAGCTCACACAGGGGACCACCTAGAAGACTCAGCTTACGTGACTGGGGAGACTGAGCTGCTGGGCCCTACAGGACACCTACTACACAAAGCCACTCTACAAATTCCAGAAGACACAGCAGCTCTACCTAACACATAGAAACAACACACCTGGGAGCAGCCAAAATGTGGAGGCAAAGAAACACGTCACAAAGGAAAGAACAGAAGAATTCTTCAGAAAAGGAACTAAATGAACTAAAGCCAAGCAAGCTACTAGATACAGAGTTCAGAATAACAGTTATAAGGATATTTCAGTTATAATAACAGTTATAAGGATCTTAGTAAGTCTATTAGGGAAACTAGTGAGATCATCAATGACATAATAAAGCACCGATCAGAAATGAAGGCTACATGAACTGAAATAAAGAATAATTTATAGGGAATCAACAGTAGAGTAGAGGACGCTGAGAATCAAATCAGCAATTTGGAACATGAGGAAACAAAAAACATCCAACCAGAAGAGCAAAAAGACAAAAGAATCCAGAAAAATGAAGATAGTTAGTGTAAGGAGTCTCTGGACAACTTCAAGTGGCCCACATTCATATTTTTGGGGTACCAGAAAGAGAAGAAAGAGAGCAAAAAATTGAAAACCTATTTGAAAAAATAATGACAGAAAACTTCCCCTACCTGGGGAAAGGAATAGACTTACAAGTCCTGGAAGCACAGAGAGTCCCAAACAAGAGGAACCCAAAGAGGCCCACAGCAAGGCAGATCATAATTAAAATGCCAAAGTTAAAGACAAAGAGAGAATCTTAAAAGCAGCAAGAGAAAAGCAATTACTTACCTACAAGGGAGCACCCATAAGACTATAAGCTGATTTCTCAACAGAAACTTTGCAGGCCAGAAGGGAGTGGCAAGAAATATACAAAGTGATGAAAATTGAGAACCTACAATGAAGACTACTCTACCCAGCAAAGCTATCATTTAAAACTGTTTGTCAGATAAAGAGTTTCACAAAGAAGGAAAAGCTAAAGGAGTTCATCACCACCAGACCAGTACTACATGAAATGTTGAAGGGTCTTCTTTAAGAAGAAGCTAATGAACAAAAGAATCTGATGAACAAAATAGATCCAGAAACATTGGAGTATGCATCAGATGGTCATATTTCAGAGGGAAGAGGGAAGGGGGGTGCAGGGTGGGAAGAGATTAACCGAAGTTATATGTATATATACATAACCCATGGACATAGACAATAACAGGGTGAAGGCTTGGGGAGGGGATGGGAGAAAGGTGTAGGGGGTCAATGGGGGGGGATGGGACACTTGTAATGCTTTCAACAATAAAAATAAAATTTAAAAGTTAATTAATTAATTACTTATTTTTTTAAAAAAAGAAAAATAAGTCAACCAGGTGAGTTTCATCTGGGCAACTTATATTGTCTGAGGCTCACTGTTTAGTATGTGGATTTCAAGTCTCCTGGGAGGTACTTATGTGTTAACTAATGTCAAGAGCTGTCTATGTTTGTCTCTGGTGTCCTTATTATGTAGATGGTTGGTCTGAGGCTCTTTACGGACCAACTCTACCTGTCACCTATTTCACCTTTCCCTTGTGGTTTCAGTGTCTACTGAAAAGGGTCTTTAGGGTGCAAGCCAGATAGTGTAGCTTGGGCTATTGCTCCCCTTACTTAGAGATTTTGCTGTTTGGCACTCACTGTAGGGAAGTTAGTCTCTGCTTCAATGCCAACTCCTCAGTTTTTACCATATCCTCCAACTCTAGTTCCTCATAAACTGGCCTGCTGCATAGTTTCAGATTGACTTCAGTCTGTTGCCTTTTCTGCATGCATAGTTTCAGCTGGCCTTGGCTCAGTGGGATTGATCAAAAGTGACTCTGGTGAGCATGTTGCTTGCCCAGTTCCCAAAAGTGGTTTTAAACTTTTTCTCCTGTTCCCAAACAATAGTTTCTGGGAGTCCTATCCTTGTAATGTACTTTTGTGAGCCATTCTCTCTTCCCCCACTGAACTGTGCCCAGTAGGCGTGGGTGGTATCTGGAGCTTCAGTGAGCTGAACCAGCCCCTTTCCTGTTGGGCTTGCTGCTCTTAGCCTGCAGGAGAGGTAGGTGTGTTTTGCCCCTCCTTTCCCAGTTCTGGTTGACTGATCTCACAGGGTGCTCAGTTCAAACTCTCCAAATGTAGACACAAATCCTAGCTTTTTCTGGTATGTCTCCCCAATGTAAGCCAGGAGGGCATATGCCCATTCATCAATCAAAAACATAAAATAACAAACAGGCAGAGAATCTGCTTTGCAAGTATCTGGCTCCTTGCACCTCAAATACAAGCAGGAGGGTTTAAAAAGTCAGCCCCATGCATGTCTCCTGCAAAGCTGATCTCAGTAAAGCTGGGGAAGCTCTGTGCACACTATCTGGGCTCTCTTCATAGGAGGTAAAATATCTCCAATCTTACCCACCGGTAGCTCCGGTCCCTATCTCTGGTGGAGAGAGGGCTCTCTTCCCTTCCCTGTGCCACACAGTTCAAATGCTTTCTGGGACTCTGCAAAATGCCTTACAGGAAAGCAGAGGGTCCATTTAGGTTGCTGCTGAGTGCAGCTCTCTGGTCCTTTTCTACTCAGAAGCTAGACACTGCAGGACAGCCTTTCCTTGGGTCAACACCCAAGGTGAATCTCTCCTGATTGGGCTTTCACCATTAGGTGTATTGTTTCACTGGGAAGGCGCTGCCCTCTCCTCACAGGCTCACTGTTCCCCTGGCTCCCTCTGCCCACTGTGCATGGCTCTCCTTCCCTTCTCTGCAGCTCAGGATTTGAGATCCCAGCGTTTGGATGCCAGTCCACACTCCCAAGGGGAGGGAGCTTTGCAGCCTCTAACACTTGGGCCTTACAGTTGAGCACTGGCTTCAGGGGGGACTCCCTGTTTCTATGCCCCACCCCTCTTACCAGACTCTACAATGTTTCTCCAGTGCTCCTTAGACAAAGTATGTCCAATCAGGTATATTTCTCTTGCTTTTCCAAGTTGGCTACACAGTATTTGAGCTGTAAATCTAGTCCATGGCTGGAAGCAAGGACGCTCTTCTTCTTGTAAGAGTGCCACCATCTTCTAGATCCCTTAAAGTATCTCCATATGGTATGATTTAAAGAAGAGGAACTTCCTAGAATTTCTTTCAACCTTCTGCTTCTTTAACTATAGAACTCCTTAGAACATAAACTCCGTTAATGAAATCTTTTTCAGCTACATCATGTATTTCATACACATCACTAGGGTGATTCTGGATGCCTCTACCAGGTTTTTAGAAGAGGCAGTGACCTTTGGATAATCACAAATTTTAAAAAGTTATATTACAAGCATTTTTTTTTTTTTAACTTCGTTTCCAATTCCTCTGAAGGGAACCAGTATAACTTGGTAGTTAAGCAGTTAAAAACATCAGGCTTGGAAACAAACAAATCTAAGTTTGTATAGTAGCTGTACTTTTTCAACTACTGCCTGACCTTGGACAAGCTTCAATAAAGATAAATTTTAAAAAAGAAATGTTCTAAATGACCAAGGTTCATAAGTTTAGTACTTATGTTTTTTTATATGTAATTTATTGTTTCAGAGCTTATATTTAGGTCTTTGATCTATTTTTGAATTAATTTTTGTACATGGAAACAACTTATATTCCAGTTTCATTCTTTTGCATGTGACTTTCCAATTTTCCTAGCACTATTTACTGAAGAGACTTTCTTTTGTCCATTATTTCTTTTGGCTCCTTTGTCATAATTATTTGCCCACACACATGTGATTTTACTTCTGGGCTCTCAATTCTGTTCCATTGGTCTATGTGTCTGTTTTTCTGCCATTACCATGCTGTTTTGATTATTGTCATTTTGTAGTACATTTTGAAATTGGGTGTAATACCTGTGGCTTTGTTCTTTTTTTCCTCAGGATTTCTTTGACTATTCTGGGACTTTTGTGGTTCTATATAAATTTAATATTTTTTTGTTCTATTTTCTAAAAATGATATTGTAATTTTGATGGGGATTACACTAAATCTGTATATTGCTTTGGGTAATATGGACAAATATTTTAACTATGTTGACTCTTCCCATCCCTATCTTTCCATTTCATTGTGTCTTTTTCAATCGCTTTTCATAATGCTTTGTAGTTTTCTGTATATAGGTCCTTCACATCCTTTGTTAAATTTATTCCTAGGTATTTTATTCTTTAGTTTACAATTGCAAAAGGAATTGGTTTTTTTTCCATTTATTTTTATGAAGTTTTATTGTTAGTACATAGGAAAGTAGTAGGTTTTTGTACATTGATTTTGTATCATGCAACTTTTCTGTATTTGTTTATTGTTTTTACTAGCATTTTGGTGAGTCTTTAGGGTTTTCTATATACAGAATCATGTCATCTGCAAAAAAGTGACAATTTTAATTCTTCTTTCCCAATTTGGCACACATTTTATTTTTCTCTCTTTCCTGAATGCTCTGGCAGGAACTTCTAAAACTGTTAAATGAGAATGGTGAGAGTGGGAAACCTTGTCTTGTTTCTTATTTTAGAGGAAAAGTTTTCAGTTTTTCACCATTGAGTATGATATTAGCTGAGGGCTTGTCATGTATGAACTTTATTATGTTGAGGTACTTTCCTTCCATACCCATTTTATTGAATGTTTTAACCATAAAAGAATTTTGTATCTTATCAAATGCTCTTTCTGCATCTGTTGATAAGATTATATGATTTTTATAC
This sequence comes from Miniopterus schreibersii, assembly GCF_964146895.1. NCBI lineage: Eukaryota > Metazoa > Chordata > Mammalia > Chiroptera > Miniopteridae > Miniopterus > Miniopterus schreibersii. The sequence goes on along the minus strand of NC_138101.1, from coordinate 109,865,442 downwards.
TTTCTTTTGTTAATGTGGTGTATTATATTGGTTGATTTGTGTATGTTGAGCCAAACTTGTTCCCTTGAATGAACGCCACTGATTTTGATGCATAATTTTTTAATGTATTTGATTTGCTAGTATTTTGAATAGGCTTTTTGCATCTGTATTTATCAGATAGTGGTCCATAGTTTTATTTTTTTGTGTTATTCTTGCCAGGTTTTGGTATCAGGGTTGTGTTGGCCTCATAAATTGTGTTAAGAAGTATTGCCTCTTCTTCAATTTTTTTGAAGAGTTTGAGAAGGATCAGGTATCAAATCTTTGTTGTTGTTGTTGTTTTTAAAATATATCTTTATTGGCTTCAAAGAGAAGAAAAGAGGGGGAGAGAGAGAGAAACATCAATGATGAGAGAGTCATTGATGGGGATGCCTAGACCGCAACCCGGGCATGTGCCCTGATTGGGAATCGAACCCTGATTGCCTGGATCCCAGTTCGACACTCAACTGCTGAGTCATGCCCAGCCAGGCAAATCTTCTTTGAATGTTTGGTAGAATTCACAAGTGATGCCCTTTCATCCTGGACTTTTATTTTTGGGGATGTTTTTGATGGGTGTGTGAATTTCCTCCCTGTTGATTGATCTATTTAGATTTTCCAATTCTTCATGATTCAGTCTTTGAAGAATATATATTTCTGGGAACTTGTCCATTTTTTTCTAGGTTATTTAATTTTATGGCTTATAATATCTCATAGTATTCTAGTATGGTCCTTTGTATATATATGATTTCTGTGGTAACTTTTATTTCATTTATGATTTTGTTTATGTGAGTTTTTCTCTTTTTTTCCTTAGTGAGTCTAGCCAGGGGTTTGTCAATTTTATTATTCTTTTCAAAGAACTGCTCTTTGTTGTATTAATTTTTTGTATAATTTGTTTTTGTTCTCTATTTCATTCAATTCTGCTCTAATTTTTATTATTTCATTTCTTCTGTTGAATTTTAATTGCTATTGTTCTTTTTTCTAGTTCTTTAGGGTGAACTACAGATAAAAGTGAGGCACAATTTTGTTGCTCAGGGAGGGAATAGGATCATTTTTCTTTCTGTTAATCACAAAAGAAAGTGTTTCAATAGGTTTAATCATAAAATTGGACCTAACAATTATCCATGGGCAGAAATAGCACATTTAACTTAAAATTGGCCTTATGATAAACTATTTCAGCTCAATTTCCCTTTCCCTGCTTCTATAATGAAGGAAAGACAAACAGCAAAATTACAAAAATAGACAAGAGGACAAAAATTCAGAACTAAAGTTTGTGCAAATAACCATCTCCTGAATAATTAAAAGTTGACTGTGATTTGGAGCAAAGACAATGTATTCATTACCAAGCAAACATTTAAAGGAAAGACACATTAAATAAAATGTAAATTACAAAGTTATTCAGCTATTTACATACTTCTAGAGGATGAATTTGAACAAATTGATCTATTCTACCTTACATCTTTTTAAAAAGCAATTGACATTCCTTATTTGTAAGCATCAGAGATTTCTTTGAATTTGAACAAAATAATTCTACTGCAGGCATTGTAGGTTGGTGGTTTCAAACAAGATTTCAGTCTTTGCCTTCCTCTGAAAACTTCCTTTTTCAATCAGCATTACTGCACATGGCAAGAGTGACATAACCTTGAAATTATTTGTTTCATTATCCAATGAACAAACCCAGCTTGTTAAGGAAATGGGCAGCCTATCTCATAGGAGCAAAGAGTACAATAGTGGGCTCAGAATTCAGCCTTGTTTGGTGAGACCAAAATGTTGCTTATTTCTGGGAAATCTCTCTGGTTTTAGAAACAATCCAGTGTTTTAACTGTGCTGTTAGGGCTGGGTTAGCTTCTAGAGGTTGTTAGAGAAGTGTGCCACCTCCTGCATCATCTTTAGTACATTCCAGTCCAAATAACACTTACACTTATTTTAATTGCACTTTTCATATAATAGTGGTCTTTCTTTGAACTGGATTTGTTAGCAATAAAATAAAATTTGGCTGTTACTGATTTTTTTCTGATTATAAAATTAATGCATTCTTACTGCAGACAATTTAATAGAACTCTAAAGAATTAAGAAGAAAAACAAATCACTCTCTTACCAACCAAAGATACAGCAGTGAATCCACACACTTATATAATTATCCAACTAAAAATAATGATCGTATAATATATGTAGTTAGATTCAGGATAATAAGAATATTTATAAAATAATACAATACCTGTTGATTTCACAGAATTTACAGATTTAAACAGCAAACCTACTGCATTAATATTACATATTATTAATATTCTGTATTATTGATATTCTATATTATTGTATGTGCATAATGTGATATCTAGCTAAAAGATACATCTAGGAAATACTTTAACAAAAGATTTTAATTTGGAAAAGGACTGATGTGTGGAATTCATCTATAGGAAACAGGTACTTTCTGTTTTTTTCTTCAAAATGTATATTATGCTGTAGATTTTGAAGTTTATTTTATTTCTGAATAGGTAATATTTGCATATTTTTGAATAGGTGATATTTGCAAAACTATATAGAAAGGTATATTTTGAAAACTTTTGCTTCTATTTGTATCTGTGCCCATTTCATTATACTTCCTATCTTAATAAGAAGTAACCTTTATTGCTTGACTGGCATGGCTCAGTGTTTTAGTGTTGACCTATGAATTAGGAGGTCACAGTTCAATTCCCTGTCAGAGCATATACCTGGGTTGTGGTTTCGATCCCTAGTAGATGGTGTGCAAGAGGCAGCTGATCAATGATTCTCTTTTATTATTGATGTTTTTCTCTCTCTCTGTCTCCCTTCTTCTCTCTGATATAAATAAAAATATATTTAAAAATAACCTTTATTCATTTTGTGTGTATGTTTTCAGTTTTTCTTAATGCAAATACAAGTACACATGTATATGTTTTTGTTTTTTTTTGTTTTTTAATTTTCTACCTGTTTTACTCAAATAGTAGCTTACTATATTGACTCTTGGGCACCTAGCAGTTCCTGCAGGACTTTCCATATAAGTATAAAGAATTTCAGTTGTCCATGTTCATATATTCAGAACTTCTATTTCTTTATGTGGAAGTATAGTAGTTTAAGTAGTTTTATATAGAAAGATAATTCCTATACAATATTTTGTAATTATAAACAATGTTGCCATAACCTTGTACAAATGATATTTTGTACTTTTTCAGCTATACATTTTGGATACATTCCCTGAAGTGGGATTGTTGGGTAAAAGAGTAAGTTTATATGTAATTTTGAAATATGTTATTCATAAGGATTTTAACATTTTGCAATACCACCATATGACTGTTTTCCTACAGTCATATCAACATTTTGTGTTACAAAACATTTAAATGTTTATGATCCTGATAGGTGAGCTGTTATAATTCATTGTAGTTTTAGTTTGTATTAAACTTTTAATTGACAGAACATCTATTTTACATGTTTGTATATGTTAAACTTCTTTTCTGTAAAATTATTTGTCCTGATCTCTGCCTGTTTTTCTTTTGGGTTATTCCCCTTCTCAGTTTTTAGAGCCCATAATACATTAGAAAAAGTAACCCTTTATGATATGAGTTGCAAATTTGTTTTGTTATTCTCTTTTTTATACCAGTAGCATAAAGAAGTTTGTGAGTTTATTTTTTTAATTTTGTCTATAAATTTGTTTTGTATTTTTATGTGATCAAATATCATCCTATTACCACCACAGCCTAAATTCAATCATTTTAACCAAAATTCTGTATAACAGACTATATTAAACATTTTAAATATTTTTGCCTTCATAAAGTAGTCACTTAGAATAAGGCATTTTGATGAAAGATAATGTTATGTCACCTTGCATAGAAGCATTCTAAATCTCTATTTTAAGTTTAATATCATGTTTCCTTTTAAAAAGAATGTTAAGACTACAAACCCTTGGGATTTGACTATTTCAATGTCAGGTTCTACATACATAGCCCACGACTTTTTATGATTATGAATATTTGATGAATTTATATGCTTTGCATTACAGAGATATAGATCTCAATATCAATTCCAAATGGCCTAAAGTAGCTCCTTTGGAATATTAATATAACTCAGAATTTCTTATATTGAACTAACTGCAGAAAATTATCAGAGGATATATGTGTCATGTATTCATTGTAGAGAGGCAAAAAAGCATAGAAATGATATTCTTATATGTTGGTTTAATGCTCACATCACTATATTCAACATACAACTGGTAATACATTGGGATCAGTAAAATTGAGATAATTTCCTTCTGCTCTGAGAACATTTTCTTCAGCTTGTGATTAGTGTGTGCTGACATTTGTGATAACAAAGAGTTTGCTTAGTCAACATCATCTTCCTTGGGTTAAAGTCTGAACATGTCTTATACTCTGCACATCAGGATTATTTAGGACTACTCTATCATTTATTTAGTGAGTACTGATACCACTCCCCAGGTAGATTCAGAGCTAAGCTTCAAGGCTCCAACTCTAATTAGAACAATTTCTGATAAATTCCCATAGCATTCCATTTGGAAATGTATTGCTGTTTTGTTATGAACATTCTCTACTTGGTTGCCACATGGTGATAGCCTCACTATTCCAATATTGTCCTACAAGAACTGCTGTGGTGGACAGCATATCTTTGGACTGATTCGATGTAGTCAGATTTTTTGTTTTTAGTCTCAGAGGTGACATTCTTCCATTGTAGTTTCTTATTTTGCAGGAAAAATGGATGAGAAAAAGAGATAATAATTGCTAATGAAAAGCCAAGTCATATTTTCTTCTTAGATGAAAAGAAAATACTGATTCTAAAAACATTATTTTAGTTCTAAATTTTTAAATACTTGAAGACAACATATCTACCACAGGTGCTATCCTTAGTCCTTTTTTATTGTCCTTAACCAGAACTTCTTTTTCCTCAAAAACCTCTTCATTAACACATTAAGACATGTGTCAGAGGTTTCCACTAACATAAAACTATCCTACAAACATTTTTTTAAATCAAGGATACTTTATTTGAAAATAAACTTCAACTGATGCTTATTTAATTTTTTTTACTGCCTTGACAAACTTTTTCACTTATGCATTAGTTTATACATTTTACTTTGTGTGAGCAATATTTCAGCATTGACTAGGTCCTGTGACTACTGGGAAAATGATATACAGCCCTTAACTTTCAGGTACTCAGGGTCAGTAGGAAAACCCATATGAAGAGAAAATAACATAGTTCAGAGAAGTAATTTAGTTTTTCAAAGTTATGCTGTATTATTAGATTGAAGTAACTTGTTCCAGAATAATTTTCTTGACTTTTCTGTAATCATTAGAAACTGGCCCAAATCCACCATTAGCTAGTTGATAGGGATCTAGCATGGGTTTCAGCTCCTGAAGACTTTCTTCCTGGGTCTTTCATTACGTCACTTTAGGCAGCTTGGGGAAAAGTCAGTTTGCAATTGGGAATCCTCCCTAATATGAATTAATCATGCTACACAAATTGCACCCTTGGTTTCATTCTGGTTCTGTCACTTAGTAGCCATGTAACTTGGGGTAACATAAAACAAAAATGATCTTTTCCTCTATTATTATAATTATTAATTAATTCATATTACAATATTAATAATAATTATAATTACACACTTTTATTAATCTATTCAAAGCATTTTGGTTGGTTCTTTGCATGAATTCTCTCATTCTCATCATGACATCTCTCTTGATAAAAATCACATATTAGCTTGTATTATTGAGTGTCTAGTATATGCCATGCTAAACATTCTGCATATATTCTTTCATTTAATACTCATAATAATCTTATGAAATAGATGATCTAATTGACTTAATTTTATAGATTAAAAATTGGAGCATAGATAAATGCATTACATTCCCTATGTCACATATTTAGAAAGAAAACCCAATTAAAACCCAGCATATCTCAGAACAGAACAAGTCTAATTTTACCAAAAAAACTTTATTCATAAAAGTAATATACATGTATGTAAAAATATTAGAAGAGTGAAGACAAGAATAAAATTAAAACTAAAATCTTTACTCTCAATTTCTTTCCCCAGAGGTATACATTGTCATACCAGATATTGTATGTCTGGTCAAGCATGTACCCACTCCTACACAAATGCATACATATTATCTATAAGCTTGTTAAATATATCAACAAATTGTTTCTCCCCCCAACTTAATGTATTTCCAAGGTGTGTGTGTGTGTGTGTGTGTGTGTGTGTGTGTGTGTGTGTATATATATATAATATATTATATATATATATAATCATCAGTCATGGAAGCCTTCAGTAAAAGGTGACTCTGTTTGAAGAAGGTGAGGATGGAGCCATGAGGATATTTTGGGGCAGAATTACCAGACATTGTGAATAGCAACTGCAGCACCTCTGATCCTGGAACATATGAGCATATAAGAGGTACAGCAAGGAGGTCACCATGGTACAGGAGAGGTGAAGGTATAAAGAGGTGTGTTTGGAGAGGTGAAGGTCTTGATTGGGCAGGATCTTATGGGCTATTATAAAGACTTTGATGGCCTAGAAGAGAGTAAACTTTGGGTTTTTTTTTAAGCCAATGAGTAAGATATCTGATTTTAGTTGTACCTGATATTTCTTATTCCCTTGTTATATATGTCATGTAAGGGACAGGGGAAAAAGCAGGGAAAACTGTTATGATGTTACTGAAATCAACCCAGACAGAGTGATATTGATTTGTAGTAGTGTAGGATTTTGTAGTGAATGAGGACTGGTAAATTTCTGGGTATATTTTATAGATCAAGAGACCAGGAGGTACTGACCATTTAGATGGAGGTTATGAAAAAAATATCAAAATTATGACAAGGTACTTAAACCAAACAACTAAACATATAAGGAAGACAGTAATAAAGTTATTTTTGTAAGAGAAAAGATTAAATATTCAATTTGGGGCACATTAAATCTCACATATTAATTATATATTCAAGTGGTGATATTGCTAGGACACTGGAGATTAGGGGAGAAGCCTGAGCTTGAGATATAAACTCAGGCATCATTAGCACATATTTTTATAAGTTAAAACTTTGAAAATATATTATAAAACCAAACGTGTGTGTGTATACACACACACACATAAAGGAAATGACTGAGAACTGAGATTATATAATGTAAGAATTTTTGGTTTTGTTTATTTACTTGGTTTATACTACTTTGCCCAAGTTTTCAGTACTGCCTGTGTATTTCTTAAAGGCAGGACTTTATTTCCATTTAAAAACAAACAGAAGCACTATCAACAAAAAACTTGAGTGCCAAAGCCTAATAGCTAATAGGTTGCTGGGCCTGGATTAGCATCTCTGTGTTGTTGCTCTAAAGCCCATGCTCCTTGAGTGTGAAGATGATGGCACTGTGACAAGAAGCAGAGCACCCTTGCTCCCAGCCATGGACTTGATTTACTGTTAAAATGCTGCATAACCAGCTTGGAAAAACCAAAAAAATATAACTGAGTGGGCATATATTGAGTAGGGAGCACTAAATAAACATCATAGAATCTAGTAACGAAGGGAGCATAAAAAGGGGGAGTCCCCCCTAAAGCTTGTCCTGGGTTCTGAGGCCCTAGGCTAGAGGCTATGAAGTTCCCTCCCTTTGGGAGTGTGGACTGGCATCCAAAAGCTGGGATCTCATACTCTGAGCAGAGGAGAAGGGAAGAGATCCCAGTGCAGAGGACAGAGGGAACCAGGGGAACAGTGTGCCTGTGAGGAGGGAATCGTGCCTTCCTAGTGAACCAAAGCTTCTAATGGTGGCTGCAATGGGTGTCTTTCACACAGGGTGCTGATCATAGGAAAGGCAGTCCCACATTGTCTGTCTTCCAAATGTAGCATTGAGCAGCAACATACAGAGACCCTCTGCTTTCCTGTAAGGCATTGTGTAGAACCCCAGAAAGCAATTGATATTGATCTGTGTGGTACAGGGAAGGGGAAAAGAGTCCTCCCACCACAAGAGACTGACTAGAACTACCTATGGGGCTGATTTGTTCTCCAGCCACCTGAGCTCTCAGTGGGGCAATTCTGGGGGGTGCTGAGGGGTGCTGAGATAGGGAACAAGGAGCCACACCAGCTTTACTGAGATCAGTGGTACAAAGGTGCTCCATGGGGCTTCGTGACCAGTCCTTGGTTCTTAGGCATGGGGACAGCTGGATCTTGCAGGGCAGATTCTCTGCTTGTGTGTTTGTGCATTTTTGAGTTTTTGATTGCTGAACAGGTATCCACCTTCCTGGCTTGCATTCAGCAGACAGACCAGCGAAAACTGGGATGTATGTCTCCATTGTAGAGAGTTTAAAATTAGCTCTCCCCACACAATCAACCAACCAGATCTGGGAAAGGAGGGGTGGAGCATGCCTACCTCTCCTGCAGGCTAATAACACCATCCCCAATAGGAAAGGGTCTGGTTCAGCTCATTGAAGCCCCAGATATCCCCTGCAGGGCACAGTCCTGAGGAAGAAGGCAGAACAGCTCACGGGAGGATATTACAAGAGTAAGATTCTCAGGGACTATTGTTTGAGAACTGGAGGAAAAGCAGAAAACCCCTGCTTGGGCTGGGCAGGCAAAATGCCCACCAGAATGCATTTTAATCGAACCCACTGAGCCCAGGCTGCTGAAACTGACCATATAGAAAAAGCAACAGACTGAAATCAATTTGAAACTGTAGCAGACCATTGTATAGAAACTAGAATTGGAGGATAAGGTTGATACTGAGGAGCTGGCTTTGAAGCAGAGAATAACTTCCCCACAGTGATTGCCTGACCATGAAACCTCTAATTAAAGGGAGAAATACTTTGAACTACACTAGCTGGTCTGCACCTTAAAGACTCTTCAGAAGACTCTGGAGTAAGACCAGGCAACCACAAGGGGGATACAAAATACCTGACAAATGGAGGGGGTCCATAGAGAACCTCAGATCAGCCAACTATCTAAGGACACCAGAGCTAAACCTAGACAACTCCTAACATTGGCTGATACAAAAGTACCTCCCAGGAGAACTGAAATCAGCATAAAAAACATTGAGCCAGAGACATGATAAGCTAACAAGATGAAACTCACGTGATGGACTTTCTTTTTCCTTAGGAAAAGAGAGAAAAGAAAAAAAATTGTTCTTTATAAATTTTTAATTTTTTAAAAAATTTATTTATTTATTTATTTATTTATTCATTTATTTTTTAATATATCTTTATTGATTTCAGAGAGAGGAAGGGAGAGGGAGAGAGAGAGAGAGAAACATCAATGATGAGAGAGTCATTGATCGGTGGCAGCCCGCAACCCGGGCATGTGCCCTGACCAGGAATTGAACCCTGATCGCCTGGATCCTAGGTCGATGCTTAACCACTGAGCCACGCCCGGCCGGGCTAAATTTTTTTAAAATTTAAATATTTTTAAATTACTTTTTTAAAAATTATTTGTTTTGCTTTGCTTGTTTTTCTTTTTTTTTGTTCTTTTTGTTTTTTGCTTTGTTTTGTTTTGTCTTTTGTTCTTAACCAACAAGTTTACTGCTTTTCTCTTTCATTTCCCCAATTCCTCTTATTGGACTCCATCTATTCCATTGCTTTATCATTCTGTCTCTTCTCATCCCATTGGCATAACTGGTATTTTTTTCTTTTTTTTTTTATCTCACTTCTGTCTTCTTGTCTTTTTCTTTGATTGTTAATTTCTGTTTTTCTCTTTATTGTATTTTTATTTTTTCATTTTCAAATATTTTCCTATTCCTATGTTCTACGCTTAATTTTTTGCTTGCCCTTCTTTCAGAATCTTTTCTCTGTCTCTTTAATCTTCAAGTAGCTTCTCCATTTTTTACTTTTTATTTTAGTTTATTATTATTATTTTAATTTTTCTTTACTATTAGCAATAATATCCTTTTCTCTCTCTGCTCTATTTTTTTCTCTTTTTTCTTTTTCTTTTTTTGCTTTAACATTTGTGTTCTCACTTCACTCTTCCAATCTTACTATCACTTGAGATGTTTTAATTTTGATTAAGACATTTAGTAAGATACTGCTTATTTCCTGGCAGTTTTGTTGCATATTGTCTAGCCTTGCCAGCATGTATACAATGGCTCATATAATGTGGTTGGAGCTGAGACACACAGTTAGCCAACCTGAGAGAAGAGTCCTCCCAAGGATGGGTCAACAACAATCTAGACCTAATCACAAGAGAGCCCAAAGAACACACAAAAGGGACATCCACAAAAGGGACAACCCTAGAACAAATACTGAAGAAATATAAGGAAAACACACCTCTAGGCTCCACTGAACACACTACAAAGTCCCACCCGACAAGATGGGGAGACAGCAAATACATGTAACATATAGATACAAACCCTAAGAGCCACCAAAATAGGGAAACAAAGGCAAAACCCCCAAACAAAAGAAAAAGAAAAATTGCCAGAAAAAAGACTTTGATGAGATGGAGTCAAACAAGTTATTGGAAACACAGTTCAAAGCAATGGTTATAAAGATACTCAAGGAAATTAATGAAAATAAAACACTTAATAGAAAGCTCAAGGAACTTAGGGAAAACATGATAAAACAGATAAATAGCATAAATAAGAATCAAACACAAATGAAGAATACTATATCTGATATCCAGAATATACTGGAAGGAATTAAAAGCAAGCTCAATGAAGCAGAGAATAGAATAAGTGACTTACAAGATAAGGTAGAAAAAAACAATCAGAGCAGCAAAAAGAAAAAACACTTAAAAACCATGAGCACAGTCTAAAAGAGCTTTAAGACCACATGAAGTGAAACAACACTCACATCATTGGGATACCAGGGTGGGATGGGGAGGGGGGAGAGAGAGCAAGGAATAGAGAAATTGGTGGAGGAAATAATGACAGAAAACTTTCCTACGCTGCAGAGAGAGAAAGCCACACAAGTTCAGGAAGCACAGAGGGTTCCAAACAAGAAGGACCCAAAGAGACCCACTCCAAGACACATCATAATTAAAATGGCAAATGTTAAGGACAAAAATAAAATATTAAAGACTGCAAGAGAGAGACAAACAGTGACCTACAAGGGAACGCCCATAGAACTGAAAACAGATTACTCAACAGAAAAAGTTCAGGTTATAAGGGAGTGGCATGGAGTACTGAAAGTAATGAAAGGCAAGCCCTGAAACAAGGCTATCATTTAAAATCAAAGGTGAAATAAAGAGCTTCCCAGAAAAAAGAAGACTAAAGGAGTTCAGTAGCACCAAACCAGCATTACAAGAAATGCTAAGAGAACTGACCTAAGAAATAGAAAAAATATTGGGAGAGAAGCACATCAGCATAAAGGGGGAAAATGGCATTAAATAAATATATATCAATAGTAACCTTAAATATAAATGGAATAAATTCTCCAACCAAAAGACATAGGGTAGCTGAATGGATAAGAAAACAGGACTCAAATATATGCTGTCTACAAGAGACACACCTGAGAGCAAAAGATTCACACAGGCTGAAAGTGAAATGATGGAAAAAAAATATTCCATGCAAATGGAAACAAAAAAAAAGCTGGAGTGGCAATACTTGTTTCTGACAAAATAGACTTCAAAAAAAGACCATAACAAGAGACAAAGATGATCACTACATAATACTAAAGGGATTAATCCAACAGGAGGAAATAACACTTATAAATACATATATGCACCCAATACAGGAGCACATAAATATATAAAATATTTCTTAGTGGACTTTAATTGGGAGACCGACAGCAACACAATTATAGTGTGGGACTTTAACATTTCACTGTCAACACTGAACAGATCATCAGGACAAAAAATCAACAGGGAAACAGAGACCTTAAATGACACACTAGATCTAATGGATTTAATTGACACTTACAGAACGTTTCATCCCAAAGCAGCAGAATACACATTCTTCTCAAGTGCATATGAAACATTCTCAAAAGTAGACCACATGTTAGGGCACAAGGCAAGCCTATAAAAATTCAAGAAGACTGGAATCATATCAAACGTCTCCTCTATCACAATGCCATGAAACTAGAAATTGGCCATTATAAAAAAAATCAAAAAGCTTCAAACACATGGAGACTAAATAGCACATAATTAAACAATGAATGATAACCAATGAGATCAAGAAAGAAACCAAACACCTCCTGGAAATAAAAGAAAATGAGCAGACAACAAACCAAAATCTATGGAACACAGCAAAAGCAATCCTGATAGCAAAAATCATAGCAGTACAAGCATACTTCAAGAAACAAGAAAAAGCTTTACTAAACCATCTAACAAAACAACTAAAAGAACGAGCACAAGAACAGCAAGCAAAGCCCTAATGAAGTAGAAGGAAGGAAATAATAAAGATCAAAGCAGAAATTAATGACATAGAGACTAAAAAAAAATACAAAAAATCAATGAAACCAAGAGCTGGTTCTTTGAAAAGGTAAACAAGATTGACGGACTTTAGCCAGACTCACCAAGAAACAAAGTGAAAGGACCCAAATAAATAAAATTAGAAATGAAAGAGACGATAGAACAACTGAATAAGCCAACAAAGTGGACAAACTACGTGAAATGGACAAATTCTTAGAAACATACAATCTTCCAAAGCTGAATAAGGAAGAGGCAGAACACCTGAATAGGTTGATAACAACTAATGAAATTAAAGTAGTAATCAAAAAAATCCCAGCAAAGAAACATCCTGGACCATATGGATTTACAGGCAAACATTCAAAGAAGAATTAACACCTATTCTCTTTAAATTATTCCAGAAAATTCAAGAGGAAGGAAAACTCCCACACTCTTCTTATGAGTTCAGCATCATTCTAATGCCAAAATCAGATAAACACACTAGAAAGAGGAAATTACACACCAATATCCCTGGTGAATATAGAAGCTAAAATCCTCAATAAAATGCTAGCAAACCAGATCCATCAATACCTTTAAAAGATCATAGCAATACCAAATCCAGCAATACATTAAAAAGACCATGACAAAGTGGGATTTATTCTGGGGATGTAGGGCTAGTGTAACCTCCCCAAATCAATAAATGTAATACATCACATAAACAAAAAAAAGGACAAAAATCATATGATCATATCAGTAGATGCATAAAAAGCATTAGACAAAATCCAGCACCCATTTCTGATAAAAAGTCTCAACAAAGTGGGAAGAGAGGGATTATACCTGAACATAATAAAGGCTATATATGACAAACCTACAACCAACATCATACTCAATGGTGAAAAACTAAAACCATTTCCCTTAAAAACAGCATCAAGACAGAGATGTCCACTTTCACTACTCTTATTCAATACAGTACTGGAAGTCTTAGCCACAGCCATCAGGCAGGAAGAAACATAAAAGGTATCCAAATTGGAAAGGAGGAAGTAAAACTGTCATTATTTGCAGATGACATAATATTGTACATAGGAAACCATAAAGCCTTCATCAAAGTAATACTAGATTTGATAAACAAGTTTGGCAAGGTAGCTGGATACAAAATCAACATCCAGAAATCAATAGCATTCTTATGCACCAACAATGAACTCTCAGAAAGAGAAAGTAGAAAAAAATACCTTTTACCATTGCAACTAAAAAATTAAGATACCTAGGAATACACTTCAAGAAGGATGTAAAAGACCTGTATTCAGAAATCTATAGGACACTGAAAAAAGAAATAGAGGAAGATACAAACAAGTGGAAGAATATACCATACTCAGGGATCGGAAGAATTAATATCATGAAAATGTCCATACTACCCAAACCAATTTATAGATTCAATGGTATTCCTATTAAAATACCAATAGCATATTTCGAAGAGCTAGAAAAAATATTTCAAAAATTCATATGGAACCAAAAAACACTCTGAATAGCTGTGACCATCTTGAAAAGGAAGAATAGAGTGGGAGGGATCACTTAACAGGATATCAAACAGTACTACAAAGTTATTACAATCAAAACAGCCTGGTATTGGTACAAAAAATGACATAGAGATCAATGGAACAGAGCAGAGACCCCAGAAATAGACCCACGCCATTATGGTCAGTTAATATTTGACAAAGGAGGCAAGAGCACACAATACAGTGAAGACAGTCTCTTTAATAAATGGTGCTTGGAAAATTGGCCAACTACATGCAAAAAAATGAAACAAGACCACCAACTTTCACCAGACATAAAAATAAACTCAAAATGGATAAAAGTCTTAAATGTAAGTCACAAAACCATAAAAAAAACTGGAAGAAAACATGGGCAGTAAAGTCACAGACAGCCCACATAGTGAAATTTTCACTAATACATCTCCTAAGGCAAAAGAAACAAAAGAAAAAATAAACAAATGGGATTACATCAAACTAAAAAGCTTCTGCACAGTAGAAGAAATCATCCTCAAAATACAAAGGAACCCCACAGTATGGGAGAACATATTTGCTATGGATGAATCTGATATGGGGTAATTTCCAAAGTGTACAAAGAACTCATACAACTCAACCAGAGGAACACAAACAATCCAAATAAAAAATGATCAAAGGACCTGAATAGACACTTCTCCAAAGAAGACATACAGATGGCCAAGAGAGATGTGAAAAAATGCTCAATTTCGCTAATCATTAGAGACATGCAAATTAAAACCACAATGAGGTACCACTTCACACCTGTCAGAATGGCTGCCATCAACAAATCAACAAATGACTTGTGCTGGTGAGGGTGTGGAGAAAGGGGAATCCTGGTACATTGCCAATGGGAATGCAAACTGGTGCAGACACTATAGAAAAGAGTATGGAGGGTCCTCAAAAATTAAAAATGGGCTGCCTTTTGACCCAGTGATCCCACTTCTAAGAATATATTTTAAGAATCCTGAAACACTAATCAGAAAGAATGTATGCACCTCTATGTTCATAGCAGTGCAATTTACAATAGCTAAGATCTGGGAACAGCCCAAGTGCCTATCAGTAGATGAGTGGATAAAAAACCTGTGGGGCATTTACACCATGGAATTCTATGCAGCTGTAAAGAAGAAGGATCTCGTACTATTTGGGACAGTATGGATGGACATGGAGAATATTATGTTAAGCAAAATAAGCTGGGCAGAGAAAGACAAACATAACATAATCTCACTTATATGTGGAATCTAAAGAACTTAATAAACTAATGAACAGAACAGAAATATTCAATGACATGGAAACATGGATGAGACCGACAAATCTCAGAGGGAAGGAGGAGGTGGAGGGGGTGAGAAATTAACCAAAGAATTTATATGCATATGAATAACCCTAGGACACAAACAATATTGTGGTGAGAGACTGGGGAAGAGCATGGGGAGGTGTGGAAGGGGTCATTGGGGATAAAAAGGGACATCTGTAATATTTTAAACAATTAAAATTAAAATAAAATAATAAAATAAAATAATTAAGCCCATGCTCTTCATTCTCACCTAGTATATCCTTATGGGAATTATTTTTGTACCTTTATGGAAGAAAATGTGGCTTACTTTGTCCAAAACCTATTCAATTATAAAAGAACAAATTTTCTTTAGCTATTCTGCTCTGTTTGGGGCTCCTGTTGGATTTTCTTTGTAATTTAAATTTTATTTTTCAATTACAGTTTATACTCAATTTAATTTTGTATTAGTTTCAGATGCACAGCATAGTGGTTAGATAATCACATATTTTACAAAGTATTTCCCCCAATATTTCCAGTATCCAGTTGCACCATACTAGTTATTACAACATTATTGAATGTGTCCCCTATCCTGTAGTTTATATCTCCATGTCTGTTTTGTAACTAACAATTTGTACTTCTTGATCCCTTAACTTTTTCACCCAGTCCCCCCAATTCCCTTGTTAGATTTTTGTTGGCACCTTAACATAGTGTCCCCAAGATTCTGATTGAGAGTCAATAATATGATGTACTGTGTCCTAGACACATGTCTAAACACTTTAACATTCATGATTTAAATAAATCTAAAATAACTTTGGTGAAAATTCCTATCTTTCATTGAGCAGTAAATAGAGGGGGAAGGGTTCAAACATAGGCCTCTAACAGTTGTATTGACACTTTTATTAATCCCGGAAGATGTAGATTTTCCCTACCATGAACTTCACAGGGCATGACCATTAATTTAGTAAGAAAGCCCCAGTTCCCTGCTTTGTATGCTTTATAGGCATATCCATGCAATCCATTATGCACATATCATATGTTCTGGAACACTGTTTTTGCTCAATAAATACATCAGTCAAAGTTACCTGACTTGCCCAAGGCCATGCAATAAATTGGTATTACTGTGACAGCGACATACTCTGTGCATGTCTCCTGGCTCCAGGACATGACTCTATTCCCTTGGCCTAACTATTTCTACAGTTTTCAGGATTTGAAATGCACATTTTATGTTTTGTAAAAAATACCACTTGAAGACGATGCCAGGATCTCTCAGACTGTTGCAAACATTACCTTCCAACAGGCATATTAAGTAAAACTTGCCATGTGTGTTGGAGAGTTAGAGCCTGGTTTGTTAGCAGCTATTTTGGCTGTAAGCCTGAGGAAGGTGAGCAGATTGTTTCTGGGCAATGAATTAGATAATTATCTTACTTCTGTTTCCTGAGGAGACCAAAGCATTACCCAGGAGGGAGCTACTAATGATGTGCTTAACCCATTCTCCCAGTAATAGACTGGCCAAGCCTTTTTTGTGAGGCCTCAGGGTGATTATATAGCATCAAAATAAATAAATAATGGGTTATTCTGAATTCTCTGCAGTACTAATTGGTCAAAAAAGAGAATTCTCTGTTGGTGAACTAGCATTTATTTATCATCTACAGAGCAAAAAAAGAGCATTGTAGGCTCATAGCATTTTTGTAAGTATAAATACATACCAATTATAAAGCCCTTTCCTTAACCTGTCTTGTTCATCTAAGGTATCCGAAAATTTGCTTTCAAAATTTGCTATCAAAATGGGTATTCTTCAGTATTTAGATTTATAATCATTTGTGTTGAAAACTGACCAACACAACACAAGCAAGGTACCAGGCTTTCTCTAAGGGGCTTTTATTGGTGTCAAAGTCAGTCTTCATTCCTTAAGGCTTTCTGATGACATCCAAAGCCAGGCATGTCTCTCTTGAACATGGCTTTCCACTTAAAGTCTTGGTTAATAAAATCACAATTAGAAACTGGTCTTATTGAATTCATGCATGGAAACATATTGTCATGACTCACTTATTAAGAATCTAGAGGGATCAGTTAGGGAAAAAAATATATAGTTACAAAATTGCTTTAAGAAAAGAAACAAGTTTCCTTATGTCTAAAACCACAAAGGTTAAAAATCAACCACTTTTAACAAGAGTTACAAAAACTATAATTATTTTCAGTTCATTCTGTCCCATAATCAATTTTTCTATCTTCTGAGTTTTCTTGCCAGTACTTCTATAAATTCAGATTTATAGAGTTCTAATAATTATCTTCCAGTTCAAAGGGGATGATCAGAAAATTTATTTTCAGAGATGTGTAATTTAAAATAAGTCAGGGTCCTTTTCACAGATCCCTTAGAAGAATTAACATTTTTGCAAATACATCATAACAAAACTGTGATGGTCTCTATTTAGCAAGAAGAAATTTAAAATGAAACTGTTAAGTATTTGATTATAATGCAGTTAACATGGAATCCTGTCTTTTCTGCAAAACACAATATTCCAGAATAACAATTAGAGTTATAAAAGAAAGTATGTCAGAATTTATAGACTCCTAGAGATTTGTACATCTATTTTAATAATATACATATATAAATAGAGTATAGTTATTATTTCTTTACTTGACAAAGCTTCCCATGCACTTTAAGTATAAGTTTTCCTTCATAAGGAGAGAAAATAAAATCCTTGAGGCATTCTAGGGCCCATTGGTATGACTTAAAGCCAATTCTAGGTCAAGAAAAAGTTTCCTAAAATTCAAGCCCTGCAAAGGTTGTCAAACTTATTTGATCAAAATTTTATGTCATTATTATTTTGAAACAGCATTTGAGTATTTATTCATTCAAAGTGACAAGAGATATTAAACACAAACATAAGCTAGCAAGAATTCAGTTCCCATGAAAAAGAAGATGGCTTTTTAAAGTAATGAAGTACCTGATTAGTATAACATAATGTATAGCCATTTTAATAATTTATAAAATTTTTGCATTCTAGGCAAATACAAGAAAGACTTTTTCCCTTTTAACACACTGGAAAAGGAATAAACAAATTCTGTATTAGTTTAATTAAGGTTCATTTATCTAATTACATTTATTATCCAAATCACCTATAATTTCCTTTTAAGGTTTCTCTTTGGAACCCTTCTATACCTTTCACAACTTTTTTAGAACTTTCACAAACCTTCTTACCCATTCAGAAATAACCAGCTTTAGAAAAACTCACTCTTTTTTCCTTCAAAATGCACCACCATACCTTATGCCCCCCCTTTTTTTTTTACCAAAACCATACAATTTCTTTCCAATTAGTTAGAATCCTTAACTCTTAGAAACCTTATTTTTTAGGTGACAAGCAAGTAATTATCAGGTTAGAAATAAATTCAAATTTTTAGAGATATATTTCAAATAAAATGCAAGACATATTCATTAAGCATGAAGTACCAACTGCTGGTTGAACAATTTTTCTTGCTTTGAGCAAAGACAAAATATGATGAGAGAAAAAAGACATACAAGATGACAAAGGAATATCAACATTATGATTAATAAAACCAAAAATCACATCTTAAAGGAATTCAGTAAAGTTGCAAAAAAAAAAAAATTTTTTTAAATTTGTTGTGATTTCTGCAGGATGGCAACAAATTGAATGGAAGCTACACTGATACCCTCCCAGGACCAAACTGGAATTACAACTAAAATAAAGAAAAACCATCCTGAATAATTAACTGCAACTGAAGACCAGCTGGAGAGCACCCTCATAATAAAGGACAAAGATGGGAGACTGCATAGAGACAGGTAGAAAGTGCAGAGGCACAAGAGGGATGGCTGGGCTTTCACAGGAAGCAGCTGAAGGTCCACATAGATATCTCAGCTGTGGAGGATTCCAACTGAGGACTCTAGGGCCTAATCCACAGGCTGGGCTTCCCAGCCAAGAGCATCAGAACTGAGAAAGGTGCCCACATAACAGCTGGCTGTCAAAAAAGGCCTTGTTTGTGACTTCCAGGGAGAAATAGTTGGAAATGCAGGCACCCTCTAAAAGTGCCGATACACAAATTTCCATGTGAAGCCACTCGCCCGGCTTCTGGCAGAAGGAAGGCAAAGTGGACTGGAGCTGTGTGAGACAAATATGTGGTTGTGGACTCTGGAGAAATTGCTCAGAGGGCAACCTTCTGCATTCCTGGGCTAAGTAATTCCCCAATACTGCAGAAGACATCTTTCACAGGCAGACATTTACCTTCCGAGCAGGTTTTGCCTGAAGGAAAGCAATTGCCCCACCCTAATGGAAAATCTCTCACCTTACTTGGTGGAGTATCTATTCCCTGAGGCTCATTAAGAGATTTTATAACAATCAGCCACCACACCCTGTGAAGTTTCTACAGCCTGCAGGTCATTAAGAGAATAAGTTTGATCAGCCTGCAAACAGTGGTGTATCTCAGAGTGCATTAAGACTTTGTCTGATCTGCTTCTGGACCTGGGCCTTGGAAAAGCAGACTTCACTGTGCATCTTGGTCTTGTCCAAATGCACTCAGCCCCAGCAAGGGGACTTCAAGTCATGGGTTGTTGATAGCTTGAAACTGGGTACTCAGGGTCAGTCACAAACAGCATCTAATATTGGCTTGCACCAGAGACCCTTCAAAAAGACTGAGATTCATAGAAGATATGCCAAATACATAGAAACAAACCCAAACAGGCAGCCAAAATGGTGAGACAAAAAGAAAGGAGCCCCAAATGAAAACAAGAGAATCTCCAGATGAAGATCTAAGTGAAATGGAGATAAGCAATCTATCAGATATAGAATTCAGAATACCTATTGTAAGGATACTCAACAGCATGAGAAAAGATATGGAAACTATTAAAAATGACCAGTCAGAAGTGAAGAATGACATAGTAGAAATAAAGAATACATTGAAAGGAATAAATAGCAGATTGGAGGAAGCTGAGGATCAACAAATTAGAAAAGAGGGTAGAAAATATCACCCACTAAGAGGTGAAAAATGAAAAAATATATATTTTTAAAAAGGAGGACATTTTAAGGGAGCTGTGAGACACCGTAACAATATTAGAAACATAACAATATTAGTATGATAGGTGTACCAGAAGGGGAAAAGAAAAAACAAAGGGTAGAGAATTTGATTGAAGAAATAATAGCATAAAACTTCACTAAAATACTGAGGGAAAATGTCACAAAAGTTCAGGAGGCACATGGAGTCCCAAGAAAAAAGAATCAAAAGAGGACCATGCTCAGGCACATCATAATTAAAATGCCAAAAATTCAAGTCAAAGAGAAAATATTAAGGGCAGCAAAAGAAATTTATTACCCACAAAGGAGCTCCCACAAAGCTGTCAGCTGACTTCTCATCAGAAACTCTAGAGGCCAGAAGGAATGGCATGAAGTATTCAAAGTAATGCAAAACAAGGATCTGAAACCAAGACTACCCTATCCACAAAGGCTAGCATTCAAAATACATGGTGAAATAAAGATTTCCAAGACAAAAACAAACCAAAAAAAGGCTAAAGGAGTTTATCACCACCAAATCAGTATTGAATGAAATGTTAAAAGGACCTCTGTAATTAGAAGCAGAAATACAGAGAGAGAGAAACATAGGCATAAAAAATTAACTTGGCAATACACAAGTATCTATCAATGATAATCTTAAATGTAAATGTATGCTCCCATAAAAAGACATAGAGTGTTTGAATATTCAAACACATGGAGGCTAAATAGTATGTTATTAAACAATGAATGGGTTACTAATGAGATCAAGGAAGAAATC
Organism: Miniopterus schreibersii; assembly: GCF_964146895.1. Taxonomy (NCBI): domain Eukaryota; kingdom Metazoa; phylum Chordata; class Mammalia; order Chiroptera; family Miniopteridae; genus Miniopterus; species Miniopterus schreibersii. Next base: position 109,844,532 of record NC_138101.1, on the reverse strand, counting down.
ACACTTCCTGGAGAAAAACAAAAATGAACAGACAACAACATAAAACCTATGGGACATGGCAAAAACAGTCCTGAGGGGAAACTTCATAGAGGTACAAGCACACCTCAGAAAACAAGATCATCCTAATTGCAAAACCAGATAAAGTCACTACAAAAAAAAGAAAATTACAGGTCAATTTCTCTGATGAACATAAATGCTAAAATCCTCAACAAAATACTAGCAAACTGGATCCAGCAATACATTAAAAAGATCATACACCATGACCAAGTGGGATTTATTCGGGGAATGCAAGCCTGGTATAATATTAGCAAACCAATAAATGTGATACATCACATAAACAAGATGAGACAAAAATTATATGATGATATCAATTGATGAATGAAAAGCATTACACAAAATCCATCACTCATTTCTGAAAAAACTCTTAGCAACTTGGGACTGGAGGGAAAATACCTCAAAATAATAAAGGCTGTATACGACAAACATACAGCCAGCATCATACTCAATGGGCAAAAGTTAAAACCATTTTCCTTAAAAACAAGAACAAGATAGAGATGTCCACTTTCACCACTCTTATTCAACATAGCACTAGAAGTTCTTGCCACAGCAAACAAACAGGAAGAAAACATGAAGGGTATCCAGATTAGAAAACAGAAAGTAAAACTGTCATTATTTGAAGATGACATGGTAACGTACATAGAAAACCCTAAAGACTCCACCTAAGTACTACTAGATTAGATAAACGAATTTGGCATAGTAGCTGGGTACAAAATTAACATCAAGAAATCAATGGCATTTTTATACACTACAATGAACTCTCTGAAAGACAAACTAAGAAAACAATACTATATACCACTGCACCTAAAAAATAAGATACCTAGGAATAAACTTAACCAAGGGTGTAAATGACCTATACTCAGAAAACTACAGGACTCTGATAAAAGAAATAGAGGAAGATATAAACAAGTGGAAGTATATACCATGTTCATGGATTGGAAAACCCAATATCATTAAAATGTCCACACTACTGAAAGCAATTTATAGGTTCAATGCAATTCCTATTAAAATACCAAGAGCATATTTCACAGAGCTAGAGAAAATATTCCAAAAATTTATATGGAACTAAAAAAAACCCCAAATAGCTGCAGCCATCTTGAGAAAAAAAAAAACAAAAAAACAGTGGGAGGAACCACTTTACAGGATATCAAACAATAATGGTGCTGAGAAAATTGGTCAGGTACATTCAAAAAAATAAAACTAGATCACCAACTTACTCCAAACACAAGAATAAATTCAAAATGGATAAAAGATTTAAATGTAAGTGGTGAAAACAAAAAAAAATCCTGGTAGAAAACATAGACAATAAAGCCACACACAACTCAGTGGAATTTTCACTGATACATTTCCTAAGGCAAGAGAAACTAAAGAAAAAATAAAAACAAATGGGACTACATCAAACTAAAAAGCTTCTGGACAGCAAAGACAATCTTCCTCAAAATACAAACAAACCCCACGGTATAGGAGAACATATTTGACAAGGATGTATTGAATAAGGGACTTATTTCCAAAGTGTACAAAGAACTCATACAACTCAACAAGAGGAAGACAGATAATCCATTCAAAAAATGGGCAAAGGACCTGAATAGACACTTCTCCAAAAGAACGTACAGATGGCCAAGAGAGATATGAAAAAAATGCTCAATGTTGCTAATCATCAGAGACATGCAAATTAAAACCACAATGAGGTATCACGTCACACCTGTCAGAATGGCTACTGTCAACAAATCAACAAATGACATGTGCTGTCGAAGATGGAGAAAGGGGAACCCTGGTACACTGCTGGTGGAAATGCAGACTGGTACAGCCATTATGGAAAACAGTATGAAGTTTCCTCAAATAATTAAAAATGGAATTGCCAGTGATCCTACTTCTAGGAATATATCCCAAGAATCCTGAAACATTAATCAGAGAGAATATATGCACCCCTTTGTTCATAGCAGTGCAATTTACAATAGCTAAGATCTGAAAACACTCCAAGTGCCCATAAGTCACTAAGTGGATTAAAAACTGTGGTACATTTTCACCATTGAGTACTATTCAGCTGTAATAAAGGAGAATCTCTTACCCTTTGGGACAGCATGGATGGAACTGGAATATTATGCTAAGTGAAATAAGCCAGTCAGAGAAAGACAAGTACCACATGATCTCACTCATATGTGGAATATAATGGAACCAAATAAAGTGATGAACAAAATAGATCCACAGACATATAAGCATGAAACAAACTGAAAAATCTTAGAGAGGAGGTGGGGGTGGGGGAGTGAGTGGGGAGAAATTTATCAAAGAATTTATATGCTTTTATTAATAACCTGTGCACTCAGAAGAAGACCTGGGGGTGGGGAGGTTGTGGGCTGGAGGGGATCAATGGGAGAAAAAGGGGACATCTCTAATACTTTAAAAAATAAAGATAAATTTTAAAAATCAATTGTGTGTCTACACACTAACAGTGAGCTATCAGGAATGGAAATAAAGAAAACAATCTCACAAAAGCACAAAATAGAATAAAATACTTAGGAATAAGTTTAACAAAGTGGTTGAAACATTTGTATACTAAAAATTATAACTGATGAAAGAAAATGAAGAAGTGACATATAAATGGATATTTTGTGTTCATGAATTGAAAGAATTAGATAGATAGTATGTGAATGCTGCCAAAAGTTATCTATAGATTCAATTCAATCTATATCAAAATTCAAATGGCATTTTTCACAGAAACAAAAAAAATCAACTCTAGATTTTTTATGAACCACAAGAGATCCCTACTAGCCAATCTTTAAAAAGGAAAAAAGAGCCCTAGCCAGTTTGGTTCATTGGTTAAAGCATCTGCCTGAAGACTGAAGGGTCCTGGGTTCAATTCCAGCCAAGGATAAATAGCTAGTTTTCAGTCTCATTCACTACTCCGGCTGGGGCATATGCGGGAGGTAGCCAAGCAATATTTCTCTCCCACAGAGACGTCTTTCTCTCTCTCACTCTCTCATCCACTCTCTCTGGAAAGGCAACGGAAAAAATTTTGGGGGGTCAGGAAAAAAAAAAAAGAAATTGATTCCAAGATGGCAGGAGCTTAAGTGGAAGCTGCACTGACATTCTTCCATGACTTAACTGGAATTACAACTAAAATATAGAAAATTCATCCTGAATAATCAAATGAAGACTAGCTGGATAGCACCCTCTTTCAAGGACATAAAGTGGAGGCCACATAGAGACTGGTAGGAAGTGCAAAGGTGCAGTAGGGCTGTCTGGGCTCCCATGGGCAGCAGCTGAAGGTCCAGAGGGATATCTCAGCTGTGGGAGTTATCACTGAAAAGTCAGGCCTAAACCCCAAGCTGTGCTTCCCAGCCCAGAGCACCAGAACTTAAAAAGTTGCCCATGTAACATCTGACTGTGAAAAGCAGTGGGGTTTCTGTCTGCCAGGGAAAGGCAGCCGGAAATGCAGGTACCCTCTAAAAGGGCAATGCACAAAGTTTCATGTGCAGCGCTACTCAACTTAGGCTCTGTCAGAGGGAAGTGTGGACTAGAGCTCTGTGAGGAGAATCCAGGATTGCTGGCTCTGAGGATAGAGCTCAGAGGATAGACATCTGGATTCCTGTGCTGTGCCCTTCTCCTATACTGCAAAGCTAAACTTTATCAGGCAGACATTTACCATCCAAGAAGCTTTTGCCTGTGGGGGAGCCTATTGCCCCACCCTGTTGGAAAACTTCTAACCCCACACTGTGGAATTTCTATAGCCTGAGGTTCATTAAGAGACTGAATAGCAATCGGCCTCTGAGGGCTTTGAGTCTTTACCTGATTTGCTTCTGGACCCCGGGCTTGGGAAAGCAGAGCTTGGTGTTCATCTTGGACCTTTCCAAAGGCACCCAGCCCCAGCAGAGTAAACCACAAGCTGTGATGTGTGGAAAGATTCCAATAGAGTACTGAAGGCTAATCACAAAGATCGTCTGACATTGGCCTGCACCAAAGACCATAAAAAAGACTATGAATCCTAGTAGATCTAACTAATACATAGAAACAAATCTAAACAGGCAGCCAAAATGGGGAGACAAAAAAAACAAGCCCCAAATGAAAGAACATAACAGTTCTCTTGAAGAGCTAAATGAAATGGAGATATGCAGTCTTTCTGATATAGAGTTCAGAATACTAATCATAAGGATGCTTAACAGCATGAGAAAAGAAATGGAAATTATGAAGAAAATTAAGAATGACATAGTAGAAATAAAATTTAAAAATGGGAAGGAATAAGCAGGAAATTACAGGAAGCTGAGGATCAGATCAGTGAATTAAAATACAGAATAGAAAAAAAAATCACTGAATCACAGAACAAAAAAGAAAAAACATTAAAAACAGGAGGACAGTTTAAGGGAGCTGTGGGACAATATGAAATGTAATGATATTCAAATCACAGAAGTTCCAGAAAATGTAGAAAATAAGCAAGGTTTAGAAAACCTATTCAAAGAAGTAATGACAGAAAATTTCCTGAACCTGCTGAAGGGAAAAGTCACACAAGTTCACGGGCACAGAGAGTCTCAAAAAGAAGAAGCCAAAGAGGCCCATACCCATACACATCATAATAAAAGTGCCAAAAAGTTCAAGACAAAAAAAGAATCTTAAAGGCAGCAAGAGAAAAGCCATCTGTTACCTACAAATGGAGCTCCCATAAGGCAGTCAGCTAACTTCTCATCAGAAACTTTACAGGCCAGAAGAGAATAACATGAAGTATTCAAGGTAATGAAAAGCAAGGATCTGAAACCACGAATACTCTATCCAGCAAGGCTAAATTCAAAATAGATGTTGAAATTAAGAGCTTCCCAGACAAAATTTTAAAAAGGTTGAAGAGTTTATCACTACCAAAGCAATATTATAAGAAAGGTTAAATGAACTGCTGTAATAAGAAGTTGAAATAGAGAGAAAGAAAAATAGGCATAAAGAAATAAAAATGGTACCCTAGACAGTTTTTCTCAGTGATTAGAGCATCAGCCCATGGACTGAAGAGTCCTGTGTTCAATTTTGGCCAAGAGCATTTACCTCAGTTGCAGGCTTGATCCCTGGCCAGAGTCAGGGCAAGTACAGGAGACAACGAATGGCAGTGTCTCTCTAATATCATTGTTTCTCTCTCTCTCTCTTCCACTGTCTCTCTGAATATGAAAAAAATATCCTTGGGTGAGGGTTAAAAGAAAAAAGAAAGGAAGAAAATGACAATAGATAAGTACCTATCAACAATAATCTTAAATATAAATAGATGCTCCAATCAAAAGACACAGGGTAGCTGAATGGATAAGAAAACAAGATACAAATATATGCTGCCTACAAGAGACACACCTCAGAACAAGTTTCACACAGGCTGAAAAACAAACAAACAAACACAACTTCTGGAGAACTTTAAGGGAGAGATTGACAGCAATACAGTTATAGTAGGTAACTTTAGCACCTCACTGATTTTACCCGATAGATTTTCCAGATAAAAAATCAAGGAAAAAGTGACTTTAAATGACACACTAGGTCAGATGGATTTAATTGTCATTTACAGAACTTTTCACCCCAAAGCTGCAGAATATACATTCTCTGAAGTCCACATGGGACATTCTCAGATTGACCACATGTTAAGACACAAAACAAGTCTCTATATGTTCAAGAAGACTGAAATCACATCAAGCATTTTCTTGGACATTTACACCATGGAATACTCTGCAGCTCTAAAAAAAAAAAAAAAAAAAGTTCCATTACACTTTGAGCCAACATGGTGGGACCTGGAGAGTATTATGCTAAGCAAAGTAAGCCAGTCAGAGAATGACAAGTATCACATTATCTTACTTATATGTGGAAGCTAATGAACAAAATATATCCAGAGACATAGAAGCATGGAACACACTGATGAATCTCAGAGGGAAGCAGGGATGGGTGGATGGTGGGGGAGTGATTAACCTAAGAACTAATATACATATACGCATATCCCGTGGACACAGACAATAGTGTGGTGAATGCCTGGAGTGGGGGTGCAGGCTGGAGGAAATCAATGGGAGAAGAGGGGAATATTTGTAATACTTCCAACAATAAATATTTGTTTTTAAAATAGGAAAAACCCAACAACCTTGAAGGATTACTTCTTTTTTCTTAAATTTTATTTTTCAATTAAAATTGTCATTCAATATTATTTTATATTAGTTTCAGATATACAGCATTGTGGCTAGATAATTATATAATTTACAAAATGATCCCCCAGATAATTCAATTGTCCAGCTGGCACCATATATTTTTATTAAAATATTAGTTACTCTATTCCCTATGCTGTATTTTATTTCCCAGTGACTATTTTGTAACTAACAATTTGTACTTCTTAATCCCTTCACCTTTTTAACCCACCCTCTCATCACTCCTTCCATCTGTCAACCATCAGTTTGTTCTCTGCTTCAATGAATCTGTTTCTGTTTTGGTTTTTTATTTATTTTGTTCTTTAGATTCTATATATAAGTAAAATCATATGGTATGTGTCTTTCATATTTCACTTACCATAACCCTCTCTAGTTTCACCCATGTTTTCACAAGTGAAAATATTTTATTCTTTTTATGGTCAAGGAATACTCCATTGTATATATGTGCCACTGCTTTTTTATCCACTAGTCTATTGAAGGCCATGTAGATTGATTCCATATCTTAGCTATTGTAAATAACATCGCAATGAACATAGGAGGGCATATATTCTTTAGAATTATTGTTTTGGATTTCTTGAGATAAATTACCAGAAGTGGAATTGCTGGATCATAAGGCAGTTCATTTTTAATTTTCTGAGTTACTTCAATACTGTTTTCCACAGTGGCAGCACAAGTCTTCATTGCACCAACAATGCATGAGGGTTCATTTTTCTCCACATCATTACCAACACTTGTCATTTGTGGATTTATTGATGGTAGTCATCCTGACAGATGTGTGGTGATATCTCATTGTGGTTTTAATTTGCATTTCTCTAATGATTAGTAATTTTGAGCATCTTTTCAAATATCTATGTGGCCATCTGTATGTCCTCTTTGGAAAAGTGTCTTTATAGGTTATCTGCCCATTTTTAAATTGGATTGTTTAGTTTTTTGGTGGTGAATTGTATGAGTTCTTTATAAATTTTGGATAATAAACCCTTATCATATGTATCATTGGCAAATAAATTTCGAGTTGATTAGGTTGTTTTTTTGTTTTGCTGAAGATTTCCTCTGCTGTGCAAAAATTTGAAGTTTATTATTTCTTTTCATTTTCCTTTACTCAGGGAGATATATCAGAAAAAAAAATTGCTATGAGAAATGCCAGAAATTTTACTGTCTATATTATCTTTTAGAAATTTTATGGATTTGAGTGTTACATATAAATCTTTGATCCATTTTTATTTTAGTATTTTATATAGCGTAAAAAGATGGTCTAGTTTCATTTTTGGCATGTATCTGTCCAGTCTTCCCAACACCATTTACTGAATAGACTGTTTTTACTCCCTTGTGTGTTCTTGCCTCCTTTGTCATATATTAATTGACAGTGTAGGTGTAGGTTTATTTCTGGACTTTCCATTCTATTCAATTTATATGTGTGTCTGTTTTTATGTCAGTTTATGCTGTTTCAATTGCTATAGCCTTGTAGTACAGCTTGATATCAGGTAGCATGATACTGACAACTTTGTGATTCTTCCTCTAGATTGTTGTGGCTATTTGAGGTTTTTTTGTGGTTACATTTAAATTTTTGAATTTTGTTCTAGGTTTGTTAAAAAATGGTATTGGTACTTTGACAGAAATTGTGTTGAATCTATGGATTGTTTGGGTAGTATAAAAATTTTAACGTTATTTTTAACATACCATGAAAACTGTATATGCTTTCATTTATCTGTATCTTCTTCAAACTCTTTCTTCCATGACTTATAGTTTTCAGAATACATGTCTTTTACCTTCTGTTTAAATTTATTCCTAGGCATTTCATTATTTTGATACCACTGAAAATCAGATTTTCTTAGTTTCTCTTTCTGATAGTTCATTATTGGTATATAAAAATGCAACAAATTTCTGAATATTTATTTGTAACTTACCACTTTACTGATTTCATTTATCAGCTTTAGTAATTTTTGGTGGAATTTTTAGGGTTCCTTCTATATAGTATTATGTCATATAAAATAATTACAGTTTTACTTATTTCTTTCTGAAATGTCTTTTGTTTCTTTTTCTTGTCTTATTTTTGTGGCTAGGACTTCCAGTGCTTTGTTGAATAAGAGTGGTGAAAGTGGGCATCCCTGTCTTGTTCCTGATATTATGAAAAACATATTCAGTGTTTTCCCAATGAGCATGATATTAGCTGTAAGTTTGTCATATATGACTTTTATTATGTTGAGGTATCTTCCCTCTGTTCCCCCTTTGCTAAGCATTTATTATAAATGGATGCTGGATATTTGTCAAACATTTTTTCTGCATCTATTGACATGATATGATATTTTGTGTGGTGTATCACCTTAACAGACTTGTGGATATTGAAACAACCTTGCATCCTAGGAATAAATCCCACTTGATCATGGTTTGTGATCTTTTTAATGTATTGCTGAACTCAGTTTGTTAATATTTACCTGAAGATTTTTTGCATCTATGTTCATCAAGTATATTGGATGTTATTTATTTTTTTTGTAATGTTTTTGTCTGGTTTGGGAATCAGGATAATACTGGCCACATAAAATTAGCTTTTACCAGCTGGCATGGCTCAGTGTTTGAGTGTTGACCTATGAAACGGGAGGTCATGGTTCAACTCCCAGTCGGGGCATATGCACAAGTTGCAAGGCTTGATCCCCTGTAGGGGACCTGCAGGAGGCAGCTGATCAATGACTCTCTCTCATCATTGATCTTTATATCTCTCTCTCCCTTTCCCTTCCTCTCTCTGAAATCAATAACAGCATATTTAAAATATTTTTTAATTAGCTTGGAAGCCTTTTCTCCTTTGAATTTTTTGGAGTAGTTTGAAAATGATAGATGTTCATTCTTCCTTTAATGTTTGATAAAATTCAACTGTGAAACCATCCTGTCCAAGACTTTTTTGTTTGTTGGGAGATTTTTGATTACTGATTATATTTCATTGATTGTAATTGGTGTGTTCAGATTTTCTAGTTTTTACTGATTCAGTCTTGGAAGGTTGTATGTTTCTAGGAATTTATTCATTTATTCCAGGTTGTCCAGTTCATTGACATGTAATTGTTTAAAGTACTTTCTTATAGTCCTGTGTATTTGTTATGTCAATTGTCACCCCTCTTTTATTTCTGATTTTATGTTTCATTTTTCTATCTCTTTTTCTTTTTTTTTAATTGTTGATTTTTTAAATTAAATTTACTGAGGTCGCACAGGCCAGTTGGCTCATTTGGTTGGAATGTAGTTCCATGCACCAAGAGGTTGTGGGTTTGAGTCTTCTCAGGGCACATACCTAGGCTGAGGATTCCATCTGTGATTGGGGTGGGTCAAGGAGGCAACAAATTGGTGTCTTTCTCTCACATCAATGTTTCTCTCTCTCCCTTCCTCTCTCTCTAAAAATCAATAAAAACATATCCTTGGTTGAGAATTTTAAAAATTACTAAGGATAATTAAACTTAATAATAAATTTATTAAATTTATTATTATTAATTATTTAGTATTAAATTTATCAAATTTATTTATTAAATTTATGTATTTATTTATGACATTGTTTAATAGAATTATATGTTTTAAGTGTAGAGTTATATGATACTTCATCTGCATATTGCATTGTGTGTTTGCCACCCAAAGTCAAATTTGTTTCCTTCACCACAAATTTAACCCCATTTATCCTTTTCTATTCCCTCACCAACCTTCCCTCTGGTATCTATCATACTCGTGTCTGTGTCTATAAGTTTTTATTTTTTGCTTGTTCATTTGTTGCTCAGTTTAATATCACACATGAGTGAAATCATATGGTTCTTAGCTTTTACTAATATTGTGTTTAGCATATTTTCAAGGTGTCTTCATGTTGTCACAAATGGCAGTATTTCATCTTTTCTTATGGTTGAGTAGTATTCCATAGTATATATGTAGAAAAGGATACTTTGGTTCTTTCTGTATCTTGGCCATCATGAATAATGCTGCAATGAACACAGGGGTTCATATATCTTTATGAATAAATGTTTTCAATTTTTAGGTAGATGCCCAGAAGAGGAATTGCTGGGTCATATGGGTCATATGGTAACTCTATTCTTAATTTTTTGAGGAATTGTCATACTGTTTTCCTTAGTGGTTGTACAAGTTTACATTCTCACCAGTGAATGAGGGTTCAGTTTTCTCCACAACTCTTTTAACATTGTTATATGTCTTGTTGATAATAGCCAGTCTAACAGATGTGAGGTGGTATCTCATTGTAGTTTTTATTTGCATTTTCCTAATAGCTAGTGAAATTGAGCATCTTTTCATATATCTCTTGGCCATTTGTAATCTTCTTGGGAGAAGTGTTTGTTCAACATATTATTAGAACTCTTAGCTAGAACAATCAAGCAAGAGAATGGAAATAAAAGGCATCCAAATTGGGAATGAAGAAGTAAAATCTTCACTTTTTGCAGCTGACATGATTCTTCACATAGGAAACCCTAAATGCTTACAATAAACTATTAGAAACAATCAACAAATACAGTAAGTTTGCAGGATATAAAATCAGTGTGCAAAAATCCTTCTTTTTCTATATGCTAACACTGAAATTTCAAAAAAGAAATTTAAAAACTATTTATTTTGCAACTGCAAGAAAAAGAATAAAATATCTATAATTTTTACTTGATGAGCCTGGTTAAAAGTATATCAATGTTTTTATCTTTTCTTATAACCATTTCTTTTAAAGTCTAATTTATTTCCATTGTGATCTGTATTATTTCCTTCCTTCTACTCACTTTTGACTTTGTTGTTCTTTTTCTAGTTGCTTTAGGTATAATATTAGAGTGTTTATTTGAGGTTGTTTCTTTTTTTGTTGTTGTTTTTGTGCTTTTTATTTTATTTTATTTTATTTTTTATTTTTGTTTAAAGTATTACAGATGTCCCTTTTTCTCCCCAATGCCCCGTTCCCCCCCCATTCCTTCCCCCTCCCCAGTCCCTCTCCCCACCATTGTCTGTGTCCTTGGGTTGTGTATACATGCATATAAATTCTTTGGTTACTCTCTCCCCCTCCAACCCCCCCATACCTCTGACATTTCGTCAGTCTCAACTATGCTTCCATGTCATTGAATCTGTTCTGCTTATGAGGTTGTTTCTTGAGTTAGGAATGTACTGTTATGAATTTTCCTCTTAGGACTGCTTTGGCTGTGTATGATAGGTTTGGGGTTGTTATATTTTTATTTTCATTTATCTCAATTTAACATTTGATATTTTCTTTGATCTCATCTTCAGCCCATTTATTATACAGTGAAATGTTATTTAGTTTCCATAGAAAACCCTAAATACTCCACCAATTTATGTGTTTTTTACTTTTTTCTTTTACTTGATTTCTAGTTTCATTTTTTTGTGTTCGGAGAAGATGCTTGATATGATTTCAAACTCCTTAAATTTATTGAGACTTGTTTTGTGGCCTAATATGTGGTCTATCCTGGAAAATGTTCCATGCGCACTTTAAAAGAATGCACATTCTGCTGCTTGTGGTGAAAGACTTTGAAAATATCAATTAAATCTATATGCTCCACTGTGTCATTTAAGGCCTCTGTTTCCTTGTTGATTTTCTGTCTGGAAGATCTATCTATTGATGTCAATGGGTTATTAAAGTTCTCTACTATGACTGTATTGCTGTTGATCTCTCCCTTTGTGTCCATCAGTATTTATTTGGATAATTTTATGTTGGATGTATAAATGTTTACAAGGATTATACTTTCTTGTTGGATTGATCCCTTTATCATTATGTAATATTCTTCTTTGTCTTATTATAGCTTTTTTTTTAAAAAATCATGTTATGCTATATAAGTTTTGTTATGCTTTTTATTTGTTTTCATTTGCCTTTTATATATAATCTTGATTTCTTATCTATTATTCTAACATATGTATTTTGATTGGAGTATTTAGTGCATTTACTTTTAAAGTGATTATTGATAGATTCATAGTTATTGCAGTTTTATTATTTGTATTTATTTTGCATTTTTTGTTTGTTTTTTCCTTAAAGAAGTCCTTTTTAACATTTTCGGTAACACTGGTTTGTGACAATTAACTTTTTTTCCCCCCAAAATATATCTTTATTGATTTCAGAGAGAGGAAAGGAGAGGGAGAGAGAGAGAGAGAAACATCAATGATGAGAGAGTCATTGGTCAAGCCCATAACCCAGGCTTGTGCTCTGACCAGGAATCGAACCCCGATCGCCTGGATCCTAGGTTGATGCTCAACCGCTGAGCCACGCCCGGCCGGGTGACAATTAACTTTTTAATATTTTGTGCCAATCCCTCTGACCTGAAAAACTTCTGTGAAAAAAGCAGCTGGAAGTCTTATGGGAGCTCTCTTGTAGGTAACTATCTGTTTTTCCTTTGCTGCTTTTAAGGTTCTTTGCCTTTAAACCTTACTTTTTAAATTATGATGTGTTTTGGTGTGTGCCAATTTGGGTTCATCTTGTTTTGGACTCTCTGCCCTTCCTGTGTTTGTGTGTCTTCTTTCTTCACCAGGTTTGGGATGTTTTCAGTCATTATTTCTTTAAATGGGTTTCTGATCCCTTGGTATCTTTCTTCTTTTTTGATACCCTTAATATGTATGTGTTGTTTTGCTTAATGTTGTCAAAGATGCCTTAACCTTAAACTATCCTCATTTTTTTATCTTTTTTTTTTTTTTTTTTTTTGCTGCTCTGACTGGGTGTTTTCTGCTACCTTGTTTTCCAAATTGCTCAATTTATCCTCTGCTTTATTTAGTCTGCTGTTTATTCCTTCTAGTGTATTTTTATTTCTGATTCATTCTTTTATATGGTTCTCATTTCCTTTTGATGCTTGCTGTCTTTACTGAATCTCTCACTAAGTTACTTGAGCATCTGTATAACCATTGTTTTTAACTCCATATCTGGTAGCTTTGCCTCCATTTGATTTATATTTGGAAATTTCTACTGTTCTTTCATTTGGGACATGTTTTTCTGTCTCCCCATTTTGGCTTCCTCTCTGTGCTTTTTTGTATGTATTAGGTAGATCTGCTATGGTAACCTTATATAGTAGGTGTCTTGTGGGGTCCTGTGGCACAGTCTTCCTGATAACCTAAGCTGAGTAGTCCATGAGCATCTCTTGTGAGGGTTATGTGTGTTGTGTTATAGTTGAGCCTTTATTCCTATTTGCACATCCTTAGGTGAGGTTGGTCCTCAGGCTGCCTGAGTGTGAAGATTAACTATTACCATATTGTACAAGCTGCTATGCATGGGCTTATCCCATGAGAGAGATTTCACCCCAGGATGGTTCAGTGCTTAGTGAGACCTACTTTTGGTTGTGCCACTTATTAAGCTAATATATCATGTGCTGTTCTGTTGTGGTCTGAAGTCCCCTCCACTCAGTGTGTGGGTTTTGGGGCCTCATGGGAAGGACTCGGGTGAGGTTAATGTCAGATTCTGCCTGTGCCTAGCCCAGGGATACCTGTTAGGTGCTACAAATTGATCTTTCCTTTTCTTCACTTTGCTCCTGTGAAATGTTAATCTTTGTGAGTTTTTTCTGGTCCACATGTTTTGGGGGGTTGAAGTGGGTGGGAATAAGAATGGGAGTTGCTGACCTAGAGAATACAGTTCAGGACTCCCCAGTCTTGAGTCAGAAAAGGCCTAGGAGGGCACTGCTTCCTTTTTACCTTCTGAGTTCTGAGACAAGGGGATGATGATGGTTTGGGACTTGGGAACTTGTGTGAAGTGTTGTGGAAAGGAGCAGGAGTTGAAATTAGTTAGCCCTTACTGCCCACCAGTGAGATTGTGGCCCCTACCCCTCAATTTTTTCCACATTTCTTAAAGGCATTTTGTGTTTTTTTAATCTGTACAGCAAGAGTAACTTTTTCTATCAAATAAAAATGAAAAGTGCAGGGGAAAAAATGGTAGCTGTCAGTGCTAGGCTTGGGTGCATATGGGAGGTAGCAAACCATAAACTAAGGCCAGATGTCATCAGTTCCAAGAAAGACTAGGGTAGGTCAGCACAAGGCCCAAGGCAACCCAAGATATGCCACCACTTGCTGGCTTCCCATTAGGCTCAGCCACTGAAAGAGCCTCAAGTGGTAGGTGAGCCATGTGAGGATGGTCTCAGGGAGTCATCAGAGTGGGACAAGTGGTGTTCACCAGGTTAATACAGACTCTAACATAGTGCCAGTGATGAATCTGAGGCCACTAAAGAAAAGTCTCAGGATACGCTGAGGTGTGCCATCACCCCCCTGGGGTCAGTGCATACTTATGATGAGATGAGGAGTCTCCGGGAGTTGGCATGGTGGAACTAATAGAGTTCACCAGGCTCCTGCAGATTAAGATTTGGCCACATGGAAAAGGACTTAACACAAGAAAAGTTGTGCCTGACAGCCATGCAGAAAGATGTCTTTTGCCCTGAAGCCACAAAACTCAGATTCTTCTTGTGTGTCTCTGTTACTCCCTGAGCTTGACCGGAATTCCTCGAGTAGTTTTTAAGACAGTGTGAAATGTGGGCATAAGCTGGTTGCCTCCCACAGATCCTTCGGTCTTGTGTAACTTTGGTAGGGTGGGGTCTCAGGGAGTCAACAGGGGGTGCTAGTAGAGTTCACCAGGCTATCTATCTCTCTATTTCTCTCTCACTATCTCTCTCTCCCTCCCTCCCACTCTCTCTGAAAAGCAATGGAAAAAAATATCCTTAGGTGAGGATTGAAAAAAGAAAAAAAGAAAAAATAATGATCTCTTAGGTGGTGAACAAACAATACAGTGTACAGATGATATGATGTAGAATTGTGCACCTGAAACTTGTATAATTTCGTGAACCAGTGTCACCCCAATAAACTTAATAAGAAGGAAAAAAGGAGATTCTGTACTTTCCTGGTTATGCTAACTTTGGCATCAACATCTTGCATGCAAAAGGCAGATATCTAAGATGATAATAAACTTGTGAAAAACTGAAGTTTTACATATATGTTGCATTCTATGCAAATGTGTGTTTAATTCATTTTAAAGGGAATAAAATATTTTCTAAAATTGGGGGAGAGGGGGAAGATTCATTATGTGGAGATAAGGGACAAGATCCAGGCTCTAGGACTCAAAGATTCTTTGGTGGAGCCTACATTCTTAGATGACCATATATATAACAAGCAAGGAGCCACAAATAAAAAAATATTCATATAAAGATACATGACTTTTTCATCAGGATCAGCTTAGCACACAAAAAATATTGCCTGGGCCAGTGAAGAATGACATAATCTGAATTTTATACCTTTGCTTCATACTTAAATCTTTCCCAGGTTTCTTTCCATCTTTGAGGTTGCTTGCAGATTCATGTTGAAGAGATGTCAGATCTTCCACAAAATTTTATTCATACTCTTATAATTAAAAAATAAATGAGAGACTAAGACTCTATATATCTTTTTTCACATCAGTTTCCTGTTTAAAATCCTTTATTGTTAGAATACAATAACCATTTTTTCTGATGTCTTACATTCTCTGGTAGAATCTAGTAACTTTTTAAAAAATTTCTTTATTATTGAAAATATTACAGAGTCCCCTTTTTTCCTCATTGACCACTTCCAACCCACACCCACTCCCTACTCCAGGTCTCCACCACTCTAATGTCTGTGTCCATGGGTTATTCATACATGCATATAAATTCCTTGGTAACTTCTTACCACTTTTGCTCTAAATAATTCCCACTATATACACCACCTCACATACATAATCTGTCCTTTAAATATTCTTATACTCCTTCAGTTTGTAGATGTGTCTTACTTGGCCCAAAATACATTTAAAATATTTTTCTTTGTTGTTAATACTTGCAAATTGGGGTTTTTACATACAAATATTTGGGATTTAATATTTCTTAAAAAAATATGACACAGTGTGCCAACATTTGGTTTGCATTTGCAGTGCTTTCTTTGGACAACCAAGGGGTTAGTATATTGCAGTAGTGATCATTATTCTTGATTGTTGGTCCCTTATCAATTCATTTCAATCATTGAAGTTTGTGGTCCTTCCAATAAATAACTAATATTTAGTTAAAGCCAGATAATAGAAAAAATTATCCTTCCTTTTTACCTGAATGCTTTGACATCATTTAGAAGAAACATAATTAGCACCTCTTTTCTGGACTAAGAAAGTAGAATTTAAAATAGTCTCTTAATTTTGAGAAACTGTCAGGCTTGCAAATGAAATTTTGTTTTCTTTAGTCATTCTTCTCTGTACTTCTTATAGCCTTTTAAACTCAGTTTTCCAAGTGAACAGTTTATTATACACTTTCTTGCATTGCTTGTTACTTTTGAATGGGTATTATTCTTGATCATTCTACCAGGCTCAATACTCATTGAAGGAAGTAGTCATGTTAGGATACTTTATGAAAAGTTCTCAATAAATGCTCATTGATAATTGAAAAATGTATGATTCTAAACACTGGACAGATATCCTGGCCATTAACAAGGCTGAATTAGAACAAATCAGCCAAGAGTGACTTCAAAACAATGGCAGCATGAAAGATACCCTTGGCTTCTCCCCCTGAAATTTCAAAAAGTTAACCAACTATAATTCAACAAAGAATTTTCTACTTGTGTGGGCAACCAGTAATAAGCAGGGAGATGAGAAGAGAAGAAAGCCTGAAGGGCCCTGGACAAAGCACTACAGCCAGAAACTTACAACACAGCCAGGAGAAGAGACCAGTGGTAGGAGGCACTTACTTCAGCTGGGGGAACAGAGGACTGTGGGGGCCAATCCAGCAGAGTGAGCAGAGTGAACAGTAACTAAGTCAGCAGATGCCTGACAGAGCACAGGGCTCTGCTGCATGGCTATGCAACATCTGGTGGTGGTGTTTCTGACAAAGAAGTGGAACCACAGAGCTCTGCAACCCCTTGGATTCCCAAAACTCACCTCCTGTTGCCCTCTGTGTTGGTGTCAAAAAACACATTTGTAAACCAAAAGCTATACAGTAGAACTTCTGTTTCCCTTTATGACTGGCCCCCAGGTTTGGTGCCTGGGACAGGACCCCATAGAGGTTGAGAGCCACCATTACCTTGAGTATAAAAATAAATCCCACTCCCAAGCAGTGCATCTGTACTGGTTTATGGGAGCCTGGGAGATCACAGAGGTAAAAAAAAATCTTATGATTCAGTGCCATCTACTGGAAAAAAGTAAAAAGACATTTTCAGAGAAAGCTGCTATAGAAGGGCTATTCATACCTAGACAAAGGAGAGTAGCAAATATCATGAATAACCATGATAATGAGGATGATCAGAAGGAAAGTTAAAAATCCCTAGAAAGCAAGCTGGAACACATGGAAATATGTGATATAAATGACAGATTTCAAGATTGCAGTTCTGAAAATATTCAAGGAGATTTAAAAAATACAGATAAGCAATTCTGTGTGCTCCAAAACAAACCAAAGAACAAAATGAACATTTTACCAAACAGATTGAAACTTTAAAAAAGAACCAATCAGAAATCTTGGAAATAAAGCATACAATTAGGGAGATTAGGGATGAGTTACTGAGCATAGAAAACAGAGCAAAACAGATGGAGGAAAGAATTAGAGATATTGAAGATAGGAATCTAGAAATGAGGCAGAAGAAAGAAGAGAGAGACCTGAGCATAACAAAAGATGAAAGTGCTACAAAACTATATGACTCCATCAGAAAAAACAATACTAGATTAATGGACATTCCAGAAGAAGAATAGGGGAACAAGGGAGCAGAGAATCTATTGAAACAAATAGTGAATGAGCACTTCCTAAACCAATGGAAAGAACAATATCCTCAAATCCAAGAAGCAAACAGAACTACTAATTACCTCAATCCAAAGAGTCCCTGTCCAAGGGATATTGTGAAAAATTAATGATAAAAAAAAATTCTCAAAACATCCAGAAAAAAGAAGCAAGTGACCTACAAAGAAAAACCCATCAGAATGTCATGCTTTTCAGCAGAAACTCTACAAGCCAGAAGAGAGTGGAATCAGATATTCAAACATCTGGGGAAAAAAAAATTACCAGCTGTGAATAATATGCCCAGCAAAACTGTCCTTTAAATATGAAGGAGAAATGAAGAAGTTCGTAGACATACAGAAGCTGAGGGATTTTATCACCAGAAAAACCTCTATTGCAGGAAATATTCAAGGGAGTTATTCTACTGGAAATGAAGGGCATAAAGTCACAACACTACAAGTAAGATAACCAAAAAACTTACAGCATAAACAGGATAATTTTTTACCACAAAAACATAAAAGAGGAGAGGATAAAGGTATGAACTGGCAAAGGAGGATGAACATCAGATGCACTAAAAAAAAAAACAATGTACATATGCAACTTTATTCTTTATAAACCAAATGGTACCCACACAAAAAATATCCCCAAGCCAGGACACATAGCTTAAAAAAAGAGGACACAGAGGAAAGAAGTATGAAACACCACCAAACAAAAACAAGAGACAGAAGTACAAAGGGAAAATACCAATGGAGGCATAAAGCTATCAGAAAACAAAAGATAAAATGTCTGTAGGAAATCCTCATACAGCATTTCCCTAAAGGGAAATGGCCTAAATTAAGCAATCAAGAGACACAGAGTAGCAGACTGAATCAAAAAACAAAATACAACCATATTCTGCCTACAAGAGACATATCTAAGCTGCAAAGACAAAGGTAGATTCAAAGTAAAAGGGTGGAAAATGATTCTCCAAGCAAATATTATCCACTGAAAAGCAGGTACAGCTACACTTATATCTGACAAAATAAATTTTATGATAACAAAGATAACAAGAGAGCAAGATGGACACTTTATAATGATAAAAAGGACACTACAACAAGAAAATATATTACTTTTAAATATATATGCACCCAACCAGGGGGCACCAAAATATATGAAGCAACTATCCACAGGATGAAAGGGAGAAACAGATCCAAAGACACTCATAGTTGGGAAATTTAATACTCCATTGACAGCTCTAGACACATCAACCAAACAGAAAATCAATAAAGAAATATTGGCCTTAAATGAAATGCTAGAGCAAATGAACATAATTAACATTTACAAAGCCTTTCATCCCAGAACATCAGATTTTACATTCTTCTCCATTGCACATGGAACATTCTCAAGGATAGACCATATGTTGGGTTACAGAACTAGCATCAACAAATTCAAGCATATTCTCTGACCATGAAAAGATTAATAAAATTGACAAACCCCAGCTAGACTCATTAAATAAAAAAGGGAAAAGACACATAAAAAAAATCAGAAATGAGAGAGAATTCATTACAAACATCACAGACATACAAAAGATCATACTAGAATATTAATAAGTACTATATGCCACCAAATACAATAACCCAGAAGAAATGGATAAGTTCTTAGAAATATATAACCTTCCTAGACTAAATCATGAAGAATTGGAAAATGTAAATAGGCAGATGAGCAGTGAGAAAATTGAAACAACCATCAAAAACCTCCCCCAAAATAAAAGTCTAGGACCAGATGGCTTTGCCAATGAATTCTGCCAACATTCAAACAAGATTTTAAAACCTATCCTTCTCAAATGCCTACAAAAAATTGAAGAAGAGGCAATACTTTTTAACACATTTTATTAGGTCAATATGACCTAGATACCAAAACCTGGCAAGGATAACACACAAAAAGAATACTACAGACCAATATATCTGATGAATACAGATGCAAAAATCATAAACAAAATCATAGAAAATTGAATACAAAATTACATCAAAAAATAATACATCATGACCTAGTGGGTGTCATGCAGGGGCATAAGGATGGTTCAACAAACATAAATTAACCAATGTAATACACCACACTAACAAAAGAAAAGATAAAAATCACATGATCTTATCAATAGTTACAATAAAAGCATTTGATAAGATACAAAATACATTTATGATCAAAACAATAAAATAGGAATAGAAAAGTACCTCATCATAATAAAGGCCATATATGATAAACCCTTAGCTAATATCATACTCAATAGTGAAAAACTGAAAGCTTTTCTTCTAAGATCAAGAACAAGACAGGATGTCCACTCTCACTACTTTTATTCAATATAGTTCTGGAAGTCTTAGCCAGAACAATAAAGTAAGAGAAATAAATAATATCCACCCAAATATGGAAGGAAGAAGTAAAACTCACTTTTTGCAGATAATTCTGTATATAGAAAACCCTAAAGACTCCACCCAAAAACTACTAGAAACAATAAACAAATACAGTAAAGTTGCAGGATACAACATCAATGTACAAACATCAATTGCCTATCTATATACTAACAATAAAACTTCAGAGAAAGAAATGAAAAATAAACAATTTCTTTTGCAATTGCAACCCAAAGAATCAAATACCTAGGAACAAACTTAACAAAGAACATGAAAGACCTATATATCAAAAATTACAAAACATTATTTAAAGAAATTGAAAGAGACACAACAAAATAGAAAAATATCTCATGTTCATGGGTTGGAAGAATTAAGATAGTTAAAATGACCATATTACCCAATGCAATATGCAAATTTAATGCAATCCTTATCAAAATCCCAATGTCATTTTTAAAAGAAATAGAACAAGAAATCATCAGATTTGTATAGAACCTCAAAAGACTCCAAATAGCCAACGCAACCCTGAGAAAAAAGAACAAAGCTGGAGATATCATGCAACCTGACATAAAATTATGCAACAGAGCTACAATAATCAAAACAGCATTGTATTGGCACAGAAACATACACACAGATTAGTGGAACAGAATAGACAGCCCAGATATAAAACCACATGTATATGGACAGATAATTTTTGACAAAGGACCAAAAACACACAATGGAGTAAAGAGAGCCTCTTCAATAAATGGTCCTGGGAAAATTGGAAGGCCACATGCAAAAGAATGAAACTGGAGTACAGTTTATCCCCATGTAAAAAAATTAATCAAAATGAATCAAAGACCTAAATGTGAGACCCAAAACAATAAGTTACATAGAAGAAAACATTGGTACCAAACTTATGGGCCTTAGTCAAGAAAATATTTTATGAACTTGACACCACATAGCTAAGGGAAATGAAGGCAAAAAATAAATGAATGGGACTATATAAAACTAAAAAGCTTATGCACAGCAAAGAAACTGACAACAAAACATATAGGCCACCAACCAGATGGGAGATGATATTTGCAAACAGTAGCTCTGACAAAGGTTTCATTTCCAAAATATATAAAGAACTCACAAAATTCAACACCAAACAAACAACATAATCAAAAGTCGGCAGAAGACCTGAACAAACACCTCTCCCAAGAAGACATACAAATAGCCAATAGGTATTGAAAAGATGTATGACCTCACTAGCAATTAAGGAAATGCATAAAAGCTATAATGAGATACTACCTCACCTGTTAGAGTGGCTATGATCAACAAGGCAAGCAATAACCAGTGTTGGAGAAAAGGGAACACTCATTCACTGCTGGTGAGAATGTAGACTGATACAACCACTATGGAAATAAGTCTGGCAATTAATTAAAAAATTAAGAATAGAGCTACCATATGACCCAGCTATCCCTCTCCTGGGTATATACCCAAAAAACTGGAAAACATGTATTTGCAAAATATGCACCCTTATGTTCATTGCAGCATTATTCATGGTGACCAAGACATGGAAACACCCAGCTATATGCATGTACACAATGGAATACTATGCAGCCATAAGAAAGGATGAAATACTACATTTGCAACAACATGGATGGACCTTAAGAATATTATGCTAAGTGAAATAAGTCAGTCAGAAAACTCTAAGAACCATACGATTTCACTCATATGTGGATATAAAGCTGAAACTCGTGGACAAAAACAGCATGTGTTGGTTGCCAGAAGGAAGGGGGTAGGGGAAAAAAGGGGTCCTAAAATGTGGTGATGAGAGAAGATATGACTTTGTGTGGTGGCACACAGTGCAATATATAGATCTTGTGACAGAAACCCACACCTGAAACCTATATGTTCATGTTAACCATTGTTACCCCAATAAATTTAATTTTAAAAATAAAAAGTTCTCTCTAAGCAATACTTCAGTGAAACTAAGTGATACTTCAAGTTTTCACTTAGTTCCTTGATCATCCTTATAATAATTTTTTTAAACTCTGTATCGGGTAAATTGCTTTCTTCCACCTCATTTCTCTCTTCTTCAAGAGAGGACTCTTGTTTTTTCACATGGGATATGTCTCTTTGTCTCCCCATTTAGGCTGTCTCTTTGTGTTTGTTTCTATATATTAGGTAGATCTGCTATGTTTCCCTGTATTGGTATGGTGGTTTTATTTTGAAGATGTCCTGTAAGATCCAGTGGCGCAGGTTGCTACAGGAATGTGTTTTGTGAGTATTTTAAGAACCTTCCTGTTGTAATTGAGTCTTGATTGCTATGGCCCATTTGTGCAAGTGGTTGACCCTCAGGCTGGCTGACTATAAGGATTAACCTCAACCACAGTGTACAAGCTGCTGTACAGGTGCTGACTACATGAAGTGGAATTTGTCTCAGCAGTGTCTGATGCCTGCTGAGATCCCCTTTTTGATATGCTGTGTGTGAAGCTAATTGGATTCTGCTCTGATGTTTTCTGATGCTGGCCACTGGGTGTGTCTCTTATGGGGCCACACGAGAGGGATCTGGTGCAGGTAAATATCAGACATGCCTTTGACTGGCACTTGACAGCCTGTTTGGTGCTACAAAGTGATCCACAATTTTTGCTGCCTCTGTTAAACCCTGGTGTGAGTAGGAAAACCCAAGCTGTGCACCAGGCTTGGGCTCCACCATCACCAAGCCCAGGGACATGTCAGTAAAAGGCCAAAGACACCCCAAGATCTTCCTCTACCTGCCACCATCTGTTGGTTGCCTGTTAGGTCCAGTCACTGAAAGAGCCTTTGGTGGTACTTGAACTACATGAGGTTGGGTTTCAGTGAGTCATCCAGTAGGGCTGAGTGTTGTTCACCAGATTGATACAGGTTCAAACTTGGTGCCAGTGCTGGGTTTTAGGCTACTCAGCAAAAGTTCTAAGGTGTACCAATTCTAGCCTCCCTCTCCAAAAAAGGAGCCCACAGACCTGTGTGTTTTGACGGGGCCTCATAGAGTCTTCAGGATGTGACTAGCAGAGTTTATTAGGCCCAAACAGACCAAGATTTAGCCTTGTGAATGGAAGGCTCTCCATTGGTCAAACATATGAAGGAAAAATGGCCCCCATTCTAGAGCCAAACAACTCAGTCTATCCCAGATGCCTGCTTGAATTGCAGCTCAGCAGGGCAAGGTCAGGAGGGTGGGAATGCTAAGAGCCCAGATGGTGAAGCTAGTGTATCTCCTGTGAGAGGGAGGCACCAGTCAAGTTCACAGGAAAGTGGTGGGAACGGCTCCTGCCAAAAATCCACACAACTCTGTTACTGACATTCCTTGAGTCTGACCAGACCTTTCAACTTCAGCTTAACCAGTTGACTCCTCAGCAGGGCGCAAACTCCAGAGTTTGAGGAATAGGGATTCCAGAGGGTGTGGTTATTGCATTACCTCAGGCTGATGCTGTAAGGAGGGGATTGTTCTACCCAAGAAATTGGTGTCTGTGGTTTGAAAGAGGGACTCAGCACAGGACCCTGGGGGCTGTAACATCAGCTCTCTCCTCAGAGCCACATACCCCTGTTTCTCTTCACATGACTCTTGTCCACTCTGCTCTTCCTCCTTCAGAACTCAGGGTGAGTGGCCATGAACAAGTTTTGTGCATTCACCCTTTCAAAGTTTTTCTGTTTTTAGCAGACTTCTGTGTCTCACTGGAGGAGAGAATCCTTGATTTTTACAGCCAGATGTTATATAGGTTCCTTTTTCTGTCTCTGGTTCTCTGGGCTGGGGAGCCAGGCATGGGATTGAGACCACATACTCCTCAGGCAGAACTTTTGCAGCTGAGATATTTCTGCAGAATCCCAGCTGCTGCCCTGGAAGTATGGCCAGCTCTTTTCACATTTTCTCCCTTCCTACTAGTCAGTTTCAATGTGGCTTCTTCTGAAAATCCTTGGTTATAAGATTTCTGTTTTTCTAGTCCTCAGTTGGTTTTTCAGGTTAATTGTTCTATATTTTAGTTATAATTCCAGTTTGTTCCTGGGAGGAGTTGAGTCTGTCTTCCACTTATTTTGTCCCCATTTTGGATATTACTTTTCTAAGAGTCCACATTTTTTCTAAGACAATCACCCCATTTTTTGTGGGGGTGTTTGCTCTTCCCATCCAGCAACTTTGTGGTTCTGATGGGGATTTTTAGTATTTCACC
Organism: Miniopterus schreibersii; assembly: GCF_964146895.1. Lineage (NCBI taxonomy): Eukaryota > Metazoa > Chordata > Mammalia > Chiroptera > Miniopteridae > Miniopterus > Miniopterus schreibersii. The sequence goes on along the minus strand of NC_138101.1, from coordinate 109,820,104 downwards.
ACTAGTGATTTGTTAAGTGGAAGCAGCTAACCCAAAGAAGCCAATAAAAGTTTTGATCTTAAGCAAAGAGATTAGTTTATTTCTTATGACAATGCAGTGAATTGTGGGTGGAAATTGTTTTTGTCAGGAGAGGAGAAATGGGAAAGTCCTACCTGAGAGTGATTACACCCCTGTTTCCATTGGCTCAAAAGCCCAACTCTTCCCTTGATTTTTCTATGAGTACATATATGTCATTTGATTGGAACATCATCCTGTACACAAAAAGGTTGCTGGTTTGATTCCCAGTCAGAGCACATACCTAAGTTGTGGGTTTAATTTCTGTCAGGGCATGTACAAGAGGCAATCCATTAATGTTTCTTTCTCACATCAACGTTCCTCTCTCTTTCTCCCTTCCCATCTCTCTAAAATCAATAAGCATATCCTTGGGTGAGTATTTTTAAAAAAGAATAAACTATATATAAGATTTCATACAGGAGGAGAAATGAACATTCTGAGAAATTTACATTGGACATATTTCTTGAGGAGGACAATTAAATATGGGTAAAATTTGGAAGATTTAAAATTTCAAAAATACAGTGTAAATACTCTCTGGGTATATTAAGATAAAAGATCCAATGGGCATAACAGATTACAGGATTATATATATTTGTATGTCTCACATTTTGTTCTTTCCTTTATATTTTCTGAATTTTATTATATTCTATTTAACTATTTTTAATTCACTAATTTTTTGTTCTGATATTTCCAAATTGCTTTTAAATCCATTTCAATATATTCTTAATGCATCCTTACCATGTATTTTGTTTTACAGGCTGATAGTGTCCATTCAATTACTTTTTATAAGCTTCAATTCTTTGTTGTAAACCTCCAACTCTTTAGGTATTTTATAAATCTATTATTCTACTTTATGAAAAAAACTAAACATAGTTATTTTAAATCAATTAAATAATAATTTAATAGTTGGTTCATCTGTTGGCCTGCTCTCTTGTGAGATTTTTGTACTGTTACTTATTGTTCATAGAGTCTTATTTCTTGATATAGTAGATGAATTGCACTCATGATCTATAATTTTATCTGTCCATATATCTTCACACATTGCTTTTTAAGTTACCAGTACTGTCACTCATCACAGAGTGTTTTGGTCCACAAGTTGAGTTTAGTGTAAGCCATATGATTTGCATTGGTTATTTAACAAAATGGCACAAGCTGAAACTTGAAAAAGTACCTGTATGTTTCTTCTTTCCGTCTTGCTCTTCTGCCTTTGTCTTGAGAATACAAACACATGAGCTTATTGAAAAGCACATGTTGCAGAGCAATTTCATCCAAGTGATTCCAGCCAAATCAAATAATACTTGACTGACTTCCAGTCAGAAGAGACTCCAAGAATTGCCCACTTGAGGTCAGTCTAGTTCATTGACTCTAAAATTGTAATCTAAATGTTGCATGACTTTAAAATTGATATCATGGTTTGTTGATTGCTTTTTTGTTCAGTGTTGGATTCCACCTCTGTGAGCAACCACTAGCTTAGAAAACATTGGTCTCATAGCACAGTATTTGGGGATTTAAAAACATGTTACATAATCTCTAACTTAAAATTGCATTATCTTTTTTACAAAGGAACCAAAACTTAAATTCATCCATGAAATATCAGTCAAAGACCTGAACAAATAAAATATAAAAAAGTGTTCAGAATCTCTAAAGAAAAAATGTACTGCAACTTCTGTAAAGGGTTAGTAAGGCTATATTAACCAGAAAACAATTGGTATGTTACAAAAAGCATGGAATTCCAAGTCAGAAATTCTGCATCTGAATCCACAATTTGTAACCCTGGACACATGCCAAAACCTCTTAAACCTCTTAATACCTCAATTCTCTTATGAAATTGTGATGGAAAGATTTAAAGAAGATAATAGAAACAAAAACATGCTATTCAACTGTTTATCTGGGGTAAACATACTGAATATAAATTAAAATATGAAAATATTAGTTTAGCTCTGTTCCACAGTGCAAATAACACTAAATCAGTTAAATACAGTTTTTTATCTGCATCTGCAGAAAATTATAAGCTTACCTAGTTGACTATTTGGATTGGATTGGTTTAGGAGTTGGAACAATTTTTCTGGAGCAGGAGAGAAAAGTTGACAGCATAGTTGTCTGTGCAGCCAACTGCAAAGTTCTAGAAAACATCCAGTACCAAATTGGAGTTTTGATTTTAGTACTTTCCTGAAATTTATGTACTTTACATTATTTGGAAGAAGATAAACTTCAAAAATAAAGGAATGTAATACACTTGTTTCAGAAAGGAAAAAGCAACCAAGTGGTTGGCTGACTCATGGATACTCATGCGACTTTCTGAGACACACGTGAGTCACAAAGTTCTACCAAATGTTAGCACACAAAGTTTAATCAGATATTATCAAGTGTTTATAAAAAGTCTTACAGAATTGTAGAATATGAGATATTTTAAAATTCAATTTTCATTTGTGATTATGAAAGATGAATGAATTAAATTGGAAACCTTCCGGCAGTGGTGAGTACTTTAAAATATTAGATATTGTCTTTTTACAAATTAGCCATTTGTAAAAGTTATTTTGTTGTATGTGTAGTTTAAATATATAATTGTCATTTCATTGCATATATAACACCAAGTTAACTAATAAGTTATTTTCTAGACCTTGGAAATTAAGATAAAAATTATCTTGACCCTTACATGTAAGAGTTTATAGTCTCCTGTGGGAAGTGATCATCTAAGTAAACAATTTCAATAAATGTGATGGGGAAATTGGAATGAATAAGATAAGTTAAACCTACAAAAAAAGGGATCACCTCCCATTGTCTGCCCAGAGAAAACATACAGTAGTAAAGATGTAGCAATAGGCTTCTAGGGCAAAAAGATTGCTGAGTTTGACAAATAAAGACAGATTTGGCCTGGCAAGGGTTTAGAGAGAGAGGTATTGAATTACAAAACTGTAATGTATTAGGGAGAAATGGGTCAACAATGATGATAAACAGGCAGAGACCAAAACATAAAGGTTTATGTCTAAACATAATTTTTTTAGAAACTTGTGCATAAAAGTTAATAGGTGATTTTTTTGTAACAGCCAAAACCTGGAAAAAATCCAATTGTCCATCAGTTGGTGAGTAGATAAGCATATTGTGGTATATCTTTACAGTGGAATTCTACTCAGCATCGAAAGTTTTCTCTATTGAAACATGCAACAACTTGAATGAGTCTCAAAATAAATATGCTGAGTAAAATGAGCCAAACACAAATGACATCCTATATTATTCTATACACATAAAATTATAGAAAAACAAATATACAGTTTCAGAAAGGAGGTATGTGAGACATGGGAGGTGAAGACGGTAAAGATCCACAGGGGCATAAGGAAAATTTTAATGGTGATGGATATGTTCATTACCTTGATAGTGGTAATAGTTTCTTGGATGCAAACTTATATAAAAACTCATCAAAATGGACATTTTAAATATATACAGTTATGTCAATTATACCTCAATAAAGTTGAAAAATGTACTTTACACAACAGAGAACTTAAAGTGATTTTAGTAAAAAGTTAGCATGGGTAGTTTTATATTGCAGAAAATTACAGTGTATTCCTGATTGCTTACCTGAACAAGGAAAACTGTGAAAATGGCATTTATTACACAACCTTCTCTCCTTATCCATGGAGGATACATTCCAAGACTCCTGGTAGATACCTTAAAGCATAAACAGTACAGACCATATAAATAAATACATATTTGTTTTCTTCAATACATTCATACCTATGATAAATTTTAATTCAAAGATTAGACACAGTAAGAGGTTAACAACAATAATAAAATAAAACAATTATAATAATTACTGGAATAGAAGTTACGTGAATGTGGCCTCTCTTTCTCTAAAAACATCTTATTTTACTGCAGTTACCTTTTCACTTAGGGGAAGCACTTTACAGCTTTTCTTTAGCATATCTATCCAAATTGTCAGCATCATTACTCTGCCATTTTAGGGTCATTAAAAAGTAAAATGAGGGCTACTTGAATGCAATGTAAGCACTGCAGTAACCATGACAATAGATCTGATAACCTAGAGGGGTACTAAGTGACTAATGGGGGTGGGATAGAGAGTCTACAGCATAGATATTCAACACCTGGACAGAATGAAGCTGGAGAGTTAAACATTACATGACACTACACAGAACACTCAATTTAAAACAAGAATTGTTTACTTCTGTAATTTTTGCTTAACATTTTTAGATCTCAGCTGACCACAGAAAGTGAAGTTGCAGATGAGAAGAGACACTACTATAAACCTATTATTTTCCTTCTTATAGCTTATTCAGAAAATTAAATTTATTAATTTAATTTTAAGCTAGTTAAAATTAACTTAAAAATTAAATTAATTTTAAGCTAGTTAAAAATTAAATTTATTAAGTTGACATTGGTTCATAACATTATGTAAGTTTCAGGTGTACATTTTTATAATACAACATCTGCATACTCTTGTGTGTTCAACACATGAAGTCTAGTCTTCTAACGCCATATATTTGACCCCCTTTACCCTTCTCATCTTCCCCCCAACTCAATCCCCTCTGATAACTATCATTCTGTTGTCTGTATCTGTGAATTTGTTTTATGTTTGTTCTTGTGTTGCTTTTTGTTTTAAATCACACATAAGAGTGAAGTCATACGGTGCTTGTCCTTTTCCATCTGAATTATATCATTTAACTTAATACTCTCAAGATCTACCCCTGTTGTCAAAGTACAATATTTAATCATTTTTATGGCTAAGTAGTATTTTATTCAATATGTACTACAACTTCATTATCCAATCATCCATTGAAGGACACCTCGGTTGTTTTCATGTCTTGGCTATTGTGAATAATGCTGCAATAAACACAAGGGTATATAAATCTTTATGAATAAGTGTTTCCAATTTTGGAGTTAGACACCGAAAAGAAGGATTGCTAAAACATATGACATTTTATTCTCAATTTTTAAAAGAACCTGCATACTGTTTTACACAGTGGCTGTATCATTTGATATTTCCATCAGCAGTGTGTGAAGGTTCTCTTTTCTCCATATCCTCTCCAACATTTGTTATTTCTTGTCTTGTTGATAATAGCCATTCTAACATGTGTGAGGTAGTAGCTCATAGTAGTTTTGATTTGCATTTCCCTTGTAACTCTTGATGTTGAACATCTTTTCATATATTTGTTGGCAATCTGCTTGTTAAACAAATGTCTATTCATGCCATGGACAGTGTGACTTAGTTGGTTGGAACATCGTCCTGTGCACTGGAGATTGTGGGTTTGATTCCTGGTCAGGGTACATATCTAGGTTGTAGGGTCAATTTGGGTTTGATTCCATACAAGAGGCAATCAATCAATGTATCTCTATCACATCTATGTTTATTTCTCTCCTCCCTTCTCACCCTTTGACTCTCTCTAAAATAAAAAGAAAATAAATGTCTATTCAGGCCCTATGCCCACTTTTAAACTGGATTGTTCTTGTTGTTGAATTGTATGAGCTTTTTGTGTATTTTGGGTATATTAGCCTATTATCAGATGTGTTGTTTGCAAATATCTTCTTCCATTCAGTAGGTCACATTTTTTGTTTCACTGCCTTTGTTTTCTGTGCTGTTAGGTTCAGTTCACAGGAAAACCCTCTGAGACCAAGGTCCATAAGTTAAATGCATATGTGTTATTCTATGTATTTTATTGTTTCAGGTCTTATATTCAAGTCTTTAATATATTTTGAGTAAATTTTTGCATATGGTGTTAACAGTCCAGTTTTGTTCTTTTGCATATGGTTTTCCAGTTTCCCCAACACCATTTATTAAAGTGTTTTTGGATTCTGTGTCAAAAATTAGTTGTCCATATATATGTGGGTTTATTTTTGGCTCTCAATTCTGTTGTATTGGTCAGTGTGTCTGTTATTATGCCAATACCATGCTGTTTTGATTATTGTAGCTTTGTAGTATAGTTTGAAGCCAGGGAGTGTGATATCTCTGGTTTTGTTCATTTTTCTCAACATTGCATTGGCTATTTGGAGTCCTTTGTGGTTAAAAATACATTTTAGAATATTTTGGTTTTCTTTCTGTGAAAATGTCATTGGGATTTTGATAGAGGTTGCTTTAGGTAATATGATACTTTTAACAATGTTACTTCTTCAAATCCATGAACACAGAATATTTTTCCATTTCTTTATATATATATTTTTTCAATTTCTTTCAACAATGTCTTGTAGTTTTCAATGTACAGGTACTTCACATCCTGAGTTGTTTAATCTTGGGTATTTTATCTTTTTTGTTGCAATTATAAATGGGATATTTTTTTTATTTCTTTTTCTGAGGTTTTTTAGTTAATATATAGGAACACAACACATTTTTGTATATTTATTTTATATACTGTATTTGTTTTTTGTTTCTAATAGTTTTTGGTTGTGTCTTTATGGCTTTCTATGTCTAGAATCAAGTCATCTACAAATAGCACAAATTTGAATAATTCATTTTCAATTTGGATGGATTTTACATCATATTCTTGCTTAATTTCTTTGGCTAAGACTTCCAGTGGGAAGCCTTATTTTGCTCGTGACCTTAGAAAAAAAGCTTTGATTTTTAACCACTGAGTATAAATTTACCTAAGGGTTTATTATATATGGCCTTTATTATGTTGAGGTACATTCCACACCCATTTTATTGAGGTTTTAAACCAGGAATGGTTGATTTATCTTGTTGAATGCTTTTGCACACTTACTGATATGGTTATACGATTGTTATCTACTTTTTCCAGTGATGCCCATCCCTTCCCTCCAGGCACCAGCCAGTTGATTATTATCTTTTATTTTCTTAATGTGGTGCATCACATTAATTTGAGTGATTTGATTGATTGGTTAATATTCAACCAGTATCACATCCTTAGGATGAACCACACTTGATTGTGATGTATAATCCTTTTTTAAAAAAAGAATCCATTGCTCAATCCAAGGCTGAAAAGATTTATGTTTTCTTCTATGAATTTTGTGATCTTATATTAAGGCCATTGACATATTTTAATTTTTGTAAGTCATTTGAAGCCGGGGTCTGAATTCATTCTTTTGCATTTGGATACCCAGATTTTCCAGGAACTTTTTAAAAATCCTTACCAGAAGACATGCTTATTGATTTTAGACACAGGGGTAGGGAAGGGAGAGGGAGAAAGAGAAAGAGAAACATTGATGTGAGAGAGAAACATTGATTGGTTGCCTTCCTGTATGTGCCCTGAATGGGAATTAAACCACCACCAAGGTATGTGCCCTGACCAGAAGTTGAACCCTCAACCTTTTGTTGTATAGGAAAACACTCCAACCAATTGAGACACACCAGTCAGGGCTGATGCTTGATCTTTTTGAAGTATTGTTATATTTTAGTTGCTAGTATTTTGTTTAAGACTTTTTGAATCAATGTTCATCAGAGATATTGGTGTGTGATGTGTGGGGGGGGAGGGTTATCCTTGTTTGGTTTTGATAAAAGGTTAATGTTGGCCTTGGAAAATTATATAGGAAGTATTACCTTCTCCAATTTTTAGGAAAAAGTAAAAAAAAAAAAAAGGATTGGTATTGAGATTCCTAGATAGAGGTGGATTAAGTGGTAGCTACACTGACACTATCCCAGGACCAAGCTGGAATTGCAACTAAAATATAGAAAAACCTTCCTGAATAATCAACTAAAGATAGATGGAATGAACCCTAATAACCAAGGATGTAAAGAGGAGACTGCATAGAGACTGGTAGGAAGCGTAGAGGCCAAGAGAATTGACTGGGCTCCACCAGGCAGGAGCTGAAGTTCCTGAGTGATATCTCAGTTGTGGGAGAGTTCCCACCAATAACTCTGATGTTTAAACTCCAAGAAGGGCTCTACAACCCAGAGCACCAGACTGATAAAGGTGCCCACATAACAGCTGGCTGTCAAAAGCAGTGAGTAATTGTGTCTGCCAGGGAGAGATAGCTGGAAATGCAGGCACACACTTAAAAGGCCAAAACACAAAATTTCCTCTGCAGCCACTAACCTTGGGCTCTGGCATAGGGAGGGCAGAGTGGACTAGAGCTGTGTGAGGAGAATCCATGGGTGCTAGTTTTTCTGAATTCTCAGAGATCAGAGGGAAACCATCTGGATTCCTATACTAAGCCATTCCCACATACTGAAGAAGACATATTTCTCAGGCAGAACTTTACCATCCAGGAAGCATTGGCCAGTGACAGAAACAATTGTCCTAAAGGTTGAAAACCTGTGGCCCTACACTGTGGAGTTTACATCTTGCTGTGGTCTGTAGCTTGAGACTCATTAACAGACTGAGAATCACAATGAACCTGCAAGCAAATAAAGATCACTGGGTGCTTTGAGACGTAGCATAATCTGCTTCTGGAAACAAGGGTTGAAAAAGCAGAACTTGGTGCATGTTTTGGTTCTTTCCAAACGCATGCAGGCCAGCAGAGAGTGCCAAAAGTTGTGGATTACTGATAGCGCCAAACAGGGTACTCAAGGCCAGTCACAAATAGCTTCTGACATTGGCCTGCACCAGAGAACCCCCCCAAAAACTGTGAGTTCTATAAGATATACCTAATACATATAAACCAACCAAAAAAAAGGCAGTAAAAATGGGGAGACAAAAAACAAGCAACAAATGAAAGAAGAGGCTTCTCCAGAAGAAGAGAGAAATGAAATGGAGATAACCACTTTATCAGATATAGAGTTCAGAATACTGATTGTAAGGGTGCACAACAGCATGAAAAAAGATATGGAAACTATAAAGGAATTAGAATGACACAGCAGAAATAAAGCATTATAATGAATAAACAGCAGATCATTGGAAGCTGAAGATCAGATTAGTGAAATTAAAAACCACAAGGACACTTTAAGGGAACAGAGGGACAACATGAAACATAACAATACATCATAGACTCTGAGAAGGAAAAGAAAGTGATCAAGGGATAGAGAACCTGTTTGAAGAAATAATGGCAGAAAACTTTTCTAACCTGATCAAGGAAAAAGTCACACTAGTTCATGAGGAACAGAGAGTTCCAAAAAAGAAAAACCTAGAGAGTCTCACACCCAGACACATCATAATTAAAATGCAAAAAATGCAAAAAAAGAATCTTAAAGACAAAAAGAGAAGAGCAATCTGTCACATACAAAGTAACTTCCATAACTCTGTCAGCTGATTTCTCATCAGAAACTCTACAGGTCAGAAGGAAATGGCATAAAGTATTCAAGAAAATGAAAAGCAAGGATCTGAAAATAAGAATACTCTATCCAGCAAAGCTAATTTAGAATAGATGGAGAAAAAAGAGTGCCCCAGACAAAAAAAAAAAAAAAAAAAAAGGCTAAAGGAGTTTATGACAAATCAATATTGCAAGATATGTTACAGGGACTGCTATAATAATTAGAAGCTATATAAGAGAGAAATATAGTCATAAGGAATTAAAATGGCAAGAAATAAGTACCTATCAAAAATTACCTTAAATGTAAATGGATTAAATCCTCCAATCAAAGATATAGTGTAGCTGAATGGATCAGAAAACATGGCCCAAATATATGCTGTCTACAAGATACCCACCTCAGAACAAATTACTAACACAGGATGAAAGTGCAGGGACAGAAAAAAAATTTTCATTAAACAAAAATGAAAATATGCTGGGGTTGCAGTATTCATATCTGACAAAATAGGCTTCAAAATGAAGGCTATAACAAGAGACAAGAAAGATCCAACATATTACTAAATGGATGATCCAACAAGAGGATATGATCCTAGTGCACATATATCACCAAATATAGGAGGACTCAAAAATATTTTTAAAAAAACAACTTCTGGATGACTTTAAGGGAGATATTGATAGCAACAATCATAATGGAGTATTTAAAACCCCACTGACTTTACTGGATAGATCTTCCAGACAAAATATCAACTAGAAAACACACTAAATGACACACTAGATCAGATGCATTTGATTAACATTTACAAAACAACCCCAAAGATGCAGAATATACATTCTTCTCAAGTGCACATGGGACAGTCACAAAGAGAGGCCACATGTTAGGACAGAAAATAAGTCTCTACAATTTCAAGAAGATTGAAATCATATCAGGCATCTTTTCAAATCACAATGACATGAAATTAGAAATCAACTACAGTAAAAACACTCAAGCCCAGCTGGGCATGGCTCAGCAGTTGAGCATCGACCTAAGATTCAGGAGATTGGGGTTTGATTCCTGGTCAGGGCACATGCCCAGGTTGCAGGCTGCAGTCGATCAATGATTCTCTCATCATTGATGTTTCTATCTCTCTCTCTCCCTCTCCCTTCCTCTCTCTGAAATCAATAAAGATATATTTAAAAAAAAATTCAACCACATGGAGGCTAAATAACATCTTATTAAACAATAATAAGTTATCACTGAGATCAAGGAAGAAATGAAAAACTTCTTGGAAACAAATAAAAATTAACACTCAACAATACAAAATCTATGGGATAGAGTAAAAGCAGTCCTTAGAGAGATGTTCATAGGACTACAGGCCTACATCAACAAAGAAAAACTTCTAATAAAATATCTAATCCTACAACTTGAAGACTCAGAAAGAGAAAAACAAGACAAACCCAGAGTAAATGGAAGGAAGGAAATAATAAAGATCAGAGCTGAAATAAATTACATAAAGACTAACAATAGCCTGGCTGGATGTGGCTCAGCGGTTGAGCATGGACCTAGGATCCAGGAGATTGCAGTTCGATTGCACATGCCTGGATTGTGGGCTTGATCCCAAGTAGGGGGCATGCAGGAGGCATCCAATCAATGACTCTCTCATCATTGATGTTTCAACTCTCTCTCTTTCTCTCCCTTCCTCTCACTGAAATTAATAAAGATATATTAAAAAAAAAAAAAAAAGACTAACAAATAAAAAATACAAAAGATCAATGAAACCAAGAGCTGGTTCTCTGAAATGATAAACAAGGTTGATAAGCCTTTAGCCAGACTCATCAAGAAATAGAAAGGATCCAAATAAATAAAATTATAAATAAAAGAAGTGAACCAACAGCTGATATTACAGAAACACAAAACATTGTAAGAAAATACTATGAATGATTAAACTCATTTTGAGTTTATTCTTGTGTGTGGTGTAAGTTGGTCATATAGTATCATTTTTATGCATGTACCTATTGAATTTTACCAACACCATTTATTGAAGAGACTGTTTCTTCATTGTATCCTCTTGCCTCCTTTGTCAAATATTAATTGAGCATAATGGCTTGGTCAATTTCTGGGTTCTCTGTTCAGTTCCATTGATCCATTTGCTTGTTTTTGTACCAGTACCAGGCAGCCTTGATTATAGTGGCTTTGTAGTATAACTTGACATCTGGTATTGTTACCCTTCCAACTTTGTTCTTCTTACTTAAGGTTTTCTTGGCTGTTTGAGGTCAATTTTCATTCCATATATATTTTTGGAATATTTGCTCTAGGTTTGTGAAGTATGTTGTTGGAAAGTTAATAGGGACTGCACTGAATCTACAAATTGCTTTGGGTAGTATAAACATTTTAATGATGTTCGTTTGACCAATCCATGAACATGCTATATTCTTCCACTTGATTATATCTCCCTCTATCTCTTTTTTTCAATGTCCTGTAGTTTTCTGAGTACAGGTCTTTTATCTTCCTGGGCGAAGAGATATGAAAAGATGCTCAAAGTCTCTAATCATCAGAGAGGTGCAAATTAAAACAAGAATGAGGTATCACATCACACCAGTTAGAATGGCTACCATCAACAAATCAACAAATGACAAGTTCTGGTGAGGATGTGGAGAAATGGGAAACCTAGGACACTGCTTGTGGGAATGCCGACTGTTGCAGCCACTGTGGGAAATAGTATGGAGTTTCCTCAAAAATTAAATATTGAACTGTCATTTGACCCAGGGATCTCACTTCTAGGAATATATCCTAAAAAACCAGAAACACCAATCAGAATGAATATACACCCCTGTGTTCATATCAGCACTATTTACAATAGCTAAGATCTAGAAACAGACCAAGTGCCCATCAGTAGATGAGTGAATAAAAAGCTGTGGTACATTTACACAAAGGAGTACTATGCAACTGTTAAAAAGAAGGGTCTCTTAACCTTTGGGACAGCAAGGATAGAACTGGAGAGTATTATGCTAAGCAAAATAAGCCAGTCTGAGAAAGACAAGTATTACATGATCTCACTAATATGTAGAATCTAATGAACAAAATAAACTAATGAACAAAATAGGTCCAGAAGCATGGAACAGACTGACAAATCTCAGGCATATGTCAGTGGTGGGGGAATGGGTGGGGAGAGTTTAACCAAAGAACTTATATGCATATACATATAACCCATGAACACAGACAATAGTGTGGAGAAGACCTGGGAGGGGGCAGATGTGTTGTGGTGATAATCAAAGGTGGAAAAATTAGTGATAACTAATACTTTCAACAATAAAGATAATTTTTTTAAATGATTTTTGTCTGGCCAATGTGGCTCAAAGGCTGAGCATAGACATACGATCCAAGAGATCTTGATTTAATTCCCAGTCAGGGCACATGCCCGGGTTAGGGGCTCAATTCCCAGGAAGGAGCTTGCAGGAGGCAGCCAATCAATGACTCATTGATGTTTCTTTCTTACTTTTCTTGATTGTTCAAAATATTGCTGACCTCTCTTTTTTTCCCCATTGACCCAAACCACCCTGCCCCACCCATCTCCTCAGTTCCTCACCACACAATTGTCTTTGTCCTTGGGTTATGCAAATATACATATAAGTTCTTTGGTTAATCTCCCCCTTCCATCCACCTGCCATCCGTCATCCCTCAGAGATGAGTCAGTCTGATTCATGCTTCCATGTCATTCAGTCATTTCTGTTCATCAGTTTATTAAGTTCTATAGATTTCACATATAAGTGAGATCATGTGATGTTTGCCTTTCTCTGCTCGTCTTATTTCACTTTGAGTAATATTCTCCAGGTCCTTCTATACTCTCCCAAGTGGTAGGAGATTCTTCTTCTTTACATCTGCATAGTATTCCATAGTGTAAATGTCCCTCCACTTTTTTATCCACTCATCTACTGATGGGCACTTGGGTTGTTTTCAGATCTTAGCTGTTGTAAATTGACTGCTATGAACATAGAGGTGCAAATATTCTTTCTGATTAGTGTTTCAGGATTCTTGGGATACATTCCTAGAAGTGGGATCACTGGGTCAAAATGCAGTTTAATTTTTTAGGAAATTCCATACTGTTTTCCAAAGTGGCTGCACCCAGTCTCCATTCCCACCAGCAGTGTACCAGAGTTCCCCTTTCTCCACATCCTCACCAGCACATGTAATTTATTGATTTCTTCAGGGTAGCCATTCTGACAGGTGTGAAGTGGTACCTCATTGTAGTTATAATTTGAATCTCTCTGATGATTAGCAAGGAGCATTTTTTTCCTGTCTCTTGACCATCTGTATGTCCTTTTTGGAGAAGTGTCTACTTAGGTCCTTTGCCCATATTTTAATTTGATTGTTTATTTTTCTCTTGTTGAGTTGTAAGTGTTCTTTGTACACTTTGGAGATTAGCCCCTTATCAGATACATACTTGGCAAATATGTTCTCCCATAGCATGGGTTTCCTTTGTATTTTGAGGATGATTTCTTCTGCTGTGCAGAGCTTGTTAGTTAGATATAGTCCCATTTGTTTATTTTCTTTTGTTTCTGTTGCCCTAGGAGTTGTAGCAGTGAAAATTCCACTAAGTAAGATGTTTGTGACTTGACTACCTATCTTTTCTTCCGGGATTTTTATAGTTTCCCTACTTATATTTGGATCTTTTATCCATTTTGAGATTGGTTTTATGTATAGTGTAAGTTGGTAAGTCTAGTTTCATTTTTTTGTATGAATCTGTCCAATTTTTCCAGCACCATTTATTGAAGAGACTGTCTTAACTCCATTGTATGCTCTTGCCTCCTTTGTCAAATATTAACTGAACATAATGTTGGGGGTCAATTTCTGAGGTCTCTGTTCTCTTCCATTGATCTATGTCTGCTGTAAAAATACCAGGCTCTTTTGATTGCAATAGCTTTGTAGTATAGTTTGATATCTGGTAAAGTGATTCCACCAACTTATTCTTCTTTCTCAAAATTGCCATGGCAATTCTGGGTTTTTTTGGTTCCATATAAATTTTGGAATATTTGTTCAAGCTCTGAGAGCTATGCTCTTGGTATTTTAATAGCACTTGCATCGAATCTATAGATTACATTGGGTAGTATGGACATTTTAATGATATTAATTCTTCCAATACATGAACATGGTATATTCTTCCACTTGTTTATATCTTTCTCTATTTCTTTTTTCAGTGTCCTTTAGTTTTCTGAGTGCAGGTCTTTTACATCCTTGGTTAAGTTTATTCCAAGGTATCTTATTTTATGATTTGCAATGGTAAATGGTGTTTTTTTTTTTTTTTTGGTTTCTCTTCCTGAGAGTTCATTGTTGGTGTATAAAAATATCATTGATTTCCAGATGTTAGTTCTGTATCCAGCTACCTTGCTGAATTCATTATCAAATCTAATACTACTTTGATTGAGCCTTTAGGGATTTTCTATGTACAATGTAATATCATCTGCAAATAATGACAGTTTTACTCCATCCTTTCCAATTTGTGTACTTTTTATGTTTTCTTACTGTCTTGTAACTGTGGCAAAGACTTCCAATACTATCTTGAATAAGAGTGTTGAAAGTGGACATCCCTGTCTTGTTCCCGATTTTAAGGTAAATGGTTTTAGTTTTTGACCATTGAGTTTGATGTTGGCTGTAGGTTTGTTGTATTTTGCCTTTGTTATGTTTAGCTATGATCCTTCTATTCCTACTTTGCTGAGAGTCTTTATCAGAAATGGGTATTGGATTTTGTCAAATGGTTTTCCTGCATCTATAAATAAGATCATGTGATTTTTGTCCTCCATTTTGTTTATGTGATGTATCATATTTATTGATTTTCAGATGGTATACCACCTTCCATCCCTGGAATAAATCCCACTTGGTCATGATGTATGATCTTTTTAATGTTTTGCTGAATCCGGTTTGCTAGTATTTTGTTGAGGATTTTAGCATCTATGTTCATCAGGGATATTGGCCTGAAATTTTCTTTCTTTGTAATGTCTTTATCTGATTTTGGGATTAGAATGATTCTGGCCTCATAAAAAGAGTTTGGGAGTTTTTCCTCCTCTTGAATTTTCTGGAATTCTTTGAGGAAAAAGGTATTAATTCTTTGAATGTTTGGTAAAACTCTCCTGTAAATCCATCTGGTCTAGGATTTTTGTTTGCTGGGATTTTTTTGATCACTGCTTCAATTTCATTAGATGTTATTGGCATATTCCAGTTTTCTGCCTCTTCCTGATTCAGCTTTGGAAGATTGCATGCTTTAGGAATTTTTCCGTTTCTCCCATGTTGTCCAGTTTGTTGGCATATAGTTGCTCATCATATTTTCTTACAATCCTTTGTATTTGTTGGGTAGGTTGCTATATTGCCTCTTTCATTTCTGATTTTATTTATTTGGGTCCTCTCTTATTTCTTGATGATTCTGGCTAAAGGTGGATCAATTTTATTTATCTTTTTCAAGAATAAGCTCTTGGTTTCATTGATTTTTTTATTATTGTTTTTGTATCTATACAATTAATTTCTGCTCTGATGTTTATTATTTCCATCCTTCTACTTCATCGGGTTTTTTCTTGTTGTTCTTGTTCTAGTTCTTTTAGTTGCTGTGTTAGAAGGTATGGTAGAACTTTTTATCGTTTCTTGAGGTATACCTGTACTGCTATGAACTTTCCCTCTCAGGACCACTTTCTCTGTGTCCCACAGATTATGGGTTGTTTTGTGTTCATTTTCATTTTTTTCCATTTTTTAAATTTACATTTAAGGTTACTATGTTTCATTTCTATGTTTCATAAGAAATGTTTCATTTTTTACCTGATCTCAATGGTTACTCATTCATTGTTTAATAATATGCTATTTAGCCTCCATGAGTTTGATTATTTTGGGGTTTTTTGAAGTGGTTGATTTCTAGTTTCATGGCATTGTGATCCAAGAAGATGCTTGATATGATTTCTATCTTCTTGAATTTGTAGAGACTTGCCTTGTGCCTTGTTATGTGGTCTGTTTTTGAAACCACTTGCTCCATGTGCACTTGAGAAGAATGTGTATTCTGCTGCTTTGGGATGAAATGTTCCATAAATGTCAATTAAATCCATTAGGTCTAGTGAGTCATTTAAGATCTGTTTTTCCCTGTTGAATTTTTGTTGTGTAGATAGGTCCAATGCTGACAGCGAGGTGTTAAAGTCCACCACTATGATTGTGTTGTCAATCTCCCAGTTAAAATCCTCTAAGAATTTTTTTATGTATTTAGATGCTCCTATGTTGGGTGAATATATATTCATAAGGGTTATTTCCTCCTGTTGGATTGACCTATTTAGTATTTTGTGCTGACCATCTTTGTGTCTTGTTATGGTCTTTATTTTGAAGTCTATTTTGATAGAAATAGGTATTGCCACTCCAGCTTTTTTTTGTTTCCATTTGCATGGAATATTTTTTTCCATCCATTCACTTTCAGCCTATGTGAATCTTTTGCTCTCAAGTGGGTCTCTTATAGACAGCATATATTTGGGTCCTGTTTTCTTTTCCATTCAGCTACCCAATGTCTTTTGATTGGAGCATTTTTTAAATTTACATTTAAGGTTACTATTGATAGATAATTATTTAGTGGCATTTTTTCCCCTCTATGCTGATGTACCTTTCTTTCAAAATTTCTTGTTTTTTTTAGAGCAGTCCTTTTAGTATTTCTTGCAATGTAGGTTTGGTGGTACTAAAATCCTTTAGCCTTCTTTTGTCTTGGAAGCCCTTTATTTCACTTTTGATTTTAAATGATAGCCATGCTGGATAAAGCAATCTTGGTTGCATTTTCTTGCTTTTCATTACCTTGAGAACTTCATGCCATTCCCTTCTGGCCTGAAGAGTTTCTGTTGAGAGGTATGATATCAGCCTTATGGGAGGTCCTTTGTAGGCCACTGCTTGTCTCAATCTTGTAGCCCTTAATATTCCATCTTTGTCCTTAACATTTGCTATTATAATTAACATTTTCATTATGATGTGTCTTAGAGTGGGTACCTTGAGTCCCTCTTGTTTGGAACTTTCAATGCTTCTTTAACTTGTGTGGCTTTCTTCCTCACCAGTGTAGGAAACTTTTCTGTCATTATTTCCTCCACCCAGTTCTCTATCGCTTGCTCTCTTTTCTCTCCCTCTGGCATCTCTATGATGCAAATTTTGTCTCACTTCATATTGTCCCAAAGCTCCCTTAGACTGCCCTCATGGTTTTTAAGTGTGTTGTTTTTTTTTGCTTTTTGCTGCTTTTATTGTTTTTTTTCTACCTTATCATGTAAGTCATTTATCCTATCTTCTAATTCATTGAGTCTGCTTTAAATTCCTTCCAGTGTATTCTTGATATCAGTTATAGCAATCATCTCTGCCTTATTCTTATTTATAATGTTTATCTATTTTTTCATGTTTTCACTAAGTTCTTCAACCTTTCCATTAAGTGCCTTGTTGTTTTCATTAATTTTCTTGAGCATATTTATAACCATTACTCAACTCTATTTCTGACAACTTGCTTAACTCCATTTCATCAAGGTATTTTTCTGGCAATTTTTACTTTTCTTTAGTTAGAAGCTTGTTTCTTTGTCTCCCGATTGTAGTGGCTCTTAGTGTTTGTATCTATATATTAGGTATATTTGCAGTCTCCCAGTCTTGTAGGAAGGGATATTACAGTGTGTGTCCAGTGGAGCCCAAAGATGTGTTTTCCTTATACTTCTGAGCTTTTTGTTCTAAGTGTGTCCTTTTTGTGAGTGTCTCTTTTGTCGGTTCTTTGGACTCTCTTGTTGAGATTGGATCTAGACTGTTTTTGACCCATTCTTTGGAGGATTCTTCTCTCAGGTTGATTAGCTGTTTGTCTCAGCCCCTACCATATCATGTGAGCTATTGTATGGGTGCTAGCAAGGCAAAACAATACACAACCAAACTGCCAGGACACAAGCTGTAGGTTACAAAATATCTTGACAATCACAATGAAAACATCCCAAGTGCAAATAGAACTGGAAGAGTGAAATGAGAACACAAATGTTAAAGAAGAAAAAAAAGTGAGAAAAAATAGAGAAAATGATATTATTGCTAATAGGAATAAAAAATTAAAAAAAAATAATAATAAACTAAATTAAATGTAAAGAATAGAGAAGCTACTGGGAGATAAAAGGGGCAGAGAAGAAGTTCTTAAAGAAGGACAAGCAAAACATTAAGGGTAGAACATAAGAATAGAATAATAGTTGAAAGTGAAAAAATAAAAATACAATAAAGAGACAAACAGAAACTAACTATCAAACAAATGACAGGAAGACAGAAGGGAGAAAGAGAAAAGAAAGAAAAAAAAAGTTATGCCAATTAATGAGAAGATAGAGAGGGCAGGGAGGGAGATCAAGAAAAGAGATGGAGGAAACTATTTTTTAAAAAAGCAGCAAATTTATTGGTTATAATGATAATGTCCCAGATATTAAGCAGAGAATATCAAGAAAATCTTGATAGAACAAAGATAAAACAAAATAAGGCAGGAAAAAGAAAAAATAAGCAAACCAAAACAAATTTTAAAAAAAAATTTGAAAAGACTTTTTTCTTTCTCCTAAGAAAAAAAAAAGCCAATCAGGTGAGTTTCATCTAGGCATCTTATGTTGCCTATGGCTCAGTTTTGTATGCTGATTTCAGTTCTCCTTGGAGGTACTTATGTATCAGCCAATGTCAGGAGCTATCTAGGTTTGGCTCTGGTGTCCTTAGGTAGTTGGCTGATCTGAGGCTCTCTGTGGACCACCTCCACTTGTCAGTTATTTTGCCTAACCCTTGTGGTCACCTGCTCTACCTCCAGACTCTTCTGGAGAGTCTTTAGGGTGCAGGACAGATAATGTAGTTTGGAATATTTCTCCCTTTAAGTAGGAGTTTCACTGTCAGGCACTCACTGTGGGGAGGTTAGTCTCTGTTTCAAAGCCCTCTCCTCAGACTCTACCTTATCCTCCAATTCTAGTTCCCCATATAATGGCCCGCTGCAGTTTCAGATTGACTTCAGTTTGTTGCCTTTTCTGTATGGGCAGTTTCAGTGGCCTGGGCTCAGTGAGTTCAATTAAAAAGCATTCTGGTGAGCACTTTGCCTGCCCAGCCAACAGCAGGTGTTTTAAGCCTTTCTTTCAGTTTTCAAACAATGATCTCTGAGAGCCTTATTCTTGTAATGTCCTCCTGTGAGCTGTTCTCCCTTCCCCCTCAGGACTGTGCCTTGTGGGGCATATCTGGGGTTTCATCAAGCCGAACCAGCTTTTTTCCTATTGGGAGTGGTGCTCCCAGGCTGCAGGAGAGGCAGGCATGTTCCACCCCTCATTCCCCAGATCTGGTTGGCTGGTTGCAAGGGGTGTGTATTTCAAACACTCCACTATGTAGACACAAATCCCACCTTTTGTTGGTTTGTCTCCCCCGCGCAAGCCAGGAAGGTGGAAGCCTATTCAATCAAAAACTCAAAAATGCACAACACAACACAGAAGCACAGAATCCACTCTGCAAGGTCCCACCACCTCCTTGACTAGTCACCAAGCAGGAGGGTTCACAAAGTCAGCCCCGAGGAGCCCCTCTGGACCACTGATCTCAGTTAAGCTGTGGTGGTTCCATGTGTACCACTACAGCACACCTAAGGGCTGGTCAAAAATCCCAGTATCATCCCAAGGAGTGATCAGGCAGCTGAAGGAAAACTTCTTCCCACAGGTAGCTAAGTCTGTCTCTGGGAGTGGGAGTGCTCTCTTCCCCTTTCCCTGCCACACAGATTAAATGCTTTCAGGGGCTCAACACAATGCCTTCTAAGAAGGCAGAGGGTCTCTGTATGTGGCTGCTCAGTGCAGACTTCTGGTCCTTTTCTTCTCTATTGCCACACATTTTGAGACTGCCTTTTCTATGGTCAGCACCCTGTGCGTAAGATGCTGGTCATGGCTGCCTTTAGAAGCTTTGTTTCTCTAGGAAGGCACAGAACCCTCTTTGTGGGCACACTTTTCCCCTGGGTCTCTCTGTCCTCTTAGTGGGGTACCCCTTTTCTTCCCCTCTGGCCTGGGTTTGAGACCCAAGCTTTTGGGTTTTTTTGTTTGTTTGTTTTTAAATATATCTTTATTCATTTCAGAGAGAGGAAGGAAGAGGGAGATAGAGAGATAGAAACATCAATGATGAGAGAGTTGCCATTGATCAGCTGCCTCCTGCAAACCCAGGACCAGGGATTGAGCCCCTCCTGCAGCCCTGGTTGCTGGAGTCCCAACCCACCCCACAGGCATTTCTGGTGGCTGGAGACCCTATTTGCCCCACTGATGTCTCATGTCCTCTCTCTGGTGGTGGTGGGACTCTCTTCTTCTTCCTCATGCTACACTGTTCAAATGTTTTCTGGAGTTCTATGTAATGCCTTACAGGAAAGAAAAATGTCCCTTTAAGTTGCTGCTGAGTGCAGCCCTCTGGGTCCTTTCTATTCTGAAGCCACACACTACAAGACAGCCTTTCCTGTGGTCAGTGCCCAGAGTGAATGTCTCCTGTCACAACTGCTGTTATTAGGTGCACTGTTTCACTGGGAAGGAGTGGTCACCTCTTCACAGGCACACTGTTATCTTGGCTCGCTCTGCCTACAATGCTCAGGCTTTCCTTCACTTCTCCTCTGCTCTAGGTTTGATATCCCAGCTTTTGGATTCCAGTCCACAGTGCCAAGGGAAGGGAGTTTTGAAGCCTCTAATCCTTGATCCTTACAGCCCAGCACAGGCTTTAGGATATCTCCCCCTTTCAAAATCCCTTCTCTTACCATACTCTGTGATGTTTCTTCAGTGCTCCTTACTGAAAATGTGTCTACTCAGGTATATTTCTCTTGTTTTTTTAAGCTGGTTATGAAGTATTTTAGCAATAAATCCAGTCCATGGCTGGGAGCTAGGGTGCTCTGCTTCTTGTCATAGTGCCACCATTTTTCTTCTGACTAGAGCAGATTAATATAATTGATATCCTCAGAGTATTTCAACCCAAAGTATAAAAATATACATTCTTTGCAAAGTATACATAGAACATTTTCTTGAATACACCACGTTAGGATACAAAACAAGATTCAATAAATTTAAGAAGATTGAAATCATAGTAAGCATTTTCTCTGAACATAATGATATGAAACTAGAAATCAACCACAAGAAAAAAGATGAAAAACACACAAAGTCATGAAGGTGAAATAACATGTTACTAAAAAATGGTTTAACAGTAAGATCAAGGAAGAAGTCAAAAGTTAGCTTGAAACAAATGAAAATGAGAACACAACCCAAAATCTATCAGACACAGCAAAAGCTGTCTTAAGTGGAATATTCATAGCATAATAGGCTTACATCAGGAAACATGAAAAAACTCAAATAAACAATCTAACATTACACTTAAAGGAAGTGTTGGGGGAAGCCAAAGTGAGTAAAAGGAAGAAAACGATAAAGATCAGAACAGAAATAAAACAAAGTCTAAAAAAAAAATACAAAAGATCAATGGAGCCTGGCCAGGCATGGCTCAGCAGTTGAGCATCAACCTAGGATCCAGGAGATTGCAGTTCAAATCCCAGTCAGGGCACATGCCCAGATTGAGGACTTAGTCTCCAGTTACAGGAGTGTAGGAGGCAACCAATCAATGATGACTCTCTCATCATTGATGTTTCTGTCTCTCTCTCTCTCCCTCTTCATTTCTCTCTCTGAAATCAATAAAGATGTATTTTTAAAAAAAATCAGTGGAACCAACTGTTTGGTTTTTGTAAAGATAAACAAGATTTGCCACCTTTAACCAGACTCATGAAATAAAAAAGAGAAAGGACCCAAATAAATAAAATCAGAAATGAAAGAGGAGAAGTACTAACTGACACCAAAAATATACAAACGATTGTGAGAAAATATTACAAACATCTATATGTTAACAAATTGGACAATTTGGGAAAAAAATGGATAAAATTTATAGAAACATACAATCTTCCAAAAATGAATCATGAAGAATCAGAAAGGGAAGCTTATAAAACAACCTCATGTACTATTGCAACAACACAAATTAGGTACCTATGAATAAATTTAACCAAAAAGTAAAAGATCTGTACTAGAAAAACTATAAGACTTTGAAGAAGGAAAATGAGAAACAGAAGTATTAACATCATTAAAATGTCTATACTACCCAAAGAAATCTATAGATTCAACACAATTCCTATTAAAATACCAATGGCATATTTCACTGAGCTAGAACAAATGTTCCAAAAACTTATATGAGACCAAAAAAGACCCCAAATAACCTCAGCAGACTTTAGAAAAAAGAACAAAGTTAGCATTATTACAATATCTTATACCAAACTATATTACAAGGCTATTATAATCAAACATTCTGGTACTGGCATAAGAACAGACATATAGATATATGGAACAGAATAGAAACCACAGAAATAAACTCACACAATTATGGGCAATTAATATTTATCAAAAAGGGCAAGAGAATACAATGGAGTCAATACAGTCTCTTCAATAAATGGTGTTGAGGAAATTGAACAGGTACGTGCAAAAAATTGAAATTACACCAACAACTTACACCATACACAAGAATAAACTAAAAATAGATAAAGTATTTAAAAAGAAGTCATGGATCCATAAAAATTCTAGAAGAAAACATAGGCAGTAAAATCTCAGACATCTCTCATAGCAATATTTTTGCTGATGTTTCCTAGGGCAAGGAAAATAAAGAAAAAATAAACAAATGGGACTACACTACAATAAACAGGTTTGCATAGCAAAGAAAACCATCAAACAAATCTAAACAGAAGTCACTGTATGGGAGAACCTGTTTGCCAATGATACATCAAATAAGAAGTTAATCTCCAAAATATATAAAGTATTTATACCACTGAACACCAGGAAAAAATCCAATTAAAAACTAGGCAAAAGACCTGAATGGATACTTCTCCAAAGAAGTGATAAAGATGGCTTATAGACATATGAAAAAAATGCTCAAAGTGAGAGAGATGGAAATAAAAACTTCAATGAAGTGTCACCTCATAACTGCCTGAATGTTTATCATCAATGAATCAAAAAACAAAATGTGTTGGTGAGGATGTGGAGAAAAGGGAACCCTAGTGCACTTATTGTGAAGGCATACTGGTACAGTCACTGTAGAAAACAGGATGGAGTTTTCTCAAAAAATTAGAAATAGCCTGGCCAGGCATGGGTTAGCGTTTGAGCATCGACCTCGGATCCAGGAGGTCGGGGTTTGATTCCCAGTCAGGGCACATGTCCGGGTTGAGGGCTAGACAGCCGAACAATGACTCTCTCATCATTGATGTTTCTATCTCTCTCCCTTTCCTTTCCTCTCTCTGAAATCAATAAAGATATGTTAAAAAAAAAAAAAGAAAGAAAGAAAGAAAACTGTCTTTTGACCCAGCCATTCCACTTCTGGAAATATATACTAAGAACCCTGAAACACCAATTCAAAAAAATATGTACACCACTATGTTCATAACAACTTTATTTACATTAGCCAAGATCTGGAAACAGCCCAAGTTCCCATCAGTAAATGAGTGGGTAAAAAAGCTGTGGTATATTTATGCAATGGAATAGTATTCTGCCATAAGAGAGAAGGAAATATTAACCTTTGTCACAGCATGGATGTAGCCTGAGTCTATTATACTAAGTGAATTAAGCAAATCAGAGAAAGACAAATATCCTATGGTCTCACTTATTTGTGGAATCTAATGAACAAAATAAACTGATGAACTAAATAGAAATAGTGGCATGGGTACATTGAACAGACTCACAGCTGTCAGAGGGAAGGGGGTGGTGTAGACTGATTTTTGAAAGGTGAAGAGATTAGCCAAAAAACATTTATGCATAACCCCTATGCACACACAGACAACAGTGTGGTGATGGCCAGAGGGAAGGGGGTTGTGGGAGCTGATTGAAGGTGGCTAAATTGAGGGAAAATGGGGATGTTTATAATAATATCAGCAATAAAAATGAAGTTAAAAAAACAAAACAAAAAACATGTATTGAATTAAAAATTCATTCCTAAACACACACATACACAAAATGAAAGTATCTTTTAAATTTCTTTTTTTGAAAATATTACAGATCTCTTTTTTTCCCCAATGATCCCCTCCCCCCTGCACTCACCCCATCCCCTAGGCCTTCACCACACTATTGTCTCTGTCCATGAGTTATTATATATATATGTATATATATGTATATATATGTATATATATATATATATGTTCTTTGATTAACCTCTCCCCACCCACCCACCTGCTGCCTTCCCTCTGAGATTCATCAGTCTGTTCCATGGTACTATGTCTCTTAATCTATTTTGTTCATCAGTTAATTTTGTTCATTAGATTCCACATATGAGTGATATCATGTAAAACTGAATCAGGAAGAATCAGAAAACCTGAATAGGCCAATAACAGCTGATGAAATTGAAGTAGTAATAAAAAAACTCCCCTCAAACAAAAATCCTGGTCCAGACAGCTTCAAAAGGGAGCTTTACCAAGGATCCTATTTCTTATTACAGTAGTCCCTTTAAAACTTCTTGCAATGCTGATATGGTGGTGATAAACTCCTTTAGCTTTCTTTTGTCTAGGAACATCTTTATTTTACCGTCTACTTTGAATGATAGCATTGCTGGATAGACTAGTCTTGGTTTCAGATCCTTGCATTTCACTTCCTTGAGTACTTCATGCAATTCCCTTCTGGCCTGTAGAGTTTCTGATGAGAAATCAACTGACATCCTTATGAGAGCTCCTTTATAAGTAACAGATTGCTTTTCTCTTC
This sequence comes from Miniopterus schreibersii, assembly GCF_964146895.1. Taxonomy (NCBI): domain Eukaryota; kingdom Metazoa; phylum Chordata; class Mammalia; order Chiroptera; family Miniopteridae; genus Miniopterus; species Miniopterus schreibersii. The sequence goes on along the minus strand of NC_138101.1, from coordinate 109,795,177 downwards.
CTGCCTTTAAGAGTCTCTATTTGTACTTAATAAACAGATGAACAGAAATGATTCAATGACAGGGATGCATGGATCAGACTGATAAATCTCAGAGGAATGGAGGAGGGCGGTGGGTTGAGGGGGAGAGATTAACCAAAGAACTTATATGCATATATGCACAACCCAAGGACATGGAAAATTGTGTGGAGAGGGACTGGGGATGGGGGTACGGTGGCTTGGAATGGGTCATTGGGAAGAAAAAGGAACATCTGTAATATTTTGAACAACAACAACAAAAAGATTCTCTTTTTCTTAAATATTTGGCATTTTAATTATGATGTGTCTGGGCGTGGGCCTCTTTGGATTCTTCTTGCTTGGGACTCTCTGTGACTCTTGAAATTCAGTGACTATTTTCTTCAACAGTTTAGGGAAGTTTTCTGCTATTATTTCTTCAAACAGGTTCTCTATCCCTTTCTCAGTTTCTTCACCATTATATATCAGTACATAATGGGAATATTGTCCTGTTTTTTAATTGTTTTTCTTTTGGGTTCTCTGATTGAGTGCTTTTTTTCTCCCCTTTTAGTTTGCTGATCTGATCCTTGGCTTCCACTAATCTGCTGTCTATCTTTTCCGATGTATTCTTTATTTATCCTATGTCTTTCTTAATTTCCTTCATAGTTTCCATTTCTTTTCTCATGTTGTTAAGCATCCTTACAATCAGTATTCTGAACTCTATATCTGATAGATTGCTTATCTCCATTTCATTTCACTCTTCTTCTGGAGAATGATCTTCTTTCATTTGTGGCTTGCTTTTTTGTTTCCCTATTTTGGCTGTCTCTTTAGGTTTGTTTTTATATATTAGGTAGATCTGCTAGGTATCCCAGTTTTTTTGGAGGGTCTCTGGTCCAAGCCAATATCAGATGCTGTGACTGGCTTTGGGTACCCTGTTTGAAGGTATCAGCAATCCAGTTTGTTCTTCCCTTTGCTAGTTCTGGGTGCATTTGGAAAGAACTTGGAAGCATTTTTTAAAAAAAACTAAAGTATTTGTCTCCTTACACTCTGTTAAATTATAAAATGGGTAATCCATTTTGCCTTTGAGTATATGTAAAAGTAAGACTATGAATACCTGTGTGTTATTTGCTTCTCCTTATATAACAGTGCTCTTAATTATTGCATATCATGGAATCTGCTAGAAATGTTTTATTTAACTTTATTTTTTTTAAAGATGAAAAGTGGTTCCAACTGTTATTGGAACTAAATTACATTCTCACAACTTATCATACTACAATAGTTTTGAATATATAAAATTTTAGTATCACAAATTTTTAAAAATTGCCTTCTGATAATACTCAATATTGAGAAGTTCTGGACACACTCACAACATACTGTTAAGAAGACATTTTTTGTGTGTCTTTCATGAAATGCAATTTGATGAGATACATTAAAAGTATTAAAACTATTCACATTAAAATTGCTTACTAACTTAATTCATCTTACATAAATTTATACAGTGGAAATGATTTAAAGAAATAACTTCCAGCCCTAGCTGATTTGGCTCAGTGGTTAGAACATTGGCCTGCAGACTGAAGTGGCCCAGGTTCAATTTTGGCCAAGGGTGTGTACCTTAATCGCAGGCTCAATCTCTGGTACTGGTTGCAGTGCACGAAAGAAGCAACCAATCAATGTGTCTCTCTCACATTGATGTTTCTCTCTCTCTCTCTCTTTCTCTCTCTGCCTTCCACTCTCTCTGAAAAACAATGGAAAAAATACCCTCAGGTAAAGATTTAAAAAAAATTTAAAAATAACTTCCAAAGATTTATGTACATGTATAAATTTTAGTACTAACTATTATGCTAAAAACTTGAAAAGAATTAACATATTCTGTTATAGGAAGAACTCTAAATTATGGAAATATTTTAATATGAATATTAACTACTTGCATAAAATGTGTCTTTAATAAATATATATAACATGAGAGAAAAAGACAGTATACAGTAAGGTGGGAAATACTACATATAAGTCTACTCATACAAACTGATTCAAACTTTAAGGAAATCTTTTTTTCTTTATGAACTTATATGCATAAGTTTTATATGCATTTTAGAATAAAATATAGCATAATTTTTAATTTGATTTTTCCTGCTGGATTAGAGAATTTTTCATCTGTTTTCCCTCAATGTGATATAATACACATACATTCTTTTAAAATGAAAGTCTATTTTTACACAAGCTGTCTGCATCTGTGGCTATGGCCTGCTCCTTTTTCTTAAGCCTGCTGCTGCCTCCAGCAGAGTTTCCCACTCAAATGCTTGTTCTCTTTTGATTCTTGCAGAAACTGATGTATAATAAAGCCCTCCAGGTGTTCTTTCTGAAGAAAAGTAAAGAATATATTCGTAGTTGTTGATTGTGGAAACCATTGCACCAATTGACTGTAAAGTCCTGAATTGTATGTAAGATAACAACAGATAAATAAGGGCAGGGTTCATAAAGTTAAACACCTCATTTGAAATATAATGGGGCAGAAATATATGTGACTGACTTTTTTCTAATGATCTTATTAGATCCTATTTTACTATTATAAATTAATATTCAATGACTCATAACATTAGTAATAGTAGTAGTAGTAGTAGTAGTAGTAGTATTTAACTTTGAAATAGGACGCAGTGTTTGCTCATTCTTACAGAAAGGTTTCAGTCTGAAGTTTCTGACTGATGTTACATGTATTACTAGTCTGCTATTATATGTCTATAGTGATTTTGTTTCTGTGTAAATTGGTGGTGAACATATTTAACTTATATCTCCATAATGTGAATTTGCAAATTCATTCTTGAGGAAAATAATTCAATTCAACATGCTTTACTCTTTTCTCTGCATTCCTGATTTTACTCACACCAAGTAAGTATAAGAACACCTGGCAAATGGGTAATGCATTATTTTTCTAAAATATTTCCACAATTAATTTGACTCACCCATCTTGTCACCATATAAAAACAACATTGGAAAGAACAGTATTGATTTCTTAATTTCCAGGTGTTTTAAATGAGGCTTAAGAGTGATGACTCGCTTTCCTAAAGTCACTAATTAAATGGAGAAGAACCAAAGATTCCCAGCTGAGATTTTTTTTTCTAACAATTAGTTCTTGACTCTTTTTTTCAACTATAAAATAATGGACTAGAATATGTTTTGACCATAAAAATGCAATTTCCAAGTAACTGAATTATTGTTTCAGTAGCACCTTGAGGTGTTTTGGTCCAAGGAATGGAGAAAAGAGCTCAAGTTTATTGAACTTTCTGAATGTCAGTGGTTATTTTATCTAATTTTTACAACAATAAGTAATAATTATTATGCCTATTTTTCAAATGAGAAACCATGAGACAGATTGACTTGTCTGAGATCAAGAGTATTTGAATGCTAAGAATGAGGTCAGATCCACACCACGCCCTGTCATTTGTCCCAGCAATTTTATGGAGCATATTGGAACTGACAGAGTTAAGAAAGTTTAGATTGTTATGTTATACCATCTTAAGTCTTAAATGCTGCCAACTCATCTTTGCATAATCTAAGCATTAATGGAATCCAAGAAACTTACATAACTGTGAGAGACATGCTTCTGCCAAATCTTTGTTCCATTATGGGTCTTTTAAAATTGGAATAATTAAGATTCCAAAGAGATTGTATTACTGGGTTGTTTCCATCAAAATGCTTGGATATCAAAGCCTTAAGATATTCTTAAGATATCCTTAAGATAATATCATAGCCTTAAGATTTTTTCTAGAATGTATGCCCCAGGTTGTGTCTTCTATGTAGTAAGTCCTATTTAAATACTGGTGGCTTACATGAATTAACTTTATTTTTCTGAAATTAGAAAAATATAAAAGTTAAAATAGTCCATAATCTATGATAAATCTAATTGTTGAAGTAAAAGACCTTGCCTACTATCATACCAAAAAAAAAAAAAAAAAAAAAATTTACACATGGTCATGAACTTCTGACTTTCAATTCCTTGGCTACTTAAAATAATTATTCAATATTCACATAAACATGATTTAAGTAAAATGTCAGCTATAATATTCACAACGTGTTTTTTTTTTGTTGTTTTTACAGAAAAGGAGATTCATATACAAGATAATTCTGAGTCAGATCTCACTAACACTGGATATTCATGTGCATCACCTGCCTTACAGTTTGTGCATTTTTATTGTTGAATTCAGGGCATGATAAACAGGATTCTATTTCACAGAGAAGTTCCCAAAAGAAAACTGCATGTTGTTCATGATGCAATATCAGTTCCAATAAATTTTAAAATCTTTCTCTTTCTTCCCCTTCATAGATTTCTTGCATCTCCATGAATACAGCGAGAAAGGTTTGTATATCAGGTCATCATGCAACTCCTGCAAGCATTTTCTGGATAAGAACAAAGATCAACTACCATGAAAATATTACTTTGTCATATTCTATATTCATATGTTTCCCTGTGTGTATGCTGTATGTATATACAATGAATGTCATTTATTGAAAGAATCCTTTCATATAAAATTTTGATACACACATTGGTCAGAAACAAGAACAATAAAAATCACGAGGAAAAAAAACTGTTTTTTCACATTTTTTTGTAGTTTAGGACTATCACTTTGTTCTTCTAAAATATTGGAGAATATTCATATATCCAGTTTTAAAATAAATTGGTTAAGTAGTTACACAAAAATTGTCATATATGTAAGACTATTTGATTAGAGCATTCTTCTCTTTTCAGTTTTGTGACTCTGAGACTAAATCCTGAGATATGCCCTGAATTATTAAAAATATATTCCTCTAAGGAGAGTGACGTGGTAAGGTGTGTATTTCAAAAAGACATTTGTTTTAGAATATAGAATGGAAGTGACCCAGACTGAAAGCAAAGGGAACCATGAAAAGATTCATGTGGTAATCAATGCAAAATAAGTCTTTGGCTTAGATAAGAAGTGGACATTTGGTTGGAAACTAGGAGACTATTTAAAAAATTATTTAGGAAGCATACCATACACAAAATTTAATGCAAAATAGATGAGAGACCTCATGTAAGGACCAAGACTAAAAATTCCAGAAGAAAATATGTGATAAATCTCACTGACTTTGGCTTAGGTAAAGTTTTCTTAGATATGATACCAACAGGACAGGCAACAACAACAAATAGGTAAGTTGGACTTTGTCAAAATTAAAACATTTATGCTTAAGAGTTTACCATTAAGAAATTAAAAAAACAACCCAACTGAGCATGGCTCAGCGGTTGAGCGTTGACCTAGGATCCAAGCGATCAGGGTTTGATTCCTGGTCAGGGCACATGCCCAGGTTGCGGGCTCAATCAATGACTCTATCATCATTGATGTTTTCATCTCTCCCTCTGCCTCTCCTTTCCTCTCTCTGAAGTCAATAAATATATTAAAAAAAAACCCTCAGAGAATGGAAGACAATATTTGAAAATCATATATATTATAAAAGACATAACTTGAATATATAAAAAATTCATATAAATTAACAATAAAAAGTTAACTCAATTTAAAAATTGTCAAAGGATCTGAATATATATTGTTTCTAAAGAAGATATACAAATGACCAATAAGCACAGAAAAAAAAGACCCACATAAGTAGCTATCAGGAAAATGCAAATCAAAATCACAAGAAACAATTTCATACCTTCTAGTATAAATATTTTTAAAAAGACAGAGAGGAAACAACATGGCTGCATAGGTAACAGCTGTACCCGACACCTTTCACAACCACATCAAAATTACAACTAAAATACAGAACAACCATCACTCAGAACCTCCTGAAATCTAGCTGAACAGAAGCCTTACAAGGAGAGAACTGAAGGAGCAATGAGACTGGAAGGAGGGGTGGAGATGCCAGCGAATTGTGACAGAATCTTGGAGACACAGCCGTAGGCCCACACTGGTGCCACAGTTTAAACCCAGGAGGGATATCTCAGTGGTGGAGGTTTCCCGAAGGAGTGAGGGGTCCCAGCTCCACATCATGCCCTCTAGCCAAGAGCTCCATAGCCAGGAAGAGAAAGCCCCACAACTTTGGGCTATGAAAACCAGCAGGGGCTGTCACTGAGGGTTGCCAAGGGTATAGGAGTCCCAGGCAGCTCTTCTTAAAGGTCCCGCACATGCACTCACTCAGATGTGCTTCCTCTGAGCTCCAGCACTTGGCTGCAACTTGAAAGGAACCTGGGACATTTGGGGAGAAACTAACCTGCCTGAAATTAGGGCAAGAGGTGGAGGGGAAGCTTTTTCCCAGGCAGAAGAGCTGGCAGAGGCCATTGCTCCTCTGGCGAGCCTTCCCCTCATACAGCCGGCAGGCAGGCACCCTATTTGAATCTCCAGTATCTGACTCACATCTTTGGCCCCACCCCAGTGATTCTTGGAGGCCCCCTCCTCCCCACCTGCAAGCTCACCCAAGCCATTTCCAGTGGTTTTTCTATGCAAGTGCCTCATGAGCCTCATGCTTAGGACTCTCCTAAAATCTCTCAGACAAGCAGCAGTGTGCCCCATATGACTTTATAAGCGGTCCCAGGCCTGGCACTAGTGGCAGCCTGCATTGGTTCATAGCTTGGCCTCTCCTGGAAACCTCTAAGCCCAGCACAAGTAGTAGCCAACTACAGTTTCCTGTGTAGCTCATGCTGGGTGGCCCTGGGCAAGGCACAGGCAAAGGTTGACTTAGCACCTCCCAAGAGGCCCTAGAGACAGTGTACCTGGTGGTCAGACTTGACCATGCTGGATTACAACCCTACCATATCCACGAGAAACACATTCAAGGGGCACACTTGGTGAACACCAAAGCTCCACTGAAGTAAATTCTGCTCCATAAGGGTGTCTCCAGCACAGCAGCTTTTTGGCTATAGTAGCACCTGGTCCTCACAGCCAATTGGCCTGGGGGTCAATTCCTCCCAGTGATGCCAACATCAACTAAGGCTCAACTACAATGAACAGTTCACACAGCCCACACAAGGGAGCACCTAGAAGGCCCAGCTCAGGTGACTGGGGAGGCTGAGTCACTCGACCTTACAAGACACCTACTACACAAAGACACTCTACAAATTCTAGGAGACATAGCAGCTCTACCTAATACATAGAAACAATCACCTGGAAGTAGCCAAAATGTGGAGGCAAAGGATCATGTCACAAAGGAAAGAACAGAAGAAATCTCTAGAAAAGGAACTAAATGAAATAGAACCAAGCAAGCTAACAGATACAGAGTTCAGAATTTTGTTTACAAGGATGCTCAACCATATTAGTAAGAGTAATACAACTGAGAAAATTGACGACCTAATAAAATACCTATCAGAAATGAAGGCTACATGAACTGAAATGAAGAATAATTTACAGGGAATCCACAGTAGAGTAGAGGACGCTGAGAATCAAATCAGCAATTTGGAACATGAGGAAACAAAAAAAACCTCCCAATCAGAAGAGAAAAAGAAAAAAAAAATCCAGAAATATGAAGATAGTATAAGGAGTCTCTGGGACAACTTCAAGAAGCCCAACATTCATATTATTAGGATGCCAGAAGGAGAAGAAAGAGAGCAAGAAATTGAAAACCTATTTGAAAAAATGACAGAAAACTTCCCCTACCTGGGGAAAGAAATAGACTTACAAGTCCATAGATGCCATTACTATGCCATTACTATGGCTATAATACATGCCATTAACATTTCCTAGGGTGATATGGCTCTATTTAAATGTTTAAGATAATTTAATTTAGTATCTAAATCTTTGGCATTCAGCATTAAAGAGATTTATTATTTGAAAATTAACTGTTACAATTCACTGTGGATTATATTACTTTTAAAATCTAGAAAAAGATGGAAAATAATTAAATATATCTTTAAATTATAATTGAAATTTCATTTAATTTGTATGATTTTGAAAATTATGATTATATAAAATTTTATAATCTATGCACAATTCTGTATATAGATATGTTTAGTTTCAATTTATGAGTTAAATAAGGCAATTATGCTGAGAATCAGAGAGATAAAAAAATAGAGATCGCCCGGCCAGGCGTGGCTCAGCGGTTGAGTGCCGACCTAGGATCCAGGCGATAGGGGATCGATTCCTGATCAGGGCACATGCCCAGGTTGTGGGCTCGATCAATGACTCTCTCATCATTGATGTTTCTATCTCTGTCTCTCCCTCTCCCTTCCTCTCTCTGAAATCAATAAAGATATATTTAAAAAAAAAAAATAGAGATCTTTCTCTTGCTCAGTGTTCTATTTATTAAACTCGGCTAACAGAGGCAAGCTGTTAACTGCATTTGACTTTATAGGGCATTTTGAATTAAATACAAAATGATTTTGTTAAAGTTTTCTTAGCACATAGTATCATTCCACTTCCAAGCTTATTGCAGTTAGCCTTTGTTTCCTAGCAAGTGAAGAGCCAGCTCCTGCAACACATGGCCAGTTACACTTCCATCTTCATAAGAAGAAGGGCTCATAAGAAAGCAATGATTTGTAATAGCCTCAGATCTTTCAATCAAACTGATTCTTCTGGGAGATTTCAGGATGGCAGTGGATTAAATGGAAGCTACACTTATGCTATCCCAGGACCAAACTGGAATTACAACTAAAATATAGGAAAAACATCCTGAATAATCAACTTAAGACTAGCTGGGGAGAACCCTCATAACCATAGAAGAAAAGTGGAGACCTCTTAGAAACTTGTAGGAAATGCTGAGGCACAAGATGTCTAGCCAGGATCCCACAGCCAGCAACTGAAGGTCTGGAGGCATATCTCAGATGTGGGGTTTTCCCACTAAGAAATCTGGGTCTAAACCCTAAGCTTCACTCCCCAGACCAGAGCATTAGAACTGAGAAAGGTGACCACATAAAATCTTATTGTGTAAAAGAGCAGGGGATTCTGTCTGCCAATGAGAGGTGGCTGGAAATGCGGGCACTCTTAGACAGCCAAGACACAATGTTTGTGTGTAGTCACTCACCTTGCGCTCTAGCAGGGTGGACTAGTGCTGTATGAGAAGAACATCTTTGTCAGACAGACTTTACCATCCAGAATGGTAAAAGGATGCTCAACAGCATGAAAAAACATATGGAAACTATGAAAAATGACCAGTCAGAAATGAAGAATCACATAACAGAAATGAAGAATACACTGGAAGAAATAAACAGCAAATTAGAGGAAGCTGAGGATTGAATCAGCAAATTAGAAGACAAGGTAGAAAAAAAATTACTCAGATATCCAAAAAAGAAAAAACAATTAAAAAACAGGAGGAGAGTCTAAAGGAGCTGTGGGACAGCATGAAATGTAACAATATTTGCATCATAGTAGTGCCAGAAGAGGTCAAAAGTAAGCAAGGGTTAGAGAACCTGTTTGAAGAAATAATGGCAGAAAATTTTCCTAACCTGGTGAAGGAAAAAGTCAAACAAGTTCATGAGGCACACAGAGTCCCAAGCAAGAAGAATCCAGAGACCCATGCCCAGACACATCATAATTAAAATAACATAAATTCAAGACAGAGAATCTTAAAGATAGCAAGAGAAAAGCAATCTGTTACCTACAAAAGAACTGTCAGTTGATTTCACATCAAAAAATCTACAGGCCAAAGGAGAATGGCATGAAGTATCCAAAGTAATGAAAAACAAGGATCTGAAACCAAGACTACTCTATCCAGCAAGGTTATCATTCTAAATAGATGGTGAAATAAAGAGCTTCTCAGACAAAAGAAGACTAAAGGAGTTTATCACCATTGCAAGAAATGTTAAAGGGGTTGCTGCAATAATAAGAAATAGAAAGGGAATCATAGGCATAAAAAATTAAAATTGCAATAGATAAGTACCTATCAATAATAACTTTAAATGTAAATGGATTAAATGTTCCAATCAAAGGACATAGACTAGCTGAATGGACTAGAAAACATGACCCAAATATATGCTGTGTACAAGAGACACACCTCAGAACAAAAGACTCACACAGGGTGTGAGTGCAGGGATGAAAACATGTTTTTCATGCAAATGGAAATGAATAAAAAGCTGGGGTTGCAATATTCATATCTGACAAAATAACTTCAAAATGGAGGCCATTACAAGAGAAAAAAAGGTCTCTATATAACACAAATAAGATCAATCCAACAAGAGGATATAACCTTGTTATACATATATGCACCCAATATAAGGGCATTTAAGTATAAAAAAAATACTTTGGAGGACGTTAAGGGAGAGATTGACAGCAATACAGTCATAGTAAGGAACTTTAACACCACACTGACTTCATTGGAGAGATCTTCTATACAAAAAATCAACAAGGAAACAGTGACTCTATGTGATAAACTAGATCAGATGGATTTATGGAACTGCCATTTGACCCACTGATTCCATTTCTAGGAATATATCCTAAGAAACCCAAAGCACCAATCAGAAAGAATATATGCACCCCTATGATCATAGCAGCAGTATTTACAATAGCTAAGATCTGGAAACAGTCCCAGTGTCCATCAGCAGATGAGTAGATAAAAAAGCTATGGGACATTTACACCATGGCATGCTATGCATGTGTAAAAAAGAAGGATCTCTTACCTTTTGAGACCTGGAGTGTATTATACTAAGTGAAATGAGCCAATTAGAGAGAGACAAATATCACATGATCTCACTCATATGTGGAATCTAATGAACAAAATAAACTGACGAACAGAATAGGTGCAGAGACACAGAAGCATGGAACAGACTGACGATTCTCAGAAGGAAGTTGGGGATAGACATGTGTGTGGGAAGAGATTAACCAAAGAACTTATATGCATGGATGCATTACCCATGGGAACAGGCAACAGTGTGTTGGAGGCCTGGGGAGGATGAGTGAGTGTGGGGGTGTGCAGGGTAGGAGGGGTCAATGGGGAAAAAAGAGGAAATCTGTAATACTTTCAACAATAAAGATAAATTAAAAAAAAAAACTGACTTCTGTTTCTTTTTCGCTGTTATTGTATTGCGTTTGAGGAATAATATTTTTACTCCTATGCTATCTACATCATTTTTTTTTTTCTCTTCAAGATGATTCTTTACATAATGAAGTAAAATTTTCTCAACCTCTTTCCATCACTATTTCATGTTGGCTATCTGTCCTAGTTTGAAATAATTTTCTATGACTCACTCCAAGAAAATAGGTAGTCAAATATATTCTAGTCAAACTACAGTAAAATCTATGGCAACTGATTTTACACATAATATATCAAGAATTTTCTGGGATTAGTGTTACTGATAAATTTTGGAATCTTAGAAATCTATAGCAAATTGGAACAATTCTTTAAATAGAAATTTGTTGATATTTCTATAGAAACAGGATATTCTCATCAGAATTTTCTGTAGTTTACCAAATTCAGAGAACTGCAGCATTTTCCAAACCAATTAAAATGCTTCTGGATCTGGACAGAAAGTTGATTCCATTTATGGTGGTGTTTCCATGCATTCAGAAACAAAGTTCCTACTACATATAGGCTCTAGAGTCACAGAGATATGACACGGTGACTACCTTCAGAATATTTATATAAGTGTAAAAAAATCAGAGCAATTTAATATTGATATAATGGAAATATATCTAAGAAAGAGTTCAGGGAACAGTTCAACTGTGTATAAATCTGCATTGGGATATATTTTATAGAGAAAAAAATTCATAAGAGAGAAATAGTATTTGATAATTGGACTAAGTCAGTAGTATATCTTAAACAAATGTTGTGCATAGGGAAGTTTGGGTTAACAAATAAATGAAGATAAGTTTAAGGAAGCAGGCAGAATTTATATATTCTTTTTTTAAATCTTCATTGCTGAGAGTATTAAAAATGTCTCCCATTATTCCCAATTTTCTCCCTCCACCAGGTTCCTACCCCACCCCAGGCCTTCACCACACTATTATCTGTGTCCATGGGCTATGATATATAAATTCTTTGGTTAATCTCTTCCCATCCCTCACCACTCCCTTTCCATCTTATGTCCATCAGTCTGTGCCATGCTTCCATGCCTCTGGAACTATGTTGTTCATCATTTTATTTTGTTCATTAGATTTCACATATAGGTGAGATCATGTGATACTTGTCTTTCTCTGACAGACTTATTTTGCTTAACATAATACTCTCCAGATTCTTCCATTTGTCTGAAATGGTAAGAGATCTTTCTTTTAGACAGTTGTATAGTGTTTCATTGTGTAAATGTACCAGAGCTTTTTTATCCACTCATCTTCTGATGGGCACTGTGGTTGCTTCCAAATCTTATCTATTGTAAATAGTGCTGCTATGAACATAAGGGTGCATATATTCTTTCTGCTTGGTGTTTCTGGATTCTTAGAATATATTCCTACAAGGGGGACCATTTTGTCAAATGGCAGTTTAATTTTTTGAGGAAATTCCATACTATTTTTCTTAGTGGCTGCATCAGTCTGCATTCCCACCAGGAGTGTATTAGTGTTCTCCTTTCTCCACATCCTCACTAGCACTTGTTGTTTGTTGATAGGATCTGCATATTATTAAAATAGGTTTGGGAGGTATTCTTTAGGTGTCAAGAAATTAATGAAGGACATGAAATAGGATAATAGCATGACCATTGTGGCTGTAATATATTAGATACATTCTCAATTGTTTAAAGACTAGTGATAGGGAGTCTAGTTACCAGAGTTGAGCAGTGATATAGTGTTCTAAACTAAAATATTTTTAAGAACAAATGAAAAAAGTTCTTAGCCTTTTCTGACTTATTTTAAAATACTCCATGGCGGTGTCCCCTGCACAGCAGCTCTTCTGCTGTAGTTGTAGCTGGTCCTAACTGCTGATTGTCATGGGTGTCACTTCCTCTCAGTGATGCTAACACCAATGAAGGTTAAAATACAACAGGACAGTGCAAACAACTCACACAGGGGAGCACTTAGAGTGCCCAGCTCACTAATTTCTTGAGTATCTTACTAAGTTCCCTGAAATTCTCACTAAGTTCCTTGAGCATCCTTATAACCATTGTTTTGAACTCTGTATCTAGTAATTTGCTTGCTCCCATTTCTTTTAGTTCTTTTTCTGGAGATCACTTCTGTTCCTTCATTTGTGACATGTTTCTTTGTTTCCACATTTTGACTATATTTCTGAGTTTGTTTCTATGTATTAGGTAGAACTGCTATGTTTCCTGGAATTGGTAGAGTGGCTTTGTGTAGTTTGTGTTTTGTAGGCCCAGTAGCTCAGCCTTCTTCATCACCTGAGCTTGGCACTGTAGGTGCATCCTGTGTGGACCGTGTATACACTGTACTGTTGTAGTTAAGCCTTGATTGCTGCTGGGATCACTGGGAGGGGTTGGCATCCAAGCCAGCTGGCTCTGAGAAACAGCTGTGACTACAATGGAAGATTAACAGTGTGGGTCAGATTGATGGAGTTTCAGATATGATGCCTGCCATTTGGCTCTGTGGTGGTGAAGCATGTAACCCTTATTTTTCAATCATGAGGCATGTAACCTTTATTTTTAGTCTAACTGTCAACCCTGTTCTATGTCCCTGAACAAACAGTTACAAGCTAGTGCCAAGAAATAGCCAACCATAACAGTTAAACAATGCTTGTTTTAGCTTCTGTACATTGCTTTGCTATGTTCCCACCCCTCTCCATGCCAACCAGGATGCAGTTTTGCCTTTATATTCTCCCTCTGAAGACTGTTTGGGGCTGCAAGTCTGTTTAGGGCATGATCCCACTCGTAGCCACAGGTGAAATAAATTCCAAACACTCAACTTGGTCTCTCTTTGAATTAATCTCACAAAAACTGGGTTTAACAGTGGGGGAGGTCTCAGCAGAGGAACAATGACCTCTGCCAGCACTTTTTTCTGGGATAAAAGTGCCCCTCAGTTCTTGCCCTGAGGCCTGACAATTCAGTTCTTTTCCTATGTCCCTGGGACCTTTCAAGCTGCAGCAGCAGTGCTGGAGCTCAGAGGGAGTGAGTCCTAGTAAATTTGTGCAAGGGCCCTTTAAGAGGAATTACTTGGTTTCTGTCTGCTTGCTTGTCAGTCAGCCACAATCCCCACTGGATTTTACAGCCCAAAGTTATGGGGACTTCTTTTCCTGGCACTAGAACCCTGGGCTGACAGTCCTGGTGTGGAGCTGGGACCTCTCACTACTCACAGGGGATTTCCACAGACAAGAATTGAAGATCAGATAAAGAGCATCACAGATAAGAAAAGTCTAAAGTAATTCATCACCACCAAACCAGCATTACATGAAATGTTGAAGGGTCTTTTTTAAGAAAAATCTAATGAACAAAATAAACTGATGATCAAAATAGGCCCAGAGACACTGAAGCATGCAACAGACTGATACATTTCAGATGGAAGGGTGGGTGGGTAGGAAGAGATTAACCAAAGAATTTATATGCATATACACATAACCCAGGGAGATGGACAATAGTTTGGTGAAAGCCTGGGGAAGGGGTGGAGCTGGGTAGAGGTGGTCAATGGGGGGTAAAAAGAGGATATCTGTAATACTTTGTGGATTAAAGGGAGCCAAATACTAAACCTGAAAAGCTCAGGGAAGACCTACATGGTTGCCTTGCAAAAACAGAGACCTAAAATTACCACAAAGAATGGTCTGAAATTAAAACTTTTTAAACATAAGCAATTTATGGTTAGTAGCCATGTCCTGAGATAATATTTTTCTCTAACAAAAGAAAATCTTCACCCTAACTAGCCTTTCTGTAGTCTTTTTTGCATCTGAGATAACATGCTTTTCCAAATAAAGTCAATTTCCCTTTTCTCTGAGCCCTCAAAGCACAGAGCTGAGCATTATTATCATATTAATTGTTGACATAAATATCCAGTACCCACCAATGTAAAAGAAGAGTGTTTCCATCATTTTACTTTTTATCCAATCCCAAAGGTTGCCCCAATTAGCTCTTTTCCACTTCCCTAATCTATCACCAGTGGTTTTCTTATAACCCACTTATGTCTCCTCCTTTGATTGTAATCTATAAAGCAAGGTGCCAAACTGCCATTCTTCAGAGCATCATGTCAGTTTATTGAGATTTTGGCCCCTGCCCATGCAGTTGTGACAATTTGGCTCAAATAAACTCACAAAAATTCTTCACAAATTTGAATGTTTTTTACATTTACACTTGGTGCAGTCAGCAGGACTTCAAAGATGCTTTCCCAGGAATATCTTCTGGACCCAGATCCAGTGCTAGGATCCAGCGCTAGGATCCAGCTAGAGGCCTATTGAGCCCTGCAAGCTCCCCACTGCATTGGTGGACTTGGGAGAGTTGTCTCTTGGAATCAGGCCCTTCCCTTGAGTTTTGTAGAAGATCTGAACTTATTTGAGCTGTTCTTAGAAAATCCTCGATGTGGCATTAAAGGGTATAAGTTGAAATGGTTGGCTGGTTTTCATTTCAGGCTTTCAATTGGAATTGCTTTCTGAGAGTCAGCAAAAAAATCTTTGCTATATAAATGAGAGCTGAGATACAGGGGCACAGTCTCCCTCCAGCCCAAATCTCCAGCATTTTTAAGTGACTAATAACTTCTGTGGAGGTGTCAGAGGTCATTCCTCATGATGTGCAGGAGCCCCATAAAGAAATTCCAACTCATGGTAATTAAATAGGCTTACCCAGGGGGTACCCAATAAGGCTTGATCAGCCAGGAGAGAATCCAGGGCATGTAAGAAGGTTGAACACAATTCAAGGGGTGAGAGCCTTAGGGATCTCAACCCATAAGCAGCACACTTTGACCCACTACATAACATCCTTAGAAAATTTTCTTAGAATCTGCAGATATCCAAAGAAACACTAAAAATTAAAAATTGCACCTCAAAGGTCAATAATCCTCAAGAATCCCAGCCCACCATTAATACTCCCACAGAGCACATGTACAATTCATACAGAATTTCAGCTTGCAAATATCTACAGAAATGGAAAAATTTAACTAAAAATGATATCAGCAACTTGAAATGGTGAAAAGGTGAACTTCTGACACCTCTAAATTTATTTTTCTGCACTGTCAATTAGAAAAAGCTGGGTCTAAAATTAATTAAATTAATGGTAAGCTTATCTTTATTGGAAATTAGGGGCTTCTAGGAGAGGATCAGATAAAATATCTTCCCTGCAGAAAGTTAATAAGAAAATTTTAGAGACTTACTTTGAACTAAAGAAGGCTTCTGAAGACAATAAATGCCAAAGCCCCATTCCTCCACCTTCTACAACTCCTCAACTATACCCTTTGCTCTCCAAGTTTCTTATGAAGACTTGCCCTCCACCTCTCTGCTTTCTCCTCCTTTATATCCCCTCTACTACCATTCCCTACTGACCTTAGGGAAAATGAGAATACAAATTCAGAGAAAGATAACTCAGGGATTCTAGCTGCATCTTTCAGGAAAAAGCCTATCTCAGGTAGAGGGAAACCAGCAGTTGTATATGTTCCTTGGTCTAGAAAAGAATTAAAATATCTAACTAAAGATTCCTTTGACTCTCTCCAGGATCCTGATGGGTTTGCAAAGGAATTGGGTTTAACTGTTAGAACATGTGATCCCAGCTATTCTGACCTATTCCTGAGAGCAAGGCAATAGAATGGCTAAATAAGGTTCACTGGCATACTCCTGTAGAGTAAGACAGACAGGGTCTATGACAGAGAGTAAGAAAGATGGAAAAATGCAGGGAATCAGCCTATGGGCTGTATCAAGCCATACCTGAGATTTTTCCTCAGAAAATGGACTGGACAGGATCCAGCAATGTGAAAGAAAGCCTGATAAACTAGTGCTTGATTTCTTTGAATGTTTTGATAAAACTTTCAAGCAATACTCTGGTCTATCTCCAGACAGTTTCAAGGATCATCAAAATGATCCCTTACTCAATTCAGCATTCTAGAAGGGCTAGATGAAGATCTTGTAATTTTGATCAAACAACATAAATTAAACTGGCAGACCACCCATGCTAATGAACTGGGTATTCTGGCTGATCAACTATCTAAAGCCATCCAAAAGAGAGAAAAAGATAAAGCTGCCCAAATTATGAATTTACATCTCCAACAATTAAGTAACTGAGTCAATTCTAATCAGAATTCTCTTAGAAGAAGAGAAAAAGGAGTCTGTTTTTCTGTAAACAACCAGGTCACCATAAGAAAGATTGTAGAAAACTGAAATGGGATTTACAAAGAGAAAAAAAAATAGAAGCAAGCATAGGGCTGCTCCAAGGTATTTCCCCTTCACCTTGCTAATACTTTAGGAGAAATTGAAATCATAAAAGGGGAAGTTACTAAGGCTCTTGTAAATACTGGGGCTACTTTATCTGTTCTTAATCCTACCCAATTAATCCTCCTTCTCCCTCAGAGTAAAGCTTTTGTGCAAATGGTAGGGGTATCAAACCAACTAATGACTGTTTTTAAATCAGAACCTATTTCCTTCCAACTAAGGGATGTTATGGAGCAACATAATTTTTTACTGGTCAAATCAGCCCCAATTCACCTGATAGGGAGAGATTTTCTTGAAACCCATGATAACCACATATCTTTTTCCCAGAAGGGTGAAATGTATTTAGAACTAAATGAATCAGATACTGAACCAGTTGGGGAAATAATGATTTTAAAGGAACTTCCACCAGAGGAAAATAATCTTGAAACTGAACATTTGTTGCAGGACATTCCAATACAATTTTGGGCTCTTTCCAATAGAGATATTAGCAAGTTCAAGTCAACCACTCCCATTAAAATAACTATTGATAATACTTTTCCTTGACCTAATATTCGCCAATATCCTAGAAGACCTGATGCACTAGCTGGAATTAAGTCCATTATACAAGATTATTTAAAAGGGGGAATTATAATTCAATGCACAAGGGCCTGTAATTCTCCTATTCTTCCAGTATAGAAACCAAGTGGAAAAGGATGGAGATTTGTACAGGATCTCATAGCTATAAATAATATAGTTATTCCCAGACATACTGTGGTTCCATATCCATATGCTTTATTGTCAGCCATTCTTGTGGACTGCCAATATCTTTCAGTAATAGATTCATATAGTGCCTTTTTCAGCATTACATTATAAAAAGACAGTCAACATTTCTTTGCCTTCACCTGGGGAGGTAGACAATTTACTTGGACTGTAATGTCCCAGGCATATACAGAAAGTCCCACCTATTTCTCCCAGGCATTAAAAGCTTATTTAAATAATGTTAAATTTCCTAGAGATTCCACTCTAATTTAGTATGTGGATGATCTACTTTTATGCTCTAGGACATTACTAGACCCCCAAAAGGACACAACTAACCTATTACAGAAGCTAGCTGTAAAAATATATAGGATCTTGAAGGATAAACTTCAATTTTTCTTACCTCAAGTAAAATACCTTGGCCATCTCATATCTAAAGATGGGCTACTGATTAACCCTGAAAAACATACAGGAATCTTATATTTCCCTCTTCCAAATACAAGAAAGCAGCTTAGAGGATTCCTGGGTTTGACTGGATATTGTAGAAATTGTGTTCTAAAGTTTTCATTAATAGCCCAACCTCTATATGCCTGATTGAAGTCAAATCAACCTAATCCTGTTCAATGGAACCCTGAAAGAAAACAAGCTATATAGGCTCTAAAGGAAGTACTGTCTAAAGCCCTAGGACATCCTGCTCTAGGACATCCAAATTATAAACTTCCCTTCTTCCTTTTCACATATGAAAGTAAGGCAAATGCTTTAGGATTTCTAAATCAGAAACATGGAGATCACCATAGACCTATAGGATATTATAGTCAGCAACTAAACTCAGTAGCAAAAGGGCTCCCTCTTTGTATGAGAGCAATCTCTGCTGTAGTCACATTATGTAAACAGACAGAAGAGATACTTATGGGCTCACTTTTAATTATTTAGGTTCCTCATTCTGTTGAATCTTTGCTGAACTCTCATCACACCCAACGCTTCTCTGTCAGTTGACTGGCTTCTTATGAAGTGCCCCTGCTCTCAGCACATAATATTACTTTAACTCAGTGAAATCACCTTAACCCTGCTGCTTTGTTACCCTCTTTACAGGATGAAGACATCCACAGTTGTATTGTGTTTTACTTACTGACCACCTTCTCGTTCCTAGGAATGATTTACAGAAAACTCCTACTAATAATGCTGACTTAATTTTGTTCACAGATGGATCTTATCTGAAATATGAACAGGGACATTACCTGGCTGGATTTGCAATAACTTCCGTGGTGGACATAAATGAAAGCTCTTATGTACATGAAGATCTGCCCAGCAAGCTGAACTAATTGCTCTAACTGGGGTTTGTCAACTGGCCAAAGGTCAAGTAGCCAATGTTTACACTGATAGTCACTTTGCATTTGATATAGCTTATGACTTTGGAATATTATAGAAGCAGTGAGACTTCTTAACTTCCTCGGGGCAGCCCATAAAAATTGAAAACTTGTTATGGAATTGTTAGATGCCATACAGCAACCAAAACAATTTGCAATTATCAAAGTCCCAGGGCATTTTAAAGCTACCACCATGGAAAAAAAGGAAATCATTTTGCTGATGCTGTGGCTAAGCAGGAGGCATTGAACAGTAAAGTCATCCAGACCTGAGAATGTTCTTTGGATTCTATTAAATCAATAAAGGATTATATTTTACAGTTTCAACAGAGAGTTTCAGAAGAAGAAAAGAAAATATGGCAACAAAAAGGGAGAACATTTGATCCAGACAAAGAGCTATGGCTTGGACCCAATCAGAAACCTATTTTAGCCTGGCTGGCATTGACTTATGATCCAAGAGATTGTGGTTTGATTCCCGGTCAGGGCACATGCCCAGGTTGTGGGCTCAATCCCCAGTAGGGGGCATGCCGGAGGCAGCCAATCAATGACTCTCTCATCATTGATGTTTCTAGCTCTCTCTCCCCCTTGCTTTTCCTCTCTCTGAAAATCAATAAAGGCATATTTTTAAAAAAAGAAAGAAAGAAATCCTATTTTACCTATAGGAGCCCAACTTCCTGTACTTCAACATGTACATGAGCTAACACATTAGGTGGCTGGAAATGTGATTTCATGGAGTAAACAATATACTGAAAAACTTCTCCTACTGTAGCTCATAAAGTGTACAGCAAGTGTTCTAACTGTCCAAAATATAATCCTGGAAAACCACTCCAAGGATCCAAAGGCGTTCCCTACTTCCTTTAGGTCCATTTGAAGTGCGGCAATTGTATTTTATCCAAATGCCACAATTTCAGGGATACAAATATATATTAGATGTGATTTGTATGTTTTCTTACTGGGTTGAGGCATACCCTTGCAGGAGAGCAACAGCCTCAATAGTTGGTAAAGTGTAATTAGAAAAAAATAATTCTCAATTGAGGAATTCCCTCTGAGTTACATAGTGACCAAGGGATTCATTTCACTGGGCAAATAATAAAATCCATTTGTAGAATTTGGCCTAGTCTACAGCATTTTCATTGTGCTTATCAACTCCAGTCTTCTAGACTCATGGAATGTACCAATGGTACAATCAAAATTCAACTAGCCAAAATTTCAGAAGCTATTAATCACCCCTGGACAAAAGCTCTTCCTATAGTACTCCTCAACCTGAGATCTACTCCTTTTGGTAAAGATAAACTTTCTACTTATAAAATAGTCACTGGCCACCCTATGCATCTGGATGAAAGGGCATATGCACCAACTTTGCTAAAAGAAGACATTTTACATTATTGTCAAGGGCTTATTAATCAACTTAAAGAAATTGATAAATTAGTGACCAATTCATTTCACAGAGAGCTCCTGGGAGATGAAGATCTCAAGAATCATGGCTTACAACCAGGAGATTTGATGTATTGGAAAAGACATCAAATAAAAGACTTTCCAACCTCATTGGAAAGGATCTAACCAGGTATTATTAACTAACCTATGCACAGCTAAACTTGAAGGAGTTAAGTCATGGATTCATGTTTCTCATTTTAAAAAGTCACCTGACTGTGACTGGACATTTACTCCTGTCTCTGACATGCACCTCCGTCTACATAAGAGATCAAAGACTTTTCAAGGATGAGAAGCCACTGACCGTGGAGGCAGAAAGCTATCCCAAGATGTCAACAAGGCCTGTATGCTCACACATTTCTGCTACTCAAAACTTGTTCTTGTATCACCTAATTGTTATTGGTTGAATGTATTTAAAATGATTTTCACATTATTATTGTCCTTCTTATGGTTTCCTAGTGGAAAGTGTCTGCATCCCAGACCCCCTCCATTATTAAATATAAAAAAATTAACTTGGGTACCTGCTAATCTTTTCCACATACTAGACAATGATATTCTGATTATCAAGTATGATAATAAAGTTGGTCACACATTGGTCTTCCATCAATATAAGCCTTGGTACAATTTTTTCTGGCTATATCTATTTTAAAGGACCCATTATGGGCAAATACCTCCAAGAACACCGTGATAATTCTTCTGGAAGAATTATATATGGATCTAATCTAGGTGAGTATTATATAGCCACAGGAATGGATAATGAAAAGCTAAACAAATACCTGGATATGATGGAAAAAGGTTTGCAGCAGTCTGTCCTATCTGTCTTAGTATATCTTGTCCTTAGACTCATCAGCCATGCTCTTGTGGCTGGATGTCCATGAAACCAGAAAAAGATCAATGAGTTCTCATTTCAAAAATTATTGGGATTACTTGGTGGGTAGATATGTCTGTAACCACTCCATTCTCCTTGAGTCCTGGACACTTGTGAGAAGTCCTATGGAATACCCATAGTCTAGCTCATTTTGGGGTTGCCTCTACCCATTTGACTATGGCATGGGAAACTCAACATTTTGGAGGCCACTCAGCCTACCTCAACTGCTCCCAAGCAATAGTTACCCAATGACAATAGCATTCTTGGTGGATCCAACAATATTGGCCCTCTAAAAGAAATAAAAGAAGAATACTTGGAGGAGTAGGGGATGGCCTTGGTATTGTGGGGCTGTTGTGGAACCAGAGATGTTCACCTTATGGAAAGACCAAGCGGCAAGGGGAGGCTCAGGGTTGAGGAAGTTTATTGTACACTGGCAGGACC
Organism: Miniopterus schreibersii; assembly: GCF_964146895.1. Classification (NCBI taxonomy): domain Eukaryota; kingdom Metazoa; phylum Chordata; class Mammalia; order Chiroptera; family Miniopteridae; genus Miniopterus; species Miniopterus schreibersii. Next base: position 109,773,199 of record NC_138101.1, on the reverse strand, counting down.
AGAGGAGCTCAAGTCCAAAGTCTGAGCCTCAAACACAATTGGGCAAGGAGTCATATACCATAAATGATTCTGCCTATGTTGCAGTAGGAGGGTGGGCCTAACCTATTTAGTTTGGCTCATGTGGGAAAGTGGCAGGGTGCAGAAAGGGGAAGCCCTGGGGGGAACTGTTGGCCATATTAGACCAAGTTTTACCTTATCAGGACAAGCTGAACTTGCAGCTAATAAAGAATGTCATTCATTAGAAAAAGACTATCTAAAATAGGTGGGGTAGGCCTGGGAGTGGGGTGCTTGTAGTGATAAGGGAAAACTCAGTCTAAAATGGCTGAAAGCTCCCTCTTCCCCTTCCTGCACCCTGCCACTTTCCCACATGAGCCAAACTAGATAGGTTAGCTCTTCCCTCCTACTGCAATGTAGGTGGAAGCATTTATGGTATATAACTCCTTGCCAGATTGTGTTTGGGGCTCAGACTTTGAACTTAGACTCCTCTGGTCCCTCTGGTGTACAATAAACCTCTTTAACCCCGAGCCTTAGAGTCCCACTTGGTCTTTCCATAAGGTTAACATCTCTGGTTCCACAACAGTGGGGTGGAGGGATCAATGAGGTAAAAAGGGGGACATCTGTAATAGTTTCAAAAATAAAAAGAAATTTAAAAATGAAAAATGTTTAAAAAAAACTTGCTTTTGTCTATAACATTGTATTGTATCATTTATCATAGAGTAAATTAAAAGGTATATAAATACTGGGTTTTTTAATCTCTGTTTTTTAGTTTAAGTAACAAAGTTACTTAGTAACATAGTTAGTTGGTAACATAGTTATATCATAGCCTAACAAGTATTTTTTAAAGACATTGAATGTTCTAATATCTATCAATTATATTCAATGCTTACCTTAAAATGAAAAAACAAAAACACTAATTCCTACCTTTGGGAAAAAATGTCAAACTTTTTTACATAATTTAATTATGTAAAGTTTAAAACATTTTTGGGGGGTTAATATTTCCAATTCTCTTTCCCATTTCCCTCTTTGCCATTCAAAATTTTAGATTAAAACAAAACTTGGAAAATGTCAACAAATACTGTTATTGTCATAATTATCTGGCTAATATTAAAATAGGAAGAGAGTAAAAGAGAAGCCAAACATTATAAGAATGGTCATGTGGGCAGCCTCACCAAGAAGCTGCAGTTTCAACCTCCCAATGGAGTTCACTTGTCCATTCCCTGCAGATCAATGGGGGAAAAGATTAAACAAAGAACATAATGAGTGCATAGGCAGTGAAGTCGGGGTAACATAGGGAAGGTGCTTGCCTGTAGGGGGTGAAGCCACTGCAAGTGTGCAAAATCTTGGAAGGTTTAAATCTGCAGAAAAAGAGTTCTCTCTCTATCGTGTTCTTGTGCTCTTGCTTCCTTGTACTCTCTTGCTCCATGACCTGAACCCACTTGTGTGCCTTCATAGCCATTTCACTTCTAAGGCCCTATGGACCCCACATGAAATGGACTATAGATGAGAGCAGAAGGTAACATAGACAGATGCTAGGCAGGACTGTGCTTTAATATAGAATGTAGACTCGAGGTAGGAGCTTTAATTCTTGCCCTGCTAAAGACAAGGTTTGACTTTTTTCATCATGAGATGAAGGGAGATGTCACCTTGGAAGGGGACCCCTTTAATATTACATCATTAATAAAGCTATTCACAATACCTCACCCTCCCGTGGGGGCCTAAGGAAATTCTTTTCCCTGTGGCACCTTAAAAACTCCACTTCCACCAGTAACAGGTGGGGACACAGAGGGCACCTCACTGATAACAATAGTATACATTTGGGTGGGATCTCATATCCATATAAGCAAAAATATTCCCTAAGATATCTTTATTTTCAGTGATTTGTTGCTCCTAAAACTTATATATATATATATAAAAATATGTATTCTTATTTTGGAGTGTAATTTCTCTGCCAAAATAACTTTCTTAGGCACTCTTGAAGACTTTCATTTATATATATAATTTTTTTTCTTAATTCTCACCCTAGGATATTTTTTCCATTGCTGTTCAGAGAAAGTGGAAGAAGGAGAGAAAGAGAAACATCAATGTGAGAGAGGCACATCGATTTATTGCCTCCCTCATGCACCTGACAGGGGTTGGAGATCAAGTCTGCAACCAAGGTAGGTGCCCTTGGCTGGAATTGACATGCTAATGCTCTAACCACTGAACAAAACTGTCCAGGGCATACCCAGATAGTTTAAATTGCCTAGTACTAAACATACAGTGCCAAGTTCATAAACAAGGGTGATGACATGGCCAGAAGTTTGTGTGTGCTCTGTATTAGCAGTCATATTTGCTGGCTGGATCAGAGATCTGCAAGTATGTTAACGAAGTCAGTAGAAGTCAATAATATGGGAATTGTTGAAAAGAACAGCAAGATCATAGAAATAATATAAATCATTTTATAAAATTTAGCATCCTGAAAAAAATTAGGCAGTTTTAAAAACCATAAATAACATATTTGATATTGGGAAGAGATGTTTTAATAGTAGCCTTAATAAAATAAATGAAGAAAAGTGATCTAAAGATTAGGGAAAAACACACTATTTATATTCAAGAATGAATGCACTATAAGCCTCAAATCAATAATACAAGAGAATTTCTAGGTCTTTACAAGATATTGCTAAAACTGCGAGAACATGGTGTTCTTGTTAACTTTATTTAATTCCAAAGTGCATTATTTCAGAAAAATAACATTACTGACCAATTAATGGTAAAAAATCAGATTTATTGTGTTTTCTACTTTGTTATAGCATTATTTTGAGCTATAAGTATTAATTCTCTAGTTCCCTTGTCATAAAGTTGCATTTATATTTTAGATCAGTCACTTGGGTGTTAGGTTTGGACAAAAGCTTAATGTTCCTGAGGGCTCATCCCTCCCCAGCATGAGAATTTAACTTTGAAATGAATTTATTTCACTAGCCACATTCTGTTTGTTAAGCTTGACAACTTTCATTCCTTGCATGAGAAAGCATCTCAAGCAACAACCTGTTCCTTACATTCGATAGCTTTCTTCTCCCACTCAGAAAAACCACTTGAGTGCCAAAAAGTGTCCTCCCTACACCCTATAAAGAGACTTCCTCCCAACCACTCAATGCTGATGCCATTTAGAGCTCAGCCCATCCGTATTCAGATGCCCTAATAAAATTACCTTTACCTTCTCATCTGGCTTCACGTGTTCCTCCTTGGAAAGCCTAACATTGGGTTAGATCAGTCACTTGGGTTAGATGGATTTATGGAATTGTGGACAAAAAGGGACACATGCTAAACCTGGCAAGCTCAAGGAAGGCCTACTGGCAGCCTTGCAAACTTAGAGACCTAAAGTAACCACAAGGATGGTCTGAAATTAAAACTATTTTTTAACTAAAAGCTGTCTATGATAAGTAGCCACATCCAAAGGCAATATTTTTCCCTAACAAAGATTAATTTTCACCTTAACTAAACCTCTCAGTTGTCTTTTTTGCATCTGAGATAACATACCTGATTAACATGCCTTTTCAAAAAAAATAATAATAATTTCCCTTTTTTCAGGCCCTCAATGCACCAGGGCAGAGACCACAAATCCTCTCATTGTTATTGTTATCTTGTTAACTGTTGACTATTAATTACCTGTGCCCATCTAAGTAAAAGAAGAATGTGTCTATCATTTTACTTTTTATTCAGTCCCAGAGATTTTTCTGCTTTGCTTTCTCCACCTCCCTAATCTATCACCAATGGATTTCATGTAACCCACTTCCATCTCCTTCTTTTATTGTAATCTGTAAAGCAAGGAGCAAAACTGCAGTCCCTTGAGATTTTGCTTCCTGGAAATTGTCGACAGTTTGGCTCAAATAAACACAAAAAATTCTTCACAGGTTTGAATGTTTCTTACATTAACATTAATTGGCATAGTGTGATTCCAAAGACACTTACCCAGGAGCATCCTATAGACCAGGACTCAGTGCTAGGATCCAGGAAGGGGCCTATTGAGGCCCCAGTTTCCCAACAATTGGGTGAATTTGGGTGAGTTGTCTCAGATCAAGGACCTTCCTTTGTTTTTGGTAGAGGCTCAGATTTTGAGCTGTATTTTTAAATCCTCAAGGTGGAACTGTTGTAGGTGGTGAGAAAAGTGACAGTTATCTGACCAGTGGGGTCAGATTGGACCTGGGTTCAGCAACCTCAATATTTGGGTTCTGGCTAGGAAAGAATTCAGAGCCAAGACTCAAACTATAAGAGAGCATTTATTTGGTAAATTACAGATATAGAAAAAGTAATTCCTAGAAGAAATGGCCTTAGGAAACAAGTTATAGAGGCAAAGGAAGGGCCCTTGGAGCTTGGGAGTGATGAAGCTAACACTAACACTAATAAGCCTGGGGTTGGGGAGGGAAGGGAGGGAAGGGGAAGTCTTGGGCATGCTCCCAGGAGTGAAAGCACACTGAACCCTCAGTCCTAAGTGTTTTAAGGGAGATTTTAGGGGTGGTCCCAGAGGAAGATCTTAATAGACTATTCAGCAGTTTTCCAGGTGTGTCTTTTTGGGGTTGTGGTCTCCACTGATTGATTGATTGGCACCAGGGCGGGGGTCATTATTCAATACAGCTGGTCCTGGGGCAGAACTACAACTGAGGCCTAGATGTTATCTCAAGGGAGGAAATGTCAGGGGGTCCAAAACACTTGACCAGTGGTATTCTAGGGGAAGAAAGGCCACACTGGGGTCCCACCTTACAGTTGTCTGTTCCTAAACACCTGGGGCTTTCCATTCTAGTGATCTTCTTCTGTACCTGGCCCATTGTCCTTGCTCTGCTAATGTCTGCCTAACTTCCTATCACAGAACTAAGGTTAAGGAATGACAGAACCCAGGCTAAGGCAAGAAAGGAGAAAAACTGGAAAACTGGGTGCCTTTTTTTTTTTTTTTTTAATTCTGTCTTTTCAATTGGAATCACTTTCTGAGAGTTTGAGAAAAAACTTTCACTGTATAAATGAGAGCTGAACTGTTCAGCTCTGAAGCCCTAGAAAATTTGTTCAGAGACTCTAAAGGTATCCAAAATAAATTAAATTAAATTAACATTAGGAAATTGTGCCTCCAAGCCTGGAATCTCCCAGACCCCAGCCAGCATCAATACCCCTGATAGGAAGCCTTTACACTTGCAAGTACTTTACAGAAATGGAAGGATTTTACCAGAAAATATCAACTTAGAAGTCACCAAAATGCATTTGTCTTTGGGTGCCTAAATTAGTATTTTTCACACACACACAAAATAAAAATTGCCAGCTCTAAAATTAAACCAAATAAATGAATGGCCTGTTGTGCACACTTGCAAATATTGTATATAAGAATGTCCCTTGTGATTGTTGTTTAGTGTCTCTTTGTTGTTTGGTTTAATTTGTTTAAAGGTGGAGGCATATCCCACTTTTCTAGAGGCCCCAGCTCCTTGTGAGGGGCTGAACACAGGGAAGCGGTAACAGGAACTTCCCAGCAGCTGCTATTTTTCTCTGGGACCCTCCCTTCTTTTCCCCTCAAGGCATCAGCCACCAGAAATGCTTAACTAGTGAGAGTTTTATCTGTCTGTAATGTGACTTTGGTTACAGATGTTCTTTGCTTGCTTTTTTGTCTTTTGAAGATTTAGTTTGCTCTTCACTCTTTTATGAACACAGAGAATCCTCTGTCTGCTGTTTGGGCTTTACACTGCTTAGATAGGTCATTTGCTGTGCTGGGTTAGTGTGAAATAAAAATTCTAAGGTTAATGTCCCAGTTTCTCCTTTTGAGAGTACTCATTTATTTACTTTAGAGGTTGTTTTGTTTCTATTTTGAAGTAGGATAAGATCTCTTCTTATATGCAAGATTTCATGTTGTTACATTCTACTCAGAAAGAAAAATAAGGGAAATAAATCTTCTAAACCCTCTAAGTTTTGTGGGGTTTTTTTTTCTCCTAGAAGGGCAGAAGTGACCTCTGGCAGTCTGCAGGGCAGGCTGCAGAAGCTGCAGTGGGGATCATGCACAATTTTTAAAGAAAAATTGGTAATTTCACATTAAAGCCACTGAAGACCCAGGAGTTGCTCAGGTCCTGGGCAACATCCTGTTATCCCTATTACAAAAATTTACCAAGAAAAGGCCTGGGGAAATAATATTTGGCTTTAAAATCTCAGAAAGTTGTTAAGACATAATAAATAGATGTAACTAAAATGAAGGATTTTTATAAGATTTCTCAGTAATAATTATATATATCCAAACAGTTTTCCAAAGTCTTTAGTAACTTAAAACTTCAGAGTTTTGCTAGGCTGAATAGTAGAAATTATTAAATATGTAGGTATTTTGAAATAACAGATACTGAAATATTAATTAATCTGAGTTTGCCTACTTTGACATTTTATTACAGAGAATCTAGAAGATGAACTTGAATATGTTAATGAATGTCTTGCATTTTATTTGAAATATATATCTTAAAAATGTGAATGTATTGCTTGTCTGAGGAATGTCAATTACTACTTGCCACCTAAAAAATAAGGTTTCTAAGAGTTAAGAAATCTAATTGGAAAAAAATTTTATGGTTTTAGTAAAAGAAGGCATGAGACATAAAGATGCATTTTGAAGGGAAAAAAATAGAAAAAAAAGAGTTGTTCTAAAGCTGGTTATTTCTGAATGGGTAAAAAGGCTTGTGAAAGCTATTAAAGAAAAATCTTAAAAGGAAATTATAGGTAATCTGAATAATAAATTAAATTAGATACATGAATCTAAAGTAAGCTAATACAGAATTTGTTTTGTCCTTTTTCCAGTCTCTTAAAAGGGAAAACATTTTTCCTGTTTTTGCCTAGGAAGCAAAGTTCTATAAATTATTGAAGTGGTTATATATTATGTAAAAGATCAGTATATTTGGTTATATATTATGTAAAAGAACATATCCTCAAGTGAGGATTAAAAAAAAATAACTACAACAACAAAAATGACATTTGTTAGACTTAGTATTTTGTTGACAGAAACCTAATAAACTAATAGGTCATAGCTTCCAATACTCACTTCCATTTTTACTGATTAAGAGCCTAATCATTAACTTTAGTCTTTTTAGCACATGGTCTAATTAGGTTAAGTATATGGATAGAAGCAGATTAATTAGTGTCCTATTCCATGTGTGTGTTTTCAGTTGGGTTTGCTGGAAACAAAAAGTTGCCTGTATAGGGTTCTAGAAAGAAACTTTTGTGTATAAACCCATAGAAAAGTGAGGGAGGCAACACTGGGCAAAGGGAGAAACTGACCGATGTTAACGTAAGAAATTATTCAAACTTGTGAAGAAATTTGTGAGTTTATTTGAGCCAAATTGTTTACTATTGCCAGGAAGCCTCAACAGATTGAGATAATGCTCTGGAGAATTGCAGTTTTGCACTATGTTTTATTCATTACAATCAAAAGAGGAGATGTAAGTGGGTTACATTAAATCCATTAGTAATAGATTGGGGAGGTAGGAGAAAGCAAAGTGGCGAAACCTCTGGGATTGAATAAGAAGTAAAATGATGGACACACTTCTTTTACTTAGGTGGGTGCAGGATAGTTAACAGTCAACAATTAATGCAATAACAATGGGGAGATTTGTGGTCTCCACAAAGTGGTTCCTGTGCTTTGAGGGGCCCAGGAAAAGGAAAACTGCTGTGACATTCCAATGAAATGTTATTGTAAATGCAAAAAGATAATCAACAGGCTTAGTTAAGGTACAAATTGACCTTTGTCAAGGAAGATACCAGCCTAGAACATGTCTACCCATGATAAACTTTTTTTTAGTTAAAAAGTTTTAATTTCAGACCATCGTTTGTGGTTACGTTAGGTGTCTGAGTTTGCAATGCCACCATGAAGGCCCCCCCTGAGTTTGTCAGGTTTAGCATGTGGCCCTTTTCATCCACACCTATAATTTGGTTAAAACTAAGGTCTCAGCTGATCCTAAAAAAACTCTAATGGGTCTTCAAAATTATCCCACATTGGAATAAGAGAACTGTTCTTATTTATTGCCACATTAGAGAGTCATTAGCCATTTCCCTTCACCCTAGAAGGGGGCGTAATCTGGGATAGTTTCTTGGGTAGGTTGGCAATTAGGCACATAGCTACTTGTAATCAGCAACTTACATTTCTACCACCACAGTATCACTCTGTATTGCACAAATGTACTTTATTTTATATAGTGTTTGCCTTATCTGGGGGCGAGCCTCTCCAAGATTCTTCTTGTTCTTGTTTCCTGGGTAAATTTATAAGAAAAAAGTTATACATTCATCAAGAAGTTGTAATGATACTCATTAACTCCTCTACAACCTCCTCCAAGATTCTTCTTACTCTCAGCTTGTTTCCCAAAGGCTCATCCCTGAGGAATTTGAGCTCTGCTTATCATGTTTCTCTCAGGCTATGGTTGCTTGACTTGCCTCTTTGAAAGTGGGCATAGCTCCAGCTGGGTCATTGAGAGTTGACCTATGAACTGGAGGTCATGATTCAATTCCCGGTCAGGGTACATGCCTGGGATTCAGGCTCCATCCAAAGTAGAGTGCATGCAGGAGGCAGCCAATCAACGACTCTCTCATCATTGATGTTTCTATCTCTCACTCCCTCTCCTTTTCTCTCTCTGAACTCAATAAAAACGTATTAAAAAATTAAAACAAAAAAGTGGGTGTGGGGACACTAAGGGAAGCCACTGTGAGACACCTGAATGTCAAACATATTCTTCCCTACCCCAACAGGAGCAGCCCTATCTCTTCCTGATAATTGAGATAAATTACCCATGTTAGGTTGATGACGCCTTTCTTTCCTTGCCAGTCTATTGGTAGGATGAGCCTAAAGTGATATCGAATCAATGACTAATTTATATTCACTAAAGAGAATGGGATATATTCTATTAAGATTCAGCACCTACCTCATTACTGATAATTCATTGTGTCATCTGTTTGAGGCATGCTGGAGCATCTTTTCCAAAGTAAAAAAAAAAAATAAAAAATACTGTATCTAGACCACTCTACCACTAAAAAAATATTATAGTACTTGCAGTCTTTTTTGATCTCTCTGGGCAGCACATGCTTCAGGTAGCACTACTGCTCCAGCCCTTTCAACAGACATGGAGGACTCAATGGAGCTGTTACTGTGTCCTCTGGTACTTCTCTCAGGGAATCAGGATTTATAGACCCACAGAGCCAAAAGTTTGGGTACAGAAAGCAAAAATTTCCCCAGTATGGATCTCTGGGAGTTAAAAAAAATAGCAACTCCTACTTGCACTGATTGGTTCCTGAACACTTGATTTCTATCTACCAGGAATGTAGAACTATAAATACATGGTGATTTATGGAGAATGCCAATCTATCCTTGCAGGGTATTATTTTCAAATAGTGCCTCATATATGTAAGAGGCTATTTCACCATTCTATTGGATCTGTGACTTTTGGTCGGTGCAGTTTGAGGTAACATTCATAGACACCCAAAGATACACACTCACACCTGGACCTTCTTTACTTTTGTTTTCTGTCCCTACTTGGGCCCAATCCAGATGAACTAATTCTATAGTATTGTGGATTAATTCAGGCCTGCCTGACTTATTGACTGGCTGTGTATGCAATGCATTATAGGAAGCTCTGTATGCAGGTTATTTGATGGCCATTATCAGACACTCGGTCTCTACAAGTGCCTAGCAGCACTCAAAGAATAGCTTTTTAAAGGAAGTTTACTTTTCTTCTGTACATGATATGTCCTTGTTACAGAAGAAGAGGTCTACATTATATCTCTTATTGTATCTAATTGTATAAATTTTATAGAGTATTCTTTCAAAAAATACAAACCTCTAGAACCTTTTGATCTGTGGAGACATATGGCCCATGCAGTAGATCTGCTTGCACATTAGCCTAGTCTTGGAGAGCCATTTCCCACTCTCAGACTCACTAACAACTAGCAGTTCTTATTATCTGTTGAAAGGGCCAGAGCAGTAGTACTATCTGAAGCATGTGCTGCCCACAGAACCTAAAGAAGACTTGGGTATTATGAAATTATTTTAGTGGTAAAGTGTGTAAGATACAGTAATTTATTTTTTACTTTGGAAAAGATATTCCAGCATGCCCCAAACAAATGAATCATCAGTAAGGTGGTAGGCACTGAACTGTAATAGAATATATCCTACTCTCTTTAGTGAATATAAATTACTGAAGCTTTTAATGGTCTTGCCATCTCTTTCTTGTCCAGTCTTATTAACATGAGGTTATTAATATAAAGGGCCAAAGTAATGTTATATGGAATATCCAAATGGTTCAGATTCCTTTATTATCCTTTTAATACTCATGAGATACATAGAGATATCTCCTCTTTCATTGCTGATGTTAGTAATGTATGTCAACTCTTTTTTTGTTAGGGCAAATACAGGTTCATTAGTTCTACCAATATTTTCAAAGCACCAGGTCTTGGTTTTATTGATTTTCTATATCAATTTTTCATTTTCACTTTTATTGAATTCTCCTCTAATTTTAATTTTTCTTCTGTTTACTTAGAATTTAATTTTCTCTTCTTTTTCTAGTTTGTTAGATGATTTCTTTTAGATATTTCTTCTTTTCTAATATATGTACTTACTGCTTGCACTGTGCCCCAAGAATTTTGAAAAGTTGTTTTTCCACTTTCATTTAGATCAAATATTTTTAAATTTCTCATGATATTATTTCCTTTTTTTTTTCTTCTGTTTTTGTTGTTGTTTGTCTTCACCTGAGGATATTTTTTTCCTTTTTATTTATTTATTTTTTTTTTAGGGAGAGTGGAAGGGAGGAAAGGATGAGAGGAAGAGAGAGAGAAACTGAAAGAGGGAGACATCAATGTGAGAGAGACACATCTATTTGTTACCTCCTGTGTGGGCCCCAACAAAGAATCAAACATGTAACCAGGTACCTGCTCTTGAACAAAATCGAGTCCATGACTTTTGGTGAATGGGCCAACACTCTAACCACTAAACCACACAAGACAGGGGAAGGTATATATTTTTAATTTCTTAATTTTTTTAAATTTAAAATTTATCTCTGTTGTTGAAAGTATTACAGGTGTCCTCTTTTTTCTCCATTGATCACCTCCACCCTGCATATACCCCACAACCAGGCCTTCCCCATTCCAATGCCTGTGTCCATGGGTTATGCTTATAAATATATAAATTTTTTGATTTTTCTCTCCTCACCCACTTCCCCCAACCCACCATGCCTCTGAGATCCCTCAGTCTGTTCCATATTTCCATGTCTCTGGATCTATTTTATTCATCAATTTATTTTGTTTATTACATTCTTCATATGAGTGAGATCATGTGGTACTTGGTCTTTCTCTGACTGGTTTATTTCACTTAATATAATACTCTCCAGTTCCCTCCATGCTGTCCCAAAGGATAAGAGATCCTTCTTTTTAAAAGCTGCATAGTATTCCATGGTGTAAATGTACCACAGCTTTTTATCCACTCATCTACTAATGGGCACATGGGCTGTTTCCAGATGTTATCTATTGTAAATAGCACTGCTATGAACATAGGGGTGCATACATTCTTTCTGACTGGTGTTTCAGGTTTTTTAGGATATATCCATAGAAGTGAGATCACTGTGTCAAATGGCAGTTCAATTTTTAATTTTTTGAGGAAACTCCATACTGCACTCCATAGTGGGTGCACGAGTTGGCATTCCCACCACCAGTGTACTAGGGTTCCCTTTTCTCCATATACTCGTAGCACTTCTTGTTCATTGATTTGCTGATGGAACCCATTCTGATAGGAGTGAAGTGATATCACACTGTGGTTTTAATTTGCATCTCTCTGATGATTAGTGACTTTGAGCATTTTTTTCAAATGTCTCTTTGCCATCTGTAAATCCTCTTTGGAGAAGTGTCCATTCAGGTCTATTTTTTAATTGGATTGTTTGTCTTCCTTTTGTTAACTTGTATGAGGGCCTTCTATAGTTTGAATATTAACCCTTTATCAGGTGTGTTATTGCCAAATATGTTCTCCCATACAGTGGCCTCCCTTTTTGTTTTATTGATGGTTTCTTTTGCTTTGCAGAAGCTTTTATTTTGATATAGTTCCATTTGTGATTTTCTCCTTGTTTCTCATGCCCTAGGAGATGTATCAGCAGACATTGCTGGGAGAGATATCTGAGATTTTGCTGCATTATGTTTTATTCTAGGATTTTTATGGTTACATTAAAGTCTTTTATACATTTTGAATTTATTTTTGTGTATGGTGTAAGTTGGTGGTCTGTTTTCATTTTTTTGCATGTACCTGTCACCATTTATTGAAGAGACTGTCTTTACTCCATTGTATGTTCTTGCCTCCTTTGTTAAAAATTAATTGAGCATAATGGCTTGGGTCGATTTCTGAGTTCTCTGTTTTGTTTCACTGATCAATATATCTGTTCTTGTGCCAGTACCAGGCTGTTTTGATTATAGTGGCATTGTAGTATAACTTGATATCTGGTATTGTGATCCCTCAAGATTGCCATGGCTATTCAGAGTCTTTTTTGTACCATATAAATTTTTGAAGGGTTTGTTCTAAGTCTGTGAAGTATGCTGGTGGTATTTTAACAGTGATTGAATTGAATCTATAGATTGCTTTGGGTAGTATGGACATTTAAATGATGTTAATTCTTCCAATCAATAAACATGGTATATTCTTCCAGTTGTTTATATCTTCCTCTATGTCTTTTTGCAATGTCCTGTAGTTTTCTGAGTACAGGTCTTTTACCTCCGTGGTTAAGTTTATTCTTAAGTATTTTAATTTTTTTGTTGCAATATTAAATAGGATTGTTTTTTTAGTTCCTTTTTCTCCGAGTATATTATTGGAGTATAAAAATGCCAGCAAATTCTGGGGGTTAATGTATCCTGCTACCTTGCCAAATTCATTTATTAAATACAGTAGTTTTTTGGCCAAGGCTTTAGGATGTTGTATATAAAATATCATATCATCTGCAAATGACAGTTTTACTTCCTCCTTTCCAATTTGGATACCTTTTATATTTTCTTGTCTGATCTCTGTGGCTAGGACTTCCAGGATTATGTTGAATTGAGTGCTGAAAGTGTACACCCTTTTTTTTCCCTGTCCTTAGTGGAAATGATTTTAGCTTTTGCCCATTGAGTATTATGTTGGTTGTAGGTTTGTCATATATGGCCTTTATTATGTTGAGGTATGATCCCTCTATTCCCACTTTGCTGAGAGCTTTTATCAAAAAAGAGTGTTGGATTTTGCCAAATGCTTTTTCTGCATCTATTGATATGATCATGTAATTTATGTCTTTTAATTTGTTTATGTGATGTATCTGGTTTATTGATTTGCAAATATTGTACAAGCCTTGCATTCCTGGGATAAATTCCACTTGGTCATGGTGTATGGTCTTGTTAATATATTGCTGGGTCTAATTTGCTAATATTTTGTTGAGGACTTTAGAATTTGTTTATCAGGGATATTGGCCTGTAATTCTCTTTCTTTGTATTTTCTTCATCTGGTTCTGGAATTAGACTAATGTTGGCCTCATAAGAACAACTTGGAAGTGTTCCCTCCTCTTTGATTTTTTGGAACAGTTTGAGGAGAATACGTGTTCTTTAACTGTTTGGTAAAACTCCCCTGTGAAGCCATCCAGACCAGGGCTTTTGTGTGCTGAGACTTATATTATTACTCCTTGAACTTCATCACCAATTATAGGACTATTGAGTTTTTCTGACTCTACCTTTTTGAGTTTTGTCAGATTGTGTTTTTCTAGTAATTAGTCCTTTGCATCCAGGTAGTACAGCTTGATGGCATATAGTTTTTCATAGTATTTTCTTACAATCCTTTGTATTTCTGTTCGGACAATTTTTAGTTCACCTCTTACATTCCTGATATTGTTTATTTGGGTCCTCTCTCCTTGTTTCTTCATGAGACTTTCTAACAGTTCATCAATCTTGTTTATCCTTTCAAAGAACCAGCTCTTGGTTTCATTGAACTTTTGTATTGTTTTTTTAGTCTCTATGTCATTAATTATTGCTCTGTTCTTTATTATTTCCATCTTTTACTTACTCTGGGCTTTTCTTGTTGTTCTCTTTCTAAGTCTTTATATTGTATGGTTAGAGAGACTATTAGAAGTTTTTCTTGTTTTTTGAAGTAGGCATGTAGTGCTAAGAACTTCCTTCTCAGGACTGCTTTCATTGTGTCCCACAGATTTGGAGTTGTTGTGTGTTCATTTTCATTTGTTTTCAGGAAGTTTTTTTATTTCTTTCTTGATTTTTTTGGCAACCCATTCATTGTTAAATAACATGGTATTTAGCCTTCATATGTTTGAATGTTTTTTAGTGTTTTTATTGTAGTTGATTTCTAATTTCATGTCATTGTTATATGAGAAAATGCTTGATATATTTCAATCTTCTTGAACTCGTAGAGACTTGTTTTGTGTCCTAACATTTGGTGTATCTTTGAGAATGCCCCATGTGCACTTCAAAAGAATGTATATTCTACAACTTTGGGGTGGAGTGTTCTGTAAATGTCAATTAAATCCATCTTATCTAGTGTGTCATTGAGGGTCACTGTTTCCTTGTTAATTTTTTGTCTAAAAGACTTCTCCAGTAAAGTCCATGGGGTATTAAAGTCCCACACTATGACCGTATTGCTCTTCATCTCTCCTTTAAAGTCTTCTAGAAGTTTTTTATAAATTTAGGTATTCCTATATTGGGTGCATGTATGTTTATCAGAGTTATATGCTCTTGTTCGATTGATCCCTTTAAAAATTATATAGTGACCTTTCTTCTCTCTCATTATGGCCTTCACTTTTAAGTCTATTTTGTCAGATATGAGTATTGCTACCCCAGCTTTTTTTTCATTTCCAAGGAAAATATTTTTCCATTCTTTCTCTCTCATTCTCTGTGAGTCTTTTGTTCTGAGGTTGGTCTCTTGTAGACAGCAACAGGTGTGACGTGATACCTTATTGTGGTTTAATTTGCATCTCTTTGATGATTAGTGATGTTGAGCATTTTTTCATATGTCTCTTGGCCATTTGTATGTCCTCTTTGAGAAGTGTCTATTCAGGTCCTTTGCCCATTTTTTAATTGGATTGTTTGTCTTTCTTTGTTGAGTTGTATGAGTTCTTTGTACCTTGTGGAAATTAGCCCCTTCTCAGATACATCCTCAGCAAATATATTCTCTCATACCATAGGGTTCCATTGTATTTTAAGGATGATTTTTATTTTTGCTGTGCAGAAGCTTTTAGTTTGATTAATCCCTTTTGTTTATTTTCTCCTTTGTTTCTCTTGCCCTAGGAGATGTAGCATTGCAAATTTCACCGGTGAGATATCTGTGACATTACTGACTATGTTTTCTTGGAGGATTTTTATGTTTTCACAACTTACATTTAAGTCTTTTATTCATTTTAAATTTATTCTTGTATATTAAGTAAGTTGGTGATCTAGTTTCACTTTTTTCATGTACCAGTCCAATTTTCCCAACATCGTTTATTGAAGAGACTGTCTTTACTCCATTGTATGCTCTTGCTCCCTTTGCCAAGTATTAATTGATCCTAATGGCATGGATTTATCTCTGGGGTCTTTGTTCTTTTATTAATCTATATGTCTATTTTACCAGTACCAGGTTGTTTTGATCACAATGACTTTGTAATATATTTTGATATCCAGTAAAGTGGTCCCTCCAACTCTGTTCCTTTTTAAGATTGACTTGGGTATTCTGGTCTTTTTTGGTTCCATATAAATTTTTGGAATATTTGCTCAAGCTCTGTAAAATATGCTGTTGGCATTTTAATAAGAATTGCATCAAATCTATAGGTTGCTTTGGGTAGCGTAGATATTTTAATGATGTTAATTCTTCCAATCCATGAACATGATATATTATTCCACTTGTTTATGTCTTCTTTTATTTCTTTTTTCAGTGTCCTGTAGTTTTCTGAGTAGATGTCTTTTACCTCCTTGGTTAAGTTTATTCCTACGTATCTTATCTTTTTGTTGCAATGGTAAATGATTATTTTTTTTATTTTTTTTTCTCAGAGTTTATTGTTGTATAAAAATGCCATCAATTTTTGGATGTTAATTTTGTATTAGCTACCTTGCCAAATTCATTTCTGAAATCTAGTCGTACTTTAGTGGAGTCTTTAGGGTTTTCTATGTAAAATATCATGTCATTTGCAAATAACGACATTTTACCTCCTCCTTTCCAATTTATATGCATTTTATGTTTTCTTCCTCTCTGATGCCTATGGCAGGGACTTCCAGTACTTACTGATTTTCTATTTGCTGGATCTGCCCCTTTTGGATAGGGTGAGTAAACTTCTTGAATTATAATAATAGATCCTCTATTTCTCCTTGAAATCCTATTTGTTTTCACCTTACATATTTTACACTCTGTTGTTTAGTATATACACATTATTAATTTTAATTTATTCTTGGAGAATTGACCACTTAATCATTATAAAATATTCTGTTTTATTGGTCATTGTAATCAAAATAGCCTTGTACTGGCATTAGAAAAGGCATATAGATCAATGTAACAGAACAAAGAGCCCAGAAATAAACCCATGCTTTTATGATCAATTAATCTTTGACAAAATATTTTAATATATAATAAATTATATAAATATGGTTTATTAATATTTTTAAAAGACTTAAATGTAAGTCTTGAATGCATAAAAATACTAGAAGAAAACATAGGCAGTAAAATCTCAGACATCTCCAGTAGCAATATTTGTGCCAATGTATCTCCTCAGGCAAGGGAAACAGAAAAAAAATGAACAAATAAAAAGTGAAATCATAAGCTATTTGTCTTTCTCTGACTGGTTTATATTCCTTAGAATAGTATGCTCCAGGTCCATCTATGTTGTCACATGATAGTTCTATTTTTAATTTTTGAGAACCTTCCTACTGCTTTCCAGAGAGGCTGCATCAATTTAGAATCCACCAACAGTGCATGAGAGTTCCCTTTCCTGCTCTTCATATATTTCATATATTAACCTCTCAGCAAATATATAATTTGCAAATATCTTCTCTCATTCTCTAAGTTGGCTTTGTTTTGATACTGATTTCCTTGACAATGCAAAAGCATTTACTTAAATGTAGTCCCATTTGTTTATTTTTGCCTCTGTGTCTTTGCCTCAGCAGTCATATTCAAAAAAAATACTGCTAACATAGTTATGGTTAGAATTTATTGCCTGTTTCCTTCTAAGACATTTATAGTTTCAGGTCTTACATTTAAGTCTCTAATCCATTCTTCCTTAATTTGTTTATATGGTTAAAATGTTGTCTAATTTTTTTGTATGTATCTCCTCAGATTTCCCAACACAATTTGTTGAAAATACTGTCTTTTAACACAATGTATATTATTACCTCCTTTCTCATAAATTAATTGGCCATATAGGCATGAGTTACTTATGGGCTCTCTATTCTGTTCCATTGATCTGTTCCATTGTCTGTTTTATGACAGTAAAATATTGTTTTGATTACTATAGGCTTATAGTTTGATGTCAGGTAAAATGATAACCCCAAATTTGTTCTTTTTTTCAATATTGTTTGGCCATTTTGGGTCTTTTGTAGTTCCATATAAATTTTAACATTAATTTTTCTACTTCTGTAAAAAATGGCATTGGTATTTTGATAGAAATTGCACTGAGTCTGTACATTGCTTTGAATAGTACCGACATTTTAACAATTTTGGTTCTTCCTATCCATGAGCACTGTATATTCCTCCAGTTGTTTGTGTCTTCTTCAATTTTTTTAAAACAGTTTCTTAAATTTATTGGGGTGACATTGGTTAATATGAACATACAGGGTTCAGGTGTGTCTTTCTATGTTACAAGATCTGTATATTGTTTTGTGTGACCACCACACAAAGTCATATCTTCTCCTGTCACCATATATTAAGACTCCCTTTACCCACACATCCCACCCCCTTCTCTCTGGAAACCACTACACTGCTGTTTGTGTTCATGATTTTCAGTTTTATATCCCACATATGAGTGAAATCATATGATTCTTAGCTTTTTCTGACTGGCTTATTTCACTTAGCATAATATTCTCAAGGTTGTTACAAATGGCTGTATTTCATCCTTTTTTATGGTTGAGTAAATTTCATTGTATACATGTACCATATTTTCTTTATCCAGTCCTCTATTGCAGGACACTTTGGTTGTTGCCATGTCTTGGTTATTGTGAATAATGCTGCAATGAACAAAGAGGTGCATATATTTTTGCAAATACATGTTTTTGTGTTTTTCAGGTCTATACCCAGGAAAGGAATTGCTGGGTCAAATGGTAGCTCTACTCTTAATTTTTTGAGGAATTGCCAGGCTGATCTCTATAGTGGTTGTACCAGTTTGCATTCCCACCAGCAGTGAATGAGTGTTCCCTTTTCTCCAACACTTGTTATTGCTTGTCTTGTTGATAATGGCCACTCTAACAGGTGTGAGGTGGTATCTCATTGTAGTTTTGATTTGCATTTCCCTGATGCTACTGAGGTTGGATGTACTTTTCTTCCTCATTAAAAAAAATTTTTTTCAGCTTTTCCTCATTGAGTATAATGTAGCTGTGGCCAATATCAGGACATTCTTTCTATCCCTTTGCATTTCCCTAATTGCTAGTGTAGTTTTGATTTGCATTTCCCTAATTGCTAATGAGGTCTTTTCATATATCTATTGGTTGTTCATATGTCTTCTTGAGAGATGTGTCTGTTCAGGTCCTCTCTCCACTTTTTGATAGGGTTGTTTGTTTGTTTGGTATGGAGTTTCATGTGTTATTTATATATATATATATATATATATATATATATTGTAAACTAAACCTTGGTTGGAGCTAATGTTTGCAAATATCATCTCCCATGTGCTTGGCTGCCTTTTTGTTTTGTTGAAAGTGTCTTTTGCTATGCAGAAGCTTTTAGTTTGATATAGTCCCATTCATTTATTTTTGCCTTTATTTCCCTTACCTTGAGGTCAAGCTGAAAAAATGTTCTCTATGACCAAGGTCCATAAGTTTGGTACCTATGTTTTCTTCTATGCAACTTATTGTTTCAGATCTCTTTAATTTTTTTAAATGTCACATACTTTTACAACTACTGATCTTTTATCACCTTGACTAAATTTATTCCTAGGAATTGTATTCTTTTTGACAAAGTTGCAAATGGCAATGTTTTCTTAATTTTTTTCTGATAGTTTATTATTGGTGTATAAAAATTTAACCAATATCTGAATATTAATTTTTATGCTTTTAATTTACTGAATTCATTTGTTAGTTCTAATAGTTTTTTGGGGGGATCTCCAGAGTTCTTTATATACAGTATTACATAATTTGCAAATAATGACAGTTTTGTTTCTTTTAAATTTCTTTTTGATGTTTCATTTCTATAAATAGTGCTCCCAATACTATGGTGAAAGTGGAAATTTTTCCCTCGTTCCTGATTTTTAAAAAAATGTTTTCAGCTTTTTCCCATTGATTATGATGTAGCTGTGGCCAGTATCAGTACATCCTCTCTATCCCTTTGCTGGGAATTTTATCATAAATAGGTGTTGGATTTGTCAAATGCTTTTATGCATCTATAATAGATAATGTAATTTTTATTCTACATTGTGTTTGCATTGTGTATCATATTAATTGATTTGCATATTATATTGAGCCAATCTTGAATCCCAGGAATAAGTCCCACTTGATCATGATGTATGGTCTTTTTAATGTACTGCTGAATTCATTTTGCTAGCATTTTGTTGAGGATCTTTGCGTCTATGTTCATCAGGGATTTTGGCCTATACAGAAAATTTGTGTGTGTGTGTGTGTGTGTGTGTGTGTGTGTGTGTGTGTGTGTGTGGTTTGCTTTAGGTATCAGGATAATGCTTGCCTCATACAATGAGTTCGGAACCCTTCCCTCTTGTCAATTTTTTAGAATTGTTTAAGAAAGGTATTCATTCTTTCTTGAATGTTTTGTAAAATTCACCTGTGAAGTCAATGGTCTAGAGCTTTTGTTTGTTAGTAATTTTCAAATTAATGATTCAAATTCATTGGTAGTTATTGGTATTTTTAGATTTTCTTTTACTTCTGGATTAAGCCTTGGAAGATCATAAGTTTCTAGGATATTTTTCCATTTCTTCCACATTGCCTGATTTTTTAGCACATACATTTTATGATATTTTGTTATAATTTTTAATGTATTTCTGTGGTGTCAGTTGTCACTTCTTTTTCAATTCTAATTTTATTTGTTTGGACCCTGTCTCTTTTTTACTGATGAGTCTGGCTAAAGAATTACCAATTTTGTTTATTTTTCTAAGAACCAGCTTTATACACACACACAACACACACACACACACACACACACACACATATATATGGTTTTGATTTTCTTTATTTTGCACTGATCTTTATAATTTACTTCCTCTTACTCATCCTGGTTATTTTTTCCCTTCCTTATTCTAGTATTTTTAGTAGTAAGGTTAGATTTTTAGTTTACTATTTTTCTTTTTTCTTGAAGTAGGCCAGCATTGCTATGAATTTTTCTCTTAGAACTGCTTTGGGTCATTGTGTTTTCATATTCCTTTGTCTCAAGGTACCTTTTGATTTTTTTTCCTTCATCTCAATGTTAACACATTTATTGTTTAGTAGCATGTTATTTAGCCTTCAAGTGTTTGCCTGTGTTTTTTTTGTTGTTGTTGTCATTGTAAAAGACTTCTATATTTATACTATTGTGATTATAGAAGACTCTTAATATGATTTCAACCTTCTTAAATTTATTGGGACTTGTTTTGTGGCCTAAAATGTGGTCTATCCTGGAATGTTTTATATGGCTTGAAAAGAATGCATATTCTTTTGCCTTTGGGTGAAATCCTCTAGAAATATCTATTAAGTCCATCTGATCTAATGTGTAATTTAAGGCCACTGCTTTCTTATTGTTTTTGTGTTTGGATGATCTACCCACTGATGTGAATAGGTTGTTAAAATCTTCTAGTATGATTGTACAGGATGGGCAATAGTAGGTTTACTTTTGTGAATATATGAAACAGAATTTATTCTAGAGTTTATTGTTGCGTTAATTTGCATGCAAACAACAGTAAACCTACTTTTGCTCCAGCTTGTAATAATGTCAATGTCTTTCTTTATGTCTGTTAATATTTGCTTTATATATTTAGGTGCTACACTTATAGGTTCATAGAATTTACAAGAGTTATATTCTTTTGTTTGATTGCTCTCCTTTTTGTCTCTCATCACAGCCTTTGTTTTCAAGTCTATTTTATCTGGTATTAGTATTACTACCCCAGCTTTTTGTGTGTCCAGTTGCATAGACTATCTTTTACCATCCCTTCACTTTCAATCTGTCTGTGCCTTTCCATTTGAAGTGGGTTTCCTTTGGCAGCATATATACAGCTCTTATTTTTTTTATATGTCCATTCAGCCACCTATGTCTTTTGATTGCAGTATTAAGCTCATTTACATTTAAAGTAATCATTGACTTGTATGTAGTTGTTATTGCCACTCTATTGTTTTATGATTGTTTTTGTACTTCTTTCTTATTCCTTTCTATACTCTTGCTCTCTTCTCTCTTTTATTAATGTATTTCCACTGTTGAAAGTATTACAGTTGTCCCTTTTTTTTCCTTTTGACCCTCTCCACCCCACTCCTACCACACATGCAGGCCTCCACCGCACTACTGTCTGTGTCCATGGTTTATGCACATATGCATATAAATTCTTTGGTTAAACTCTTCCTATCCTGTCCACCCCCTTCCCTCTGAGATCCTTCAGTCTGTTCAATGCTTCTATATATCTGGATCTATTTTTTTCATCAGTTTATTTTGTTTATTAGATTACACATATAAGTAAGGTCTTGTGACATTTGTTGTTCTCTGACTGGCTTATTTTCCTCACTATAATACTCTCCAGGTCTCATCATGCTGTCTCCTAGGGTAAGAAATCATTCTTTTTTACATCTGCATAGTAAACCATGGTGTAAATGTCCAAGAAGATGCTTGATATGATTTCAATCTTCTTGAACTTGTGGAGACTGGTTTTGTGTCCTAACATGTGGTCTATCTTTGAGAATATCCCATGTGCACTTGAGAAGAATGTATATTCTGCATCTTTGCAGTGAATTGTTCTGTAGATGTCAATTAAATCCATCTGATCTAGAATGTAATTTAAGGTCACTGTTTTCTTGTTGATTTTTGTCTGGAATACCTATCCAGTGAAGTCAGGGGGTGTTAATGTTCCCTACTATGGCTCTTTTGCTGTCAATCTTTCCCTTAGTCTTCCAGTAATTTTTGATAAATTTAGGTGTTCCCATGATGGGTGCACATATATTTATCAGGGTTATATCTTTTTTTGGATAGACCCCTTTAATATTATTTAGTGACTTTTTTGTCTCTTGTTATGGTCTTCATTTTGAAGTCTATTTTGTGAGATATGAGTATTGCTACCCCAGCTTATTTTTCATTTGCATGGATTTTTTTTTTCTATCACTTCACTTTCATCCTGTGTGAGTTTTTTTTCTGAGGTGGGCCTCTGTAGACAGCATATATTTGGGTCATGTTTTCTTATTCACTTAGCCACCCTATGTCTTTTTATTGGAGAATTTAATCCATTTACATTTAAGGTAATTATTGATAGGTACTTATCTATTACCATTTTAAACCTTTATGCTTAAGTTTCTCTATTTCTGCTTCTCATTACAGCAGTCTAACATTTCTTGCAATGCTGATTTTGGTGGTAACAAACACTAGCCTTTTTGTTCTTGTTGTCGGGGAAGCTCTTTATTTTGCCATCTATTTTGAATGATGGTCTTGCTGTATAGAGTAGTTGCAATGCTGTTTTTGGTGGTGATAAACTCACTAGCTTTTTAGTTTTTGTTGTTGGGGAAGCTCTTTATTTCACCATCTATTTTGAATGATAGTCTAGCTGGATAGAGTTGTCTTGTTTTCAGATTCTTGTTTTTCATTATCTTAAATACTTCATGTCATTCCCTTCTGGCCTGTAGAGTTCTTGATGAGAAATTAGCTGACAGATTTATAAGAGCTCCTTTGTAGGTAACAGATTGTTTTTCTTACTGTCTTTATGATTCTCTCTCTATCTTATATTTGTAGCATTTTAATTATGATGTGTCTGGACATGGGCCTCTTTGATTCTTCTTCCTTGGAACTCTTTGTGCCTCCTGAACTTGTGTGACTTTCTCCTAGACTAGGTTAGGGAAACATTTTGCCATTATTTTTTCAAGTAGATTCTCTATCCCTCGCTTATCCTCTTCCTCTTCTGGCACTCCTCTGATGCAAATATTGTTATATTCATGTTGTCCCACATCTCCCTTAACCTGACCTCCTGGTTTTTAATTGTTTTTTTCTTTTTGGATCTCTGATTGAGTGATTTTTTTTCTACCTTGTTTTCTAATTCACAGATCCAATCCTCAGCTTCTAATTTGCTGATCATTCCTTCCAATATATTCCTTATTTCTGCTCTGTCATTCTTAATTTTCTTAATATTTTTCCTATCTTGTCTCATCATCCTTACAATCAGTATTCTGAACTCTATATCTGATTGATTGCTTATGTTTATTTCATTTAGCTCTTCTTCTGGAGAATTCTTTGTTCTTTCCTTTGGGGCTTTTTTTTTGGTCTCCCTATTTTGGCTGCCCATTTTCATTTGTTTCAATGTATTAGGTAGATTTTCTAGGACTCTTAATATTTTGGGAGGGTCTCTGGAGTAGGTCAGTGTCACACACTGATTGTGACTGTCCTTACATACCTTGTTTGAAGCTATCAACAATCCACTGTCTGGGTGCTTTTGGACAGGATAAATATGCACACCAAAATGTGCTTTCAAAACTCCCAGGTTCAGAAGCAGATCAGGCAAAATACCCAGATGTCTGCCTCTGCCTGAAGTCTGATTCACCTGATTCTCTTAATGAGCCTCAGGCTGTAATTCACAGTAAGGCATAAACTCCACAGGGTCGGACAAGTGGTTTTCCATTAAGTGGGGGCAAAAGCTGCCTAACTTGAGAAGGTATGCCTGAATAAGGTGTCTTCTGCAGTATGGGGGACTCTACACAGGAATACAGATGGCTGCCATCTGAGCTCTGTCTCTAGAGCCTGGAACCCTAGATTCTCTTCATATCACTCTAATGCATTCTACCTTCTCTCTGCCAGAGCCCAAGGTGAGTGGCTGCACATGAAAATTTTTTTTGGCCCTTTAAGAGTGTGCCTGCATTTCCAGCTATCTCTCCCTGGCAGACAGAAACCTAGCTTCTTTTCACCCTCAGCTGTTATTTGGGCACCTTTCTTAGTTCTGGTGCTCTGGCCTGGGGATCCCAGCTTGGGGTTTAGATGCCAGAGTTCTCAGTAGAAACCCCCTCACAGCTGAGATATCCCTCCAGACCTTCAGCTGCTGCCTGTGGGAGCCCAGCCAGCACTCTCACCCCTTCACACTTCCTACCAGGCTCTATGCAGTCTCCACTTTAGATCTTTAGTAATGAGGGTTCTCTACAGCTACTCTTCAGTTGATTATACAGGATGTTTTTTCTATATTTTAATTGTACTCCATTTTTGTCCTAGGAGAGTGTCAGTGTAGCTTCCACTAAATCTGCTGCCATCTTGGAATCATTCTTCTTCCATGTTTATTGATTTTATAGAGAGAAGATGAATGTTGCGTGTGTGTGTGTGTGTGTGTGTGTGTGTGTGAGAGAGAGAGAGAGAGAGACAGAGAGACAGAGACAGAGACAGAGACAGAGACAGAGACAGAGAGATTTTTGTGTGAAACACAATTGCTTGCCTTCTCATATGGGCTTGAACCAAGGATCAAACCCACAACTATTTTGTCATATGGGACAATACTTCAATCAACTGAGCTACATAAGCCTGGAATTGTTTAATTTCTTTCATCAATGTATTATAGTATTCAGTATGTCAATCTTTCACTTTCTAACTTAAATTTCCCCCTAAATATTTTATTATATTTATACTATTTTCAATAAGATTGTTTTCATAATTTTCTTTTCCTATAGTTTTTTGTCAGTGTATACACTGCAAATAATTTTTGTATGTTAATTCAGTTTTCTGCAACATTACTGAATTTTTTATTAATTCTAACAGTTTTTTGTTTGTTTTAATTTATGGAGTCTTTGGTGTTTTCTTTATATGTATATATAATTGTCTCATCTGTAAGCAGGGATAATTTTTTTCTTCCTTTCCAATTTGGATGACTTTTATTACTTTTTCTTTTCTAGTTGCTCTGGCTAGGACTCTCAGTACTATGTTGACTAAAAGTGCCAAGACAGTACATCCAAGCCTTGTTCCTCATTATAGAGGGAACACTCTCAGTTTTTATTGGCATATAATTATCTATAATAGTCTCATTTAATTGCTTCCTGTGCCATCTTTTTAATTATTTTTGTTTTATTTCAAATTTTATTTATTTGTGCCTTTTCTGTTATTCATAGTAAGTTTAGCTAGTCTAGCTAAGGGTTTGTTAATTTTATATTTCAAAAGAAATTCTTAAACATTAATTTTTTGGAAATTTTTTTTTTTGGTTCAGTTCTGCTCTAATCTTTACGATTTCATTATTGCTGATGAATTTGCGTTTGATTTGTAATTCTTTTTCAACTGCTATTAATTGTAAAATTAGATTGTTCACTTGATATCCTTTTTTTAAATGTGTTTGTCACTATAAATTTCCCTGATATACTGCTTCTGCTGCATCAATGTATCAGTGAAAATTCCAGTGAGATGTCTGTGACTTTCCGCCCTATGTTTTCTTCCAGAAGTTTGATGGTTTTGTGACATACATTTAAGTCTTTTATCCATTTTGAGTTTATTTTTGTGTACGGTGAAAGGTGGTGGTCTAGTTTTATTTTTTTGCATGTATTTGTCCAATTTTCCCAGCATGACTTATTGAAGAGACTGTCTTTACACTATTGGGTACTCTTGCCTCCTTTGTCAAATATTAACTGACCATAGTGGCGTGAGTCTATTTTTGGGGTCTCTGTTCTGTTCCATTGATCAATATGCCTGTTGTTGTACCAATACCAGGTCATTTTGATTACAGTGGCTTTGTAATACAGTTTGAAGTCTGGAATGTGATCCCTCTCACTCTGTACATTTTTCTCTAGATGGCTGCAGATATTCAGGGTCTTTTTCGGTTCCATATAAATTTTCAAAATGTTTGTTCCAGGTCTGTGAAATATGCTGTTGGTATTTTAATAGGAATTGAATCAAATTTATACATTGCTTTGGGTAGTATGGACATTTTGATATTAATTCTTCAACAATAAGCATGGTATATTCTTTCAATTGTTTATCCCTCTTTTTTTTCATTTTACTTTACTTTTATTGAATTAGCTGGGATGACATTGATTAGGAACAGGCTACTAATTTTTAATACTTATTATGATTACAGATGAAAATTAGAGTAATGGTACATGGGGATCTCACAATTTTCTATGCCTATTATGAGAATATTTTGGTGTGTTATTTTTTTTTCTTTCAGTTGCTACTTTTAATTATTTATTTATTTTTGTTTAAAATATTACAGATGTTCCTTTTTCTACCCAAAGACCCATTCCACCCTGTCCCTTCCCCCACCCCAGTCCCTCTCCCCACCGTTGTCCATATCCTTGGGGTGTGCATATATGCATATAAATTCTTTGGTTACTCTTTCCCCCTACACCCACCCGCTTTCCTCCATCCCTCTCACATTCGTCAGTCTCATCTATGCTTCCATGTCATTGAATCTATACTGTTCATCAGTTTATTAAGTTCTTTAGATTCCACATATAAGCGAGATTACGTGATGTTTGTCTTTTGCTGCCTGGCTTATTTCACTTAGCATAATATTCTCCAGGTCCATTCACACTGTCCCAAAAGGTACGAGATTCTTCTTCCTTATATCTGTATAGTATTCCATAGTGTAAATGTCCCACAGCTTTTTTATCCACTCATCTACTGATGAGCAATTCGGCTGTTTCCAGATCTTGGCTATTGTAAACCATCCTGATATGAACATCGGGGTACATATATTTTTTCTGATGAATGTTTCAGGATTCTTAGGATACATTCCTAGGAGTGGAATCACTGGGTCAAAAGGCAGTTCCATTTCTAATTTTTTGAGGAACCTCCATACTCTTTTCCATAGTGGTTGCACTAGTCTGCATTCCCACCAGCAGTGTACTAGGGTTCCCCTTTCTCCACACCCTCGCCAACACAAGTTGTTTCTTGATTCGTTGATGGTAGCCGTTCTGACAGGTGTGAACTGATACGTCATTGTGGTTTTAATTTGCATCTCTCTGATGATTAGCGACACTGGGCATTTTCTCATGTGTCTCTTGGCCATCCGTATGTCCTCTTTGGACAAGTGTCTATTCAAGTCCTTTGCCATTTCTTAATTGGGTTGTCTTACTCTTGCTGAGTAATATCTGTTCTTCGTACACTTTGGAAATTAGCCCCTTATCAGATACATCCTGGCAAATATGCTTTCCCAGACCATCGGGTTCCTATGTATTTTGAGGCTGTTTTCTTTTGCTGTGCAGAAGCTTTTTAGTTTGATGTAGTCCCATATGTGTATTTTTTTTCTTTTGTTTCCCTTGCCCTAGGAGATGTATCAGTGAAAAGTCCACTATGTGGCATGTCTGTGACTTTACTGCCTATGTTTTCTTCCAGGATTTTTATGATTTTATGACTTACATTTAAGTCTTTTATCTATTTTGAGTTTATTTTTGTGTATGGTGAAAGTTGGTGGTCCAGTTTTATTTTTTTGCATGTATTTGTCCAGTTTTCCCCAGCACCACTTATTGAAGAGACTGTCTTTACACTATTGGGTACTCTTGCCTCTTTTGTCAAATATTAACTGACCATAGTGGTGTGGGTCTATTTCTGGGGTCTCTGTTCTGTTCCATTGATCTATATGCCTGTTGTTGTACCAATACCAGGCCATTTTGATTACAGTGGCTTTGTAATACAGCCTGAAGTCTGGTGATGTGATCCCTCCCACTCTGTACATTTTTCTCAAGATGGCTGCAGGTATTTGGGGTCTTTTTCGGTTCCATATAAATTTTCAAAATGTTTGTTCTAGGTAGGTCTGTGAAATATGCTGTTGGTATTTTAATAGGAATTGCATTGAATTTATAAATTGCTTTGGGTAGTATGGACATTTTAATGATATTAATTCTTCCAATCCATGAGCATGCTATATTCTTCCATTTGTTTAAATCTTCCTCTATTTCTTTTTTCAGTGTCACAAGTTTTCCGAGTACAGGTCTTTTACATCCTTGGTTAAGTTTATTCCTAGGTATTTTATTTTTTTAGTTGCAATGGTAAATGGTATTGTTTTATTAGTTTCTTTCTCTGAAAGTTCATTGTTGGTGTATAAGAATGCCATTGATTTCCAGATATTGATTTTGTATCCAGCTACCTTGCCAAATTTGTTTATCAAATCTAGTAGTACTTTGATGGAGTCTTTAGGATTTTCTATGTACAATATCATGTCATCTGCAAATAATGACAGTTTTAATTCCTCTTTTCCAATTAGGATACCTTTTATGTTTTCTTCCTGTCTGATGGCTATGGCGAGGACTTCTAGTACTATGTTGAATAAGAGTGGAGAAAGTGGGCATCCCTGTTTTGTTCTGGTTGTTAATGGAAATGGTTTTAGTGTTTGCCCTTTGAGTATGATGGTGGCTGTAGGTCTGTCATGTATGGCCTTTATTATGTTGAGGTATGATCCCTCTTTTCCCACTTTGTTGAGAGTTTTTATCAGAAATGGGTGCTGGATTTTGTCAAATGCTTTTTCTAACTCTATCAATATGATCATATGATTTTTGTCCTTCATTTTGTTTATGTGATGTATCGCATTTATTGATTTCCGGATGTTGTACCAGCCTTGTATCCCCGGAATAAATCCCACTTGATCATGATGTATGATTTTTTAAATGTATTGCTGAATCCGGTTTGCTAGTATTTTAGTGAGGATTTTAGCATCTATGTTCATCAGGGATATTGACCAGTAATTTTCTTTCTTTATAGTATCTTTATCTGGTTTGGGGATTAGAATGATGCTGGCCTCATAAAAAGATTTTTGGAGTTGTTCCTCCTCTTGAATTTTCTGGAATAGTTTGAATAGATAGGTGTTAACTCTTCTATAAATATTTGGTAAAACTCACCTGTAAATCCATCTAGTCAAGGACATTTGTTTGCTGGGAGTTTTTTGATTACTGCTTCAGTTTCATTAGTTATTATTGGCCTATTGAGGTTTTCTGCCTCTTCTTGATTCAGCTTTGAAAGGTTGTATGAGTCTAGGAATTTGTCCATTTCCCCCATGTTGTTCAAATTGTTGGCATATAGTTGCTCATAATATTTTCTTACAATCCTTTGTATTTCTATTGGGTCAGTTGTTATATCGCCTATTTCATTTCTCATTTTATTTATTTGGGTCCTCTCTCTTTGTTTCTTAGTGAGTCTGGCTAAAGGTGCATCAATCTTATTTATCTTTTCAAAAAACCAGCTCTTGGTTTCATTGATTTTTTGTATTGTTTTTTATTCTCTATGTCATTAATTTCTGCTCTGATTTTTATTATTTCCTTCCTTCTACTTCCTCGGGGCTTTTCTTGCTGTTCTCATTCTAATTCTTTTAGTTGTTGTGTTAGATGGTTGATTAGATCTTTTTGTTGTTTCTTGAGATAGGTCTGTAATACTATGTATTTTCCTCTCAGGACTGCTTTCACCGTGTTCCATAGGTTTTGGTTTGTTGTCTGTTCATATTTGTTACTTTCCATGAAGTGTTTGATTCCCTCCTTGATCTCATTGGTAAACCCATTCATTGTTTAATAACATGCTATTTAGCCTCCATGTGTTTGAATATTTTTGAGTTTCTTTATAGTGGTTGATTCCTAGTTTCTTGGCATAGTGATCCGAGAAGATGCTTGATATGATTTCAATCTTCTTATATTTGTAGAGACTTGCCTTGTGCCCTAACATTTGGTCCATTTTTGAAAATGTTCCATGTGCACTTGAGAAGAATGTGTATTCTGCTGCTTTGGGGTAAAATGTTCTGTAAATGTCAATTAAATCCATTAGGTCTAGTGAGTCATTTAAAGTCTGTGTTTTCTTATTGATTTTTTGTCTTGATGATCTGTCCAATGCTGACAGTGGGGTGTTAAAGTTCCCCACTATGACTGTGTTGCTGTAATTCTCCCCTTTAAAATCCCCCAAGAAATGTTTTATATATTTAGGTGCTCCTGTATTGGGCTCATAAATGTTTATGAGGGTTATTTTCTCCTGTTGGATTGATCCCTTTAGTAATATGTAGTGACTATCTTTGTCTCTTGTTATGGTGTTTATTTTGAAGTCTGTTTTGTCAGAAATAAGAATCGCTACTCCAGCTTTCCTTTCCTTTCCGTTTGCATGGAATATTTTACTCCATCCCTTCACTTTTAGCCTGTGTGGGTCTTTTGCTCTCAGGTGTGTCTCTTGTAGACAGCATATATTTGGGTCCTGTTTTCTTATCCATTCAGCTACCCTTTGTCTTTTGATTGGACCATTTATTCCGTTTACATTTAAGGTTACTATTGATATAAACTTCTTTAATGCCATTTTTCCCCTTTATGCTGATGTACCTTTCTCTCACTATTCCTTCTTTTTCTTTAAGCAGTCCTTTTAGCATTTCTTGTAATGCTGGTTTTGTGGTACTAAACTCCTTTAGCCTTTTTTTTGTCTGGGAAGTTTTTTATTTCACTTTCAGTTTTAAATGGTAGCCTTGATGGATAAAGCAATCTTGGTTGCATGTTCTTGTTTTTCATTTCTTGCAGAATTCATGCAGAACTCCCTTCTGGCCTGAAGACTCTTTGTTGAGAAATCAGCTGTCAGCCCTTGTAGGTCACTGCTTGTCTCTCTCTTGCAGCCCTTAATATTTTCTCTTTGTCCTTGACATTTGCCATTTTAATTACGATGTGTCTTGGAGTGGGTCTCTTTGGATCCCTCTTGTTTGGAACCCTCTTTGTTTCCTGAACTTGTGTGGCTTTCTCCTTCACCAGCCTAGGGAAGTTTTGCATAATTATTTCCTCCACCAAGTTCTCTATCCCTTGCTCTCTTTCCTCTCCCTCTGGCACTTCTATAATGCGAATGTTGTTGCACCCCATGTTGTCCCAAACCTCCTTTAGACTGTCCTCATGCTTTTTAAGTGTTTTTTCTTTTTGCTACTCTGATTATGTGATTTTTTTTCTACCTTGTCTTCTCAGTCACTTATTCTATACTCTGCTTCATTGAGCATGCTTTTAATTCCTTTCAGTGCAGTCTTGATATCAGGTACAGCAGTCTTTATCTCTGTCCGAGTTTTATTTATTGTATTTATCTCTTTTTTCATGTTTTCACTAACGTCCTCGATCTTATCATCTAGTGTCTTCTTAAGGTCCTTGAACATCTTCATCATCCTTACTCTGAACTCCATTTCTGATAACTTGCTTAACTCCATCTCATCAAAGTGTTTTTCTGGTGATGTTTCCTTTTCTTTAATTTGGGGGTTGTTCCTTTGTCTCCCCATTTTGGTAGGTCTTAGTGTTTGTATCTATATATTAGATATATTTGCTGTCCCCAGTCTTGTGGGATGGGATTTTGTCTTGTGGGTCCAGTGGAGCTCAGAGGTGTGTTTTCGTTATACTTCTGAGCTCTTTGCTCTAGGCTTGTCCTTCTTGAGGGTATCTCTTTTCTGGTTTCTTTTTGTTCTCCTGTTGTGGTTGGGTCTAGATTTTTGTTGAATTGTCTTTGGGAAGACCCTCCTGTCAGGGTGGCTCACTGTGTGTCAGCCCCATCCTCATCATGCAAGCTGTTGTACGGGTTCTGGCAAGTCAGGACAATACACAACTAAACTTCCAGGAAGCAAGAGGGGTATCTTAGAAAATACCTTGACAGTCACAGTGAAAACAACCCATGTGACAATAGAACTGGGACAGTGAAGGGAGAACACACATACACAGAAATGCTAGAAAGAAAGAAAGAAAGAAAGAAAGAAAGAAAGAAAGAATGAAAGAAAGAAAGAAAGAAAGAAAGAAAGAAAGAAAGAAAGAAAGAAAGAAAGAAAGAAAGAAAGAAAGAAAAGTAATGCTTAGAGAGAGATGTATATTGTAGTAAATACTGGTGAAAATTTAGAAAATAATAATAAACTAAAATGTAAAAAATAGAGAAGCTCCTGGGAGATAATAGAAGCAGAGAAAAGAAATACAATAAAGAGAATAAGAGAAATTAACAAGCGAACAAAAAGACGGGAAGACAGAAAGGAGAATAATGAAAGAATGAAGGAAAAGTAGAAAAAAAAAGAAAAAGAAAAAAAAAGTTATGCCAATGGATCAAGAGGAGAGAGAGAGATAACTCCCAGCCAGGGAGGGAGGCTGGTAAGATATTTGGTGGAAACTATAGAGGAAAGCCGTAAACTTGGTTATAATGATAAGGTCCTAGTCATTTAGCAGGGATATCAAGAAAGTCTTGATAGTAGAAGCAAGGAGAAAACAAAAAAAAGGAAATAACCAAAACAAAACTAAAAACAAGCTAAGCAAGATAAAATTCTTTTATAAAATAGAAAAAAAATTTAGTTAAAAGGTGTTTAAATAATTTTTTTTAAATTATTATAAAATTTATAAAGAAGAAAAAACAAATTTTCTCCCCTTTTCTTTTCTTCCTAAAGAAAAAAGAGAAAAAATAAACAAACCCACAAACAAAAAAAACAAACAAAAAAAAAAAAACCAACAAAACAAAAAAATAGAAGAAAAAAAGGTTGTCAATCAGGTGAGATTCTTCTGGGCAACTTATATTGTCTGAGGCTCACTGTTTTGTGTTCTGATTTTAGTTCTCCTGGGTGGTACTTGTGTATCAGCCAATGTGAGGAGCAGCCTAGGTTTGGCTCTGGTGTTCTTAGGTAGATGGTTGATCTGAGGCTCTCCGTGGACCACCTCCTCTTGTCAGCTATTTTGCAACCTTGTAGTTGCCTGGTATTACTCTAGAGTCCTCTGTAGAGTCTTTAGGGTGCAGAGTGGCTAGTGTAGCCCAGGGTATCACTCCCCTTAGAGGTGTCCCTCTCAGGTGCTCAATCTGCGGGAGTTAATTTCTGCTTTATAGCCATTTCCTCAGCCCCTACCTTGTCCTCTAATTCTAGTTCCCCATGCTCTCACCTGCTGCAGTTTCAGACTGATTTCAGTCTGTTGCCTTTTTTTATGGGCTGTTTCGGCAGTCTCGGCTCAGTGGGTTCGAATAAAAACACATTCTGGTGAGCCCTTTGCCTGCCCAGTCCCCAGCAGCAGTTTTCAGCATTTCCTCCAGTTCCCAAACAACAGTCCCTGAGAGTCTTATTCTTGTAATGTCCTCCTGTGAGCTGCTCTCCCTTCTCCCTCAGGACTGTGCCTTGCGGGGGTGTCTGGGACTTCAGTGAGCTGGGCCCACCCCTTTCCTGTTGGGGGCGGTGCCCCCAGCTGCAGGAGAGGCTGGTGGGCTCCACCCCTCCCTGCTCAGCTCTGGTTGGCTGGTTGCACCAGGCCCACCCCTCAGACCCTCTACTGTGCAGACCCCAATCCCGGCCTCCACTGGTCTGTCTGCGCATTGCATTCCGGGAAGGTGGGAACAAGTTCCGCAATCAAACTTGCAAATGCACAAAGCAATACAGAGGCAGAAATTCTGCCCTGCAAGGTCCCACCACCAGTGCACCAAGGCACTGGGGGGGGGGGCAAAGTCAGCTCCATGCAGCTCCCTGCACCACTGGTCTCAGCAACACTGGAGCGGCTTCCCGGCCCACCAAGGCACCCCTCATGGCTAGTCACAGATCCCAGCCTCTCTGCACCAGGAGCTCAGGCCAGGGAGGGCTCCTCCCCTCCCCCACACCACGCAGATTCAGCATTCTTTGTACACTTTGGAAATTAGCCCCTTATCAGATACATCCTTGGCAAATATGTTTTCCCAGTCTGTGGGGTTCCTTTGTATTTTGAGGCTGTTTTCTTTTGCTGTGCTAAAGCTTTCTAGTTTGATGTAGTCCCATATATTTATTTTTTCTTTTGTTTCTCTTGCCCTAGATGTATCAGTGAAAATTCCACTATGTGGGATGTCTGTGACTTTACTGCCTATGTTTTCTTCCAGGATTTTTATGGTTTCGTGACTTGCGTTTAAGTCTTTTATCCATTTTGAGTTTATTTTTGTGTATGGTGAAAATTGGTGGTCTAGTTTCATTTTTTTGCATGTATCTGTCCAATTTTCCCAACACCACTTATTGAAGAGACTGTCTTTACACTATTGGGTACTCTTGCCTCCTTTGTCAAATATTAACTGACGATAATGGTGTGAGTCTATTTCTGGAGTCTCTGTTCTGTTCCATTGATCTATATGCCTGTTGTTGTTCCAATACCAGGCAGTTTTTATTACAATGGCTTTGTAATACAGTTTCAAATCTGGTAATGTGATCTTTCCCACTCTGTTCTTTTTTCTCAAGATGGCTGCAGCTATTCGAGTTGTAGGATTTGGGGAGAGTGGTTGGCGAGGATGGCTGTCAGGACCTGTGCTGAGTCATCACCCTGACATTCCAGGGACCATTTCTCCTGAGAGAGGCAAGCCTCTCCCAAAACTGAATACTGAAAAGGCAAATAACCACCCACTGAAATACAGTTAGCTCCACTGTGCACAAAGAACCAATCTGAGGAGGCAGAAGCCCCAGATATAGGGAATCTTGGGACATTAGTGGCTGGCTGTGGAACAGAGACATACCCTCAAATTTCTAGAAACCTGGCTGGTGCTTCCCTCTCACAGGAGAGCTGATAGAAACTCTTGGCTTCCAGCAGGCCCAGCTGGCCTGCCTATGAGGGACTCCACCTAGCGGAAGACAGGAAAATAGTCTGGGTCCACACCCTAGAACTGCCTTAGGGGCCCCTGCTGTTAAAAATCCTACCCAGGAGCTAAGCTTGGTCCCTCCCATGGGCAGAAAAGCACAGTGAAAGCAGCCACAAGCTGAGGATCACTTAAAGCTTCCAACAGGATGCCAAGAGCCAAACTTGGACAGCTTCTGACTAAAATTTGCTGGCACAAAAATACCTCCAGGGAAGCCAGAAAGCAGAATACAAAAATTAGCTTCAAACAGCCTAAGAGCAGGATCCAAAGGGAAATCATAGCAGGCACTAAAATCTGCTGAGATGAACACTACTTGGTTGTGTTTTTGTTTTACAATGTTTTTTTCTTTTGTATTGCTTTGGTGTTATTCTTAATTTTATTATTCTCTTTTCTCTTGTGTTTCTTTCATCTTATTTCTCTCCTTTCTTTTCTTACTCTATTTTTTCTTTTTCTTTTTTTCTATTCTTTATCTTTCTCTTCTAACTTTTAATGTTTTTTTAAAAAAATTTTCCTTTGTTTTTTATTGTTTTCCTTTCCCTACTCTTTACTGTTATTTTTTTCTCTCCTGCCTTTCCTTTAAGTATCTTTTTACTGCCCCTTTT
Organism: Miniopterus schreibersii; assembly: GCF_964146895.1. Taxonomy (NCBI): domain Eukaryota; kingdom Metazoa; phylum Chordata; class Mammalia; order Chiroptera; family Miniopteridae; genus Miniopterus; species Miniopterus schreibersii. The sequence continues at coordinate 109,737,793 of NC_138101.1, read as the reverse complement.
CTCTTGTATAATTTTTATTTTTATTTTATTTTTAGTATTATCTTTTATTTTCTTTTTTGTTTCTTATTCCTCTTTCTTTTTCTTTCTTCTTTTGTGGTTGTTTCTGCTGTTGTTGGAATATTTTTTATATTTTTGCTTGTTGCCTGTTTATTTGCTTATGTTTTGTTTTGTTTTCCCCTGTCAGCATCTGTACAACAGCTCACACTGCATGGTTGGGGCTGCGCTTCACAGGTAGCTATCCTGAGAGAAAATACCAATCATGAATGGGACAACAACAATAAAGACCCAATTACAACAGGAGAGCCCATATAACCCAGAAAATTGTCACTTCTAAAGTATCTAATTCAGGAATTCAAAGAGACCACACCATTGTTCCCACAGGACATTTACTACAAAAGGCCACCCCACAAACACTGGTACTAATAGAAGGTATATATATCACATAGAATCAAACACAAACAGACAACTAAAATTGGGAGGCAAAGAAACAACCTCCAATTGAAAGAGAAGGAGGAATCACCAGAAAAAATGAGATGGAGGTAAGCTATTTATCAGACATAAAGTTCAGAATAATGGTTACAAAAATGCTCAAGAAACTTAGTGAGAACTACAAGGAACTTAATGGAACTACAAGAAACTCCGTGGAAACTACATCCCCATAAAAAAGGACATAGAAACTATGAATAAGAGCCAGGTGGAAATGAAGAACACTGTATCTGACAACAAGAATATACTGAAAAGGATTAAAAGCAGGCTTGATGAAGCGGATGATCAAATCAGTGAGTTGGAAGATAAGGTAGAAAAAGCAATCAATTAAAGCAGCAAAAAAGGAAAAAAAACACTTAAAAACATGAGGAGAGTTTAAGGGAACTTCTGGACAACATGAAACAAAAAAATATATGCATCATAGGATAACAGAGGGAGAAGAAACTGAGCAAGGAATTGAGAACCTGTTTGAAGAAATAATGACAAAAAACTTCCCTAACATGGTGAAGGAAAAAGGTCAAACAACTTTAGGAATAAGAGAGTTTCAGTCAAGAGGAAAACAAAGAGCGCCACCCCAAGACATATCAAAATTAAAATGACAGAGAGGAAATACGATGGCGTCATAGGTAGCAGCTTCACCCACCGCCTCCCACAACCACATCAAAATACAACTAAAATACAGAACCACCATCATTCAGAACCTCCCCAAATCTGGCTGAACAGAAACCCTATAACCAGGGAACTGAAGCAGCACCAAGACCGGTAGGAGGGGCGGAGATGGGGGCAGATTGGGGCTAGATCCCGGAGACAATGACGTGGGTTAAACCTGGGAGGAAATCTGGGCTGTGGGGGGTTTCCTAGAGGAGTGAGGGTCCCAGCCCCATAGCAGGCCCCCAGCCCAGGGATCCAGGGCCAGGAAGAGAAGTCCCACAACTTTGGGCTGTGAAAACCAGCAGGGACTGTCCCTGAGGGTCACAGAGGCTGTGGGAGTCCCAGGCTTTCCTCCAAAAGGGCCCACACACGGACTCACTCGGACGTGCTCCCCCTGAGCCCCAGTGCCGGGCAGCAGCTTGAAAGGACCTGGGACACTTGGGGAGGAACTAACCTGCCTGAAGTCGGGGAGAGAACTGGAGGGGCAGCTTTCTCCCAGGCAGAAGGGCTAGCAGAGGCCATTGCTCCTTTGGCGAGGCCTCCTCTCCCAGAGCCAGCAGGCAGGTTCCATATTTGAATCTCCAGCATCTGACTCACACCTTTGGCCCCATCCCTGTGATTCCCAAAAGCCCCACTCCTCCCTACCTACAAGCTCATCCAACCCATTTCCAGTGGCTTTTCTATGCAAGTGGCCTCTCAAGCCGCATGCTTAGGACTTTCCTAAAATCTCTCAAACAAGCAGCAGCATTTCCCATACAGCTTGATAAGTGGCCCCAGGCCTGGCACTAGTGGCTGCCTGCATTGGCTCATAGCTTGGCCTCTTCTGGACACTGGCAAGCCCAGGACAAGTAGCAGCCAACTACGCTTTGCTATGTAGCTCATGCTGGGTGGCCATGGGCAAGGCGCAGGCAGAGGCCGACTTTGCACCTCCTGGGAGGCCCCAGAGACAGTGCACCTGTTGGTCAGACTCGACCACGCTGGATTAAAACCCTACCACATCCACGAGTGACACACTCAAGGGGCGCACTTGGTGAACACCAAAGCTCCACTGAAGTAAACCCTGCTCCATAGGTGTGTCTCCAGCTCAACAGCTCTTAAGCTGTAGAGCAGCTGGTTCTCACATCCAATTAGCCTGGGGGTCAATTCCTCCCAGGGACACCAACAGCAACCAAGGCTCAACTACAACAGGACAGTGCACACAGCTCACACAGGGGAGCACCTAGAAGGCCCAGCTCAGGTGACTGGGGAGGCTGAGTCACTGGACCTTATAAGACACCTACTACACAAAGCCACTCTACAAATTCTAGGAGACATAGCAGTTCTACCTAATACACAGAAACAAACACCTGGGAGCAGCCGAAATGTGGAGTCAAAGAAACGTCACAAAAGAAAGAACAGAAGAAATCTCCAGAAAAGGAACTTAATGAAATAGAACCAAGCAAGCTAAAAGAAATAGAGCTGAGAATTTTGGTTATAAGGATGCTCAAGGATATTAGTAAGACTATAATGAAAACAAGTAAGACCATTGATGACCTAATAAAATACCTGTCAGAAATGAAGGCTACATGAACTGAAATGAAGAATAATTTACATGGAATCAACAGTAGAGTAGAGGACTCTGAGAATCAAATCAGCAATTTGTAACATGAGGAAACAAAAAACACCCAACCAGAAGAGCAAAAAGAAAAAAGAGTCCAGAAATATGAAGAAAGCATAAGGAGCCTCTGGGACAACTTCAAGAGGCCAACATTCATATTATTGGGGTTCCAGAAGAAGAACGATAGCAAGAAATTGAAAACCTATTTGAAAAAATAATTACAGAAACCTTCCCCTTCCTGGGGAAAGAAATAGACTTATAAGTCCTGGAAGCACAGAGAGTCCCAAACAAGAGGAACCCAAAGACACCCACAGCAAGACACATCATAATTAAAATGCCAAAGGCTAAAGGCAGAGAGAGAATCTTAAAAGCAGAAAGAAAAAAGCAATTAGTTACCTACAAGGGAGCACCCATACAACTGTCAGCTGATTTCTCAACAGAAACTTTGCAGGCCAGAAGGGAGTGGCAAGAAATATTCAAAGTGATGAAAAACATGGAACTACAACCAAGATTACTCTACCCAGCGAAGCTATCATTTAGAATTGAAGGTCAGATTAAGAGCTTCTCAGACAAGGAAAATCTAAAGAAGTTCATCACCACCAGACCAGCAGTACAGGAAATGTTGAAGGGTCTTCTTTAACAAGGAGCTAATGAACAAGAGAATATGATAAACTAAGTGGATCTAGAGACATTGACGCATGTAACAGACAATATTTCAGAGGGAAGAGGAAAGGGGGGTGGGGGATGGGAAGAGATTAACCAAGGAAGTTGTGTGCATGTATGCATAGCCCATGAACATAGTCAATAACGGGGTAGGTACCTGGGGAGGGGAGGGGAGTGAGGTGGTGGGGGTCAATTGGGGGGGAAAATGGGCCACCTGTAATACTTTCAACAATAAAGGTAAATAAAAAATAAATAAATATAAATAAATATAAATAAATAAACAAACAAACAAACAAACAAACAAACTGGCAAAATAGATCCAGGAAAAAAAATTAAAATGACAAACATTAAAGACAAAGAGAGAATCTTAAGGGCAGCAAGGGAGAGACAATCAGTTACCTACAAGAGAGCTCCCATAAGGTTGTCAGCTGATTTCTCAACAGAAACGCTACAAGCCAGAAGGCAATGGTATCAAGTATTCAAATGAATGAAAAGCGAGGATCTGAAACCAAGACTACTCTATCCAGCAAGGGTATCATTCAAAATAGACGGTGACATAAAGAGCTTCTCAGACTAAAAAAGGTTAAAGGAGTTTATTACCACCAAACAAGCATTGCAAAAAATGTTAAAGGGGCTTCTGTAATAATAAGAAATAGAGACCATAACATAGGCATAAAGAAAAAATAAGTGGTAAATAAATAGTAAATAAATAAATAGAAAAAAATTAAATGCTCCAATCAAAAGACATAAGACATAAGAACAAAGTTGGAGGAATCACTATACCTAATATCAAACTATACTAAATGTAATAGTAATCAAAACAGCAGAGTAGGTGCATAAAAACAATCATATAAACCAATGGAATGGAATAGAGTCCAGAAATAAAACCACACCATTATAGTAAATTAATATTTGACAAAGGAGGGAAAAGCATAAAATGGACTAAAGATAGTCTATTCAATAAATAGTGTTGAGAAAATTGGACAGACAGGTGCAAAAAATGAAACTAGACCACGAACTTAACACCATACGCAAAAATAAAATAAAAGTGAATTAAAGACTTAAATGTTATATTTGAAACCATAAAACTCCCAGAAGAAAACATAGGCTGTAAAATCTCAAACATTTCTTGCAGCAATATTTTCTTCTGGTATATCTCCTTGGGAAAAGGAAACAAAAGAAAAAAATGAACAAATGGGCCTATATCCAGCTAACAAGCTTTTGCACAGCAAAGGAAACCATCCACAAAATGAAAATACAACCAACTAAATGGGAGAACATATTCTCCAATGATACATCTGATAGGTTAATATCAATAATTTATAAAATACTTATAAAAATCCACACCAAACCAAACAAAACAAACACTCCAATTTAAAAAATGGGCAAAAGACCTGAATATACACTTCTTCAAAGAGGACATACAGATGGACAATATACATATGAAAGGGTACTCAATGTCACTAATCATCAGAGAAATGCAAATGAAAACCACAATGAGATTTCACCTCACACCTGTCAGAATGGTTATCATCACTAAATCAACAAAAACAAGTGTTGGTGAGGATGTGGAGAAAAGGGAACCCTTGTGCACTGTTGGGGGAAATGCAGATTGGTGCAGCCACTATGGAAAGCAGTATGAGCTACCTCAAAAAATTAAAAATGGAATGCCTTATTATCCAGTGATTTCTCTTCTGGGAATCATTCAGGAGACACCCGAAACCCAAATTTGAAAGAATATGTGAACCTATGTGTTTATTGTCGTGTTATTTACAATAGCGAAGATTTGGAAGCAGCCCAAGTAGATGCATGGATAAAAAAACTGTGGTACATCTCCACAATGGAATACTGCTCTGCCATAAAAAGGAAGCAAAGTTTACCCTTTGTGACAGCATGATTGGACTAGAGAACATTATGCTAAGTGAAATAAGCCAGTCAGAGAAAGACAAGTACCATTTCATTTCACTCATATGTGGAATTTAATGAGCAAACAAAGTACCACACAAAATAGAGATAGACTCATAGATAGAGAGCAGGCAGACAACTCTTGGGTGGGGATAATTAGGGGGTGAAAGGATTGAGCAAAAATGAAATAAAAAAGAGAGAGAACTCATGGACATGCACAATAGTGTGGTGATTATGGGAGTGGAGAGAGATAGGCGGAGGTAGAACAAGTCATAGAGGGGATAAATGGTGAAGGAAAAAATAAAATAAAATTTTAAAAAAGACATAGGGTAGCAGGGTGGATTAATAAACATGACCTAAATATATGCATTGTGCAAGAGACCTACCTCAGAACAAAAGACTCACACAGGTTGAATGTGAAGGGATGGAAAAAAATTTCCAGAAAAATGGAAACAGAAAAAAGCAGGATTAGCAATACTTATATATGACAAAAGGGACTTCAAAACAAAGGCCATAAAGGACAAAGAAGATCACTAAATAACACTAAAGAGATTGTTCCATTAAGAGGATATAACTCTAGTATACATCCTGTATGTACCCAATACAGGAGCACATAAATATATTTTTTAAACTCCTGGTGGTCTCTAAGGGAGACATAGCAATACAGTGATAGTAGGGTACTTTTACACCCCAATGCCTTCACTAGATAGATCTTCCAGAGAGAAAATCAACAAAGAAACAACAACCTTAAATGACACACTAGATCAGATGGATTTAATTTATATTTACAGAACATTTCATTGCAAAGCTGCAGAATACACATTATTCTTAAGTGCATATATAACATTCTCAAGTATAGACCACATGTTAGGACAGAAAACAAGTCTCTATAAGTTCAAGAAGAGTGAATTCATATCAAACATCTTCTTGGTTCATAACAGCATGAAGCTAGAAATCAACTACCATAAAAAAATTCAAAAACATTCAAACACATGGAGGATAAATAGTATGTTATTAAAGGATGAATGGGTTACCATTGAGATCAAGGAAGAAATTAAAAACTTTCTGGAAACAATATTCACAAATCAATAAATGTGATACATCACATAAGCCAAATGAAAAATAAAAATCACAAAATCATATCAATAAGTGCAGAAAAAGAATTTGACATAGTCCAGTGACTGTTTTTGATAAAAACTCTTAGCAACATGGGAATAGAAGGAGCATACCTCTACATAATAGAGACCACATATGATATCATACTCAATGGGCAAAAACTAAAAGTGTTTTCCTTTAAAACGTCAAAACATAGGGTTGTCCACTTTTACCACTCTTATTCATCATAGTCCTGGAAGTCCTATCTGCAGCCATCAGACTAAAAGAAAATATAAAAGGCATCCAGTCTGACTGGCATTACTCAGCGGTTGAGCATTGATCTATGATACAGGAGACAGAGGTTCAATTCCCGATCAGGGCACATGCTCAGGTTGCAGGCTCAATCCCCAGTAGTGGGCATGCAGGAGGAAACCTATCAATGAATCTCTCTCATCACTGATGTTTCTATCTCTCTCTCTCCCTCTCCCTTCCTCTCTCTGAAATCAATAAAGATATATTTTAAAAAATAAAAATAAAATGCATCCAAACTGGAAAGGAGAAAGTAAAATTTTTATTCACAGATGACATGATATTGTACGTAGAAAACCCTAAAGACTACACCAAAAACTAATAGATTTAATAAATGCATTCAGCAAAGTAGCAGTATACAAAATTAGCATCCAGTAATTGAGGGCATTTTTATATACCAATAATTAACTCTCAGAAGGAGAAACTAAAAAGACAATGTTATTTGCATTGCAATGAAAAAAAATGATAAGTAGGAATAAACTTAACCAAAGAGGTAAAAGACGTGTACTCGGAAAACTAAAGGACACTGCAAAAAGAAATAGAGGAAGATACAAACAAGTGAAAGCATATAGTGTGTTCATGGATTGGAAGAATTTACATCACTAAAATGTCCATACCACCAAAAGCAATCTATAGATTTAAAACAATTCCTATTAAAATACCAACAACATATTTCACAGAGTCAGAACAAATATTCCAAAAATTTATATGGAACCAAAAAAGGCCCCAAATAGTCGCAGCCATCTTGAGAAAAAACAGAGTGGGAGGGATCACTTTACGGGGTATCAAACTGTACTACAAAGCCACTGAAATCAAAACAGCCTGGTATTGGTACAACAACAGACATATAGATCAATGGAACAGAACAGAGACCCCAGAAATAGACCCATGCAATTATGGTCAGTTAATATTTGACAAAGGAGGCAAGAACATACAATGGAGTAAAGACAGTCTCTTCATTAAATGGTGCTGGAAAAGTTGGACATGTACATACAAAAAAACCTAGACCACCAACTTACACCATACACAAGAACAAACTCAACATAGATAAAAGACAAATATAAGTAAAAAAAAACATAAAAATGTTAGAAGAAACCATATGGAGCAAAATCTCAAATATCTCACATAGCAATATGTTTGCTAATACATCTCCTAAGGCAAAAGAAACAAAGGAAAATATAATTGAGACTACATTAAAGTGCTGGCAAGGATGTGGAGAAAGGGGAACACTGGTACACTGCTGGTGGGAATGCAGACTGGTGAAGCCACTGTGGAAGACAGTATGGAGATTCCTCAAAAAATTAAAAATGGAACTGCCATTTGAACCAGTGATCCCACATTGTAGGAATATATCTTAAGAATCCCAAAACACCTATCAAAAAGAATATATGCACCCCTATTTTCATAGCACCAGTATTTACAATAGCTAAGACCTGGAAACAACCCAAGTGCCCATCAGTAGATAAGTGGATTAAAAAGTTGTGGTAAAAAGTGTTCCATTTACACAAAGGAATACTTTGCAGCTGAAAAAAACAAGGATATTTTATATTTTGAGGATGGAACTGGTGACTATTATGCTAAGCAAAATAAGCCAGTCAGAGAAATACAAATATCCCATGATCTCACTTATATGTGGAATCTAAAGAACAAAATAAACTGATGAGATATGGAAGCAACAGACTGATTTATTTCAGAGGGAAATGGTAGGGGTGGTAAGAGATTAACCAAATAACTTAAATGCATATATGCATAGCCAATGGACACAGAGAATAGTGTGGTGAAGGCCTGGGGTGTGTTGGGAGCTGGTCAGAGGGGGGCAAATGGGTGGGTAAATGGAAGTCATCTGTAATACCCTCAACAATAAAAATAAATTTTAAAAATTCTAAAGTAATAAGTCATGTGCAAAATCTCTACAAATATAAAATGTATCCCCATTAGATGTATTAATAAACTCCAAGTTAAATTGAGATATAAATTATATTCACATAATAAAATTTTCATAATATTAAATTGTTGATTTTCCTGAAAATAACATAGATTTAATGAAATTACATTGAAAGTATCGGTGTTTTTTTCCCCCTTATTTTTAAAAAACATGTGTTTATTGATTTTAGAGAGAGAAGAAGGGAGAGGATGAGAGAAAGAAAAATGATCAGTTGCCTCCTGTATGTACCCTGACCAGGGATCAAACCCACAACCTAAGCATGTGCCTTTACCAGGAATTGAATTGATGACTTTCAGTGCATGGGATGATGATGAACCAAAGGAGCCACATTGGCTAGGGCCAGTTTTTGCTTATTTTGGTTTTTATTTTTAATCGAAAAACATAAATTTATTCCAAAATTTTTATAGAAGTGCAAAGGACCAAGAATAAAGTATTCTTGTAGAAGAAATATAACATGGGATGATTGCCCTTTCATATATCTAGTCTTATTGTACTTATTAATAAGATTTCCTTCAAGAAAAACATGGAAAAAATAATGAATTCATATCTAAAATTTATCTAAAACTGCAGACTCATCTCGCGTGGATCCCAATCCCCCCCCCTCCCAGTATTTGCAGCTAGGAGACCAATGAGTGTCTAAAACTCGATATACCCAGATTTGGACTTCTAATCATCTCTCTACCAAAACTGAAACCAACTCATCATTTTGTTGTTGTTGTTTTTACACAACATACAAATTTCATTATATATTCTGTTGTCTCTACTTTTAAAATATACACAGTACTTGACATTTTATTCTATCTCTATTGGAACCATCTCTTCCTAACTATAATTATATCTGGGGTGTACTAGTGCAATATTTCCTAATTTATTTCCCTGCTTCTCTTCCTACCCCAACACCAGTCTGTCCTCTAACTAGCAGCCAGAAGAATTCTATGAAACATAAATCTGATTGCTCAAAAACATGCAATGTCTTTGCAAACACCTTATAATTGTATAGAACATCACATAATCTGTCTCTCAATAATTCCATAACCTTGGTCCCCACTAACATATCTCTAAACCACTTTAATACAACTACATGGGTTTCCTTGCTTTTTTTCTTGATCTGAGAAGTGAGCTTCTACCTCCTAGCCTTTGCACTGGCCAATTACATTTTCCCTATATAACCACACTGCTAACTTTCTGATCTCCATCAACTCCTTGTTACCTTTTCAGTGTGCTTGTTCTGACCATTCCAATTTAAATATATGTCAAACCTTCTATTACTTCAGGGCTACTTTTCCCTTTTTTTGCATAGTACTTATCCATTATATTTTTAAAATTTATTTACTTACTATGTCCATTGTTTGTAATCAAATTTTCCCTACAAATCTACAAAATAAACAAAAGCAGAGAATTTTATTCTGTATTTTTTGTTTATGAAACATATGTGCTTAGAAAAGTACCTGACACATAGACTACTTTTGACATGAAGAGAGAGTTCCAAAGACAGAGACTGATTATATAATATAAAGTCAAAACTGTACTGTGGTGAGAAAAAAATGGGCATGTCAATAAATAGTGCTGATAATTTGTTAACCATTTGGGAAAAGAATACAATTTTATCTTGACCTCACATCAGCCATGAAAAGCAATTTCTGGACTAGTGTTTTATATAAAATAGACAAGGGATTGATTTCCAGTATTTATAAATAACATCTACCCACAAAAATAAAACCAGACAACCCAATAGAAAATTGGCAAAAAGAAATGAACCCCTGCAGACCTGGAAAGCTTTTGTGATACCAGGTTTCCAGAAGGCTCTTACAATTCTAGGCTCCCAACAATTTCAGCTCTACCCAGTTACAAGGGCCCCAGGAAGCTCCTGAGTGCCAGGCTTCAGGTAACCTCCTAGAAACCCAGACTTCCAGGTGGGCCCACTGCCAGGCTGGACCCTACACATTTAGACTCCAGATCAGCTTCCCTAAACCCAGGCTTCCTATGGGCACAGCACCAAAATGGTCACCCATGTGCCTAACCTTCAGACTGGCTCACATAAGTTCAGACTTTCTTCCAGTCTTAAGGTCAGACAAACCTCCATTGCATTAGATTCCAGTGGGCTCCCATGGGCCCAAGCTCATGGCCTACCCCAAAAGATCCAGATGTTTGGCCCCACCCACTGGTCTCCAGCATCTGGAGTCCAGTCACTATAGACTCAAGTTCTAGGCCAATCCCCATGAAACTAGGCACAAAGCTTGTCCAATTGAATGTGAATATCATGCGGACCTGTGGTGGATGAAGTTGCTAGCCCTTCTCATCCATGGACTTCAGCAACAAGCTTACCTTCAGACACTGCCAGTCAGTCCACCCAGAATCTCATGATGTGCTTATTGGTGAAGGGTTTTGCTGCCAAAGTTAGTCTGTAAAGACTGGAAGAGGTCCCTCCTTCCTCAAGGGCAGATGGACCTATGCAAGACCATAAGGATCATGAATAATCAAGGAAACATGGCAAAAGAAAATAATAAAACTTCAATAAATGATCCAAAAGAAATGGAAATCTATGAACTGTCTGACAAATTATCCAGAAAATGCTCTTAAAGAAATTTAGTAAAATACAAGAAAACACAGATACACAGTTTCATAAAATTAGGAAACAATGCATGAATCAAACGAGAAGTTAAAAAAAGAAACATAAAACAATAAAAGACAGAATTAAAGAATTCAAGGACTAAAGAGTTTATTAGAGACCTTAAGTAGCAGACTCCAACCAGAAGAAGAAAGAATTAATGAACTAAAAACAGGTTGTTTGAAATCATCCAATCAGTGGAGAAAAAAGATAAAGACTTAAAACAGTAAAAAAGCCTATGTGAACTGTGGAATAGCTATAAGAGGAATAATTTGTGCACTAATAAGGTCCCTGAAGGAGACAAGAACTAGAAAGGAACAGAAAGCTAATTTATTTTTTACTAATTTATCTTTATTGTTGAAAACATTACAGATGTCCCCTTTTTCCCCCATTGACCCCTTCCACCCCACAACCACTCTATACCCCAGGCCTTCACCACACTATTGCCTGTGTCCATGGGTTATGCATATATACATGTAAATTCTTTGGTTAATCTCTCCCCACCCACCCACCCCCTTCCCTCTGAGATTCATTAGTCTGTTCCATGCTTCTATGTCACTGAATCTATTTTGTTCATCAGTTTATCATGTTCTTTAGATTCCACATTTAAGTGAGATCATGTGATATTTGTCTTTCTCTGCCTAGCTTAAAAGCTAATTTAAATAAATAATAGCTTAAAATTTCCCAAATCTGGGAAGAGATTTAGACATCTTGTTCATGAAATTAATAGGTCACACCAAAATTGCTTCTCCAGGACTTACTATTAAAAAATGGTGTTTAAATTAAAGACAAAAAGAGAATTTTAAAAGAAGCAAAAGCAAAATATATTTACATACAAAAAAAAAATCCCATTATTGTATTAATGATTTCTTAACAGAAATCTTGCAGGGGCCCGAAGAGCATAACAACATATTCTCAATGCTGAAAAAGCCTACTAATCAAGAATAGTCAACTAAGTTTACTTTCAGAAATAAAGGTGAGATAAAGACTTTCACAAACAAATAAAAGCTGAGGAAGTTCATGATGACTAAACCAACTTAACAAGAAATGATGCAAAGAGTTCTTTAAGATGAAATAAATTGATGCTAATAAGTAACATGTAAACATATAAAATATAAATAATAATGGTAAAAGTCAGTATATAGTCAAATATAGAACATCTAATATGAAAAAAAGTGATATATTAATCATTTAACTCTATTATAAAGGTTAAAAGACAATGTATTAAAGTTATTATGGCTACAATAATTTAATAATGGATATACAGTATAAAAACAGGTAAATTGTGACATCAAAAATATACATGGAGGGAGAAACTTAAAATGGTAGAGCTTTTCTATGCCATTGAAGTTACTTTGTTATCAGCTTTAAATAGACTGTTATATCTATTAGGTTTTGTATATGACTAATGGTGTGTACAAAGCAAAAACCAACAGCAGGTAAATAAAAGACAAAAAGAAGGTAACCAAAGCATACCAGTATAAAACACTATAAATTCACAAAGAAAGAAAACCAGCTAGGAAAAAAGGAAAGAAATATTTTCCAAAACAGCCAGAAAACAATTAATAAGATAGTATTATTAAGTCCTTACTTATCAATAATTACTGTAATGTATAAGGATTAAATTAGCCAATCAAAAGGAATGGAATGGCTGAACTATACATTGTATACAAGAGACTCACTTCAGCTTTAAGGATACATATAGACTCAAAGTAAAGGAATGGAAAAAGTTATTCTAAACAAATGGATAACAAAAAAGCTCAAGGGAAGCAGTACTTATATCATCAAGGAAAATTTATTTTATTTTATTATTTAGATAGAATAAGCTTTTTTTATTAAGGTTAAAATTAAGTGAATTTATTACAAAAACATTAATCAGACTTTTTACAAAAACAGTGCGTAAAATATGCATTTGTTGGTGTATAGCTTAGGGTGAACCTTACAATGGCAAAGACCATACCTAGGTAAATCAAGCTACCATACAATGTACAATGGACACTGAAAAGCAACTCCAATATTTTGTCCCTGAAATGCTTTCCTTGTTGATAATCTCTAGTTACTTAAATTCAATCCTGAGGATGAGTATTTTGGAGCACAACAATTATGTATCCTCTGTTGAAAAGCAACCATTTTTATGAGGTAAGGCAAATATTTATCAGTTACTGACACAGAATTGTTTGTTAGTGATTCTGAGGTTTCAGAAAGCAGAGAACAGAAAGCTGAGAAAAAGTAGCTTAGGCAGACAGTTTGTTATAAGGAAAATGAGAAATATAATTGGTACATGAGGCTGTAACTTATATTTATATATAAATATGTTTCCAAAATCATGGGACAGTCAAGGTCACCACATAAGTGTTGGACATCATATACTACTACTCTATATACTACTAGCGCAACAAACTTAACATGGCGCAGACTAAAAACCATGTTCTACCACAAGTGCGTATATACATACGCTGACGTCCCTGTTCTGGATAACAGTTCTCTTCTCACAGTAATTTAAACATTATCATTTAATCTTCTCTCTCTCTCACACTTATTATTTAAAATTTATTTTATTTTATTATTTTTTAAAATCTTTGTTGTTGAAAATATTACAGATGTCCCCTTTTTACACACATTGATCCTGTTCACTGTGCATCCAACCTACCCTCAGGCCTTCCCCATACCAATGTCTGTGTCCACGGGTTATACTTATGAACATAAAAGTTCTTTGATTAATCTCTTCCTACAAACTCCCCCATCTCCACCTTCCTTCTGAGATCCCTCAGTCTGTTTCAGGCTTCTATGTCTCTGGATCTATTCTGTTCATCAGTTTATTTTATTACATTCCACATATAAGTAAGATCATGTGGTATTTGTCTTTCTCTGACAGGCTTATTTCACTTAGCATAATACCCTCCAGTTCCCTCCATGCTGTCCCAAAGCATAAGAGATCCTTCTATTTACACAGCTGCATAGTATTCCATGGTGTAAATGTCGCACCACTTTTTTATCCACTCATCTACTGATGGGCACTTGGGCTGCTTCCAGATCTTAGCTATTGTAAATTGTGCTACTATAAACATAGGGATGCCTAGGTTCTTTCTAACTGGTGGTTCGAGTTTCTTAGGATATATTCCTAGAAGTGAGACCACTGGGTCAAATGACAGTTCAATTTTTAATTTTTTGAAGAAACTCCATATTGCTTTCCATATTGGCTGCACCAGTCTGCATTCCCACCAGCAATGTACCAGGGTTCCCTTTTCTCCACACCCTTGACACATCCTCACCAGCACTTGTCATTCTTTGATTTCTTGATGGCAGTCATTCTGACAGGTGTGAAGTGATACCTCATTGCGGTTTTAATTTGCATCCCTCTGATAATTAGTGACTTTGAGCATTTCTTCATATGTCTCTTGGCCATCTGTAGGTCCTCTTTGGAGAAGTTCCTATTTAGGTACTTTGCCCATTTTTTAATAGGATTGTTTGTCTTCCACTTGTTAAGTTGTATGAGTTATTTATATATTTTGGATATTAACCCTTTATCAGATGGGTCATTGGCAAATATATTATTCCTTACCTTTGGCTCCCTTTTAGTTTTGTTGAAGGTTTCTTTTGCTGTGCGAAAGATTTTTAATTTTGATGTACTCCCATTTGTTTATTTTCTCCTTTGTTTCCCTTGCCCTAGGAGATGTATCAGCAATGAGAGATGCCTGAGATTTTACAACCTACATTTTCTTTTAGGATTTTTATGGTTCCACGTCTTACATTTAAACCTTTTATCCATTTTGAGTTTATTTTTGTGTATGATGTAATTTGGTTGTGTAGTTTCATTTTTTTTGCATGTACCTGTCCAATTATCCCAACACCATTTATTGAAGAGACTCCATTTCATATTCTTGCCTCCTATGTCAAATATTAATGGATCATAGTGATGTCGGTCAATTTCTGGCTTCTCTGTTCTGTTCCACTGATCTATATGTCTGTTCTTGTGTGAGTACTGGGCTGTTATCATTACAGTGGCTTTGTAGTATTACTTGATATCTGGTATTGTGATCCTTCCAACTGTGTTCTTCTTTCTCAAGATCACCGTGGCTATTCAGGGTCTGTTTTGGTTCCATATAAATTTTTGAAGTATTTATTCTAGATCTGTGAAATATGCTGTTGGTATTTTAATAGGGATTGCACTGAATTCATAGATTGCTTTGGGTAGTATGGACATTTTAATTATGTTAATTCTTCCAATCTATGAATGTGGTATGTTTTTTCATTTGTTTATATCTTCCTCTATTTCTTTTTTCAGTGTCCAGTAATTTTCCAAGTACAGGTCTTTTACATCTTTGGTTATGTTTATTCCTAGGTATCTTATTTTTTTAGTAGTAATGGGAAATGGGATTTTTTTTTTTTTTTTTTTTTAGTTTCTCTTTCTGAGAGGGCATTACTGGTATATAAAAAAGACCATCAATTGCTGGGTGTTAATTTTGCATCCTGCTACCTTGCTCAATTTCTTTATTAAATCTAGTAGTTTTTTGGTGCAATCTTTAGGATTTTCTATGTACAGTATCATATCATCTGTAAATAATGACAGTTTTAATTCCTCCATTCCAATTTGGATGCCTTTCATGTTTTCTTCTTGTCTGATATCTGTGGCTAGGAATTCTAGTACTAGGTTGAATAAGAGCGGTGAAAGTTAACATGCCTGTCTTGTTCCTCTTCCTAGAGGAAATGGTTTTAGTTTTTGACCATTCTGTATGAGGGTGGCTGTCAGTTTGTCATATATGGCCTTTATTATGTTGAGCTATTATCCCTTTAGTCCAACTTTGCTGAAAGTTTTTATCAAAAATGGGTGCTGGATTTTGCCAAATTCTTTTTCTGCATCTATTGATATGATCATGTGATTTTTGTCTTTCACTATCTTTATGTGATGTTTCACGTTTATCAACTTGCGAATATTGTAGCAGCCTTGCATCCCTGAAATAAATCCCATTTGGTCATGGTGTATGATATTTTTAATATATTGCTGGATCTGAATTGTTACGATTTTGTTGAGGATTTTAGCATCTATGTTCATCAGGGATATTGACCTGTAGATCTCTTTCTTTGTAGTGTCTTTATCGGGTTTTGGAATTAGGATAATGCTGGCCTTGTAAAAAGCCCTTGGAAGTGTTCTTCCTCTTTGATTTTTTGAAATAGTTTGAAGAAGGTAGGTGTTAGTTCTTCTTTGAATGTTTGGTAAAACTCCCCTCTGAAGCCATCCCGGGCAGGGCTTTTGTGTGCTGGGAGCCCTTTAATTATTGCTTCATCTTCATCAGCAGATATTGGCCTATTAATTTTTTTCTGATTCTTCCTGATTGAGTTTTAGAAGATTGTATTTTTCTAAGAATTTGTCCATTTCATCCAAGTTGTCCAGCTTGGTGGAGTATAGTTGTTCACAGTATTTTCTTACAAACCTTTGTATTTCTGTTGGGTCAGTTGTTATTTCACCTCTTTCACTTCTGATGTTGTTTATTTAGGTCCTCCCTGTTTCTTTCTTGATGAGTCTGGAGAAAGGTTCATCAATCTTGTATATCTTTTCAAAGAGCAAGCTCTTGGTTTCATTGAACATTTGTATTAATTTTTAGTCTCTATGTCATTTATTTATGCTCTGATCTTTATTATTTTCTTCCTTCTACTTACTTTGGTCTTTTCATGTTGCTTTTTTTTCTAAGTTTTTAAGTTGTAGGGTTAGAGAGTCTAGTAGAAGTTTTTCTTGTTTTTTTGAGGTGGATTTGTAGTGCCATTTTGCTCTCAGGACTGCTTTCATTGTGTCCCATAGAATTGGAATTGATGTGTATTCATTTTCATTTTTTTCCAGGAAGATTTTGATTTCTTTCTTGATCTCTTTGGTATCTCACTCACTGTTTAAAAAACATGCTATTTAGCCTCCAAGTGTTTGAATGTTTTTTTATGTTTTTATTGTAGTTGGTTTCTAATTTCCTTCCATTGTGGTCCTAGAAGATGCTTGATATGATTTCAATCTCTTTGAACTTGTAGAGACTTGCTTTGTGCCCTAACATGTGGTCTATCTTTGAGAATGTCCCATGTACTCTTGAGGAGAATGTATATTCTGTAGCTTTAGGGAGGATTGTTCTGTAAATGTTAATTAAATCCATCTGAACTAGTGCATCACTTAAGGTCACTGTTTCCTTGTTGATTTTTTGTCTGGATGATCTATTCAATGATGTCAGTGGGATGTTAAAGTCCTCGAGTATTACTGTATTGCTGTCGATCTCTCCCATAAAGTCCTCTAGAAGTTTTTTTATAAATTCAGGTGCTCCTATGTTGGGTGCATATATGCTTATTGGGTTATATCCTCTTGTTGGATTGATCCCTTTAGTATTATGTAGTGACCTTTCTTGTCTCTCATTATGGTCTTCATTTTGAAGTCTATTTTGTCTGATATCAGTATTATGACCTCAGGTTTTTTTTTCATTTCTACTTGCATAGAAGACTTTTTTCCATCCCTTCACTCTCATCCTCTGTGTCTTTTGTTCTGAGGTGGGTCTCTTGTAGGCAGAATATATTTGGGTCATGTTTTCTTATCCATCCAGCCACCCTATATCTTTTTATTGGGGCATTTAAACCATTTACATTTAAGGTTATTATTGGTAGATACTTATCTATTGCCATTTTAATTCTTTATACTTTTGTTTCTCTCTATTTCTACTCCTAATTACAGCAGTTCCTTTAACATTTTCTCCAATGCTTGTTTGGTGATGATAAACTCCTTCAGCCTTTTTTTTTTTTTTTTGCCTGGGAAGCTCTTTATTTCACCACCTATCTTGAATGAAAATATTCCTGGATAGAGTAGTCTTGGTTTCAGATCCTTATTTTGCATTACTTTGAATACTTCATGTCATTCCTTTCTGGCCTGTAGAGTTTCTGATGAGAAGTCTGATGACAGCTTTATGGGGGCTCCTTTGTAGGTAACAGATTGCTTTTCTTTAGCTTCCTTTCAGATTCTTTCTTTTTCTTGGATTCTTGGCATTTTAATTATGATGTGTCTGGGTGGGGGCCTCTTTGGTTTCTTTCTGCTTGGAACTCTCTGTGCCTCCTGAACTTGTGTGATAATTCCCTTCACCAGGTTAGGGAAGTTTTCTGCCATTATTTCTTCAGACAGATTCTCTAATCCTTGCTTACTTTTGACCTCCTCTGGCATTCCTATGATGCAAATTTTGTTACATTTCATATTGTTCCACAGCTCCCTTAAACTATCCTCATGTTTTTAATGTATTTTTTTCAGGGGGTCTCTGAGTGAATTTTTCTACCCTGTCTTCTAATTTGCTGATCCGATCCTCAGCTTCCTCTAATCTGCCGTTTATTCCTTCCAATGTGTTATTTATTCAGCCTAGTGTTTAGGCTTCAGAGTCCTCCATTGGAAATCCCACAACTGAGATATCCCCCTGGACCTTCAGCTGCTTCCTGCGGGACCCTGGCAAGCCCTCTTTCATATCCACACTTCCTATAAGTCTCTATGCTGTCTCCACTTTTCCTTCTTTGTTGTGAGGGTGCTCTCTAGCTCATCTTTAGTTGGTTTTCAGGCTGGTTTTTCCATATTTTAGTTGTAATTTCACCTTAGTCCTGGGAAAATGTCTGTGTAGCTCCCACTCAGTCCACCATCATCTTTAATCCCCCTAGATAGAATAGGCTTTAATTCAAAAACTGTGACAAAAGAAAAAAAAATATGCTTTATTATGTAATGATAAAGGAGTCAACTCATCAAGAGTCTATAGCAATTGTAAATATAGATGTACCCAATATCAGGGCACCTAAATATGTGATGTTCAGAAAGGGGAAATAGGTAAAAATACAATAATAGTAAGAGACTTAAACATCCCACTTTCAAATGTAGGTAGATCATCCAAGCACAAAATCAATAACAGAACACTGGACTTGAAGAATGTCCAATAAACATATACAGAACATTACATCCAAGAGTAGAAGAATATATATTTGCTCAAGTGCACATAGAATTTCCTCCAGGATAGATCATATATTAGGTCACAAAACAAGTCTTCATGACAAGATTACAATGTAAAGACTAGTAGCAGATGATTTCACTGGTGAATTCTATGAAATAAACAAAAAATAATGTGAATATTAAAATTCCTCCAAAAAATTAAAGAGAACATTCTCAAACTTATTTTATGGGCCACCATTAATACCCTGATACCAAAGCCAGATAAGGAAAATACAAGTTAAGAAAACTGCAGAGTAATATTTCTGGTAATATAGATGCAAAAAATTATCAACAGCAAAATTCAAATTAGCACACCAAATTCAATAACCCATTTAAACAATCATCCACCCCGATCCAGCAGGATTTAACCCTGAGATGCAAAAATTGTTCAACATATACAAATCAATTAATGTAATATACTACATCATTAATAGCATTAAAGATTAAAATCATAAGATGATCTTAATAGATGCAGAAAAAAATATTTGAAAAAAATCAACATCTTTTTGTCATAAAAGACTGAACAGATTAGGTATAGAAGGAACTTACCTCATGCCATATATGACAAGCTGACAGCTAATATCATACTAATGTTGAAATGTAGAAAGCTTTTCATTTAAGATTAGGAACAAAACATGGGTGCCCTCTCTCACCACTCTTATTGAATATAGTACTGGAATTCCTAGCCAGATCTATCAGGCAATAGAAGAAAGATAGAAAAGGTATTCAAATTATAAAGAAAGGAGTACAATTATATTTTTTTGTAGAGGTTATAATCTTATATATATATAGAAAATTTTAGAGATGCCATCAAAAAAAAAAAGTTAATTAGGCAATGAATTTATTTTTATTTATATTTTTAAAAAATATATCTTTATTGATTTCAGAGAGAGGAAAGGAGAGGGAGAGAGAGATAGAAACATCAATGATGAGAGAGTCACTGATTGAACCCGCAACCCAGGCATGTGCCCTGACCGGGAATCCAACCCTGATCGCCTGGATCCCAGGTCAATGCTCAGCCACTGAGCCACGCCCCGCTAGGCAATGAATTTAGTAAAGTTTCAGGACACAATATAAACATACAGAAATTAGTTGCATTTCTACATACTAAAACCAAAATATCTGAAAAAAAAGAAAAAAATTCCATTTACAATAAAATCCAAAGAATAAATTTAACCAAAGTGGTTAAAGACCTGTACCCTGAAAACTATAAGACTTTGATGAAAAAATTAAAGAAGACCCAAACAGATGGATATATATCCTGTGTTCATGAATAAGAAGAGTCAATATTGTCACTATTTTAAAACTACCCAAAGCCATCTACAGATTCAGTGAAAACTCTATCAAAATTGCAATGGCATGTTTCACAAAAATAGAAAAAGCATCTTAAAATTTATATAGAACCACAAAAGGTTCTCTATAGCCAAAGCAATCTTGTGAAAGAACAAGTTTGTAGGCATCACATTTTCTGATTTCAAACTTTATTACAAAGCTATAGTAATAAATACAGATATGTAGTACAATGGAGCAAAATTGCGAACCCAGAAATAAACCCACGCATATAGCACAATCAACTAATTTTTTTTTCTTTTACTTCATTGCATTTTCCAGATGCTTTAAAGCCCAAGATGCCTCTGCTTTCAACTGTACATAGGCCTGAAGCATCCTAGCTTTTGACAAGTGGACACAATCAACTAATATTTGACAAATGTGACAATAATACTCAATGGAGAAGTTATAGTATTTTCAATTAATGATATTAAGAAAACTCGATATTCACTTGTAAAAGAATAAAGCTGGACCCCTATCTTATACCACTTACAAAAATTGACTCGAAATGGATTAAGGACTTAAATGCGAGGCCTAAAATGATAAGATTCCTGGAAGAATATTTAAGAAAGGTTCTTAACATTAGCCTTGGCAATGACTTTTTTGGATGTGACACTAAAAGCACAGGAAAGAAAAAGAAAAATTTACAAGTGATGCTACATTTTTTAAAAGCTTCTGCATAGCAAAAAATATATATAAAATAATAATCAACAACAAAAAAGCAACCTATGGAACAGAAAAAATATTTGCAAACCATAAGGGGTTAAAATCCAAGATATATATGAACCTCATACAACATAATAGCAAAAGTTAATAAATAAATGAAATCTAAATTAAAAATGGGCAAGGGACCTGAAAATATATTTTCCAAGGAGGACATACAAATGACCAACAGGTACATGAAAATATGCTCAATATTACATATGGTATCCACATATATGACATATATATGTGATAAATCTACTAGTAACACAAATTAAAGCCCTATATTATACAATTGTGTTGGCAAGGATGTAAAAGAAATATTATTACTGCTTGTGAATATTTAAACAGGTGCAGTGTCTGGTGAAACCCTTTGCTACTATATAGTAAATTTAAAGATACATTCTCTGAATTAGCAATTGAACTATTGGGAAAAAACCCTAGAGAAAGTCTTGTATATATACACCATGATTAATATATGATAACTTTCATAACTTCGCTCTTTGTAAGTGTCCAAGATTAGACCTTTGCATAATTTTCCCCCTTAGTGGAGGACAATGCACGTGGGAACATTATAACTGAAGATTCCTGAGGGTGATATGGTAAATAAATGGCAATGAATAGAGCTTCTGTTATTTGTGGGCTACCAATAATTTTTTTAGGAAAATGTATTACATAGAAAACATAAAATTTACTACTTACATTTTTTGGTGTCAAGTCAGTGGAATTAGATAAATTAACATTATAGTTCAGCCATCATCACCAAGCACATCCAGAACATTTTATCCTCCCAAACTGAAACCCTTTACTTATTAAACAACAGCTCCCCATTCAACCTTGCTCCATTTCTATGAATCTGACTATGCTAGTTATCTCATGCAAGCAGAATTATGCAATGTTTGTCCTTTTGTGTCTGTCTTGTATCACTTAGTATAATATATTTAAAGTTCATCCATGTTTTAGAGGTGTCAGGATTTTCTTCTTTTTAAGACTAAATAATATTTCATTGTATGTATGTACCACATTTATTTATCCATTCATCTGCTGATGGACATTTGAGTTATTTTGGCTATTGTGAATAATGCTATGAAAGGGGATTTACAAATAACTGTTTGAATACTTTCAATTGTTTTGGTGAAATTCTTATATTATATGGCCAATATATGTTTACTATTTTGCGAAATGGCTGTACTGTTTTCCATAGAGGCTGAATCATTTTATATTTCCACTGGCAATGAACAAGGGTTCCAATTTATCCACATCCTCACCAACACATTGTTTTCTACTTTAAAATAAATAATAACTGTCCTGGCCAGTTTTGTTCAGTTGTTAGAGCTTTGGCCTGTGGACTGAAGGGTCTTGGGTTTGATTCTGGCCAAGGGCATATACCTCAGTTGCAGGTTCAATCCCTGCCTCTGACAACCATGTCAATGTTTCTCTCTCTCTCTCTCCCTCACTTCTTTCCATTCTCTCTGAAAAGCAATTGGAAAAATATTCTTAGGTGAGGATTAAAAATGAAAAAAATTAAAATAAATGAATAAAAAATAAATAATCACCTTAATGGATATGAAATATCATCTCATTTTGCATTTTGCTCAAACTAATTTGTTTTTGAGTACGAACAATTTATAACCCACTTAATGAAACAAAAAGAAAAAGTGTTTTGTTTCCTTCTTGGGGAAAAAAAGTGCTAAAGAATTTTGAGCTCTTCTTTCTAGCAGCAAACTAACTCATATCCCCTACCTCTGGACCGTTACTCCTTTCCTTTTTTAAAGCAAGAAATGTTCTCATAATACAAGTAATACCTGAATCTTCTGCATAGATATCCCCATCAGTCTCTGGCATTTTACAAAAAGTCATTGAATGATCTGTCTGTAACCAAAACCCAAGTTTAGCTACCTGACAAAGTAAAAGCCAACCTTGTAAGACAAGTGCTTGTGAAAAAGAAAAAAATTATTCAAGTGTTGCCCCTCCTGAGAAGATGGGGTATCTTGCCCCAATGCCTATCTCTCCACCTCAGAGCAGGCAGAGGTTTTTATAAAGAAGGAGAGGGAAAGCAGAATGAAGAAATCAAGGGGAGAACATTGAAAAGTTCTCTATGCGCAAGCCAGCATAGTCTAGTTTCATAAGGACCATGAAACTGGTCAAAAGGTAGTCTAGTGTGCATCATCCTGGTTTTCATTTGAAGATCACCAAGCAGGCTGGAGCTGAAGGTCAGAGTCTGTATCTTCTGAAGTTAGTTCCTAGGATTCTTATAAAAACATGCTGTTTATCTACAGCCTACATAGAGGGTGTCCCCCAAAACAGCGGATAGCTCAATTTTGAAAATTAAAAGTATTTTAATAAACACGGCCTTTATAATTGTTCAAAGTGATTGTATACATATTTTGTGGGACACTATATTAGTCAGAGTCAGCATTTGCAGAAACATTAGAAAAAAAAATGGTGGAATGTGTTACCATTCCCCACCATTCTAAGTCAAAGTAAAAAGTTTCAGTTATTCCTATAATTTTTCAGTATATATTACAACTGTGGTTAGATCCTTCCTCTAAGGTATGATATGCCATATATTAAAGTTAAAAAAAAGAACCCGCATTTACTTTAAACTGTTTTTATGCACAAAGAACAAATGAAAGATATCAGAAAACCCTTTTAGAATTCAAGATTCTTATTACCTTAGCTTGAAAAACAAAGAATTATGGAATATTGTTTTGCTGGTTCAGAGCCAAAGACCCTTGGCTAGAAGAACTGTTGGAGTTCTTTTCAGCTTAACCTGTGAGGCTAGGCATTCAGGGGAAGTTCTAGAGTGTTAAGGACATGGTGAGGCCAATAATTCTCATTTACTATGCACCCATTCAGAAGCTACCAGGAGGCTGCTGTGATCATGAACTAAATTTAGTTTACAAATGATGACTGAGCATAAAGCTTAGCTCAGCAGTTTATTTTAATACCATGATAAGAAGTCAGCTCATTAAAACAAAACAAAACAAAACAAAACAAAACACTTAAGTGTATTGTTTTCTTTTGGGGGGAAAAAGTACTAAAGAATTTTGAGCTCTTCTTTCTAAAACAACCTAACTCATAGTCAGTTTAAATTTGTTTCCTTTATAGATTATCTGAGGCATCAATATAATAAAAAAGTGGGCACCAGAAAAACACTTAACCCAGTTGCATTCAGAGAAAAAGTCACTTTGGATGACCCATGAAAAAATATCCACATATTTTATTCTCATTGTTACCGAAAAGGAGAACAGGCTCTAAGCAAGTCTACGTCAAGCTGGTCTGTGGTGTGTGGGTTTTTGACTTTGTGCAGGAAAGATTTCACAGCATGAGTCCAAGTGATTTTGAGAGGATGTTATTAAAGCTGGGGACAGTGAAACAAGGAAGGGCCTAGAATAGAAGAAGCAACAGGAGAGAGACTAGGTGAGGCTGCTTCAGCTTTCTAGAAACATTATGGGAAAGAAGTAAGCCAAGGTGAGGCTGCTGTCAGTTCACTGGAGAGTCAGAGAAAAGGAGGTCTTGGGGACAGTTTCAGGAGATTGATCTGGGATAAGCTGCCACTGCACATTGCTCCCTTGGCTGTGAGTTTCATGAGGTCACTTAGAGTTTAGTAGATGCATGCCTTTGGGGGAAAGAAAGAGAGAAGAAAGGCATGGGCAGGCATGCTCCCAGGAGAGAGAACACCCACTGGGACATTCATCTTGTGGTTTTTAAAGTCTCTGAGTTTAAGAGAAGTCTTAGGAAAGGATCTCAATAGACTATTCATCAGGTTTTCCAGGTGTATTCTTTCAGGGTCATGATCTCCACTGATTGGTCGGCACCAGGGCAAGGAGTCATTATTCATTGCAACCAATTTTGGTGCTCACCTGCTTTGATGCTTTACTGGACATGCAGCTGAAATACAACTGAGGTCTAGATATTGCCTTTAAGGAGAAAAGGTCAGAGGAGTCTAAACCCCATGACCAGTGATATACTAGAGGAGGAAAGCCCAACCTGTGGGTAAGGTCTTGGGCCATTTTTGCCTGTTGCTAGGCATCTGGGGCTCTCTGCCTTGGTTACCTTCTGTACCTGGCTGTGAATTGCTTTGCCAATTCATTCAGCTATCTGTCTGTTTTCTCATTCCACTTGCCAAGGAAATTCTCTAGCTTCTCAACATCACAGCCATGCCATCTATTCTCATATCCAGGGGATACTAGTAAACTACTGCCCTCTAAAGTTCATGACCTGGGATATCACTAAGTGTTTATCATTAAAAACAAGACTAAAATAATACACATGACTGTTTGCAGAAAGTCTGAAGATGAAATCTGGAGAAGCATTTCCCTCTTGTTCCCATATATAGATTTATTTATGAGTTTTACTCAATTTTCTCTATTGTCTATTCCAAGGTTTGCTAACTTCTCCCTCTTTAGTCTATTTATGTCTTGATTTTCTTATCCATTTTGGACGTATTCCTTCCTTCTTTCTTGTTCTCAGCCAGAAAAAGAGATAAATCTTTACAAGATTTTGAGCATAACCTGAGAGAAGAAAATACTATTGTTTAACTTATTTATGTAAGAAACATCCAAGTCTGTAGAGGTTTTTGTAAGAGTTTTTATTTTATCCAAAACTGATAATTGTCAGAATGCAAATGATTTGGAGAATGAGTCTTGTAGCTTTTTTTTACTCATTTGAAATTAATTAGAGAATGTAAGTAAGATGACATAAAGTTGGGAGAAGGCAAGGAATAGATTAGAGGATAGTTAACAAGATCATGTGTTTTCTTGAGGGTGCCTAAGCTTATTTCAAAGGTGTGTTAGCCTAAATACACAGAAACAAGGGACAAAGTTTGGTTAAGGCAAAGAAAAAACTTTTACTAAAGAAGTTGTATGCCTGAGGCATGACTATCCACCATAAACTTCAGTTAGGAATTTAGGATCAGATCACATTGTGACATTACTTTCCATAGAATCCCCATTATTAAACATTTATCTTTGTTGTGGAAAGTATTACACATATTCCCCTTTCTCCCTCAATAACCTCCAACCCCCCAACCCCCACCCACTCCTACCACATTATTGTCTGTGTCCATGGGCTCTGCATAAGTGCATATAAGTTCTTTGATTGCCCTTTTCCTGTCCCTGCCCCTTCCCTCAGAATCATCAGCCTGTTCCATGTGTCCATGTCTTGATCTATTTGGTTCATCAGTTTATTTTGTTCATTATATTCCATATATAAGTGAGATCATACTTGTCTTTCTCTGACTGGCTTATTTTGGTTAACATAATACTCTTCAGGATCTGCCATGCTGTCTCAAAGGGTAATACATCTTTCTTTTTCATAGCTGCATAGTATTCCATTGTGTAACTGTACCAACTATTTTTTATCCACTACTCTACTGATGGACCCCTGGGCTGTTTCCAGATCTTAGCTATTATAAATAGCACTGTTATGAATATAGGGTACACATATTCTTTCTGAATGGTGTTTTGTGATTTTAAAGATATATTCCTAGACTTGGGATCAGTGGGTCAAATGGCAGGTAAATTTTTAATCTTTTGAGGAAACTGCACACTGTTTTCCATAGTGGCTGCTCCAGTCTGCATTCCCACCAGCAGTGTACTAAGGTTCCCTTTTATCCACATCCTTGCCAGCACTCATTTGATGATTTGTTGATGGTAGCCAGTCTGGCAGGTGTGAGAAAATTAAAACACAGGGTAGGAAAAAATCACTCAATCAGAAAACCAAAAAGAGAAAAAAATTAAAAAACAAGAGGGCAGTTTAAGGGATCTATGGAACAACATGAAGTGTAACAATAGCCAAATCATAGCAACAATATAAGGAGAAGAAAATGAGCAACGGATAGAGATCTCTTTGAAGAAATAATAGCATAAAACTTCTCTAATATGGTGAAGGAAAAAGTGACACAAGTTAAGGAAGCACAGAGAATCCCAAGGAAAGATAACCCAGAGAAGCCCATGACCATATAAATATAATTAAATGCCAAAAATTAAAGACAAAGAGAGAATCTTAAAGTCAACAAGAGAAAAGAAATTTGTTACATACAAAGGATCTCTCATGAGTTAGTCAGCTGATTTCTGAGCAGAAACTCTACAGGCCAGAAGGGAATGGTATGAATTATTTGAGGATCTGAAACCAAGACTACTCTATTCAGCAAGGCTATCATTAAAAATAAATGGTGAGATAAAAAGCTTCCCAGACCAAAAGAAAAAAAAAAAAAAGGCTAAGGGAGTTTATTACCACCAAATCTTTATTGCAAGAAATGGTAGAGTGACTGCTGTAATAGGCATAAGAATAAAAATGGCAATAAATAAGTACCTTAAATGTAAAATTGATTAAATGTTACAATGAAAAGACATAGGGTAGCTGAATGGATAAGAAAACATGACCCATATATATATGCTATCTACAAGACACCTCGTGAACAAAATGTTTACATTTGATGAAAGTGAAGGGATGGGGAAAGTAAATTCCATGAAAATGAAAACAGAAAAAAAGCAGGGGTAGCAATACTTATAGCTGACAAAATAGACTTCAAAGCAAAGGCCATAACAAGAGACAACGAAGGTCATTACATAATAATAAAGGGATCGATTCAACAGGAAAATAATACCCTGGTAAAAATAGATGCACTCAATATAGGAGCACCTAAATATATAATACAAAAACAACAACTTCTGGAGAAATTCAAGGGAGAAATCAACAGTAATACAGTCATAATATAGGACTTTAACACCCCACTGACTTCACTAGATAGGTCTTCCAGACAAAAAAATCAACAAGGAAGCAGAGACCTTAAATGACACACTCGATCAGATGGATTTAATTGATGTTTACAGAACATTTCACCCTAAATCTGCAGAACATACATTCTTTTCAAGTGCACATAGGTAACTCTCAAAGATAGACCACATGTTAAGGACAGAAACTAAGTCTCTGCAATTCAAGAAGGTTGAAATCACATCAAGTATTTTCTTGGGTCACATTGGCATGAAATTAGAAATCAATTACAATAAAAACACTAAAAAACATTCAAACACATGGAGGCTAAAGAGCATGTTATTAAACAAATAATGGGTTTCCAATGAAATCAAGGAATAAGTTTAAAATGTCCTGGAAACAAGTGAAAATGAAAAAACAGCAACACAAAATTTATGGGACATAGCGAAAGCAATCATAAGAATCCCCTTTTAGTTTACAAATTCTAGTTTTTTAATTGCCTCTTTCAAAAGATTTTTAATCTTCAGAAAGAAAAGATTGTCATATTTGTCAGTTTCCCTTGAGTGAAAACCAGTGTTTGGCATATATTAGACTGTTGTTAAATTATTAAGTACAGGTATATTACTTCTCTAAGAAATAAAATGCCATTCAGTTTTTGTTTACTTTTGCTATCTAGTTATTTACTTACCTTTCTTTATTGGCTTTTTTCTTGTGGATGAAGATGTGTGCTCTAATAAATTATAAATTCCTAATAGTCCGTCATGGTGGGAAGTCACACCCCAGGCCTATAACTTCTTTAGTAAAATATTTTTAAGCCATCTAGGTTAATTCACCTTTGAAATGCCAGAAGTAATACCCCTTAAAGGCATAATCACCCATAAGAGAACACATAATCTTTGTAAAACAATTCTTGCTTTGATTTCTCTCACCTTCATGTAATCTTTCTTATGTTCCAGTTTTAGTTTTAAATGCATAAAAGAAACTGCAAAATTGCTATTCTCAGGAGCATGTGAGATCTTGCTCCCCAGCAATTGTCATCAGCTTTTGGTCAAACATACTCTTGTAAAATCTCTTTACAGTTTTGGATGTTTTGCACATCAACACTATTAAAACATCACGTCATGTTACTCTTTTTTAGCATGTTATATTAAGGTGGTCTTTGTTTCAACAATGTTTTGACATTTACTACCCTATCTTATTTTTATATTTTCTGAGAGTCTTCCTGTGGCATCACATTTAATAACAATTTTTTAAATATGTCTTTATTGATTTCAGAAAGAGGAAGTGAGAGAGGGAGAGAGAGATAGAAACATCAATGATGAGAAAGTCATCATTGATTGGCTTCCTCCTGCAGGCCCCCAACTGGGGATCAAGCCCACAATCCAGGCATGTGCCCTGACCAGGAATCAAACTGTGATCTCCTGGATCATAGGTCGATGCTGAAACACTGATTCACACCAGCTAGGCATAACCATTTTTTGATTTGTAAATTTATCTAAAAAGACCATCTCCTATTTCTAAATGGTTAAATAGGCAAGCAGCTCAGTTGTAGACTTGCTCTTTAGAATGAATTGATAGAGATACAGAGAACAGAAAATTGATTAAAACCTCTTTAACATGGTATTCGCTGGGAAAGGACCAGCATCCATAAAAATTAACTTTGACATAAAATTAGGTTTTGGAGGACATAAAGATGTTTCAGAAAATGGTCACATTGTTGCTTAAAAATGGCTTATTTTATTTTCAAATGAGTATCTTATTTTTCAATGAACTATTTTTAGATTTCTCTTTTGGTTACAGACTACCACTGTGTGGTAGCGATTACTGATTCTAACATCTTTATTTTATAGATAAAGATGCTGAATATAAAAATATAAGTACACCTCCTCTATGGACACCTGGTATAGTGCATGTAATAAATATTCACTACATCCTCTAAGGGTTCATTTATTTATTGAAAAACATTAACTTAGTTTCTATTGTCTTCCTAAGTTCATTGCTAGGTGCTGGGGAATTTTATCTAGAGTTAGAATTTTATCTAGAGTTCCTCCATAAAAACTCATACTGTAAAGAACACTACAAAAATTGATAAAAAAAATATCACTTGCTCTTAAAGTGGCAATAGCCAATTGGGAAATTGATAACAATAATGATATCATAAGAATGCATTTCGAACTACTATTATTAATTACACCTGTGATGGAATAAAGTGTCTGTTTAAGGAAATCAAAAGATTTTGTTAGGTTTCAGCTGATTAGGGAAATCCAAATTGGAAACCGAGAGAATGGTGGGCAGAATTATTTTATTTGCTCTTCATGGCTATCATAAACCTATAAAACTGATACTATTAACAAATTCCAAAACAGCTTTTTCTGAGAGTCCAAAATACTTGTCAGACTTGTCCAAAATACTGATTATTCTTTTTTTGAATGGACGAAGCAAGTCCTAAACTAAAGAATGCTAATACCCTTCAGTTCTACATTGTATCAGGACTCAAATTACACAAAGTACCTCATCAACACATAAAGATGAATTCAGTTAATATATCAGAGCTCTCACTAAAATGTAATCAGAGTTCTCCAGGATACTTATATTCATTTGCAGCTCATCTCACTTTTGCAATAGTAAATTTTTACATGAGGTACAAAGTCCAGGGGGAACACTAGAACCTCAGCAAGGGAGGTACAGGATCTGAGTAATATGGTCCCTCTCTCATTCCCTTAGCAACTTCTTTTTATCTCACAAATCCTTTCAAGCTACAAAAATACTCCTTAACCTCAACTTGTTGGATCACTTTTTAATGCAGAGACATTGCTCATCACCAAAAATAAAAAGGTCAACCATAATAGAAACTTGAACACAGATGACAGGAACTTTCCCATATGGATAGATGGATACATGAAGAAAAAAAGAAAACCTTATTTTTACCATGTTTCATGTCACTTCATTTTATTGGGGTGGTTTATTTTCTCCTTTTATCTGTTGTCCAAATATTATCAGGCTTTTTATTGGCCCAACATGGCCTGATTTTGTTTTTATTTCTTTGACTATCTTATTAAAGTAATCTTACCTTTAAACTTGTTTCACCTGTTTGAGAAAATCAAGAATTAGCTCCATCTCTTGATACAGTGCCATGTTACAATTATTTTGTTGCCTATTACAGTGATTGAATATAATTACAAAAGAAATATCATTTATTTCTAAGCAACAGAGCAGATGTTTGGGAGAGGTCAACTCTCTTCTGTAGAAAACTGCTAACAATCTAAATTCACATGTCACTTCACCTAGAGTCAAAATGCCTCCTCCATAAACACCCAAACTGTAAACAATCCCTGTGAAAGTGTTTAGAACCAGGAAAAATGTTACAAATCTGCCAGTGAAGCCACTGTGAGCATGATTTATATGAATCATGAAGTGAAGTAATAACAATAATAGAATTTTCTATTGGCAAAATTATATTTTCAGTGCACTTTTATCTATGTTTCTAAGCTATTGTTCAATGGAGGTAGAACAGATAAGGGGTAATTAAATTGCCAGGCAAGGAAACATGATTTGCATAAAAATCCAATGTTCAGCTAATAGGAAGACAAGGACTGTTTTCCTTTCAGGGGATATTTGTGCAGTTTCATTTTCATTTTATACTTTATTTACTTATTTATTTATTTTAAAATTTCTACTTAAACCAATAGTAGCCTGGAAGCTACTTCTTACACCATACTTCTATCCCTTTTGGTAATTATACAGAGTGGTTGGCTTTTTGTTACAAAATCTCTAACACACGTTTCTTGCTTTTTCTACTTCAAACAGCATAATTATCAGCAAATAATTCAAAATATATTTAGAAATACAAATAAATATAACGATGTTTTATATTTAATACTTAAACTTGCCAATTATACAATTAATGCATCAGTAGGAAAAATTGCCATGCCTGAATATCAAGTCACATGATATACTTAGATACTACAGAAACCCTGCACTTTTGGAATTAATGAATGTGCCATAAATTTAATTGTGAAATAATTTAACATGTAAAAATATGTTGTTTTTAAAGGCATTTCCCACTGTTAAAATATGTAAAATAGCTTTTCTGTCATTCAAGTTGGTATTTGACTTAAAGTTTTCATTTTTATTGTGAAAAGAATGAATAGAAAACATTTTATTTCCAATTGCAGAGGACATTTAGAAAGGATTTTACATTTTTATTGATTGATTGAGGCTGGTTTAAAGAAATAAAAAATAAATATGCATTGAAATAATGAAATTTTCTTTATCATAATTTCATTACTGTTAGAGCTAATATCCAGACTCTTCCTCCTGCCTCTTATTGCCACCCTCTAACCCCCTTTCCAATTCTTTATTTTTCTTGGTGATAAAAAAAAGAGTAGGATCATTAATGGAATTTTCTAAAAATATAATTGACACTACCTCTAAGTTTTAGGCTAACTTCTGAGACTCCACAGCTGAAAATATCATTCTCCTCTCATTCTTTCAGCCTCAGAAAAGCTCCATTTTCTCACCTGCTGGTTTTAGCACTCTCCAAACATATCTCTTGCCTGAAACAGAAACTATTGCAGAGTGTATTTTCCACTTCCTTTAGCCTCCTTTAGGCATTTCTTATCATGCCTTGTTAAAAGAACTACCCATAGTAAAGGTGTGTGTGTTTGTGTTGTGTGTTTTCTCAATCCTTATGCCATAGATAAACATATGACATATGAACACTGCCAGTATCCAGATGGTTGCTACGGGAAAAATAATTGCTGAGAATCAATAGAAAGCTTCTTGTCCTGTGCCTTTTTTGCTATTGAGTACCTGTGGCAGTGACACAATTAATGGCTTTCTTATTATCATACTTTTCATAATAATGAGAGGAGATTATTTCTGGGATTTTTGAGTACTCAGCTAGTGAACTGATAGGTCAATGCAAACAAATCACTTTGAATTTTAATACTTAAAGCTCTCAACATATGTATTCCTAAATATAGTTGGTCTTTGCCTCTGAAATATATACCTAAAAGGAACTTCTATTGGTCACACAACCCATTTTCTTTCATATTCTCACTGCTAGAGTTGTATGTACCTAACACTTTCATTTTTGTTGTTGTTAAAAATAATCACTACCTGCTTTGTTTGCCTCTTTCTTATCTTATGTTAGGGCTTCCAGAAATTTGCGTGATGTATGGCAGAGTTCATCACTATTCTCTACCCATCTTCACTATTGCCCTAGTCTGACAGCTTTGTTGGCTAATTTAAGTGTGGTTTGCTTTCAAATGTAATTTCATAATTTTTGTGCGTACATTGTTTGAAATATATTAAAGTACTTTACTATAAAAATATTTAATTTGACACCAAAAACACTCTCTGGGGAAAATAGGCAAAGTATTATACCCATTTTCTAGACAAGGAGACTAAGGATTAGAAAATTGAAAATATGAATCTTTAATTTTAGATTTAAGATTCTAAAATTGCAAAAGGGTTATCTTCAGAGAGAAGAATATAATAAAATGTTATATGACTACACTTTGTTCCACAGTGTATAAGGGGGGAATGCAACTAATATTTATTTATTACTAAGTGTCACACTAATCTCTTTTACATCATTTAAATTTTTTCCTACCTTAAATTTATGAATTGATGATTAGCCTAATTTTTAATAGAAATACTTCCTGATATTGTATGAAGTTATTTAGCATGCCTACAGCTGTACAAATAATACCTTTCAGAGCCTGGGTTTCAACCTAACTCTCTGGACTCCAAAGTCAATAAATGAGAAATTTATCTGTAAGGAAAAGATAAAGAGTAGGAGAGCAAATGAAACAAACAGAGCAGTCTAGAATGACAAGATGGAACATACAAATGACGGGGATTTTCCACCTGCTTAAGATAAAAAAGTCTCCAGTGCCATGTTATGCTCCTTGGTTCTGACACCTCTGTGCTATCAGCATGTCCTTGACACATATTGATAAGTGGAATGAACTGGGACCAATAAAGTATTTATTTCAGCATTTTTATTATATATATACAGTTGTTTAGATGGAAAAAGATATGCAGGTTATTATTATTATAATGTCTTTATTAAATCTGTGTTTCACATACTCACAACTCTAAACATACTTTTCTCACCCCTATATATAAAATGTATTTATGATTAGGGAATATGTTATAATATCTTGGACTCTTATTATTTGACAGTAGAAGCTACAATTTAACCAAATTTTTGGTTACCTGCCTATTTATTTCTCAATTCCAGCTTTTGATTACTTTTTACAGTTTCCTGAGAGAAAAGTAAAAATTAAAATCTTTATTAGAATAAGGATGCTTTGAAAGCAAAAATATTTTTAGAACCTGAAGTATCAAAATAAGTTAGAAAAAAGGGCAATATTTAGATAGCACAAATTAAAAATTGAGGAAAACTTGAAATAATCAGTGTATGTTGTTATAAAGACCCCATGGAAAACACAGGAGACCGTTGCATCTCTAATTTTCATGAAATCAATGAAACTCTCTAATAAAAACAAAAAAATTCTAAATTTAACAAAATTCTTCTTTTTTAGGAATGTTATTACAACAACTTTAGAAACAAATATTTTCCAATTATTTCTTCTGTGAAATTCCAATAGCTTCTTGTTGGGAACAGGAGATGTGTCTGGACACGGTCCACACCACCTGAGGGTCTGGAGTCAGGGACTTGAACCTCCCCACAATTACCCTTGATATTGAGAGCCTGCTACATGTCTGGACATGGTCCACGTAGCCTGAGGGCCTGGAGCCAGGGACTCAACCCTCCCCTCAGGTTCCTGTGGGGAGCCAAAATGAAGATAGTTACAAAGGTCTGAGCTCATGCAAGAGGCAGGATGTTTACACGGAAAGTGTGTTTGTGCAACCATGAAAGAACTACTTTGTATCACCCTCACTTCCTTACCAGTTGTTTGTTACTCACTATATAATAAAGGCATTGAAGCCATTTGAAGCTGCTGCACCTCATTGGAGGGCAGCCCTCCTGATCCCATAACTGTGTTTGTCTCTTTAATTCCCACCGCTCGAACTCAGGTTTGTTCATCTTTCAGGCTGGTTCCTGATAGCTTCTCAGATAAATCAAGAGATCTGTACCACTGAGAAATAATAACAAAAAAAGACTAAGAAAATGGAATCCATTTTTTAACGAAAAATCTCCAAACAATTAATGTCTCTGTGGAAAACATTTATCCAGGTAAACAATCTCTCTAATATTTTCTTAAACACATTCATAACTTCAATTAAAATGTAAAGTATTTCAGGGATCCAGGAAGATGGTGGCACTGTGACAAGAAGCAGAGCACCCTTGCTCACAGCCGGACTTCATTTACCACTAAAATACTGCGTAACCCATTTGGAAAAAACAGAGAAATATATCTGGGTGGAAATATTTTAAATAGAGAGTACTGAGGAAACATTATAGAGTCTGGTATGAGGAGCATAGGAAAGGAGAGTCTTCCCTGCCCCCCCAAACCCTGTACTGGGCTCTGAGGCCTTAGGGCTGGAAGTTGCAAAGTTCCCTCCACTTGGGAGTGTGGACTGGCATCCAAAAGCTGAGATCTCAAACCTTGAGCAGAGGAGAAGGAAGGAGACCCCGGGGGGGGGGGGGGGCAGAGGGACCTAAGGGAACAGTGAGCCTGTGAGGAGGAGACAGCGCCTTCCCAGTGAAACAAAGCTTTTAATGGCAACTGGGACAGGAGTCGTTCACCTCAGGTTGTTGACCATAAGAAAGCTTGTCTCATAGTGTGTGGCTCCCAAATAGAAAGGGGCCAGAGGGCTGAACTGAGCAGCCACACACAGGGACCCTCTACCTTCCTGTAAGGCATTCTGTAGAACCCCAGAAAGCATTTGATCTGTGTGGCACAGGGAAGGGGAAGAGAACCCTCCCACCAACAGAGTGAGTCCAGAGCTGCCAGAAGGGTGGACCAGGACTCCAGCAGCCAGAGCTGTCAGTGTCGCAAATTGGGATTGTTTGACCCACTCTGAAGGGAGCTGGGTTGGGCCCAAGAAGCTCCCTTAGCTTTACTGAGATCAGCTGTGCAGGAGGGCAGCATGGGGCTGACTTTGTGACCACTCCTATTTGGTTCTGAGGCACAAGGGCAACAGGACATCACAAGGCAGGTTTTCTGCTTTGGGTGTTTTTGAGTTTTTGATTACTGAACA
This sequence comes from Miniopterus schreibersii, assembly GCF_964146895.1. Taxonomy (NCBI): domain Eukaryota; kingdom Metazoa; phylum Chordata; class Mammalia; order Chiroptera; family Miniopteridae; genus Miniopterus; species Miniopterus schreibersii. Next base: position 109,701,624 of record NC_138101.1, on the reverse strand, counting down.
GGTGTCCAACTTCCTGGCTTGCATTGGAGAGACAGACCAGCAAAAGCTGGAATTTATGTCTGCATAGCATATAGTTTGAAATAAGTGCCCCATGTGATCAGCCAACCAGATCTGGGAAAGGAGAGGTGGAGCATGCCTACCTCTCTTGCAGGCTAGGAACACTGCCTCCAACAGAAAAAGGGCTGGTTCAGCTTGCTGAAGCTCCAGATATCCTGGCAGGGCACAGTCCTGAGTGGGAAGGGAGAACTACTCACAAGATGACAATGCAAGAATAAGACTCTCAGGGACTACTGTTTAAGAACTGGAGAGAAAGCTTAAAACAACTTCTGGGGTTGGGCAAAGTACTCACTGGGATGTTTTTTTTTTTTAAATCCACTGAGCCTAGGCTGCTGAATCTGCCCATACAAAAAAGGTAACACACTGAAGTCAATCTGAAACTGCAGCAGGCCATTGTATGGGGAACTAGAACTGGAGGATAGGATAGAGACTGAGAAGTTGGCTTTGAAGCAGAGACTCACTTCCCCAGAGTGAGTGCCTGACAGTAAATTCTCTAAGTAAGGGGAGCAACATCCTGAGCTACAATAGCCACCCTACACCCTAAACACTCATCAGAAAACTCTGGAGTAAGACCTGGCAACCACAAGGGAGAGGCAAAATAGCTGACAAGTGGATGTGGTCCATAGAGAGCCTCAGATAAGCCAACTACCTAAGGACCTGAGCCAGACCTAGACAGCTCTTGATATTGACTGATACACAAGTACCTCCCAGGAGAACCGAATTGGTCATACAAAATAGTGAGCCTCAGACAACATAAGCTGCCCCGATGAAACAAACCCAATTGACTTTTTTTTTTTTAAAGAGAGAAAAGAAAAAAATTTTCTTTTAAAATTTTAAAATTGTTTTTAATTTTGAAATTACTTATTTTTAAAAAATATTTGTTTTGCTTTGCTTTTTCCCCCATTGTTTTGTTTTTAGTTTTGTTATCAAGATTTTACTTATATTCTTTGCTTAATTGTTGGGATATTATCATTATAACCAGTAAGTTTACTGCTTTTCTCTATTGTTTCCCCATTTCTCTTATAGGACTCCCTCCTTGCCCTTGTTTTATTTCACTCTCTCTTCTTGTTCCATTGGCATAACTTTTTCTTTATTTCTTTCATTTCTTTTTCTCCCTTTTGTCTTCCTGTCTTTTTGTTTCTTTGTTGTTTCTGTTTGTCTCTTTATTGTATTTTTATTTTTCAACTATTTTCCTATTTGTACTCTCTTCCTTTAATTTTTTGCAAGCCCTTCTTTCACAATCTTTTCTCTGCCCCCTTTTCTACCAACAACTTCTCTATTTTTTACTTTTTATTGTATTTTATTATTTTTTCTGTTATATTAGTATTAATATACTTTTTTCTCTATATATTTTTTCTTTTTTTCCTTTTTTGATTTAGCATTTGTGTTCTCATTTTACTCTCCTAATTCTACTTTTATTTGGGATATTTTCATTGTGATGGTGAAGATGTAAGATACTGCCTGTTTCCTGGAAATTTTGTTGTGAATTGTCTTGCCTTGCTATAACCCATACAACAGCTCACACAATGTGTTTGGGGCTGAGCCACACTGTTAGCTTACTGGAGAAAAGAGTCGTCCCAACAAAGGGTCAACAATCTAGACCCAATCACAACAGGAAACCTCAAAGAACACACAAAAGAGACACCCGCAAAAGAAACAACCCTAGAGCAAATAACTCAGAAGTATAAGAAAAACACACTCTAGGCTCCACTGGACATATACTACAAAATCCCACCCCACAACTGGGAGACAGCAAATATACCTAATATACAGACAAAAACACTATGAGCCGCCAAAATGAGGAGAAAAAGAAACAACCTCAAAACTAAATAAAAGAAAAAATTGACAGAAAAAGACCTTGATGAGATGGACTTAAGCAAGTTATCAGGAATAGAGTTCAGAATAAAGGTTATAAAGATGCTTAAGGAAATTAATGAGAACAACAAGATGCTTAATGGAAAAGTCAGGAACTTAGTGAAAACATGAAAAAAGAGCTAGATATGATAAATAAGAACCAGGCAAAAATGAAGAAGGCTATATCTGATATCAATAATATGCTGGAAGGAATTAAAAGCAGACTCAATGAAGCAGAGGATAGAATAAGTGACTCAGAAGATAAGGTAGAAAAATCAGAGCAGCAAAAAGAAAAAAACACTTAATCATGTGGACAGTCTAAGGGAGCTTTGGGACAATGTGAAGCAAACAAAATATGCATCATAGGGTTGACAGAGGGGGAGAAAAGAGAGCAAAGGATAGAGAACTGGGTGGAGGAAATAATGACACAACACTTTCCTATGCCAGTGAAGGAGAAAGTCACACAAGTTCAGGAAGCACAGAAGGTATAAAACAAGACACATTAAAATTGCAAATGTTAAGGACAAAGATCGAATATTAAGTGTTGCAAGAGAGAGATAAGCAGTGACCTATAAGGGAACCCCCATAAGGCTGACAGCAGATTTCCCAACAGAAACACTTCAGGCAAAAAGGTAGTGGCATGGAATTCCCAGTGTAATTAAAAGCAAGAACCTGCAACCAAGACTTCTTCATCCAGCAAGACTATCATTTAAAATTGAAAGTGAAATAGAGTGCTTCCCACGCTAAAGAACGCTAAAAGAGTTCAGTACCACCAAATCAGCATTCCAAGAAATGCTAAAAGGGCTGCTTTAAGAAGAAGAAGATATATTGAGAGAAAGGTACATTGGCATAAAGGAGAAAAGTGGTATTAAATAAGTATATATCAATAGTAACCTTAAATGTAAATGGAATAAGTGCTCCAATCAAAATACATAGGATAGCTGAATGTATAACAAAACAAGACCCAAATATATGTTGTCTACAAGAGATCCACCTGAGAGCAAACGACTCACACAAGCTGAAAGTGAAGGGGTGGAAAAAAATAATCCTTTCAAATGGAAAAAATAAATAAATAAAAGCTAGAGTAGCAATATTTATTTCTGACAAAATAGACTTTAAAATAAAGACCATAATGAAAGACAAATATGGTCACTACATAATACTGAAAGGATCAATCCAAAAAGAGGAAATAACCTTTACAAATATATGTGCACCCAATATAAGAGCACCTAAATATATAAAAAGTTCTTGGTGGGTTTTAAGGGGAAGACTGACAGCAGCACAATCATAGTGGGGGACTTTAACACCCCACTGTCAGCACTAAGTAAATCATCAGGACAAAAAATTAACAGGGAAACACATACATCAAATGGCACACTAGATCTAATGGTTTTAATTGACATTTACAGAACATTTCATCTCAAAGCGCCAGGATACACATTCTTCTCAAATACACATGGAACATTCTCAAAAATAGACCACATATTAGGGCACATGGCAAGTTTGTACAAATTCAAGAAGATTGAAATCATATCTAGCATCTTCTCAAATTGCAATGCCATTAAACTAGAAATCAACCACTATAAAAAAACCTCAAAAACATTCAAATCTATGGAAGCTAAATAGCATGTTATTAAACAACGCATGAGTTACCAATGAGATCAAGAAAAAATTAAACACTTCCTGGAAAAAAACAAAAATGGACAACTTATGGGACACAAAACTATGGGACACAGTAAAAGCAGTCCTGAGACGAAAGTTCATAGCAGTACAGGCAATCTCAAGAAATAAGAAAAAGCTTTACTAAAGCATCTAACACAACAACTAAAAGAACTTGAACAAGAACAGGAAGAAAAGCCCCGAAGAAGTAGATGGAAGAAAATAATAAAGATCAGAGAAGAAATTAATGACATAGATATTTTAAAAAAATACAAAAAATCAATGAAACCAAGAGAGTTGGTTCTTTGAAAAGATAAATAAGACTGATGCACCTTTAGCCAGACTCACCAAGAAACAGAGAGAGGACCCAAATAAATAAAATCAGAAATGAAAGAGGTGATATAACAACTGACCCGACAGAAATACAAAGTATCATTAAAAAATACTATATGCAACTATATGCCAACAAACTGAACAACATGGGTGAAATGGACAAATTTCTAGAAGCATACAATCTTCCAAAGCTGAATAAGGAAGAGACAGAACACCTGAATAAGCCAATAATAACATAATGAAATTGAAGCAGTAATAAAAAATACTCCCAGCAAACAAAAGTCCAGAAAAAGATGGATTTACAGGCAAGTTTTACCAAACATTCAAAGAAGAATTAAAACCTTTCTCCTCAAAGTACCCCAGAAAATTCAAGAGGAGGGAAAATTCCCAAGCTCTTTTTATGAAGACAACATCATCCTAATCCCAAAACCAGATAAAAACACTGCAAAGAAAGAAAATTACAGACCAATACCCCTGATGAACAAAGATGCTAAAATCCTCAACAAAATACTAGCAAAGCAGATGCAGCAAGACATTAAAAAGAATACACCCTGAACCAATAGGATTTATTCCAGGAATGTAAGGCTGCTATAGTATTCGCAAATCAATAAATGTGATACATCACATAACAAAATGAAGGACAAAAATCATATGATCATATAAATAGATGCAGAAAAAACATTCACTAAATCCAGACTCACTTTTGATAAAAACTTTCAACAAAGTGGAATGGAGGGAACATACCTCAGCATAATAAAGGCTATATATGACAAACCTACATCCAACATCATACTCAATGGGCAAAAACTAAAACCATTTCTCCATAAAACAGGAATAAGAGAGTGGTGTCTGCTTTCACTACTTATTCAACAGAGTACTGGTAGTCCTTTCCATAGCCATCAGACAGGAAGAAAACATAAAAGGTATCCAAACTGGAGAGAAGAAAGTAAAACTGTCATTATTTAGAGAAGACATGATATTGTACATAGAAAATCCTAAAGACTCCACCAAAGTACTACTAAATTTGATAAATAAATTCGGCAAGGTACCTAGATACAAAACTAACATCCAGAAATTGAAGGTATTTTTATATACCAGCAATGAATTCTCAGAAAGAGAAACTAAAAAACAATGTCATTTACCATTGCAACTAAAAGATACCTAGGAATAAACTTAACCAAGGGTGTAAAAGACCTGTACTTGAAAAACTACAGGACACTGAAAAAAGAAATAGAAAAAGCTATCAACAAGTGGAAGACTATACCATGCTCATGGAGTGGAAGAATTAATTATTAAAATGTCTATACTACTGAAAGAAATTTATAAATTCAATGCAATTGCTATTAAAATACCAACAACATATTTCACAGAGCTAGAACAAATATTCCAAAAATTTATTTGGAACCAAAAATGGCCCCCAATACACACAGCCATCTTGAGAAAGAACAGAGTCAGAGGGATCCCTTTACCAAACATCAAACTACTACAAAGCCATTGTAATCAAAACAGCTTTGTATTGATACAACAACAGACATATAGATCAATGGAACAGAACAGAGACTCCAGAAACAGACCCACACCATTATGGTCAGTTAATATTTGACAAAGAGGCAAAGGCATACAATGGAGTAAAGACAGTGTCTGCAATAAGTGGTGCTTGGAAAATTGGACAGGTACATGTAAAAAAAATGAAACTGTATCACCAACTTACTCCATACACAAGAATAAATTCAAAATGGATAAAACATTTAAATGTAAGTTCCAAAACCATAAATGTCCTGGAAGAAAACATAAGCAGTAAAGTCACAGACATCTCAGGTAGCTGAATTTTCACTAATATATCTAGTAGGGCAAGAGAAACAAATGAAAAAATAAACAAGTGGGACTACATCAAACCAAAAAGCTTCTGCACAGCAAAAGAAATCAGCCTCAAAATACAAAGGAAACCCACATTATAAGAGAACATATTTGCCAAGGATGTATCTGGTAAGGGGATAATTTCCAAAGTATACAAAGAACTAATACTACTCAGCAAGAGGAAGACAAACAACCCAATTAAGAAATGGGTAAAGGACCTGAATAGACACTTCTTCAAAGAAGACATACAGATGGCCAAGAGACATATGAAAAAATGTTCAATGTTACTAATCATCAGAGAGATGCAAACCACTCTGAGGTATCACTTCACCTCTGTAAGAATGGCTGCCATCAACAAATCAACAAATGACATGTGCTGGTGAGTATGTCGAGAAAGGGGAACTCTAGTACACCTCTGATGGGAATGCAGACTGGTACAGCCACTATGGAAAACAGTATGGTGGTTCTTTAAAAAATTAAAAATGGAACTGCCTTTTGACCCAGTAATCCCACTTATAGGATTATATCCTAAGAATCCTAAAACAACAATCAGAAAGAATATATGCACCCCTATGTTTATAGCAATGCAATTTACAATAGCTAAGATCTGGAAACAGTTCAAGTGCCCATCAGTACATGAGTGGATAAAAAAGGCTGTGGGACATTTACACCATTGAATACTATGCAGCAATAAAGAACAAGGACCCTGTATCCTTTTGGACAGTATAGATGAACCTGGAGAATATTATGCTAAGTGAAATATGACAGGCAGAGAAACATCACATGATCTCACTTATATATGGAATCTAAAGAAGTTAATAAACTGATGAACAGAATAGGTTCAATGACATGGAAGCATGGATCAGACTGACAAATCTCAGAGGAATGGAGGAGGGTGGGTGGGTGGAGTGGGAGAGATTAACCAAAGAATTCATAGGCATATATGCACAACCCAAGGACATGAACAATGGAGTGGAGAGGGGCTGAGGAGGGGGGTGGGATGAGGTGGAATGGGTCATTGGGGAGAAAAAGAGACATATGTAATATTTTAAACAAAAAGAAACAAACAAAAGCTATGGTACATTTACACCATGGAATACTATGCAGCTGTAAAGAAGAAGGATCTCATACCCATTGAAACAGTATGGCTGGACCTGGAGAATATTATGCTAAGCGAAATAAGCCAGGCAGAGAAAAACAAACATCACATGATCTCACTTATATATGGAATCTAAAGAACTTAAACTGATGAACAAAATAGATTCAGTGACAAGGAAGCACGGATCAGACTGAAGATTCTCAGAGGGAAGTTGGGGGTGTGTGGGTGGGTGGGGAGGGATTAACCAAAGAATTTATATTCATATATGTGTGACCCAAGGACACAGACAATAATGTGTGAGGTACTGGATAGGGGTGTGGGGATGGGGTGAAAGGCTTCAGTGGGGAGAAAAAGGGCATCTGTAATATTTTGAACAATAAAATATTAAAGTAAAAAAAGAACAGACCAAAAATTAAACTATAAATTATTTGAGTCTCTAAAATTCCATTGATTGATTTTCTAAATATTTATTATATGGAATATGCTAACTGAATTACTTTAATAAATTGTAACTTAATAATGATTTATTGTAGGATATTAGGAACTCTCTAGAATCTTATTTGTGGAGCTCAATTTCAGCCCTAAACATTGACCTGAGGGACAACCATCCTCTTCATATAATCTGTCACTAACAAACTTTGAAGAACACACTGTGCTGAGTATATCCAGACTTGCAAAAATGTAGGTTTCAATCTAAAGCTGAATATTTTAGTATTAAAATTAGTGTATTTTGAAGCATTCTATACATTCAGAATGAAAGATGCTTCTAAATGCTTTAAATTTTAGATAAAATTAGTAGTTAATATTTATTGCTCACTGTCAGTGTGCCAGCATCACATTGAATATTTAATGTGTATTTTTTTATTTAATTATCTATACACTAGGCTTGTCATTATTCCTCTTATGCCTTTGTGGAAAGTTATTCTTAAGGAGATTAACAAGATTTTTTAAGGTCCAGGGAAGAATCATGATTTGAACTAATGCCATTCTGACTCCAGAGGCTGTTTTTGCACATTTTAATATATCATCAGAAGAAAAATTATACCATAGTTTCTGAATAAGGACCTGGTCCAGAAAGTATTAGGATACTATTATACAATATCATTATCAACAGAGTGCTCTATTAAATTGGGCACCACTGTGTAATTCACATAATGTCTAACGTGGGGTTTCTCCAGAAGCATAACTTGAGATGAGTTTTTAGGGTGCACAGAATTTCTCTCAGGAAGTGATTTCCTGGATTGGCAAGAGAGTGAATAGACAGAAAAGAAAATAAGCCTTCAGAGGGTTTGTTAATATATAGTTTGTTACTGAGGACAATGGGGGTGGGGCTGTAAGGAGGTTCCATCTTGATGGCCTCTAAAAAATAGGAAGCCAGAAATAGAGGACATTTTTTCTTTTATTTATTTATTTATTTTTGATTGAATTTATTGGGGTGACATTGGTTAATAAAATGATATAGCTTTCAGGTGTACAATTCTATAATATATCATCTGTATATTCTATTGTTTATTTACCATCCCAAATCAAGTCTCCGTCCATCACCACTTATCCCCCCTTTATCCTCTTGTATCTTCCTCCATCTCACTTCCTTCTAGTAATCACCATACTGTTGTCTGTGTCCATGAGTCTTTCTTTTTTGTTCTTTCCTTAATCCATTAACCCTTCTCACCTAGCCCCCAATCCCTCTTCTCTGACAGTTGTCAGTTTGTTCTCTGTATCCATGAGTCTGTCTCCACTTCATTTGTTAGTTTATTTTGTTCATTAGATTCCACATATAAGTAAAATCACATGGTACTTGTCTTTCTTTGACTGGCATATTTCTTTTAGCATAACAGTCTCCAGACAGTTTCCACCCAGATCAAGAGGAAAATCATCAGGGCTCTGCAAGTCATACCTTACAAGCTATTCAACTCAGCCAAATGGAGCAGGGAAACCCACACCCACCAGGCTGCTCCATGTTGTACCTCTTCCTTCTGAACAGGCAAGCACCCAGTCACTAAAAGCACCCACCCTAACTCATGGCAATCAAAAGCAAAAAAATCTAAAAATATATACAAAAAATAAGGAAAAAGGAATCTAAACAAAAGACTAAAAAAAATCAAACAAGCAAATCTAAAGGAAAGAGATCAAGAGACGAGGAAAAAACACACACAAAGAAAAACAACAAAAAACAATTAACAAAATGGCAATAACTATATACTTATCAATAATTACTTTAAATGTAAATGTACTAAATGCTCCAATCAAAAGACATAGGGTGACAGAATGGATTAAAACCAAAAAAAAACCACCCTTCTATATGCTGCCTACAAGAAACTCACTACAGTTTGAAAGACAAGATTGAAAGGGGAGAGATAAAAAAAAAAAGCATCCCATGCAAATAGAAACACTCATATCAGAAAAATTACATTTTAAAAAAGAATGTAAAAAGAGACAAAGAAGGACATTACATAAAACGGAGCCAATCCAAGAACAGGGTATAACAATTGTAAATATCTACACACTCAACATAGAAGCACTCAATCATATTAATGGACATAAAGCCAGAAATTAACAAAAATACATTAATAATTGGGAACTTTAATACCCTGCTTACCTCAGTGGATATATCAACCAGAGAGAAAAATAATAAGGAATTAATGATCTGAAATGCCACATTAGGCCAGATTAACTTCTAGATATCTATAAAACATTTCATACAAAAATTGCAGAAACACATTTTTCTCAAGAGCAGATGGAACATTTTCCAGAAAAGACCACATATTAGACCATAAAACAAGCCTCAATAAATTCAAGAAGATTTAAATTATATCAAGCATATTTTCTGACAACAATGTCATGAAACTAGAAATCACCTGCAAGAAGAAAAATTTAAAAACAAAACACAATGGCATGGAGATTAAACAACATGCTATTAAACAACAAATAGATCAAAAAGGAAATCAAATAGAAAATAAAAAAACTACCTTGAGACAAATGAAAATAAAAACACAACTTTACAATTTTTATGGGTTGCAGTTAAAGCATTTCTAACAGGAAATTTCATAGCAATACAGGCCTATGACAGGAAGCAGGGAAAATCCTAAGTAAACAATTTAATTTGACAAAGTAAAGGACTTAGAAAAACCAAGATAAATAGAAAGAAAAAAATAATAAAGATGAAAGTGGAAATAAATGAAAATCAACCAAAAAGAACAATAGAAAAGATCAATGAAATTAAAGCTGGTTCTCTGAAAGGATAAATAAAATAGACAAACCTTTAGCAAAACTTATCAAGAAAAAAAGAAGAAAAGTACAAATAATTAAAACCATAAATGAAAGAGGAAAGATTACAACTGAAAATACACAAATACAAAAGATTTAAAAATACTATCAATGATTGTCTACCAACAAATTGGATAACCTGGAAGAATTGATAAATATCTAGAATACAACCTTCCAATACTAAACCAGAATAAAACATAAAATTTGATCAGATCAATTAGTAGCAAAGAAATTGAAGCAGTACTAAAAAGAGAAACTCCCAACAAACAAAAGGGCAGGACCAAATGGCTTCACAGATGAAATGTACCAAACATATAAAGAAAAATTAATAGCTAGCCTTGTCAAAATATTCCAAAAAACTGAAGAAGAAGGAATACTTCCCAACTTATTCCATGAGTCCAGGGTTACACTTACATTAAAACTAGACAAAGACACTAAAAACGGAGAAAATTAGAGCCCCATATCCCTGACGAATATAGATGCAAAAATTCTCAACAAAATATTAGCAAAACAAATTCAACAATACATTGGAAGGACTTAACTCTAAGATCAAATGAGATTTACACCAGGGATCCAATTATGTTTCAATATCTGCAAAGCAATTAATGTGAATCATGAAAAAAAAGGATAAAAATTGTATGATTTTCTCTAAAGATGCAAGAAAAGCATTTAACAAATGTTCAATATTTATTTATGATAAAAACTCTCGACAAACTGGGAATAAAAGGAACTTACCTCAACATGATAAGGCTATATAAGACAAGCCCACACCTAACATCATATTCTAAGATAAAGAACAAGACACAGATGCCCACTCTCACCATTATTTTCAATATAGTATTGGCAGTTCTAGTCATATAAATCAGACAAAAAAAAGAAATAAAAGACATTCGATTTAAAAAGAAAGAAGTAAAACTATCACTATTTGCAGATGATATGGAATTAATATATAAATTCAGTAAACTAGCATGATTAATAATATACAGAAATCCAGTGTTTCTGTACACTAATAACTAAAAAGAGAAAGAGAAATTAAGAAAACAATCTTATTTACAGTTTCATTAAAAAAAAAACCTTGAAATAAATTTAATCAAGACTGTAAAAAATCTATTCTAAAAACAATAAGACATTGAAGAAAGAAATTAAAAAGGACACAAATGAATGAAATGATATACCGTGGTCATAGATTGGAAGGCTCAATATGGCTAAAATAACACTACCCAAAGCAATATACAAAGTAAATGAAGTTCATATGAAAATCCCAGTGATATTCTCAGAACTAAAACAATTAACCCTACAGTTTAGATGGAATTATAAAAGGCCACTAATAGCCAAAGCAATATTGAGAAAGAAAAACAAAGTTAGAGATCCCACACCTCTGATTTCAAACTATACTGCAAAGCTATAATAATCAAAACAGTATGGAACTGGCACAAATGCAGACACATTGCTCAATGGAACAGAATAAAGAGCCCAGAGGTAAATCCTCTCTTAATGGTCAATTCAGTTTATGACAACGGAAGCAAGAATATACAATGGAGAAATGACTCTCCAATAAGTTGTGTTGGGAAAACTAGACATATATGTGCCAAAAAAAAAAAAAAGAAACTAGACAACTGTCTCACACCCTTTACAAAAGTGAACTCTAAATAGATTAAATATAAGTCCTAAAACCATAAAACTCCTAGAAGAAAACATAGGTAGCAAACTATTTGACACCAGTCATAGTAATATATATTTGAATATGTCCTCTTGAGCAAGAAAAACAAAAGCAAAAATAAACAAATAAGAGTTTATCAAACTAAAAAATCTTCTGTACAGAAAAGGAACCCAGCAACAAAACAAAAAAACAACCATGGGAATGGGAGAATATATTCACAAATTACATGTCCAATAAGTGCTTGATACCCCAAATACATAAGAAACTCATACAACTCAATAATAAAAATAAATAAATAAAAATTCAAACAAAAAATAGTCAGAGAAAATAAGAGACATTTCTCCAAAGAAGACATACAGATAGCCAAAGGACATGAAAAGATGCTCAACATCAGTAATCATCAGGGAAATGCAAATCAAAACCACAATGAGATACTACTCACAGCAGTCAGAATGTCTACTATCAAAAAGTCAATAAGCAACAAGTGTTGACAAGGATGTGAAGAAAAGAGAACCCTCACGTACTGCTGGTGTGATCATAACTTAGTGCAGCCACTATGAAAAATAATATGAATATTCTTTTAAAAATTAAATATAGAGTTGCCATATGATCCAGCAATTATACTTCTTGGTATTTATACAAAGAAAATAAAAACACTAATTTGGAAAGATATATGCACTGTTATGTTTATTGCAGCATTATTTATTATAGCCAAGATATGAAAGTAACCTAGGTGCCCACTGATAGATGACAAATAAAGAAGTGATATGTGTGTGTGAATATGTGTGTGTGTTTGTACATATACTGGGATATTACTCAGCAATAAAAAAGAATAAAGCCTTGCCATCTGCAACAACAAGAATGGATCTAAAGGATTTTATGCTAAATGAAATAAGTAAGACGGAGAAGGAAAAATACTGTATGGGTTTACTTATGTGTGGAATCTAAAGAAACAAAATATACAAAAAAAAACAAAATGAAACAAAAACAAAGTAGACTAATAGAAACAAAGATCAAATTGATGGTTGCCAGAAATGAGGGCAGTGTGGGATGGATATAAAAGGTGAAGGGGAATACAATCAATAATATTTTAATAAGTTTTCATGGTGACAGATGATTACTGGACTTATTGAAGTGATCACATTGTGAGGTATATAAATGTCACTATATTGTACACCTGACACTAATATAATATTGTATATCAACTATACTAAAAAAATAACAATAATTCACATTACATAATTCACCAAAAAAACCCAAAAATATTCTATACTCACCATGTTTCAAACTGATAATCACCATTAGGAAAATAGGATAATTTATTTGACATAAGCCTTTAAAACTTTAGAGAATTGAACATCTTTTCACTGGGTACACATTTTCTGAGCACAGGGCACTTTACTAGGCTTCATGTGGAATGAAGATGTGAAGATTAATTTTTTGTGTCTACTTGACTGACCACTGAGTGCCTAGATTAAACATTATTTCTGGCCATGTCTGTGAGGGTGTTTCCAGGTGAAATTAGAATTTGAATTTGTTGACTCGTGGAATTAAATTGTCGTCCCCAATGTGGACACCATCATCCAGTTCAATGAGAGCATGAATTGAATAATGTTGAGGAAGAATAAATTTGCCCCCTTTTTTCTTGCTTCATTATTTGAGCTCGGATGTCTCATCTTCTCCAGGATTTACATTTCTGCATCCCCTCTTCTTATCCCTTAGGACAAGACTGAATTACACCACTGGCTTTCCTTGGTCTCCAGCTTGCAGAGAGCAAATCATAGGACTTCTCTACCTTCATAATTGCATGAACCAATTCCTCCTAACATGTATCTTCTTTCTTTCTTTCTTTCTTTCTTTCTTTCTTTCTTTCTTTCTTTCTTTCTTTCTTTCTTTCTTTCTTTCTTTCTTTCTTTCTTTCTTTCTTCTTTCTTTCTTTCTTCTTTCTTTCTTTCTTTCTTCTTTCTTTCTTTTTCTTTCTTTCTTTCTTTCTTTCTTTTCTTTCTCTTTCTTTCTTTCTTTCTTTCTTTCTTTCTTTCTTTCTTTCTTTCTTTCTTTCTTTCTTTCTTTCCTTTCTTTCCTTTCTTTCCTTTCTTTCCTTTCTTTCTTCCTTTCTTTCTTCCTCTCTTTCTTCCTCTCTTTCTCTCTCTCTTTCTCTCTCTCTTTCTCTCTCTCTTTCTCTCTCTCTTTCTCTCTCTCTTTCTCTCTCTCTTTCTCTCTCTCTTTCTCTCTCTCTTTCTTCCTTCCTTCCTTCCTTCCTTCCTTCCTTCCTTCCTTCCTTCCTTCCTTCCTTCCTTCCTTCCTTTCTTTCTTTCTTTCTTTCTCTCTCCTTCTCTTTCTTTCTTTCTTTCTTTCTTTCTTTCTTTCTTTCTTTCTTTCTTTCTTTCTTCTTTCTTTCTTAGATTAACAGATATTTATTCCTTTAGTTGAACAATCTTTACACACAATGGTTTAAGATAGTTTAAGATTTTTGTGAAAAGGAATTTAGATCTTAAGAGGTTTTAGGAGTCTGCTACATGTTTTCTGGAGATCATTTAATGGAGCCTTTTAAGACCACCAAAGAAATAGAAAAAAATGTTAGAAAAGGAAACCAGCAATTAGATTTTGGAACCAAACTATGTATTAAGTTAGCAAACCCAGAATTGGAAATTGGGGCCAATTCCTCTTCTATATTTGCTACACGTTCAAATTCACCCTGAGAAACAGATCTCTACTTATAAATACATCCATATGGATGTATATCTTGTAGGTTCTGTTTCTCTAGAGAACCCTGACTAAAACCGATCTCGATCTTGAGAGGATTTCTAGAGGAACATAATTTTAAGGATGTATTTTCTGAAAATTTTCTGGGGATTTCACAATTCACTGTATAATCTGATTAGATTTAAGGATGTTAATGACTATTTCCAATAGTAAAGATAGTCCATGGCATGACTTTATTATAGAGATACATACAATATGTGCATAGGATACTCGTAATCAACTAGTTACAAGAAGCAAGGAGCTAGGGGACTGTATATGATACTTTTGAATATTTTTTTGAAAACTTAAGAATATAATGATGTTGGTTGTTTCTTCTAATGTTGCTAGATGAAGTGGTGAAAAAAACAAACAAACTGGATAAGCTGAGAGATTTAAATTTCCAGATCAAGTGTCTTCTTTATCAGTGGAAGAGATCTCCTCAAGCCCAGGGGAAGTGGCTTTCCCACCTCCAGTGCAGCAGCATCAATACTTCCAGTGATATCCTTTCCTCTCACAATGGTATGGGCTTCTCCACCTTACTATGAGGGGACAAATCTTGCATTGCCTGAGGAAACTGAAATTGCCTCCCTTGAATCAGTTGCTATTCAAGACAATGCTTATTTTCCTCATGATATGACCCCATCATCCCTTTTTTCTTTTATATCTATAACTAGACTCAAGTCCCAGTAGGCCTCTAAGATGAGATACAATGTGCAACTCATGAGAAGGTGTGTTATGTTCAAAAATAACTAATTGAGTTTTTTATTTTATGCAGACAAAAATCTAGAAACATTTGGGAATGGATATTAAGCATGTGAAATTATGGTGGAAGGAACACATTTTGAATTTACTGTTGTAGTTCAGGAACATAAAGTTTTAATAGATTATTTGTTTGGTTGGTTGAAACTTGGACCAAAAGATATCAATACTATGCAGAGCTAGGGCAAAGTTTTCCTGAAGGCTGTGTATGCTCTGAGTCAGCATTCAATATACGCTACAGTTTCTCTGACAGCCAGGGTTCATGGGTTCAGGAATTAAGGAATGAAAATAGCAGTGGACTACTCACTATCACCCATGATGACCCATTAACAAAATTTCACTTTCTGGTCCCATGACTTTATGCTCTGCTGGCCTAGACATCTTAATTTCAGATGGCAGAATGCTTCCATCAAAGACACAACAATGATTTCATTGAACTGAAATTTAAGACTGTCACCTGGCCAATTTGGTCCACTCATGTCTCAATATCAATAGGCAAAGAATGCAGTTACAGTGTTGTCTGGGATGATTGGTCTCAAATACCAATGGGAAATTAGACTAACTCAATACAAAATTAAGTATTGTTAAATTTACACCATAGTATTTAAATTATAGGAAATCAAGGAGAATTGTTAACATCACTCAAACACCTTACCTTCTCTTTTGTGAAAGGGGTTAAGGTGTTTTCATTTGTACATAGGATAATTATGTTAGGAAGAATTATGAGCTTGCTATTGTTATTATTTGGAGATTAAATATAGTTGAAGGTAAAATGTGCGGGTGCTAAATTGACAAGGGGTAAACTTGTGATGGTTAATTTTGCATCGACTTGACTAGCAAGGAGATCCCCAAATTAACTATTTCCAAGCATGTCTATGAAGGCGTTTTGTATGAAATTAGTATTTGAATCAGTATACTCAGAAAACTGTCTTCACCATTGTGAGTGGACATCATCCAATCCATTTAGGGCCTAAACCGAAAAAAAGTCAGAGAAAGAAGGAATTTCCTCCTTTATTTCTACCTTCCTATTTGAGCTAAGGCATCTTATTTTCTGTTGCCCTCATAATGATAATTACACCACTGTATTCCTTTGCTTCTTAGGCCTTTGGACTGGGACTGCATTGTACTACTGGCCTTCCAGGGCCTCCAGCTTGTAGATGGTAAATCATAGGATTTCTCAACCTCCATTATCATGTGAGCCAATTCCACAAAATCATTTTCTATGTCTATCTATGTCTATGTCTATGTCTATGTCTATGTCTATGTCTATGTCTATGTCTATGTCTATGTCTATGTCTATGTCTGTCTATGTCTATGTGTCTATCTATATCATCTATATCTATATCTATATCATCATTTATATCTATATCTATACCATCTAATTTATTTTTTATCTATATCTGTCTCTCCATCCATCCACCTATCTATATCTATCTAATCTATTTTCTATCATATCTGTTTCTCTGGAGAACCCTGACTAATACTGAGGATAAAGGCTGACACCTGGATTCTATCCTCAAGAAACCTGTAATTTAATTGGGAGAAACCTGACATTAACTGAAGAAACATTTAAATAATAGCAAACTAGTATGCATCTGATAAAAAATTAAAAGTACTAAGAAGAAATATAGTAGAAATGTTAAAATGCTAATATTTTTGTGTATTTGTGAAACATATCAGTTTAATTATGTCACCTTTATATTTTACTACCTTGAAGAAAGGCTTACATTTAGTGAATTGCTCATTCAATGACTCAGAGAAGTGAAATATGCTGGTTTTGAATGCAAATATTGCATTACTTTAGAATGGTTTCTTTATTATAGATTTAATAATAATTTAGAACACCACTTATGAATTAAATCTTGTTATCCTTTAATGTACACAAGATTCATTCCCATCTACTACCCAGAATTCTCTATAAAGCAATTAGGGCTATTTGTTTTCATGCATGCTATAAGATAATGGGGCAGTGATATACTAGAGCTGGCTCATACTGGCTCAAGGAGCAAAGTGTTCAATATTCAGTAATTTTTGCCATCTGTTTGTTAAACTATTTTCAATAGCTTGAAATTAGGCGTAATGGGAATATGTGCACTATGTAAATTGGCAAATGATACAAATGAGTATTTTATTTTCCCCTCTGTAGAACCAGTTTTGTAGTACATCACTGAATAGATATGTCCTGAAGAAATTAGATACGCACCTGGCCCAAGTGTTACACAAGTTCAAGCAGAAGGTAAGGTTGAGGCTAAAGGAGCCATGGCCCCCAAATGCTACCTATCTCAACCAGGTGAGCTGGTAGATAAACCATAACATGTGTGAGCTGCAACAGCATTTCATGCCCTGCACACACCTCTGGAGTGTAACAAATAGTAATCCCAAGTATCAGTAAGCTTAAGAAAACCTGTTATTTTCCATATACTATTTCTTCTATTTTGAAGCATATCTATACTTTAATGTTTCTCCTCCAAATCTTCATCCCAATTCTCAGAAACATCACCCCCGCCCTCGACACACACACATTTACATGCATACATCCTGAGGCATCATACCACCTTTTAAAATATTGCATCCCAATTCAGAGCACATCTTTGGAGTTTATTAAGTATTAGCCATATACTGCCCACATTTTAATAGAGAAGTTTTATTTAATGGGAACCAAAATTGAAGAGGACCACAAGGCAATGTCCTACTTCCTTGTCTTGTTGCTTATATTCTTTACAGAAACTTAAACATTAGTACCGAAAGAAGATGAGTGAGGATATGTGATTGAACAAATCACTGAACAACAACAACAAAAACATAATTTTTTTTCTCTTTCCAGTTCAACATACCTTGTTCTATCAAGCCTCATGTCCCAGGGTTTAAGAAGTGAGTTTTATAGAAATAATTATCCTATAAAAGTTACTGAAAAATTTAAGTCCAATATTTGCAGAGCCAGTAAAGCATCTTTAAGAAGTTTGCTGAGAAGCAATTCTTCAAATCTGCTGCACTGAGGGATTTCACCATTGTGATCACTGTGTCCTGCCTGAGGGGTACTATTTTCTCATATTAACTAGAATAGTTTAATACCATATAGGCTAATTTTAAATTAAGTTTAAACAGAAATAAACTTAAAGCAATATATGTTCCATGATAGAATTTCAAGAATTGAGAGAAACTGGGGGAAAAACTTCAGTGACTTCAGGAGATTTTCTGTTATCATAAAACTACACAGATAGATGGATAGTCATAAAATCCTACTATATCCCATCTATGTAAGTAAAAAAATGACTGAGGTGCATGGCAAATTCAAATAATTACTGATAAATTATTTTAGAGAAATATTTTAGAGAAAGGATAAAATATTTACACACACCAGTATAATTGCTGAGGCACCTCATGCCAAGCAAAGTAATTACTGACTGCTAAAAAGCATATATTAAATTATTCACAAATTATCCAAGAAAAGATAATTCCACTGGGAGTTTCTGACACCAAAGAAACAAGGATGTAATTCACTGAGTGATATTCAGTAACATACCGATCTTGACATCTTTGGTTTTGTATGGTTCTCTTTTTATTACCACCAGTACCACATATCTTGGCAATATATGTATTCAGCTTATAAATGAATTTGTTTCTAAAAACTTCTTTATAAAATCAGATATTTTGAACTTTTAATCAATTTTCTGATAAAAACAATGTTAAGTGGTAGGGAGTTAAGTGGCACCTCAGATTGCCTCACTAAAAAATAAGTAATCCATAAAATATCCAAAAGAAAGTACAAAAAAGCACTTCAAGAACATTATTAGAGATGGCAGCAGAAAAGGTGAAAGCAATACACACCTGCTTCTGGTGCTGAAGGGGAGATACAGCTAAAACTTAGAGCAATTAACCTGAATTAACAACAGGAAGACACCTGAACAGGAGTTTATATCCAAGGATTGAAAAAAGCTACACGGAGACTGGAAAGAGGGGCAAGATGCAGAAAGGGCTGACTGTGAAGCTAGAGAACTATCACAGCTGCAAAAGGACCCCCAGAGGAAAGAGGGGCCCCAATCCCATGCCAGGACCCCCAACCCAGAACACCAGGGCCTGAAAGAAGGGCCTGTATAACATTTGGCAGCAAAAATAAGTGGGGAATTGGCCTAGTGGAAAGGTGAGGGAATCTGCCTGAATCCCGGATATTTTCCATAAGACTACCGCCCACGGACTTGCTCTTAGGCACTCACCCCAGGCTCTGGTGGAAAGAAGGAGACTCAGGGCACATGGAAGCCATAGGAAAGGATCAAAGAGGCATAGCACTGGAGATCAGGAAGAAAGGCTTCTGAGGCCCCAGTCCCATGCCAACATCCCACACTGTCTTTGGACACCATCTCCCAGGGTCCAACACTTCTATTCTTACAGCACCAGCTGGAGAAAGTGTACTAACCTTGTCCCGCAAATACTGGCAACACCGTCCTGCCAATCTTAAGTCTGGCATAAAGAACTGTGGGCTGTATGCAAAAGGGACCTAAACAGTGTTTTTTCTTCTGGAGAAACTATAGACAGCCTTAGAGAAATATTGAACTGAGTGTCTGGGAAGCAAGAGCCAATCTTCCTCTCCCCCATGGGTTAGGCTAGCACAATCCCTAAAGAAAGGTTCCCTGGGCAGGGCTACAGAACTAAGGGGAGGTGAACAGTTGCAATCCTACCTTCAGGATTTTTGGCCGGCCACTCCAAGCTAAAAAGTCAGCAGCTAACTCACCTGAAGAGGTCCTACACCACCAAAGGACCACTTGAATTTGCATTCCCAAAGCCTGATTGACATTCCAAAACCTGACTCCACTAAAAGCCTAGCACAAATCCACATCTGGAACAAAGTGAAAACCAGAACTGGGGCTTCAGAACCTACCCCTACCCCAGACCTTCACCAGGGACTTTGGCAGTGAGCTGCAGGGATAGAGAGGAGTGACAAACTCTCTACTCTCCCAACAAGAGCCAGCACAGCCCCAAGCAGAGGGGACAGCCTTCTGCTATCACTCCAAACCCACATGCACTGTCTTACAGGAGCAGACTCTCTGGGAAAAGGAGTCACAAATCAGAACTGTGAAACCTGATATGACTCCCTTAAGAGCCTCCTTTCAAGACCTCTGGTAGAGTGCCCCTGAGATATAGGGAAAGTGTCCAGCTCCCTTCTTGAGGGGCTAAGGACCTGCACCACTCCCAACAAGAAGCCACCTGGATTTGAATTACCAAAGCCTGTCTACACCACCAGCCAAGTGTAAATTGAAGGGGGAGAGGAACTGCAGGTCAGAACTGGGGAATCTGGAGCCACCCCTTTGGAGATCTATATCAGGACCTCTGGCAGTGAGCTACAAGGGGGGTGATAAGCTCTCTTCAACCCCCCACAAAAGCCAGTGCTACCTCAAGCAGAATGGACAACTTTGATTTATTACTCCAAGTCCCACCTACACTGTCCTGCAGGTGCAGCCTCACAAGGTAAAGGAGTCACAAATCAAAACTGTGAAATATGGTGTGACCCCATGGGAGACTCTCTTCCAGAACTCTGATGTAGAGCTTAAAGGAGAGCACCTACTTCCCCTCTTGAGGGCTAAGGACCCACACCACCTCAATCAAATGGTGGATTAAACTAGCATTCTCAGATTCTGCTGGCAATGTCCACCTAATCTTATATCCACTGGGAAAAGGGGGTGTAAGGCAGAGCTTGGACATTAGATGTAACTCAGTTGAAGCACTCCAACAGGGCCTGTGACAAAGCACTACAGAGATAGAAGAAAGCAAGTAGCTCTCTCTTTCCTCCCAAGGGCAGGTGACACCCCAGGTGGAGGGGGGCAGCCTTGTTTTATTTTTCCAAGCCCTGCTTGCACATCCCAGCTGGTGCAGCCTCACAGGGGAAAGGGGGCATATCCCAGAGCTGAGTCATCTGGTGTGACCTCCTCAGAACCTCCCCTCAGGGTTTCTGATTGGACACCGCTGAACTAGAAGGCAAACAACTAGACCACCTCTCATGGTATTAGGTCCTGTGTCATCCCATTCAAAGGGAGGATTGGATTTACACTCCTATCTCCAGCTGGTTCCATGCTTTGAAGCTCAATTCTGTGGGTTGAAAGACTATCCCACCCATGAACAAGCCAAAAATAATCAGCTCCCGATTACAACAGGAGGGGCCACATAACCCACATAAAGGACATTACTAGAACATTCAGCTCAGGAGTTCAAGGATACTTTATCACCATGTTCCACAGGACACTTACTACATATAAGGCCACCCCAAAAAGACTGGGGTCATAGCAGTTCTACCTTACACATAGGAACAAAAGCAAAGAAATAGCTAAAATAGAATGACAAAGAAACAATCCTCCAATGAAAGAAAAGAAAAAATCATCCGAAATAGAACTAAATGAAATAGAAGTATGCAATTTATCAGACACAGACTTCAAAATAATGGTTATAAGGATGCTCAAATAACTTAGTGAGAACTTCAAAGAACTCAGTGACAACTACATCAATGTGAAGGAGATAGAAACTCTAAATAAAAACCAGTTGGAAATAAATACCACACCTGACATCAAGAACACACTGGAAGTAATTAAAAGTAGGCTGGATGAAGCAGAGAATATAATCAGTGATTTGGAAGACAAAGAGAATAAAAACACACAAACAGAGCAACAAAAGGAAAAAATTTAAGAAAAACGAGGATAGTTTAAAGGAACTCTGAGACAACATGAAACATATAACAACATCTACATCATACAGGTACCAAAAGAAGAGGAAAGTGAGCAAAGGATAGAAAACTTGTTTGAAGAAATAATCACAGAAAACTTTCCTAACATGGTGAAAGAAAAAGCTATACAAATTCAGGAAGCTCAGAGGGTCCAAATTAAGATGAACCCAAAAAGACCCACACCAAGACATCATAATTAAAATGGAAAATGTTAAAACCAAAGAGAGAAACAATCGGTGACTTACAAGGGGACCCCCATAAGACTGACAGCGAATTTCTCAAAGAGAAACATTTCAGGGCAGAAGGGATTGGCATGAAATTCTCAGAGTAATGAAAAGCAAGAACCTACAACTAAGACTGCTCTATTGAGCAAGGATATCATTCAAAATTGCTGGGGAAATAAAGAGCTTCCAAGACAAAAGAAGGCTAAAGGAGTTCTGTATTACCACACCAGCATCACAAGAAATGCTAAAAGGACTGCTTTAAGAAGAAAAGGAAATATAAAGTGTAAGGCATATAGGCATAAAGGAAAAAAATAGCATTGAACAAATACATATAAATGATAACCTCATATGTAAACCAATTAAATACTCCAATCAAAAGACATAGGGTAGTTGAATGGATAAGAAAACATGACCCATATATATGCTGTCTACAAGAGCCACACCTCAGAACAAAGGATTGACACAGACTGAAAGTGAAGAGATGGAAAAAAATATTCTATGCAAATGGAAGCAAAAAAAAAAAAAAAACCCAAAACTGGGCAACAATACTTATTTCTGACAAAATAAATGTCAAAATAGAGATCATAACAAGAGACAAAAA
This sequence comes from Miniopterus schreibersii, assembly GCF_964146895.1. NCBI lineage: Eukaryota > Metazoa > Chordata > Mammalia > Chiroptera > Miniopteridae > Miniopterus > Miniopterus schreibersii. Next base: position 109,678,803 of record NC_138101.1, on the reverse strand, counting down.
AAGTCACTACATAATACTAAAGGGATTGTCCCACACAGGAGGATGTCACTTAAAAGCATAAATGGACCCCATATAGAAGCAACTAAATTTATAAAAAAATTCTTGGAGGACTTCAAGGGTGAGATCAACAGTAGCAAAATCATAGTACCGGAATTAAACACCCCACTGTCATCAGTGGATATATCAGCTAGACAAAAATTAACAAGGAAACAGAACCTTAAATGACATACTAGATCTAATAGATTTAATTGACATTTACAGAACATTTTATCCCAAAGCAGCACAATATACATTCTTCTCAATTGCACATGGAACATTCTCAAAGATGAACCACATGTTAAAACACAAAACAAGTCTCTAAAATTTCAAGAAGATTGAAATAATGTCAAGCATCATCTTGGATCACAATGGCATGAAACTAGAAATCAACCACTATAAAAAACATCCTCAAAAATATTCAAACACATGGAGGTTAAATAGCTTGGTATTAAACAATGGATGGGTTACCAATGAGATCAAGGAAGAAATCAAAAACATCCTGAAAATGAAACAGATAACAACGCAATATCTATAGGAAACAGTGAAAGCAGTCGTGAGAAGAAAGTTTATAGCACTACAGGTATAATTCAGTAAACAAGAAAGAGCTCTAATAAATCATCTAACACTATAACTAAAAGAATTAGAAACAGAACAACAAGAAAGTACAGAAGAAGTAGAAGGAAGGAAATAATAAAGATCAGAAAAGAAATTAAAGACATAGAGACTAAAAAACAATAAAAAAGATCAATGAAACCAAGAGCTGGTTCTTTGAAAAGATAAATAAGATTGATGCACCTTTAGGCACACTCACCAAGAAACAAAGAGAGAGGACCCAAATAAAAAACATCATAAATGAAAGAAGCAATATAACAACTGACCCAACAGAAATACAAAGGATTATAAGAAAATACTGTGAGTAGCTATATGACAACAAACTGGACAACTTGGGTGAAATGAAAAAATTCTTAGAAACGTACAATCTTCCAAAGCTGAATCAAGAAGAGGCAGAAAACCTGAATAGGCCAATAACAACTAATGAAATTGAAGCAGTAATAAAAAAAACTTCCAGCAAACCAAAGTCTGGGACCAGATGCATTTACAGGTGAGTTTTATCTAACATTCAAAGGAGAATTAACACCTAATCTCCTCAGATTACAACAGAATATTCAAGAAGATGGAAGATTCCCAAACACTTTTTATGAGGCCAGTAATACCCTAGTCCCAAAACCAGATAAAGAAAAGAAAAAGAAGAAAATTTCAGGTCAATATCTCTGGTGAACATAGATACTAAAATACTCAGCAAAATACTAGCAAATCAGATGCAGCAATACATTGAAAAGAACATACACCATGACCAAGTGGGATTTATTCCAGGGATGCAAGGCTGGTATAACATCCGCAAATTAATAAATGTGATACATCACATACAAAAAATGGACAAAAGTAATATGATCTTATTGATAGATGCAGGAGAAACATTCAACCAAATCCAGCACCCATTTCTGATAAAAACTCTCAGCAAATTGAGAGAACATACCTCAACATAATAAAGGCCATATATGACAACCCTACAGGCAATTTCTTATTCAATGGACAAAAATGAAAAATATTTCCTGTAAAACCACGAATAAGACAGGGTTGTCCGCTTTCACCACTATTATTCAACATAGTGCTGGAAGCCCTTGCCATAGTGCTCAGGCAAGAAGAAAACATAAAAGGCATTCAAATTGGAACGGAGGAAGTAAAACTGTTATTATTCACAGATGACATGATATTGAACATAGAAAACTCTAAAGATTCCACTAAAGTACTACTCAATTTAATAAATGACTTTGGCAAGGTAGCTGGATACTAAATTAACACCCAAAAATCAATGGCATTTTTATACACCAATGATAAACTCTCAGAAACAGAAACTAAAAACAAAACAAAACACCATTTGCCATTGCAACTAAAAAGACACCTAGGAATAAATGTAACCAAGGATGTAAAAGATGTGTTCTCAGAGAACTACAGGACACTGAAAAAAAAAAAAAAAATAGAGGAAGATACAAACAAGTGGGAGAATATACCATGTTCATGGTTTGAAAGAATTAATATCATTAAAATGTCCATACTACCCAAAGCAGTCTATAGATTCAATGCAATTCGTGTTAAAATGCCAACAGCATATTTCACAGAACTAGAACAAATATTCCAAAAATTTATATAGAACCATAAAAACACTGAGTAGCTGCAGAAATTTTGAGAAAGAACAGAGTTTGAGGGATCACTATATCAGATATCAAACTATACTACAAAGCCATTGTAATCAAAACAGCCTGGGGTTTAGATCAGTGGAACAGAAAAGAGACCCCAGAAATCAATCCAAGTCATTCTGGTCAATTAGTATTTGACAAAGTAGGCCAGAGTAGACAATGGAGTAAAGAGAGACTCTTCAATAAATGGTTTTGGCAAAATTGTTCAGATACATGAAAAAAACAAAACTAGACAATCAACTTACACCATCCACAAGAATTAATTCAGAATGGATAAAAGACTTAAATGTAAGTCATGAAACCATTAAAATCCTAGAAAAAAACATAGGCTGCAAAGTCACAGTCATCTCACATAGTAGAATTTCTGCCAATACAACTCCTAGAGAAGCATAGGAAAAAATAAACAAATGGGACTACATCAAATTAAAAAGCTTCTGCACAGCAAAAGAAACCATCCTCAAAATGCAAAGGGAACCCATGGTCTGGGAGAACATATTTGCCAAAGATACATCTGATAAGAGGTTAATTTCCAAAATATACAATGAACTCATACAACTCAACAAGAAGACAATCAATGAAATTAAAAAATGGGCAAAGGACATGAATAGATACTTCTTCAAAGAGGACATACAGATGGCCAACAGACATGAAAAAATGCTCAATGTCACTAACCATCAGAAAGATGCAAATTAAAACCACAGTGAGCTATTCCTTCACACTTGTGAGAATGGCTACCAGCAACAAATCATTAAATGACAAGTGCTGGTAAGGATGTGGAAAAAAGGGAACCCTAGTACACTGCTAGAGGGAATGCAGACTGGTGCAGCCACTATGGAAAACAGTACAGATGTTCCTCACAAAGTAAAAAAATGGAACTGCCTTTTGACCCAGTGATCCCATTTCTACAAATATATCCTAAGAATCCCAAAATACCAATCAGAAAAACTATATGCATCCTTATGTTTATAACAGCTCTATTTACAATAGCTAAGATCTGGAAACAGCCCAAGTGCCCATTAGTAGAAAAATGGACTAAGAAAAAAATAATCGCAGAGACCCAAGATGGTGGCAGACTGAGTGGAAGCTAGGCTGACACTCTGCCAGGACCAATCTGGATTTACAACTAAAACATAGAAAAACAATCCTGAAAACCAACTGAAGACTAGTTGGGGAACACCCTTACAACCAAGGAGGAAAATTGTAGACCTCATAGAAACTGGTAGAAAATGAGGACATGAGAGGGCTGGCTGGGCTCCCACAGGCAACAGCTGAAGGCCTGGAGAGATACCTCAGCTGTGGGGAATTCCCACTGAGGACTCTGGGGCCTAAACCCCATGCTTGGCTTCCCAGCCAAGGGCACCAGAACTGAGAAAGGTGCCCACATAACATCTGGCAGTGAAAAGCAGCTGGGTTTCTGTCTTCCAGGAAGAGGTGGCTAGAACTTCAGGCACCCTCTTAAAGAGCCAACAGACAAAGTTTCATTGGAAGCCACTCACATTGGGCTTTGACAGAGGGGGGCAGTGTAGACTGGACCTGTGTGAAAAGAGTCTGCAGTTGTGAGCTTTGGAAAGTGAGATCAGAGGGCACTCATCTGGATTCCTATGCCAAGTCATTCCCTTGACTGCAGAGGACATCTTTCTCAGGCAGAGGATGTTTGGCTTTTACCTGAGGGGGAAAGCAATTGCCCCACCCTGCTGAAAAACCTCTCACCCTACCCAGTGGAGTTTCTACAGCATGAGGCTTTTTAAGAGACTAACAACAAGCCGCCCCACCCTGTGGAATTTCTACATCCTGAAGCTCATTAAAAAAAATCAGATTTATTAGACTGTAGGCAGAGGCAGATCTCATAGTGCTTTGAGTCTTTGCCTGATCTACTTCAGGTCCCAGGCCTTGGTAAAGTATACTTTGGTGTGCATCTTGGTCCTGTTCAAATGCACTCAGCCCCAGCAGAGGAGACCTTAAGCCTAGGGTTATTGATACCTCCAAACAGGGCATTCAGGGCCAGTTGAAAACTATGTCTGACAATGGCCTGTACTAGAGACCCTCCAAAAAGACTGAGTCCTAATAGATTGATTTAATTCTTAGAAACAAATGCAAAAAGACAGCCAAAATGGAGATACCAAAAAACAAACCCCAAATGAAAGAACAAGAGAAGTCTCCAGAAAAAGACCTAAATGAAGTGGAGATAGGCAATCTGTCAGATAGAGTTCAGAATACTGATTGTAAGGATGCTCAATAGCATGAAAAAAGATATGGAAACTATGAAGGATGACATAGCAGAAATATAGAATAATTGGAAGGAATAAACAGCAGATTAGAGGAAGTTGAAGATGTGATCAGTGAATTAGAAGGTAGGGGAGAAAAAATCATTCAGTCAGAACCAAAAAAGAAAAAAAAATTAAAATACAGGAGGACAGTTTAAGGGAGCTGTGGGACAACATGAAAGGTAACAATATTTGCATTATTAGAGTACCAGAGGAGGTCAAAAGTAAGCAAGGGTTAGAGAACCTGTTTGATGAAATAATGGCAGAAAACTTTCCTAACCTGGTCAAGGAGAATGTCACACAAGTGCAGGAGGCACAGAGAGTCCCAATCAAGAAGAATCCAAAGAGGCCCACACCCATACACATCATAATTAAAATGCCAAGAATTCAAAACAAAGAGGTAATTTTAAAGAAAGCTACAGAAAAGCAATCTATTACCTAGAAAGGAGCTCCCATAAGACTGTCAGCTTACTTCTCATCAGAAACTCTACAGGCCAGAAGGGGATGGCATGAAGTATTCAAGGTAATGCAAAATAAGAATCTAAAACCAAGAATACTGTATCCAGCAAGATTATCATTCAAGATAGATGGTGAAACAAAATCTTCCCAGACCAAAAAAAGGCTAAAGGAGTTTATCACCACCAAACCAGCATTACAGGAAATGTTAAAGGAACTGCTGTAATTAGAAGTAGAAAGAGAGAAAATGAGAAACATAGGCATAAAGAATTAAAATGGCAATAGATAAGTATCTTTCAATAATAACCTGAAGTATAAATAGATTAAATGCCCCAATAAAAAGATATAGGGTGGCTGAATGGGTAAAAGAACATGACCTAAATATATGCTGTCTACAAGATACCCACCTAACAACAAAAGACTCACACAGGATGACGGTGAAGGAAATGAAAAAAAAAACAAACAAAAAAAAAACTAGGGTAGCAATACTGATATCTGACTAAAAACGATTTCAAAATAAAGACCATAATGAGAGACAAGAAAGGTCATTACATAATACTAAAGAGATCAATCCAACAAGAGGATATAACCCTGATAAGCATATATGCAGCAATATAGGACAACTACATTTATAAAAATTTCTAGAGGACTTTAAGGGAGAGATTGACAGCAATACAGTCATACTAGGGGATTTTGAGACACCACTGACTTCACTGGATAGGTCTTCCAGACAAAAAATCAACAAGGAAACATTGAACCTAAATGACACACTAGATCAGATGGATTGAACTGATATTTAAGGAACATTATACTCCAAAACTGCATGGGACGTTCTCAAAGATACAACACATGTTAGGACACAAAACAAGACTCTACAAGTTCAAGAAGATTGAAATCATATCAAGCATCTTCTCTCACCACAATGGAAGGAAATTAGAAATCAACCACAATAAAAACACTAAAAAACATTCAAACTCATGGAGGCTAAATAGATGTTTTTAAACAATGAATGGGTTACCAAAGAGATCAAGAAACAAATCAAAAATTTCCTGGAAAAAAAATGCAAATGAATACATAACAACTCCAAATCTATGGGGCACAATGAAAACAGTCATCAGAGGGAAGTCCATAGCACTAAAAGCCTACCTCAAAAAGAAGAAAAACTTCTGATAGACTCTCTAACCCTACAACTTAAATACCTACAAAAAGACCAACAAGAAAAACTCAGAGTAAGTAGAAGGAAGGAAATAATAAAGATCAGAGTAGAAATAAATGATATAGAGATTACAAAAACAATACAAAAGATCAATGAAACCAAGATCTAGTTCTTTGAAAAGATAAACAAGATTGATGAGCCTTTAGCCAGACTCATGAAGAAACAAAGCGAGAGGACCCAAATAAACAACATCAGAAACAAAAGAGGTGAAATAACAATTGACCCAACAGAAATACAAAAAATTGTCAGAAAATACTATGAACAACTATGCACCACCAAGCTGGACAACTTAGATGAAATGGAGAAATTCCAATAAAAATACAAGCTTCCAAAACTCAATCAGGCAGAGTCAGAAAACCTTGAATAGGCCAATAACTACTGATGAAGTTGAAGCAGTAATCAAAAATGTCCTAGCACAAGAAAAGCCCTGGCCTGAATGGCTTCACAGGGGAGTTTTACCAAACTGTCAGAGAAGAATTAACACCTACCCTCCTTAAATTACTTCAAAAACTCCAAGAGGAAGAAACACTTCCAAGGGCTTTTTATGAGGCCAGCATTAGCTTAATTACAAAACCAGATAAATACACTACAAAGAAAGAAAATTATAGGTCAATATCCCTGATGAACATAGATGTTAAAATCCTCAACAAAATATTGGCAAATCAGATCCAGCAATATATTAAAAAGATCATACACCATGACCAAGTGGGATTTATTCCAGGGTTGCAAGACTGGTATAATATTGGCAAATCAACAAACGTGATATATCACATAAGCAAACTGATAGACAAAAATCAAATGATCATATCAATAGATGCAGAAAAAGCATTCAATAAAATCCAACACCCGTTTCTGATAAAAACTCTCAGCAAAGTGGGAATAGAGGGATCATAACTCAACATAATAAAGGCCATATATGACAAACCTACAACCTACATCATACTCAATGAGTAAAAACTAAAACCATTTTCCCTAAGAACAGGAACAAGACAGGGATGTCCACTTTCTCCCCTCTTATTCAACATAGTACTGGAAGTCCTAGCCGTGGGGACCAGACAAGAAGAAAACATAAAATGCATCAAAATTGGAAAGGAGGAAAAAAACTGTCATTTTTTGCAGATGAAATGATATTGTACATTGAAAATCCTAAAGACTCCACCAAAAAACTTGATTTAATAAATGAATTTGACAAGGTAACAGGATACAAAATTAACACTCAGAAATCGATGGCATTTTTAGATACCAATAATGAACTCTCAGAGAGAGAAACTAAAGAAAAAAAATCCCATTTACTATTGCAAATAAAACATAAAATACCTAGGAATAAACTTAACCTAAGATATAAAAGACCTGTACTCAGAAAACTACAGTGTAGCCCTTCCCCTTGGATATCCCCACTTGCCTATGCACCATGAACTGTTAACCTTTCAATTAACACAGGCCACATAATTATTGTAGTTCTCTTTCCATTTACTCTGGGCTTTGTTAAAGCTTGAATTTATTGAAGTAAAAGAAAGAGATATACTGAAAAATGAAAAAAATCTTCAAACTTAAAAAAAGAGTCAATATTTCTTTCCAACATCCAAGACCCTTCAACTCAGAAAATACATAGCTAATGTTTCAAGTTTAATGAACAATTAAAATAATATGAGTTGTTTTGCTATTCCCTTTCCCAGATCTTGTATTTATTTCTTTGTGCAGGAGAGCTTCTGTGCTGGGAATTCTGCTTTTCTTTACTTTCTATGAATTTTCTCTTGCATCTTAATTTCTCTTGTTACTCACAATGTGACTTTGTTTGCCATTTGCTTTAATCCTTATTTAACCCATGAAAAAACTTAGAGGAAAAAACCCTGTGATACATGTCCTAGAACTTAACAAAATTAAAAATATTTTTTCTTAAGGACTGGTTTTCAAGGTTAAAGAGGCATTCTTTCCTTTGTTTACTTACACAATTTGCAATGCTTTGGGTTTAATTAAGTGACAGAATAAATTGACCACTGTGATCAGGAAGTATTTTGATCCAGATTATTGAAATGGAAATTTTACTTTGCTTTCCCACTAAGTAAGAAGCCAGAATTTTTCACTATTAGATCTGACAAGAGGAATTTATTCTATATCCCCTGATATAGTTTGTAAGGAGCAACAAGCCAGGGTATATGTGACAGAGGTAATAACATTCTGATTTGTTATGCTGCAGTCATGAATCTACCCCATTAGAAACAAGCTCCATCCATCCATTTAGCTGTCATCCTAACTATGAATGTAATGCTATTATGCTGAGGGCCAAGTCCACTGTTCATGCCAGATGTTGTTAGGAATTTAATCCATCCTATGTATGAACATTGGCTCCTTCAAACAACAAGATGTTGGAATGAATTACGCATGGAGTGGTGAGCTTCTTGGCATTAATTATTCAGCTCAAAGAAGCATACTTTCCTAATTTTTCCTGATGTTACTGCCTAGCACATAAGTAAAAGGAATTTTGTGAACAAATTGTGTGATGTTGTCCACTGTTGGCAACTGTAAAAATATTTCAAGTTATTGTAATGACTCATTTTATGGTTGTTTTAATTTATTTTATATTTATTGTTTCCTAATTCCTGTAAGGCATTAAAAATTAACCATCTTTTTGATGTTATCATTGTTAGATAAATTTTAGGGAAAAAATTAAATCATAACATAAAATATATCTATTTCTACCATTATGCATTGAATTACAATCTTGTACATATGTTACTATATTATAACATTACTGCAAAAATAGGAGAAAACATTTTAAAGTTTAAGTTATCACAGCTAGAAATTGGTTCTACTAATTTCTGAGCCATTTCATGACAGTAGAAATTAATTTTTCCCTTTCAAAAATTGTATAGAATTGACTAAGAATGACTGCATGGCTATTGTTAATGGCTTTGTTTACAGATATCTAACTTCCCAAAAGGAGGTGGGTGGTTAGAAAGAACCAAATGTTTTATAATTTGGCTTTTTCTATCTAGTCTTAGTTAAAAGTCCAGCTTCCTAAGCTAAGGATATGAATATGGACTCCACAGTCCATTATGTGATGTGCTACCTTCTTAGCACCCTATGCTCATCTCTTCTCACTCCCTAGACTCACATGTATTAGCTGGTGCTAAATCATCCACTCTGGACGCCCTCCTCTCCTGTCTCCTTCCACTGATATCCTAACACCTCATGTCTCAACTCTTCCCCAATTCTCTTTCTTTTCTTATTGAGATGTAATTGATGTGTAAGATTGCTTCAGGAATGCAACATAATGATTTGATATATGTATATATTGTGAAATGAACACCACAATAAGTTTAGTTAACATCTATCATCACAAACAGTCATAATTTTTTTCTTTTGTTGAGAACTTTCAAAATCTACTCTTAGCACCTTTCAATTATATAATACAGCATTATTAAGTATAGTCACCATGCTGTACATTACATTCCCAAGACTTGTTTATCCTTATTTTTAAAATTTATTTTATTTATTGAGAGTATTAGAGATGTCCTCATTTTCCCCACTCCAATAATCTCCCACCCCACACCAGGCATTCACCTGTCTATTGTCCATGTCCATGGGCTATGAATACAAGCTTATATGTTATTTGGATAATCTATTCCTGCCCTTCTTGACATCTTTTCTCTGAGAATTGTCAGTTTGTTTCATGCTTCCATTTCTGTGATCCTATCTTGTTCAACGATTTTTTTGTCCTTAGATTCCACATGTAAGTGAGTTCATGTTATATTTGTCTTTCTCTGACAGGCTTACTTCACTTATAATACTCTCCAGGTCTATCCATGCTTTCTCAAAGGGCAAGAGATCCTTCTTTTTTACAGCTGCATAGTATTCTATGGTATAAATGTTCCACAGCATTTGTATCAACTCATTTACTGATGGGCACTTGAGCTGTTTCCAGATCTTAGCTATTGTAAATAGAGCTGCTATGAACATAGGGGTGCATATAGTCTTTCTACTTGAGGTTTTGGGATTCTTAGGATATATTCCTAAGTAGTGGAATCACTGGGTCATATGACAATTCCATTTTTAATTATTTAAGGAACCTCCATACCGTTTTCCATAGTGGCTGCAGCAGTTTGTATTCCCACAGAGTGCACTATGGTTTCTTTTCTCCACATCCTTGCCAGCACTTGTCATTTGTTGCTTTGTTGATGGTAGCCATTCTGACAAGTGTGAAGGGGTAGCTTACTGTGGTTTTAATTTGCATCTCTCTGATGATTAGTGACATTGAGCAATTTTTCATATGTCTGTTGGCCATCTGTATGTCCTCTTTGGAGAACTGTCTATTCGTGTCCTTTGCCCATTTTTAAATTGGATTGGTTGTCTTCCTCTTCTTGAGTTGTATGAGTTCTTTGCATATTTTGGAAATCAACCCCTTATCAGATGTATCATAGGCAAATATATTCTCCCAAACTGTGGGTTCCTTTTGCATTTTGAGGATGATTTCTTTTGTTGTGCAGAAGCTTTTTAGTTTTTAGTAGTCCCATTTGTTTATTTTTTTCCTTTGTTTCTGTTGCCCTAGGAGATGTAGTGGCAAAAATTTAACTATGTGAGAGGTCTGTGATTTTACTGTCTATATTTTCTTTAGGATTTTATGGTTTCATGACTTATTTCTGACAAAGTATACTTCAAAATAAAGACCATAACATGAGGCAAAGAAGGTCATTGCATAATAACAAAGGTCACTAAGACAAAGAAGGTCACTACATCATAATAATAATCAATCCAACAGGAGGCTATAACCCATAGAAACATATATGAACACAATATAGAAGCAACTAAATATATAAAAAATATTCTTGGTGGACTTTAGGGTGAAATCGACAGCCACACAACCATAGTTTGGGACTTTACCCCAGTGTCACTATTGGATAGATCATCCAGACAAAAAAAATTAACAAGAAAACAGACACCATAAATGACACACTGGATCTAATTGACATTTACAAAACATTTCATCCCAAAGCAGCAGAATATACATTCTTCTCAAGTGCACATGGAACATTTTCAAAGATAGAACACATGTTAGGACACAAAACCAGTCTCTACAAGTTCAAGAACATTAAAGTCATATCAAACACTATCCCCCACCCTGAACCTCTGAAAACTAACAACCTGTTCTTTGTGTCTATGAGTTTCTTATTTTTTTAAGATTCTAGAGGTAAGTGCAATCATATAGTGTTCTCTCTCTTTATCTTATTTATTTTACAAAACATAAATCCCCCAAGGTTCATTGATGATGTCACAAAGAGCAGATTTTCCTTGTTTTTTTATGGTTGAATATCTATGGCATATTTTACATATATAAATATATATAATTGTTATGGTTATTATATATACCAACTTTTCTTTATCAATTATTCCATCAATACACACCTAAGTGGTTTCTATGTCTTGGCTATACATATCTATGTCTATATATAATAGTACAATGAATGCCAGGGTGCAGATATCTTTTGTAGTTTCCCCCCCCCATATTTTCAAGATAATTATCTTTATTTCCCTTAGAAAAATACCCAGAAGTCAAATTGCTAGGTCATACGGAATTCCTTCCTTTAATTTTTTAAAGATAATCCATACTGTTTCCATAGTGGCTGCATAAATTTTCAGTCCCACCAATGGTGCATAGGGCTTCTTTTTCTCCACATCCTTGCCAATATTAATTATTTATTATCTTTTAGATAATAGCCATTCTAACAGGAGTAATGTGATATTTAATTACAATTTTGATTTACATTTTCCTCATTAGTGATGTTGAGAACCTTTTTCATGTGCCTGTTGGCGATTTCCATATCTTCTTTGGAAAAAAGTCTCTACCTTCTTGTCAATTTTTATAAGATGTTTTCTATTGACTTTTATGAGTCTTTAGTTTACTTAGATATTGACCCCTTATTAGATAGATGATTTACAAATGTTTTATACTATTTTATAGCATGCCTTTAAATTTGGTTTATGGTTTCAAACATTTCTTAAAAACAAAATGTCTGGGGATTCCAAAATGGTAGTGGTTTAAGTTGTAGCTACACTGACACTCCCCCAGGACCAAACTGGAATTACAAATAAAATAGAGAAAAAATCATTCTGAATAATCAACTGAAGACTAGTTGGAGAGAACCCTTATAATGAAAGATATAAAGTGGAAACTTCATAGAGACTAGTAGGAATTTCAGAGGTATGATAGGGCTGGGTAGACTCTCATAGGCAGCAGATGGAGTTCTAGAGGGGTATTACACCATTGTGGTATTTCCACTGAGAATTCTAGGGTCTAAATCCCAAGCTGGGCTCCCCATCCCAGAGCACCAGAACTGAGAAATGTGCCCACATAACACCTGACTGTGAAAAGGACCAGGGTTTCTGCTGCCAGGGAGAGATGGCTGGAAATGCAGATGTCCTCTTAAAGTACCAAAACACAAAGTTTTGTGTAAATCCACTTACCTTGAACTCCAGCAGAGAGTGGATAGAATGGACTAGAGCTATGTGAAGAGAAGTCCAGATTGGGGCTTTTGAGATAGAACTTGGAGGGAAAGGATCTGGATTCCTGTGCTGAGACATTCCCCCATATGACAGAGGACATCTTTCTCAGGCATACTATTACCATACAGGCATGGGGGAAAGGGAAGCAATTGCCCCACCCATTAAAAACCTCATGCCCTACCCTGTGGAGTTTATGCTTTCTTGTGCTCTACAGCCTGAGGCTCATTAAGAGACTTTGAATAAAAATCAGCCTCTGGTTGCTTTGAGTATTTGCCTGATCTGCTTTGGACACAGAGCTTAAAAAATGTCACCTTGGTATACATCTTGGTCTTTTCAAAACACACCCAACCCCAGCAGAGGGAGCCACAAGCTGTGGATTGCTGAAAGGTTCTAACAGGTTACTCAAGGCTAGTCCAAAACAACATATGACATTAGCCTGCACCTGAGACCATCCAAAAAAACTGGGGATACTAGCTGATCTACCTAATACATAGAAACCAACACAAACAGACAGCCAAAATGGAGAGACAAGAAAACAACCCCCTCCAAAAGAACAAGAGAATTCATCAGGAGGTAAGCAGTCTATCAGATATAGAGTTCAGAATACTGATCATAAGGATGCTCATCAGCATGAGAAAGGATATGGAAACTATGAAAGAAATTAAGAATGGCATAGCAGAAATAAAAAATACATTGGAAAGATTAAACAGCGGATGATGGGAAGTTGAAGAATGGATCAGCGAATTAGAAGATAAAGTAGAAAAAATCATTCATTCAGAGAACCAAAGAGAAAAAAAAATAAAAAAACAGGAGGACAGTTTAAGGGACAACATGAAAGAACAATATTTGCATCACAAAAATGAACAGAAGGTGAAGAAAGTGAGCAAGGGAGAGAGAACCTGGTTGAAAAAATAATGGCAGAAAACTTCCCTAACCTGGTGAAGGGAACAGACACACAAGTTCAGGAGGAGGCACAGAGAGTACCAAGCAGAAAAACCCAAAATGACCCGCACTCAGTCCTGTCATAATTAAAATGCCAAAAATTCAAGACAAAGAGTGAATCTTAAAAGCAGCAAGAGAAATGCAATTTGTTACCTATAAAGGAGTTCCCATAAGGCTGTCAGCTGTTTTCTCATCAGAAACTATAGGCCGGAAAGGAATGGCATGAAGTATTTAAGGTAACAGAAAACAAGGATCTGAAACCAAGACTGCTCTCTCAGTAAGGCTATTGTTCAAAATAGATGGTGAAATAAAGAGCTTCTGAGACAAAAAAAAAAAAAAAAAGGCTAAAGGAGTTTATCACCACCAAACCAGCATTGCAAAAATTGTTAAATGGACAGCTGTAATAAGAAATAGAAACACAGAAAGAGCGAAGCATAGGCATAAAGAATTAAAATGGCAATGTATTAGTACTTAATAATAACCTTAAATGTAAATGAATTAAATTTTCTGATTAGAAGACATAAGGTAGCTAAATGGATAAGAAAACATGACTCATATATGTACTGTCTGCAAGAGACCCAGCTGAGAACAAAGGACTCAGAGAGGATGAAAGTGGAGGGATGAAAAAAATATTCCATGCATTTGAAAATGAAAAAAAAAAGCTAGGGTAGCAATACTTATTTCTGAAAAGGGATCAATTCAATAGTAGGGTATAACCCTTATAAACCCACATGCACCCACTATAGTAACAACTAAATATAAAAAAATTCTTGGTAGATTTTAGCAATGAGGTCAACAGCAATACAATCATAGTATGGAAACTTTAACACCCGACTGTCATCACTGTACAGCCTTCCAGACAAAAAATAATAAGGAAACAGAGACCTTAAATAACAAACTAGATCTAATAGATTTAATTCATCTTTACAGAATATTTCACCCCAGAGCTGCAGAATATACATTCTTAAGTACACATGGGACATTTGCAAAGATAACACACATATTGGGACACAAAACAAGTCTCTAAAAGTTTCAGGAAGATTGAAATCATATCAAGCATCTTCTCAGATATTTACACCTTATAAAGCTGTAAAAAACAGTATCTCTTACTCTTTTATACAGCATGTTGGGACCTGGAGAGTATTATGCTAAGTGAAATAAGCCAGTCAGAGAAAGAAAGTATCACATGATCTTATATGTTGAATCTAATGAAAAAATAAGTGGATAAAGAAAATAAACCCAGAGATATAGAATAATCAAAAACACTGATGAATTGCAGAGAGAAGGCAGGGTGGGTCATGAATGGGGAGAGATTAACCTAAGAATTTATATGCACATATGCATAACCCGTGGACACAGCCAATAGTGTGGTAAAGGTCTTCAGGGTAGTACAGGATGGAGAAGATCAGTGGGAGGGAGGGGACATCTGTAATACTTTCAACAATAAAGATAAATTAAAACAAAACAAACAAACAAATAAAATGTTTGACTCTTTTTAGAAAAGATACATTATTATTAAGCTGATTAATGTATAGAAGCTTACTAGAGTCACTCAGGTTAACAGTTAGCAAACATTTCAGCTCCTATGTCATAAGAGTATTTAATATAATATGGTCTTATGTAATTCTGATTCAAAGTGGGTTGTCAAAATTATCTTCTACCAATCTAAAATTCATCAAAGTTCTATCTTTATTTCAAAATAAATATATTTTCATAATTTGAAAAGACAATTTCAAGATCTTGAAACTTAAGATTTATTTTGTACTATAATTCTCAGTGATTTCAGTAAATTTCTATTTTTATGCCTATCTAACTTCTCCAACTATAGTTGATAAAATTTCAACTTTAATTCATATATTTCATTCTAAGATGACCATGAAAAAATAGGAAAAAACACCCATTAATTTATTTATCCACCCTGGGTGTGCATTTGTGCATTCTCTTAACTAAGTAATTGGAAATAGAGATACCTTACTCTAATACCTAGAAGTCCCATGATTCTTGGAGGTAAACCACTGAATATATAATTTTTTAAATATGTCTTTATTCATTACAGAGAGAGGAAGGGAGAGGTAGAAACATCAACGATGAGAAATTTATTGATTGGCTACCTCCTGCACGCCCCCTACTGGGAATCAAGCCGACAACCCAGGATTTGAACTATGATGTCCTGAATTATAGGTTAATGCTCAACTACTGAGCAACACCAGCTGGGCTGCATATTTTCTTGACTCAGAAAGCGATGAACAAAGAAATGGCACTGTGGAATTCTTTATAATATTCAGCAATATTAGGCATAGTAATCAGATACACTGACACTCTCCCAGAACCAAATAAGAATTACAACTTAAATTTAGAAAAAACATCCTGAATAATCAACTACAACTGAAGACTAGATGGAGACCACACTCATAATCAAGGACAAAAAGTGGAGACTACATAGAGATAGGTAGAAAGTGCAGAGGCATGAGAAGCCTGGCTGCAAATGAAGGTACGGAGGGATATCTCAACTCTAGGGAGTTCCCACAGAAGCTCTAGGGTTTAAACCTCAAGCTGGGCTTCCCACCCAGAGCACCAGAACTGAGAAAGTTGCCCACATAACATCTGGCTGAAAAAAGCAGCAGAGTTTCTCTCTGTCAGGGAGAGATGTCTGTAAATGCAGGCATCCCCTTAAAGGGCCAATGCACAAACTTTTGTGTATAGCCACTCATGTTGGGCTTCAGCAGAAGGATGGCAGAGTAGATTAAAACAGTGTGAGGAGGATATAGTCTGTGGACTATGGAGATAAAGCTCAGAGGGCACCCATCAAGATGCTCAGTCATTCCCCTGTATTGCAGAGGACATCTTACTCAGGCAGACATTTACCTTCTAAGAAGCATTTAAGGGGGGGTGCAATTGCTGGAAAATCTCTAGCTACCCTGTGGAGTTTCTACAACCTCAGGCTGATTAAGAGAATCATATTAATCTATGGGACACAATGAAAACAGTCCTTAGAAGAAAGTTCATAACATTACAGGCTTACCTCAATAAATAAGAAAAACTAATAAACTCTCTAACCCTACAACTTAAAGACTTAGAAAAATACCAATAAGCAAAGCCCAGAGTGAGTAGAAGGAAGAAAATAATAAAGATCAGGGCAGAAATAAATGACTTAAAGACTTAAAAAAAAATACAAAAGATCAATGAAACCAAGAGCTAGTTTTTTGAAAAGATAAACAAAGAGACTAGACTCATCAAGAAACAAAGAGAGAACTCAAATAAACAAAATCAGAAATGAGATGAAGTAAAAGACCTAACAAAAATACAAAAGATTGTAATAAAATACTATAAACAGCAATATGCCACCAATTTCCACAACTTGGATGAAATGGATAAATTCCTAGAAAAATGAAACCTTTCAAAACTCAATCAGGAAGAGTCAGACAACTTGAATTGGGTGATAACTAGTGATGAAGTTAAAGCAGTTATCAAAAAACTCCAACACACAAAAGCTGTTGTCTGGGTTTCACACTGGAGTTTTATCAAACATTCAAATTAGAATTGACATCTATCCTCCTCAAACTATTCCAAAAAAATCCAAGAGGTAAGAACACTTCCAAGCTCATTTTATAAGGCCAGCATTAGCCTAATTACAAACCTAGATAAAAACACTACAAAGAAAGAGAATTACAACCTAATATCCCAGATGAATATAGAAGCTAAAATTCTCAAAAAAATACTAGCAAATTGGATCCAGCAATATATTAAAAAATCATATACCATGACCAAGTGGGATTTATCCCAGGGATGCAAGGTTGGTACAATATTGGCAAATCATTAAATGTGATACATCACATAAACAAATTGAAAGACAAAAACCACAGGATCATATCAATAGATGCAGAAAAACCATTTGACAATATCCAACAACCATTTTACAATGTATATATCTTTACTGATTTCAGAAAGAGAAAGGGAGAGGAAGAGAGAGAGAGATAGAAACATCGACAATGAGAGAGTCATCACTGATCGACTGCTTCTTGCACAACCATGACTGGGGATTAAGCCCACAACAGGGGCATGTGCTGGGACCAAGAATCAAACCGTGATCTCCTGCATCCTAGGTCAGTTCTCAACCACTGAGCCACACGTGGCCAGGTCCAACACCCATTTTTAATAAAACCTTTCAGCAAAGTGGGAATAGAGGGATCATAACTCAACATAATAAAGGCCATATATGACAAACTACAGCCAACATCATACTCAGTGGGCAAAAACTAAAACCATTTTCTCCAAGAACAAGGACAAGACAGGGGTGCCCACTTTCACCAGTCTTATTCAACATAGAACTGGAAGTGTTAGCCACAGTGATCAGACAAGAAGAAATCAAAAACGGCATCCAAATTGAAAAAAAGGAAGTAAAACTTTCATTATTTGCAGATGACATGATTTTGTACATAGAAAAATCTTAAACACTCCACCAAAAACCTCTTAGGTTTAATAAATGAATTGAGCAAGGTAGCAAAGTACAAAATTAACACCAGAAATTGATGGCATTTTAATATACCAATAATGTACTCTCAGAAAGAAAAACTAAAAAAAGAATCCCCTTTGCCATTGCAAAAGTAAAAATTAAGATGCTTAGAAATAAACTTAACCAAGGAGGTATTAGACCTGTATTCAAAAAACTACATGATGTTGCAAAAAGAGATAGAGGACCACACAAACCAGTGGAAGAATATTCTGTGTTCATGGATTGGGGAATTAACATCCAAAGTACTAAAGTACCCAAAACAATCTATAAATTCAATGCAATCCCTAATAAAATACCAACAGCATATTTCACAAATCTAGAACAAACACTTCAAAAATTTATATGGAACAAAATAGACCCAGAATAGCCACAGCAATATTGAGAAAGAAGAACAAAGTTGGAAGGATCAAAATACCAGGTATCAAGTTATACTACAAAGACACTGTAATCAAAAGAGCCTGGTACTGGCACAAGAACAGCCATATACATTAGTGGAAAAGAATGGAGAACCCAGAAATCAAAATAAGCCACTACACTGAATTTATATTTAACAAAGGAGGCAAGAACATACAATGGAGTAAACACAGTCTCTTCAATAAATGGTATTGGGGCAAAGCTCCCTCCCCTCAGGAGTGCAGATTGGCATCCAAAAACAGATCTCACACCCAGAGTGATGAGAGGGGAAGGAGTTGCCTGGGCACAGGACAGAGGGACCCAGGGAAGTGGTGAGTCCGCGAGGAGGGGAGGGCTTCTCCCTAGGAAACAAAGCCTCTAATGGTGAACAGCGCCTTCCTAACAAAAAAAACCTTCTAGTGGCAGCTGAGACCAGCTTTTAGTGATTGGGGTGCCAACCATAGGAAAGGCTGTCCCAAAGTGTGTGGCACCCGAGTGGTAAGGGACCACAGGACTGCGCTGAGCACCCGCACATGGGGACACTCAGCTTCCCTGTAAGGCATTGTGTTGAGCCCCAGAAAGCACTGAATCTGCTTGGGGTGGGGGAGGGGAGGAGCCCTCCCACCCTGAGCTCCTGGTGTGGAGAGTCTGGGATATGTGACCAGCCCCGAGGGTGTCCTCATTCCCTGAGCTCTCAGTGGTGAGAGGCTGAGATTGGTGACCAGTCCTGAGGGGCGCAATGGTGGTGTGTGAAGCCACCCAAGCTTTGCTAAGACCAACGGTGAGGGGAGCTGCATGGAGCTGACTTTGGGTCCCCTCCCACTGGGTGCCTTGGCACACTGCAGGAGGACTTTGCAGGGAGGACTTTTTGCCTGTGTGTTGCTTTGTACATTTGTGAGTTTGATCACAGAACTGGCTGTCTTCTTAGTGGCATGGACTGCGTGGACAGACCAGCAGGGGCTGGGATTGGTGTCTGCACTATAGATGGTATGAGGAGCAGGCCTGGTGCGACCAGCAAACCAGACCTGAGCAGGGAGGGGCGGAGCTTGCCTGCCTTTCCTGCAGCCAGGAGCACCGCTTCCAACAGGAAAGGGGCTGGTCCAGCTCACTGAAGCTCCAGACACACCTGCAGGGCACAGTACTGAGGGGTAAGGGAGAGCAGCTCACAGGAGGACATTACAAGAATAAGACTCTCAGGGGCTATTTGGGAACTGGAGGAAAAGCTGAAAACCCCTGCTAGAGGATGGGCAGGCAAAGGACTCACCAGAATGTTTTTTTAATCAAACCCACTGAGCCCAGGTTGCTGAAACAGCCCATACAGAAAAGGCAACAAGCTGAAATCAATCTGAACCTGTAGCAGGCCAGTGCATGGGGAACTAGAATCAGAGGACAGGGTAGGGACTGAGGAGCTGTCTGTGGAGCAGAGACTAACTCCCGCACAGTGAGTGCCTCACAGGGAAATCTCTAAGTAAGGAGAGTGATTCCCTGGGCTATACTAGCCATCCCGCACCCTAAAGACTCTAAAGAAGACTCTGGAGTAAGAGCAGGCAACTACAAGTTTGAAAGATAATTGATAAGAGGAGGTGGTCCACGGAGAGCCTCAGATCAACCATCTACCTAAGGACACCAGAGCCAAACCTAGACAGCTCCTCACATTGGGTAATATACAAGTATCTCCCAAGAAAACTGAAATCAGCATACAAAACAGTTAGCGACAAACAATGTAAGCTGCCCAGAAGAAACTCACCTGATTGAATTTTTTTCTTCTATTTTTTTGAGTTTTGTTTTGATTTTGGTGTTTTTTTGTTTTTTGTTTGCTTGTTCTTTGTTTGTGTGTTTGTTTTTTCTCTTTTTTCCATAGGAAGAAGAGAAAAGGGAGAAAATTTATTTGTTTATTTCTTCTTTTTTAAATTTTATAATAATTTCTTTTTAAATTAAAAAAAAACAACAGTTGTAACTAAATTTTTTTCTCTTTTTTATAAAATAATTTTGTCTTGCTTAGCTTGTTTTTAGTTTTGTTTTGTTTATTTGCTTTGTTTTGTTTTCTCCTTGCTTCTACTATCAAGACTTTCTTGATATTCTCTGCTTAATGACTGGGACTTTATCATTATAACCAAGTTTACTCCTTTCCTCGAAAGTTTCCCCCAAATCTCTTATTGGACTCCCTCCCTGCATGGACTATATCTCTCTCTCTCCCCTCGATTCATTGGTATACCGTTTTTCTTTTTCTTTTCTACTTTTCTTTTTGTTTTTTGTTATCCTCCCTTCTGTCTTTCTGTCTTTTTGTTCAATTGTTAGTTTCTCTTATTCTCTTTATTGTATTTTTGTTTTCTCATTTTCAACTATTATCCTATTCCTATTCTCTCCCTTAATTTTTTGCTGGCCCTTCTTTCAGAATCTTTTCTCTCCTTCTGTTATCTCCCAGTAGCTTCTCTATATTTGAGATTTTAGTTTATTATTATTTTCTAAATTTTCACCAGTATTAACAACAATATACATCTCTCTTTCTAAGCATTTCTTTTCTTTCTCTCTTTATTTTTTTAAGCTGTGTGTGTGTGTGTGTGTGTGTGTGTGTGTATGTGTGTTCTCCCTTCACTCTCTCACTTGTTTTCTTTGTGACTGTCAAGATACTTTGTAAGATACCTCTGGTTTCCTGGAAGTTTAGTTGTGTATTGTCCTGCCTTGTCAGCACCCATACAACAGCTTACACAATGAGGCTGGGACTGAGACACAGTTAGCCAACCTGAGAGAAAGGTCCTCCCAAGGACTGATCAACGACACTCTAGACCCAACCACAACAGGAGAACATAAAGAAACCACAAAAGGGACACCTGCAAGAAGGACACGCCTAGAGCAAAGAGCTCAGAAGTATAAGGAAAACACACATCTGGGCTCCACCAGACCCACAAGACAAAATCCCATCTCACAAGACTGGGAGACAACAAATATATCTAATATATAGATAAAAACACTAAGACATATCAAAATGGGGAGACAAAGAAACAACCCATAAATTAAAGAAAAGGAAACATCGCCAGAAGAAGTCTTTGATGACATGGAGTTAAGCAAGTTATCAGAAACACAGTTCAGAGTATTGATGATGAAGATGTTCAAGGAACTTAAAGAGAAAAACAAAGCAATAGAGGATAAGATCTAGGACTTTAGGGAAAACATGAAAAAAGAGATACATAACATAAACAAAAATCAGACAGAAATAAAGAATGCTGTATCTGATATCAAGAATGCACTGGAGGTATTAAAAGCAGGCTCAATAAAGCAGAGGATAGAATAAGTGATTTAGAAGACAAGGAAGAAAAAGTCACATAATCAGAGTAGCAAAAAGATAAAACACTTCAAAAGCATGAGGACAGTCTAAGGGAGCTCTGGGACAACATGAAGCGAAACAACATTTGCATTATAGGAATGCAAAAGGGGGAGGAAAGAGAGCAAGGGATAGAGAACTTGGAGGAGGATATAATTATAGAAAACTTCCCTAGGCTGGCAAAGGAGAAAGCCACACAAGTTCAGGAAGCACAGAGGTTCCAAACAAGGGTTACCCAAAGAGACCCACTCCAAGACACATCATAATTAAAATGGCAAATGTCAAGGACAAAGAGAAAATATTAAGGCCTGCAAGAGAGAGACAAACAGTGACTTACAAGGGAACATCCATAAGGCTGACAGATGATTTCTCAACAGAAACTCTTCAGGCCAGAAGGAAGTTGCATGAAGTTCTCCAACAAATGAAAAGCAAGAACATGCAACCAAGATTGCTTTATCCAGCAAGGTTATCATTTAAATTTGAAGGTGAAATAAAGAGCTTCCCAGACAACAACAACAACAACAACAACAACAACAACAACAACAAAGGCTGAAGGAGTTCAGTACCACCACACCAGCATTGCAAGAAATGCTAAAAGGACTGTTTTAAGAAAAGTAAGAAATAGTGAAAGATATCTCAGCATAAAGGGAAAAAAATGGCATTAAATAAGTTCATATCAATAGTAACCTTAAATGTAAATGGAATAAATGGTCCAATCAAAAGACATAGGGTAGCTGAATGGATAAGAAAACAGGACCCAAATATATGCTGTCTACAAGAGACCCACCTGAGAGCAAAAGACTCACATTGGCTAAAAGTGAAGGGATGGAGTAAAATATTCCATGCAAATGGAAAGGAAAAGAAAGCTGGAGTAGCAATTTTTATTTCTGACAAAACAGACTTCAAAATAAAGAGCATAACAAGAGACAAACATGGTCACTACATATTACTACAAGGATCAATCTATCAGGAGGAAATAACCCTTATAAACATTTATGCATCCAATATAGGAGCACCTAAATATATAAAATATTTATTGGTAGAATTTAAGGGGGAGATTGACAGCAACAAAATCATAGTGGGGGACTTTAACACCCACTGTCAGCATTGGAGAGATCATCAAGAGGAAAAATCAACAGGGAAACACAAACTTAAAATGACTCACTAGACCTAATGGATTTAATTGACATTTATATAACATTTCACTCCAAAGCAGCAGAATACACATTCTTCTCCAGTGCACATGGAATATTCTCAAAAATAGACCACATGTTAGGGCACAAGGCAAGTCTCTACAAATATAAGAAGATTGAAATCATATCAAGCATCTTCTCAGATCACAGTGCCATGAAACTAGAAATCAACCACTATAAAAAAACCTCTAAAATATTCAAACACATGGAGGCTAAATAGCATGTTTTAAACAATGAATGGGTTACCAGTGAGACCAAGGAAGAAATCAAACACTTCAAGGAAAGTCACGAAATAGAACAGACAACAACCCAAAATCCATAGGACACAAAGAAAGCAGTCCTAAGAGGAAAACTCATAGTGTTACAGGCCTATCTCAAGAAACAATAAAAAGATCTAATGAACCATTTAACACATCAACTAAAAGAACTAGAATAAGAACAGCAAGAAAAACCCCGAGGCAGTAGAAGGAAGGAAATAATAAAAATCAGAGCAGAATTTAATGTGATAGAGACTAAAAAAACAATACAAAAAAAACGATTAAACCAAGAGCTGGTTCTTTGAAAAGATGAATAAGATTGATGCACCTTTAGCCAGACTCACTAAGAAACAACGAGAGAGGATCCAAATAAATAAAATCAGAAATGAAAGAGGTGATATAACGACTGACAGAACAGAAATACAAAGGATTGTAAGAAAATACTGTGAGCAACAATATGCCAACAAATTGGACAACATGGGGGAAATGGACAAATTCCTAGAAGCATGTCATGTTCCAAAGCTGAATCAAGAAGAGGCAGAAAACCTGAATAGGCTGATAACAACTAATGAAATTGAAGCAGTAATAAAAAAAACTCCAAGCAATCAAAAGTCCTGGACCAGATGTATTTACAGGAGAGTTTTACCAAACATTCAAAGAAGAATTAACACCTATTCTATTCAAACTATTCCAGAAAATTCAAGAGGAGGGTAAAGTCCCAAACTCTTTTTATGAGGCCAACATCATCCTAATCCCAAAACCAGATAAATATAGTACAAAGAAAGAAAGTTACAGGCCAATATCCCTGATGAACATCGATGCTAAAATCCTCACTAAAATACTAGCAAAATGGATTTGGCAATGCATTAAAAAGATCATACACCATGACCAAGTGGGATTTATTCCAGGGATGCAAATCTGGTATAACATCCACAAATCAATAAATGTGTTACATCACATAAACAAAATGAAGAACAAAAATCATATGATCATACCAATAGATTCAGAAAAAGCATCTTACAAAATCCAGCACCCATTTCTGATAAAAACTCTTAGCAAAGTGGGAAGAGAGGGATTATACCTCAATATAATAAAGGCCATATATGACAGACCTACAGCCAACATCATACCCAATGGGCAAAAACTAAAACCATTTCCATTAAAAACCGGAACAAGACAGGGATGTCCACTTTCACCACTTTCATTCAACATAGTACTGGATGTCATAGCCACAGCCGTCAGACAGGAAGAAAACATAAAAGGTATCCAAATTGGAAAGGAGGAGGTAAAACTGTCATTATTTGCAGATGACATGATATTGTACATAAAAAACCCTAAAGACTCCATCAAAGTACTACCAGATTTGATAAACAAATTTGGTAAGGTAGCTGGATACAAAAATCAACATCCGGAAATCAATGGCATTCTTATACACCAACAATGAATTTTCAGACAGAGTAACTGAAAAAACAATGCCATTTACCATTGTAACTAAAAAAATAAGATACCAAGGAATAAACTTAACCAAGGATGTAAAAGACCTGTACTCAGAAAACTACGTGATACTGAAAAAAGAAATAGAGGAAGATTTAAACAAGTGGAAGAATATATCATGCTCATGGAATGGAAAAATTAATATCATTAAAATGTCCATACTACCCCAAGCAATCTATAAATTTAATGCAATTCCTATTAAAATACCAACAGCATATTTCACAGACCTAGAACAAACATTTCAAAAATTTATATGGAACTAAAAAGGACTCCAAATAGCTGCAGCCGTCTTGAGAAAAAAGAACAGAGTGGGAAGGATCACATTACTGGATTTCAAACTGTATTACAAAGCCACTGTAATCAAAATGGCTTGGTATTGGTACAACAGGCATATAGATCAATGGAACAGAACAGAGACCCCAGAAATAGACCCACACCATTATGGTCAGTTAATATTTGACAAAGGAGGCAAGATTATCCAATGGAGTAAAGACAGTCTCTTCAATAAGTGGTGTTGGGAAAATTGGACAGATACATGCAAAAAAATTAACCTACACCACCAATTTTCACCATACACAAAAATAAACTCAAAATGGAAAAAAGACTTAAACGCAAGTCAGGAAACCATAAAAATCCTGGAAGAAAACATAGGCAGTAAAGTGGCAGACATCCAAAGTAGTGGAATTTGCACTGATACATCTCCTAGGGCAAGAGAAACAAAACAAAAATAAACATATTGGACTACATGAAACTGAAAAGCTTCTGCACAGCAAAAGAAAACAGCCTCAAAATACAAAGGAACCCCACGATCTGGGAAAACATATTTGCCAAGGATGTATCTTATTAGGGACTAATTTCCAACGTGTACAAACAACTCATATTACTCAGCCAGAGGAAGACAAATAACACAATTAAGAAATGGGCAAAGGACCTGAATAGACACTTCTCCAAAGAGGACATACAGATGGCCAAGAGACACATGAGAAAATGCTCAACGTCGCTAATCATCAGAGAGATGCAAATTAAAACCAAAACGAGGTATCACTTAGCACCAGTAAGAATGGCTGCCATCAACAAATCAACAAATGACATGTGCTGGCGAGGACATGGAGAAAGGGGAACCCTAGTACACTGTCGGTGGGAATGCAGACTGGTGCAGCCACTATGGAAAACAGTATGGAGGTTCCTCGAAAAATTAAAAAAGGAGCTGCCTTTTGACCCAGTGTTTCCAGTCCTAGGAATGCATCCCAAGAATCCTGAAATACTAATCAGAAAGAATATATGTACCCCAATGTTCATAGCAGCACAATTTATAATAGCAAAGATCTGGAAACAGTCCAAGTGCCCATCAGTAGATGAGTGGATAAACGGCTGTGGGACATTTACCCCATGGAATACTATGCAGCTGTAAAGAAGAAGAATCTTGTACACTTTGGGACAGCATGGATTGACCTGGAGAAAATTATGCTAGGTGAAATAAGCCAGGCAGAGAAAGATAAATATCACATGATCTGGCTTATGCATGGAATCTAAAGAACTTAATAAACTAATGAACAGAGTAGATTCAATGACATGGAAGCATAGATCAGACTCACAAGTGTCAGAGGGATGGAGGATGGTGGGAGGGTGGAGGGGGAGAGAGTAACCAAAGAATTTATATGCATATATGCACAACCCAAGGACACAGACAATGTTGGGGAGAGGGATTGGGGAGTGGGATAAGACAGGGTGGAATGGGTCATTGTGAAAAAAAGGTACATCTGTAATATTTTAAACAAAATTAAATTTAAAAATTTTAAAAACATACAAACAAGTAAATAAGTAAATGGTATTGGGAAAATTTGACAGGTACATGCAAAAAAATAATAAAACTAGACCACCAACTTACACCATACACAAAAATAAACTCAAAATGGACAAAGCACTTAGAAGTGAGAAGTGAAACCATAAAAATCTTAGAAGAAAATGTAGGCAGCAAAATTTCAGACATCACTTGTAGCAATCTCTTTGCCGAGACATCTCCTATGACAAGGGAAACAACGGAGAAAATAAAGAAATGGGACTATATCAACAAAATGAAAATTACGTCCACTGTATGAGAGAACATATTTGCCAATGACACCTCTGATGAAGGGTTAATATCCACAATATATAAGGAACTCACACAACTTAATAAAAGGAAAACAAATAATCCAATTAAAAAATGGGTGAAGGACCTAAACAGACACTTTTTTAAAGAGGACAAGCAGATGACTAAGAGACAGTTTTAAAAATGCTCAAAATTACTAATCCTCAGAGAGAATCAAATTAAAACCACAATGAGGTATCACTTCACAACTGTCAGAATGGCTACCATCAACAAATCAATGAAGAAGAAGTGTTTGTGAGGATATGGAGAAAAGGGAACCCTAGTACACTGCTGGTGAGGATGCAGATTGGTGCACCCACTAAGGAAAACAGTGTGGAGTTTCCTCAAAAAAATTAAAAATTGAACTCCCATTTGGCTTAGTGATCCCAGTTCTATGAATATATCATAAGAAACTTGAAATACCCATCAGAAAAAACTTATGCACCCCTATGTTCACAGCAGTGCAATTTACATTAGCTAAGATTTGGAAACAGACCAAGTGCTCGTCAGTAAGTAGATGAGTGGATAAAAAAACGGTATATTTAGACCATGGAATACTATGCAGTTGTAAAAAAGAAGTATCTCGTACCCTTTGGGACAGCATGGATAGTATTGGACACTATTATATTATGCAAAATAAGCCAGTCAGAGAAAGACAAGTACCGCATGACCTCACACATATGTGGAATATAATGTAGAAAATAAACTGATAAACAAAATAGAATCCGCTACATAGAAGCATGGAACCAACCAAGGGATCTCAGAGGGAAGGTGGGGGTGGGGCAGTGTTTGGGGAGAGATTAATCAAAGAACTTATATGCCTATATGCATAACCTATGGGCACAGATATTGGTGTGTAGAAGGCCTGGGGGGGGGGAGGGATGTGGGGTGGATTGGATTAACGGGGAAAAGATGGGACATCTGTAAGATATGTAATACCTTCAACAATAAAGATAAATTATATATTTTTTAGAAAGGATAGCTGTTAGTTCTTTGAATGTTTGGTTACATCAACCAGTTAAGCCATCCAGTCCGGAATACTGTTGGCAATTTTCTTATTACTGACTTGGTTTTGTTAGTAGTTTTTGATCTGTTTAGATTTTGTTTTTCTTCTTGACTCAGCATTTGAAGATTGTATATTTCTAGGAATTTATCCACTCTTTCCATATTGTCCAATCTGTTGGTCTATAATTGTTTGAAGTATTTTGTTATAATCCTTTGTATTTCTGTGGTGTCACTTTTTTTTCCCAATTCTGATTTACTTGTGTTTACTCTCTTATTTTCTTGATGAGTCTGGTCAAAGATTTATCTATCCTGTTTCAAAAAACCAGCTCTTGGTTACACTGAGTTTTTCTTTTACTTTTTTTTTTATACTCTAATTTTTCAATCCTCTCTTGTCTTTATTATTTCCTTTCTCCTACTAACAATGTCCTTCATTTGTTTTTGTTTTTTCTAGTTTCTTTAGGTGTACAGTTAGATTGTTTATTTGAGATTTTTTTATATCATGTGGCAGGCTTGTAATGCTATGAATTTCCCTCTTAGAACTGCTTTAGATATATCCTCTACATTTTTGGGTGGTTTGTTTATATTTTTATTTGTCTCAAGTTATGTTTTGATTTCTTTCTTGATATCATTGTTTTCTCATTCATTGTTTAACAGCATGCTATTTAATCTCCATATGTTTTTCAGTTTTCTTCTTGTAACTGATTTCTTGTTTCATACCATTATGATTGGAGGAGGTGCTTACTATGAATTCAATGTTCTTAAATTAATTGAGACTTGTTTTGTGGTCTGACATGTGGTCTATCCTGGAACATCTATGTTCACTTTTTTTTCTTAAATGTATATTTATTGTTGAAAATATTACAGCTGTAACCTTTTTTGCCTATTGACCTTTTGCAACCAGCACCCACTCCCTACACCAGACCTTCACCCCAATATTGTCTGTGCCCATGGGTTATGCATATATGCATGTAAATTCTTTAGTTAATCTCCCCCCACCCACCACTGTCCATGTGCACTTAAGAAATATATATTTTCTGCCACTGTGTTAAAATTCTCAAAAATATCTATTAAATCCATGATCTAATCTGTCATTTAAGGTCGCTGTTTTCTTGTTGCTTTTCTCTCAGCAAGATCATTTTATTGATAGCAATGGAATATTAAAATTCTCTATTATAACTGTGTTTCTTTTTATTTCTCCTTTTAATCCCATTTATATTTGCTTTATGTATTTAGGTTGTACATCAAGTAAGTAAATGTTTACAAAGGTTATATCATCGTGTTGGATTAACCCATTTATCATTATAAATTTTCTTTCTTTGTCTCTTGTTATAGACTTTGTTTTAAAGTCCATTTTGTTTGATATGACTGTTGTTAATCCAGCATTTTAAAAAAAATTTCATCAAGTATATCTTTTTCAGCCCCTTATTTTCATTTTGTGTGCATCTTTTGATCTGAAACGGGTCTATTTATGGGTCTTGTTTTATTATCCACTTAGCCAACATCTTTCCTTAAATTTGAACATTTAATCCTTTAATATGTAAAGTGATTATTGATAAGTATGGAGTTATTTTCATTTTATTACTCATATTTATGCTTTTTCATTTTCCTCTTAAAAAATCCCCTTTAATATTTCTTGCAATACTGGTTTGGTGGTGATGAACTCCTTTACTTTGTTCTTGTCTGGAAAGTTCTGTATGTCTCTTTTGATTCTAAATGACAGTCTTGCTAGGTAGAGTAATCTTGGTTGTAGGTTCTTACTTTATATCACATTGAATATTTCATGCATATCCCTGTTGGCCTCCAAAGTTTCTGTTTAGAAGTCAGCTGACAATCTTATGGGAACACTCTTATACCTCTAACTACTTTTTTCTTGCTGGTTAAGATTCTTTATTTTTAATCTTTGGCTTTTAAATTATGCTGTGTCTTGGTGTGGGCCTCTTTATATTAGATTTTTTTGGGACTCTCTGTGCTTTTTAGCCTCTGTGCTTTTAGTATGTCTATTTTCTTCACCGGGTTAGGAAAGCTTTCAGTCATTATTTTTCAAATGGGGTTTCAATCCCTCTCTCTTTTCCTCCTGGTATCCCTATGACACAAATATTGATAAGCTTGATGTTGCCCTTGATGTCCATTAAACTATCCTCATTTTTTTTTTTTCTTTTTACTGTCCAGTTGGGAGTTTTCTGTTACCTTGTCATCTAAACTGCTAATTCAATCCTCTCCTTAATCTTACCTGTTGTTGAATCCTTCCAGTATATATTTTTCTTTGCATTTATGGTATTCTTTTTTTCTAACTGGTTCATTGGTATGGTTTCTATGTCTTTTTTTTTTTTAAACATTTACTATCTCATTGCTGAAGTTCTCACCGAGTCTATCTATTTTTCCCTAAATTCAAGGAACTTCCTTATAACCATTGTTTTCAATTCCTTATCTGATAGATTGTCTCCCTCCATTTTGTGTAGTACTTTTTTCTGTTTTTTCCTTCTGTTCTTTCATTTGGAGCATATTTCTCTGTCCCCTCATTTTGGCTACCTGCCTGTGTTTGTCTCTATGCATTGGGTAGATCTTCTATATCTCCCAGTCTTGGCAGGGTAACCTTATATAGTAGTTGCCCTGTGGAGCCCGGGGATTCAGTCTCCCTATTTACCTGAGCCTAGTGTTCTAGATTTATCACTCATGTGATTTGTGTGTGTCCTCCTATTGTAGTTGAGCCTTGATTAGTGTTGGTTCATCCGTAAGTGGTATTGATCCTCAGGCTGACTTGCTGTGAGGAATGGTCAGGACTACAACTCTGAGCTTCTGTAAAGGGGCTTTACTCAGAAGAGCTATGGTGCCTGCTGAATTTGCCCTTTGTGTGTTCCATTTGTGGACCTCATGCTCTGTTGTGGCCTAAAGCTGGCCACTGGGTATGTTTTGGGGGATGTTCTGTTACAGATCAAGATCAGATGCTGTGTTTTTCATCCCAGAGCCATTTGTTAGAAGCTAAATAGTGATCCACAGTTGGTAGATGCCTGTGCTGAATCCAGAGGCACACAGGAGGATCATGCTGTGAACCAAAGCTGGCTTCTAACAGTGACTACCCTGAGACCACTCAGCAAGAAACACAGGGCTCATTGAGGCCAGCTACTGCCTTCCTGGGGCCTGTGGAACTTTGAGTATTTTTAGGATTATCTGTGGCACAGGCCAATGCTGGCTGCCTGTCAGGAAAAGCCATGGAATATAACTCAGGAGGTGCACAAGTTAGATGGTACAGGGTCTCTAGTAGTCAGTAGGTGCTGTAAGTGGTGGTCATCAGGCTACTGGGGATTCAGATTTGGCACCAATTCCAGGCCTGGGACTACTCAGCAAGAGGCACAAAATGTTGTAAGGTCAACTACTTCCTGCAGGAATTTAGACTTCAAAGAGCTTTTAGAAAAGTCTGCGGCATGGGCAAAGTCCCATTGCCTGCTGTTGAAAATGGCTTTGGTGGTATATGAACTGGGTAGGGCTGGGTATCAGGGAATTACCAGGGTGTGGCAAACAGTGTTCACTAGGCTGATGTAGATTTGTATTTGCCTGCCACCTCATCTGCAGGCTGTAAGAGGAGAAGTCTCAACACAGGAACAATGGTATTGCCCTTCCAGCCCTCAGCCTGAAGCCACAGAATTCAGTTTCTCCAGTATGTCCGTAGTGCTTTTTGAACTGTTGTTCATTTGCTGGACCTCAGGGTGAGTGCCTGGGAGCAGTTTAGTCTGTGTGCAAGCCCTTTAAGGGGACACCTAGGTTTCTTTCTAGCTCACCAGGATGGAAACTCTGCTGACCTTGACAGCCAGATTTTTTTGGGACTACTCTTCCCAGCATTGAAATCCTGGGTTGGGAAACCTGATGTGGAGTTGGTTCCCCTCCCTCCTTAGAAGGGATCTCTTAGCAAAGATGTTTCTCTTGATTCTCAACTGCCATATGTGGGTTCGAGATCAGCATATTTCCACATTTCTGCCCCTCCTACCAGTCTTGACTTGGTTTCTTTTATATATCCTTAGTTATAGAACTTTTGTTGTTAAGATGGTTCTTCTGGTTGGTTGTTCTTTAATTTAGTTGTAATTTTGATGTGGTCATGGGAGGT
This sequence comes from Miniopterus schreibersii, assembly GCF_964146895.1. Taxonomy (NCBI): domain Eukaryota; kingdom Metazoa; phylum Chordata; class Mammalia; order Chiroptera; family Miniopteridae; genus Miniopterus; species Miniopterus schreibersii. Next base: position 109,646,723 of record NC_138101.1, on the reverse strand, counting down.
GATAAGCAGTGTTTATCTACATCACCATCTTTGAGGGCATAGATTTTTAATACTGGTAAGAGAGCCAATATTTTATTCTCTTTATAGATGATTCTCCTTAGACAACAATATTCCACAGAAGGGATTCTGAAATTCCGTCTTCATCACTCATGTAACTCAAGATTGAGACTTTAATATATACCTGTCTTAAATGAATTAATTTCTTAGCCAGGGTTGTTTTGGGTTTCATTTCTTAAACATTACACATGTTTGAAAAGAAATTTTCCAATTTAATTACCTTGTTTTTATTTTGTTTTTATTGAACAAAATGATCTTCTCTATGAAAAATTTCAAAGAAACATAATATTTCTAAAAACCCATTTTATTTGAGATATTAATCACATCTATGTTAAAACTATTGTAATAGCGGTGAACAACAGAACTCTCGCTAATTTTATTAGCCAGATAAAACAGGCTTCACCTACTCTAATTAGCAGCCACATATGATTCAAATTCCTGCTTCAGGAGCTGAATGTTTAATTAAGTTACATGAGGGAGTTTTCAATTACTTATATTCTGTCTCTTCTGTGGTTTTTATTTTCTTGCTAAAGGATAAACAGGTTGCTTGACTGTATTATCACCAATTTGTAGCTCAAAACAGATGAATGAATTAATTCATTTATATTTCTAAGTGGGGATGGGGTAGTTAGTGTTCTTTCAAATTTCATTGCAATCTAATTTGAACTAATCAATTTAAAATAAGGTAAATTCCAAATCCTTGTCTATGGTATGTAGCACATATAAGGTATTTAGTAAATATTAGAAAGAAACAAAGAAGAGACAGAGAAAAGAGAGAGAGAAAAGAGGAAAGGAGAGGAGAGAGAAAAATCAAGAAATAATGAATCAAGTGAATTAATAACAGTTGATCATTTGGTTCTCTTGGAGTGTCTTCTAAATAAATAGATTGGTAAAAAGAATACTAGATTTCAGATTGAGCTCTGTGTTCTAGGTATAGGTGTCTCAAAGTAGTTATATAATACTGTGCAAGTCACAATTCCTTTCCTGAATTTCATTTCTCACTGAATATTTCCAGATGTTTAGGTTGTTAACATAAGAAACATTCAAACCTGTGAAGAATATATGTGAATTTATTTGAGCCAAACTCTCAACATGCTTGGAAGCAGGATCTCAACTGATTGAGATAATGCTCCAGAGAATGGCAATTTTGCACTTTGTCTTACACATTACAATCAACGGAGGAGAGTAAGTGGGTTACTGGAAATCCACTGGTGTTAGATTATGGAGGCAGGAGAAAGCAAAGCAGAGAAATCCCTGGGATTGGATAAAAAGTCAAATTATAGACCCACACTTCATTTTACTTAAGTGGGTGCAAGATAGTTAACAGTCAACAATTAACATGATACAATGATAACAAAGGGGTTTGTAGGCTCAGCTCTCTGCTTTGAGTGGTCCAGAAAAAGGGGGAAATTACTTTGTTTTGCAAAGGCATGTTAATCAGGTATGTTATCTCAGATACAAAAAGACAACAGATTGGCTTAGTTAAGGTGAAAATTAACTTTTTTAGGGAAAAAATACTGCTTTAGATCATGGCTACCCACTATAGATTGCTTTTAGTTAAAAAATTTTAATTTCAGACCATCTTTTGTGGTTACTTTTCAGTCTCTGAGTTTGCAAGGCTGCCATGCAGGCCTCCCCTGAGCTTATCAAGTTTAGTATGTGGCCCTTTTACATCCACACAGGTTAGGTTCAGTCCTCTCTCCCCCCTTCCTTCCACTCTCTTTAAAAATCAATGAAAACTATATCCTCAGCTGAGAATTAACAAAAAAAATTATACATTTTTATAAAAATGGTTTCAATTTTTCTCCTCTCTAAGTCAGAAACCCTGGGTAATATGAATTTGCAGCTCTTTTCAACAAAAACTATAATCTATTTATTTCCAACCTTTTGACTTTCTTTTTGTTTGTTTTGTGTCCTTGTGACTTGCTTTGACTAATAGAATGTGATTCTGTGCCAGTTCTGAAGCTAAGACTTATAGTTCTTTCATGTTTCTCTTAACTGTCATGTGAAAAAGCTTTGTCTAGCTTGCTGAAGGATAACAGACTCTGTGGAGCAGAGATTAGCCATTTCAGCTTGGGCTGTAGTATATTATCAGCCAGCCCCTAGCTGACCCAGCAACTGACAGCATACACATGAGCAAGCTCAGTCAACATCAGCCATATTTAGCCCAGTTCAGCGTAAGTGTCCAGTTTCCCAAGATATTAATGAGCAATAATAAATTATTGTTGTTTTATGTCGTATAGTTTTGGTGTGCTTTGTTACTCAGCAAAAGCAAACTGATTCACTTTTCTTTCCTGAAACATAAAGCCATCCTTCACTCTTTTTTTTCTTGATCTCTATAAATCAGTTACCAAATCCTCTTTATTTTAATCAAAATGTCTTTCAAAAACAATTTCTCTTTGCTGTCCCCTTATAGTCTCCTAATTCTGGGCTTCCATCATCTCTTGACTGGTGATGTCAATAGCTTTTGACTGGTTTTCCTGTTTCCATTCTCTTCTTCCTTCAACCCAGGCTCCTAAATACTATTTTAACTTATAAATCTAATTATGTGGCCTTTTACTTTAAAAAATCTTCATTGATTCTCTTTTTATACATGTAGGCAAATACAGATTACTTAAAATGGTATATTGGACCTTGCTGTTAATCAAAGTAAATCAATTGTGGATACCAGGCCACAGTATTCATTACAAGCAAGGTTCAATAACAAGTATCAGTATTTTTGCTGTAGGTAAAGTGAAAAACTACATGATTTTGCTTCATATATGGACATACTATAGATCTTATGACACCTAGAGACGTCTATTTTCCTTCTAGCTGATTTTCTGCTGAATTCAGATAGAGTCAAACCTCAGTTCTCAAACTATTCCCATCTTGAACAATTCAGTTCTCAACCAAGTTTTTCACAGGAAAAAAAAATCTCCATTTTGGAACAAACTTTCCTTTCTTGACCTGACAATCCTTTTGTGCTGATATTTTTTAGAGAGAGTGGGAAGGAAGGGGAGAGACAGAGAGAGCAAAACCTTAATGTGAGAGAGATTGGTTGCCTTCTGCATGTGTCCCAACTGGCACTAGGGATGGAACTGCAACCGAGGTATGTGCTCTGACCAGAATCAGACCTGGGTCCCTTCAGGCCTCAGGCTAACTCACTAACCACTGAGCAAAACCAGCTAGGTCCCTGATGTGACTGTTTTCATGTGTTTTTTGTTTGTTTGTTTGTTTGTTTGGTTTTTTTTTGCTTTCATTGCTAGTGAAATGGATTATTAACAGAATTTTAAAACATAAAGAGACCAAGTGTGCTGATGTTGCTAAGGGTGTAAAAGTGCTCACAGACAATTGAAGAAGTAGGAAAACTATTAGTGATTTGGATAAAAGCAGTTAACCTGTGACAGCATTTCGATGCTGTACCCTTAGAATGCATGCTAAAAGTGATTCTTTTAAGGCTAGAAGAATTTTAAGAAAAGGAATGTTTGTTTCTATATTAAACAGTAAATTAGACATGTATATAAAAAAGGTTAAAACAGGGAATCACTTAGGGGTCTGGAATGGATTCATTTACATTATTTCTAATGGGTAAAAAAATGATTCAGATTTGAACAAATCATTTCTTGAACAGCCTTTTGGAATGAATTAAGTTTGAGAGCCAAAATTCCATTGGAACTTATGATGTATTATTACTTTCTTTCATTTTTTACATTTAAATTCATTCAACAAATAGTTATTAATCACATGCTGTGTTACAAACACTGTTCTGATCTTTCGAGTCAGTTATTCTCCAAATAAAATAATCTTACCTAAATTATTTTATGAAATAAATCATGCTTGTGTTATTGTTTTTCCCATGTTTTCTTTTTTCTTTGGCCTCTCAGGTCTCTACTTCTGTTCTTTCCATTCTTTTAACTTTTTTCTCAAAGAATATTCAAATTTTATTTTCAGAGACTCAGAATATTTTCAAATGGTTTTTAATTCCCAAATTGTCTTTTATGCTTACCAGTTATTTTCTACACAAATTTTAATGCATATAATTTTTAAGAGAAATAATTTCTTTAGAAAATTGATTTAAGTAGCTGTAACTCAAATCTATTAATCTTTGTTAATATGACATCAGTCATTTTTTCTAAATTCTATGGTTGAGGATTAACTTTCAAAATAGTATTTGAAATCCTCACTAAGAATATGAAATGTTCTCAAGTAGAAAATAAAAATTTCTAAGCTGATTATTTATATAAAAAATGAAATTATCACTCTGGCTGGTGTGCCTCAGTGGTTATGATGCCAGAGAAATTAAAGGGCCAGATTTCCCAGACACAAGTGGGAATGAGGCTCTTGGGGTGCCACTGAAAGAAGCATTTTTCAGAAACCCCCACAGGAGGATGGAACATGAAAGAAGGCTTTGTGTAAAGTTACATTTCTCAAGTTTCAAAGCCCTCTGCCCCTTAAGCCAATCCTGGAAGGTGGGCCGCTAGGAGTTCAGAAGTGTTAGAAGGAGGGCCAGCATCCAGAGTTTCCTTTCTATGTTATAATCATGTGTGGTTTACAATTTAGGCCACATTAAAGTCCATGTGTGGAATCCAACATGGCCCATGCACCATGTATGCAGAAGAGTGCAGTCCCTGCAGCAGCAGTCCCAAGAGAGGCAGGCACCCTGGAGCCAAGATCAAGAGGAAGGGAAAGATGGGAAGGGCCCAATTATCTTTGTCTAGAACCATATATATTTAGATTTTGAGCACTTGCATTGGTGTAACCCATCCTGGCCAATTATCTGTTTCTAGGTGTGAATGATGGGCAATTAGCCTCTCAGGTCACTGAGACCTTACTGGCCATACATCTAAACTGTGATATCACTCTGTTCCCCCATCAATCAGCAGGGAATAGACTTGGAGCATGTTAATGCAGCTTTTTTACAAAGCTGTGTAAATAGCATGCCTATATTTTTTGGTCTCCCTTTTTACTCATTTCCTGTTAAATAATAACCAGGTTATTACAATATCAGTTAGAGCATTGGCCTGTGTACTAAAGTGACACAGGTTTGATTCCCAGTCAAAGGCATGTACCTGGGTTGCAAGTTTGATTCCCTTGGCCCCAATCAGGGTGCGTTCAAGACACACCAATTGATGTGCCTGTCTCACATCATTTCTCTCTCTCCCCATATCCTCCTCTTTCACTCCTTTCTATTCTCCCTAAAAATCAATGGAAAAAAATATCCTTGGGTGAGAATTGAAAAAGAAAAGAAAGAAATTATCATCTTTAAACATCTTTAAACATAGTGATTCTAGATGTTTGTTTTTTACAAATTCAGTAAATTATATCATACATATGGGTCTCATATCAATATAAAATTGCCTACAGTTTCAAATGGAAATCATGTTTATTTTTTAATTTATTTTAGAAAAAGAAGTTAGTATGTTGTTGTTTATTAAATTAAAATTTAGGAGTGAATTTTTTAAAAAAGTTTTGACAGTATTACAGGTGTCCCTCATTCCACCCCTCTTTACCTTCCTCCTCCTAGCCCCTGCCCCACCTCCTGAATAGTATTCCTTGGTGTAAATGTACCACATCTTTTTTATCTACTTATCTTCTGATGGGTGCTTGGGCTATTTACAGATCTTAGCTATTGTAAATAGCACTGTAATGAACATAAAGGTGCATATATTCTTTCTGATTGGTGTTTGGGTTTCTTGGAATATATTCATAGAAATAGGATCGCTGAGTCAAACAGTAGTTTCATTTTTAATTTTTTCAGTAAATTCCATACTGTTTTCCATAGTGGCTACACCAATCTGCATTTCTATCAGAAACGTAACAGTGTTCCCTTTTCTCCACATCCTGGCCAGCACTTGTTGTTTCTTAATTTATTGATGGTAGCCATTCAGCCAGGTGTGGGGTGATAGCACATTGTGGTTTTAATTTGTATCTCTCTGATGATTAGTGACGTTGAGCATTTTTTCATATGTCTAATGGCCACCTGTATGTCCTCTTTGGAGACGTGACTATTCAGGTCCTGTGCCCATTTTTTAATTGGGTTATTTGTTTTTCATTGTTTGAACTATATGAGTTCTTTACATATATTAGAAATTAACCTCTTATCATATGTGTTCCCCATTCATTTTGAGGATGGTTCCTTTTGCATTTCTGTAATGTTAGTTGTTACTTTCCCTCTTTCATTTCTGCTTATATTTACTTTGGTCTTCTGGTTTCTTGTTGACTCTGGCTAAAGGTTCATCAATCTTCTGTATCTTTTCAAAGAGCAAGCTCTTAGTTTCATTGATCTTTTATATTGCTTTCTTAGACTCTGTCATTTATTTCCACTCTAATCTTTATTATTCCCATCTTCTGCTTACAATGGGATTTACTTGTTCTTTTTTCTAGTTCTTTTAGGTGTAGAATTAGATTATTTATCTGAGATTTTTCTTGCTTTTTAAGGTAGATCTGTAATGTTATGAACTTCCGCATCAGGACTATTTTCACTGTTTCCAATAGATTTTGATTTGCTGTGTGTTCATTTTCATTTATTTCCAAGTAACAATTTATTTCTTCTTTAATCTCCTTAGTAAACCATTTATTGCTTAATAGCATGCTATTTAGCCTTCATTTGAGTGTTTTTGAGTTTCATATTGTAGTTGATTTTTTGTTTTCATGTTATTGTGATCCAGGAAGATGCTTGGCATAATTTAAATCTTGAATTTTTATGACATTTTGTATTCTAGCATGTGTTCTATTTTTGAGAATGTTCAATATGTACTTGTAAAAAATGTTTATCTGCTGCTTTGGGTTGAAATGTTCTGTAAATATCAATTTTATCTATCTGATCCAGTGTGTTGTTCAAAGTTGCTGTTTCCTTGTTGATTTTTTTGTCTGGAAGATCTATCCAGTGATGATACTGAGGTATTAAAGTCACCTGCTATAACTGTATTGTGGTTGATTTCTCCCTCAAAGTCTTCCAAGTGTGTGTGTGTGTGTATTCCTATATTGGGTGCATATATGTTTACAAGTGTTATGTATTCTTGTTGGATTTATTCCTTTAGTATTTTGTAGTGACTTTCTTTGTCTCTAAGCCTCTGTTTTGAAGTCTGTTTTGTCAGATATGAATATTGCTATCCCAGCTGGTTTTCTTTTCCATTTGCACGAGATATGTTTTCCAATCCCTTCACTTTCAGTCTGTGTGAATCTTTTGTTCTTAAGTGGGTCTCTTGTAGACAGCATATAAATGACAGCATGTTTTCTTATCTATTCATCTACCCTATGTCTTTGATTGGAGCATTTAACCCACTTACATTTAATAATATTATTGATAAGCACTTATTTATTGCCATTTTTTTCTTTATACCTATGTTCCTCTTTCTACTGCCTCTTGCAGTGCTGGTTTGGTTGTAATGAACTGCTTTAGCTTTTTTTTTGGTCTGAGAAACTCTTTATTTCACCTCCAATTTTAAATAATAGCTTTGCTGAATAGAGAAGTCTTAGTTTCTGGTCCCTACTTTTCTTTACTTTGAATACTTCACTGTAATCCCTTCTAGAATGAAGGGTTTCTGTTGAAAAAAATCAGCTGACAGCTGTATGCTAACTCTGTTGTAGGTAACTAACTGTTTTTCTCTTTCTGCCTTTAAGACTTCTTTTTCTTTTAACCTTTGCCATTTTAATTATGATGTGTCTTGGTCACTTTGGGGTTCATCTTGATTGGAACTATCTGTGCTTCTTGAATTTATTTTTTTCTTCACCTGGTTAGGGAAGTTTTCTCTCATTATTTCTTCACTTTCTCTATCCCTTGATCACTTTCTTCTCCTTCTTGTACCCCTATGATGCAGATATTATTTTTTTACATGTTGTCCTAAAGTTCCCTTAAGCTATCCTTGTTTTTTTAAAAAAATCATTTTCCTTTTTGTTGTTCTGATTGTGTGTTTTTATCTCCCTTGTCTTCCAAGTCACCAATTTAATTTTCTGCTTTATCTAGCCTACTTTAACTCCTTTCACTATATTCTTGATGTTAGATATGGCAATCTTTATTCCTAGCTGGTTCTTATTCATGTTTTTATGTCCTTTTGCCTACTGATGTAGTTCCCACTAAGTTTTTTCTGTGGTACAAATTAAGTTCCTTGTAGTTCTCAATAATTTACTTGAGTATCTTTATAACAATTACTTCAAAATCTATTTCTAATAAATTGCTTGCTCCATTTTATTTAGTTATTTTTTTTGGAGATTCCTCCATTTCTTCATTTGGGAGTTGTTTCTTTGTCACCCCATTTTAGCTGTATATTTGCATTTGTTTCTATGTATTAGATAGAAATGCTGTGACTCCCACTCTTTGTGGAGTGGCCTTATGTAGTAAGTGTCCTGTGGGACCCAGTTGTGTAGTCTCCTTGATCTCCTGAGCTGGATGTTCTAGGAATGTCCCTTGTGTGGGTTTTGTGGCTCTCCTGTTAAAATTGGGTGTTGATTGTTGTTGTGCTGTTTATGGGTGGGATCTCCCCTCAAGCTGGCTGACTGTGAGGTTCAACTGTGACCACATTGTCTGGGCTTTTGTACAGGTGCTGACAGAATAAAACAAGAAACAAAACCAAAATTTACAGAAGAACCCAACAGCAACAACAAAAACAACCACACAAAAGAATGAATTTGGAAAAAGAAAAGAGAACAAGAATAATAGAAAAATAGTATACAAGAAGAAAAAAATGGGAAAGAAAGAATCTGAAGGAAATCAGAGAGAGAAAAATAAGAATAAAGTATAGGAAAAATGATAAAAAATACAAGAAAAGAAGAAAAAATAATCAAGAAAAGGAAATAAGATAAAGAAGTGTGGGGAGCCGGCTGGCTGCCCCTCCTGAATAGTCTCCCTGGCAGGGTGCTGCCCTGGAGTCTCTCCAGGGGCTCGCCGACCCTAGCGTCGCCTTAGAGAGAAATCTCTGGCACGTTGACCCGCAGGGTGGGTCGGCAGAGCTAGCACCTCTGCCTGGTAGGGTGCTGCCCTGGAGTCTCTCCAGGGGCTCGCCGACCCTAGCGTCGCCTTAGAGAGAAATCTCTGGCACGTTGACCCGCAGGGTGGGTCGGCAGAGCTAGCACCTCTGCCTCCTGTAGCTTAGTTAAGATTACATAGTGTCCTTTGCTTTAGGGAGTAGAAACCCTGCACAAAGACCTTGACTTGGAGACAGAGTGTCTAGACAAACAAGAATGTTTGTGCAGAGCAGGAACTGGGTAAAAGGTCACTGTTTTGGGTATGGTGGTCTGGGTGCACTATAAAAAGCTTGTAATCAATAAACTCGGGGCGCAGCCCGGCTCAGCTCAGCTCAGCTCTGCCTTGGCTGTAGCCCTCCCGATCCCATCCTTTTCTATGAGTCTTTCTTTTCTAATCCTCACCCCCTCAATCAGGTCCTCGTTCGCCTGCCGGCTGGCCCCGGCAAGTGGCGCCCGAACAGGGACCTGAAAACCTGGGACAACGGTAGAGGACACCGCTCGGGGAGCGCGCATTGCTACTGGGTAAGTGCAACCACGGTAGCGGAGAGGGCGGTTAGTACATCGGGAGTAAGGAAATTATGGGACAGGAGAATAGTAGAATGCTGTTCGCACAAGTCTTAAAAACAATGCTCCGTTCTAGGGGCGCCAAGGTTAGTACCTCACAACTGCGTACATTTTTGCAGTTTGTGGAGGAAGTGTGCCCCTGGTTCCCTGAGGAGGGCACGGTGAATTTAGAAACTTGGAATAAGGTAAGAGAACGCTTGCAGGGATATTTTCAGGCCCATGGACCCCAAAAGATGCCAGTAGAAACTTTTTCTCTTTGGAATTTGGTTAGGGACAGCCTTGACCCACGCCATGAAGGCACCCGCATGAATCCTCCCCTAGAGGTCCGTGCCGACTCTGGGAAAGATCCACACTCTGAGGATGTGGCCACCGCTCCCCCGCTTGAGCCGGGGCCCCTTGTGGGCAATAGCCGGCCTGATAGATTAACCCCAAAGGAAGAGGGAGATCTTGAAGAAGCCGCTGCAGAGTATGAGAGAGAGAGATATGGGGAGTTTGCTTTTCTTTCTGAAGAGTGCACAAAAAGGTCTGGCCCTACCCCCTCCGCAGCCACCGCGGAGGAGGTACAGAGCAAGATGCAGGGAATGTTACAACAGATGAGAGATCTCTTACAGGGTCCAGGCTCTGGCGGGATGAGAGGAGGTACAGATGACCCCTCTAATTACCCTGGGACGGGTTTTGGTGTTGCTGCAGCGAGGACTGCCTTGCCGCACGCTGGACAGGCAGGGGTTAAAATACTAGACCCCCGAGAGCGTGCCCTGTTTGCCCTAGCACAGAAAAGGCTGGAGATGGAATTACGGAACCTTTGCAGCCCCAGCCACGCCCTAGTCGCACAGGCCTAGGGTATTTTTAGGTGGGGCCTTTGATATTCCTGTTACCCACGCTGATAAGGTAACTTGGAAATCAGATCAGCCTGTGTGGGTAGATCAATGGCCCCTGTCTGAGGAAAAAATAGCTGCCGCTAAGGACCTGGTGCAGGACCAGCTCCGGCAGGGCCACATAGAGCCTTCTAACTCCCCCTGGAATTCCCCCATATTTGTTATTAAAAAGAAATCTGGAAAGTGGAGATTGCTCCAGAATTTAAGAAAAGTTAATGAGACTATGGAACTTATGGGCGCTCTTCAGCCAGGACTGCCCACTCCTGCGGCCATCCCCCGAGGCACTTTCAAAATAATTATTGACCTGAAAGACTGTTTTTATACTATTCCCCTTCATCCACAAGATTGCAAGAAATTTGCTTTTAGTGTCCCATCAGCAAATTTCAAAGAACCCATGCAACGATACCAGTGGAGAGTGCTGCCGCAGGGGATGGCAAATAGCCCCACCTTGTGTCAAAAATTTGTAGCCGCAGCTCTGTCCCGAGTCCGGCGAATCTATCCCACTGTCTATTTATGTCACTATATGGATGATATATTAATTGCAGCTAGTCAAGAAGGAATTTTACTTAGGGCTTTTGCAGACCTTGAACAGGACTTGAGTAAGCAGGGGTTGATTATTGCCCCAGAGAAGGTGCAGCGCCACCCACCATTTGCTTACTTGGGGTTTCATCTTCAGCCTGACCTATTTTCTTGTCAGAAGGTGTCCCTCAGAGTGGACGACCTCCGTACTCTAAATGACTTTCAAAAGCTGCTTGGAGACATTAATTGGATCAGACCTTATTTAGGCTTAACTACTGGAGAGTTAAAACCCCTGTTTGACATTCTCAAGGGTGACTCAAGCCCGTCTTCGCCAAGACAACTTACACAGGCGGGACGGGCGGCCCTACAAAGGGTCGAGACAGCCATAAAATCACAGCAGGCGACTTTTTGTGATTATAGCAAGCCTTGGTATGCCTGCATCCTGGCCACCACCCACTCCCCCACGGCCGTCCTATGGCAGGACCGCCCACTCCGCTGGGTGCATCTCCCATCTTCACCTGCTCGAGTGTTAACCCCTTATTACGAGCATGTGGCAATTCTTATCCAACAGGCTCGAGAAGAATCTTGCCGATATTTCGGACGAGAGCCTGCGGCCATCTTAGTGCCTTATTCTCAGGCCCAGATAAACTGGTTATTCCAGAAATGCACACCTTGGGGCATTGCTCTAGCTGAATTCCCAGGACAGGTGGACAATCATTACCCTCCAAATAAACTTTTACAGTTTTTTCTCAGGCATTCTGTTATCTTTCCTAAGATAGTGACGGACCAGCCTTTGCCTGATGCTGACACGGTATTTACTGATGGCTCTTCATCGGGCACCGCCGCCTATGTGCATGAGCAACGAGTTGTCAGATGGGCCACCCCCTATTCTTCAGTCCAAGAGGTTGAATTAGCTGCTGTATGTCGAGTGCTTATTGACTTTGCACACAAGCCTATAAACATCATATCTGACAGTCACTATGTAGTCCGAGGGCTCTCATGTATTGAAACTGTGCCCTTTATTGGCACCACTAACTCCACTGTGCAGCAATTATTTCTGGCCATACAAACAGCCATTCTAAATCGCAGTCACTCTTGTTATTTTGGGCACATCCGCACCCACACTAATTTACCTGGGCCTTTAGCTGATGGCAATAGACGGGCAGATGAAGCCACCCGACTTTACCTCGTCGGAGTGCCCGCCGCCCAGGCATCCCATGCCCTGCACCACCAAAATGCGCATACTCTCCGACTCCAGTTCAAAATCACCAGAGAGGCAGCTCGTCAAATAGTAAAAGACTGCCCCACATGTCCTGCTCTTACTACTATTCCTCATTATGGAGTCAACCCCCGAGGGCTGCTGCCCAACCATCTGTGGCAAATGGATGTCACCCATATCCCTAGCTTTGGTAGGCAAAAATTTATTCATGTTACAGTGGACACGTATTCAGACTTTATAATAGCCTCGGCCTTGCCGGGTGAGTCCAATACTCAAGTTATTGCTCACTGCTTACGCTGCATGGCCATTATAGGACAACCTAAAATAATAAAAACTGATAATGGCCCTGGTTACACTAACCAGCGTTTTCAGAATTTTTGCGCCCAACTAGGAATTCAGAGCAAGACTGGAATCCCTTACAACCCACAGGACCAAGGCATAGTCGAGCGTACGCACAGCACCCTCAAAAATCAATTAATTAAAATAAAAAAGGGGGAGCTGTACCCCCCAACCCCACAGAATCAGTTAAATCATGCTCTTTTTATTCTTAATTTTTTAATTTTGGATGCTGAAGGCCACTCTGCAGCCCAAAGGCTTTGGCAGCCGAGTTCATCTAAACACCAAGCCTTGGTGAGATGGAAGGATCCGCTTGATGGGGCTTGGCATGGGCCAGATCCGGTATTAATCTGGGGCCGAGGGCATGTGTGTGTTTTTCCACAGGATGCCGAAGCGCCGAGGTGGCTCCCGGAGAGGCTGGTACGACACGCGTCCCAGAACACTCGTGGACCGGATGAGAAACCTCTCCATGCACGGCCGAGCCCCGCCTCGACGGAACCCAGCGCCCCAGAACTCAGTGACGGAGACCCTCGCGCGACCGACCGACCAGGCGAGGAGGATGGTGCAGAACCAGAGAATGGAGGTCACTCCTGAACGATTGTTTCTGGCTATGATAGCCCTGGTCGCGGCCGCCCCTGGAGCCTCTGCGGCGGTTCACTGGGCCTACCTGCCCAGTCCTCCATTGCTGCAACCTGTAACCTGGCAGCATGAGGAGGTGGTAATTTACACCAATGACACCTGGGCAGTGGGAGGACACTCTAATATTCATATTCAGCCAGTGAAGGCTTCGAACTTTACTTATCATGGACACGCCAAGAATCAGCCCATCTGCTTTTCAAAAAATGATGGGGTAGCGGGCTGCTTTAAAATTGGCATTACTAAGTCTGAGTCCTTACTGCCGGTACTCAGCGGAGTCTTTTCTCTTGATGGCCGTCAACAGCCTTGGACTTTGTCGGCTTCAGATTGGACACATTGGTATGTGGACTTATGGTATCCCAGTAAGATCGCTGTGGGAAGCGCCACGAATCCCCCAGAGGGGGTGCCTATCTGTGAACCTGATCTCACCAATCATACAAAGCAACCACATTGAATGAACTGTAGAGGGAAGCGCCTAAGATAGACACCTCACTTGCAGAAATGGCGCAATCTTGGGTTAATGGAATGAGGGGACATTTCCTCTCAGCAACAGATTGGAAACATGGAATTCTCGGAGTGGCCGGATTGGCTACTCTCGTTGTCCTTGGTTTTTTAATAACACCCTGCATACTGAAAACACTCATGAGAGATATTAAAGTCCTAAAAATAGGACTACATACTCTCCACCTGCATACCCGCCCAAAAGCTTTAGAGCCTAAGTCTTTAGTTTAGAAAAGAAAGGGGGAGATGTGGGGAGCCGGCTGGCTGCCCCTCCTGAATAGTCTCCCTGGCAGGGTGCTGCCCTGGAGTCTCTCCAGGGGCTCGCCGACCCTAGCGTCGCCTTAGAGAGAAATCTCTGGCACGTTGACCCGCAGGGTGGGTCGGCAGAGCTAGCACCTCTGCCTGGTAGGGTGCTGCCCTGGAGTCTCTCCAGGGGCTCGCCGACCCTAGCGTCGCCTTAGAGAGAAATCTCTGGCACGTTGACCCGCAGGGTGGGTCGGCAGAGCTAGCACCTCTGCCTCCTGTAGCTTAGTTAAGATTACATAGTGTCCTTTGCTTTAGGGAGTAGAAACCCTGCACAAAGACCTTGACTTGGAGACAGAGTGTCTAGACAAACAAGAATGTTTGTGCAGAGCAGGAACTGGGTAAAAGGTCACTGTTTTGGGTATGGTGGTCTGGGTGCACTATAAAAAGCTTGTAATCAATAAACTCGGGGCGCAGCCCGGCTCAGCTCAGCTCAGCTCTGCCTTGGCTGTAGCCCTCCCGATCCCATCCTTTTCTATGAGTCTTTCTTTTCTAATCCTCACCCCCTCAATCAGGTCCTCGTTCGCCTGCCGGCTGGCCCCGGCAAAGAAGAACAAAATAAGTTAAGAATAAGAAAATAAATTGAAAAGTAGAGTAAAAAAAGGAAACAGAAAAATAATAGATATGAAAGAGAAAAATAATAAAAAGCAATACAGCCTAAAAATTAAAGAAAATAATGAAAAAGAATAAAATGGGGGTTTTCTTGGCAGAATTTAGTGTCTACTTGGATATCCTTTTGTTTCCTCTTCATATTGTCTGAGGCTGACTGTTTTATATGCTGCTCCTAGGCCTTCTGGGAGGTACTTTGGTGCTGGTCAGTGTCAGAAGCTGGTAATATCTGGCTCTCAGCAACTTGTTTGAAGTTTTAAGTTACCCACAGTTTGTGGCTACCTCTGCTGGTTTTTGCTATGCATGGGAAGGGCCAAGCTGCACTCCATGGCTGTCTATTTAGCAGCCAGGGGCCATGGGTGTGTCAGCAAGTGTATCAAGGCATTGCAGTTTTCACCTTTGCCTGCCTCTGTGTGTCAGCCAGCCATTAAACTTAGTCACTGAAATGGATATTTCTGAAAGATCTTTTGTCAGAATCTGGAGAATGGTACCTCTTGGATTTCCTATGAAGGAGAGGTACTATTCAGACTTCAGAAAAGATGGTGGATATGTTCCCCCATCTTTGAATCACATGTCTGAGTCTGTCCCAGGATATTTTTCTGACTTCTGCAAGGCAGAGCCCCTCACAGGTAGGCTAGTATGGTCTGCCAGAAGGAAGGAGTGTCTACCAGCTCTCCCTTGAAGAGGAAGCGCCAGTCAGGTTCCTGGGAAATTAAGGGGAATGGTCCTGCCCCAAAGGCAGTCACGATGCCTTGTGAGCCTGCCCAAACCCACAGACATGACCTCTGTCTTGCCTCCTCAGCAGGGAGCAAGATGAAAGGTGGGGTGAGCAGGTTTCCAGATAGTGGAGTGAGCAAGATTCCAGAAAGTAGAGAGAGCTGTATCCCAGGGGGTAGGGTAATTGCTTTTTCCCATGCTGCTGCTGCTAGAATGGCCTTTCACCTCTCAGGGAAAGTAGCTGCTGTGGTATTGTGGGGAGATGACCAAGCACAGGGATTCTGGTAGCTGCTCACCCACTTCTCTTCCTAATGCATGCTACCTCAGATTCTCAGGTGAGTCCAGTTCACACTGCCTTCCCTCAATCCACTAAAGCCCATGGCAACTGGCTGAGAATGAAAATCCTGTATTCTAGCCCTTTAAAAAAAGTGGATTTGTCCCTGGCATGCTCTATCTCTCCCTGGTGGATAGAATACCACCTTTCACTGCTGGATGCTGTGTGGTATGCTATTCCCAGCTCTGGTGCTCTGAGATAAGAAGTCCAGCCTAGGGTACAGGCCTCACTCTTCTCAGATGGAATCCCCAGCAGCCAAGATATCTCTCCACAACCTCAACTTACTGTCCATTGAAATAGAGTTAGGTCCTTTCACAACCTCGCCCTTCCTACCAGTCTTGAGGTGTTTTTTGTCCTTTCTTGTTTAAAAGTTTCTTCTTCACTTAGTATTTTGTTGGTAATTAAGGGTGAACATTTCCCAATTTAGTTTTATTTCCAGTTTGCTTCTGTGAAGAGGTTCTAGAAAGATCCACCTACTCCATTGCCATCTTCTCTCACTTAAAAATAACATATATTTGCAATTTGTATATTATATGGAAAAAAATTCTCAACATGTTATTCCCTGTGTAAATTGAGAGAGGTTATTAAGTAAATTATAACATAATTAAATAAAATATATTTTATTTTATGAAATATAATGGCTACACCAATAATTCTATTGCCGTATGCAATTAGCTGTGTTATTAACATTTATTTTTCTGCTATGAATCTACTGTTATTAAACCATGAAGAAACAATTAATAAAATTAATATAAAAATGTGCAATGAGGTACACTGTCACACTGTCTTCCAAAATTCCTTTAGAAAATAGATGAATAAAAAAATGTCAATATGACTGGTCTAATCTCCTTAGCTTGGCTTGCACAGCCCTTGGGCTTATCTCTCAATGACCTGTGTGTTTGTCTCTAGAGTCCCATGGCTCTGCAATCTTGCATCACTCAACCTCTTTCCTTTTCTGGAATTTTTCAGTTTCCTTTTCTTTCAGGCCTTCCACACTTTAGTCTCTTCTCCTCCTTTACTCAGATGACTTGTTAAAACTACCTATTTTCTTGGCAGCCTTTCCTGACTTGCTCATAAATCTGTTGTGGGTATCCCAATGGATTGTTTTTTCCTCCCTTGAGGCACATCTTGCACTCAAAAATAACTTTGTATTTTATGTTTTAATTATCCCCAATAGATCCTATGACAACAGAAAACTTTGTTGTAACATCAAATATAACAAAATCCAAAACACAAAGCAGATGATAATAAATTATATGTTAATTTGAAACCTTAACGATGACCTGAAATGAACTAACAAAAAGTATTTGCACTGTGATTAGGGCCAGGTAGCCAATATACTATGTTATTTTTATATAAAAAAATATTAATCAACTAAAATCATTTTTATATAAAAATATACAATAAAAAGGCAAAAAAAAATGCTCCAGATTACATTTAACATAGCTTTTTATAAAAGATATATTTTAGTATCTGGTCAAGATGCCAGATTAGGTAACACTGTGTTTGCTTCCTCCCACACCCACATAAAAATTACAGCTAATCTACATAACGACAATCAAGAACTGCCTGAAGTCTAGTTGAACAGAAGTCCTATAACAGGATATGCATAAAAAGCCAGGCTGAGACTGGTATGAAAAGTGAAGACACAGAACATGCTACTCCCAATACTCACCTGCGGTGGTTAAAAGTTGGCAAGGATGGGGTAACCCAAGATGGTGCGGTGTAGGTGGAAGTTACTTCTCTAAAGACAAAACTGGAATTAAGGCTAAAATATAGAATAATGAACCTGAATAACCAAGTGAAGATAGCTGAATCAAAGTCTTATAACCAAGGATTTACAGAAGAAGCCACATTGATACTGGTAGGAAGGGTGGGAACTGCTGGGCCTGAATCCACAGTGCTGTGGCTGAAAATCCAAAGGGCTATATCAGTTGCAAAAATTTCCCCTGAAGAGTGTTGGCTCTCAACCTCATGCTGGGCTCCCCAGTCCAGAACACTAGAGCCCAGAAGAGGCACCCACAGAATATCTGACTATGAAAATCAGGGAGAAACGAGAGTCTTCTAGAAACCTAGAACCTTCTTGAACAATCAGCACATTAGATCTTATTTGCAGACACTTACCCTTGGCTCTGGCAGAGGGAGAAAGATTTGGAGTAAACTAGACTTGTGAGGAGAAACTGGGTTATGTGACTGGGACAGAGCTGAAGGGACATCTTTCTTGGGTCTGGCACTTTCTTTTATCCATCACCAGCCTGGGAGAATGCAACAGCTTCAATCTCCTGACTCCATGTCACCCTACCCTGCCAGGCTTGAGCCTTGTGTAGAAAATAATTGACTAAGCCCCAGGTGAAGAGGTCCATGCAAACTCATGGGGTGTCAGAGACCAAGTTGTGTGGCTCTGTGGCAGAAGATATTTTCTCCAATTTCCTGTGAGTTTGACCAGTGCAGCTACCCCACAGCCCCACCCTCCTGATTCCTGACAACCCTGCCCTGCTGAGCTCAAATCTCCAAGTAGTTTTGGCAGAATCCCAGACAGACTGAGGCCAGATTTCCTTTGCACCTACACAGAACTCTCCCTTCATAGGGACAAATCTTGGTCAGTTTGGGCCTAATAATCTCTGTTGGTCTCATCCCAATGACTCCCTAAGAACCTGCTTTACCACAAAGATCTGTGGGCACATGGAGAGTGGGAGCTGGCATGGGGGAACCCTGGAAATTTTGCTGACTGGACATCTGTGTATCCTCTTTGGAGAAGTGTGTATGCAGGTCCATTTCCCATTTCTTAATTGGATTGTTTGCTTTTTCAGTGTTGAGTTTTATGTTACTTATGAATTTTGGATAGTAAGCCCTTCTCAGATGTATCAGTTAATATGTTATTTTATTCAATGGGTTATCTTTTCATTTTGTTGATGATTTCTTTGCTGTGCAAAAATTTATTAGATCAATGTGGTCCCATTTGTTTATTTTGTCTTTTGTTTTTCTTGCCTTAGGTGATATATTTAAAAAAAATTTGTGACTAGAAATGTTCGAGATAATTCTATCAATGTTTTCTTTAAATATTTTAATGGTTTTGAGTCTAACATTTAAGTCTCTAATCTATTTTGAGTTTATTGTGTATGGTGTAAGAAAGTGCTCTAGTTTTATTTTTTGCATCTATCTGTCCAATTTTCCTAATACCATTTACTGAATACACTATCTTTATCTCATTACATGTTTTTGCCTCCTTTGCCAAATATTAATTTACTATTAACGCATGATTTTATCTCTGGTCTCTTTATATTTTTTTTCATTCGATGTCTGTTTATGCCAGTACAATGTTGTTTTACTATGGTTTCGTAGTATAGTGTGCTATCAGGTAGTTTGTGATTCCCCTAATTTTAATCTTTCTCAAGATTTTACAGGTTTTCAAGGTCTTTTGTGATTCTATATACATTTTTGGAATATCTGTTCTAGTTCTGTGATATATGCCATTGGTATCTTGATTGGAATTGCATTGAATCTATAGACTGCTTTGAGTAGTTTGGATTTTTATTGATGTTAATTATTCTTATCCATGAACATAATATAGGCTTCCATTTATTTGTATCTTCTTCAATTCTTTCTTCAGTGTCTTGTAGTTTTCTTAGTACATGTCTTTTACATCATTGGTTAAATTTATTCCTAGGTATTTTATTTTTTTAAAGAAATTGTACATGATATAGCTTTTTCCTTTTCCCTTTCTGATAGTTCATTATTGTGATATAAGATACAACTGATTTCTGGATATTTATTTTGTAGCCTGCTACTGTACTGAATCCATTTATCAGTTCTAGTCATTTTTGGGGCTGAATCTTTAAGGCTCTGTTTATATAGTTTCATGTCATCTGCAAATAATGACAGGTTTACTTTTTCCTTTTCAATTTGAATGTCTTCCATTTTTTGTTGTTGTTTGATTGCTGTGGCTAGGATTTCCAGTACTATGTTGAGTAAGAGTGACAAAAATAGATATCTCTGTCTTGTTTCCAATCTTAAGGGGAATGCTTTTAGTTTTTGCCCATTGAGTATGATGTTAGATGTGATTTTGTCATTTTTGGTCTTAATTGCATTGAGGTATGTCCCCCCTGTTCCCACTTTGCTGAAAGTTTTATCATAAATGGGTGCTGGGTTTTTTCAAATACTTTCTCTGAATTTATTGATATGATCATGTGGTTTTTATCTTTCATTTTTTTATGTCATGTATCACATTTACAGATTTACAGATATTGTACCAACTTTGCATCCCCAGAATAAATCTCACTGTATCATGGTATATGACCTTCTTAAATGTGTTGTAGGATTCACTTTCATAATATTTGTTAAGGGTTTTGGCATCTAATTTCATCAGAAATATTGGCCTAAAATTTTCTTTCTTTGTATTGTATTTATCTGGTTTGGGAATTGGGATAATACTGGCCTCATAAAATCAACTTAGGAGACTTCTCTTCTATTGCATTTTTTTTTTAATAGTTTGAAAAGAATAGATTTTAGTTTCTCTTTGAATGTTTGGTCAACCTGTGAAGTCATCCAGTCCAGGATCAATACTATTTCTATGAAAATATGAATGGCATATTTTATAGAAATAGAACAAATAGTTCAGAAATTTATGGGAACCACAAAAGAATTCAAAAAGCCACTGAAATATTGAGAAACAAGAACATAGTTTGAGGAACCAACCTATCTATATTCCAAAGCCATAGTAATTAAAACTGCATGGTACTGGCATAAAAACTGACATATGAATAAACAGCAGAATAGAGAGCCCAGAAATAAATCCATACTTATATTAATATGTAACAAAAGAGACAAGAGCATACAATGGGGTAGAGATAGTCTTAATAATTGGTGTTGGAAAAAATGAAAAAAATGAAAAGAGACCGCCTCCTTACACCATGTAGAAGAATAAACTCAAAATGCATTAAAGACTTGAATGAAGGCTCAAGACCATAAAAGTCTTAAAAGGAAACATAAGCAGTAAAATCTCAGGCATTTCTCTTAGAAATATATCTATATTTTTTATATATCTTCTTGGGCAAGGAAAACAAAAGAAAACATAAATACACAGGACTACATAAAACTAAAAAGGTTTTGCATAGCAAAAGAAACCATCAAGAAAATAATAAGACAACCCACTGACTGGAAGTACATATTCACTAATGATACATCTGCTAAAGGATTACTATCCAAAATTTATAAAGAACTCATATTACCTGGCACCAAAAAACCCCCTCAAAAACCCAGTTACAAAATGGACAAAGGACATGAATCAACACTTTTCCATAGAAGACATACAGATAACCCACAGACATGTGAAAAGATGCTCAACATCACTAATCACAAGAAAAATGCAAATTAAACTACAATTAGATACCACCTTACACCTATCAGAATGGCTGTTATTAATAAATAAACAAACAGCAAGAGTTATCCCAGGATGTCGAAAAAAGGTACCACTGTTGTACTGCTGGTGAAAGTGCAGATTGGTATAGTCACTATGGAAAACATTATGGAACCCAGCAATTCCACCTCTGTTTTTTATTTGAAAAAACTAAATACACTAATCCAAAAGAATAAATGCACCCCTGTGTTCATTGCAGCAATATTTACAGCAGCCAAGATGTGGAAGCAACCCAAGTAACCATCATTTGACAATTGGTTGAAGAAGAGTTGATACATATATATAATGAAATATGACTCATCCATGAAAAAAAATGAATATATATGTAATATATATATAAATTTATCTTAATTGTTAAAAGTATTACAGATGTCCCCCTTTTCCCCTCATTGACCCCCTCCATCCTCTTTCTGCCCTCTCCCCAAGCCTTTACCACACTATTGTTTGTGTCCATGGGTTATGCATATATGTATATAAATTCTTAAGTTAATTTCTTCCTCTACCTCCCACCACTTTCCTCTGAAATTCATCAGTCTGTTGCATTCTTGTCTTTCTCTCACTGGCTTATGCCACTTAGCGTAATACTCTCCAGGTCCCTCCATGCTATCTCAAAGGGTAAGAGATCCTTCATTTTTACAGCTTCATAATACTTCATTGTGTAAATGTACCACACCTTTTTTATCCACTGATCTACTTATGGGCACTTGAAATGTTTCCAGATATTAGCTATTGTAAATAGAGCTGCTATGAACACAGGGAAGCATATATTCTTTCAATACAAATGAAATAAATGCTTCAATAAAAAAATACAGGGTGGCTAAACGAATAAGAAAACAAGACCCTTACATATGTTGCCTATTTCTGATCAAAGATACACACAGGCTAAAAGTAAAAGAATTTAAAAAAAGGTCTTTCATGAAAATGGCATCCAACCAACAGAAAGCTGGTGTAGCAATAATGATATCAGACAAAATAGACTTTAAAACAAAGGTTATAACAAGAAACAAAGAAGGACTAAGCATTTCCTTAATGCTTAGTAATTATCTTAAGAACCTCAAAATACTTATTTGAAAAGGCATGTGCATCCATATGTTCATTGTAGCATTTTTTTTCAAGATCCAAGATATGGCAGCAACGTAACGGTCAATCAGAAGATGAATGGATAAAGAAGTAGTGCATATATACTGTGAAATATGACTCAGCCATTTTTAAAAAATTGTTGCCATTTGTGACAACATGGATGGAGCTAAAGGATATTTTGCTGAATAAAATGAGTCAGACACAGAGAGACAAATACCATATAATTATATTTATGTGTGAAATCTATAAAACAAAATAAATGAACAAACAAAGCAGAAACAGACTCAAATATACTGTTAAGGTAAGCAATATTCAAACCTGTGAATAATATTTGTGAGTTTATTTGAGCCAAATTGTCAACAAATGGTGAAAAGCAGAATCTCAACAAATTGAGATAATGCTCCAGAGAATGGCAGTTTTGCACCTTGTTTTATACATTACAATCAAAAGTGGGTTACATGAAATGCATTGTTGATTTATTAGGGAAGCTGGAGAAAGTAAAGCAGGAAAACTCTGGGACTGGATAAAAAGTAAAATAATAGACACATACTTATTTTACTTAGGTGGGTGCAGGAGAGAAAACAGTCAACAATTAATAACGATGATATTTGTGCTTTCTGCAGAGTTGTGCCTGTGCTTTGAGGGGTCTAGAAAAAGGAAAATTGCTTTGACATTCCAATGATATGTTATCATAAGTGAAAAAAGTCATTAGGCTCAATTAAGGTAAAGTTTTTAAATTTCAGACCATCCTTTGTGGTTACTTTAAGATCTCTGTGTTTGCAAAGTGACCACACAGGCCTTTCCTGAGTTAATCAGGTTAGAATATGACCCCTTTTCATCCATATATTTCCCCAAAAGATGCATTAGTGACCTACCTTTTGGTTGGATAATGGGGTCCTATGGTGCTAAGAATGCTAATTCTTAGGAAGTCTCATTGCCACCATTTGTCTTGTTGAAGAGAGTGGGCCACAGGGGATGAGCTAGGCCATAATCTTAGATGGGATTCAAGAATGAATCATTATTATTATTATTATTATTATTATTATTCAAAATAAAAAGGCAGGTGAATGGAATGCAGTCAGATCTATATGTTCTTGATAAAAATATTCTGGATAATTTCTAATTTTTTTTGAACTACCATGATCTGGATCATTTGCCACTTGTCTTAATTTTGTTTTTCTGCATCTAGTATAGTATTTACATACCAGGAACAAAAGCAACAATATTAAACTAGTATACTCAGAATACCACTGTCTCGTAGGTGGGAAAGATTAGCAGGTACCCAAGTTAAATTTTTTATATCTAATGAGGAAGGGGGTTTGGGGAGACAGATGTTGTTTCCATTAAGAAACTTTAATAATATAAAATCATTTTATGTACATTCAATCAATAACAATTAGGTGATATAAGAACAAGGTTTGAGCAGAAGTAATTTGTGAGCATACAGGCCTTGTTAATATCTTGGGATAGCTGTCTGACTCTGTGGCCAGTGGCTTTTCATCCTTAAAATGACTTCTGTAGAAGAGAGTCTTTAATTAGTGTCTTTCCCAATGGACAGAAATCTCCTGGTTGTAAGTTGTGGTCTTTGAAGTTTTCATTTCCTGGGTGTACTGTGAAATGAATGCTACTAATTTGTTAGTTCCTATAAGCTTGTTAATGAGTCATTGATAATAATAAAGGATGTTTGCTTGTGGTTTTCCTTATATTTGGATAACAAAAAGATTTTTTAAAATCAGCATTATTTTACATAGAGTCATAAGAACTATAATCATCCTCAGTTCACTTACTCTCATAACCAATTTTTATTCATCTTGATTAGTTCCCAGTATTTCGTGAATTCAGTTATTCCTTAGAGTTCTAAAAATCTTCATTCATTTCAAAGATATGATCTGCTTAAAAACTTGTACTTTAAAGTAAGTTAGAGTCCTTTTCATGGGTTTTCCTAAAGATATAAGATATTTGTAAAAAGATCAGAGTAAAACAATGGCTGTCTATGAATGACAAAATATGGTTATAGATTTGATTATAATGCAGTTGCTAACAAAAAACTTTGCTTTTTTGTAAGATATAACATTCCAAGACAATAATTTTTTCAAAATTTATCTTTATTGTTGAAAATATTGCAAATGTCCCCTTTTTCTCCATTGACTCCTTAAACCACACACACAGCCCCTGCCCCAGGCCTTCACCACACTATTGTCTGTGTCCATGGGTTATGCATATATGCATAAAAATTCTTTGGTTAATCTCTCTCCATTGCACCTCCCACCCCTGCCTTCCGTCAGAGATTTGTCAGTATGTTCATTGCTTCTGTCACTGGATTTATTTTGTTAATCAGTTTAAGTTCTTTAGATTCCACATATAAGTGAGGTCATGTGATATTAGTCTTTCTCTACCTGGCTTATTTTTCTTTGCATAATATTCCCTGGGTCTATTCATGCTGTCCCAAAGGGTAAGTGATCCTTCTTCTTTACAGCTGAATAGTATTCCATGGTGTAAATGTCCCACAGCTTTTTTATTTACTCATCTACTGGTGGGCACTTGGGTTGTTTCCTAATCTTAGTCAATGTAAATAGTGCTGCTATGGATATAGAAGTACATATATTCTTTCAGATTGGTGTTTCAGGATTCTTAAGATATATTCCTAGAAGTGGGATCACCGGGTCAAAAGGCAGCTCCATTTTTAAACTTTTGAGGAACATCCATACTGTTTTCCATATAGGCTGCACCAGTCTGCATCCCCACCAGCAGTGCACAAGGGTTCCCCTCTCTCCATATCCTTGCCAGCATGTGTCAATTGTTGATTTGTTAATGGCAGCCATTCTGACAGGTGTGCAGTAATACCTCATTGTAGTTTTAGTTTGCATATCTCTGATGATAAGCGACATTGAGCATTTTTTCATAAGCCCCTTGGCCATCTGTATGTCCTCTTTGGAGAAGTGTCTATTCAGGTTCTTTGCCAATTTTTTAATTGATTTGTCTTCCTCTTGTTGAGTTGTATGTGTTCTTTGTATATTTTAGAAACTAGTCCCTTATCAGATGTATTCTTGGTCACCCCAACTATGGAATTCCTTTTTATTTTGAGGATAATTTATTTTGCTGTGCAGAAGCTTTTCAGTTTGATGTAGTCCCATTTGTTTATTTTTTCCTTTGTTTCTCTTACCCTAGGAGATATATTGGTAAAAATTCCACTACCTGAGATGTCTGTGAGTTTACTGCCTATGTATTCTTCAGGGATTTTTATGATTTCATGACTTACATTTAAGTTTTTCATCTATTTTGAATTTATTTTTGTGTATGGAGTAAGTCAGTGGTCTGTTTCATTTTTTAGCATATACTTGTCTAATTTTCCCAACACCATTTATGGAAGAGACTGTCTTTACTCCATTGGATACTCTTGCCTCCTATGTCAAATATTAATTGACCATAATGGTGTGGTAGATTTCTGAGTGCTCTCTTGTGTTCCACTGATCAACATGTCATTTGTTCTACCAATACCAGGCTGTTTTGATTACAATGCCTTTGTAATATAGTTTGATATCCATTAAAGTGATTCCTTCAACTCTATTTTTTCTCAGGATTGCTGCAGATATTTGGGGTCTTTTTTGGTCCCATATATATTTTTGGAATATTTGTTCTAGTTCTGTGAAATATGCTTTTGATGGTTTAATAAGAATTGTGTTGAATCTTTAGATTTCTTCTGGTAGCATGGGCATTTAATACCATTGTTTACAATGTTCATAAATTGTTCAGCTTTATGTGTCCAGTTAAGTAGGTAGCGGATTTAGATTCTCAGCTGTTTTAAAAATGCTATTGGGTGTGGGGGGAAAATCCTGAGATCTCTGCGTATCAAGCATATGTACAAAGTCTCAGACACACAGCTTTTAATGATAAACTTTCTGAAAGTGGGTTGATACTCCACCACAAAAGAATATCCAGGATGATGTACAGGCTTTCTGACAACCTCTTTTCCATCAACAATAGATGAGCAAGAGATAACAGCATGAGTGACTGCCCAGCATTGATAAAATGTAGTTTTCAAGTTCTGGAAAATCCTGAACAGTTTTAGTTATGAACTGCTGTGGGCATCTAAACCTCATGCTGAAAGCAAGACAGTGCATTTGAGTTGATCTAGAAGCTTTACCAGCTATAAACAAAGACAAAAGAAATACCTATTTATACTGTTTTGGCCATCACCCTGCTTTTCAAATATTTACTTTTCTTTGAAAACCATTGGGTTTGGAAACAAAGAACATTGACATATCTTTTGATAATCACTGTTTGAACAGATGTGAGGAGATAGCTCCAGGTTTCCTATTCTTGTGTTATCTGGTTTTGTTATCAATACTGGTCTCCTAAAACAAGTTTTGTAGTTTTTCTCTTCTTTAATTTTTGGGAATAGTTTGATAAATATTGGTGTTAATTAAAAATAATAATATTTGGTAGAATTCACCTGGACTTTTTGATTGTTTGCTTCTTTGGAGGTGTTTTTATTACTGATTTAGTATTTTAACTCACTATTGGTATGTTCAGATTTTCTATTTCCTCATGGTAATAGTCTTGCTAGTGATTTTATTTTTCCTGTTTTATTAATTTCTTTTTCCTTTCATTTTAATTTTTCATTTTGTAGATGTATAATTGTCCATAGTTGAGTGTTATGATTTTTTTGTTTGTTTCTGTGATATCAGTTGTAATGTTCCCTCTTTCATTTATAATTTTATTATTTAAAATTCCTTGAAAATGATGTCAGAGGAATGGTGGTGTGAGAGATCCTCTTTGTCTCTCCAGTTGAAATTTCAACAATTTAAACTGCTATAATTCTACAAAGGATTCCTTGCTCAATGTATAGTTATGCTGGAGAGTTCATTGCATTGAAACACTTAATAGTGTGCAAATGGGAACAAATAGGGGAGGCAACAAAGGAGGAGGGCTCAGATCAGCCACATACCCCGCCCTGCAGCCAGGAGCTCATGGTGGGTCTCAGACAAGAGAGGAGAGAAATCCAGTTGTGGCTGGCACTTTCTTCAACTGGGAGGAATAGAGAGATTCAGTGGGCATTCCTGCAGAAGTAAGCAGTACAAGCTGCCCCTGAGCCCAGAGGTATGGGCAAAGACATAGCACTGGGTGGCTGTCACAGTTGTTGGGTGGTCAGCATTCAAAACAGAGAAACAAAGCCACAAAAACAAGCCACTCTTGGTATCAGATTGTGGAGCACATTATCTGCAAACTCAAAACCTGGTACTACAGAATGACTATTTCCCCTGAGCAAATAGTGTACTATGTGATTTTTCCCTAGTTGGGTCACATGGAGGTCTTAGATTGTCATTAATGGGAGGGCAAAACAAAAAGTATGGACAAGTTCCATCAGCCAACCCCACTCCCACACATCACAAGTAAACTGACTGTAGCCAAGCTCTGCTAAGAGATGATGTCTTGGATATCACAGAGGAAAAAAACTTTGTGATTCAACCCCACCTCTTGGAAAATAATATAAAGACTTCTTTATATTAATCTGACCGAAAAGTGTCATTTATACATAGAAGCCTAGACAGAGAAGAAATTGATCAAATACCTTGTGAATGACCAAGGTAACAAGTCAGCTAAAAAAATAATAATAATAAAAAATTTCCAGAAATCAAACTTAAAGACATGAAAATATGTGATATAAATGACTGAAAATTCAACATTGCAGTTCTGAAAATACTCAGTGAGATGTGAGAAAATACAGACAGGCAATTTAATGCATTCAGGAAAAAAATAAATGAACAAAATGAGTACTTTACCAAAGAGATTGAAACTTTAAAAAGGACCAAAGAAAAATTCTGGTGATGAAGAAGTCGATAAAAGAGAAGAATGAACTAGCAAGCACAGGAAATAGAGCAGAGAATATGCAGAAAAGGATTGGTGATATTGAAGATAGAAATCTACAAATGATGCGGAGGGAAGAAGAGAGAGTATTGAACTTAAAAAAGTGAAAGAACTCTACAACAACCATCTGACTACATCAGGAAAAGCAATATAAGAATAATAAGCAAACCGGCAAAAAAAGAGAGAAAGAAGAGAACAGAGAGGCCATTCAAACAAATAGTTGATGAAAATTTCCCAAACCTATGGAAAGAGCTGTATCTTTAAATCTAAGAAGCAAATAGAACACCTAATTACCTCTGTCCAAAAAGGCCTTCTTCAAGGCACATGGTATTAAAACTGTAAAAAATAATGACAAAGAATGATTTCTCAAGCAGTGAGGGAAAAGAAGAGAGTAAATTCTTAGGAAGTTCATTAGGTTTTCAACAATCTTCTCAAAAGAAACTCTACAAACCATAAGAGAGTGGAACCAAATATCCACAGTTTTGAAAGAGAAAAATTACCAGCCAAAAGTAATATATCCAGCAAAGTTGTCCTTTGAATACTGAAGAGAAATAAAGACTTTTTC
This sequence comes from Miniopterus schreibersii, assembly GCF_964146895.1. Classification (NCBI taxonomy): domain Eukaryota; kingdom Metazoa; phylum Chordata; class Mammalia; order Chiroptera; family Miniopteridae; genus Miniopterus; species Miniopterus schreibersii. The sequence goes on along the minus strand of NC_138101.1, from coordinate 109,618,178 downwards.
AGACATACATAAGCTGAGGAAATTCATCACCAGAAGACTTCCATTGCAGAAAATACTCAAGGGAGTTATTCTACCTGAAACAAAGAAGGAAAGTTCACAACACTATGAGTAACATTACAAAAAACACACAAAATAGGATGGGATAAATGTCTGTTTAGAAAGGAGGATGGTGATCAGATACATTCAAAAGAAAATGGACTACTGTATATATGAATATTTTTATAACAACCTAAAGGTAACCATACAAAATAAAACCCCTAAAACTGAGACACATTGCTGTAAAAAAAAAAAAAAAAAAAAAGGAAAGAATTATGGAATACCGCCAAACTAAAACAGCAGACAAAAACAAAGAAGTAAAGAACAAATGGAGGCACAGAACTATCAGAAAACAAACAAAGAAAAAAATGGCTATAGGAAATCCTCATACATTAGTAATTACCCTAAATATAATAGGCCTGAATTCATTAATAAAGAAGTGCAGATTAGCAGATTATATAAAAAACAAACAAACATAAAACAAATACTGCCTTCAGGAGACAAATTTAGACTCAGAGTGAAAGGGTGAAAAATGATTCTACAAGCAAATAACCTCCACAGAAAAGCAGGTGTAGCCATACTTATATCTGACAAAATAGATATCAAGATAACAAAGGTGACAAGGAAAAAAGATGGATATTTTACAATGATAAAGGGGACACAAATCAAGAAGACAAAACACTTCTTAATACACAGGTTGTCCCAAAAATGTATACACACACATTGAATTATTATAAAGGCAGTGTTTATTAAAATACATTTCATTTTCAAAATTGAGCTATCAACTGTTAAAGTATGTATACATTTTTTGGAACACCCTGTATATGCACCAAATCAGCGAGCACTGAAATATACAAAGCTACTACTAAATGAACTAAAGGAAGAAACTGACAAAACCACAGTCATATTTGGGCATCTTAATACTCCATTGAGAGCTCTAGATAAGTCACTCAAAGAGAAAATCACTAACAGAATATTGGCCTTAAATGACACATTGTACCAAGTGGACATAGTTGACATTTACAGAGCCTTTCATCTCAGAACATCAGTTTATATATCCTTCTCAAGTGCAAATTGAATATTCTAAAAGATAGACCAAATGTTGGGTCACAAAATTAGTGTCAACAAATTCAAGAAGAGTAAAATTCTACCAAGCATATTCTCTCACCACAGTGCTTTGAAATTAAGAATCAACTGCAAAAAGGAAGTAAAAAATGAAATATTTGGAGATTAAACAACATACAACTAATAAATGACTGGGTTAAAGAAGAAAAAGCTAGGTGAGATTAAAATATATAGAGAGACAAATGAGAATGATAACAGCAAAAGCAGCAATAAGAGGGAATTTTATATTACAAACCTATCACAAGAAACAAGAGAAATCCCAAGTGAACAACCTAACATTACATCTTAAAGAACTAAAAAACAAAACAAAACAAAAGCAACCCAAAGGCAACAGAAGAAAAAATCAGAGTGGAATTAAATAAAATAGAGAACAAAAAGACTATGCAAAAAATTAATACAATAATGACCTGGCTCTTTGAAAAGATAATAAAATTGACAAACCCCTGGCTAGACTCAGTAAGAAAAAAGAAAACACACACACATAAACAAAATCAGAAATGAGAGAGAAGTCACCACAGACATGACAGATATATAAAGGATCACACTATAATATTATGAAAGACTATATGTCACCAAAGTCAATAACCTAGAAGAAGTGGATAAGTTCCTAGAAATATATAATCTTCCAAGTCTGAATTATGAAGAATCGGAAAATCTAAATAAAACAGTGAGAAAATTGAAATAAGCATCAAAAACCTCCTACTAAGTGCTGAAGAAGAGGCAATACTTTTTAACACATTTTATGAGGCCAAAATAACCCTGATACAAAAACCTGGCAAGGATAACATGCACCAAAAACAAAACAAAACAAAACAAAAAAACCCATAACCTACAGACTAATATCTCTGATGAATATAAATGCAAAATTCCTAAACAAAAGACTAACAAATTGTATAAAACAATACATTAAAAAAAATGTCACAATTAAGTGGGGTTCATTCCAGGGGTAGATGGCTGATTCAACATACTCAAATTGATCAATGTAATACACCATGGTAACAAAAAAAAATAGCTAAAAATCAAATGCTCTTATCAATAAACGAAGAAAAAATATCTCATAAGATATAACATCCAGCGTTGGTCAGGTGGCTTACTTGGTTAAAGCATAGTCCCATACACCAAAAGATTGTGGGTTTGATTCCTGGTCAGCACACATACCTACTTTGTGGGTTCGAACCCCAGTTGGAGTGCATACAGAAGGCTGCTGATCAATGTTTTTCTTTCACTCTCATGTTTCTCTGTCTCTCCCTTTCTCTTTCTCTCTAAAAATTAATAAAAAAATGCATACCCTCATATGAGGATTAAAAAAATACAACATCCACTTATGATTAAACACTCAGTAAAATAGATATAGAAGGAAAGTACCTCAACATAATAAAGGCCATACATAGCAAGCCCTCAGCTAATATCAAACTCAATGGTGAAAAACTGAAAGCTTTTTTTCTAAAATCAGAAATAAGACAAGGCTATCCACTCTCAGCACTCTTATTCAACATAGTTCTGGAAGTCTTAGCCAGAGCAATCAAGCAAGGGTCAGAAATAAAAGGCATCCAAATAAGGAAGGAAAAAGTAAAAGTGGTACTTTTTACAGAAAACACAATTCTGCATATAGACTATCTCCACGAATATACTATAAGAAACAATAAACAAATACAGTAAAGTTGAAGGATACAAAATCAATGTACAAAAATCCACTGCTTTTTTAATATACTAACAATAAAACTTCAGAAAAAGAAATAAAAAATATAATTCCTTTTGCAACTGCAACAAAAATATTAAATACTTGGGAATGAAATTAACAAAGGATGTGAAAGACCTATACACTAAAAACTACAAAGCATTATAAAAAGAGTTTGAAAAAAAACACACACACTGAAATGGTAAGATATCCCATGTTTGTGGATTGAAAAAATTAATATAATTAAAATATCCATATTACCCAAAGCAATATACAAATTTAATGCAATCCCCATCAAAAACCCAATGTCATTTTTTTAAACAAATAGAAAAATAAATTGTCAGGTATGTATGGAACCACAAAAAGCCCCAAATAGCCAAACCAATTCTGAGAAAAAAGAAAGAAGCCAGAGGTATGACACTATTATACTGTAAAGTTACAATAATCAAAACAGCATAGTTTTGACAGAAAAACAGACATGCAGAAGAATGGAACATAATTGAGAGCCCAGAAAAAAAGCCATATGTATATGGGCAGAAAATTTTTGACAAAGGAGCTGAAATCACACAATGGAGAAAAGAAAGCCTCTTTGAAAAATTGTGCTGGTACAATTAGAAAGCCACATACAAAAAAAATAAAATTAGATTACAGTTTGTCCGCATGTACAAAAATTAATTCAAAATGGATCAAAGACCTAAATATAAGATTTGAAACAATAAATTACATAGAAGAAAACATAGGTGCTATCTATAGGCCTTGGACATAGAGAACATTTTATGAATGTGACACCAAAGGCAAGAAAACCAAAGGTAAAAATAAGTGAAATTATCAAACTGAAAAGTTGCTGCACAGCAAAAGAAACTGACCACAAAACAAAAAGGCAAACAACTAAATGGAGATGATATTTGCAAACAACAGTTTTGACAAGGCATTAAAATCCAAAAATAGATAAAGAACTCATACAAGTCAACATTAAACAATCTGATTAAAAATGGGCAGAAGACATGAAAAGACGTATCTCTCAAGAAGACTGACAAATCACCATCAGATCTATGAAAAGATGCTAGACTTTACTAGCATTAGGGAAATGCAAATTAAAACTACAATGGTATACCACCTCACACCTGTTAGAATGGCCATTATCAACAAAACAAGTAACAACAACTTTTGGAGAGGTAGAGGGGAAAAGGGAACCCTCATTTACTGATGATGGGAATGTAGACTTGTACAGCTACTATGGAAAACAGTGTTGTGGTTCCTCAAAAAACTAAGAATAGACTTACCATATGATCCCGCAATCCCTCTTCTGGGTATCTACCCAAAAAACTTTAAAACATTTATTCATAATGATCTATGCACCCTTATGTTCATTGAAGCATTATTCATAGTGGCCAAGACACGAAGAAAACCAATATATCTTTTGATTGGATAATGAAAATGTGGTACATATATACAATGGTATACTACTTTGGCCAATGACAAAATACTGCCATTTACAATGACCCAGCTGTACTTTGAGAATATTATGCTAAGCAAAATTAGTCAGTCAGAAAAAGCTAAGAACCATATCATTTCACTTGTTTGTGGGATATAACATAGACACAGACAATAGTATGGTGGTTACCAAAGGGAAGCGGATGGTGGGGGTGGTGAGGTTAAAGGGAGCCTAATATATGGTGATGGAAGATGGTTTGACTTTGGGTGGTAAGTACACAATGCCATATACAGATCATGTATCATAGAAATGTACACTTAAACCTATATGATTCTATTTACTAATGTCACCCCAATAAATTGATTCAAAATTTTTTTAATTAATATAAAAAAGAAATATAAATAGAGGTTAAGAGAAAATGCCATGAGTGCCCAGGTGAAGCAGTAGGTTTATTTGGAAGACAGGAAAGTTTGTAAAGGAAAAAAGAAAGCATCAAGTAAAACTTCTATGGTAAACATGAATAAATTCTTGCCTGCTAAATGTTTCAAAAGAAGGAAGGAAGGAAGGAAGGAAGGAAGGAAGGAAGGAAGGAAGGAAGGAAGGAAGGAAGGAAGGAAGGAAGGAAGGAAGGAAGGAAGGAAGGAAGGAAGGAAGGAAGGGAGGAAAAAAGAAAAGAAAGAAAGAAAGAAAGAAAGAAAGAAAGAAAGAAAGAAAGAAAGAAAGAAGAAAGAAAGAAAGAAAGAAAGAAAGAAAGAAAGAAAGAAAGAAAGAAAGAAGAAAGAAAGAAAGAAAGAGAAAAAGAAAAGAAAGAAAGAAAGAGAAAGAAAGAAAGAAAGAAAGAAAGAAGAAAGAAAGAAAGAAAGAAAGAAAGAAAGAAAGAGAAAAAGAAAAGAAAGAAAGAAAGAAAGAAAAGGAAAGAAGAAAAAGAAAGAAGAAAATGAAAGAAAGAGAGAGAGAGAAAGAAGAAAAAGAAGAAGAAAGAAAGAAAGAAAGAAAGAAAGAAAGAAAGAAAGAAAGAAGAAAGAAAGAAAGAAAGAAGAAAGAAAGAAAGAAAGAAAGAAAGAGAGAGAAAAAGAAAAGAAAGAAAGAAAGAAAAAGAAAGAAAGAAAGAAAGAAAGAAAGAAAGAAAGAAAGAAAGAAAGAAAGAAAGAAGAAAGAAAGAAAGAAGAAAGAAAGAAAGAAGAAAGAAAGAAAGAAAGAAAGAAAGAAAGAAAGAAAGAAAGAAAGAAAGAAAGAAAGAAAGGAAGGAAGGAAGGAAGAAAGAAAGAGAAAGAAAGAAAGAAAGAAAGAAAGAAAGAAAGAAAGAAAGAAAGAAAGAAAGAAAGAAAGAAAGAAAGAAAGAAAGAAAGAAAGAAAGAGAAAGAAAGAAAGAAAGAAAGAAAGAAAGAAAGAAAGAAAGAAAGAAAGAAAGAAAGAAAGAAAGAAAGAAAGAAGAAAGAAAGAAAGAAAGAAAGAAAGAAAGAAAGGGAAAGAATAAAGAGTGAATGTTACTTATGGACAGTATTAAGGAGAAATGAAGTAAAACAGTTTAAGTCATGAAAGAAAAAATGTATCCTGCTATAATGTTTCAAAAATATTCTGTTAAATACAGAGGAGAATGATTATTTTTTTACTCTCATTTTCTAATGCATACAATATAATTACTTGCTTTTTCAGATTCTATATGTGTCTTACTACATTAGGAGTGATAGCTGAAAACAGCAATTATTGATTTTGCTGAATGATTCTGGCAGTCATGAAAATGAGATGAACTCAGCTTTGTATTCTGCACTTGGAGTGTCATGCTATTTTAGTCAGGTAAAAGTACATTCTGCTTACTTTAAGCTGCAGTCACCTGGGTTTGCTAATCTTGCTTGGTAAGTAGGTAAATTTGTATCTTTCACAATTTTACAATATCTTACAAACTGCCTTTTTTTGTTTGTTTTTTTCTTAAAATATATCTTTATTGATTTCAGAGAGAGGAAGGGAAAGGGAGAAAGGGAGGTAGAAACATCAGTGATGAGAGAGTGATTATTGATTGGCTGCTTCCTGCAGGCCCCTGACTGGGGATCAAGCCCACAGCTCAGGCATGTGCCCTGACCAGGAATCGAGCCATGATTTCCTGGATCCTAGGCAGATGTTCAACCGCTGAGCCATGCCAGCTGGGTGACAAGCTGCCTGTTTTTATGTCTATCTCATTCTCTTCACTGAAATTTTATAGAAATTTAGAGTAGTTCTTATTCATTTAAAAAAATTCTCAGAGACCTAACATAAAACAAGGAACTATAAAATAAAATGCCTACAAAGGCCAAGCTCCAGAAAAGGAAGTATCCCATATGTAGCATGATAAAAGAAATAGAGCTTGGTGTCAGGTAATGTGTGACACAGAGTTCACTTTTCTGCACAGCATATGATTGCACAGTAAGTCTTGTGTCAAGACATGCAAGTGTCTTGAGAATAAATTTGCTCAACATAAGCCATGCTCTACCATGTCAATATTTGGGAAAAACAAAAGCAATCAAAATACCAATGTTTCCAAACCAAAAATAAATAAATAAACAAATAAATAAAATTTAATTAAAAAATTATTTTCTTATTAGTTTAGCTAAAGGTATAGCAATTTTGCTTGTCTTTTCAAAGAACCATATTTTAGTTTCATTGATTATTTTTTCTATTCCTTTTATGGTTTCTATTTCATTGATATCAGCCTAATCTTGTTTTTTTTATTTTCCATTCTTTTTCTGATTTTGTGCTTTTTTCTCCCTCTAGCATTTGGAGATATAAAGTTAGTTTGTTTATTTGAGATTTTTTAAAAATATGGCATTTATAACTATAAAACTTTCTCTTAGAACATTTTCTGCAGCATCCCATAGCTTTGGGTATGTTGTGTTTTTATTTATTTTTGTTTCAAGACATTTTTTTTAAAAAAAATTTGATTTGTTCTTTGTCTCATGAATGTTCAGGTATACCTTGTTTAATTTCCACATATTTGTGAATTTTCTAGGTTTCCTACTCATTGATTTCTAACTCCAGATTATTGTGGTCAGAAAATGTAAGTATTATTTTAATTATGATAAATTTGCAAAGACTCCTTTGAGATCTTTCATATGCTCTAATCTGGAGAATGTTCCATGTGTGCTTAAGAAGAATGTGTATTTTCTGCTGTTGGAATGTTCTGTATATCTTTGTTAGGTTTATTTGATATAAAGAATGGTTAAAATTCAATTTTTTTTAAGCTCATGATTTTATTTATTTTAAATATATTTTTATTGATTTCAGAGAGGAAGGGAGAGGGAGAGAGATAGGAACATAAATGATAAGAGTCATTAATTGGCTGCCCCCCAAAGGCCCCCTGATGGAGATCCAGCCAGCCAGCAATTTGGGCACATGCCCTGATCGAACTACGGTCAACTGGATCATAGGTCCATGCTCAACAGCTTAACCACATCAGCCCTGCCCACTGTTTTCTTGTTGATTTTCTCCCCAGATGATCTGTCCATTGTTGAAAGTCAGTGTTTGTGTTCTTAACTACTTTTTTATTGTTGTCTATTTCTCTTTTTATATCTGTTAGCTTTTGCTTAATATATTTAGGTGCTCCAATACTGGGTACATATATATTTATAATTATATTTTGCTGAATTGATTCCTTTATCATTATATAATCACTTATTTGCCTTTTGCTACAGTTATTGAATTAAAATCACTTTGTCTGATATATGTGTGGTTACCTACCCTTGTTCTCTTTTGGTTTCTGCTTTTATGAATATCTTTCCCATCCCTTCAGTTTGAAACACATTCTTATGTGTTTTCTTGAAGTTGAAGTGAGTCTCTTCAGGCAGGATTTTTTTTTTTTTGGTATTTAAAAAAATATTCCAACCATTTTATATCTTTTGATTGGAGAATGCAAAGTCTATTTACTTAGAGTATTTATTAATATGTAAGGACTTACTAATACCAATGCCACATTATTGTTTTCTGGATGTTTGTAGTTCCATTTGTTCCTTTCTTGCAGTTTTTTTTTTTTTTTTTTGTAAATTGAAGATTTTCTGTAGTGGTATGTTTTAATTTCCCTCTCTTTGTCTTTTGTAAATGTATCATAGGTTTTTGCTATGTGGTTACCATGAGACATATATAAAACATCTTACAAATATAAGAGACTACTTTATGCTAGCAAATTCAATCACAAAAATCTTTACCTTTATACTCCACCAATTAACGTTTTTCTCACAATTTACTTCTTTTTTTATATTGTATTCATTAACAAATTAGCACAGCTATAAATACTCTTAATACTTTTGTCCTTTAGCCTTTTTATTAGTGTTAAGTGAATAATACACTCCAACATATTACAGTGTTGGAGTGTTCTAAATTTGATTATATATTTACCTTTACCATTGTGTTGTATATTTTAATATGTTTTCATGTTATCTACTAGTTTTCTCTCATTTGAGCTTGAAGAATTCCTTTCAGCTTTTCTATTTTTTTAATTAAATTTATTGTGGTGACAATGGTTAATATGAACATATAGGTTTCAGGTGTGAATTTCTGTGTTACAAGATTTGTATATTGTTGTATGCCCACCACACAGTCATATCTTCTCCCATCACCATACATTATGACGCCCTTCACCCCCACCTTTTATCCTCTGGCAATCACCACACTACTGTTTGTGTCCCCAAGTTTCAGTTTTATATCCCACATATGAGTGAAATCATATGACTTTTAGTTTTTTCTGACTGACTTATTTTTCTTAGCATAATATTCTGAAGGTCCATCCATGTTGTAAATAGCAGTATTTCATTCTTTCTTATTGTTGAGTAGTCTTCTATTTTGTATACATAGCACCCCACCTTTATCTAGTCCTCTATCACAGGACACTTTGGTTGTTTCCATGTCTTGGCCTCCATGAATAATGCTGCAATGATCATAGAGGTGCATATGTCTTTGCAAATACATGTTTTTTGGGTTTTGGGGTATATACCCAAAAGAGGGATTGCTAGGTCATTCGGTATTTCTATTCTTAATTTTTTTTAGAAATCAACAGACTGCTTTCCATAGTGGTTGTACCAGTCTTCATTCCTTCCAGCAGTGAATGAGGGTTCCCTTTTCTCCACAACCTCTCCAACACTTGTTATGGTTTGTTTTGTTGATCATAAACACTCTAACACTTTAAGTGTGAGGTGGTATCTTATTATAGTTTTGATTTAAATTTCCCTAATTATTAGTGAGGTTGAACATCTTTTCACATATCTATTGGCTGTTCGTATGTCTTCTTGAGAGAGGTGTCTGTTCAGGTCCTCTGCCCACTTTTCGATTGGGTTGTTTGTTTGGTGTTGAATTCTTTGTATATTTTGGAAATTAAAACTTTGTTGGAGCTACTGTTTGCAAATATCATCTCCCATCTGGTTGGCTGCCTCTTTGTTTTGTTGTCAGTTTCCTTTGCTGTGCAAAAACTTCTTAGTTTGATATAGTCCCATTCATTTATTTTTGCCTTAACTTCCCTTGCCTTTGGGGTAAAATTCTTCAATGTTCTCTATGACTAAGGTCCATAAGTTTGGTACCTATGTTTTCTTCCATGTAACTTATTGATTTTGGTCTCATATTTAGGTATTTGATCCATTTTGAGTTAATTTTGTACGTGGGGGAAAAACTAATCCAATTTCATTCTTTTGCATATGGCTTTTCAGTTTTCCCACCACCATTTATTGAAGAGACTCTCTTTACTCCATTGTGTGTTTCTGGCTACTTTGTCAAAAATTATCTGCCCATATACATGTGGTTTTATATCTGGGCTCTCTACTCTGTTCCACTGATCTGTGTGTGTTTCTGTGCCAATACCATGCTGTTTTGGTTAGTGTAGCTCTGCAGTATAATTTGATGTCAGGTAGCATGATAAATCCAGCTTCATCTTTTTTCTCAGGTTAGCTTTGGCTATTTGGGGTCTTTTGTGGTTCCATATAAATTTGATTTCTCATTCTAGTTTTAAAAAAAATATTGGTATTTTGATGGGGATTGCATTAAATCTGTATATTGCTCAGGGTAATATGGTCATTTTAACTATGCTAATTCTTCCAATCCATGAACATGGAATGTTTTTCAATTGTGTTGTGTCTTATTCAGTCTCTTTTAAAAATACTTTGTAATTTGCAGTATATAGGTTTTTCATTTTCATTGTCACGTTTATTCCTAGATACTTTATTCTTTTGGTTGCAATTACAAAAATAATTGTTTTTCATTTCTTTTTCTGAAGTTTTGTTGTTACTGTACAGGAAGGAAATAGATTTTTGTACATTGATATTGTATCCTGCAACTTTAATATATTTATTTATTATTTCTAATAGTTTTTTAGTGGAGTCTTTAGAATTTTCTACACACAGAATCATGTCATCTGCAAAATGTGACAGTTTTACTTTTTCCTTCCCTATTTGGATGCCTTTGATTTCTCTCTCTTGTCTGATTGCTCTGGCTAAGACTTTCAGAATTATATTGAATAAGAGTGATGAGCGTAAACACCCTTGTCTTGTTTCTGATCATGGAGGAAAGACTTTCATTTTTTCACCATTGAATATGATATTAGCTGAGTGTTTATGTTGAAGTACTTTTCCTCTCTTCCTGTTTTATTGAGTGTTTTAATCATAAATAGATGTATATTATAAAATGCCTTTTCTGCATCTATTGATAAGATCACGTGATTTTTTTCCCTTTCTTTTGTTAATGTGGTGTATTACACTGATTGATTTACATATGCTGCACCATCTTGTGCCCCTGGAAGGTACCCCACTTGATTTTGACAAGTTATTTTTTGATGTACTGCTGTATTCAATTTGCTAGTATTTTGTTTAGAATTTTTGTATTTGTCTTCATCAGAGATATTGGTTTGTAGTTTTCTTTTTTAGTGTTATCCTTGCCAGATTTTGGTATCAGGGTTATAATGGCTTCATAAAATGTGGTAGAAAGTATTGCCTTTTCTTCAATTTTTTGGTAGAGTTTGAGAAAGATAGGTTTTAAATCTTTGAACATTTGGTAGAATTCACTGGTGAAGCCATCTGGCCCTGGACTACTATTTTGGAGGAGGTTTTTGATGGATGTTTCAATTTCCTCACTGCTGATCAGCCTATTTAGATGTCCAGTTCTTCCTGATTTAGTCTAGGAAGGTTATATATTTCTAGGAATTTATACATTTCTTCTAGGTTACTGAATTTGGTGGCATATAGTCTCTCATAATATTCTAGTATTATCCTTTGAATATCTGTAATGTTTGTGGTGTCTTCTCCTCTCTCATTTCTGATTTTGCTTATATGGGTCTTTTCCATTTTTTCCTTGGGTCTAGTTAGGGGTTTGTCAAGTTTATTAATTTTTTTAAAGGACCAGCCCTTTGTTTTATTCACATTTTGTATAGTCTTTTTGGTCTCTATTTCATTCAGTTCTGCTCTAATTTTTATGATTTCCTTTATTCTGCTGACTATGGGTTGCCTTTGTTCTTCTTTTCCTTGTTCTTTAAGATGTGATGTTAGGTTGCTTACTTGGGATTTTGCTTGCTTCTACAGATAGGCCTGCAATGATATAAACTTCCCTCTTATTACTGCCTTTGATGCACCCCAGAAGTTTTGATATGTTGTATTGTCATTTTCATTTGCCTCTATATATCTTTTGATCTCATCTTTTATTTCTTCTTTGATCCAGTCATTTTTTAGTAGTATGTTGTCTAATTTTCATGTATTTGTGGGTTTCTTTACTTCCTTTTTTGCTATTGATTTCTAATTTTAGGGCAATGTGGTCAGAGAATATGCTTGGTATAATTTCATTTTTTTTGAATTTGTTGATACTAGTTCTGTGACACAAAATATGGTCTATCCTTGAGAATGTTTCGTGTACACTGGAAAGGACTGTATAATCTGGTGTTCTGGGAAGAAAGGTTCCATAAATGTCAATTATGCCCATTTGGTCTAGTGTTTCACTTAAGGTTATTTCTTCATTGATTTCCTGTTTGGTTGAGCTGTCTAGAGTTGTCAATGGAATATTAAGGTACCCAACTATGATTGTGTTTTGACCTGTTTCTCCCTATAGTTCTGTGAGTAGTTTCTTTATATATTTTGGTGCTCCCTGGGTGGGTGCATACATATTAAGGATTTTATGTTTTCTTGTTGTAGTGTCCCCTTTATAAAATAGATATGTCTCCTGTAGGCAGCATATAGTTGGGTTTTGTTTTTTTATCTACTCTGCTACTCTGTACCTCTTTATTGGTGAATTCAGACCATTTACATTTAGGGTAATTATTGGTATATGAGGATTTCCTACAGCTATTTTATCTTTTGTTTTCTGGTAGCTTTGTGCCTCCACTGGCTTTTTTCCTTTGTTCTGTCTGTTGTTTTTGTTTGATGGTGTTTCATACTTCTTTCCTCCGTATCCTCTTTTTTTAAGCTATGTGTCCTGGTTTGGGGATTTGTGTGTGTGTACCATTAGGTTTATAAAAAGTAAAGTTGCATATATACAATAGGTTTTTTTTCTTTTGAGTGCACCTGATGTTTATCCTCCTCTGTCAGTTCAGTCCTCTTCCCTTTACCCTTTTATGTTTATGTTGTCACAAGTTAGCCCTGTTTATGCTCTAAATTTTTTTGTTATCTTACTCATAGTGTTGTGATCTTATGATCTTTGTTTCAGGTAGATTACCTCCCTTGAGTATTTCCTGCAATGGAGGTTTTCTGGTGATAAATTCTCTACTTTTGTATGTCTGGGAATTTCACTTCTCCTTAATATTTAAAGGATAATTTTGCTGGATATACCATTTGTGGCTGGTAATTTCTCTTTTTCAGACATTTGAATATTTGGTTCCACTCTTTTCTGGCTTATAGAGTTTCTGCTGAAAAGTAAGATGAAATTCTGATGGGTTTTCTTTGTAGGTCACTTCTTTCTTTTCCTTGGTTGCTTTGAGAATTTTTTCTTTGTCATTAATTTCTGAAAGTTTTACTATAATGTGCCTTGGAGAGGCCCTCTTTAGATTGAGGTAACTAGGTGTTCTGTTTGCTTCTTGGGTTTGAGGATCTAGTTCTTTCTATAGGTTTGGGAAGTTCTCATCCACTATCTGTTTGAATAGACTCTCTGTTCCCTTGTCCCTCTCTTCTTCAGGAATGCCTATATTTCTAATACTGCTTTTTCTGATGGACTCAGATAGCACTTGTAGAGCTCTTTCATCTTTATTTTTGCTCGAGTTTCTCTCTTCTTTCCTCTGCATCATTTCTAGATTCTTATCTTCAATATCACTAATTCTTTCCTCCATCTAGTTGTTTCTATTTTCAATGCTCAGTAGCTCATTCCTAATGTCCTTAATTGCCTGCATCATTTCCAGGATTTCTGATTGGCTCTTTTTTAGTTTCAATCTCTTTGGTAAAGTATTTATTTTGTTCATTGATTTGTTTTTCAGTGCACTGAATTGCCTGTCTATATTTTCTCGCATCTCATTGAGTATTTTTGGAACTTCAACCATGAAATCTCTGTCATTTATATCACTATTTCCATGTGTTCCAGCTTTTTTTCTGGGGATTTTTCATTTTCCTTCTGATGATCCTCATTATTGTGGTTATTCATGGTATTTGCTACTCTCCTTTTTCTAGGCATAAAAGTAACTACTATAGCAGTGTTCTCAGAAAAGATCTTCCTAATATTTTCCAGTAGATGATGATGAATTACAAGATTTTTTACGTTTGTGATTCCCAAACTTGACCTTCACTGTCTTCTGTAAGACAGTACAGCTACGGTGCTAAGGGGTGGGTTTTTTTCCCCTCATTGTAATAGTGACCCCAGCCCTAGTCCTACATGATGGTCTAGCCCCATGCACCAAACATGGGGATCAGTCACAGAGGAAAACAGCAGTTACACAGCAATAGCTCTTGGTTTACAGATAAAAAGTTCCTTGACCCAACACTGAGGACAATGGGAAGGAAGTTTTGGGACTCCAAAAGGTTGCAGGGCTCTGTGGTTCTGTTTCTGTTTCAGAAACACCCCCACCTGTGGACAGATGCACACAGAGCAGAAGCTCTGTAAGGTGTCAGTTGTCTCAGTAACTGTTCACTCTGCTTGCTGTATGGGACTGCCCCCACCGAGCTCTGTATTTCCTCCTGCCCTAAGGAAATGCCTGCTGCCACTGGCTTCCTCACCTCTCTGGGCCACACTGCAAGCTCCCAGCTCTAGGGCTGCATCTGAGGGACACCTGAGTTTTTCTCCCTTCTCTTCTTGCTTATTCTTAGTTGTCCACCTTTAGATGTTTCAATACACAGATCTCTCAGGTGTGCCTCTATATTGAGTAGGGAATTCTTTGTTGAATTATAGTTGGTTAACTTGTTACAATTTAAGAGGGAGAGGCCAAGGGTATCTCTCACACTACCATTCCTCTGTCAAAAATCAGCTTTTCTTATATGGTAGGTCTAGTAGTAATAAACTTTCTTAGCATTTGTTTGGGGAAGTGCCGGAGCCAGCTGGCAGAGTCGAACAGTCCTGAGGAAGGGGTGAGGATGGAGAAAAGACAGACACAAAAAAGATGGGATCGGGAGGACTGCAGCTCGTGACGGCTGCAGCCCCGAGTTTATTTTCCAAGCTCAATTTATACCGGTGCTGTTGTTTTTGCTGAATAGCACCCCGCCCCGCATTCCTTCCCCTTGCCCGATACAAAGTAATTCCTCCAAGGCTGTATGAGTGCTCTTTCAGAGTAAACATCCTTCCTCCTGCAGGAGCTCAGACCTTGGTAACTATCTCTGTCTTGGCTTCTAATGAGAACAAACGGGAGGATTGAGTCTTTGGCTTGGTATGTGGCTTGACTGTCCCTTAACCCTTTAGGCCGGGGCCAGCTTCCTAATAAGCCTTTCTAGAATTTATGGCCACAAGCTAAATTAGTATTGCCTTGGTGCCTCAAGGTCTGGGTCAGGGAGCAGGAGAGCACATCTGCAGCTCACCCAGGCTCTGTGCCTGGGGCCACAGCGGCTCCCCACAGGGAAGTCTCCATTCTCTCTTTTATTTCTGATAGAAACTTTGCCTGCTAAAGTATTCTTGGTTAGCAGGTTTTTTCCCCTCCATTCCATTGAATATGTCGTCTTAGTCTTTCCTGTCCTGTACAATTTCTGCTGAGAAATCTGCTAATATCTCTGTGGAAATTCCTTTGTAAGCTACAAACATCTTTTTTTTTCTTTTGCTGTTCCTTTTATTTTTGTTGTCTTTGACTTGTGACATTTTATTGTACTGTGTCTTTCAGAGGATTATTTTAAGTTGATTATCTTGTGGGATGATTTATGAGCTTCATAATCTTAGATATCCAGATATCTCCCTACATTGGAAAAGTTTAGCCATTATTATTTTAAAGTAAGAATTCTGCCCTCTTCTCCCTCTGGAACTTCAATAATTAAAAATATTGGTTCTTTTGATGGTGTATCATAGATCACACAGGCCTTATTCACTCTTTTTATTTGTTCTCCTATTGGTTAATTTCAATTTTTTTTCTTTAATCTCACATATTCTTTCTGATTTCTTTCTTCAAGACTGATGTTGATATTCACTATTTCAATTTTTAAAATTTCATTCATTGTATTCTTCAGCTCCATAATTTCTGTTTGGTTCTTTTTAATGTGTTTTATCACTTTGCTAAATTTCTAATTTATGTGTATGTTGCTTTCTGAATATTGTTGAATCGCCTTTCTGTGCTTTGTTGTAGCTTATTGTGTTTCTTTGAAACCACTATTATGGAATTTTTAAATTAAATCTTTGGTGTGTTATTTTTAAATAAAGTTATATAGGTTTTAAGTGTACAATTCTATGATACATCATCTGTATATTACATTGTGTGCCCATGATCCAAAATCAAATCTTATTCTATGAGCATATATTTGATCCCCTTTACTCTTTACTACCCCTCCACCCCCTTTTCTCTGGTATCTACCTCACTGTATCTGTGTCTATGAGGTGGGTTTTCCCTCTGTTTGTCCATTCATTGCTTTCAGTTTTATATCACATATATGAGTGAAATCTTAATTTTTTCTGTGTGACTTATTTTGCTTAGTATGATTTCTCAAGATCCATTCATATTGTTGCAAATGGCTATATTTCATATTTTCTTATGGCTGGGTAGTATTCTATTGTACATATGAACCGTATCTTTATCCAATCATCTATCAAAGGACACTTCAGTTGCTTCCAAGTCTTGGCTACCATGAATAATGCTGCAATAAACATAGGAGTAGATATATATTTGCATATAAATGTTTTCAAAATTTTGGGGTAGTTAGCAGAAGACAGGTTGCTGAGTCAAATGGTAACTATTATTTTTTTCTTCTTTCTTTTTTTTTTTGGAGCCAATTTACTTTATTTATTTGTTTTTTAATTGTTGAAAATATTACAGATGTTCCCCAATTTCCCCCTTTACTCCCCACTTCCCAGCCCCTGCTCCACCCCAGCTTTTACCACACTACTGTTTGTGACCATTGATTATGCCTATAGGTATATAAGTTCTATATGTCAGTCTGTTCTTAATGCAGTTTTTATCTGGCAAATCTCAGATCTCTATGTCTCTGGGTTTTGTTACCCAAAATTATTGTGATACTTTGGTGGTCACATTTTTCCTTGATTTTTGATGTTCCTTGAAGATTTGCATTGTCATCCTCACAAGTGATGTATTGGTAACTTCCTCTAATGTTATTAATTCCTCATTTCTATGCATTTGTATTCATATATATATATATATATATATATATATATATATACACACACACACAGATATATATGTGTGTGTGTCTGTATGTGTGTGTGTGTGTGTGTGTGTGTAAATGAAGTGCTGGAGATTCTCCTCTAAAAACTTGACTTCCATGAGGCTTCTATTGCCAGTTCATTACTGTCTGAGTCAGTATTCTCCAGGGCATCATGGACCATTGACAAGTGGATCTAGAGCTTGTTCATGGGCCACCATAGTTTCCACAGACCAGACTGGGACCTGTTTGCATATTATGCAATTCACAGGTGGGCAAGACTCCTCCCTCATCCCTTGGCATCTGGTGCTGGGTTCCACAGTTCCTACAAAGGCATTTTTGTCCATGAATGGTGTTAAATTGTTGGGAGAATGAACAAAACAAGTGATATATTATGCTGCCACAATGTTGACATCACTCTTATATTCTTCATCTATTGTATTCTCTACTAAACCAAAAGTCATGTTAGTATTAAAATCAAGTAATTAGTTATAATGACTTTATAACTTATTTGTAATTATTTTTAACAGTAACTAAATGCATGAATATAAATGAATGCAAAGAAACAATATTTCATATCAATAAACTATATTTGAAAGGTAATCTTAAAAGTGTTAGTTTTTTTAGTGAAACTATTCTACTATTATTGTGCATTTAGATTATAGAAGAACAGTAAATTATGTATGTATTCTGGTTAGTAAGAAAAAAAAGTTAAACGCTGGATTGTTATGAAAAGAAACATTAAACATCATATTTTATTTGACTCTTCAGTATTTGTATTATTTGAGACAACCAGAATTATGAAAGTGTTTGAGCAACTACTCTAATGAGAGTAGACTAAAAAGATTAGAATTCTTCAGTCATGATATAATGAAAGCTGACAGAAATAAAATCTTTGATAGCATAAAGTTTATTGGTAAGGTGAACACATGTTTAATCAAATCATAGACTGTTTAAAAAATGTTTTGGAATGTAGTGCATAATTCCAGAGTAACCCCTGTGCCAATTTTTTTTCTGTGCCACTCTCCTTGTGAGATTCTATAAAACCAGAGGAGGGTAGGCATTGTTTCTTATAACACGGAGCTTTCCAATTGTAAAAAAAGAAAGGAGTTATAAAGTAAATACAATAAAATATGATGAGGGATATAATGGAGAAGGAAGAGAGTAACATTTAAAAGGACACGCAGCTTGAGGTAAATGAGTATTGCAGGCAGAATATAAACTTTCAGAAACTAAATTGTGTGAACTATGAAGAATTAGATAGACTGAAAACGAGCTTGCAAAACATGAGGTTGAAGAATTAGGCAAAGGGTTGATGTCTTACAATTGTAAACTTAAAAAAAACAACTAACAGTAATTAGAAGATATTGTTTTCCTATTTTGAAAATAATGTAATTATATTGCAATATGGAAAAATTGCAAATCCCACTGACTACAGTGTAGGAAATGGGTTGGAAGTGAGAATGGAGGCAATTAGAGCAATTTGAAAGCTTGTTGCTGTATTCTAAATAAAAATTTGCCTAAACCAAGGAAGTGCTCATAGAAATACATGGTGTGAACCTTAAGAAAGAAGATATCTACTAAGACTGGCTCCTAGTGGCTAACTTGCTTCAAAATTTAAAAACCAGAGTCTAACAGCCATTTTTACATAGGACCTCTCATGCAAACTGCACTTCAGGGAGAAGCCTGCACTGAGCTACCTGCCTCTGCACCAAACTGCCCATCTGCACTGTATTTATTCCATTTGAGTCAGCACTTATAAAGGATTTCCAGGAATCCTCTTTCAACAAATAAGACTGGGGCTTTCTTCATCTAATTGGAGCCATACAGCTTTGATCAACCAGAGCCACTCTATTCTGACCAATCAGTATGGTGCCTTGAGACCAATCCAACTGTGAGCACTTGGATTTCTCATTTGCATGAAGACAAACCAATCAGGGACCAGATCTGAGAACTGCTATCTATATAAGCTAGCTTTCTCTGGCCCTGGGAATGCACTTTTCCTTTCCACCAAGGTCTGAAGACTGTATCTCCTTAGTTGAGCTGAACCGCCAAAGATGTCTTGCCAGAATAAAATAGAGAAGAGTGGAGCAGACTAATGAAGGACAAACTAGACTGACACAAAACAAAGCTGACAGAGCACAGTAGAGCAAGCCAGCACAGCACAAAGCAGACAGGCATGGAGCAGAGCTTGTCTAGCTGAGAGGGGCCTGGTCACTGGGTCACTTCACAGATGTACCGTATCACTAGTGAGCTTTTCCACAGCTGTACTGTTTTCACAACCATGCTGTATCACATTTGAGCTGAATAAACTTTCACCTCAACCCAAATTGGAGATATGTTGGTGTTGAATTAGTGCCAATGACCACTGGTTGACAATGAAAATATATGAAATATTTTTTTAATGTACAATTAAAAATATTTGGTTATTGATTCAATTGGTGTCACTCTCTGAACCATTTGGGTCAATTTCTACTGTATACTTTTCGTACACTTTGGAAATTAGCCCCTTATCAGATACATCCTTGGCAAATATGTTTTCCAAGACCGTGTAGTTCCTTGTATTTTGAGGTTGTTTTCTTTTGCTGTGCAGAAGATTTTTAGTTTGATGTAGTCCCATATGTTTATTTTTTCTTTTGTTTCTCTTGCCCTAGGAGATGTATCAGTGAAAATTCCACTACATGGGATGTCTGTGACTTTACTGCCTATGTTTTCTTCCAGGATTTTTATGGTTTCATGACTTACATTTAAGCCTTTTATCCATTTTGAGTTTATCTTTGTGTATGGTGAAACTTAGTGGTCTAGTTTCATTTTTTTGCATGTATCTGTCCAATTTTCCCAGCACTACTTATTGAAGAGCCTGTCCTTACTCCATTGGATACTCTTGCCTCTTTTGTCAAATATTAACTGACCATAATGGTGTGGGTCTATTTCTGGGGTCTCTGTTCTGTTCCATTGATCTATATGCCTGTTGTTGTACCAATACCAGGCTGTTTTGATAACAGTGGCTTTGTAATACAGTGTTCAAAGTGTAGAAAGAACTCATATTACTCAGCTAGAAGAAGACAAACAACCCAATTAAGAAATGGGCAAAGGACTTGAATAGACACTTCTCCAAAGAGGATATACAGATGGCCAAGAGACACATGAGAAAATGCTCAACCTCGCTAATCATCAGAGAGATGCAAATTAAAACCACAATGAGGTATCACTTCATGCCTGTAAGAATAACTATCATCAACAAATCAACAAATAACATGTGATGGCGAGGGTGTGGAGAAAGGGGAACCCTAGTACACTGCTGGTGGGAATGCAGGCTGGTGCAACCACTATGGAAAACAGTATGGATGTTCCTCAAAAACTTAAAAATGAAGCTGCCTTTTGACCCAGTGTTTCCACTCCTAGGAATATATCCTAAGAATCCTGAAACATTAATCAGATAGAATATATGTACCCCGATGTTCATAGCAGCACAGTTTACAATAGCTAAGATCTGGAAACAGTCCAAGTTCCCATCAGTAGATGAGTGGATTAAAAAGCTGTGGGTCATTTATACCATGGAATACTGTGCAGCTGTAAAGAAGAAGAATCTCATACCATTTGGGACAGTAGGGATGGACCTGGAGAAAATTACACTAAGTGAAATAAGCCAGGCAGAGAAAGAGATCACATGATCTCTCTTGTACATGGAATCTAAAGAACTTAATAAACTGATGAACAGAATAGATTCAATGACATGGAAGCATAGATGAGACTGGTGAATGTCAGAGGGATGGAGGAGGGTGGGTGGGTGGAGGGGGAAAGAGTAACCAAAGAATTTATATGCATATATGCACAACCCAAGGACTCAGACAATGGTGGGGAGAGGGACTGGGAAGGTTGGATGGGTTGGGGTGGAATGGGTCATTGGGGAGAAAAAGGGACATCTGTAATATTTTAAACAAAAATAAAATTTAAAAATTAAAAAACAAACAAATAAAAATTTCTAATGTATACTTTTCTTAGAAAACATTCAGAAATGGACTGGGTGAAATGATGCATTAGTTATAGGAGAGCTTGTTAACTTTGTATGCACATAAGAAAAAAACTGGGATGTTACTTTAGAGCATTTCATTAGGCTTGGGTGTGCATCTTGAAGCAGTAAAGGAGGAGATGTTAAGTGTCCATATGCAGAAATAATAGAAGACAGAAACTCAGAATTGATGAGGACCTTGGGTTTTCTATAGTGTAACCACATGAAATCAACATTAAAAAGATAAAGTATATGAATAAACTTGGTACCTTCATTTTCTCCTCTGCCACCTGAAGCCCACATGTAATATTTTATAAAATAAGAAACAGAAAATATTCTAGCAATGGCACTTTTATATCCTGAGACCACCTGTGAGTCCAAGTGAAACATAAAAATGTTTATTTTTCTAGTTACTCTATGAAGAGAAATTGAAAAATACCAAAAGCAAAAAAGTTTTCTTTCCTATTCCCCTCCCATGATTTTTATTTCCTTGTCCCTTGAGTCTACATGTCATGAGTGATTTTTTTCAAAAGATATATTGTATTATACTAGCCAATTTCCAAGAAATTAAAAAAATATATAATATCATCAAATCACAGCATGAAAAATGTTTTTTCAGTGTCAGAAATAAAATTGGAAAAATTCTCCTTGCCATTCTCTTTCCCTCTGGCCACTATCAAGAGTATAATTCAGGGGGTGGGGGGAAGGAAGAAGAGGAACTTAAAAAAAAAAAAAAGACAAATAGGAGGTGAAAAAAGAACTAAACCAAGATCTTTGCATTGTGGGACCAACATCTCTGTTTCATTGCAAAAACAATAAAATTCACATTCTCCAAAGAGCAAACATACTGGATCCTGGAGTGTTCCACATTCAGATTTACACCAACTGTGTCTATGGCAATCTTTTGCTTTGGTTAGAATCTTATATAAACTCTTTTGAGAATATCAGCATAATCAGGCTTGGTTGGACATCTGTGTATATCCTGACACAACCTCGTCACTGTTGTCTTGTGTGGCAACAAGAAGCTGCATTTGTAGAAATGATAAAGTTGCCCACTTTCTTTGTGCTCCAGTGATGATAGGAGAGAAACCCATGGAGAAAATTACAAGGCCATAAGCACATTTCTTTTCAGTGGACTGTGAGTCACACTTCTCCACTCCATCCAAGCCTTGCTCCATGAGATAAAAGTTAAAACTTCTACATACAGAATGTCCAGCATGGCTCAGCAGTTGACTATTGACCAATGAACCAGGATATTGAGGTTCCATTCCCTGACAGGGTGGTCAGGGCACATGTCCAGGCTGTGGGCTCAAACCCCAGGATGGGAGGCTTGCAGAAGGTGGATGATCAATGACTCTCCATCACTGATGTTTCTATTTCTCTCTATCTCTCCCTTCTTCCCTTTATGAAATCAATAAAAATGTGTTTAAAAAACAAACAAACAACAAAAAAGCACTTCTATACACACACTGACAAGAGGTTTTTACAAGAACTTATACTAAGAAATTGTAATATTTGTTAATGTGCTTGCTGCCAATATATCTGTTATCTGTTCTGGCTATATTTATTTACTTATTTATTTTTAATTAAAGCTTATATGTATTCATTTAAAAAATATAAACTCTTTCTCTCTTTAAAGCATTTTGTGTCTTTTTTTTTATTGTTGACGATATTACAGATGTCCCTGATTTTTCCCACATTTGCCCCCTCCACCTAGTCCCCTACCAGACCGACCTCTAGACTTAAACACATTATTGTCTCTGTCGATGAACTATGCATATATACATGTATGTTCTTTGGTTCATCTCTTCCAGTCACCACCCATACCCCTCTCTTCTGAGGTCTGTCAGTCCGTTCCATGTAGTCATGCCTCTGATCCTATTTTGTACATCAGTTGATTATGTTAATTAGATTCCACACATTAGTGAGATAATGTGATATCTCTCTTTTTCTGACTGGCTTATTTCACTTAGCATAATAATCTCCAGGTGCATACATGCTGTTGCAAAAGGTAAGAAGGACTTCTTTTTTGCAGCTACATAATATCCCATGGTGTAAATGTCTCACAGATTTTTTATCCACTCATCGACTGATGGGCAACTGGTCTGCTTCCAGATCTTAGCTATTGTAAATAACACTGCTATGAACATAGGGGTGCATATATTCATTCTGATAGGTGTTGTGGGATTCTTAGGATATATTCCCAGAAATGGGATCACTGGGTCAAAAGGCAGTTTCTTTTTTAATTTTTTGAGGAATCCCCATACTGTTTTCCATAGTGGTCTCACTGGTATGCATTCCCACAAGCAGTATACTAAAGTTTTCTTTTTTCCACATTCTGGCAGGTGCATCTCTCTGATGATTAGTTATGCTGAGCTTTTTTTCATATGCCTATTGGCCATTTGTATGTCCTTTTTGAAGAAGTGTTTATTCAGGCTCTTTGCCTAATTGAATAGACACTTGGATTTTTTGTCTTTCTGGTTTTGAGTTGTATACATTTTTATGTTTATTTTGGAAATTAACCCTTTATCTCAAGTGCCATTGGTAAATATACATTGTATTCCCTTTTTATTTTGTTGATGGTTTCTTTTGCTGTAGATAAGCTTTTTAGTTTGACATAATCTCATTTGTTTATTTTTCCCTTTGCTTCCCTTACCTTTGGAGATAGATTGGCAAAAATATTTTTACAAGAGATATCTGAGATTTTACTGTCTATGATTTTTATGGTTTTGCAACATACATTTAAGTCTTATATTCTTGTGTATGGTGTAAATTGCTGGTATAGTTTCATTTTTTTTGCACGTTCCTGTCCATTTTTCACAACACCATTTATTGAAAAGACTGTCTTTACTCCTTCTAGTGTTCTTTCCTCTTTTGTCAAATAATAATTGGCCAATGGTTCAATTGGTCTATGCATGATCTTGTGCCAGTACCAGGCTGTTGTGATTACAATGGCTTTATAGTTTGATACATGGTTTTGTGATCCCTCCAACTTTGTTATTCTTTATTAAGATTTTTAAGGTTACTTAGGATCTTTTTGGTTACATATAAATTTTTGGAATGTTTGTTCTAATTCTGCGAAATATACCATTCATATTTTAATAGGAACTGCATTGAATCTATAGATTGCTTTGGGTAGTATGACATTTTAATGATGTTAATTCTTTCAGTTCAAGTACACAGTATATGCTTCCACTTGTTTGTTATCTTCCTCTATTTTTTTCAATGTCCTGAAGTTTTCTGAGTACAGGTCATTTACCTTCCTGGTTAAGTTTATTCCTAAGTACTTTTTGTTGTTGTTGCAATGGTAAATGGGATTCTTCTTTTACTTTATTTTTCTCAGAGTTCATTATTAGTGAATAAAAACGCAATATATTTCTGGTCATTATTTTTGTATCCTATTACTTTTCTGAATTCATTTATTAAACCTAGTAGTTTTTAGTGAAGTCCTTTATGTCATTTGCAAATAATGAACATGTTACTTCCTCCTTTTCAAATTAGATGCCTTTTATTTTTTGTTCTTCTCTGATTGATGTGGTAAAGTGTTCCAGTAATATGTTGAATAAAAGTGGTGAAAATGGACATCCCTGTCTTGTTTCAGATCTTAAGGGAAATGTTTTTAGTTTTTTCAGATTGAGTATGATATTGGTTGTAGGTTTTTTTATATGTGGCCTTTATTATTTTGAAGTATGATCTTTCTATTCCTGCTTTGCTGAGATTTTTTTTAATCATAAATGGGTGCAGAATGTTGTTGAGTGCTATTTCTATGTATATTGATATTAGTATGTGACTATTATCTTTAATTTTGTTTATGTGATGCAGCACATTTATTGATTTTCAAATAGTGTACCAACTTTGAATGCCTGGAATAAATCATACTTGGTTATGTTGTATGATTTTTTTTAAAATGTATTGCCAGATCCGATTTGCTAATATTTTGTTGAAGATTTTAGCATCTATGTTCATCAGGGATATTGGTGTATAATTTTCTTTCTTTGTTGTGTCTTTGTCTGGTTTTGGAATCAGGATAATACTGGCCTCTTAAAAAGAGCTTGGAAGTCTTCACTTCTTTTGAATTTTTGGAATAGATTGAGAAGAATAGGTGTTAGTTCTACTTTAAATGTTAGGTAAAATTGGCCTATGAAGCAATCCAGCCCAAATTTTTTGTTTGCTGAGAAGTGTTTTTTAATTATTATGGCTCAAATTTCAGTAGGTGTTGGTCTGTTTAGGTTTCCTGATTTTTCCTGATTCAGTTTTGGAAGACTGAATGTCTAGGAATATTTCCACTAGGTTGTCCTATTTGTTGGCATATACTTGTTCTTGTATTTTCTTATAATCTTTTGTATTTCTCTGATGTCAGTTGTTACTTTGTTTCTTTCCTTTCTGATTTTGTTTAGGTCCTCACTCTTTGTTTCTTTTCTTTTCTTTTTTCTTTTTAATATATCTTTATTGATTTCAGAGAGAGGAAAGGAGAGGGAGAGAGAGAGAGACAGAAACATCAATGATGAGAAAGTCATTGATTGAGCCCACAACCCGGGCATGTGCCCTGATCTGGAATTGAATCCCGATTGCCTGAATCCTAGGTCGACTCTCAACCACTGAGCCATGCCCGGCCAGGCACTCTTTGTTTCTTGATGAGTTTGATTAAGGGTTCATCAATCTTGTTTATCTTTTTAAAGAAACAGCTCTTGGTTTCACTGGTGTTTTATATTGTGTTTTAAATATTAATGTGATTTATTTCCACTTTGATCTTTACTATTTTTTTCCTCTTATTTACTGCAAGAGGTGCAAAATCAGTGTCTGCCAGTGCTTTGTCCAGGGCTACCCAGCATGAGCTACTCAGCAAACTGTAGTTGGCTGCTATTTGTGATAGGCTTGGCATTGTCCAGGAGAGGCCAAGCTATGAACCAATGCAGGCTGCCACCAGTGCCAGGTCTGGGGCCACTTATGAAGCCATATGGGGTATGATGCTGTTTGTTTGAAAGATTTTAGAAAAGTCCTAAGCATAAGTCTTGAGGGATCACTTGCACATAAAAGCCCACTGGAAATGGCCTGGATGAGCTTGCAGGTAGGGAGGGGTGGGGCCTTCAGGAATCACCAGGGCAGAGCCAAAGGTGTGAGTCAAGTGCTGGTGATTCAGATATGGTACCAGCCTGCCAGCTCTTGGGGGGGGAGGGTTCGCCAAAGGAACAATAGCCTCTGCGAGGTCTTCTGCCTTAGGGGAAGCTTCCCTTCCACTTCTCATCCCAACCTCAGGCAGATCAGTTCCTTCTCAAATGTCCCAGGTTCCTTTCAAGCTGCTGCCTAGCACTGAGGCTCAGAGGGAGTGTGTCTGAGTGAGTCCATGAGGAGGCCCTTTAAGAGGAGCTGCCTGGGACTCCCTCACCTCCTCAACCCTCAGCGACAGTTCCTGCTGGTTTTCACAGCCCAAAGGTGTGGGGCCATTTCTTCCAGGCCCTGGAACCCTGGGCTGGGGGCCTGATGTGAGGTTGGGACCCCTCACTCCTCTGGGAAACCTCCATCATGGAGATATCATTCCTAGTTTTAAACCTTGGCACCAGGTGTGCGCCCATCAAAGGCTCTTTTATACCTAACTTTTCTCACTCAACATTTGTTTGTAAAATTAATCTGTCTTACTATGTTTATTTTATCAGTTATTCACATTCATAGCATCATTATTTGTGAATACATCATAGTTTATCTATTGTCTTATTAATGGACATTTGTGTAGTTTCTAGTTTGGGATTGACACTTATAGTTCTTCAATGATTATTCTAAGACATTTTTTTGTTGAAAATATGTACACATTTCATTTGGGCATGTTCTTCAGAGTGGAAATGCTTAGTAGACCTTTCCAGTAGTTTTCAAAATGTGTAGTTCTACAGATATTGTATGTGAATTTTAGTTTCTCTACCTTCAGACCAACATACTGCATAATTTATTTTTTAATATTTGCCATTCTGATGTGAATATAAAAATATCACATTTGAATTTTTATTTTTATGGTAATTAATAAAATTGAGCAAATTTTTTATGTATGCTGGCTATTTAAATATTCCATTATGAAGTGTGTCTTCCAATCTTACTTCCATATTTCCATTTGCTTGTCCATTTTTTAAAAGATTTTTAAATTATTTTTTTAGAGAGAGAGGGAGGAAGAGGGAGAGAAACATTGGTGTCAGAAAGGAACATCTGTTGGCTGCCTCCTGCATTTACCCTACCAGGGATTCAGCTAACAACCCAGGCCTGTGCCCTAATCTGGAATTAAGCAGACAATCTTTCAGTGCACAAGAATCAGTCCAACCAACTAAGCCACACCAGCCAGAGCTTGATTTTCTATTTTTAATGAGTCTTGTAAATATTAAAAATATATTCATAAAATATCTTCTTATATACTCCTGCTTGCATTTTCATTATTCTAATAGTGCTTTTGATAAACACAATTTCTCAGTTTAATGTATTCTAATTTATCATATTTTTCCTCTTAGAGTTAGGTACTTTATCTTATATTTAAGAATTATTTAACTGTCCAGGAAAAAATATATTTGTTTATTAAACATTAATTATATGTTTCAAGTATAGAAAATGGATGTTTAGCTAAGTATTCTATATAATACTATATCCACTGTTAAAAGTGTAGAGTATATAAAATTTGATTAGGGCAATGTGCTTTGAAAAAAGTCAGTTCTATACAACTATGAAATAATATAATTTCACCTAGGTCTTAATCTTCCAGGGTGTGGGTAACTTCATTGTCAGTCATGTTAGTTTTCTCTCACTCTGTGCTTAGGATCATGTATGAAATCTGGTTTTATGTGGTGCCAGAAAAATAATATGAGTGGTACAGTCCTTTGTCCATAGAGGGCACCATCTTAGCTTTTAACTCACAAGAGGTTGTAGTGGAGTGTTTGACCCAATTATCTTTCTTTGGGAGCTGCTGTGCAAGAATGATACTCTCATCTCATCATTTTAAGACATCAATAACTCACTCCACCCTCCAGAAAGGATAAAAGTATCTCAGATTTCATTGGATTCTACCCCTACCAAAGTGATTTTGTTCAGATCCACTTTCTTTGAGATAAGGCAATACCACCTCTTTCAGCAAACATTAATGCATTGGTTAAAGAGTGGCTGAACTTTCTTCCAGAGTGATAGTGGAAAATAAAGATAGTAAAACCACTTAAACTTTTCACTTACTAATATACAACATTATAAAAGAAGATTCAAAATATAAAAAGTTTCTAAAATCACATTTAGAAATAAAATTAACTATGGCAATTAGTTCAGTTCACAAGTAAATATTCAGAATCTAAAGTGTCTTTATTGAGATTCTAAGATGGAGGAAGATTAAGTGGAAGCTACACTGACATACTTCCAGGACCAAACTGGAATTACAACTAAAATATAGAATAAAAATCCAGAATAATCAACTGAAGACTAGCTGGAGAGAACCCTTATAACCAAGAACATAAAGTGGAAACTGCATAGAGACTGGTAGGACGTGCAGAAGCATGAGAGGGCTGGCTGGACTCCCACAGGCAGCTGCTAAAGATCCAGAGAGATAGTTCAGCTGTGGGGGTTGATACTGAGAACACTGGGGTCTAAATCCCAAGCTGAGGTCCCCAGTCCAGAGCACCAGAGCTGAGAAAGGTGCTCATGAAACATCTGGCTGTGAAAAGCAGCACTTGTTCTTGTTTTCCAGGGAAAGATGGCTGACAGGCACAATCTTAAAGGGCCAATGCACAAAATTTTAGGCTCTGGCAGAAGGAGGGCAGAGTGGACTAGTGCCATATGATAAGAATCCAGGTGAACTGGCTTGGGGGATAGTGCTCAGAAGGCAGTTTTCTGGATTTCAGTGCTGAGTCTTTCCCTCATACAGTAGAGGACAATTTTCTCAGTTAGATCTTTACTATCCAGGCAGCTTTTGTCCACAGTGGGGAGCAATTTCCCCACCCTGTTGGAAAACCTCTCACCCCATCCTGTGGAGACTTGGCCTTGCTGGGGTCTAAATACAACCTGAGGTTCATTAAGAGAATTAAAATAACAATTAGCCTGCAGGTACAGGTAGATCTCTGGTTGCTTTGAGTCTGTGCCTGACCTATTTCTGGACCCAGGGCTTTGAATGGCAGAATTTGGTGCATATTTTGGTCCTTTCCAAATGTAACCAGCCCCAGCAAAAGGAACCACAAGCTGTGGACTGCTAAAGGCTCTAAACAGGATACTCAAGGCCAGTCACAAACAGCACATGACTTTTTATTGCATTAGAGACCTTCCAAAAAGACTGGCAGCCATTGAATATCTACCTAATACATAATAACAAACCCAAACTGGCAGCCAAAAAAGGGAAACAAAAAAACTAAGGCCCAAACAAAAGAACAAGATAATACTACAGAAGAAAAGCTAAATGAAATGGGAATTTAAAAAATGACCAGATATAGAGTTTAGAATAATGATCACAAGGATAATCAACAGCATGAGAAAAGATATAGAAACTATGAAAAAAGGCCAGTGGGAAATGAAGAATGACATAGCCACAATTAACAACACATTGAAATAAATAAACAGCAGAGAGGAAGCCAAGGATCGAATCAATGAATTAGAAGAAAAGGTAGAAAAAAATGACTCAATCAGAAAACCAAAAAGAAAAAGTAATTAAAAGACAAAGGGAGAGCTTAAGAAAGCTGTGGGACAACATGAAAAAAAAAACCCACAACAATATTGGCATCATAGGAGTGATAAGGAGAAGAAAGTGAACAAAGGATAGAGAAAATGTTAGAAGAAATAATGCCAGAAAATTTCCTTAACCTGATGAAGAAAAATGTCACGCTAGTTCAGGAGGCACAGAGAATCCCCAGCAAGAAGAATCCAAAGAGGTTCCCACCCAGACACATTAAAATTAAAATATCAAAAATTAAAGACAAAGAGAAAAACTGGAATGCAGCAAGAGAAAAGCAATTACCTACAAAGAAGCTCCCATAAGGCACTCAGCTGACTTCTCACCAGAAACTATACAGGCCATAAGGGAATGGCATGAAGTATTCAAGGAAATGCAAAGCAAGGATATGAAACCAAGAATACTCTTACCAGCAAGGCAATCATTCAAAATAGATGGTGAAATAAAGAGCTTCCTGGACCAAAAAGAAAAAGAAAAAAAAGAAAAGAAAAAAGAAAAGAAAAGAAAAGAAAAGAAAAGAAAAGAAAAGAAAAGAAAAGAAAAGAAAAGAAAAGAAAAGAAAAGAAAAGCTAAAGGAGTTTATCACCACAAAACCAGCAATACAAGAAATGTTTAGGGAACTGTTGTAATAATAAGAAGAAATAGAGAAAGAGAGAGAAACAGAGGCATAAAGAATGAATATGACATTAAATAAGAGCACATTAATAATAACCTTAAATGGGAATGGATTAATTGCTCCAATCAAAAGACATAGGGTAGCTGAATAGATAAGACATCATGACTCAAATATATGCTGTCTACAAGACACCCACCTCAGATTCACACAGAATGAAAGTGAAGGGATGGAAAATTAATTTCCATGCAAGTGGAAATGAAAAAAGCTGGGGAAGCAATACTCATTTCTGAAAAATTAGACTTCAATATGAAGGCCATAACAAGAGAAAATAAAGGTCACTACATAATACTAAAGGGATTAATCCAACAAGAAGATATAACCCTGGCAAACATATATGCATCCAAATTTGAGCACCTAAATATATTAAAAAATTCTGAAGGAATTTAACGAAGAGATCAAGAGCAATACAGTCATAGCTGTAGAGTTTAACACTCCACTGACTTCAATGGATGGACCTTTAAGACAAAAAGTCAACACAGAAACAGTGACTCTAAATGGCACACTAAATCAGATGGATTTAATTGACATTTACAGAACATTTCACTTTAAAGCAGCAGAATATGCATTCTTCTAAAGTATACAAGGGTCATTCTTAAAAATACATCACATGTTAGGACACAAAACAATCTGCACAAGTTAAAGAAGGTTGAAATCATATCAAGCACCTACTTGGATCACAATGGGATGAAATTAGAAATCAACTACAATAAAAACACTACAAAACATTCAAACTCATGGAGACTAAATAACATGTTATTACAAAATAAATAGGCTACCAAATGAGATAAAAATAGAATTCAACACCATCCTTGGGAATAAAGGAAAATGAACACACAATAATCCACAATCTAAGGGACACAGTGGAAGCAGTCTTGAGAAGGAAGTTCATAGCATTAAAGGCCAACTTCAATAAATAAGAAAAAAACTTATACACTTATAAAATATATAACCCTACAACAAAAACCCCTAGAAAGAGAACAACAAAAATTGCCCAAAGTAGAAGGAAGGAAATAATAAAGATCAGAGTGGAAATAAATGATGTAAAGATGAAAAAATAATACAAAAGAGCAATGAAACCAAGAGCTGGTTCTTTGAAAAGATAAGCAAGCTTGAAAAACCTTTACCCACATTCATCAAAAAACAAAAAGAGAGGACCCAAATAAATAAAATTAACAATTAAAGACATGCAATAACAATTGCCACCACAGAAATACAAAGGATTGAAAGAAAATACTATGAATAACTATATGCCAACAAGCTGGTCAACGTGGATGAAATGAACAAAATCCTAGAAACATACATTCTCCCAAACTTGAGTCAGAAAGAACTGGAAAACATGAACAGGCCATAACAACTAATGAGATTGATGAGGTAATCAAAAAACTCCCAGCAAGCAAAAGTCTTGATCCAGATGGATTCACAGGGGAGTTTTACCAAGCATTCAAAGAACTAATACCTATCCTCCTCATACTATTCCAAAAAATCCAGAGGAAGGAACACTTCCAAGTTCTTTTGACGAGGCTAGCATTATCCTAATTCAAAAACCAGATAAAGACAATATAAAGAAAGAAAATTACTGGTGAATATTCCTAATATTGCTAAAATCCTCAAAAAAATATTAGCAAATCAGGTCCAGCAATATATTAACAGTATCATAGAACATGACTAAGTGGGATTTATTCCAGGAAGGCAAGACTAGTACAATATTCCCAATTCTAATAATTTGATATATCACATAAACTAAATGAAGAACAAAAATCACATGATCATATCAATAGATGCAGAAAAAGCAATTCCAACACCCAGATTTCATAAAAGCTCTCAGGAAACTGGGAATAGAGGAATCATACCTCAACATAATAAAGGCCATAAATGACAAACCTATAGCCAACATCATACTCAATGAGAGAAAAATCAGAACCATTTCCCTTAAGATCAGGAACAAGACAGGGGTGTCTGATTTCAAGACTCTTATTCAGCATAGTGCTAGAAGTCCTAGCCACAGAAATCAGTCAAGAAAAAAACATCAAAGGCATCCAAATTGAAAAGGAGAAAGTAAAACTGTTGTTATTCACAAATGACATGATATTGTACTTAGAAAACTTTAACAACTCCACCAAAAAACTACTTAGATTTACAAAATGAATTTGGCAGTGTAGCAGGATGCAAAATTAACACCCAGAAATCACTGGCATTTTTATACACCAATAAGTAACTCTCAGAAAGAGAAACTAAAAAACCAATACCATATACAATTACAACTAAAAAATAAACACCTAGGAATAAACTTAACCAAGGATGTAAAAGATCAGAAAATCTGAAAACTAAAAGACATGGAAAAAAGAAATAGAGGAGGATATAAACAAGTGGAAGAGTACCCCATGTTCATGGATTGGAAGCATTAATATCATTAAAATGACTATACCCAAAGCTAGCTATAGATTCAATGCAATTCCTACTAAAATATCAACAGTGTATTTCACAGAGCTAGAACAAATATTCCAAAATTTTATATGGAACCAAAAAAGATCCCAAATAGCCACAGCCTTCTTGAGAAAGAAGAATAGAGTGGGAGAGATCACATTACCAGATATCAAACTGTACTACAAAGACATTGTAATAAAAACAGCCTCGTATTGCTACAATGACAGACATATAGATTAATGGAACAGAACAGGGTCCCCAGAAAGAGACCAATGCCATTATAGTCAGTTAATATTTGACAAAGGAGTCAAGAGCATTAAATGGTGTAAAGGTAGTCTCTTCAATAAATGGTGCTGGGAAAATTGGACAGGTACATGCATAAAAATGAAACTAGATTACCAACTTACTCCATAAACAAGAATAAATCCAAAATGGTTAAAAGATTTAAATGTAAGTCACAAAAGCATAAAAATCCTAGAAGAAAACATAGGCAGCAAAGTCACAGACATCTCACATAGTGGAATTTACACTGATACATTTCCTAGGACAAGAGAAACAAAAGAAAAAATAAACATATGGGACTACATCAAACTAAAAAGCTTCTACACATCAAAAGAAAACAGGCTCAAAATACAAAGGAACCCTACTGTATTGGAGAACATATTTGCCAAGGATGTATCTGAAAATGGGCTAATTTCCAAAGTGTACGAGGAACTCATACAACTCAACCAGAGGAAGACAAACAATCCAATTTAAAAAATGGCAAAGGACCTGAATAGACACTTCTTCAAAGAGGACATGCAGATGGCCAAGAGGTATATAAAAAATCACTCAACTTCGCTAATCATCAGAGAGATGAAAATTAAAACCACAGTGAGGTATCACTTCACACCTGTCAGAATGGCTACCATCAACGCATCAACAAATGTTATGTGCTTGTAAGGAAGTGGATAAAGGGGAACCCTGGTACACTGCTAGGGAATATACAGACTTATGTAGCCATTATGAAAAAAAGTATGGAGGTTCCTCAAAAAATTAAAAATACAGCTGACTTTTGACCTAGTGATCCCACTTCTAGAAATATACCCTAAGAATCCTGAGACACTAATCAGAAAGAATATATGCACCCCTATGTTCATAGCAGCACAATTTATAACAGCTAAGATCTGGAAGCTGCCCGAGTGCCCATCAGTAGATGAGTGGATAAAAAAGCTGTGGGACATTTACATCATGTAACACTATGCAGCTGCAAAGAAGGATATTGTACCCTTTGGGACATTATGGATCGACCAGGAGAATATTATGCTAAGCGAAATAAGCCAGGCAGAGAAAGACAAATATCACATGACATCACTTACATGTGGAATCTAAAGCGCTTAATAAACTGATTAACAAAATAGATTCTGTGACATGGAACCATGAATCAAACCTACAATTCTCAGTGGGAAGGTGCAGGTGGGTGGGGAGAGATTAATGAAATAATTTATATGCATATATGCATAACTGAAGTACATAGACAATAGTGTGGTGAGGAACTGGGCAATAGGGTGGGTAGAGGGTGGAAAAAGTCAATGTAGGGAAAAGGGGACATCTGTAATATTTTGAACAATAAACCACACACACACGAAAAACCTCCCTGCAAACAAAAGCCCTGGTCTGGACACCTTCGCAGGGGAGCTTTCTAATTCTTTATGTTGTTTGATAGTTTACTAAAAATTTTTCTTACTTTTTTGAGGTAAAACTGTAGTGCTATGAACTTCCCTTTTTGGACTTCTTTTGCTGTCTCCCATAGATTTTAGGTCATTGTGTGTTCATTGTCATTTGTTCCCAGAAAGTTTTTGATTGCTTTCTTGATCTTATTGGTAATCTATTCATTTTTTAATTACATGATATTTAGCCTCCATGTGTTTGAATATTTTTGAGTGTTTGTACTGTAGTTGAATTCTATTTTATGCTTTTGTGATGTGAGATGCTTGATATGATTTCAATCTTCTTGAACATGTAGATACTTGTTTTGTGTTGTAACATGTGGCCCATCTTTGAGCATGACCCATGTGCACTTGAGAGGAATGTATATTCTGCAGCTTTGGGGGGAAAGTTCTGTAAATGTAAATTAATTCCATCTGATCAAATGCACCATTTAGAATCACGATTTCTGTGTTGACTTCTTTTCTGGAAGGTCTATCCACTGAAGCCAGTGGGGTGTTAAAGTCCATGACTATAACTGTATTGCTGTTGATCTCTCTCTTAAATCCCTTAAGGTGATTATTGATAGGTCTTTATTTATTGCCATTTTAATTGTTTATGCCTATGTTTCTCTCTCTGTTTCTTATTATTACAGCAATCCCTTTAACATTTCTTGCAATGGTTCTATTTCTACTTCTAATTACAGCAGTCCCTGAAAATTTTCCTGCAATGTGGTGGTGATAAACTCTAACCTTTTTTGACTGGGAAGCTCTTTATTTCACCATCTATTTTGAAAATTAGCCTTGGTGGATAGAGTAGTCTTGGTTTCAGATGCTTGTTTTGCATTACCTTCAACACTTCATGCCATTCCCTTCAAGCCTGTAGGGTTTCTTATGAGAAGTCAGCAGATAACAGCATTATGGGAACTCCTTTGTAGATAACAGATTGTTTTTCTCTTGATGCCTTTAATATTTTCTCTTTGTCTTGAAATTTTGCATTTTAATTATGATGTGTCTTGGTGTAGGCCCCTTTGGGTTCTTCTTGCTTGGAACTCTCTGTGTCTCCTGAACTCATGTGTTGCTTTTTCTTTCATCATGTTAGGGAAGTTTCCTGTCATTATTTTTTTAAATAGTTTCTCTAAAACTCTGCTTACTTTTTACATCTTTTGGCACTCCTATGATGCAAATATTGATACATTACATGTTGTCCCATAGTTCCCTTAAACTGTCCCCTTGTTTTTTAATTGTTTTTTTCTTTTTGGATCTCTGATTGAGTGATTTTTTTCTACCCTATCTTCTAATTTGCTGATCTGATCCTCAGTTTCCTCTAATCTGCTGTTTATTCCATCCAATGTATTATTTCTGCTATATCATTCTTCATTGATGACTGGTCATTTTTCATAGTTTCCATTTCTTTTTTCATGCTGTTGAGCATCATTACAATCAACATTCTTAACACTGTATTGATTGATTGCTTATCTCCATTTCATTTACCTCTTTTCTGGAGACTTCTCTTGTTCTTTCATTTGGGGCTTATTTTTTGTCTTCTCATTTTGGCTTCCTTTTTGGTTTGTTTCTATTAGGTAGGCTTAATAGGACTCTCAAGCTTTTTGGAAGGTCTCTGGGTCAGGCCAATGTCAGATGTTGTCTGTGACTGTCCTTGAGTACCCTGTTTGGAGCTATCCACAACCCACGGCTTGAGGTTCCCTCTGTTTGGGCTGGGTGCATTTTTTTTAACTTCTTTTTCCAATTACAGTTTACATTCAATGTAATAATATTTTATTATTATAGTATATTATACTGTATTAGTTTATTTTGCTGTAATAGTTTCAGATGTACAGCATAGTGGTTAGACAATAATGTACTTTACAGTGTGTTCCTTGCCCATATTTCAGGAGCATTTTTAAAATGTAATTATTGACCATTTGTGTATATTCTTTGGAAGAATCCCTATTTGTCTGTTGTCCACTTATGAATTCTGATTTGTTGTTTTGACTGTTGAGTTTAAATGAGGTTTTTACATATTCTGGATATTAATCCCTTATTAGATACATGATTTTGCAAATATTTTCTTCCATCCTGTGGTTGTCTTTTTACTCTGTTGATAGTGTCTTTTTGTGCACATGTAAAAAAAATTCTATAAAGTCCAGTTCATCTATATTTTTGCTTTTGTTGCTTGTGCTTTTGGTGTCATATCCATAGAATTATTGCCATATCTTATGTCATAAAAATATTTTGAATTCTTACAAGCCATCAGTATTATTCTTTTTATTGATTTCATTGTACTTAGTTTGTTATTTAACTAGTTTTACTGAATCCAGTTTCTAGACTAACTTTTCATACAACTACAACATTTTCTTATATTTTTCACAATAAAATGATTTCATGTTGCCAAATTGAAGGGATACTTGAATGAGTTATTTTTTACCCTTTCATCCCTAAGACCACTACACAATTATTCGAACTTATATTTAGTATGAGTAAGTGAAGGGTGGTGATCATGGAATTATCTAAATCAGATAATTCAATTAAAAAATAAAAATAATTACTATGGATAAGAGTTAATATCCATAAGCATTAGGCAAAAGTAAAAAATAAATAAATATGTAGAGCCAAGCCAGAGTAGCTCAGTTGGCTGAGCTTTGGCCTATGCATTGAAGGGTTGTTTGTTCAATTTCAGAGCAAGGCACATGCCTGGGTTGCAGCTTCAGTGTCCAGTCAAGGCATTTGCCAAAGACAACCAATCAGTGTTTGGTTTGCAGTTCGACACCCTGGTCTGCGCACATATGGAAGGCAACCCATCAATTGATGTTTCTCTTCTCCTTCTCTCTGTCTCTCCCTTTTTCACTCTCTCTCTTTCCCTTCCTTTTCTAAGCATGTCCTTGGGTAAGGATTAAAAAAATAATGAAGAAATAATTTTAAAATAGTTTTAAAAAATAAGAAACGCTGACATTGTTTTTAAAGAATTCAACAGAATTCTCAGGAAATCACTCTAGGATTAAAGAAAATTAATAGTTAAATTTAAAATACAATGGATGATTGAAACTGTTCCACAAAATTAATGCAATTAAATAAACTATTAATCACTCAAAAATAGGTGAAAATATCAGGCCTAATTTGTTCAATTTTCCTCCTTGGGAGTTGGAACAATGCCTGGAACATAGTAAGACCTCAATGACTGTTGAATAAATTATTGAATGTACTCAAAGTATACTTTGCTTATATGTTATATACAGTATATATTTTCTGTGCAATTATTTAATATTTCAAAATTAGGTTATTTTTTATTTCAAAATTTTCACATTTTATATAGTTATATAAATTTATTCATTTATTCAGGCCAGGATCATCAAACTAAAGCTTGCTGTTCATCTTGTAAGGGCTGTGAGTAAATAATAGATTTAATAT
Source organism: Miniopterus schreibersii (assembly GCF_964146895.1). Taxonomy (NCBI): domain Eukaryota; kingdom Metazoa; phylum Chordata; class Mammalia; order Chiroptera; family Miniopteridae; genus Miniopterus; species Miniopterus schreibersii. The sequence goes on along the minus strand of NC_138101.1, from coordinate 109,580,321 downwards.
TTTTTAGAGTTTCTCGAAAGAATAAAATAGAAACTAAGGGTGTATGTAGTTCACAAGGCCTAAAATATTTACTATCTGGTGTTTTGCATAAAACATCCGCCAACACTTGATATAGACTATCAAATTTATTAACACAGTTATTAATAATATAATTTTATGTGTTAGTCTTTGTTGTGTTATATTCTCATTTTTTGTATTCTAAAACTTTTGATTTTCATTCTCTTTCTATTTTTCTGAAAAATTTTATGAAAAGTGTATGTTATTTATAGTTCTTTTTGAGAAAATTGTAATTAAAATATTTTTAAATTTTCTCTAGCTGTTGTTATTGTTATTTTAGCCTATTTCATTGTTATGCTTTTATATTGAATTTTTAAAAATAATTTTTATTTTTCAATTACAGTTGATGTAATTATTAAATTAGTTTCAGGTGTACACCCCAGCGACTAGATATTTCTCATCATACTAAATATTATCTTAATAAATCTTTCACCCTTCTGACACCATACAAAGTTATTAGAATATAAATGAATATATTCACTATTCTGTACTTTACCTCCCCAATTTTGTAAGAACTGATTTGTACTTCTTAATCCCTTCACCTTTTTCACCCATCCCCTCATCTGCCAACAGTCAAAATGTTCTTTATATCTATAAATCTGTTTCTACTTTGGTTGTTTATTTTGATTTGTAAATTCAATTGTTGATAAATATGTATTTATTACCATTTTAGTGTTTGAACTTTTTACTTTTTCTTTTCTTCCTAAAAAGACCCTTTAACATTTAATATAATACTTATTTAATGATGACAAACTCCTTTAGCCTTTTTTTCTTTTTCTTTTTCTGGGAAGCTTTTTATCTCTCTTTTGATTCTAAATGATAGTTTTGCTGGGTAAAATAATCTTGGTTGTACGTCCTTACTTTTCATCACTTTGGATATTTCTTCCCTTCTAGCCTGCAAAATTTCTTTTGAGAAATCAAATGACAGTCTTATGGGAGCTCCCTTGTATTAACTAACTGCTTTTCTCTTGTTGCTTTTAAGATTCTCTCTTTGTCTTTAACCTTTTGCATTTTAATTGTGATATATCATGATGTGGGCCTCTTTGGGTTCATCTTGGTTGGGACTCCATGCTTTCTGGAATTGTATGTCTTTTTCCTTCACCAGGTTAAGAAAGTTTTCTGTCATTATTTTTTTAAATAGATTTCCAATTTCTTGTGCTCTCTCTTCTCCTGGCATCACCATTATGGGAACGTTGGTACACTTGATGTTGTCCCAGAGGCTCCTTCCACTATTCCCTTTCTCATGGGATTTTTTTTCTCCTTGCTGTTGTGATTTGGTGTTTTTTGCATTCTTATATTCCAAATTGCTGATTTGATTCTCCACGTCATCTATTCTACTGTTGATTTCCTATAAATCATTCTTCATTTCAGTTTATTCTTTATTTCTGACTTCTTTTATGCTGTTGAGGTTCTTATTAAGTTCATTGAGCATTCTCATAACATGTCTTTTGAATGCCGCATCTAGTAGATTGCTTTTCTCCATTTTGTTTAGTTCTCTCATTTGAGACATGTTTCTTTGTTTCCTTATTTTGTAAGCCTCCCTGTATTTGTTTCTATGTATTAGGTAGATCTACTGCATCTCCCACACTTGGTAGAGTTGCCTAATGTAACAGATGTTCTGTAGGGTTCACTGGCACAGACCCTCCCATCACCCAACCTGGGCACTTGAGGTGCACCCCACGTGTGGGCTGTGTACACCCTTCTGCTATAGGTAAGCTTTGATTGCAGTTGACATATCAATGGGAGGGATTTACCCCAGGCTGACCAGCTGTAAGGACTGGTTTTGACCACCAACCTCTGACCGCTATGGAAGATCAGTTGCACAGGGACCTATCCCCAGGGCAGGGCTTAATTCGGTGAGGCTCTTCTTCCCACTGATTCTGCCCCATGACTGTATGGTTCCTGGAGGCAGTTGGGTGGTTATGCTTCTATATGGTCTGAAGCTGTCCATTGGGTGTACTGGCTCTGGGACCTCACAGGAAGTGCAGGCCAAGGTCAGCAGCCACCTGTGTTCTGCCTAGGTCTACCTAGCATGAGCTACAATGTAATCAGTAGAAGGCTGTTAATTGTACAGGGCTTAGAAATCCCCAGGTGAAGACAAACTGCAAACTAAGGACTACTGCTGCTTGTGCCAAGCTGAGGGCCACTTAGCAAGATGTACGGGGCATGTTAAGGTCAAATGTTGCTTGTTAGAGAGACTTTGGGAAAATCTGATGCATGAGCTGTAACAAGCCATTCATATGAAAAATCTGCTGGAAACAGCTTGGGTGGGTCTGAAAGTTGGGTGAGGTGAAGTTTCATGGAATCACCAAGGTGGGATAAATAGAGTGAGGCTGGTCAATGAAGTCTCAGATATGGTGTCTTTCTGCTGGCTCTGTGGGGGAAGGGTAAATCCAAAGAACAATTGCCTCTTCCAGCACTTCTCTTTGGGAAAAAGCTGCCCCTAAAGCCCTTGCCCTGATGCTAGACAGCTTAATTCCTCCCCCTAAGTCTCTGGCACCTTTCAAGTTGCTGAACCAGTGCTGGAGCTTGAAATAGTTCAAGTAAGTGTATGCATGGGCTCTTTAAAAAGAACTACCTGGGACTCCAATAGCCCTCCATCTCCCTTAGCCACAATCCCTGCTGCTTTGGGGATGGCCATACATTATGGAGACTTTTCTTCCTCGCAATGGAACTCTAGACTGATTGGCCTTGTATAGCTGAGATATAACTCCTAGTTTTAATCTGTCACACATGGGTGTGAGACTATCACAGTCCTCCTCTCTGCCTCTCCTACCAATCTCCACATTGCTTCTTTAATTCTCTAGTTATAGGAATTCCATTAAAACAGATTTCAGGTGGTTCTGAGTGCTTATTATTCAGTAGTTTAGTTGTAATTTTGATGTGGTTGTGGGAGGAGGTGAGTACTGTGTTAACCTATACCACCATCTTCACCACCAGTCTCTATATTTAATTTTTGTTTACATTTAGTTTTTACTTTTTGTATGCTTTGTTTCAAGTGAAATATTTACTTTAGTGTCTATTTTCTTACAAAAAAATTAAGTTTTACCAAAATTTTTGAATCATAAATAAAAGAAATAAAAGAACATACACTGCAAACAAATGAAACAATCAAGAAGACAAGAATCATATGACAGGTTTTGAGAGTGTCAGAAAATGAATATAAGTTACTTCTGATAATTGTTAAAAATATTAGTAGTAAAGGTACACAACATGCCAGATGAAATAGGTTATTTATGATGAAAGTTGAAAATTATAAAAAAAATTAATGAAAATACTAGATTTGAAAACACAGTAAGGGAGATAAAGACTTTCTTTGATGGCTTCATCAGTAGACTCAAAAGAATTTGGAAAAAATTCAGTGAACTTGAAGATATATAAGTAATATAAATTGAGTTAATACTTTGTTATAAAAATCGAGTTCTATAAATTATATACATAAGTTATATAATTAAAACATAAAATTAAAAAAAAAAATAAATAGGTCATCCAAATCTGTGGGGAAGTATTAAACAGTTTAGCATATATTCTGGTGTCCCAGATGGGAAAATAGCGAGAATGAAACATAGACACTATTTGAAGAAATAATGGCTTATAAATATTACAAAGTTAAACTGATACACATCCAACTATATGTCCAAGATTCTCAAATGACACTGAGATAAATACACACATAACGTACACACACACACACACAAAGGAACACAAGCAAAAAAAAAAAAAAAAATTCAAGGGAGCCTAATAATGAGTCATGAGTATGAATTTTAAAAATCAGAAGTTTTCTTGTCAGAAACTAAGCAAGCCAGAAATCAATGAAATAACATCTTTAAAGTGATATGGAAAAAAATTCAACATCCAAAGGAAATAACTTTTAAAATTGAGGGTGAGATACACTTCTGTTCCTGGAATATGACATGGATGCATTTTTCCCTATGCCTCCCATTAAATACAACTAAAATCCTGGAAATTATAAATAAAGCAAACATAAGAAGACTCTAAAAGTCAGGGAGAAAATGGAAATTGCTTAGGAAGCTTAAGATCTAAGGACCAAGATGATGTTGAGTTCCCTGGGTCTTCTTTTCTTGATAAATAGCAAACTTTTAGCTGAAGAAGCCAGTGCCTAGAAATAGTAACAATTCAAGGAAAAAGATAAACCAAATCCAAACATAAACCAGCTCCTTGTATCCAAATGAAGGAAAGAGGCAGACAAGTAACACAAACTTTTAGGTAATAACCAGGTTACTTCAACCAAACATAAAAATATAAACTTTGAGCCATCTTCAATCACATCAGCAAAGATGAGTGGAGGACCTAGACTTCCACTATGTTAAGGTACAATGAGATGCCTCAGCCCATTCAATGTCTCTCCCTGACCCCCTATAGTTTTGCTGTGAAATAAAGCTGAGTGGGAAGACAATTCTCCTGAAGAGCCTGGACTTAATCCCCACACTGCACTATTGAGGTATCCTAAGTATTCCTGCTGGATAGTGTCAGAAGAGCTCTAAAGGACAGAATTTCACTATTTTTCTGTATAAGGGGGCAACAACCATCTTCCCTCCCCCCCCCCTTCAGCAAAGCTTATAGGAGGAGTGAAAATTAGAAACTTGGAGAAAGCAGCAGATTCTGCTGAGCAGTCAGAACTCCCACCCTTGCCTCACAGTAACAGAAAACACCCTCTTCAAGCGTGAATGGAAGCTGAGTGGGGAATCAAGACTTTTCTAGTACCTGGTTATAGAAATGGTGATTCACTCTTCCCCACCAGAGCAGTATTAGAGAAAACCACCTAATACAGAAGGTGTAGAAAGATAAAAGTCTTATAGAATAATATCCCCAAATTCATCTCTTGTAAATAAAATTTTAACTTTAAAAACCAGGAAGACCCAAATTGAATCAAAAAGTTTTAAGAAATGACAACATCAAGATGACATAGATATTAAAATTATCAGACAAAGATTTTAAGGCAGCATTATAAAAATTCTTCAAAATGCATTACAAAACACTTAAAATTTTTAAAAAGGTAGAAAGTTTTAGCAGATAATACAAGATATATAAAAAAGAAGAATTTAAAGCCCCAAAATATACTAACAAAAATTAAAAATATGATAGAAGATTTTGTTTTTTGATGTGGAGTAGTTTAGAAATCATCACTCTCATTCACACAACATGAAAAAGCTAAACACACTGAAAAACAACAACTTTGTTTAGATTCATCACAGAATTGATGTTACAAACAAACTACTGCCCCCCCCAAATTGGAGATACAGAGAGATAGATTCAGAAAATCCCAGCTTACTACAACATAAATTCATCAGCAGAAATATCCAGGAGAACTAACATCAAGATAAGAAATCCTGAAATGTAATTGATGAATTGCTCAAGGCCCAATGTAAACAAGTTAAAAAGTAAAAAACTTCAAAGGACCTCAGCCTTAGTTTTATTTCCAGAAATTCTACTAGGTTCTCAGAGTGAAGACTGAAGAAAAATCCAATCTTTTGTGCTTCTAGCAGAAGGAAGGGAAAAGTAGCCATTTTAAAAGACAGCCAGAGCATTCTGTTCTTTTTAACAAGGCGTATTCTCAAAAGAAACAATTTTACCAGAGCCTAACAAACTAGGGGTTACCAGAGACCAAATGACCTAGGGAAGGAAAATAGGCAATTACAGCCTTCCCGTAGTCTTTCTATATCACCTAACGGGGATGAGGTTTTTGGAGAATACAGAAAACCTGTGAAGGTAACAGTCCAGAGGCACAGTCTCACTGAAAGTTTGAAATACATGCTTAGAATGATGAATGTTTTTCCCCTCCAAACCTAACTACTATATCAATAGAGCTCTTGTATAATAAAAAGAATACAATTGAAAGAACTGCACTTCTCAGACCTTATTTAAGAAAATACTTCTAGGGAATCCCAAAGACAATAGAGGAGATTTAAAAATTAAAAAAACAAACAAACAAACAAAACACATAAAAGATCTTTAGAGGAAAATTTAGCCTATAATACCTAGAGTTACGGCAACAATAAAAATAGCCTAATATTCAGTAAACATAAAAATTCATACTAAAGACCTATTTTCCCAAGTTCCTTTTACACAGTATATTATATCCAGCCTTCAGCAAAAAAATATGAGGCAAGCTAAATGATAAAAAAAACAATTTGAAGAGACAGAGTAAACATTAGAACCAGTCTCAGATATGGCAGTAATGTTGAAATTATCGGATCTGAAATTTTAAACTATGGTTAATAAGTTAAAGACTCTAACAGAAAAAAAACAACAGCATGAAGAACACACAGATAATGTAAGGTATTGTAAGAGGAGAGGTGGAAAGAAAGAATCAAAAAGAGATATGTTAGAAATCAAAAACACTAAGATAAAGAAAGCCTTGATGGGCTCACCAATGGGTTGAGCATAGATGAAGAAAGAGTCAGTGAAATTAAAGAAATATGAACAGAAAATTTTAAAACTAAGATAGAAAGTGGAAAAAAGAATGAAGAGAACATCATATCAAGAAACTGTGGGACAATAACAAAAGGTTGCAACATATATGTAATAAGAATATCAGAAGGAGAAGAAAATGAGAAAGGAACAGAAGAAATATTTGAAGTAACATTGACTAGGAATTTTCCAAAATTAATGATGGGTATCAAACCAAAAATATAAGAAAACTCAGAAAATATCAAGTTTCATTAATATTAAAAATCCATATTTACACACATTGTATTTAAACTGCAGAGCCCGGCCGGGCGTGGCTCAGCAGTTGAGTGTCGACCTAGGATCCAGGCAATTGGGGTTTGATTCCCGGTCAGGACACATGCCCGGGTTGTGGGCTAGATCAATGACTCTCTCATCATTGATGTTTCTGTCTCTCACTTTCTCCCTCTCCTTTCCTCTCTCTGAAATCAGTAAAGATATATTTAAATAAATAAATAAATAAATAAATAAATAAATAAATAAACTGCAGAAAATCAAAGATAAAGTAAAAATCTTGAATAAAGCCAGAAGAAAGATTGCCTTACTTATGGAGAAGTGAGGATAATAATTATACTGGACTTCTCTTTAGAAACCATGCAAGCAAACCAAGAGTGAACTAAAATATTTAAAATATCAAGTGAAAAAAATTATCAACCTAGCCCGGCCAGGCATGGCTCAGCGGTTGAGCGTCAACCTAAGATCCAGGCTATCAGGGTTTGATTCCCGATCAGGGCACATGGCCAGGTTGTGGGCTTGATCAATGACTCTCTCATCATTGATGTTTCTGCCTCTCTCTCTCCCTCTCCTTTCCTCTCTCTGAAATCAATAAAGATATATTTAAAAAAAAAAAATTATCAACCTAGAATTCTGTAGCCAGTAAAATTACACTGCTTACAGAACAAATTAGAAGTGAGAAAGAAATAGATGCTCAGAAAAAAATTAAGGGAATTTGTCACCAATATACCTCCATTGAAAGAAAATATTAATAGAAATTCTTTAGCAAGGAATGATAAAGGACAAAAACTTCTATATACATAAGGAAAGGAAGATTGTTAAAGAAAAATAAAGTAAAATTAAAATTTTATTTTTCTTATTCTTAGTTGTTCTAAAATATAACAATTTCTTTAAAATAATAACAGCAGATATAGATCCTGAAGATGGCGGCACTGTGAGAAGCAGCAGAGCACCCCCACTCCCAGCCACGGACTCAATTTACTCCTAAAATCCTATGTAATGAGCTAGACAAAACCAGAGAAAGACACCTGAGTGGATGGAGTGCGAGTGGGGAGCACTGAAGACACATCACAGAGCCCGGTAAGAGAGCGGGGGCGTAGGAAGGGGAAGTCCCCATGAAGCCTGTGCTGGGCTCCCAGAGGCTTGGAGGCTGCAAAGCTCCCTCCCCTTGGGAGTGTGGACAGCATCCAAAAGCGGGGATCCCACACCCAGAGCAACGAGAGGGGAAGAAGTGCCCCACTCACAGGGCAGAGGGACCCAGGGGAGCGGTGAGGCCCAGAGGGGTCATCGCCTTCCTAGGAAACAAAGCCTCTACTGGCAGCTGCGACCAGCGTCTGGCGCTCGGGGTGCAGACCATAGGGAAGGCTGTCCCAAGGTCTGTGGCACCCAAGTGGTAAGGGACCAGAGGACTGCGCTAAGCAGCTGCACATGGGGTCCCTCTGCCTCCCTGTGGGGCATTGTGTTGGGCCCCAGGAAGCACTGAATCTGCATGGCCTGGGGGAGGAGAGGAGCCCTCCAGCCTTGAGGTCCTGGGGCCCAGAGGCTGAGATTTGTGACCAGCCCTGAGGGGTGCCATAGTGGCACATGAAGCCACTTGAGCTTTGCTGAGACCAGAGGTGAGGGGAGCTCCGTGGAGCTGACTTTGGGTCCCCTCCCGCTGGGTGTTTTGGAGCAAGGGCGGTGGGACCTTGTGGAGCGGACTTTCTGCCTGTGTGTTGCTTTGTGCGTTTGCAAGTTTGATCTCGGAACTGGTTTTCACCTTCCCGGTGGACACAGAGCAGACAGACCAGCGGAGGCTGGGACTGGGGTCTGCACAGTTGACAGTCTGAGGGGCGGGCCTGGTGTGACCAGCCAACCAGAGCTGAGCAGGGAGGGGCGGAGCCTGCTGCCCTATCCTGCAGCTGGGAGCACCCCCCCAATAGGAAAGGGGCAGGTCCCACTCACTGAAGCCCCAGATGCACCCAGAGGGCACAATCCTGAGGGGAAAGGGAGAGCAGTACACAGGAGGACTTTACAAGAGTAAGACTCTCAGGGACTGTTGTTTGGGAACTGGAGGAAATGCTGAAAACCCCTGCTGGCGGCAGGGCAGGCAAAAGGCTCACCAGAATGTGTTCTTAATCAAACCCACTGAGCCCAGGCTGCTGAAATGGCCCATACAGAAAATGCAACAGGCTGAAATCAATCTGAAGCTGCAGCAGGCCAGAGCCTGGGGAACTAGAATGAGAGGACAGTGTAGGGACTGAGGAGCTGGTGGTGGAGCAGAGACTAACCCCCGCAGAGTGAGTGCCTGGCAGCAACCTCTCTAAGGGGAGTGATACTCTGAGCTACACTAGCCACCCTGCACCCTAAAGACTCTACAGAAGACTCTGGAGTAAGACCAGGCAACTATAAGGTTGCAAAATAGCTGACAAGAGGAGGTGGTCCAGGGAGAGCCTCAGGATCAGCCATCTACCTAAGGGCACCAGAGCCAAACCTAGACGGCTCCTCACATTGCTGATACACAAGCACCTCCCAGGAGAACTGAAATCAGCACACAAAACAGTGACCCTCAGACAACATAAGTTGCCCAGAAAAAAACTCACCTGAGCGACTACCTTTTTTTCTGCTAATTTTTTGTTTGGTTCGGTTTTGTTTTTTTTGGTTTTGGGTTTTTTTTGTGTTTTGTTTGTGGGCTTGTTTATTTTTTCTCTTTTTTTCCTTAAGAAGAAGAGAAAGGGGAGAAAATTTGTTTTTTCTCCTTTTTTAAATTTTACAATAATTTTTTTTAAACATTTTTTTAACTATTTTTTTTTTCTTTCTCCTTTTTATAAAAGAATTTTGTCTTGGTTTACTTGTTTTTAGTTTTGTTTTGGATATTTGCTTTGCTCTGTTTTATCCTTGCTTCTAATATCAAGACTTTCTTGATATCCCTGCTCAACGACTGGGATTATATCATTATAAGCAAGTTTACTCCTTTCCTCTATAGGTTCCCCCAAATCTCTTACTGAACTCCCTTCTTGCCTGGGCTTTATATCTCTCTCTCTCCTCTCAATCCATTGGCATAACATTTTTCTTCTTTTTCTGCTTTTCTTCCATTCTTTCATTATGCTCCCTTCTGTCTTCATGTCCGATTGTTAGTTTCTCATTCTTTTTATTGTATTTTTGTTTTCTCATTTTCAACTATTATCCTATTCCTATTCTCTCCCTTAATTTTTTGCTGGCCCTTCTTTCAGAATCTTTTTTCTGCTTCTGTTATCTCCCAGTAGCTTCTCTATTTTTTACATTTTAGTTCATTATTAGTTTCTAAATTTTTACCAGTATTAACAACAATATACATCTCTCTCTCTCTAAGAGTTACTTTTCTTTCTCTCTTTCTTTTTTTAAGCATTTGTGTGTGTGTGTGTGTGTGTGTTCTCCCTTCACTCTCCCAGTTTTATCTTCATGTGGGTTGTTTTCATTGTTACTATCAAGATATTTTGTAAAATACCTCTTGTTTCCTGGAATTTTAGTTGTGTATTGGACTGCCTTGCAAGCACCCATACAACAGCTGACACATCGAGGTTGGGGCTGAGACACAGTTAGCCAACCTGAGAGAAGGGTTCTCCCAAGGACCAATCAACAATAATCTAGACCGAACCACAACAGAACATAAAGAAACCACAAAACAGGCATGCACAAGAGGGACAAGACAAGAGCAAAGAGCTCAGAGGTATAAGGAAAACACACCTCTGGGCTCCACTGGACCCACAAGACAAAATCCCATCCCACAAGACTGGGGACCAGCAAATATATCTAATATATAGATACAAACACTAAGACATACCAAAATGGGGAGACAAAGAAACAACCCCCAAATTAAAGACAAGGAAACCTCACCAGAAAAAGACTTTGAAGAGATGGAGTTAAGCAAGTTATCAGAAATGGAGTTCAGAGTATGGATGATGAAGATGTTCAAGGAACTTAAGAAGACACTAGATGAAAAGATCAAGGACCTTAGCAAAAATATAAAAAAAGACATACATACCATAAATAAAACTCAGACAGAGATAAAGAATGCTGTATCTGATATCAAGAATGCACTGGAAGGAATTAAAAGCAGGCTCAATGAAGCAGAGGATAGAATAACTGACTTAGAAGACAAGGTAGAACAAATCACACAATCAGAGCAGCAAAAAGAAAAAACACTTAAAAAGCATGAGGACAGTCTAAGGGAGCTTTGGGACAACAAGAAGTGAAACAACATTCGCATTATAGGAGTGCCAGAGGGGGAGGAAAGAGAGCAAGGAATAGAGAACTTGGTGGAGGAAATAATTATAGAAAACTTCTCTACGCTGGTGAAGGAGAAAGCCACACCAATTCAGGAAGCACAGAGGGTTCCAAAAAGAGGGACCCAAAGAGACCCATCCCAAGACACATCATAATTCAAATGGCAAATTTCAAGGACAAAGAGAAAATATTAAGGGCTGCAAGAGAGAGACAAGCAGTGACCTACAAGGGAACCCCCATAAGGCTGACAGCTGATTTCTCAACAGAGACTCTTCAGGCCAGAAGGGAGTGGCATGAAGTTCTGCAAGTAATGAAAAGCAAGAACATGCAACCAAGATAGCTTTATCCAGCAAGGTTATCATTTAAATTTGAAGGTGAAATAAAAAGCTTCCCAGACAAAAAAAAGGCTGAAGGAGTTCAGTTCCACTGAACCAGAATTGCAAGAAATGCTAAAAGGACTGCTTTAAGAAAAAGAACGAATAATGAGAGAAAGGTACATCAGCACACAGGGGGGAAACGGCATTAAATAAGTGGATATCAGTAGTAATCTTAAGTGTGAACAGAATAAATGGCCCAATCAAAAGACAAAGGGTAGCTGAATGGATAAGAAAACAGGACCCAAATATATGCTGTCTACAAGAGACCCACCTGAGAGCAAAAGACTCACACAGGCTAAAAGTGAAGGGATGGAATAAAATATTTCATGCAAAATGGAAAGGAAAGGAATTGCTGGAGCAGCAATTCTTATTTCAGACAAAACAGACTTCAAAATAAAGACCATAATGAGAGACAAAGATGGTCACTACATATTACTAAAGGGATCAATCCAACAGGAGAAAATAACCCTCATAAACATCTATGCACCCAATACATGAGAACCTAAATACATGAAAAAATTCTTGGGGGACTTTAAAGGGGAGATTGACAGCAACACAATCATAGTGGGGGACTTTAACACCCACTGTCAGCATTGGACAGATCATCAAGACAAAAAATCAACAGGGAAATGCAGACCTTAAATGAATCATTAGACCTAATGGATTTAATTGACATTTACAGAACATTTCACCCCAAAGCACCAGAATACACATTCTTCTCAAGTGCACATGGAACATTCTCAAAAATAGACCACATGTTAGGGCACAAGGCAAGTCTCTACAAATATAAGAAGATTGAAATCATATCAATCATCTTCTCAGATCACAATGCCATGAAACTAGAAATCAACCACTATAAAAAAAACTCAAAAATATTCAAACACATGGAGGCTAAATGGCATGTTATTAAACAATGAATGGGTTACCAAGGAGATCAAGGAAGAAATCAAACACTTCATGGAAAGCAATGAAAATGAACACACAACAACCCAAAATCTATGGGACATAGCAAAAGCAGTCCTGAGAGGAAAATTCATAGCATTACAAACCTATCTCAAGAAACAAGAAAAAGATCTAATGAACCATTTAACACAACAACTAAAAGAACTAGAATGAGAACAGCAAGAAAAGCCCTGAGGAAGTAGAAGGAAGGAAATAATAAAAATCAGAGCAGAGATTAATGACATAGAATCTAAAAAATAATACAAAAATCAATGAATCCAAGAGCTGGTTTTTTGAAAAGGTAAATAAGATTGATGCACCTTTAGTCAGACTCATTAAGAAACAAAGAGAGAGGACCCAAATAAATAAAATCAGAACTGAAAGAGGCAAAATAACATCTGACCCAACAGAAATACAAAGGATTGTAAGAAAATATTATGAGCAACTATATGCCAACAAATTGGACAACATGGGGGAAATGGACAAATTCCTAGAAGCATACAACCTTCCAAAGGTGAATCAAGAAGAGGCAGAAAACCTCAATAGGCCAATAACAACTAATGAAATTGAAGCAGTAATCAAAAAACTCCCAGCAAACAAAAGTCCTGGACAAGATGGATTTACAGTCAAGTTTTATCAAACATTCAAAGAAGAATTAACACCTATTCTATTCAAACTATTCCAGAAAATTCAAGAGGAGGGAAAACTCCTAAACTCTTTATGAGGCCAGCGTCATCCTAATCCCCAAACCAGAAAAAGATACTACAAAGAAAGAAAATTACAGGCCAATATCCCTGATGAACATAGATACTAAAGTCCTCACTGAAATACTAGCAAACCGGATCCAGCAATACATTAAAAAGATCATACATAATGACTAAGTGGGATTAAGTGGGATTTATTCCAGGGATGCAAGGCTTGTACAACATACACAAATCAATAAATGTGATACATCACATAAACAAAATGAAGGACAAAAATCATATGATCATATCAATAGACGCAGAAAAAGCATTCAACAAAATCTAGCACTCGTTTCTGATAATAACTCTCAGCAAAGTGGGAATAGAGGGATCATACCTCAACATAATAAAGGCCATATATGAAAGACTTACAGCCACCATCATGCTCAATTGGAAAAAACTAAAACCATTTCCATCAAAAACTGGAACAAGGCAGGGATGCCCACTTATATCACTCTTATTCAACATAGTACTAGAAGTCCTTGCCACAGCCATCAGACAGGAAGAAAACATAAAAGGTATCCAAATTGGAAAGGAGGAAGTAAAACTGTCATTATTTGCAGATGACATGATATTGTACATAGAAAACCCTAAAGACTCCATCAAAGTACTACTAGATTTGATAAACGAATCTGGCATTGTAGCTGGATACAAAATCAACATCCGGAGATCACCGGGATTTTTATACACCAACAATGGACTTTCAGAGAGAGAAACTAATAAAGCAATACCATTTACCATTGCAACTAAAAAAATAAGATACCTAGGAATAAACTTAACCAAGGATGTAAAAGACCTGTACTCAGAAAGCTACGTGACACTGAAAAAAGAAATAAAGGAAAATTTAAACAAGGGGAAGAAGATACCATGCTCATGGATTGGAAGAATTAATATCATTAAAATGTCCATACTACCCAAAGCAATTTATAGATTTAACGCAATTCCTATGAAAATACCAACAGCATATTTCACAGACCTGGAACAAACATTTCAAAAATTTATATGGAACCAAAAAAGACCCTGAATTGCTGCAGCCATCTTGAGAAAAAGGAACAGAGTGGGAGGGATCACATTACCACACTTCAAACTATATTACAAAGCCAGTGTAATCAAAACGGCCTGGTCTTGGTACAACAACAGGCATATAGATCAATGGAACAGAAGAGAGACCCCAGAAATAGACCCACACCATTATGGTCAGTTAATATTTGAAAAAGGAGTATCCAATGGAGTAAGTATAGTCTCTTCAATAAGTGGTGCTGGGAAAATTGGACAGATACATGCAAAAGAATGACACTAGACCACCAACTTTCACCATACACAAAAATAAACTCAAAATGGATAAAAGAGTTAAATGTAAGTCATGAAACCATAAAAATCCTGGAAGAAAACATAGGCAGAAAATTCACAGACATCCCCATGTAGTGGACTTTTCACTGATACATCTTCTAGGGGAAGAGAAACAAAGGAAAAAATAAACATATGGGACTACATCAAACTAAAAAGCTTCTGTACAGCAAAAGAAAACAGCCTCAAAATACAAAGGAACCCCATGGTCTAGGAAAACATATTTGCCAAGATTATATCTGATAAGGGGCTAATTTCCAAAGTGTACAAAGAACTCACAGCACTCAGCAAGACGAAGACAAACAACCCAATTAAGAAATGGGCAAAGGACTTAAAGAGACACTTCTCCAAGGAAGACATACAGATGGCCAAGAGACACATGAGAAAATACTCAATGTCTCTAATCATCAGAAGGATGCAAATTAAAACCACAATGAGGTATCACTTCACACCTATCAGAATGGCTGCCATCAACAAATCAACAAACGACATGTGCTGGAGAGGACATGGAGAAAGGGGAACCATAGTACTCTGCTGGTGGGAATGCAGACCGGTGCAACCACTATGGAAAACAGTATGGAGGTTCCTCAAAAATTTAGAAATGGAGCTGCTGTTTGACCCAGTGATTCCACTCCTAGGAATGTATCCTAAGAATCCTGAAACATTCATCAGAAAAAATATATGTACCCCGATGTTCATAGGAGCACAGTTTAGAATAGCTAAGATCTGGAAACAGCCCAAGTGCCCATCAGTAGATGAGTGGATAAAAAAGCTGTGGGACATTTACACTGTGGAATACTACGCAGCTGTAAAGAAGAAGAATCTTGTACCCTTTGGGACAGTATGGATGGATCTGGAGAATATTATGCTAAGTGACATAAGTCAGGCAGCGAAAGACAAATATCACATGATCTTGCTTATACGTGGAATCTAAAGAACTTAATAAATTGATGAACAGAATAGATTCAATGATATGGAAGCATAGATGAGACTGATGAATGTCAGAGAGATGGAGGAGGGCGGGTAGGTGGAGGGGGAGAGAGTAACCAAAGAATTTATATGCATATATGCACAACCCAAGGACATGGACAATGGTGAGGAGAGAGACTGGGGAGGGGGAAGGGACGGGGTGGAATGGGTCATTGGGGAGAAAAAGGGACATCTGTAATATTTTAAACAAAAATAAAATAAAAAATAAAATAAAATAAAATAATAACAGCAACAGTGCATTTGGTAATTATAGCTTAGGGATATGTAAAATGAATGGGGAAAATTGGGAATATTTTGTTACAAGATATTCGCACTACCTGTGAAATGTTACAGTGTTAAACAGTTTAAATGTCAATTGTATAAAATTGTTAAATAGTTAAAAGACATAGACTGTCAAAGTAAAAAAGAACAAACTATATGCTGTCTCTAAAAAGAAACAACACTTTACATATTAAGACACAAATAGATTAAAAGTAAAAGAATAAAGAAATTATACCAGGTGAACACTTGTTAAAAAAATGTTGAAGCAGTTGTATTAATTTATCATAAAAACAGACTTTTTAGTAGGGAAAATTATCAAGGATAAAGAGGAGCATTACAAAATGACAAATGGGTTAATTATCCAAGAAGACTTAACAATTCTTAGTATGTAAGCACCTAGTAACAGAACATCATTGCACATAAGACAAAAACTGTTAGAAATGCAAGGAGAAATATATGAATCCATTATTATAATAAAGACTTTAAGATCCCTCTATCAGTAATTCATAGATCTAGCAAGTAGAAAATCAAGACGGACATATTGGATCTGAAGACCATTGTTAATTAACTGGAGCTAATTTGCACCTATAAAGTACTTCATTTAACCACAATAGAATACAGGTTGTTCACAAGTTTGCATGGAACATTCATTAAAATAAACCACATTCTGGGCCTTTTAAACATTTAAAAGAGTAGAAATTATACAAGATATATTTTTAAATTATAGCAGAATTAAATTAGAAACCAATAACAGAAAGATAGTTGGAAAAACCTCAAAATAATTAATGACTAGACAACACACTTCTAAATAGCATATGACTCAAAGAAGATATTTCAAGAGAAACTTTTAAACAAAAGTTTAAAACAAAAGTTTAAACAAATAAGTTTAAAACAAAATGAAAACAAAAATACAACCAACCTATGAAAATCTGTGGGCTGTATTAAAGCAGTGTTCAAAAGTAAGTTAACATTGCCCTGGCTAGTGTGGCTCAGTCAGTTGGATGTTGTCCTATACAGCAGAAGGTAGCGGGTTCAATTTCTGGTAAGGACACATACTGAGGGTGTGGTTTGATGTCTAGTTGGGATGCATGTGGGAGGCAGCTTATCGATGTTTTTCTCTCACATTGATGTTTTCTTCTCCCTCTAAAATCAATTTTTAAAAAGAAAATTAACATTGAATATTGGTATTAGAAAGAGAAAAAAACACAAGATCAATAATGGATGTAGACGTTGCCCAGATGGTGAAACAAGAGATTCCATTTTCTCTCTTCCCACAAAGACCAACAGTTAGACAGCTTTTCATGAACCAAAGTCTCAGAAAGCTCAGGAGCCCACTTAAGAAAACTTAGCAACACATTGGAGGAAAAAAATTCTCTGAGAATACTTTCACTGAAAGGGAAGGAAGCACAGCTTCATTTTGACTATATCATCCTATCCCCCATTATAGTGCTGCTCAGAGCCAAGAGGGGGCTCCCCAGATAGAGTTTCCCTTGTTGAAAAAGGGAAATCTGGCTGAGCAAACAGCCTTCCCAAGTTTTCAGGACACCTCATGAAGAATTTGTTTTAATTTTACCTCACCCAAAACCCCAGAAAGCTAAGACATACCAAGACTGCAAGAAACAGGGAAGAGCAGAAGCTACCAGAATCAGACACACAATGGGAGGGACCAGGGTTCTCAGTGACCTACTCTGCATAAAACCCCAGGAGCTCTCACCAACTAAAGAAATCAAAGGCCAGCACAGTCACCATGAATTCCTTGCAGATTTCACTGGTGTTGTCCCATGGGTATTCATGTTAAAAAATGCCAACTGCCTTAGTCTTTGGCTACTCTCATCGATCCCATGCCTCTTCAGGAACCTGGAAACTGCATTGGCAGTCAGCCCAGGCATCTGCATCTGCAAGAGTGCAGAAGACACCCTAATCCCTTGAAGCTGACCTCTACCATTGTGCACATGTTTGGGGTTGGCACCTGTAGATATGCACTTGCACACTGCTAGTCTAATTCTCATCACCAGCTTCTGATGCCATGGGTTTGACTGTGGTAAGAGCCTGAACCCATAAAACTTCACAATGACAGCTCAGTTCCCCATAGCTGCTTGTGAGCTCAGATTCTGCCCTGTCTCCTGTCACTGGTATGCACCACTGTGCTCACCTACAGCTAAACTCTCCAGTTCTGTACCTGTATGACCCTGGCCCTACCTCATCACTCAATCCCAGTGCCCTGTACACATGGTGAGACCCTGCAGTCACAGAAATACACTCCAAGAGTAAAGGCCAACATACGATAGGCCCAACTTCAGCCTTATTTCTTATTCCAGGCCTGAACCACTGAGCTCACAGTCTATGCACTGGAAAGCCCCTGTCCAAAAATCACTTCACCAGTCTCTACTGCCATGTACATATCTGTGGAGAGTGTAGCTACAACAGAACACACTGACAGTCAAGACCCCTGCAGCTGCCAGTGCATCTTCAGTTGACCCTAATCCTTGATGCTAGCTTGACTGCCATAACTATGTGTGTGTCTGCAACCAATTTTTGCCACTACAGAGCCTATTGCAGCCAAACTCTGTAGCTGAGTATGTGTACATCACAGGTCCTGCCCACCATGCTGACTATCTTGCCCATAGCTACAGGATCTGGAGGCACTGCTGAAGACTTCAAAGCCCTTGGGGCCTCTATGAACCCCTGAAGGGACATAAAAGACATATAGCTTGATGCTGTTGACACCAGCAACCTGAGAAGACAATAAATCACATTCTTAGATTTGAAACTGTCACATGCCCCTGAACTTAATGCACTGCACAACAATAATGGCATTACAGCATGTTCCAGCTTCTCATCAACTGCAGTTATTATTTTTTTTAACTAAAACTGTCCGTAAAGTCTGAAAGAAGTGCCTACTAATTCAAATGTGCAGACACTTAGACTAAGCTACAGAACTCCTGAAAATTAGGAAAATATGACATCACCAAAGGAACACAATAAAATCCAGTGATTGGCCCTAAAGAAATGGAAATACATTAATTGCTTTATGCAGGATGCAAAATAATGTTCTAAAAAGGCTCAGGGCGTTACAAGAGAACACAGAAAAACAATTTAAAAAATCTGGAAGACAGTATAAGAACAAAATAAAGAGTTCAACAGAGAGAGAAAATACAAAAAGAAAAGAAGACTCAGAAATCTTGAAGCTGAAAAACACACTGCCTAAACTGAAGAATTCAACAGAAAAAGCTTCAATAAGAAACTTGATTAAGCAAAATAAATGAGTGATCTAGTATACATATCAATCCACATTATCCAATCAAAGTAGCAAAAAAGGAAGACAAAGAAGACTATAGGCCCTGATCATTATAAATGCAACAATTCTCAACAAAAAAGATATCTAACCCAATTCAGCAATATATTAATGGCATCATACACAGTGATCACATGAGATTTATCCCTGGGATACAAGAATATTTTAACACACACAAAATAATTAATGTGATATACCACATTAATAAGATGAAAGGCAAAAATTATATAACCATTTCAGTAGGTAAACAAAAAGAATTTGCCAAAAAAATTCCTTTTATATAAAAATTCTCAACAAACTGGGTAAAGAACATATATCAACAAAATTAAAAAACATACATGACAAACCCCACATGTAACATCATACTTGACTGCAAAAGATTGAAAGTTTTTCCTCTAAAATCAGGAACAAGAGTTCCCATTCTTACCACTCATATTGAAGGTAGTGCCAGATTTTGTAGCCAGAACAATTTGTTAAGGAAAAGAAAAAAAAAGTATCCAAAATGGGAAAAAAGTAGTAAAATTGTCTCTGTTTTTTGACATGATCTTGTATGTAGAAAATCCAAAAATATTCCACCAAAAAACTGCTAGAACTAATAAACAAATTCAGTAATATTTCAGGATACAAAATCAATACCAAACATACATTTAAATTGCAATTCTATACACTATCAATGAACTATATGAATACAAAATAAATTAATCTCATACACAATAGCAGCGAAAAGAATAAAATACTTAAAAAAAAATTTAATGAAAGAGTTGAAAGGCCTGTACACCGAAAGTGTAAAAAATTGGTGAAAGATATTGACATAGATATGCCATTTTTATGACTTGGAAAAGTTAATATTGTTAAAATGGTTATACTACCCAAAGCTATGTATTATAAAATCTTTATAAAAATTCATATATAACCTTTCACAGACACAGAAAAAGCAATTCTTATTTTTTATGAACCACAATAGATTCTGAATAACCAAAATGGTCCTGAAAAAGAATAACAATGCTAGAAGTATCACACTTCTTAATTTTAAGCTATATTACAATATACATATAGTAAACAAAACAGTACTGTCATAAAAATAGAGACATAGACTAACAGAACAAAACTGAGAGCCAAGAATACCCTAATTAATATTTGAAAAATTAGAATTTTTATTAATATTTTCATTAATATTTTCATAATAAAACTTTTATTAATATTTTCACCAAGAATATTCAAAGATGAAAAGATAATTTCTTCAATAATGGTGTTGTGAAAACTGGATAATCACATGCAAAAGAATGATTGCACCCCTCCATATGCAACTCAAAAATTTAACTCATTCCCTGGCCAAGTAGCTTTGTTGATTGGAGGGTCATCCCATACACCAAAAGGTTTCGGTTAGATTCTTGGCTAGGGCACATACCTAGGTTGCCAGTTTCACTCTCTCTCTCCCACTCTCACCCTCTCTTCTTTCCTCTCTCTCTAAAATAAGAATGGATTAAAATTTAAATATAAGACTGTAGTCTCAAAATGCTTAGAAGAAGCATAGGAAAAAATTTTTGATACTGGTTTTTGCAACAAATTTTTGGGTATAACACAGTAGGCACAAACAACAAAAGCAAAACTAAATAAATGATAGTACATCCAATTAAAAAGTTTTTGCACAGTATGAGAAACAATCAACAAGCAAAAATGTAACCTGTACTATAGAAGAAAATATTTGCAAATTTTATATGTGAAAGGAGTTTAATATGCCCTGGCTGGGTATCTTTGTTAGCTGGAATGTCGTCTCACACACCAAAATGTTGCAGATTTTATTCCCAGTCAGGGCACATATCTAGGTTACTGGTTTAGTTTATGTTTCTCTCTCACATGGATGTTTCTCTCTCTCTCTCCCTAAAATCAATAAAAATATATCCTCAGATGAAGATTAAAAAAGAGAGTTTAATAACAAAAATACATAAAAACCTCATACAACTCAAGAGCAAAATAAAATAACTCAAAATTGGATGAAGAAGAAAAGAGAAAAAGTGACATCAGGCATGGCAGCAGGAGAGACCTTATTCGTCTCTCCCCTTGAGCTTTCAACAATTTTACCAGATATAATTCACCAGAGAATCTCCTGCTTAATGCATAAACATGTCTGAGAGATGCACACATTGAAATATCTGAGAGTGGGTAAGTGGGAGTGAACTGGGATAGGTGGGAAGAGTGAAGAACTGAGATAAGCTAAAGACTCCATGCTCGCAGCCTGGAGCTCACAGGGGAGCTCAGCCTGGAGAGGGGAGTAATCAGGTTGCTCCTGACTCTTCAGCCAGGAGAAGCATTCCTACAGGAGTGCGCCATATGAGCTGTGGTTGAGCCCAGTGATCCAGGCAGGGATGAACAACAGAATTGTGGTCAAGGTTGTCTGGCAATTGGTATTCCAAACAGAGAAATAAAGACAAGGGGCCTGGCCACCTTCCCTCACCTTCCCAGAGCTTGCTTCTCCTCACATTTCTAGAACTAGCAGCAAGCCCCAGAAGAAGATGTAGAAGTGAGTGTTGAATTGCAGAGCACTTTATCTACAAACACAAGAACAGGTCCTACAGAAATATTTTTTCCCTGAACTACAGACACACTCTGTGACTAACCTGAGGGTCTGGTGGAGACACAGAAGGGATGCTGCAGAGGTTTACCAGTGACTGTTACTGGGAAAGTATAGCAACAAATCAAGAGGCCAAGTTTCCCAAGCTCAAACTATCCCCACATATCTCAGAGACACTGCCAGAAGCATCTGGCTTCAGGAAAGAGCACTGGATTTTAACAGATATGGAATCCTGTCACCCAACACATTCCCCTGCTTAATGGTCCCCTGAGACCTTAGTGATCAGAACACAGAGGAGATGCCCAACATTCCAAGGAAACACAAGCTATTTTCAACAATCCTACAGAGGTCTGAAAAACCAGAGCAGTGCAAGATAGCTAAAAACCTTGTGATTCAGCACCTCCTACTGCAAAAACAATAGAAGAATATCTTCTTTTCAATCTACTAGAGAAATACTACTCATACATAGATGTTGAGACAGAAAAAAAATCCATCAAATATAATGAATAACCAAAGTAACCAGGCATCTCAGAAAGAAAATAAAAAATCAACAGTAAATAAATTTGAGCCATGGAAATATGTGATTTAAGTTACAGAGAATTCAAGATTGCAGTTCTGAAAAATCTCAATGAGATACAAGAAACTCAGATAGTTTAATGAACCCAGGAACAAAATCAATAAAACAAACAAGTACTGTACCAAGAGATTGAAAGTTTTAAAAGAACCAAATAGAAGAGAAATTCTGGAGATGAAGAACTTAATAAAAGAGATCTAGAAAGAACTAGTGAGCATAGGAAATAGAGTTAAACAAATGGAGAGAAGAATTAGTGATATCAAAGTTAGAAATTTAGAAATGATGCAGAGGAAAGAAAATTAGAGTTATGCAGAAAAAAAAAATGAAAGAACCCTCTAAGAACTATGTGATTCCATCAGAAAGGGCAATATAAGAAAAATAGGAATACCAGAAGAAGAAGGGAAGGAGAAGGGAATGGTGAGGCTGTTAAAATAGTTGACAAGAACTGCTCAAACCTATGAAAAGACCTAGTTTCTTCAATCCAAAAAGCAAGCCGAACACCTAATTACTTTAATACAAAAAGACCTCCACCAAGGCACATCGTATTAAAACTGACAAAATTAATGACCAAAAAAGAATTCTCACGGCAGTCCAGGAAAAGAAAAAAGTAACCTATAAAGAAAAGACCATTAAATTATCATCAATCTTCTCAAGAGAAACACTAAAAGCTAGAAGAGTGTTGAAGCAAATAGTCAAACTACTGAATGAGAGAAATTACCATCCAAATAGAATGTATCTAGCAAAGTTATCCTTTATACATGAAGGAGAAATGAAGACTTCCCCAGACATACAGAAGCTGCGAGAATTTACCAACAGAAGACCTTGACAGCAGGAAATATTCAAAGGGGATTATTTTACCTGAAACATTAGACTATAGGTCCAACACTATGAGAAAAATCACCAACAAAATCACAGCATAAATAAGGACAATTTGTGGTAACAGAAGCATAAAAGGGAAGTGGGTAAACATCTAAATTTACAAAGAGGAATAGAGATGAAATGCATTCAAAACAAGAACTACTGTACACACACACACACACACAAAACAACAAACCAAAACTCATAACTTAAAAAAAGAAGAAACTGAGAGAAAAAGTATGGAATACTACCAAACAAAAACAACAGACAGAAATGCAAGGGAAAGAACACTGGAGGCACAGACTACCAGAAAACAAAAGATAAAATCGCTATAGGAAATCCTTATACATCAATAATTACATTAGCTATAAATGAACTGAATTCACCAATAAAACAGAACAAAACAGAATAGTAGATTGGCTTAACAAACAAAACCCAAGCCTATGCTGCCTTCAGGAGAACATATCTAAGCTGCAAGGTCAAATATAAACTCAAAGTGAAAGGGCAGAATATGATTCAATAAGCAAATGGCATCCACAGAAAAGCAGGTGTAGCCATACTTATATCTGACAAAGTATATTTCAAAATAACAAATGAAACAAAGGATGAAATGGACATTTTATAATAATAAAGGGACACTACATCAAAAAGTTTTAATATTTCTCAATATATAGGGTGTCCCAAAAATGTATACACACACTTTCGATAATTATAAAGACAGTGCTTATTAAAACACATTCCATTTTCAAAATTGAGTTATCAGCTGTTAAAGTGTATATACATTTTTTGAGACACCCTATATATGCACCCAGTCAATGAGCTTCAAAAAATATAAAGCAACTAATAACAGAACAAAGGAAAAACGCTGACAAAAACACATTCATAGTAGTAGACCTAAATACCCCATTGACAGCTATAGTAAGTCATCCAAAGGAAAAAAATCAATAAAGAAATATTGGCTTTAAACCACACATCAGACTGTATGAACATAATTAACATTTACAAAGCTGTTCATCCAAAAACATCAGTATATACACTTTGCTCTAGTGCACATGGAACATTCTTAAGAATACACCATATGTTGGGACACAAAACTAGCCTCAACAAATTTAAGAAGATTAAAATGATACTGATACCAAGCATATTCTCTCATTGCAAAAAGAAAGTAAAAAAAACAAGACCTGCAAATATGTGGAGATTAAACAAGATGTTATAAAAAATGACTGGGTCAAAGAAGAAATAAAAGGTGAGGTCAAAAGATATGTAGAGACAAATAAGACTGACAATATGACATATCAAAACTTCTGGCATTCGTCAAAAGCAATAATAAGAAAAAAGTTTATATCATTATAGGCCTAACTCAAGAAACAAACAAACAAAAATCTCAAGAAAACAACCTAACATTACATCTATAAGACCCAGTGAAAGAAGAACAAAAGCAACTTAAAGTCAGCAGAAGAAAATAATAACAAAGCAGAATTAAATAAAAGAGAGATAAAAAGATGAGACAAATAATACAACAAAAAGCTCGTCCTCTGAAGAAATTAATGATATGCTGTCTACACAAGACACAGCTTAGAACATACATAAGACACACACAGGCTAAAAGTAAAGGAATTGAAAAAGATATTTCATGCAAATGGAAATGAAAACTAAAAAAGCTGGAATAGAAATATTTATATCTAACAAAATAGACATTAAAACAAAGGCTATAGTAAGAGATAAGAAAGGACACTGCATAATAATGGGGGGGGAAATCCAACAAGAGGATATAACCTTTGTAAACATTTATTGACCCAACATAAAAGCACCTAAATATATGAAGCAAATCTTGATGGACATGAAGGAAGAGTTTGACAGAAATATAGTCATAGTAGAGGACTTTAATGCCCCATTAACATCAGTGGATAGATCTTCCAGACAGAAAGTCCACAAGAAAATGGTGGTCTTAAATGATACACTAAGTCAGATAGATTTAATTAAATCTTCAGTGCATATCACCCCAAAGCAGCAGAATAGGAATTCTTTTCAGGTGCATATAGAACATTTTGTATAATAGACCACATGTTAGGACACAAAAAAATCTCAATAAATTTAAGATGATTGAAAATACATCAAGCATCCTCTATGAGCATAATGGTATGAAATCATAAATAAATCACAAGAAAAAAATTGAAAAATACACAAGCACATAGATGTTAAATAACATGTTACTAAACAATGAAAGGGTTAACAATGATGTTAAGAAACAAATTAAAAGATACTTTGGCAAAAATGAAAATGAGAACACAACAAATCAAAATCTATGGGACAAGGTAAAAGCAGTCCCAAGGGGGATATTCATAGCATTACAGGCCTATCTCAAGAAACAAGAAAAATATCTCAAATAAATATCTAACTCTGTCACTAAAAGAACTAGAAAACAAACAAAAAATAAAGCCCAAAGTGAGTAAAAGAAAGGAGTCAATAAAGATGAGAGCAGAAATAAATTGTATATAAACTTAAAATCAATACAAAAGATCAATGAAACAAAGAGATGGTTTTTTGAAAAGATAAACAAGATAGAGGAACCTTTAACAAGACCAATCAAGAAAAAAAAAGAAGACCCAAATGAATAAAATCAGAAATAAAAGAAGAGAACTAACAACTGACTCCACAGAAATACAAGGGATTTTAAGAAATTATTACAAACAACCATGTTTCAATAAATTGGATAATCTGGATGAAATTTCTAAATTTCTAGAAACACAGTTTTGCAAAACTGAATAAGGAAGAATAAAATAATCTAAATAGACAGGTTACAACTAATTAAATTAAAGCAGTAATTTAAAAACTTTCAACAAACAAAAGCCCTGGACCATATGGCTTCACAGGTGAATTTAATGAAACATTCGAAGAAGAACTAACACCTATGTTTCTCAAATTATTTCAAAAAATTCAAAAGGAGTAAAGACTCTCAAGCTCATTTGAAGAGGCCAGCATTATATTAATTCCAAAACCAGATAAAGACACAACAAGGAAAAGAAATTATAGGCCAATATCCCTGAGGAACATAGATGCTGAAATCTTCAACAAAATATTATCAAGCCAGATTCAGCAATACATTAAAAAAATCATATACCAGTGAGGTTTATTCTGGGATGCAATGTTGCTATAATATCCACAAATAAAAAATGTGATACACCACATAAACAAAATTAAGTATAAAAATCACATGATCATATTAATATATGCAGAAAAAGCAGTTAATAAATTCCAGTATATATTTATGATAAAAGCTCTCAGCAATGTGCTAATAGAGGGTACATACTTGAAGCCAAAAAAAAAACACACCACCAAAAACATAAATGACAAGCCCACAGCAAATATCATACTCAATGGGCAAAAACTTAAAGCATTTCTTTTAAGATTAGGAACAAGGTAGGGATGTCCACTATGTCTTATTCACCATAGTACTAAAAGTTCTAGCCACAGCAATAAGACAGGAAGAAGATATAAAATGCATCCAAATTGGAAAGGAAGTAGTAAGACTCTTATTATTTGCAGATGACATGATATTGTCTATAGAGAACCCAAAAGATTCCACCAAATAACTACTAGATCTTATAAATGAATTCAGTAAAGTAGCAGGATACAAAATGAATTTCTATATACCAATAATGAAATATCACAAAGGAAAAGTAAGACAACAATCCCATTTACAACTGGGTTGAAAAATAAAATACCTAAGAATAAATTTAACCAAAGATGTAAAAAACATGAACTCAGAGAATTATAAAATATAAATAAGTAGAAGCATATACTGTGTTCATGAATAGAAAGAATTAACATCGCCCAACCGGGCATGGCTCAGTGGTTGAGCATTGACCTAGGATCCAGGAAATCGGGGTTCAATTCCCGGTGAGGGCACATATCCGGATTGCGGGCTCAATCCCTAGTCGGGGGCATGCAGGAAGCAGCCGATCAATGACACTCTCATCATTGATGTTTCTATCTCTCTCTCCCTTTCTTTTCCTCTCTCTGAAATCAATAAAGATATATTTTTTTTAAAAAGAGAGAATTAACATCATTTTAGATAGATCCTAAAAGTTGTCATCACAAAAGTAAATCATTTTTTTCTTTTTATTGTATTTATATGAGGTGATAAATGATATTGTATTTATATGAGGTGATAAATGATCATCAACCCAACTGTGGTTATCATTGCACCTTAAACCATCATGCTGCATATTTTAATCCTTTAGAGTTGTGTATATAAATTATTTCTCAATCAATCTGGGGGAAAAATAAACATGATTAAAATGTTCATACAACACGAATTTATCTTATCAAGGTATCAATGGCATATTTCACAGAATTGGAACAAATATTTCAAAAAAATTTTTGGTACCTAAAAAGACCTTGAATGCCCACAGAAACCTAAAAAAAAAATAACAAAGTTGGAGGAATCACATTACCTGATATCCAACTATATTACAAGGCCATAGCAAACAAAACAGCAAAGTACTGGCATAAAAAAAAGCCATTAATGAAATAGAATAGACTGCTCAGAAATAAAATCTTTCCTATATGGTCAGTTAATATTTGACAAAAGAGGCAAAAACATACAATGAGGTAAAAATAGTCTATTCAACTAATGGTATTGGATAATTTGGACAGATACAAGCAAAAAAATGAAACTAGATCATCTTTTTACACAGTCCACATGAATAAACTAAAAATGGGTTAAAGCCTTAAATTTACAATGAAAAGCCATAAAATTTCTAGGAGAGAACCTAGGCAGTACATTTCTTGTAGCAATATTTTTTCTAATATACCTCCTCCAACAAGGGAAACAAATGAAGAGACTTTGTCAAACTAAAAAGGGTTTGCACAACAAACAAAATGAAAAACAAATGAAAAGACAATACACTGAATGAATAAAAATGTTTACCAATAATACATCTGATAAGAAGTTGATATACAAAATTCATAAGAAATGTATACAACTCAACACCAAAACAAAAAATCCAATTAGAAATGGGGAAAAGGCCTCAAGAGAAACTTCTCTGAAGAGGACATACAGATGGCCAAGAGACATATGAAAAAATGTTCATCATCACTAATCATCAAAGAGATACATATTAAAGCCACAGTGAAATATCTCTTCACACCTTTCAGAATTTATCATCAATACATCAACAAACAACAAGTGCTGGTGAAGATGTAGACAACAGGAAACATTTCTGCACTGTTGGTGGAAATGCAGCCTGGTGCAGCCACTGTGGAAATCAGTATGGAATTTCTTCAAAATACTAAATATGGAACTTCTTATTGACCTAGTGATCCCACTTCAGGGACTATATTCTAAGAAAATCTAAACACTAATTTGAAAGAATATATGCACCCCTATTTCATTTCAGGTTTAGTTACAGTAGCCAAAATCTGGAAGCAAGCCAAGTACCCATCAGTAAATGAGTTGATAAAAAAAGCTGTGGGACATTTACCCAAAGGAATATTACTAAATCTTAAAAAGAAATGTAAAGCATGCCTTTTGCAATAGCATGGTTGGACCTGGAGATTATTTTACTAAGTGAAATAGGCTAGTCAGAGAAAGACAAATACCATATGAACTCACTTCTATGTGGAAATTAATGAACAAAATAAACTGTCAGACAAAATAGAAACATAGGTATGGATACATGGAACAGACTGACAGCTGTCAGAGGGGAGGGGTTTTGGAGGACTGGATTAAAAAAGGTGAAGGGATTGAGGAAAAAAAAGTGAGATTATATATATATATGTATATACATGTGTGTGTATATATACATATACATACATATATATACACATACACACACACATATCACATAGACACAGGAAACAGTGTGGCCATAGCCAGAGGAAAAGAGGGGTAAGGATAGGAAGATGTAGGGAAAGAGGGTAAAAATGGAGATAAAAAAGACTTTGATTGCTGTTATGGGTGCACATTGCAGTGCGTAAATGATGTTTTGAGTTGAACACTTAAACCTTTATGGTTTTGTGAACCAATGTCCACCCAATAAATTTAATCTAAAAAAATTAGAAAAACACAACTAAATAAAAAGCCAAATCTAAATTTTAAGTAAACATCATATGAATATTTTTAAGTAATACAATTTCTTAAAGAAATTAATAATATAAGAATGTGGTATGTAAAATCACAGTGAAAGTTATTATCACTATAATTGGATCAAGATCCATTATTGAAATTGGTCAATAGTATCAGAAGAAATATGCACAGAGGAGCAAAATTATATATATATATATAATGCAGTATTATTTTAGTGTCACAATTCAAAAGAAAAATCAGTCATCAATTTGATATTTTCTGGAGGTCTTAAGGAAAATGAATTAAATAATATTTTAATTCATTTCATGATAAATCAAATTTAAAAGCTGATGCAAGGAAGTTAAAAAACAACAATCAAATTCACAATTGCTTCAAAAAGAATAAAATGCAGAGGAATAAATTTAGCCAAGGATGTAAATGACCTGTACTAGGAAAATTATATGACACTGAAGAAAGAAATTGAAGAAGATACAAATAACTGGAAGCATATACTGTGTTTATGGATAAGAAGAATTCAAATAATTAAAATATCCATACTACCCAAAGCAATCTACAGATTCAACACAATTCTTATCTAGATACCAATGGCATATTTCACAGAACTTGAACAAATATCCCGAAACTTTATATGGAACCAAAAATGACCCCAAATATCAACAAGAATCTTGAGAAAGAAGAACAAAGTTGGAGGAATCACATTACCTGATATCAAATTATATACAAGGCCATAGTAATCAAAACAGTATTGTACTGGCACAGGAACAGACATATAGATCAATGGAACAGAATAGAGATTCCAGAAATAAAACTGTGCTTTTACAGACAATTAATATTTAACAAAGAAGGCAAAAACATACAATGGGATAAAAATGGTCTATTCAATAAATGGTGTTGGGAAAATTGGAAAGATACATAAAAAAATGAAACTAGACCACCTTTTACACTGCATATATTAATAAATTCAAAATAGATTAAAAACTTAAATATGAGACTCGCAACCATAAAAACCCTAGAAGAAAATATAGACAACCCCTCACCAGCTTGGCTCAGTGGTTAGAGCATCAGCTGTGGGCTGGTTTGATTTTGGCCAAGGGCACATACCTCAATTGCAGGCTCAATCCCTGGGTCCTGGTCTGGGTGCATGTGGGAGGCAACCAATCTAAGTGTCTCTCTCACATTGATGTTTCTCTTTCTCTCTGTCAAAAAAAACAAAGACAATAAAATCTTGTAGAAATATATTTTTCTGATATATCTCCTCTGGCAAGGGGGGAAAAAAGAAAAATAAACAAATGGAACTACATCAAACTAAAAAGTTTTTGCAAAGGAAAGGAAAACAACAAAATGAGAAAGCAACCCATTGAATGGGAAAACATATTTGCTGATACATTTGATTAAGGGGTTAATACCCAAAATTTATGAAGAATTTTGCCACGGTCCAGCCACAGTGGGAGTCAGGGGGCGGAAGGTGGGCAAGGTGTCGGCGCTGGGAGACAGCAGACTACACGACTCGGAGGTGGTGTGACACTGTTCCACTTTATTGAGAATCAACATAATCTTTTATACTTTCTTTTTTGGCTATGATTACATTTCTTTGGTTAGCAAGAAAGAAATATTATTCACAGGTTAAACAATACAAGTTTCCATTTCATCAGAATGGAACAATTTTGACTTTTATTTTTTAGAATAGAGGAGAAAGGAAAAATCAGTGACCTATAGAGCGATAGATGTGGCTTTGTTTGCAACAGTAATATATTAGTTTGTGAGACAGAAATTTTATATAATATTTGCCTGTGGTTACTACTTCTTATGGTTATATTTTAACTATGGACCTATTCATAAGCTATTATATTCTTCTTGCCATTTTCTTCTAAGAAAAGAGTGCCTTTTGCCATAGCTATTGATTAACTGCTTAAGAATGCTTTTCTTTTGTTTCTTTGGGAGCAAGCACCAGCGTGGCGACTGCCTTGCCAAGCGTTTCATGAAGGGCAAGTTCTCATACTGAACATGCCTTCCATTTACATTAACTATTCTGATACCGTTCTCATTGTAAGCACCTGTCTAAGGCAGAGAGGGTCTGGTAGCCTTTTCATACTGTTAGCCCTTTCAGGGGATGCCACAATCTGCCATTTATTCTATATGCTACCCAGGGTGGTCCTTGTACAGTAGGCAAGGGGCGATGGCCTTTTCCTGTCCTCGACTAATCTCGCATTCATAGGCGGGGGCACTTGAGTACAGGCGGCTGCGTGAGCTCAGCTTTCTCTAGTTCCTCCATAAATTCCTTACTGGGGGCGCCAGGGGGAGTTTTCCTGGCTACTTCTAATAACAATTTGTTAAAGCATCCGGCACATGTGGTAGTGACTGGACTTGGGGGAATCGGGATTTCTTCAGAAGTGAGAACATTGTTTACCATTCCCAGGTTAGTTATTGATTTTACGACCCAAAATCCCCCTCTAAGGAGGAGAAGAGATATTCCCATTAAGCCAGTTACTCCCATCCACATGCCACGTCCTCTCCTCAGAAGACGCCTTCCTTGATGCTTCCTCTCCATGTCTGGATTTTGTCAGACGACATGGTTGGGAGAGGACGTGGCAGAATTTTTAAAACTCAACACCAAAAAAATAAACAATCCAATTAAAAATTGGGAAACAGACCTGAGTAAACACTTCTCCAAATAGGACATACAGATGGACAATAGACATATGAAAAGATGCCAAACATCAGCAATCATTAGAGAAATGCAAATTAAAACCACAATGAGATATCAACTTACACCTGCCAGAACTGGCTATCATCAATAAATCAACAAACAAGAGTTGGTGAGGATGTGGAGGAAATGGAAACCCTGTGCAGTGTTGGTGAGAACGCAGATAGGTTCAGCCACATGGTAAGCAATATGGAGTTACCTGAAAAAATTAAAACTGGAACTGCTTTCTGGCCCAGCAATCCCACTTCTGGGAATTTATCCAAAGAAATAGGAAACATTAATTTGAAAGAATATATGCATCCTTATGTTCATTGCAGCATTATTTACAATAGCCAAGATTTTGAAGCAGCCTAAGTGTACATCACTAGATGAGTGGACAAAACAGCTATGGTACATTTACACAATGGAATACTACTAATCTGTAAAGAGAAAGAAAATTTGTAACAGCATGGGTGGAGCTGGAGAACATTATGCTAAATGAAATAAGCCAGTCAGAAAAAGACAAACACCATATGATTTCATTCATGTGTGGAATTTAATAAACAAACAGAACTAACAAAACAGAGAAAGACTTGTAGGTAGAAAGCAGGCAGACAGCACAGTTGGGAGATGGGAATGTTGGGGGAGTGGAGGGATTAAGTAAAAATGAAAAAAAAGGAGAAAGAACTCATGGATATGAGCAACAGTGTGGTGATTGTGGTGGGGAGAGGGTGGGTGGAGGTGGAATAGGGCATAGGGAGATAAATGGTGATGGGGGGAAAAATAAAAGCTGATGCAAAATATCCTTTTGTTTTAACTCTTAACATCTTCCATTCATTCTGCACCTAAGGCTAAAAATGTCTTCTTAGAAGCTTTCATCACAACTTCCAAAGAAAACTTAGAGGCTAAGATGACCATAGACAGGTCCTTTTATACACAAAATGAATGATGCTGAGCTGCCTGTCAATAGTAAGACATGGTTTCTGAGTTGTTTTTTCATCATTGCTAATGGATTTATTCCAGCCCCTTCAAACTCTCTGCCTCCCCCTATATAACTACAGCACACATTTGCCAGGTAGATACATGCCTGTTTAAGAGTATGTATTTTAACACTGGGCCTATGTACAGTCAACTAAAATGCACAATATCATGCAACAGTTTGGCAATAAATTTCTGTAATGTCTATGATGCTTATTTGAAAACAAATCCCACCACTCTTCAACAAGTCACATGCAGGTGCTTGCCTTTCTGGTGTACTATCCAAACAGGAGAGCTAGCAAGGAGTATCCTATTATCCTTTAA
This sequence comes from Miniopterus schreibersii, assembly GCF_964146895.1. Lineage (NCBI taxonomy): Eukaryota > Metazoa > Chordata > Mammalia > Chiroptera > Miniopteridae > Miniopterus > Miniopterus schreibersii. The sequence goes on along the minus strand of NC_138101.1, from coordinate 109,547,282 downwards.
CTGAAGGATGTCCAGGTTAATCATGTAAATTATGAATTTATAAATTCATACAAATCATGTGATCATAAATTTTCTTATACTCTTTTTTTTAATTATAAGAAAATTCCTTGGAGTGTCTATTTTATAGTTAACAGATCAAAGAAGAAATTCAATCAATATGAGAAATGCACTGACAAAGAGTAGTATCTAATAAGCATCTAACAATTATATTTACCCTATCGTATATCATTGAAAATTACCCCCAATTTATCCTTTGAGTAGTCTCTAATAATTTTAAGTTGAAGTACTTGAGTGCTTTTCAACAAAATTTGGAATTAATGTAAAATGTCCTTTTGTTTTTTCTATAGGTTTTCAAAATCCATTGGGGGGCACAAAACTTAAACATATAAGATATTATCTTAAAGATTGCTCTACCACAAAATGGCAATTTCATAGCTGTAACCACCCTTCAGAGAGAAGAAAAGCATATGTCAAACTGCCTTAACTTATTGAGGCAAAATGCATTTTCTTTTGCCCTTTCAAAAAATAAATCAGAGATAAGTGGGTTAAAATGTCAGTATTCACTGAGAAAAATCTACTTTTCCACAGTTCAGTAAAATATTAACCATCATACCCCCAGCTATTTGTGTATTAATACAGAAAAGAAAATAATATGTTCATAATCACTAAACTTATGGATTTAGGTCTTAGAGAAGATTTTCTGAATTTGACCCCCAAAGACAAGAGAAGTAAAGGCAAAAATAATTGCATAGGACTGTATAAAACTGAAAAGCTTCTGCACAGATAAAAACAAAAAACAAAAAAAAAACACAAAAGGCAAAAAAATAAACACAAACAAAACAAAAAGACAACCAGCTGAGTGAGAGAAAATATTTAAAAACAACAACTCCAACAAGGAGTTAATATTAAAAATATAATAAGAACTCATACAACTCAACACCAAACAAAGAATCCAATTTTAAAAATGGGCAGAGGACCTGAACAATCACTTCTCCCAGGAAGAAATATTAATGACCAACAAATATATTTGAAAATGCTCAACTTCACTAGCTATTAAGAGAAACCAAATCAAAACCATAATGAGATACCACCTCAATTATTTTAGAATGCCTGCTATAAACAAGACAATTAATAATCATTGTTGGGGATGTTGTAGAGAAAAAGGAACCCCCATTCACTACTGGTGGAAATGCATGCTGGTACAGTTTGTATAAAAACAATATGGTGGTTCCTCAAAAAAGTAAGAATAGAGCTACCATATGAACCCTAAACCCCTCCTTTTGGTATTTACCCCCCAAATTGAAAATATTTATTCACAAAAATATATGCACCACATTTATTGGAGCATTATTCATGGTGGCCAAGACATGGAAATAACCAAAATGTCCTTTGAAAGATGATTGTATAAAGAAGATGTGATATATATATACACACATACGCATGCACACACACACACAACTGGAATACTACTCAGCCATAAGAAAAAATGAAAATTTGTAACAATATGGGCAGACCTTAGGAATATCATGCTAAGTAAAATAAGTCAGACAGAAAAATTTAAGTATCGTATAATTTCACTTATATGTGGGATAGAAAACTGAAAGCAACAAATAAACAAACAAGAAAAACAAACAAAAACTAATTGATAAAGACAGCAGTATAATGATGACTAGAAGGAAAGAGGGTAGTAAAGGGTAAAGGTTGACAAATATATGGTATGGAAGATGATTTAACTTTGTGTGGTGGGTACACAATGCAATATGAAGATCATTTACCAAAGAAATAAAACCAATAAAATCTTATTAACCAATGTCACCCCAATAAATTTAGTAAAAAAGAAAAATGGTCAAGAGAAAATGAAAACTGGATAAAGGAACTGCAGGAATATTTTTCTAAAGACAACTCACTAATGACCAACAGATCTATGAAAAGATGCCCAACATCATTAATCATCATGGAAGTAAAAACCAAACCACAATGTGATGTTACCTCACACCTGTTCTTTAGCTCTCACCAAAAAGAGATGAAGATGTAGAGAAAATTGAACCGTTTTGCACTATTGGTGAGAATAAAAATTAGTAAAGCCATTTTGGAAATCAGTAAGGAGGTTCCTCAAAAAAAAATTAAATTAAAATAAAATAAATAAAATAAATTATAAAAAAAACTACTATATGATCTAGCAATCCCACCTACAGACATATATCCAAAGAAAATGAAAGCAGGACCTCAAAGAGATACATGTATTTCCATGTTCATTGCAGTATTATTCACAATAGTCAAGAACGAAAACAATTTTTGTGTCCATCTAAAAATAAGTGGATCAATATATGTAGTAAATATACAACAAAATGTGTGTGTGTTTTTTTCAGCCATAAAAAAAAAAAAAAAGGAAATTTTGCCATTTCTGAAACATAGATCAACATTAAAAGCATTATGCTAAAGGAAATAAGTCAGACATAGAAAGACAAGTGCCCTGGACAAGAAGCTAAGTTGGTTGGAGCGGTGGCCCTTACACCAATGGTTGCAGGATCCAGTCTCAGTCAGGTCGCATGCCTGGGTTGCAGGTTTGATCCTCGGTCAGGGCATGTTGAGGTGGTGGCTGACTGACGTTTCTCTCTCACATATCTTTCTGGCTCTCTCTCTAAAATTAATAAAGACGTTCCCTTGGGTGAGGATTAAAAGAAACAAAAGACAAGTAATGTGTGATATCTCTTCCATGTGGAATTTAATAACATCAAACTAGACTAGAAATGGTGATTTCCAGGGCCTGAGTGATGGGAAAAACAGAGCAGAATATTGGTTGCAAATATTATGAAATTTTCTGTGCCCAAGAGTTTTGTAACCTAGATTAAATAGAGCAATTTCTTGAAAGACCCAATCAAAATGTACAAAAAGAACTATGTAATCTGTTTAAGCATATATGTTATAGAAATTAAATCTCTAATTAATAGTTTTATTGGTAAATTTCACCAAACATTTAAGGAGAAATTTATACTTTTTTTTTTTTTTTTTACAGTCTCTCCCTTACACTCATTCTGTGAGGCCAGCATTCACTTAATGACAAAACCAGACAAATATCTTATATAAAAAAAAGAAAACTACAGGTCAATATCTTTCATGAACCTACATGCAAAACTCCTCAGCAAAAATCCAAGCACCATTTATTATAAATAAACTCAATAATCTAGAAATAAAGTATAACTTCAAATTGATAAAAACCACCTAAAGAAAAATACAGCTGACATCATAATAAATTGTGAGAAACTTGAAGCATTTTTGATAAGCCCCAGTGACCCAGTAGAAAGCAAGGCTGTAACCTCTCACCACTACATTTCAAAATCATTCTGGAATTTATAGGTAAGGCAATAAAACTAGAAAAGGAAATAAAATATATACAGATTGGGAAAAAGCAATAAAAATGTCTGTTTACAGATGATATAATAATTAATATAGAGAATCTGAAAGGATTTATTTAAAAATTATAGATTCAAAGTGATCGTAGGAAGGTTCTGGGAAATAGGGTTAATGTTCAAAAGTTATTTGCATTTCTATATAGTAGTAATTAAAATGTGGAATTTGAAATTAAAAACACAATATACTTTACATTAGTACCCCTAAAAAAGGAACACGTAGGTATAAATCTAACAAAATTTGTACAAATATATGAAAACAATAAAACTCTGATGAACAAATCAAGAACTAAATGAATAAAGAAACATTTTATGTTCATTGATAGAAAGACTCAATATTGTCTAGATATTTATTTTTCCCAAGTTGATCTATAAATTCAACATAACCTTAATCATAACACTAGCAAGCTATTTTATAGATATTGAAAAACTGGTTTTAAAGTTTATAGAGAGAGGCAAAAGACCCATAGATGTAAACACAATGTTGAAGGAAAACAAAGTTAAAGAACTGATACTACATGACTTCAAACCTGACTATAAAGCAGCAGTATCAAGACAGTTTTGGCATTGGAAAATAATAGACAAAAAAAAAAATAATAATGAAACACAAATGGGAGGCCAAAAATATACTCACATAAATATAGTCAACTAATTTTTCAAAAAGTAGTGATGAGAATAAAATGAATCAAAAATAGTATTTTAACAGATGGTGCCAGAACATCTGGACATCCACATGCAAAAAATTAACCTAGGCACAGCATTACACTCTTTACAAAATTAACCTAAAATAAATCACAGACCTAAATGTAAAACACAAAACTAAAAAATTTCTCAAAGACAACTTAAGAGAAAACTTAGACGACCTTAAATATGATGATGACTTCTAGCTATGACACCAAAACAGTGATCCGTGGCAAAAAGAATTGAGAAACTGGACTTTAAAAATAAAAACTTCTGCTTTGCAAAAGGAAAATGTTAGAATGAAAAATGAAGCCACAGACTGGACAAAAAATATTTGCAAAAGATACATTTGATAAAAATCTCTTATCTGAACTATACAAAGAACTCTTGAAACTCTACAATAATTCATGTTTAGTCTATAAGGTTGTATATTTTTAGAAACTTATCTATTTTTTTTTTAGGTTATTGAATTTGGGATCAAGTAGTCTTGCATAGTACTCTGGTATGATCCTTTGTATATCCACAATGTCTGTGGTGACTTCTCTTTTATTTCTGATTTTGTTTAGATGAGTCTTTTCTCTTTTTACCTTAGTAAGCCTAGCCAGACATTTGTCAATTTTAGTAATCTTCAAAAAAACAAGTCTATGTTGTAATAATTCTTTTGTCTTTAAGTTCACTATTTCCTTATATTTCTGCTCTAGCTTTAATTATTTACTTTCTTTTACTGAATTTGGGTTGCTTTTCTTCTTCTTTTTCTAGTTCTTTAAGATGTAACATTAAATTGTTTATTTGGGATTTTTCTTATTTCTTGAAATAATTAAAAAAAAAAAATAGGCCAAAACTTTAAAAGACACCTCGCCAAAGAAGCTATAAAGATGACAAATAAGCATATGAAAAGATGTTCCACATCATTTGTCATTATGGAAATTCTTTTGGGGGGGCTTATTATATTCTTTTTTTTTTTAATTTATTTGGATGACATTGGTTAATAAGATTATATAGGTTTCAGGTGTTGATTTCTATGATACATGATCTATATATTGCATTGTTTGCCCATCACCTGAAGATAAATCATCTTTCATCACCATATAATTGGCTTTCTTTATCCTATACTACTACGCCTCCCCAAACTTTCCCTCTGGTTAACACCATATTGTCATCTCTGTCTATGAATTTCAGTTTTATATCCCAAATATGAGTTAAATTATATGGTTCTTAGCTTTTTCTGAAATATTTTACTAAGCATAATATTCAGTTTTTTGTTGTTTCTTTATTGTTGAAAATATTACAGATGTCTCCTTTTTACCACCATTGATTCCTTCAACACTGCATCCATCCCACCCCCAGGCTTTCCCCAGACCAGTGTCTTTGTCCATGGGTTATGCTTATAAACATATAAGTTCTTTGATTAATCTCTCCCCACCCAGGCCCTCCTTCCCATGTTCCCCCTGAGATCCCTCAGTCTGCTCCATGCTTCTATGTCTCTGGATCCAATTTGTTCATCAGTTTATTTTGTTTATTATATTCCACATATAAGTGTGATCATGTGGTACTTGTCTTTCTCTGACTGGCTTATTTTGCTTAGCATAATACTTTCTAGTTTACTCCATGCTGTCCCGAAGGATAAAAGATCCTTCTTTTTTACAACTGCATAATATTCCATGGTGTGAATATCCCACAGCTTTTTTATCCATTCATCTACTGATAAGCACTTGGGCTGTTTCCGTATCTTAGCTATTGTAAATTGCACTGCTATGAACAGAGGAGTGCATAAGTTGTTTGTGATTGGTGTTTTGGGTTTCTTAGGATATATTCCTAGAATTGGGATCACTGGGTCAAATGGCGGGTAGATTTTTAATCTTTTGAGGAAACTCTATACTGCTTTCCATAGTGGCTGCACCAGTCTGCATTCTCACAAACAGTGTGCTAGGGTTCCCTTTTCTCCACACACTGAACAGCACAAGTCATTTGTTGATTTGTTGATGGTAGCCATTCTTACAGGTGTGAAGTGATAGCTCATTGAGGTTTTAATATGCATTTCTCTGATGATTAGTGATCTTGAGTATTTTTTGATATGTCTCTTGGCCATCAGTATATACTCTTTGGAGAAGTGTCTATTTAGGTTTTTTGCCCATTTTTAAATTGGATTGTTTGTCTTCCTTTTGTTAAGTTCTTTGAGTGCCTTATGTGCTGTTGACAAATATGATTCTCCCATACAGTGGGCTCCCTTTTCGTTTTGTTGATGGTTTCTTTTGTTGTGCAGAAGCTTTTTATTTTGATGCAGTCCCATTTGTTTACTTTCTCCTTAGTGTCTCTGGCCCTAAGAGATGTATCAGCAAACATATTGCTATGAGAGATGTCTGAGATTTTGCTGCCTAGGTTTTCCTCTAGAATTTTTATGGTTCCACTTCTTACATTTAAGCCTTTTATCCATTTTGAATTTACTTTTGTGTATGGTATAAGTTGGTGGTCTAGTTTCTTTTTTTTTTTGCATTTAACTATCCAATTTTCCCAAAACCATTTATTGAAGAGACTGTCTTTACTCCACTGTATGCTCTTGCCTCCTTTGTAAAATATTAATTGACTGTAATAGCATGGATCAATTTCTGGATTCTCTGTTCTGTTCCACTGATCTATATGTCTGTTCTTGTGCCAGTGCGAGGCTATTTTGATTACATTGGCTTTGTAGTATAACTTGATATCTGGTATTGTGATCCCTCCAAATTTGTTCTTTCTCAAGATAGTTGTGGCTATTCGGGTGTTTTCTCGTTCCATATAAATTTTAGAAGTGTTTGTTCTAGATTTGTGAAATATGCTGTTGCTATTTTAATAGGGATTGCATTGAATTTATAGATTGCTTTGGGAAGTATGGAAATTTTAATGATGTTAACCCTTCCAATCCATGAATATGATATATTGTTCCATTTGTTTATATCTTCCTCCATTTCTTTTTTCAGTGTCCTGTAGTTTTCCAAGTAAAGGTTTTTTACTTCTTTGGTTAAGTTATTCCTAGGTATTTTAATTTTTTAGTTGCAGTGGTAAATCGAATTGCTTTTTTTGGTTTCTCTTTCTGAGAGTTCATTACTGGTGTCTAAAAATGCCATTAATATCTGTGTGTTAATTTTGTATCCTGCTACCTTGCTGAATTCTTTTATTAAATCTAGTAGTATTTTGGAGGGATCTTCAGGATTCTTTATGTACAACATCATTTCATCTGCAAATAATGAGAGTTTTTTTCCCTCCTTACCAATTTGGATGCCTTTTATGTTTTCTTCTTGTCTGGTCACTGTGGCTAAGACATCCAGTACTATGTTGAATAAGAGTAATGAAAGTGGACACCCCTGTCTTGTTCCTGTTTTTAGGGGAAATGGTTTTAGTTTTTGCCCATTGAGTATGATGTTGTCTGTAGGTTTGTCATATATGGCCTTTATTATGTTCAGGTATTATCCATCTATTCCCAGTTTGCTGAGAGTTTTTATCAAAATGCATATTGGGTTTTGTCAAATGCTTTTTCTACATCTATTGATATACTCATATGATTTTTTTTTTTCAGTTTGTTTATGTGACATATCATTCTTATAGGTTTCCGAATATTGTACCAGCCTTGCATTCCTGAAATAAGTCCCATTTGGTCATGGTGTATGATCTTTTTAGTATATTGCTGGATCCAATTTGTTAATATTTTTTTAGGATTTTAGCATCTATGTTCATCAGGGATATTGGCCTGTAATTCTCTTTTTTGTAGTGTCTTTATCTGGTTTTGGATTTAGGCTAATTCTGGCCTCATAAAAAGAGTTTGGAAATGTTCCTTCCTCTTGGATTTTTTAAAATAGTTTGAGGAGGATAGGTGTTGATTCTTCTTTGAAAGTTTGGTAAAACTCCCTTGTGAAGCCATCCCAGCCATGGCTTTTGTGTGCTTGGAGCCCTCTGATTGCTGCTTCAACTTCATCAGCAGTTATTGGCCTATTCAGGCTTTCTGACTCTTTCTGATTGAGTTTTGGAAGGTTGTATTTTTCTAGGAATGTATCCATTTCATCCAGGTTGTCCAGCTTGGTTGCATATCATTATTTATAGTATTGTTTTACAATCCTTTGTATTTCTGTTGGGTCAGTTGTTATTTCACCTCTTTCATTTCTGATTTTGTTTATTTTGGTCTTCTCAATTTGTTTCTTGATGAGTCTGGCTAAAGGTTCATTAATCTTTATCTTTTCAAAGAACCAGCTCTCGGTTTCATTGATCTTTTGTGTTGTTTTTTTAGTCTCTATGTGTTTTATTTCTGCCCTGACCTTTATTATTTCTTTCCTTCTACTTACTCTGGGCTTTTCTTGTTGTTCTCTTTCTAAGTTTTTAAGTTGGGTTAAAGAATCTATTAGTTTTTCTTTTTTTTAGGTAGTCTTGTAGTGCTATGAAGTTCCTTCTCAGGACTGCTTTCATTGTGTCCCATAGATTTGCAGTTGTTGTGTGTTCATTTTCATTTGTTTCCAGGAAGCTTTTGATTTCTTTCTTGACCTCTTGGGTAACCCACTCATTGTTTAAAAGCATGCTATTTAGCTTCTATGTGTTTGAATATTTTTTAGTGTTTTTATTGTAGTTGATTTCTAATTTCATGCCACTATGGTCTGAGAAGATGCGTGATATGATTTCAAACTTCTTGAACTTGTAGAGACTTGTTTTGTGTCCTAACATGTGGTCTATCCTTGAGAATGACTTGTGTGCACTTGAGAAGAATGTATATTCTGCAGCTTTGAGGTAGAATATCTGTAAATGTCAATTAAATCCATCTGACCTATCATGCCATTTAGTACCTCTGTGTCCTTGTTGATTTTTTCTCTGTAAGATCTATCGATTGAAGTCAGTGGGGTGTTAAAGTCCCAAGTATGACTGTATTGCTGTTGATCTCTCCCTTAAAGTCCTCTAGAAGTTTTTTAAAAATTCAGATGCTCTTATATGCCTGCATATATGTTTATGAGGGTTATATCCTCCTGTTGCATTGATCCCTTTAGTATTATGTAATTACTTATTTTGTCTCTCGCTATGGTCTTCATTTTGAAGTCTATTTTGTCAGATATGAGTATTGCTACCTCATCTTATTTTTCATTTCAATTTGCATGGAAATTTTTTTTCCATCCCTTCACTCTCATCCTGTGTGAGTCTTTTCTTTGAGATGGATCTCATGTAGACATCATATATTTGGGTCATGTTTTCTTATCCATTCAGCCACCTATATCTTTTATTGGGGCATTTAATCCATTTACATTTAAGGTTATTATTAAAAGATACTTATTTACTTCCATTTTATTTCTTTATGCCTATGTTTCTCATTCTCTTTATTTCTACTTCTAATTTTTGCAGTCCTTTTAACATTTTCTGTAATGCTGGTTTTTTAGTGATAAACCAATTTGGGCTTTTTATGCGTGAGAAGCTCTTTATTTCACCGTGAAACTTGATTTATATCTTGCTGGACAGAATAATCTTGGATTCACATCCTTGTTTTGCATTACCTTGAATACTTCATGCCATACCCTTCTTGTCTGTAGAGTTTCTGATGAAAAGTCAGCTGACAGCCTTATGGGGGCTTTTTGTAGGTAACAGATTGCTTTTCTCTAGCTTCCTTTAAGATTCTCTCTTTGTATTGAATTCTTGAGATTTTAATTATGATGTGTTTATGTTGTAACTCTTTGGATTCTTCTTGCTTGGGACTCTCTGTGCCTCCTGAACTTGTGTGACTTTTTCCTTGCCAGGTTTGGGAGGTTTTCTGCCATTATTTCATCAAACAGGTTCCCTAACCTCTGCTTACTTTTGACCTCCTCTGTCACTCCTATAATACAAATATTATGTTTCATGCTGTCCCACAGCTCCCTTAGGCTGTCTTCCTGTTTTTAATTTTGTTGTTGTTTTTGAGTCTCTGAATGAGCGATATTTTCTATCCTGTCTTCTAATTCACTGTTCTGATCATCAGATTCCTCTAATCTGCGATATATTCATTCCAATGTATTCTTTATTTCTGTTATGTCATTCTTCATTTCTGACTGGTCACTTTTCAGTTTCCATATCATTTTTCATGCTGTTGAGCATCTTTACAATCAGTATTCTGAACTCTGTATCTGAGAGATTGCTTATCTTCATTTCATTTAACTTTTTTGGCGACTTCTCTTGTTCTTTCATTTGAGGTTTGTTTTTTGGTCTCCCCATTATGGATACTTTTTTGAGTTTGTTTTAAAGTGTTAGATAGATCTGCTAGGACTTTCAGAGTTTTGGGAGGGTCTCTGGTACAGGCCAGTGTCATATGCAGTTTGTGAGTAGCCTTGAGTACCCTCTTTGGAGCTATCAACAACCCTGGGCTTGAGGTCTCTGCTGTGTCTGGGTGTGTTTGGACAGGACCAAGGTGCACACCAAAGTTTACTTTTCTAAGCCCTGGGTCCCAAAGAAGAGCAGGCAAAGTCTCAAAGCACCCTGAGGTCTGCCTTTGCCTGCAGACTGATTAATCTGATTTTTTTAGTAAGCCTCAGGCTGTAGAAGCTCCACAGAGTGGGGCAGCTGGTTGTTATGTCTCTTAACAAGCCTCAGTCTGTAGAAACTTTTCTAGGCAAGGTGAGTGGCTTTCCAGCAGGGTAGGGCAATTGGTTCCCCACTCAGGCAAAAGCCAAAAATTGGCCTCCTAAGAAAGATGTCCTCTACAGTCTGGGGGAATGATTCAGCACAGGTATCCAGATGGAGGTCCCTTTATCTCACTCTCCAGAGCCCACACTCCAGACTCTCCCCACATAGCTCCAGTCTACTACACTCCCCCTCCACCGGAGCCCAAGTTGGGTGGCTACACAGGAAACTTTGTACATTGGCTCTTTAAGAGGGGTCCTGCAGTTCCATCTCCCTCTTCCTGGCAGACAAAAACCCAGCTGCTTTTCACAGCCAGATGTTATGGGCACCTTTCTCAGTTCTGGTGATCTTGGCTGGGAAGCCAGCCTGGGTTATAGGCCCCAGAGTCCTCAGTGAGAACCCCCTACAGCTGAGCTATCCCACTGAACTTTAGCTGCTGCCTGTGGAAGCCAGCCAGCCCTCTCGGGTCTGCACTTCCTACCCATCTCTATGCAGTCTCTACTTTTCTTCCTTGGTTATGGGGGTGCTCTCCAGCCAGTCTTCATTTGATTTTCAGGATGGTTTGTCTATGTTTTAGTTGTAAATCCAGATTGTCAGTATAGCTTCCACTCAGTACACTACCATCTTGGATCTCAGCATGTTATTCTAAAGGTCATATGCACCACTTGTCGAAAATGGCAATATTTCACCTTTTCTAGTGACTGAGTAGTATTCTACAGTATATACATACCACATCTCTGTCCAATCAATTACCAAAGAATATTTGTTTGATTCCATGTTTTGGCCACCATAAATAGTGCTGCAATGGGCAAAGTGGTGCATATGTCTTTGCGAATAAATGTTAAGTTTTTCAGAATCATACCCAGAGAGTGCTTTGCTGTGTCATATGGTGACTCTGTTCTTAATTCTTTGTGAAACCACCATACTGTTTTCCATAGTGGCTGTACCAGTCTACTTTGCTACCAGCGGTGAATGAGACTTCCTTTCTTTCAATGTCCTCTCCAACACTTATTCCTTTTCTTGTTGATGAAAGCCATACTAACAGATGCGAGGTGGTATCTCATTGTAGTTTTGATTCACATATCTCTAATAGCTAGTGAAGTTGAACATGTTGTTATATATCTGTTGGTCATTTATATGTCTTCTTGAAAAAAGTGGTTGTTCAGGTCTTCTGCTCATTTTTTTTAACATTTAGCAAAAATAGCATTTATTTTATTTTACATCACCATTTTTCCTCCTTACACTCTTTCACCTCCACCCACTTCTCTCCCTCACACAAAATCACCACACTGTTGTACTTCTCCATGAGTTCTTTCTCTTTTTTTTCTTTTTTGCTCAATCCCTCCAGTCCCTCTCAATAACCCCCACCCCCACCAGAGCTGACTCCCTGCTCTCTATTAGTCTGTCTCTGTTTGGTTTATTAGTTTAGTTTGTTGATTAAGTTCCACATATGAGCAAAATCATATGATAATTGTTTTTCTCTGATTTATTTCGCTTAGCATATTTTTAATTGCCTTGTTTGTTTGGTATTGAATTGTATATTTACTTTATGTATTTTAATATTAACTTATTGTCAGAGCTGTTATTTGCAAATATCTCCCATTCTGTAGGTTGCCTTTTTGTTTTGTCAGTTTCTTTTGCCATGCAGAAGCTTTTTAGTTTGATATAGTCCTATTTATGTTTGCCATTACTCTCTTTGCCTTTGTGTTCAAATTCATAAATCTCTAAGACTAATATCCAAGAGTCTAGTACCTTTGTTTATGTATGTAATTTATTTTTCAAAACTTATATTTAGGTCTTTGATCCATTTTCACTTGACTTTTGTACAAGGGATAATGTGTAGTCTAGATTCATTATTTTCCATTTGACTTTCCAATTTTTTCAGCACCACTTATTGAAGAAGCCTTTTTCTCCAATTTGTGTTTTGGCTCTTTTATCAAAAATTATTTGCACATATGCATGTGGTTTTATTTATGGGCATTTAGTTCTGTTGCATTGGTCTTTGTGTCTGTATTTTGCCAGTACCATAATGTTTTGTCTATTGATGCTCTATAGTATAATTTAAAGATATAGTATAGTATCATGGAGTATGATACTTTTGGTTTCATTCTTTTTTCTCAGGTCTTCTTTGTCTATTTAGGATCTTTGTGGTTTTGTACAAATCTGATGATTTTTTGTTATATATATGTTTATGACATTGAGATTTTGATTAAGATTGCATTAAATCTCTATATTACTTTGAGTAATATGGACATTTTAACTATGTCAATTCTTAAAATCCATAAACACAGAATATCTTGTCATTTCATTATGTCCTTTGTAATCTCTCTTTTGTGTTGTTTTATCCTCATTAAAGGATATGTTCATTGATTTTAGAGAGAGAAGGAAAGAGAGAGAGAGAAACATCAATATAAGAAACATCCATAAGTTGCTTCTCATACACACCTTGACTGGAAATCAAGCCCACAAACTTTTGGTGTATGTGACAACACTCCAACTTAATCACATCCTTTGATAAATTTATTCATAGGCATTTTAATATTTTTGTTGAATGACAAAAGCAATCATTTTCTGAAATTTTATTGCTAGGATATAGGAATGCAATGGATTTTTTACACTGATTTTGTATCCTGCAACTTTACTGAATTTTTTAATGTTTCTAATAGTTTTTGGTGAAGTCTTTAGGGTATTTTATATATAGAATCATGTCATCTCCAAAAGTAACACTTTTACTTCTTCCTTCCCAATTTGGATGACTTTTGTTTCATTCTCTTGCCTGATTGCTCTAGCTAGGAGTCCCAGTACTATGTTGAATAATAGTGGTGAGAGTAGATATTCTTGTCTTGTTCCTGAGTTTAGAGAGAAAGCTTTCAGTTTTTCATCACTGAGTATGATATTAGCTGAGGGTTTGTCATATATGGACTTTATTATGATTAAGAACTTTCCTTATGTATGCATTTTATTGAGCGTTTTAAACAAAAAAATGGATATTGTATCTTATGACATGTCTTTTCTGCATGTCATATATAAGATTATATAATTATATATAAGATTATATAATTTTTATCATTTTTTGTTAATGGGCTGTATTACATTGATTGATCTGTGCATGCTGAAGCATCCTTGTGACCCCGGAATAAATCCCATTTTCTTATGATGTATTGTTTTTTTAAAATTTATTATTGTATTTGATTTACAAGTATTTCATTTAAAATTTTTGCATCTGTATTCATTAGAGATATTGGTCTGTAGTTTTCCTTTTTTGTGTTATCCTTACCAAATTTTGGTGTCAGGGATACATTGACCTCATAAAATGTGTTAGGAAGTACTGTCTTCTCTTCAATTTTTCAGAAGACTATGAAAAGATAGGCATCAAAATTTTTTTATTGTTTAGTAGAATTAAATAATGAAGCCACTTGGCCCTGGACTATTATTGTTGGGAGGTTTTTGATAGTTTTTTTCTACTCCCTCACTGTTGGTCAATATAATTAAAATTTCCAATTCTTCATGATTCAGTCTAGAGATGTAAAGTTTTAGAAACATTCATTTTTTAATTATTTTAAATTTATATTTATTTTTGAAATTATTACAGATGACACCTGTTTTTCCCTCATTGATGCCTCCACCCTTCTCCTGTCTCCTCCCCAGGTCTTCTCTGCATTATTGACTGTCCATGGGCTATGCAAATATGTTCATTGGTTAATTTCACATATACACACAGCCCCTTTCCTCTGAAATACACCAGTCTGTTGCATGCTTCAATGTCTCTGGATTTTTTCCCCCCTCAGTTTATTTTGTTCATTACATTCCACATATAAGTGAGATTATGTGATACTTGTCTTCTTCTGAATGATTTATTTCTCTTAGCATAATACTCTTCAGGTCCCTCCATGCTGTCTCAAAGGGTAGGATATCTTTCTTTTTTACAGCTGCATAGTATTCCATTGTGTAAATGAACCAGTTTTTTAATCTATTTATCTCAGAAATGATTTCACTATACCATCGATTTGGGGTTGGTATGTGTTCATTTTTTATTTCTTCCTTGATCTCATTGGTAACTTATTCAATGTTTGATAACATGTTATTTAACCTCCATGTGTTAGAAATTTTGAGGGTGTTTTTATTGTAGTTGATTTCTAATTTCATTCCATTGTGATCTGAGAAGATGCTCAATATGATTTTAATTTTGAATTTGTAGACTTAGTGTGTCCTAATATGTGGTCTATATTTGAGAATGGCCCACGTGCACTTAGGAAGAATGTATATTCTGCAGCTTTGGGGGGAAATTTCCAGAAATGTCAATTAAATCCATTTGATCTAGTGTGTCATTTAGGGTCGCTATTTCCTTGCTGACTCTTTGTCCAGTAGAACTATCCAGTGTTGTCAGTGGGGTACTAAATACCTGTATTATGACTTTATTGCTTTCAATCTTTCCCTTAAAATCATCCAGAAGGCTTTTTTACATTTTTAGATCCTCCTTTTTTGGGTGTATAAATGTTTACCAGGGTTATATCCTCTTGTTGTATTGATCAGTTTAGTGTTATGAAGTGGATTTCACTGTCTTTTGTTATGGCCTTCATTTTGAAGTCTGTTTTGTCTGATATGTGTATTGCTACCCCAGCAGTTTTTCTTTCCATTTGCATGGAAATTTTTTCTCCAAAAGTTCACTCTCATCCTGTGTGAGTGTTTTGTACTGAGGTGGGTCTCTTGTAGACAGCATATATGTGGGTCATATTTTCATATCCAGTTAGCTACATTATGTCTCTTGATGCAAGGGTTTAAGCCACTTACATTTAAGGTTATTATTGATAGGTAGTTATTTGTTGCCGTTTTTATTCTTTATGCCTGTGCTACTCTTTTTCTCTCTTAATTTCTTCTTCTTACAACAGTCCCTTTAGCATTTTTTGCAGTGCTAGTTTGTTGGTAATAAATTCCTTTAATCTTTTTTTTTTTTTTTTTTTTTGTCTGCAAAGCTCTTTATTTCACCTACAATTTTGAATGATAGCTTTGCTGGATCGAGTGGTCTTGGATTCGCTCCTTTGTTTTTCATTACTTTGCCACTCCCATCTGGCTTGAAGTGTTCTATTGAGAAATCAACTGAAAGTCTAATGAGAGCTTCCTAGTAGGTAACTTTTTCTCTCTCTCTCTTGCTGCCTTTAAGATTCTTTATTTGTTTTTAACATTTGAAATTTATTTATGATGTGTCTTTGTGGGTCTTTTTGGGTTCCTCTTGACTGGGACTCTCTGTGTTGCCTGAATTTTAGTGACTTTTTTTTCACCATGTTAGGGAAATTCTCTGCCATTACTTCTTCAAAAAGATTCTCTATACCTTGCTTATTCTCTGCCCCTTCTGGCATTCCTATGATGTGGATGTTGTTATGTTTCATGTTGTAACAAAACTCCTTAAACTCTTCCTGCTTTTTAATTTTTGTTTTCTAAGTGCTTTTCTGAATGGGTGTTTTTTTCCCTACCTTGTATTCTAATTCACTGATTTGGTCCTCAGCTTTTTCTTTTCTCCTGTTATTTGCTTCCAGGGTATTTTTTGTTGCAGCTATGTAATTCTTCATTTCTGCTTGATTCTTCTTCATGGTTTCTGCCTCTTTTTATTTTTTAATGCTGGTGTACTTCTCCTTAAGTTGCATATATTTCTAGATAAGTTGCCCCCAGTTATCACTAAGTTGTTTGAGCAACTGTGTAATCATTAGTTTGACTTTTTTATCTGACAAATTGCTTGTCTCCATTTTGTTTTAGTTCCTTTTCTGGTGATTCCTTTTTTAATTTCTTTTATGGGTTGTTTCTTTGTCTCCCAATTTTTGCTGTTCCTTTGTAGTTGTTTCTATGTATTAGATCAAATTGCTATGCCTCCAAGTCTTTGTGGGGTGGTCTTATGTAGTAGGTATTTTGTGGGACCCAGGGGTGCATTCTCTTAGATCTGAACTGGGTGCTCTAAAAATGCCTCTTGGTTTAGTTATTTGGGCCTTCCTGTTGTAATTGGGCTTTGACTGTTGTCCCATTCAAGGATGGAATCTCCTCTCAGGATGGTTGACTGTGAGGCTCACCACTGACCACATTGTGCAAGCTGTTGTTGGGTTCTGACATAACAGAACAAAATACAACAAAACAAAAAAAAAGAAACAACAGAAATAAAACAAAGACATACACAAGACCCCTACAACAATAACAAAAGCATCCACAAAAGAAGAGAGCATTAGGAAAAAGAAAAGAAAGAATGGTAAAAGAAAAGAAAGAAAAAAATGCAAGGATAAAACAGGGGAAAGGGGAGAGAAAAAGGAATATGAAGTGGCTGCAATGAAATAAAGAAAATAAGAATAAGAACTGGGGGAGGAAAAAACAGTATAAAAGAAAAAAAATTGAAAAGAAAAATAGTGGAGAAAGCAGATAGACTCCAAATAAGAAAAGCAAAAAAGATGAGAAAGCAGGAGAAAAATAAAAATAAAAAATAATGTAGAGATTAAAGACGGAGGGAGGACTGAGCGGTAGCTACACTGACTCTCCCAGGACCAAACTAGAATTAGAACTAAAATATAGAAAAACAAGCCTGAAAACCAACTGAAGATGAGCTGGAGTGCACCCTCATAACCAAGGAGAAAAAGTGGAGACAGGATAGAGACTGATAGGGAGTAAGAAATGCCAAGAAGACTGGCCAGGCTCCCAGTGGCAGCAGCTGAAGGTCCCATGGGATATCTCAGCTATGAGGTGTTCCCATTGAGGGCTATGGGGCCTAAAGCCAAGGCCGCACTTACCAGCCAAGAGCAACAGAACTGAGAAAGGTGCCCACATAACATCTGGCTGTGAAAAGGGGCTGGGTTTCTGTCTGCCAGGGAGAAGGGACCAGACCTGCAGGAACCCTCTTAAAGAGGCAATACACAAAGTTTCAGGTGAGGCCACTCACCTTGGTCTCCAGAACAGGGACAGCAGAGTGGACCGAAGCTGTGTGGGAAAAGTCTGGGGATGTGGGCTCTGGAGAATGAGATTAGAGGGTGCCCATCTGGATTACTATGCTGAGGTGAGGAGTTCTCCCACACTGTGGAGGACATCTTTCTCACGCAGACAGAATGTGACATTTGCCTGAGGGGGGAAGCAATTGACTCACCCTGCTTGAAAACCTCTAGCTCTACCCAGGGGAGTTTCTACAGCTTGAGGTTTGTTAAGAGACTGATAACAACCAGCTGCCCCGCCCTGTGGAGTTTCTCCAGCATGAAGCTCATTAAGAGAATCAGATATATCAACCTGCAGGCAGAGGCAGACCTAAGAGTGCTTTGAGTCTTTGCCTGATCTGCTTCTGGACCCTGACCTTGGAAAATCAGATTTGGGTGTCCATCTTTGTCCTGTCCAAATGCACGCAGCCTCAGCAGGGAGAACCTCAAGCCTAGGGTTGTTGATAGCTCAAAACAGGGTACCCAGGGCCACTCACAAACTATGACATTGGCCTACACCAGAGACCCTCCAAAAAAGACTGAGATTCCTAGCAGACCTAGCTAATACATAAGGGGAAAAAACAAATAGGCAGCAAAATGAAGAGACAAAAAACAAACCCCAAATGAAAGAACAAGAGAACTCTTCAGAGAAAGAGCTAAATGAAATAGAGATAAGCAATCTTTCAGATATAGAGTTCAGAATACTGATTGTAAGGATGCTCAACAGCATGAAAAAATATATGGAAACTATGCAGGAAATTAAGAATGACATAGCAGAAATAAAGAATACATTGGAAAAAATAAAGAGCAGATTAGAAGTTAAGGATCTGATCAGCAAAGTAGAAGACAGGTTAGAAAAAAATCACTCAGCCAGAGAACCAAAAGAAAAAAACAATTAAAAACATGAGAACAGTCTAAGTGAGCTGTGGGACAACATGAAACATAGCAATATTTGCTTTATAGGAGTGCCAAAGAAGGCTGAAATTAAGCAAGGTTTAGAGAAACTGTTTGAAGAAATAATGGCTGAAAACTTCCTTAATGTGGTCAAGGAAAATGTCACACAAATTTAAGAGGGACAGAGAGTCCAAAGTAAGAAGAATCCAAAGAGGACCATGCCGAGACACATCATAATTAAAATGCCAAGAATACAAGACAGAGAGAATCTTAAAGGAAACCAGAAAAAAGCTATCCGTTACCTACAAAGGAGCTCCCATAAGGCTGTCAGCTGACTTACCAGAAACTTTACAAGCCAGAAGGGAACGGCATGAAGTATTCAAGTTAATGCAAAACAAGCATGTGAAATCAAGACTACTTTATCCATCAAGATTATCATTCAAGATAGATGGTGGAATAAGGAGCTTCCCAGACAAAAAATGGCTTAAGTAGTTTATCACCACCATTACAGGAAATATTTAAGGAACTGCTATAATTAAAAGTAGAAATATTTAGAGAGAAACATAGGTATAAGTATTAAAATAGCAATATATAAGTATCTATCAATAGTAACCTTAGATATAAATGGATTAGATGTCCCAATAAAAAGATACACACCTTAGAACAGGCTCTCACAAAATGAGAATGATGGGATGGACAAAAATTTTCCATGCAAATGGAAATGGAAAAAGAAAAAAAGCTCATGTACCAATACTTATATCAGACAAAATTAACTTCAAAATAAAGACTATAAAGTGAGACAAGGTGATTACATAATTAGTATTATGTAATTACCATAATGAGACAAGAAAGGTCATTACATAATACTAAAAGGATCAATCCAACAAGAGAATATAACCCTGATAAACCTGTATACACCTAATCTGGAGCATCTAAATTTACAAAAAACTTCTAGAAAACTTTAAGGGAGAGATCGACAGCAATACAGTCATACTAGGGCACTTTAACATCCCCAATGAGTTCACTGGATAGGTCTTCCAGACAAAAAATCAACAAGGAAACAGGGACCCTAAATGATACACTAGATCAGATGGATTTAATTGGCATTTAGAGAACATTCCACCCCAAAGCTGCAAAATATACATTCTTCTCAAGTTCACATGGGACATTCTCAAAGATAGACCACGTTAGAACACAAAAAAAGTCTGTACAAATTCAAGAAAATTGAAATCATTTTAAGCATCTTCTCATATCACAATGGCATGAAATTAGAAATCAAAAACAAAAAAACACTAAAAATACTCAAACACATGGAGGCTAAATAGCATATTTTCAAACAATGAATGAGTTACCAAAGAGGTCATTAAAAAATAAAAAACTCCTTGGAAACAAATGAAAATGATCACACAACAACTCCAAATCTATGGGACACAATGGAAGCAGTCCTGAGAGCAAAGTTCATAGCACTACAAGCCTACTTCAAAAAACAAGAGAAACTTCTAATAGACTCTCTAATCTTACAACTTAAAAACTTAGAAAGAGAACAAGAAAAGCCCAGAGTAAGTAAAAGGAAGGAAGTAATAAAGATCAGAGCAGAAATAAAACATGTAGAGACTATAAAACAATACAAAAGATCAATGAAACCAAGAGCTGGTTCTTGAAAAGATAAACAAGATTGATGAACCTTTAGCCAGGCTCATCAAGAAACAAAGTGAGAGGAACTAAATAAACAAAATCAGAAATGAAAGAGGTGAAATAACAACTGACCCAACAGAAATACAAAAGATTGCAAGAAAATAGTATGAACAAATATATTCCAAGAAGCTGCACAACCTGGATGAAATGAACAAATTCCTAGAAAACTATAACCTTCGAAACTCAATCAGGAAGAGTCAGAAAAATTGAATAGGCTGATATCTGCTGATAAAATTGAAGCAGTAATCAAAGGTGTCCCAGCACACAAAAGCCATGGCCCAGATGATTTCATACAGGAGTTTTACCAAACATTCAAAGAACTGTCACCTACTATCTTCAAATTATTTCAAAAAATCCAAGAGGAAGGAACATTTCCAAGCTCTTTTTTTGAGCCCAACATTAGCCTAATTCCAAAACCAGATAAAGGCATACAAAGAAAGAGTACAGGCCAATATCCCTGATGAACATAGATGCTAAAATCCTTAAAAATATATTAACAAAGGTGATCTAGCAATACATTAAAAAGATCATACACCATGAGCTAATGAGATTTATTCCAGGGATGCAAGGCAGGTACAATATTCGCAAGTCAATAAACATGATACATCACATAATAAACTGAAAGACAAAAGTCACATGATCATATAAAGAGATGCAGAAAAAAGCATTCCATGAAATCCAACACCCATTTTTGATAAAAACTCACCAAAGTGGGAAAGGAGGGATCTCACCTCTACATAATAAAGGCCATATATGACAACTCTACAGCCTACATTACACTCAATGGTCAAAAATCAAACCATTTCCCCTAAGAACAGGAACAAAACAGAAGTGTCCACTTTCACCACTCTTATTCAACATAGTACTGGAAGTCCTTGCCACAGAGATCAGACAAGAAGAAAACAGAAAAGGTATCCAAATTGGAATGGACAAAGTAAAACTGACATTATTTGCAGTTGACATAATACTGTACATAGAAAATCCTAAAAACTCTACAAAAAATCTACTAGGTTGAATAAATGAATTTAGCAAGGTAACAGGATACAAAATTAACACCCAGAAATCGATGGCTATTTTAGACACCAACAATGTAGTCTCACAAAGTGAAACTAAAAAAATCCCACTTACCATTGGAATTAAAAAAATAAGATACCTGGCATGGTTCAGTGGTTAAGCATTGACCTAGGATCCAGGCAATCAGGGTTCGATTCCTGGTCAGGGCACATGCCCAGGCTGTGGGCTCAATCAATGACTCTCTTATCATTGATGTTTCTATCTCTCTCTCCCTCTCCTTTCCTCTCTCTGAAATCAATAAAGATATATTTTTTTAAAAAAATAAAAAAATAAGATACCTAAGAATAAGCTTAACTAAAGATGTAAAAGACCTGTAACTCAGAAAACTACAAAACACTGGAAAAAAAATAGGGAAAGATATAAACAACTGGGAAAATATACCATGTTCATGGATTGGAAGAATTAGCATCATTAAAATGTCCAGACTACCCAAAGCAATCTACACATTCAATTCAATCCCTATTAAAATACCAACAGCATATTTCACAGATCTAGAACAAACAATTCAAAAATTTATGTGGATCCAAAAAAGACCCCAAATAGTCAAGGCAATCTTGAGAAAGAAGAACAAAATTGGAGGGATCACAATACCAGGTATCAAGTTATACTGCAAAGTCACTGTATTGCAAGCAGCCTGTTACTGGAACAAGAACAGCCCTATAGATAAGTACAACAGAATGAAGAAACCAGAAATTGACCCACGCCATTATGGTCAATTACTATTTGGCAAAGGAGGCAACAACATGAAATGGAGTAAAGACAGTCTCTTCAATAAATGTTGTTGGGAAATTTGGTCAGGTACATGCAAAAAAATCAAACTAGACCACCAACTGACACCATACAAAAATTTAAAAAATGGATGAAAGACTTAATGTAAGATGTGAAACCATTAAAAATCCCAGAAGGAAACGTAGGCATCAAAATCTCAGACATCTCTCATAACAATGTTTGCCAGTACATCTCTAGGGCAAGAGAAACAAAGGAGAAAATAAACAAAAGGAACTACATCAAAATAAAAATCTGCACAGCTAAAGAAACCATCAACAAAATTAAAACAGAGCCCACCGTAGGGGGGAACATATTTGCCAATGACACATCTGATAAAGGGTTAATGTCCAACAACTTAACAAAAGGAAGACAAACAATCCAATTAAAAAATGGGCAAAAGACCTAATTAGACACTTCTCTAAAGAAGACATACAGATGGCCAAGAGACATATGAAAAAATGCTCACCATCACTAATCATAAGAAAGATGCCAATTAAAACCACAATGAGGTATCACCTCACACCTGTCAGAATGGCTACCATCAACAAATCAAAGAATGATAAGTGCTGGCAAGGGTGTGGAGAAAAGTGGGCCCTAGGACACTGCTGATAGGAATGCAGACTTGTGCAGCCACTAGAGAAAGCAGTATGGAGTTTCCTCAAAAAATTGGACTGTCATTTGACCCAGTGATTCTACTTTTAGGAATATATCCGAAGAAACCCAAAACACCATTTAGAAAGAATCTCTGCATTCATAGCAGCACAATTTACAATAGCTAAGATCTGGAAATGGCCAAGTGCCCATCAGTAGATGAGTGGTAAAAATGCTGTGGTACATATACACCATGGAATACTATGCAATTGTAAAAAAGAAGAATCTCTTATTCTTTGGGACAGCATGGAGAGAACTGGAGAGTATTATGCTAAGTGAAATAAGCCAGTCAGAGAAAGACAAGTACCACATGATCTCCCTTATATGTGGAATGTAATAAACAAAATAAACTGAAGAATAAAATAGATCCAGAGACACAGAAGCATGGGACAGACGGAGGGATCTCAGAGGGAAGGTGGGGGTGGGGGAGTGGGTAGGGAGAAATTAATCAAAGAACTTATATGTTTATAAGCAAAACCCATGGAGACGGACATTGGTAAAGGGAAGGCCTGGGGGTGGGGTGGGTGCAGGGTTGAGGAGATCAATGGTGGTAAAAAGGAGACATCTGTAATATTTTCAACAATAAAGATTAAAAAATAAAAATAAACAATATAATAGCAGCACTTCTCCAAACTTCACAGCCAATCTCCTTTTAAAGAAAAATAATAATAATATGAAGTATAAAAAGGATAGAGAAAAATTAAATATATGAAAAAAACAATAAAGGCTAAAATACCAAAGCCGTAAAGCAAATAGATTAAGCAAATAAATTTTTTAAAGGGGGGGCGGGGTGTGGAGGAAATGGTGTTCATCTCAGCAGAGTTTAGTGCCTCCTGGGAGCTCCTTTTGGATCCCGCTCTTCTGATGACTGGAGCTGACTGTTCTGTCTGCCAATCCTGGGCTTCCCAGGAGGTTCTTAGTTGCTAACCACTGTCAGAAACTGCCCTCCTTTGGCTTTCAGTAACCTGTTTGAAGCTTCAATGGATCCACAGTTTGTGTCTGTCTCCACCGGACTTTGCTACCTGCAGGAGGGCCAAGCTGCACTCAAAGGCAGGTTTTTAGCAGCATGGGGCCCAGGGCTAGGTCAGCAAACTTCCCTAGCTTCCTTGGGCTCTGCCTTCACCCCTGTTTGCCTGCCAGCCAGAGCTCAATTTTAATCACTCATCAGTCTGTTTCTGAAAGAGCTTTGAGTGGGAGGTGCTGTTCAGATTTCAGGAAAAGTGGTGGGTGTGTTTCTCTGTCCCAGAGCTACTCCTCTGAGAGTGTCCCAGAATATTATAGGACCTTGGCAGGACTGAAATCCTCGTAAGCAGTCCGGTGGGATCAGCTGAACCCAGGAATTTCTATCAGCTCTCCCACGCTGGTGAAGCACCATTCACGTTGCCAGGATAATGGGGTGGATGGCCCCTCCCCCACACCAGAGACTGATGCTTCCTGAGACTGTTCAAATCCTTAGGCTTGGCTTCTGCTGCTGTCTCTTCTGCAAAGGTCGAGATGCAGTGGGTGGTGGCTCCTGAGGGTGGGGTGGGCTGTATCACCTAGGGTGCTTTTTTTCCCTTTTCCTGAACTGTGGCTTCTAGGAAGGGCTCCAGACGCTCATGAAAAATGGATGCTTAGTTTTGTGGGGGTACAACTGAATGGAGGACTCTCAGCTGCTGCTTTTTCACTTCCTCCCCCAATGCTTCCCACCCCAGCCTCTCCTCACGCACTCTCCCTCCACCAAATCCTCAGGTGAGTAGCTGCATAGGAAACTACTATGCTCTGGGTTAAAAACAACAAAACCACACAAAACAAATCAGGCTTTCTCTCCAACCAGCTCCTGTCTACCAGCACTGGTCTCCTGGGCAAGCCAGATGCCCTACTGGCTTTCATGTCTGCATGTTATGTGGGCCACTGGTTTCAACTCTGTTGTTCTGGGCTGTGGATCCCAGCCTGTGTTCCAACCTCCATCTTCTCAAGGAGAATACCTTCCCACCGCAGAGGGATCCCTCCTCACTCTTGGCTTGGTGCCGGTGGAAGTTGGGTCAATCCCTCTTGCAGACTTGCCATTCCTACAAGTCTCTGGGTGTTTTGTGTCCTTCCTTGATATGTCTCCCCCTCAACTGTACCTCAGTTGGTAATTCTGGTGAATGTTCCCCGGTTTAGTTTTATTTCCAGTCGGGCCCTGGGAGGAGGTACAAGACAGGTCTGCATATTTGGCCACCATCTTCTCTCCTTGAAACTTAATCAATTTTTCTAGGTTATTGAATTTGGTGGCATATAGTATTGTATAGTATTCTAGTATGATCCTTTGTATATCTGTGATGTCTGTGGTAACTTCTCTTTTACTTCTGATTTTGTTTAGATGAGTCTTTTCTCTTTATTTCTTAGTAAGTGAGGCAAGGGGTTTGCCAATTTTAATCTTTTCAAAAAGGTAAGTCTATATGCTAATAATATTTTGTGTAATTTTTGTTCCCTATTTCATTATAATTCTGCTCTAATTTTTATCATTTACTTTTTAACTAAATTTGGGTTGCTTTCGTTCTTTGTTTTCTACTTCTTTAAGATGCAATGTTATGTTGTTTACTTGAAAGTTTTTCTTGTTTCTTGAGTTAGGCCTGTAATGATATAAACTTCTTTCTTTCACTGCATCCCAGAAGTTTTGATACGTTGTATTTTTATTCTCATTTATTTCAGTACAACTTTTGATATCTTGTTTTATTTTCTCTTTGATTCAATCATTTATTAGTAGTATGTTGTTTAATCTCTACATATTTGTGTGTTTCTTTACTTTCTTTTTGCAGTTGATTTCTAATTTTAAAGCATATGGTCAGAGGATATGCTTGGTATGATTTTAATATTCTTAACTTTGTTGAAGGTAGTTTTTTGACCCAGCATATGGTCTATCCTGAGAATGTTCCATGTGCACTGGAAAGGAATGTATAATATGATGTTCTTAAATGAAAGGGTTTGTAAATGCCAATTATGTTTGTAAATGTCCATTTGCTCTACTGTGTCATTTAAGGCTGATATTTCTATATTGATATTCTTTTGGATGAGTTATCTAGAGCTGTCAATGGAGTATTTATGTCCCCAACTATGATTGTGTTTTGATCTGTTTCTCCCTTTAGTTCCATGAGTAGTTGCTTCATGTATTTTGGTGCTCCCTGGTTGGGTACATATATACTGAGAAGTGTTATAACTTCTTGTTGCAATGTCCCCTTTTTCATTATAAAATGTCCATCTTTGTCTCTTGTTACCTTTGCTTATTTTATATTTATTTTGTCAGATAAAATATGGTCATACTTGCTTTTCTGTAGATGCTATTTGCTTGGAGAATCACTTCCCACCTTTTCACTCTGAGTCAGTCGTTGTCTTTGCAGCTAAAATGTCTCTCCTGAAGGCAGTATGTAGTTGGATTTTTGTTTTTATCCAGCCTGCTACTCTATGCCTCCTTATTGGTGAATTCATTCCATTTACATTTTGGGTGATTATTGATGTAAGGATTTACTTTAGCCATTTTATCTTTTGTTTTTCATTAGCTCTGTGCCTCCATTGGGTTTTTCTTTTTTTGTTTTTGTTTGTTATTTTTGTTTGGTGGTATTCCATACTTTGTCTCTTTGTTTTAAATTTTTTAAGTTTCGGGTTGTGTGTGTGTTTGTGTGTGTGCATTTACTATTAGCTTTACGTAAAAGAAAGTTTCTTTGGAATGCATCTGATCTCCATCCTCCTTTGCAAATTCAGACCTTTACTCTTTACCCTTTTATGTTTTTGTTGTCACAAAGGATCCCTGTTTATACTATAAGTTTGTTGGTGGTCTTACCTGTAATTCTTTGACCTATTGTTTTATATTTTAGGTAGAAAAAATCCTTTGAGTATTTCCTACAATGAAGTTCTTCTAGTAAGAAATTTCCTCAGTTTTTGTATGTCTGGAAAGTCTTCATTTTTCCTTCATATATAAAAGATATGTTTGATGGATATATTATTCTTGGCTTGTATTTTCTCTCTTTTAGTAGTTTGAATATTTGGTTCCACTCTCTTCCAGCTTGTGAACATTTTGCTGGGGAGTCTGATGATAACTTAATGGGTTTTCCTTTATAGGTTACTTCCTTCTTTTTCCTGGCTGTCCGGAGAATTCTTTCTTTGCCATTAATTTTTGAAAGTTTTAGTATAATATGTCTTGGGGAAGGCTTTTTTTGGATTGAGGTAATTAGGTACTTTGTTTGCTTTTCCAATTCAAGCATCTAGTTCTTTCCATAGGTTTGGAAAGTTCTCATCAACTGTTTGAATAGGCTCTTCGTTTACTTCTACCTCTCTTCTTCTTCTGGTTACATTATTATCCTTATATTGCTTTTTTTTTATGAAGTCAGATAATTTTTGTAAAGTTTTTCATTTCTTTATACTCAAGTGTCTCTCTTTTTACATCATTTCTAGATTTCTATCTTTAATATCACTAATTCTTTTTTTTAAAATATTTTTATTGTCTTTTTAGAGAGAGGGGAAAGGAGAGAGAAGCATCA
Organism: Miniopterus schreibersii; assembly: GCF_964146895.1. Classification (NCBI taxonomy): domain Eukaryota; kingdom Metazoa; phylum Chordata; class Mammalia; order Chiroptera; family Miniopteridae; genus Miniopterus; species Miniopterus schreibersii. The sequence goes on along the minus strand of NC_138101.1, from coordinate 109,520,075 downwards.
ATGTGAGAGCAGAACATCAATCAGCTATCTCCTGCATGCCCCCTACTGGGGATTGAGCCTGCAACCTGGGCATTTGCTCTGTCCAGAAATCAAAAGGGCAACCTTTTGGTGCATGGGACAATGCACAACCAACTGAGTCACACAAGCCAAGGCAATATCACTATTTTTTTTTTTTCATCTTGTTAGCTCTATTTCCTAGGCTTACTAGTTAATTCTTGATCTCTTTTATTGAGTTATTCATCCCTATAATTTCTGTTTGGTTCTCTTTTTAGTTTCTATTTTTTTGTTAAAGAAATTTTTTCTCAAAGAACTCATTTTGTTCTTTGTAAGATAAATGTCTCATCACTGGGTTGTACACCTGATATTAATACATTATTATATTAGTTCAAAATATTATATTAAAAAATAAAAATATATATTTAAAAAGATAAAATGAGCAAAATATATGAATAAACATCTTGTAGAATGGGGAAGGTACAAAGAGGACAAATAAGCACATGAGATGCACAAATTCATTAACCATCAGTGAAATGCAAAATTTAAATGATAATGAGATGTCACTGCACATCTATCAAAATGGGTAAAATAAAAAATAGTCACAACAACAAATATTGAGGATGTGGAAAATCTACATCACTCATATATTGCTTATGGGTATGTAAAATGTTAAAACCACTCTGGAAACATCTTTGGCTAAACCTGCAATTACCATGATTCAGCAATTTTAATCTTCAGCATTTATTCCAGAAAAATGAAAACTTATCCTCACACCAAAACCTGTACATGTATGTTCATAGCAGCTTTATTTATAATAGTCCAAAACTGGAAACAGCTCGGATGTTTTTAACTGGGTGAAGGTTTAAACAAATAGGGCACATTCAATGAAATACCACTCATTAGTAAAGAGGAATAAACTATTGACACATGCAAAACTTGAATGAAACTCCTGGAATTATGCTGAGTAGAAAAAGCTGAAAGGATACATACTGCATGATTCCATTTATGTAAGTCTTGAAATGCATTTTAGCAGATTAGTGGTTGCCCAAGTTAGGGAAAGAATGAAGAGAGGGAGGAAGGTGGGTGTGATTATGAAAGGCAATAAGAGGGATCCTTGTGATGAAACAAATCTGTACCTTTATGGCGATGGTGGATACATGTAAGATAAAATCATGTAGAGCTAAACACACACACACATAGAAGTAAAATTGGAGAAATCAGAATAAGGCTGGTATATCACTGTCAATATTCTGGGTGTAATATTATATGATAATTATGTAAGATGTTACCATTGGGTTAAACTGAGTGAAGGGTATACTGGGACCCTCTGTATTATTTTTAAAAACTGTATGTCAATCTACAATTAAGTAATTTTTGGGGTTAAAAACAAATGGAGGAAACAAATACATATTACTGAGTGAAGGAAGCCAATCTGAGAGGCTTCATACTGTATAATTCCAACTGTATGTCAATCTGGAAAAGGCAAACTATATAGACAATAAAATCTATGATTGCCAGAAGTTTGTGAGGAGAGAATAATAGGTGAAGCACAAAGGATTTCTGGACAGCAAAATACTCTGTATGATACTATAATGGTGGATACATGTCACTATACATTTTCCTAAACTCATAGAATATACAACACCAAGACTGAATCCTAATGTAAACAAACTATGGACTTTGGGGGTTATGATGTGCCAATGCAGTTTCATCAATTGTAACAAAAAGCTGGAGATATTGATAATGAGAGAACTACTTCCTAATGCATTTTATAAAGACAGTTTTACTGTAGTAGTTAAACCATACAAAGACAGAACAAACAAACAACAACAAAAAGAAAACTACAAAATGCACATGAATATAGACATAAAAATCTTTAAGAAAATATTATCAAATAAAATACAGCAATATGTAAAAAGAATTATACACCATAATCAAGCTAGTTGTTTTCCAAGAATGCAAGACTGGTTCAATACTTGAAAAATCAATGTACTTCACCGTAACAGGTTAAAAAGAACCACAGGATCCTATCAATCATTGCAGCAAAACTATTTGACATAAGTAGATATCCATTCATGATTTTTAAAAAACTCTCAAGAATTGAGAATTTTCTCAACTTCACAAGAAGAATGTTCACTCTTACCACACATGCAAATTAATAATGGAAGTTTTAGTCAATAGAATAGAGAAATAAAAAAACAAATAAACAGAAAAGACACATATTGGAAAGGAATAACACTTTATGTATGTATTTATAAACACTGTCTTTATTTACAGAAAACACAACTGTTTCCATAGAAAGACCCAAGGACTCTGCAGAAAAGCTCAAAGAAATGAAATCAATAATGTCACTAGACATAAGTTAAAGATACAGAAATAAATTGTATTTTTGTGTACTAGCTGCAGATAATGAAATTCAAAATACAATACTGTTTAAACTTCACAAGTGTGAATAAACGATCCAAGCAGGAGATGGTGTTGGACTGAGCCAAGGTGGTAGTAATGGGGGCAGGATACATGGTAACATTATTATTTTTTTTAGGGTAAAGCCAAGATGATTTGATTAAAAATTAGAACTGAGAGGTAAGTGAGACAATTCAATTTATTTTTCCCCCCTAAGTAACATTTACCAACTTATCCAAGGTAGTTTAGGAGTTTCTTGAAACTAAACTGTTGATCTTTTATTTTTCTTTTAATAATAAAAACCCATACCATTGCATACAAGGAGGATATGTTTTTTAGGCTCCATCAATTATACTTACTAAATAAATATATATCCTACTATCAGACATTTTAATACGTACTGCATTAACTGTCCTAATTCTTACACATATGTGAGTGAGAAAGACCAAATAAAGGGAAAGTATTTATAGGGCAAGTTTGGTTTAGTGGCATAGTTCTACACTGGATTTCTTACTGACTGTCCAAACTAATTGTCTCCTTTGTCACTTCACTATGGTGGGCTGGAAAGGTCACTGAACTATTGGCCTTAGAAGGGTGTGCATACTTAGAAAAGTCGTTAACCTTGTTCTGTGTTAATATTCCTAAATTATTAATTCAAGAAATTAAACTTGATATAATTGTTTCATTAACTTTTCTCATGTTTTTGAAACTGGGTTAGAGAATTGGCATTTTTTTAAAAAGGGAAATCAGAATACAGATTGTTACTACTGGAGAAAACATTCATGTTCACCTAGTGTCAGTTCTTCTTTCCAAAGCTTTATAGTAAGATGCTTAGGCTAAGGAGCTAACAGTAAAGACAGGCTTTCTGATTCCAACTCTGGCAACTTTCCAATGCTAGAAAAAAAAAGCAAACTCAGAGGGGCTATGAGTATTCACAAATAAGAAAAAAAAAAAAGGATCACTTTTTCCATGTTAAAATAATTGATGTACTACCATGTTCTTGCTTTTGTAACAAGACTCCCTTATGTCATGAATGTGATCAGTCATATATACATATAATGTATTACTATCCTGGCCCATGAAGACCTTAAAAGCAAAGGAATTGAAGTCTATGTTAAAATGCATGTCTCTAAAATATTCAGCCTGCATTAAAAACTTAAGAAAACGAAACAATAATTTCCAACTTTTTCCTCTTTCTAGACACACAGTAGAGTTAAATTTGAATATAATTTGTCTCAAATAAGCAACCAGAAGTTTATTTTATTGAATTTCACTTACAAATAAAAATAAAGTGGACCCCTCTTTATTTAAAAATAATATTTTTATTATATTTAACTGGAACTCTCTAACAAGAATTTTTATATAACTGTACTCTAAACTTTTTTTAAAGAAAACAATAAAAAGCATTTTCTAAATTGAAAAAAAAAAGTTCTTTTGCTGGAGAAAAAGCAAAAACAAATTGATGTCAATTTCCTCTAAATTAATATATGTTTCCTTTGGTTAAATAAATATTCTAAAAATATGAAATACTTTATGTGAGAGGAAAATGATGGAAGGCATATATATTGTTTCTACACAATTAGTTCACCAGCATATTGATAGTGGTAGCTGCTAGGTTGATATATCCTGCCTCAACCTAAAACTGCTTCTCAGACTATAATTTGATTATACAATGAACTAATCCCAAAAGTGAATCGACAAGAAATGTTTTTCCAGCTGGCATATATAAGTTTCAATCATGGGGGACATGAGCAACTAATTCATTTTACCATTTTTACTTCTGAATATTTTCAAAGGAAGTGAACTGAGCATTACATGGATATTTTGGCTGGCAGATATATTCACAATTACTGCCTTGCACTTCGGAAACATTTATATGTTTTATTTTATTTTTTATTGTTCAAAATACTACACATGTCCCCTTTTATCACCATTGACACCTTCCACCCAACACCACACCCTTCTCCAGTCCTTTACCACACTATTTTCTGGGTCCTCGGGTTATGCATATATGCATATAAATTCTTTGGTTAATCTCTCACCACCCACCCATACAGCCATCCCCACTGTCCCTCAGATTCATCAGTCTGTTCCATGCTTCTATGTAACTAAATCTATTTTGTTAAGCAGTTCATTATGTTCTCTAGATTCCACATTTGAGTGGGATCATGCAATACTTGTCTTTCTCTGACTGGCTTATTTCACTTAGCATAATACTATCCAGGTGCCTCCATACTGTCCCAAAGTGTAAAAGATCCTTCTTCTTTACAGCTTAGTATTCCATGGTGTAAATGTCCCACAGCTTTTTTATCCACTCATCTACTGATGAGCACTTGGGCTGTCTCCAGATCTTAGCTAATGTAAATTGTTCTGCTATGAACATAGGCGTGCATATATTCATTCTGATTAGTGTTTCTGGATTCTTAGGATATATTCCTAGAAGTGGGATTACTGGGTCAAAAGGCAGTTCCATTTTCAATTTTTGGAGGAACCTCCATACTGTTTTCCATGGTGGCTGCACCAGTCCGCATTCCAACCAGCATTGTACCAGAGTTTCCCTTTGTCCACATCCTCACCAGCACATGCAATTTCTTGATTTCTATTCTGACAGGCGTGAAATGATACCTCAGTGTGGTTTTAATTTGCATCTCTCTGATGATTAGCAACTTTGAGCATTTTTTCATATGTCTCTTGTTCATCTGTATGTCCTCTTTGGAGAAGTGTCTATTTAGGTCCTTTGCCCATTTTTTAATTGAATTGTTTGTCTTTCTCTTGTTGAGTTGCATGAGTTCTTTTCACATTTTGGAAATTAGTCCCTTATCAGATACATCCTTAGCAAATATGTACTCCCATATTGTGGGGTTCTGTTGTATTTTGAGGATGATTTCTTTTGCCGTGAAGAAGCTTTTTAGTTTGATGTAGTCCCTTATGTTTATTTTTATTTTAGTTTTTCTTGCCTTACTTGTATCAGTAAAAATTCCACTACATGAGATGTCTATGACTTTACTGTCTGTGTTTTCTTCCGGGATTTTTATGGTTTTGAGACTTACATTTAAGTGTTTTATTCATTTTGAGTTTATTCCTGTGTATAGAGTAAATTGGTGATCAAGTTTAATTTTTTTGCATGGACTTGTTCCATTTTCCCAACACCATTTATTGAAGAGACTATTTTTACTCCATTGTATGTTCTAGCCTCCTTTGTCAAATATTAACTGACCATAATTGGGTGGGTCTATTTCTGGGGTCTCTGTTCTGTTCCATTGATTTATGTCTGTTGTTCTACAAATACCAGGACGGTTTGATTACAGTGGCTTCGTAGAATAGTGTAATATCCAGTAAACTGATTCCTCCCATGCTGTTCTTTTTTCTCAAGATGGCTACTGTTATTCGGGGTCTTTTTTGGTTCCATATAAATTTTGGGAATATTGGTTCTAGCTCAGTGAAATATACTGTTGGTATTTTAATAGGGATTGAATTGAATGTGTAGATTGCTTTTGGTAGTATGGATATTTTAATGATATTAATTCTTCCAATCCATGAGCATGGTATATTCTTCCACTTGTTTATATCTTCCTCTTTCTCTTTTTTCAGTGTCACGTAGTTTTCCGAGTACAGGTCTTTTACATTTTTGGTTAAATTTATTCCTAGGTATCTTATTTTTTTAGTTGTAGTAGTAAATGGTATTGTTTTTTTAGTTTCTCTCTCTGAAAGTTCATTGTTGGTGTGTAAGAATGCCATTGATTTCCAGATGTTGATTTTCTATCCAGCTAACTTACCAAGTACATTTATCAAATCTAGTAGTACTTTGATGGGGTCTTTAGCGTTTTCTATGTACAATATCATGTCATCTGCAAATAATGACAGTTTTACTTCCTTTTTTCCGATTTAGATACCTTTTATGTTTTCTTCCTGTCCAATGGTTGTGGCAAGGACTTTCAGTACTATGTTGAATAAGAGTGGTGAAAGTGGACATCCCTTTCTTGTTCTTGTTTTTAATGGAAATGGTTTTCGTTTTTGCCCATTGAGTATGATGTTGGCTGTAGGTTTGTCATATATGGCCTTTGTTATGTTGAGGTATGATCCCTCTATTTTCACTTTACTGAGAGATTTTATCAGAAATGGGTGTTGGATTTTGTTGAATGCTTTTTCTGCATCTTGTTATGATTGTATGATTTTTGTCCTTCATTTTATTTATGTGATGTATCACATTTATTGATTTGCGGATGCTGTACCAGCCATGCATCCCTGCAATACATCCCATTTGGTCATGATGTATGATCTTTTTAATGTATTGCTGAATCCAGTTTCCTAGTATTTTAGAGAGGATTTTACCATCTATGTTCATCAGGGATATTAGCCCGTAACTTTCTTTTTTTGTAGTGTCTTTATCTGGTTTTGGGATATGGATGATGCTGGCCTCATAAAAAGTGTTTGGGAGTTTTCTCTCCTCTTGAATTTTCTGGAATTGTTTGAACAGAATAGGTGTTAATTTTTCTTTGAATGCTTGGTAAACTCCCCTGAATATCCATCTGCTCTAGGACTTTTGTTTGCTGGGATTTTTTTTTTTTTTATTACTGCTTCAATTTCATTAGTTGTTATTGGCCTATTAAGGTTTTCTGTCTCTTGTTCATTCAGCTTTGGAAAGTTGTATGCTTCTAAGAATTTGTTCATTTCCCCCATGTTCTCCAATTTGTAGGCATCTAGTTGCTCATAGTATGTTCTTCCAATCCTTTGAATTTCTGTTGGGTTGGTGTTATATCGCCTCTTCCAATTCTGATTTTATTTATTTGGGTCCTCTCTCTTTGTTTCTTGGTGAGTCTGAATAAAGGTGCATCAACCTTATTTATCTTTTCAAAGAACCAGCTCTGGGTTTCATTAATTTTTTTTTTAGTCTCTATGTCATTAATTTCTGCTCTTCTCTTTATTATTTCCTTCTTTCTACTTTCTTGGCTGCTTTTCTTGCTGTTCTCATTCTAGTTCTTTTAGTTGTTGTGTTAGATGGCTCACTAGAGCTTTTTCTTGTTTTTTGAGATAGCCCTATAATGTTATGTGTTTTCCTCTCAGGACTGCTTTCTCTGTGTCCCACAGATTTTTAGTTATTGTGTGTTCATTTTCATTTTTTTCCATGAAGTGTTTGAATTCTTCCTTGATCCCATTGGTAACTCATTCATTGTTTAATAGCATGTTATTTAGCTTCCATGTGTTTTAATATTTTTGAGTTTTTTTATACTAGTTGATTGTTAGTTTCTTGGCACTATGATAGGAGAAGATGCTTGATATGATTTCAGTCACTTGTATTTGTAGAGACTTGCCTTGTGCCCTAACATGTGGTTCATTTAAAAAAATTTTTTTAAGTTTTTGTTTAAATATTACAATGTCCCTTTTTCTTCCCAATGACCCATTTGACCCCCTCCCATGTCCCTCACCCCACCATTGTTCATATCCTTGGGTTGTGCATATATGCATATAAATTCTTTTGTTAATCTCTCCCCATCCACCCACCCACCCTCCTCCATCCCTCTGACATTCGTCAGTCTGATCTATGCTTCCATGTCATTGAATCTATTCTGTTCATCAGTTTACTAAGTTCTTTAGATTCCACATATAAGTGAGATCATGTGATGTCTGTCTTTCTCTGCCTGGCTTATTTCACTTAGCATCATATTCTCCAGATCCATCCTTACTGTCCCAAAGGCTACGAGATTCTTCTTCTTTACAGCTGCGCCGTATTCCATGGTGTATATGTCCCATAGCTTTTTTATTCCCTCATCTACTGATGGGCACTTGGGCTGTTTCCAGATCTCAGCTATTATAAATTTCACTGCTATGAACATAGGCGTGCATATATTCATTCTGATTAGTGTTTCTGGATTCTTAGGATATATTCCTAGAAGTGGGATCACTGGGTCAAAAGGTAGTTCCGTTTTTAATTCTTTGAGAAACCTCCATACTGTTTTCCGTAGTGTTTGCACCAGTCTGCATTCCCACAAGCAGTGTACTAGGGTTCCCCTTTCTCATGTGGTCTATTTTTGAGAATGTTCCATGGCACTTGAGAAGAATGTGTATTTTGCTGCTTTAGGATAAAATGTTCTGTAAATGTCGATTAAATCTATTAGATCTAGTGAGTCATTTAAGGTCTGTGTTTCCCTGTTGAGCTTTTGTCTTGATGATTTGTCCAATGCTGACAGTGGGGTGTTAAATTCTCCCACTATGAATGTGTTGTTGTCAGTCTGCCCCTTAAATTCCCCCATGAATTTTTTATATATTTAGGTGCTCCTATATTGGGTGCATAAATGTTTATGACATTTCCTCCTGTTGGATTGATCATTTTAATAGTATGTAGTAACCATCTTTGTCTCTTGTTGTGATCTTTATTTTGAAGTCTATACTGTGAAAAATAAGTATTGCTACTCCAACTTTCTTTTACTTTCCATGTGCATGGAATATTTTATTCCATCCCTTCACTTTTAGTCTGTTTTATTATTTTGCTCTCAGGTCGGTATACTGCATATATTTGAGTCCTGTTTTCTTATCCATTCAGCCACTCTATATCTCTTGATTGTACTATTTGTTCCATTTACATTTAAGGTTGCTATTAACATCAACTTATTTAATGCCATTTTTCCTTTTAATGCTGATGTTCCTTTCTCTCACTATTACTTCATTTTGCATTTCTTGCAATGTTGTTTTGTTGGTGCTGAACTCCTTTAGCCTTTTTTTGTCAGGGAAGCTCTTTATTTCAATTTCAATTTTAAATGATAGCCTTGCTAGCTAAAGTGATCTTGATTGCATGTTCTTGCTTTTCATTACCTTGAGAAATTCATGCTACTCCTTTCTGGTGTGAAGAGTTTCGGTTGAGAAGTCAGCTGTTAGCCTTATGGGGGTTCCCTTGTAGGTCACTACTTGTTTCTCTCTCTTGCAGCCCTTAATTTTTTTTTCTTTTTTCTTGACATTTGCCACTTTAATTATGATATGTCTTGGACTGGGTCTCTTTGAGTCCCCTTGTGTAGAACCCTTTGTGCTTTCTGAACTTGTGTGGCTTTTTCCCTTGCGAGCCTATGGAGTTTTCTGTCATTATTTTCTCCACCAAGTTGTCTATATCTTGCTCTCTTTCTTCCCCCTCTGGTTCTCCTATAATGTGAGTGTTGTTTTGCTTCATGTTGTCCCAAAGCTCCCTTAGACTGTCATCATGCTTTTTAAATGTTTTCTCTTTTTGCTGCTCTGATTGAGAGATTTTTTTGTACCTTTTCTTTTAAGTCATTTATTCTATCTTCTGCTTCATTAAGCCTTCTTTTAATTCCTTCCAGTGTATTCTTGATATCAGATACAGCATTCTTTATTTCTGATTTTTGTTTATGTTTTTATTTTTTTGTCTCTTTTTGCATGTTGTCATTAAGGTTCTCTATCTTATCATCTAGTGCCTTGTTTTTCTCATTAAGTTCCTGGAACTTCTTCATAATCACTACTCTGAACTCTATTTCTGATAACTTACTTAACCTCATCTGATCAAAGGCTTTTTATGGTGATTTTTCCTTTTCTTTAATTTGGGGGTTGTTTCTTTGTCTCCCCATTTTGGTAGGTCTTAGTGTTTGTATCTATATATTAGATATATTTGCTGTCTCTCAGTCTTGTGAGGTGGAATTTTGTACTGTGAGTCCAGTGGTGCCCAGAGGTGTGTTGTCCTTATAGTTCTAAGCTCTTAGCTCTAGGCATGTCCCTTTTGTGGGTGTCCCTTTTGTGGGTTCTTTGGGGTCTCCTGCTGTGGTTCAGTCTAGCTTTTGTTGACCAGTCCATGGGAGGACTGTCCTCTTAGGTTGGCTTGCTGTGTTTCTCAACCTCAACCTCGTTGTGTAAGCTGTTGTACATGTGCTGGCAGGGCAGGACAATACACAGCTAAACTTCCAGGAAACAAGAGGTATCTTACATAATATCTTGACAGTCACAATGAAAACAACCCAAGTGAAAATAGAACTGGGAGAGTGAAGGGAGAACACAAATTCTAGAGGGGGGGGGAAGCTTAAAAAAGAGAAAGAGAGAAAGAAAAGTAAAGCTTAGAGAGAGAAGTATATTGTTAATAGTGATGAAAATTTAGAAAATAACATTAATAAACTAAAATGTAAAAAATAGAGAAGCTACTGGGAGATAATAGAGGCAGAGAAAAGATTCTGTAAAAAGAGCCAGCAAAAAATTAAGGGAGAGAATAAGAATAGGATAATAGTTGAAAATGAAAAAACAAAAATACAATAAAGAGAATAAGAGAAACTAATGATCAAACAAAAAGACAGGAAGATGGAAGGGAGGATAACAAAAGAAAGAAACAAAGAAGAAGACAAAAAAAGAAGAAAAAGTTATACAAATGGATGAAGGGGAGAGAGAGAGATTAAACCCCAAGCAGAGAGGGAGTTCAATAAGAGATTTGGGGGAAACTATACAGGAAAGCAGTAAACTTATTGGTTATAATGATAAAGTCCCAGAAACTAAGCAGGGATTATCTTGACAGTAGAAGAAAGGATAAAACAAAACAAAGCAAATAAACAAAATAAAACAGAGAAACAAAACAAAAGGTAAGCTAAAGAAAACAAAATTTTTTTATAATAAAAAGGAGGAAAAAATATTATTAAAAAAAAATTTTTTTTTGCCCAGCAGGCTGTGGCTCAGCAGTTGAACATCGACCTAGAATCCAGGTGATCAGGGTTTGATTCCCGGTCAGGGCACATGCCCGGGTTGCAGGCCCGATCCCCAGTTGGGGGCGTGCAGGAGGCAGCCAATCAATGACTCTCTCATCATTTGTGTTTCTATCTCTCTCTCTCTCTCCTTTCCTCTCTCTGAAATCAATAAAGATATATTTAAATGAAAAATGAAAATATTAAGAAAATACTAATTTTTAATTAAAATAATAATTATTATTAAATTTAAAGAGAAAAAAAACGAATTTTTTCCCCTTTTTCCTAAGGGAGAAACAGAAAAAACAAACAACAAACAAACACACAAAGAAACAAAAAAAAAACAAAAACAAAAAAAGAAAAACAAAAAACTGAGAAAAAAGACAGTCAATAAGTGAGTTTCTTCTGGGCAAGTTAAGTTGTCTGTGGCTCACTGTTTTGTGTGCTGATTTCTGTTCTCCTGGGAGGTACTTTGGTATCAGCCAATGTGAATAGCTTTCTATGTTTGGCTTAGGTGTCTTTAGGTAGATGGTTGATCTGAGGCTCTCTGTGGACCACCTCCTCTTTTCAGCTATTTTGTAACTTTGTAGTTGCTTGGATTTACTCCAGAGTCTTCTGTAGAGTCTTTAGGGTGCAGGATGGCTAGTGTAGCTCAGGGTATCACTCCCCTTATTGAGAGGTTTCACTGTGAGGCACTCACTATTCAGGAGTTAGTCTTTGCTCCACAGCCAGCTCCTCAGTCTCTACCTTATCCTCTGATTCTAGTTCCTTATGTACTGCCTTGCTGCAGTTTCAGACTGATTTCAGCATGTTTCCATTTCTAAATGGGCCGTTTCAGCAGCCTGGGCTCAGTGGATTGAATTAAAAAACATTCATTTGAGCCCTTTGCCTGCCCAGCCCCCAGCAGGGGTTTTCTGCTTTTTCTCCAGATCCCAAACAACAGTTCCTGAGAGTCTTATTCTTTTAATGTCCTCCTGTGAGCTGTTCTTCCTTCTCCCTCAGGACTGTGCCCTGCAGGTGTTTCTGGGGCCTTAGTGAGCTGGACCAGCCCCTTTCCTGTTGGGTGTGGTATTCCCAGGCTGCAAGAGAGGCAGGCATGCTCCACCTCTCCTTTCCCAGATCTGGTTGGCTGGTTGCACCAGGCTCGCCCCTCAGTCAGTCTACTGCTAGTCTGTTCTCCCATTGTATGCCAGGAAGGTGGGAGCCAGTTCAGTCATCAGAACTCAAAAATGCAAAAAGCAACACACAGGCAGAAAATCCACCCTCTGAGGTCCCGCCGCCTGCAAGCCAAGGCACCCAATGGGAGGGAACCCAAAGTCAGCTCCATGCAGCTCCCCACACCACTGATCTCAGCAATGTTGGGGCAGCTCCACGCACCATCACGGTGCCCCTCTGAGCTGGTCACAAATCCCAACTCTCTGCACCAGGAGCTCAGGGCTGGAGGACTCTCTTCCCCTTTTCTGTGCCACACAGATTCAATGCTTTCTGGGGCTCAATACAATGCCTTACAGGGAGGCAGCCTTGTGTGTGGCTGCTCAGTGCAGACCTCTGTTCCCTTACTATTCTGGTGCCACACACTTTGGGACAGCCGTTTCTCTGGCCAGCACCCTGAGCATTAGATGCTGGTCACAGCCATCATTAGAAGCTTTGTTTCCTAGGAAGGCACAGTCCCCTCATCGCAGGCACACCCTTCACCTGGTTACCTCTGCCCTCCACGCGGGGTACTCCTTCCTTGTCCTCTGATCCAGGTATGAGATCCCAGCCTTTGGATGCCAGTCCACACTCCTGCAGGGAGGGAAATTTGCAACCTCCAAGCCTCAGGGCTTAGAGCCCAGCATAGGCTTCAGGGGGCCTCCCCCTTTCTACACACTCCCTCTTTTACCAAACTCTATGATGTTTCTTCAGTGCTCCCTACTCACACTATGTCCACTCAGTTATGTTTCTCTGGTTTTTCCAAGCTGGCTACATAGTATTTTAGGAGTAAATCGAGTCTGTTGCTGGGAGCAGGGGCGCTCTGCTGCTTCTCACAGTGCTGCCATCGTCCCTTTCCTGGGTTTTAAATTTAAATCTTATCTAACTAAAAAGAAAAGCAAACATGAAAAATAAAATTATTTTCACTAAATAACTCAGAAGGAAAAATTTCATTGGTAAAATAAATTTTCCATCCTAAAGTAAGAAAGAAAGGCAATCTAATAACTTTATTTTTATAGTATATCAAGATAATTTATGCTGAACTTCAAAGAAAGCCAGATTTAAAATAATCTGAACTCAATTTTCATCAGAGATATGCTGTGCTATTATCTTAACAATCATTCATCTTCTAAGTCAAATAGTTTATAAAGAGAGAACATAAATATTCTAATGTCAAGTCAAGAATGCTATTAATGATCTCTAATGTTTACATTCTGTTGGTGTGAGCTCACTATTTACTGTCACTAGTGATCAATGACCCAGCAAGTGTCTTTAACCCTAGCATACCTGAGTTTATCGAATTTCCCAGTTTAAACGGGTTTACTTACAAATCTTAGTAAATTATTTTCCACCAAAATTTACCAAATTACATTTTGGTGATTCAAAAACTGTAGTAATATAAATTAGTCAAGAAATGGTTGGTATTTTAGAGACAATGATTAATGAACAGAAGTAAATGAATTATTTCTATAAATAAAGTGAAATTTAAAACCTTTTATCAAGATCATTCATGTCACAGCTTATTCTCTTATGACAGTTGTTCTAGGCTTCTGTCAGCTTCACAATCTCGTTCAGTGATTATGAAGGTATTATATTCTTCCCTGGATTAACACAAATAACTAGGGATACTATGGTTAATACTAAAATGAACTGTGGAGCCCGGCAGGGCGTGGCTCAGCTGTTGAATGTTGACCTAGGATCCAGGCGATCAGGGTTCAATTCCCAGTCAGGGCACATGCCCAGGTTGTGGGCTGGATCAATGACTTTCTCATCATTGATGTTTCTGTCTCTCTCTCTCCCTCTCCTTTCCTCTCTCTGAAATCAATAAAGATATATTTAAATAAATAAATAAATAAATAAAATAAAATGAACTGTGGAAAAGTAGTAGGTTTTTCTCAATCAGTGAGTACTGATATTTTAACCCACTTATCTCTGATTCATTCAACTTCTTGACAGTGCCAAAAGAAGAATGAATTTTGCCTTAAGTATCTATAGTTAAGGCAATTTTACATATGCTTTTCTTGTCTCTGAAGGCAGTGGTTCCAGCTGTACAATTGCCATTTCATGGTACAGCAGTTTTTAAGATAATTTTTTATGTGAAGTTTTGTACCCCTACTGCATTTTGAAAATCTACAGAAAAAGTAAAATGACATTTTACATTAATTCCAAATTTTGTTGAAAAGCACTCAAGAACTTTAACTTAAAATTATAATCTGATTTACCTAAAGGATAAATTGGGGGAAATTTCTAATGATACATGATAGGGTAAATACAATAGTTAAATGCTTATTATATATTAATCTCTTCATCAGTGCATTTTTCTATTGATTAAATTTCTTCTTTGAGCTGCTAACTATAAAATAGACACTCCAAGGAATTTTCTTATCATTTTACAAAAGATGAATTATTAAGAAAATTCACGATCACATGACTTACATGAATTTATAAATTCATGTTTTACATGATTAACCTGGACATCCTTCTGTTAAAGTATAATAGGATCCTCCTCGCTAGCTCTCTTATTTGGATAATACACCAGAAAGGCAAGCACCTGCATGTGACTTGTTGAAGAGTAGTGGGATTTGTTTTCAAATAGACATCACAGATACTACAAAAATTTAGTGCCAAACTTTGCCATGATACTCTGCAGTACAATTTGCTGTGCATAGGCCCAGAGTTGCAGCACCTACACTTAAACAGGCATGCATCTATCTGACAAATGTGTGCTATAGGTTATAAAGGGAAAGGCAGAGAGTTTGAAGTGGCTAGAATAAATCCATCACCAAAGCTGGAAAAACAACTCAGATACTATGTCTTACTATTGACAAGATGGTCAGCATCATGAATTTTGTGTATAAAATGACCAGTTTATGATAATCTTAGCCTCTAAGAGATGTTATTTCATTGTGGTTTGAATATGCATCATTCTGATGATTAGTGATGTTGAACACTTTTTCGTATGCCTATTGGCCACTTCTACATATACTTTGGAGAAGTTTCTATTCAGGCCTTATGCCAGTTTTTAATTGAACTTACTTTTTTTTTTTTTAAAGGTATCTTTATTGATTTCAAAGAGAGGAAAGGAGGGGGAGAGAGAGAGATAGAAACATCAGTGATGAGAGAGTCATTGATCGGCTGCCTAGCCCACAACCTGGGCATGTGCCCTGACTGGGAATCGAACCCTGATCACCTGGATCCTAGGTCGATGCTCAACAGCTGAGCCACACCCGGCCGGGATGAACTTACTTTTTTGGTTTAAGATATGTAAATTCTTTATGAATTTTGAATATTAATCCTTCATTAGATGTATTGTTGGTTAATATGTTCTGCCATTCAGTGATTTCCCTTTTCATTTCATTGGTGGTTTCCTTTGTTGTGAAAAAAATTTTAGTTTAATGTAGTGTCATTTGTTTATTTTTTCTTTTGTTTCCCTGCCCAAGGAGATATATCAGAAATAATATTGCTACAAGAAATGTCTGAGATCTTACTGCTTGTGTTTTTTCTAAGATATTTGAGGTTTTGAATCTTACAGTTAATTCTTTAATCAATTTTGAATTTATTTTTGTGTATGGTGTAAAAAGCTGGTCTTGTTTAATTTTTTTTGGTTTGTTTGGGGGTTTTATTATTTTCTACTTTTTAAATTTTATTTTTTATTGTTGACACTATTACAGATGTCTCTGATATACATACAGATATTGGTATAATTTTCCCAACACCATTTATTGAATAGACTATCTTCACCTCATTGTATGTTCTTGCTTTCTTTGTCAAATATTAATTAAGCATAAAGTTTTGGGTTTATTCTTGAAGTCTGTGTTCTGTTCCATTGATCTATCTGTATGTTTTTATGCCAGTACAATGCTGTTTTGATTACTATGTTCATGTAGTGCAGTTTGATATCAGGTATTGTGATTCCTCCAACTTTGCTTTTTATTTCCTGAAGGTTGCTGTGAGTATTCAGACTTCTTTCTGGTTTCATATAAATTTTTGGATTATTTGTTTTTGTTCTCTGAAATACGCCATTGGTATCTTGATAGAAATTATATTGAATCTATAGATTTCTTTGGTTTTATGGACAATTTAATTATTTTAATTCCTCTTATCCATAAATGCATTATATGCTTCCAGGTATTTGTATCGTCTAAAATTCCTTTCATCATTATCTTATAATTTTCCAAATACATGTTTTTAATTTCCTTGATTAAATTTATTCTTAGTTTGCTTTTTTATGCAATTATAAATGGGATTAATTTCTTAGTTTTCTTTTCAGATAATTCATTCATTTTGTGTAGAAATGCAAATGATTTTATGATAGTTACTTTGTATTCTACTTCACTGAATTAATCTGTCCATTCTAGCAGTTTTTGATGGCATCTTTAGGGTTCTCTATATACAGTATCATGTCATCCACAAATAATGAGAGTTTTGCTTCTTCCTTTCCAATTTAGGTGCCTTTTAATTTTTATTTTTGTCTGAGTGTTGTGGCTAAGACTTCCAGTATTAGCTTTAATAAGAATGTTGAAAGTAGACATTGCTCTCATTCCTATAATAAGGAAAATGCTTATAGTTTTGCCTCTTGAGTATAATTTTGGCTGTGGCTTTGTCTTATATGGCCTTTAGTGACTGAAGTTTTGTGTCCTCTGTTTTCACTTTGCTGAGATTGTTTATCATAAATAGATAGTGGATTTTATCAAGTGCTTTTTCTCTCCTTATTGATATGATTATGTGATTTTTATCCTTCATTTTGTTTGTGATGCATGACATTTATTGATTTGTAAATATTGTACTAATCTTGCATCCTTGGAATAAATACCACCTGATCATTGTGTATGATATTTTTAATATATTGCTAGATTCAATTTGCTAATATATTTTTAAGGATTTTAACATCTATGTTCATAAAAGATATTGTAGTGTCTTTATCTGTTTTTTTCCTTAGGATAATGCTGCCCTCATAAAATGAGCTTGGAAGTCATTCTTTTTTAATTTTTTGAAATAATTTGAGAAAGATAGATGTTAATTTCTCTTTAAATGTTTGATAAAATCTGCTTGTGAAGCCATACACTACAGGACTTTTGTTTTCTAGGAATTTTAAAAATTATTATTATTACTTGTATTATTACTTGTATTATTACTTGTATTGCATTAGTTGTAAGCAGAGTATTCAGGTTTTCTGATTCTTCCTGATTTGGGTTTGGAAGATTGCATGTTTTTAGGAACTTATCCATTTCACCTATATTGTCCAATTTGTTGGCATAAGTTGTTCATAGTATATTCTTCCAATCTTTTGTATTTCTGTGATGTCAGTTGTTACTTTGCCACTTTCATTTCTGATTTTATTTATTTGTGTTCTCTCCCTTTGTTTCTTGATAGTGTGGCTAAAAGTTTATCACTCTTGTTTATACTTTCAAAAAACAAGCTCAGTTTCATTGATATTTGCATTGGTTTTTTAAAGTCTATGTCATGTATTTCCACTGTCATTTTTATTATTTCCTTTCTTTTACTTACTCTGAGCTTTGTTTGTTGTTCTTTTTCTAGTAATTT
This sequence comes from Miniopterus schreibersii, assembly GCF_964146895.1. NCBI lineage: Eukaryota > Metazoa > Chordata > Mammalia > Chiroptera > Miniopteridae > Miniopterus > Miniopterus schreibersii. The sequence goes on along the minus strand of NC_138101.1, from coordinate 109,502,277 downwards.
TAAGTGTAGAGCTAGACTGTTTATTTGAGATGTTTCTTGTTTCTTGATATAGGCTTGTAATGTTAAAACTTCCCTCTCAGGACTATTTTGGTTTTGTTCCATAGATTTTGAATCTTTATGAGTTTATTTCCTTTTTTTTTCTAGGTAACTTTTGATTCCTAACTTGAGCTCATTTTTGACCCAATCAGTGTTAAATAACATGTTATTTAGCCAACATGCCTCTATAAGATTTTCAGTCTTTTATTAGAGTTAATTTTTAATTTCAAACCGTTGTAAAGATGCTTGATATGATTTCAAAATTCTTGAATTTATTAAGATTAATTTTGCATTCTAACAATTGAGAATGCAATGGTCTACATTTGAGAATATTTTATGTGAACTTAAGAAGAATGTATCTTCTCCTTTCAAATGAAATATTCTCTAAATATCAATTAAATCTGTCTGATCTAGTATGTCATTTAAATTTCCTGTTGTGTAAAAAAACAACAACAAAAAACCTAAGAATAAATTTAACCAAGGATGTAAAAAACATGTATTCAGAAAATTATGATACTGATGAAAGAAATATTAGAAAATACAAATAAGTGGAAGCATATAATGTGTTTATGGATAAGAGGAATTAAATCATTAAATTGTCCATAATACCAAGAAATATATATATTCAACGTAATTCTTATCAAGATACCAAGGGCGTATTTCAGAGAATAAGAACAAATAATCCAAGCATTTTCCTTAAGATTAAGAACAAGAGCAATGTCTACTTTGGCCACTCTTATTAAACATGTTACTGGAATTCTTAGCTACAACAAACAGACAAAAATAAGAAATAAAGGCATCTAAATTGGAAAGGAAGAAGTAAAACTGTCATTATTTGCAGGTGACATGATACTGTATATAGAGAACCCTAAAGATAGTTCATTAGTTTTGTATAGAAATGTAAATAATTTTATGATATTTATTTTGTATGTTACTTTGCTGAATTTATTCATCTGTTCTGGCAATAAATAAGTATACCTATCAATAATAACAGTAAATGTAAACAGATTAAATGTTTTAATAAAAAGACATAGGGTATGTCAGTTTATTTTGTTCATTAGATTCCACATATAAATGAGATCATGAGAACAGGGAGACGGGAGTAAATGAGTGAAAAAAAAAAGGGGGACATCTGTAATACTTTCAACAATAAAAATAAAATTTTAAAAAGATATAAGGTGGCTGAATGGATAAAAAATCATGACCTATCTATATGCTGTTTACAACAGACCCACTTCTAATCAAACACAGACTGAACATGGAGGGATGGAAAAAAATATTCCATGCAGATGGAAACAGAAAATAAAAAAGTTTAGGTAGCAATACTAATGTTAGACATAATAGGCTTCATAACAAATATTATAAATAGACAAAGAAGGTAACTACATTATATGAAAGGGGTCAATCCCACAAGAAAATATAACCCTTGTAAACATATATGCTTGGGTGTGCATAAGAAGGGTTAATCTGTGTACAAGGTTTGGCATCCTTCAGCTTAGAGTTGGGGGTAGATCTATAAATGGTTCACAGCTTCCTAAGGTCTGCCTCCACTGTGACCTCTGAAATGTGCAAAGTACATCTCTGTAGCTATGAAGTTAGCTCTTCATGTCAAATGAAGCTTAATCCAAGTATGTAGGCATGTTAGTCCACACTGTACTCATATTCTAACACCCACAAGAGAAACACTTAGTGTGTGTGTGTGTGTGTGTGTGTGTGGTGCTATCACATTTGCATTTTCCTGGGGATTACTGATGTTAAGCATCTTTTCAAATGTCTATTGGCCATCTCTATGACCTCTTTGAAGAAATGTCTATTCAGTTCCTCTTACCATTCTTTAATCAGATTTTTTATTTTATTTTTTTTGGTGTCAAGAATTATGACTACCTTATTATTTTGGTTGTTAACCCCATAACAGATATACAATTGGTGAATATCTTCGGTAGGTTGTCTTTTTGTTATAGTGATGGTTTTCTTTGTAATAGAAAGCTAGAAGCATGTCAAAAAGTTGGTTTGACATTGCAGTTCTCAACCAAAATCCAATTCCAAAGTGAGATTAGTAGTGAAATATTACATTGGTCTTTCAAACATAAGTTGTCATCAATTTCACGTTGTATCAGTGACTTCACAGCAAAAAAAAAATTGCATAGATAGAAATAGTGCATCTTGAAAGTCAGAAACCTGATACCAATTTAGGCTTTTAAAATACAATTTAAGAACACTCCAAGATGGCTTCAGATTAGGTGAAAGCTATACTCACCTTCCGCCAGTGTCAAACCAGATTTATAGCTAAATTATAGAGAAATCAACCCTGAATAACCAATTGCTGGCTAGCTGAACTGAAATAGTATATTCAAGGATTTACAAAAGGAGCCACATAGAGACTGATAAGGGCAGACACGCAGAAAGGGCTAACCCCTGCACCCTTGTGTGGCAGCTGAAAAGCCAGAGAGATATTTCATCTGCAAGGATACCCCACCTACAGGAACAGAAGTGGGAAGAACACACATAGTATCTAGTGCAGCAAATCAGTGCGGATTCACTCCACCAGGGAAGAAACAAAGTCTGCTGTAGTCCCGAGTGCTTATTTTTTCTCTTGTTTCCCTTAGCCCAAACAGGCAAGGGCCTGTGGGTTGTGGCCAGCCTGGGCCCACTCTACAGTTTTTCTTTGGAAGGCTCTGAAGGAAAACCAGGAAACCTGAACAACCAACTGGAATCTATCTGAACAGAAGTCTTATAACCAAGGGTTTACAGAAGAAGTCACAACAAGACTGGAAAGAAGGGCAGAGATGCAAAAAATGCTGGTCCCGATCCCATGTGTGGTAGCTGAGAATCCGGTGTGATATTTCAGCTGCAAATAGATCCTTTTGCTGGAGCACCAGGGCTGGAAAGAGGACCCCACACATCTGGCTATGAAAATCAGCAGGATTCTCTCCACCAGGGAGAGATAAGGGTCTGCTGGAAACCCAGGAGCCCTCTTAAAGGGCAAGCACACAAAATCTTGTCCACAGCATTTACCCTGAGCTCTTGTGGAAATAAGGTGGCTCAGTGGGTTGTGCAGTTTTAAGAAGGTTAAAAGGAAAGCCACCAAGTTCCTTGGGCTGAGGCTCTCACCTGTGCTACCCATAGATGCCATCTTTCTTGCATTGAGCACTACCTTCCATATGACATCAACCTAAGTGAATACAATAGCCTCACACTCCTGACTTCCTGTGTCACCACCTTGACAATCTTATACACACTGTGTAACAGTCTTCTAGCTGCTACCTATCTAGACCTGCAATTAAGTCTTTCTTGGAGACATCTTAAGGAGATCTTGGTATACCTGTGGTGTCAGAGTTGAACAGATAAAGGCTGAGTTATGTGGAACAATAAAAGACTAAGTTATGTGGTTTTAGGGTGAGGACCATTTTTCCCTCTTATATCTGACTGTTGCCACCTCTTCCCCATGAGAGATCCAGTAGCCCATCCTTTTGACTCCCTTTACCCTTGCCCTGCTGAGCTTTAGCCCTAGCGAGGAGTTGGTTAGTTGCTCACAGTTCAGACTTTCTTGGAAGACTCTCAAAAAGGTCAAGGCAGATTCAGGAGGTGACAGAGACTGAGTGGTGTGGCTCTAGGACAGGGGTCATTTTTTCCTCAAATGTCAATACTATAGTTCTTATGAAGAGCCCACCCTCCACACTACTAAATCATGGTTTATTTTAACCTGATGAACTCTATTGGTCTCATTCAGATAACTCCCTGAGACTCTGCCCCTCCACAAAGGTCTGCAGATCCCTGACAAGAGATGGATGGCCTTGTTGTACCCTGAGACTTTTGCTGAGTAGCCTCAGACCCAACACTGGCCCTGATTTTCACTCTGTATTAACTTGGTGAACACCAATCATCCCTCCTGGTGACTCACTAGGAACCCATCTTATGCAGCTTTTGTACCTCCAGAGACTCTTTCAGTGATTCAGCTTGAGAGGCAGCTGATTGGCAGAGTTGGATCCTGGGGTGCCTTGGACATTTGCTTACCTGCCTTTGGGCTTGGTTCTAGTAGGAGTTAGCTTGGACCCTCCCAAGCACACCAAGGCCCAGGAGAATCAGCCTCATTGTGCATCAACTTTTAGCTCCAAACAGGTAGCTCCATTCTGATTACAGGCATCATCTGACATTGATCTGCATCAGAATTCCTCCCAAAAAGCCCCTGAATTAATACCTCTAGAGGCAGGCATAGATAACATCAGAGCATGACCTGATTACTTCAACAAGTGACACTACAAAAGAAAAATCTTGGCAGGCATTAGAACCTGCCCAAACAAATCCCACTTTGTGGGTCAGCCCTTGCACAGCAGCTCATACACTGTAGTCATTATCAGTCCTCATAGTCATCCAGCTTGAGGGTCAACACCATCCACAGATGGGCCAATATTGAGCAAAACTCATTTAACACAGAAAGGCACACATGCCTACACAATAGACATTATTGAAGCACATAAAAAGGGAGACTAAACCACTGATCCCCACAAGACACCTACTACATAAGGCCACCATACCAATACTGGAAGACATAGCAGATCTACCTAATACAGAGAGGCAGCCAAAATAGAAAGACAAAGAAACATGCAAGACATTTTTTGAAAAGTAGAAATTCTGGAAATAGAACTAGATGAAATGAAAGCAAGCAACCTGCCAGTTACAGAGTTCAAACCAATAATTATAAGGATGCTCAAGAAACTTAGGGGAAGAACTAATGAACTCAGTGAGAACATAAAGAGATAGTAAACATAAAAAAACCCATGGAGAAACCATAAAAAGGAATGTGTCAGAAATGAAGAATACAGTATTTGAAATAAAGAATACACTAGAAAGAATCAATAGTAATTTAGGTGAAGCAGAAGGTCTAATCAGCAATTTGGAAGGCAAGGTATCAGAAAACAACCAATCAAAAGAGCAAAAAAATAAAAATTAAAAATGAGGGTAGGTTAAGTCACCTCTGGGAAAACATCAAGAATAACAACATCCATATCACAGGGGTACAAAATAAAGAAGAGAGAGTAAGGTGTTGGGAAACTATGAAAAAATAATGACTGAAAACTTCCTTAACCTGATACAGGAAAATGACACACAAGTTTAAGAAAGGCAGAGAGTTTCAAAGAAGATGAACCCAAGAGGCCAACATGAAGACGTATCATACTTAAAATAACAAAGGTTAAAGACAAAGAATTTTAAAAGCACTAAGAGAAAGATAGTTACCTACAAGAGAACTCCCATAAAACTGTCAGGTGATTTCTCAACAGATACATTTTAAGCCAGAAAAGATTAGCACAAAATAATAAAAGTGATAAAAACAAGAATATACAAACAAGACTACTCTACCCAGCAAAGGTATCATTTAAAATGGGAAGAAAAATAAAGAGCTTCCCAGATAAGAAAATGTTAAAGAAGTTCATTACCACCACACCAGTATTACAAGAATGTTAAAAAAGACTTCTTTAAGAAGAAGAGAGGGAGAAAAAGAAAAAAACATAATTATAAAGAATAAAATGGCAATAAATACATACCTATCATCTGTCACTTTAAATGTGAATGAATTAAATGCTCCAATCAAAAAACTATAAAATAACTGAATGGATAAGTAAACAAGACCAATACTTATGCTGTCTATAAGAAACATATGTCAAAACAAAATACACACAGAGATTGAAAGTAGAGGGTTGGAAAAAGATATTTTTTGAAAATGGAAATGAGAAAAGGCAGGGGTAGCAATACTTATATCAGACAAAACAGTCTTTAAAACAAAGACTACAAGAGACAAAGAAAGCAATTACATAATGATAAAGAAATCAATAAAACAAGAAGATATAACACTTGTAAACATTTATTCGCCCAACATAAGAGAACCTAAATATATAAAACAAATATTGATGGACATACAAGGAGATATTTACAGCAATAGAGTCATATTAAGGGATATTTAGATCCCATTAATATCAATGGATATATCTTCCAGACAGAAAATCAACATGGAAACCACTATCTTATATGACACAAAATATCAGATAAGTTCATTGATATTTTTAGAGTATTTTATCCCAAAGCAGCAAAATAAACATTCATTTCAAGTGCACATGGAGTATTTTCCAGGATAGACCACATTTTAGACCACAAAAGAAATCTCAATAAATGTAAAAAGATTAGTATCATATCAAACATCTATTCCAACCACTGGTATGAAACTAGAAATCAACTTTTAAAAACCCTGAAAAACATACAAATACCTTCTATGTGTTTGGTTCACAATAATACCTAGAGACAAATGAAAACAAAAATGCAACAACCCCAAACCTATGAGACACATTCAAAGCAGTACTAAGATGGATTTTCAAAACAAGAAAAATCTCAAATAAATAAATAATCTAACCTGACACCTAACATAAATAGAAAAAGGATAACAAACAAAGCCCAAAGTGAGTAGAAAAAAAGAAATAATAAAAATCAGAGTGGAAATCAAATAGTCTTAAACATATAAAAAATCAATTAAACCAAGAGCTAGTTCTTTGAAAAGGTAAACATGATTGATAAAATTTTAACCAGACTCATCAGAACAAAAGAGAGAAAACTCAAATAAATAAAATCAGAAATGAAAAAGGGCAAAAAGGTAACAACTGACACTACAGGAATACAAAAGATAATAAGAAAATATTACAAACAACTATATGCCAAAAAATTGGACAATCCGGAAGAAATGGATACATTTTTAGAAACATACAATTTTCTCAAACTGAATCAAGAACAAACAGAAAATCTGAACTGGCTGATTACAACTAACAAAATCAAAGGAGAATAAAAAATATTCCCAGCAAACAATGTTCTGGACCAGATGGCTTCACAGCTGAATTTATTTCTTTTTCTTTTTTCTTTTTTATTATTTTTAATTTATCTTTATTGTTGAAAGTATTACATATATACCCCTTTTCCCCCCATTGATCCTCTCTACCCTGCATCAGCCCCATCTCCATGCCTTCCCCATACTATTGTCTGTGTGCATGGGTTATGCATTTATGCATATAAATTCCATTAATCTCTTCCCACCCACTCATCCACCTCCACCTTTCTTCTGAGATTCCTCAGTCACAGCTGAATTTACAAAACATTAAAAAATCTAACACTTACTCATCACAAAATAGTCCAAAAAATTCAAGAGAAAGGAACAGTTTCAAACTCATTTTATGAGGCCAGCATTCTAATCCCATAACCTGATAAAGACACTACAAAGACAAAAATAAATTATAGGCCAATATCTCTGATGAACATAGATGTAAAAAAAACCTCAACAAAATATTAGCAAGCCAATTCAGGAATATTTTAAAAAGGTAATACACCATGATCAAGTGGGATTTATTCCTTGCATACAAGTTTGGTACAATCTGCAAATCAATTAATGTGATACACCACATTAACAAAATGAAGGATAAAAAGCACTTACTTGATCATGTCAATAGATGCAAAAAAAGCAGTTGACAAACTCCAACACCCATTTATAATAAAAACTTTCAGCAAAATGGGAATAGAGGGAACATAATTCAACATAATGAAGACCGTATATGTGGCAAACCCACAGCTAACATCGTACTGAGTCGGAAAAAAACTGAAAGCAATTACCTTAAGATCATGAACAGACATAAAGGTCTACTTTCACCACTGTTATTCAGCATAGTATTGGAAGTTCTAGCCACAACATACAGACAATAAGAAGAAATGGTTTCAAATTGGGGAAATAAAGGAAAACTGTCATTATTTTTAGAAAACATAATACTGTATATAGAGAACCACCGAAAATTACTAGAACTGAAAAATGAATTCAGTACAGTAGCAGGATACAAAATAAATATTAAGAAATCAGTTGCATTTTTATACACTAAAAATGAACTATCAGAAAGGAAAACTAAGAAAACTTCTTTGCTGGAAGGATAGGGCTAATGAGTATATATAGACATTTACATTGATACACACAGAAATATATTTTATAAACTAAAGCAAATTGTTTTATGAAATCCAAAATACTCTCCCTATGTTGATTTTAGTTTTGCATGATAAAAGAGGTACTATAAAGAATTAATCAAGTTACAAATTATTTCTATCATTTGGGTAATAATATCAATAACAGTGGATGTAAACATAGCAGAAGCTATTTGACCTCATGGGAAATATTTTTTATTGTTGCCTCAAAACAATCATCAATTTTATAAATGTAATACAAAAAATCATTTCTTAGCCATCCTCCAGTCCCATGAACCTCTCTGGACCTTAATTGTTGACTTAGTTGAAATCTGGTTGTTAGAACACTGTTCAATATTCTGAGTGTTTCAATGTAGGTGCAGATAAGGCTAAAACAAAGAAGCGCTATTCTCAGTGCTCATCAAATAAATGACCTATGGAGGAATTGTTGTTAGTGAACATAGTAATGTTTTAAAATATTTAAGTCTTGAATTGCTGATGAAACAATTAAAATTTTTTTCTAAAGGCTTTTATAATTTATTTCATGATAGGGTTTTTGTGTTTGGTATCTTTTTGTGTTTTTAGTTTTGTTTTGCAGTTTTTCAATAGCTTATTTAATTGCTAAAAGCTTTTGGTAAAACAATACAAAGAACCATTTAAACTTTGTACAATGTCCAGTGTTACTGTTTTGTTGTTCAACTGGCACATTTTAAAGATTACATGATCAGTCCCTCTATAAAGTTACACATTATTAGAAAGTATCATCTGTCTGGATTTAAAAGGTTAAAAGTACCTTACATTTATACATTTACTTCAAACACAATCACTTTAAAATTTTTAATTAAAATCACAATTCTAACAAATCATATTCTCTTAAATTCTTTAATCACTTAAAAACAAACAAATAATAAAATTACTAAATTATAAAACTGATTTGAATACTTACTATGGAATAGTATAAAATACTATTTATTAATACTATTTATTAATACCACTGATTTAAATTTGTATCTCCATCATCATTAATTTTATTTCTTTTCAGCTATATCTTCCTATGGTCTTAATAATCTTACTAGAATAAAATGAAAAATAAATGTTGGTTTAGAATAGTCAATACCTCAATATCTAGGTTATTATTTTTTTCAAGATACAGGTCCTGGTGAGCAGGTCAAAGTTATTTAAATTCATAACACTGACCAGCATCCTGAACTTCTAATTTACTGTAAAACTTACATTGTGCCAAATCAGTAATGCTTAACATTCACACATTCACTTTAGCATTGTTTTATGCAATCTGTTATTTACCCCAAATGTGTACTTTTGTCATTGCCTATTTTCTTTTAATTATATGAACGAGTCTTATTGCCACAATATTGACTATATATTTTAAAATTTTATTATAATTATTAGATCTAGCTACAGAATAAATGTTCTTCCTAGGAGATAAAATTATCTCTACATTTTAAGAAATTTGGTTAATTTGTTTTTTTGGAACAATGTTAAATGTTTTTTTCTACTTATTTATTATGTGTGATGACTAGAGCTAATTACCACTTGAAATTTCTTTGTACCTAATTAATATGTGTACCAACCATTGCTGATCAGTCATTCTTAAGGTAGAATTTAGCAAACTATTCCAGGCTTCCCAACTGATCTTATAAATACAGTTTTATTGAAACAGTCACATCTACTTGTTTAGGTACTGTTTATGGTTGTTTTTTCACAACAGTAATCAAGGTGAATAGCTGGAACAGAGACAAAAGATTAAAATATTTACTATGTCACCCTTTACTAAACTTTTTGCCAAACCCAGCTTTAGGGGACAATACTTATTTTTCTGGAATGTTTTAGTTTACTCAGAAGCCTCTGATATGTTTGTTTATTTTTTCTTGCTTACAGAGTTAGAAACATGGTATTATATTAGGATAAAGTTTGACTAATTACTTATAGGCAATTTTCATTTTATTCTAAGGCACAAAGTTTAACTCCATTTGTCATCTTTTTTATAGTTAATTGTGATCATGCGACTGAATTATTATTAATGGAATGTGAGTGGAGCTGACATTTGAACAGTGAGATAAGAAAAAAAAAAAATTAAACCTCTGAGTTTTAAGATTTGTTTTTAACAGGGAGTAATGCATTTATAAATATATTTAATGAACAGAAGAAATAAAATTTCCATATACATTAATACAAAATTCATGCTATTATTATGTCTATTCTTTTATATTACAACACTATGTGAAAAATTTGTATTTACATTTTCTTTTGAGTATTATTATGAACACATGGACTTTTAAAAATTCAACACTAATGAAATATAATTATTGTATTATCAGAATATTATGTCATTATTATAAAATAAAGCATAATACAACTATTTTTATTATTTTCTGTTCAGGCTGTTATAAATTGACTAGTAAGATGTTCTTTAAATGAACACTTTTTCACATTTCCCCTAAAATTTGCAAAGAACCTTTGGTGTTTTGTAATGAAACATTTCAGATTAATGGTAATTTATTTTCCCATCTCAAAAATAGAATTAACTAGCTTCAAAGAGTCTGGTTGTTGTTATTTTTTCTTTCTTCCTTTTTTTTTTTTTTTTTTTTGAGTATAGCATTAGAATTGATATCTAGGTGTTAGAGTTGCACATGAGCAATAGAATTGGTTAAAAGTTCTGCTGCTAACAGAGATGAAAAAAACACTACACTTTTGAGTTTCCAAATAGCCATGTATTTCTACGTTCCTACTGCTTTTAGAGTACAGATGCACTCGTGTTCTACTGTAGTGACACTTTGCTTTATTATAATCAATACCACAATGCAATTTAAGATACAGTTAAGTGATTTGTTAATATGTGTTTTTTTCTACTTTATGGCTAATAACTACTTTGTTTGCAAAGTCACTAGAAATAATATGCAGTAATTTGATTTTTTTGTGAGTGATTTTTTAGGATTGAAAATTGTATAAATAGGTGCAAAGCAAAATAATCTTTAAATGGTGTTCATTGTGAGTCCTGTATGTATTGACAGAATAGGTCGTTGTTCACATGACAATGTGCATTCACAGCCACAAACGGGGTGCCAGGGGTCCATTCACTAAATGTGCAGAGATGTGTAGTGCTCATTTCAATTTCTCATATGGTCTATCTTTCTTTGTGATTACACAACTTTTGAGGAGAGTAGATATCAAGCACATAGAATAAATACTGTGATCTCTGGCTAATAAAGCTCATAACAACAAACCTCCCACCACCAGATGTTATAGTGAGGATATGAGTAACAAAAATATCTTTCTTCTTTAGTGAACAAACAGAATATTAAAGAGCTGAGTTTTACGGAAAATATGGAAATATAAATGTGTCTCTTCATCACAATGCTGGAAAGTTTAGAAATGCCCTGTTAAGTAAGGTAGCATCAGTGTGTCCTTTCAGTAATTCCAGCTCTAAAACTCAAAAAAAGGATAAAAAATATAAGTGTCTGTTATATGTCCTGAATGTATGCAACACAGACAACAGAGAAATTGATAACATTGTGCAGTATGGTGAGAAACTGTGTATTTTAAAATTGTGATGATGCATTTGCACAATTCAACTTTAAATTATGGGAATTTTCTCAAATGACACTTTGAGATTTAACTTAGAAATAGATAATTACTTTTGTTTTCTAAATGCACCCATTTTTAACTGTTAATTTGGCTATGAATAGAGCTGCTGTTTGATTTTCCTAAATAAACATTTTGAACATAATTTCAAATGCATTTATATTCTTAAGAGTTTAAAAAATAAAGTATCTTTATTTGATTTGAGATTGAAATAATATAAAATTTACTCATTTAATTTTAAAAATGATTTTATAAAATTATTGTTTTAAAAATGTATTGCTTGGACAAATATTTAAAAAGCACTACGCTTTTTAAAAGTTTCTGAACCTGTGCTGTATAGTGAAGATGGCAAATTAGTAAATACTGTGCTCACATCCTGAAGTGACCACATCAAAATTACAACTAAATTATAGAACAACTACCTTTGAGAACCACCAGAAGACTAACTGAACAGAAGTCTTATAACTAAAGATATACAGAAGAAGTCGTGACATGACTGGTAGGTGGTGTGGAGACATGGAACAGGCAAGTTCCACACCCATGGTCTAGTTATTAAGAATTAAGAGAAATATCTTGGTTATGGATGACACATTGGGAGTCAAGGAGTCCCAGCCACATACTAGATTCCAGCATCAGGGAGAACAGTCCCTATCACATTTGAATGGAAAAACGGCCAGGGATTGCATCTGAATAAAATGGAGGTATTCCTCTTGAGGGGTCTGTGTACAGATTTTCTCTTTCATAAACTCACTACCTTTGGGCTCCAGTGCAGGGGCAGTAGTCTGAAAAATACCAAGGACATATGAGGAAAATCTGAATTGATTAGCTTCAGGATAAGGGCACTTGTCAGGGCACTATTCTCTGAGGATAGAAGTGTTGATAGGCACCAATTCTCCTTTGTTGAGCCCTCCCCTGACTTATCCCACCAGCAAGAGCAGGTAGGCACAGAATCTGAGATCTTGATTAACCTGACTAACACTATTTGTTCCTGAGACCACACAAAACCCAACTCCCAGGCCTGCCTAACTCAGCTGCTTCCAATGTCTATTCCGTGAAAGCAGCCAATCTCAGCTTATGCAGTGGAATTTCCTAAAATCTCTCAAAGGATCACAAAAAGCAGCAGCTGGTGTTGACATGGCCAGTACCTACTGCTAAGCAGCCCTCAGCCCAGGACAAGTGGTGATGGGTCTCAACTTGTATGGTAAACCCCAAAAGGTGGCCCCAAGCCTGGCATAAGCCACACTTTTGCATTGTCAAGCCCACCAAAGATTCCCAATAATAGCAGTAGTGACAGCCCTTCTCAGTTTGCAGTATAACCTCTCCTAAGTTCTTTAAAGCACATGTGGTAATCAACCGCAGATTACTTTGTAAGTCCCAAAAGGTGAACCCAAGCCAGTAACGAATAGCAGCTAAACTTGGTCTGCACTGGAGCTCACCTAAGAGAATCCAGAGCCAACACAGCTAATGGCTGATTTCAGAATACACCACAGCATGAGTCAACAAGCTCTACAAACATCACACCCAAAGGGTGGACTTAACTGGAATCCAAGCCCAACCAAAGCAACTCCCATTCTAGGGGTCAGCTCACACACAGCATCTTGTCTGCTGTAGTCACAGCAGGCCCACATAACCAGTCACACTGAGGATCAACCTCAGCTACTAGTGTGCCAGCAGCAATCAAGGCTCAACTACAAAGTAGGTCACACACAACTGATATAAGGAACAACACTGGAGCACCCAGTTCAGGTGAACATGAAGGCTGCACCACTGAGCCTCACAGGACACCTACATAAGGCCACCCTGCTAAGATTGAGAGATATTGCAGATCTACCTAATATATAGAACCACACAGAAGGAAGCATCCAAAATGAGAAAACAAAGAAACATGTGCCAAAAAAAAAACAAAACACAGAACAAAGCTCCAGAAAAACCACTAAACATAATGGAGACAACCAATCTACCAGATACAAAATTCAAAACACTGGTTATAAAGATGCTCAAAGAAAGAGATAAAAGCCATAAAAAAGAACCAGTCAGAAATGAAGAATATATTAACTGAAGTGAAGAATACATTAGAGGGAATCAACAGTAGGTTAGATGAAGCAGAGGATCAAATCAGCAATCTGAGAGACAAGGTAGCAGAAAAAACAGTCAGAATAAAAAAAAATAGAGTTAAAATAGGAAAGACAGTTTAAATAAGCTCTGGGACAACATCAAGCATACCAATACTTGAAACATGGGAATACCAGAAGGAGAAGAAAGAGAGCAAGGAATTGAAAACCTATTTGAAGAAATAATGACTGAATACTTTCCTAATCTGGTGAAGAAAACAGAAAGCACAGAGATTCCCAAACAATATGAACCCAGAGAGGCTTGCACAAGATGCATCATAACTAAAATGCCAAAGTCTAAAGACAAAGAGAAAATCTTAAAAGTAGCAAGACAGAAGGAGTTAATTATGTACAAAGAAGTTCACACAAGACTATCAGCTCACTTCTCAACAGAACCTTTGCAGTCCAGAAGAGATTGACTCTAAATATTCAAAGTAATAAAAAACAAAGACCTATGATCAAGATTACTCTATATAACAGTGATCATTTAAAACTGAAGGAGAGACAGAGTAACCCAGACAAGAAAATAATAAAGGAGTTCATCACCACTAAACAAGTATTACAAGAAATGTTAAAGAGACTTCTTTAAGATGAAGTGATAAAAAAAATGAATGAGAAAATATAGAAAAGAATTTACTGACAAAAGCAAATAGTAGAGGTAGTGGACCAATAAATTATAAAACTAGTAGAAAGTTAAAGGCAAAAGTACAAAGATCATGTGTGTTTACAATAAACACAGTTATACACACTGAAAAGAAGTAAACAGTAATGACAAAAACATAAACATGGATTGGTGAGTGGAAGTTTTGGTGATTTTAGACTGTGTTTGAATTTAAGCTCCCATCAACGTGAAATAGACTGCAATAAACACAGCTTGGTATATATGAAATACATGATAATCACAATAAAAAATCTATAGGAGAAAGGAATGTAAACAGAACACTGTAGAAAGCCATCAACATACAAGAGACGAGAACAAGAGAATACGAAGGAACAAAGAAAACCATAAAAACAATCAGTAAACCATTAAGATGATAATAATGGTTCCAGAGCAACAGATGCGGTGCCTCAGGCTGCAACCGGATCCCTGGCACTACAGCACAGGAAGGCTACTCTCCAGAGAGTGGTGGCTCTGGAGACTCCTAACACCAAACAAGGATTGCAGGCTCCCAGGCATGCCAGTGCCAGCCCTGGGCTGGGAGTTCATGGGTGTGGCCACATACTGCCTGGCAGGAGGCATGAGGCCAGGTGGAATCACACCTTGGAGCAAGTCGGAGGCTGGGGTGGGCCAGGGCCAGTGGCTCCCTGCTCAACATCAGTAGCTTGAGGACACTGGCAGGGCCCCTGTGAGGCCATGACCACTGGAAGCATCAACATGCTGCCTGTCCTGATGGGGCAGTGGGGTTTTCCCACCCACTCATTTCAAGGATCCCAAGCAGCTATATTGCAAAAATAGGGACTTCTTCCTGCACTCCACCTTGACAGCAGAGGGGATGGGGTCCTAGAGAAGAGTGACCCACACATCAAATACAACTTTAAGCAGAAGAGAAAGGGATGCTGTCTAACAAAGGAGTGTGTGTGAACCTCTATCTCACTCTGGAATGAAACCAGAACAAAGGGTGGTCTGCCTGTCACTACCAGAGTCAATAAGTAGAGACCAGGTCAAATCTTTGAGGTGCATTTATTATTATTCAGATTGCCCCTCTAACATCTCTCAAGCCAGCAATTTATATAGGGTTAAAGGGTGAGAGAAAAAGAAAAAATCTAAATACTATGTGAGTTCTCAAGGTCAACTTTCTATCATTGTTCTTGTAAAGAAGAGCCCCATATTGCTGCAACAATTAGCCCAGGAACACTGTCTACCTTCAGATAAGTTCTATCCTTGATTTGTGATTAAAATGTATCTTCCTTTGTTGTTCATCAGATTATTACGTTCTTTAGATTCCACATGTAAGTGAGATCATGTGATATTTGTCTTTCTCTGCCTGGCTTATTTCACATAGCATAATATGCTCCAAGTCCATCCATACTGTTTTAAAGGATACAAGATCCTTCTTCTTTACAGCTGCATAGTATTCCATGGTGTAAATGTCCTACAGCTTTTTTATCCACTCATCTACTGATGGGCACTTGGGCTATTTCCAGATCTTAGCTATTATAAATAACACTCCTACGAACATAGGGGTACATATATTTTTTCTGATTAGTGTTTCAGGATTCTTAAGATATATTCCTATAAGTGGGATCACTAGGTCAAAAGGCAGTTCCATTTTTAATTTTTTGAGGAACCTCCATAATGTTTTCCATAGTGACTGCACCAGTCTGCATTCCCGCTAGCAGTGTACCAGGGTTCACGTTTCTCAACATCCTCACCAACACATATCATTTCTTGATTTGTTGATATAAGCCATTATGACAGGTGTGAAGTGATAACTCATTGTGATTTTAATTTGTATCTCTCCTATGATTAGCAACATTGAGCATTTTTTCACATATCTCTTGGCCATCTGTATGTTCTCTTTGGAGAGTGTCTATTCAGGTCCTTTGCCCATTTTTAAATTGGATTGTTTATCTTCCTCTTGTTGAGTTGTATGAGTTCTTTGTACACTTTGGAAATTAGCACCTTATAGTGACATGGAAGCATGGATCAGACGGACGAATCTCAGAAGGAAGTGGTGGGGGGAGAGATTAACCAAAGAATTTATACTCATATATGCATAACCCAAGGACACAGACAATAGTGTAGTGAGGGACTGGGGAGGTGGGTGGGTGCTGGGTGGAAAGTGTCAATGGGGAGAAAAGGGTACATCTGTAATATTTTGAACAATAAATAATAATAATAGTAAGTTTTGCTATATAAACATTGTTAAACATAAAAAAAGAAAGTAAGTATAAATATTGCTTATGTAGAAATATCTACATGACAATTATATAATGCATGAAGAGCTCTTAAGACAGGGCCTAGTACATAGTAAGTGCTCAACAAAAGTTGTTTTTTTATTTGAAAAAAAAAGTATCTTCTTTTGAGTGATGGCCTCATCTGGGCTTTGAGGCTGCCTTATCTTTAGGCCCTATTTGCCTTACAACATGTTCTCCAGTTTAGCATGCTCTGTAAGAAAATTCTCTTCTGTATGTGAATAGCTATAAAACAACTGTGATTCTGTCACCTTCCCCTCACCTATCATTCCCCACTGTTAGTATTAAATTTTATATCTATGAGATTAGTTTAATGTGGAAAGTGTATTGCTGTTGAAGTGTGTTATTTCTGGCCTTGGCAAAGATATAAGGGGATGGCACTGGATGCAACAGCAAGAAGTTAGGGTGCAAAAAATGAACACAAGAAAAGTTAGAGTTCTTTTAACCCAGCTAAACTGGGTAGCTATGAGGTTAGAATGGGTAAGTTGACTCTGAAAAATCCTTCTCTTTTCTTGAGTTTAGCAATAGTATCTTTGACCTGTTGGAGTTTTTCTATAAGCTGAGAAATGTCAGTCAAATTAAAACAACACAGTCTTTTAAGTTCTTCACATCCGTGATTATGCCTTAGGAATAAATAGTCAAGCATGGCACAGTTTTATAGAACCACATCTCTTACTTGTCCTAACTCTTGGTTTATGCCACTTACAGACCTAAAGGTGACATTTAGTACCTTTACCATACTGCAAGCTAGTCTACTTATCTCTATGTTTAAGGAGGTTACCATTACCAGCATTAAAAAGATGGTTAGGGAAATATATTCAGCCAACTCCACAATTGTACATTGTTGTTGCAATCTGGAGAATTTGAGGTTGATAGGTCAGGCCTGGTTTGGATGCTGAGATGTCTCTGAGGAATGAAGATGGTGAGTCTTCCTAGGCAGCATGGTCTCCCTGTATTTTTGGCTGGTATATATGAATAAACGGTTAGCCCACATATAAGAAACCACCCACTTGGTAGCTTGACATGTCCATAAGCATAGATAATTAAAGAGTTACTTGTACAGTTAATGTCATAATCTGTAGGTAAGCTGAAACAACTTATAAAGCAATTAGAAAAATAAACACATTCTCCTACTGGGGCAACCACCACCACTTGTAATGAAAACATGACCTGTCCTTTGGGCAGGTGCTGAGTCCTGAAGAATAAACGTCACTGTAGATTACAGTCTTATTGGTGGTTATGAAGTGGGTATAATTCTGGATGTCTCTTATAGGGGTACCTTCCCTTACAAGACAAGAGATGGAAATCTGTTCTACATAAATTTCTCTTGAAAGGCAAAAGTCAGAAATATTCAGAACATTTTTGTCTAAATAAACCCATATATTTTCATCCCATTTAAAAGGATAGAATGCCCCTAATATTTGGAAGAAAAAGTAAAAGATTAAAACTAAGATGATTGTTGTTTTCAGAGGACAGCTTTTAGTTCTTCCTTGGGTTAGACTGTCCGTTCTTCTTCTGGTGCTCACTTTACTCTTGTGTGATGAACCCAGGGCTTCCCCACTGCTAGTTTTAAGGCAGTTGGGGTGGATAGGAGCATTTCCATGGTCTAGTCCATTTTTCTTCTAACTGATCTTCTGGGGATACGTTTCTCCATGTCCAGTAAGACTGTGTCTGGCATCAAAAGGACGTAATGGGCCTGTGACAGAAAGATCTCTAAGATATGCCAAATCATTAATGATGGCTAATGTCTGGTTAAGCTGTTGAATATAGTTTTTAGTTTTAATATTATGATATATATGTCCCCATTCCTATGGTGGCCTAAAAGTGTCATCCACAAATCCCCTTTTGGAGAGCCACTCTAATTCAAAGCAGGGCAATTGACAAAACCTGATCCAAATCAAGACAAGTCTCCTGACATAGTTTGACTATTCCTTCAAGGTGTGATTCATTTCTTCAACTTTTCCCAAGGTCTGTGGTCTTCAGGCTGTATGTAACTATATTAACGAATTTACTGACTTTCGTGTGATTTCAGAAATGAAAGCAGGCCCGTTATCATTTTGTAAGCTGTTAGGAATCCAAATCTAGGGATTATGTCCTTCAAAAGGGCATTGACTATTTCAAAGGTCTTCCTCCTTCTGGTGAGGTAGGCTTCTACCCAACCTGAGAAAGTGTAAACAAATACAAGTAGATATCTCCAGCCCCCAGACTTTGGCATATGGGTGAAGTCTATTTGCCAATCCTCGAAAGGGGATTGCCCTTCATATTGCCATCCTTCCTTCCTCTGGTGGGAGTCCATTTTTTGGATTGTTCTTTTGGCATACAAGAAATTTAGCTGTAACTCTGTACATATAATTGAAAAGGCTTTAGTAGGTTTGGGAGCCCTAACTTGGGCACTGATGCCAGCTGGGCCTTTAAATTCTTGAAGGTCTGTTCATATTCCTTGTCCCATTTGAGGGGACTGTCTTCCAATCCTTCTAAAGTCTCACATAAAGGTTTGGCTATGAGTTCAAAATTTGGAATCCAAATATGGTAATACCCAGCCAATTCTAAAAACTATCTTAATTGTCTTCTTGTTTTCAGGGATTGCATTTGTATAATTGTCTCCTTGAGGTCTCCTATTAGGCTCCTTTTTCCCAGCCTTAGGAGAAATCCTAGAAATTTAACAGCTTGCTGACAAATCTGGGCTTTGGAGGCTGAGAATATGAGGTCATACCCTAAAGCACATTTCCCTAAGTGGTTTAGGATGTCAGTAGTGTTGTTTAAACAGTCCTCATATTAGGTCCCATGCTTAGAATATTATCAACATTTTTGAGGAGGATACCTTTTCTAAACTATAGCTCCCTTAAGTCTTGCCCCAGGTTTTCCCCAAAGATGGTAGCATATTTTTTGAATCTTTAGGGAAAAACAGTCCAACAGTATTGGGCTTTCACTTGAGTCTCAGAATCCTGCCTTTCAAAGGAAAAAAGTATCTGAGAGGCCAGATCAAATGGAACATAATAGAAAACAAATTTAGGTCAAATACTGTGTAACATTTATTGACTCCAGGTATTGTTAATTAAAGTGTAAGAATTAGGCACTGTGGGGAAGAAATCCTGAGTTATTTTATTTATAGCTCACAAAACTGAGACAAACTGGTATTCCCCATCTGAAGGTTCTTTACTGGTAGAATAGGAGTGTTGTATGGGGACTGGTAAGGTCAAATCAAGCCAAATCCTAAGAATTTCTGAGTAAGCAACCAAATCCCTTCAAGTGCCTCCTTTTAAGGGACGAATACCACTTGTGATGGGTCTTTGCCCCTGGTTTTGATTCAGTTTTGAAGGGCAAAGCTTGTTCTGGTGTCCCCAATTCCCCTTTTGCCCATATATGGGGTTTTACCTGTGTTTCTATTTCTGCTGGCAACAAAGTGGGCTCAGGTATTCCCTTGTCTTGTATGATAACTTACCAGATGTGTTCTTACAGACCTGTAGATGGAGCTGTTGTTTGTCAAGGGTAAAAGATTTGGGCTCCAAGCTTAAATAATAAGTCCTGCTTAAGAGAGGAATGGGACTCAGTGATACATAAAAATTTGTGAGTTAAAATTGTATCTCAAATAGTGCATTCAAATGGTTTTAAAAAGGTCTGATGTTCTGGAGCATGGGTGATTATGGTTATTGCCACCATCTGAGAGGGAAGTATAGTCAAGGGGGTGTTGATGATAGAGTAACTGGTCCCAGTGTTATTAGAAAGGCAATTTTCAGTCCCCTACATTGTAGTTTCACACAAGGTTCCTGGTGATACCCAGTTTTGACTTGTTCTAAAAAGACCGTGGCCATCTGAAACTTCTTAATTTCCCAGCTGTTAAAAACTTTGAAAGAAATATCAGCCAATTGAGGCAGGTTCATAAGCTCTCTCAACTTTGAGGAGTTTCTTTCTAATATCAGGGGCACTCAGGCTGATAAAGATCAATTAACCATTCAAAATTTTTCTGCAGCCTGAGGATCTATATCAGTATATTTTATAGAGGTTTGGGATATTCTGGAAAGCAGAAGGGTACTCATCCATTTTCTGCTGTGTAGCTGGGACCATCTTTAAGGTTTGTTTAGCCCCTCTACAGGATAATACATCTGCAGTAATGGTTTAAGAGGGGCATGTCCCAGAGACAGAGGGAAGATAGCAGCACTCTGAAAAGAAGCAGAGTGCCCTTCCTTCCAGCAACAGAATGGATTTACATCTAAAATACTGTGTAACCACCTTGGAAAAACAAAAGAAATATACTTGATTGGACATATTTTTAGTAAGGAACACTCAAAAATATCATAGAGTCTGGTAAGAGAGGAGTGTGTAAAAAGAAGGAGTCCCCACTGAAGCCAGTGCTTGGTTGCTAGGCCTGAGGGCTAGAGGCAGCAAAACTCCCTCCCCTTAGGAGTGTGGACTGGCATCCAAAAGCTGGGATCTCAAATCCAGAGCACATAAGGAGGGAAGGGGAACCAGTGCACAGTGGGCAGAGGGAGCCAGGGGAACAGTGTGCCTGCCAGGAGGGAGGCCACACCTTCCCAGTGAAGGAACATGTCTAATGGCAGCAGTGTGGACAGGAGAGATTCTCCTTGGGTGCTGACAGCAGGAAAGGCTGTCTCACAGTGTGTGGCTTCAGAAAGAAAGAAGGAAGAGGGTTGCATTCAGCAGCTACATACAGGGGCCCTCTGCTTTCTGGTAAGGCATTAGGTAGAACTCCAGAAAGCATTTTAACTGTGTAGTGTGAGAAAGGGGAAAAGAACCCTCCCCCTGCCAGAGGGACCAGAGCTGCTGATGGGTTGCATTGGAGATTATTTTACCTGCTCTGAAGAGAGATGGGATGGTGTGCAATAAGCTGCCCCCGCTTTATTGAGATCAGCTGTGCAGGAGACCTGTGTGGGGTTGACTTTGTGACCCCTCCTGCTTGGTTCTGAGGTGTGGAGGGGCTGGTCCTTAAAGGGCGGTTCTCTGCCTGTTTGTTGCTTTGTTTGAGCAGACAGACCAGCAAGGGCTGGGATTTATGTCTGCATGTGGAGAGTTTGAACTGAGCACCCTGTGAGATCAGCCAACCAGGACTGGGAAAAGAAGGGTGGAGAACGCTTACTTCTCCCCAGGATAGAAGCACCTCTACCAACAGGAAAGAGGCTGGTTCAACTCACTGAAACCCCAGATATCCCCCACTGGGAACAGTTCTGAGGAGGAAAGGAGAACAGCTCACAGGAGAACATTACCAGAATAAGACTCTCAGGGGCTATTGTTTGGGAACTGGAGGAAAAGCTTAAAACCCCTTTTGGGGGTTAGGTAAGCACAGTGCTCACCAAAGTCACTTTTGAACAAACCAAATGAGCCCAGGCATCTGAAACTGCCTATACAAGAAAGGCAACAGACAAAAATCAATCTGAACCTGCAGGAGGCCATTGTAAGGTGAACTAGAATTGGAGGATATGGTAGAGACCAAGGAGTTGACTTTGAAGCAGACTAGCTTCCTCATAGTGAGTGCCTGACAGCAAAATCTCTAGGTAAGGGGAACAGCAGCCTGAGCTACACTATCCAGCCTGCACCCTAAAGACTCTTCAGAAGACTCTGGAATAATACAAGGCAACCACAAGAGGGAAGCAAAATAGCTGACTGGTGAAGGTGGTCCACAGAAAGCCTCAGAACAGCCAACTACATAAGTACACCAGAGCTAACCCTAGAGAGCTCCCAACATTGGCTGATACACAAGCACCTCCCAGGAGACCCAAAATCAGCATACAAAACAGTGAATCTCAGACAGCATAAGCTGCCCAGATGAAACTCATCTGGTTGATTTTTTTTTTTTTTTTTTTTTTAGAAAAAAGAGAAAATATATATTTTTTTAATTTTTGAATTCTGTGTAAAATTTTAACTTTTTAATTAATATTTTTAGGATTTGTGTTGTCTTGATTTGTTTATTTTTCTTTGTGTTGTGTTTGGTTTTGTGTCCTGTTATCAAGATTTTCTTGATATTCTCTGCTTTATTGCTGAGATATTATCATTATATTCAATAAGATTATTGCTTCTCTCTATCATTTCCTCCATCTCTTATTGGCCTCTTCCCCTATCCTTGCTTTACCTCTCTATCTCTTCTTGTTCCATTGGCATAACATATTTACTTTCTTTTCTTTATTTATTTCTATTTGTCCCCTTTTATTCTCTCTCTCTTCCTGTCTTTTTCGTTTGTTTGTTTTTGTCTCTTTGTTTTATTTTTTTTCAATGATTTTCCTATTCTTACTATCTACCCTTATTTTTATGCTCATCCTTCTTTCCTTTCAGAATCTTTTCTCTGCCCCATTTATCTCCCAGTTGTACCTCTATTTTATTATTTTTAAAACATTTTTTTTTACCATTTGCAATAGTATCCTTTTCCCTCTCTCTCTCTTTTTCTTTTTGCTTTAGATTTTGTGTTCTTGCTTCACTCTCCCAACTCTACTATCTCTTGGGCTGTTTTCATTGTGTTGTCAAGATATTTTGTAAGTAACTGCTTTCAAGGAGTAAAGTGTTTATTTTTTGTTTGTTTTTTGCCCTGTCAGCACCTGCACAACAGCTCACATAATGTGGGTGTGGCAGAGCCTCACAGTTAGGCAACCTGAACTGTGAGTACATGAACAGGTCAATAACAATCCAGACCCAATCACAACAAGAGAGGCCAAAGAAACCACAAAAGGGGCACACTTAGAACAAATACCTCAGAAGTATAAGGAAAACACACCTCTGAGTCCTCCTGAACATACGTTACAAAATCCTACCCCACAAGACTGGGATACAACAAACATATCTAATATACAGATACAAACACTGAGTCACTAAAATGGGGAAGCAAAGAAACAACTCCCAAACTAAAGAAAAATAAAAATCGCCAAAAAAGACCTTGATGAAATGGAGTTAAGCAAGTTATCAGAAATAGAGTTCAGAGTAATGGTTATAAAGATGCTCAAGTAAATTAATGAGAAAAAGCACACGCTTAAAGGAAAGCTCCAGGAACTTAGTGAAAACATCAACAAATAGCTAGTTCTTATCATAAATAAGAACTAGGCAGAAATTAATATTATATCTGGTATCAAGAATATGCTGGAAGGAATTAAATGCAGGATCAAGGAAACAAAAGATAGAATGGGTGAACTAGAAGATAAGGTAGGGGAAAAAATCAGAGCAGAAAAAGAAAACACAACTAAGAAACATAAGCACAGTTTAAGGGAACTTTGTGACAACATGAAACAACATTCACATCATAGGAGTAACAGAGGGGGAGGAATGTGAGCAAGGGATAGAGAACTTGGTGGTGTAAATAATGACAGAAATCTTTCCTAAGCTGGAGAAAGAGAAAACCACACAAGTTCAGGAAGCACAGAGGGTTCCAAACAAGAGGGACCCAAAGAGACCCACACCAAGACACAGCATATAAAATGGCAAATGCTAAAGACAAAGAGAATACTTAGAGTTTCAAAAGAGAGACAAGCAGTGACCTACAGGGAACCCCCATTAGGCTGACAGTAGATTTCTCACCAGAAACACATCAGGCCAGAAAGGAGTGGCATGAAGTTTTCAAAGTCATGAAGAGCAAGAACCTGCATTCAAGATTGCTTTATCCAGCAAGGCTATCATTTAAAATATGAAGGTGAAATAAAGAGCTTCATAGAGAAAAGAAGGCTAAAGAAGTTCAGTACCATGGAACTAACATTACAAGACATGCTAAAAGGACTGCTTAAAGAAGAAAAAGAAATAATGGAGAAAGGTACATTGGCATAAAGGGAAAAAAATAGCATTAAATAAGTTTATATCAATAATAACCTTAAATGTAAACAGAATAAATGATCCAATCAAAAGATGT
Organism: Miniopterus schreibersii; assembly: GCF_964146895.1. Lineage (NCBI taxonomy): Eukaryota > Metazoa > Chordata > Mammalia > Chiroptera > Miniopteridae > Miniopterus > Miniopterus schreibersii. The sequence continues at coordinate 109,477,791 of NC_138101.1, read as the reverse complement.
AGGGTAGCTGAATGGATAAGAAAACATGACCTATATATATGCTATCTAAAAGAGACTTACATGACAGCAAATGGTTCATACAGGTTGAAAGTGAGGGATGAAAAAAATATTCCATGCAAACATAAATGAAAATGAAGCTGGAGTAACAATATTTATTTCTGACAAAATAGATTTCAAAATAAAGACTATAAAAAAAGACAAAGCAGGTCACTACTAAATTACCATTAAAATACTAAAATGATTGATACGACAAGAGAAAGTAACCCTTATAAATATATACGTACCCAATATAGGAGCACTTACTTATATAAAAAAATTCTTCTTTGACTTTTAGGGGGAGATTGACAGCAACACAATCATAGTGGGGGACATTAACAGCCAACCAGCATCATTGGACAGATCACCAGGACAAAAAATCAACAGAAAAAAAAACCTTAAATGATACACTAGATCTAAAGGATTTAATTGACATTTATAGAACATTTCATCACAAAGCAGCAGAATACACATTCTTCTCAAGTGCACATGGAACATTCTCAAAAATAGACCAAATGTTGGGTCACAAAACAGGTCTCTACAAGTTCAAGAAAACTGAAATCATATCAAGGATCTTCTAGGATAACAATGGCATGAAAATAAAAATCAACCACTATAAAAAAACAAAACAAAACAAAACAAAAAAAACTTCAAAATATTCACACACAGGGAGATAAAATAGCATGTTATTAAATAACGAATGGGTTACCAATTAGATCAAAGACAAAATAAAAAAATTCCCAGAAAAAAATAGAAATGAACAGACAATGACCCCAAATCTGTGAGACACAGCAAAAGCAGTCCTGAGAGGAAAGTTCATAGCTTTACAGGCGTACCTCAAGAAACAAGAAAATGCTCTACTAAAACATCTAGTACAACAACTAAAAGAACTAAATGAGAACAGCAAGAAAAGCCCCAAAGAAGTAGAAGGAAGGAAATAATAAAGATCAGAACAGAAATTAATGACTTAGAGATAAAAAACAAACAAAAAAACAATGAAAAGATCAATGAAACCAAGACTTGGTTTATTGAAAAGATAAATAAGATTGATGAACCTTTAGCCAGAGTTACCAAGAAACTAAGAGAGAAGACCCAAATAAATGAAATCAGAAATTAAAGAAGCCATAAAACAACTGACCCAACAGAAATACAAAGGATTGTAAGAAAACACTCTGAGCCACAATATGCCTACAAATTGGACAACATGGGTGAAATGGACAACCTAGACACATATAATCTTCGAAAGCTGAATCAAGAAGAATCAGAAAACCTGAGAAGGCTGATAACAACTAATGAAATTGAAGCAGTAATAAAAAAAAACCTCCCAGCAAACAAAAGTCTGAGACCAGATGGATTTTCAGGTGAGTTTTACCAAATATTCAAAGAAGTATTAACACCTATTCTCCTCAAACTATTCCAGAAAATTCAAGAGGAGGGAAAACTCCCAAGCTTTTTTATGGGCCTAGCATCATCTTAATCCCAAAACCAGATAAAGACACTACAAAGAAAGAAAATTTCAGGCCAATATCCCTGATGAAAATAGATGCTGAAATAATTCTCAACAAAATATTAGCATGCCGGATCTTGCAAGGCATCAAAAAAACCATACACCACAACCAAATGAGATTTATTCCAGGGATGCAAGGCTGGTATAACATCCACAAAACAATAATTGTGATACATCACATAAACAAAATGGAGGACAAAAATCATATGATCATATCAATAGATGCGAAAAAAGCATGCAGCAAAATCCAGCACTCATTTTGAATAAAAATATCCATCAAAGTGGGAATAGAGAGAACATACCTCAACAGAATAAAGGCTATATGCAACAAACCTACAGACAACATCATACTAAATGGTCACAAATTAAAACCATTTCCCTTAATAACAGGAACAAGACAAGGGTTTTGCTGTTCCACCACTCATAAAACACAGTACTGGAAGTCATTTCCATAGCCATCATGCAGAAAGTAAAATGTAGACAAATTGAAAAAGAGTAAGTAAAACTCACATTATTAGCAGATGACATGATATTATATATAGAAAACCCTAAAGGCACCAACAAAGTCCTACTAGATTTAATAAGTGAGTTCAGCAAGGTAGTTGGACACAAAATTAACATGCAAAAATGGACAGCATTTTTATACACCAACAATGAACTCTCAGAAAGAGAAACTGTAAAAACAAAACCATTTACCATTGCTACTAAAAAAATATGCTATTTAGGGATAAGCTTATCCAAATATGTAAATACCTGTACTAGGAGAACTACAGGAAAGTGAAAAAAGGAATAAAGGAAGATATAAAAAGTGAAAGAATATATCATGTTCATTAATTGGAACAATTAATATCACTGAAATGTCCATACTACCCAAAGCAATCTTGAGACTCAATGCAATTTCTATTAAAATAACAACAGCATATTTCACAGAGCTTAAACAAATATTCCAAAAATTTATATGGAACCAAAAATACTCCAAATAGCTGCAGCAACCTTGAGAAAGAAGAAGAGAGTAGGAGGGATCTCTCTACTAGATATCAAAGTATACTACCAAGCCATTGTAATCAAAACAGCCTGGTATTGGTATAACAACAGACATATAGGTCAATGGAACAGAACAGAGATCCCAGAAATAGACCCATGTCATTATGGTCAGTTAATATTTGACAAAGAAGGCAAGAGCATACAATAAAGACAGTCTCTTCAATAAATGGTGCTGGGAAAACTGGACAGATACATGCAAAAAAAAAAAAAATCAAACTAGATCACCAACTTACTCCATACACAAGATTAAATGAAAATGCATAAAAGACTTGTAAGTTGCATGAAACCACAAAAATTCTGGAAGAAAACATAGGCAGTAAAGTCACAGACATTTCACATAGTGGACTTTTCACCAACACACCTCCTAGGGCAAGAGAAACAGGAAAAAAAAAAAAAGGGACACATCAAACTAAAAAGCCTCTGCATAGCAAAAGAAAACAGCCTCAAAATACAAAGGAACCCTACTGTATTGGAGAACATATTTGCCAAGAATACATCCAATAAGGGGCTAATTTCCAAAATGTACAAAGAACTCATACAACTCAACAAGAAGAAGGCAAACAATCCAATTAAAAAATAAGAAAAAGACCTGAATAGACACTTCTCCAAAGAGGATTCACAGATGGCCAAGAGACATATGAAAAAATGCTCTATGTCACTAATCATTAGAGAGATGCAAATTAAAACCACAATGAGTTATCACTTCACACCTGTCACAATGGCTACTATCAACAAATTAAGAAATTACATGTGTTGGTGAGGATGTTGAGAAAGGTGAACCCTTGTACACGGCAGGTGGGAATGCAGACTGGTACAGCCACTATGGAAAACAGTAAGGAGGTTCCTAGAAAAATTAAAAATGGAACTCCTTTTTGACCTAGTGATTCTAGTTCTAGGAATATATCCTAAAAATCCTGAAACACTAATCAGAAAGAATACGTGCACCCCTATGTCCACAGCAGCACAATTTACAATAGCTAAGATATGGAAACAGCCCAAGTGTCCATCAGCAGATGAGTGGGTAGAAAAGCTGTGGGACATTTACACCAAGGAATACTATGCAGCTATAAAGATGAAGGATCTCTTACCCTTTGGGACAATATGGATGGACCTGGAGAATATTATGCAAAGTAAAACAAGCCAGGCAGAGAAAGACAAATATCACATGATCTCACTTATATATGGAATCTAAAGAACATAGTAAACTGAGGAACAAATAGATTCAGTGACATAGAGGCCTGGAACAGGCTGACAAATCTGAGAGAAAATGACGGTGGGCCGGTGGGAGGGGAGAGATTAACCAAAGAATTTACATTCATATTTGCATAACCCATGGACACAGACAATAGTGTGGTGAAGGCCTTGTTTGGGGAGTGGGTGTGGGTTGGAAGTGGTCAAACGTAAATAGGTGTAATACTTTCAACTATAAAGATAAATATTTAAAAAATAAATAAGAGGACATGTCCCTATCATTAGGGTCCAAGTTTGTTTCTGTTAGGGAGATGGCATTTGCTTTGTTTGTCATGCCTTTAGGCTTCTCCTCATGTAACTGGTGAGCCTCCTCCCTGGCTTTATTAAAGACAAGTCATTGCTCACCTCACCAAGAGTAAAATGGTGCACAAAGCTTCTATATATGCCCAAATTGGGTTATGAGTAGCAAAAATGAACATGACCAGGTGAGTAATCTTTGTAGGATTATCCCTATAGAATGGAATGTAGGTTTCCAATTCATTAAATTTGAGGGTGAAACTGGAATGTGTTCCCAGTAGTATCTAGCGGTCATCCTTCAGCACTGACTGCTACCAGTAGGCCACAGAGACGGAACTGCCATGCCAGAGGTGTAGCTTGCCTCACCCCTGAGAGAGAGGGGTCAACTGTCTCAGGCTCACTTTCTCTTTCCCCAAGACTGGGGTAAGGAGAAAGTTCTCCAAAAGCCTCTGGGGCAATGGGAAGGAGCACCTGGCTTGCAGCTTGAATAACCTCCTTGTCCTCCCTATCCTGTACTATTCCTCTGAACCATTAACTTATTCCTCTTCTGCTTTGTATATGAATTATGCAAAGACATAAACTCTTGGACCTGTGGTATTTTGTCCCATTTCCCTGACCTTTGGCAGAATAATTCTAACTGTACTATGGTATAGGAATGAAAAAACCCATATAACAGCCCACACTCCCCTGAATTAAGAACATACATATGCCAAACTGTACTGCAATTAAATACCATTTTCTTTTTACTTATGGTAGGATATGCATAACTAGGCCATTCAGATAAAATTAATCCTAATGAACTATTTTCAAGGACTGAGGTGTTTGCCCCCATCTTATTAATTCTCCTCAGTAACCAACAAAACAGACAAAAAGGAACTATATTACTATAGACATATATTTACAAGCAATGTTACAGTATAGCAGAAATATACAAGCTTAGAGAAATATGTGCGCATCCAGACAGAGTTTCTTGGCTATTTTACCCTCTCGTATGTTCTGATCAGGCAGAGTGATCCATGTCTCTGCAAGCAAGATCCAGTCAGGCTCAAAGACCAGACAGACAGAATTTCTTGGCTTATTTCACCCACTTGTCTGTACTAATGTGTCAGAGCAATTCACATCTCTGCAACCAGGAACAGTTCAGACTAAAAAACCAGGAGCTAATAAGGTTCAGCTCAGACTTTCAGTTTCAGAGAACAGATAAACAAACACACAAAACTTTAATGCACCAATTTAACTATTAGGGAGGCAACAAGGAATACCACAGTTGGGAGCAGAGCCCATCAGAAAAAATTTCCTGGCAGTGCTTCAAGAAAGAAGTCCTAGTCTGTCCTCAAGACCCCACTGCCCAGGCATCTAGTTGGACTCCCGCCATTACCAATCACTTACCAAGAGTCTCACTGTTGTCCAGGTTCTTGGTCGCCAATTTTGAAACCAGAACAAAGTGTTCTCTGCCTGTTGCTACCAAAGTCAATAAGTAGAAACGAGGTTGAGTCTTTGAGATGCATTTATTATTATTCAGATTGCCAGCAATCCTAGAGAGTGGCAGGCATAATACTTTGAAAAATTCCTGTAACATCTCTCAAGCCAGCATTTATATAGGGTTAGGGGGTGGGAGAAAAAGAAGTTAAATAAAACTGAGTTCTCAGGGTCTGCTGTCCTTGTAAAGATTAACCCCAGAATACTGAAAACATTAGCCCCTGAACACTGTCTGTTTTCAGATAGGTTCTATCCTTGATCTGCGCTTAAAGTGTATCTTTTTGCCCTAGCTAGTTTTGCTCAGTGGTTGGACTGTTGGCCAGTGGACTGAAGGGCCCTGGGTTCAGTTCTGGCCAAGTGTATGTACCTGGGTTGTTGGACGCTTAATTCCAGGCCCAAGTCAGGGCCTGTGAGGGAGGCAACCAATCGATGTGTCTCTCTCACATCAATATCTCTCTCTCTCTCTCTCTCTCTCTCTCTCTCTCTCTCTCTCCACTCTCTCTGAAAGCAATGGAAAAATTATCTTCAGGCAAGGATTCAAAAAAAGTGTCTTTTTTTGAATGATGGTTAATCTGGGCTTTGAGACTGCCTTATCTTTAGGTCCTCTTCTTCTTGCAACATGTTTTCCAGTTTCTCAGGGTCTGTAAGAAAACTCTTTTCTATGTGAATAGCTATAAAACAACTGTGATTCTATTTCAATTATGTTTCCCTACCCTCTCAGGAAGACAGAGGGTTATTGGCTTCTAAATGTGTTACAAATGAGTGTTTCTTTTGTGAACCATTGGAATCCAATAAATACAATATTTACAGGTCAAGGAAATACTCCAGTTGGTATGTAGCACTGAAGTGGACTGGGCAGTATAAACTTGTGTTAGTGTAGGTAGCTAGATATTAATAAAGGAAGGGAGCAAACAGAATCAGACATTGCTGCCTAATGGGCTGGGGAGCTGATTCTGATACTGGGCCTGCTTCTCTGGAAAGTTGCAGCATTCATGGGCTTCCCTGGGGATCACAGCATTGTCCTGCCTAAGGTATTAGTGCCCCTTCCTCCCCCATGTAGGGAGGAAGGACAGGTTTTTCAATGTTCCCAAAATGCAACCAACCAACCCTCTCTTCCCCAGGAACTGAGAAAGAAATGGACAAACAATAAAAGAAAAATTTCTCTACTGGGAGTGTGCCCAATAGAAGTCAAGATGGAGCAGGGGGAGATACTTCCACTTTTTAAAATATGCTATAGAAACTACGATGGCAACCATAGAGGCCTGTCAGTCTAGCCTGGGAAAATGTTCAAATTGGATAAGGGACACAGAACCTGGAAGATCTAGAAAATATATTGGGAAGGGGGTTGACCCATCAGAAGCCCAGGAAAGATTGGGAAGTTTACTGGTAATTTGAAAGGGCGCTTGGTTCTTCCAAAGCTAAAGATAATATAACCCAAGCTTAACAAAACGCTGGCTCTCTCTCACTCAGTAGCACATACTAGCCTAGTTCACTCTTGTTTTCTCTCCATAGCAGCCATGTGGCCCTAGCAGCTGCCTGAGATCCATGGCAGACTGCATGGTACTGGGAACAGCACCAGCCAGAGCACAACTGGGAAGACATGGACTGAACCAATGGTACAAAACATCTGTAAACTGGCTTTATTTCTCAGCCTGATGAAGATGAGGATAATTTTTTTTTTCACAGTAGGACATCCGGAGGTGAGACATTAGGGTCAGTCCTTTGATTTTGTAACTGGCACCACAATGAATCTTACCCAGCCACAACTTCCTATATGTGGCTCCCTGAAATGCTTTCCTTGTAAATTCATGAAAGAACTTCATTTCCATAGGTGACTTGCACCCAAAATAAGACCTGGGCAGAAAGCAATACTTTTTCTTCCAATGTCTGCTAAGAGCAGATCTTAATGGCACCATCTAATCTCATTTCACATGAAAGAAGAGGTATATTTTTAAATGTGTATAGCTATCTTCTCAGTTTGGATAACTGGTCAGATAGCCTTTTATTTGATAGTAAAATGTTTATTGCCTTAGTAAAGAGAAACAACAAAAAGTCTCAAGATGCCCCAAGTTTGGGTCTGCTTGAAGCTGGGGGTGAGGAGTTGTTCTATCAGATTTCCTGTGAGGGAAAACCACCAGTCTCCAGTTTCACAGGAAAATGTGGGAAATGATCCCACCTCAAAGACAAGTAACTCAGTCACTGACACTCTGTTCGTCTTCTCAGATTTCTATACCCCAGCCAATGCAACTGACTCCTTAGAAAGGCTTAAGCTTTGCAGGGTGATGATAGAGGCAGCCCAACATATGGGGGAATTGCTTTCCCTGAAGCTCCAGAAGCCCCACCTCCTTGACTACTAAGGTCTCCACCTTGCAGAGGTCGGAGCAAAAGCAGGGAATGTTTTAGTTTTATGATTCTGGGATGGACACCACACCTACCACCTTCCCTGAAGCCTGAAAAACACTTCCCTTTCATAGGAGATCCACTAACTCCATCCTCCTGACTCTGTCAGAGACTCTTTCAGTGACTGAGCCTAACAAGCAGTTGGCAGGCAATGGCAGGTGGGAGTGAATCTCAGAGTGCCTTAAGACTTTTGCTGACCTGCCTCTGGGCCCGATGCTGGTAAAAGCTGGCCTTGGAGAGCAGCTTGGTCCTTTCTGTGTGCACCCAAACCCAGTAAAGGGAGCCACAAACTGTGGCTTGTTTGTAGCTACCAGCCAGTTGCCAAGAACTAGGCACAGACAGTGCCTAACATTTGCTTGTACCAAAGTCCCTCCCAAGAGACCAAGAAGAAATACACCCAGTGGCCAGCTTTAGACATCAGAGCAAAATCCAATAAAATTCACAGAAAGGATATCCAAAAGGAGAACTCAGCAGTCACTAACCCCTGCTGAGGTAAACTGCACTTTGTGTGGTCAGCACCTGCACAGCAGCTTGCACATAGTAGTTGGAGTTGAACCTCACAATAGACCAGCCTGAGTGTCAATCACACACATCAATGGTACAATAGCAATCAATACTTAATTATAATAGGAGGATCTACATAACCTACACAAACACATTCCTAGAGTACTGAGCTCAGGAGATCAAGAAGAGTGTTCCACTGGGTCCCACATGACACTTGTGACATAACACCATGCTACAAAGACTGAGAGTCATATAAGAACTATCTAATACATGGAAACAAACACACACAAAAAGAGCCAAAATAGGGAGACAAGGAAACACATTCCAAATGAAAGGAGTTCTCTGCAGGAAGAAGATCTAAATAAAAGATCTAAAAAAGATCGAAGAGCCAGGCCAGGAGTGGCTCAGCGGTTGAGCGTCGACTTGGGATCCAGGCAATCGGGGTTCGATTCCTGGTCAGGGCACATGCCCAGGTTGTGGGCTCGATCAATGACTCTCTCATCATTGATGTTTTTATCTCTTTCCCTCCCTCTCCTTTCCTCTCTCTGAAATCAATAAAGATATATTTTTAAAAAATAAAAATAAAAATAAAAAAGACCTAAGAAATAAGCAATTTATCAGATATAGAGTCCAATGTAATGTTATAAGGATGCTCAAGGTACTTAGTGAAATCTAAGCAGCATAAAAAACAAAAAAGAAACTGGAAAAAAAAAAACTAGTCACAAATGAAGAATACCACACCTGATATCAAGAATACATTGGAAGAAATGAAAGGTAGGTTAACTGAAGCATAGGATAGAATCAGCAATTTGGAAGTCAAAGTAGAAAAAAAAAGTGAACAGGGCAGGAAAAAAAAATTAAAAAGATTAATGATAGTCTAAGGGACCTTTGGGACAACATGAAGTATAACAATAACAGCATCATAGGGGTAACAGGAGGAGAAGAGAGAGAGATGGAGATTAAGAAGCTATTTGAAGAAATAATAACAAAAAACTTCCCTAAACTTGTGGAGGGGAAAAAAAATTCAAGTACAGGAAGTTCAGAGAGTCCCAAACAAGATGAACCCAAAGAGGTTCACACTAGGACACATCATAATTAAAATGGCAAAATATAAAGACACAAAGAAAATCTTAAAAGCAGCATGAGAAAAGCAGTAAATTACCTTCAAGGGAGTTGCCATTAGACTGTCAACTTATTTCTCAATGGAAACATTTAGGCCAGAAGTGATTGGCATAAAATATTTAAAGTGATACAACCAAAACTACTCTATCCAGAAAAGTTATCATTTAGAATCAAATAACAGATAAAGAGCATCTCAGACAAGAAAAAGCTAAAGTTTGTTACCACCAAACCAGTATTACAAGAATTGTTAAAGGGCATTCATTAAGAAGGAAGAGGAAGAGGAAGAGGAGGAGGAGGAGGATAAGAGGAACAGAGTTAAAGGAATAAAATGGTAACAAATATGTACCTATCAATAATCACTTTAAATGTAAAAAGCTTAAATGCCTCAATCAAAAGACATAAGGTAGAAGAATGGATAAGAAAGCAGGACTCATATATATGCTCTCTAAAATAGACCCACTTCAGAATGAAAGGTACACACAGACTAAAAAAAAAAGGAATAGAGCCCTGGCTGGATAGCTCAGTTGGTTGGAACATCATCTCATACACCAAAAGTTTGCAGGTTTGATTCCTGGTGACACATACCTAGGTTTCAGGTTTGAATCCCGGTTGGGGCATGAACCAGAGGCAGCCAATTGATGTTTTTCTCTCACATGAATGTCTCTCTCTCTCTTTCTCTCTACCTCTTTCTCCCATCCTCTCTCCATAAAATCAATAGATGTATTCTCAGGTGAGGATTAAAAAATAAATTAAAGGCATAGAAAAAGATATTTCATGCAAATGCAAAAAAAACAAAAACAAAAAAAACTAGGGTAGCCATACTCATATCTGACAATGTAGGCTTTAAAACAAAGGCTATAGTAGAAACAAAGAAGGACACTACACAGTGATAAAGGGAGCAATCCAAGAGGAGATTATAACCTTTGTAAACATTTGTTCACCCAATACAGAAGTACCTAAATATGTAAAGTAAATCTTAATGGACATAAAAGGAGAGATAATAATAATACAATCATAGTAGGAGATTTTAACACCTCATAGACTCAATGGATAGATCTTCTAGAAAGAAAATCAAAGAGAAAGTGGTGGCCTTAACACAGTAGATCAGATAAATTTGATATCTTCAGAATATTTTAACCCAAAGCAGTAGAATATGCATGATTTTCAAGTGCACATGGAATATTATCAAAGATAGATCACATGTTAGGACACAAAACAAATCTCGGTTAATTTAAAAAGATTGAAATCACAGAGAAGATATTCATCTTCTCTGACCATAATGCTATGAAATGAAAAATCAACCAAAGAAGAAAACTGAAAAACACAAATATCATGGAGGGTAAATAACATATCAATAAACAGTTAATGAGTTAACAATGAGATAAAAGAAGAAATCAAAAGATACCTTAAAACAAATTAAAATAAGAACACAACAACCCAAAATCTATGGGACAACACAAATACAGTTCTAACAGGAAAATTCATAGCATTACAGACCTACTTCAGAAAACAAGAAAAATCTCAAATACGCAACCTAACTTTACATTTAAAGGAACTGGTGGAAAACAAAGCTCAAAGTGAGTAGAAGGGAGGAAATAATAAAGATCATAGCAGAAATCAACAAAATAGAATAAAAGAAAAAATAAAATATCAAAAAAACTAAGAACTGCTTCTTTCAAAAGATAAACAAGATTGAAAAACCTCTAACCAGACCCATCAAGAAAAAAAGAGTGAGGATCCAAACAAATAAAATAAATGAAAGAAAAGAAGTAACAACTGACACAAAAAAATATGAAGGATTGTAAGAAAATATTAGGAACGACTATACTCCAACATATAGGACAATCTGAAAGAAACAGATAAATTCCTAGAAGCATACATTCTTCCAAAATTGAATCAGGAAAAGTCATAGAAACTGAATGGACAGATAAAAACTAGTGAAATTGAAGCAGTGAAAAACAAACAAACAAAAAAACTCCAGAAAATGAAAAGTCCTGGGCCAGGTTGCTTCACTGGTTAATTTTATCCAACATTCAAAGGAAAACTAACACCTATCCTTCTCATACTATTCCAAAAGATTCAAGAGAAAGGGAGAATCCAAGTTCATTTTATGAGGTCAGAATTATTATAATTCCAAAACCAGTTAAGTACACTACAATGAAAGAAAATTATAGGACATAATACCTGAGGAACACAAATGCTAAATCCTCAACAAAATATTAGCAAACCGGATCCAGTAATACATTAAGAAATCATATACCATTATCAATGGTGTTCATAATCAAGTAAAATTTAATCAGGGGAATGCAAGGTTAGTACAGTATCCGCAAATCAAAAAACATGATACACCACATGAACCAAATGAAGAACAGAAAACATATGATCATATCAATAGATGCAGAAAAAGCATTTGATAAAATCAATCAAGTATATATAATAAAAACTCTCAGCAAGGTGGGAGTAGAGGGAACCTAACTGAATGTAATAAAGTTTAAGTATGACAAATACACAGCCAACATCATAATGGGCAACAACAAAAAGTGGTTCCCTTAAGACCAGAAACAAGACAGGGATTCCACCTTAACCACTCTTATTCAACATAGTACTGGAAGTCCTACCCACAACAATTAGACAAGAAGAAATAAAAGGTATCCAAGTTGAAAAGGAGGACATAAAACTCTCATTATTCACAGATAGCATGGTTATGTACATAGAAAACCCTAAGAACTCCACCACAAATCCACTAGATCTAATAAATGAATTCAGCAAAGTAGTAGAATACAAAATTAATATTCAGAAGTTGGTAGCATTTTTATACACCAATAATGAACTATAGGAAAGAGAAACTAGGAAAAAAATCTTATTTACTATTGCCACAAAAAGAATAAGGCACCTAGGAATAAATTTAACCAAGGAGGTAAAAAATTTGTACTTTAAAAACTAAAGTACATTGAAGAAAGAAATAGAAGATACAAATAAGTGGAAGCATATACCATGTTCATGGATTGCAAGAATCAACATGATTAAAATGTCCACACTATTCAATGCAATCTATAAATTCAGTGGAATTTCTATTAAAATGCCAATGGCATATTTCACAAATCTAGACAGCTATTCCAAAAATTTGTATGGAAACAAAAGAGACCCCAAGTAGCCTCAGCAAACTTTAGAAAAAAAGAACAAAGTTGGAGTTAGCACAATACCTGATATCAAACTATACTACAAGGCCATTGTACAAAACAACCTGGTACTGGCATAAGAACAGACATATAGATGGAAAAGAACAGAGAGCCCAGAAGTAAACCCACATCTCTATGGTGAATTAATATTCAACAAAGGAGGCAAGAGCTTACAGTGGAGTAAGACTTCAATATGATGTGGGAAAATTGGACAGGTATATGCAAAAAAAAGGAACTAGACTACCAACTTACACCATTCACAAGAATAAACTCAAAATGGATAAAAACTTTAAGTTGCAAAACCATAAAAATCCTAGTAGAAAACAACCAGTAACATCTCAGACATCTCTCATAGCAATATACTTGCCAATATATCTGTTAAGGCTAGGGAAACAAATGAAAAAATAAAGAAATGGGACTACATCAAAGTGAAAAGCTTCTACATAGCAAAAGAAACCACCAACAAAATGCAAAGGGAACCACAGAATAGGAGAACATATTTACCAATGATAAAACTGATAAGGGGTTAATTTCCAAAATATACAAAAACTTATACAATTCATCACCAGGAAGACAAACAATCCAATTAAAAAATGGGCAGCCCTGACTGGGTGACTGAGTTGATTGAAGCATTGTCTGGTACGTTAAAAGGTTGTGGGTTTGATTCCAAGTTAGGGCACATACCTAGGTTGTGAGGTCTATTCTAGGTCAGGGTGCATACTGGAGGCAAACTAGTGATGTTTCTCTCTCACACTGATGTTCCCCTCTCTCTCTCTTTTTATCTCTCTCTGTCTCTTTCTCTCTCTAAACATATCCTAGCTTGAGAATTTAAAAAAATGGGCAAAGGAATTTAATACACTTGTCTAAAGAGGGCATAGAGATGACCAAAAGTCATATAAAAAATGTTCAACATCACTAATCTTCAGAGAAATGCAATTAAAACTACAATGAGATATCACCTCCACCTTTCAAAATAGCTACTGTCAATAAATCAATAAACAAGTGCTGGTGAGGATATGGAGAAAGGGAAGCCTTAGTGCACTGTTGGTGAGAATGAAAACTAGTGCAGGCACTGTGGAAAATGTTATGGAGTTTCCTCAAAAAATTAAAAATGTAACTGCCTTTTGCCCCAGCAATCCCACTTCTGGAAATATATCATAAAAATCTCAAAACACCAATTTGAAAGAATATACACACCTCTATGTTCATAGCAGCATTATTTACAATAGCCAAGATCTAGAAACATTTTGAATGCTTATCAGTAGATGAGTTGATGAAAAAGCTATAGTACATTTTTCTAATGAAATCTTTCCTTTTTCAACAGCATGAATGGACCTGGTGATTATTACGCTAAGTGAAATAAGCCAGTCAGAGGATGACAAATACCATATGATCTCAAGTATGTGTGGAATCTAATGAATAAAATAAACAAAAGGCAAAATAGAAACAAAGGAGTGGATACATGTAACTGACTGACAGCTGTCAGAGGAGAGGGTGTAGGGGAAGACTGGATGAATGAAGGTGTAGGAATTAACAAAATAACAAATATGCATAACCCATTGAAACAGACAACAGTGTGATGATGGCCAGAGGGAAGGGGGCAGGAGCTTTGTTAAGTTGGGTTAAAGGTAGGAAAATTGGGACATCTGTAATAGTGTCCACAATAAAAATTAAGTTAAAGTTAGTTAATTAATTAACTAATTAATTAATTAAAATACTGAATACAGCTAAGATAATATGTGTAAAATTCCCAACCTTTCTTCAATTCTATACCAGTGCATAGTAAACATCTTATTTTCTAACAAAATTTTTAGATCTCATTTGCTAAGATGATTGGGTTTTGGTAAATTATAGATATTCATGGTAAGGTGATTTATGATTTTCTGTGATAGGAAATTACCAAATTTAAGGCAATTTTCTACTCTGTTGTGAACAATCCACAGCACCACAAAAAAATAACCATTATCCTAGATGTACAAGTGAGATGTGCCAACAAAAGGCCATTGACACCCATTCAATTAAACAGAAGTCCTCAGTCTGGGGTGCCGCAAGAAGAGAAACTTTATTCAGGTAAACTATTTAAAAATAGTAAAACACAGCCCCCAAGTGAAACTATAAGCTCACTCCCTGAAGACAGGGAAGGCTTACTTATTTAGAGAAGGTGCCTACCCTGGTGCCTGATTCGTACCTTTTTATCCAAAGAGGAGTCTAAAATTGAAGTTTTATTGGTCCAAACAGCACCATTCTGGTTGATCAGAATCTCATATTCTGATTGGTCATTATGAAGCTGCTCTTGAGACCTGCCAATAAACCAGGAAAAGTGAAATAGGAAAACTGAGATAGATAGCTAAACAAACTTACAGCAACTTACAGCAGATACAGAAGGTCACCACCCTAGAAATAATGTCTAGGCCTCGGTTGTATTTCTGCTCCAGACCCAGAAAAGGAGCAAAACCAAGTGAGCAACACCAGGACCAACTGCAAGGACTAAGGCTACCCTGCCCTGACACTGACCCATCAGTGAAGACCATGGCGTTAAAGGAACACACCTATAAAACTGATGAATGTTCTGTTGAAACCTTCCGCTGAAACCCCCTTTAAGACTCACCTGCAAGAGAGAAAAGCCTCAAGACAAAGGACCCAGCATTCACTCTCTTTCCCAGGAACACACCCATGCCTCCCACCTTTCTTCCCCCACAGGCACTCATCTCCTAAACTTTAAGGCACCCCAAGAGGTTTGCAATCAGGGCAAGGCTTGCAACCAGGGCAGCAATTGGGTAGCAGCAGTTTGTTCCAGACAACCCCCCTGAACCTGTCCCCTAAGCCTCCCCATTCTCTGACTTCTTGGTAAACCAAAGCAGACCAGCCTAGCTTCATTTCCCCAGTCCTTTCTTGTTTCACTGTTCCCAGTTTTAATAAACATCTAAAATTCACCTGGACTTGTATTGTAAAATGTTTCCTGCATGAAGTTAGGAACCCACACACTACTGGTTGACCATAGGAAGACTCATTCAGGGCAAGGCCCCCTTTCTGCTAACACTGATTTGTTGAAAAGGATTCAAATGAGGATATAGTTGCACAACTCCAAATGGACAGGGGTCTCAGTCCCACTGGTCATAATATGATACAAGGAGATTCTTTATAATAGTCAGCTCAGATGGCTGGAGCAGACTGCAGGAACCTAATGGCTCATTCTGACTTCTTCCTGATATGCAGTGTGCATGAATGTCTGCCAGAATATGATTATTAATTTGGGCCCTATCACCACCAAGGTGTCCTTGTCAGGTATATTTCTTCTCAGGAGGTCAACATGTTTCAAGTGAGATGACAAGACCTCTGTTCTTATCTTCTTGCAGAAAATATTTCAATCAAGAGACAAAGTACAGCAATGCAAGCAAAAATTTATTGGCCACGGCACATGCACACTCAGGACAATGAAACAAGGAAAGGCTTAGCATAGATGTCAGAGAAAAGGGGTCCTTGGAGACAGGTTCAAAGGCAAGCCTAGGACAAGCTGCCACTGCCCATTGTTCCCCTGGTTGCAAGCCTTGTGGAGTCCCTTAGAGTTTAGGAGATGCCTGCCAGTAGGGGAAGAAGAAGGGTGTGCTTTCCAGAAGGAGAGCTTGTGATGGGTCCTTTGTGTTGAGGATATTTCTCTCTCTCTTACAGGTGAGGATTTTTAGGGGAGGTCTCAGGGGAGGGTCTCAATAGAATAGTCATCAGCTTTCCAGGTGTGTCCTTTAAGGCTTTCCACTGATTGGTCAAAGCCAGGGCACAAGGTCATTAGTCAATGTAGCTGGCAGCCACAGCATCACTTTGGTTTTGCTACTTTTCTGGGCCTGGAGCTAAAACACAATTAAGGCATGGATGCAATCCTTAGGGAGGAAAAGAGCAGAGGGCCTAAACAGCATAATGGTGATATGTTAGGAAAGGAAAGGTTACTCTGAGGGCAAGGGCCTTGTTTTCCCAATTTTGGCCCTTGCTAAACATCCGGGGCTTTCTGCCCTGGTCACCTCCTTTCTGTTCCAGGCCCATTGTCTTTGCTCAGCTCAGTCTAACTGCCTATTACAAACAGGTGATTATTGCTTTTTCCTAGACCAGTTTGATAAAGGTTTTTGCAAGGGGCATAAGTTATTTAAATTTGACGAGGAAAGAACATCTAGCCTATAGAAAAGTTTTATAAGAGTATCTGAGCCAAAATTTGAGAACATGCTTGGAAGCAAAATCTCAAGGGATTGAGAAAATGCTCTGGAAAATTGCATTTTGCAACTCTTTTTATGCATTTAGAATCAAAAGAGAAAATATAAGGAAGGTAATATTAACATAAGAAACATTCAAACTTATGAAGAATTTTGTGAATTTATTTGAGCCAAATTGTTGATATGTACCAGGAAGCAGAATTTTAAGAGATTGAGATAATGCAGTTTTGCATCTTGTTTTATGCATTACAGTCAAAGGGGAGAGTAAGTGGTTTACATGAAGTCCATTGGTGATAGATTAGGAAGGCAGGAGAAAGCAAAGCAGGGGAAACCTCTATGATTGGATAAAAAGTAAAATGATAGACACACACTTCTTTTACTCAGGTGGGTGCAGGATAGTTAACAGTTAACAATTATCTCAGTAGAGTGCAGAGATTTGTGGTCTCTGCAGAGTGGTGCCTGTGCTTTGAGGGGTCTGGAAAAGGGAAAATTACTTTGACATTCCAATGATATGTTAGAATAGATGCAAAAAGACAATAGGCAGGCTCAGTTAAAGTAAAGATTGACATATCAGGAAAGATAGCCTAAGACATGACTACCCACCATAAACTGCTTTTTATTAAAAAGTTTTAATTTCAGACCATCCTTTGTGATTATTTTAGGTCTCTTTGTTTGCAAGGCTGCCATGCAGGCCTTCCCTGAGCTAGTCATGTTAGCATGTGGGCCCTTTTTGTTCACAGTACATAAAAATCTATTGTTACTAGATTACAATGAGGAGTTTTGTCTTCTTGGGCTCTACTGCTAATGGTTAGTCTTAGATGCATGTGGGAAAGAAAATTACTCTGACATTCCAAAGTATGTTATCTTAGATGCATAAGAGCAGTGGAAAGGGCTCTTTTAAGGTAAAGATTCACCTTTGCTAAGAAAGCTACAGGCTGGTTATATGAATACCCACTATTGACTGCCCAGTCAGGAATTTTTATGTTCAACTCATCCTGTTTCGTTACTTTTAATTGGTAAGACCTGATATGGGGGAGGCTACTGCCTGAGCTTTTCATTTTTTTTTATATATATGGCTATTAGTTTTGTTGTAGACCATTATGTTGTAGGTAACAGAAACAGCACTGGGTATTAGTCCAGTGGGGTCAGACTGGACCTAGGTTCAGCAACCTTGGTACTTGGGTTCTGGCTATGAAAGAATTCAGAACCAAGACCCAAACTGCAAGAGAACATTTGTTTGGTAAAATTACATAAGTGGAACAAGTAATTTCTAGAAGAAATGGGCTTAGGAAATAAGTTTAAGAGGCAATGGAAAGACCCTAAGAGTTTAGGACTAAGGAAGCTAATGGTAACATGCATGGGGGTTTGGGGGGTGGCAAGGAAGGGGAGAAGAAAGGGAAATTCATGAGCGTGCACCTGGGAGGGAGAGCACTCTGGGCCCTCCATCCTAATGGTTTTAAGGGAGGAGATTTTAGGGGAGGGCCCAGGGGAAGATCTCATAATATTCAGCAACTTTCCAGGCGTGTCTTTTCAGGGTTGTGGTTTCCACTGATTGATTGGGCAGAGCCAGGGCAGTGGCCATCATTCAGTGCCACTGGTCCTGAGATCAGCCATGGCTGTTTTTTTTTGTTTGTTTTGTTTTTGCTTTTCTGGGTCTGGAGCTAGAATACAACTGAGGCCTAGATGTTATCTCTAGGGAGGAAAGGTCAGCGGGTCCCTTGACCAGGGACATGCTAAAGGAGGAAAGGCCAACCTGGGGGTGAGGTTCCACCCTACAATTTCCTTTGCTATGCATTCAGGGCTTTCAATCCTGGAGACCTTCTGTACCTGGCCCATGATCCTTGCTCTGCTCATGTCTGTTTAACTGCCTACCACAATTTCATTCACAAATTGAAGGTATTAAATTATTTAACTTAAATATTTAAGAAGTAATTTTTACATTGTGGTAATAAATACAAGTCTTAAAAGTCTCACTGATATTTATTTCAGTGTCATAAATTCAGGGACTACTAAACTGCAGTACTGAAATAATATAATGATAATTAGCCTTGAGTATCTCTAACTATTCTTGTTTGTAGAAGTTCAAAAAGGTCTTTGTTTTAGTGTTTTCTTCAATGACACATGATTCCTGGAAATAAGCCCTGGATATGTTTATAAGGAAGCTACAGTTCAAATGCTTAATGCAACTATAGAGAAAACACTATAGAGAGAACAGGAGAAGTTTTTCATTAAGATATTTAAGAGACACGAAACATTTCAAAGGATTATGCAAATATATCATGCTG
The DNA here is from genome assembly GCF_964146895.1 of Miniopterus schreibersii. Lineage (NCBI taxonomy): Eukaryota > Metazoa > Chordata > Mammalia > Chiroptera > Miniopteridae > Miniopterus > Miniopterus schreibersii. The sequence goes on along the minus strand of NC_138101.1, from coordinate 109,458,548 downwards.
TGTGCCACTTAGCACATTTTATTATCTCACAGATTAGTGCAATTTAGCATGGTGAGCAGTGAAAACCCCTGTCAAACTTGTGAAAAGTGTGAAGTATCTGTATTCAGAATGCTGACATTAGCAGCTTACAAAATGTGGAAAATTGTGAACATAAATGAGAGAAATTACTAAGGAGAACCAGAATAAGGCAAAATTTTATGAGACATAGCTGTTTCTTATGTTCCCTCATTTATGAATAATTTCATAGTTTCATATTCTAATATTTTGAGGATTTTATTCCTATTCTTTTGGAGACTAACACTTTTAATATTCTCCCAGACAATATGATATTAAAAACTTATCCTTGTTCATTTTAATCATCAGCTCCATACTTGCAAAAGGTAAAATTGAAATTGAGGTATATACTGGTATGAAAAAATATATATATCTCTTTGAAAATATATGAAATATTCTGTACCTCTTCAATGAATTACAATTGGAAACTGAGGTGAAGAACGTATATTTAGTCTGCTTCTTAGTGTTTCCTGAATCTAGTGACCAAGGCCAGGGATTAAAGGTGTGCTACTTGTGCCCTTGCATAGGACCTCACACTTAGGCCTCTGTACTTAGTCTAAGCTCTGCTGGTGTTAACAATTTTTTAACAAGGGGCTTTTTATTTTCTATGAGCTCCATGAATACACAGTTAGTCCTGTTACTGTAGTTCAAGATACTGTGAAGCCTATGGAAGTCTCTTTCTAAGGCTGCAAGGATTTGAGAACAGAAAAAGAGAACTGAAAAAAAGTAAACTGATAATAAATATGTATTTTTTAAATCTCTGGACATTTTTTTAATGCAAGAAGATGAGAATTATTATAATAAGTTGTTTCTCAGAAGGCAAAATTTTATCAGAAATTTAACAATCTTATCTTTCAGAAGAGGAAAAATAAAAGAATGATAGGACTGTCAAAGTAGCCAGGGGTTGCTTTTTCTTTGGGTCCACTTGTAATTCTGGCTTGAGGTTCTGTACTTGGTACAAGCAAAGGCTGCTGTTGAGAAATCAGCAAAGCTGTTAATGGTTGTGGCAACTGTAATAAAAAATTTGGACTTTTGAGGTCCTCAATATATGGCTGACTTTCCCCTCTCAGCAGTTATTGAAGTCTGAGTTTGAGAATTTGGAGGACAAAGAGTTAAGACAAAATCGCTTTTAAAAAAGCCTGTACTTTCTCAAAACCTAAAAATTCAGAAGAAACAGATTCACTCAGGATGTATCAGACAATAACTAAAAGGCTTCAACAGAATTATGATCTTATCATCATCTGAAGTTGTTTGTCCCTGGGGGCATTTCCTGATTTTAAATAATCTTGGATTAACTATCAGTTAATGAGATTCATTAGAAAAAGAAAAACAAGCAGAAATTTTAACAGTCACACAGTGTCCAGGTGTCAAAGCTGGAGACTTAAGTGCCTTAGACAAATGAGAGTTTTTATTTGTTTTCATCAAGATATTTGGCTAGTTCTTAGGCTCTGTGGTGCACAAGTCTAAAGTTAAAAAACAAAAACTCTTGAGTAGCAGAGTTTAATTTCTCACATCTTGATGTTCAAGAGAAACCAACCAAGAGGAGAAAATCTGAAGGACTATGCACTCTGCCTTGAAATGCACAACACTGAGAGAAATTAGAACCATATAGTGCATCAGAAACTAAATATTATAAAGGTGTTTTATAGTTGCAAAATACTATGTGAATTTACTGCAATTTCAAAATAAGATAACAGGAGATTTTATAGTAGAAATTGAGAAGATAATTCTAAAATTTAAAAGAAATGAAACATATTAAGAATAGCCAAAAGGAACTCTTACTTTTTACAACAAAGATGGACCTGGATATTATTAGGCTAAGCAAAATAAGTGAGACAGGGAAAGAAAATACTATATGATCTCACTTATATATGCAATCTAATGAACAAAATAAACTGATGAACTAAATAGACCAGAGGCATGGATACATGGAGCCGATTGACAGAGGTCAGAGAATTGGGGGTGGCAGGGACTGGATGAAAGAAGGTGAAGAGATTAACCATGGACAGAGTCAACAGTGTAATGCTAGCCATAGGAAGAGGGGGCAGGGGCTGGATGGAGGTGGATAAACAGGGGGAAGTGGAGGACACCTGTAATGGTGTCAACAATAAAAATATAAATTAATTTTAAAAAAGAATTATTGGGGGATTACTTCATAAAATATATAATTGTCTGACCAATATGCTGTACACCTGAAAAAAATATAAAATAATATTGAATGTTAACTGTAATTGAATATATTTTTTAATTTTTAAAAGAATAAAAATACTCCACTGCTATTTTCCATATAAAAAAAGAATATGCAAGAAATGCTTTTTAAAAAAAATATATCTTTATTGTTGAAAGTATTACAGCTATCCCCCTTTTTTTCACCCATTAACCCCCTCCCCCCTTCATCTGTCTTCTTCCCTCCAGGCCTTCATCTGTGTCCATGGGTTATGCATATGTGCACATAAGCTCTTAGGTTAATCTCTCCCCACCCACTCCCTGACTCCAACCTTCCCACTAAGATTCATCAGTCTGTTCCATTTTTCTATATCTCTGGATCTATTTTGTTCCTCAGTCTATTTTGTTTATTAGATTCCACATACAAGTAAGATCATGTAAAACTGAATCAGGAAGAATCAGACAACATGAATAGACTAATAACAACTGATGAAATTGAGCAAGAATAAAAAAAAAACAACTCCAGCAAACAAAAGCCCTGGTCTGGACAGCTTCATAGGGGGGCTTTCTAATTCTTTAAGTTGTAGGGTTAGTTTACTAAAAATTATTCTTGCTTTTTGAGGTAAGCCTGTTAGTGCTATAAATGTCCCTCTTATGAATGCTTTTGCTGTGTCCCATAGATTTTTGGTTGTTGTGTGTTCATTTTCATTTGTTTCCAGGAAGTTTTTTATTTATTTCTTGATCTTATTGGTAACTTATTCATTGTTTAATAACATGCTATTTAGCTTCAATGTGTTTGAATGTTTTTGAGTGTTTTTGCTATAGCTGATTTCTAATTTCATGCCATTGTGATCTGAGATGCTTGATATGATTTCAATGCTCTTGAACTTGTAGAGGCTTGCTTTGTGTCCTACCATGTAGACTACCTTTGAGCATGACCCATGTGCACTTGAGAAGAATGTATATTCTGCAACTTTGGGGTGAAATGTTCTGTAAATGTCAATTAAATCCATTTGATCTAGTGTACCATTTAGAGTCACTGTTTCTGTGTTGACTTTTTGTCCGGAAGATCTATCCAGTGAAGTCAGTGGGGTGTTAAAATCCCTGAATATGACTGTATTGCTGTTAATCTCTCCCTTAAAGCACTTAAGGTGATTATTGATTGGTCCTTATTTATTGCCATTTTAATTCCTTATGCCTATGTTTCTCTCACTATTTCTTATTATTACAGCAGCCCCTTTAACATTTCCAGCAATGCTCTTTGGTGGTAATAACCTCCTTCAGTCTTTTTTTTGTCTGGGAAGCTTTTTATTTCACCACCTATTTTGAATGATAGCCTTGCTGGATAGAGTAGTCTTGGTTTCAGATCATTGTTTTGCACTACCTTGAATACTTCATACCATTCGCTTCTGGCCTGTAAAGTTCTTGATGAGAAGTCAGCTAACAGCCATATGGAAGCTCCTTTGTAAGTAACATTGCTTTTGTCTGGCTGCTTTTAATATTTTCTTTGCCTTGAATTTTTGGCATTTTAATCGTAATGTATCTGGGTATGGGCCTCTTTGAATTCTTCTTGCTTAGAATTTCCTGTGCCTCCTGAACTTGTGTGACTTCTTCCTTCACCAGGTTAGGAAAATTTTCTGCCATTATTTCTTCAAACAGGTTCTCTAACCCTTCTTAGATTTCATGTTGTCCCATACCTCCTTTAGACTGTCCTCCTGTTTTTTAATTGTTTTTTCTTTTGAGATCTTTGAGTGATTCTTTTTTACCCTGTCTTTTAATTCCCTAATCCGATATTCAGTTTACTCTAATCTGCTGTTTATTCCTGCCAATGTACTCTTTATTTCTGCTATATCATTCTTGATTTCTGACTGGTCATTTTTCATAGTTTTCATATATTTTTTCATGCTGTTGAGCATCTTTACAATCAGTATTATGAACTCTATTTCTAGTAGATTGCTTTTCCCCATTCTGAAGTCTTTTCTTGTTCTTTCATTTGGCTCTTGTTTTTTTGTTTCCCCATTTTAGCTGCTTATTTGGGTTTGTTTCTATGTATTAAGTAGGCCTGCTAAGACTCTCAGCCTTTTTGGAAGGTCTCTGGTTCAGGCCAATGTCAGGCACTGTTAGTGACTGGTGAGTATCCTGTTTGGAGCTATTGACAACACAAAGCTTGAGGTCCTCTCTGTTAGTGCTGAGTGCATTTGGAAAGGACCAAGATGCACACCAAAGTCTACTTTTCCAAGATCTGGTCCAGAAGCAGATCAGGCAAATACTTAAAACACTCTGAGGTCTGCCTCTGCCTGCAGGCTGATTAGTCTGATTATCTTAATGAGCCTTAGGCTGTAGAAACTCTACAGGTTGAGCTGGCTGATTGTTACCAGTCTCTTAATGAACCTCATGCTATAGAAACATCCCTGGGTAGGGCAAGAGGTTTTTCAACAGAGTGGGGCAATTGCTTCCTCCACCAGGCAAAAGCTGCTTGGAAGATAATGTCTGCCCGTGAAAGATGGTGTCTGCAGTTTGGGAGAATGACTCAACACAGGAATCCAGAGTGGTGCCCTCTGAGCTGTATCTCTAGAGTCCACAACCCCAGATTCTCTTCACACAGCTCCAGTCCACTCTGGCCTCCCTCTGCTGGAGCCCAAGGTGAGTGACTGCACATGAAACTGTGCCTTGTTACTTTAAGATGGTGCCTGCATTTCTAGCCATTTCTCCCTCTGAGGCAGAAATCCAGCTGCTTTTCACAGCCAGATGTTATGTGTGCAGCTTTCTCAGCTCTGGTGTTCTTGGCTGGGAAGCCCAGCTTGGGGTTTAGGCCCCAGAGTTCTCAGTGGGAACCCCCTCACTGCTGAGATATCCCTCCAGACCTTCAGCCGCTGCCTGTGGGAGCCCAGCAAGCTTTCTCATGCCTCCACACTTTTTACCAGTCTCTATATGGCCTCCACTTTTTCTCCTTCATTAGGAGGCTGCTTTCCAACTCATCTTCAGTTGCAGTTGATTATTCAGGATGGTTTTTCTATATTTTAGTTGTAATTCCAGTTTGTTCTTGGGAGAGTGTCAATGTAGCTGCCACTCAGTCTGCTGCCATCTTTAATCTCCTAATCAAGGCACCCTTGAAAAAGAACCAAAATTGGAAAAAATATACTACTTAATATCATTATGAAGATAAATGATAAAAGGTGCAGTATTTAAGATAGAATGATATAGTAATCCTAGCCAAATAAAAAACAAAAAAACAAAACAGTAGTAAAGAAAAAGAAAGAGGCTAATGGAAAATAACTGTCCAAAAACTAATATCACATGACCTATGGCAAAGGTGACCCTGAACTGCCATATAGAAAGAGAGATCTTTTCTGGAAATAATTCTGAGTCAGTTGGATTTGCAGGTGGGGTAAAAAAATGTATGTGTATCCCCATCTTAAAGCAAACTAATAAAAACAAAAAATCAGTACCAAATGAATTTTAGACCTCAGTGTGAAAGATAAAACAACAAATATTTAAAAGACAACATTACAAAACATTTCATGGTTTTAGAGTAGAAAATTAGGTCTTAAAACTTAAAAATGTGCTACCCTTAAAGAGAAAAAATGGTAAACCAAACTATACTGGCATTAAGAAATTTTATCAAAATATTTTATTGACTGAGGAAAAAACAGGCCACAGGTTCTTGTGTCAGACTAAAAACTCATATCCAAAATAAAGAATGCCTATAATTTTATGAGAGAGACTGAACTGAACTTTTAAAATAGCCAAAAGGCTTGAATAGGTACTTCAGAAAATATGACATCAGCTGTATAATGAGCCTATTAAAATTTAACATTTAGTAACCTACAGGAAGGTCCAAAATAAAATCACAATGTAATACCATACACATTTCTTATAAGGCTAATGTGAAAAAGCAGATAATACCAAGTGTTGACAAAGATATAGAGCAACAAGAATTCTTCTACATTACAGATGTTAATTACTATAATGTGTCTGAAAAATTATTTGACAATACCAACCAAATGTGAACGTATTTATACCTTATAACCCAGCAATTCCACTATTAGTCATATAGCCATTAGAAAAATATACATATATTTTTCCAAAGGTCATGTAAAAGAATGTTCACATTAGCAACACTTCCAATGTTTTTCAATAGTAGTTCAGATCTTAGTAAGAAAGATAAATCAACCAAAATTTAATAGTAAACATTAAAAAACATTTTCATGATTTAAGAGTAGAAAATGAGTTCTTAAAAGTAAAGAAATGCTAACCATGAGGAGAAAAAAATGATAAACTAAATCAACTTCTAAACCAAGCAAACTCATCAAAGCTTGCTCCAAACAAAATTCTAAAAGCATATTTATACAATGGAATTCTAATAACAAGGAGAGTCAACAACTATTGCTACATACAACAGCAGCTATTTATGTCACAAGCAATTTTTATTGCAAGATGGCAGACAGAAAGCAGTGCTTTAGGTTTGATTTACTTTATAGAGAATTCAAAGACAGACAAAATTAATATAAGCTGATAAAAGTCAGAATAGTAGTGACTTGCTGGGAAAGGATAAAATACCAGGATGGATAATGTTCTATTTCTTGTTCTTAAAGCTGATGACATGGGTGTGATTTATTCTGATAGCTAATCAATATATGCACTATTCCTTTCACACACACATACTTCAATAGAAAATAATTGTATATAACCTTATAAAAATTCACATATAATCTCTCTCACCAATTTTTAAAATATAATTGGTTAGATAAGGAAGGCCAGTACATAGTAATAGTCTCTATGAAAATAAAAAGAAGTATATTATATATTTTGGCATATTTTTAAAGTAAAAAAGGTGTATTTTCAGTAGTATAACAAACATCTCCATATTCACAAATCCTTCATGACTTAATGTAATAGAAGTTTGTTGCTTGGTGAATGAGTGCTGAATAAGAAACAATTACTAAAAAGTGTGATTAAGAATTTTTGCTATGAGGAGGTAGTATGTAGCCACAAGGGAGCTATATAAGAATGAGCAAACTCTCCTTTTCATTCTCTGGCCTGGGCTCTTGGAGATTATAACACAAGTTAGTCACCACTTTAGTAGAGTGGAAGTAGAGGAACAGTATTTTTCTTGGTGCTAAATTGAAAACCTAATAAAAGAGATATTACCACCCAAAGGTCCTATATTCTCTCTTTTTGAGAACAATACCATTTCATTTGGCAAAGAGGAAAACAATGATATAAGTAATCTAGACAGGGTATTGTTGCATTTCAACCTATGAGATTTGTTATTTGGCAGCCTTTGGAGGAGAATGTACTGTGTATTCCACCTTATTTTTTCTGTTTGCAACCTGTCCCTCAGTTGCAAAATTTATTCCCTTCACCATTTCAAAAAATAATATACTTATACCAAGTATTTGTGATTTTTGAAGACAGTAGAGGAGTCCTGAATTAATGAAGTATGGTCACATACAATTTCTGTCACCAGCACTCTTTTATTTCATTTTTCTTTTACTTTGCTCACATTTGGAATTCTCTGTACACATTATAAATATCTAATTCTTCTATTATTTAGAGAACCTTCTAATTCTTTTTGTAGCCTACTATCTATCAATCACCAGATGCTGAGACTCAGCTTCTAAACCAAATTGTCTCACCAAAGCTTGTTTAAAACAAATCAGGTCTCAAAGGAGAATTATCTTGACAGCAACTCAAATAATAAAATTTTCTCCTATTTATAAAATTTGAATCAGCCTTGAGTTATTTTCCAGGTTAAAATGTCATTACTTTAGAAGTCCCAACTTTGCCCAAATGTAACATTTTGTTGAAATACAGAAGAAACCCTGAGAGAGATAAAAACCCAACCAACATGAAAACAAGGATAAATTTTAAAGCATTTTTGAGCTTAGGAGTATTTTTCTCTACCTTCCAGGCTGATAGAGCTAAGCTGACATGCATTGTTATTATAAACTATGCATGATTTGCCAGTTGATATCCCTAAAGTACAAAGAGATACTTGCTTCTTATCCCTACACTTCTGCTTTGAAGTGTAGAGTCCAAAAAATGGATACTAAGCAATCCATCCCCCAGAAATATAGGGAAGTAGACCAATTGAGAAATTTTCTCAGAGAGTAAAAAAACAAACAAAAAAACAAACAAACAAAAAAATCTGAGTTTGTTTCCTTGTATCACTTAGTAGCAATGTGTCTTTAACCTGAACATTTAACTCCCCCAAGCACACTTTTCTCCCTCTCAATACAAGGAAATAATAATATTCACTATGTGGGAATATCCCTATCTTGGAAATAAGTAATACCAGTGCCAGACATAATAAAATCAACGCATGTTCCATTGCACTTCAACCTACATTAACACTTCTATTCCATGCTGATTCATATAGCCAATTAAAAACAGAGAAGAAGAGTCTAAATTTATTGTTTTCAGAAGCTCATAAGTAAAAACCTAAATAAAGGGCTGTAGAAAAAAAGACCCCATAGAGCAGTTTTCTACTGGTAAGTAAAATTTTTAAAGTGAATCTATCTTATCCAGTGCAGTAGCCAATAAATGAGCCCAATGGAAAAACTCCTTATTTTATTCCTCAAAGATGCACTGGATGAATCCATCCTGAATGGGGAATTGGTCTAGGAGCAGAGCAGTGATACATACCGTCCAGTTTTAAGACTAAAAATGGGACATTTTCAGGACCAAAACTGCATGCACAGACAAAAAAAAATGTGTGTGGCAAAAACCAGAGTTGGAAGGACGCTTGTCACTCAGTGAAAAGTGAGGGATGTCAAGCACACATGTTTTTTGTCAGCTGAAGAACAAGAACCACCATCTTAAAAAAACTTAACTGATGAACAGAATAGATTCAATGACATGGAAGCATGGATCAGACTGACGAATCTCAGAAGGATGGAGAAGGGTGGGTGGATGGAGGCAGAGGGATTAACCAAAGAACTCATACACATATGTGCACAACTCAAGGACACGGACAATGGTGGAGAGAGGGACTGGGGAGGAGGGTGGGATGGGGTGGAATGGGTCATTGGGGAGAAAAGGGGGCATCTGTAATATTTTAAACAAAAATTTTTTAAAAATAGATTTCTTTAGGTACAGTTGTACAAAAAAAAAAAGTAAAAATGTATAAAAAATGTGTCCCATGCTATGAATAATTTTATATATAACATAAAAGTATCAAAACAAATAACAAACATGAGTTAATGGGAACATTTGAAGTTGAAATGCGAATTCAGAATTCTGATATGATGGCTGGCATAAAAAATTGAACTTTTTTAGGTAAGCAAAGATGGCAGATAAACCGAAAAGCATCAGCCTATGAAAATCCACAATGACACTTAAATAGATAATTAACTATGAGAAATATCAAATTAAGAGTAAAGAGGGTAACTTTTAGTAAACTTCGCAACCTGTGAAGATAAAGGACAAGTAAATAAAAATGATTGATTTATGAAATTGAAAAACAGAATTTAATATTTGAGAAATTAAAACAATTACCAATATAATTAGATAAGAATGTATAACTTTAAAAGATTTGGAGAAAATAAAAACAAAACATGCAATGTTACAAAATAACTGAGAAATAGAATAAGAAAGAATAAAAAACATGAAAAATGTATAGATTGAGATAAATATGAAATCAATCTTTTGAAATATAACATGTAACTAAGCATAAATATACTTAAATTTAGTCAATCAAGAGGAAAAGACTTTCAGATTAAGATTTTTAAAAGCATATTTTATACAAGTGACCATCAAAACCAAAATGACATGGGACAATTAACAATAGCAAGAAGTATAAAAATATTACAGGTTATTTGAAGAAAAATTGTCAAAATGGCAAAATTTATAATAAGCCAAATAAAATTAAGGCAAAAAAAGCATATTAAATGCAACTAAAAAGATAATTTTATATGGATAAAAGCAAAATTTAAATATTACATAATAGTCATAAACATATATGTACTGAAAACCAAAATATTGAAATGTATAAGGCAAAACTTTTATATGAAAAGAGATATTATAAGAATCCCATTGCAATGGGGGAACAGTCACACTTTTCTGAGTTGACATAAAATAAGAAAAACAAAATGTTTTATCACATGCAATTTGAAAAAGAAAATGAAATAGATCTGTTCATTCTTTTCATAAAATTGAATTTAATATTTGGAAAACTGAGTCACTAGTTTAATATTTTCACAATTTAAAGATTTAATAAAATAATCAGTAAATCCCTAAAACTACAAAAAAAATATAAAAGTGAAAATATGAACACTTATTTTGTGGCAGAGAAATATGAGAACTAAAGAAAAAACACTTTTTAAAATACATTTAATACATTTTTATACATTTTTATACATTTTGGTTTTCAGTACATATATGTTGATGACTATTATGTAATAATTTAAATTTTGTTTTTATCCACATGAAAAATAATTTAAGATACTGTTTTAAATAGATTCAATGATCTGGAAGCATAGATCAGACTGATAAATGTCAGAGGGATGGAGGAGGGCAGTTGGGTGGAGGGGGAGAGAGAACCAAAGAACTAACATGCATATATGCACAACCCAAGGACATGGACAATGGTGGAGAGAGGGACTGGGGAGGATGATGGGACGGGGTGGAATGGGTCATTGGGGAGAAAAAGGGACATCTGTAATATTTTATTATTTTATTTATTTATTTTCTTTGCAAACAAATACATGTATAGATCTGTGGACATCAAAGCATCAATAAAGAAGAATTACCCACTTTAATAAAAAATTAGATAACTAATTTAATTGCCCTATCAGCTTAAATCCATTTTCTTTTTTTTTTTAATGTTTCTTTATCTTTATTGTTGAGACCATTGCAGATGCCCCCCTTATAACCCCACTGATCCCCTCCCCCCCCATCCATCCCAACCCCAGGCCCTCCCCACACCGATGACCCCATCCATGGGCCATAAAACATAAAAGTTTCCTGATTAATCTCTCCCCACCCACACACCCCTCCCTGCCTTCCCTCTGAGATCCCTCAGTTTGTTCCATGCTTCTATGTTACTGGATCCACTTTGTTCATCAGTTTATTTTGTTTATTATATTCCACACATAAGTGAGATCATTTGGTACTTGTCCTTCTCTGACTGGCTTATTTCACTTAGCATAATACTCTCTAGTTCCCTCCATGCTGTGCCAAAGGCCAAAAGGTCCTTCCTCTTCACAGCCACATAGTACCCCATGATGTAAATGTGCCACAGCTTTTTTATCCACTCATCTACTGATGGGCACTTGGGCTGTTTCCAAATCTTAGCTATTGTGAATTGTGCTGCTATGAACATAGGGGTGCATAAGTTCTTTGTGATAGGTTTTTGGGGTTCCTTAGGATATATTCCCAGAAGTGGGATCACTGGGTCAAATAGCAGGTCAGTTTTTAATCTTTTGAGGAAACTCCATACTGCTTTACATAGTGGCTGCACCAGTATGCATTCCCACCAGCAGTGTACTAGGGTGCCCTTTTCTCCACACACTCGCCAGCACTTGTAGTTCACTGGCTTGTTGATGGTAGCCATTCTGACAGGTATGAAGTGATACCTCATTGTGGTTTTAATTTGCATCTCTCTGATGATTAGCAACATTAAGCATTTTTTCGTATGTCTCCTAGCCATTTGTATGGCCTCTTTGGATAAGTGTCTATTTATGTCCATTGCTTATTTTTTTATTGGATTGTTTGTCTTCCTTTTGTTAAATTGTATAAGTTCCTTATATATTTTGGATATTAACCCTTTATCAGATGTGTCATTGGCAAATATGTTCTCCCATACAGTGGGCTCCCTTTTTGTTTTGTTGATTGTTTCCTTTGCTGTGCAGGAGCTTTTTATTTTGATGCAGTCCTATTTGTTTATTTTTTCCTTAGTTTCTCTTGCCCTAGGAGATGTAGCAGCAAACATATTGCTATGACAGATGTCTGAGATTTTACTGCCTATGTTTTCCTTTAGGATTTTTATGGTTTCATGCCTTACATTTAAGTCTTTCGTCTATTTTGAATTTACTTTTTTGTGTGGTGTAAGTTGGTGGTCCAGTTTTATTTTTTTGCATGTATCTGTCCAATTTTTCTAACACCATTTATTGAAAAGACTGTCTTTACTCCATTGTATATTCTTACCTCCTTTGTCAAATATTAATTGATCATAATGGCATGGGTCAATTTCTGGGTTCTCTGTTCTGTTCCAGTGAACAATATGTCTGTTCTTGTGCTAGTACCAGGCTGTTTTGATTACAGTGGCTTTGTAGTTTAACTTGATATCTGGTATTGTGATCTCTCCAACTTTGTTCTTCTTTCTCAAGATTGCCATGGCTATTTGGGATGTTTTTTGGTTCCAGATAAATTTTTGAAGTGTTTGTTCTAGGTCTGTGAAATATGCTGTTGGTATTTTAATAAGGATTGCATTGAATTTATAGAGTGCTTTGGGTATATGGATATTTTAATGACGTTAATTCTTCCAATCCATGAACATGGTATATTTTTCCATTTGTTTGTATCTTCCTCTATTTCTTTTCTCAGTGACCTGTAGTTTTCTGAGTAAAGGTCTTTCATATCTTTGGTTAAGTTTATTCCTAGTTATCTTATTTTTTTAGTTGCAATGGTAAATGGGATTGTTTTTCTAGTTTCTGTTTCTGAGAGTTCATTATTGAAGTATAAAAATGCCATAGATCTTTGAGTGTTAATTTATATCCTACTACCTTGCTGAATTCATTTATTAAATGTAGTAGTTTTCTGGTCCAGTCTTTAGGATTCTCTATGTACAATATCATGTCATCTGCAAATAATTACAGTTTTGTTACTTCCTTTCCAATTTGGATGCCTTTCATTGGGGAGAAAAAGGGACATCTGTAATGTTTTAAATAAAAATAATTTTTTTAAAAAAAGATACCATTTTAACCAAGTATATTCTTCATGTTAGAATAATAAAAATTGAAGTATTCTTTTAACTGACTCCTAGACAGATAATTTAAAAAGTATTTTTAGAAATTAACCTGGCAGTATGTATTAGGCTCAAAACACAGGTATTCCAAGTTAAGGAAACATCTATAAAGGAAATATATAATTATAATAAAATATGTAGATGCAAATATAAAGATGCATGTCTATGGAATGCTTATAATAGCAGAAAAAAGAAAAGCAAAATTAATGTTGAAGAATGAGGACATACAAAGTATGGAATGTTCAAAAAAACTTGTAATAAATATATTAAGCACACATCTTTACTTTTGGTTCTTCTGAGATACTGTTCAATAAGAAAAATGAATAAAAAAAGTAAAAAGCTATAATAATGATTGCAACAATTAAGAAGGAAAGTTTTAAAATATTTTCTGGATATAAAAAGCAAATGAAAAGAAGTGACATGTGGAAACAAGAGAGTGGAGGCAGCCCAAGGCAAAACTGCTTTTTTACCCTGGTGCTGGATCTCTACTTCCCTAACATTAACTACTACAAAGCAAAAGGATTCTTGTCCAAAGGAATGTCATGGCATCTCTGGCAGAATCTAGAGCAGAGGAGGTGCAAGTACTCAAGAACAAAGCCCTCTGTATATTCAAATTATTTGTTTCAAAACAAGCAGCACTTCCTAATATGCTATTGTAAAACCCTGCCTGAATATGGAATAATCCAGCTCTACACACAAGTTGAAAGTCAGTGTTGCCATTGCCTCAGTCTTAAATGGAAATGAATAACAAACCTTTACAAGAACTTTGAAAAGCAAGAATATGCACCATGGAAAAAAAAAAAAAAGATTAAGATAAATTAACAGAAAAATGGCCCCAGGACTAAAGGACATAAATCATGTAAATTTAAAAAGTAAATAAAATTGTCATATTCCAAAGTGGCTGCAGAGTTGCTGCAAGCTCTTTCCACTTGCTCCCAGCCCTGGATCAGACTTGCAGCTAAACTATAAAGCAATCAACTTGAAAAAACAGTTTAAGTGTAGCTGACCTGAAATATTATGGATCATGAAGAAAGACAGGGGGAGACTGGTAGGAGGCCAAAAGATGTAGAGAGGGTGAACCCCCTTATGCAGATGTGGCAGCTGAGATCCTGGAGAGGTATCAGGGCTGCGGAATTCCCTCCCCTTGGGAGGTGGGGACTTAGCACCATACAAGGAACCCACAAAACATTGGGCTGTGGGAATAAGTGAGGATTCTGTCCACTTGGGAGACTCAGACCACACCATCCGAGGGAAGGAGCCCTCCTTTTGTTACAACACCAGACTGAAAAGTTCATTCTGGTCTGTGACTCCTGGAGAGGCCATGTGTCTGAGCTCAGGTCCAGCAGAGTAGTCTGTTTGGTGCACACAGCAGTGACTTTGAGGGGCACACTATTCTCTGGAAGGACTTGGTAAGAGGGAAGGTCAGTGGCTAAACTATATGGCTTGGGAAAGAGGATTGGACTTGCCCACCTAAAGCTCATGGGTGGTGCCCCTCCCTATACCTACTAAACCGCTTGGTCTTCCCTGTCTTGCTGTCTTCCATGACACAGGGGAACAGAGCAAGGCTAGGAATTTTGGGCTTTCCTACATGATCTGACATACAGGAGAGCCAGAATTTCAGCCTGCTCAGAGCCCAGTTGAAGCTGGAACTTTCAGCAACATTCTGCCATGGCCAGCCACACCACATGGAGAGTTTGGAGTGACCGGACAGGCTGATTTTTGGCCCTCACCTGCTTGGTTTGGTGGTGCAGGAGTGCCAGGAGTCATGCAGAGCTGGTTTTTTGGAAATGTGTCTCTCAGGGGCCTCTTATCTGAGAGTCAGATGAGCTAGGGCTGGACTCTGAGGCTGCATTGAAAAGAAGATCTGAACTCCTCTGAGAGTTCACCTCACATAGCCCCAGGAAAAAGAGGAAGTGATTGCCAATCTCCTGTAGGTTGCGGGGTACCACCCACAATGGGAGACTGTTTGAATCACCACTGCCAAATCCTGGATACCCTTGCTAAGTACAGTCCCATGGGTAAAGCAATAGCAGTTCAGAGCAGGGACATTCAAAGTTTGAAAGCCACTGCAGATACAATCTATGGGCTCCAAAGGCCTCACCCACCAGAGTACTAGGGGCTTACCCTGCCAAACTTTGGACAGGTTGCTGAGGACCAGGCAGGGACAGCATCTGACATTGGCTTATACCAGAGAAACTTCAGGGAAGCCTGGAAACAGCACACCAAAGGGCTGACTTCAAGCAACATTAAAGCAGAATTTAACAAGTTTCACAAACAGCATATCCAAAGAGTGAACATAGCCTGGCCAGTGTGGCTCAGTGGTTGAGTGTCACTCCATGAACTAAGAGATCACCTGTTTGATTTCTGGTCAGAGCACATGCCCGGGTTGTGGACTCATTCCCCAGTAAGGGGTGTGCAGGAGGCAGCCAATTGATGATGTTTCTCTCTCATCGATGTTTCTATTTCTCTAACCCTCTCCTTTTCTCTCTGAAAATTAATAAAAACGCATTTATAAAAACAAAAATGAAGAGTGAACATGATAGGCACTAAAATCTGATGAGTTGAAATCCAAATTTTTTCCTTTTTCTCTTTCTTATTCTTCTGTTTTTGTTGTTTTGTTTGTTGTTTTATTTTGGTTTTGGTTTTGATTGTTTTGCCTTGTTTTTCATGATGTGATCAGGGTTGACCCTCACTGTCAGCCAGCCTGAGGGTTGAGCCCAACCATGAACAGGATAACAGCAATCAAGACCTAATTACAACAGGAGGGCCCTCATAGTCCACACAAGGGAGAATACTAGAGCACCCAGCTCAGGAGATCATGGAGGCTGCACCACTGGGTCTGATAAGACACCCACTACAAAAGTCCACCCCACCAAGGCTGGGAGTCATCACAATTTTATCTAATACATAGAAACAAACACAAAGAGAAAGCCAAAATGGGAGGGACAAAGAAAGAGGCTACAAATGCAAAACACAAAAAACTTCCAGAAAAAGAGCTAAATGAAATAGAAGCAAGCAATTTTTAGAGTCAGGGTTCAAAGTAATGGTTATAAGGGTGCACAACAGCATGAAAAAATAACACAGAAGTCATGAAAAATAATCAGTGGGCAATAAAGAACACCATATCTAAAAGAAAGACTACACTAAAAGGAATACACTAGTAGGTTGGATGAAGCAGAGGAGCAGTGCAGTAATTTATAAGACAAAGTAGAATAAAACACCTGATCAGAGCAGGAAAAAGGAAAAAGAATTTAAGAGAATGAGGATAGTTTAAGAGAACATTGGGACAACACAAAACAACATCATCCACATCACAAGGATAGCAGAAGGAGAAGAAAGTAAGGAAAGAATAAGTGGAACTCCTCAGTACCTTCAATAGTGCTTAGTGGCTGTTTTCTTAAAGTGATGATGAAAAAATTTATCTCTTGATTTGAGTGGCAATCACTGAATAGGTGGCAAGGACCATCAGAAGCATGCTGGATGTGGTTAAAATAATTGTTTAAGGGCCAGCATCACAATAAAAATTGTCTTATCTACAGAAACATTTGGTGAGATTTAATAAATAATTTTGTCCAACACTAGTCATGGTCTAAACAGGAGAACAGAAATCCTTGGGAACATTTATAATAGGGGGGGTTTATGTAGAAAATGTGTTATTTAGGTGATAGGATTTCTGAGAATGCAAAGGCTGAGGCACCCTCTGGGTTGCCTTATCAGCAGTAAGGATGAAGACTCGAATAGTGTTAACCAAACTTTGCCTCACAATGGATTTCAGGGAATATTTCCCACATCACTGGTTATTTCTCTAGTTTTAGACTACATAAACAGATGAGATTTCCTCAGGAACCAGTGGAATACCGACACTGATCCTATGTGGGAAATAATGTTATTGTAGAAAGGGCTTAATACAGTCCATAGAGATCCCCTATTACTTTAATTTAGCTAATGGCAATGCACTGGATATAGTACACATAACATTATTAGGTTGGTGGCTGTTACATAGTCAGTGCTCAGTAAACACTATTTGTCCTGGTCATCATCATCTCTAAGAGATCTGCAGAAAATATCACTATCAACTATTTGAAAAATGCAGATTTATGTTCCCTTTTAAGCGTTCAGTTTGTCTAATGTGCACAAGTGTTAAATAACAGAAAATGATAGTGTAGTTAGCTTAATAGAATGTAGATTTTAAATCTTTGTTGTAGCAAATACATACAGCCCCTGGTGCCTGCTATGCAGCCAGGCAAATTATTTTTCTCTATCTCCATAGATGGAAAATAGCTGAAATTTTTACTTTTACCTGGAAGAATATCTTCCCCAGTGGCATCTTTCACTACACTGTCTTAAAAGTATAATTCTCCTTCACTGTGTTACAATTTTATCCTAAGAACCCCTGACCCTGTCTTGCAAGGGACATGACCTTCTTATATTACATGGATGAAAACAGGTCCATGAGCTCTGTAGCTTTGAATAGTACAAGTACCTTAGATATCTTGGAAATATACATGGCAAAAAAATGAGAGTTTTCACCTTAGTGAAGTCTAACAATCCAATAGTGTTGTATGTTTGGGCATATTAACTCCAAAAGAAAGGAAATGCATTAAGAGAAATATTTCTAGTTGAACCTTTTGAAATATGTTACATAAGGCAACATATAAGATATTTGGATTTGTGTCCTAATTCACATACAGATTCCAAGAATGATGCTACCTATGAGTGAGACTCAGAAAAAAAGAAGAATTTTGAGATTGAGAATACTGTAATGAAGTATATCTATCATTTTTTTTTAGAGGAACCAATGCTTCAGGTATCTGTGGTACATAGAATTGTTATATGGAGCCTGTGGAAAGATGCCAGAGGAGAAATACAGTGAAAGCCACTTGATTTTGAGTAAAAACTCTTTTGCAAAATTGCTTTTTATTAAAGAAACAGTCTGACACTTGTGCAGTTATGAAAAGTGTTGCCTGATCATGAGATAAGAATGACACATCAGGATCTAAGCATTATATAATCAAATTAACTGCAAAGCAGCTTTCCATCATCAAAAGGAAATTTTGCACATGGTGCTATGCCTCAGCAGTTCCCAAAGCCCAATTTAATAAGCAGGTTACTCATATTTCCAGTATGCCCACCTCAGATACATTGCTACCCTTCCTTTTGTATATTTGGGTGACTCATAGAGAGTTGCTTGTGACTGGATGATTGAAGAAAAAAGTATGGATTACAGATGGCCCTTCATATTAAGTGGTCATCTGCTGGAAGGGAAAGTCTATAATGTTATATCTGTACTCAAGAGTGACACGTTGGCCCGGCCAGGCGTGGCTCAGCAGTTGAGCATCGACCTGGGATCCAGGCGATTGGGGTTCGAATCCAGGTCAGGTCACATGCCTGGGTTGTGGGCTCGATCAATGTCTCTCTCATCATTGATGTTTCTGTCTCTCTCTCTCCCTCTCCTTTCCTCTCTCTGAAATCAATAAAGATATATTTAAAAAAAAAAAAAGTGACACCTTGGAACAGAGAAGAGAAATCCTTCAAGTGTGTGGAATTGTATTCACTATTTTCTATGAAACTATCTCATGCAGATGCCTTATGTTTGACCCAACAACAGGAGATTTGGCAAAATATGTAAGGATGATCAGGCAGAACACAATAAGATGACAAGGCAGACCAGTAAAGAACTATGGGTGAGGTTATAATATGTGTGATATGCAAATTTTCACCCAAAGCATACAACTGCTGATGAAAGTACGTTGATCATAGTAGTTCATTCTCAGGCAAATGCCAACTATGAGACCAACAGTTGTTTATCTTATGGTAGCATTTATCTTAATCCTCACTACAAGCCATCAAATAGCTTATCATTATTATTTTAATTTTACTGAGACACTGTAAGTCTAATTAATCTGTTCAAAGTCATACAGTTAGCAAGTGGCAGAGCTGAAACTCAGTCCCATGTCCAGAGACCACATGCTCATCCACTATGCTATGCTGTATTTTATTGTTGATTATTATTTTCTACTTGTCTGATTTCTGTGGCTAGGACATCCAGCACTATGTTGAATAAGAGTGGTGAAAGCAGACATCCCTGTCTTGTTTCTGTTCTTAGTGGAAATGGTTTTAGTTTTTGCCCATTGAGTGTAATGTTGACTATAGGTTTGTAATATATGGCCTTTATTATTTTGAGCTATGTTCCCTCTATTCATACTTTGCTGAGAGTTTTTATCAAAAATGGATGCTGGATTTCATCAAATGCTTTTTATGCATCTATTACTGTGATCATGTCATTTTTGTCTTTCAATTTGTTTATGTGATGTATTACATTTATTGGTTTCCTAATATTGTACCAGCCTTGTATCCCTGGAATAAATCCCACTTGGTGTATGATCTTTTCAGTATATTACTGGATCTGATTTGCTAATATTCTGTTGAGGATTTTAGCATCTATGTTCATCGGGGATATTGGCCTGTAATTCTCTTTGTTTGTTGTGTCTTAATCTGGTTTTGGAATTAGGATAATGCTGGCCTCATAAAAAGAGTTTGTAAGTGTTCCTTCCTCTTGAATTTTTGAAACATTTTCAGGAGAATAGGTGTTAGTTCTTTGAATATTTAGTAACTCTTCTTTGAAGTTGTCAGGAGAGGGTTTTAGTTTGCTGGGAGTTTTATGATTATTGCTTCAATTTCATAAGTTATTATTGATCTATTCAGGTTTTCTGATTCTTTCTGATTGAGTTTTGGAAGGTTGTATTTTTCTAGAAATTTGCCCAGGTTGTCCAGCTTGTTGGCATATAGTTGTTTGTAACATTTTCTTATAATTCTTTGTATTTCTATGGTGTCAGTTGCTTTATGGCCTCTTTCATTTCTGATTTTATTTATTTGGGTCCTCTCTCTTTGATTCTTGGTGAGCCTGGCTAAAGGTTCATCAATCTTATCTTTTCAAAGAATCAGTTCTTGATTTCATTGATCTTTTGTATTGTTTTTGTTGTTGTTGTTGTTCTCTATGTCATTTATTTCCACTCTGATCTTTATTTCCTTTCTTCTAGTTACTCTGGGCTTATCTTGTCCTCTAAGTCTTTAAGTTGTAGGATTAGTGTATTAAAATTTTTTCTTGTTTTTTTCAGGTAAGTCTGTAGTTCTATGAACTTCTCTCAGGACTGCTTTCACTGTGTCCCATAGATTTGGGGTTTTTGTGTGTTCATTTTCCTTTGTTTCCGGGAAGTTTATGATTTCTTCTTTGATCTCATGGGTAACCCATTCATTGTTTGATAACATGTTATTAGGCTCCATGTGTTTGAATGTTTTGAGGTGTTTTTATTTTAGTTGATCTCTAGTTTCATGCCATTTTGATCTGGGCAGATGCTTGATATGATTTCGATCTTCTTGTATTTGTACAGACTTACTTGGGGTCCTAACATATGGTTTATTTTTGAGACTGTCTCATGTGCACTTGAGGAAAATGTATATTCTGCAGCTTTCGGGTGAAAAGTTCTGTAAATACCAATTAAATCATTTGATTAATTGTGTCTTTTAGGGTCACTATATCTTTGATTTTTTTGTCTAGATCTATCCAATGATGTCAGTAGGGTGTTAAAGTTTCTACTATGATTGTATTGCTGTCAGTCTCTCCCTTTAAGTTCTCCAGTAGTACATATGTGTGTGTGTGTGTGCGCGCGCTCGGGCACGTATTTGGGTGCTCCTATATTGGATGCACATTTGTTTACCAGGGTTATATCCTCTTGTTGGATTGATCCCTTTAGTAGTATGTGGTGAACTTTCTTGTCTTTCATTATGGTCTTAATTTTGAAGTCCATTTTGTCAGATATAAGTATTGCTACCCCAGCTTATTGTTTCATTTCCATGAAAAAAAAAAAATTTCCATCCCTTCACTCTCATCCTGTGTGAGTCTTTTGTTCTGACTTTGGTCTCTTGTAGACAGCATATATATATGGGTCATGTTTTCTTAACCATTTAGCTACAAAATGTCTTTTGATTTGAGCATTTAAGACATTTACATTTAAGGTTATGATTGATAGGAACTTATTTGTTGCCATTATTATTTTTTATGCCTGTGTTCCTCCCTCTATCTCTACTTCTTCTTACTGTAGTCCCTTTAGCATTTCTTGCAGTGCTACTTTGGTGTTATTAAACTCTTTTAGGACTTTTTTTGTTGTTGTCTGTGAAGCTCCTGATTTCACCTTCAATTTTGAATTATATCCTTCCTGGATAGAAAAGTCTTGTGTTCAGACCCTTGTTTCTCATTACTTTTAATACTTCATACCACTCCCTTCTGGCCTGAAGTGTTTTTATTGAGAAATCAACTGACAGTCATTAATGGGACCTCCCTTGTAGGTAATTTTCTGTCTCTCTCATGCAGCCTTTAAGATTCTTTCTTGGTCTTTAGCGTTTGCCATTTTAATTATGACATTTCTTAGTGTTGGTCTTTTTGGATTCATCTTGATTGGGACTCATTGTTTCCTAGACTTGTGTGACTTTTTTCTACACCAGATCTGGGAAGTTTTCTGTCATTATTCTTTCAAACAGTTTCTCTATTTCTTGCTCAGCTTCTTCTCCTTCTGTACCCCTATGATGCAGATGTTGTAATATTTCATGTTGTCCCAAAGCTCTTTTACACTCTCTTGTTTTTTTATTTTATTTTTTCCACTTCCTTCTCTTAGCACGTGTATTTTTGTACCTCGTTTTCTAATGTGCTGATTCTGTCCTCAGCTTCTTCTAGTCTGCTACTGAATCCTTCCAGGATATTGTTTATATCAGCTATGTCATTCTTCATTTCTGATTGATTCTTATTCATTGTTTAAACACCTTTTTTCATGATTCTGTAGTTCTCATTAAGCTCCTTATAGTTCTCATTAAGTTGCTTATAGTTCTCATTAAATTGTTTGAGCACACTTATAACCACTATTTTTAGTTCTTTTCTTTTCTTTTTCTTTTTAAACATGAAACCAATGCATTTTATTTTTTTTAACACTAACCTTATCCCTAACTCTAACCATAAAACCCAAACCCTAACACTACCCATAGAATTACCCCTAATAATAACCGAATAACACTAACCCTAAATTAAACTTAATCCTAACCTTATAACACTTACTCTGACATGAATGCTTATCCTAACCCTAACCTTAACTCTAACCTAACCTTACAAAAACCCAAACGCTATTCCTGTCCTCAAACCTAAAAGAGTAACACTAACACTAACCCTATAAATATAACACTACTTTGAACCCAACCCTATAACCCTAAACATTTAAGCCTAACAACAACCAAAACACTAATCCTATAACCATAACCTTAACCATAAATGTAACCTTAACCTTAATACTATCACTAACACTAAACCTAGAACTAATGTCCACCCTCTAACCATAACCCTAACCCTAACCATAACCCCTAACCCTAACCCTCAACCCTAACAATAACCCTAACCCTAACCTTAACCCTAACATTAACCCCAAACGCTAAACCCAACCTCACCCTAACCTTAACCCCAATCCCAACCTAAACCCCAACCTTAACCCTTACCCTAACCATAAACCTAACCATAACACCTAAACCTAAACCTAACCCTAACTATAAACCTATTCCTGTAATGCAAACCCTAACCTGAACCCTATATTACTAACCTAATACTAACCCTAACCCTATCCTTAACCCTCAAACTAACCGTAACTCTATAACCGTAACTCTAACCCTAACTATAACCTAGAAACCCAACTGGATGCTAATCTTAACCTTAAAACTATAACCCTAACCACAAAACTGTTCCTAACTATACTACAATAACCCCAATACTAACCCTAACACTAACACTAACACTAACCCTAAACAAAATGCTATTACCCTAACATTAACCCAAACCCGAACCCTAACCTTAACACTATAACCATAACCAAAACCTTAAACCTAGTCATAAAACCCTAATCCTAACCTTAACCTAAACCTATCCCTAAAATAACCCTAACCTTATAACTTTAACCATGTGACACTAGAATTATCCTTAAGTATAACCCTACCAAAAACCATATAACACTAACCCTAACCATAAAGCTGCCCCTAAACCAATTCTTATACCATAACCCTAACACTAACCAAAATGCTATAACACAACCATAACCCAAACTACAACACCTAACCCTAAAACCAACCATAACCCTAACCATAAACCTAACTACAATCCCTAAACATAAACATACACCTAACCATCATGCTACACCTATAACTGAAACACTAAAACTAACCCTGTAACCCTAAACCTAACCTTAACTTTACACTAACAATAACCCTAAACATATTCCCATAAACTTAACCATAACTGTATTTATTTATTTATTTTTATTGTTCAAAATATCACAGGTGTCCCTTTTTCTCCCCATTGACCCCTTCCACCCCACCACACCCTCCTCCCGAGTCCCTCATCATTACATTATTTGTGTCCTTGGGTTATGTATAAATGCATATAAATTCTTTAGATAATCTCTCCCCCCCCTCCACCCAAGTCCGTCCCTCTGAGATTTGTTAGTCAGATTCATGTATCTATGTCATTGAATCTATTCTGTTCATCACTTTATTAAGATCTTTAGATTCCACATATAAGTGAGATCGGGTGATGTTTGTTTTTCTCTGCCTGGATTATTTTGCTTAGTATAATATCCTCCAGGTCCATCCATACTGTCCCAAAGGGAACAAAATCTTTCTTCTTTACAGCTGCACAGTATTCCATGGTGTAAATGTCCCACAGCTTTTTTATCCACTCATCTACTGATGGGCACTTGGGCTGTTTCCAGATCTTAGTTATTGTAAATTGCCCCGCTAGGAACATAGGGGTGCATATATTCTGTCTGATTAGTGTTTCAAGAGGCATAGGATATATTCCCAGAAGTGAGATCACAGGGTCAAAAGGCAGTTTCATTTTTAATTTTTTGAGGAACTTCCATACTGCTTTCCATAGTGGATGCACCGGTCTGCATTCCCACAAGCAGTGTAACAGGGTTCCACTTTCTCCATATTTTCACCAACACAAGTCATTTGTTAATTTGTTGATGGTAGCCATTGAGACAAGTATGAAGTGATATCTCATTGTGGTTTCAATTTGCATCTCTCTGAGGAATAGTGACATAGAGCATTTTTTCATATGTCTCTTGGCCATCTGTATGTCCTCTCTGGAGAAGTGTCTATTCAGGTTTTTTGCCCATTATTAAATTGGATTATTTGTCTTCCACTTGTTGAGTTGTATGAGTTCTTTGTACACTTAAGAAATTAGCCTCTTACCAAATACATCTTTGGCAAATATGTTTTCCCATACCGTGGGGTTCCTTGGTATTGTGAGGCTGATTCCTTTTGCTGTGCAGAAGCTGTTTAGTTTGATGTAGTCCCATATGTTTATTTATTCTTTTGTTTCTCTTGCCCTAGGAGATGTAGCAGTGAAAATTCCACTACGTGGGCTGTCTACGACCTTACTGCCTATGTTTTCTTCCAGGATTTTTGTTGTTTCACAACTTACATTTAATTCTTTTATCCGTTTTGAGTTTATTTTTGTGTATGGTGTAAGTTGGTGATATAGATTTATTTTTTTGCATGTAGCTGTCCAATATTCCCAGCACTATTTATTGAAAAGACTGTCTTTACTCCATTGTATGCTCTTGCCTCCTTTGTCAAATATTAACTGTCCATACTTGTGTGGGTCTATTTCTGTGATCTCTGATCTGTTCCATTGATCTATATGTCTGTTGTTATACCAACATCAGGCTGTCTTGATTACAATAGCTTTGTAGTACAGTTTGATATCTGGTAAAGGGATCCCTCCCACTATCTTCTTTCTCAAGACTGTTGCAGCTATTCAGGGTCTTTTTGGTTCCATATAAGTTTTTGGAATATTTATTCTTGCTCTGTGAAATATGCTGTTAGTGTTTTAAAAGGATTGCATTGAATTTATAAATTGCTTTGGGTAGTATGGACATTTTAATGATATTAATTCCTCCAAACCATGAGAATGGTATATTCTTCCACTAGTCTATATTTTCCTCTATTTCTTTTTTCAGTGTCCTTTACTTTTCTGAGTACAGGTCTTTTACATCCATGGTTAAGTTTATTTTAGGTATCTTATTTTTTGAGTTCAATGGTAAATGAGATTGTTTTTTTAGTTTCTCTTTTTGAGAGTTCATTGTTGGTGTATATAAATGCCATCAATTTCCGGATGTTAATTTTGTATCCAACTACCTTGCTGAATTAATTTATCAAATCTAGTAGTACTTTGATGGAGTCTTTAGGGTTTTCTATGTACAAGATCATGTCATCTGCAAATAATGACAGTTTTACTTTCTCCTTTCCAATTGGGACAACTTTTATGTTTTCTCCTTGTATGAAGGTTGTGAAAAGGACTTCCAGTACAATGCCGAATGAGAGTGATGAAAGTGGACATCCCTGTTTTGTTCCTGTTTTGAAGATAAATGATTTTAGTTTTTAACCATTGAGGATGTCAGCTGTAGGTTTGTTACATATGGCCTTTCTTATGTTGAGATATGATCACTTTACTCCCACTTTGCTGAGTGTTTTAATTAAAAATGGGTGCTTGATTATGTAGAATGCTTTTTCTGCATCTATTGATATGATCATATGGTTTTTGTCCTTCATTTTGTTTATGTGATGTATCACATTTATTGTCTTGTGAATGTTATACCAGCCTTGCACCCCAGGAATAAATCCCACTTAGTCGTGGCAAATTATCTTTTTAATGTATTGCTGGATCCAGTTTGCTAGTGTTCCGTTGAGAATTTTAACATCTATTTTTATCAGGGATATTAGCCTGTAATTTTCTTTCTTTGTAGTATCTTTATCTGGTTTTGGGATTAGGATGATGCTGTCCTCATAAAAAAGTTTGTGAGGTTTCCTGCCTATTGAATTTCCTGAAATAGTTTGAGGAGGATAAGTGTTAATTCTTCTTTGGATGTTCAGCACTCATCTGTAAATTTATCTGGTCCAGGTATTTTGTTTGCTGGGAGATTTTTTATTACTGCTTCAATTTCATTAGTTTTTATCAGGCTATTCAGGTTATTTGCCTCTTCCTGGTTCAGCTTTGGAAAATTGTATGTTCTAAGAATTTGTCCATTTCACCCATGTTGTCCAGTTTGTTGTCATATAGTTGTCCATAGTATTTTCTTATGATCTTTTGTATTTCTGTTGGGTCAGCTGTTATATTGCCTCCTTCATTTCTGATTTTATTTAATTAGGTCCTCTCTCTTTATTTCTTGGTGAGTTTAGCTAAAGTACATCAATCTTATATATCTTTTCAAAGAACGAGCTCTTGATTTCATTTATTTTTTGTATTGTTTTATTAGTCTTATGTAATTAATTTCTGCTCTGATCTTTATTATTTTCTTCCTTCTACTTCCTCAGGGCTTTTTTGATGTTCTTGTTCTAGTTCTTTTATGGGTTTTGTTAGATGGTTTAGTAGAGCTTTTTCTTTTTTCTTGAGGTATGCCTGTACTGCTATGAACTCTCATCTCAGGACTGCTTCCACTGTGTTCCATAGATTTTTTATTGTTGCTGTTCTTTTGCATTTTTTTCAGGAAGTGTTAGATTCCTTCCTTGATCTCGTTGGTAACACATTCATTATTATTATTATTATTTTTAAATATATCTTTATTGATTTCAGAGAGAGGAAAGGAGAGGGAGAGAGAGAGATAGAAATGTCAATGATGAGAGAGTCATTGATCGACTGCAGCCCGCAACCTGGGCATGTGCTCTGACAGGGAACCAAACCCTGATTGCCTGGATCCTAGGTTGATGCTCAACCACTAAGCCACGCCCGGCCGGGCAACACATTCATTATTTTATAACATGCTATTTAGCTTCCATGTGTTCAAATATTTTTGAGTTTTTTTTTATAGTGGTTGATATCTAGTTTCATGGCATTTTGATCCAAGAATATGTTTGATATGATTTCAGTCTTCTTGAATGTGTAGAAACTTGCCTTGTGCTCTAAAATGTGGTCTATTTTTTAGAATGTTCCATGTGCACTTGAGAAGAATGTGTATTTTGCTGCTTTGGGGTGAAATGTTCTGTAGATGTCAATTAAATCCATTAGATCTAGTGTGTCATTTAAGTTCTGTGATTTCCTGTTGATTTTTTGTCTTGATGATCTGTCCAATGCTGTCTGTGGGGCTTTAAAGTCCCCCACTATAATTGTGTTCCTGTCTATCTCATTCGTAAAGCCCACCGAGAAATTTTTTATATATTTGGTGCTCCTACATTGAGTGCAAATATATTTATTAGGATCATTTTCTCTTGTTGGGTTGATACCTTCAGTATTAAGTTGTGACCATGTTTGTCTCTTGCTGTGGCCTTTATTTTGAAGTCAGTTTTGTCTAAAATAAGTACTGCTACTCCAGCTTTAGTTTTGTTTCCATTTACATGGAATATTTTTTTCTATCCCTTCACTTTCAACCTGTGTGAATATTTTGCTCTCAGATGGGTCTCTTGTAGACAGAATATATTTGAGTCCTGTTTTATCCATTCAGCTACCATATGTCTTTTGATAGGAGCGTTTATTCTGTTTACACTTAAGGTTACTATTGATATACACTTATTTAATACCATTTTCCCCCTTTATGCTGATATACCTTTCTCTCAATAATTCTTCTTAAAGCAGTCCTTTTAGCATTTCTTTTAATACTGATTTGGTGGTACTGAACTCCTTTAGCTTCCTTTTGTCTGGGAAGTTCTTTATTTCACCTTCAATTTTAAATGATAACCTTGATGAATAAAGCAGTCTTAGTTGCATGTTTTTGCTTTTCTTGACCTTAAGAACTTCATGCCTCTCCCTTCTGGCTTGAAGACTTTCTGTTGATAAATCTGCTGTGAGACTTATGGGAGTTCCCTTGTAAGTCACTCCTTATCTCTCTCTCACAACTCTTAATATTCTGTCCTGGTCCTTAACATTTGCAATTTTAATTATGATGTGTCTTGGAGCGGGTCTCTTAGTATAACTCTTGTTTGGAAATCTCTGTGCTTCCTGAACTTGTGTGGCTCTCTCTCTCACCAATGTAGGAAAGCTTTCTGTCATTATTTCCTTTACCAAGTTCTTTGATCTTTTTCTTCACTTTCTGGCACCTCTATGATGCGAATGTTATCTTGTGTCATATTATCCCAAAGCTCCCTTAGATTGTACTCATGCTTTTTAAGTGTTTTTTTTCTTTTTGCTGCTCTGATTAAGTGTTTTTTTCTACCTTATGTTTAAGTCATTTATTCTATTCTCTGCTTCATTGAGCCTGCTCTTAATTTCCTCCAGCGTATTCTTGATATCAGATATAGTATTCTTCATTTCTGCCTGATTCTTATTTATATATATTTCTTTTTTCATGTTTTCACTAAGTTCTTCAGCCTTTCCATTAAGTGTCTTGTTGTTCTTATTAATATCCTTGAGCATCTTTGTAACCATTACTCTAAACTCTATTTCTTGCTTAACTCCATCTCATCAAGGTCTTTTTCTGGCAATCTTTTCTTTTTTTTAGTTTGGAGGTTGTTTCTTTGTCTCTTCATTTTGGTGGCTCTTAGTGTTTGTATCTACATATTTAATATATTTGCTGTCTCCCAGTCTTATGGGTTGGAATTTTGTAGTGTATGTCCATTGGAGCCCAGAAGTGTGTTTTTCTTATGCTTCTGAGCTATTTGCTCTAGGTGTATCCCTTTTGTGGGTGTCCCTTTTGTGGGTTCTTTGGGCTCTCCTGTTGTGATTGGGTCTAGATTTTTGTTTACCCATCCTTCTCAAGTTGGCTAACTGTGTTTCTCAGCCCCAACCACATTGTATGAGCTGTTGTACAGGTGCTGGCAAGGCAAGACAATACACAACTAAACTTCCAGGAAACAAGTAGTATCTTACAAACTATCTTGACAATCACAATGAAAACATCCCAAGTGAAAGTGGAGTTGGTACAGTGATGTGAGAACACAAATGCTAAAGCAAATAAAAGGGAAAAAAAGGAAAAGGAAAAAAGAAATAAAAAGAGAAAAAATGGAGAGAGAGAGAGAAGGACACTATTGCTAATAGTAATAAAAAATTAAAAAAGAATAATATAAACTAAAATAAAAAATAATAAATATCGAGAAGCTACTTGGAGATAAAGGCAGCAGAGAAAAGATTCTGAAAGAAGGGCGAGCAAATAATTAAGAGTAGAGCATAGGAATAGGAAAAAAGTTAAAATGGAAAAGTAAAAATACAATAAAGAGACAAACACAATCAAACAAACAAAAAGACAGGAAGATAGAAGGAAGAAAAAGAAAAGAAGGGGAAAAAAAGAAAGAAAAAAGAAAAAAAGAAGTTATACCAATGGGATCAGTAAAGGCCAAGAGATAAAGCAAGGGAAGGAAGTGAGTCAAATAAGAGATATGGTAGAAATGAAAGGCTAAAGCAGTAAACCTGTTGGTTATACTGATAAAGTCCCAGCAATTAAGCAAGGACTATCAAGAAAATCTTAATAAAGAACAAAAAACAAATGAAACAAATCAAAAAAAAAAGAAAGCAAAGCAAATTTTAAAATAATAAGTAAAACTTTCAAAATTAAAAAAAAATTAAAATATTCAAAAAGAAAAGATTTTTTTCTTTTCTCTTTTTCCTAAGGAAGAAAAAAAAAGTAAATTAGGTGAGTTTCATCTGGGCAGCTTATGTTGTCTAAAGCTCATTGTTTTTTATATACTGACTTCAGTTTTCGGGGAAGTTCTTGTGTATCAGCCAATGTCAGGAGATGTCTAAGTTTGACTCTGGCATCCTTAGGCAGTTGGCTGATCTCTGTGGACCACCTCCAGTTGTCAGCTATTTTGTCTCTCCCTTATGGTTGCCTGGTCTTACTCCAGAGCTTTCTGAAGAGTCTTTAGGGGGCAGGTTGGCTAGTTTGGGATATTTCTCCCTTTAATTAAAGGTTTTGCTGTGAGGCACTCATTGTGGGGAAGTTAGTCTCTGCTTCAAAGCCAGGTCCTCAGTCTCTACCCTATCCACCAATTCTAGTTTGCCATACAATGGCCTGCTGCGGTTTCAGATTGACTTCTGTCTGTTGCCTTTTCTATATGGGCAGTTTTGGCAGCCTGGGCTCAGCGGGTTTTATTAAAAAGCATTCCAGTGATCACTTTGCCTGCCCAACCACCAGCAGGGGTTTTAAGCTTTTCCTCCAGTTCCCAAACAATTGTACTTGAGAGTCTTATTCTTGTAATGCCCTCCTGTGAGTTGTTCTCCCTTCCCCCTCAGGACTGTGCCCTGTGGGAGATATCTAGGGCTTCAGTGAGCTGAACCAGCCAATTTCCTGTTGGAGGTGGTGCTCCTAACCTACAGGAGAGGTAGGCATGCTCCACCCTTCTTTTCCCATATCTGGTTGGTCGATTGCATGGGGCGCGCTAATTTCAAACTCTCCACAATGCAGACATAAATCCCAGCTTTCTCTGGCCTGTACCCATAATGCAAGCCAGGAAGTTAGACACTTGTTCAGCCATTAGAAACTCAAAAATACATAAAGCAACACAAGCAGAAAATCTGCCCTGCATGTTCCCACTACTCCTGCACCTAGGCACCAAGCAGGAGGGGTCACAAAGATAGCCCCATGCCGCTCCCCTGCACCACTGATCTCAGTAAAGCTGTGGCAGCTCCTTGAGTGCTATCTCAGCATCCCTTAAGGCTGGTCAAAGTCCCATAATTGCACCACCTGGAGCTCACTGGCCTGGAGAACTAATCCACCCCACAGGTAGCTCCAGTCCCTCTCTGGTAGTGGGAGGGCTATCTTCCCCTTACCCATGGCACACAGATCAAATGCTTTCTGAGGTTCTACACAATGCTTTACAGGAAGGCAAGAGGGCCCCTGTATGTGGCTTCTCAGTGCAACCCTCTGGACCTTTTTTATTTGGGAGATAGACACTGTCAGACTTCCTTTCATATGGTCATCACCTTGTGTGAAAGACCCCTGTCACAGCTGCCATTAGAAGCTTTGTTTCACTAGGAAGGCACGGTCTCCTTGCAGGCACACTGTTCCCCTGAGTCCTTCTGCTTTCCACCCAGGGCTCTCCTTCCATACTCTTCTGCTCAGGGATTGAGATACCAGCTTTTGGATGACAATCCACACTCCCAAGGGGAAGGAGCTTTGCAGTCTCTAACCCTAGGGCCTCATAGCCCAGCACAGGGTTTAGGGGGGCCTTCCCCTTTCTATGCCCCCCCCTTACCAGCCTCTATGATGTGTCTTCAGTGTTCCCTACTCAAAATATGTCCACTCAGGTATATTTCCCTGTTTTTTCCATGCTGGTTACTCAGTATTTTAGCAGTAAATTAAGTCCATGGCTGGGAACAAGGGTGCTCTGCTTCTTTTTATAATGCCATCATCTTCCTCCTCCTTGAGTTCTTTTTCTAATTGCTTGTCTCCATTTCATTTAGTTCCTTTTCTGGCAATCGCTCCTTTTCTTCCATTTGAGGTTGTTTCTTTGTCTCCCTATTTTAGTAGTCTGGTAGTTTTGGGTGCCAGGTGAGGTAGGCAGGGGCAATTCTTTGTGTATAGAGGTGACTTGTCATGCCAGCTACTAGCAGTGGGTTCGATCTTCTGCTGGCACCATGTTAGACCTGTCACTGTTCAGTCCATCTGGGGGTGTTGGGTCACAGTGGGTCCAGTCTTCTAGTGGAGACAGATCAGGCATAACTGGTCAAGGAGGCAGGTCTGTCTGTCCAGGGACATCAGATCAAGGCTACCAGACTGTTGTCAGGTGTCAGCACCATTTTTCCAAAAATGCCAGGTCAGTCACTCTGGCTGGTCTGTGAAGCTGGGAGCACTGAGTCACGATTGGCAGAGCCAGATACTCCACATCCAGGCAATGGGGCCAATTTACCATGGACCCCGGGTTGGGCATTCTGGGTTGGGGCAGTGGGTCTCTGTGTCCAGGAAGGCCACATGTCATGGGCCTTGCACTCCCCTTGTGGAGGAGGTTGGCTGGGCTGGAGATCCTGTTGGTGGGGGGCCTGGGTCAGGCCTGGTGCTCTGCTACTGAAAGGAGCAGGGCAGGCCGGGAACTTTGCTGGTGGAGGGACTGGTGCTGGTACAGTGTGCTGGGAAGGCCACATGGGGCCCATTATGGAGGGGGTATAGTTGGCCTAGTGCTCCTCTGCTGGGGGTGGGGTGGTTTGGAGGGGGGCTCCACTTCTGGAGTTGGCAGGGTGGGCTGAAGGCTCTGTCGATGGAGGGTCATGAACCTACAGAGGGCATGGGGTGGGCTGTGAGCTCCACTCAAGGTAGGAGCATGGTTGGCTGGCACTGCTGGAGAAGGCTGGCAGCGGTATGTACACTCCATGACAAAAAAGCTGGAGGGAGTATCCTCTGACACCTAAGGTTCAGGCTCCCCAACTTTATATGTCTGGCCCCTGTGTCCCAGGGCTTCAGGTCCCAGCAGTGGGATAGTGCATACCTATCTGTGGCCTAGGGGTGCTGAGGCACAGCTGCTCTTTACAACCTCCTACCATGGAGGGCCCAGAGGATCCTCCAAAATGGCTCACTTGCCAACCTCAAGCAGAGAGAAGTGGCTAGCCAAGCATCAGGTAGGGCCTGGCAGCCCCTCCGCCAGAAAGAGGGGACTGCCCAGGGAGCTCCCTCTCCCTCATACAGAGCCCTCCCCCACTCACCCCCATGCACACTCTCCCTCCTCACTCACACATTTACACTTTTACCCTTATACTGATCCTGCCTGTGGTTTCTTTTAGGATTTTTATGGTTTCACATCGTACATTTAAGTATTTATCTATTTTCAGTTTATTCTTGTGTAGGTGTAAGTTGGTGGTCTAGTTTCATTTTTTGCATGCACATGTCCAATTTTTCCAGCACCATTTCTTTAAAAGACAGTCTTTACTACATTGTATGCTCTTGCCTCCTTTGTCAAATATTAATTGAGCGTAATAGCGTGGGTTGATTTTGGATTCTCTGTTCTGTTCCACTGATCAATATGCCCTTTTCTTGTCCCAGTACCAGGCTGTTTTGATTGCAATGGCTTTGAAGTAGAATTTGTTATCTAGTATAGTGATCCCTCCTGCTTTGTTTTTCTTTCTCAACATAGATGTGGCTATTCAGGGTCTTTTTTTGGTTCCATATAAATTTTTGGAATATTTGTTCTATATCTGTGAAGTACATCATTGGTATTTTATAAGGGATTGCCTTGAATTTATAGATTGCTTTGGGTATTGTGAACATTTTTATGATGTTAATTATTCTAATCCATGAACCCAGTACATCCTTCCATTTGTTTGTATCTTCCCCTATTTCTTGTTCCAGTGTCCTGTAGTTTTCTGAGGACAGGTATTTTACAACCTTGGAAAAGTTTTTCCAAAATATCTTCCCCCCCCCCGCAGTGATAAATGGTATTGTTTTTATAGTTCCTCTTTGAGAGAGCTCATTACTGGTGTATAAAAATCACATCTATTTCTGGATTTTAATTTTGCATCCTGCTACCTTGCATAACTCATTTATTAAATCAAATAGTTTTTTGGTGGAGTCTTTAGGGTTTTCTATGAACAACATCACTTCATCTGTGAATAATGACATATTCAGTTCTTCCTTTCCAATTTGGATGTCTTTTATTTTTTCTTCTCTGATCACTATAACTAAAATTTTAGTACTATGTTGAATAAAAGGGGTGAAAGTGGACATCTCTGTCTCATACCTATTCTTACGGGAAATGCTTTTAGGTTTTGCCCTTTGTGTATGATGATGCCTGTAGATATGTCATATATGGCTTTTATTAGGTTGAGCTATAATCCTTCAATTATCACTTTGCCAAAAGTTTTTATCAAAAATGGGAATTGGAGTTTATTGAATGCTTTTTCTGCATCTATTCACATGATTATATAATTTTTATCTTTCAATTTGTTTATGTGATGTATCACATTCATTGAATATAGAATATTGTACCATCCTTGCATGCCTGGGATAAATACCACTTCTTCATGGTGTATAATCTTTTTAATATATTGCTGGATCCAATTTGCTAATATTCTGTTGAGGATTTTAGCATCTAGGTTCATCAGGGTTATTGTCTTTATCTGGTTTTGTAATTAGGATAAGGCTGGCCATGAAAGAGGAGCTTGCAAGTGTTTCTTCCTCTTGAACTTTTTGGAATAGTTTAAGGAGGATTAGCTGTTCTTTGAATGTTTGGTAAAACCCACCTGTGAAGCCATCTGGTACAGGACTTTGCTTGCAGGGAGGTTTCTTTTTTTTTATTATTATTACTTCTTCAATTTTATTAGTTATTATTGGTCTATTTAGATCATCTGATTCCTCCTGATTCAAATTTGAATGATTATATGTTTCTAGGAATATGACCATTTGTCCCAGATTGTCCAGTTTGTTGACACATAGTTGTTTGTAATATTTTCTTACAATTCTTTGTATTTCTGTGGTATCAGTTGTTATTTCAACTTTCATTTCTGATTTTATTTATTTGAGTCCATTTTCTTTGTTTCTTGATAAGTATGGCTAACAGTTCATCAATCTTGCTTATCTTTTCAAAGAACCAGCTTTTAATTTCATTGATCTTTTGTGTTGATTTTTCAGTTTCTGTGTCATTTATTTCCACCCTGACCTTTATTATTTCCTTCTTTCTACCCTCTCTGAACTTTTCTTATTGTTCTCTTTGTAAGTGTTTTAGTTGTAGTGTTAGGTAGTTTATTATTATAGATTTTTCTTGATTCATGATTTAGGCCTCCAGTGCTACGAACTTTCCTCTCAGGACAGCTTTTGCTGTGTACTGCAGATTTTGGGTTGTTGTGTGTTTACTTACATTTCTTTTCTGGAGATTTTTGTTTTCTTCCTTGATCTCATTGGTAAACCATTCATTGTTTAATAACATGCTATTTAGCCTCCATGTGTTTGAGTGTTTTTGGTGTTTCCATTGTAGTTGATTTCTAGTTTCCTGCCATTGTAATCTAAGAAGATGCTTGATATGATTTCAATCTACTTGAGTATGTAGAAACTTGTCTTTTGCTCTAAAATGTTGTCTGTTTTTTAGAATGTTCCATGTGCATTTGAGAAGAATGTGTATTCTGATGCTTAGTGATGAAATGTTCTGTAAATGTCAATAAAATCCATGAGATCCAGTGTGTCATTTAGGTTCTGTGATTTCCTGTTGATTTTTTGTCTTGATGATCTGTCCAGTGCTGTCATTGGGATGTTAATGTTCCCCACTATGATTGTGTTCCTGTCGATCTCATTTTTAAAGTCCAGCAAGAAATTTTTTATATATTTGGTGCTCCTACATCGGGTGCATATATATTTATAAGGATCATTTTCTCTTGTTGGATTGATCTCTTCAGTATTATGTAGTGACATTCTTTGTCTCTGGTTATGGCCTTTGATTTGAAGTTAATTTTGTCAGATATAAGTATTGCTAACCCTGATTTATTTTATATCCATTTGCATGGAAAAATATTTTCTGTCCTTTCACTTTCATCCTGTGTGAGTCTTTTGTTCTGAAGTGGATCTCTTATAGACAGCATATATATGAGTCATGTTTTCTTAACCCTTCAGCTACCCCAAATGTTTTGTTTGGAGCATTTAATCCTTTTATACTTAAAGTTATAACTGATAGGTATTTATTTATTGCCACCATCATACTTTATGCCTATGTTTCCCTATTTCTTGTTATTAAGGCTGCCCCTTTTACATTTTTTGCAATGCTGATTTGATGGTCATAAACTTTAGCTTTTTTTTTTTTTTTTCTAGGAAGCCCTTTATTTCACTAATTATTTTGAATGATAGCCATGCTGGATAGAGTAGTTTTAGTTTCAGATCCCTGCTTTTCATTAACTTGAATACTTCATGACATTATTTTCTGACTTGTAGAGTTTCTGTTGAAAAATCAACTTATAGACTTATGGGAATTCCTTTGTAGGTAACAAATTGCTTTTCTCTTTTTGCCTATAAAATTTTGTGTTTTTCTATAATTTTATGTATTTTAATTATGATGTCTCTGGATGTGGGCCTCTTTGGGTTCTTCTTGCTTGGGACTCTATGCTTTCTGAACTTGTGTGACTTTTTCCTTAACCAGGTTAGGGAAGTTTTATCCCATTATTTCTTAAAACATGTTCTCTGAAGAGGGAAGATGGCTGCACTGTGAGAAGAAGCAGGGCACCCCTGTTCCCAGCCACAGACTCAATTTACTCTTAAAATATTGTGTAACCATCTTGGGAAAAACATAAAAACATACCAGAGTGGATATATTGTGAATAGGGAGCACTGAAGAAATATCACAGAGTCTGGTAAGAGAGGGGGAGCATAGAAAGAGGGTGTCCCCCCCTGAAGCCTGTGCTGGGCTCTGAGACCTGAGGCTTGAAGGCTGTGACATTCCCTCCCCTTAGGAGTACAGGCCAGCATCCAAAAGTGGGGATATCAAACTCAGACTGGAGGAGAGGGGAGGAGTTCCCAGCTCGAAGGGCAGAGGGACTCAGGGCAGTGGTGTGCCCATGAGGAGCGGACAGAGCCTTTCTAGCGAAACAAAGATGCTAATGGCAGCCATGACCAACCTTTTACGCTCAGGGTGCTGACCATAAGAAAGGCTATCCTGAAGTGTGCAGCCCTCGAGTAGTAAGGGACCAGAGGGCTGCACTGAGCAGCCACCTACAGGGACCCTCTGCCTTCCTGTAAGGCACTGTGTTGAGCCCCAGAAAGCATTAAAACTGTGTGGTGTGGGGAAGGGGAGGAAAGCCCTCCCACCCTGAGCTTCCTGTGGGGAGATTCTGGGATTTTTGACCAGTCTTGAGGGGCAACATTGTGGCACATGTGAAGCTGCCCCAACTTTACTGAGATCAGTGGTGCAGGGGAGCTGCATGGTACTGACTTTGGGGCCCCTCCTATAGAGTGCCTTGATGTAGAAACAGAGGACCTTGCAGGGTGAACTCTCTGCTTCTGTGTTGTTCTGTACATTTTTAAGTTTTTGATTGCTGACTGTCTTCCACCTCCCTGGCATGCACTGGGTAGACAAACCAGTGGAAGCTTGAATTTGGGTCTTCATAGTAGACTGTCTGAGGTATGGTGCACCTGGTGTCACCAGCCAACCAGATCTGGAAAGGGAGGGACAGAGCACAGCTGCTTCTCCTGTAGCTTAGGAGCACCACCCCCAACAGGAGAGGGACTGGTTCAGCTCACTGAGGCCCCAGATATCTCCCACAGGGCACAGTCTTGAAGGGTAAGGGAAAACAGTTCACAGGAGGACATTACAAGAATAAGACATTAAGGGACTAATGTTTGAGAACTGGAGGAAACGCTTAAACCCCTCCTGGGGGCTGGGCATGCAAAGGGCTTACTGGAATGTTTTTTAATTGAACCCATTGAGCCCAGGCTGCTGTAACTGCCCATACAGAAAAGGCAACAGGCTGAAATCAATCTGAAGCTGCAGCAGGTCAGTTCTTAGTGTACTAGAATTGAAAAATAAGGTAGAGATTGAGGAGTTGGCTGTGGAGCAGAGACTAAGTCCCTCACAGTGCTTGAGAGCAAAACCTCTAAGTAAAGAGAGTGATATCCTGAGCTACACTAGCCATCTTACACCCTACAGACCCTACATAAGACTCTGGAGAAAGGCCAGGAAACTATAAGGTTGCAAAATAGCTGACAAGAAAAGGTGGGCCACAGAGAGCCTCAGACCAACCATCTACCTAAAAACACCAGAGCCAAACCTGGACAGCTCCTCACATTGGCTCATACACAAGTACCTCCCAGGACAATGGAAATCAGCATACAAAAAAGAGCATCAGGAAACATAAGCTGCCTAGAAGAAATTCACCCAATTGACTGTCTTTCTCTTTTTTTTGGTTCTTTTTCTCTCTTTTTCCCTTAGGGGGAAGAGAAAGAGAAAAAAAGTGTGTGTGTGTGTGTGTGTGTGTGTGTGTGTTTTCCCTTTTTTAAAATTTTATAATATATATTTTTAATTTTTTTAAATTTTTAATTAATTTTTAAAAGAATTTTGTTTTGCTTAGCTTGTTTTTTGTTTTGTTTCTTTGTTTTGTTTTATCCTTGCTTCTACTATCAAGATTTTCTTGATATTCCCTGCATAACTGCTGTGACTTTATCATTATAACCAACAAGTTTACTGCTTTTCTCTAGTTTCCTCCAAATGTCTTATTGTACTTCCTTCCTGCCAAGCTTTATCTCTCGATCTCTCCCTTTGATCCATTGGTATAACCTTTTCTTTTTCTTCATTTCTTTATTTCTTTGGTTTACCTCCCTTCTGTCTTTCTGTCTTTTTGTTCAGTTGTTAGTTTCTGTTATTCTCTTTATTGTATTTTTATTTTTTCATTTTCAAATATTTTCCTATTCTCTCCCTTAATATTTTGCTAGCCCTTCTTTCAGAATGTTTTCTCTGCCTTTTTTATCTCCCAGTAGCTTCTCTATTTTTTACATTTCAGTATAGTTTATTATTATTATTTAAAATTTTTTTACTATTAACAGGAATATACTTTTCTCTCCCTAAGCTTTACTTTTCTTTCTCTCTTACTTTTTGCTACCCTTTTGATTTTTTTCTCTAGAATTTGTGCTCTACCTTCACTCTCCCAGTTCTATTTTCATTTGAGTTGTTTTCATTGTGATTGTCAAGATAGTTCATAAGATACCACTTGTTTCCTGGAAGTTTAGTTGTGTATTGTCCTGCCTTGCTAACACCCATAAAACAACTTACATGACAAGATTGGGGCTGAGATACACAGTTAGCCAACCTGAGAAGAGAGTTCTCCCAAGGACTGGTCAACAACAAGCTAGACCCAACCACAACAGGAGAGCCCAAAGAAGTCACAAAAGGGACATGCCAAGAGTAAAGAGCTCAGAAGAATAAAGAAAACACAACTCTGAGGTGCACTGGACTCACAATACAAAATCCCTCCCCATAAGACTGGGAGACAACAAATATATTTAATATATAGATACAAACACTAATAGCCACCAAAATGGGGAGACAAAGAAACACTCCCCAAATTAAAGAAAAAGAAGAATCACCAGAAGAAGACTTTGATGAGATGGAGTTAAGCAATTTATCAGAAACAAAGTTCAGAGTAATGATTATAAAGACGCTCAAGGAAACTAATGAGGAAAAAAAAGGCACTAGATGGTAAAATCAGGGATCTTAGTGAAAACATGAAAAAAAAGATAGATAAACAAAAATCAGACAGAAATAAAGAATGCTGTATCTGATATGAAGAATACACTGGAAGCGCCCGGCCTGGTGTGGCTCAGCGGTTGAGCGTTGACCTGGGGTTCAGGCAATCGGGGTTTGATTCCCGGTCAGGGCACATGCCCGGGTTGCGGGCTCGATCAATGACTCTCTCATCATTGATGTTTCTATCTCTCTCTCCCTCTCCTTTCCTCTCTCTGAAATCAATAAAGATATATTTTTTTTAAAAAAAAGAATACACTGGAAGGAATTAAAAGCCAGTTAAATGAAGGATAGGATAGACTAAGTGACTTAGAAGACAAGGCAGAAAAAAATCACTCAGAGCAGCAAAAAGAAAAAACACTTAAAAAGCATGAGGATGGTCTAAGGGAGCTTTGGGACAACATGAAGTGATACAACACTCACGTTATAGGACTGCCACAAGGGAAGGAAAGAGAGCAAGAGATAGAGAACTTGATGGAGGAAATAATGACAGAAAACTTTACTATGCTGGTGAGGGAGAAAGCCACATGGGTTTAGGAAGCACAGAGGGATCCAAACAAGAGGCACCTAAAGAGACCCACTCTAAGAAATATCATAAATGAAATGGTAAATGCGAAGGACAAAGAAACAATATTAAGGCCTGCAAGAGAGAGACAAGCAGTGACCTACAAGGGAACCTCCATAAGGTTGACATCAGATCTCTCACCAGAAACTCTTCAGGCAAAGGGAGTGGCATGAAGTTCTCAAAGTAATGAAAAGCAAGAACATGCAAACAAGATTGTTTATCCAGCAAGGTTATCATTTAAAATGGAAGCTAAAATAAAGAGCTTTCCAGACCAAAAAAACCTAAAGGAGTTCTGTACCACCAAAGTAGCATGGCAATAAACGATAAAAGGACTGCTCTAAGAAAAAGAAGGAAGAGTGAGAGAAAAGTACTTTAGCATAAAGGGGGGAAATGGCATCAAATAAGTGTATATCAATAGTAACCTTAAATATAAATGGAATAAATGGTCCAATCAAAAGACATAGAGTAGCTGAATGAATAAGAAAACAGGACCCAAATATATGCTGTCTACAAGAGACCCAGCTGAGACCAAAAGATTCACACAGGCTAAAAGTGAAGGAATGGCATAAAATATTCCATGTAAATGGAAAACCAAAAAAAGATAGAATAACAATACTTATTTTTTACAAAATAGACTTCAAAATAAAGACAACAAGAGATAAACATGAACACTAAATAATACCAAAGGGATTAATCCAACAGGAGGAAGTAACCCTTATAAACATTTATGCACCCAATATACGAGCAGCTAAATATATAAAAAATTTCTTGGTGGACTTTAAGGGGAAGATTGACAGCAACACAATATAGTGGAGGACTTTAACACCCCACTGACAGCAGTCAACTGATCATCAAGGCAAAAATTCAACAGGGAAACTCAGACATTAAATGACTCGCTAGAACTAAAGGATTTAATTGACATTTACAGAACATTTCATCCCAAAGCAGCAGAATACACATTCTTCTCAAGGGCACATGGAACATTCTCAAAAATAGACCACATGTTAGGGCACAAGGCAAGCCTCTACAAATTCAAGAAGGTTGAAATCATATCAAGAACCTTTTCAAATCCCAATGCCATGAAACTAGAAATCAACCACTATAAAAAACCCAAAAATATTCAAACACATGGAAGCTAAATAACATGTTATTAAACAATGAATGGGTTACCAAGGAGATCAAGGAAGAAATCAAACACTTCATAAAAATAAAAAAAATAAAAAAATGAACAGACAGCAACCCAAAATCTATGGGACACAGTGAAACCGTCCTTAGAGGAAAATTCATGGGATTACAGGTTTATCTCAAGAAACAAGAAAAAGATCTAATTAACGATCTAACACAACAATGAAAATAACCAGAATGAGAACAGCAAGAAAAGCCCCAAGGAAGTAGAAGGAAGGAAATAATAAAGAGAGCAGAAATTAATGACATAGAGACTAAAAATATAAAAAATCAACAAAACCAAGATCGATTCTTTGAAAAGATAAATAAGATTGATGCATCTTTAGCCACACTCACTAAGAAACAAAAGAGAGGACCCAAATAAATAAAATCAGAAATAAAAGCGGCAACATAACAACTGACCCAACAGAAATATAAAGGATTGTAACAAAATACTATGAGCAACTATATGCCAACAAACTGAACAACTTGGTTGAAATGGACAAATTCCTAGAAGCATACAACCTTCCAAAGCTGAAACAAGAAGAGACAGAAAACCTGAATAAGTGGTAACAACTAATGAGACTGAAGCAATAATCAAAATACTCCCAGCAAAAAAAAGTCCTGGACCAGACAGATTCACAGGTGAGTTTTACCAAACATTCAAAGAATTAACACCTATTCTATTCAGACTATTCTATAAATTTCAAGAGGAGAGAAAACTCCCAAATTCATCATCCTAATCCCAAACCAGATAACGACACTACAAAGAAAGAAAATTACAGGACAATATCCCTGATGAACACAGATGTTAAAATCTTCACTAAAATACTAGGACACTGGATCCAGCAATATATTAAAAAGATCATACAAAATGACCAAATGGAATTTACTCCAGGGATTCAAGGCTGATATAACATCCGCAAGTCAATAAGTGTGATACATCACATAAACAAAATGAAGGACAAAATTCATATGCTCATATCAATAGATGCAGAAATAGCATTCAACAAAATCCAGCACCCATTTCTGATAAAAACTCTTAGCAAAGTGGGAATAGAGGGATCATACCTCAATATAATAAGGGCTATAGATGACAAACCTACAGCCAATATCATACTTAATGGTCAAAAACTAAAACCATTTCCTTTAAAAACAGGAACAAGACTGGCATGTCCACTTTCACCACTCTTATTCAACAAATTACTGGAAGGTCTTGCCACAGCCATCAGACAAGAAGAAAACATAAAAGGTGTCCAAATTGGAAAGGAGAAAGTAAAACTGTAATTATTTGCAGATGATGTGATTTTGTCCATAGAAAACCCTAAAGACTCTACCAAAGTACTACTAGATTTGATAAACGAATTTGGCATGGTAGCTGGATATAAAATCAATATCCAGAAATCAATGGCATTCTTTTTTTTTTTTTTTTTAAAAATATATCTTTATTGATTTCAGAGAGAGGAAAGGAGAAGGAGAGAGAGAGATAGAAACATCAGTGATGAGAACGTCATTGATCAGCTGCAGCCCACAACCTGGGCATGTGCCCTGAGTGGGAATCGAACCCCGATCTCCTGGACCCTAGGTCGATGCTCAACCGCTGAGCCATGCCCGGCTGGGCTCAATGGCATTCTTATACACCAAGAATGAACTTTCAGAGAGAGAAACTGAAAAAACAATACCATTTACCATTGCAACTAAAAAAATAAAATACCTAAGGAAATTTAACTAAGATTGTAAAAGACTTGTACTTGGAAAACTATAGGACACTGAAAAAAGAAATCGAGAAAGATTTAAACAAGTGGAAGAAGATACCATGCTCATGGATTGGAAGAACTCATATCATTAAAATGTCCATACTACCAAAAGTAATTTATAGATTCAATGCAATTCCTATAAAAATACCAACAGCCTATTTCACAGATGTAGAACAAACATTTTGAAATTTTAGATGGAACCAAAAAAGACCCCGAATAACTGCACCCATCTTGAGAAAAAGAACAGAATGAGAGGGATCACTTTACTGGACATCAAACTGTACTACAAAGCCATTGTAATCAAGACAGCCTGGTATTGGTACAACAACAGACATATAGATCAATGGAACAGAACAGAGATTCCAGAAATAGACCCTCACCATTATGGTGAGTTAATATTTGACAAAGGAGGCAAGTACATACTTTGGAGTAAAGCCAGGCTCTTCAATAAGTCATGGTGGGAAAATTGGACAAATGTATGCAAAAATATGAAACTAGACCACCAACTTTCACCATACACAAAAATAAACTCAAAATGGATAAAAAACTTAAATGTAAGTCACAAAACCATAAAAAATCCTGGAATAAAAGATGGGCAGTAAAGTCACAGACATCCCACATAGTGAACTTTTCACTGATACATCTCCTAGGGCAAGAGAAACAAAAGAAAAATAAACATATGGGACTACTTCAAACTAAAAATCTTCTGCACAGGAAAAGAAAACAATCTCAAAATACAAAGGAACCCCACAGTCTGGGAAAACATATTTGCCAAGGATGTGTCTGACAAGGGGCTAATTTCCAAAATGTACAAAGAATTCATACTACTCAGCAAGAGGAAGACAAACAATCCAACTAAAAAATGGGCAAAGGACCTGAATAAACACTTCTCCAAAGAGGACATACAGATGGCCAAGAGACATATGAGAAAATGCTCAGCATCACTAATCATCAGAGAGTTGCAAATTAAAACAACGAGGTATCACTTCACAGCTGCGAGAATGGCTACCATTAACAAATCAACAAACAACATGTGCTGGTGAGGATGTGGAGAAAGGGGAACCCAAGTACACTGCTGGTGGGAATGCAGACTGGTGCTTCTACTATGTAAAATAGTATGGAGGTTCCTCAAAAAATTAAAAATGGAGCTGCCTTTTGACTCATAATTCCACTTCTAGGAATATATCCTAAGCATCCTGGAACATTATTCAGAGAGAATATATGCACCCCTATGTTCATAGCAGTGCAATTTACAATAGCTAAGATCTGGAAACAGCCCAAGTGCACATCAGTTGATGAGTGGATAAAAAAACTGTGGGAAATATACACCATGGGATACTGCACACCTGCAAAAAAGGACCTTGTACCCTTTGGGACAGTAAAGATGGACCTGGAGGATATTGTGCTAAGCAAAATAAGCCAGACAGAGAAAAACAAACATCACGTGATCTCACTTATATGTGGAATCTAAAGAACTTTCTATACTTATGAACAGAATAGATTCAATGACATGGAATCATGGATCAGACTGATGACTCTCAGAGGGATGGAGAAGGCTGAGGGGATAGAAGAGGAGAGATTAACTAAAAAATTCATACACATATACGCACAACCCAAGGACACAGACAATGGTGCTGATAGGGACTGGGGAGTGGGGTGAGAAGGGGTGAAATAGGTCATTGGGGAGATAAAGGGACATCTGTAGTATTTTTTAGAAAAAGAAACACACACAAAAAAAATTAAAAGAAACATGTTCTCCATTCCTTACTCACTTTCTTCTCCTCCTGCAACTCCAATGAAGGAGATATTTTCATATTTCATGTTGTTCCACAGCGCCTTTAAACTGTCCTGTGTTTTTTTCTTTTTTTTCTTTTTGGTTCTCTGCTTGAGTCAGTTTTTCTGCCCTCTCTTCTAAT
This sequence comes from Miniopterus schreibersii, assembly GCF_964146895.1. NCBI lineage: Eukaryota > Metazoa > Chordata > Mammalia > Chiroptera > Miniopteridae > Miniopterus > Miniopterus schreibersii. The sequence continues at coordinate 109,413,797 of NC_138101.1, read as the reverse complement.
TCACTGATCCAGTCCTCGACTTCCTGTAACCTACAATTTAATCTTTCCAGTGTATTCTGTATTTCTGCTATTTCTGAATGGTTGTTTTCCATAGTTTTTGTATCTCTTTTTATGCTGTGGAGCATCTTATAAGCATTACCCCAAACTCTAAATTTGATCAATTGTTTATCTCCATTTCATTTAGCTTATCTTTTCTCGAATGGTCTTGTTCTTTCATTTGGGGCTTATTTCTTTGTCTCCTGATTTTGGCTTCCTGTTTGGTTTGTTTCTATTTATTAGGTTGATCTGTTATGACTCCCATTCTTTGTAGGTTGGCCTTATATAGTATGTGACCTGTTGGACCCAGTGGCACAGTCTCTCTTATCATCAGACTTGGGTGTTCTAATAATGCTACTTGTGCATGTTGTGAGGGCCCTACTGTTGTAATTGAATCTTGATTGCTATTGTCTTTTTTGTGCATAAGCTTGACCCTCAGGTTGCCTAATAATAAGTCTCAAGCCCCAACACAGCATGCAGGCTGCTGTGCAGGTGCTTATCATATGAAGCAGAATTTACTTAACCAGGGTTTTCAGCCTGCCAATATCTCCCCATGGATATACTGCTTGTGAAGCTTATTGGATTCCTGCTCTGTTGTTGTCTGAAGCTGGCCACTGGTTTTATTGGTTTTGGGGCCTCTTCAAAGGGTCTCTGGTGAAGATCAATGTCAGATGTTGTTTGGAACTAGCCCGATGTACCATTTAATGCCATCTGTGGTCCACAGCTTGTGCCTCCCTTTGCTGGGGCTGGGGGCATTTTGAAAGTACCAGGCTGCTTACCAAGGTCTGATTTTCCTAGCACAAGTCCAGAAGCAGATCAGGGAAAGACTCAAAGCACCCAGATTTCTAACTTTTCTTGCAGGCTGATCATTAGTCTCAGTTTCTTAATGAGCCTTAAGTTGTAGTCCACAAATGTCATAAACTTTTTAGGATGTGACTAGTGGTTTTCCAATAAGTTGGAAATGTTCCTGGAGGTAAATGTTTGCCTGAGGAAGATGGCCTCCACAGTATGGGGGAATGACTCAGAAGAGAGATCCAGACAGCTGTCCTCTCAGTTCTCTCTGTAGAACCACCAACCTGGGATTCTCCTCACAGGGCTCCAGTCCACTCTACTGTCCCTCTGCTGCAGTTCAAGGTGAGTGACTGCACATGAAATTTTGTGCATTGGCCCTTTAAGAGGGTGTCTACATTTCTAGCCATCTGTTCCAGGCAGAGAGAAACCCTACTGCTTTTCACAGATCTTATGTGAGCACCTTTCCTGATGCTCTGGGCTGGACAGCCCAGTTTGGGATTTAGAACCCAGACTTCTCAGGTCAAACCCCCCACAGCTAAGATATCCCTCTCGCATTTCATCTGCTGCTTGTGGGAGCCCTGCCAGTCCTCTCACTTCCACACTTCCTACCAGTCTCAATTTAGCTTCCTCTTTATGCCCCTGGTTATAAGGATTCTCTCCAGCTAGTCTTCAGTTGGTAATTCAGGATGATTTTTCTATATTTTAGTTGTAACTCCAGTTTTGTTCTGGGAGAATGTTAGTGTAGCTTCCACTTAATCTGCCACTATCTTGGATTTCCTACAATTTTACTTTTTCATACCTCTTTTTAAAAGCCAAGTCAATGTATCTGTGTTTTATTATCCTTATTGGCCTCTGATATTAAAGTTCTTAAAGTCTTCTTTATTTATTTTTTGCTAGATTAAATTTTTTTTTAATATTTTTATTCATATGGTATTTCAATATTTGCAAATCCCTCTATATTTTCTTTTTAACCAGATCATTTGCTTATACAGAATTTGATATTACTCATTGCTTAGTAACTGGTCATTTCAAGGAAATAACTAAAATCTCTTCTATCTGTCCTCAGGAGCTGATTCATTAAATAGTTATAGATTGTCTTAGAATTTCTTCTAAGCTCTTTGTTCACTAATGGTGCAAAGTATAGAATGATACATTTTATTACTATACTTTTTATTCTTAACTTCAATTCTTTAATTTTTCTCTTATTCTACTACTTTCTTCTTATCTCTTTTTCACTTTTTTCTTCAGTTTTTAGTTGATTCCATATAGTATAATATGATGAAAATGTAAGCTTACCTTTAATATGGAAAATTTTAAAATAAAAGAAGAAATGAGATTAACATATACAGTTTAATTATATCCTCTGTACATAACTAATTATATTCATTATAAATTACTATTGTACCATATTGGCTATAAATAATTTTAAAATTATAGAAAACATATGGAAATATATGTTAGGTAAGTTCTAGAGATATCTAAAATAAGAAATTATGCATATTAAAAGATGCATGGAGGGATGAATGGGTCAGAACTCCTTGATTTATTATAGTAACAAAGGGAGATTAATGAACTAAACCAGCATTTCTTAAAGTACATAGTCCATTTGATGCACTCATCTATGCACTGGGGATAGAACAGTGGGCAGAACTAAGTCCCTCTTATTATTAACTGTACATTCTTTGGCAGGATTGTAAATATGTTGATGAAGCTGATATCTCAATGAGTCTCATGAATCCTAAACTTATTTATTGACCTTACTCAGATTTATCGGGCACAGAAATGGGCTATATAAGATTTTGTTAATGATCATGTTTAAGTAAACCATTTTATTTTTTCATTTTAGAGCATTGGATTTTCAATTCCTTTACTCTATAATGCTGCAGTATGAAATAAAAATAATTTTCTTCTCATAGTCTTCCTAGAAACATCTCTAGGGATTTGTGTCCATCTCAATGATACAGTTTACAATGTTAAATATAACTAAGGGTAGAACTGCACAGAATTAGATATTGTTACTTTGTGCATTTCTTCTTGCTAAAAATGCCAAGCTTTTCTTGACTTCAATTCAGAACCATGCACATTTTTTTTTTAATTTCACATAACTTTTTTCTCAGATACTGCCTTCCTAATATGCTAATACTTTTCTTAGTTTTTTTTTCATAGTATGAATGACAAATATCCCCCCCAAAATATAAAAATGACCAATTTTTATAACACCTTTCCATTTTCTAAGGATCTGTTTTATTGCTTCTTCATAAAGACAATTATCTGTCCAGCCACACTGAAGTATAATCTTGAGGTTTTAGCAGAAATTAATAGGCTTTTTAAAAAAAATTACCCAGAGTCTACAATTTGGAAAAACATTACATTTTGCCTGAAAATCTTTCCCAGAATTTTGATATAAATGACCCTTTACAATTAGAATTGAATGTTATCAAATAGTGCAAGTAAAGAATGTTGGAGAAAAGTAAAAGGACACATAATTCATCACATTAAGCTTTTCTTGGTTTTGGAACTTTTGAACAAAATTTCTCGAGACTTGCCTAGAATTTTAAAGGTTCCTATAAATGTTCTATAAAATAGTAGGTACTCCACTACATTCTGGCAGAATACATTTGAAGGTCTATACTGAAGTCAGAGCATGCTCAAAATCATTGCTGGACTTATGTCTCTTAGATAATTATGTTTTTCCATAAGACAGGAATGAGAACAGATTTTACATACAATATGCCAAAGTAACCTTCATTCTAACACTCACAAGGATCTCTTTGCCCTAACAGTACTTACCTGCAAAACACAGTATTTCATTTTCATGGAATATTTGACAGATGGACTCAATAGACTCATATTGTACATTTATTATGATGTGAAATCATTTCATTTACTTATAAATAGACACTTTCTTTTTCTTTTTATTGACTATATTAGGGTGAAATTGGTGAATAAAATTATACAGATTTCAGGTATACATTCTACTGATCTGTATACTGTATCATGTGTTTAACACACCAAGTCAAGTCTCCTTCTATCACCATTTATTGCCCTTTTACCATCTTCTACTTCCCCCCACCACCCTTCCCTCTGGCAATCACATTACTGTTATCTGTGTCCATGAATCTTTTTTTTCTTTGCTTAATCCCTTCACCCTTCTTACCCAGTCCCCAACCCCTTAGCCTCTCTGACAAAGTTTGGATTACATTGTGTTTTTACACAATGGTGACATCAAACATTTACATTATGCTGTTAACCCTTCAGTCACAAATTCTACCCATAATGGCCTATATAACCTGCTTTTCCTGTTGTTCTAACCTAAAAAATAAGGTTGACAAATCTAAAGAGAGCCTCCTTTTGTTGGACCTACATTGTATTTCTGTCATAAGAGAAATGGTAAAAGGGACTAATTAAAAGCCTAATGAATGTGCCAGGGTTAAAATCACAGACTCTGGTCATTAACAGTTATTTACCTAAGGATGTGTCCAAAGAATTATTTTGATGTCTGAAAAGAACAAAAACTGAAAGGTGGGGGAAGAGAGAATAGGTTGAGAGAACCATTTAGAAATATTTTATATTAAAAGTATGATTTTTTAAAACATTCACTAATATCATCAACAGGATGATCCAACTGTAAGTAGGATTTCAAATATTTTTTTGTCATGTGTGCATGTTTGTATGTATATACTTATGAGAGTGCATATGTGTGTTTTACAGGGGGAATATGCTCTCCAAAGCTAAACAGAAGAAAAAGAAATAAGAAAAAAAAATAGAGCCATTTTGTTAATTTTCTTTTTTCTGCTGTTTCCATGGTAATACTGGCTACTAGACTTCTTTGCTGAGTGGCAATCCAACAATTCACACACTAGACTCTTTCAAGCACCATGAATGGTCGTGAAAGAGGCCAAACAAGCTCTATTCAGGAAACATGTGATATCTACTCAATACACTACCTTTCATCCACATTTCCCAAATTGCAGTTAATTTAATTCTAAACAAATGGGGATTAGAAAGAAAAGAACATCTTGAGCTCCAATGGGAGTGGTTTGTGTGAAGAAAAAGATAGCACTTTCTTCTGTTGCCAAGAAGGCTGGATGTAACATGCACTTTCCCTCTTTATCTGAGGCCTTCATTTAGACTCTGTATCAACAATGAAAACCATGGCAGATTTTTTCTTGGCAAAATAGGTTTACCTAGGTTTTGGCTTTCCATTTAAAAACGTATTTGACACAGCACTAAGTAATTACATTTACTATGAAATAAAATATAACATCAGACTCCTTCAGTTTTAGTAAAGTTACATTTTCCTCAATTTTTACCATCCTTCAAGGTTTAGGAGAAGAAAAGTAGAGAACTAAAAAGTTCTGATAATAAAATGCAAGGAAATATGTTGTTTCAGTATGGAGTAGCATGTGGTTTCTGTGTTTAAATATCAGTAACATAGACCATGGTCATCTGAGAAAAACCCCCACAAAAAACAGAATAAGAAAAGGTAAAATGGTGCCCCTACACACGATTTCTTGTTATTTGAATGAGTCATGTAATAATTATTCTCCATGTTCATATAATTTTTAGATAAATGCTTCAAAAAACAAGAAAATTTATTTCAGATAAAGCATATCTAAATCAATATTTTAATTAAAAAATTAAAGTAGCATTTTTTTCTATTGGTGGATTTTATGTGTTATAATGTCATGAAAGTTTGTTTAGAGGTACACTAGTCAGACAGAAACTTTAAAACCCAATATTCAATGTCACAGATACACCTCCAAGAACATTTCTGTTTCTTTTGTTACACTTAACTTTCTAAAGGACACTCTTATCTATGTCAACCAATCCAGGGAAATGAATTCAAATAAATTTACTAATAATTCTTTGTCTCCATTATAAATAACATACTTCTCTTTGAAATATGAGCACATCCTTAAATTTACCTTCACCACTGTGATGATTAAATAATCTTTCTTTAATCCAGGTGATTTATTTGAGAGGGACTGCATTGGTCTGTGATATTTTACTCTAAGTAGTTTCAAAAGAATACACATATTCAGTTCTGATGTGTTGACTTTCAATCTATAAAGAATGAGAATTTTAATGACTCATTTCTGAATGGATTAATCTTGGGCTTAAGTATGAATTGTTCAAAATATTTTCAGATTTTTAAATAACATCAGCATCATAGTCTTTCAGATGTTTGACAAAGGTCTTAAAATTCTCCTTTACTCATCTCTTCTATGTTTTTTTTCTCTAATATTTATTACCCTTAAGGTTGACAGCCTACAGCTGTTGAAATACACAGGACAAATGGTCATTTTCCTCATGTATAGGATCTGGTATCAGATATTACCTTCTGAAAAAACCCTGTTTGATGTAGAGATTCAGGTGGAGAGCCAGTATTCATATTATTTCTGTAAGTTTTTATCTGCTAGGCAAAATCTTTTTTTAATTAAAAATTTTAAAATATGTCATTATTGATTTCAGAGAAAGGAAGAGAGAGGGAAAGAGATAGATAGCAACATCAATGATGAGAGAGTCACTGATGGGCTGCCTCCTGCATGGACCCTGCTGGGAACTGAGCCCTCAACCCGGGCTTGTGCCCTGATGAGGAATCAAACTGTGATCTCCTGGTTCCTAGTAGATGCTCAATTACTGAGCCATGCCAATCGGGTTTATGAGAAAGAGAGGAAGACATGAGAGAGACAGAGAGAGAGAAAGAGAGAGAGAGACATTAATTTGTTGTTTTACTTATTTATGCATTCATTGATTGCTTCTTGTATGTGGCTTGACTGGGATCGAACTTGAAACCTTGGAGTATGGGGAGGACTCTCTAACCAACTGAGCTACCTGGTCAGGGTGCTAGATGGAATCTTGATGGTTTTCTTGTGAAGAAGGGTATAGATAAATACTTTTAGTGAATAGTTACTGTTAGTGTCTATGAGCCTGATATTATCTTTTCAAAACATGCAGCATTGGGCAGAGGCAGAGGCCATCCCACTGTTAATGCCTGAGACAGACTTATTCCATCAATGCTCTCACCACATTCTTTGCCTGGTTTACTTGTTTTCAAACCTGAATCCTGAACTAAAACACCTTGCAGATTTCAACTGCTGAGAGAAATCAGGAAATCCTATCTTTAGCCAATTCTGAGGCCAATCCTGTGTGTTATTTTCTATCTTTAGGTGTGTGTGTGGGGGGGGAGTAATTGCACAATTAATATTATTTTTTAAATCAATAAGTTGCAAACAATCTTACTTTTTTGTAAAGTTCCAAATAGAAAAAAAAAAAAAAAAAAGCCTATGTTAACTTAGAAGCAGTCTACAGAGGGAAAAGCACAGGTAGAAATTGCTACAAAGAAAGTGTTACAATACCTGAAGAAAGCTCACTATCAATAGTTATTTAAGTAAATAGCCTAGTGACTTAATTATTGTGCATACCCAGCCACACTACATCTATATGCCTTGTGCTGGTAATATTACTCAGGGCCCTTTCTCTTTTAGAAAGAAACATTTTCTGGACTGGATTTCAAATTAAAGCAAAAAATAATGACATCATTTTGCATAAAAACAAGGAATAGAACATTAAAGAAGAACCATGAATAATCCCATGCAGGGTGGTCACATGCCCCACCATGGCATGCAGTAGTTGATTTTCTTTCAGAAGAACAGGTTGTCAGATTCTTCTACAGAATGTACCAGTGTCCAAGGATTTCTAGAAATTCATAAATGGATACAGAGACTGAGAAGACTCTTGGTACAGTATGCCACACTGAGAATATATTTGTCTAAGTGTATTTTTTCCTCAGGAAATGGTACAATTTTATTCAAATTTTTAAAGGTGACATTACTCAAGAGTGTGAACATCACTAGTTTGCAGAGTATTAACAGCATTGGTGTTAAATCATTGTTTGTTGTATGTGATTTCTTTAGTTTCATTTCCCAGAGGAACTGAAAACACTATTGCCATAAAATTAACAAATTTTTACTTAGTCCAGTAAGTTCCTTAAAAACAAAAATATAAACATGGTATTTCCTATGTATTTGTTAGAAATTAGTGTTCTTGGCCTCTTTCTCATGCTTGGACAAAGTAAAAAGTCACTAACTCAGAAGCTTTCTGTTAAGTTGATGGTTAATTTGCAAGTGATTTCAATGTTTTTTATTAGCACTATTGTGCTCATACAAAAGTGACACTGAAAAGAAAGACAATGTCTTTTTTTACTTTGGGGCACAGATATGAGACTTTAATTTTACAATGTCACTATTATCAGAAATCAACATTCTGGTCTATTTAAACCTTATTTTGAAACTAAAATTTCACCCTTAAAAAGATAAAGAAGCAGAAATGAATCATACAGTGTTGACATTATGAGCACATTAATTTCCTATAACAGAGAAGAAATATAGGTTTCTTTGTCTCAAAAGCTCTAGCAAACCCTGACCAAACAACAGATGTTTGTGAATTTAATTTGTCATCTTTAAAGACAGTATTTAAATGTTTCCCTTCCTTCAGGAAACAGATATTTTAGCAAAGAAAGTCATTATTACTTAAATTTCAACAACAAAGTGCTGATAGTCTTTGTTTTAGAGGAATATATCAATTATTGGTCTTTGTAGCCATGTGTCTATGTTAAAACAATTCGAATAGCAAGAACTCTTCATGATTTTCTCTTATCTGGACATCCATTACTTGAATGGCTATGAACAAAAACGGGGTGGAGAACCACGAATACCAAATTTGCCCTCTTGAAGGCAATATAGTTTGCATATCTGTATACAAAATAGTCTCTAAAATGACTTTATTTCAATATTAATTTTGAATATTTTATCTCATTTACCAATTCTAGTCAGATTTTATTTTCTATTCAATTTGTTTTTCTAAGCTATTCAGGTATTTTGCCATTTTAAAAAAATAAAACAGAATGAAACAAAAATCTGTTGTTGTTTCTATATTGCTCTATTTACTAATGCAAAACAAATTCGAAAAGTGATCCAAAGTGAAAATTTTATGCTATCAATTCACTTTATTAATGATTTTACTCCTCTTATTAAATATGTACATGGTCTGCCATTCCCTAAGCAAGGTTCTAAGCACTTTGCATATGTAACTCAATTAATCTTCAGAACAACACCTTGCAATGAATGTGATGATTATTTATATTTTACAGCTAAGTAAAAATATATTTACAAACTTTAAGTTACTTGAAGTCACAAGATTATAAATCATACTGCCAAGATTTTAAATCAGGCAGAATAGCTAGAAATTTCTATGCTTTTAACCCATATGATCGCTTTTCCTCCTATTTAGCCATATAATTGCTTTCTGTCTTGATATTTGTTTTCACTAAATGAAGGTACTTTCCCCAGTTTTCTTTGTTTTATATTTGTTGATATATTTTTAAATTATTTCATATTCCTCATTTCCTTGGCCTTACATTTTAGATATCTCTCTAATAAATAGCATGTTGCTGGATTTTAAAAACAAACATGTTAATTTGTGTATTGTAATTGGCAAATTTAGTCATTAACGGTTATGATTATTGATAAATTTAGGCTTATCTTTACTATCATTCTTTGAGCTTTATATATGTCTTACTTTTCTTAGTTTTGTGTTCTTTGTTATTTCTTGTTTTGTTCTTGCTTTGTTCTTTTCGTTATTTCTTGATTGCTTTGCTTTTTATATTTTACATTTTTAAAAATGCATAATTTAGACATTGTAATTTTTAATTATTTAACAGGAATATATTTACTTAGATTTACATACTTTTACCATTTGCTTTGCTCTCTATTCTTTATCACATTTAAGTCACTTACTTTATGAAATATGGGGGTGGTTAAAAGTAGGCTTACAGTTGTGAGTATACAAAACACAGAGTTTATTGTTTTATTATTTATTAACTATTATATTATTTATTTGTATAACAACTGTAAACTTACTTTTGCCCACCCTTTGACATCATTCAGAAGTTCTGCTTGTGTTGTTCTGTTTGGTGGTAAGCACTCAGTTTTATCATACCAATATTTTCTCACTTTTGTTGTTGAGAAATATGCTATCTATTTGCTTTAACAAACCTTAAAAAAATAAATACATTTAAAAACCTGAAAAGCTTTGAATAACACAATATATAACTGTAAGAGGCTATTACTCAATATCAATATCTTAGAAGAATGATATTATCAAGCACTTTTCCAAAATTAGTTCACCAGATAACTCAGTTAATTTACTTAAGAGAAACTTGATTATAAGTAACAATAACAGTATATAAATAATAACAATAATAAATATAATAATTTTTTTCTTTTTTCAGGCATCCTTTTTGGAAATCAATTAATCTAACAGTCACTATAATGTGTCAAGGTATAATTTACTTTTCATTTATTTTGTTTTGGTTGTGAAGTCCTTCTTAAACTTGTGGTTACTTGTTTTTAACCTATTTTGCAAAATTCTCTGCCATCATCTTTCAAATTTTTTTTGCCTCACTCTCTTATTTAGCTCCACTAACACATATGCTAAATCCTTTCATTCTCATATATTTTACATTTTTTTCTAAAATATTCTACCTTTAGGCTTTCTGAATCTCAGTCTGCAGATTCTTTGAGTTTACTAAACTCTTTGTCTGTGTACAATCTTCTATTAAATACAACTACTGAGTCATTTTTATAACTTTAATATTTTACTTATACCCCAAAGAGACTTTATATATTTTTCTTTCTTTTCTTTTTTAAATTTTTTCAGTTACACTATACATCTAACATTATTTTGTATTAGTTTTAGGTGTACATTATAGTGGTCAGGCAATCACATAATTGCACCCAACTAGCACCATTAAGTTCAGTTTTGTATTTGTAAGCTCTAAAATGTCTCTGTGATTCCTTTTATTAAATCATCTGAGGATATGTGTTTTTTTAATTGATTTTAGAGAGAGAGGAAGGGAGAGAGAGAGAAACATTAATGTGAGAGAGAAACATCGATCTATTGCCTCCAGTACACACCCCAACAGGAGATCAAATCCAAAACCTAGGTATGTGCCCTGACAGGAAATCATCGCACTTGCAACATTAGCTGTACGGAACGACACTCTAACCATCTGAGCCACCTGGCCAGAGCTCTGTGATTCTTTTTATACTTTCTCCTTTTCTACATCTCCTACCTTGATATCTATTTTTCTCAACATATAATCATAGTTATTTTAACATTTGGCTTTCTTGTGGGTCTGTTTAGGTTTGTTTCTAGTGTCTATTATGTCTCTTGGTTTTAAATTGTGTAGTTGTGTTCTGATATGACTAAGGATTTTATTAAACTCTAGACATTGTTATGAGAAAATTATATTATGCAGATCTGAATAATGTTGTTTTCTTCCATACAGGATTTATTGTTACTTCTGGCAAGCAGTTAGGGTAGGGGTGGATAAATTTAAAGGTAATGAGAACTGAGAGCTGACCCATAGCAGAGCTTCTGAATTTTTAAGAGCATATAGATGCATATCATCATTTAAGGGGGTGACAGCTGATATCCGGAGGTGTTAAAATGTTTTCTTATCCTTCCTGAGCTCTGAACTCCAATATGTGTCCTTATACTTCCATAGGATTTTTGAAAGCTCTGCCAGTTTTTTTGGTGGTTGTTGTTGTTGTTAATCCTTACCCAAGGATACTTTTTCCATTGAATTTTAGAGAGAGTGGAAGGGTGGGGGAAGGGGACAGAGAGAGAGGAAAACAATGATATGAGGGAGACACATCTTGTATGCATCCCTCTGGGGCGGGGATCAAACCTGCAACCCAGATACATGCATCCCAGGTATAGGTTGACTGGGAATTCAACCCATGACCCTTTGGTGTGTGGGCTGATACTAACCACTGAGAATACCAGCCAGGGCAAATTGTGACCAACTTCTTAACCTTTCAGCAGCCTCATGAAAAGTCAAAAATATCTTAAGGGGAAAAGCAACACCAAAGGTAGGGTTTGCATCTCTAAATTTAACTGCAGAATCTTATCCTCACAATCCACAGTTGTTTACTAACTTGGTAGCTCTCTAATACTTCCAAAGACGCTCCCTCACACACACACACTATTCTGCATTTTGGCCCATGTTCTTAATTACTATACATAATTTAATGTCTGAAATAGCATAGACAAGAAATACATTGTGAAGAGAAAGGAAAAAAGATTTTATTTTATTTTATTAATTTATTTTTTTATTTTATTTTATTTTATTTTTTGTTTTTATTTTTTAATTTTTCAATCCCCACCCCAGAATCTCAATAATCAGAAGTTTTTGCCCAGCCGGGCGTGGCTCAGTGGTTGAGCATCAACCTAGGATCCAGGCAATCAGGGTTCGATTCCCAGTCAGGGCACATGCCCAGGTTGTGGGCCCGATCCCTAGTCGGGGGCTTGCAGGAGGCTGCCGATCAATGACTCTCTCATCATTGATGTTTCTCTCTCTCTCTCTCTTTCTCCTTTCCTCTCTCTGAAATCAATAAAGATATTAAAAAAAAATCAGAAGTTTTTAAATGTTAGTAAGCATAAGCTCGATATGTGGAACTAATTTAACATGCATATTCATGAGACCTCTAAATCAGAATATTTGGAGTGGAGCACAGTAACCTGCACTCCTAGTTATTTTAATGTACGTGTTCTGAATAGTGCCCCGAGAAACTCATATGTACATCAATGGTAGAACTTTATTTTTAACATTAGTCAGACAAAGGTTGCCTCAGTGGTATCTATACACAAGGTGTTTTGTGTTTTTTTTTAAATGTATTGTTATTGTTGAAAATATTCGAGATATCCCCCATTCTTTACCTCCCATTAATCCCCTCACCTTACATCCACCCCAGCCCCCAAGCCTTCCCCATACTATTGTCTGTGTCCATGGGTTATGCCTTTATGCATATAAGATGTTTGATTAATCTTCCTCCCACTGCACTTTCCCACCCCAACATTCCATATGAAATTCATCAGTCTATTCCATGCTTCTATGTCTCTGCATCTATTTTGTTCATTAATTTATCTTGTTCATTATATTCCACATATAAGTGAAATCGTGTGATACTTGCCTTTCTCTGACTAGCTTATTTCACTTAGCATAATACTCTCCAGTTCCCTCTATGCTGAGAGGAAACTATGCAACTGTAAAAAAGAAAGATCTCCTACCCTCCTAATCACAAAGACTGCCTGCCTCTGTGCCTGGATTGCCCTCTAAATCTAAAACTAACTTCTCTCAGATAGATTAGAAAACTTTTAGGCAATAATCTTCATAAAATCTTTAAGTGAAACAGGAAGGGAAGTTCTTCCTATTCTTCCTAAACTCTCCGGGTTTTTCCTCTCTGCCTCTGAACCTGGGAAATGCATCTGGGATTCCTTCCTATCCTCAGGTGAGGAGAGCAGCCTTTAATAAGACCAATAGGGAAACTTGAATACAAAGTTGTGTGAGACAAAGCCATTTCAAAACTGCCTGCATCTCTGGTGAAGAGAAAGAGGAAAAGAGCTGCCATTGCTGATTAGGATTATGTATAGGGGAGTCATTTTAACCTTTTTATGGAACACTAGATTTCACAGGGTATTGTCTTATTTTATGTTACACTTAAACCCCTGTAAATGACTCCATATAGAAAGCCCTTTGGTATCTCAGAGGCTAGGAGTTGGCCTGGTTGTAGGTGGAAGGGGGAGAAGGCTGCAGTTAGCAAGCTTAAAGGGCTGTGGGGGAAGGATGCATTGAGTTGAGGCCTAGGGCTGACTTCATTCTGGGCTTGCCTGTTTGTACAACTCAGTTTGGCTCTGGGCATGGGTCTCTGGGGGAGATGGGCTTGCTGTCTTGGGCGGCACAGAGCTCCTCTTTGAACTATGTGATGCTTGCAGTGTAACTCTTTTCTCCTCCTATGCTTTATTGAAGTGATGGGAACTGGGCTGTGTTACAAATAAATCATTTTGTTGTTAAAAAAAAGGGGGGTAGGAGATCTTTCTTTTTTACAATTGCATAGTATTCCATGGTATAAATGTACCACAGCTTTTTTTTATTCATTCATCTATGATGGGCACTTGGGCTGTTTCCAGATCTTAGCTATTGTAAGTTGCCCTGCTACGAATATAGGAGTGCATGAATTCTTTCTAATTAGAGTTTCCGGTTTCTTAGGATATATTCCTAAAATTGAAAACACTGGGTCAAATGGCAGTTCCATATTTAAATTTTTTGGGAACTTCCATATTGTTTTCCATAGTGGTTGCACCAGTCTGCATTCCCACCAGAAGTGTAGTAGGGTTCCCTTTCCTCCACAGCCTTGCAGGCACATGTCGTTTGTTGATTTGGTGACGGTATCCATTCTGGCAGGTACAAGGCGATATCTCACTGTCATTTTGATTTGCATCTCTCTGATGATCAATGACATTGAGCATTTTTTCATATATCTCTTGGCCATCACTATGTCCTCTTAGGAAAAATGTCTACTTAGTTCCTTTGCCAATTTTTCATTTGGACTGTTTGACTTCCTTTTATAAGTTGCATATATTGGATATTAACCCTTTATCATATGTGTCATTGGCAAATATGTTCTCCCATACAATGAGCTGCTTTTCATTTTATTGATGGTTTCTTTTGCTTTGCAGAAGTTTTTTATTTTGATGAAGTCCCATTTGTTTATTTATCCTTTATTTTTCTTGCCCTAGGAGTATTGGCAAACATATTGCTATAAGAGATGTCTGAGATTTTGCTGCCTACGTGTTCTTCTGGGATTTTTATGGTTTCACATCTTACATTTAAGTCTTCTATCCATTTTTTGTTTATTTTTGTGTATGGTGTAAGTTTGTGGTCTAGTTTCATTTTTTTGCATGTACCTGTCCAATTTTCTCAACACCAGTTATTGAAGAGACTGTATTTACTCCACTGCATTTTATTTCCTCCTTTGTCAAATATTAATTGAGTGAAATGACTTGGGTTGATTTCTGGGTTCTGTGTTCTGTTCCACTGATCTATAGGTTTGTTGTTGTACCAATACCAGGCTGTTTTGCTTACAATGGCAATGTAGTACAACTTGATATGTGGTTTTGTGATCCCTCCAACTTTGCTCTTCTTTCTCAAGATTGTCATGGCTATTCGGGATCTCTTTTGGTTCCATTTTGAAGTGTTTATTCTAGATCTGTGAAATATGCTGTTGGTATTTTAATAAAAATTGCATTGAATTCATATATTGCTTTGGGTAGTATGGACATTTTAATGATGTTAATTCTTCCAATCCATGAACACGGTATATTGTTCCACTTGTTTATATCTTTCTCTATCACTTTTTGCAACATCATGTTGTTTTCTGAGTACAGGTCTTTCACCTCCTTGGTTAAGTTTTTACTAAGTATCTTAATTTTTTTTTGTTGCAGTGGTAAATGGGATTGTTTCAGTTTCTCTTTGATAGTTCATTATTAGTGTATAAAAATTCCATCAATTTCTGGGTGTCAATTTTGTATCCCGCTACATTGTTGAATTCATTTATTAAATCTAGTAGTTTTTTGGTGGAATCTTTAGGATTTTCTATGTAGAATATCATGTCATCTGCAAATACTGACAGTTTTACTTCTTCCTTTCCAATTGGATGCCTTTTATGGTTTCTTCTTGTGTGACCACTGTGGCTAGGACTTCCAGTACTATGTAGAATAAGAGTGGTGAAAGTGGACACCTCTGACTAGTTCCTGTTCTTAAGGTAAATGCTCTTAGTGTTTGCCCATTGAGTATGATGTTGGCTGTAGGTTTGTCATATATGACATATATTAGGTTAAGGTATGATCCCTCTATTTCCACATTGCTGATAGATTTTATAAAAAATGGGTGTTGATTTTGTGGAAAGATTTTGTTTTTTTGTTTATTTTGTCTATTGATATGATCATGAGATTTTTGTCTCTAAATTTGTTTATGTGACATATCATGCTTATTGATTTGCGAATATTGTACCAGCCTTGCATCCCTGGAATAAATCTCACTTGGTCATGATATATGATCATTTTAATATATTGTTGGATCAGATTTGCAAATATTTTGCTGAAGATGTTAGCATCTAGGTTCATCTGGGATACTGGCCTGTAATTTTCTTTCTTTGTAGTATCTTTATCTGGCTTTGGAATTAAAATAATGCTTGCTTTGTAAAACAGCTTGAAAGTGCTCCTTCTTCTTGGATTTTTTGGAATAGTTTTAGTAGGATAGTTGTTAGTTTTTCTTGGAATGTGAAGCCCTCGGACCAAGCGCTTTTGTGTGCTGGAAATTTGTTGATTACTGTTTCAACTTCAGCAGTAGTTATTGGCTGATTCAGGTTCCCTGATTCTTCCTGATTTAGTTTTGGAAGGTTGTATTTTTCTAGAAATTTGTCCATTTAGTCAAAGTTGTCCAGCTTGGTGTTGTATGTTTTCATAATATTTTCTTACATACCTTTGTATGTCTGTTGGGTCACTTGTTACTTCACTTGTTTCATTTCTGATTTTTTAAATTTGGGTATTCTCCATTTCTTGATGAATCTAGCTAAAAGTTTTCTTAATCTTATCTTTTCAAAGAAATATCTCTATGTTTCATTGATCTTTTTACTGTTTTTTTGTTGTTGTTGTTGTTGTTTTTTAAGTCTCTATGTTACTTATTTCCACTCTGATCTTTATGATTTCTTTCCTTCTACTTACTCTGGGATTTCTTTTTGTTCCCTTTCCAAGACTTTAAGTTGTAGGGTTAGATAGTATATTAGAAGTTTTTCTTGTTTTTTGAAGTAGGCCTGTAGTGCTATGAACTTCCTTCTCAGGACTGCTTTCAGTGATTCCCATTGATTTTAGGTCCTTGTGTTTCCATTTTCATTTGTTTCCAGGAAGTTTTTTATTCCTTGATCTCATTGGCAGCTCATTCATTCTTTAATAAAATGCTATTTAGCCTCCATGTGTTTGAACATTTTTTACTGTTTTTATTGTAGTTGATTTCTAGTTTCATATCATTGTTGTTCAAGAAGAGGCTTAATATGATTTCACACTTTTTAAACTTGTAGAAACTTGTTTTGTCTCCTACCAAGTGGTCTGTCTTTGAGAATGCCCTGTGTGCACTTGAGGAGAATGTATATTCTGCAGCTTTGGAGTAGAATGTTCTGTAAATGTCAATTAAATCCATCCGATCTAGTGTATCACTTAGGGTTCTTTCTTTGTTGCCTTTTTGCCTGGAAGACCTATCCAGTGAAGTCAGTGGGATGTTAAAGTCCCTTAGTATGACTGTATTGCTGTCAATCTCTCCCTTAAAGTCCTCCAGTAGTTTTTTTATAAACATAGGTGCTCCCATGATGGGTGCACATATCTTTATCAGGGTTACATTCTTTTGTTTGATTGATCCATTTAGTATTATCCCATTTAGTATGATGCCTTCCTTGTCTCTCATTATGGCCTTCATTTTGAAGATTATTTTGTCAGATATGAGTATTGCTATGCCATCTTTTCTTTACATTTCCATTTGCATGGAAATTTTTTTTCCATCTTTACTTTTATTCCACATGAGTCTTTTGTTCTGAAGTGGGTCTCTCATAGACAGCATATATATGCGTCATGATTTCTTATCTACTCAGCTACCCTATGTCTTTTTATTGGAGCATTTAATCCATTTACATTTAAGGTTATTATTGATAGGTAGTTATCTACTGCCATTTTAATTCTTTGTGCCTATGTTTCTCTCTCTCCCTATTTCTACTTCTAATTACAGCAGTCACTTTAAAATTTCTTGCAATGTTGGTTTGGTGGTGACAAATTCCTTTAGACTTTTTTTTTTTTTTAAGTCTGAGAAGCTTTTTATTTCACCATCTACTTTGAATGATAACTTTGCTGGATAGAGTTGTCTTAGTTTCAGATCATTACATTTCATGACCTTTTATACTTCATGCCATTCCCTTCTGGCCAGTAGAGTTTCTGATGAGAATCCACCTGACAGCTATGGGAGATACTTTGTAGGTAACAGATTGCTTTTCTCTTGCTAGCTTTAAGACTCTCTCTTTGTCTTCAATTTTTGGCGTTTTAATTATGATCTGTCTGGGTGTGGGCCTCTTTGGATTCTTCATGCTTGGGCCTCTCTGTGCTTCCTGAACTCTTTCCTACACCTGGTTAGGGAAGTTTTCTGCCATTATTTCTTCAAACAAATTCTCTATACCTTGCTTATTTTTTTCCCTTTCTGGCATTCTTATAATGCTAATATTGTTTTGTTACATGCTGTCCCACAGCTCCCTTAAAGTAACCTCCTGTTTTTTAATTGTTTTTTCTTTTTGGATCCCTGATTGATTTTTTTCTACCTTCTCATTTATTTCACTGATCCAGTCCTCAGCTTCCTCTAATCAGCTCTTATTTCCTTCCAATTTATTCTTTATTTCTGCTATTTCATTCTTAATTCCCTTCATAGTTTCCATGATGGTTTCTATCTATATCTTATAGGTTGCTTATCTCCATTTCATTAATCTCTTTTTCTTGACACTTCTCTTGTTCTTTCATTTGGGACTAGTTTTTTTGTCTCCCAACTTTTGCTGCCCATTTGGATTTATTTCTAAGTATTAGGTAACTCTGTTAGGAGTTTCAGTCTTTTTGGAGGTCCTTTTGTGCAGGCCAATATCAGTCATTGTTTGTGACTATCCTTGAGTACCCTATTTGGAGCTATCAGCAACCTAGGGCTTGTGGTTCCCTCTTCTGTGCTGGCTTGTTGTTCTCTCTGCTTGGGCTGGGTGTGTTTGAATAGGACCAAGATGCATGCCAAAGTCTGTTATTACAAAGCCCATGTCCAGAAGCAGATCAGGTGAAGACTCAAAGTACCCAAAGGTTCACCTCTGCCTGCAGGTTGATTGATCTTAGTCTCTTAATGAGCCTCAGTTTGTAGACCAGAACAAGGAGTAAACTCCACACAGTTGGGTGAGTGGTTTTCTAGTGGGTAAAGCCACTGTTTCACACCCCCACCCCAGGCAAAACCAGCCTGGCTAGCAAAGGTCTGCCTGAGAAAGATGGTCTCTGCAGTATGGGGAAATGCCTCAGCACAGGAATCCAGATGGCCACCCTCTGAGCTCCTTCTCCAGAACCCCCAGTCCTGGATTCTTCTCACACAGCTCCAGTCCACTCTACACTCCCTCCACTGGAGTCCAAGATGAGTGGCTGCACACAAAACTTAGTGCATTGCCCCTTTAAGACAATGCCTGCATTTCCAGCCATCCCTCCCTGAAAGACAGAAACCCAGGTTCTTTTCACAACCAGATGTTATGTGGGCAACTTTCTCAGGTCTAGTGTGCTTGGCTGGGAAGCCCAGCCTGGAATTTAGACTGCAGAGTTCTCAGTGGGAACTGCTTTCAGCTGAGATATCCCTCTGGACCTTCAGCTGCTTCCTGTAGGAGCCTGGTCAGCTCTCTCACACCTCCACACTTCCTAACAGTCTCTATGTGGCCTCCACTTTATATCCTTGTTTCAAAGTTTCTCTCCAGCTAGTCTTCAGTTGATTATTCAGGATAGTTGTGTGTTTTTTTATAATTTAGTTGTAATTCTAGTTTGGTCCTGGGAGAGTGTCAATGTAGCTTCCAACTAATCTGCTGCCATCTTGGAATCGCCAGGAGAAAAAAAATATTTTAAAGAACTTTTCACATTTCAGAAACTCTTTCAAATACCTTCATAAATTATCACATCAGTAAATAAAATTCCTGAGAAATTACATTTGCAAATGAGCAAACCAGTGTGAAAATATTAAACAACTTGTAACAATTTGCCTACCTTCACATGGCAGAGCCAAGATTAAAAATGAGATTTTTATGGACGCAAACATTATTTTATCTTTTTTATACTAATATTCTTTGTTCTTTTTTAATTTTTTTTTATGTCTTCTCCTCTTATTTGCTAATTCTCTCACTCCCCTCTTCCCTTCCTTCTCCTTTTTTCTTTCTTTATAAATCTAAGGGGAAAGTGTAATCTAAAGACATTGTCAACCTAGGTTCTCCCTAGCCAGAGTACCAATACAGGTCAGGAAAGACATCATGACAACCCTAGCTGTCTGATGAATTAGGATAAGGGGAGGCTAAATCTGGTATATACCTCAACTGTAAGATCCCTGAGTGACACATGTCTGTTTTTCTCCCTTATCTCCTATTCTCCCAATTTGCCAAAAATCACTCCAATTCTCACCATCCTCCCTTCTCTGACTTTGTTTACTTACCATTACCTTTTATTGGAAACTATATCTACTTCTTAAATATATCCAAATTGCAGTTTTGACAGGCCCCAATACATTCTCCAAACCACAGCCAAATTCATCGTTATAAAAAGCAAATTTTTGATGATGTAGCATTTCTTGTCAAAAGCCTCCAATGACTTTATATAATGTCCCTCAGGGTAACCCTCATTAGGGCACTGAAAACATTTTATGGTCTAGCCACTTCTTACTCTATAACTTCTTCTCATTTGTCAGCCTATCTGCCAATTTTGCACAGCTTTTTAACATACTTTATTCTTTTAACATATTTTTATTTTTGCATATTGATTTTTCTTTTTGAAATTGAAATGTTTTGTCTTGGGTAATTCTATTCTTAATATAAACTTAGTCATAACCTCTTCCAAGTGGATTTTCTCATCACCAAAGGCAAGTTTTCTACATGCTGCCATAGAACTCACTGTGGTCCATATTACCAGCTCACTAATCATGTTGTCTTTTTCTATATTTTAGTTATAAATCCTGTTTAGTTCTGGAGAGTGTCAAAGAAGGTTCCACTCAATCTGCTGCCTTCTTGAAACTCCATAATACTTAATTGTTCATCATAATTTTTGAAATCAAATACTCATTTGTATTTTATTCACTATTATACCTCACAGTTAACATGACATGCAGAGGTCCCACATTACATGTTCATTTAATAGGTGACAGAGTAAATGAATAATAATAAAATAAAAGTGCATCAAAATACCCATAGAGTGACATAATTTATATATAGGAAAAGCTCTTAAACAAATAGATGCACAGAGACATATATATTAGTAAAATAATTGGAAAATGATTTTGCACAATATTTATAATAGTTATAGTAAAAACATTCATCAGTTACATATATAATTCTGTCAATCACAAAAAAGAGATTATATGTAAATGTTACTTCCAATTTCATCACATGTGGATAAAATTTGTAGCACCGGAAATTTCAGGGGTTTTTTTGCATATCACATTATGGAGTGTAATTATGATACTGGGATTTCAGCCTTAATTTGATTTCAAAAATTATGATGAACAATTAAGTATTATGGAGTTTCAAGAAGGCAGCAGATTGAGTGGAACCTTTTTTGACACTCCCCAGAACTAAACAGGATTTATAACTAAAATATAGAAAAACAATTCTGAATAATCAACTGCAACTGTGAATGAGCTGGAGAGCACCCTCATAATCAAGGAGGAAAAGTGGACACCACATAGAGACTAGTACGTAGGGTGGAGGCATGAGAAGGCAGGCAAGACTCCCACAGGAGGCAGCTGAAGGTCCAGAAGGATATCTCAGCTGTGAAGGGATCCCAACTGAGAACTCTGGGGCCTAAACCCCAAGCTGAGTATTCCAACCAAGAGCACCAGAACTGAGAAAGATGCCCACATAACAGCTGGTTATGAAAAGCAGCTGGGTTTCTGTCTTCCAGGGATGTACACACTCTTAAAGGGCCCAAACCCAAAATTTTGTGAGCAGCCACTCACCTTAGATTCCAGCGGAGGGAAGGCAGAGTGGAGTGGAGATGTGTGAGAAGAATCTAGGGTTGTGAGATCTAGAGATGGAGGTTGGAGGACACCCATATGGATTCCTGTACTGAGTTATTCCCTCATATGGCAGAGAACATTTTAGGCAGATATTTACCTTCTAAGAAGCTTTGGCTTGGGAGGGAAGCACTTACCCCACCCTGCTGGAAAATCTCATTAAGACACTGATAACAATCAGACAAAACACCTTGTGGAGGTTCTACAGCCTGACGCTCATTAAGAGAATCATATTAATCAACCTGCAGGCAGGGGAACACCCCAGAGTGCTTTGAGTCTTTGCCTGACCTGCTTCTGACCAGGGCCTTGGTAAAGCAAGCTCTGTGCATCTTGGTCCTCTCCAAACACACCCAGCCCCAGCAGAGGGATATCCAGCTGTGAGTTGTTGATAGCTCCATACAGGGCACTCAAGGCCAGTCACAAGCAGCATGTGATATTGGCCTGCACCGGAGACCTTCTAAAAAGACTGAGAATCCTAGCATATCTACTTAATACATAGAAACAAACCCAAACAGGCAGCAAAAATAAGGTTACAACAACAAGCCTCATATGAAAGAAGATGAGAAGTCTCCAGAAAAATAGCTAAATGAAATGGAGATAAGCAATCTATCAGATATATAGAATACTGATTGCGAGGATGCTCAACAGAATGAGAAAAGATATGGAATCTATGAAGGATGACATAGCAGAAATAAAGAATATATTGGAAAGGTTAAACAGCAGATTAGGGGAATCTGAGGACTGGATCAGTTAATTAGATGACAGGGTAGAATAAATCAGAGATTCAAAAAGAAAAAGCAATTAATAAATGGGAGGACAATCTAAAGGAGCTGTGCAATAACATGAAACTACCAATATTCATGTCAGAGGAGTGAAAGAAAAGAACGAGAATAAGCAAGGGATAGAGAATTTGTTTGAAGAAATAATAGCAGAAAACTTTCCTAACCTGGTGAAGAAAAAAGCCACACAAGTTTGGGAGGCAGAGAGAGTCCCAAACAAAAACCCAAAGAAGCCTATGCCTAGACACATCATAATTAAAGTACCAAATATTCAAGACAGAGAAACTTAAAGGCAGCAAGAGAAAAGCAACCTGTTATCTACAAAGGAGATCCCATAAAGCTCTTATCTGCTGACTTCTCATCAGAAATTCTACAGGCCAGAAGGAAATGGCATGTGACATGAAGTATTTAAGGTAATGTAAAACAGGATCTGAAACCAAGATTACTCTATACAGCATGGCTATCATTCAAAATAAATGGTTAAATGAAGAGCCTCCCAGACAAAAAACAAAAACAAAAACAAGGTGACAGGAATTTATCACCACCAAACCAGCATTGCAAGAAATTTTAAAGGGACTACTGTAATTAGAAGTAGAAATAGGGGGAGAGAGAAGCATAGGCCTAAAGAATTAAAATGGCAATAAATAAGTACCTATCAATAATAACTTTAAATGTCAGTGGATTAAATCCTCCAATAAAAGACATAAGGTAGCTGAGTAGATAATAAATCATGACCCATATATATGCTGTCTACAAGAGACCCAACTCAGAACAAAAGACTCACAAAGAATGAGACTGAAGGGATGGAAAAAAATTTTCCATGCAAATGGAAATGAAAAAAAGCTAGGGTAGCAACACTCAGATCTGACAGAATAGACTTCAAATGAAAGCCATAACTGGAGACAAGAAAAGTCACTACATAATACTAAAGAGATCAATCCAAAAATAGGATATAAACCTGATAAACATACATACACCCGCATATAGATGCACTTAAATTTATAAAAACAACAACTTCTAGACAACTTTAAGGGAGAGGCTGGCAGCAATACAGTTGTAGTAGGGGATTGTAACATCCCACTAACTTCACTGGATAGGTCTTCCAGGCCAAAAGTCAACAAAGAAAGAAGGACCCTAAATGACACACTAGATCAGATGGATTTAATTGACATCTACAGAACAATCCACTGCAAAGATGCAGAATATACATTCTCCTCAAGTGCACAAGGGACATTCTCAAATAGACCATGTGTTAAGACACAAAACAAGTCTCTACAATTTCAAGAAGATTGAAATCATATCAAGCATCTTCTTGAACTACAATGGAATAAAATTAGAAATCAACTACTATAAAAACACTAGGAACCATTTAAACACATGGAGGCTAACTGGTATGTTTTTTAAACAATGAATGGGTTGTCCAAGAGATTATGGAACAAATCAAAACCGTCCTGGAAACAATTAAAAATGAACACACAACTACGCCAAATCTATGGGACACAATGAAAGCAGTCCTAAAAGGGAAATTCATAGTACTACAGGCCTACCTCAAGAAACTCAGAAAAACTTCTAACAGACTCTCTAACTGTACAACTGAAAGGCTTAGAAAGTGGGGGGGGGGGGGGGGAGAAAGCCCTGAGTAAGTATAAGGAAGGAAATAATAAATATCAATACAGAAATAAATGACATAGAAACTAAAAAACAAAAAACCAATTAAAAGATTAATGAAACCAAGACTTGGTTCTTTGAAAAGATAAACAATATTGAGGAACCCTTCACCAAACCCATCAAGAGACAAAAAGAGAATACCCAAATAAAAATCAGAAGCAAAAGACGTGAAGTAACAGCTGACCCAAAAGAAATTCAAAGGATTGTAAGAAAATACTATGAGCAAAATTACGACACAAAACTAAACATCCAGGATGAAGTAGACAAATTTCTAGAAAAATACAACCTTCCAAAACTCAATCAGGAAGAGCCTGAAAACCTGAATAGGCTAATAACAACTGTTGAAGTGGGAAGCAGTAATAAAAATAAAAGCTCCCAGCACACAAAAGCCCTGTTCCAGATGGCTTCACAGGAGAGTTTAACCAAACATTAAAAGCACTAACACCTATCCTCAAACTATTCCAAAAATCCAAGAGGAAGCAGAACATCCAAGCTCTTTTTATGAGGCCAGCATTATTCTAATTTCAAAACCAGCTAAAGACACTACAAAGAAAGAGAATTACATGCCAATCCCTGATGAACATAGATACCAAAATCCTCAACAAAATATTAGCAAATAGGATCCAGTAATATATTTAAAAGATCATACACTATGATCTTTTACAGGTGAGATTTAATCCAGTGATGCAAGGCTGGTGCAATATTTGAAAATCAATAAATATAATACATCACATAAACAAATGGAAAGACAAAAATCACGTGATCATATCAATAGGCACAGAAAAAGCATTAGATAAATTCAACACCCATTTTTAATATAAAATCTCAGCAAAGTGGCATGAGAGGGTCATATCTCAACCTAATGAAGGCCATATATGACAAACCTACAGCCAAGATCATACTCAATGGGCAAAAACTAAGAGCATTTCTCTTAAGAACAGGAATTAGTCAGGGGTGTCTACTTTCACCACTTTTATTCAACATAGTACTGGAAGTCCTAGCCACAATGATCAGACATGAAGAAAATATAAAAGCCATCCAAATTGGAAAGGAAGAAGTAAAACTGTCATTATTTGCAGATGACATGATATTTTACATAGACAATTCTAAAGACTCCACCAAAAAACTGCTAGATTTAATAAATGAATTCAGCAAAGTAACAGGATACAAAATTAACACCCAGAAATGGATGGAATTTTTATACACTAATAATGAACTCTCAAAGAAAAATTGAAGCAATGCCGGAGCCCACCAGCAGAGTTGAACGGTCCTGAGGAAGGGGTGAGGATGGAGAAAAGACAGACACAAAAAAGATGGGATCGGGAGGACTGCAGCTCGTGACTGCTGCAGCCCTGAGTTTATTTTCTCAGCTCAATATATACAGGCACTGTTGATTTTGCTGAATAGCACCCGTCCCCACATTCCTTCAAGGCCATTTGGATGCTCTTTCAGAGTAAACACTCTGCCACCTGCATGAGCTCAGACCTTGGTAACTATCTTTATCTCAGCTTCTAAAGGGAACTTTGGGGGAGGATTGAGTCCTTGGCTTGGTATTGTGGCTTGACTATCCCTTAACCCTTCAGGCCAGGGCCAGCTTCCTAATAAGCCTTTCTAGAATTTATGGCCGCAAGCTAAATTAGTATCACCTTGGTGCCTCAAGGTCTGGGTCAGGGAGCAGGAGAGCACATCTGCAGCTCACCCAGGCAGCTCCTCTGTGCCTGGGGCCAGAGAGGATCCCCACAAAACAACAATCCCATTTATCATTGCAACAAAAAATTAAGATACTTAGTAAAAACTTAACCAAGGAGGTGAAAGACCTGTACTCAGAAAACAACATGATGTTGCAAAAGGTGATAGAGGAAGATATAAACAAGTGGAACAATATACCGTGTTCATGGATTGGAAGAATTAACATCATTAAAATGTCCATACTACCCAAAGCAATATATGAATTCAATGCAATTTTTATTAAAATACCAACAGCATATTTCACAGATCTAGAATAAACACTTCAAAAATTTATATGGAACCAAAAGAGATCCCGAATAGCCATGACAATCTTGAGAAAGAAGAGCAAAGTTGGAAGGATCACAAAACCAGATACCAAGTTGTACTACATTGCCATTGTAAGCAAAACAGCTTGGTATTGGTACAACAACAAACCTATAGGTCAGTGGAACTGAATAGAGAACCCAGAAATCAACCCAAGCCATTTCACTCAATAAATATTTGACAAAGAAGGAAAGAAAATACAATGGAGTAAATACAGTCTCTTCAATAACTGGTGTTGGGAAAATTGGATAGGTACATGCAAAAAAAATGAAACTAGACCACGAACTTACACCATACACAAAAATAAACAAAAAATGGATAGAAGACTTAAATGTAAGAAGTGAAACCATAAAAATCCTAAAAGAAAATGTAGGCATCAATTAAAATCTCAGATATCTCTCATAGCAATATGTTTGCCAATACTTCTCCTAGGGCAAGAGAAACAAAGGAGAAAAACAAATGGGTCTTCATCAAAATAAAAGCTTTTGTACAGCAAAAGAAGTCATTAACAAAATGAAAAGGGAGCCCACTGCATGGGAGAACATATTTGCCAATAACACATCTGATAAATAGTTAATATCCAAAATATATAGTGAACTCATACAACTTAACAAAAGAAAGACAAACAATCTAATTAAAAAATGGGCAAAGGAACTAAACAGACACTTCTCCAAAGACAACGTGCAAATGGCCAAGAGATATATGAAAAAATGCTCAAAGTCACTAATCATCAGAGAGATGCAAATTCAAACCACAATGAGTTATCACTTCACTCCTGTCAGAAAGGTTACCATCAACAAATCAAGGGACAACAAGTGCTGGTGAGGCTGTGGAGGAAAGGAAACCCTTGTACACTGTTGATGGGAATGCAAGTGATGCAACCACTATAGATAGTAGTATTTAGTTTCCTCAAAAAATTAAAACTTGACCTACCATTTGACCCAATGATCTCAGTTCTAGGAATATAGTGAAAGAAACCCAAAACACCAATCAGAAAGTTCTTATGCACCCCTATGTTCATAGCAACACAACTCATATTAGCTAAGATCTGGAAACAGCCCAAGTGCCCATTGGTAGATGAGTTGATAAAAAAGCTGTGGTACGTTTATACTATGGAATACTATGCAGCTGTAAGAAAGAAGGATATCTTACCTTTTTGGTCAGCATGGATGGAACTGGAAAGTATTATGCAAAGCAAAATAAGCCAGTCAGAGAAGGACAAGTACCACATGATCTCACTTATATGTGGAATATAATGAAGAAAATAACTTGAACAAAATAGATCCAGAGACATAGAAGCATAGAACAGACTGAGGGATCTCAGAGGGAAGGTGGGGGAGGGGAATGAGTGGGGAGAGATTACTCAAAGAACTTTTATATGCATAACCTATGGACACAGACATTGGTATGTGGAATGCCTGGAGATGGGATGGGTGCAGGGTGGAGGGGTCAATGGGGGGAAAAGAAGGATATCTGTAATACTTTCAACAATAAAGATAAATTTTTAAAAAAACAAGCATGAAATTCCTATCATGTGGTTATCATGACATGTTGCTATGATCACAGGGAATGATTTTACAACTGTTTTGGAGCTGCTAGCAAACTTTTTGAGGGGAAACTATCAATATATGGGTAAGGGTTTGAATTTTTACTGCTGGGTAATCTGGAGGTGTATATACTTTGTGAACTATTCAGAGGTGGGACTTTACCTATTTTAATGCTTCTACCAATCTACTCCCCTCACTACACCATTCTTTTCTGCTCTACTATATTTATTTTTGGGACATAAAATCCTTTAAAAGAGCTCAAAAAACTTAAAGGTGCAAACCATTATTTGATTGAATGTCTTCTGAAACATTATCACCAATGAGTCATATCTTTCAGACTGAAACACCTTCAGTAATGGTAACTCAGTGCTTCTCAAGATTTTACCATTTTGTGCCATTTCCTTGTATTTTCTAATTATAATACCAAGACCAAGTCCAATTCCACTTCCCCTATTCACCAGTGAGTATCTGAAGATAAATAGCTTGTAACTTTTGAATATTCTTATTTTATTGTTTTAAAATCTCTAATCTAATCTACACAAGGATTAACTAATTTGTGGGTTGCCTTTTTGAAACCATATACAAATGTATATATCTCCACAAAAAATATTTTTTTCTTAGATTTTGGCCTAATTCACTCATCAAAAACTTTTATTGGTCTTTAAATAAACACACACACACACAGACACACAGACACACACACACGAAGGAAGGAACTAAGGTGCTAATAGGTGAAAGGACTTGCCTAAGATCACACAATATGTAATAATGGAATTGAAATTGGAGACCAGAAAGTTTGGCTCCAGAGACCCTCCATTTAATGCAATGCCACAATGTTCTGTCACACTATGAATAGTTGAACACTGACAATACAATCAAAACACTGACAATACAATCTCTCTGTATGGTCAAAGTATATCAGGAAATTTGTGCCTCTATAGACACCAAGTTAGGGTGAACATTATCAGATTCTCTTGCAAACTCTATTAGATAACACGCTATAATCACCTACCAAGTAATTTTTTTAAATTCTAATTCAATTAAACTTTCTTTCATTATTTTTACATATTTTCAATAAATTACTAAATCATTCAGTGATATATTTTATATTTAAATATAAGCACTCATATTTTAAAATATAAGCATATTTTAAATTATAAAATCTATTTTTAAGTATAAAACCATATTTAATAAATACACTAAGGTAGAATGTTTGCAATGAAGTTGTAGCAAATGCATTTTGAGAATATTATTTTTAAGTCTATTAATTTAGTGACTTAGCCTGGGAAGACAAAATAATATACTTCTTACTTATGTTAAAATTATTTGTTTTGAAGTTTAAATGAAGTGAGAGGCAATTGGGAAAATTTATTATTCCATCTTACAGTGAAAACTGTTTTGTTTTATTCATTATTGTGATTCAAAATAAATATAATGCTTCTCTCCTTAATATCCAGGAAAAAAAGTTCAGAAACAACTGAAAGTAATTATGTCCTTGGCAGGGGACAAAGTGACACCATGTGGAACAAACAGAGCAGAGAAATCCCACAAGGATATGTGCTCTCCTTAGAAGGGTACAACCTAAAACAACAGGAACTTAAAGTAGGCTTTTCTAGTAACTCACCTAATTTTCTTAAAAATATATGTTTAGGTTGCCTAACAGCATAGGGAGAATATATAGTTAGAGTATAATATGTAACATTATATTAAAAAACTATTTTATATGTAAATAAAGAATAAAACTGCATTATTGTCTGTGTCCATGAATTATGCATATATTCATATCTGTAATACGTTCAACGATAAAGATAAATTTAAAAAATAAATAAAAAAAGAAGGAAGGAAGGGAGGGAGGGATGGAGGGTGGGAGGGAGGCAGGAAGGGAGAGAGAGAGAGAGAGAGAGAGAGAGAGAGAGAAAAGAAGAAGAAGAAGAAGAAGAAGAAGAAGAAGAAGAAGAAGAAGAAGAAGAAGAAAGGAAAGAAGGAAGGAAGGAAGGAAGGAAGGAAGGAAGGAAGGAAGGAAGGAAGGAAGGAAGGAAGGAAGGAAGGAAGGAAGGAAGGAAGGAAGGAAAAGAAAGAAAGAAAGAGAGAGAGAGAGAGAGAGAGAGAGAGAGAGAGAGAGAGAGAGAGAGAAAGAAAGAAAGAAAGAAAGAAAGAAAGAAAGAAAGAAAGAAAGAAAGAAAGAAAGAAAGAAAGAAAGAAAGAAAGAAAGAAAGAAAGAAAGAAAGAAAGAAAGAAAGAAAGAAAGAAAGAAAGAAAGAAAGAAAGAAAGAAAGAAAGAAAGAAAGAAAGAAGAAAGAAAGAAAGAAAGAAAGAAAGAAAGAAAGAAAGAAAGAAAGAAAGAAAGAAAGAAAGAAAGAAAGAGAACACTCATGGTAAGACATTATGATTCATATACATCTGAATAAAATCTATAAATAATCTTTCCCTTTCCATTTCACCCCAACACACATTCCAAATTTTATCCCTAAGTGTATCTGGAAATTTCAGTAATCTAAGAGAATTTAAAATAAAACTCACAACTTAAATAATTACTAACTAAACCTTCTTAATTAAATACTATTCAGAAAAATTTACAACAATGCAATTTATACCAAATTTAATAATATGGACCAATTGCTTCAACAGAGAGAAGCCAGTACTTAACCAGCTAACATGTATGAGATACCATTTGGGAAAAACTTTAGAATTAAACTTTTTTTTGAAGAAAGGTATATGTAGAAATAGGAATTATGTATGTTATTAAAATATTTTTATTCATTTTTTATTTTTAAATTACAGATGACATACACTATTATATTAGTTTCAGGTGTATATCCCAGTGATTAAACATTATAAAACTAAGTGATCGTCCTGAAAAATATCACACCCATCTGACACCATACATAGTTATTAGAATATTATTGACCTAATTTCCTATGCTATAGTTACACCCCATGGCTATTCTGTAACTACTAATTTGTACTTCTTAATCACTTCACCTTTTTCACCCATTCTCCCCAACCTCCTCCCTTCCTATCTGGCAACTGTCACAATGTCGGTATCTATGACTCTATTTCTGTTCTGTTTGTTCCTTTATTTGGATTTTTAGTTTGAATTGTTTATAGATATGTATTTATTGCCATTTTATTGTACATAATTTTATCTTTTTGTTGTTGTTGTTTTCTTAAAGAAGACCCTTTAACATTTCATGTAATACTAGTTTGGTGGTGATGAACTCTTTTAGCTTTTTCCTGTTAGGAGCTCTTTATCTGACCTTGATTCTAAATGTCACCTTTTCTGGGTATGGTAATCTTGGTTGTAGGTCCTTGCTTTTCATCACTTTGAATATTTCTTGCCATGCTCTTCTGTCCTGCAAAGTTTCTGTTGAGAAATCAGCTTACAGTCTTATGGGAGCTCTTGCATAGGGAGCTAACTGCTTTTCTCTTGCTACTTTTAAGATTCTTTCTTTGTATTTAAACTTTTGCAATTTAATTATGGATATGTCTTGGTGCAAGTCTCTTTGGGTTCATCTTATTTGGGACTCTCTATGCTACTTGGACTTGTACATCTATTTCTCTCACCAGGAAGGGAATTTTTCTGTTATTATTTTTTTACATAGATTTTCAATTCCTAGCTCTCTCTTCTTTTTCTTCTGGTACCCCCATTCTGAGAATATTGGTATGCTTGGAGTTGTCCCAGATGGTCTTTACACTATCTTCATACTTTGGGATTCTTTTTTTCTTTGGCTCTTCTGATTTTTACTTCCTCATATTCCCAAATTGTGGATTTGATTCTCCATGTGTTCCACTTTCCTGTTGATTCCCTGTAAATTATTCTTCATTTCAGCTAGAGTATTCTTCATTTCTGACCTTTTTTTCCCTATGTCCCTTTTCATACTGTTGAAGTTCTCACTAAGTTTCTTGAGTATGCTTATTACCATTGTTTTGAACTTTGTATCTGATAATTTTTTGGCCTCTATTTAGTTCTTTTCTTGGAGATTTTTCTTGTTCCTTCATTTAGGATGTGTTTCTTTGTCTCCACATTTTGGCTGATTCTATTTGTTTCAAGTATTAAGTAGAGCTGCTATGTCTTCTGGACTTGGTAACATGGCCTTGTATAGTAAGTGTTCTATAGGGCCCAGTGGCAGAGCCTCCTCTTTCACCTGAGCCAGGTGCTCCAGATGTGCACTGTGTGGGCTGTGCACACTGTCTTATTGTGGTTAAAACTTGATGGCTGTTGGTGTCACTATGAGGGATTGACACCCAGGCCAATCAGCTATGAGGACCAGATGTGACTACAGTGAAAGAGCTGCTGTGCAGGAGTCAACCTTATGGAGCAGGACTTGCTTCAGTGGGGCTTTGGTGCTCACTGAATCTGCCCCTGGGATATGTTGCTCATGGATGTGGCAGGGTTGTAATCCAGCATGGTCTGAAGCGGTCCACCAGGTGCACTGGCCCTGGGACCTCCCTGGATGTTCAAAGTTAGCCATTACATGTGCTCTGCCTGGGGCCACTTGGGGCCAGCTACAGAGCAATCTTCAGATGGCTTCTACTTGTATTTGCCTTGGAGGTGCCCAGGAGAGGCCAAGCTGTGGATCAAGGCAGGCTTCCACTAGTGCTGGGCCTGATGCCACTTAGCAAGTGGTACAGGGTATGCAGAGGCCAAGTGCTGCTTGTTTGAGAGATTTTAGGAAAGTCCTAAAAAAGAGGCAAGAAAAGCCAGTTTTATGGGAAAAAGTGACTGGAAATGGCTTGGATGAGCCTGCAAATCGGGTGTGGTTGGGTCTCAGGGAATCACCAGAGTGGGCCAAACAGTGTGTGCCAGGTTGATGGGGACAGATATGGTGCATGTCTGTCAGTTCTATGGGGGGAGGGCTCAGCAAAGGAACAATGGCCTCTAACAGCAATTTTGTCTGACAGAAAGCTGTCCTCCACAGCTCTTACCCCAATGCCAGATAAATTAGTTCCTCCCCAAATGTCCCTGGTTCCTTTCAAGCTGTTGCC
This sequence comes from Miniopterus schreibersii, assembly GCF_964146895.1. Lineage (NCBI taxonomy): Eukaryota > Metazoa > Chordata > Mammalia > Chiroptera > Miniopteridae > Miniopterus > Miniopterus schreibersii. The sequence goes on along the minus strand of NC_138101.1, from coordinate 109,381,213 downwards.
CCAGTGCTTGAGCTCAGAGAAACTAAGTTCCAGTAAGTTCTTGCACAGGCCTTCTAAGAGGAACAGTCTGGGATTCCTGTAGGCTCTGTCTCAGCCACGATCCCTGCTGGTTTTTACAACCTGAAGTTATGGTGATTTCTCTTCCCAGCACTGCGACCCTGGGTTGGGGGGCCTGGTGTAGGGTTGGACACCCTCACTCCTCAAGAGGGACCTCTGCAGCTAAAATATCCTTCATAACTATAAACTTACACGTGTGGGTGTGCCACCAGCCCATTCTATGTCTCCATCCCTCTTACGAGTCTGGATGTGGCTTTTTCTTTCATTCTATAGTTGTAGGACTTCCATTCAGCTAGATTTCAGGTGGCTCTGAATGGTGATTGTTCTGAAATTTAGTGGTGTTTTTGATGTCATTGTAGGAGGATTTAAGTACCATGTTTACCTAGGCCACCATCTTGACCAGAAGCCCCGGTATATATTGTTTCCATGTATTAATTTATTTAACTATGGATTGTACTAATATAACATTTTAGGCATTGTGAGAAGTGTTTGATATATGTCTGTAAAGTACAAGTCCTTGTCCTTGACTTACTGGTAATAAAATGAGATGTCAGAGAAAGATATTAAGATATGTTTACAATATAAACAGTATAAAATAGCACCTTAACATTTCTGAAAATGATCATAATATTTTTCCATAAAACTAATAATACAATAAATTATACCATTTTATCTCCACAAAATACCCAGAGATAGCTGTTTAATATACAAATCACATCAAACCACTCATCTGCTTAACATGTTTCCATTACATTTATATAAATTGGAATTCTTTCTCTGGGCTATATCAGCTTCCCTCACCCTTTTCTCTCTGTCTTTCCACTGTCATCTCACAGTGCCCTCTCCAGTCTTATAGGCCTTGCTTTAGCCCATCCCTGTTGGCAGCAGGCCTTTGCACCAACTGTGCTCCATCATTGACTTTTGCACATCTGGATCTTCTTATCTTTTAATATTAAACATGACTCTTATCTCACAAAGGACATTCTCTTACTCTCCAATTTAATGTTTCCCCCCAGACTCTATATATCACTTCTTTCCATTATGATTCTCTGTTTGCTGCATATTAGTAGTTACTATTTTCTTATTTGTGTTTATTTTATGTTGCTCCCCCAAAAGTATGTAGGTTTCCAGTGAGAGCTTATTTTCTTAGTTTTATGTCTTAATTATTTAGAATGAAAATTGTCTACTCAAAAGTACTCAAAAAATACTAATTATATAAATAATGTTTTTAAAATGTATTTTATTTTTGAGAGTATTACAGATGTCTCCCATTTCCCCTTTTGCCCCCTCCACCCATCTCCCACCCCACACCAGGCCTTCATCTGTCTGTTTTCTGTGTCCATGGGATGTTCATATATGCTTATAAGTTCTTTGTTAATCTCTTCCTGCCCTCTTTGCTGCCTTCCCTCTGAGATTTGTCAATCTGTTTTGTGCTTCTAAGTCTGTGATCCTATCTTGTTCATCAATTTCTTATGTTCTTTAGAATCCACATATAAGTGAGGTCATGTGATATTTGTCTTTCTCTGACTGGCTTATTTCGCTTAGCATAATATTATCCAGGTCCATCCATGCTGTCCCAAAGGGTAAAAGATCCTTCTTTTTTACAACTACATAGTACCCCATGGTGTAAATGTGTTACAGCTTTTTTATCCACTCATCTACTGATGGGCACTTGGGCTGTTTCCAGATCTTAGGTATTGTAAATAGTGCTGCTGTGAACGTAAGAGTGTGTATATTCTTTCTGATTGGTGTTTTGGGATTCAGTATTTTTTATTTGTTTATTATATGCATTATCTTCTGAAGAAGAGACTGCAAGGCACTTTCTAGTAGATTTTTTATTTCTTTCTCCCTTCCCCTTTTCTTTTATTTCTTTCCTCCTTCCTTCTTTCATTTCTCCTTTGCCTTTTTTAACTTTTTTTCTCTTTTTGTTCCCTTTCAGAAATATAAAAATTTTCACACTTAGCATTTTTTAAAATAACAACTTAATGCCAAATCAAATGTCTTTATATTGAGTGAATTCTTAAAAGGAGTATTTGGAAATAGCTCTTCAACATCATGAAAAATTGCTGAAACAAATACCAAAACTAACTTGTATATACCAATAAGGCTTGCATAATTATATTTGTTCTAGTTGGAATGACTGAAGAAATTAGATATTTGACTTAGAATAGTGCAAACATATATTAGGTATAAGTTTTTTTTTACAGGTTTTCAAACCTTTTGAAAAGAAAAGGGATTGGATTTATGTTGTAATCAATGAGTAATACTTCTGTGATGACATATTTTAGCAAAATACAAGAAAAAATTTACAAATGAGAAAAATGTGTGAAATTTAAATTGTTTGCTTCATCTAGTGCTATCTCTAAATAACTGTTAGTATTTGCCTTAAGTACTGTCTCTAAAGATTCTGAGGTCATGTGATGGCTCTGTGTGTAGTTCTGTAATTGCAGCTCCCTGAAGTAAAATTATCTTAGTTGTAAAACTATTTTTGTTGAAATATCCTAGTGTGATTTCTATTTTTTTAATGGACTTTGAGAATAAAGCACTTTCCCAGGTGTTCTGTTTATATACTTAGGTTATTAAAAGGGCATTTATTGAAAAAATATTGAAGTATACTGTACTTGAACACTTTTATGTATTATCAGTGAAATTACCTAGGTTTTCTGTTAGAATGATACTGGGTCTACAAGGGGCATTGAGTTGCAGATAGTGGATAGATGCATCCACATTGAATAGCCATGAAAGGAGACTGTTCAGGTCTAATTCTTGCAAATAGAAAACAATGATTATAGCATAATTCTGAGCATTCTTTTGGTCCTAAATTCCTATATATATGTAGTGAGATACTTGTTTGGTCAGCATGTCACTTGAGCCTGCCTCTGATGATTAATTTCTGCCCCCTTGTTTGATAGAGATATTTGTTGATTATTGCCAGAGTGAATGGGGGCTAGGGGGAGATAGAAGAGGATAAATGAGGGATAAATGGTGATTCAAGGACACTAGACTTGGGGTGGTAAACACACAACGCAATATACGGATGATGTATTGTAGAATTGTATACCTGAAGCCTATTTAATTTTATTAACCAATATCACCCCAATAAATTCAATATAAAATTGGAAAAAAAAATAAAACATTTAAAAAATTTAAAAATAAATAAAAGTAACTGATGTAAGTGTGGGTAAGTTGACAAAGTATTTCAAAATGAGTTGTCTTAAAGTGACTGTACAAATAGACTAAGTAGCTAATTAGTCTATAAATTAGAAACTAATTAAGACAGTACTTGAAAGAGAAGCTTTCATTTATTTAGAGGCCACAGTGGTGGAGCCAATATCCGCTAACTTAAAGCTGCATAAGTATTATATCAAGATGTAGATGAAGTCTACATCCAAATTTTACACTGAACTTTACAATCTAAAGGATACAATTTAAAATAATTTATCTCTGTAGATCCAGAAACTGAGAAACTATGTATATTAAACACTAAAAGTTATTGAGTAGCTAAAATTACTATAATTCAGTTCTGATACTTCTATCGAGACCTCATTTTCCCTTTGTAGTTTATGAAGGAATAGGCTGAGGAGAAAGTGGGGAAAAGCAAATGATGGAAGAGATTTTAGTAAATGAGACTTGAATGTAAGAGGGGAATATGGAACCTTTTAATTTAGCTTTTTCAATCCTGGAATTTATTTTTACAATTGGTAGGTCCACTAAAAAAAACTTTAATAGCTTTGAAGGTCAATGTGAAATGGAGTATATTAACAAGGTTCTGTTTCAGTATCACTGGAACTTTCTATTACTGATTTTGGTGGCCTAAACTTTTTAGGTATGACATATCAATAGCTAAAAATTTGAGAAAAGATAATTCTGGATTTGAGCTTGCCTGCAAAGAAATTCTATATACCATACAACAGATGAACCAAATGAATGTGCAATTTGTATTTATTTACCAAAGTACACTTAAGTTATACCAACATATTAATTATTCCATTTTTAATTTGAAAATTGAAAAATTTTCAAAAATAATTTTATCCCAAGTAGTAGTTAATAAAGATAATCTGAGGTACAGAACATTTTTAAAGGAAGAAAGTTTATTATTTCTATTGAGATTGCTAAGTGCATGACTTCCTTTTCTTCTAGGCTATCTCTCTTTTTTAAAATTTATCTTTATAAGATGTCCTCTTATTTTTCCCCATTGACCCCTCTTCCTTGCACTGCCCCCTATCCCATTGCCAGGGAAAATAATACCATTTGTGTGTCTTGATTGAATGGTCTGTTCCTACAAGGGCAGTGAATAATTCTTTTAAAAAGATAGTAAGTTCCAGGATAATTGAACAGTGATTTATAACATCTAGGTCACATTAACTAAAAATACAAGAGAAAGAATTTAATATTCTTTTGGTTATTATTTTTTTAATTTTTATATTTCAATTAAATTTATTGATGTGACATTGGTTATTATGGTAATATAGGTTTCAGGTGTGGATTCCTATGTTACAAGATCTGTATATTGCATTGTATGCCCACCACCCAAAGTCAAATAATCCTTCATCACCATGTATTGAGCACCCTTCATCTCCACACTTCCAACCTCCTTCCCCCTGGTGACCACCACACTGCTGTTTGTGTCCACAGGTTTCAGTTTTATATACCATATACGGTCCTATTTTTCTGCTTAACTTATTTTATTTAGCATAATATTCTCAAGGTCCACCCATGTTATAGCTGAGTAGTATTCCATTGTGTATGTGAACCACACCTTTTTTATTTTATCCTCTACCAAATGACGGCTTAGTTTCTCCATGTCTTGGCCACCATGAATAATGTTGCAATGAACATAGGGGTGCATGTATCTTTGCAAATACATGTTTTCAAGTTTTTCAGGTATATACCCAAAAGGGATTGTTAGGTCATATAATAGTTCTTTTTTTTTTTTTTAATTTATCTTTATTGTTGAAAGTATTACAGATGCTCCATTTTTTAAAAAATCTCCAGACTGTTTTCTATAGTGGCTGTACCAGTCTATATTCCCATCAACAGTGAATGATGGTTCCTTTTTCTCCACAACCTCTCCAACACTTGTTATTACTTGTCTTGTTGAAAATAATTCTTACAAGTGTGAGGTAGTATCTCATCATAGTTTTGTTTTGAATTCCCCTAATTTCTAGTGAGGTTGAATATCTTTTCATATACCTGTTGGCTGTTTGTATGATTTCTTGGGAGAGGTGTCTGTTCAGATCCTCTGCCCATGTTTTAATTGAGTTGTTTGTTTGGTGAAGTCATGTTACCTGACCTCAAATTATAGTACAGAGTTCTGGTAATCAAAACAGCATGGTATTGGCAGAAATACAAAGCCACAGATCAATGGAACATAATGAGAGCACAAATATGAAGCTACAGTTATATGGGCAGATAATTTCTGACAAAGGATCAAGAAACACACAATAGAATAAAGAATGCCTCTTCAATAAATCATGGTGGGAAAATTGAAAAACTACATGCAAAAGAATGAAACTGGATTACAATTTGTTCCCATGTATAAAATTAATTCAATATGGAAAAAAACACTAAATATAAGATCTGAAACAATAAATAACATAGAATAAAGCATAGGTGCTATACTTATGGAGATTGGTCAAAGAGAACATTTTATGAACTTGGCTTCAAAGGCAGGGGAAGCAAAAACAAAAATAAATGAATGGGACTCTATCAAACTAAGAAGACTGACAAATTTCAGAGGAAGGAGTGGGTGGAAAGATATTAATCAAAGAACTTAGATACATGTATATATGCATAACCCATGGATGGACAATAGTGCCATGAAGGGAAAGGGGTCAATGGGGGAAAAAGTGGGGACATCTTTAGTACTTTCAACAATAAAGATAAATTTAAAAAGATGTTCTGCACAGAAAAAGAAACCAAAAACAAAACAAAGAGGCAGCCCACTGAATAAGAGATGACATTTGCAAACAATAGCCCCAACAAAGATTTAATACCCAAAATATATAAGGGATCTAATATTTGTGGTTCAGTAATTTAAATTTTTGGAGGAAAATAAATATCTGTTAATATTTCTAAATATTTGTAAATACAGTCAACTTTAAGGTGAAAATTTTGCTCTTCAACCCATTCCCTAGACATAAGAAAAACTTCTCATTTTTCTTAAATATTACCCCACTAAAATACTTCTGAATTTAAGCATATTGGTACATGGTTTTCATCAACTAACAGATAAACTTCGAGAAATTAAAGAATTAGGCTTAAATGACTAAGTATACATGAGTCTGACAATCTTAACCATCCATAAACCCCAGTAAATCAAATAAAATGTAGCTTTATTTTTTAAAAATTAAAACTTGAGGTTTGAGTAAAAAGTGTTTGGCTTTCTCATTACAATAATATTTTTCCATTTGAGTTAAATCTAATGAATGCTTAGATTTTGGCACACATATGAATTAACATTATTTCATTATTTTTTACTAAGATTTAAAAAACTGACTAGCTGTTTGCAAAGTATTGTCCATAACAAATTTTTTATCAAGCCTGGAAAGATAATATTTTCAAATTTGAGTCCATCAACAAAGGTCAACAAAAAAATACTTTTTTATGAATAACCAATATTTTGTTTTTTTAAAGCAAGATAAAGGTCATGGAGAAATAATGAAATAATAAATATTTTTTTCTTTGATGCTTATCAGGTATAAAACATTTCTCCGCAGGGAAAAAAAAAAAAGGATACTTTCCACTGTTTCCAATTACATTTTCTCTATTTCAAGCAAGGAGAATGAATAGAGTTTTATTGTTCAATACTGTCTTCCTCAAGCATATCTACTGTTGTTTACTGAATAAAATAATTTCTGAATTGCTATTTAACAAGGTCAGTAGGTATGATTTCTTGATATAAATAATTCACTTAAAATTTTATCAAATTGAAATTACAATTAAGGCATAACAGAATTATATGGAATCATATTTATATCCTATGTCACAATAGGGGTTTGTGCTCAGGTGTATACATTTATTAAAACTTATCAAATAGTATGTTTGAAGTTTGTGCGTTTCATTGTATATAAATTTTATCTAAAAAAAATCAAATGAATAGCAAATAATAATGTAATTCTTCTTAATGATATGTATGTTAAAGTATTCAGTGAAATATATAACAATTTCTATAAGATTTGATACCAAAAATGAATTAAAATATGGATTGATTTGTAGATATAAAATGTCATAATAAAACAAATATATTTTAAAGTCATTTATAGAAACTGGGAGTACATATTGACTGTTAACTGTGAAATTGTTCAAATTGTTCTCTATGCTTCATATTCTTTAAAGTAACATTTAATTTTCTAAATTATAGCTAAAATAAAAAATGCCTAATGAAACCTGCTTTATTCTTGAAGATTATTTCTATAGATTTAAAGGGTATGTGGTTAAATAGATCAAATTATTTACTCAGTTAAAACAACTTACATTGTAGAGTAGATTAAATGGTTACTGAGACATATTTTGCATGATTAATTATTAAACAAATATTTTGTGTAGGAAACAATAAACAGAGAAGAGTTTTAACATTTCAATTTACATGTGTAGTTTTGACTGGATGGATCAAAACTAAGAATTTTGGTTTCTCAACCTTCCATTGACCCACCAATTTTCAGATGTTTAGAAATTGGCTGAAGAATTGGCTTTGGTGCTATAACTTGGCACAAAGATCCAAAATCCAAGACCAAGTCATCTTTTTTTTTTGAAAAATTTATCTTTATTGTTGAAAGAATTACAGATGTCCCCCTTTTTTCCCCATTGACCCCTACTACCCTGCACCCACCCTCAGCCTCAGGCCTTATTTTCCAGCTTACTGGCAAGATGTCAAAACATTTGTTTATTTGTCTAAGACCATAATGCCAGGGAATGTCAGGACACACTGTGTGTCAGGCAATGTATCAAGAATATCTGAAAACATGTGCAATAAGATGATGATAGCCTAAGAAATCCAAAAATACTAAAGCATGAATTTACAACAAAATGAGAAGATAAGAAAAGTTTAATTTTTGTCTCATTTTTATTAAATTCTCCATTGATGTGTAAATTTTTTAGCCAAGGATTCAATATATGAGTATGTTGATTTACCATCTTACTATTTTTCTGTGTGAATATATTAAAATAAAGAGAAATAATTGTAATGTTAATCAGTTGAACATTCAGGTGGAGAAGGTAAGGAAATTATTTCTTCTGATTAATTTCTCTTCTTTTTTCTATTTTTCTTAATTTGCACCTCTTCCACTTCAATTAATTCACACTTTATATTCTTTAACATTATCTTTCTCTGTTATATCTTGATATACATCTCAAAACCTCTGGAAAATTTGGGTGATTAAAAATTGTTTTGTCTTTGGTTACATAAGGACCCCTGGTTGGTTCTGAGTTGTGCAGAAAACAAAATATTAACACATAAATAGCTGCTATTACAAAACAATTTACCCAGAAGAATAAATAAAAATAAAGACAAAAGCTGGAAAGGAAATAATAGATAAAGAATGAGTTGGATGGGCCTATTCATTCAAAAATAACCATTTAACACTTCTGAATAGCCAGTCCTCCTTTAAATATTTTGTCCAGGAATGCAGAAATAAAGAAGATATTGTTTCTACCTTTGAAGAACTAATAAGCATGCTGTGGAAATTGAATAAACAAGTCTTCATGCGCAAGAACCATACCTAGCTTGAGATAGTGCAAGTAATCAGCAAGCAGAATGACTTTACAAGCTTGTCTCTTAAGAATTTGGAAAATGAATAGTGAAACATGGAAGTAAAGGAGGAGTTAAGGGAAAGAGTAGAACTAGTAAAGAGTAGTGATAAGGATGTTTAAGACTGACAACCTTAAGTATCTCTTAAGTACTTTCTACATATTTGATATGAAGTATGTGCATTACTTCATTTACAAATAAAACAAAATCCTGTAGTAGGCATGATTAATCTATTCATTTTACAGACAAAGCAACTAAGGTTTATGGAGTTTAAGTAACTTTCCCAAGATTAACAGTTAATATGTGGTTGAACAAAGATTCAAAGATGGCTACTCTAATTTCAGAACACAATTCATAGGGTAGTCACTAGTTCCAGGTGTTATAATGATGTTATGTTGGGATGGACTAAAAGTGGATACTGAATTTGACAGAAAGAGAACATAATTCAGTTGGCATAGTAGCACGAAGGAGAAGAATGCCAATTACAGTAGTGTAAGAATATTGGATATGAGGTTTAAAAAAGGTATTCTATGGTCATAACTTTTATAATAAAAAATAAAATCCTGCCCGGCCAGGCTTGGCTCAGCGGTTGAGTGTTGACCTAGGATCCAGGCAATCAGGGTTCTATTCCTGGTCAGGGCACATGCCCAGGTTGTGGCCTGCAGCCAATCAGTGACTCTCATCATTGATGTTTCTATCTCTCTATCCCTCTCCTTTCCTCTCTCTGAAATCAATAAAGACATATTTTTTTAAAAAAATCCTAATTCAAAAAACACTATAACATAGGGGATTTGAAGATGGCAGCACTGTAACATGAAGCAGAGCACCCTCGTTCCCAGGCAGGGACTTGATTGACAGCTAAAATACTGCATAACTAGCTTGAAAAAACAAGAGAAATATACCTGAGTATATTTCGAGTAGGGAGCACTAAAGAAACATCATAGAGTCTGGTAAGAGAAGGGGGCATAAGAGGGGGGAGTCCCCCATGAAGCCTGTGGTGGGCTCCAAGGCCTGAAGGACAGAGGCTTCAAAGCTCCCTCCCTTTGGGAGTGTGGACTGGCATCCAAAAGCTGGAATCTCAAATCAGGAGCTGAGGAGAAGGGAAGGAGGGCCCTTGCACTGTGGGCAGAAGGACCCAGGGGAAGAGTATGCCTTCAAAGAGGGGACAGCACCTTCCCAGTGAAACAATTCATCTAATGGCAGCTGGGACAGGCGTCTTTCACCCTGGGTGTCCCAGAGTGTGTGGCTCCTGAATAGAAAGGGGCCAGAGGACTGCACTAAGCAGCCACATCTGGGACCCTCTGCCTTCCTGTAAGACAATGTGTAGAACCCAAGAAAGCAGTTGATCTGTCTGGCATGGGGAAGGGGAAGAGAACCCTCCCACCACAAGAGACCAGTACAGTGAGCAAGGAGGATTGGGACTCCAGCCACCAGATCTGCTGGTGTGACAAATCAGGTCTACAGCTGCCAGAACTGCCAGTGGGGTGGATCAGAACTTGAGCCACCAGAGCTGCTGGTGCAGTGAATCAGATATTTGACCTGCTCTGAGGGGAGCTGAGATGGCACGTAAGGTGTTGCACCAATTTACTGAGATAAGCTGTGCAGGGGAACTGCATGGGGCTGACTTAGTGACCCCTCCTGATTGGTACCAAAGCATGGAGGCACTGGGGACTTGCAGGCTGAGTTCTCTGCCTCTGTGTTGCTTTGGGTGTTTTTGAGTTTTTGATTGCTGAATGGCCATCACCTTCCCGGCTTGCATAAGGAAGACAGACCAGTGAAAGCTAGGATTTGTGTCTGAATAGTGGAGAGTCTGAAATAAGCACCCTGTGTGATCAGTCAACCTGATCTGGGAAAGGAGGAGTGGAGCATGCTTACTTCTCCTGCAGGCTAGGAGTACCACCCCCAACAGGAAAGGTGCTGGTTTAGCTCACTGAAGTCCCAAATATACCCCACAGGGCACAGTGCTGAGGGGAAAGGGAGAATACCTCACAAGATGACTACAAGAAAAAGACTCTTCGGGACTATTGCTTGGGAACTGGAGGGAAAGTTTAAAACCCCTTCTGAGGGCTGGGCAGGCAAAAAAGTGCTCATTGGAATTTTTTAAAATCAAACCCACTGAAACTTCTCATACAGAAAAGACAACTGACTGAAGTCAATCTGAAACTGCAGCAGGCCATTGTATGGGGAACTAGAATTGGAGAAGAGGGTAGAGAATGAGGAGTTAGCTTTGAAGTAGAGACTAACTTCCCCACAGTAAGTGCCTCACAACAAATCCTCTAAGTAAGAGGAGCAATATTCCAAGCTACACTAGCCAGGCTGCATCCTAAACATTCTTCAGAAGACTCTGGAGTAAGATGAGGCAACCACAAGGGAGGAGAAAAATAGCTGACAAGTGGAGGTGGTCCACAGAGAGCCTCAGATGAGCCAACTACCTAAGGACACCAGAGTCAAACCTAAACAGCTCCTGAAATTGGCTGATATAAAGTACCTCCCAGGACAACTGAAATCAGCATACAAAACCATGGCTCTCAGACAACATAAGCTACACAGATGAAATACCTGATTGACCTTTTTAAAAAAAAAACAAAAAAGAGAGAGAGAAAAAATTTCCTTTTAAATTTTTAATTGTTTTAAATTTTTTAATTAATTTTTTTAAAAATTTGTTTTGCTTTGCTAGTTTATTTTGCTATGTTTTCTGTTTTTTGTTCTATTTTCAAGATTTTCTAGATATTCAATGCTTAATTGCTGAGGTATTATCATTATAACCAATAGGTTTACTGCTTTTATCTATCGTTACCCCCATATCTCATATTGGACTTCCTCCCTTCCCTTGCTTTATTTCTCTCTCATTATTCCATTGGCATAACTTTTTTCTTTCTTTTCTTTTTCTCCCTTATGTCTTCTTCTGTGTTTCTTTGTTTGCTTCTGTTTGTCTCTATACTGTATTTTTATTTTACAACAATTTTTCTATTCTTACAATCTACCCTTAAATTTTTCATGGCCCTTCTTTCAGAATATTTTCTCTGCCCATTTTATCACCCAATAGCTTCTCTATTTTTTACTTTTTTATTTATTTATTTATTTTTTAATATTTCATTACTATTTGCAATAATATCCTTTACTCTTTCTCTTGCTTTTTTATTTTTTTATTTTTGCTTTTTTACCTTAGCATTTGTGTTCCTAATTCACTCTTCCAATTCTATGTTCTCTTGAGATGTTTTCATTGTGATTGTCAGGATATTTTGTTAGAATTGTTTGTTTTCCTCACAGTTTGATTGAGTTTTGTTTGGCCTTGCTAGCACCTGTACAACAGCTCTCACAATGTGGTTGGGGCTGAGACACATAGTTAGCCAACCTGAAAGGAGAGTCTTCCCAAGAATGGGTCAACAACAATCTAGACCCAATCACAATAGGAAACCTCAAAGAACACACAAAGGAGACAGCCACAAACAGGACATGCCTAGAGCAAATAGCTCAAAAGTAAAAGAAAAACACACCTCTGGGATACACTGGACATACACTACAAAATCCCAGCCCACAAGACTGGGAGACAGTAAATATATCTAACATACAGATACAGACACTAAGAACCACTAAAATAGGGAGAAGAAGAAACAATGCCCAAACAAAAGAAAAGTAAAAATCGCCACAAAAACACCTTGATGAGATGAAGTTAAACAAGTATTCAGAAATAGAGTTCAAATTCATAGTTATAAAGAGGCACAAGAAAATAAATGAGAACAAGACAGTTAAAGGAAAGGTCCAGGAACTTAGTAGAAAACATAAAAAAAGAATATAGCTAGATATTATAAAGAACCAGGTAGAAATGAAGAATACTATATCTGAGATCAAGAATATTCTGGAAGGGATTGAAAGCAGGCTCAGTGAAGCAGAGGATAGATAAGGTAGAAAAGACCACTCTATCAGAGCAGCAAAAACAAAAACACTTAAAAAGCATGAGGACACTCTAAGGGAGCTTTGGGACAACATGATGTGAAAAATCATTGGCATCATAGGGGTGCCAAAGAGGGAGGAAAGGGAGCAAGGGATAGAGAGCTGGGTGGAGGAAATACTGACAGAAAACTTCCCTAAACTGATGAAGGAGAGAGCCACACAAGTTTAGGAAGCACAGAAGGTTCCAAACAAGAGGGACTCAAAGAGACCCACTCCAAGACACATCATAATTAAAATGGCAAATGTCAAAGACAAAGAGACAATATTAAGGGCTGCAAAAGAGAGAAAAGCAGTGACCTACAAGGGAACTCCCATAAGGCTGTCAGCAGATTACTCAACAGAAACACTTTAGGGCAGAAAGGAGTGGCAAAAAGTTCTCAAAGTAATGAAAAGCAAGAAACTGAAATTGAAACTGCTTTATCTGTTAGGTTTTCATTCAAATTGAAGGTGAAATAAAGGGTTTCCCAGACCAAAGAAGGCTAAAGGAGCTCAGTAGCACCAAATTAACATTGCAAGTAATCCTAAAAGGGCTGCTTTAAGAAGAAAAAATATAAAGAGAAAGGTACATCAGCATAAAGGGTAATATTGGCATTAAATAAGTAAATATCAATAGTAACCTTAAATGTAAATGGAATAAATGCTCCAAACAAAAGACATAGGGTAGCTGAATGGATAAGAAAAGAGGAACTAAATATATGCTGCCTACAAGAGACCCACCTGAGAGCAAAAGATTCACGCAGGCTGAAAGTGAAGGGATGGAAAAAAATATTCAATACAAATGGAAACAAAAAAAAGCTGGAGTAGCAACATTTATTTCTGACAAAATAGACTTCAAAATAAAGACCATAACAAGATACAAAGATATCACTACATAATACTAAAGGGATCACTCCAACAGGAGAAAGAATCCTTATAAATATATATGCACCCAATGTAGGAGCAACTAAATCTATAAAAAATTTGTTGGTGGACATTAAAGGGGACATCAACAGCAACACAATCACAATGAAGACTTTAACACCCCATTGTCATCATTAGACATATCATGAAGGCAAAAAATTGACAGAGAAACAGACTTTAAATGGCACACTAGATCTAATGGATTTAATTGAGAGCTACAGAACATTTCATCCCAAAGCAGCAGAACACACTTCTTCTCTAGTGCACAGGGAAAATTCTCAAAAATAGATGACATTTTAGGGCACAAAGCAAGTTTCTAAAAATTCAAGAAGATTGAAATCATATCAAAAATCTTCTCAGATAACAGTCCCATGAAACTAGAAATCAACCACTATAAAAAAAAACCTCAAAAATATTCAAACACATGGAGCTTAAATAGCATATTATTAAATAATGAATGTGTTACCAAAGAGGACAAGAAAGAAATCAAACACTTCTTGGAGACAAATGAAAATGAACAGAAAGCTACTGAAAATCTATGGGATATAGCAGAAGCAGTCCTGAGATAAAAGTTCATAGCAGTACAGGCATACCTCAAGAAACAAGAAAAAGCTCTACTAAACCATATAACACAACAACTACAAGAACTAGGATGAGAACAGGAAGAAAAGTCCCAGTGAAGTAGATGGAAGGAAATAATAAAGATCAAAGCAGAAATAAATGACATAAACACTAAAAAATACCAAAAAAAAAAAAAAAATCAATGAAGCCAAGAGCTGGTTCTTTGACAAGATAAATAAAATTGATGAACATTTAGTCAGACTTACCAAGAAACAGAGAGAGGCCACAAAAAATAAAGTCAGAATGAGTGATGCGATATAACAACTGATGCAACAGAAATACAAAGGATTATAAGAAAATACTGCTAGCAACTATATTACAACAAACTAGACAACATGGGTGAAATGTACAAATTCCTAGAAACATAAAATCTTTCAAAGTTGAATCAGGAAGAGGCAAACAATCTGAATAGTCTGATAACAACTAATAACATTGAAGCAATAATCATAAAACTCCCAGCAAACAGAAGTCCAGGACTAGATGGATTTACAGGCTAGTTTTTCCAATCATTCAAAGAAAAATTAACACCTATCCTCCTCAAACTATTCCAGAAAATTCAAGAGGAGGGAAACCTCCCAAACGCTTTTTATGAGGATAGCATCATCTTAATCCCAACACCAGATAAAGGCACTAAAAAGAAAAAAAATTACAGGCCAATATCCCTGATAAAAATAGATGCTAAAATTCTGAACAGAATACTAGCCAACTATATCCAGCAATACATTAAAAAGATCAGATGCCACGACTAAGGCTGGTATAACATCCACAAATCAATAAATGTGATACATCACATAAACAAAATGGACAAAAACCATATGATCATATCAATAGATGCAGAAAAAGCATTCAACAAAATCCTGCACCCATTTCTGATTAAAACTTTCAGCAAAGTGGGAACATAGGGAGCATACTTCAACATAATAAAGGCCACATACTACAAACCTACAGCCAACATCACACTCAATTGTCACCTCTGTCATTTAACATCATGCTGGAAGTCCTTGCCACAGCCATTAGACTGGAAGAAAACAAAAGATATCCAAATTGGAAAGAAGGAAGTAAAACTGTCACTATTTGCAGATGATACAACATTATACAAAGAAAAACTCTAAAGACTCCACCAAAAAGCTACTGAATTTGATAAATTAATTCAGCAAGGTAGCTGGATACAAAATTAACATCCAGAAATCAACAGCATTTTTATACACCAACAATGAACTCTCAGATAGAGAAACTAATATATAATTTACCATTGCAACTAAAATATCAGTTACCTAGGAATAAATTTAACCAAACATGTAAAGGACCTGTACTCGGAAAACTACAAGACAGTGAAAAGAGAAATAGAGGCATAGATGAAGAAGTGAAGAATATACCATGTTCATGGATTGGAAGAATTAATATAATTAAAATGTCCATACTACTCAAAGCAATTTAGAGATTTAATGCACTTCCTATTAAAATACCAACAGCAAATTTCACAGAGCTAGAATATTGAAAATATATATGGAACCAAAGAAAGACCCTGAATAGCCACAGTCATCTTGAGAAAGAACAGAGAGGGACGGATCACTTTACCAGATATTAATCCGTAGTACAAAGTCATTGTAATCAAAACAGCCTGGTAATGGTACAACAGACATATAGATCAATGAAACAGAACAGAGACCCCAGAAATAGACCCACACCACTATGGTCAGTTAATATTTGACAAAGGAGGCAAGAGCATACAATAGAGTAAAGACAGTCTCTTCAATAAATGGTGCTGGAAATACTGGACAGGTACATGCAAAAAAATGAAACTAGATCACCAACTTACTCCATACACAGGAATAAATTCATGATGGATAAAAGACTTAAATTTAAGTGGTAAAACCATAAAATCCTGGAAGAAAACATAGGCAGTAAAGTCACAGACACCTCATGGAGTAGACTTTTCACTGATACATCTCTTAGGGCAAGAGAAACAAACAAACAAAAATAAATGAATGGGATTACATCAAACTAAACACTTCTGCTCAGCAGAAGAAATCAGTCTCAAACACCAAGAAACCCCACAGTACAGGAGAACACATTTGCCAGCGATGTATCTGATAAGGGGATAATTTCTTAAGTGTACAAAGAACTCATACAACTCAACAAGAGGAAGACAAACAATCCAATTTAAAATGGGCAAAGAACCTGAATAGACATTTCTCCAAAGAGGACATACAGATGGCCAAGAGACATATGAAAAAATGCTAAACATCACTAATCCTCAGAGAGGTGCAAATTAAAACTACAATGAGGTATCACTTCACACCTGTCAGAATGGCTATCATCAACAAATCAAGAAATGACATGTGCTGACAAGTATGTGGAGGGAGTGGTTCACTGCTGGTGGGAATGCAAACTAGTGCAGCCACTATGGAAAGCGGTATGGACTTTTTCAAATAATTAAAAATGGAACTTTTGACCTTGTGATCCCACTTCTAGGAATATATCTTAAGAATCCTGAAACACAAATCTGAAAGAATATATGCACCCCTGTGTTCATAGCTGTGCAATTTACAATAACTAAGATCTGGGAATAGCCCAAGTGCAGATCTGTAGATGAGTAGATAAAAAATCTGTGGGACATTTACACCATGGAATATTATGCAGCTGTAAAGAAGAAGAATCTCTTACCCTTTGGATCAATGTTGATGTACCTGGGGAATATTATGCTAAGCGAAATAAGCCATACAGAGAAATACAACCATCACCTGATCTCACTTATATGTGTAATCTAAAGAACATAATAAACTGATGAACAAAATGGATGCAATATCAAGGAAGCATGGATCAGACTGACAAATCTCAAACAGAAGGTGGGGGCAAGGGTGTGGGGATATTAACCAAAGAATTTATATGCATATATTCATAATCCAAGGACACAGACAATAGTGTGGTGAAGTACAGGAGGTGTGTGGGTGCAGGGTGGAAGGGGTCAATGGGGAGAAAAAAGGACATCTGTAATAGTTTGAACAATAAAAAGAAAAGACAGGCAAAAAAAGAAAAAACAAAACACTATAACTGAAGATAATGTCACTTTCTTCATTCAACTAATCTTTAAAAATGTTTTAAACTGATAAATGGGGAATAAAACTTGAGTGCTCAACAAGATAAATTTTTTAAGCTTTGCTTACTTCACTGAAATGGATTAATAAATAAATAACATTTTTCTTATTATGTAGTATATTATTGGTTAATGCAGGGTTATCCAGTGGATGACAATGGTTTCTCAATGGAATATTTGTTTCTTTCTACACATTGTTTTCTTTGATTGGCTCACATTCACCATTATCTGTATCTTCTGTCTTCCACTAGATTTTCATCTCAACTGGAATGATCATATTTGGAGAGGCACCAGAGCATAGACCAAATATGGTATTTCATATAACAAATAGTATGTATCTTCTAAATGATATGCAGGGAAACTCTAAAATATACTATAACTATTGTTCAATATTTATTTGTGTATTTATTTTGATACTTGATTGTCAATTCTAAGGCAGTTTGTTAGGAACTTTCATTTGACTCCTGTTTCCCTTTGCCATATGCCCTTCACTTGTTTTTTTGTTTTTGTTTTTGTTTTTTAACACTCAATACCTTTTTTGGACTATGAAATATTTCAGGCTCACCTTGTTTATTTTCTGCCCCAGTCCTGGAATCAGCAATTTCTCCAAGGAGCCTTGGTTTCCTTGTTTGGAGAATGACATTAGAAACCAAGGTCTGGGTTCTAAGTGTGCTTCTATTAGAATGTCTTAACCTTGTCAGCTGAAAGAGAAAGGAAATAGGTGCATATAAAATAAGTTGTATATATACATACAACTATATATCTTTTGACATATAACCAATTGTATCTATATTAAGCTAACCATGAGTTCATTCTGATGTCTTCAATTCTAATGTTACCCAATTTATTCTTCTGCATTTGTGTGTATCAGTAATGTCCCACTTTATCAACTTCAACTAGAGTACAGTGCTTATGTACAGATCCTTTTGCCTTGATTTTTACAGACTTCACTCATTTCCATGGTTACTTAAGTCAGCAACTTCTCCTCAAAGTTTTCAGTAAGGTTATTTCATATATTTTTAGTACAGTTAGGTTGTTTTGTTTCATTCTGCATTTTCTCCTGAGATATACTAAATTTCTAAATAATTTTTAAATTTTTATAAATGAATCTTTATTGTCTGTGCCAATGGGCCTTGATAAGTGCACAAGGTCATATATCCACAACTACAGTATCTTACAGAATAATTTTACACACACACCCAAAGCTCCTCATGTGCTTCACCTATTCAGCACTCTTTCCATAGAGTAAAGTTTTTGAATTAAATCTCCTTGTCAAAAAGGACAAAAGTATTACCATTTATCTTGGCACATATGGCTATAAGGTCTTCATTGTTTGACTTATATATTTACCTTTCCAAACACATCTTTAGAGTCATCTTCAAAGTCAAACAAGCATTGTGCATTCTAGGCAAATAAAACTATTTGTATTTCTTAAAGTATATCATTTCACTAAATTGATTTATACTAAATCTTACCCTTTTGTTTCAAATGTTCTTATAGATGTGAAAGCCTGGAAAATTTCTACATATTCTTAAAAATTGACTTTGAAAGTTAAATACCTCCTTGATCACATAAAACAAGTTATGTAAAACATCTTATGTGTCTCATTTTATTTATGTCATTTGAATTATCACTCAGTATTCTTATAGTTCTATTATTTTGCCCCCTCAATAGAATTTAATTTTGTTGAAGAAAGATGGTATGAAGAAAGATACTATCACAGTATCATTCATTTAATATTCACATGTTTAATAAATATGTGTTGAATAGAAAAAAAAATGAATAAATTGAGTGAGTGAGTGAGTGAGTGAGTGAGTGAGAGAGAGCAAATGAGTCAAGCATACATATCCATTTCTGATTTCTACTTCCAAAGTTGAGCTTTTGGGGAGGTTAATATTGGTCTAAGGCTAAAATGTTAAATCTCATCTCCCAAAGGGAGCTGCAAAGGATCTGGAGTCTAACCACTAAGGACACCAGGCCTAGCTATGGCAAGGTTGGGATGTAAACTTGGTATACTCTCTGTTCCCTTATAGTTGCTGCGTAGTTTCTTTCTTGCATTGACTTGTTTAACTTAAAAGGGGCATAAACATAGCCATATGACTGCTTAAATTGACTGTTATGAGCACACAGTTATACATAGACAATTCTAAGAATTATTATTTGGCCAAATGGTGAATTTTGGTGATAATGATATTCCATTACATCTCTCCTTTCACGGAAATACCTTTTATTTTTACTTTCACACTCTCAATACACACATTTTGTAAAATACCAGCATATTTGGTAAAAATATCACCATATTAAATACAAATTTTACTACTGAAATTCCATATTTGACAAGCTTCAAAAGAAATCAATACAAGTAATTTAAATTCTTGTAATACATCTAAGATTCTTTTTGTAACTTAGAATCACTACTCTGTAAGCATTCAATGTGAAGTTAAAATGCTAAACTACTGAATACTTTTATTTTAATAAAAGTTATCAAGTGTACCTGAGAAGAGTACAAACATTTTTTGTCCAAATAAGGTAACCAATCATGTTAAGTTATACTTTGTATTTCTATAGAATATAGCGAACACCTGCATATTTAGCAGGCTAGATCTTATTTAATTTTCCCATGCTAAGCTCAAAAATCAGCCAGAGGACAAAATTGTGCTTGGAAAATGCATTCACCTGAAATAAAATGAACTATTTAACCTAATAATAAAAATTGTGATTTATTCTTGGGTACTCTCTTAGGAGATCAAGGCACTTTATTTAGGGGTAAATAAAAATCTTCCCCTGTTATTTCTAATCATTAACCTTAATTCAATCTAAACATTTGCGGTGCACTTCTTGAATAGAAATATGTTTTTCCTTTTATTGTTCTCTGAAAGGAAACTGATTAGAAGTAGAAATTTCCCCAAAAAAGTGATAAAAAAACATTTTTTGAGAGAACCTATTCAACTGTCTTTCTTATGACTGCCACACTAACTTTATTAGTTATTCATACTAAATTTGTTCAGGTTTTATATCAAGAGCTGAGCTTCTGGATGTTGTCTAAAACAAATCTAGAATGCACTCTTTGGAATTAATTCTAGTAATGGTAGTTTAAAAGTAACCTACAAAAGCCCCAATATATAATAAAATCAATAAATATTTACTGGATGACTACTCTTTTGTTCTGGGTGACAGGGGTAAAAAGAAAATCACACTTTTTCAATCAGAAAACATCAGTTAATATTCACTGAGGAGTAAAAATGCAGCAGCCTCTGACCTAGGTGTTAGTCATTTAGAAAGGAAAGAGACACTCTAGAGGAAATATAACCTCTGACCTCAAAGATAACATTGATTGGCATGGACTTTTATAATTATGTATTCCCATAAGCTGAAGTTTATTTTTTTTAATTTCAATTTGTTTTTACTTTTTACCTATTTCCCCTAACAAAAAAAGAAGTTACTTCTAGTCATGCTATCTAGATGTGTAAAGTTCAACAGCAATGATGAAGGGAATGCAATTATTTTGGATTAGGTTTCAAAAATACTCTTTCTTGAACTAAGAAAGACTTGAGAAAATTGAGATGAAACAAAATATTAACAGAGGCTCAGATTTTTAAAAATTAGTAAAAGGAGGCTAGCATACTAGAGCTCAAGGGAGTGGCTATAGTAATTTTATTGGGAATAAGTAAATATCTTCATTATTTTTGAACTGCTAATCTCCTTGATCCTTTGAGAAAGGATGAAATCTTGTTTTGGTCTTTATTTGATTAATGTAAAACATTTAGACTGTGACTGTTTTAGTTTAATGCACCATAAAATGTTGTGTTTAAATATTTTTTATCAAAGAAATAAAACAGACTTACTGCTAAGTGACTTTTTACCTTTAAAAGTTATACTAACATTCATTCCCATTTTATGTTTATGTGGAAGATAAGAGTCTTACACTTGCTCTAACACAAATACTGCTAATGTCTTTACAACATTGTTCTTTTCTTTGGAATAAATGATACCTCAAAACCAGAGAACCATTTCCTGCAATGTGTAATTCTTACAATTTCATTAGCTCCAGATCTACTGTCAATTTGAAAGTCCCTCTGTGTAAAGCACTACCAAGCTTAAAAATATAATAAACCTCCTGTAATATTCTTGGAAATCAAAGATACTGTGAGCTCAGAAAGTTGAGTGTTTCTATGTTTAAATCAGGTTTTGTAAATCTTTTTGATCTCATGACAGTAAATAACCATGGCTGAATAAAACTATTTTCTGCTAACATGGAAATTTCACTCAAGTATATCAAAATCAAATGAGTCTCCAAAATAGAAGGTGTGGTACACATTCACAGGAAAAAAAAAATGCCTAAGTGGATGTCATGAGCTCTTTGAAGGATAAAACAAATACATAGACTGTGTCTAGAAAGTAAAAATTCAAAAGTTTCAGTATATAAACATTTACCTGACACAATAATTTTTTTCAAGGACAAATCAATGCTTCTGTATGTTTCTTATAGTCAGTGAAAATATTTATTTTTCTGATATGACCATTTAGTTTTAGTAAAAGAAATTGAAGAACATAAAAAATGTTTATTCTTTATTATTAGAAGTTTGTGTCCCTTCCTATTGCAAGAAAATATTAAGGCTTGCAGTTAAAGTCAAAGTTGAAGGAAGCAGGAGCAAGAATTTAGATGTCTCCAAAACCTCAGAATCATCATCTTGCTTTTGTCCTGCCACTGTAAAAGAGTAGTCAAAATGGCTCAAGCATACAGAATGCCCTTCTGGAAAAAACAAAAGTAAAAACATCAAATAACAGACTTCATGAGGTCTGACAACATTCTTGCTCTGCAGAAATACTGTTTTCCTTATTGATGTTTTGAGAATGTGAAGCCAGTTTTAGAAGTCTGAAAAACACATGCATTTTATTCTAACAACAGGATGCCCAACATATATGTTATTGGTCTTGGAAATATATTTGTGCAATTTTTACTGCTGAATTGAATTTTGCATGCCTCAATTTCCTGTTCTGTAAACACAGGGTGAAATTAGACCTGCAAGGATTTTAGTGAAAGACTTACCTCCTGTTCTTACTTGTAAAGTAGTCTCAGGCACTATTTTCCAGATCCTCTCTCTTTTCTGAGAACACCTGAAGTTTCACTTAGTTCTAATGTGAAATGATTCCCAAAGTCTGGTCAAGATGCTGGCCCTTCCCCTATTAGTCAACTCCAGTTTAAAATGTCCATGTTAAAGCTGGAAATGAGAAATCTAACAGTAAAATGGAGTTGTAAGGACTGTTGGAAGCTTATTTTCTTTTTCTCTACCCCATAATCCTTTCTTTCTCTTTTTCTTCCCTTCCTCAAGTGGCTTGGCTGCTGCAACTTGAGAAAAATAGTTGCACTGTGTCTGCTCTCTATATGAGGTGAGGTAAGAAAGGAAGCAGTGACTGACAGACACTAGATTGATGGCATGTGGAAACCCAGAATCAGAGCTGCTGGCAGCCAAGTGCTTCTCCATGGGGATACCACATAATATGCTTTCCAGATTTCTGGGCTTCCATCCAACTATACATTTCTCTATTTATGTGAAAGGGGGAGGGGGAGGGATGGAGGCAAAAGCCTGTGTTTGCTCTTGCTTACTTATTTAGAACTTTATAAATGTGCCCCACATTTTATTTTAAGCAGCAGCCAGAGAGGGGAAGGCAATCTGACTATATTTTTCCACAAAGCCTCCTTCATCTCCTTCTGGGGTGAATGATTAAAGTTGGATAAGGGCAGGTCTGAAAGGGTGATATATCTTCCAGGGTTGATGGCCACAGAGGAAGGCTTGTGTGAATGTGATATAAACACCACTGATAGTGTCTCTTTCACTGTCAACTATGTTGCCATGAGCAAATAAAAATTCAATTCAAGACTATCAACTCTGTTCACAACTGCTATTGTATGAGAACCCAATATCCCCAAAACATGCTTCACTTAGGAGCTCTAGAGGACTCTTCAACTGGTCAATGATTTACCTCAAGGCCACAAGAGGATTAGATTATGGTCTTAGGTATTAACTGAGATTATCACCTTTTTCAGCATCACCTGGTTTAAATGAAAGCTAAAGTTTAAGCAGGCTGAATATAAGAACACATAAGTAAGAAGGGCTTGAGTGAATAGAGTCTGTTGAGAACAGACTGTATTTGAGGTTTCATATGAATTTAAGAGATCTTTACAATCAGAAATGCAAAAACAGTATAAGATTAAAATCATGTTTAAAGAGCTGAGGTCTTCTGGCTCAACATATTTATTTTCTTACCTCTTTTAAGACCCTATTAAAGTGACAGTAAGGAGATACAAGATGGCAGCAGACTGAGTGGAAACTGCACTGACACTCCCAAGACCAATCTGGATTTACAACTAAAACATAGAAAAACCATCCTGAAAACCAACTGAAGACTAGCTGGACAGCACCCTCATAATGAAGGAAGAAAAATGGAGGCCACACAGATACTGGTAGGAAGTGCGGATGTGAGAGGGCTGTCTGAGCTCCCACAAGCAGCTGCTGAACATCTAGAGGGATATCTCAGCAGTGAGAGGTTCCCACTGAGGACTCTGGTGCATATACCCCAGGCTGGGCTTCCCATTCAAGAGCACCAGAACTGAGAAAAGTGCCCACATAACATCTGGCAGCAAAAAGCACTGGGTTTCTGTCTGCCGGGGAGAGACTGCTGGAACTGCAGGCACCCTCTTAAAGAGCCAATGCGCAACATTTTGTGTGCAACCACTCACCTTGGGCTCCAGCAGAGCAAAAGTGGAGTAGACTGGAACTATGTAAGGACAGTCTGGGGTTGTGGGCTCTGGAGAGTGAGATCAAGGGACGCCCGTCTGGATTCCTGTGCTGAGTCATTCCCCTAAACTGTGGGGGACATCTTTCTACAGTGGTGAATTTTTGGCTTTTACCTGAGGGAGGAAGCAATTGCCCCACAATGCTAGAAAGCCTCTCACTCTGCAAAGAGGAGGTTCTACACCATGAGGCTTGTTAAGAAACTGATAACAACCAAACACCCCATCCTGTGGAACTTCTGCAGCCTGAGGATCATTAAGAGAATCAGATGAATCAGTTTGCAGGCAGAGGCAAACCTCAAAGTGCTTTGAGCCTTTGCCTGCTCTGCTTCTGGGTGTAGGCCTAAGAAAAGCAGACACTGGTGTGCATCTTGGTCCTGTCCAAATGCACCCAACCCCAGCAGTGGAGACCTCAAGCCTAGAACTGTTGATAGCCCCAAACAGGGTACTCAGGGTCAGTCACAAACTGTGTCTGACATTGGCCTGTATCAGAGACCCTCCAAAAATACTGAGAGTCCTTGCAGATCTACCTAACACTTAAAAAGAAACCCCAAAATGTAGCCAAAATGTGGAGACAAAAACAAACAAACAAACAAAAATAAGCCCCAAATGAAAGAATAAGAGAAGTTGCCAGAAAAAAGAGCTAGATGAAATGGAGATAAGCAATCTCTCAGATATAGAGTTCAGAATACTAGTTGTAAGGATGCTCAACAGCATGAAAAACGATATGGAAACTATAAAAAATGACCAGTCAGAAATGAAGAACGATATAGCAGAAATAAAGATTACATTGGACAGAATTAACACCAGATTAGAGAAAGCTGAAGATTGAATCAGTGAATTAAGAGACAGGGTAGAAAAAAATCAATCAGAGACCCAAAAACAAAAAAACAATTAAAAAACAAGAGGACAGTCTAAGGGAGCTGTGGGATAGCATGAAACATAACAATATTCATATTATAGGAGTGCCAGAGGAGGTCAAAAGTAAGCAGAGGTTAGAGAACCTTTTTTTTTTTTTTTTAAATATATCTTTATTTATTTCAGAGAGAGGAAAGGAGAGGGAGAGAGAGAGACAGAAACATCAATGATGAGAGAGTCATTGATTGAGCCTGCAACCAGGCATGTGCCCTGACTGAGAATTGAACCTTGATCACCTGGATCCTAGGCCGACACTCAACCGCTGAGCCACGCCCTGCTGGGTGAGAACCTTTTTGATGAAATGACAGAAAACTTTCCTAACCTGGTCAAGGAAAAAGTCACAAAAGTTCAGGAGGCACAGAGAGCCCCAAGCAAGATGAATCCAAAGAGGCCCATACTAAGACACATCATAATTAAAATGCCAAGAATCCAAGACAAAGATAGAATGCTAAAGGAAGCTAGAGAAAATCAATCTGTTATCTGCAAAGGAGCCCCCATAAGGCTGTGCTCTGACTTCTTATCAGAAACTCTACAGGCAGAAAGGAATGGCATGAGGTATTCAAGATAATGCAAAACAAGGATCTGAAACCAAGACTACTCTATCCAGCAAGATTATCAATCAAGATAGATGGTGAAATAAAGAGCTTCCCAGACAAAAAAAGGCTAAAAGACTTTATCACTACAAAACCAGCATTACAGGAAACATTAAAGGGACTGCTATAATTAGAAGTAGAAATAAAAAGAATGAGAACATAGACATAAAGAAACAAAATGTCAGTATACAAGAATCTTTTAATAACTTTAATTGTAAATGGATTAAATGCCCCAATAAAAAGATATAGGATGGCTGAAAGGATAAGAAAACATGACCCAAATATATGCTATCTACAAGAGACCCATCTCAGAACAAAAGTCTCACACAGGATGAGAGTGAAAGGATGGAAAAAAATCTTCCATGCAAATGGAAATGAAAGCTGGGGTAGGAATAAACATATCAGACTAAATAGACATCAAAATGAAGACCATAACGAGAGACAAGAAAGGTCATTACATAATACTAAAGGGATCATTCCAACAAGAAGATATAACTCTGAAAGACATATATGCACCCAATATCGGAGCACCTAAATTTATAAAAAATTTCTAGAGTACTTTAAGGGAGAGATCAACAGCAATACAGTCATACTAGGGGATTTTAACACTCCACTGACTTCACTGGATAAGTCTTCTAGACAAAATATCAACAAGGTAATAGTGACCCTAAGTGACACACTAGATCAGATGGCTTTAATTGACACAGAAGATTTATCTCAAAGCTGCAGACTAAGCATTTTTCTCAAGTGCACACAGGATATTCTCAAGGATAGACCACATGTTAGATCACAAAACGAGTCTGTACAAGTTCAGGAAGATAGAAATCATATCAAGTATCTTCTCGGTCCACAGTGGCATGCAATTAGAAATCAACTACAATAACACTAAAAAAAATTTAAACACATGGAGGTTGAAAGGTATGCTTTTAAACAATGAATGGGTTACCAAAGAGATCATGAAAGAAATAAAAATCTAACTGGAAACAAAATGAAAATGAACACACAACAACTCCAAATCTATGGGACACAACGAAAGCAGTCCTGAGAGGGAAGTTCATAGCACTAAAAGCCTACCTCAAAAAACAAGAAAAACTTCTAATAGACTCTTTAACCCTACAACTTAAAAACTTAGAAATAGAACAACAAGAAAAGCCCAGAGTAAGTAGAAGGAAAGAAATAAATGACAGAAGAGCAGAAATAAATGACATAGAGACTTAAAAAACAATACAAAAGATCAATGAAACCAAGAGCTGATTCTTTGAAGAGATAAACAAGATTGATGAACATTTGACCAGACTCCTCAAGGAACAGAAAGGACCCAAATTAACAAAATCAGAAATGAAAGAGGTGAAATAACAACTGACCCAACAGAAATAAAAAAAACTGTAAGAAAATACTATGAAAAACTATAAGCCATCAAGCTGACAACCTGAATGAAAAGGATAAATACCTAGAAAAATACAACCTTCCAAAACTCTATCAGGAAGAGTCAGAAAGCTTAAATAGGCTAAGAACTGCTGATGAAGCTGAAGCAGTAATTAAAGGGCTACAAGCACACAAAAGCTCTGTCTGGGACGGCTTCACAGGGGAGTTTTACCAGACATTCAAAGAATAATTAACACCTATCCTCCTCAAACTATTTCAAAAAATCCAAGAGGAAGTAACACTTTCAAACTCTTTTTACAAGGCCAGGATTAGCATAAATCCAAAACCAGATAAAGACACTACAAAGAAAGAGAATACAGGCCAGTATCCCTGATGATCATAGATGCTAAAATCCTCAACAAAATATTAGCAAACAGGATCCAGCAATATATTAAAAAGATCATATACCATGATCAAGTAGGATTTATTCCAGGCGCTTTAAGGCTGGTACAATATTTGCAAATAAATAAATGTGACCAATCACATAAACAGATTGAAAGACAAAAATCATATTATCATATCAATAGATACAGAAAAAGCATTCGATCAAATTCAACACCCATTTTTGACAAAAAGTCTCAGCAAAATGAGACTAGAGAGATCATACCTGAACATAATAAAGGCCATATATGACAAACCTACAGCTAACATCATATTCAGTGGGCAAAAACTAAAACTATTTCCCTAAGAACAGGAACAAGAGAGGTGTGTCGACTTTCACCACTCTTATTCAACATAGTAATGGAAGTCCTAGCCACAGTGATCAGACAAGAAGAAAACATGAAAGTCATCTAAATTGAAAAGGAGGAAATAAAACTGTCATTATTTGCAGATTACATGATATTGTTCATAGAGAATCCTAAAGACTCCACCAAAAAACTACTAGATTTAATAAATGAATTCAGCAAAGTAGCAGGATACAAAATAAATACCAAGAAATCAATGGAATTTTCATACACTAATAATGAACTCTTAGAAAGAGAAATTTTAAAACAATCCCATTTACCATCGCAACTAAAAAAATAAGGTACCTAGGAATAAACTTAACCAAAGATGTAAAAGACCTTTACTCGAAAAACTACAGGTCACTGAAAAAAGAAACAGAGGAAGATATAAACAAATTGAAAAATATACCATGTTCATGAATTGGAAGAATTAACATCATTAAAATGTCCATACTACCCAAAGCAATCTATAAATTCAATGCTATCCCTCTTAAAAAATCAACAGCATATTTCACAGATCTAGAACAAACACTTCAAAACTTTATATGGAACCAAAAACATCCCAAATAGCCAGGACAATCCTGAGATGAAGGGATCACAATAGTAAATAACAAGTTATATTACAAAGCCACTGTAATCAAAACAGCCTCCTACTGGCACAAGAACAGACATATAGCTCAGTGGAACAGAAAAGAAAACCAGAAATTGA
Source organism: Miniopterus schreibersii (assembly GCF_964146895.1). NCBI lineage: Eukaryota > Metazoa > Chordata > Mammalia > Chiroptera > Miniopteridae > Miniopterus > Miniopterus schreibersii. The sequence continues at coordinate 109,352,669 of NC_138101.1, read as the reverse complement.
CCCATGCCATTATGGTCAATTAATATTTGACAAAGGAGGCAAGAACATACAATGAAGTAATGACAGTCTTTTCTATAAATGGTGTTGGAAAAATTGCACAGGTATATGCAAAAAAAATGAAACTAGACCACCAGCTTACATCATACACAAAGGTAAATTCAAAATGGATAAAAGACTTGTATGTAAGACATGAAACTATAAAAATCCTAGAGGAAAACATAGCAAAATCTCAGACATCTCTCATAGCAATATGTTTGCGGATGCAGCTCCAAGGGCAAGAGAAACGAAGTAGAAAGTAAACAAATGGGACTGTATCAAAATAAAAAGCTTCTGCACAGCAAAAGAAAACATCAACAAGACTAAAGGGAAGCTTACTGTATGGGAGAACATATTTGCCAATGACACATAGAATAAAGAGTTAATATCCAAAATATATAAGGAACTCATACAACTTAACAAAAGGAAGACAAACAATCCAATTAAAAACTGGACAAATGATCTGAATATACACTTTTCCAAAGAGGACATACAAATGGCTAAGGGACATATGAAAAAATGCTCAATGTCGCTAATCATCAGAGAGATGCAAATTAAAAGCACAATGTGGTATCACTTCACACATGTCAGAATGTCTACCAACAACAAATCAAGAAACTACAAGTACTGGTGAGAGTGTGGAGAAAAGGGAACCCTAGTACACTGCTGGTGGGAATGCAGACTGGTGCAGCCACTATGGAAAGCAGTATGGAGTTTCCTCAAAAGATTAAAAATTGACCTGCCTTTTGACTCAGTGATCCCACTTCTAGGAATATATCCTAAGGAAACCAAAACACCAATCACAAAGAACTTAGGCACCCCCTATGTTCATAGCTGCCCAATTTACAATATCAAAGATCTAGAAACAGCCCAAGTGCCCATCAGTAGATGAGTGGATAAGAAAGCAGTGACACATTTACACCATGGGATACTATGCAGCTGTAAAAAATAAGGATCTTTTATCCTTTGGCAAATTATGTAGGGAACTAGAAAGTATTATGCTAAGTGAAATGAGCCAGTCAGAGAAAGACAAGTACCACATGATCTCATTATGTGTGGAATATAGTGAACAAAATAAACTGATGAACAAAATGGATACAGAGACCTAGAAGCATGGAACGAACTGAGGGATTTCAGAGGGAAAGTGGGAAGGGGGTAGTGGGTGAGGAGAAATTAATCAAAGAACTTATATGTTTATAGGCATAACCTCTGGACACAGACATTAGTGTAGGGAAGGCCTTGGGATGGAATGGGTGTGAGATGGAAGGGATCAATGGGGATAAAAAGGGAACATCTTTAATATTTTCAACAATAAAGATAAAGAAACTTAAAAGAAAAACTAAATAAATAAATAAGTAAATAAAGTGACAGTAAATGCATTAAAAATTACAAATCCATAATAACAAAAAGAATTATAGAGAAAAGATCCCAGAAGATGATGAAAAGTAGATAAAAGGATGGAAATGGTTAAAGGACATAAAATGCAAAATATATAACAAAATGTGGGGACCACATAGACAGAACTACAAGTTAAATGAAACTAAAGAGAACTACAGAGGGTGGGAGTGAAAACAAGGTTTAAAATTAAAGGATAAATCCGTTCCTTTTAAATATTGAGGGGGTCATATGTTTCCTATCAATACATACCTCATCCCAACTCCTTGTGCAGACCAGGAGTTTACCCCCAGGGAGTACACTGAAGAGTTGTTCTCTATCAAAATGTCCCAAACAGTCTGGGGAAACTACTGCACCTAAGGTGGATATTGTCATCCTAGGAAAAGCATTAATTGTAATGGAATTTTTGAGAACTTCTAGGATTAAGGTCAGCTTCTTCCTCTCTCATACTGACTCAGTCACTCAGTAAGCTTCTGTCGGTCATCTTAACTTCTCAATATAAAAGAACAAATAAAGGCAACTAGATATTTGAAGAAAACTTCCAGCATGAAAGATAAAGACCTAGATAAAATTGACCTTAAAAGAAGCAAATACTCATAAAAATGAAAATGAAAAAAAGGCAATAAAATACCTCCTCTACTTAGTATCAGAATGTTTTGATAAGTATTATATAAAGGAATAAATACCAACAAAAAGAGACAAGCAAAAGAAAGTTATACCCCCCAAAAAAAAATCAGGAAAAAAAATTAAGTAGGATTAACTAAATAAAAAGTCTAAAGAATGATGAAAAAAATAAATTTGAGGACCACTCCAAGAACTTAACTAAGTAAGGGACATTAAGTGTTAATTGAGAAAATTCAATATCACACTGGCCAGTTGTCAAGAAAAGGAAAACAAATAGAAAAACAAAATATCAAAGAAATAATGGAATAAACATTTCCCAAGTTGAAATAAGAGATTACCTTAAATTCATTTTCATATTTAAAGAAAGTTGTAAGTGCCATAAAATAAGAATTTGATAAGGACCTACACCTTGGAAACATGACCAATTATTAAAGTGCTTCATCTATCAAAATAAGTTTTTAAAAAACTTCTTATAACAAAGCAAAACATATTCCATAAACAAACAAGAATCAATTATTCACACAAAAATAAACAAAAAATGTGGCTTAGAAGAAAATGGATAGAATTTTCTTAAAAGATAGAAGGACATGTTTAAGAAACTGAAATTATATTTTTAGCCAAACTATGAGCATGAATAAAATTTTTTAGATAAAAGTTTCATAAATTTTATCTTAAAAGCATTCTCCATGAGGAAGATTTTGACATTGTACTCTAGCAAAACAAGGATTGAAAACAAGAAAAAAATAAAATATTTTATATACAAGAAATGATGGACCTGTCCAAGATTCCAATTTAAAAATTACTTAGCCATGCAGGATGCCTGAAATTAATCTTTGCAAATCTGAACTGGAAGCCAGTTGCTTCTAAAAAGAATGTTTTCACTTAAGAGAAGACTATACTACAAGGAAAGGGTAGAATGTAAGAATTTAGAAGATGTCAGAAATAAATATGGTATTGATTTTGCATTTCAATGAAACAAGTGGAAAGCAGTCTCAAACTCCAGGAAAAACAATAGCATGTCCAATAAAGATATGATGTAAGTATTACCTCAAGTAAAATGTGGCTTATTAACAACTACTGATAGGCAAGAATGAAAGGGAAAATCATTTTATTTGATTTTATAAATAACAGTTTATGTGTATGGCACAAGAATCAAACAGCAGAACTGAAGAGAAGCAGAGATAACAAAGGCACACTACTTGACCCCTTGATTAAAAAAAAAAAAAAAATTCACCTGGTCATAACTATATAAACACTATTTGTTGACTGTTAACTTTTAGAATAAGGATGGATAAGTTAATTTGTTGACTGTTAACTTTTAGGATAAAGATGGGTAAGTTAATTTTAGTTATAGAACAAATATAGTATGTAACAGAATTTTCGAAGTAGAAGTTGACTATAGGCAGTAAGTTAATATTCTCACCTTAAAAAGCAATAAACCAAAATACACTGTGAAATGTTGATGACTTTAAAGGTACAAAATTATCCATAGTTATCCATGTAACTATAAAGGTACCCATTAAAGGAACTAGAACCTGAGATATAATAATCAAAATAATATGAAGTGGAGGGAGCAGAAATTCAGTTTTTTTGAAACAAACAAAATTCTTATCTATTGGAAAAGAAATCTATGAATATCAAACAGTAATATTTTTGTAATTTGAAGATAATTACAAAAATACTGACATCAGAAATATTTAAAACTAATTGCCTCTAATAATCTTTCTATAATTAGTGGAGTGAAGGAGATTGTTGCTTTTCTCATCCCTTTTGCACTTTCATTTTTATACTAGATGGCATAAAGTTATTTTTGAATGTAATTAAATATAAATGATACTGAATAATTAATGAATATAATTAAAATGTTTAATTTCAACAAGACCAAGTCCATTCATTTTATTCTCTACCTTCCACTCTTCCAACACATACTCACCAAATTATATAGAACAAATATATATATTAAATTATACAGAATAAATATATAAAGTTGAATATTTAGTCACACAAACAATGCAAATTTGTTCAGCTACTTATTTTTTTTCTCTTGCCAACTTCACAGCTGTCAATCAGCAGTAGATGTATTAATCAAATTCATTTCAATATTTTGGTCATCTTAATAAACACAGAAAATCCCACCAAAATCCTTTCCCTTTCCATAACACTTCCCTTGTTCTTTAACCAGTTTTGTCTCTTAAATAAAATAAAATTGTTTACTTTTCTCTCCACCTTTCTAAGCAGTGTCAGTAAAAAATCCATGTCCACTACTGCAAAGGAATTCATACTCATTGTTAACAGAGGCTGGCATCATAAGTTTATATTAAGAAAGTAAAATTATTAAATATACAATAACTTTCATATTTTAATCACGATTTGTGCATTTATTCTCTATTTCATTTATTTGTCTTAAGTACATTCAAGACCATTTGAGATGGTCTTAAAATTTTTACTTTATGCTTTTTAGCTTAATTAAATTTATGCTTCTAGAATGTTCATTAATTATAAAACACAGTTTTCAAAAGTGTTTTAGAAAAATCTTTCTGTCATGGAAAATTGTCTATAGAAAATCTAAAAATAAAGACATAAAACTTGTATTTGGAGTGGATTTTTTATTACTTTTTACAGTTCATCATTTCAAAGTGTTAAGACTTTCTTCAAACAGAAAAACATGATTTCATTTAGACTAGTTCGTCCTCTAATATTTAAAATGAGAAACACATAGAGTATCCCAAGAGCTCTCAAGTTAATTAATAAGGAGCACTTTATTGCCCTAATTTATAGAGTTGAAAGAAAAATTAAATTTTAAATGTACTGAAATGTGAATGCCATAATTTGTTCCTTTATTATGAAGGACACTTCAGTTGTTACCCCATCTTGGCCTTTATGAATAATTCTGCAATAAACATTGGGGTACATATATATATATATCTTTAGAAAAAAATATTTTCAAATTTTTGGGTAGATACCCAGAAGAGGGATTTCTGGGTCATATGGGAACTTTATTTTTAACTTTTTGAGGAGCTTCCATACTGTTTTTTATAATATCTGTACCAGTTTACATTCCTACCAGCAGTGTATGAAGGTTCCTTTTCCTCTACACCTCTCCAACACTTGTTATTACTTGTCTTGCAGCTAAGAGCAATTCTAACAGGTGTGAGAAGGTATCTCGTTGTGATTTTTATTTGCACTTCCCTAATAACTAGTGAATTGAGTATTGTTTCATATATCTATTGGAGGTATGTCCTCTCTGGAGAAGTGTCTATTCAGGTCTTCTGCCCATTTTTTTTTTTTAATATATCTTTATTGATTTCAGAGAGAGGAAAGAAGAGGCAGAGAGAGAGATAGAAACATCAATGATGAAAGAGTCATTGATCAGCTGCCTCCTGCATGCCCCCAACTGGGGATTGAGTCCGCAACCCGGGCATGTGCCCTGATCGCATGGATCCTAGGGTGATGCTCAACCACTGAGCCACGCCCAGCAGGGCTTCTGCCCATTTTTTATTTGGATTGTTTTGTTGTTGTTGAGCTGTATGAGATCTTAATATATTATGGATATTGATCCTTTATTGGAGGTGCTGTTTGCAAGTATCTTCTCTTATTTAGATACTTGGTGTTTTGGGGGCCTTTTGATGTGGATTTTTGCCTTGTAGAAGCTTTTAATATTATTTTTTAATTTTAATTTTTCAATTAAAATTTACATTTAATATTATTTTTTATTGGTTGCAGATGTACAGCATAGTGGTTAGACAATCAAAAACTTTACATAGTGTTTCCTCCCAATATTTCCAGTAACCACCTGACACCATACTTAATTATTACAATATATTGACTATATTCTCTATGGTATGCTTTGCATACTTGTGACTATTTTATATCAATTGTACTCTTTAATCCCTTTACACAGATGATGTGACATAGAATGTACACTTTAAACCTATATAATTGTATTACCTATGCCACCTCAATAAATTTAATTTTAAAAAGATTCCTTTACCTTTTTAAAAATATATATATCTTTATTGAGGAAGGGAGAGGGAGACAGATGGAAACATCAATGATAAGAGAGTCATCATTGATCAACTGCCTCCTGCATGATCCCGACTAGGGATCGAGCCTGCCACTTGGGCATGTGCCTTGACCAGAAATTGAACCACAATCTCCTGGATCCAAGGTCAATGTTCAACCGCTGAGCCATGCCCAGCCAGGCTCCTTTACATTTTTCACCTCGTCCCCCAACTCCCTTTCCCTCTGGCCACCAGTCAGCTCTCTGTGTCTAAATTTTGTTTGTTCATTTTGTTCTTTAGAATACATATATAAGTGAAATTATATAGTATTTGTCTTTCTGTCTGACTTATTTCATTGAGCATAATACCCTCTAGGTCCATCTATGCTGTTGCAAATGGTAAGATTCCATTTATTGGGGGGGGGGAGTAATATTCCCTTGTATATATGTACCACAGATCCTTTATTCACTGTTTGTTTTTTGTTTTGTTTTGTTTTTTAAATTTATCTTTACTGTTGATAGAATTACAGATGTTCCCCTTTTTTCCCTATTGACCCCTTCTACCATACAATCCCACTTCTAGGAATATATCCTAAGAAACCTGAAACACCAATCAGAAAAAATATGTTCACATTTATGTTAATAGCAGCACAATTTACCATAGCTAAGATTTGGAAACAGTCCAAGTGACCATCGGTAGATGAATGGATAAAAATGCTGTGGAACATTTACACCACGGACTACCATACAGCTGTAAAAAAGAAGGTTCTCTAACCCTTTGGGACAGCATGGATGGACCTGGAGGATATTCACTCATTTATTGATGGGTACTTGGGTTCTTCCCTATTTTGTCTATTGGAAATAACACTAACATGATCACAGGAGGGAATATATAATTTTTAAATTCATGTTTTAGTATTCTTTGGATACATATTCAGCAGTAGAGTTACTGAATTATAAGCCAATTTCATTTTTAATTTTGAGGAATCTCTATACCATTTGCAACAGTGGCTGCACCAATCTATTCCCACCTATAGTGCACAAATGTTACCTTTACTCCACATCCTTGCCAACATTTGCCATTGGTAAATTTATTAATAATAGACACCCTGACATGTGTAAGGTGATATCTTATTGTGGTTTTTTTTCATTGTTTTTGTTAATCCTCACCTGAAGATATTTTTTCCATTGATTTTTAGAGTGGAAGTAAAGGAGGGAGGGAAAGAGAGAGAGAGAGATCTATGTGAGAGAGACATATAGATTTGTTGCCTCTTACATGCTCCCAACCAGGGCCAAGGATCAAAGCCGCAACCCAGGTATATGCCCTTGATCAGGAATCCAACCTGTGATCCTTCAATCCATGGACCAACGCTCTAACCACTGAGCAACACAGGGCAAGGCTTATTGAGGTTTTAATTTGCATTTCTCTGAAAATTGGTACATCGATCATCTTTTCAGATGTTTATTGGCCATCTGTATTACTCTTTGGAGAGAGTCTCTTCAGGTCATTTGATCGTTTTATAATTAGATTTTTTTGTGTGAATTGAGTCTTACGAGTTCTTTATAAATTTTGGAAATTAACCCCGTATGAGCTGTATCATTGGCAAAATCTCCTATTTAGTAAGTTGTCCTTCTGTTTTGTTGATGGTTTTCTGTGCTGTGTAAAATCTTTTTAGTTTGATGTACTTCCATTTGTTTTTGTTTGTTTCTTTTGTTTCCTTTGCCTGAGAAATATATCAGAAAAAAATTGCAAAGAGAGAAAAAAGAAATTTTATTGCATTTTTTCTTGTGTATGGTGTAAGAAGGTGGTCTAGACTCATTTTTATTTTGCATGTGTCTGTCTAATTTTCCCAGAACCATTTATTGAAAAGACTGTCTAATCCACTGTATGTCTTCCTTTTTTGTCAAATATTATTTGATCATAAAGATGTAAGTTTATTTTTGGGCTCTCTATTCTGCAGAAGCTTTTCAATTTATTTATTTTTTCTTTCACTTCCCTCGCTTGAGAGGACAAATTAATAAAATCCTCCCTAAGACTAAAGTCCATAACTTTAGTAACTGTTTTCTTCTATGCAATTTATTGTTTATGGTTTTATATCTGATTCATTTTGAATTAATATTTGTTTATGGTGACAAATAGCAGAACAGTTTTGTTCTGTTGCACGTGACTTTTCAATTTTCCCAGCATCACTTATAGAGGAAGCTTTCTTTTGTTCATTGTTTGTTTCTGTATTCATCAGAAATATTGGTCTGCAGTTTTTTTATTTTGTGTTAGTCTTGCCAGAGTTTGGTATCATGGTAATGTTGGCTTCAAAAAATGAGTTAGAAAGTATTGTTTCTTTTTCATTTTTTTTTTAAAGAGTTGAGAAGGACAGTCATTATATTGTATTTGGCTGTTTGATAGAATTTGTTACTGGGGGGGGGGGATTGATGATTGTTTCAATTTCCTTACTGTTTATCAGTTCATTTAGAAACTCCAGTTCTTTGTCACTGACTCTAGGAGGTTATATATTACTAATAACTTGTACATTTCTTCTAGGTTTTTGAATTTGATGGCATAGTTTTTATTATTATTCTTGAACGGTCTTTTCTATTTCTATGTTGTTGATTGTAATTGTCTTTTATTTCTGATTTTAATTGAGTCTTCTCTCATTTTTCCTTAATGAGTCAAGAAAAGGTTTGTCAATTTGATTAATTTTTTTTAAAGAACCAAATCTTTGCTGCATTAATTTCTATATTGCCTTTTTTTCTATTTCATTTAATTCTGTTTTAATTTTTATTATTTTCTTCCTTCTGCCGATTTTCACCTTTATTTTTTGTAGTTTTCCAGTTCTTTTTTGTGTTAGATTGTTTATTTGAAACTTTTTTTTTCTTGAGATGGTTTTTTAAAAAACTTTTTAAAATTTTAATTTAATTTAATTTAATTTTTTTGTTCAAAATAGTACAGATGTCCTTTTTCTCCTCAATGATGCATTCCATCCCATCCCACCCCCCTCCACAGTCTCTCTCCACACCATTGTCCATGTCCTGGAGTTGTGCATATATGCTTATAAGTTCTTCGGTTAATTTCTCCCCTTCCACCCACCCATCCTCCTCCATCCTTCTGATTTTAGTCACTCTGATCCATGCTTCCATGTTATTGAATCATTTATGTTCATCAGTATATTAACTTCTTTAGATTCCACATATAAGTGAGATCATGTGATGTTCATCTTTCTCTGCCTGGCTTGTTTCACTTAGCATAATATTATCCAGGGCTTCCATAATGTAACAAATGGTAAAAGATCCTTTGTCTTTATAGCTGCATAGTATTCCATGGTGTAAATGTCCCACAGATTTTTTATCCACTCATCTACTGATAGGCACTTGGGCTGTTTCCATATCTTAGCTATTGTAAATTGCACTGCTATGAACATAAGGATTCATATATTCTTTCTGATTAGTGTTTCATTATTCTTAGGGCATATTTCTAGAACTGAAATCACTGGGTCAAAAGGCAGCTCCATTTTTAATTTTTTGAGGAACCTCCATACTCTTTTCCATAATGGCTGCACCAGTCTGTATTCCCACCAGCAATGGACTAGGGTTTCCCTTTCCCCACGTCCTCGCCAGCATGTGTCATTTGTTGATTTGTTGATGGCAGCCATTCTGACAGGTATGAAGTGATACCACATTTGGGTTTTAATTTGCATCTCTCTGATGATTAGCAACATTGAGCATTTTCTCATATGTCTCTTGGCCATCTGTATGTATTCTTTGGAGAAGTGTCTAGTCAGGTCCTTTGCCCATTTTTTAATTAGGTTGTTTGTCTTCCTCTTGCTGAGTAGTATGAGTTCTTTGTACACTTTGGAAATTATCCCTTTATCAGATACATCATTGGCAAATATGTTTTCCCATACTATGAGGTTCCTTTGTATTTCGATACTGATTTCTTTTGCTGTGCAGAAACTTTTTAGTTTGATGTAGTCCCCTATGTTTATTTTGTTTGTTTATTTCTCTTGCCCTAGGAAATGTATCAGTACAAATTCCACTGCATGAGATTTCTGTGACTTTACTGCTTATGTTTTCTTCCAGGATTTTTATAATTACCTGACTTACACTGAAGTTTTTTATCCATTTTGAGGTTATTTTTCCATATGGTGAAAGTTGGTGGTTTAGTTTCATTTTTTTGCATGTACCTGTCCAGTTTTCCCTGCACCATTCATTGAAGAGACTGTCTTTTCTCCACTGTATGCTCTTGCATCCTTTTTCAAATATTAACTGATCATAACAGCTTGGGTTTATTTCTGGTGTCTCTATTCTTTTCCATTGGTCTAAATGTCTGGTGTTGTACCAATACCACGCTGTTTTGATTACAATGGCTTTGCAGTACAGTTTGATATCCAGTAAAGTTATCCCTCCCACTCTGTTCTCTTTTCTCAAGATAGCAGCCTCTATTCAGGGCGTGTTTTTTGTTTCCATTTACATTTTTGAAGTATTTTTTCTAGATTTGTGAAATATGCTGTTGGTATTTTAATGGAAATTGCACTGAATCTATAAATTTCTTCGGGTAGTATGGACCTTTTAGTGATATTAATTCTTCCAATCCATTAGCATGGTATATTCTTCCACTTGTTTAAATCTTCCTCTATTTCTTTCTTCAGTGTCCGAGTACAGGTCATTTACAACCTTGGTTAAGTTTATTCCTAGGTATCTTATTTTTCTAGTTGCAATGGTAAATAGTATTTTTTTTTTTAGTTGCTCTGTCTGAAATATCATTGTTGGTGTATAAGAATGCCATTGTTATCTGGATGTTGATTTTGAATCCAGCTACATTGCCAAATTTGTTTATCAAATCTAGTAGTACTTTGATGGAGTCTTTAATGTTTTCTATGTACAATATCAGGTCATCTGCAAATAATGACAGTTTTGTTTCCTCCTTCCCATTTGATACCTTTTATGTTTTCTTCCAGTCTGATGGCTGTGACAAGGACTTCCAGTACTATGTTGAATAAAAGTGGTGAAAGTGGATATTCTTGTCTTGTTCTTGTTTTTAAGGGAAATAGTTTTAGTTTTTAACCATTGAATATGAGGTTAGCTGTAGGTTTGTCTTACATATCCTTTATTATATTGAAGTATGATCCCTCTAGTCCCACTTTGCTGAGAGTTTTTATCAAAAGTGGGTGTTGGATTTTATTGAATGCTTTTTCTGCATCTATTGATATGATTGTATGATTTTGTACTTCATTTTGTTTATGTGATGTATCACATTTATTGATTGGCGGATGTTATACCAGACTTGTATCCCTGGAATAAATCCCACTTGGTTGTGGTGTATGATCTTTTTAGTGTATTGCTGGATCTGGTTTGCAAGTATTTTGTTGAGGATTTTAGCATCTCTGTTCATCAGGGATATTGGCCTGTAATTTTCTTTCTTTGTAGTATCTTTATCTGGTTCTGAGATTAGGATGATGCTGGCTTCATAAAAAGAGCCTGAGAGTTTTCCTTCCTCTTAAATTTTCTGGAATAGTTTGAATATAATAGGTGTTCATTCTTCTTTAATGTTTTGTAAGAGTCGTCTGTAAATCCATCTGGTCCAGCACTTTTGTTTGCTGGGAGTTTTTTATTACTGCTTCAATTTTATTAGTTGTCATCAGCCTATTGAGGTTTGCCTCTTCTTGATTCAGCTTTGAAAGATTGTATGCTTTTAGGATTTTGTCCATTACACCCATGTTGGCCAGTTTGTTGGCATATAATTTTTCATGGTATTTTCTTACGATCCTTTATATATTTCTGTTGGTTCAGTTGTTATATCTCTTCTTTCATATCTGATTTTATTTATTTGGTTCCTCTCTCTTTGTTTCTTGGTGAGTCTGGCTAAAGGTGCATCAATCTTATTTATCTTTTCAAAGAACCAGCTCTTGGTTTCATTGATTTTTTTCTTTTTTTTCTTTCTTTTTCTTTTTTTTTTAGTTTCTATGTCATTAATTTCTGCTCTGTCTTTATTATTTCCTTCCTTCTACTTCCTCGGGGCTTTTCTTTCTTTTCTTGTTCTAGTTCTTTTAGTTGTTGTGTTGGATGGTTCAACACAATAAGTAAAGCTTTTTCTTGTTTTTTAGAGTAGACCTTTACTGCTATGAACTTTCCTTTCAGGACTGTTTTCACTGTGTCCCATAGATTTGGGGTTTTTATCTGTTCATTTTTGTTTTGTTCCAAGAGCTGTTTGATTTCTTCCTTGATCTCATTGGTAACCAATTCATTATTTAATAACATGCCAGTTAGCCTCCAGGTGTTTGAATATTTTGGAGATATTTTTGTAAAGATGTTGATTTCTAGTTTCATGGCATTGTGATTCAAGAAAATGTTTGATATGATTTCAATCTCCTTGAATTTGTAGATACTTGCCTTGTGCCCTAACATGTGGTTTGTTTTTGAGAATGTTCCATGTGCACTAGGAAGAATGTGTATTCTGCTTCTTTGGGATGAAATGTTCCTTAAATGTCAATTAAATCCATTAGATATAGTGTATCATTTAAGGTCTGTGTTTTCCTGTTTCCATAATACCAAAAGGGATTGACCCTTTTGGTATTATGTAGTGACCATCTTTGTCTCTTGTTATGGTCTTTATTTTGAAGTTTATTTTGTCAGTATTAAGTATAGCTACTCCAGCTTTATTTTCCTTTCCATTTTCATGGAATATTTTATTCCATCTTTTCACTTTTAGCTTGTGAGAATCTTTTGGTCTCAGGTGGGCTCTTTTAGACAGCATATATTAGGGTCCTGTTTTCTTATCCATTCAGTTACTCTATGTCTTTTGATTGGACTATTCATTCCATTTACATTTAAGGTTACTATTGATATATACTTATTTAATGCCATTTTCCCCCTTAATGCTGATGTACCTTTCTCTCACTGTTCCTACTTTTTCTTAGAGCAGTACTTTTAGCATTTTTTGCAATGCTGACTTTGGGGTACTGCAGTCCTTTAGCCTTTTTTTGTCTGGGTAGCTCTTTATTCCACCTTCAATTTTAAATTATTGCCTTGCTGGATAAAGCAATCTTGGTTGCATGTTCTTGCTTTTAATTACCTTGAGAATTTCATGCCACTCCCTTCTGTCCTGAAGTGTTTCTGTTGAGAGATCCAATGTCAGTCTTATGAGGTTTCTCTTGTAGGTCATTGCTTGTCTCTTTTTTTCAGCCCTTAATATTTTCTCTTTGTCCTTGACATTTGCCATTTTAATTATGATGTGTCTTGGAGTGGATCTCTTTGGGTCCCTCTTGTTCGGAACCCTCTTTGCTTCCTGAATTCATGTGGCTTTCTCCCTCTGCAGCATAGGGAAGTTTTCTGTCATTAATTCCTCCACCCAGTTCTCTATCCCTTGCTCTATTTGCTCCCTCTCTGCTACTACTATTATGTGAGTGTTGTTTTGCTTCATGTTGCCCCAAGTTCCCTTAGACTGTCCTCATGCCTTTTAAGTGTTTTCTCTTTTGGCTGCTCTAATTGAATGTTTTTTTCTACCTTATCTTTTAAGTCACTTATTCTATCCTGTGCTTCAGAGAATATTCTATCCTGAGCCTCTTTTTTATTCCTTCCAGTGTATTCTTGATATCAGATACAGTATTCTTTACTTCTGCCTGATTCTTGTTTATGATATGTATCCCTTTATTCATGTTTTCTCTAAGTTCCTCACCCTTCCCATCAAGTGTCTTGTGGTTCTCATTAATTTCCTTGATGATCTTTATAACCATTACTCTGAATTCTATTTCTGATAACTTGCTTAACTGCATTTCATTGAAGTTTTTTTCTGCCAATTTTTTCTTTTTTTTTTTTTTTTAGTTTGGGGATGTTTCTTTGCCTGCTCATTTTGTTGGCTCTTAGTTTTTGTATCTATATATTAGATATATTTGCTGTCTCCCAGTCTTATGGAGAGAGTTTGAAGTGTGAGTCCAGTGGAGCTCATAGGTGTGTTTTTCTTATACTCCTATGTTCTTTGCTCTGGGCATGTTCCTTTTGTGGGTGTCCCTTTTGTAGATTCTTTGTGCTCTCCTAGTGTGATTGGGTCTAGATTGCTATTGACCAGTCTTTGGGAGGACTCTCCATTCAGGTTGGCTAACTGTGTTTCTCAGCTTCAACCACATCATGTAATCTGTTGTATGGGTGCTGGCAAAGCAGGACAACTAAACTTCCAGGAAACAAGGAGTATCTTACAAAATACCTTGGTAATCATCTTGAAAACAACCCAAGTGAAAATGGAGCTGAGACCATGAAGGGAGAATACAAATTCTAAAGGAAAAACAAAAGGAAAAGAGAAAGGTAAAGCTAGAGAGAGAAAAGTATATTTTTGTTAATAGTGACAAAAATTTAGAAAATAATAATAATAAACTAAAATGTAAAAAATAGAGAAGCTACGGGAGATAAAAGGGGCAGAGAAAAGATTCTCAAAGAAGGGCAAGGAAAAAATTAAGGGAGAGAATAGGAATGGGATAATAGTTGAAAATGAAAAAATAAAAATTAAATAGAGAATAACAGAAACTAACAAACAAAAAGACAGGAAGACAGAAGGAGGAAATAGAAAAGAAAGAAAAAAAAGAAAAAGATTTTAAAAATTATGCCAATGGATCAAGAGAACAGAGAGAGAGTCCAATAAGAGATATGGGGGAAACTATAGAGCAAAGCAATAAACTTATTGGTTATAATGATAAAGTCCCAGCAATTAAGCAGGGACTATCAAGAAAATCTTGATAGTAAAAGCAAAGATAAAACAAAACAAAGCAAATAAACAAAAGAGACAAAACAAAAAAAAGCTAAGCAAAACAGAATTCTTTAAATATAATTAAATTTTAAAAAATTAATTTTTTAAACATATATATATTTAAAAAGGAGAAATTTTTTTTTCCTTTCTATTTTTCCTAAAGGAAAAAAAAAGAAAAAAGAAAAGAAAAGAAAAAAAAAGGCAATTGGGTGAGTTTCTTCTGGGCAGCTTCTGTTGTCTGGGGCTCACTGTTTTGTATGCTGATTTCAGTTCTCCTGGGAGGTACTTGCATATCAGCCAATGTGAGGTGCTGTCTAGGTTTGGCTCTGGTGTACTTAGGTAGTTGGTTGATCTGAGGCTTTCCGTGGAACACCTCTTCTTGTCAGCTATTTTGCAAAATTGTAGTTGCTTTGTCTTACTCCAGAGTCTTCTGTAGTCTTTAGGGTGCAGGATGACTAAAGTAGCTCTGGATATCATTCCCCTTACTTGGAGGTTTCACAGTCAAGCACTCACTCTGAGGAAGTTAAACCCTGCTCCACAGCCATCTCTTCTGTCTCTACCCTATCCTCCAATTCTAGTTCCCCATACACTGGTCTGCTGCAGTTTCAGATTGACTTCATTCTGTTGCCTTTTCTGTATGAGAAGTTTCAGCAGTCTGGGCTCAGTAGGTTCAATTAAAAAACATTCCAGTGATCAGTTTGCCTGCTCAGCCCCCAGCAGTGGTTTTCAGCTTTTCCTCCTGTTCCCAAACAATTGTCCCTTAGAGTCTATTCTTGGAATGTCCTCCTGTGAAGTTTTCTCCCTTCCCCCTGAGGACTGTGCCTTGTGAGGGGTATCTTGGGTTTCAGTGAGCTCAACCAGCCCCTTTCCTATTGAGGATGATGCTTCTAGCCTGCAGGAGAGGTATGTGTGCTCCACCCCTTTCCTAGTTTTGGTTGGCTGATCACACCAGGCACATATTTCAGACACTCTGCTATGCAGACACAAATCTCAGCTTCTGCTGCTCTGTCTTCCCAATGCAAACCAGGAAGGTGGGAGCCAGTTCAGAGATCAAAAACTCAAAAACACCCAAAGCAATGCACAAGCAGAGAATCTGTCCTGCATGTTCCTGCCACTAGCAGGAGGGGACGCAAAGCCCCCAGCAGGAGGAAACACAAAGTCAGCTCCATGTAGCTTCCCTGCACTGCTGATCTCAGTAAAGCAGGGTAGCTCCAAGCATTCCACCACAGTACCCCTCAGGGCTGGTCAAAAATCCCAGAATCTCCCCACAGGGAGCTCTGGGAGGGAGGGCTCTCTTCCCCTTCCCTGTGCCACACAGATTAAATGCTTTCTGGGGCTCAACACAATGCCTTACAAGGAGGTACAGGGCCGCTGTATGTGACTGCTCAGTGCAGACCTCTGGCCCCTTACTACTTGCTTTCCACACACTTTGGGACTGCTTTTTCTATGGTCAGCATCCTGAGCATAAGAGGCAGGTTGCAGCCACCATTAGAAGCTTTATTACACTAGGAAGGCTCCATCCCCTCCTCATGGGCACTCTGTTCCCTTGGGTCCCTCTTCCTTCCAAGCAGGGCACTCCTGTTCTCCTCTGGTCTTGGTTTGAGCTCCCTACCTTTGGATGCCAGTCTGCACTCCCAAGGGGAGGGAGCTTTGCAGCATCTAAGCCTCAGGGGCTCAGAACCTAGCACAGGCTTCAGGGAGGACTCCCCCTTTTCACACCCCCTCTCTTACCAAACTCTATGATGTTTCTTCAGTGCTCCCTACTCGAAATATGTCCATTCAGGTATATTTCTCTGGTGTTTCCAAGCTGGTTACATAGTATTTTAGGAGTAAATTGAGTCTGTGGCTGGGAGCAGGGGTGCTCTGCTTCTTCTCACAGTGCCACCAGCTCCCCTTCCCTATTGAGATGGTCTTGTAATGATATAACCTTCTCTCTTATTACTGCTTTTACTGTATTCCAAAAGTTATGTCATATTGTCATTCTCATTGGTCTTTAAGTATCTTTTGATTTCTTCTTTTATTTTTTCTTTCTCCAAGTCATTCTTTAATATCATTTTGCTTAACCTCTACATATTTTTGGGTTTTCTCACTTTATTTTTGTTTTTAAATGTCTTTATTGATTTCAGAGAAAGGAAGAAGGAGAGAGAGATACAGACATCAATGATGAGAGAGTCAATGTTTGGTTGCCTCCTGCACACCCCTTGCTGGGGATCAAGCCTGAAAATCGGGCATGTGCCCAGACTGGGGAATCGAACAGAGATCTCCTGCATCATAGATCAGTGCTCAACTGCTAAGCCATTCCAGCTGGGCCTCACTTTCTTTTTTAATTTGATTTCCAATTTCAAAGCATTGTGGTTGAAGAATATGCTTGGTATAATTTCAACCATCTTAAATTTGTTGAGGCTAGTTTTGTTTCCCAACATGTGGACTATCTTTGAGAATGTTTCATGTGCACCAGAGAAGAATGTATAATTTGATGTCCTAGGATGAAAACTCTGTAAATTCTGATTATGTCTATTTGGTTTAATGTGACATTTAAGCCTATTTTCTTATTGATTTTTTGTTTGTGTAATCTGTCCATAGCTCTCATGGGGTATTTAGATCTTCTATTATAAGTGTGTTTTTGAGAGTTTCTCCATTTAGTTCTGTTAGTAGTAGCTTTAAATATTTTAATGCTCTCTGATTGTGTACATGTATATTGATGTGTCTTCTTGATGATTTTTGTCTTTAAAAATTGTTTTATTTAAAATTTTTTTAATTGATTTGAGAGAGAGAGAAACATTGATGTGAGAGAGAAATATCCATCAGTTGCATCCCAGCTCCCCACACAGTCCCTCACCTGGAATTGAATATGCAACCTGGGCATGTTCTCTGACTGGGAATCAAAAATCAAACCTGCCAACTTCTGGTGTACAGGACAACACTCCAACCAATTGAGTCTCCCTGGACAGGATTATTTTTGCCTTTATCATTATAAAATATACACCTTTGTCTCTTGTTACTGTTTTTACCTTTCAATCTATTTTACCTGATATAGAGCAACACTTGATTTTATCTGTATGCCATTTGCTTGGAGTATCATTTTTATCTCGTCATTTTGAGTCTATGCTTGTCTTTCTAGCAGACATGTGTATCTGAAGGGAGCATATAGTTGTTGTTTTCCCACTTATCTCACTACTCTGTATCTATTTAATGGTGAGTTTCATCTATTTACATTTAGGGTGATAATTGGTTTGTGAAAATTTCCTATAGCCATTTTATTTTTTGTTTTCTGGTAGTTCTGTGTGTCTGTTGCTTCTATTCACTTGTGTTTCTGTTTGTTATTTTAGTGTTGTGGTATATTATGATTTTTCTCTTTTCCACCTTTTTTTATATTTTGTGCCTCAGTCCTAGATTTTGGTATGTATGTGTCTGTGTGTGTGTGGTTACAGTTAGTTTATGCTACAGAAAATTTCACATATATAGTAGTCTTGTCTTTTCTGAATGCATCTCATCTATATTCATTTCCCTGTGCAAATTTAAATCTTTACCTCCTCCTTTTTTATATTTTTGTGGTCAAAAGCATCCCTTTGTATGCTTTGAATTTGTTTTCAAATTGCAATAGCTATTGTCTTCTGTTTTTAAAATATTTTTACCTCCTTTAACCTTTATGTTACATTTAATTGTGTAATATTCTATTCTGAATTAAGGGTTGCAATTTTCTGCTTCTGTCGGTCTGTTAAATCATCTTACTCATAGTTTTCTATACTTTTGTCTTTTGTGCTTCAGATAGAATAACCCTTTTCAGTATTTCCTGTAATGCAGGTTTTGTGGTGGTAAATTTTCTCACCTCTCTACCTCTGGAAAAGTCTTTATTTATCCTTTATATTATAACTTTGCTGGATAAAACAGTTTTGGCTATTAATCCTCTCTTTCAATAGTGTGGATATTTGATTCTACTTTCTCCTAGCTTACAGGGTTTTGCTAAAAAATATGATAATAATATATTGGTATTTCCTTTAGAAATTACTGTCTTTTTCCCCTATTGCCTTAAGAATTCTTTCATTATTAATTTTTGATAGTTTTAAAATAATATAACTTGAAGAAGGCCTTATAGATTGAGATAATTAGGTGTTATGTTTGTTTCTTGGATTCGAGGTTCCAGCTCTTTCCATAGGTTTAGAAAGTTCTTATAGACCATTTGTTTTAATAGGCTCTCTGTTTCCTTCTCCCTCTCTTCTTTTGGTATACCAATTATTCTTGTATTACTTTTTCTGAGAGTTTAGATAGATCTCACAGAGTTCTGTCATTATTTTTTACTCAAATATTTTTCTTTTTCATCTACGTTATTTCTAGATTTCTATCTTTAATATCATTATTTTTTTCTCCATCTGGCCAGCTCTATTTCCTAAGCTTGCTTTATAATTTTATTGTGTTTTTTTTTTTTTAATTTTTTTTCAGCAGCAGAATTTCTATTTGTTTTTCTTTTAGGTTTACATATCTTTGGTAAATTACTCCTTTTGTTTGTTGATTTTATTTCTGAGTTTATTAAACTGCCTATCTGAGTTTTCTTGCATCTCATTGAGTTTTTTAAGAACTTCAGTCTTGAATTCTGTTATTTAAATTATATATTTCCATGTAATTGAAGTTTATTTTCTATAGATTTTTTATTTTCTTTCTGAGCTGCTTTGTTACATTGGTTATTAATTGTATTTGTTGAATTATATTTTTGCCTACACATTTGTGGAAATAAAATATGCTTTTTAAAAGTCTTCAGCACCTTTCTATTTACTGGTTGATATTTTGTTTTCCATGAGATTGTGATGGAAGACAAGTCTTTATTTCTTTTTAATTTCTCAGGCTTTTCAGAACCCTGTGGTGTGGTACAAAATGCCTTGCATTCTCCAGGGATTTGGGCATATCCTCTGTGACCAGAAAACTTTTGTCTCTCAGCACCACATCCATGAGGGAATATGGTTGGTGATGGAGATCCCAGCCTGTGAAATCCCCTGCAACCAGAATCTGCTGTCAGTGCTGCACTTCCTGAGGTGTCCCAGGTGCCCTCACTGTTTCAACCTCAGTGGTGGAAGTGGGTTGACTGGGAGAGACTTGCTCCTACATTTGTGGCTTTGCTGTCCTCTGTGTACTCGCAGCTGCCAGATCTTAACTGCTACAGCTTTGTATCTCCACTTCAGTCACTTGAATTAACCGTAACATGCGTAGGCCACTAAGGGATGAATATTTCTGCCTCTGCAGTTCGCAGGACTGCATATACTGTGCTCTATAACCCAACACTCATTACTAGAGCCTCTGACAACCTCTGCTAGCTCTGAGAGGGTTAGGGGAAGTGGTCAAGATTTGTGGTTTTGTTTTCAGCCTGGTAACGGTGTCTGCTAGACCACAGCTGCAGCATCTCTCTGTTCCATCTTTGCCCTAGTCAGTGGGTTCAGCTGCAGTGTGTGCTGACCACTCAGGCAGGAACTGTTATTATTCCACCTCTTTGCTCTTGTGCCTGCAGAGTGTGCATGCTGCAACCTCTCCTGCTTCTGAGACCCTCAGGGAGCTATGGCTGTGACACCAGTCTCTGCTCTTCCTTTTTTTTCCCCTTTATTCACCTTGATTTGCAGACCTTCAGATGTTTCAATGTGCAGATCTATCACACAAGTTTGTGTGTTGAGCAAGGAATCCTTTGTTGAATTATAACTGTTAAATTTTTTGTAACTTCAAGGGAAGATTAGCTAGCACAGTACACTAGTGGCAGAGCAAAATTAGAATTTAGGTCAAGGTAACTCCAAAGCCCATTTACTTTCCACAGTCCCACTAGAAATCACCCTTTAGAGAAGGAAAATCTTAAATACATATCATGTCACATTTATTTTTCCTATTAAAAATAAAAAGGATTCCATTATATTTAAAACGGAAAATGTATATTTCTTAAATTTATATTTACTCCTTTATGAAATAAAATAATATGCATTAGACAATTGGCACTGTCTTTTAGCCACTGGCATTCAAATATCTGGGATTATTACTAGTTTATACCTCAAAGTCTGTTTTCTAATTTTTAACTTTTTAACCTTTGTATAGTAAATTTTAAAAATGTCCTCTTTTTTTATGAAAAAAAATTAAGATAAATTTACCTATATTATAGAAGATGAATTTAAAGTAAAACATTGAAAATTACTTACTGAAGTTGAAGCTGTAGATCAGTGACTGAAGGTAGTTTGTGTCCTTCATTACCATATCTAACAAACAATTTTAGGATGAGGTATTCCATTTGACATAGATATAAGGAGATGTTAAAGATGTACTGCCAGTATTTCTTCTGTCAAAGTCCTTTTCTTTCTCTTGGCTGTAGAATACCCTTTATTTTGGAATTAAACAGAGAAATTATGTTCATCCTAGAGCAGCCCCAATGCTGAAATTTTTTTAACAAAGGCCTCTGGGTTTTCCAAACAGCATTCTGCTATATTTAGTGGCTCCAGGTGCCCAGAGATGGCAACCTAATACAGGCATCGCCCTTGCATCTGACAGAAAAAACTTACTGTCCATCTCTTAGAATGAACACTTTCCAAAATCCATGAACTTGAATCTGTGGTTTCAGTTATTCAAATAAAGACCTGGACCTAGAAACATATATCACACTTTTTCATTACTATACTAATTAAATAATTAAATTCAAGTTAGTATGCTAATGACCAACAAAGACTTAATATTTCATGGTTATCAGATATTGTTCAAATTTATATATGAACTTCTCTAAGTTCAAAAGAACAAATAATGTAGAGATTGGACAGGAAGCTAAGCTTAAAGTAACTTTGTCATTTTCAACTTTATATTCATTTAATGAGTTTACAAAATGTCTTTTTACTTTATTTTTTGATAACATACTCTCAAGTTAAGATCATTCCTCCTGTTTATAAAAGATGAATTAGAAGCAAACCATTGGAAATTACTTATAAAAGTTGAAGCTGCAAAGCAGTGACTGAAGGTAATTAGTGCCATTCATTACCACATCCATCAAGCAATTGTAGGATGGGGTATCCCACTTAACATAGATATGCTATATCCCACTATAACATAGAAGATGGTAATGATATGCTACCTGTCTTTCCCCAAAGTCCCCTTTTCCACAATGGCCACACAAACACACATATTCACACACATACACTCACACTTATAATAATCAACTATTTTTTATGGCCTCCATTCTGTTAAATATCTTATAAATAACTTACCCAAATACTCAAATGCAAGAATCAGAGGTAAGTATGTAAGAGCTAGTAATCTAAGTGATAGTGGAAATAATAGTTGTTATTATCATTATTGTTTTTTTTTTTTATTAATTAAAAAAATCCTACAATTGCTTGATAGATGTGGTAATGAAAGGCACCAAATACCTTCAGTCACTGCTTTGTCTAAAAAAGTTTTCAATAGCAATAATTAATCCTCTGATAAACCTCATTGGCTACAATACTAGCATTTATTAAAGCAGGGTATTGTAATAACTTGGAAAACACAAAATATTTAGTTATTATTAAATCATATATTTTATTAAAATCTTTGATTTCAAAAGAAATATTTAATGTTGACAAAATTGCAGGTGTCCTCCTTATCTCCACCCTTTCCCACCTCCACCAATTCCTGCTTCCCCTTCCCTTAGCCTTCACCAAACTATTATCTGTGTCAATGTGGTATGCATATATGTTCTTTAGCTAATCCCTTTGCTTTCTTTATCCAGTCACTGACACCCTCATCCCCCCATGCTTCTAGTTCCATTTTGTTAGTTTATTTTGTTCATTAGATTCCACATATTAGGGAGATCACATAGTATTTTTATTTCTCTGACTGACTTATTTCACTTAGCATCCATTCATGATATTGTAAAAAGTAAAAGTTCATTCTTTTTTACAGTTACATAGTATTCCATTGTGTAAATGTACCATAGCTTTT
The DNA here is from genome assembly GCF_964146895.1 of Miniopterus schreibersii. Classification (NCBI taxonomy): domain Eukaryota; kingdom Metazoa; phylum Chordata; class Mammalia; order Chiroptera; family Miniopteridae; genus Miniopterus; species Miniopterus schreibersii. Next base: position 109,329,951 of record NC_138101.1, on the reverse strand, counting down.
TTATCCACTAGTCATCTGATGGGCACCTGGACCATTTCCAGATCTTGGCTATTATAAATAATGCTGGTATAAACATACAAATAAATATATTCTTTCTGATTGGTGTTTTGGGGTTCTTAGGACATATTCCCAGAAATGGGATCACTGGGTCAACAGACAGTTACATATTTAATTTTTTGAGAAAGCTCCATACTGTTTTCCACAGTGGTTGCACCAGTCTGCATTGCCACCAACAGTGCACAAGGGTTCCTTTTTCTCCACATCTTCACCAACATTTGTTGTTTGTTGATTTATTGAAAGTTACCATTCTGACATTCTGACAAGTGTGAGGTGATGCCTCGTGGTAGTTTTTAATGGCATCTCTCTGATTATTAGTGTCATGCATTTTTTCAAATGTCTATTGGCCATCTGTATGTGTTCTTTGGAGAATGTCTATTCAGGTTCTTTGCCCATTTTTAATTGGATTATTTGTCTTCCTGGTGTTGAGTTGTATAACTTAATATACATTGGAAATTTACCCCTTATTGAATGTATCATTGGTGGATATGTTCTCCCATACAGTGGATTCTCTCTTCATTTTGTTGATGGTTTATTTTGCTGTGCAGAAGCTTTTTAGCTTGATGTAGTCCCATTTGTTATTCTATTCCTGAGTTTCCCTTGCCCTCAGAGACATATTGGTAAAAATATTGCTGCAAGAGATGTCTGAGATTTTACTGCCTATGTTTCTTCTAAGATTTTTAAGGTTTAGTGACTTACATTTAAGTATTTTATCCATTTTGAATTCATTTTGGGGTATGGTGTAAGTTGGTAGTCTTGTTTCTTTTTTCTGCATGTATCTGACCAATTTTCCCTACATCATTTATTGAAGAAACTGTCTTTACTTTATTGTATGCTTTGCCTCCCCTGTCAAATATTAATTGACCATAGAGATGTAGGTTGATTTATGGATTCTCCATTGTGTTTCATGGGCCTATAAGCCTGTTTTTATGCCAGTACTAGGCTGTTTTGATTATAATGGCCTCTTAGTATAGTTTGATATAAGGTATTGTAATACCTCAAACTTTGTCCTTCTTTCTCAAAATTGCAGCAGCTATTTGGTTGGTTTTTTGTTTGTTTGTTTTTTGTTTGTTTTTGTTTTTGGTTCCATATAGATTTATGGAATATTTTTCTTAGTCCTGTGAAACATGCCTTTGGTATTCAATAGGATTGCATTAAATCTACAGAGTGTTTTAGGTAGTATGGATGTTTTAATGATTTTAAATCTTCCAGTTCATGAGTATGGTATATGTTTCTACTTATTTGTATCTTCCTTAATTTCTTTCTTCAAAATCATATAGTTCTGTGAGTACAGGTCTTTTATCTTCTTGGTTAAATTTATTTTTAGGTAGCTTCTTTTTTGTTGCAATAGTAAATGGGGTGGTTTTCTAAGATTCTCTTTCTGATAGTTCATTATTTGTGTATAAAAATGCCATGGATATTGATTTTGTATCCTGAAACTGTGCCAAATTTCTTTTTTATATCTAGTAGTTTTTGGTGGAGTCTCTAAGGTTTTTTATATACTTTATCACTCATCTGCAAATAATGACAGTTTTACTTCCTCCTTTCCAATTTGGATGCCTTTTATTTCTTCTTTTTGTTTGCTCACTATGGAAAGAACTTCCAGTACTATGTTGAATAAGAGTGGTGAGAGTTGATATCCTTGTCTTGTTCATGATCTTAAGAAAAATGTTTGCAGTTTCTGCTCATTGAGTATGATGTTGGCTGTAGCTTTTCACATTCGGCTTTTATTATGTTGAGTTATGATCCCTCTGTGCCCACTTTGCTGAGAGTTTTTGTCATAACTGGGTGCTAGATGTTATCAAATGCCTTTTCTACATCTATTGATATTATCATGTGATTTTTATCTTTCATTTTTTATATATCACATTTATTGATTTGCAAATATTGTACCAACTTTGCATCCCTGAAATAAATCCCACTTGGTCATGGTTTATTAATTCTGAATGTATTGCTGGATCTTATTGCTAATATTTTGTTGAGGATTTTAACTTCTATGTTTATCAGAGATATTAGCCTATAATTTCCTTTCTTTGTTGTGTGTTTATTTGTTTTTGGTATTAGGGTAATGTTGATTTTGTAAAGAGAGCTTGGAAGTTTTCCCTCCACTTGAATTCTTTGGAATAAGTGTTAGTCCTTGGAATATTTGGTAAAATATGCCTGTAAAGCCATCAGGTCCAGGACTTTTGTTTGCTGAAAGTTTTTGTTTGTTTTACAGCTTCAATTTCATTAGTTTTTACTGGTCTATTCAGGTGTTCTGCTTCTTTCCAATTCACTTTTGGAACATTGTATTTTTCTAGGTATTTGTCCAATCCACTCTGGTTGTCTATTTTGTTGGTAGACAGTTGTTCATAATATTTCTCTTTTTTTATTGCTGAAAGTATTACAGATGTACCCTTTTTCCCCCCTTTGATCTTCTCCACCTGCCATCCACCCCCCCATCATATTTTCTTATAATCATTTTTATTTCTGTGATGTGTGTTGTTACCTCTCCTCTTTCATTTCTGATTATATTTATTTTGGTCTGCTTTCTTTGTTTCTTGATGACTCTTGTTAAAGGTTTGTCAACTTGTTTATCTTTTTAAAGAACCAACTTTTAGTTTCATTGATCTTTTGTATTGTTTTGTTTGTTTGTTTTTAGTTTCTATGTTACATATTTCTGCTCACATCTTCATTATTTCCTTCCTTCTACTTACTCTGGGCCTTTCCTGCTGTTATTTTTCCAATTCTTTTAGGTGTAGGGTAGGATTGTTTACTAGAGATTTTTCTTGCTTTCGACATAGACCTATAAAGCTATAAACTTCACTCTCAGGACTGCTTTCACTGTGACCTATAGATTTTGGGTGGATATGTGCTAATTTTCATTCCATGTAATTTTTTATTTCTTCCTTGATCACCTTGGAAATCCATGTACTGTTTAATAACATACTATGTAACCTCCATGTGTTTAAATATTCTCGAATTATTTTGTGGTGGTCGATGTCTAGTTCCATGCTCTGTTGGTCAGAGAAGATGCTTTATATGATTTTAATCTTCTTAAATTTATTTAGACTTATTTTGTGTCCTAACATGTGGTCTATCTTTGAGAATGCTCCATGTGCACTTGAGAAGAGTGTATATTCTGCTGCTTTGGCATGAAATGTTCTGTAGATATCAATTAAGTCCATCTAGTATGTCATTTAAGGTTTTTGTTTCCTTGTTGATATTTTGTCTGGAATATTTATCCATTGTTGACAGTGGCATGTTAAATTACCCTACTATGAATGTATTGCTGTTGATCTCTTCCTTACAGTCCACCAATTTTTTTTATATATTTAGGTGCTCCTATATTGGGTGCATATATGTTTATAAGGGTTATATTCTCTGGTTGAGTTGATTATTATTATGCAGGAACATTCTTTGTCTCTTGCTATGGTCTTTGTTTTGAAGTCTATCTTGTCAGATATAAGTATTGTTACCCAGCTTTTAAAATTTTATTTCCATTTGCATGGAATATTCTTTTCTATGCCTTCACTTTCAACCTGTGTGTATTTTTTGTTCTGAGATGGTCTCTTGTAGACAGCATATATATGTGTCATGTTTTCTTATCAGTTCAGCTACCCTGTATCTTTTGATTGGAGCATTTAATCCATTTATAATTAAGATTATTATTGATAGGTATTTATTTCTTGCTATTTTTTAATGCTATGTCCCTCCGCTCTTTCTATTTCTTCTTAAAGCAGTCCCTGTAACATTTCTTGCAGTGCTGGTTTGGTGGTAATGAACTCCTTTAGTCTTTTTTCTCAGAAGTTCTTTATTTCACCTTCAATTTTAAATAATAAGTTTGCTGGATAAAGCAACCTTGGCTGCAAGTTCTTGGTTTTCATTACTTTGAATAATTCATGCCAATCTCTTCTGGCCTAAAGTGTTTCTGTTGAGAGATCAGCTGACAGCTTTATTGGAAACCCCTTGTATGTAACTGATTCTCTTTTGTTGCCTTGAAGATTCTCTCTTTTACCTTGATCTTGGCCATTTTAGTTATCATGTGTCTAGGTGTGGGTCTCTTTTGTTTATCTTGTTTGGGACTCACTGTGTTTCCTGAACTTGTGTAACATTTTCCTTTATCAGGCTAGAAAAGTTTTCTGTCATTATTTCTTCAAATGGGTTTTCTATTCATTGCTCCCTTTCTTCTCCCTCTGGAATCCCTATGATGCGTATGTTGTTACATTTTATGTTGTCCCAAAGTGTCCTTAAACTATCCTCCTGTTTTTATTTTTATTTTTGGTCTTTTTTTGTTGTTCTGATTGAGTGTTTTTTTTCTATTGTGTCTTCTAATTCATTGTTTAGGTCCTCTACCTCCTCCAGTCAACTGATAATTACTTTCAGTGTATTCTGTATTTCAGATATGGCATTTTTCATTTCCACCTGATTATTTTTTCATGGTATCTATATCCTTCATGGTGTTATTGCTCTCACTAATTTCCTTGTGCATCCTTATAAACATTACTTTGGATACTCTATCTGATAAATTGCTTGACTTCCTTTCATTTAGCTCTTTTTTTCTGGAGTTTCCTCTTGTTCTTTCATTCTGGGCTTGTTTCTCTGTCCCCCATTTTGGCTGTTTCTTTGTGTTTGTCCTTATGTTTTGGAAATGACTGCTATCACTCTAAGTCTTGGTGGAGTAACCTTCTGTTGTAGGTGTCCATTGGTTTCCAGTGTTTCCCTCTCTTTAAAATCTTGAGCTGACTGCTCTAGGAATGTCTCTTGTGTGTGTTATTTTAACCCTTGTATTGTAATTGGGTCTTTGTTGCTGGTGACTCTTTCATAGTTGGGATCAACCCTCAAACTGGTTGACAATAAGACCCAACCCCAAACATGGTGTCCAGTCTGCTATGCAGGTGCAGTCTCAAGGTGTCTTGATAAACTCAGTGGCACAATTGTTAACCCCTCAGGCTGAGTGTCTATAGATGTAACCCTTTATCACCATTTATTCACTGCTTGTGTCTGCATCTGCTTGAACAGTGTGTTCATAAAAGAGACCAATCTGTGTAAATTCGTCAGCTTCTTTTGGCTTAGAGCTGAGGGCAGCTATGTGGTCAGTCTTAGGCTCCCTAATATCTTTCTGCTCATGTCAGCTATTACACACACACACACACACACACACACACACACACACACACACACGAGTTTGCCTGGGCTTCCTCCAGTGCCTTCTGAAAAGAGTCTTTATAGTGGACTGAAGCTAGCCTAGCTCAGGCTAGTGTGCCCCCACATAGAGATTAAACAATCAGACACTCAATGAAGAGAAATTAGTCTCTGCTTCAAAGTCAAACTCCTCAGTTTGTACCAGAGACCCTAAATGTAGTTTCTGCTAAGGTGACATGCTGCAAGTTCAGTTTGGGTACAGCCTGCAGTCTTCTCTGAAGGAGCAGTTTCAGCTGCCCTGGGCTCAGTGGGATTGATCCAAAGAGTCTTCCATTGAGAAAGATGCCTTCCCAGCCTGCAGGAGGGGGGTTAATCACTTCCTCCTGGTCCTAGACAATAGCCTCTAAGGATCTCACACTTGGAATATATTGTTCTGAGGTGCTCTCTAGTCCCCCACAGAACTGTGCCCAGCAGGGTATCCAAAACTTCACAGAGATGAACCAAACATTCTTCTTTTGGGGTATGGGGGGTCCCATTCTGCAGTAAGGGGAGATGATCTCTACCTCTCTTTCCAAGGAATGACTAGCTGAACTCACAGGGACTTTGGATCAGCCTCTCCACAATGCAGTCACAAAGCCCAGCACTCACTCATTTGTTTCCCCAGTAAAAGACTTCCTGCGAGATACAGTCCCAAAACCCAAGCTTTGCAAGGAACAAGTTACTTCATGCCACAGGTCCAAGCTGGAAGGGTTACAAAATCAGCCCTGAACAGAACTCAGATGACTCCATTAGGCTGGTCTCAACAAAGTAGGGACTAAAATTCCCAGCTCTGTTTGTGCTCTCAAGTCTTTGCACTGTAGGTCAAAATCCCCAACTTTCTCTGTTCCTCCCTGCTTTTAACCCTAAGGGACAAGAGGTCTGGAAGGACCCAAGGTGGGGGAAGATGTTCAAACCCACACTTTATGTAATAGAATCTTTTCCCCTCTCCCCAAGCCAAACAGTTTAGTCACTAACCTGGGCTCTGCACAATGCCTCCAAAAAAATAGAGGGCCCCCCCAAATCACTGCTGGATACTGCCCAGGGGGTACTCTGCTGTATTCAAACACCACAGTACAGCCTTTCCAGTAGTCAAAACCCAGAGAGGACTTCTCAGACTGGGGCTGCTAACAATAGGAGAGCTCTCTCACTGAGAAGTTGCAGTCCCAGACTCCCAGGCAGACAGAATTCCCCTGGTACCCACTGCCTGATGCTACAGGATCTCTTTTTCCAGTCTCTGCTGCTCTGGCTTTGGGATTCCTGCATTGGGTTGGATCCCTCTCTCTCAAGGGGAGGGAACTTTGCAACTAATATTACTCAGACTCTCAGCTGAGCACCGACTCCAGGGGGCTCCTCCATTCCTTAACTCTCATCCTCTTACCTGTCTCTATGTGCTCTTTATATATGTTTAATCAGCTATAATTCTCTAGATTTTTCAAGTTTATTGCACAGTATTTTAGTTGTAAATCCAGTCCTTGGCTGGGAGGAAGGGAACATAGACTCCAGTTATTCTCCAGCCATCTTGCTTCTGCATTATTTTGTTTTTAGAAAAAAAATCATCTTTTTAAAAAGTGTATAAAAGGATGCTACCTGTATTTTTAAAGTCAAAGATCTTCTTTACAATAACGATATACAGACGTAAGTAGTTAAATGATGGTGTTTCACATTATTGGATATACATCACAGAGAGATAAAGATTTTTGAAGTTGCAGTTCTAATCAATAATACTTGTATTCCATTATGACTGTGATATGGTCTTATTTACAGTTCTTTTTACAACCTTTCTAAAAATTTTTCTAGCATGCTCAAAAATATGAATATAAAAATTACTGATATAAAAAGTACTCAGGCTTAATTTAAATGTTATTTTCATAATTTCAAATGTTACATGTGATATCTTATAAAGTATTATATTGTAAATTTAATAAAATATGACCCATGTGCTGCAACTATTTTAAACCAAATCCAAAATATCTTATGTTGTTGTATCACCAGTTATGTTATTTGTCTGAAACTTATCCACTTATAGATTCCTCAAGAAGGATCTAGGAAAAAATATATATAATATTTCAAAGATAAAAAATATATTTTTATCTTTAAAAATATTATGTGAGTTACTTTTAAACAGTTGGGCTAAATAACAAATTCAAGCACAAAACTACTACTTTCCATGCGTATCTTAAATAATAACATATTAAGTTCTAATTTTGAAGTTGGAAAAATATGATTTTCTTTCACTTTTCACCAACTTGGTCCTTTTTTCAGAAACCAGAGTAATCCATTGGCTTTCTCTTTAAAATCTAATTTTTTTTATTGTTCAAAATATTACAGGTGACCCTTTTTCTCCCCAATGACCCCTTCCACCCTTTAAACACCCCCATCCCCAGTTCCACAACACACTATTGTCAGTGTCCTTGTGGAATGCATATATGCATGTAAATTCTTTGGTTAATCTCTCACCACCCAACCTCTTACCAACCCCCACCATCCCTCTGAGATTTATAAGTCTCATCCAAGCTGCCTTGTCACTGAATCTATTTTGTACATCAGTATATTAAGTTCTTTAGATTCCACATACAGTGATGTCATGTGATGTTTGTCTTTCTCGTCTGGCTTATTTTGCTTAGCATAGTATTCTCCAGGTCCATCCATAATGTCCTAAAGTGTATGAGATCATTCTTCTTTACAGCTGCATGGTATTCCATGGTGTAAATGTTCCACAGCTTATTTATCCACTCATCTACTGATGGGCGCTTGAGCTGTTTTCAGATCTTAGCTATTGTAACTAGTGTTGTTATGAACATAAGGGTGCATATATCCTTTCTGATTGGTGTTATAGGATTCTTAGGATATATTTCTAGAAGTGGGATCACTGAGTCAAAAGGCAGTTCCATTTTTAATTTTTTGAGGAACCTCCATACTGCTTTCCAGAGTGGCTGCACCAGTCTGCATTCCCACTAGCAGTATACTAGGGTTTCCCTTTCTCCACATCCTCACCAGTACTTGTCATTTGATGATTTGCTGATGGTAGCCATTCTTACAGCTGTGAAGGGATAGCTCACTGTGGTTTTAATTTGCCTCTCTCTGATGATTAGCAACATTGAGCATTTTTTCATATGTCTGTTGACCATCTGCATTTCCTCTTCGGAGAATGTCTGTTTGAGTTTTTGCCCATTTTTTAATTGGATTTTTTGTCTTCCTCTTGCTGAGTAGTATGAGTTCTTTGTACACCTTGGAAATTAGCCCCTTATCTTATAAATCCTTAGCAAATATATTCTCCCATACCTTGGCTGATTTCTTTTGCTGTGGAGAAGCTTTTCAGCTTGATGTAGTCCCATTTGTTTATTTTTTTCTTTTGTTTCTCTTGTCCAAGGAGATATATCAGTGAAACTTCCACTATGTGAGATGTCTGTGATTTTACTGCCTATGTTTTCTTTCAGGATTCTTATGGTTTTATAACTTACATTTACATCTTTTACCCATTTTGAATTTATTCTTGTGTATGGAGTAAGTTGCTGACCAAGTTTTAATTTTTTGCATGTACCTGTCAATTTTCCAAGTACCATTTATTGAAGACACTGTCTTTATGTCATTGTATACTCTTTCTTCCTTTGTCAAATATTAACTCACCTTAGTGCCATAGGTCTATTTCTAGGGTCTTTGTTCTGTTCCACTGGTCTATATGTATGTTCTTGTACTAATATCAGGCTTTTTTTTAACAACAGTGGCTTTGTAGTATAGTTTGGTATCTGGTAAAGTGATCCTTCCCACTCTGTTCTTTCTCAAGGTGGCTGTGGCTATTTGGGGTCTTTTTTGACTTCCATACAAATTTTTGGAATATTTGTCTAACTCTGTGAAATATGCTTCTGGTATTTTAATAAGAATTGTATTGAATCTATAGATGGCTATGGGTAGTATGGACATTTTAATATTAATTCTTCCAATCCATCATCATGGTATATTCATCCACTTGTTTATATCTTCCTCTATTTCTTTTTTCAGTGACCTGTAGTTTTCTGAGTACAGCTCTTTTACATCTTTGGTTAAATTTATTCCAAGGAATCTTATTTTTTAGTTCCAGTGGTAAATGGTATTGTTTTTTTACTTTCTCTTTCTGAGAGTTTACTGTTGGTGTACAAAAATTTCTGGATGTAAATTTTAGATCTAGCTAACTTTCCAAATTCATTGATCATCTTTAGTACCACTTTCATGGAGTCATTAGAGTTTACTATGTACACTGTCATGTCATCTGCAAATAAGGACAGTTTAATTTCCTCTTTTCCAATTTGGATACCTTTTATGTTTTCTTTTATGTTTTCTTCCTGTCTGATGGCTGTGGCAAGGAATTCCAATACTATGTTGAATGAGAGTGGTGAAAGTGGACATCCTTGTCTTGTCTCTGTTTTTAAGGGAAATGATTTTAGTTGTTGATCATTGAGAATGAGCTTGGTTGTAGGTTTTTTATATATGGCCTTTATTATGTTGAAGTATATTTCTTCAATTCTTACTTTGCTGATAGGTTTTATAAAGAAATGGGTGCTGAATTTTGTGAAATGCTTTTTCTGCATCTATTGAAACTATCATATGATTGTTGTCCTTCATTTTTTAATATGATGTATCACATTTATTTATTTGAGGATATTCCACCATCCTTACATCCCCAGACTAAATCCCACTTGATCGTGGTGGATGATCTTTTTAATGTATTGCTGGATCCTGTTTGCAAGTATTTTGTTAAAGATTTTAGCATCTACTTTCCTCATTCTTATTGGTTTATAATTTTCTTTCTTTGTAGTGTCTTTATCTAGTTTTGCGATTAGGATGATTCTAGCCTCATAAGAATTTTCCCTCCTCTTGAACTTTTTAGAGTAATTTGAGGAGAATAAGTATTAATTCTTCTTTCAATATTTGGAAAAACTTGCCAATAAATACATATGGTCCAGGACTTTTGTTTGCTGGAGATATTTTTATTACTGCTTCAATTTCATTAGCTCTTATTGACATGTTCAAGTTTTCTAACTCTTCCTGATTCAGCTTTGGAAAATTGTGTGCTTCTAGGAATATGTCTATTTCACCCAGGATGTCCAGTTTGTTAACATATTGTTCCTTATAGCATTTTCTTATGATCTTTTGTATTTCTGTTGGGTCAGTAGTTATATTGCCTCTTTCATTTCATTTTATTTATTTGGGTCAACTCTGTGCTCACCAATCTTATTTATCTTATCAAAGAACCAGCTCTTGGTTGTATTGATTTTTTGTACTGTTTTTGTAGTCTCTATGTCATTAATTTCTGCTCTGTCTTTATTATTTCTTTCCTTCTACTTCCTTGGTGTTTTTCTTGCTATTCTTATTCTATTTCTTTATTTGTTGTGTTAGATGGTTTAATAGATGTTTTTCTTGTTTACAGAGGTATCCTGTACTGCTACGAACTTTCCTCTCAGGATTGTTTTTACTGTGTCCCATAGATTTTCGGTTGTTGTCTGTACATTTTCATTTTTCCCCAGGAAGTGTTTGATTTCTTCCTTGATATCATTGGTAACCCATTCATTGTTTAATAACATGTCATTTAAGCTCCATGTATTTGAATATTTTTCAGGTTTTTTATAGTCTTTTATTTCTAGTTTCATGGCCTTGTGATCTGAGAAAATGTTTGATATGATTTCAGTCTTCTTGAATGTGTAGAGACTTGCCTTGTGCCCTAACATGTGGTCTATTCTTGAGAATGTTCCATGTGCACTTGAGAAGAATGTGTATTCTGCTGCTTTGGGATAAAATATTCTGTAAATGTCAATTAAATCCATTAGATCTACTGGGTCATTTAAGGTCTTTGTTTCCCTTTTGATTTTTAGTGTTGATGATCTGTCCAATGATGATAGCGGAGTGTTAAAGTCCCCCATTATAATTGTGTTGCTGTCGATTTCTCCATTAAAGTCCAAGAAATTTTTTATATATTTAGGTGCTCCTATATTGGGTGCATATATATTTATAAGGATTCTTTCTTCCAGGTGGATTGATCTTTTTAGTATTATGTAGTGACGATCTTTGTCAATTGTTATGGTATTTATTTGGAATTTTATTTTGTCAGAAATAAGTATTGTTATTCTAGCTTTTTGTTTGTTTCCATTTGCATGGAATACTTTTCAATCCTTTCACTTTCAGCCTGTGTGAATATTTTGCTCTCAGGTGAATCTCTTGTGGACAGCATATATTTGAGTCCTGTTTTCTTATCTGTTCAGCTACCCTATGTCTTTTGATTGCAGCACTTATTCCATTTACATTTGAGATTAATATTGATATATACTTATTTAATGCCATTTCCCCCCTTTATTCTAATGTACCTTTCTCAGTTTTTCTTCTTAAAGCAGTCCTTTTAACATTTCTTGAAATTCTAATTTGGTGCTACTGAACTCCTTTAGCCTTCTTTTGTCTGGGAATCTCTTTAATTAACCTTAAATTGATAGCCTTACTGGATAAAGCCTTACTGGATAAAGCAGTCTTGGTTTCAGGTTGTTGCTTTTAATTACTTTGAGAACTTAATGCCAATCCCTTCAGGCCAGTAGTGTTTCTGTTGAGAAATCTGCTGTCACACTTATGGGAGTTCCCTTGTAGGTCACTGATTGTCTTTCTTTTGAAAACCTTAACATTCCCTTTTTCCTTAATATTTGCTATTTTAATTTTGATGTGTCTTGGAGTGGGCCTGTTTGTGTTCCTCTTGTTTGGAACCCTCTGTGCTTCCTGAACTTGTTGGCTTTCTCTTTCACCAGCTCTCTATCTTTTGCTCACTTTCCTTCCCTTCTAGTACCCTTATATGTGAATGTCATTTCTCTTCATTTTTTCCCAAAGCTCCCTTAGACAGTACTCATGGTTTTTAAGTGTTTATTTTCTTTTGTTACCCTGATTTTTTTTAACTAATCTTCTAAGTCACTTATTCCATCCTCTGCTTCATTGAGACTGCTTTTATTTTATTCCAGTGTGTTCTTGATATCAGATATAGTATTCTTCATTTCCACCTGGGTCTAATTTATGGTATTCATCTCTTTTCTCATGTTTTCACTAAGTTCCTGGACCTTTCCATTAAGTGTCTTGACGTTCTCATTAATTGCCTTGAGCATCTTTATAACTATTACTGTGAACTCTATATCTGATACTTGCTTAACTCCTTCCAATCAAGGTCTTTTTTGGATGATATTTACTTTAGTTATGGGGTTGTTTCTTAGTCTCCCCATTTTAGTGGTTCTTACTGTTTGCATCTGTATATTAGATATATTTGCTGTCTTTCAGTCTTGTGGAGTGGGATTTTGTAGTGTGTATCCAATGGAGCTTAGAGGTGTGTTTTCCTTATACTTCTGAGCTTTTGCTTTAGGAATGTCCTTTTTGTGGGTGTCCCTTTTGAGGGTTTTTTGGGCTCACCTGTTGTGATTGGTTCTAGATTGTTGTTGACTTGTTCTTTGGAGGACTTTCCTTTCAGGTTAGCTAATTGTGTGGCTCAGCCACAACCATGTCACGTGAGCTGTTACACAAGTGCTAGCAAGGGAGAAAACACAATAAAAATGGCCAGGAAACTAGAAGTATCTTATAAAATATCCTAACAATCACAATACAAACATCCCAAGAGAAAGTAGAATTGGGAGGTCAAAGTGAGAACACAAATGCTAAAGCCAAAAAATAAATAAATAAATAGAGTGAAAAAATATTATTACTAATAGTAAAGAAAAATAAAAAATAATAATAAAATTAAAAGTAAAAAATAGAGAAATTACTGGGAGATAAAAGGGGTAGAGGAAAGATTCTGAAAGAAAAGAATATCGAGCATAAAAATAAGGGTAGCTAGTAGGTATAGGAAAATGGTTGAAAAAGAAAAAATAAAATTAAGAGACAAATACAAACAAACAAAGATAGGAAGACAGAGAATAAAGGGGAGAAAATGAAAAGGAAAAAATTTATTCCACCGGATCAAGAAGAGAGAAAAAGATAAAGCAAGGACAAGGAAGGAGTCCAATAAGAGATATGGGGAAGCAATAAAGAAAAGCAGTCAACTTATTGGTTATAATGATATCCAAGCAATAAAGCAGAGAACATCAAAAACATCTTGATAATAGAAGCAAAAAAGCAAAAAAAAAAAAAAAAGCAAAAAAAGTATGCAAAGCAAAACAAATTTTTTAAAAATTAATTAAAAATTAAGAAAAATTAAAAATTTTTAAAGAAATATTTCCTTATCTCTCTTAAAAACAAAGTCAATCAGGTGAGTTTCATCTGGGCATCTTATATTGTCTGAGGCTCATGATTTTGTATTCTGATTTTGGTTCTCCTGCGAAGTTCTGTTTATCAGCCGATGTCAGGGGCTGTCTAGGTTTGGCTCTGGTGTCCTTAGGTAGTTGGCTGATCTGATGCTATCTGTGGACTACCTCCACTTTTCAGCTATCTTTCCTCGCCCTTGTGGTTTCCTGAACTTGCTCCAGAGTCTTCTGAAGTGTCTTTTATGTGCAGGCTGGTTAGTGTAGCTCAGGATATTGCTCCCCTTACTTAGAGGTTTTGCTCTCAGGCACTCACTGTAGGGAAATTAGTATCTGCTTCAAAGCCAACTCTTCAGCCTCTTCCCTCTCCTCCAGTTCTAGTTCTCCATACAATGGCCTACTGCAGTTTCAGATTGACTTAAATCTGTTGTCTTTTCTGTATGTGCAGTTTCAGTAGCCTGGGTTTAGTAGGCTTGATTAAAAAAAGATTCTGGTTAGCACTTTGCCTACCCATACACCAGAAGGAGTTTTAATCTTTTTCTCCAATTCTCAAACAATAGTCCCTGAGAGTCTTATTCTTGTATTGTTGTCCTGTGAGCTGTTCTCCCTTCCCCTTCAGGACTGTGCCCTGTACGGTATAACTGGAACTTCAGTGAGCTGAACCAGACCCTTTTCTGTTATGGATAGTGCTCTTAGCCTGTAGGAAAGAAAGATGTGCCCAGTCCTTCCTTTTTCAGATCTGTTGCCTGATCTCACAGGACACCCATTTCAAACTTTCCACTATGCAGACACAAAGCCCAACTTTCACTTGTCTGTCTTCCCAGTTCAAGCCAGGAAGGTGGACACCATTTTAGGAACCAAAATCTCAAAAATGCACAAAGCAACAAACTGACAGAAAATCTGCCCTCTGTGGTCCCATTGCCCCCATGCCTCGGATCTAAGCAGGAAGGGTCACATAGTCCATTTATGTAGGCTTGCTGTCCCCCTGATTTCAGTAAAGCTCCTTGCACATTATCCTGGCTCTCCTCAGAGCATGCCAAATATTTCCAATTCACCCCACTGACTGCTCTGGAGGCTGTAATCCTGATATGCCCCACGAGCACCTCTGGAGATGGGAGAGCCCCCTTCCCCTTCTTTGTGCCACACAGTTCAAATGCTTTCTGTGGTTTTACACAATGCCTTACAGGAAAGCAGAGGTCCCCTGTAGGTTGCTCCTCAGTGCAGCCTTCTGGACCCTTTGTATTGGGAAGCCACTCACTGTGGGACAGCCTTTCCCATGGTCAGCACAAGGGTGAAAACTCCTGTCTTATCTTCTCCCATTAGACATGTTGTTTCACTCAGAAGGGGAGGTTCTTTCCTTACATGCACACTGTTCCCCTGGCTCCCTCTGCCTGCCCTGCCTGTGCTCTCCTTCCTTTATCCTCCACTCCAGATTTGAGATCCTAGATTTTGGATGCCAGTCCATACTACAAAGGGAAAGGGACTTTGCAGCCTCTAACCCTTGAGCCTCACAGCTTAGAAATGGCTTCAAGAGGACTCCCCCTTTCTATGAACTCCCTCTCTTACCAGACTCTATGATGTTTCTTCAGTGGTCCTTACTCAATATATGTTCACTCAGGTATATTTCTCTTGTTTTTCCAAGCTGCTTACACAGTATTTTAGTGGTAAATTGAGTCTGTGACTGTGAGCCACGACACTCTGTTTCTTGTTAGAGTGCCGCCATCTCTTCTCCAACCTAAAATTTAATTATTTTACCATAACATTTCTCAGTGTTGGATCTAATTGGTCAATTTTTCCAGGCACACAGTGAATACTTTCAATGTGTATTTTCCAGTTGTGTTTTTGTTTTGTTTTGGTTTTTGCTATGTTTGTTGACAACAATTTTTAGAATTTGTCTTCATTAAGTGCTTTAGTTTTCTTCTCCCTGGTCTCCTATTAGACAAATGTTGGACCTTCTTTGATTTTTTTTCTAACATTTTGTCAAACTCTTTGAGTTTTAATAATTTTTCTTTTTTTCATAAACTTCTTGTATTACTTGTCATGTTACTTCTTTAGATTTGTTTTCTTCCCCCCGAAATTGTTTGTTTTGTTTACATTCTTGGTTTTTTTCTAATTTATTACTCTTTTCTTTAATTTTCTTTTTTTTAAGCAGATAACTTTTAATCTTTCTGATTATTTATGTTTTTAAATAGCTTGTAACATTTTCTCAATATTTCTGGGATCACTTAAAATTCTTACAATTTTTACCATTTAAAAACTATATGCTTTTATTATTGTCTACTATTATTCGGCTTTTTCCTTTCTTATATAATAAATTAATATAGGCCTAACAAAAACCCTTTACTGTGAACAATTTTTTCAATGAAATATTTTTTCTTTACTTGTAGAAGAGTGGGATGGATTAAAAGGCAATTTCTACTTTATGTTTCTAGAGTCTTTTCTTATTTACTTTTAAAAGTGAAATGTTAAAATGTCACATAATGCTTTGTAAAATACAACTTAAACTGTCACATTTTTATTTAAAATTTAATCATATCATTCTTTCCCAGCTTAATTTGTAAACTCACAGCAGATTCTACTCAATGCAACACTGTGTCATGGAAAGGAGATTGTGTTTGACAGTTTCTAAAATCCACACTTTCAATCCACATCAGATAGCCATCATTAAGTGCTGGCTTAAAATTTGTAAACTGCTGAAGACCTTTCCACATGGGTCTCTGTTCTCACGTTGATGTGCTATGCTTTGAATTAATTACCTATTAGCAATTTTATTGTTCTACTGTTTGCAGGGCCATTAGTATCATTAACCCTTTTTAACCTGCACCTATGATGATACTAAATAGTGCTTTTGTGTTGGGAGGTTCAGGAGATATTCTTGTCATCCAGATTATTTGTAAATATTATTTATAGGTGTTTTGTCATTGTTGTTATTCTGTCTGTTCACCATCTTCCCATAATCTTTCATTAAACGTGTTTTTTCATTCACTTGAGCCTGTTCAAATGTTAGATTTACACATCTGGCCAAAGATGTTTACCAGTAACAAAAACACAATTTTTCTATATAAAGAAATGTACTTTATATGATTTTGGAGTGCAACCAAAACTAGATAGGTCTTTTATCCATTTTAATCCAACAAAAAAGAATTTTAAAAATGACCAAAGAAAAGGTAAATTATTTTTTGTAGTGATAAAGCATTTCTTCTAGGCCCCTAAGCACTATAAAAAAAATTCAGTTAAATGTCCAAAATTATGCAATGTAGCCAAAGAAATAAAAATTTACAATACTATCAAACCAATTGTCCTTTACATGCCCAACATAAAACTTTGGCATTGGCTGTCATGATTATACCTTAAGTCACACTTTCAAAATAGCCAGATAAGTTATAAAAGTCTCCCATAAAAATATAGCAATTTTATTTTTGTAACCACAAAATAAAAACCCATCTTTCTTTAACTCTCCTCCCTCCTTGTTCCTTTATTTATTTTTAAAAAATATGTTTTTATTGATTTTAGAGAGAAAGGAAGGGAGATAGAGAGAAACATCCATCATCTGCTTCCTGTACACCCTCTTCTAGGGATCAAGCCCACAACCAGGCATGTGTTCTGACTGGGAATTGAACAGGTGATCTCTCAGTGCATGAGACTATGCTCAACCAACTGAGCCACACCTGCCAGGGAATTTCCTTTTTCTCTTAATATTATTAATGGCCAAAGTGAAGATTAATGGAAAATCTAGTGTGGCTTTTTGATGGCAACAGGCATCTGTTTTCTCTGAGGTTAATGCATTTTCCAATAATAACAAAGCATTTATAACAGTGGGGTAGCAGTACACAGGGGTTCTTCATATTCAAGCAAAATTTTGAGGTCTGTGCTTCTTTTAGATATCACTAAAATTAATACTGTGTGACAACTTTAAGATTTCAGTGTTATTAAAGCTAGACAAGTTGTGAAAAAAATAAGTTTTTCTCTATGGATAACTGGAATTGTGGTAACTTTTTCACTTGGCATTTGGCATAGCCATTTGTATGGATAGTGACAGGAATTGGAATATTTTATCTTTATAAGGGGAAAAAAATGCCTTTTAGATGTCTTCTAATGCTCAGTATTTAACAAAAACCTGACACAAGTTTTTGACAAATACTTTGACAAACACTTTGTCAAAGCTCAAAATATTTAAATGCAAGATTAAGTGAATGAATGAATGAATAAATAAATGAATGAATAAATAAATAATAAATAAATTTAATCTTCACAAAATAAAGTCTTTTTTCATCTACCCTGATATTGAACATAGTCCTTGGCAATTTGCTATCTAATAGCCAATATATAATCAGTTGAAGCAGAGTGTTCCTGCTTTTAGAACAGTGAATTGTGTGGTTAGAAACAGCAACAATTTCTATAAGGCACAGTCCAACCAATAAAACAGAAAACAATAATGTGGAAAAATACTTTTGCCCTGGGTTTTTCCTGTGCTCAAATTCTATTTTTTTATTAAATATATTGTGATTACATTGGTTAATAACATTATATAAGTTTCAAGTGTACAATTCTATAATACATCAACTGTGTTGCATTGTATGCTCAGCACCCAAAGTCTTGTCTCCCTCTGTCACCATATATTTGATCCACTATAACCTCTACATCCTCCTCCACTCCACATCCCCTCTGGTAAACACCTTTCTGTTGTCTATATCTATAAGTTTGCTTATTTGTTTTATTTTGTTTTTTGTTTCTTTCTTTCTGTTACACCTTACAAATGAATGCAATCATATGTTTTCTATTATTTTTCACCTGACTTACTTCACTTAGCATGATGTCATCCATGTTGTCACAAATTACATTATTTCATTCTTTCTTATGGTTGATTATTACTATTCTATTGTATATATGTACCAAATCTTCTTTATGCTATCATTCATTAAAGGACACTAGAATAGTTTTCATGTTTTGGGCACTATATGAAATACTTCAATTAAAAGTAGGATATGTTTACAAATAAATGATTTCCAATTTTTCAGGTAGATACCCAGAAGAAGAATCACTGGGTCTTATGCTAACTTTGTTTTTAATTTTTTGAGGAACCTCCATACTGTACCAATCTACATTTCCATGAGCAGTGTATAAGAATTTATTATTTCCCACATCTTCTCCAACAGTTGCTATTTCTTGTCTTCTTGCCAGGAGCCCTTCTAACAGGTGTTAGGTGCTATTTCACTGTGGGTTTTTAAAAATATATCTTTATTAATTTTAGAGAGAAGAAGGGAGAGAGAGAGAGGGATAGAAACATTAATGATGAGAGAGTCATCATTAATCAGCTGTCTCCTGGACGCTCCCCACTGGAGTTCAAACCCACTACCTGCATATGCGCCCTGACTTGGAATCTAACCATGATCTCCTGGATCCTAGGTCGACACTCAACTGGTGAGCCATGCCTGGTTTAGCAGTTTTGATTTGCGTTTTCTTGATAGCTAAGGAAGTTGGTTGACTTTTCATATATCTGTTGGCCATTTGTGTGTCTTTTTTAGAAACGTGTCTTCAGGTTCTCTGCCCATTTTTAATGGAGTTACTTGTGTGTTTTAGTTTTTGTTGAGTTGTAAAATATTTTTATGTATTTTGAATATTAACCCTTTATCAGAGATATTGAATGCAATTTTTTTTCCATTTGGTTGCTTGATTCTGTGTGTGTGTTGTTGTTTTTTTTAATTTATGATTTCTTTTGCTGTGCAAACTAAACGTTTTTAGTTTGCTATAGTTCAATTCATTTATTTTTGCTTTTACCTTTCTTGTCTTTGGGGTGAAGTTTGTAAAATCTTCTCTGAGACCTAGGACCATAAGTTTAATATCTATGTTTTCTTCTATGTATTTTGTTTCAAATCTTATATTTAATTTTTAATCCATTTTTAGTTAATTCTTGTGTGTGGTGTCAAATAGCAATGTAGTTTTATTGTTTTTTTTATGTAGCTTTCCACTAATCTCAACACTATTATTGAAGAAACTTTCTTGGTAGATTCCAAGGTGGCTATAGAGTAGGTGAAAGCTACACTCAACTCTTTCTGGTGGCAAAACAAATTTATAGTTAAGTGTTAGAGCAATCAACCTTAAAAACCAACTGAAAGCTAGTTTATGGTAGAAACAATATAGAGACTGGTAAAAAGGGGAGAAAAGAGTAAAGGGCTGGCCCCCACACCCATATGTGTGGCATCTGAGAAGCCATAGAGATATTTCGGCTGCAAGACTTTCTCACAGCAAAAGTGTGGGGTCTCAACCCCATACTGGGATCATCAACCCAGAGCAACAAAGATGGGAAGAGGAGTTGACATAGCACCTGGTAGTGAAAATCAGTGGGGATGTAGCCTACCTGGGAGTCTGCTAGAGACCCAGATGCCACCTTCCCAAGGTCAAGCGCTCCTATTGTTACAGCATTAGCCTTGGGAGTACACTACACAGTGCTTTAACTACTGGTAACACTATTCTGTTGTGCTCATATCCTGCAGAGGGATCTGCTGGTGGCACCCTGTGAAGACCTTTGGGATGCTCTTTTTCTGGAGAAGTAATTGGCAGAGATTCATTGATTGAATTGTGTAGCTTTGGAAAGAGAACAATTATTGCCCACCTCAAGCTCACAGCTGGCACTACCCATCACAACTTTAGAATTACTTGACATACCCTACCACTCTGTTGCCCCACCCAACAGAATAAACAAGGAGGCCACTCTTGTCTTCCCTTAAATCTTAATCCATTCTATGCCAGAAAGGGAAAGAAGTATCCAACCCTTCCTACATAAGATCTGCCCTCCTAAGTTCTGGTGGCCACACTCTGCTGAGCTGTTTTGCAGCAACATAGAAAGGTTGCTCAGACCTGGGATATTTGGAGTGTGTCTTCCTTAGAGGCTATTATCTGGGATGAGGATGAAGTGCTTGAACCCCTCCTTTTTGCTCAGCCGTCACTGCCCCCAATGGGAGACTCTTTTGATCTATCTCTCCAGCACCAGTGACTCTTCCTTGCTTAGTTTGTTCTTTCAGAGTAGACAGCTAGCTGCATCCTACCTGAGAGTGTAACACACTCTTTCTGGGGGAGCTATAGTTGGAGACTCTGGCAGAGACTGGCTAGTTTGGCTCTAGAGTAAAGGCCACTTGTCCCACATTGAGTGCCTGACCAACTGGCTCCCAAGTAAGAGACCCACTAGCCATGTCCTCCCTACCCTCGTCCCTCACTATACCAAGATTGCAACCTGTGGCAGGCTCTGTGAGTGGCAGCCAGCTGGGGATGACTCTACAGTCTCTCTTTGGAAGGCTCTGTAAGAAGACCAGAAAAGCTTAGTGGGAATTGGAGTAGCTGACAGGGGGAGGTAGACCTCAGGGAGCATCAGACCTTTCATAGATATGCCCCCAGCTTTATGCTGGAAGAAATTAACACTTTTACAAAAGTTGGCCCCTCCCATGCATACACAGGTCTAGTAGGCACAGACAAAAGCAGTGAACAGTGTGGTAGGTACAGAGAGGTAGCTGAAGGCCAGCTACACACACTGTCTCACAGTGCTCTGCACCTGAAACCCACCCCAGTTGACTCAGAACCAAAACAATCGCTAAGGGGCTTCAAGCAACACCACATTTTGATTCAACTAGCCATGCAAGTGTTACACATAAAGGGAGTTTGTGGTAAGCACCAGACCCTGCAGGAAACAACTCTACCTGGGAGGGTTCCCCATGATCAAACATGCATAAATAGTGATCAAGGTTTATCCTTATAGTCAGCTTGCCTAAAGGGTTAACTCCATGTATTAAAAGGCCAACAGCATCCAAAACTCAACTGCAACAGGAGGGTGCACATTACCTACAAAATGCATTCCTAGAGCTCGAAACTCAGGTGATCTGGAAGATTGTGCCACTCAGCCAAGGAAGAATCCTAGATCATAAAGCTTTTATAACAAGTTTTGGAATCATAGAAGATGTACCTAATACACACAGACAAAAAGGGAAGACAAAGAAATACACCCCAAGTGAAAGAACAAGAGAAATCCCCAGAAAAAGAATTAAATAAAATGGAAGCAACCAAAATACCAGATTCAGTTTAAAACAGTGGTTAAAAGGAAGCTCAAGGACTTTAAATGAAGAATGGATAATCTCATTGAAAACTTAAACAAAGAGGTAGTAAGCATTAAAAAGGACAAAAAACTATAAAAAAGAATGAGTCAAAAATGAAGAATACAATATCTGAAACAAAGAATACACTGGAAGGAATCAAAAGCAGGTCAGAAGAATTGTAAGATCAAATAAGCAATTTAGAGGACAGATCAAAGTAACCATCAAGCAAAGCATAAAAGAGATTTTAAATAGTGAGAAAAGTCTAAGAGACCTCTGGAACAACATGAAGCATAACAACATGCACATCATAGAGATACCTGAAGAAGAAGAGAATGAGCAAGGCATAGAGAAGCTGTTTGAAAATATAATGGCTGAAAACTGCCCTAACCTGAAAAGGAAAAAGTTATACAAGTTAAGGACTCACAGAAAGTCCAAATCAAGATAAGCCCAAAGAGATCCACACCAGGAACCATCATAATTAAATTATCAAAAGTTAAAGAAAAGAGAGAATTTTAAAAGGAGCCCCCCAAAAAGCAATTAGTTACCTACAAAGAAGCTCCCATAAGACTGTCAGCTGATTTCTCAACAGAAACATTTCAGGCCTGAAGAGATGGGCATGATATATTCAAAGTGATAAAAAGCAAGACTTAAAACCAAGAATATTCTATCTAGCAAGGCTATCACTTAAAATTGAAGACAAAATAAAGAGCTTCCCAGACGAAAAGAAAAAAGAAAAGAAAAGAAAAGAAAAGAAAAGAAAAGAAAAGAAAAGAAAAGAAAAGAAAAGAAAAGAAAAGAAAAGAAAGAAAGAAAGAAAGAAAGAAAGAAAGAAAGAAAGAAAGAAAGAAAGAAAGAAAGAAAAGAAAGAAGAGAAAGAGAGAGAGAGAAGGAAGGAAGGAAAAAGGAAGGAAGGAAGGAAGGAAGGAAGGAAGGAAGGAAGGAAGGAAGGAAGGAAGGAAGGAAGGGAGGGAGGGAGGGAGGGAGGGAGGGAAGGAAGGAAGGAAGGGAGGAAGGAAGGAAGGAAGGAAGGAAGGAAGGAAGGAAGGAAGGAAGGAAGGAAGGAAGGAAGGAAGGAAGGAAAGAGAAAGAAAGAAAGAGAAAGAAAAAGAAAGAAAGAAAGAAAGAAAGAAAGAAAGAAAGAAAGAAAGAAAGAAAGAAAGAAAGAAAGAAAGAAAGAAAGAGAAAGAAAGAAAGAAAGAAAGAAAGAAAGAAAGAAAGAAAGAAAGAAAGAAAGAAAGAAAGAAAGAAAGAAAGAAAGAAAGAAAGACAGGGCGAGCTCAAGGAGTTTATTGCAAGTGAACCATTATTGCAGGAAATGTTAAATGGCCTGCTCTAAGAATAAGAAAAAAAAGAAATAAAAATTGTAGAGCAGAACATAGCTAGAGAATAAAAAGCAAAAAATAATAACTTTAAATGTAAATGGTTTAAATGCTCCAATAAAAAAAAAAATAGGGTAGCTTAATTGGTTTTCAACAAACAAACAAAACATGACCCATATTTATACTGTCAACAAAAAAACCACTTCAAAAAAAGCTATATACAAAAAGATGGTGGCAGATTGAGTGAAAGCTACACTGACACTCTCCAGGACTAAACCGGAATTACAACTAAAATATAAAAGAACCATCATGAATAATCAACTACAACTGAAGACTAGCAGGAGAGCACCCCAATCACCAAGGAGGAAAAGTGGAGACCGCATATAGACAGGTAGGAAGCATGAGAAGACTGACTGGGCTCCCACAGGCAGCAGCTGAAGGCCCGGAGAGATATCTCAGCTCTGGGGTGTTCTCACTGAGAATTCTGGGGCCCAAACCCAAGCTGGGCTTCCCAGCCAAGAGCACCAGAACTGAGAAAGTGCCCACATAACATCTAGTTGTGAAAAGCAGCTGGGTTTCTGTCTGCCAGGGAGAGAAGACTGGAAATACAGGTATTCTCTTAAAGGGTCAACACAAACTTTTTGTGCAGCCACTCACCTTGGGCTCCAACAGAGGAAAGGCAGAGCTGACTGGAGCTTTTTGAGGAGAATCTAAGGTTGTGGGCTCTGGAGATAGAGCTTGGAGGGCACCAGTCTGGATTCCTGTACTGAGTCATTCCCCATATGGCATAGGACCTCTTTTTCAGGCAGACATTTACCTTCCAAGCAGCTTTTGCCTAGAAGGAAGCAATTACCCCACCATGCTGGAAAATCTCTCAACATACCCCATGGATTTTCTACAGCCTGAGGCTCCTTAAGAGGTCAATAACAACCAGCTGCCCCACCCTATGAGGTTTTACAGCTTGAGGCTCATAAAAAGAATCAGATTAATCAGCCTGCAGGCAGAGGTGGAACTCAGAGTACTTTGATACTTTGCCTGATCTCCCTCTGGACCACTATCTTGGAAAATCAGACTTTGGTGTGCATCTTGGCCCTCCCCACACTCACCCGGCCCCAGCAGAGGGGACATCAAGCAGTGGAATGTTGATAGCTTCAAACACAGTCCTCAAAGCCAGTCACAAGAAGCATCTGTCATTGGCTTGCACCAGAGACCCTCCAAAAAGACTGAGAGTCCAGCGGATCTACCAAATATCAAATAGCTCTACCAGATGAAGTTATCTACCAAATAGCTCTACCAGATGAAGAGCTAAATAAAATAGAGATAAGCAATCTATCAGATATAGAATTCATAATACTAATTGTTAGGATGATGGGAAAAGATAAGAAAACAATGAAGGAAATTAAGAATGACAGAGCAGAAATAAATAATACATTGGAAAGAATAAACAGCAGATTGGAGGAAGCTGAGAACTAGATCAGTGAGTTATAAGATAAGATAGAAAAAAAATCACTCAATCAGAGATTTAAAAAGGAAAGCAATTAAAAAAACAGGAGGACACCTAAGGGAGATGTGAGACAACATGAAATGTAACAACATTTACATCATAGCAGTGTCAGAAGGGGAAGAGAATAAGCAAGGGATATAGAGATTGCTTCAAGAAATAATGGCAGAAAACTTCCCTAACCTGGTCAAGGAAAAAGCCAAAAAAGTTCAGGAGGCACAGAGAGGCCAAAGCAATAAGAATCCAAAGAGGCCCACACCAAGAAACATAATTAAACTTCCCAAAATTCAAGACAAAGAGAGAACCATAAAGGCAGGAAGAGAAAAGCAATCTGTTATCTACAAAGGAGCTCCCATAGGCTGTCAGCTGACTTCTCATCAGAAACTCTACAGGCCAGAAGGGAATGGCATGAAGTATTCAAGGTAATGCAAAACAAGAATCTCAAATCAAGACAACTCTATCCAGCAAGGCTATCATTCAAAATACATGCTGAAATAAAGAGCTTCCCAGACAAAAAAGGCTAAAGGAGGTTATCACCACGAAACCAGCATTGCGGGAGATGTTAAAGGGACTGCTATAATAGTAAGAAGAAATAGAGAGAGAAACATAAGCATAAAGAATTAAAATGGTAATAAGTAAGGACCTATCAATAATCACCTTAAGGGCTTTAAGGGAGAGATCAACAGCAATACAGTCATAGTTGTGGACTTTAACACCCCACTGACTTCACTGGATAGACCTTCCAGACAAAAAGTCAACACAGAAACAGTGACTCTAAATGGCACACTAGATCAGATGGATTTAATTGATATTTACAGAACATTTCACCCCAAAGCTGCAGAATATATATTCCTCTCAAGTGTGTATGGGTCATTCTAAAAGATAGATCACATGTTGGGACATAAAACAAGTTTCTACAAGTTAAAGAAGATTGAAATCATATGAAGCATCTCAGATCACAATGGTATGAAATTAAAAATCAACAATAAAGACACTAAAAAACATTCAAACTCATGAAAGCTATATAGCATGTTATTAAACAATGAATGGGTTACCAATAAGATCAAGAAATAAATAAAAATATTCCTGGAAACAAATGAAAATGAACACACTACAACCCAAAATATATGGGACACAGCAAAAGCAATCCTAAGAGAAAAGTTCATAGCACTACAGGCCGATCTCAAAAAGCAAGAACAATTTTTAGTAAACTATCTAACCCTACAACATACAGAATTAGAAAGTCCCCCTGTGAAGCTGTCAAGCCATCTTTTATTTGCCGGGAGTTATTTTTATTGCTGCTTCTATTTCATCAGTTGTTATTAGCCTATTCAGGTTTTCTGATTCTTCTTGATTCAGTTTTACATGATCTCACTCATATGTGGAATCTAATAAACAGAAGAGACTGAGGAACAAAACAGATCCGGAGACATAGAAGAATGGAATAGACGACTCTCAGTAAGAAAGCTGGGATGGGGGAGTGGATGGGGAGAGATTAATCAAAGAACTTATATGCATATATGCATAACCCATGGACACAGACAATAGTGTAGTGAGGCCTGGATTGGTGAGGGAGGGGATGCAGGGTGGGGAAAAAGGGGGATATCTGTAATATGTTCAACAATAAAGACAAATTTTTTGAAAACACAAGAACTCAAAATCTGGGTACAAATTTCAAAAGTATCATGGGGCATCTCTTTATTAAGGGCAGGGCCTGGGCCTTGGGAAGTACTGGCTTTCCACAAAAGCATAGGGAATTAGCCTCCCCAGAAGAGGTTTAACAGTCCCTCATCTCAGGCACAGGATTCCCAAAGTAGCCCTGTAAAGAGCTCCTCACTGTCAGGGTTCTTGGCCCCCATTCAGAGTTGGAATTTTTCTGTAGTTCCAAGGTCACTTTCACTAATGCGGGACTGAGTTTACCACTTCTCCATGTCATAGATGTTCCAAAGTATTGAATGCAGCACCTTCTTAAGTGCCTATAGGAAACACTTACAAAGCCAGTTGTTTTCAAAGTTGAGCAGACTGTTTTATTTCAATCAGGGGAACTTAGGCCACTCCTTCAGATCAAGGAGTTACTTTTGTAGTTCCTAGCTACTTTGCCCAGCTTGCCTGGTGGGCAAACCATTCTGGTTTGCTAATTTATCAAAGTAAACAAGGTGCTTCCTTCCAAGTTACAAGATTTCATGCCACATTTTTTTGTGTGTACAAATTACCCAGATTATAGTCACCTCAGATCCTATTAATGAAGCAGTGTTTTCTAACTAGGCATTTTTTTTCTATACTTTTATTGTTGACACTATTACACATGTCCCCTAATTTCCCTTCCCTCACCAACTCCAGCCAGCCCCCATACCCATTCCTTCTATCCAACAATACACTTATCTGTGTCCATGCCCTATGCATATGTGTTCTTTGGATAATCTCTTCACCCTCTTTCAGCCAGTCCCCTGCACCACCCTCGTCTCTGTCATACATCATTCTATGTATCCATTTCTCTGGTTCTATTTGGTTCATCAGTTTATTTTGTTCGTTAGATTCCACATATACGTAAGATCATATGGTATTTGTCTTTCTCTGACTGACTTAATTTCACTTAGCATAAGAATTGACAGGTTCATCTGTACTGTTGCATACGGTAAGATTTCCTTCTTTTCTACAGCTGGATAGTATTGCATTGTGTAAATGTACCACTGCATTTTCATCCACTCATCTACTGATAGGCACTTGGGCTGTTTCCACATGTTGCTTATTGTAAATAGCACTGCTATGAACCTAGGGGTGCATACATTCTTTCTTATGGGGGTTTCAGGATTCCTAAGATATATTCCCTGAAGTTTGTTCATTGAGTCAAAAGGTAGCTCCATTTTTAATTCTTTAAGGAAACTCCATACTCTTTTTCACAGTGGCTTCACCAGTCTACATTTCCACCTACAGTGCACTAGGCTTCCATTTTCTCAACATCTTAGCAAGCACTTTTTTGTAGATTTATTGATGATAGCAATTCTGACAGGTGTGAGGTGATATCATATTGTGGTTTTAAATTGCAACTCTCTGATGATTAGTGACATTGAGCTTTTGTTCATTTATCTATTGACCATCTCTATGTCTTATTTAGAGGTGTGTGTATATTCAGGTCCTTTGCCCATTTTTAAACTGGATTTTTTTTGTCCTCCTGATGTTGAGTTTTATAAGTTCTTTATATATTTCGTAAATTAACTCCTTACTAGGTTTATCATTGGCAAATATCTTCCACTATACAGTGAGTACCATTTTCATTTTCTTGATGGTTTTATTTTGCTCTACAGAAGCTTTCTTTATTGATATAATCTCATTTGCTTATTCTTATCTTTGTTTCCCTTGCCTTAGGAGATATGTCTACAAAAAGTTTGCTACAAGAGATGTCTGAAATTTCACTGCCTCTGCTATTCTCTAGGATTTTAATCATTTCATGACTTACATTTAAGTCTTTTATCCATTTTGATTTAATTCTTGCAAATAGTGTAAGTTGATGGTGTAATTTTATTTTTTTGCATATACCTTTCCAATTTTCCTATCACCATTTATTGAAAAGACTGTCTTTACACCATTGTATTCTCTTGCCTCCTCTGTCAAATCTTAGTTGGTCATAAAGGCATGGGTTGATTTCTGAGCTATTTTGTTTCATTGATGTATATACCTGTTCTTATGCCAGTGCCAGCCTGTTTTGTGATACCTTCAATTTTGTTCTTCTTTCTCAAGATTTCTAAGGCTATTCTGGGTCTTTGGGGTTTTATATAAAATTGTATAATATTTATTCTAGGTCCTAGAAATATGCCATTGGTATTTTAATAGGAATTGCATAGAAATTGCTTAGGAAAGTATGAACATTTTAATGATGTTAATTCTTCCAATCCATGAACAAGTATGTGCTTGAACTTTCTTGATTTCTTCCTTCACTGTCCTATAGTTTTCAGAGTATATGTTTTTACCTCAGTGGATAAATTTATTCCTAGGTACCTCATTTTTTGCTGTTGCTATAGTAAAAAAGGTTGTTTTCTTAGTATCTCTTTCTGATAGTTCCTTATTGGTGTATAGAAATGCCACTGATTTCTGAACATTAATTTTGAATCCTGCTACTTTGCCTAATCCACTTGTGAGATCTGGTAGTTTTTTGTTGGAATCTTTAGAGTTTTCCATGTACAATATCATATCCTCTGTGAATAATGACAGTTTGACTTCCTTCTTTCTAATTTGGATGATTCTATTTCTTCTTCTTGTCTTATTGCTGTGGCTAGAACTTCCCATAAGAATGATGAAAGCAGATATCCTGATCTTAAGGGAAATGCTTTTAGATTTTTTCCATTGAGTATTATGTTCACTGTTCTTTTTTATGTATGACCTTTATTATGTTGGGGTATGAACCCTCTATTCCCACTTTAATAAGTGTTTTTATCATAAATGGGTGTGGAATTTTATCAAATGCTTTTCTGCATCTATTGTTATGATCATGTGATGTCTATCCTTCATTTTTTTTATGTGATATGTTAGATTTATTGATTTGAAAATATTGAACCAAACTTGCATCCCCAGAATAAATACCCTTTCATCATGGTGTATGATCTTTTGAATGTATTGCTGGACTCGATTTGTTAACATTTTGCTGAGAATTTACCATTTATGTTCATCAGTGATATTATTGGCCTGTAAGTGTTTTTATTGTAGTTTCTTTACCTGGTTTTGGAATTAAGATAATGCTGGCCTCCGAAAAAGGGCTTGGAGCTCTTCCTATGTTTTAATTTTTTGGAATAGTTTGAAGAGGATAGTTGTTAATTCTTTATAGAATGCTTTGTATAATTCGCCTGTGAAGCTCTCCATTTCAGAGGTTCTGTTTGCTGGGAGTGTGTTTTTTTTTAATTACTGTTTGAATTTCATTAGTTGTTATGGGTCTATTCATGTTTTCTGATTATTCCTGATTCAGTTTTGAAAGGTTGTATGCGTTTAGGAACTTGTCCATTTCACTGATGTTGTCCCATTCTTTGACATATAGTTTTTCATGTTATTTTTCTTACAATTCTTTGTATTTCTGGGATCTCAGTTGTTTCTTCTCCTATTTCATTTTTATTTTATTTGTTTCAGTACTTTCTCTTTACTGATAAGTCTGGCTAAAAGTTCATCAGTCTTTTTTTTTTTTTTTCCTTTTCCAAGAACCTGCTCTTGGTTTCACTGACCTTTCATATTTTTTTTAGGCTCTATGTCATTTATTTCTGTTCTGTTCATTCTGGTTTCCTTTTTTCTACTTACTCTGGGTTTTTCTTGTTCTTCTTTTTCTAGTTCTTTTAGGTGTAGGGTTTGTTTGCTTACTTCAGATTTTCTTGCTTCTTCAGGTAAGCCAGTAATGCTATGAACTTCCCTCTCAGAATTGCTTTCACAGTGCCCCATAGATTTGGGGTTGTTTTGTGTTCATTTTCATTTCTTTCCAGGTAATTTTTTATTTCTTCTTTGATCTAATTGCTAATGCATTGACTGTTTAATAACATCTCTGTTTTTCTGTTTGGTTTTGTTTTTTTGTTTTCTCCATTGTCTCTGTTCTCTTTCTCTCTCTCTTGCTATCATTGTTTTCTTTGTTTTCTCATTTTTCTTTTTGTTCTCTTTATTGTCTTTTGTTCTTTCTCTTCACACTTTGGCCTCTCCTTTTTTTCTAGTTTTTATAGTTTACACTATTACAGATGTCCTCCACCTTCCCCCATTTGTGCACCAACACCCAGCCCCCACCCAACCCCAGGCCTTCCGCACACTATTATCCATGTCCAAGGCTTATGTATATAGACATATGCGTTCTTTGGTTAATCTTTTTCCATTCTCTCCTTTCTCCTCCATACAGAGATTTGTTGCTCTGTGCCATGAATCCATGCCTCTGGGTGTATTTTGCTTGTCAGTTTATTTTGTCCCCATGATTCCACATATAAGTAAGATCATATGGTATTTGCTTTTTTTAACTGGCTTATATCGCTTAGCAAAATAATCTCCAGGTCAATCCATGCTGTTGTAAAGAGTAAGATCTCTTCTTTTTCTTACAGCCAGATAATACTCCTTTGTGTAAATGTATACCACAGCATTTTTGTTCACTACTGATGGGCACTTGGGCTCTTTCCAGATGGTAGCTACTGAAAATAAAGCTGCTATAAATATAGTGTTTATATTTTTTTATGAGTGTTTTGGGATTCTTAGGATATATTCCCAGAAGTGAGATCACTGGGTCAAACAGCAGTTCATTTTTAATTTCTGAGGGAACTCCACACTGTTTTCCACAGTGGTTGCACCAGTCTGCATTCCCACTAAGAGTGTACTAGGGTTCCCTTTTCTCCACATCTTTGCCAGTACTTGTTGTGTGTTGATCTATTGATGGAATCCATTCTTTCAGGTGTGAGGTTATATCTCGTTGTACCTATAGCTTGCATCACTCTGATGATTAGTGACATTGAGCATTTTTTCTTATTCCTATTGGCCATCTCTATATCCTTTTTGGAGAACTGTCTATTAGGGTCCTTTGCAAATTTTTTTTTAAATTTTTTTTTATATATTTTTATTGATTTCAGAGAGAGCAGCAGAGGGAGAGAGAAATAGAAACACCAATGATGAGAGAGTCATTGGGGATGGAGCCCGCAACCCGGGCATGTGCCCTGACTGGGAATTGAACCCCGATCTCCTGGATCCTAGGTTGATGCTCAACCGCTGAGCCACACCGGGCTGGGCTGCAAATTTTTAAATTGAATTGTTTGTCTTCCAGTATTGAGTTGTATGAGTTCCTTGTATACTTTGGAAATTAACACATTATCAGATATATGATTGGCAAATATATTCTCCCATTCAGTGGGTTCCATTTTCATTTTGTCAATGGTGATTTTTTGCTGTACAAATGCTTTTTAGTTGCATGAAGTCCCATTTGTTTTTTGTTTCCTTTCCCCTAGCAGAAATATTGGTGAAAATATTGCAACATGAGATGTCAGATTATACTGTCTGTTATCTTTTAGGATTTATGGTTTCATGACTTGCATTTAAGTCTTTTAACAATTTTGAGTTTCTACTTTTGTATGGTGTACAGTTGTGGTCTATTTTGATTTTTTTTTGCATGTACCTGTCAAAATTTCCCAACACCATTTATTAAAGATACTACCTTTACTCCATTGTATGTTCTTGCCTCCTCTGTGATATATTAACTGACCATATTAGAATGGGTCAATTACTGGGGTCTCTATTCTGTTCCATTGTTCTATTTGCCTGTCTTGTGCCAGTACCAGGCTGATTTTATTACAATGACCTTGCAGTATTGTGATCCCTCTAACTTTGTTCTTCTTCCTTAAGATTTCTGAGAGTATTTGGAGTCTTTTTAGTTCAATAAAAATTTTTAGAACATAGATTCTACATCTGTGAAAAATGCTGTTGGTATTTTTAAAAGGATTTCTTTCAGTAGCACTGCCATTTTAATGATGTTTATCCTTCTAATCCATAAAAGTGGTATGTGCTTCCACTTGTTTATATCTTCTTCAATTTCACTCTTCAGTGTCCTGTAGCTTTCTGTGTACAAATCTTTTACCTCCTTAGTTAAGTTTATCCCCAGGTATCTTATATTTTTGTTGTTACAATGGTAAATGAGATTAAATTTTGTTTTCTATTTCTAACAGTTCATTATTAGTGTATAAAAATGTATAATAATGCCATCAATTTCTGGATGTTAACTTGTATTCTGCTACTTTGCTGAATTTATTTATAAATTTAGGAGATTTTTGGTGGATTCTATAAGGTATTCTATGTACAATCTCATGTCATCTGTGAATAATGACAGTGCTACTTGTTCCTTTCCAATTTGGATGCCTTTTATTTCATCTTCTTGTCTGATCGCTGGCTAGGATGTCCTGTACTATCTTGAATAAGAGTAGTGAAAGCAGATATCACTGTCTTGTTCCTGATCTTAATCTTTTAGTTTTTGCACATTGAGTAAGATGTGGGCTATAGGTTTGTCATATCTAGCTTTTATTATGTTGAGTTATGATTCCTCTATTCCCACTTTGTTGAGAGTTCTTATCATAATGGGTGCTGTACCTATTGATATGATCATGTGATTTCTATCTTTCATTTTGTTTATGTGATGTACTATGTTTATTGCTTTGCAAATACTGAACCAACCTTACATTCCCAAAATAAATACCCCTTGGTCATGGTGTCTGACATTTTTAATATATTGCTGGATCCAATTTGCAAATATTTGGGGGGTGAATATTAGCAACAATATTCATCAGTGATATTGGCCTGTAATTTTCTATCTGTGTAGTGTCTTTATCTGGCTTTGGAATTAGGATAATGTTGGTCTCATAAAAATAGCTAGGAAGACTTCTTTCCCATTCAATTTTTAAAAATAGTTTGAGGAGGCTAGGTGTTAGTTCTCTGAATGTTTGGTACAATTTGTCATCTGGTCCAGGATTATTGTATGCTAGTAGTCTTTATTTTATTACTGCTTCAATTTCATTAGTTGTTATTAGCCCATTCATGTTTTCTGATTCTTTCTGATTGTGTTTTGGAAGGTTTCATGTTTCTATGAATTTGTCCATTTTGCCTAGGTTGTCCAAGTTGTTGGCATATATATTCATAGTATTTTAATTGTAGCTTTAGATTGTGTATATGAGATTTTTCTTCTTTCCTGAGGTAGGCCTGTAATGTTATGAACTTTCCTCTCCAAAGTGTCTTTGCTGTGTGCCATAGATTTTGGGTTGTTCATAGTATTTTGTTATAATCCTTTATATTTCTGTGATGGTCATTATTACTTCACCTTTTTCGTTTCTGATTTTATTTATTTGGCTCCTCTCTCTTTATTTCTTGATAAGTTTGGCTAAAAATTCATCAATCTTATTTGTCTTTTCCAAGGACCAGGTTTTGGTTTCATTGATTTTTATATTGGTTTCTTAGTGTCTATGTCATTTATTTCCATTCTGGTGTTTATAATTTCCTTCCTTCTACTTACTCTGGGACTTTCTTGTTGTTTTCTTTCTAATCCTTTTAATTGTTGTGTTGGATTGTGTATGTGAGATTTTCTTTGTCTCCTGAGGTAAGCCTGTAATGCTATAACTTTCCTCTCAAAAGTGTTTTCGCTGTGTCCCATAGATTTTTGGTTGTTATGTGTTTGTTTTCATGTGTATCCAGGAAGTTTTATATGTACTCCTTGATCTCACTGGTAATCCATTTATTGTTTAATAATATGTTATTTAGCCTCAATGTGTTTGAATGTTGTTGAGGTCTTTTTGTTTTAGTTGATATCTAGTTTCATGTCATTGTGGTCCAAGAAGATGTTTGATATGATTTCAATCTTCTTAAATTTGTTAAGATTTATTTTGTGTTCTAATATGTGGTTTATCTTTGAAAAATGTTCCTTGTACACTTGAGAAAAGATATATATTCTTCCACTTTGGAATAAAATGCTTTGTAAATATAAATTAAATCTATCTGATCTAGTGTGTCACTTGAGGTCACCATTTCCTTGTTAATTTTCTGTATGGAACTTCTATCCAGTGATGTCAGGGGGTGGTAAAGTCTCCTATTAGGACTTTGTTACTATCCATGTCTTCTTTAAAGTCTTTCAAGAGTTATTTTATACACTTAGATGTGCTTATGTTTGGTGCATATATGATTTCAAGGGTTGTATTTTCTTGTTGGATTGATCCCTGTTGTGCTGTGGAGTGACCTTTTTTGTCTCTTGTTTTGGTCTTTGTTTGAAGTCTATTTTTTTCAAATATGACTATTGCTACCCAATGTTTATTTCATTTCCATTTGAATGGACTATTTTTTCCATCCCTTCACTTTTGGTATGTGTGAATCTTGTTCTGAGCTGCACCTACTGTAGACCAAATATATATAGGTTGTTTTCTTTTTTTTTTTCTTTTTTAAAATATATCTTTATTGATCTCAGAGAGAGGAAAGGAGAGGGAGAGAGAGAGGTAGAAACATCAATGATGAGAGAGTCATTGATCAGCTGGCCCGCAATCCGGGCATGTGCGTAACCGGGAATCGAACCCTGATCACCTGGATCCCAGGTCAATGCTCAACCGCTGAGCCATGCCCAGCCAGGCCAGGTTATGTTTTCTTATCCATTCATCTACCCTATGTCCTTTGATTGTACCATTTAGCCCATTTATATTAAAGGTTATTATTGGTTGAAATTTATTGCCATTTCTTCTTTATGCTTATATTTCTTTCTTTCTCTCAACTTCTTCTACTTAAAATAGTCACTTTAATATTTCTTGTGATGCCAGTTTGGTGGTAATGTAGTTCTTTAGTCTTTTTTTCTCTGGTTAGCTCTTTATTTTGCCTTCCATTTTAAATAAATGATAGCCTTTCTGGATAGAGTAATGTTGGACTCAGGTCCTTTATTTTCATTTCTTTAAATACTTCATGCTAATCCCTTCTGTCCTTAAGTTTTACTTTTGAGAAATAAATTGACACTCTAATAGAAACTCCCTTGTAACTTTCTGTTTTACTCTTGCTCTCATTAAGATTCTTTCTTTGTGCCCAGCCAGGTGTGGTTCAGTGGTTGAACATTGACTTAGGATCCAGGAGATCATGGTTTAATTCCCAGTCAGGGCACATGCCCAGGTTGCAGGCTCAATCCCTAGTTGGGGCCTGCAGGAGGCAGCCGATAAGTGATGACTCTTATCATTGATGTTTCTATCTCTCTCTCTCCCTCTTCCTTCTTTTCTCTGAAATCAATAAAGATATATTTTTAAAATAATAATATTTTTTTTTTAATTCTTTTTTTGTCTGTAATCTTGGCTATTTTAATTACGATGTGTCTTGGTGTGGGTCTCTTTGGCTTCATCTTGATTTGGATTTTCTGTGCTTCCTAAATTTGTGTGACATTTTCCCTTATATGTTAGGTAAGTTTTCTATCATTATTTCTTCAAACAAGTTCTCTATTCCTTGCTCACATTTTTCTCCTTCTGGTACCTCTATGATGCAGATGTTGTTACATTTCATGTAGTCCCAAAGTTACCTAAAACTCTCCTCCTGCTTTTTAAATCTCTTTTGCTTTTCCTGCTCTAATTGAGTATTTTTTCCCACCTTGTTTTCCAAATAAGTGATGTGATCCTCTACTTCATTCAATCTGGTTTTGATTTCTTCTTATGTATTCTTTATTTTAAAATTCATTTTTAACTTATTTTATTTGTATTTTTTATTGAATTTATTGGGTGACACTGGTTAACAAAATATTACACAGTGATGTGTGTTCACCACTAACATATCTAATATGTTGAATTTCCTATTCCTAAA
Organism: Miniopterus schreibersii; assembly: GCF_964146895.1. NCBI lineage: Eukaryota > Metazoa > Chordata > Mammalia > Chiroptera > Miniopteridae > Miniopterus > Miniopterus schreibersii. The sequence continues at coordinate 109,294,301 of NC_138101.1, read as the reverse complement.
AAAGGCATATTTCTCCATTTATTTACATGTTCTTTAATTTTTTTTGAAATTTTATTTTTTTACTGAAATCTCATGTGTACTTTTTTTGTTTCTTTTTTTTCCTTTATTGTTGAATATATTACAGATGTCCCCCTCCCCCCATTGATCCCTTTTACTTGATATTTACCCTGGCCCCACCTGAGGTTTTCTCCACACTGTCTGTGTCCGTAGGTCATGTATATATGCATCTAAGTTCTTTGATTAATCTTTCCCCCCATCCCACTCCCTATTCGCACTTTATCTGAAATTTGTCCAACTGCTCCATGGTTCTATATCTCTGTACCTATCACATATGAGTCAGGTCATGTGGTACTTCTTTCTCTGACTGGTTTGTTTCATTTAACAAAATCCACTCCACATCCATCCGTGCTGTCTCAAAAGGTAAGAGATCCCCTTTTACAGCTATATAGTATTCCATGGTGTAAAAGGACCACAGAATTTTTATCCACTCATTTACTGATGGGCACTTGGGTTGTTTCCAGATATAGTTATTATAAATTGCACTGCTATGAAAGTATTTTCTAATTGGTGTTTTGGGTTTCTTAAGATTTATTCCTAGAAGTGAGATTACTGGGTCAGATGGAAATTCCATTTTTAATTTTTTTAGGCAACTCCACACTGTTTTCCATGGTGGCTGCAGCAGTCTACATTTCCACGAGCAGTGTACTAGGGTTTCCTTTTCTTCACATCCTCACTAGCACTTGTCATTTGATGATCTGTTCTGGTATCCATTTTGACAGGTGTGAGGTGATATCTCATTGTGGTTTTATTTTGCATCTCTCTGATGATTAGTCACTTTGAGCATTTTTTCATATGTCTCTTGGCCATCTGTCTTTCCATTTTGGAGAAGTGTCTATTTAGGTCCTTTGCTCATTTTTTAACTGGATTGTTTGTCTATTTTAAGTTTTTGAGTTCCTTCTATGTTTTGGGTATTAACCCTTTATCAGATGTATCATTGGCAAATATGTTCTCCCATACAGTATGCTCCTTTTTTGTTTTGTTGATGGTTTCTTTCACTGTGCAGAAGCTTTTTATTTCTATGTAGTCTCTCTTGTTTATTTTATCCTTTGTTTCCCTTGCCCAAGGAGATGTATCGTCAAACATATTACTATGAGAGATGCCTGAGATTTTGCTGCTAATGTTTTCTTTTAAGATTTTTATGGTTTCATGACTTACATTGAAGTCTTTTATCCATTTTGAGTTTATTCTTGTGTATGGTGTAAGTAGATAGTCTAGCTTCATTTTTTTTTTCATATACCTGTCCAATTTTCCCAACACCATTTGTTGAAGAGACTGTCTTTATTCCATTGTATGCTCTTGCCTTCTGTGTCAAATATTAATTGAACATAACACCATCTTGGAACCTCTGTTATATTTTATTAATTAAAATTTCAATGTTGCCATTATTGTAGGTGTTCCCCTTTTTCCTACCCTTTCCCTCTCTATCTACCCTTGCCCATCCCTCTCTTGACCTTCACCAAACTCAATAAATGGTGTGGGGAAAATTGGACAAACACAAACAATAAAATAAACTAGATCACCAACTTACATCATACACAAGATGATCTCAAAATGGATGAGTCCTAATGTATGTCAGAAAACCTTAAAAATCTTAGAAGAAAACCCAGGCAGTAAATTCTCAGATATCTCTGACAGCTATATTTTTGGTGATATGTATCAGAAGACAAGGAAAAACAGAAAATATTAGACTAATGGGACATCATCAATCTAAAAAGCTCTGCATAACAAAAGAATCCATCAACAAAATAAAAATATAACTCAATAAATGGGAGAACATATTGACCAAGGATACTTCAGAAAGGGGTTAATTTCTAAAATATATAAAGAACTTATTATACAGCTTAACACCACAAAGACAAAAGATCCAATTTAAAAATGGGCAAGGGATGTGTATAGACACTTGTACAAAGAGGACATACAGATGGCCAATAGACATACGAAAATATGTTCATGATCACTATCATTAAAGAGATGCAAATAAAAACTACAATGATGTATCACCTCACACTTGCCAGTGACTATTATCAATAAGTTAACAACCAACAAGTTCTGGCAAGGATATCGAGAAAAGGGAACCCTTGTGCACAGAGGTGAAAATGTAGACTGATGCAGCCACTGTGTAAAAGAGTATGGAATTTCCTCAAAAAATTAAAAATTGAACTGCCATTTGACCCAGTAATCCCGCTTCTGGGAATATATCATTAGAATCCTTAAACACCAATGGAAAAAAATATATCCACCCCCATGTTTATAGCAGCTTTATTTACAATAACCAATATCTGGAAACTGCCCAAATGCCCATAAACATAGGAAAGAATAAAAATTTTTGGTACATTTACACATTGGAATACTAAGCAGGTATAAAAAAGAAGGAACTTTTACTCTTTGCAACAGCATGGATGAACATGGAGAGTATTATGCTAAGTGAAATAAGCTTGTCAGAGAAAGATAAATACAATATGATCTCACCAATATGTGGAACCTAATGAACAAAATAAACTGACAAACAAAATGGAACCAGAAGCATTGATAATGGGGAAGATGGATGGTACCCAAAGGGAAAGGCATTAGGGTGATTGGATACAGAAGGTGAAGGAATTAGCTAAAGAACACATATTCTTCCTGTGTATTATTGATGTCAGATATTATATTCTTCATTTCTGACTGGTTCTTGTTCATGGTTTCTATTGCCTTTATCATGCCATTGTAGTTCCCATTTAGTTTCTTGTAATTCTCACTAAGTTCCTTGGGCATACTTATAACCATTAATTTGAACTCTATACCTGTTAAATTGTTTACCTCCATTGCAGCAAGCCCTTTTTTTTGAAGCTTTGTCATTTTATTTCATTTGGGAGCTGCTTCATTGTCTCCCCATTTTTGCCTTCCCTTTGTATTTGTTTCTATATATTGGATGGAACTGCTATGCATTTTAGTCTTCGTGCGGTGGCCTTATGTAATAAGTGTCTTGTGGGACCCAGGGCTGCAATCTTTCATCTCCTGAGCTCTAGAAATATCCCTTGTGTGTGTAATTTGGCCTCTCCTGTTGTAATTGGGTCTTTTTTGTTATTGTTATCCCATTTGCGGGTGGAATCTCCTCTCATGCTGGCTGACAGTGAGGCCCAACCCCTACCGTGTCATTCAAGCTGTTGTGCAGGTGCTGACAGAACAAAAAAACCACAACACAAAACAAGAAACAAAACAAAAACATACAAAAGTCTTCTACAACAATAAAAATACCAACCACAAATGAAAATAGAATTAGGAAAGAGAAAAGAGAACAAGAATAATAAAATAAAAGAAAATATTATGAGAAACAAAGAGGATGAAAAAGGAATATGAATGGAAAGAAGGGAGAGAAAAAAATAAAATAAATAGTAAGAAAAGGAAAACAGTATGAAACAAAAGAGGAAGAAAAAAAATTTTGAAATGCAAAACGAGGAGAAAGAAGAAAGGCAAAAAATAAAAGGAAAAAAGGGGAGAAAAAGTAGGTCATGCTGGCATTGTGTGAAACCTCTAGTGAAGTTATGGCACACTCTAAAAATTAATTTGTACCAAAGGAATTTGGCAAACTATTTTTAGTACAGATTATAACTAAATAAGGAAACACCTACTTACTAAGTAATGAAATTTTAAACATGCTCCTCAAGTAAATGGCATAATATTATAATGTCTCACAGGACATAACAGCATTTCACTCACTAGGTTAAACTGTTTATGCCTGCAAAGCTTGAGTACTTCATGCCATTCCCTTCTGGCCTGTAGAGTTTCTAATGAGAAGTCAGCAGAAAGCCATATGAGAACTCCTTTGGAGACAACAGATTGCTTTTCTGTAGCTTCCTTTAAGATTCTCTCTTTGTCTTTAATTCTTGGCATTTTAATTATGTTGTTTTTGGATGTGGGCCTCTTTGGATTCTTCTTGCTTGGGACTCTGTGTTTCTTAAACTTGTGTGACTTTTTCCTTCACTAGGGTAGGGAAGTTTTCTGCCATTATTTCTTTAAACAGGTTCTCTAACCTTTGTTTACTTTTGACCTCAGGCACTACTATAATGCAAATATTGTTGTTTCATTTGTCCCACAGCCCCCTTAGACTGTCCTCCTGTTGTTTCTTTTTGGGTCTCTCATTGAGTGATTTTTTCTACTCTGTATTCTAATTCAATGATCCAATCCTCACCTTCCTCTAATCTGCTGTCTTTTCCTTCCAATGTATTCTTTGTTTCTACTATGTCATTCCTAATTTCCTTCATAGTTTCCTTTTTATTTTTCATGCTGTTGAGCATCCTTACAATGAGTATTCTACACTCTATATCTGGTATATTGCTTATCTCCATTTCATTTAGCTCTTTTTCTGGAGACTTCTCTTGTCCTTTCATTTGGGGCTTCTTTTTTTGTCTTTCCATTTTGGCTGCCTGTTTGGATTTGTTTCTATGTATTAGGTAGGTATGCTAGTATTCTCAGTATTTTTTGGAGAGTTTCTGGTGCAGGCCAATGTCAGTTGCAGTTTGTGACTGGTTCTGAGTACCCTGTTTAGAACTATCAACAACCCTCAGCTTGTTGGGACTGGGTGCATTTGCACAGGACCAAGATGCACACCAAAGTCTGCTTTTCCAAGCTCCAGGTCCTGAAGTATATCAGGCAAAGACTCAAAGCACTCTGAGGTCTGCTTCTGCTTCCAGGCTGATTTATCTGATTCTCTTTATGAGCCTCAGGTTGTAGAAACTCCATGGGATAAGGCAAGAGGTTTTCCATCAGGGTGGGGCAATTACTTCCCCCCTCAGGCAAAAGTGGCAAATTGTTTGCCTGAGAAATCTGCCCTTCACAGTCTGGGGAATGGCTTGGCAAAGGAATCCATATGAGTGCTCTTTAATCTCACTCTCCAGAGCCCACAATCCCAGATTCTCCCCACACAACTCCAGTCTACTCTGCTCTCCCTATGCTGGAACCCAAGGTGAATGGCGGCACACCAAACTTTGTGCATTGGCTCTTTAAGAGAGTTCCTGCAGTTCCAGCCACCTCTCCCCAGCAGACAGATACCCAGCCATTTTCACAGCCAGATATTATGTAGGCACCTTTCTCAGTTCTGGTGCTCTTGGCTGGGAAGCCCAGCCTGGGGTTTATGCCCCAGAGTATTCAGTGGGAACTACCCCCCAGCTGACATATCCCTTCAGCTGCTACCTGTGGGAACCCAACCAGCCCTCTGGTGCCTCCGCACTTCCTACCAGTCTCTTTGGGGTCTCCACTTTTCCTCCTTGTTTATGAGGGTCCTCTCCATTTTGTCTTCAGTTGTTTTGCAAGATGGTTTTTCTATATTTTAGTTGTAATTCCAGTTTCATCCTGTGTGTCAGTGTAGCTTCCACTCAGTCCACCCTCATCTTTTATCTCACAAGGGCCTCATACTTTTATTGTCTTGGCATCTGTTGTTTTTTAAGTAGTACAGTGGCACCCACTGCAACAGTTCTTCATGGTCACACTCCTAAAATCATGGATTTTAGAAATCAGCATAATGTGCGATTGGTGCCTACATAATGCTGTAGGACATGTTCTGTGTTTGGAATACCTGAGTAATGTTATTACTGGCTGTGGATTTCTCTCCAGTGTAAGGCGGCTGAAGCCATGGCTCTATACTGCATAACATTTCCTAAAGTGCAGGTAAAAATTTTTAATTAGCATGGCTTTAGGTATTACATGTGTTGCACAGGTAATCCCCACAAAAACAGACAAACTTTTTTGGGTGTTGATTCTTGGTATGGGTGTGACATTTTCTGTCATTGCATATAATTTTGTGGGTGACTTAATATAAAAATAATAAAATTATAATTAGTTCTGCTTGGGAATATCAGAGGAAGATGACTCACATTTCTCCAGGACTGGTGCACTGGCATATAATCGGGACATTTTGTTATGCTGGTCAGTCCTGTTCAGCTTCATCCACAAGCTTCTGTTGTAGGTGACATGGAGACAAAAACAGAAGACATACACTCAGAGAGGATGTGGCTTTCAGTGGGCTCAGAGTTTTAATGAGATACTGCCAACTTTGATGTGTCATATTTACACCTTTCAATCTAGTGTTGCTGACTCTTCCAGGGCAGTAGGCCTTCGCTTCCTTTCCTTGGGTTTCAGTCTCTTATAGAGGTTAGATGAGCAATGCAAGATGCAGGGACCTGTGTGCAAAGGTTAGAGTCTACACTGATGGGTCAGGATGTCTACATGAGTATGAGCATCAGGGAGCATTTACATGTGTCATATATAAGGTCAGTAAGGACAAGCTGAATTCAGGACTTTTTGGAGACATCCTAAACTCTGTTCCTTAGACCCTGAAGGTAAGGCAAAGGTGCTTCCCATTCATTATCCTATTTCACAACCAGAGCACAGAGAGGGGCTGCTGATGGTTACTTTTATGTTTCAGCTTAGGTAGGCCATGATCTGTCATATTGTTAAAAATTTATGTTGTTTCTGGAATATATGTTTTAATGCATTTAATATTTAAATCATTAGACTGATGAAATCAGATTAGAATCCATAATGTCGGTGAGCATTATGAAATCAGTGGAGGTGCTAGATAGAACAAAAACTGACCTCTCTTGGTTAGAAGAAATTCTGCAAAGAGACTGCCTTCAGAATTCAACTACAACATTTTCTTATCATTCTCTGGGGTCTCTAACCTGCCACACTCCAGTGCACATCTGAATTTGCCAGCATTTAAAATTATGTAAATAATGTTTTTAAAAAACTCTCATAGATAGTCTCCATGTTCTATGTTCATTCTTTTATCTCTCCATTTTTCTATGTTCTGTTTCCTCTTTGATTTCCTTGCCTTTGTTCTCATTTTTCTCTTTGCTCTCCTTTATCTCTTTGCTCTCATTGTTTTCTATGTTCTCTCTTACTTCTGTCTTTCTCTGTTCACTATTCTTTTTTTTCTATTTCTCTGTTCCTTTTGTTCTCTTTTTTCTTTTATATGTTCTCTATTTGTTCTGTTACTTTTCTATGTGTCTCAATTCTCTTTTTGTTCTCTCCATTTTCTCTATCTTTGTTATTCCTTTGTACTCTTCATTTTCTGTTTTTCTATATTTTTCTCTCTCCATTTTCTTTTTTACTCTGTTCTTTGTTCTTTCCATTTTTTCTGTTCTCTCTGTTTGAATTTTGCTCTCTCAGTTCTCTCTGTTCTTTTGTCATCTTTGTTTTCTTTATTCTCTCTTTTTACTCAATTCTCTCCATTTTATGTTTCTTTGTTTTCTCTTCTCTTTCTTTTTCTTCTATTCTTTTTCGTTTCTGTCTGTTTTCTTTGTTCTCTTTTCCTTCTCTTTCTTGTCTCCTCTTTTTCTGTTCTCTTATATCTCTCCTTGTTCTCCTTGTTCTTGTGTACTCTATGAACTTCCTTGTATCTCTTTGTTCTCATCATTTATTTCCCCAGTTTTTTCTTTGTTCTTTTCATTTTCTGTCTTTTCTGTCTGTCCCTTTTGTTCTCTTTTTCTATGTTCTTTTTTCCTTTTGTTTTCTTTGTTTTCTCTGTTATCTTCATTCTCTCTTTTCTCTTTGTTCTTAACATTTCCTCTATTCTCATTTTTCTCTGATTCTCCATTTTTTTCTGTTCTTCATATTTTCTATTTGTTTTTCTTCCCCTCTTTGCCTCTTGTTTCTCTTGGTTTTCTCTGCCTTTTTATTTAATTTTTTTCTCTTTGTTCTCTTAATTTTCTATTTCCTGTCTTTATTCCCTTTGTTCTCTTCATTCTCTTCTTTCTCTCTGTTCTCTCATTGTGTATGTTTTCTCTGTTCCCCCTTTACTCTCTGTTACTTCCATTCTCCCTGTTCATTCCATTTTCTGTTATCTATTTTTTCTCTTTGTTTTCTGTTTCTCTCTTCTTTTATTTTTCTCTTGTTCTCTTTGTTTTATCTGTTATTTCTTTTTTTCTCCCTGTCTTTCTACTTTTTACTTCCTCTCCTCTTATTTTTGTTCTTTTCATATTTTGTTTCTTTTTCCTTTGTTGTCTTCCTTTTCCCTGTTTTCTTTTTTCTCTATATTCTTTCTGCTATTTTTGTTCTCTCTTTTTATTTATGTATTCTCTGTTTTCTTTCTGTGTTGCCATTTGCTCTTTTCATTCTTGGTCTCCTGTGCTCTCTTTTAGTTTTCTCCATGTTCTTTGCTTTCTGTGTTCCCTAATTGTTTACTTGTTCTGTTTTTTTTCTAGCCTCTTATTCCATTCCATTTTCTCTGTTCTCAGTGCTTTCTCTTTTTCCTCTTTTTTCTGTTCTCTTATTTCTTTCTTTGTTCTCTTCTTTCTCTCTGTTCTCTCTTTTTTTTGTTGTTCTTTTTATTTTCTTTGTACTATTTTTTTATTTGTTCTTTTTGTTTTCCTGTTTTTCCTTCTTGGTTCTCCTTGTTCTTCTGTTACCTTTTTTCTTTTTACTTTTTCTTCTTTTATCTCTCATCCCTTTTCTTCTTTTTGTCATCTCTGTTTTTAATTTTCCTTAAAAGTTTTTAATTTTTCTCAGTTTTTGCTTTTATCTTTCTGTATCTTTAGTTTTCTCTGTTCTTTCTTTTTTCTCTTTGTTCTCTCTGTTCACTCTGTATTCTTTTTTAGTTTTATTTTCTCTGTTCTATATTTGTGTCTCAATTTTTTCTGTTTACTCCTGGTTTTCTCACTTTTCTCTGGTCTCTCTTTGTTCTCCTTGCTTCCTTAGCTTTCTTTATGTTTTATTCATTTTCTTTGTTTTCTATGGCCCCTCTTTGTTTACTTTGTTCTCTCTTTTTTATGTTCCCTCTCTTTTTTCTGTTCTCTTTTTGTTCTTTTGTTGTCTCTGTACTCTATTGTTTCTCATCCTTCTTTTGGTTTCTCTGCTCTCTTAATTTTCTTTTTGTTCCCTGTTTTTCTCTTTGTTCTCTGTGGGTTTTTTTCTTTATTATTTTAATTTTTTTCTGTTGTCTTTCTTCTCTAGTCTCTTTTTCTCTGTTCATTTTTCTCTTTGTTCTCCTTGTTCTCTCTGTTATCTTTGTTTTCTTTTTCATCTTTGGTCTTTTACTTTTCCCTGTTCTCATTTTTTTCTCTGTTCTTTGCTCATGGTTTTTATTCTTACTTTTCTGTTTCTGCTTTTTTCTCTTTGTTCTCTTCATTTTCTCTGCTCGTTTTTCTTTATGTTCTCTCCAATCATTTTTTTCTTTATTCTTTTTTTATATTCTGTTTTTGTTCTCTGTTTTCTCTGTCTCTTTTTTGTCTTTGTCTTTTCCATTTTTCTCTTTCTGTTTTCCCTTTGGTATTGCTGTCCTTTTCTCCTTCCATTTTCTTCATTCTCATATTTTTACCTTTGTATTCTTTTTCTCCTTTTCTCTGTTCTTTCTGGTTTCTCTGGTATTTCTTTGTGTCCTCTGTTTTCTTTGTTCTGTATTTATTCTTTTCATTTTCTCTCAGTTCTCTGTATTCTTTTTCAATTTATTTTCATTTTTTAATCTTTGCCCAAGGACATTTTTTCCCCATTGATTTTCAGAAAGACTGGCAGGGCAAGAGAGACAAGGGAGAGAGAAACATCAGTGTGAGAGGGACACATTGATTAGTTGCCTGTGGAACACACCCTGACTGGGGTCAGGGATTGCACCTGCAACAAAATATGTGCCTTTGACTGGAATCAAACCTGAGAACCTTCAGTCCATGGGTCAACACTTTAACCACTGAGCCAAACCTGATAAGGAAGTTCTCTGTATACAGTATGTTCACACTTCGATTTCTCTTTTTTCTCTTATTCTGTTCTCTCTTCATTTTTCCCATTTTCTCCTTTCTTTATGGTCTCTCATTGTCCTTTCTGTGTTTTCTTCTCTTTATAATCTCTAGTTCTCTTATTTTTACTGTTCTCTCTATTCTTATTCTTTTGTTCTCTTATTTCCCTGTATTTTCTGTTCAGCTTTTAGTCTCTCTGTTGTTTCTGTTCAGTTTTTTTTTTGTTCTCTCCATTGTTTTTCACTTTTTATTCCCTTTGCTCTCTCTTTTATTTTAATTTTTTCCTTTTTATTTTCCTTTCCACCTTCTCTGTTATCTTTTTTCTTTGATTTCTTTATATTCTTTGTTCTATCTCTTTTTTTTTTTTTATGGCTGACTGAGCTACAGATGTCCTCCCTTATCCTCACCAGTGCCCCCTACCACAACCTGAGGCCTTACCCACAGTATTGTCTCTGTCCATTGGTTATGCATATATGCATATATATTCTTTGGTTAATCTCTTTTCATCACCTCCACAACAGTCCCCACTGAGGACTGTAATTCTGGTCCATGCATCCATACTCTGGACATATTTTGTTCATCAGTTTATTTTGTTCACAAATTTCCACACATAAGTGAGGTAATGTGATATTGTCTTTCTTTAACTGGCTTATTTTGGTTAGCATAATAATCTACAAGTTTATCCAGGTTTATCTCCAGACTGTGGCAAAGTGTAAGATTTATTTACAGTCATATAGTATTCCATTGTGTAATTGTACCACAACATTTTTATCCACTCATCTGCTGATGGGCAGTTAGGCTGTTCCCAGATCTTAGCTATTATAAATAATGCTGCTATAAACATAGGGGTGCATATATTGTTTCTGCTGGGTGTTTAGGGATTCCAAGTATATATTGCCAGAAGTGGGATCATTGGGTCAAATGGCAGTTTCATTTTGTTACATTTTTAATTTTTTTGACAAAACTCCATACTGTTTTCCACAATGGCTGCATCAGTCTCCAGTCCCACCAACAGTTTATTAGGGTTCTCTTTTCTCCATTTATTCACCAGCACTTCTTGTTTGCTGATATATTGTTGGTACCCATTTCGGTAGGTTTGAGGGGATACATCATTGAAATTTTAATTTTCACCTCTGATGATTAGTGATGTTGAGCATTTTTTATTGGCCATTTGTACTCTTTGGAGAAGTGTCTATTCAGGTCTTTTCCCATTTTTTAATTAGATTGTCTCTCTTCCTGATATATATATATGTATATATATAAAAAGAAATAAATTTATATATATATATAAATATATCTTTATTGATTTCAGAGAGAGGAAAGGAGAGGGAGAGAGAGAGACAGAAACATGAATGATGAGAGAGTCATTGATCAAGCCTGCAACCCGGGCATGTGCCCTGACTGGGAATCGAACCCCAATCGCCTGGATCCCAGGTCGACGCTCAACCGCTGAGCCACGCCCGCCCGGGCTCTTTATATATTTTTTAAATTAACTCCTTATCAAATGTATCATTTGCAGATACGTACTCTTGTTCCATGGGTTACGTTTTTATTTTGTTTATTGTTTCTTTTGCTATACCAAAGCTTTTTAGTTTAATGTAGTCTCATTTCTTTTTCCTTTGTTCCCTTTGTCCTAGGAAATGTATTGGTGAAAATGCTGCTATGTGAGATGCCTGAGCATGTACTACTTATGTTTTCTTTCAGAATTTTTATGGTTTCATGACTTACATTTAAGTCTTTTATCTATTTTGAGTTTATGTGTATGGTGTATGTTGGTGGTCTAGTTTCATTTTTTGCATATACCCTTCCCAATTTTCTCAATACCATTTATTGAAGAGACCATCTTTACTCCATTGCATTCACTTGTCTCTTTTGACATATATTAATTGGCATGGATTAATTTCTGGTGTCAATATTTTCTTCCATTAATCTATATTCCTGCTCTTGTGCCAGTACCATGCTCTTTTGATTATAATGGTTTTGTAGTATAGTTTGATATACAGTATTGTCATCCCTTAACTTTCTCAAGATTGCTGAGGCTATTCAAGGTCTTTTTTGGTTCCATATAAATTTTAGGAATATTTGTTCTCAATATTTGACATTGGAATTTTAAAAGGGATTGTGTTGAATCTGTAAATTGCTTTGGGAAGTATGAACATTTTAATGATGTTAATTCTTTCAATCCATGAAAACAGTATAGCTTCCAGTTGTTTCTATTTTCTTTAATTTGTTTCTTCATTGTCCTTTAGTTTTCTGAGTCTTTTCCTCTTTGGTCAAGTTTGTTCCTTGGTATCTTACTTTTTTGTTGCAATGGTAAATGGGATTGTTTTTTTAGCTTCTCTTTCTGTGATTTCATTATTGGTGTATAAAAATACCATCAATTTCTGGATGTTCATTGTGTATCATGCTACTTTTCCGAATTTGTTTTCTAGCCATTTTTTGGTGGTGTCTTTAGGGTTATCTATGTGCAGCATCATGTTACCTGCAATAATGACAGTTTTCTTTCTCCTGTCAAATTTGGATGCCTTTTTTTTTCATCTTTTTGTCTGATCATTGTGGCTAGGACTTTCAGTACTATGTTGAATAAGAGTGGTGAAAGTAAACATCTCTGGCTTGTTCTTGATCTTAAAAGACATGTTTAATTTTTTCCCATTGAATACAATGTTGGCTTTAGGTTTGTCATATATGGTCTTTATTATATTGAGGTCTGATACCTCCATTCCCACTTTGATGAGAGTTATCGTAAGTGGTTGCAAGATTTTTTTTTAATGCTTTTTTTGCATTATTGATATAATTATGTGCTTTTTATCCTTCATTTTGTTTATATGATGTATCATGTTATTGATTTGCAAATATTGAACCAACCTGTATGCTCAGAATAAATCCCACTTGGTCATAGTGTATTATCTTTTTAATGTATTGTGGGATATGATTTGCTCATATTTTGTTAAGGATTTTAGCATCTATTTTCATCAGTGATATTGGCCTGTAATTTTCTTTCCTTTTAGTGTCTATAGATGGTTTTGAAATGAGAATAACATTGGCTTTGCAAAAAGACTTGGAACTGTCCCCTCATCTTCAATTTTTTAGAAGAGTTTGAGAAGGATAGGTGTTAATTCTTTTTTACCGTTTGATAAAACTCGCCTGGGATGCCTTCTGGATCAGGATTTTTGTTTGCTGGGAGTTCTTTATTATTGTTTCAATTTCATTAGTTTTTATCACCCTATTAAGGTTTCTGATTCTTCCTGATTGAGTTTTGGAAGATTGTATGTTTTTAGGTATCTGTCCATCTCACCCAGGTATTCCAGTTTGTTGGCATATGGTTCACAGTATTTTCTTACAATTCTTTGTATTTCTTTTATGTCAGTTGTTACTTCCCTAATTTCAATTCTAGTTCTATTTATTTGAGTCCTCTTTCTTTGTTTCTTGATAAGTCAGGCTAAAGTTTCATCACTTTTATCTTTTAAAAGAACCAGCTTTTGATTTCATTGATCTTTTGTATTGGTGTGTCCATCTCTATGTCATTTATTTTTACTTTAATTTTTATAAGTTCCTTCCTTCTACTTACTCTGGGATAGTCTTGTTTTCCTTTTTCTAATTCTTTTAGTTGTAGAGTAATGTTCTTTATTTGATATTTTTATTGTTTCTTGAGGTAGGCCTGTATTGTATGAACTACCTTCTCAGGACTGCTTTTGCTGTGTCCAACTGATTTTCGGTTGATGTGTGTTCATTTTTTTTGGTTTCCAGTAAGTTTTTTCCTCCTCAGTCTCATTGGTAATCCATTCATTGTGTAATAACATGCTGTTTAGCATCCATGTGATTGAATGTTTTTGACGATTTTTTTTTGTAGTCAATTATCTAGTTTCATGCCATTATGGCCCAAGAAGATGCTTGATATGATTTCAATCTTCTTGAGTTTAAGACTTATTTTGTGTCCTATGTTAATATGGTCTGTCTTGAAGAATGTTCCTTGTTCACTTGGGAAGATGTGTATTCTGTCATTTTGAAATAAAATATTATGTAAATATCAATTTAATCTATCTGATTAGTGTTTCATTTATGGTTACTGTCTCCTTGTTGATTTTTGACTAGATGTTTTATCCAGAGATGTCAGTGGGGTCTTAATTTCCCCTACTATGATTGTATTGCTATATATCTCTCCCTTAAAGTCTTCCAATGGGTTTTGGAAATACATGTAGGTGCTCATATATTTGCAAATGTGTTATATTTATATATGCTGCATACAAGGATTGTATTTTCTTGTTCGATGGATCCCTTTAGTAGTATGTAGTGTTCTTCTTTATCTTCTGTTATGACCTTTGTTTTGAAGTCTAATATGACAGATTGGAGTGTTGTTACACCAGCTTTTTTGTTTTCATTTGCATGGAATATATTTTTTATCCCTTCAGTTTTAGTCTGTGTGAATCTTTTGTTCTGAGGTGAGCCTCTTGCATATCGTATGTATATGGGTCTTGTTTTCTTATCCATTCATCTACCCCATGCCTTTTTTTGGAGCATTTATTACACTTACATTTAAGGCTATTATTGATAGGTATTTATTTATTGCCATTTTTCTTATAACCATGTTCCTCTCTCAATTTTTTTTCTTCTTCTTAAAGGACTCATTTTAAAACATTTCTTACAATGTTGGTTCGGTGGTAATGTACTTTAATAACTTTTTTTTTTGTCTAAGAAGCTTTTCATTTTGCCTTCAATATTAAATGATAGCCTTACTGTATAGAGCAGTCTTGAATTCAGTTCCTTGCTTTGCATTACTTTGAATACTTCATACCAATCCCTTCTGGCCTAAAGAGTTTCTGTTCAGAATACAGGTGATAGTCAAATGGGAACTCCCTTTTAGGTAACTTTCCATTACTCTCTTGTTGCCTTTGGGATTCTCTCTTTGTCTTTAATCTTGGCCGTTTTAATTATGATGTGTCTTGGAGAAGATCTCCTTGGGTTTATCATATTTGGAAAACTTTGTGCTTCCTGAACTTGGGTGACCTTTTCCTTCACTAGGTAAGGGAAGTTTCCTATCATTATTTCTTTAAACAGCTCACTTTCTTGCTCACTTCTTGTTGTTGTTATCCGTAGATGTGGATTTGTTGTGTTTCACGTTGTCCCAAAGTTCCCTTAAACTAACCTCCATCTTTTTAATTCTCTTTGCTATTGTAATTTGGTGGTTGTTTTCTACTTTGTCCTCTAAATAAGTGATTCAATCCTCTGCTTCATTTAATCTAATTTTGATTCCTTCCTGTGTATTTTTTTTAAATTTATCTTTATTGTTGAAAGCATTACAGATGGCCCCCTTTTTCCCCCTGTTTATTCTTGATATCAGATATGGGATTTTTCATTTCTGACTGGATCTTGTTGATGGTTTTTATTTTATTTTTTATGCTGTTGTAGTTCCCACTAAGTTTCTTGTAATTATTACTAAGTTCTTTGAACATACTTATAACCATTACTTTGAACTCTAGATCTGATAAATCACTTGCCTCCATTGCATTTAGTTCTTTTTCTGTAGTATCCTCATTTTCTTTCATTTGTGTGTTGTTTCATTCTGTCCCCATTTTTTCTCTCTCTTAGTATTTTTTCCTATGTATTTGGTAAAACTGCTATGCTTTCTAGTCTTCATGGGGTGGTCTTATGTAATAAGTGTCCTGTGGAACCCATTGCTGCAGTCTCTTTCATCTGAGCTCTAGGAATGTTCCCTGTGCTTCTTATTTGGGCTTTCCTGTTGTAATTTGGTCTTGATTGTTGTCCCATTTGTGAGTTAGGTCTACCCTTAGGCCTGCTGACTGCGAGGCCAAACCCATCCATGTTGCAGGTGTTGAAGAAAAAAACAAAACATGACAACACAAAACAAGAAAGAAAACAAAAACTTACAAAAGACCTCAACAACAACAACACAAACAGTCATAAAAGGGAAGAGTATTAGGAAAGAGAAATAAGAATAAGAAAAAGAAAAGAGAAGAGAAATATGAGAAAACAAAAAGAGGGGAAAGAAAAACAAATATGAAAGAAAATAAGGGAAAGAAAAATATAAGAATAAAGTATAGTAAAAACAAAATCACATAAAATAAATAGAAAGGAAAAAATATGAAAAGGAAAAGAGGAGAAAGAAAAAAGATTAAAAAATAAGAAAAGAAAAAAAAAGAAGAGAAAGAAGGAAAGAGAGTACAAAAAGGAGAGAGGAAAATAAGAGAAATTAAAGAAAAAGACACAATAATCATAAAGCAATAAAAAAATAAAATGCTAAAAAAAAAGATAAGGAAAGAAGTTAAGTGGCATTAGTTAGGTAGAATTTAGTTCCTCCTGGGAGTTCCCTTTGGATCCTGCTCTTAGACTGAGGCTGACTAATTTGTCTGCCATTTCATGGTATCCTTGGAGGTAGTTTGTTGATAACCACTGTCCACTTTTGGCTCTCAGCAACCTATTCAAATCTTCAAGTGATTAACAGTTTGTGGCTGCCTCCAGATGACTTGACTGCATCTAGGAGGGGCCAACCTGTACTTCAGGCCTTGCTTGTTAGCAGGAGAGTGTCCAGGGTCAGGTAATCAAAAGTCCCAAGGTTGCTCAGGCTTCACCGCCACTAATCTCCACCTACCAAGAAGTTGTCAGACTCAGATTTTGAAAAGAATATTTCTGAAGTGTTTTGTGGAATCAGGTGTATGAAACCTTATGGTTTCCCTCAATGGAAAGAGGCCATTCCATTTTTGGGGAGGATGGATGGTGGGTTCCCCATCCCAGAACCATCCTTCCAAGACTGTCCCAGAAAATTTCCCTGACTCAGGCAGGGCAAGACTCTGGTACTTAGTCCAGTAGAAGCGTGGAGTTTCTAGCAGGTTTCCCATGAGGAGGAAGCACCAGTCAGGTTCCCTGAACAGTCAGGGAAATGGCCTCACCCCAAAAACAGTCACTGATGCCCCCTGATGCTGTTCATATCACAGACTTGACATTTGCTGCTCTCTACTCTGCAGTCGTGGAAAACAGGGTGGAGCAAGCTGGATCCCAAACAGTGGTATGAGCTGTATCCATAAGGGCATGGTATTTGCCTTTTCCCAAGCTTTTGCTGCAGGCATGGGCCTGTGCTCACCTCTCAGGAAAAATGGCCACTGAGGTTTGGGGTGGGGTGACCAATCTCAGGTCTCCCATTGGCTGCTTTTCTACTACTCCCAATGCTTTCCAGTTCAGCTTCTCCTCAGGAAACTCCAGTCCCCACTGCCCTTCCACCACCAAAACCTCAGTTGATTGGCTGCAATAGAAAATACTGTGCTCTAGAATTTTTATCATTATTATTTTTTAAGTAACATTATCTCTCAATGTCAATATCTCTGTTTCTCTCTGGCAGCCAAATGCCCTGTTGCCTTTCTTGGCTGAATGTTATGTGGGCCCCTGTTCTTGACTCTGGGGCTCCATGTCGGTGAGCCCAGCATGGGGTCTGGGCCTCGCTCATTGCAGGGAAAAAACCCCTCTAGCCAAGACATCCCCCTCACTCTCATTCTGCCACACATGGAAACTGAGAAAGCTCCTCCCTCAAGGTGATTTCAGTCATTTCTTATTAAATAGCTCTTCAGGTGAATGTTTCCCAATTTAGTTTTATTTCCAGTCTGGCCCCAGGAGGAAGCTCAAGAAGGGTCCATCTAGTTCACCATCATCTTGAAACTCCCCTGGTCTTCTTTTTTTCTGTCCTATCTGCTCTCTTCATTGTTTTCTCTTTTCTGTTTTTACTTTGTCTCCTTGATCTCTCTGCCATCTTTCTTTTCTTTTTGTTTCTCTCATTTTTCCTTTGTGCTCTCAGAGAATAAGAGGATTGTGTAGTAGGCACTAATAGAGGCAAATCACCATTGGTGGGTAGTACACAGGCCGTTTCTCTATCCTGTGTAAACATAGTGGCTTTTACAGGTGGTCTCTCTGACCTTCAAAACTGTAGCTTTTGACTGGTGATGTCCTCTCAGCCTAGAATGCTAGCTGTGAGAGTACAATTCTGCCTGATAGAAATAATTAAGGTACCTACTCTGATAAGTTTCCTAGGGTTATTAACTTGAGTAGTATTTGGGCAATTTACCAGTTATGGAGGCTTGTATAAGCAAGCCTGGGTTAAGACCCTACTCCCATGGGCTAAAAGAGCACAGCGGCAGGTACCTGTTAGAGTTTCCCAGGGCCCAGTTAATATGTTAGTTCAAAGGTGTATGTCCTTGTGTGCTGGCAAAAGCAGGTTATTGTCTGTTCTGCAAGAAGTTTTTATCTTAGCATCCATTGTTCAAACTTGCACTGTCAGTGGAATGCCCATGTTTGCTGCAGAATCCAGAATGCTGCAGATAGATCATGTCTGGGCTTTTTTTTTTTTTTTACCTGCATATTATCAAAGATTTATTTCAATATGTTCCGGATAGTTAATGCATGAATTAGTTTATGACATAACATGAATTCAGTACATTTGTACATGCTAATAGCAAAGACTGTGCAGAAGAGTGTAGTTTCAGTGTTTCAGTTCACCTTGAATTGTTTAAAACTGAAGTTTCTGAACACACTTAGATGTACACAATATAGATGTGAAACACTGTTTAAAAAAATCATGATTAATAAATGAAACACCTACTAACTATGTAAACAATGTAGTAACATGCAACTCCTGGAAATATCAGTACCTTATAATACTTCACAGGAGATAAGAGCAATCTACATAGGACTTCTCTTGTGGATTTCTTCAGACATCAAAACATATTCTATATAATGCATGTACTTTTTCATAACATAAAGTAAATACATTCGTTAATGGTAGTAGCAAACCAATATTGGAACAGTGTAGCTTTTGTAAATTTATTTTTATTGTTGAAAATATTATGGGTGTCCCTTATTTTACCCATTGACCCCTTCTATCCTCCAACCACTCCCGACTCCAAGCATTCATCACACTATTGTCTGTGTCCATGTGTTATTCCCATATACATATAAATTCTTTAATCTCTCCCCAGCATCCCATCCACTCCCACCCACCCTGAGATTCGCCAGTGTGTTCCATGCTTCTATGTAACTGAATCTATTTTGTTCATTACTTTATTATGTTCTTTAGATTCCACATATATTGAGATCATGTGATATTTGTCTTTTTCCACTTGAGTAATTTCGCTTAGCATAATATTCTCCAGGGTACTCCATATTGTCCCAGAGGGTATGAGATCCTTCCTCTTTACACCTGCATAGCATTCCATGGTATAATTGTACCACAGTTTTTTTATCCACTCACCTATTGATGGGCACTTGGGCTGTTTCCAGATCTTAAATATTGTAAATGGCATTGCTATGAACATAAGGGTGCATAAGTTTTTTCTCATTAGTTTTTCAGGATTGTTAAGATATATTCCTAGAAGGCTGGATCATGGGTCAAAAGGAAGTTCCATTTTTAATTTTTTGAGGAACCTCCATATGTTTTCCATAGTGGCTGACCCAGTCTGCATTCCCAAAAGCACTGTACTAGGATTACTCTTTCTCCACATCCTCACCAGCAGAGACCGTTTGTTGATTTGTTGATGGTAGCCATTCTGACAGGTGTGAAGTGATACCTCATTGTTTTGGGGTTTTTTTCATTGTTCAAAATATTACAGATGTCCCTTTTTCTCCCAATTGACCCCTTCCAACCCACCCCACCCTTCTACCCAGTCCCTCACCACAACATTATCTGTCTCCTTGGGTTATGCATATAGGCATATAAATTATTTGGTTAATCTCTCCTCCTTCCCCTAAGTTTTGTGAGTCTGATCCATGTTTCCACGTCTTTGAATCATTTCTGTCCATCAGTTTATTAAGTTCTTTATATTACACATATAAGTGAGATCATATGATGTTTGTCTTTCTCTGCCTGGCTTATTTCACTTAGCATAATATTCTCCACGTCCATCCATACTGTCCCAAACTGTACTAGATCTTTCTTCTTTACAGCTGCATAGTATTCCATGGTTTAAATGTCCCACAATTTTTTACCCACTAATCTACTGACAGGCACTTGGGCTGTTTCCAGATCTTAGCTATAGTAAATTGCTCTGCTATGAACATAGGGGTGCATATATTCTTTGTGATTAGTGTTTCAAGATTCTTAGGATATATTCTTAGAAGTGGGATCACTGGGTCAAAAGGCAGCTCAATTTTTAATTTTTTTTTAATGTATCTATTGATTTCAGAGAGAAGAAAGGAAAGGGAGAGAGACAGACAGAAACATCAATAATGAGAGAGTCATTGATCGGCTGCCTTTTGCACAACCCTGACTGGGGATCAAGCCCACAACCTGGGCAGGTACCCTGACGGGAAATTGAACCTTGATCGCCTGGATTCTAGGTTGACGCTTAGCTGCTGAGCCATGCCCTGCCAGGCTCCATTTTTAATTTTTTGAGAAACCTCTATACTGTTTTCTGTAGTGACTGCACCGGTCTGCATTTCTGAGAGTCATGTACCCTTTCTCTACATCCTTGCCAGCACATGTCATTTGTTGATGGTAGCTATTCTGACAGGTGTGAAGTGATACTTCATTTTGGTTTTAATTTGCATCTCTCTGATGATTAGCAATGTTGAGCATTTTTGCATACGTCTCTTGGCCATCTGTATGTCCTCTTTGGAAAAGTGCCTATTCAGGTCCTTTGCCCATTTTCTAATTGGCTTGTCTTCCCCTTTTTTAGTTGTATGATTTCTTTGTACATTTTGGAAACTAGACCCTTATCAGATGTACCCTTGGCATATATGTTCTCCCATACCATTTTCTTCCTTTGTATTTTGAAGCTAATTTCTTTTTCTGTGCAGAAGCTTTTTAATTTGATGTAGTCCCATTTGTTTATGTTTTCTTTTGTTCCTCTTGTTCTAGGAGATTTATCAGTGAAAATTGGACTATGTGAGATGTCTGTGACTTTACTGCCTGTGTTTTCTTCCAGTTTTATGGTTTCGCCACTTACATTTAAGTATTTTATTCATTTTAAATTTTTTCTTGTGTATGGAGTAAGTGGGTGATCTAGTTTCATTTTTTTGCATGTATCTGTTCAATTTTCCCAGCACCGTTTATTGCAGAGACTGTCTTTATTCCATTGTATGCTCTTGCCTCCTTTGTCAAATATTAATTGACCGTAATTGCTTGGGTCTGTTTCTGGGGTCTCTCTTCTGTTCCATTGATCTATGTCTGGTGTTGTACCAATACCAGGCTGTTTTGATTACAATGGCTTTGTAGCACAGTTTGATATCTGGTAAAGTGATCCCTCCCACTCGGTTCTTTCTCAAGGTGGCTGCTGCTATTTGAGGTCTCTTTTGGTTCCATATAAATTTTTGGAATGTTTGTTCTAGCTCTGTGAAATATGCTGTTGGCATATTAATAGGAATTGCATTGAATCTATAGATTTCTTTATTATGGACATTTTAATGATATTAATTTTTCCAATTCATGAACATAGTATATTTTTTCATATGTTTATATCTTCCTCTATTTCTTTTTTCAGCATCCTGTAGTTTTCCAAATACAAGTTATTCTTAGGTATCTTTTTTTAGTTGCATTGGTAAATGGTATTGTTTTTTAGTTTCTCTTTCTGAGAGTTCATTGTTGGTGTATAAGAATGCCATTGATTTTCTGATGTTAATTTTGTGTCCCTCTACCTTGCCAAATTTGTTTATCAAATCTAGTAGTACTTTAATGGAGTCTTTAGGGTTTTTATGTACAATATCATGTCATCTGCAAATAATGACTGTTTTACTTCCTCTTTTCCTATTTGGATCCCATTAATGTTTTCATCTTGTCTGATGGCTTTGTCAAGGACTTCCAGTGCTACATTGAATAAGAGTGGTGAAAGTGGATAGCCCTGTCTTATTCCAGTTTTTAAGGGAGATGGTTTTAGTTTTTTACCTTTGAGTAGGATGTTGGCTGTAGGTTTGTCATATATGGCCTTTATTATGTTAAGGTATGTTCCCTCGATTCCCACTTTACTGAGAGTTTCTATCAAAAATGGGTGCTGAATAATTTCTAATGCTTTTTCTGCATCTATTGATATGATCTTGATTTTTGTCCTTCATTTTGTTTATGTGATGTATCACATTTATGGATTTGCAAATATTATACCAGCTTTGCATCCATGGAGTAAGTCCCACTTGGTCGTGGTGTATGATCTTTTCAATGTATTGCTGGATCCCCTTTGCTCATATTTTGCTGAGGATTTTAGCATCTATGTTCATCAGGAATATTGGCCTATAATTTTCCTTCTTTGTAATCTCTTTATCTGATTTTAGGATTAGGAAGATGCTGGCCTCATAAAAAGAGCTTGGGAGTTTTCTTTCCTTTTGAATTTTCTGGACTATTTTGAGAATGATAGGTGTTAATTCTTCTTTGAATGTTTGGTTAAATGCACCTGTAAATACACCTAGTCCAGGACTTTCATTTGCTGGGAGTTTTTTGATTACTCCTTCAATTTCATTAGTTGTTATTGGCCCCTTCAGGTTTTCTGATTCTTTCTGTTTCAGCTTTGGAAGGCCTTATATTTCTTAGAATTTGTCAATTTCACCCAGATCCCAGATTAACCAATTTGGTGCCATATTGTTTCTCATAGTATTTTCTTATGACCCTTTATATTTGTTGGGTCAGTTGTTATATCGCCTCTTTCATTTCTGATTTTACTTAATTGGGTCCTCTGTTTTTTCCTTTGTGAGTCATCAATCTTATTTATCTTTTCAAAGAACCACCTCTTGGTTTCATTGATCTTTTGTATTGATTTTTTCCTCTTTATCTCATTAATTTCTGCTCTGATCCATATTATTTCCTTTCTTCTACTTTTGGGTTTTTGGGTATTTTTATATAATTTATCTTTATTGTTGAAAGTATTACAAGTATCCCATTTCCCCCTTATTGACCACCTCCACCTCGCTCCCACCCTTACCCCAGGCCTTCACCCCATTATTGTCTTTGTCCATATGTTATGCATATAACATTTTTGATTCATCTCTTCCCACCCTCCACCCCACTTCCCTCTTCCCTCTGAGATATGACCATCTGTTGCAAGCTTCAGTGTCTCTGGATCTATTTAGTTTGTCAGATTCTTTTGTTCATTAGCTTCTTCTTAAAGAAGACCCTTTAACATTTCATGTAGTACCGGCTTGGTGGTGATGAACTAGGTTAGCTTTTTCTTATCTGTGAAGCTGTCCTTCAGTACTAAATGATAGCTTTGCTGGGTAGAGTCATCTTGGTTGTAGGTATTGTTTCTATTGTGAAATCTGCTGTCAGCTTTGTGGGGGCTGCCTTGTAGGTGATTGCTTGTCTCTATCCTGCAGCACATAATATTCTCTCTTTGTTCCTAATATTTACCATTTTAATTATGATGTGTTTTGGAGTGGGTCTCTTTGGGTTCCTATTTGGAATCCTCTGTGCTTCCAGTACTTCTGTGGCTTATCCTTCACCAGCTTAGGGAAGTTTTCTGTCACTATTTCCTCCATGAGTTTCTCTATCCCTTGCTCACTTTCCTCCCCCTCTGTCATTCATCCCTATTATGTGAATGTTGTTTTGCTTTATGTTGTCCCAAAGTTCGCTTTATCTGTCCTCATGCTTTTTAAGTGCTTTTTCTTTTTTCTGCTCTGATTGAGTGATTTTTTTCTACCTTATTTTCTTCACTTATTTTATCCTCTACTTCATTGAGCCTGCTTTTAATTCCTTCCAACGTGTTCTTGATATCAGATTCAGTATTCTTCATTTCTGCCTGGATCTTACTTATGATATTTATCTCTTTTTTCATGTTTTCACTAATTTCTGTACCTTTCCATTAAGGATCTTGTTGTTCTCATTAATTTCCTTGAGCATCTTTATAACCATTACTCTGAACTCTATTTATGATAACTTGTTTATCTCCATCTCATCAAGGTCTTTTTCTGGCAATTTTTTATTTTCTTTTGTTTCAGGGCTGTTTCTCCCCATTTTAGTGACTCTTAGTGTCTGTATATTAGATATATTTGCTGTATCCTATTCTTGTGTGGTGGGATTTTGTAGTGTCTGTCCAGTGGGACCAAGAGTTGTGTTTTCCTTATACTTCTGAGCTAGTTGTTCTAGGCCTGTCCCTTTTGTGGGTGTCCCTTTTGTGGGTTCTCTGGGCTCTCCTGTTTTGATTGGTTCTAGATTGTTATTGACCCATTCATGAGATGACTCTCCTCTCAGGTTGGCTAACTGAGTCTCAACCACAACCACATTATGTGAGCTTTTTTACAGGTGCTGACAGGGGAAAAACATAACACAACCAAACTGCTAGGAAACAAACAGTAAGTTACAAAATATCCTGATAATCACAATGAAAACATTCCAAGATAAAGTAGAATTGGGAGAGCAAAGCGAGAACACAAACTCTAAAACTATAAAAAAAGAGAGAAAAAAATATGATTGCTAATAGTAAAGTAAAATAAAATAAAATGTACAATAATAAAATATAATAATATAAAGAAAATAAAATAATAAAATAAAAAACAAAATAAAATATAAAATATAAAAAATTAGATAATAAATAAAATGAAATATTAAAAAATAGGGTAAATAAAATAAAACAAAATGTAAAAAATAGAGACTTTACTAGAAGATAAAAGGGGCAGAGAAAAGATTCTGAAAGGAAAGATGGTCAAGACAAAATATAAGGGTATAAAGTAGGAATAGGAAAATGGTTTAAAAAGAAGATAATAAATAAATAAATAAATAAATAAATAAATAAATAAATAAATAAAATTAATAAAATAAAATAAAATAAAATAAAATAATAAAATAAAATAAAATAAAAAGACAAACAAAAAAACAAACTATATAGGAAGACAGAGAACAGAAGGGGCAAAAAATAAATAAAAGAAAGGTATGCCAATGAAACAAGATGAGAGAGAGAGGTAAAGCAAGGGCAGGGAAGGAGGGCAATAAGACATACTGAGGAAACAATGTAGAGAAGCAATAAACTTATTGTTTATAATTATAACATCCCAGCAATAAAGCAGAGAATATCAAGAAAATCTTGATAATAGAACAAAAACAAAACAGAACAAAAAAATAAGCAAAGCAAGACAAAACAAACCCTTAAAAAGTTAATTAAAATATTAAAAAATAAAGACAAAAAATTTAAAAATAACTTCCCCTTTTTTCTGAAAAAAGGAAAAAATCAAACAGGTGAATTTCACCTGGGTAGCTTATGTTGTCTGAGTCTCACTGTTTTGTATGCTGATTTGGGGCCTTCTGGGAGGTACCTGTGTGTCAGCCAATGTCAGGAGCTGTTTAAGTTTGGTTCCGGTGCCCTTATGTAGTTGGCTAGGCTGAAGCTCTCTGTGGACCACCTCCACCTGTCAGTTATTTTCCTCCCCTTTGTGGGTGTCTTGTCTTACTGCAGAGTCTTCTAAAGAGAGTTTTTAGGGTGCAGGCTGGTTAGGGTATCTCAGGATGTTTCTCTCCTTACTTAGAGATTTCATTGTCAGGCACTCGCTGTGGGGGAGTTTGTCTCTACTTTAAAGCCAGCTCTTCAGTGTTTCTCATATCCTCCAATTCTAGGTCCCCATACAATGACCTACTGCAGCTTCAGATTGAATTCAGTCTGTTGACTTTTTTGTATGGGCAGTTTCAGCTCCCTGGGTTCATTGGATTTGTTCAAAAGAGACTCTGGTGAGCCCATTGCCTGCTTAGCCCACAGAAGGGGTTTAACCTTTTCCTCCAGTTCCCAAACAATAGTACCTGAGAGTCTTACTGTTGTATTGTCATCCTGTGAGTTGTTCTACCTTCCATCTCAGAACTGTGCCCTGTAGGGGATATCTGGGGCTTCAGTGAGCTGAACTAGCGCCTTTTCTGTGGAGGGATGCTCCTAGTCTTATGGAGAGGTAGGCATGCTTTGACGCTCCTTTCCCAGTTCTAGTTTGCTCATCTCACAGTGCACTCAGTTCAAGCTCTCCATGATGCAGGCACAAATCCTAGCTTTCACTGGTTTGTCCCCCCATATAAACCAGGAAGGTGGATGTCCATTCCATAATCAAAAATTCTCAAAGTAAAGAACAGGCAGAGAACCTTCTTTGCAATGATATGTAGTCCTTGCACTTCTGATCCAAGTAGGAGGGTTTACAAAGTCAACCCCATGCAAGTGTTCTCCTCAGCTGCTCTCAGTAAAGCTTGGGCAGCTTCTGCATGCTATCCTGACTCTCTTCAGAGCAAGTCAAAAATCTCTAATACACCCCACCCACCGCTCTGGTGGCTGTAGTCACAATCCACCATGCTGGCAGCTCTAGGCCCTCTCTCTCATGGCAAGAGGGCTTTCTTCCCCTTCCCCATGCCTCACAGTACAAATGTTTCCTGGGGTTCTACACAATGCCTTACAGGAAAGTAGAGCATCCCTTTAGCTTTCTGCTGATTTCAGCTCTCTGGTCCCTTTCTATTCAGAAGCTACACACTATGGGATAGCCTTTCCTGCAGTTATAACCTAGGGTGAATTTCTCATTCCTGTGTTGCCACCATTAGGCTCATTGTTTCACTGGCAAGGTGCAGCCCTCTCTTCGCAGGCACACTGTACCCTTGGCTCCCTCTGTCCATCATGCATGGGCTCTCCTTCCCCTCTCTTACACTCTGGTTTTGAGATCCCAGCTTTTGGATGCTCCCAAGGGGAGGGAGCTTTTTAGCCTCTACTCCTCAGGCCTCAGAGCCGAGCACTGGCTTCATGGAATACTCCCACTTTTTATGCCTCCCTCCTTTATCACACTCTACAATGTTTCTTCAATGCTCCTTACTTGAAATATGACCAATCAAGTATATTTTTCTTATTTTTCCAAGCTGGCTATGAAGTATTTTAGCTGTAAATCCAGTCCGTGGCTGGAAGCATGAGCAATATGATTCTTCTCAGAGTGTCACTATCTTCCCTGGCCAGAGTGGTCAGGCTTTTCATTCATGGTTAATAGTATGTCAAAGAGTCTTTTGACCCATACTGTAATGACTCTCTCTCAATATTCTGAGTATTTTTCAATACTCCATTATAATGTTCTAATAATCCACCTCCTGTTGGATAACAAGGGAGGTGCAGTCACCATTCAAGGTTGTGGCTCTCAGCCCAGACTCGCACATAATGTCTTGTAAAATGGGTCTCTTGGTCACTTTTAATAGCATGTGGAGTACCATACATAGCCAGTAGTTCCTGCAAGTCTTGTATCCTAGCTTTTTGATCCATTCTCTTACTGGGAAATGTTTTCATCTAGCCCATTGTGATATCTATGCATGTTAGGGCATACCAAGCTCCCTCTGACAGTGGTAGAGGACCTATATGCTCTACTTGCCACCTGTTCAGGAGATCTTGTCTTTTCTTGATCTCCCCTGTCATTGCTGGTAAGGGACATGGATGAGGCTTCACACATAGAGAAAACTGTTAACAAGCTGTAACAATGTCAGTCATTTTCAGTGGTAAGCCCCAGTCTTTAGCTGTTCCTCAAAGGATTTTCTGCCCTGATTCTTTGACTTTCCTGTGCAGCCATTGTAGCCTGGCCTTCTGCTAAATCTGCTTCTAGCCACCCAATATGAGCTAACATATCTCCTTCAGCATTCTCTGGACATTTTAATGGTTGATGTTCTGAGACATTATACAGGGTCACCTTCTTAGTCTGTATTTTCATCCATATGTCAACCCACAGGGGTCTGTTGTTGATAGTCCAGTCTTCAGAATGCCTTTGCTCTAATTATAATGTCTGCACTTTGAACACTGCCCAACTATCTGTACAGATGAATAGCGAACTTGGTTCATGTACCATTACAAGCCATACGACCCTTAATTAGCTCATTGGTATTGCGTCCTTCCACATTCTCTATCTAAATGGCTTCTTTGAGGCTTGCCATTTAGGGGACTGTCCTTTGCATGAGCCATCAGAATACCATGCTTCAGGAAGTACTGAAAACATACCTGCTTTCACTGGCAAAGCACCAATAAGCTCTTCCTCCAATGTCCTTTTAGTATCTCCTTCTGACACAAAGATAACTGGACACAAAAACGTCTGCAATTCCTAGCTAAGAGGGGATGTTGAATGGAAATGTCTCTGCTGCAGCTAAAAACTCCATTTCATTATAGCTTGTGTCTGTGCTATGCCAGACTTTGGAATGTGAGAAACATCGTGCAGCCACCCTGTAATGAGATATGTGGTCTGCACCATTAGAGCAGATTTTCCATTTATATCTTCTCTTTCTTGCAGGGGTTGATAGGTGGCATAGAACTGTTTATGAGACTGTATCTTTCTTTAACTCCCTTCTGTACCTGGGACCAAAACCCTATTGAGGTGCAGAGCCTCTCTTGTCATTGCCATGACACCACTTCCTGAGATACAGAGATACAGGACATCAATTTCTCCAAGTAGGGCAGGATCATAAATATCAAGTGCCTTTACCTGTTTAACTGCTCCTTTTGAGTTCTCAGAAGCTTGTTGATGCTTCTCCTGCTAATCGCATTGTTATCTTGGCCAAATGAGGGATAAATGCTCTCTAACAACCTAGTAACCCAACAAATTCTTGCAACATTTTTCTGGTAATTAATAAGGAATAAGCTTGTATTTTAACCTACAGCATTAGATAATGCTTTCATCTTACCCAACCAAATAAGACCCCAAAATTGATGGATAGCCCAGGCCTTTGTATTTTGTTGGGGATTATTGCTCATCCTTATGCTTCTAGGTTCACTACTGTCTGAGGAACACACTCTTCTAGAGTTTGGAGAGAAAGAGAGATTAGTACGATATCCCTTTCCAGATTGAATTCTTCTTGGACTCTGATTTCAGGACTGAAGGAAGTTCTGCTTGCATTTTTGGGGCATTCTCATACTCATACATTAATCCCCAACTATCAATCAGGGTTGCCACATCATAGCATGTGGACTTCCCTTCTCAACCTGGAATTTCCCCCATTACATTCACACTGCCTCCAATCCTATCTTTACTAGCCTTTGACAGTACAAAAATTTCTCTGTAGAACTGCCACCTATACCAATTATTATGCAGAAAGCCAAGTTTGAAGAAGCCCTCTGCATATTTCTTGCTGATTCCAAAGAAATAACCTGAAGGACTTGAAAAAACCAAACATATGAGTTTATAAGGACTTACCTGTGAACCATGGACGACCTGCCTTCAAAGTCTCTACAACAAAGCCACTTTTAGTACAGAGTTATATAGAGTACAGAAAGAAAAGGCAAACGGTAACAAATCTGACATATAGGGTGGATATGCTTGCATGCAAGCCATGTGAGAACAAAACACCAGCTGTTTACAATCAGGACTCACATTAGGGAACATTTTCTTTTTTGCTATTCCTTAATCACAGAGCTGGCCAGGCACCCAAGGACCCACAGAACACTTACAGTAGGCCTTCATTATATTCCCACATTGCAGAAAGGGAATTTGGGAGTTGAGGTGGAGCCCATGTTCTTACACACCACACAACGTGTGATCCCAAACACCCCCACTAATAAACATATTATTTTTCCCATTAGGCAATACATTTATCCAATAAGTGAGCCTTTGCTTCAGCCCCCTTGCACTGGGGAATAAGCCAAAGCCACTGATAAGAGAATCCAAGCTTTGTGTGGCTCAGTGGTTGAGCATCCACCCATGCACCAAGAGATCTCCAGTTCTATTCCTAGTGAGGGCACATGCCTGGTTTGTGGGATCGATCCTCAGTGGGTGCTGTGCAGGAGGTAGTGAATCAACATTTCTTTCTCATCAATGTTTCTATCACTCATCCTTCCCCCTACCCCTCTCTCTAAAAATCAATAAAAATGTATTTTTTAAAAAGTAAAAGAAGAAAACCCAGACATTCCATTGGTAGCAACTGCCCCACAGCTTTGTGGAGACAACAACATGACCCATTGCTTATTTGGAACTCCATTCCCCAAAAAGTGTGGCCATAAAGCCATGGAATGCAGTAAAAGCCTCACTTACCACTTAAAAACCCATGTGTACTATGTAGTGGAGATATCTCACTCCATTAACAGGGGCTGAGGTAAATATTTTCCATGCTACTCTGGATAATCTGTGCACAAGGGAAACACCAAGCTTACTTTGGTAAATTTGCCATCCATCATAGATTTTCCCACCAGCCAAGCTGGAGAAAGCTGGACACTACAAAAGAAATGTATTGATGTGTGGTGGTTATGTCATTCACTTCCTTGGAACAGAGACCTTGGCTCAACTTTGAAATTAACCAGCTCTGTAGGGCTGCCCTAGAGGCACTGCAGACAGTGCTGCATTAACTATTATGGAATATTTATGCTTTGGAGAATCAGTTAACTCACTCTAGCATTAATGAAAAAGTCTCTGGAATTGCAGAAAATAATACAACCCTGTAATGCTGTCCAGACTCCCCTCAGGGTAGAGAGATTTACAGAGCTGTGAAAGTAATATTATGCCTGGGATAAGGGACTGTTGGAACCTCTCTTGGGAGGTTATCCCCTTGTACTATTGTGGAAAGCCTGCACTTCCCAAAGAAAAGTATTTGCCCTTGACAGGGACCCCACCCACATAATTTGGTTAACTTTCTTTCAGATTTTGAGGTGAAGCCCCACACTTCAAAGTTAGAAACTCCAAATTTCCAAACAATTAAGAGATGCTGAAATACTTTATGACACCACTAAGTGATAGAGGTGCTATCCCTTGCATTTTCAACAGAATCATGAACCTAACACAGGCCCCATACCTACCATTATAAAACTAAAATCTGGGATCAGGTACTATCTGTCCAGGAGGCAGTGGCCACATTGTAAAAGCTGATAGGTCCTGCTTTGATTAATGGCCAGTCTGGGGTTTTTAGAACACCTGGGGATGAGATGGAAACTAGAAAGTTTGATCCTTCTCAGTGTTTCAATGGACAAACCCTTAGAAATACCAGGTAATGAAAGGTTGACTCCTTCATTTTTTTCCGCTCAGAGCCAGCTAGGCTCTCTCAAAACACCTCCTGCCACTCCTCCCTCAAACGTGGATTTGACCAGAATGGAAATTGCCAACAATCAAGCAATCATGAAAATTAATAACATGTTAGCTCAGTGTTGTCAATTTGCAACACAGAGAACCCCAAGCTGTATTGCACAAAAAAGCAAAAGTCTGAGTGGAATTGGATTCTTTAGACATCAGCTTCTTGAGCTTGTTCCTGAGGTTGAGTGCTAATACTATGCCTTTGCCTTCAGGCCAGAGCCTAAGCAGGCCACAGACACCCTGTGCTGTGAAAGCTGCTACTGCAGAATAGCCTCAGAGAGTTTTTCCCAAAGTCCCTTTAACAGCATGTGTGAATTTTCACTGTCTGTCTTACATGTGCATGTTGTTGCACCATCACTCAGTCCTTATCTACTTATCTTTGTCTCCATCAGTTATCCATCAGTTAGTGGTATATCCATTTTCCAACTGAGGGCTGTGGGTTGAGTCTTTACAACATGTCAAGAAAAATGATTTTCTGAGACTCACACAGAAGAATCAGTGGGATTTTTTTGCATTAAATCACATCTGTGTTTCTGAAGTCCCATTTCCCTTAATCCAATAGGGGAAGAAGTATAACTGGGGCTTCACTAGAGATAAAAGTAAAGCTAGTGTCCAGAGTTTCCTTTCCATTGTGTAGTTAAGTCCAGTACACCATCAAGATACTTGCAGTCCCTTAGTCCACTGTGTGCGTGGTCCACACGGTTGTGGACCATATGGGGAAAAGCAGGGGTGGAAAAACCTGCAAGCTATGCAAGCCAGGAGTCAAACCAGTGTACAAGAGAAAACAAGAGCACGAAAAAGGAGTGCCTGTGTTTAGGGAATTTAATAGCCCAAATGGTCCTACGATAGGGAATTTAATGAACGCACCTCAAAAGATAGACACAACACCCACATGAAACACTGTTTCTAGCACAATTATGAATACCAAATGAAACACCTACAAAGGAGGTAAGCATTGTAGTTCCATCACCTTCATTAAATGTCTTACTTTACCATGCTTCAAGGAAGATATGAGTATTTTATCATGGACTTCTTGTTTATTTTTCCAGATATTGAAACATAGTCAAAATATCGCATGTTTTTTCCTCACGCATCACATAAAATCAATACATTTGGAAATGGAAGTAGCACGACAGTATGTGAACAGTGTAGTTTTAATTACTCAGTGAAGAATAGCTCACTGTGTAAACCTTCGTGGAACATTGTAACATTATTTGGTACATATCGGATTTTTGTAAAGGTTTCACCACACACTAAAATGACTTCATAGGAAAGTAACTATTTGATGAACCTTGGAACGCTATCCTCCTGTGAATGCCATTAAATTAAAACACTTCAGGCTTTATACATGCATTCTAAACAGCAAGGAATCTCTGTGTTACTCAAAGAACGAGACCTATCTCTAAGAGTGGTCATGTCGTAATTTCACTGGGAAACTGCCTCCAATCAGCTACTTTAAGCATACTAATTGCAAAGGCTCTGAGTCAAGTACAGTTTTATTGTTGGATTGAGTTTTACATTGGCTAAAGGTGCAGGGAAATGCATGTTCTCTTTTACAATGTTCTGTGTACAGATTATTTGAAATAACTGATTTTAACAAAATTTCTATCTCCTAATGATAATCCACAGTATTTATTTCAGGTAAAACACACTCTTTCAGGAAATGGTTTGATTTCCTAATGCTGAAGAGTAGACATGAATATTTTCAGTGGAATTGACTTGTGTATGATCTAAGATTTATTGGAATACATTCCAGATACTTAATGCAGGAAGAAGTTTATGACATATCATAAATTCAATGTATTTCAACATGCAAAGAGCAAACATTGTGTCGAAGAGTGCAGTTTTAGTGTTCTGGCTATCCTCAAATTGTGTAAAACTGGAGTGAACTTAGCGAAGGCACCTAGGAAGATGTGCACAATACTCGTGATAAACAGTGCTTTTCGCACATTTATGAAGACTAAAGAAAAGACTCGCTAACCAGTCAGACAATGTAGTAACAGCACCTTCTCTAAATATCTTTTTTTTTTAATTTTATTATTGTTTAAAATATTACAGATGTCCCTTTTTCTCCCCAATGACCCATTCCACCCCATTCCTTCCCCTTCCTCAGTCCCTCTCCCCACCATTGTCCATGTCCTTGGGTTGTATATATATGCATATAAATTCTTTGGGTACTCCCTACCTCTCCACCCACCCACCCTCCTCCACCCCTCTGACATTCATCAGTCTCATCCATGCTTCCATGTAATTGAATCTATTCTGTTCATCAGTTTATTAAGTTCTTTAGATTCCACGTATAAGCGAGATCAGGTGATATTTGTCTTTCACTGCCTGGCTTATTTCCCTTAGCATAATATTCTCCAGGTCCATCCATACTGTCCCAAAGAGTACGAGATTCTTCTTCTTTACAGCTGTGTAGTATTCCATGGTGTAAATGTCCTAAAGCTTTTTTATCCACTCATCTACTGATGGGCACTTGGGCTGTTTCCAGATCTTAGCTATAGTAAACTGTGCTGCTATGAACATCGGGGTGCATATATCCTTTCTGATGAATGTTTCAGGATTCTTAGGATACATTCCTAGGAGGGGAATAAATGGGTCAAACAGCAGCTCCATTTTTAATTTTTTAAAAACCTCCATACTGTTTTCCATAGTGGGTGCACCAGTCTGCATTCCCACCAGCAGTGTACTAAGGTTCCCCTTTCTCCAAACCCTCGCCAGCACATGTCGTTTGTTGATTTGTTGATGGCAGCCATTCTGATAGGTGTGAAGTGATACCTCATTGTAGTTTTAATTTGCATCTCTCTGATGATTAGCGACGTCGAGCATTTTCTCATGTGTCTCTTGGCCATCCGTATGTCCTCTTTGAAGAAGTGTCTATTTAAGTCCTTTGCCCATTTCTTAATTGGGTTGTTTGTCTTTCTCTTGTTGAGTGCTATGAGTTCTTTGTACACTTTGGAAATTAGCCCCTTATCAGATTCATCCTTGGCAAATATGTTTCCCAGACAGTGGGGTTCCTTCGTATTTTGAGGCTGTTATCTTTTGCTGTGCAGAAGCTTTTTAGTTTGATGTAGTCCCATATGTTTATTTTTTCCTTTTTTCTCTTGCCCTAGGAGATGTATCAGTGAAAAGTCGACTACGTAGGATGTCTGTAACTTTACTGCCTATGTTTTCTTCCAGGATTTTTATGGTTTTGTGACTTGCGTTTAAGTCTTTTATCCACTTTGAGTTTATTTTTGTGTATGGTGAAAGTTGGTGGTCTAGTTTCATTCTTTTGCATGTATCTGTCCAATTTTCCCAGCACCACTTATTGAAGAGACTGTACTTACACCATTGGATACTCTTGGCTCTTTTGTCAAATATTAACTGACCATAATGGTGTGGGTCTATTTCTGGCGACTCTGTTCTGTTCCATTGATCTATATGCCTGTTGTTGTACCAATACCAGGCCGTTTTGATTACAGTGGCTTTGAAATATAGTTTGAAGTCTGGTAATGTGATCCCTCCCACTCTGTTCTTTTTTCTCAAGATGGCTGCAGCTATTCGGGGTCTTTTTTGGTTCCATATAAATTTTCAAAATGTTTGTTCTAGGTCTGTGAAATATGCTGTTGGTATTTTCATAGGAATTGCATTAAATTTATAAATTGCTTTGGGTAGTATAGACATTTTAATGATATTAATTCTTCCAATCCATGAGCACGGTATCTTCTTCCACTTGTTTAAATCTTCCTCTATTTCTTTTTTCAGTGTCACATAGTTTTCTGAGTACATGTCCTTTACATCCTTGGTTAAGTTTATTACTAGGTATCTTATTTTTTTAGTTGCAATGGTAAATGGTATTGCTTTTTTTGTTTCTTTCTCTGAAAGTTCATTGTTGGTGTATAGGAATGCCATTGATTTCCGGATGTTGATTTTGTATCTACCTACCTTGCCAAATTTATTTATCAGATCTAGTAGTACTTTGATGGAGTCTTTAGGGTTTTCCATGTACAATATCATGTCATCTGCAAATAATGACAGTTTTACTTCCTCCTTTCCAATTTGGATACCTTTTATGTTTTCTTCCTGCCTGATGGCTATGGCGAGGAATTCCAGTACTATTTTGAATAAGAGTGGTGAAAGTAGACATCCCTGTCTTGTTCCAGTTTTTAATGGAAATGGTTTTAGTTTTTGCCCATTGACTATGATGTTGGCTGTAGGTCTCTCGTATATGGCCTTTATAATGTTGAGGTATGATCCCTCTATTCCCACTTTGCTGAGAGTTTTTATCAGAAATTGGTGCTGGATTTTGTTGAATGCTTTTTCTGCGTCTATTGATATGATCATATGATTTTTGTCCTTCATTTTGTTTATGTGATGTATCACATTTATTGATTTGCGGATGTTGTACCAGCCTTACATCCCTGAAATAAATCCCACTTGGTCATGATGTATGATCTTTTTAATGTATTGCTGGATCCGGTTTGCTAGTATTTTAGTGAAGATTTTAGCATCTATGTTCATCAGGGATATTGGCCTGTAATTTTCTTTCTTTGTAGTATCTTTATCTGGTATTGGGATTAGGGTGATGCCGGCCTCATAAAAAGAGTTTGGGAGTTTTCCCTCCTCTTGAATTTTCTGGAATAGTTTGAATAGAATAGGTGTTAATTCTTCTTTGAATGTTTGGTAAAACTCGCGTGTAAATCCATTTGGTCCAGGACTTTTGTTTGCTGGGAGTTTTTTTATTACTGCTTCAATTTCATTAGTTGTTATCAGCCTATTTAGGTTTTCTGACTCTTCTTGATTCAGCTTTGGAAGGTTGTATGCTTCTAGGAATTTGTCCATTTCCCCTATGTTGTCCAATTTTTTGGCATACAGTTGCTCATAATATTTTCTTACAATCTTTTGTATTTCTATTGGATCAGTTGTTATATCACCTCTTTCATTTCTGATTTTATTTATTTTATTTATTTATTTATTTGGGTCCTCTCTCTTTGTTTCTTAGTGAGTCTGGCTAAAGGTGCATCAATCTTATTTACCTTTTGAAAGAACCGGCTCTTGGTTTCATTGATTTTTTGTATTGTTTCTTTAGTCTCTATGTCATTAATCTCTGCTCTGATTTTTATTATTTCCTTCCTTCCTTCTACTTCCTTGTGGATTTTCTTGCTGTTCTCCTTCTAGTTCTTTTAGTTGTTGTGTTAGATGATTCATTAGATCTTTTTCTTGTTTCTTGAGATAGGCCTGTAATGCTATGAATTTTCCTCCCAAGACTGCTTTTGCCGTGTCCCATAGGTTTTGGGCTGTTGGCTATTCATTTTCATTACTTTCCATGAAGTGTCTGATTTCTTCCTTGACCTCCTTGGTAACCTATTTATTGTTTAATAACATGCTATTTAGCCTCCATGTGTTTGAATATTTTTGAGTTTTTTTATAGTGGTTGATTTCTAGTTTCATGACATTGTGATCCGAGAAGATGCTTGATATGATTTCAATCTTCTTATATTTCTAGAGACTTGCCTTGCACCCTAACATGTGGTCTATTTTTGAGAATGTTCCATGTGCACTGGAGAAGAATGTGTATTCTGCTGCTTTTGGGTGAAATGTTCTATAAGTGTCAATTAAATCCATTAGGTCTAGTGATTCATTTAAGGTCTGCATTTCCCTGTTGACTTTTTGTCTTGACGATCTGTCCAATGCTGACAGTGGGGTGTTAAAGTCCCCCACTAGATTTGTGTTGCTGTCAATCTCCCCTTTGAGGTCCCCCAAGAAATTTTTTATACATGTAGGTGCTCCTGTATTGGGTGCATAAATGTTTATAAGGGTTATTTCCTCCTGTTGGATTGAACCCTTTAGTAATATGTAGTGACCATGTTTGTCTCTTGTTATGGTCTTTATTTTGAAGTCTGTTTTGTCAGAAATAAGAATTGCTACTCCAGCTTTCTTTTCCTTTCCATTTGCATGGAATATTTTACTCCATCCCTTCACTTTTAGCCTGTGTGAGTCTTTTGCTCTCAGGTGGGTCTCTTGTAGACAGCACATATTTGGGTCCTGTTTTCTTATCCATTCAGCTACCCTTTGTCTTTTGATTGGACCATTTATTCCATTTTCATTTAAGGTTACTATTGATATCAATTTATTTGATGCCATTTTCCCCCTTTATGCTGATGTACCTTTCTCTCATTATTCGTTCTTTTTCTTAAAGCATTCCTTTTAGCATTTCTTGCAATGCTGGTTTGGTGGTACTGAACTCCTTTGGCCTTTTTTTGTCTGGAAAGCTCTTTATTTCACCTTCAAATTTAAATGATAGCCTTGCTGGATAAAGCAGTCTTGGTTGCATGTTCTTGCTTTTTATTACTTGCACAACTTCATGCCACTCCCTTCTGGCCTGAAGAGTCTCTGTTGAGAAATTAGCTGTCAGTCTTATGGGGGTTCCCTTGTAAGTCACTGCTTGTCTCTGTCTTGCAGCCCTTAATATTTTCTCTTTGTCCTTGACATTTGCCATTTTAATTATGATGTGTCTTGGAGTGGGTCTCTTTGGGTCCCTCTTCTTTGGAACCCTCTGTGCTTCCTGAACTTGTGTGGCTTTCTCCTTCGCCGGCCTAGGGAAGTTTTCTATAATTATTTCTTCCACCAAGTTCTCTATTCCTTGCTCTCTTTGCTCCCCCTCTGGCACTCCTATAATGCGTATGTTGTTTTGCTTCATGTTGTCCCAAAGTTCCCTTAGACTGTCATCATGTTTTTTCTTTTGCTGCTCTGATTGTGTGATTTTCTCTACCTTGTCTTCTAAGTCACTTATTCTATCCTCTGCTTCATTGAGCTTGCTTTTAATTCCTTCTAGTGCATTCTTGATATCAGATACAGCATTCTTTATCTCTGAGTTTTATTTATGGTATGTATCTCTTTTTTCATGTTTTCACTAAGGTTCTCGATCTTATCATCTAGAGTCTTCTTAAGTTCCTTGAACATCTTCATCATCCATACTCTGAACTCCATATCAGATAACTTGCTTAACTCCGTCTCATCAACATCTTTTTCTGGCGATGTTTCTTTTTCTTTAATTTGGGGGTTGTTTCTTTGTCTCCCCATTTTGCTAGGTCTTAGTGTTGGTTTCTATATATTAGATATATTTGCTGTCTCCCAGTCTTGTGGGATGGGATTTTGTCTTGTGGGTCCAGTGTAGCCCAGAGGGGTGTTTTCTTTACACCTCTGAGTTCTTTGCTCTAGGAGTGTCCCTCTTGTGGGTGCCCCTTTTGTGGTTTCTTTATGTTCTCCTGCTGTGGTTGGGTCTAGATTGTTGTAGATCAGTCCTTGGGAGGACCCTTCTCTCAGGTTGGCTAACTGTGTCTCAGCCCCAACCTCAATGTGTAAGCTGTTGTATGGGTGGTTGTCTGAAGGTCACTGTTTTTTGTGATTTCAGTTCTCCTGGGAGGTATTTGTGTATCACCCCAATGTGAGGAGCAGTCTAGGTTTGGCTCTGGTGTCCTTGGGTAGGTGGTTGATCTGAGGCTTTCCGTGGACCACCTCCTCTTGTCAGCTATTTTGCAACCTTGTAGTTGCCTGGTCTTGTTCCAGAGTCTTCTATAGAGTCTTTAGGGTGCAGGGTGGCTAGTGTAGCCAAGGGTATCACTCCCCTTAGAGATGTCTCTGTCAGGATCTCACTCTGCAGGAGTTAGTCTCTGCTCCACCGCCAACTTCTCAGTCCCTACCCTGTCCTCTGATTCTAGTTCCCCAGGCTCTGGCCTGCTGAAGCTTCAGATTGATTTCAGTCTGTTGCATTTTCTGTATGGGCTGCTTCAGCATCCTGGGCTTAGTGGGTTCGATTAAAAACACATTCTGGTGAGCCCTTTTCCTGCCCAGGCCCCAGCTGGGGTTTTCAGTGTTTCCTCCAGCTCCCAAACAACAGTCCCCGAGAGTCTTATTCTTGCAAAGTCCTCCTGTGAGCTGCTCTCCCTTCCCCTTCAGGACTGTGCCCTGTGGGTGTGTCTGGCACTTCAGTGAGCTGGACCCGCCCCTTTCCTGTTGGGGGTCGAGCTCCTGGCTGCAGGAGATGCTGGCGGGCTCCGCCCTTCCCTGCTCAGCTCTGGTTGGCTGGTCGCACCAGGCCCGGCCCTCAGACCATCTACTGCGCAGACCCCAATGGCAGCCTCCACTGGTCTGTCTGCACAGTGCACGCGGGGAAGGTGGGAACCAGTTCCACAATCAAATTCACAAACGCACAAAGCAACACACAGGCAGAGAGTCCGCCCTGCAAGGTCCCGCCGCCCTTGTTCCAAGGTACCCAGCGGGAGGAGACCCAAAGTCAGCTTCATGCAGTTCTCCACACTGCCGGTCTGAGCAAAGCTGGATCAGCTTCTCGCGCCACCACAGGGCCCCTCGGGTCTGGTCACATATCCCAGCCTCTCAGCACTGGGAGCTCAGGGTGGGAGGGCTCCTCCCCTCCCCCTCACTACACAGATTCAGTGCTTTCTGGGGCTCAACATAGCTCCCCACAGGGAGGCAGAGTGTCCTCATGTGCGGGTACTCAGCGCAGTCCTCTGGTCCCTCACCACTTGGGTGCCACAAGCCTTGGGACAGCCTTCCCTATGGTCAGCACCCCGAGCACCAGACACAGGTTGTAGCCTCACCTAGAGGCTTTGTTTCCTAGGAAGGCGCCATTCCCTCTGGGACTCACCGCTCTCCTGGGTCCCTCTGCTCTGTGCGCAGGGTGCTCCTTCCCCTCTCTGCTTTTGGATGCCGTCTGCACTCCCGAGGGGCAGGAGCTTTGCAGCCTCCAAGACTCCAGGCTCGGAGCCCAGCACAGGCTTCAGGGGGACTCCCCCTTCCTATGCCCCCCTCTCTTACCGGACTCCATGATGTTTCTTCAGTGCTCCCCACTCACACTTCGTCCACTCAGGTATGTTTCTCTGTTTTTTTCAAGCTGGTTACATAGGATTTTAGGAGGAAATCAAGTCCGTGGCTGGGAGCGGGGGCACTGCTGCTTCTCACAGGGCCTCCATCTTCCCTCTCACCTCTAAATATCTTAATTGATCATATTTCAAAGAAGACATGAGCATTCTCTCAAGCACGCCCTCGTGGTTTGCTTCAGAAATTGACACACATGCCAAATAATGCGTGCTTTTTCTTAAGACATCACATAGAATGAATATATTGGGAAGTGGTAAGAGCATGACAGTACAGGAAGAGTGGAATGTTAAGGGTTCAAGGGGTGGCTCACTGTGTTAAACTTCGGTGAACATGGTAAATTTGTATTGTATGAAGGGGGCTTTTGATAAAACTTTGAGCAAACCCTAAAATGAATTCTGAAGAACCTCACCCATTAATGAACTTCCGAACACAATCTGCCAGTGAATACCAATAAATCAAAATATTCAGTAGTAGGTCTTTCCTTTTACAACACAAAACGTTGTAAAAGAGGATATACATTTCCCTGCACTTTTAGCCAATGTAAAATTCAATCCGGCAATAAAACTGGACTTGACTGCAAAGCCTCTGCGATTAGTATGTTTAAAGGAGCTGATTGGATGCTCCTGCAAAGAATTTTGAGAAAAGTGTATTTTTACTGTTAAAATAAGTTTGATATGGCATTGTTAAACCTCTCACAATGGTGAGTGTAGCCTTCAATGTTGTATACTTAGAGAACCCGGGTGACAATGAATTTGTAGGCCAAATTACTTGTACTCCATGAAAATGCACACTAGATAACTCTTGTTCAAACACGCTCTTGTACCTAATGCATTTAGAAGATAAAACTAAGTAGAAAATAAGGGCATTTTGCAGTAAAATTCAGCTGTGTATGTACAAAAATTCATTTCAATAGGGTGCAAAGAGCCAAAACATGAATTACTTCATGTTGTGAATGAAATCACTCCATTTCAATGTGCCCTAAAGAAAGCCATTGAAGAACACTAATGTTTTTGTGGTTCAATTCCCTTTCATTCTTGAAGAAGCTATAAAGTTTATGTACAGTGCTTGAGACTTAAACACGCTACCTATGTACAACAGCGTTTTTAGACCACCTTAATGGGTAAAACTGAAACAGCTACAAAATGTGTAAAGCATAGAGAAATGGGAAAATTTCTTAGAGACAATTACTTTATAGGACATCACATATGACAGAAGAACTGTGAAAAAGACTTCCCTTCTTAATTGACTCAAAGATTGTTCATTAAAATAAAGCTTCTATTTTGAAAGACATAAGAGGAAATAGTATCTACGTAGTAAAAGGAGCAAAACCGTTATGCAACAGTGCATGTTTAGGACTTCAGGCAGCATCTCTTTCTGCACACTATGAAAGAGCACTGAGAAATGAATTCGTACAAAGTGGGATTTTGACAAAACAGAGGACCTTCAAAAACCACCCCTAGAGAACTTATCCAAATAATGAACATTGCAACAAGCTCTTGGAGGAAAGGTGCTTCTATGACACAAGCCAAAAGAGGATAGCAACATTCTACACAGTAAAAAATGCATCTGAATTCTTAGATGAAAACTCACTCCAGAAAAACGAAATGCATGTACTTCTCGTTGAAAGAGCACTCAGTCACTACATTGGTTCAGGCTTCTTCAAAGTCTTCTGAGAAAAGTGTATTTTGACCTTTGGAATAAGCTTTGTGTTGCATTCTTTAATCTCTCGCAAGAGTAATGTGCAGCCTTCAATGTTGTTTACTTAGAGAATCTGGAAAAAAAACCAGATTTATAGCCCAAAATGACTTGGAATCCATGGAATCGCACACTTCATAACTCTTGTTCAATCACTCTCTTACACATAATGCACTTAGAAGATACAACAATGCAGAAAATAAGGGCATTTTGCAGTAAAATTCAGCTGAGTATGTACAAAAGTTCATTTCAATAGGTTGCAGAGACCTAAGGCATGAAGTACTTCATGTTGTCGATGAAATCCTTACATTTCCATGGGCCCTAAAGAAAAACTTTGAAGAAAAAGATGTTTTCATGTTGCAATTGGCTTCAAGTATTCTAAAGGAGCTATAGGATTTATGTTCTGTGCTGGAGAGGGGCACACTCTACATATGTATAAGAGCATTTTTAGACTACCATCATGCTTCAAAATGAAACTGCTACAAAGTGTGTGAAGCATGGAGAAAGAGGCAACTTTCATGTAGACAATTATCTTATAACAAATCACAGAAAAGAGGAACACTCAGAAAAGGACTTCCTGTGTCAATTTACTCAGAGATGGAACAATTCCAGAAGAAGGCTTGTGTTTTAAAAGACATGAGGAAACCAATAAGCAGGTAGTGACACTAGCAAGCCAGTATTGGAACAGTGCATGTGTGGGATTTCAAGCAGCAGCTATTTGTGGACATTTGGAAAGAACACTGTGAAATGAATTCATACAAAGCAGAATATGGCCAAAGCAGAAAGACCTTCCAAAACCACACCTAGAGAACTTATCCCAATAATGTTGCAACAAGGTCTTGGATGAAAGGTACTTATATAACACAATGCTCCTGAAGATAACAACAGTCTACACAGAACAAAATGCATCTGAATTCCAAGATGAAAACTCACTCCAGAAAGATGAAATGCATATACTTCTCACTAAAGGAGCACTGAGTCACTACATTAGAGCTTGCTTTTTCAAAGTATTTTGAGAAAAGTGTATTTT
This sequence comes from Miniopterus schreibersii, assembly GCF_964146895.1. NCBI lineage: Eukaryota > Metazoa > Chordata > Mammalia > Chiroptera > Miniopteridae > Miniopterus > Miniopterus schreibersii. The sequence continues at coordinate 109,251,977 of NC_138101.1, read as the reverse complement.
GACCTCTGGAATGAGCTTTGTGTTCCATTGTTTAATCCCTCGCAAGACTAATGTGCAGCCTTCAATGTTGTTTACTTAGGGAATCCGGAAAAACAGATTTATAGCCCAAAACGACTTGGATTCCATGGAAATGCACACTACATAACTCTTGGTCAAAACGCTCTTACACCTAATGCCCTTAGAAGATACAACAAAGCAGAAAATAAGGGCATTTTGCAGTGAAATTCAGCTGAGTATGTACAAAAGTTCATTTCAGTAGGTTGCAGAGACATTAGGGGAGAACCACTTCATGTGGTCAACGAAATCCTTACATTTCCATGTGCCCTAAAAAAAAGACTTTGAAGAACAAGCTGTTTTCATGTTTTAATTGGCTTCAAGTTTCCTAAAGGAGCTTTAAATTTAATGTTTAGTGCAGTAGAGGGACACACTCTACTTATGTGAAAGAATGATTTTAGACCACCATCATGTTTCAAACTGAAACTGCTACAAAGTGTGGGAAGCATGGCAAAAGAGGCAACTTTCATGGAGACAATTACCTTATAACACATCACAGAGGAGAGGAGCACTCAGAAAAGGACTTCCTGTGTCAATTTACTCAGAGATGGATGATTCCAGAACAAAGGTTTGTGATTTACAAGACATAACAGGAAATCAATACCCAGGTAGTGAAACGAGCAAGCCAGTATAGGAACAGTGCATGTGTGGGATTTCAAGCAGAGGCTCTTTGTGGGCACTTGGAAAGAGGACTGTGAACAAATTTGTATGAAGGGGGATTTGGCCAAAGTAGAAAGACCTTCCAAAACCACCCCTAGAGAACTTATACAAATAATGAATGTTGCAACAAGCTCTTGGATGAAAGGTACTTATATGACACAATGATCCTGAAGATAGCAACATTCTACACAGAAGAAAATACATCTGAATTCCAGGATGAAAACTCACTCCAGAAGGATCAAATGCATGTACTTCTTGCTGAAAGAGCACACAGTCATTACATTGGAACTCTCTCCTTAAAAGTCTTTAGGGAAAAATATTTTGATCTTTGGAATGAACTTTGTGCGGCATTGTTTTGTCTCTTGCAAGAGTAATGTGCAGTCTTCAAAGTTGTTTATTTAGAAAATCTGGAAAAACAAAGATTTGTAGCCTAAAATGATTTGGAATACATGGAAAGCCACACTACATAACTCTTGCTCAAACACGCTCTTACACCTAGTGCCTTTAGAAGATACAACAAAGCAGAAAATAAGTGCATTTTGCAGTGAAATTCAGCTGAGTATGTAAAAAAGTTCATTTCAATAGGTTGCAGAGACCTAAAGCGTGAACTGCTTCATGCTGTCGAATAAATCCTTACATTTCATTTTGCCCAAAAAAAAAATTTGGAAAAAAAGCTGTTTTTGTGTTTCAATTGGCTTCAAGTTTCCTAAAGAAGCTTTAAATTTTATGTTCAGTGCAAGAGAGGGACACACTCTACAAATGTGAATGAGCACTTTTAGACAACCATCATGTTTCAAACTGAAACTGCTACAAAGAGTGGGAAGCATGAAGAAGGAATCTTTATAGGACAAATTTACTTTATAACGCATCCAAGACAAGAGTTGCATTCCGAAATGGAATTCCCTTTTCAGTCTCCTCAAAGATGGTATGACCCAGGAAAGAAGGCTTGTAATTTAAAAGAAATAACAGGAAACCAACATTCAGGTAGGAAAACGAGCACACCAGTAAAAGAGAAAGTGCATGTGTAGGATTTCAAGGAGCAGCTATTTGTGGACACCTAGAAAGAGCACTGTGAAAAAAATTCGTACGAAACTGGATTTGGCCAAAGTAGAAAGACCTCCCAAAAGAACCCCTAGAGAACTTAGCCAAAAAATGAATGTTGCCACAAGCTCCTGGAGGAAAGGTGCTTCTATGACACAACCCTCCAGAAGATAGCAGCATTCTACACAGTACTAAATGCATATGAAATCCAGGATGAAAACTCACTCCAGAAGGAATAAATGCATGTATTTCTCTCTGAAGGAACACTCAGTCACTACATTGGCACTGGCTCTTCCATTTCACTGATGGAATAAGTTTTGGGTTGCATTGTTTAATCCCTCGCAAAGGTGATGCGTAGCCTGGAATGTTGTTTCCTTAGAGAATGTGAGAAAACACAGAATTGTAGCCCAAATGACATGTAATCCAGAAAAATGCTCACTGCATAACTCTTGCTCAAACACGCTATTACACCTAATGCATTCAGAAGATGCAAGAAAGCAGAAAAGAAGGGCATTTTGCAGTGAAATTCACGCGTTTTTCAAAAGTTCATTTCGATAGGTTGAAGAAAGCTAAAGCATGAATTACTTCATGTTGTCGACGAAACCCTTACATTTCGATGTGCCCTGAGGAAGGACTTTGAAGACAACAATGACATCACGTGTCAATTCGCTTAAAGCTTCCTGAAAGAGCTCTATGGTGTGTATTCAGTGCTGGAGAGTTTCACATGCTACATATGTTAAACACCGTTTGTAGACCACCAACATGCTTAAAACTGAAACTGCTACATGGTGTGTGAAGCATGAAAAAAGAGGCATCTTTCTAGGAGAAATTTAACTTATAACACCTCCCAGAGGAGAGGAACATTCAAAAATGGACTTCCCTAGTCAATCTCCTCAAAGATGGGATGGCCCTGGAAAGAAGGCTTATAATTAAAAACAATAACAGAAAACCAATATCTTGGTGGTGAAACGAGCACACGAGTACAAGAGAAGTGCATGTGTAAGATTTCAAGCAGCACCTCTTTGTGGAATCTTGGAAAGAGGACTGGGAAAAAATTTGTACAAAGCGAGATTTGGCCAAAGTAGAAAGACCTTCCAAAACCACCCCTAGAGAACTTAGCCAAATAATGAACATTGCAACAAGATCCCGGAGGAAAGTGATTCTATAACAACCCTCCGGAATATAGCTACATTCAACACGGTACAATATGCATACGAATTCCAGCATTGAAACTCACTCCAGAAGGATGAATGCATGTATTTCTCTCTGAAAGAACACTGTCACAACATTGGTGTTTGCTCCTTCAAAGTCTTTAGAAAAAAGTGTATGTTCAGTGGTGGAATAAGTTTTGGGTTGCATTATTTAATCTCTGGCAAGCGTGATGTGCAGCCTTCAATGTTGTTTCCTTAGAGAATGCGGAAAAACGCGGAATTGCAGCCAAAATGACTTGTCATCCAGGAAAACGCACACTGCATTACTCTTGCTAAAATACACTCTTACACCTAATGCAATCAGAAGATGCAAGAAAGCAGAAAAGAAGCGAATTGTGCAGTGAAAAACAGACGAGCATGTGCAAAAGTTCATTTCTATAGGTTGCAGAGAGCTAAAGCATGAATTACTTCATGTTGTTGATGAAACCTTTATATTTCCATGTGCCCTGAGAAAGGACTTTGAAGAAAAAGATGACTTCGCGTGCCAATTAGCTTTAAGCTTCTTAAAAGAGCTATAAGGTGTGTATTCATTACTGCAGAGTTAGACACGCTATACATGTAAAACAGCGTTTGCAGATCACCAACATGCTTAATACTGAAAATACTACAAAATGTGTGAAGCATGGAAAAGAGGCATCTTTTTAGGAGAAATTTACCTTATAACACATCCCAGAAAAGAGGAGCGTTCAAAAATGGACTTTTGTAATCAATCACCTCAAAATGGAACAGCCTTAGAAAGAAGGCTTGTAATTTAAAAGAAATAACAGGAAACCAATATCTAGGTAGTGAAACGAGCACACCAATACGAGAGAAGTACATGTGCAGGATTTCAGCAGCACTTGGAAAGAGCACAGTGAAAAAAATTTGTATGAAGCTGGAATTGGTCAAAGAAGAAAGACCTTCCAAAACCAGACCTAGAGAACTAAGCCAAATAATGAAATTTGCAACAAGCTCCTGGAGGAAATGTGCTTCAATAACACAACCCACCAGAAGATAGCAACATTCTACACAGAACAAAATTCATATGAATTTCAGGATGAACACTCACTTCTAAAGGATAAAATGCATGTATTTCTCTCTGAAAGAATAATCAGTCACTAAATTGGAGCTTGCTCCATCAAAATCTTTTGAAAAAAGTGTATTTTCACTGGTGGAATAATTTTGGGGTTGCATTGTTTAATCTCTCGCAAGCGTGATGTGCAGCCTTCGATGTTGTTTCCTTAGAGAATGTGGAAAAACGAGAATTGTAGCCCAAATGAATTGTATTCCAGGTAAACGCACAGGGTATTACCATTGCTCAAACAAGCTCTTACACCTAATGCATTCAGAAGATGCAAGAAAGAACAAAAGAAAGGCATTTTGCAATGAAATTCAGATGAGCATGTACAAAAGTTCATTTCTATAGGATTCAGAGAGCTAAAGCATGAATTACTTCATTTTGTCGATGAAACCCTTACATTTCCATGTGCCCTGAGCAATGACTTTGAAGAAAAAGATAACTTCACGTGTCAATTTGCTTTAAGCAACCTAAAAGAGCTGTAAGGTGTGTATTCAGTGTTGGGGAGTTACACACGCTACACATGTTAAATAGCGTTTGTAGACAACCAGCATGCTTAAAACTGAAACAGCTACAAAGTCCGTGAACCATGGAGAAATAGGCATCTCTCTAGGAGGAATTTACCTTATAACACATCCCATAGAAGAGGAGCATTCAACAATAGACTTCCCTTGTCAATTTCCTCAAAGATTGGACTGTTCTGGAAAGAAGGCCTGTAATTTATTTATTATTTATTTATGTATTTATTTATTTATTTATTTTTATTTTTTATTTTTAAGGCCTGTAATTTAAAAGAAATAATAAGATACCAATATCTAGGGAGTGAAATGAGCACACCAGTACGGGAGAATTCCATGTGTAGGATTTCAAGTAGCAGCGCCCTGTGGACACTTGGAAAGATCACTGTGAACAAATTTGTATGAAGGGGGATTTGGCCAAAGAAGAAAGACCTTCCCAAACTAACCCTAGAGAACTTAGCCATGTAATGAATGTTCCCCAAGCTCCTGGAGGAAAGGTGCATTTATGACACAACCCTTTATAAGAGAGCAACATTCTACACAGTATAAAATGCATATGTATACCAGGATGAAAACTCTTCAGAAAGATGAAATGCATGTATTTCTCTCTAAAAGAACAATCAATCACTACATTGGTGTTTGCTCCTTCAAAGGCTTTTGAGAAAAGTGTATTTTCACTGGTGAAATAAGTTTTGGATTGCATTGCTTAATCTCTCGCAAGAGTGATGAGCAGCCTTCAATGTTGCTTCCTTACACAATGTGGAAATACGCGGAATTGTATCCCAAATGGCTTGTAATCCAGGAAAAAGCAAACTGCAAAACTCTAGCTCAAACGTGCTCTTTGAACTAATGCATTGAGAAGACAAAAGAAAGCAGAAAAGAAGGGCATTTTGCTGTCAAATTCAGGTGAGCATGTGCAAAAGTTCATTTCTATTGGTTGCAGAGACCAAAAGCATGAATTCCTTCATGTTTTGATGAAACCCTAACATTTGCATGTGCCATGAAGCAGGACTTTGAAGAAAAAGATGTCTTTGTGTGTGAATTCACTTTAAGCTTCTTCAAGGAATTCTAAGGTGTGTTTTCAGTGCTGGAGAGTTACACACTCTACATATGTTAAACAGCCTTTTTAGAGGACTCACATGCTTAAAACTGAAACTGCTACAAAGTGTGTAAAGCATGGAGCAAGGTATCTTTCTAGGAGAAATTTGCCTTATAACATATCCCAGAAAAGAGGAGCTTTCAAAAATGGGCTTCCCTTACCAATTTCCTCAGAGATGAGACAATCCTGGAAGGAAGGTTTGAAATTTGAAAGAAATAACAAGTAACCAATATCTAGGTAGGGAAACAAGCATACCAGTATGGTAGAAGTGCATGTGTAGGGTATCAAGCAGCAGCTCTTTGTGGACACAAGGAAAGAACACTGGGGAAAAAATTCATACGAAGCGGGATTTGGCCAAAGTTGAACGACCTTCCAAAACTACTCCTAGAGAACATAGTGAAACAATGAATGTTGCAATAAGCTACTGGAGGAAAGGAGCTTCTATGACACAACACAGAAATAGATAGCAACATTCTACACAGTACAAAATGCTTATGAATTCCAGGATGAAAACTCACTCCAGAAGGATTTAATGCATGTATTTTCGCTGAAAGAACAGTCAGGCACGACATTCGTGCTTGCTCCTTCAAAGTGTTTGTAGAAGCGTGCATTTTCCCAGGTGGATAAGTATTGGAATGCATTGTTTCCTCTCTTCTATGCCTCATGTGCAGCCTTCTATGTTGTTTCCTTAGAGAATGTGGAATACTCGGATTTGCATACCGAATGACTTGTGATCCAGGAAAACGCACACTGCATAACTCTTCCTCAAACACATCATTTCACCAAAGGCACTGAGAGATTCACGAAAGCAGAAAACAAGTCATTTTCAGTGAAATTCACATGAGCATGTACAAAAGTCCCCTTGTATCGGTTGCAGAGAGCCAAAGCATGAATTCCTTCATGTTCTCGATGAAAAGCTGATATTTCCACTTGCCCTGAAGCAGGACATTGAAGAAAAAGATGTCTTTGCGTGTTTATTCACTTTAACATGCTTCAATGATTTCTAAGGTGTACATTCAGTGCTGGAGAATTACTCTACATATGTTAAACAGCGTTTTTAGACCACCAACATGCTTAAAACGGAAACTGCGACAAAATGTGTGAAGTATGGACAAAGAAGTATCCTTCTAAGAGAAGTTAACCATATAACACATCCAAGAGAAGAGGAGCTTTCAAATTTGGACATCCCTGTCAATATCCTCAAAAATGAGAAGAACCTGCAAAGAAGGCTTGTAATTTAAAAGAAATAACAGGAAACCAGTATCTCGGTAGCGAAACGAGCACACCAGAATGGAATAAGTGCATGTGTAAGATCTCAAGCAGCAGCTCTTTGTGGACACTTGGAAAGAGCACTGTGAAAAAATTCATACGAACTGGGATTTTGCAAAAGATGAAAGACGTTCCAAAACCACCACTACAGAACTTAGCCAAACAATGAAAGTCGCAATAAGCTCCTGGAGGAAGGGTGCATCTATGACACAATCCCCGAGATGATAGCAATATTCTACACAGTTCAAAATGCATAGGAATTCCAGGATGAAAACTGACTCCAGAAGGATGAATTGCATGTATTTCTCTCTGAAAGAACACTCACCCATGACATTCGTACTCGCTCCATCAAACTCTTTGTAGAAAAGTGGTTTTTCCCTGGAGGAATACATATTGGGATGCATTGTTTCACCTCTTGCAAGCCTCAAGCACAGGCTTCCATGTTGTTTCATTAGAAAATGCGGAAAAATGCAGATTTGTATCCCAAATGACTTGTAATCCAGGAAAACATACACTGCATAACTCTTGCTCAAACATGCTCTTTCACCTAATGCTTTGAGAAGATTCATGAAAGCAGAAAAGAAGGGCATTTTGGAGTGAAATTCAGATGAGTATGTACAAAATCTCACTTGCATTGGTTGTAGAGAGCAAAAGCATAAATTCCTTCATGTTCTCGAAGAAGCCCATACACTTCCTTCTCTGCTGAAGCACGAGTTTGAAGAAAGAGATGTCTCCGAGAGTGAATTCGCTTTAAGCTAACTCAAGGAGCTCTAAGGTGTGTGTTCAGTACTGGAGAGTTACACACTCTACTTATGTTCAACAGCGTATGGAGAGCACCAACATGCTTCACACTGAAACTACTACAAGCTTTCTGAAGCTTGGAGAAAGAGGTATCTTCCAGGAGAAGTTAACCATGTAACACATCCCAGAGAAGGGGAGCTTTCAAAAGTGGACTTCCTTTGTCAATTTCATCAAAGATGGGACGACCCTGGAAAGAAGGCTTGTAATTTAAAAGAAATATCAGGAGTCCAGTACCAAGGTAGTGAAACGAGCACACCAGTATGGCATAAGTGCATGTGTAGGATTTCAAGCAGCAGCTCTTTGTGAACACTTGGAAATAGCACTGGGAAAAACATTCCTATAAAGCGGGATTTGGCCAAAGTTGAAAGACCTTCCAAAACCACCACTACAGAAATTATCCAAACAATGAATGTTGCAATAAGCTCCGGGAGGAAGGGTGCTTCTATGACACAACCACCGAGATGATAGCAACATTCTAGACAGTAGAAAATGCATATGAATTCCAATATGAAAACTGACTCGAGAAGGATGAAATGCATGTATTTCTCTCTGAAAGAACACTCAGCCACGACATTCGTGCCTGCTCCTTGAAAGTCTTTGTAGATATGTGTATTTTCCGTGGTGGAATAAGTTTTGGGATGCATTGTTTCATCTCTTGCAAGCCTCAGGCTCAGGCTTCCATGTTGTTTCCTTAGAGAATATGGAAAAACGGGGATTTGGATCCCAAATGACTTCTAATCCAGGAAAATGCACACTGCATAACTCTTGCTCAAACCCACTCTTTCACCTAATGCTTTGAGAAGATTCATGAAAGCAGAAAAGAAGGGCATTTTGCAGTGAAATTAAGACGAGTATGTACAAAATCTACCTTGTATCTGTTGCAGAGACCAAATGCATGAATTCCATCATATTTTCAATGAAACCCTGACATTTCCATGTTCCCTGAAGTAGGACTTTGAAGAAAAAGATACCTTTGCGTTCCAATTCGCTTTAAGCTTCCTCAAGGGGCTCTAAGGTGTGTATTCAGTACAGGAGAGTTGCACACTGTACATATGTGAAACAGCGTTTTTTGAGAAATAACATGCTTAAAACTGAAACTGCTACAAACTTTGTGAAGCATCGAGAAAGAGGTATCTTTCTAGGAGAAGTTTAAAATATAACATATCCCACATGATAGTAGCTTTCAAAAATGGACTTCCCTTGTCAATTTCCTCAAAGATGGGATGAACTTGGAAAGAAGCCTTTTAATTTAAAAGAAATAACAGGAAACCAGTATCTCCGTAGTGAAACGAGCACACCAGTATGATAGAAGTAGATGTGAAGGATCTAAGGCAGCAGCTATTTGTGGACTCCTGGAAAGAGCACTGGCGAAAACATTAGTATGAAGAGGGATTTGGCCAAAGTTGAAAGACCTTCCAAGACCACCACTATAAAACTTAGTCAAAAATGAATGTTTCAATAAGCTCCTGGAGTAAGGGTGCTTCTATGAAAAAAACCACAGGATGAAAGCAGCATTCTACACAGTACAAAATGCATATGAATTCCAGGATGAAAATTCACTCCAGAAGGATGAAATGAATGTATTTTTGTCTGAAAGAAAACAGCCACAACATTCGTGCTTGCTCCTTCAAAGTCTTTGCAGAAAAGTGTTTTTGCCTGGTGGAATAAGTTTTGGGATGCATTGTTTCATCTCTTGCAAGCCTCATGCACAGGTTTCCATGTTGTTTACTTAGATAATTTCGAAAAAGGCAGATTTGTGGCCCAAATGACTTGTAATCCAGGAAAATGCACACTGCATAACTCTTGCTCAAACACGTTTTGTCACTAATGCATTGAGAAGATTCATGACAGCAGAAAAGAAAGACCTTTTGCAGTGAAATTAAGAAGAGTAAGTACAAAAGTTCCCTTGTATCTGTTCCAGAGAGCAAATGCATGAATTCCTTCATGTTGTAGATGAAACCCTGATATTTCCATGTGCTGTGAAGAAGGAGTCTGAAGAAAAAGATGTCTTTGAGTGTTAATTCGCTTTAAGCTTCCTCAAGGACCTCTAAGACGTGTATTCAGTGCTGGAGAGTTGAACACATTACAAATGTGAAACAGTGTTTTTTGAGCACCATCATGCTTAAAACTGAAACTGCTACAGACTTTGTGAAGCATGGAGAAGGAGGTATCTTTCTAGAAGTTAAACAAATAACACATCCCAGAGAAAAGGAGCTTTTAAAAATGGACTTCCCTTGTCAATTGCAACGAAGAGAGAATGACCTGGAAAGAAGGCTTGATTTTCAAGAAATAACAGAAAAGCAGTATCTACATAGTGAAACGAGCACACCCGTATGGGAGATGTGCATGTGTAGGATTTCAAGACAGCGATTTGTGGACACTTGGAAAGAGCACAGGAAAAAACATTTGTACTAAGTGGGATTGGCCAAATTTGAAAGACATTCCAAAACCACCACTACGGCACTTAGCCAAACAATGAATTTTGCAATGAGCTCCTGGAGGAAGGGTGCTTTTATGATACAACGTCGGAGATGATAGCAACATACTACACAGTACAAATGCATATGAATTCCAGGATGAAAACTCACTCCAGAAGGATGAAATGCATGTATTTCTCTCTGAAAGAACTCTCAGCAACGACACTCATGCTTGCTCCTTCAAAGTATTTGTAGAAACGTGTATTTTCAGTGGTGGAATAAGTTTTGGGATTCATTGTTGCATCTCTTGCAAGCCTCATGGGCAAGCGTCCATGTTGTTTCTTTAGGGAATAAGAACACCACAGATTTGTATCCCAAATGTTTGAAGAGATGAAACAATGCATCCCAAAACTGATTCCACCAGTAAAAATACACTTTTCTTCAAAGACTTTGAAGGAACATGCAAAAACCTAGTGGCTGACGGTTGTGTCAGAAAGAAACACATGCATTTCCCCCTTCTGGAGTGAGTTTTCCTCCTGGAATTCATATGCATTTTGTACTGTGCAGATTGTTGCTATCTACTCGGGGGTTGTGTCATAGAAGCACCTTTCCTGCAGGAGCTTATTGCAACATTCATTCTTTGGCTAAGTTCTCTAGGGCTAGTTTTGGAAGATCTTTCAACTTTTGCCAAATCCCGCTTCGTGCGAAATTTTTTCCCAGTGGTGTTTGCAAGTATCCACAAGGACCTGTTGCTTGGAATCCTACACATGCACTTTTCAGACACTGGTGTACTCGTTTCACTACCTGGATTTTGCTTTCCTTTCGCTTCTTTTAAATGACAAGCCCTCTTTCCAAAACCATCAAAACTTTGGGGAAATTGACAAGAGAAGTCCATTTTTGAAAGGTCCTCTTCTCTGGGATGTCTTACAAGGTAATCTTCTCCTGAAAAGATGCCCATTTCTCCATGCTACACACACTTTGTAGCAGTTTCAGATGAGCATGTTGGTGCTCTCCATACGCTGTTGAACATATGTAGAGTGTGTAACTCAACAGCACTGGGTACACAACCTTGAGGTCCTTTAGAGAATAGACACGCAAAGACATCTTTTTCTTCAAAGTCCTACGTAAGGGCACTTGGAAATGTCAGGGTTTCATTGAGAACATGAAGTCAACAATACTTTGGCACTCTGCAACCGATGGAAATGACCTTTTGTACATGCCCGTCTGAATTTCACTACAAAGTGCCTTTCTTTTCTGCTTTCTTGAATCTTCTCAATGCATTAGGTGAAAGAAGTGTGTTTGAGCAAGAGTTATGCAGTGTGCGTTTTTCTGCATTTCAAGTCACTAGGAATACATTATGCCTGCTTTTCCACATTATCTAAGGAAACAACATAGATGGCTGCAATGAGGATTGCAAGAGGTGAATCAATGCATATCCAAACTGATTCCACCAGTGAAAATACTCGTTTCCTCAAAGACTTTCAAGGAACATGCAAAAACCTAGTGGCTGACGGTTGTGTCAGAGAGAAACACATGTCTTTCATCCTTCTGGAGTGAGTTTTCATCATGGAATTCCTATGCATTTTGTACTGTGCAGAATGTTGCTATCTGCTCGGGGGTTTTGTCATAGAATCACCTTTCCTGCAGGAGCTTATTGCAACATTCACTGTTTGGCTAAGTTCTCTAGGGCTGGTTTTGGAAGGTCTTTCAACATTGGCCAAATCCCGCTTCTTACGAAATTTTTTCACAGTGCTGTTTGCAAGTGTCCACAAAGAGCTACTGCTTGAAATCCTACACAAGCACTTCTCCCATACTGGTGTGCTCCTTTCACTACTTGGATTTTGGTTTCCTTTCGTTTCTTTTAAATGACAAGCCTTCTGTCCAATATTATCACATCTTTGGGGAGATTGACAAGAGAAGTCCATTTTTGAAAGGTCCTCTTCTCTGGGATGTCTTACAAGGTAATCTCCTGAAAGATGCCTCTTTCTCCATGCTACACACACTTTCTAGCAGTTTCAGTATAAGCATGTTGGTGCTCTCCATAGGCTGTTGAACATACGTAGAGTGTGTAACTCAACAGCACTGAATACACAACGTTGAGGTCCTTAAGCTAATAGAAATGCAAAGACTTCTTTTTCTTCAAAGTCCTACTTCAGGGCACTTGGAAATCTCAGGGTTTCATTGAGAACATGAAGTCAACCATGCTTTTGCACTCTGCAACCGATGGAAATGACCTTTTGTACATGCCCGTCTGAATTTCACTACAAAATAGCCTTCCTTTCTGCCTTCTTGAATCTTCTCAATGCATTGGGTGAAAGAAGCGTGTTTGAGCAAGAGTTATGCAGTGTGCGTTTCCTCCATTTCTAATCACTTGGGAAACATTATCCCCGTTTTTCCACATTAGCCAAGGAAACAACATAGATGGCTGCAATGAGGCTTGCGAGAGGTGAATCAATGCATCACCAAACTAATTCCACCAGTGAAAATACACGTTTGTTCAAAGGCTTTCAAGGAACATGCAAAAACCTAGTTGCTGACGGTTGTGTCAGAGAGAAACACATGCATTTCCTCCTTCTGGAGTGAGTTTTCATCCTGTAATTCATATGCAATTTGTACTGTGCAGAAGGTTGCTATCTGCTCGGGGGTTGTGTCATAGAAGCACCTTTCCTGCAGGAGCTTATTGCAACATTCATTGTTTGGCTAAGTTCTCTAGGGGTGGTTTTGGAAGGTCTTTCAACTTTGGCCAATCCCGCTTCTTAGAAGTTTTTTCCCAGTGCTGTTTGCAAGTGTCCACAAAGAGCTGCTGCTTGAAATCCTACACATGCACTTCTCCCATACTGGTGTGCTCGTTTCACTACCTGGATTTTGCTTTCCTTTCGTTTCTTTTAAATGACAAGCTTTGTTTACTAAATCATCCCATCTCTGAAGAGATTGACAATAGATGTCCATTTTTGAAAGGCCCTCTTCTCTGGGATGTCTTACAAGGTAATCTTCTATTGAAAAGATGCCTCTTTCTCCATGCTACACACACTTCCTAGCAGTTTCAGTATGAGCATGTTGGTGCTCTCCATACGCTGTTGAACATACGTACAGTGTTAACTCAACAGCACTAAATGCACAACTTTGAGGTCCTTTAGCGAGTAGACATCTTTTTCTTCAAAGTCCTACTTCGGGCATTGGAAATGTCAGGGTTTCCTTGAGAACATGAAGTCAACCATGCTTTTAAACTCTGCAACCGACGGAAATGACCTTTTGTACATGCCCGTCTAAATTTCACTACAAAATACCATTCCTTTCTGCCTTCTTGAATCTTCTCAATGCATTAGGTGAAAAAAGCGTGTTTGAGCAAGAGTTATGCAGTGTGCGTTTTCCTGCATTTCAAGTCACTTGGGATACATTATCGCCGTTTTTCCACATTTTCTAAGGAAACAACATAGATGGCTGCAATGAGGCTTGCAAGAGGGGAATCAATGCATCCCCACACTGAATCCACCAGTGAAAATACACGATTCTTCAAGGACTTTCAAGGAACATGAAAAACCTGGTGGCTGACGGTTGTGTTAGAGAGAAACACATGCATTTCCTCCTTTTGGAGTTAGTTTTCATCCTGGAATTCATATGCATTCTGTACTGTGCAGAATGTTGCTATCTGCTCGGGGGTTGTGTCATAGAAGCATCTTTCCTGCAGGAGCTTATTGCAACATTCATTGTTTGGCTAAGTTCTCTAGGCCTGGTTTTGGAAGGTCTTTCAACTTTGGCCAAATCACGCTTCATGCGAAATTTTTTCCCAGTGCTGTTTGCAAGTGTCCACAAAGAGCTGCAGCTTCAAATTCTACACAGGCACTTCTCCCATACTGGTGTGCTCCTTTCACTACTTGGATTTTGGTTTCCTTTCGTTTCTTTTAAATGACAAGCCTTCTGTCCAATATTATGCCTTCTTTGGTGAGATTGACAAGAGAAGTCCATTTTTGAAAGGTCCTCTTCATTGGGATGCCTAAGAAGGTAATCTTCTCCTGAAAAGATGCCTCTTCCTCCATGCTACACACACTTTGTAGCAGTTTCAGATGAGCATGTTGGTGCTCTCCATACGCTATTGAACATATGTAGAGTGTTAACTCAACAGCACTGAGTACACAACTTTGAGGTCCTTTAGAGAATAGACACGCAAGGACATCTTTTTCTTCAAAGTCCTATCATGGCACTTCGAAATGTCACGGATTCATTGCAAACATAAAGTCAACCATGCTTTGCACTCTCCAACCGATTGAAATGACGTTTTGTACATGCCCGTCTGAATTTCACTAGAAAATGCCCTTCCTTTCTGCTTACCTGAATCTTCTCAATGCATTAGGTGAAAGAAGCGTGTTTGAGCAAGAGTTATGCAGTGTGCGTTTTCCTGCATTTCAAGTCACTTGGGAAACATTATCCCCTTTTTTCCACATTATCTAAGGAAACAACATAGATGGCTGCAATGAGGCTTGCAAGAGGTGAATCAATGCATACCCAAATTGATTCCACCAGTGAAAATACACGTTTCTTCAAAGACTTTCAAGGAACATGCAAAAACCTAGTGGATGACGGTTGTGTCAGAGAGAAACACATGCGTTTCCTCCTTCTGGAGTGAGTTTTCATCCTGGAAATCATATGCATTTTGTACTGTGCGGAAAGTTGCTATCTGCTCGGGGGTAGTGTCATAGAAGCACCTTTCCTGCAGGAGCTTAATGCAACATTCATTGTTTGGGTACGTTCTCTAGGTGTGGTTTGGAAGGTCTTTAAACTTTGGCCAATTCTTGATTCTTACGAAGTTTTTTCACAGTGCTGTTTGCAAGTGTCCACAAAGAGCTGGTCCTTGGAATCCTACACAAGCACTTCTCCCATACTGGTGTGCTCGTTTCACTACCTGGATTTTGGTTTCCTTTCGTTTCTTTTAAATGACAGGCCTTCTTTCCAAAATCATCCCATCTTTGAGGAGATTGACAGGAGAAGTCCATTTTTGAAAGGTCCTCTTCATTGGGATGCCTAAGAAGGTAATCTTCTCCTGAAAAGATGCCTCTTTCTACATGATACACACACTTTGTAGCAGGTTCAGTCTGAGCATGTTGGTGCTCTGCATACGTTGTTCAACATACATAGAGTGTGTAACTCAACAGCAATGAATACACAAGTTCGAGGTCCTTTAGCAAATAGACAAGCAAAGACATCTTTTTCTTCAAAGTCCTACGTCAGGGCACTTGGAAATGTCAGGGTTTCATTGAGAACATGAAGTCAACCATGCTTTTGCACTCTGCAACCGATGGAAATGACCTTTTGTAAATGCCCGTCTAAATTTCACTACAAAATGCCCTTCCTTTCTGCCTTCTAGAATCTTCTCACTGCATTAGGTGAAAAAAGCGTGTTTGAGCAAGAGTTATGCAGTGTGCGTTTTCCTTACTTTCAAGTCACTTGGGATATTATCGCCGTTTTTCCACATTATCTAAGGAAACAACATAGATGGCTACAATGAGACTTGCAAGAGGGGAATCAATGCATCCCCAAACTGATTCCACCAGTGAAAATACACGTTTCTTCAAGGACTTTCAAGGAACATGCAAAAACCTAGTTGCTGAAGGTTGTGTCAGAGAGAAACACATGCATTTCCTCCTTCTGGAGTGAGTTTTCATCATGGAATTCATATGCATTTTATACTGTGCGGAATGTTGCTATCTGTTCGGGGTTGTGTCATAGAAGCCCCTTTCCTGCAAGAGCTTATTGCAACATTCATTGCTTGGCTAAGTTCTCTAGGGCTGGTTTTGGAAGGTCTTTCAACTTTGGCCAAATCCAGCTTCTTACGAAATTTCTTCACAGTGCTGTTTGCAAGTGTCCAAAAGAGCTACTGCTTGAAATCCTACACAGGCACTTCTCCCACACTGGGATGTCTTACAAGGTAATCTTCCCCTGAAAAGATGCCTCGTTTTCCATGCTACACACACTTTCTAGCAGTTTCAGTATGAGCATGTTGGTGCTCTCCATACGCTGTTGAACATACGTAGAGTGTGTAACTCAACAGCACTGAGTACACAAGTTTGAGGTCCTTTAGCGAATAGACACGAAAAGACATCTTTTTCTTCAAAGTCCTACTTCGGGCATTGGAAATGTCAGGGTTTCATTGAGAACATGAAGTCAACCATGCTTTTGCACTCTGCAACTGATTAAAGTGACCTTTGTAGATGCCCGTCTGAATTTCACTAGAAAATGCCCTTCCTTTCTACTTTTTTGAATCTTCTCAATGCATTAGGTGAAACAAGCGTGTTTGAGCAATAGTTGTGCAGTGTGCGTTTTCCTGCATTTCAAGTCACTTGGGATACATTATCCCCGTTTTTCCACGTTATCTAAGGAAACAACATCGATGGCTGCAATGAGGCTTGAAAGAGGTGAATCAATGCATATCCAAACTGATTCCACCAGTGAAAATACACGTTTCTTCAAAGACTTTCAAGGAACATGGAAAAACCTAGTGGCTGACGGTTGTGTCAGAGAGAAACACATGCATTTCCTCCTTTTGGAGTTAGTTTCCATCCTGGAATTCATATGCATTCTGTACTGTGCGGAATGTTGCTATCTGCTCGGGAATTGTGTTTTTGCGAATAGACACGCAAAAACATCTTTTTCTTCAAAGTCCTACGTCAGGACACTTGGAAATGTCAGGGTTTCATTGAGAACATGAAGTCTACCATGCTTTTGCACTCTGCAACCGATGGAAATGACCTGTTGTACATGCCTGTCTAAATTTCACTACAAAATGCCCTTCCTTTCTCCTTTCTTGAATCTTGTCAATGCATTTGGTAAAAAAGCGTGTTTGAGCAAGAGTTATGCAGTGTGCGTTTTCCTGCATTTCAAGTCACTTGGGGTACATTATCTCCATTTTTCCACGTTATCTAAGGAGACAACATAGATGGCTGCCATGAGGCTTGCAAGAGGGGAATCAATGCATCCCCAAACAGATTCCACCAGTGAAAATACACGTTTCTTCAAAAACTTTCAAAGAACACGCAAAAACGTAGTGGCTGACGGTTGTGTCAGAGAGAAACACATGCCTTTCATCCATCTTTGGTGAGTTTTCATCCTGGAATTGATATGCATTGTGTACTGTGCAGAATGTTGCTATCTGCTCGTGGGTTGTATCATAGAAGCATCTTTCCTGCAGGAGCTTATTGCAACATTCATTGTTTGACTGATTTCTCTAGGGCTGGTTTTGGAAGGTCTTTCAACTTTGGACAAATCCTGCTTTGTACGAAATTTTTTCCCAGTGCTGTTTGCAAGTGTCCACAAAGAGCTGCTGCTTGGAATCCTACACATGCACTTCTCCCATACTGCTGTGCTCGTTTCACTACCTGGATTTTGGTTTCCTTTCGTTTCTTTTAAATGACAAGCTTCTTTCCTAAAACATCAGTTCTTTGGGGAGGTTGACAACAGAAGTTCATTTTTGAAAGGTCCTCTTCTCTGGGAAGTCTTACAAGGTAATCTTCTCCTGAAAAGATGCCTCTTTCTCCATGCTACACACACTTTGTAGCAGTTTCAGTATGAGAATGTTGGTGCTCTCCATACGCTATTTAACATACATAGAGTGTGTAACTCAACAGCACTGAATACACAACTTTGAGGTCCTTTAGCGAATAGACACGCAAAGACATCTTTTTCTTCCAAGTCCTACGTAAGGGCACTTGGAAATGTCAGGGTTTCATTGATAACATGAAGTCAACCATGCTTTTGCACTCTGCCCCGATGGAAATATCCTTTTATACACGCCCGTCTAAATTTCACTACAAAATGCCCTTCCTTTCTGCTTTCTTGAAGCTTCTCAATGCATTGGGTGAAAAAAGCATGTTTGAGCAAGGGTTATGCAGTGTGCGTTTTCCTGCATCTCAAGTCACTTGGGATAAATTATCGCAGTTTTTCCACATTATCTAAGGAAACAACATAGATGGCTGCAATGAGGCTTGCAAGAGGGGAATCAATACATCCCCAAACTCATTCCCCCAGTGAAAATACAGGTTTCTTCAAAGGCTTTCAAGGAACATGCAAAAACCTACTGGTGGAGGTTCTGTCAGAGAGAAACACATGCATGACCTCCTTCAAGGGTGAATTTTCTTCCGGGAATTCATATGCATTTTATACTGTGCAGAATGTAGCTACCTGCTCAGGGGTTGTGTCATAGAAGCACCTTTCCTGCAGGAGCTTATTCCAACATTCATTGTTTGGCTAAGTTCTTTAGGGTTGGTTTGAGCATGAGTGATGCAGTGTGCATTTTTCTGAATTACAAGTGATTTGGGAACCGTACTCCTTATTTTTCCACATTGTGTAAAAAACAACATGAGGCTTGCAAGAGATTAAAACAATGCATCCCAAAACGTATTCCAGGAGTGAAAACAGGTTACTTGCAAATGTAAGGGTTTCATAGAGAAAATGAAGTCAATCATGGTTTTGCACTCTGCAATCAATAGAAGTGACCTCATGTACATGCCCTTGTGAATTTCACTGCAAAATGATCTTCTTTTCTTGTTTCTTGAAAGTTCTCAACACATTCGTAGAAAGGGCTGTTTGACCAAGAGTGATGCAGTGTGCATTTTTCTGCATTACAAGTGATTTGGGAAACATACTCCTTATTTTTCCACATTGTGTAAGAAACAACATGAGGCTTGCAAGAGATTAAAACAATGCATCCCAAAACGTATTCCAGGAGTGAAAACACACGTTTATAGAAAGACTCTGAAGGAGCAAGCAAAAGCCTAGTGGCTGAGTGTTCTTTCAGAAGGAAACACACGCATTTCATCCTTCTGGAGTGAGTTTTCAGCCTGGAATTCATATTCATTTTGTACTGTGCAGAATGTAGCTACATGCTCGTGGGTTGTGTCATAGAAGCACCGTTTTTGCAGGAGCTTATTGAAACATTCATTGTTTGGCTAAGTTCTTTATGGTTGGTTTTGGAAGGTCTTTCAACTTTGGCCAAATCCCGCTTTATAAGAAATTATTTCACAGCGCAGTTTCCAAGTGTCCACATAGAGCTCTTGCTTGAAACTGTCTATATGCACATCTCCCATACTGGTGTGCTCGTTTCACTACCTGGATTTTGGTTTCGTCTTCTTTGTTTGAAATGACAAGCCTTGTTTCTGCACGCTACACACACCTTGTAGCAGTTTCAGTTTGAAGCATGTTGGTAATCTCAAAACGCTGTGTAACCTATGTAGAGTGTGTCACTCTCCAGCACTGAATACACACCTTAGAGCTCCTTTCACCACAGACACGCAAACACATCTTTTTGTGAATGTCCTACCTCAGGTCACTTGGAAATTTAAGGGTTTTATCGAGAAAATGAAGTCAATCATGGTTTTGCCCTCTGCCACCAATACAAATGACCTCTTGTACATGCCCGTCTGAAGTTCACTGCAAAATGCCCTTCTTTTCTAGTTTCTTGAAAGTGCTCAACACATTAGGAGAAAGAGCTGTTTGAGCAAGAGTGATGCAGTGTGCATTTTTCTGCATTACAAGTGATTTGGGAACCGTACTCCTTATTTTTCCACATTGTGTAAGAAACAACATGAGGCTTGCAAGAGATTGAAACAATGCATCCCAAAACGTATTCCAGGAGTGAAAACACACGTTTATAGAAAGACTCTGAAGGAGCAAGCAAAAGCCTAGTGGCTGAGTGTTGTTTCAGAGAGAAACACACGCATTTCATCCTTCTGGAGTGAGTTTTCAGCCTGGAATTCATATGCATTTTGTACTGTGCAGAATGTAGCTGCATGCTCGGGGGTTGTGTCATAGAAGCACCTTTCCTGCAGGACCTTATTGCAACACTCATTGTTTGGCTAAGTACTTTAGGGTTGGTTTTGTAAGGTCTTTCATCTTTGGCCAAATCCCGCTTCGTACGAAATATTTTCACAGCGCTGTTCCCAAGTGTCCACAAAGAGCTCCTGCTTGAAACTGTCCACATGAACATCTCCTATACTGGTGTGCTCGTTTCACTACCTGGATTTTGGTTTCGTCTTCTTTCTCTGAAATGAGAAGCTTCTTTCTGCATGCTACACACACCTTGTAGCAGTTTCAGTTTGAAGCATGTTGGTGCTCTCAAAAAGCTGTGTAACCTAGGTAGAGTGTGTCACTCTCCAGCACTGAATACACAGCTTAGAGCTCCTTTCACCACAGACACGCAAACACATCTTTTTGTGAAAGTCCTACCTCAGGTCACTTGGAAATTTAAGGGTTTCATCGAGAACATGAAGTCGATCATGGTTTTGCACTCTGCCACCAATTGAAATGACCGCTTGTACATGCCCGTCTGAAATTCACTGCAAAATGATCTTCTTTTCTGCTTTCGTGAAAGTGCTCAACACATTAGGAGAAAGAGCTGTTTGAGCATGAGTGATGCAGTGTGCATTTTTCAGGATTACAAGTGATTTGGGAAACATACTCTTATTTTTCCACATTGTGTAAGAAACAACATGAGGCTTGCAAGAGATTGAAACAATGCATCCCAAAACGTATTCCAGCACCGAAAACACACGTTTCTGGAAAACTCTGAAGGAGCAAGCAAAAGCCTAGTGGCTGAGTGTTCTCTCAGAGAGAAACACACCCATTTCATCCTTCTGGAGTCAGTTTTCAGCCTGGAATTCATATGCATTTTGTACTGGGAAGAATATACCTGCATGCTCGGGGGTTGTGTCATAGAAGCACTTTTCCTGCAGGAGCTTATTGCAATATTCATTGTTTGGCTAAGTTCTTTAGGGTTGGTTTTGGAAGGTCTTTCAACTTTGGCCAAATCCCGCTTTGTAAGAAATTATTTCACAGCGCAGTTTCCAAGTGTCCACAAAGAGCTGCTCCTTGAAACTGTCTACATGCACATCTCTCATACTGGTGTGCTCGTTTCACTACCTGGATTTTGGTTTCCTCTTCTTTCTTTGAAATGACAAGCCTTCTTTCTGCACGCTACACACACCTTGTAGCAGTTTCAGTTTGAAGCATGTTGGTAATCTCAAAACGCTATGTAACCTATGTAGAGTGTGTCACTCTCCAGCACTGAATACACACCTTAGAGCTCCTTTCACCACAGACACGCAAACACATCTTTTTGTGAAAGTCCTACCTCAGGTCACTTGGAAATGTAAGGGTTTTATCGAGAAAATGAAGTCAATCATGGTTTTGCACTCTGCAACCAATAGAAATGACCTCTTGTACATGCCCGTATTAATGTCACTGCAAATTGACCTTCATTTCTGGTTTCTTGAAAGTTCTCAACACATTCGGAGAAAGAGCGTGTTTAAGCAAGAGTGATGCAGTTTGCGTTTTGCTGGATTTCAATTGATTCGGGAAACATACTCCTTATTTTTCCACATTATGTAAGAAACAACGTGAGGCTTGCAAGAGATTGAAACAATGCATCCCAAAACGTATTCCAGGAGAGAAAACACACGTTTCTAGAAAGACTCTGAAGCAGCAAGCAAAAGCATAGTGGCTGAGTGTTCTTTCAATGAGAAACACACGCATTTCACTCTTCTGGAGTCAGTTTTCAGCCAGGAATTCATATGCATTTTGTACTGTGCAGAATGTAGCTACATGCTCGGGGGTTGTGTCATTGAAGCACCTTTCCTGCAGGAGCTTATTGCAACATTCATTGTTTGGCTAAGTTCTTTAGGGTTGGTTTTGGAAGGTGTTTCATATTTGGTCAAATCCCTCTTCGTACGAAATATTTTCACAGAGCTGTTTCCAAGTGTCCACAAAGATCTGCTGCTTGAAACTGCCTACATGCACATCTCCCAAACTGCTGTGCTCGTTTCACTACCTGGATTTTGGTTTCGTCTTCTTTCTTTGAAATGACAAACCTTCATTCTGCAGGGAACACACCTTGTAGCAGTTTCAGTTTGAAGCATGTTGGTGCTCTCAAAAAGCTGTGTAACCTAGTTAGAGTGTGTCAGTCTCCAGCACTGAATACACAACTTAGAGCTCCTTTCACCACAGACACGCAACCACATCTTTTTGGGAAAGTGCTACATCAAGTCACTTGCAAATGTAAGGGTTTCAAGGAGAAAATGAAGTCAATCATTGTTTTGCACTCTGCAAACAATAGAAATGACCTCTTGTACATGCCCGTGTGAATTTCACAGCAAAATGCCCTTCTTTTCTTGTTTCTTGAAAGTTCTCAACACATTAGGAGAAAGATCTGTTTGAGCAAGAGTGATGCAGTGTGCATTTTTCTGCATTACAAGTGATTGGGAAACATACTCCTTATTTTTCCACATTGTGTAAGAAACAACGTGAGGCTTGCAAGAGTTTGAACAATGCACCCCAAAACGTATTCCAGGAGTGAAAACACAAGTTTCTAGAAAGACTCTGAAGCAGCAAGCAAAAGCATAGTGGCTGAGTGTTCCATCAATGAGAAACACACGCATTTCACTCTTCTGGAGTCAGTTTTCAGCCAGGAATTCATATGCATTTTGTACTGTGCAGAATGTAGCTACTTGCTCGGGGGTTGTGTCATAGAAGCACCTCTCCTGCAGGAGCTTATTGCAGCATTCATTGTTTGGCTAAGTTCTTTAGGGTTGGTTTTGGAAGGTCTTTCAACTTTGGCCAAATCCCGCTTTGTAAGAAATTTTTCACACCGCAGTTTCCAAGTGTCCACAAAGATCTGCTGCTTGAAACTGTCTACATGCACATCTCCCATACTGCTGTGCTCGTTTCACTACCTGGATTTTGGTTTCCTCTTCTTTCTTTGAAATGGCAATCCTTCATTCTGCGTGCTACACACACCTTGTAGTAGTTTCAGTTTGAAGCATGTTCGTAATCCCAAAACGCTGTGTAACCTATGTAGAGTGTGTCACTCTCCAGCACTGAATACACAACTTAGAGCTCCTTTCACCACAGACACGCAAACACATCTTTTTGGGAAAGTGCTACCTCAAGTCAATTGCAAATGTAAGGGTTTCATAGAGAAAATGAAGTCAATCATGGTTTTGCAGTCTGCAAACAATAGAAATGACCTCTTGTACATGCCCGTGTGAATTTCACAGCAAAATGCCCTTCTTTTCTTGTTTCTTGAAAGTTCTCAACACATTAGGAGAAAGATCTGTTTGAGCAAGAGTGATGAAGTGTGCATTTTTCTGCATTACAAGTGATAGGGAAACATACTCCTTATTTTTCCACATTGTGTAAGAAACAACGTGAGGCTTGCAAGAGTTTGAAACAATGCACCCAAAACGTATTCCAGGAGTGAAAACACACGTTTCTAGAAAGACTCTGAAGCAGCAAGCAAAAGCATAGTGGCTGAGTGTTCTTTCACAGAAGAACACACGCATTTTACTTTTCTGGAGTCAGTTTTCAGCCAGGTATTCATATGCATTTTGTACTGTGCAGAATGTACTACATGCTCGGGGGTTGTGTCATAAAGCACCTCTCCTGCAGGAGCTTATTGCAACATTCATTTTTTGGCTAAGTTCTTTAGGGTTGGTTTTGGAAGGTCTTTCAACTTTGGCCAAATCCCGCTTTGTAAGAAATTATTTCACAGCGCAGTTTCCAAGTGTCCACAAAGAGCTGCTGCTTGAAACTGTCTATATGCACAACTCTCATACTGGTGTGCTCGTTTCACTACCTGGATTTTGGTTTCATCTTCTTTCTTTGAAATGACAAGCCTTCTTTCTGCACGCTACACACACCTTGTAGCAGTTTCAGTATGAAGCATGTTGGTAATCTCAAAACGCTCTGTAACCTATGTAGAGTGTGTCACTCTCCGGCACTGAATACACAACTTAGAGCTCCTTTCACCACAGACACGCAAACACATCTTTTTGCGAAAGTGCTACCTCAGGTTACTTGCAAATGTAAGGGTTTCATAGAGAAAATGAAGTCAATCATGGTTTTGCACTCTGCAATCAATAGAAGTGACCTCATGTACATGCCCTTGTGAATTTCACTGCAAAATGATCTTCTTTTCTTGTTTCTTGAAAGTTCTCAACACATTCGTAGAAAGGGCTGTTTGACCAAGAGTGATGCAGTGTGCATTTTTCTGCATTACAAGTGATTTGGGAAACATACTCCTTATTTTTCCACATTGTGTAAGAAACAACATGAGGCTTGCAAGAGATTAAAACAATGCATCCCAAAACGTATTCCAGGAGTGAAAACACACGTTTATAGAAAGACTCTGAAGGAGCAAGCAAAAGCCTAGTGGCTGAGTGTTCTTTCAGAAGGAAACACACGCATTTCATCCTTCTGGAGTGAGTTTTCAGCCTGGAATTCATATTCATTTTGTACTGTGCAGAATGTAGCTACATGCTCGTGGGTTGTGTCATAGAAGCACCGTTTTTGCAGGAGCTTATTGAAACATTCATTGTTTGGCTAAGTTCTTTATGGTTGGTTTTGGAAGGTCTTTCAACTTTGGCCAAATCCCGCTTTATAAGAAATTATTTCACAGCGCAGTTTCCAAGTGTCCACATAGAGCTCTTGCTTGAAACTGTCTATATGCACATCTCCCATACTGGTGTGCTCGTTTCACTACCTGGATTTTGGTTTCGTCTTCTTTGTTTGAAATGACAAGCCTTGTTTCTGCACGCTACACACACCTTGTAGCAGTTTCAGTTTGAAGCATGTTGGTAATCTCAAAACGCTGTGTAACCTATGTAGAGTGTGTCACTCTCCAGCACTGAATACACACCTTAGAGCTCCTTTCACCACAGACACGCAAACACATCTTTTTGTGAATGTCCTACCTCAGGTCACTTGGAAATTTAAGGGTTTTATCGAGAAAATGAAGTCAATCATGGTTTTGCCCTCTGCCACCAATACAAATGACCTCTTGTACATGCCCGTCTGAAGTTCACTGCAAAATGCCCTTCTTTTCTAGTTTCTTGAAAGTGCTCAACACATTAGGAGAAAGAGCTGTTTGAGCAAGAGTGATGCAGTGTGCATTTTTCTGCATTACAAGTGATTTGGGAACCGTACTCCTTATTTTTCCACATTGTGTAAGAAACAACATGAGGCTTGCAAGAGATTGAAACAATGCATCCCAAAACGTATTCCAGGAGTGAAAACACACGTTTATAGAAAGACTCTGAAGGAGCAAGCAAAAGCCTAGTGGCTGAGTGTTGTTTCAGAGAGAAACACACGCATTTCATCCTTCTGGAGTGAGTTTTCAGCCTGGAATTCATATGCATTTTGTACTGTGCAGAATGTAGCTGCATGCTCGGGGGTTGTGTCATAGAAGCACCTTTCCTGCAGGACCTTATTGCAACACTCATTGTTTGGCTAAGTACTTTAGGGTTGGTTTTGTAAGGTCTTTCATCTTTGGCCAAATCCCGCTTCGTACGAAATATTTTCACAGCGCTGTTCCCAAGTGTCCACAAAGAGCTCCTGCTTGAAACTGTCCACATGAACATCTCCTATACTGGTGTGCTCGTTTCACTACCTGGATTTTGGATTCGTCTTCTTTCTCTGAAATGAGAAGCTTCTTTCTGCATGCTACACACACCTTGTAGCAGTTTCAGTTTGAAGCATGTTGGTGCTCTCAAAAAGCTGTGTAACCTAGGTAGAGTGTGTCACTCTCCAGCACTGAATACACAGCTTAGAGCTCCTTTCACCACAGACACGCAAACACATCTTTTTGTGAAAGTCCTACCTCAGGTCACTTGGAAATTTAAGGGTTTCATCGAGAACATGAAGTCGATCATGGTTTTGCACTCTGCCACCAATTGAAATGACCGCTTGTACATGCCCGTCTGAAATTCACTGCAAAATGATCTTCTTTTCTGCTTTCGTGAAAGTGCTCAACACATTAGGAGAAAGAGCTGTTTGAGCATGAGTGATGCAGTGTGCATTTTTCAGGATTACAAGTGATTTGGGAAACATACTCTTATTTTTCCACATTGTGTAAGAAACAACATGAGGCTTGCAAGAGATTGAAACAATGCATCCCAAAACGTATTCCAGCACCGAAAACACACGTTTCTGGAAAACTCTGAAGGAGCAAGCAAAAGCCTAGTGGCTGAGTGTTCTCTCAGAGAGAAACACACCCATTTCATCCTTCTGGAGTCAGTTTTCAGCCTGGAATTCATATGCATTTTGTACTGGGAAGAATATACCTGCATGCTCGGGGGTTGTGTCATAGAAGCACTTTTCCTGCAGGAGCTTATTGCAATATTCATTGTTTGGCTAAGTTCTTTAGGGTTTGTTTTGGAAGGTCTTTCAACTTTGGCCAAATCCCGCTTTGTAAGAAATTATTTCACAGCGCAGTTTCCAAGTGTCCACAAAGAGCTGCTCCTTGAAACTGTCTACATGCACATCTCTCATACTGGTGTGCTCGTTTCACTACCTGGATTTTGGTTTCCTCTTCTTTCTTTGAAATGACAAGCCTTCTTTCTGCACGCTACACACACCTTGTAGCAGTTTCAGTTTGAAGCATGTTGGTAATCTCAAAACGCTATGTAACCTATGTAGAGTGTGTCACTCTCCAGCACTGAATACACACCTTAGAGCTCCTTTCACCACAGACACGCAAACACATCTTTTTGTGAAAGTCCTACCTCAGGTCACTTGGAAATGTAAGGGTTTTATCGAGAAAATGAAGTCAATCATGGTTTTGCACTCTGCAACCAATAGAAATGACCTCTTGTACATGCCCGTATTAATGTCACTGCAAATTGACCTTCATTTCTGGTTTCTTGAAAGTTCTCAACACATTCGGAGAAAGAGCGTGTTTAAGCAAGAGTGATGCAGTTTGCGTTTTGCTGGATTTCAATTGATTCGGGAAACATACTCCTTATTTTTCCACATTGTGTAAGAAACAACGTGAGGCTTGCAAGAGATTGAAACAATGCATCCCAAAACGTATTCCAGGAGAGAAAACACACGTTTCTAGAAAGACTCTGAAGCAGCAAGCAAAAGCATAGTGGCTGAGTGTTCTTTCAATGAGAAACACACGCATTTCACTCTTCTGGAGTCAGTTTTCAGCCAGGAATTCATATGCATTTTGTACTGTGCAGAATGTAGCTACATGCTCGGGGGTTGTGTCATAGAAGCACCTTTCCTGCAGGAGCTTATTGCAACATTCATTGTTTGGCTAAGTTCTTTAGGGTTGGTTTTGGAAGGTGTTTCATATTTGGTCAAATCCCTCTTCGTACGAAATATTTTCACAGAGCTGTTTCCAAGTGTCCACAAAGATCTGCTGCTTGAAACTGCCTACATGCACATCTCCCAAACTGCTGTGCTCGTTTCACTACCTGGATTTTGGTTTCGTCTTCTTTCTTTGAAATGACAAACCTTCATTCTGCAGGGAACACACCTTGTAGCAGTTTCAGTTTGAAGCATGTTGGTGCTCTCAAAAAGCTGTGTAACCTAGTTAGAGTGTGTCACTCTCCAGCACTGAATACACAACTTAGAGCTCCTTTCACCACAGACACGCAACCACATCTTTTTGGGAAAGTGCTACATCAAGTCACTTGCAAATGTAAGGGTTTCAAGGAGAAAATGAAGTCAATCATGGTTTTGCAGTCTGCAAACAATAGAAATGACCTCTTGTACATGCCCGTGTGAATTTCACAGCAAAATGCCCTTCTTTTCTTGTTTCTTGAAAGTTCTCAACACATTAGGAGAAAGATCTGTTTGAGCAAGAGTGATGCAGTGTGCATTTTTCTGCATTACAAGTGATTGGGAAACATACTCCTTATTTTTCCACATTGTGTAAGAAACAACGTGAGGCTTGCAAGAGTTTGAACAATGCACCCCAAAACGTATTCCAGGAGTGAAAACACAAGTTTCTAGAAAGACTCTGAAGCAGCAAGCAAAAGCATAGTGGCTGAGTGTTCCATCAATGAGAAACACACGCATTTCACTCTTCTGGAGTCAGTTTTCAGCCAGGAATTCATATGCATTTTGTACTGTGCAGAATGTAGCTACTTGCTCGGGGGTTGTGTCATAGAAGCACCTCTCCTGCAGGAGCTTATTGCAGCATTCATTGTTTGGCTAAGTTCTTTAGGGTTGGTTTTGGAAGGTCTTTCAACTTTGGCCAAATCCCGCTTTGTAAGAAATTTTTCACACCGCAGTTTCCAAGTGTCCACAAAGATCTGCTGCTTGAAACTGTCTACATGCACATCTCCCATACTGCTGTGCTCGTTTCACTACCTGGATTTTGGTTTCCTCTTCTTTCTTTGAAATGGCAATCCTTCATTCTGCGTGCTACACACACCTTGTAGTAGTTTCAGTTTGAAGCATGTTCGTAATCCCAAAACGCTGTGTAACCTATGTAGAGTGTGTCACTCTCCAGCACTGAATACACAACTTAGAGCTCCTTTCACCACAGACACGCAAACACATCTTTTTGCGAAAGTGCTACCTCAGGTTACTTGCAAATGTAAGGGTTTCATAGAGAAAATGAAGTCAATCATGGTTTTGCACTCTGCAATCAATAGAAGTGACCTCATGTACATGCCCTTGTGAATTTCACTGCAAAATGATCTTCTTTTCTTGTTTCTTGAAAGTTCTCAACACATTCGTAGAAAGGGCTGTTTGACCAAGAGTGATGCAGTGTGCATTTTTCTGCATTACAAGTGATTTGGGAAACATACTCCTTATTTTTCCACATTGTGTAAGAAACAACATGAGGCTTGCAAGAGATTAAAACAATGCATCCCAAAACGTATTCCAGGAGTGAAAACACACGTTTATAGAAAGACTCTGAAGGAGCAAGCAAAAGCCTAGTGGCTGAGTGTTCTTTCAGAAGGAAACACACGCATTTCATCCTTCTGGAGTGAGTTTTCAGCCTGGAATTCATATTCATTTTGTACTGTGCAGAATGTAGCTACATGCTCGTGGGTTGTGTCATAGAAGCACCGTTTTTGCAGGAGCTTATTGAAACATTCATTGTTTGGCTAAGTTCTTTATGGTTGGTTTTGGAAGGTCTTTCAACTTTGGCCAAATCCCGCTTTATAAGAAATTATTTCACAGCGCAGTTTCCAAGTGTCCACATAGAGCTCTTGCTTGAAACTGTCTATATGCACATCTCCCATACTGGTGTGCTCGTTTCACTACCTGGATTTTGGTTTCGTCTTCTTTGTTTGAAATGACAAGCCTTGTTTCTGCACGCTACACACACCTTGTAGCAGTTTCAGTTTGAAGCATGTTGGTAATCTCAAAACGCTGTGTAACCTATGTAGAGTGTGTCACTCTCCAGCACTGAATACACACCTTAGAGCTCCTTTCACCACAGACACGCAAACACATCTTTTTGTGAATGTCCTACCTCAGGTCACTTGGAAATTTAAGGGTTTTATCGAGAAAATGAAGTCAATCATGGTTTTGCCCTCTGCCACCAATACAAATGACCTCTTGTACATGCCCGTCTGAAGTTCACTGCAAAATGCCCTTCTTTTCTAGTTTCTTGAAAGTGCTCAACACATTAGGAGAAAGAGCTGTTTGAGCAAGAGTGATGCAGTGTGCATTTTTCTGCATTACAAGTGATTTGGGAACCGTACTCCTTATTTTTCCACATTGTGTAAGAAACAACATGAGGCTTGCAAGAGATTGAAACAATGCATCCCAAAACGTATTCCAGGAGTGAAAACACACGTTTATAGAAAGACTCTGAAGGAGCAAGCAAAAGCCTAGTGGCTGAGTGTTGTTTCAGAGAGAAACACACGCATTTCATCCTTCTGGAGTGAGTTTTCAGCCTGGAATTCATATGCATTTTGTACTGTGCAGAATGTAGCTGCATGCTCGGGGGTTGTGTCATAGAAGCACCTTTCCTGCAGGAGCTTATTGCAACATTCATTGTTTGGCTAAGTTCTTTAGGGTTGGTTTTGGAAGGTGTTTCATATTTGGTCAAATCCCTCTTCGTACGAAATATTTTCACAGAGCTGTTTCCAAGTGACCACAAAGATCTGCTGCTTGAAACTGCCTACATGCACATCTCCCAAACTGCTGTGCTCGTTTCACTACCTGGATTTTGGTTTCGTCTTCTTTCTTTGAAATGACAAACCTTCATTCTGCAGGGAACACACCTTGTAGCAGTTTCAGTTTGAAGCATGTTGGTGCTCTCAAAAAGCTGTGTAACCTAGTTAGAGTGTGTCACTCTCCAGCACTGAATACACAACTTAGAGCTCCTTTCACCACAGACACGCAACCACATCTTTTTGGGAAAGTGCTACATCAAGTCACTTGCAAATGTAAGGGTTTCAAGGAGAAAATGAAGTCAATCATTGTTTTGCACTCTGCAAACAATAGAAATGACCTCTTGTACATGCCCGTGTGAATTTCACAGCAAAATGCCCTTCTTTTCTTGTTTCTTGAAAGTTCTCAACACATTAGGAGAAAGATCTGTTTGAGCAAGAGTGATGCAGTGTGCATTTTTCTGCATTACAAGTGATTGGGAAACATATTCCTTATTTTTCCACATTGTGTAAGAAACAACGTGAGGCTTGCAAGAGTTTGAACAATGCACCCCAAAACGTATTCCAGGAGTGAAAACACAAGTTTCTAGAAAGACTCTGAAGCAGCAAGCAAAAGCATAGTGGCTGAGTGTTCCATCAATGAGAAACACACGCATTTCACTCTTCTGGAGTCAGTTTTCAGCCAGGAATTCATATGCATTTTGTACTGTGCAGAATGTAGCTACTTGCTCGGGGGTTGTGTCATAGAAGCACCTCTCCTGCAGGAGCTTATTGCAGCATTCATTGTTTGGCTAAGTTCTTTAGGGTTGGTTTTGGAAGGTCTTTCAACTTTGGCCAAATCCCGCTTTGTAAGAAATTTTTCACACCGCAGTTTCCAAGTGTCCACAAAGATCTGCTGCTTGAAACTGTCTACATGCACATCTCCCATACTGCTGTGCTCGTTTCACTACCTGGATTTTGGTTTCCTCTTCTTTCTTTGAAATGGCAATCCTTCATTCTGCGTGCTACACACACCTTGTAGTAGTTTCAGTTTGAAGCATGTTCGTAATCCCAAAACGCTGTGTAACCTATGTAGAGTGTGTCACTCTCCAGCACTGAATACACAACTTAGAGCTCCTTTCACCACAGACACGCAAACACATCTTTTTGGGAAAGTGCTACCT
Source organism: Miniopterus schreibersii (assembly GCF_964146895.1). Taxonomy (NCBI): domain Eukaryota; kingdom Metazoa; phylum Chordata; class Mammalia; order Chiroptera; family Miniopteridae; genus Miniopterus; species Miniopterus schreibersii. The sequence goes on along the minus strand of NC_138101.1, from coordinate 109,220,783 downwards.
CAAGTCAATTGCAAATGTAAGGGTTTCATAGAGAAAATGAAGTCAATCATGGTTTTGCAGTCTGCAAACAATAGAAATGACCTCTTGTACATGCCCGTGTGAATTTCACAGCAAAATGCCCTTCTTTTCTTGTTTCTTGAAAGTTCTCAACACATTAGGAGAAAGATCTGTTTGAGCAAGAGTGATGCAGTGTGCATTTTTCTGCATTACAAGTGATTGGGAAACATACTCCTTATTTTTCCACATTGTGTAAGAAACAACGTGAGGCTTGCAAGAGTTTGAACAATGCACCCCAAAACGTATTCCAGGAGTGAAAACACAAGTTTCTAGAAAGACTCTGAAGCAGCAAGCAAAAGCATAGTGGCTGAGTGTTCCATCAATGAGAAACACACGCATTTCACTCTTCTGGAGTCAGTTTTCAGCCAGGAATTCATATGCATTTTGTACTGTGCAGAATGTAGCTACTTGCTCGGGGGTTGTGTCATAGAAGCACCTCTCCTGCAGGAGCTTATTGCAGCATTCATTGTTTGGCTAAGTTCTTTAGGGTTGGTTTTGGAAGGTCTTTCAACTTTGGCCAAATCCCGCTTTGTAAGAAATTTTTCACACCGCAGTTTCCAAGTGTCCACAAAGATCTGCTGCTTGAAACTGTCTACATGCACATCTCCCATACTGCTGTGCTCGTTTCACTACCTGGATTTTGGTTTCCTCTTCTTTCTTTGAAATGGCAATCCTTCATTCTGCGTGCTACACACACCTTGTAGTAGTTTCAGTTTAAAGCATGTTCGTAATCCCAAAACGCTGTGTAACCTATGTAGAGTGTGTCACTCTCCAGCACTGAATACACAACTTAGAGCTCCTTTCACCACAGACACGCAAACACATCTTTTTGGGAAAGTGCTACCTCAAGTCAATTGCAAATGTAAGGGTTTCATAGAGAAAATGAAGTCAATCATGGTTTTGCAGTCTGCAAACAATAGAAATGACCTCTTGTACATGCCCGTGTGAATTTCACAGCAAAATGCCCTTCTTTTCTTGTTTCTTGAAAGTTCTCAACACATTAGGAGAAAGATCTGTTTGAGCAAGAGTGATGAAGTGTGCATTTTTCTGCATTACAAGTGATAGGGAAACATACTCCTTATTTTTCCACATTGTGTAAGAAACAACGTGAGGCTTGCAAGAGATTGAAACAATGCACCCAAAACGTATTCCAGGAGTGAAAACACACGTTTCTAGAAAGACTCTGAAGCAGCAAGCAAAAGCATAGTGGCTGAGTGTTCTTTCACTGAAGAACACACGCATTTTACTTTTCTGGAGTCAGTTTTCAGCCAGGTATTCATATGCATTTTGTACTGTGCAGAATGTACTACATGCTCGGGGGTTGTGTCATAAAGCACCTCTCCTGCAGGAGCTTATTGCAACATTCATTGTTTGGCTAAGTTCTTTAGGGTTGGTTTTGGAAGGTCTTTCAACTTTGGCCAAATCCCGCTTTGTAAGAAATTATTTCACAGCGCAGTTTCCAAGTGTCCACAAAGAGCTGCTGCTTGAAACTGTCTATATGCACAACTCTCATACTGGTGTGCTCGTTTCACTACCTGGATTTTGGTTTCATCTTCTTTCTTTGAAATGACAAGCCTTCTTTCTGCACGCTACACACACCTTGTAGCAGTTTCAGTATGAAGCATGTTGGTAATCTCAAAACGCTCTGTAACCTATGTAGAGTGTGTCACTCTCCGGCACTGAATACACAACTTAGAGCTCCTTTCACCACAGACACGCAAACACATCTTTTTGCGAAAGTGCTACCTCAGGTTACTTGCAAATGTAAGGGTTTCATAGAGAAAATGAAGTCAATCATGGTTTTGCACTCTGCAATCAATAGAAGTGACCTCATGTACATGCCCTTGTGAATTTCACTGCAAAATGATCTTCTTTTCTTGTTTCTTGAAAGTTCTCAACACATTCGTAGAAAGGGCTGTTTGACCAAGAGTGATGCAGTGTGCATTTTTCTGCATTACAAGTGATTTGGGAAACATACTCCTTATTTTTCCACATTGTGTAAGAAACAACATGAGGCTTGCAAGAGATTAAAACAATGCATCCCAAAACGTATTCCAGGAGTGAAAACACACGTTTATAGAAAGACTCTGAAGGAGCAAGCAAAAGCCTAGTGGCTGAGTGTTCTTTCAGAAGGAAACACACGCATTTCATCCTTCTGGAGTGAGTTTTCAGCCTGGAATTCATATTCATTTTGTACTGTGCAGAATGTAGCTACATGCTCGTGGGTTGTGTCATAGAAGCACCGTTTTTGCAGGAGCTTGTTGAAACATTCATTGTTTGGCTAAGTTCTTTATGGTTGGTTTTGGAAGGTCTTTCAACTTTGGCCAAATCCCGCTTTATAAGAAATTATTTCACAGCGCAGTTTCCAAGTGTCCACATAGAGCTCTTGCTTGAAACTGTCTATATGCACATCTCCCATACTGGTGTGCTCGTTTCACTACCTGGATTTTGGTTTCGTCTTCTTTGTTTGAAATGACAAGCCTTGTTTCTGCACGCTACACACACCTTGTAGCAGTTTCAGTTTGAAGCATGTTGGTAATCTCAAAACGCTGTGTAACCTATGTAGAGTGTGTCACTCTCCAGCACTGAATACACACCTTAGAGCTCCTTTCACCACAGACACGCAAACACATCTTTTTGTGAATGTCCTACCTCAGGTCACTTGGAAATTTAAGGGTTTTATCGAGAAAATGAAGTCAATCATGGTTTTGCCCTCTGCCACCAATACAAATGACCTCTTGTACATGCCCGTCTGAAGTTCACTGCAAAATGCCCTTCTTTTCTAGTTTCTTGAAAGTGCTCAACACATTAGGAGAAAGAGCTGTTTGAGCAAGAGTGATGCAGTGTGCATTTTTCTGCATTACAAGTGATTTGGGAACCGTACTCCTTATTTTTCCACATTGTGTAAGAAACAACATGAGGCTTGCAAGAGATTGAAACAATGCATCCCAAAACGTATTCCAGGAGTGAAAACACACGTTTATAGAAAGACTCTGAAGGAGCAAGCAAAAGCCTAGTGGCTGAGTGTTGTTTCAGAGAGAAACACACGCATTTCATCCTTCTGGAGTGAGTTTTCAGCCTGGAATTCATATGCATTTTGTACTGTGCAGAATGTAGCTGCATGCTCGGGGGTTGTGTCATAGAAGCACCTTTCCTGCAGGAGCTTATTGCAACATTCATTGTTTGGCTAAGTTCTTTAGGGTTGGTTTTGGAAGGTGTTTCATATTTGGTCAAATCCCTCTTCGTACGAAATATTTTCACAGAGCTGTTTCCAAGTGACCACAAAGATCTGCTGCTTGAAACTGCCTACATGCACATCTCCCAAACTGCTGTGCTCGTTTCACTACCTGGATTTTGGTTTCGTCTTCTTTCTTTGAAATGACAAACCTTCATTCTGCAGGGAACACACCTTGTAGCAGTTTCAGTTTGAAGCATGTTGGTGCTCTCAAAAAGCTGTGTAACCTAGTTAGAGTGTGTCACTCTCCAGCACTGAATACACAACTTAGAGCTCCTTTCACCACAGACACGCAACCACATCTTTTTGGGAAAGTGCTACATCAAGTCACTTGCAAATGTAAGGGTTTCAAGGAGAAAATGAAGTCAATCATTGTTTTGCACTCTGCAAACAATAGAAATGACCTCTTGTACATGCCCGTGTGAATTTCACAGCAAAATGCCCTTCTTTTCTTGTTTCTTGAAAGTTCTCAACACATTAGGAGAAAGATCTGTTTGAGCAAGAGTGATGCAGTGTGCATTTTTCTGCATTACAAGTGATAGGGAAACATACTCCTTATTTTTCCACATTGTGTAAGAAACAACGTGAGGCTTGCAAGAGTTTGAAACAATGCACCCAAAACGTATTCCAGGAGTGAAAACACACGTTTCTAGAAAGACTCTGAAGCAGCAAGCAAAAGCATAGTGGCTGAGTGTTCTTTCACTGAAGAACACACGCATTTTACTTTTCTGGAGTCAGTTTTCAGCCAGGTATTCATATGCATTTTGTACTGTGCAGAATGTACTACATGCTCGGGGGTTGTGTCATAAAGCACCTCTCCTGCAGGAGCTTATTGCAACATTCATTGTTTGGCTAAGTTCTTTAGGGTTGGTTTTGGAAGGTCTTTCAACTTTGGCCAAATCCCGCTTTGTAAGAAATTATTTCACAGCGCAGTTTCCAAGTGTCCACAAAGAGCTGCTGCTTGAAACTGTCTATATGCACAACTCTCATACTGGTGTGCTCGTTTCACTACCTGGATTTTGGTTTCATCTTCTTTCTTTGAAATGACAAGCCTTCTTTCTGCACGCTACACACACCTTGTAGCAGTTTCAGTATGAAGCATGTTGGTAATCTCAAAACGCTCTGTAACCTATGTAGAGTGTGTCACTCTCCGGCACTGAATACACAACTTAGAGCTCCTTTCACCACAGACACGCAAACACATCTTTTTGCGAAAGTGCTACCTCAGGTTACTTGCAAATGTAAGGGTTTCATAGAGAAAATGAAGTCAATCATGGTTTTGCACTCTGCAATCAATAGAAGTGACCTCATGTACATGCCCTTGTGAATTTCACTGCAAAATGATCTTCTTTTCTTGTTTCTTGAAAGTTCTCAACACATTCGTAGAAAGGGCTGTTTGACCAAGAGTGATGCAGTGTGCATTTTTCTGCATTACAAGTGATTTGGGAAACATACTCCTTATTTTTCCACATTGTGTAAGAAACAACATGAGGCTTGCAAGAGATTAAAACAATGCATCCCAAAACGTATTCCAGGAGTGAAAACACACGTTTATAGAAAGACTCTGAAGGAGCAAGCAAAAGCCTAGTGGCTGAGTGTTCTTTCAGAAGGAAACACACGCATTTCATCCTTCTGGAGTGAGTTTTCAGCCTGGAATTCATATTCATTTTGTACTGTGCAGAATGTAGCTACATGCTCGTGGGTTGTGTCATAGAAGCACCGTTTTTGCAGGAGCTTATTGAAACATTCATTGTTTGGCTAAGTTCTTTATGGTTGGTTTTGGAAGGTCTTTCAACTTTGGCCAAATCCCGCTTTATAAGAAATTTCACAGCGCAGTTTCCAAGTGTCCACATAGAGCTCTTGCTTGAAACTGTCTATATGCACATCTCCCATACTGGTGTGCTCGTTTCACTACCTGGATTTTGGTTTCGTCTTCTTTGTTTGAAATGACAAGCCTTGTTTCTGCACGCTACACACACCTTGTAGCAGTTTCAGTTTGAAGCATGTTGGTAATCTCAAAACGCTGTGTAACCTATGTAGAGTGTGTCACTCTCCAGCACTGAATACACACCTTAGAGCTCCTTTCACCACAGACACGCAAACACATCTTTTTGTGAATGTCCTACCTCAGGTCACTTGGAAATTTAAGGGTTTTATCGAGAAAATGAAGTCAATCATGGTTTTGCCCTCTGCCACCAATACAAATGACCTCTTGTACATGCCCGTCTGAAGTTCACTGCAAAATGCCCTTCTTTTCTAGTTTCTTGAAAGTGCTCAACACATTAGGAGAAAGAGCTGTTTGAGCAAGAGTGATGCAGTGTGCATTTTTCTGCATTACAAGTGATTTGGGAACCGTACTCCTTATTTTTCCACATTGTGTAAGAAACAACATGAGGCTTGCAAGAGATTGAAACAATGCATCCCAAAACGTATTCCAGGAGTGAAAACACACGTTTATAGAAAGACTCTGAAGGAGCAAGCAAAAGCCTAGTGGCTGAGTGTTGTTTCAGAGAGAAACACACGCATTTCATCCTTCTGGAGTGAGTTTTCAGCCTGGAATTCATATGCATTTTGTACTGTGCAGAATGTAGCTGCATGCTCGGGGGTTGTGTCATAGAAGCACCTTTCCTGCAGGACCTTATTGCAACACTCATTGTTTGGCTAAGTACTTTAGGGTTGGTTTTGTAAGGTCTTTCATCTTTGGCCAAATCCCGCTTCGTACGAAATATTTTCACAGCGCTGTTCCCAAGTGTCCACAAAGAGCTCCTGCTTGAAACTGTCCACATGAACATCTCCTATACTGGTGTGCTCGTTTCACTACCTGGATTTTGGTTTCGTCTTCTTTCTTTGAAATGAGAAGCTTCTTTCTGCATGCTACACACACCTTGTAGCAGTTTCAGTTTGAAGCATGTTGGTGCTCTCAAAAAGCTGTGTAACCTAGGTAGAGTGTGTCACTCTCCAGCACTGAATACACAGCTTAGAGCTCCTTTCACCACAGACACGCAAACACATCTTTTTGTGAAAGTCCTACCTCAGGTCACTTGGAAATTAAAGGGTTTCATCGAGAACATGAAGTCAATCATGGTTTTGCACTCTGCCACCAATTGAAATGACCGCTTGTACATGCCCGTCTGAAATTCACTGCAAAATGATCTTCTTTTCTGCTTTCTTGAAAGTGCTCAACACATTAGGAGAAAGAGCTGTTTGAGCATGAGTGATGCAGTGTGCATTTTTCTGGATTACAAGTGATTTGGGAAACATACTCTTATTTTTCCACATTGTGTAAGAAACAACATGAGGCTTGCAAGAGATTGAAACAATGCATCCCAAAACGTATTCCAGCACCGAAAACACACGTTTCTGGAAAACTCTGAAGGAGCAAGCAAAAGCCTAGTGGCTGAGTGTTCTCTCAGAGAGAAACACACCCATTTCATCCTTCTGGAGTCAGTTTTCAGCCTGGAATTCATATGCATTTTGTACTGGGCAGAATGTACCTGCATGCTCAGGGGTTGTGTCATAGAAGCACTTTTCCTGCAGGAGCTTATTGCAATATTCATTGTTTGGCTAAGTTCTTTAGGGTTGGTTTTGGAAGGTCTTTCAACTTTGGCCAAATCCCGCTTTGTAAGAAATTATTTCACAGCGCAGTTTCCAAGTGTCCACAAAAAGCTGCTCCTTGAAACTGTCTACATGCACATCTCTCATACTGGTGTGCTCGTTTCACTACCTGGATTTTGGTTTCCTCTTCTTTCTTTGAAATGACAAGCCTTCTTTCTGCACGCTACACACACCTTGTAGCAGTTTCAGTTTGAAGCATGTTGGTAATCTCAAAACGCTGTGTAACCTATGTAGAGTGTGTCACTCTCCAGCACTGAATACACACCTTAGAGCTCCTTTCACCACAGACACGCAAACACATCTTTTTGTGAAAGTCCTACCTCAGGTCACTTGGAAATGTAAGGGTTTTATCGAGAAAATGAAGTCAATCATGGTTTTGCACTCTGCAACCAATAGAAATGACCTCTTGTACATGCCCGTATTAATGTCACTGCAAATTGACCTTCATTTCTGGTTTCTTGAAAGTTCTCAACACATTCGGAGAAAGAGCGTGTTTGAGCATGAGTGATGCAGTTTGCGTTTTGCTGGATTTCAATTGATTCGGGAAACATACTCCTTATTTTTCCACATTGTGTAAGAAACAACATGAGGCTTGCAAGAGATTGAAACAATGCATCCCAAAACGTATTCCAGGAGAGAAAACACACGTTTCTAGAAAGACTCTGAAGCAGCAAGCAAAAGCATAGTGGCTGAGTGTTCTTTCAATGAGAAACACACGCATTTCACTCTTCTGGAGTCAGTTTTCAGCCAGGAATTCATATGCATTTTGTACTGTGCAGAATGTAGCTACATGCTCGGGGGTTGTGTCATAGAAGCACCTTTCCTGCAGGAGCTTATTGCAACATTCATTGTTTGGCTAAGTTCTTTAGGGTTGGTTTTGGAAGGTGTTTCATATGTGGTCAAATCCCTCTTCGTACGAAATATTTTCACAGAGCTGTTTCCAAGTGTCCACAAAGATCTGCTGCTTGAAACTGCCTACATACACATCTCCCAAACTGCTGTGCTCGTTTCACTACCTGGATTTTGGTTTCGTCTTCTTTCTTTGAAATGACAAACCTTCATTCTGCAGGGAACACACCTTGTAGCAGTTTCAGTTTGAAGCATGTTGGTGCTCTCAAAAAGCTGTGTAACCTAGTTAGAGTGTGTCACTCTCCAGCACTGAATACACAACTTAGAGCTCCTTTCACCACAGACACGCAACCACATCTTTTTGGGAAAGTGCTACATCAAGTCACTTGCAAATGTAAGGGTTTCAAGGAGAAAATGAAGTCAATCATTGTTTTGCACTCTGCAAACAATAGAAATGACCTCTTGTACATGCCCGTGTGAATTTCACAGCAAAATGCCCTTCTTTTCTTGTTTCTTGAAAGTTCTCAACACATTAGGAGAAAGATCTGTTTGAGCAAGAGTGATGCAGTGTGCATTTTTCTGCATTACAAGTGATTGGGAAACATACTCCTTATTTTTCCACATTGTGTAAGAAACAACGTGAGGCTTGCAAGAGTTTGAACAATGCACCCCAAAACGTATTCCAGGAGTGAAAACACAAGTTTCTAGAAAGACTCTGAAGCAGCAAGCAAAAGCATAGTGGCTGAGTGTTCCATCAATGAGAAACACACGCATTTCACTCTTCTGGAGTCAGTTTTCAGCCAGGAATTCATATGCATTTTGTACTGTGCAGAATGTAGCTACTTGCTCGGGGGTTGTGTCATAGAAGCACCTCTCCTGCAGGAGCTTATTGCAGCATTCATTGTTTGGCTAAGTTCTTTAGGCTTGGTTTTGGAAGGTCTTTCAACTTTGGCCAAATCCCGCTTTGTAAGAAATTTTTCACACCGCAGTTTCCAAGTGTCCACAAAGATCTGCTGCTTGAAACTGTCTACATGCACATCTCCCATACTGCTGTGCTCGTTTCACTACCTGGATTTTGGTTTCCTCTTCTTTCTTTGAAATGGCAATCCTTCATTCTGTGTGCTACACACACCTTGTAGTAGTTTCAGTTTGAAGCATGTTCGTAATCCCAAAACGCTGTGTAACCTATGTAGAGTGTGTCACTCTCCAGCACTGCATACACAACTTAGAGCTCCTTTCACCACAGACACGCAAACACATCTTTTTGGGAAAGTGCTACCTCAAGTCAATTGCAAATGTAAGGGTTTCATAGAGAAAATGAAGTCAATCATGGTTTTGCAGTCTGCAAACAATAGAAATGACCTCTTGTACATGCCCGTGTGAATTTCACAGCAAAATGCCCTTCTTTTCTTGTTTCTTGAAAGTTCTCAACACATTAGGAGAAAGATCTGTTTGAGCAAGAGTGATGAAGTGTGCATTTTTCTGCATTACAAGTGATAGGGAAACATACTCCTTATTTTTCCACATTGTGTAAGAAACAACGTGAGGCTTGCAAGAGTTTGAAACAATGCACCCAAAACGTATTCCAGGAGTGAAAACACACGTTTCTAGAAAGACTCTGAAGCAGCAAGCAAAAGCATAGTGGCTGAGTGTTCTTTCACTGAAGAACACACGCATTTTACTTTTCTGGAGTCAGTTTTCAGCCAGGTATTCATATGCATTTTGTACTGTGCAGAATGTACTACATGCTCGGGGGTTGTGTCATAAAGCACCTCTCCTGCAGGAGCTTATTGCAACATTCATTGTTTGGCTAAGTTCTTTAGGGTTGGTTTTGGAAGGTCTTTCAACTTTGGCCAAATCCCTCTTTGTAAGAAATTATTTCACAGCGCAGTTTCCAAGTGTCCACAAAGAGCTGCTGCTTGAAACTGTCTATATGCACAACTCTCATACTGGTGTGCTCGTTTCACTACCTGGATTTTGGTTTCCTCTTCTTTCTTTGAAATGACAAGCCTTCTTTCTGCACGCTACACACACCTTGTAGCAGTTTCAGTATGAAGCATGTTGGTAATCTCAAAACGCTCTGTAACCTATGTAGAGTGTGTCACTCTCCGGCACTGAATACACAACTTAGAGCTCCTTTCACCACAGACACGCAAACACATCTTTTTGCGAAAGTGCTACCTCAGGTTACTTGCAAATGTAAGGGTTTCATAGAGAAAATGAAGTCAATCATGGTTTTGCACTCTGCAATCAATAGAAGTGACCTCATGTACATGCCCTTGTGAATTTCACTGCAAAATGATCTTCTTTTCTTGTTTCTTGAAAGTTCTCAACACATTCGTAGAAAGGGCTGTTTGACCAAGAGTGATGCAGTGTGCATTTTTCTGCATTACAAGTGATTTGGGAAACATACTCCTTATTTTTCCACATTGTGTAAGAAACAACATGAGGCTTGCAAGAGATTAAAACAATGCATCCCAAAACGTATTCCAGGAGTGAAAACACACGTTTATAGAAAGACTCTGAAGGAGCAAGCAAAAGCCTAGTGGCTGAGTGTCCTTTCAGAAGGAAACACACGCATTTCATCCTTCTGGAGTGAGTTTTCAGCCTGGAATTCATATTCATTTTGTACTGTGCAGAATGTAGCTACATGCTCGTGGGTTGTGTCATAGAAGCACCGTTTTTGCAGGAGCTTATTGAAACATTCATTGTTTGGCTAAGTTCTTTATGGTTGGTTTTGGAAGGTCTTTCAACTTTGGCCAAATCCCGCTTTATAAGAAATTATTTCACAGCGCAGTTTCCAAGTGTCCACATAGAGCTCTTGCTTGAAACTGTCTATATGCACATCTCCCATACTGGTGTGCTCGTTTCACTACCTGGATTTTGGTTTCGTCTTCTTTGTTTGAAATGACAAGCCTTGTTTCTGCACGCTACACACACCTTGTAGCAGTTTCAGTTTGAAGCATGTTGGTAATCTCAAAACGCTGTGTAACCTATGTAGAGTGTGTCACTCTCCAGCACTGAATACACACCTTAGAGCTCCTTTCACCACAGACACGCAAACACATCTTTTTGTGAATGTCCTACCTCAGGTCACTTGGAAATTTAAGGGTTTTATCGAGAAAATGAAGTCAATCATGGTTTTGCCCTCTGCCACCAATACAAATGACCTCTTGTACATGCCCGTCTGAAGTTCACTGCAAAATGCCCTTCTTTTCTAGTTTCTTGAAAGTGCTCAACACATTAGGAGAAAGAGCTGTTTGAGCAAGAGTGATGCAGTGTGCATTTTTCTGCATTACAAGTGATTTGGGAACCGTACTCCTTATTTTTCCACATTGTGTAAGAAACAACATGAGGCTTGCAAGAGATTGAAACAATGCATCCCAAAACGTATTCCAGGAGTGAAAACACACGTTTATAGAAAGACTCTGAAGGAGCAAGCAAAAGCCTAGTGGCTGAGTGTTGTTTCAGAGAGAAACACACGCATTTCATCCTTCTGGAGTGAGTTTTCAGCCTGGAATTCATATGCATTTTGTACTGTGCAGAATGTAGCTGCATGCTCGGGGGTTGTGTCATAGAAGCACCTTTCCTGCAGGACCTTATTGCAACACTCATTGTTTGGCTAAGTACTTTAGGGTTGGTTTTGTAAGGTCTTTCATCTTTGGCCAAATCCCGCTTCGTACGAAATATTTTCACAGCGCTGTTCCCAAGTGTCCACAAAGAGCTCCTGCTTGAAACTGTCCACATGAACATCTCCTATACTGGTGTGCTCGTTTCACTACCTGGATTTTGGTTTCGTCTTCTTTCTTTGAAATGAGAAGCTTCTTTCTGCATGCTACACACACCTTGTAGCAGTTTCAGTTTGAAGCATGTTGGTGCTCTCAAAAAGCTGTGTAACCTAGGTAGAGTGTGTCACTCTCCAGCACTGAATACACAGCTTAGAGCTCCTTTCACCACAGACACGCAAACACATCTTTTTGTGAAAGTCCTACCTCAGGTCACTTGGAAATTTAAGGGTTTCATCGAGAACATGAAGTCAATCATGGTTTTGCACTCTGCCACCAATTGAAATGACCGCTTGTACATGCCCGTCTGAAATTCACTGCAAAATGATCTTCTTTTCTGCTTTCTTGAAAGGGCTCAACACATTAGGAGAAAGAGCTGTTTGAGCATGAGTGATGCAGTGTGCATTTTTCTGGATTACAAGTGATTTGGGAAACATACTCTTATTTTTCCACATTGTGTAAGAAACAACATGAGGCTTGCAAGAGATTGAAACAATGCATCCCAAAACGTATTCCAGCACCGAAAACACACGTTTCTGGAAAACTCTGAAGGAGCAAGCAAAAGCCTAGTGGCTGAGTGTTCTCTCAGAGAGAAACACACCCATTTCATCCTTCTGGAGTCAGTTTTCAGCCTGGAATTCATATGCATTTTGTACTGGGCAGAATGTACCTGCATGCTCGGGGGTTGTGTCATAGAAGCACTTTTCCTGCAGGAGCTTATTGCAATATTCATTGTTTGGCTAAGTTCTTTAGGGTTGGTTTTGGAAGGTCTTTCAACTTTGGCCAAATCCCGCTTTGTAAGAAATTATTTCACAGCGCAGTTTCCAAGTGTCCACAAAAAGCTGCTCCTTGAAACTGTCTACATGCACATCTCTCATACTGGTGTGCTCGTTTCACTACCTGGATTTTGGTTTCCTCTTCTTTCTTTGAAATGACAAGCCTTCTTTCTGCACGCTACACACACCTTGTAGCAGTTTCAGTTTGAAGCATGTTGGTAATCTCAAAACGCTGTGTAACCTATGTAGAGTGTGTCACTCTCCAGCACTGAATACACACCTTAGAGCTCCTTTCACCACAGACACGCAAACACATCTTTTTGTGAAAGTCCTACCTCAGGTCACTTGGAAATGTAAGGGTTTTATCGAGAAAATGAAGTCAATCATGGTTTTGCACTCTGCAACCAATAGAAATGACCTCTTGTACATGCCCGTATTAATGTCACTGCAAATTGACCTTCATTTCTGGTTTCTTGAAAGTTCTCAACACATTCGGAGAAAGAGCGTGTTTAAGCAAGAGTGATGCAGTTTGCGTTTTGCTGGATTTCAATTGATTCGGGAAACATACTCCTTATTTTTCCACATTATGTAAGAAACAACGTGAGGCTTGCAAGAGATTGAAACAATGCATCCCAAAACGTATTCCAGGAGAGAAAACACACGTTTCTAGAAAGACTCTGAAGCAGCAAGCAAAAGCATAGTGGCTGAGTGTTCTTTCAATGAGAAACACACGCATTTCACTCTTTTGGAGTCAGTTTTCAGCCAGGAATTCATATGCATTTTGTACTGTGCAGAATGTAGCTACATGCTCGGGGGTTGTGTCATAGAAGCACCTTTCCTGCAGGAGCTTATTGCAACATTCATTGTTTGGCTAAGTTCTTTAGGGTTGGTTTTGGAAGGTGTTTCATATTTGGTCAAATCCCTCTTCGTACGAAATATTTTCACAGAGCTGTTTCCAAGTGTCCACAAAGATCTGCTGCTTGAAACTGCCTACATGCACATCTCCCAAACTGCTGTGCTCGTTTCACTACCTGGATTTTGGTTTCGTCTTCTTTCTTTGAAATGACAAACCTTCATTCTGCAGGGAACACACCTTGTAGCAGTTTCAGTTTGAAGCATGTTGGTGCTCTCAAAAAGCTGTGTAACCTAGTTAGAGTGTGTCACTCTCCAGCACTGAATACACAACTTAGAGCTCCTTTCACCACAGACACGCAACCACATCTTTTTGGGAAAGTGCTACATCAAGTCACTTGCAAATGTAAGGGTTTCAAGGAAAAATGAAGTCAATCATTGTTTTGCACTCTGCAAACAATAGAAATGACCTCTTGTACATGCCCGTGTGAATTTCACAGCAAAATGCCCTTCTTTTCTTGTTTCTTGAAAGTTCTCAACACATTAGGAGAACGATCTGTTTGAGCAAGAGTGATGCAGTGTGCATTTTTCTGCATTACAAGTGATTGGGAAACATACTCCTTATTTTTCCACATTGTGTAAGAAACAACGTGAGGCTTGCAAGAGTTTGAACAATGCACCCCAAAACGTATTCCAGGAGTGAAAACACAAGTTTCTAGAAAGACTCTGAAGCAGCAAGCAAAAGCATAGTGGCTGAGTGTTCCATCAATGAGAAACACACGCATTTCACTCTTCTGGAGTCAGTTTTCAGCCAGGAATTCATATGCATTTTGTACTGTGCAGAATGTAGCTACTTGCTCGGGGGTTGTGTCATAGAAGCACCTCTCCTGCAGGAGCTTATTGCAGCATTCATTGTTTGGCTAAGTTCTTTAGGGTTGGTTTTGGAAGGTCTTTCAACTTTGGCCAAATCCCGCTTTGTAAGAAATTTTTCACACCGCAGTTTCCAAGTGTCCACAAAGATCTGCTGCTTGAAACTGTCTACATGCACATCTCCCATACTGCTGTGCTCGTTTCACTACCTGGATTTTGGTTTCCTCTTCCTTCTTTGAAATGGCAATCCTTCATTCTGGGTGCTACACACACCTTGTAGTAGTTTCAGTTTGAAGCATGTTCGTAATCCCAAAACGCTGTGTAACCTATGTAGAGTGTGTCACTCTCCAGCACTGAATACACAACTTAGAGCTCCTTTCACCACAGGCACGCAAACACATCTTTTTGGGAAAGTGCTACCTCAAGTCAATTGCAAATGTAAGGGTTTCATAGAGAAAATGAAGTCAATCATGGTTTTGCAGTCTGCAAACAATAGAAATGACCTCTTGTACATGCCCGTGTGAATTTCACAGCAAAATGCCCTTCTTTTCTTGTTTCTTGAAAGTTCTCAACACATTAGGAGAAAGATCTGTTTGAGCAAGAGTGATGAAGTGTGCATTTTTCTGCATTACAAGTGATAGGGAAACATACTCCTTATTTTTCCACATTGTGTAAGAAACAACGTGAGGCTTGCAAGAGTTTGAAACAATGCACCCAAAACGTATTCCAGGAGTGAAAACACACGTTTCTAGAAAGACTCTGAAGCAGCAAGCAAAAGCATAGTGGCTGAGTGTTCTTTCACTGAAGAACACACGCATTTTACTTTTCTGGAGTCAGTTTTCAGCCAGGTATTCATATGCATTTTGTACTGTGCAGAATGTACTACATGCTCGGGCGTTGTGTCATAAAGCACCTCTCCTGCAGGAGCTTATTGCAACATTCATTGTTTGGCTAAGTTCTTTAGGGTTGGTTTTGGAAGGTCTTTCAACTTTGGCCAAATCCCGCTTTGTAAGAAATTATTTCACAGCGCAGTTTCCAAGTGTCCACAAAGAGCTGCTGCTTGAAACTGTCTATATGCACAACTCTCATACTGGTGTGCTCGTTTCACTACCTGGATTTTGGTTTCATCTTCTTTCTTTGAAATGACAAGCCTTCTTTCTGCACGCTACACACACCTTGTAGCAGTTTCAGTATGAAGCATGTTGGTAATCTCAAAACGCTCTGTAACCTATGTAGAGTGTGTCACTCTCCGGCACTGAATACACAACTTAGAGCTCCTTTCACCACAGACACGCAAACACATCTTTTTGCGAAAGTGCTACCTCAGGTTACTTGCAAATGTAAGGGTTTCATAGAGAAAATGAAGTCAATCATGGTTTTGCACTCTGCAATCAATAGAAGTGACCTCATGTACATGCCCTTGTGAATTTCACTGCAAAATGATCTTCTTTTCTTGTTTCTTGAAAGTTCTCAACACATTCGTAGAAAGGGCTGTTTGACCAAGAGTGATGCAGTGTGCATTTTTCTGCATTACAAGTGATTTGGGAAACATACTCCTTATTTTTCCACATTGTGTAAGAAACAACATGAGGCTTGCAAGAGATTAAAACAATGCATCCCAAAACGTATTCCAGGAGTGAAAACACACGTTTATAGAAAGACTCTGAAGGAGCAAGCAAAAGCCTAGTGGCTGAGTGTTCTTTCAGAAGGAAACACACGCATTTCATCCTTCTGGAGTGAGTTTTCAGCCTGGAATTCATATTCATTTTGTACTGTGCAGAATGTAGCTACATGCTCGTGGGTTGTGTCATAGAAGCACCGTTTTTGCAGGAGCTTATTGAAAGATTCATTGTTTGGCTAAGTTCTTTATGGTTGGTTTTGGAAGGTCTTTCAACTTTGGCCAAATCCCGCTTTATAAGAAATTATTTCACAGCGCAGTTTCCAAGTGTCCACATAGAGCTCTTGCTTGAAACTGTCTATATGCACATCTCCCATACTGGTGTGCTCGTTTCACTACCTGGATTTTGGTTTCGTCTTCTTTGTTTGAAATGACAAGCCTTGTTTCTGCACGCTACACACACCTTGTAGCAGTTTCAGTTTGAAGCATGTTGGTAATGTCAAAACGCTGTGTAACCTATGTAGAGTGTGTCACTCTCCAGCACTGAATACACACCTTAGAGCTCCTTTCACCACAGACACGCAAACACATCTTTTTGTGAATGTCCTACCTCAGGTCACTTGGAAATTTAAGGGTTTTATCGAGAAAATGAAGTCAATCATGGTTTTGCCCTCTGCCACCAATACAAATGACCTCTTGTACATGCCCGTCTGAAGTTCACTGCAAAATGCCCTTCTTTTCTAGTTTCTTGAAAGTGCTCAACACATTAGGAGAAAGAGCTGTTTGAGCAAGAGTGATGCAGTGTGCATTTTTCTGCATTACAAGTGATTTGGGAACCGTACTCCTTATTTTTCCACATTGTGTAAGAAACAACATGAGGCTTGCAAGAGATTGAAACAATGCATCCCAAAACGTATTCCAGGAGTGAAAACACACGTTTATAGAAAGACTCTGAAGGAGCAAGCAAAAGCCTAGTGGCTGAGTGTTGTTTCAGAGAGAAACACACGCATTTCATCCTTCTGGAGTGAGTTTTCAGCCTGGAATTCATATGCATTTTGTACTGTGCAGAATGTAGCTGCATGCTCGGGGGTTGTGTCATAGAAGCACCTTTCCTGCAGGACCTTATTGCAACACTCATTGTTTGGCTAAGTACTTTAGGGTTGGTTTTGTAAGGTCTTTCATCTTTGGCCAAATCCCGCTTCGTACGAAATATTTTCACAGCGCTGTTCCCAAGTGTCCACAAAGAGCTCCTGCTTGAAACTGTCCCCATGAACATCTCCTATACTGGTGTGCTCGTTTCACTACCTGGATTTTGGTTTCGTCTTCTTTCTTTGAAATGAGAAGCTTCTTTCTGCATGCTACACACACCTTGTAGCAGTTTCAGTTTGAAGCATGTTGGTGCTCTCAAAAAGCTGTGTAACCTAGGTAGAGTGTGTCACTCTCCAGCACTGAATACACAGCTTAGAGCTCCTTTCACCACAGACACGCAAACACATCTTTTTGTGAAAGTCCTACCTCAGGTCACTTGGAAATTTAAGGGTTTCATCGAGAACATGAAGTCAATCATGGTTTTGCACTCTGCCACCAATTGAAATGACCGCTTGTACATGCCCGTCTGAAATTCACTGCAAAATGATCTTCTTTTCTGCTTTCTTGAAAGTGCTCAACACATTAGGAGAAAGAGCTGTTTGAGCATGAGTGATGCAGTGTGCATTTTTCTGGATTACAAGTGATTTGGGAAACATACTCTTATTTTTCCACATTGTGTAAGAAACAACATGAGGCTTGCAAGAGATTGAAACAATGCATCCCAAAACGTATTCCAGCACCGAAAACACACGTTTCTGGAAAACTCTGAAGGAGCAAGCAAAAGCCTAGTGGCTGAGTGTTCTCTCAGAGAGAAACACACCCATTTCATCCTTCTGGAGTCAGTTTTCAGCCTGGAATTCATATGCATTTTGTACTGGGCAGAATGTACCTGCATGCTCGGGGGTTGTGTCATAGAAGCACTTTTCCTGCAGGAGCTTATTGCAATATTCATTGTTTGGCTAAGTTCTTTAGGGTTGGTTTTGGAAGGTCTTTCAACTTAGGCCAAATCCCGCTTTGTAAGAAATTATTTCACAGCGCAGTTTCCAAGTGTCCACAAAAAGCTGCTCCTTGAAACTGTCTACATGCACATCTCTCATACTGGTGTGCTCGTTTCACTACCTGGATTTTAGTTTCCTCTTCTTTCCTTGAAATGACAAGCCTTCTTTCTGCACGCTACACACACCTTGTAGCAGTTTCAGTTTGAAGCATGTTGGTAATCTCAAAACGCTGTGTAACCTATGTAGAGTGTGTCACTCTCCAGCACTGAATACACACCTTAGAGCTCCTTTCACCACAGACACGCAAACACATCTTTTTGTGAAAGTCCTACCTCAGGTCACTTGGAAATGTAAGGGTTTTATCGAGAAAATGAAGTCAATCATGGTTTTGCACTCTGCAACCAATAGAAATGACCTCTTGTACATGCCCGTATTAATGTCACTGCAAATTGACCTTCATTTCTGGTTTCTTGAAACTTCTCAACACATTCGGAGAAAGAGCGTGTTTAAGCAAGAGTGATGCAGTTTGCGTTTTGCTGGATTTCAATTGATTCGGGAAACATACTCCTTATTTTTCCACATTATGTAAGAAACAAAGTGAGGCTTGCAAGAGATTGAAACAATGCATCCCAAAACGTATTCCAGGAGAGAAAACACACGTTTCTAGAAAGACTCTGAAGCAGCAAGCAAAAGCATAGTGGCTGAGTGTTCTTTCAATGAGAAACACACGCATATCACTCTTTTGGAGTCAGTTTTCAGTCAGGAATTCATATGCATTTTGTACTGTGCAGAATGTAGCTACATGCTCGGGGGTTGTGTCATAGAAGCACCTTTCCTGCAGGAGCTTATTGCAACATTCATTGTTTGGCTAAGTTCTTTAGGGTTGGTTTTGGAAGGTGTTTCATATTTGGTCAAATCCCTCTTCGTACGAAATATTTTCACAGAGCTGTTTCCAAGTGTCCACAAAGATCTGCTGCTTGAAACTGCCTACATGCACATCTCCCAAACTGCTGTGCTCGTTTCACTACCTGGATTTTGGTTTCGTCTTCTTTCTTTGAAATGACAAACCTTCATTCTGCAGGGAACACACCTTGTAGCAGTTTCAGTTTGAAGCATGTTGGTGCTCTCAAAAAGCTGTGTAACCTAGTTAGAGTGTGTCACTCTCCAGCACTGAATACACAACTTAGAGCTCCTTTCACCACAGACACGCTACCACATCTTTTTGGGAAAGTGCTACATCAAGTCACTTGCAAATGTAAGGGTTTCAAGGAGAAAATGAAGTCAATCATTGTTTTGCACTCTGCAAACAATAGAAATGACCTCTTGTACATGCCCGTGTGAATTTCACAGCAAAATGCCCTTCTTTTCTTGTTTCTTGAAAGTTCTCAACACATTAGGAGAACGATCTGTTTGAGCAAGAGTGATGCAGTGTGCATTTTTCTGCATTACAAGTGATTGGGAAACATACTCCTTATTTTTCCACATTGTGTAAGAAACAACGTGAGGCTTGCAAGAGTTTGAACAATGCACCCAAAACGTATTCCAGGAGTGAAAACACAAGTTTCTAGAAAGACTCTGAAGCAGCAAGCAAAAGCATAGTGGCTGAGTGTTCCATCAATGAGAAACACACGCATTTCACTCTTCTGGAGTCAGTTTTCAGCCAGGAATTCATATGCATTTTGTACTGTGCAGAATGTAGCTACTTGCTCGGGGGTTGTGTCATAGAAGCACCTCTCCTGCAGGAGCTTATTGCAGCATTCATTGTTTGGCTAAGTTCTTTAGGGTTGGTTTTGGAAGGTCTTTCAACTTTGGCCAAATCCCGCTTTGTAAGAAATTTTTCACACCGCAGTTTCCAAGTGTCCACAAAGATCTGCTGCCTTGAAACTGTCTACATGCACATCTCCCATACTGCTGTGCTCGTTTCACTACCTGGATTTTGGTTTCCTCTTCTTTCTTTGAAATGGCAATCCTTCAATCTGCGTGCTACACACACCTTGTAGTAGTTTCAGTTTGAAGCATGTTCGTAATCCCAAAACGCTGTGTAACCTATGTAGAGTGTGTCACTCTCCAGCACTGAATACACAACTTAGAGCTCCTTTCACCACAGACACGCAAACACATCTTTTTGGGAAAGTGCTACCTCAAGTCAATTGCAAATGTAAGGGTTTCATAGAGAAAATGAAGTCAATCATGGTTTTGCAGTCTGCAAACAATAGAAATGACCTCTTGTACATGCCCGTGTGAATTTCACAGCAAAATGCCCTTCTTTTCTTGTTTCTTGAAAGTTCTCAACACATTAGGAGAAAGATCTGTTTGAGCAAGAGTGATGAAGTGTGCATTTTTCTGCATTACAAGTGATAGGGAAACATACTCCTTATTTTTCCACATTGTGTAAGAAACAACGTGAGGCTTGCAAGAGTTTGAAACAATGCACCCAAAACGTATTCCAGGAGTGAAAACACACGTTTCTAGAAAGACTCTGAAGCAGCAAGCAAAAGCATAGTGGCTGAGTGTTCTTTCACTGAAGAACACACGCATTTTACTTTTCTGGAGTCAGTTTTCAGCCAGGTATTCATATGCATTTTGTACTGTGCAGAATGTACTACATGCTCGGGGGTTGTGTCATAAAGCACCTCTCCTGCAGGAGCTTATTGCAACATTCATTGTTTGGCTAAGTTCTTTAGGGTTGGTTTTGGAAGGTCTTTCAACTTTGGCCAAATCCCGCTTTGTAAGAAATTATTTCACAGCGCAGTTTCCAAGTGTCCACAAAGAGCTGCTGCTTGAAACTGTCTATATGCACAACTCTCATACTGGTGTGCTCGTTTCACTACCTGGATTTTGGTTTCATCTTCTTTCTTTGAAATGACAAGCCTTCTTTCTGCACGCTACACACACCTTGTAGCAGTTTCAGTATGAAGCATGTTGGTAATCTCAAAACGCTCTGTAACCTATGTAGAGTGTGTCACTCTCCGGCACTGAATACACAACTTAGAGCTCCTTTCACCACAGACACGCAAACACATCTTTTTGCGAAAGTGCTACCTCAGGTTACTTGCAAATGTAAGGGTTTCATAGAGAAAATGAAGTCAATCATGGTTTTGCACTCTGCAATCAATAGAAGTGACCTCATGTACATGCCCTTGTGAATTTCACTGCAAAATGATCTTCTTTTCTTGTTTCTTGAAAGTTCTCAACACATTCGTAGAAAGGGCTGTTTGACCAAGAGTGATGCAGTGTGCATTTTTCTGCATTACAAGTGATTTGGGAAACATACTCCTTATTTTTCCACATTGTGTAAGAAACAACATGAGGCTTGCAAGAGATTAAAACAATGCATCCCAAAACGTATTCCAGGAGTGAAAACACACGTTTATAGAAAGACTCTGAAGGAGCAAGCAAAAGCCTAGTGGCTGAGTGTTCTTTCAGAAGGAAACACACGCATTTCATCCTTCTGGAGTGAGTTTTCAGCCTGGAATTCATATTCATTTTGTACTGTGCAGAATG
This sequence comes from Miniopterus schreibersii, assembly GCF_964146895.1. Taxonomy (NCBI): domain Eukaryota; kingdom Metazoa; phylum Chordata; class Mammalia; order Chiroptera; family Miniopteridae; genus Miniopterus; species Miniopterus schreibersii. The sequence goes on along the minus strand of NC_138101.1, from coordinate 109,199,535 downwards.
TAGCTACATGCTCGTGGGTTGTGTCATAGAAGCACCGTTTTTGCAGGAGCTTATTGAAAGATTCATTGTTTGGCTAAGTTCTTTATGGTTGGTTTTGGAAGGTCTTTCAACTTTGGCCAAATCCCGCTTTATAAGAAATTATTTCACAGCGCAGTTTCCAAGTGTCCACATAGAGCTCTTGCTTGAAACTGTCTATATGCACATCTCCCATACTGGTGTGCTCGTTTCACTACCTGGATTTTGGTTTCGTCTTCTTTGTTTGAAATGACAAGCCTTGTTTCTGCACGCTACACACACCTTGTAGCAGTTTCAGTTTGAAGCATGTTGGTAATGTCAAAACGCTGTGTAACCTATGTAGAGTGTGTCACTCTCCAGCACTGAATACACACCTTAGAGCTCCTTTCACCACAGACACGCAAACACATCTTTTTGTGAATGTCCTACCTCAGGTCACTTGGAAATTTAAGGGTTTTATCGAGAAAATGAAGTCAATCATGGTTTTGCCCTCTGCCACCAATACAAATGACCTCTTGTACATGCCCGTCTGAAGTTCACTGCAAAATGCCCTTCTTTTCTAGTTTCTTGAAAGTGCTCAACACATTAGGAGAAAGAGCTGTTTGAGCAAGAGTGATGCAGTGTGCATTTTTCTGCATTACAAGTGATTTGGGAACCGTACTCCTTATTTTTCCACATTGTGTAAGAAACAACATGAGGCTTGCAAGAGATTGAAACAATGCATCCCAAAACGTATTCCAGGAGTGAAAACACACGTTTATAGAAAGACTCTGAAGGAGCAAGCAAAAGCCTAGTGGCTGAGTGTTGTTTCAGAGAGAAACACACGCATTTCATCCTTCTGGAGTGAGTTTTCAGCCTGGAATTCATATGCATTTTGTACTGTGCAGAATGTAGCTGCATGCTCGGGGGTTGTGTCATAGAAGCACCTTTCCTGCAGGACCTTATTGCAACACTCATTGTTTGGCTAAGTACTTTAGGGTTGGTTTTGTAAGGTCTTTCATCTTTGGCCAAATCCCGCTTCGTACGAAATATTTTCACAGCGCTGTTCCCAAGTGTCCACAAAGAGCTCCTGCTTGAAACTGTCCCCATGAACATCTCCTATACTGGTGTGCTCGTTTCACTACCTGGATTTTGGTTTCGTCTTCTTTCTTTGAAATGAGAAGCTTCTTTCTGCATGCTACACACACCTTGTAGCAGTTTCAGTTTGAAGCATGTTGGTGCTCTCAAAAAGCTGTGTAACCTAGGTAGAGTGTGTCACTCTCCAGCACTGAATACACAGCTTAGAGCTCCTTTCACCACAGACACGCAAACACATCTTTTTGTGAAAGTCCTACCTCAGGTCACTTGGAAATTTAAGGGTTTCATCGAGAACATGAAGTCAATCATGGTTTTGCACTCTGCCACCAATTGAAATGACCGCTTGTACATGCCCGTCTGAAATTCACTGCAAAATGATCTTCTTTTCTGCTTTCTTGAAAGTGCTCAACACATTAGGAGAAAGAGCTGTTTGAGCATGAGTGATGCAGTGTGCATTTTTCTGGATTACAAGTGATTTGGGAAACATACTCTTATTTTTCCACATTGTGTAAGAAACAACATGAGGCTTGCAAGAGATTGAAACAATGCATCCCAAAACGTATTCCAGCACCGAAAACACACGTTTCTGGAAAACTCTGAAGGAGCAAGCAAAAGCCTAGTGGCTGAGTGTTCTCTCAGAGAGAAACACACCCATTTCATCCTTCTGGAGTCAGTTTTCAGCCTGGAATTCATATGCATTTTGTACTGGGCAGAATGTACCTGCATGCTCGGGGGTTGTGTCATAGAAGCACTTTTCCTGCAGGAGCTTATTGCAATATTCATTGTTTGGCTAAGTTCTTTAGGGTTGGTTTTGGAAGGTCTTTCAACTTAGGCAAAATCCCGCTTTGTAAGAAATTATTTCACAGCGCAGTTTCCAAGTGTCCACAAAAAGCTGCTCCTTGAAACTGTCTACATGCACATCTCTCATACTGGTGTGCTCGTTTCACTACCTGGATTTTAGTTTCCTCTTCTTTCCTTGAAATGACAAGCCTTCTTTCTGCACGCTACACACACCTTGTAGCAGTTTCAGTTTGAAGCATGTTGGTAATCTCAAAACGCTGTGTAACCTATGTAGAGTGTGTCACTCTCCAGCACTGAATACACACCTTAGAGCTCCTTTCACCACAGACACGCAAACACATCTTTTTGTGAAAGTCCTACCTCAGGTCACTTGGAAATGTAAGGGTTTTATCGAGAAAATGAAGTCAATCATGGTTTTGCACTCTGCAACCAATAGAAATGACCTCTTGTACATGCCCGTATTAATGTCACTGCAAATTGACCTTCATTTCTGGTTTCTTGAAACTTCTCAACACATTCGGAGAAAGAGCGTGTTTAAGCAAGAGTGATGCAGTTTGCGTTTTGCTGGATTTCAATTGATTCGGGAAACATACTCCTTATTTTTCCACATTATGTAAGAAACAAAGTGAGGCTTGCAAGAGATTGAAACAATGCATCCCAAAACGTATTCCAGGAGAGAAAACACACGTTTCTAGAAAGACTCTGAAGCAGCAAGCAAAAGCATAGTGGCTGAGTGTTCTTTCAATGAGAAACACACGCATATCACTCTTTTGGAGTCAGTTTTCAGTCAGGAATTCATATGCATTTTGTACTGTGCAGAATGTAGCTACATGCTCGGGGGTTGTGTCATAGAAGCACCTTTCCTGCAGGAGCTTATTGCAACATTCATTGTTTGGCTAAGTTCTTTAGGGTTGGTTTTGGAAGGTGTTTCATATTTGGTCAAATCCCTCTTCGTACGAAATATTTTCACAGAGCTGTTTCCAAGTGTCCACAAAGATCTGCTGCTTGAAACTGCCTACATGCACATCTCCCAAACTGCTGTGCTCGTTTCACTACCTGGATTTTGGTTTCGTCTTCTTTCTTTGAAATGACAAACCTTCATTCTGCAGGGAACACACCTTGTAGCAGTTTCAGTTTGAAGCATGTTGGTGCTCTCAAAAAGCTGTGTAACCTAGTTAGAGTGTGTCACTCTCCAGCACTGAATACACAACTTAGAGCTCCTTTCACCACAGACACGCTACCACATCTTTTTGGGAAAGTGCTACATCAAGTCACTTGCAAATGTAAGGGTTTCAAGGAGAAAATGAAGTCAATCATTGTTTTGCACTCTGCAAACAATAGAAATGACCTCTTGTACATGCCCGTGTGAATTTCACAGCAAAATGCCCTTCTTTTCTTGTTTCTTGAAAGTTCTCAACACATTAGGAGAACGATCTGTTTGAGCAAGAGTGATGCAGTGTGCATTTTTCTGCATTACAAGTGATTGGGAAACATACTCCTTATTTTTCCACATTGTGTAAGAAACAACGTGAGGCTTGCAAGAGTTTGAACAATGCACCCCAAAACGTATTCCAGGAGTGAAAACACAAGTTTCTAGAAAGACTCTGAAGCAGCAAGCAAAAGCATAGTGGCTGAGTGTTCCATCAATGAGAAACACACGCATTTCACTCTTCTGGAGTCAGTTTTCAGCCAGGAATTCATATGCATTTTGTACTGTGCAGAATGTAGCTACTTGCTCGGGGGTTGTGTCATAGAAGCACCTCTCCTGCAGGAGCTTATTGCAGCATTCATTGTTTGGCTAAGTTCTTTAGGGTTGGTTTTGGAAGGTCTTTCAACTTTGGCCAAATCCCGCTTTGTAAGAAATTTTTCACACCGCAGTTTCCAAGTGTCCACAAAGATCTGCTGCTTGAAACTGTCTACATGCACATCTCCCATACTGCTGTGCTCGTTTCACTACCTGGATTTTGGTTTCCTCTTCTTTCTTTGAAATGGCAATCCTTCAATCTGCGTGCTACACACACCTTGTAGTAGTTTCAGTTTGAAGCATGTTCGTAATCCCAAAACGCTGTGTAACCTATGTAGAGTGTGTCACTCTCCAGCACTGAATACACAACTTAGAGCTCCTTTCACCACAGACACGCAAACACATCTTTTTGGGAAAGTGCTACCTCAAGTCAATTGCAAATGTAAGGGTTTCATAGAGAAAATGAAGTCAATCATGGTTTTGCAGTCTGCAAACAATAGAAATGACCTCTTGTACATGCCCGTGTGAATTTCACAGCAAAATGCCCTTCTTTTCTTGTTTCTTGAAAGTTCTCAACACATTAGGAGAAAGATCTGTTTGAGCAAGAGTGATGAAGTGTGCATTTTTCTGCATTACAAGTGATAGGGAAACATACTCCTTATTTTTCCACATTGTGTAAGAAACAACGTGAGGCTTGCAAGAGTTTGAAACAATGCACCCAAAACGTATTCCAGGAGTGAAAACACACGTTTCTAGAAAGACTCTGAAGCAGCAAGCAAAAGCATAGTGGCTGAGTGTTCTTTCACTGAAGAACACACGCATTTTACTTTTCTGGAGTCAGTTTTCAGCCAGGTATTCATATGCATTTTGTACTGTGCAGAATGTACTACATGCTCGGGGGTTGTGTCATAAAGCACCTCTCCTGCAGGAGCTTATTGCAACATTCATTGTTTGGCTAAGTTCTTTAGGGTTGGTTTTGGAAGGTCTTTCAACTTTGGCCAAATCCCGCTTTGTAAGAAATTATTTCACAGCGCAGTTTCCAAGTGTCCACAAAGAGCTGCTGCTTGAAACTGTCTATATGCACAACTCTCATACTGGTGTGCTCGTTTCACTACCTGGATTTTGGTTTCATCTTCTTTCTTTGAAATGACAAGCCTTCTTTCTGCACGCTACACACACCTTGTAGCAGTTTCAGTATGAAGCATGTTGGTAATCTCAAAACGCTCTGTAACCTATGTAGAGTGTGTCACTCTCCGGCACTGAATACACAACTTAGAGCTCCTTTCACCACAGACACGCAAACACATCTTTTTGCGAAAGTGCTACCTCAGGTTACTTGCAAATGTAAGGGTTTCATAGAGAAAATGAAGTCAATCATGGTTTTGCACTCTGCAATCAATAGAAGTGACCTCATGTACATGCCCTTGTGAATTTCACTGCAAAATGATCTTCTTTTCTTGTTTCTTGAAAGTTCTCAACACATTCGTAGAAAGGGCTGTTTGACCAAGAGTGATGCAGTGTGCATTTTTCTGCATTACAAGTGATTTGGGAAACATACTCCTTATTTTTCCACATTGTGTAAGAAACAACATGAGGCTTGCAAGAGATTAAAACAATGCATCCCAAAACGTATTCCAGGAGTGAAAACACACGTTTATAGAAAGACTCTGAAGGAGCAAGCAAAAGCCTAGTGGCTGAGTGTTCTTTCAGAAGGAAACACACGCATTTCATCCTTCTGGAGTGAGTTTTCAGCCTGGAATTCATATTCATTTTGTACTGTGCAGAATGTAGCTACATGCTCGTGGGTTGTGTCATAGAAGCACCGTTTTTGCAGGAGCTTATTGAAAGATTCATTGTTTGGCTAAGTTCTTTATGGTTGGTTTTGGAAGGTCTTTCAACTTTGGCCAAATCCCGCTTTATAAGAAATTATTTCACAGCGCAGTTTCCAAGTGTCCACATAGAGCTCTTGCTTGAAACTGTCTATATGCACATCTCCCATACTGGTGTGCTCGTTTCACTACCTGGATTTTGGTTTCGTCTTCTTTGTTTGAAATGACAAGCCTTGTTTCTGCACGCTACACACACCTTGTAGCAGTTTCAGTTTGAAGCATGTTGGTAATGTCAAAACGCTGTGTAACCTATGTAGAGTGTGTCACTCTCCAGCACTGAATACACACCTTAGAGCTCCTTTCACCACAGACACGCAAACACATCTTTTTGTGAATGTCCTACCTCAGGTCACTTGGAAATTTAAGGGTTTTATCGAGAAAATGAAGTCAATCATGGTTTTGCCCTCTGCCACCAATACAAATGACCTCTTGTACATGCCCGTCTGAAGTTCACTGCAAAATGCCCTTCTTTTCTAGTTTCTTGAAAGTGCTCAACACATTAGGAGAAAGAGCTGTTTGAGCAAGAGTGATGCAGTGTGCATTTTTCTGCATTACAAGTGATTTGGGAACCGTACTCCTTATTTTTCCACATTGTGTAAGAAACAACATGAGGCTTGCAAGAGATTGAAACAATGCATCCCAAAACGTATTCCAGGAGTGAAAACACACGTTTATAGAAAGACTCTGAAGGAGCAAGCAAAAGCCTAGTGGCTGAGTGTTGTTTCAGAGAGAAACACACGCATTTCATCCTTCTGGAGTGAGTTTTCAGCCTGGAATTCATATGCATTTTGTACTGTGCAGAATGTAGCTGCATGCTCGGGGGTTGTGTCATAGAAGCACCTTTCCTGCAGGACCTTATTGCAACACTCATTGTTTGGCTAAGTACTTTAGGGTTGGTTTTGTAAGGTCTTTCATCTTTGGCCAAATCCCGCTTCGTACGAAATATTTTCACAGCGCTGTTCCCAAGTGTCCACAAAGAGCTCCTGCTTGAAACTGTCCCCATGAACATCTCCTATACTGGTGTGCTCGTTTCACTACCTGGATTTTGGTTTCGTCTTCTTTCTTTGAAATGAGAAGCTTCTTTCTGCATGCTACACACACCTTGTAGCAGTTTCAGTTTGAAGCATGTTGGTGCTCTCAAAAAGCTGTGTAACCTAGGTAGAGTGTGTCACTCTCCAGCACTGAATACACAGCTTAGAGCTCCTTTCACCACAGACACGCAAACACATCTTTTTGTGAAAGTCCTACCTCAGGTCACTTGGAAATTTAAGGGTTTCATCGAGAACATGAAGTCAATCATGGTTTTGCACTCTGCCACCAATTGAAATGACCGCTTGTACATGCCCGTCTGAAATTCACTGCAAAATGATCTTCTTTTCTGCTTTCTTGAAAGTGCTCAACACATTAGGAGAAAGAGCTGTTTGAGCATGAGTGATGCAGTGTGCATTTTTCTGGATTACAAGTGATTTGGGAAACATACTCTTATTTTTCCACATTGTGTAAGAAACAACATGAGGCTTGCAAGAGATTGAAACAATGCATCCCAAAACGTATTCCAGCACCGAAAACACACGTTTCTGGAAAACTCTGAAGGAGCAAGCAAAAGCCTAGTGGCTGAGTGTTCTCTCAGAGAGAAACACACCCATTTCATCCTTCTGGAGTCAGTTTTCAGCCTGGAATTCATATGCATTTTGTACTGGGCAGAATGTACCTGCATGCTCGGGGGTTGTGTCATAGAAGCACTTTTCCTGCAGGAGCTTATTGCAATATTCATTGTTTGGCTAAGTTCTTTAGGGTTGGTTTTGGAAGGTCTTTCAACTTAGGCCAAATCCCGCTTTGTAAGAAATTATTTCACAGCGCAGTTTCCAAGTGTCCACAAAAAGCTGCTCCTTGAAACTGTCTACATGCACATCTCTCATACTGGTGTGCTCGTTTCACTACCTGGATTTTAGTTTCCTCTTCTTTCCTTGAAATGACAAGCCTTCTTTCTGCACGCTACACACACCTTGTAGCAGTTTCAGTTTGAAGCATGTTGGTAATCTCAAAACGCTGTGTAACCTATGTAGAGTGTGTCACTCTCCAGCACTGAATACACACCTTAGAGCTCCTTTCACCACAGACACGCAAACACATCTTTTTGTGAAAGTCCTACCTCAGGTCACTTGGAAATGTAAGGGTTTTATCGAGAAAATGAAGTCAATCATGGTTTTGCACTCTGCAACCAATAGAAATGACCTCTTGTACATGCCCGTATTAATGTCACTGCAAATTGACCTTCATTTCTGGTTTCTTGAAACTTCTCAACACATTCGGAGAAAGAGCGTGTTTAAGCAAGAGTGATGCAGTTTGCGTTTTGCTGGATTTCAATTGATTCGGGAAACATACTCCTTATTTTTCCACATTATGTAAGAAACAAAGTGAGGCTTGCAAGAGATTGAAACAATGCATCCCAAAACGTATTCCAGGAGAGAAAACACACGTTTCTAGAAAGACTCTGAAGCAGCAAGCAAAAGCATAGTGGCTGAGTGTTCTTTCAATGAGAAACACACGCATATCACTCTTTTGGAGTCAGTTTTCAGTCAGGAATTCATATGCATTTTGTACTGTGCAGAATGTAGCTACATGCTCGGGGGTTGTGTCATAGAAGCACCTTTCCTGCAGGAGCTTATTGCAACATTCATTGTTTGGCTAAGTTCTTTAGGGTTGGTTTTGGAAGGTGTTTCATATTTGGTCAAATCCCTCTTCGTACGAAATATTTTCACAGAGCTGTTTCCAAGTGTCCACAAAGATCTGCTGCTTGAAACTGCCTACATGCACATCTCCCAAACTGCTGTGCTCGTTTCACTACCTGGATTTTGGTTTCGTCTTCTTTCTTTGAAATGACAAACCTTCATTCTGCAGGGAACACACCTTGTAGCAGTTTCAGTTTGAAGCATGTTGGTGCTCTCAAAAAGCTGTGTAACCTAGTTAGAGTGTGTCACTCTCCAGCACTGAATACACAACTTAGAGCTCCTTTCACCACAGACACGCTACCACATCTTTTTGGGAAAGTGCTACATCAAGTCACTTGCAAATGTAAGGGTTTCAAGGAGAAAATGAAGTCAATCATTGTTTTGCACTCTGCAAACAATAGAAATGACCTCTTGTACATGCCCGTGTGAATTTCACAGCAAAATGCCCTTCTTTTCTTGTTTCTTGAAAGTTCTCAACACATTAGGAGAACGATCTGTTTGAGCAAGAGTGATGCAGTGTGCATTTTTCTGCATTACAAGTGATTGGGAAACATACTCCTTATTTTTCCACATTGTGTAAGAAACAACGTGAGGCTTGCAAGAGTTTGAACAATGCACCCCAAAACGTATTCCAGGAGTGAAAACACAAGTTTCTAGAAAGACTCTGAAGCAGCAAGCAAAAGCATAGTGGCTGAGTGTTCCATCAATGAGAAACACACGCATTTCACTCTTCTGGAGTCAGTTTTCAGCCAGGAATTCATATGCATTTTGTACTGTGCAGAATGTAGCTACTTGCTCGGGGGTTGTGTCATAGAAGCACCTCTCCTGCAGGAGCTTATTGCAGCATTCATTGTTTGGCTAAGTTCTTTAGGGTTGGTTTTGGAAGGTCTTTCAACTTTGGCCAAATCCCGCTTTGTAAGAAATTTTTCACACCGCAGTTTCCAAGTGTCCACAAAGATCTGCTGCTTGAAACTGTCTACATGCACATCTCCCATACTGCTGTGCTCGTTTCACTACCTGGATTTTGGTTTCCTCTTCTTTCTTTGAAATGGCAATCCTTCAATCTGCGTGCTACACACACCTTGTAGTAGTTTCAGTTTGAAGCATGTTCGTAATCCCAAAACGCTGTGTAACCTATGTAGAGTGTGTCACTCTCCAGCACTGAATACACAACTTAGAGCTCCTTTCACCACAGACACGCAAACACATCTTTTTGGGAAAGTGCTACCTCAAGTCAATTGCAAATGTAAGGGTTTCATAGAGAAAATGAAGTCAATCATGGTTTTGCAGTCTGCAAACAATAGAAATGACCTCTTGTACATGCCCGTGTGAATTTCACAGCAAAATGCCCTTCTTTTCTTGTTTCTTGAAAGTTCTCAACACATTAGGAGAAAGATCTGTTTGAGCAAGAGTGATGAAGTGTGCATTTTTCTGCATTACAAGTGATAGGGAAACATACTCCTTATTTTTCCACATTGTGTAAGAAACAACGTGAGGCTTGCAAGAGTTTGAAACAATGCACCCAAAACGTATTCCAGGAGTGAAAACACACGTTTCTAGAAAGACTCTGAAGCAGCAAGCAAAAGCATAGTGGCTGAGTGTTCTTTCACTGAAGAACACACGCATTTTACTTTTCTGGAGTCAGTTTTCAGCCAGGTATTCATATGCATTTTGTACTGTGCAGAATGTACTACATGCTCGGGGGTTGTGTCATAAAGCACCTCTCCTGCAGGAGCTTATTGCAACATTCATTGTTTGGCTAAGTTCTTTAGGGTTGGTTTTGGAAGGTCTTTCAACTTTGGCCAAATCCCGCTTTGTAAGAAATTATTTCACAGCGCAGTTTCCAAGTGTCCACAAAGAGCTGCTGCTTGAAACTGTCTATATGCACAACTCTCATACTGGTGTGCTCGTTTCACTACCTGGATTTTGGTTTCATCTTCTTTCTTTGAAATGACAAGCCTTCTTTCTGCACGCTACACACACCTTGTAGCAGTTTCAGTATGAAGCATGTTGGTAATCTCAAAACGCTCTGTAACCTATGTAGAGTGTGTCACTCTCCGGCACTGAATACACAACTTAGAGCTCCTTTCACCACAGACACGCAAACACATCTTTTTGCGAAAGTGCTACCTCAGGTTACTTGCAAATGTAAGGGTTTCATAGAGAAAATGAAGTCAATCATGGTTTTGCACTCTGCAATCAATAGAAGTGACCTCATGTACATGCCCTTGTGAATTTCACTGCAAAATGATCTTCTTTTCTTGTTTCTTGAAAGTTCTCAACACATTCGTAGAAAGGGCTGTTTGACCAAGAGTGATGCAGTGTGCATTTTTCTGCATTACAAGTGATTTGGGAAACATACTCCTTATTTTTCCACATTGTGTAAGAAACAACATGAGGCTTGCAAGAGATTAAAACAATGCATCCCAAAACGTATTCCAGGAGTGAAAACACACGTTTATAGAAAGACTCTGAAGGAGCAAGCAAAAGCCTAGTGGCTGAGTGTTCTTTCAGAAGGAAACACACGCATTTCATCCTTCTGGAGTGAGTTTTCAGCCTGGAATTCATATTCATTTTGTACTGTGCAGAATGTAGCTACATGCTCGTGGGTTGTGTCATAGAAGCACCGTTTTTGCAGGAGCTTATTGAAACATTCATTGTTTGGCTAAGTTCTTTATGGTTGGTTTTGGAAGGTCTTTCAACTTTGGCCAAATCCCGCTTTATAAGAAATTATTTCACAGCGCAGTTTCCAAGTGTCCACATAGAGCTCTTGCTTGAAACTGTCTATATGCACATCTCCCATACTGGTGTGCTCGTTTCACTACCTGGATTTTGGTTTCGTCTTCTTTGTTTGAAATGACAAGCCTTGTTTCTGCACGCTACACACACCTTGTAGCAGTTTCAGTTTGAAGCATGTTGGTAATGTCAAAACGCTGTGTAACCTATGTAGAGTGTGTCACTCTCCAGCACTGAATACACACCTTAGAGCTCCTTTCACCACAGACACGCAAACACATCTTTTTGTGAATGTCCTACCTCAGGTCACTTGGAAATTTAAGGGTTTTATCGAGAAAATGAAGTCAATCATGGTTTTGCCCTCTGCCACCAATACAAATGACCTCTTGTACATGCCCGTCTGAAGTTCACTGCAAAATGCCCTTCTTTTCTAGTTTCTTGAAAGTGCTCAACACATTAGGAGAAAGAGCTGTTTGAGCAAGAGTGATGCAGTGTGCATTTTTCTGCATTACAAGTGATTTGGGAACCGTACTCCTTATTTTTCCACATTGTGTAAGAAACAACATGAGGCTTGCAAGAGATTGAAACAATGCATCCCAAAACGTATTCCAGGAGTGAAAACACACGTTTATAGAAAGACTCTGAAGGAGCAAGCAAAAGCCTAGTGGCTGAGTGTTGTTTCAGAGAGAAACACACGCATTTCATCCTTCTGGAGTGAGTTTTCAGCCTGGAATTCATATGCATTTTGTACTGTGCAGAATGTAGCTGCATGCTCGGGGGTTGTGTCATAGAAGCACCTTTCCTGCAGGACCTTATTGCAACACTCATTGTTTGGCTAAGTACTTTAGGGTTGGTTTTGTAAGGTCTTTCATCTTTGGCCAAATCCCGCTTCGTACGAAATATTTTCACAGCGCTGTTCCCAAGTGTCCACAAAGAGCTCCTGCTTGAAACTGTCCCCATGAACATCTCCTATACTGGTGTGCTCGTTTCACTACCTGGATTTTGGTTTCGTCTTCTTTCTTTGAAATGAGAAGCTTCTTTCTGCATGCTACACACACCTTGTAGCAGTTTCAGTTTGAAGCATGTTGGTGCTCTCAAAAAGCTGTGTAACCTAGGTAGAGTGTGTCACTCTCCAGCACTGAATACACAGCTTAGAGCTCCTTTCACCACAGACACGCAAACACATCTTTTTGTGAAAGTCCTACCTCAGGTCACTTGGAAATTTAAGGGTTTCATCGAGAACATGAAGTCAATCATGGTTTTGCACTCTGCCACCAATTGAAATGACCGCTTGTACATGCCCGTCTGAAATTCACTGCAAAATGATCTTCTTTTCTGCTTTCTTGAAAGTGCTCAACACATTAGGAGAAAGAGCTGTTTGAGCATGAGTGATGCAGTGTGCATTTTTCTGGATTACAAGTGATTTGGGAAACATACTCTTATTTTTCCACATTGTGTAAGAAACAACATGAGGCTTGCAAGAGATTGAAACAATGCATCCCAAAACGTATTCCAGCACCGAAAACACACGTTTCTGGAAAACTCTGAAGGAGCAAGCAAAAGCCTAGTGGCTGAGTGTTCTCTCAGAGAGAAACACACCCATTTCATCCTTCTGGAGTCAGTTTTCAGCCTGGAATTCATATGCATTTTGTACTGGGCAGAATGTACCTGCATGCTCGGGGGTTGTGTCATAGAAGCACTTTTCCTGCAGGAGCTTATTGCAATATTCATTGTTTGGCTAAGTTCTTTAGGGTTGGTTTTGGAAGGTCTTTCAACTTAGGCAAAATCCCGCTTTGTAAGAAATTATTTCACAGCGCAGTTTCCAAGTGTCCACAAAAAGCTGCTCCTTGAAACTGTCTACATGCACATCTCTCATACTGGTGTGCTCGTTTCACTACCTGGATTTTAGTTTCCTCTTCTTTCCTTGAAATGACAAGCCTTCTTTCTGCACGCTACACACACCTTGTAGCAGTTTCAGTTTGAAGCATGTTGGTAATCTCAAAACGCTGTGTAACCTATGTAGAGTGTGTCACTCTCCAGCACTGAATACACACCTTAGAGCTCCTTTCACCACAGACACGCAAACACATCTTTTTGTGAAAGTCCTACCTCAGGTCACTTGGAAATGTAAGGGTTTTATCGAGAAAATGAAGTCAATCATGGTTTTGCACTCTGCAACCAATAGAAATGACCTCTTGTACATGCCCGTATTAATGTCACTGCAAATTGACCTTCATTTCTGGTTTCTTGAAACTTCTCAACACATTCGGAGAAAGAGCGTGTTTAAGCAAGAGTGATGCAGTTTGCGTTTTGCTGGATTTCAATTGATTCGGGAAACATACTCCTTATTTTTCCACATTATGTAAGAAACAAAGTGAGGCTTGCAAGAGATTGAAACAATGCATCCCAAAACGTATTCCAGGAGAGAAAACACACGTTTCTAGAAAGACTCTGAAGCAGCAAGCAAAAGCATAGTGGCTGAGTGTTCTTTCAATGAGAAACACACGCATATCACTCTTTTGGAGTCAGTTTTCAGCCAGGAATTCATATGCATTTTGTACTGTGCAGAATGTAGCTACATGCTCGGGGGTTGTGTCATAGAAGCACCTTTCCTGCAGGAGCTTATTGCAACATTCATTGTTTGGCTAAGTTCTTTAGGGTTGGTTTTGGAAGGTGTTTCATATTTGGTCAAATCCCTCTTCGTACGAAATATTTTCACAGAGCTGTTTCCAAGTGTCCACAAAGATCTGCTGCTTGAAACTGCCTACATGCACATCTCCCAAACTGCTGTGCTCGTTTCACTACCTGGATTTTGGTTTCGTCTTCTTTCTTTGAAATGACAAACCTTCATTCTGCAGGGAACACACCTTGTAGCAGTTTCAGTTTGAAGCATGTTGGTGCTCTCAAAAAGCTGTGTAACCTAGTTAGAGTGTGTCACTCTCCAGCACTGAATACACAACTTAGAGCTCCTTTCACCACAGACACGCTACCACATCTTTTTGGGAAAGTGCTACATCAAGTCACTTGCAAATGTAAGGGTTTCAAGGAGAAAATGAAGTCAATCATTGTTTTGCACTCTGCAAACAATAGAAATGACCTCTTGTACATGCCCGTGTGAATTTCACAGCAAAATGCCCTTCTTTTCTTGTTTCTTGAAAGTTCTCAACACATTAGGAGAACGATCTGTTTGAGCAAGAGTGATGCAGTGTGCATTTTTCTGCATTACAAGTGATTGGGAAACATACTCCTTATTTTTCCACATTGTGTAAGAAACAACGTGAGGCTTGCAAGAGTTTGAACAATGCACCCCAAAACGTATTCCAGGAGTGAAAACACAAGTTTCTAGAAAGACTCTGAAGCAGCAAGCAAAAGCATAGTGGCTGAGTGTTCCATCAATGAGAAACACACGCATTTCACTCTTCTGGAGTCAGTTTTCAGCCAGGAATTCATATGCATTTTGTACTGTGCAGAATGTAGCTACTTGCTCGGGGGTTGTGTCATAGAAGCACCTCTCCTGCAGGAGCTTATTGCAGCATTCATTGTTTGGCTAAGTTCTTTAGGGTTGGTTTTGGAAGGTCTTTCAACTTTGGCCAAATCCCGCTTTGTAAGAAATTTTTCACACCGCAGTTTCCAAGTGTCCACAAAGATCTGCTGCTTGAAACTGTCTACATGCACATCTCCCATACTGCTGTGCTCGTTTCACTACCTGGATTTTGGTTTCCTCTTCTTTCTTTGAAATGGCAATCCTTCAATCTGCGTGCTACACACACCTTGTAGTAGTTTCAGTTTGAAGCATGTTCGTAATCCCAAAACGCTGTGTAACCTATGTAGAGTGTGTCACTCTCCAGCACTGAATACACAACTTAGAGCTCCTTTCACCACAGACACGCAAACACATCTTTTTGGGAAAGTGCTACCTCAAGTCAATTGCAAATGTAAGGGTTTCATAGAGAAAATGAAGTCAATCATGGTTTTGCAGTCTGCAAACAATAGAAATGACCTCTTGTACATGCCCGTGTGAATTTCACAGCAAAATGCCCTTCTTTTCTTGTTTCTTGAAAGTTCTCAACACATTAGGAGAAAGATCTGTTTGAGCAAGAGTGATGAAGTGTGCATTTTTCTGCATTACAAGTGATAGGGAAACATACTCCTTATTTTTCCACATTGTGTAAGAAACAACGTGAGGCTTGCAAGAGTTTGAAACAATGCACCCAAAACGTATTCCAGGAGTGAAAACACACGTTTCTAGAAAGACTCTGAAGCAGGAAGCAAAAGCATAGTGGCTGAGTGTTCTTTCACTGAAGAACACACGCATTTTACTTTTCTGGAGTCAGTTTTCAGCCAGGTATTCATATGCATTTTGTACTGTGCAGAATGTACTACATGCTCGGGGGTTGTGTCATAAAGCACCTCTCCTGCAGGAGCTTATTGCAACATTCATTGTTTGGCTAAGTTCTTTAGGGTTGGTTTTGGAAGGTCTTTCAACTTTGGCCAAATCCCGCTTTGTAAGAAATTATTTCACAGCGCAGTTTCCAAGTGTCCACAAAGAGCTGCTGCTTGAAACTGTCTATATGCACAACTCTCATACTGGTGTGCTCGTTTCACTACCTGGATTTTGGTTTCATCTTCTTTCTTTGAAATGACAAGCCTTCTTTCTGCACGCTACACACACCTTGTAGCAGTTTCAGTATGAAGCATGTTGGTAATCTCAAAACGCTCTGTAACCTATGTAGAGTGTGTCACTCTCCGGCACTGAATACACAACTTAGAGCTCCTTTCACCACTGACACGCAAACACATCTTTTTGCGAAAGTGCTACCTCAGGTTACTTGCAAATGTAAGGGTTTCATAGAGAAAATGAAGTCAATCATGGTTTTGCACTCTGCAATCAATAGAAGTGACCTCATGTACATGCCCTTGTGAATTTCACTGCAAAATGATCTTCTTTTCTTGTTTCTTGAAAGTTCTCAACACATTCGTAGAAAGGGCTGTTTGACCAAGAGTGATGCAGTGTGCATTTTTCTGCATTACAAGTGATTTGGGAAACATACTCCTTATTTTTCCACATTGTGTAAGAAACAACATGAGGCTTGCAAGAGATTAAAACAATGCATCCCAAAACGTATTCCAGGAGTGAAAACACACGTTTATAGAAAGACTCTGAAGGAGCAAGCAAAAGCCTAGTGGCTGAGTGTTCTTTCAGAAGGAAACACACGCATTTCATCCTTCTGGAGTGAGTTTTCAGCCTGGAATTCATATTCATTTTGTACTGTGCAGAATGTAGCTACATGCTCGTGGGTTGTGTCATAGAAGCACCGTTTTTGCAGGAGCTTATTGAAACATTCATTGTTTGGCTAAGTTCTTTATGGTTGGTTTTGGAAGGTCTTTCAACTTTGGCCAAATCCCGCTTTATAAGAAATTATTTCACAGCGCAGTTTCCAAGTGTCCACATAGAGCTCTTGCTTGAAACTGTCTATATGCACATCTCCCATACTGGTGTGCTCGTTTCACTACCTGGATTTTGGTTTCGTCTTCTTTGTTTGAAATGACAAGCCTTGTTTCTGCACGCTACACACACCTTGTAGCAGTTTCAGTTTGAAGCATGTTGGTCATCTCAAAACGCTGTGTAACCTATGTAGAGTGTGTCACTCTCCAGCACTGAATACACACCTTAGAGCTCCTTTCACCACAGACACGCAAACACATCTTTTTGTGAATGTCCTACCTCAGGTCACTTGGAAATTTAAGGGTTTTATCGAGAAAATGAAGTCAATCATGGTTTTGCCCTCTGCCACCAATACAAATGACCTCTTGTACATGCCCGTCTGAAGTTCACTGCAAAATGCCCTTCTTTTCTAGTTTCTTGAAAGTGCTCAACACATTAGGAGAAAGAGCTGTTTGAGCAAGAGTGATGCAGTGTGCATTTTTCTGCATTACAAGTGATTTGGGAACCGTACTCCTTATTTTTCCACATTGTGTAAGAAACAACATGAGGCTTGCAAGAGATTGAAACAATGCATCCCAAAACGTATTCCAGGAGTGAAAACACACGTTTATAGAAAGACTCTGAAGGAGCAAGCAAAAGCCTAGTGGCTGAGTGTTGTTTCAGAGAGAAACACACGCATTTCATCCTTCTGGAGTGAGTTTTCAGCCTGGAATTCATATGCATTTTGTACTGTGCAGAATGTAGCTGCATGCTCGGGGGTTGTGTCATAGAAGCACCTTTCCTGCAGGACCTTATTGCAACACTCATTGTTTGGCTAAGTACTTTAGGGTTGGTTTTGTAAGGTCTTTCATCTTTGGCCAAATCCCGCTTCGTACGAAATATTTTCACAGCGCTGTTCCCAAGTGTCCACAAAGAGCTCCTGCTTGAAACTGTCCACATGAACATCTCCTATACTGGTGTGCTCGTTTCACTACCTGGATTTTGGTTTCGTCTTCTTTCTTTGAAATGAGAAGCTTCTTTCTGCATGCTACACACACCTTGTAGCAGTTTCAGTTTGAAGCATGTTGGTGCTCTCAAAAAGCTGTGTAACCTAGGTAGAGTGTGTCACTCTCCAGCACTGAATACACAGCTTAGAGCTCCTTTCACCACAGACACGCAAACACATCTTTTTGTGAAAGTCCTACCTCAGGTCACTTGGAAATTTAAGGGTTTCATCGAGAACATGAAGTCAATCATGGTTTTGCACTCTGCCACCAATTGAAATGACCGCTTGTACATGCCCGTCTGAAATTCACTGCAAAATGATCTTCTTTTCTGCTTTCTTGAAAGTGCTCAACACATTAGGAGAAAGAGCTGTTTGAGCATGACTGATGCAGTGTGCATTTTTCTGGATTACAAGTGATTTGGGAAACATACTCTTATTTTTCCACATTGTGTAAGAAACAACATGAGGCTTGCAAGAGATTGAAACAATGCATCCCAAAACGTATTCCAGCACCGAAAACACACGTTTCTGGAAAACTCTGAAGGAGCAAGCAAAAGCCTAGTGGCTGAGTGTTCTCTCAGAGAGAAACACACCCATTTCATCCTTCTGGAGTCAGTTTTCAGCCTGGAATTCATATGCATTTTGTACTGGGCAGAATGTACCTGCATGCTCGGGGGTTGTGTCATAGAAGCACTTTTCCTGCAGGAGCTTATTGCAATATTCATTGTTTGGCTAAGTTCTTTAGGGTTGGTTTTGGAAGGTCTTTCAACTTTGGCCAAATCCCGCTTTGTAAGAAATTATTTCACAGCGCAGTTTTCAAGTGTCCACAAAAAGCTGCTCCTTGAAACTGTCTACATGCACATCTCCTATACTGGTGTGCTCGTTTCACTACCTGGATTTTGGTTTCGTCTTCTTTCTTTGAAATGAGAAGCTACTTTCTGCATGCTACACACACCTTGTAGCAGTTTCAGTTTGAAGCATGTTGGTAATCTCAAAACGCTGTGTAACCTATGTAGAGTGTGTCACTCTCCAGCACTGAATACACACCTTAGAGCTCCTTTCTCCACAGACACGCAAACACATCTTTTTGTGAAAGTCCTACCTCAGGTCACTTGGAAATGTAAGGGTTTTATCGAGAAAATGAAGTCAATCATGGTTTTGCACTCTGCAACCAATAGAAATGACCTCTTGTACATGCCCGTATTAATGTCACTGCAAATTGACCTTCATTTCTGGTTTCTTGAAAGTTCTCAACACATTCGGAGAAAGAGCGTGTTTAAGCAAGAGTGATGCAGTTTGCGTTTTGCTGGATTTCAATTGATTCGGGAAACATACTCCTTATTTTTCCACATTGTGTAAGAAACAACCTGAGGCTTGCAAGAGATTGAAACAATGCATCCCAAAACGTATTCCAGGAGTGAAAACACACGTTTCTAGAAAGACTCTGAAGCAGCAAGCAAAAGCATAGTGGCTGAGTGTTCTTTCAATGAGAAACACACGCATTTCACTCTTCTGGAGTCAGTTTTCAGCCAGGAATTCATATGCATTTTGTACTGTGCAGAATGTAGCTACATGCTCGGGGGTTGTGTCATAGAAGCACCGTTTTTGCAGGAGCTTATTGAAACATTCATTGTTTGGCTAAGTTCTTTATGGTTGGTTTTGGAAGGTCTTTCAACTTTGGCCAAATCCCGCTTTATAAGAAATTATTTCACAGCGCAGTTTCCAAGTGTCCACATAGAGCTCTTGCTTGAAACTGTCTATATGCACATCTCCCATACTGGTGTGCTCGTTTCACTACCTGGATTTTGGTTTCGTCTTCTTTGTTTGAAATGACAAGCCTTGTTTCTGCACGCTACACACACCTTGTAGCAGTTTCAGTTTGAAGCATGTTGGTAATCTCAAAACGCTGTGTAACCTATGTAGAGTGTGTCACTCTCCAGCACTGAATACACACCTTAGAGCTCCTTTCACCACAGACACGCAAACACATCTTTTTGTGAATGTCCTACCTCAGGTCACTTGGAAATTTAAGGGTTTTATCGAGAAAATGAAGTCAATCATGGTTTTGCCCTCTGCCACCAATACAAATGACCTCTTGTACATGCCCGTCTGAAGTTCACTGCAAAATGCCCTTCTTTTCTAGTTTCTTGAAAGTGCTCAACACATTAGGAGAAAGAGCTGTTTGAGCAAGAGTGATGCAGTGTGCATTTTTCTGCATTACAAGTGATTTGGGAACCGTACTCCTTATTTTTCCACATTGTGTAAGAAACAACATGAGGCTTGCAAGAGATTGAAACAATGCATCCCAAAACGTATTCCAGGAGTGAAAACACACGTTTATAGAAAGACTCTGAAGGAGCAAGCAAAAGCCTAGTGGCTGAGTGTTGTTTCAGAGAGAAACACACGCATTTCATCCTTCTGGAGTGAGTTTTCAGCCTGGAATTCATATGCATTTTGTACTGTGCAGAATGTAGCTGCATGCTCGGGGGTTGTGTCATAGAAGCACCTTTCCTGCAGGACCTTATTGCAACACTCATTGTTTGGCTAAGTACTTTAGGGTTGGTTTTGTAAGGTCTTTCATCTTTGGCCAAATCCCGCTTCGTACGAAATATTTTCACAGCGCTGTTCCCAAGTGTCCACAAAGAGCTCCTGCTTGAAACTGTCCACATGAACATCTCCTATACTGGTGTGCTCGTTTCACTACCTGGATTTTGGTTTCGTCTTCTTTCTTTGAAATGAGAAGCTTCTTTCTGCATGCTACACACACCTTGTAGCAGTTTCAGTTTGAAGCATGTTGGTGCTCTCAAAAAGCTGTGTAACCTAGGTAGAGTGTGTCACTCTCCAGCACTGAATACACAGCTTAGAGCTCCTTTCACCACAGACACGCAAACACATCTTTTTGTGAAAGTCCTACCTCAGGTCACTTGGAAATTTAAGGGTTTCATCGAGAACATGAAGTCAATCATGGTTTTGCACTCTGCCACCAATTGAAATGACCGCTTGTACATGCCCGTCTGAAATTCACTGCAAAATGATCTTCTTTTCTGCTTTCTTGAAAGTGCTCAACACATTAGGAGAAAGAGCTGTTTGAGCATGACTGATGCAGTGTGCATTTTTCTGGATTACAAGTGATTTGGGAAACATACTCTTATTTTTCCACATTGTGTAAGAAACAACATGAGGCTTGCAAGAGATTGAAACAATGCATCCCAAAACGTATTCCAGCACCGAAAACACACGTTTCTGGAAAACTCTGAAGGAGCAAGCAAAAGCCTAGTGGCTGAGTGTTCTCTCAGAGAGAAACACACCCATTTCATCCTTCTGGAGTCAGTTTTCAGCCTGGAATTCATATGCATTTTGTACTGGGCAGAATGTACCTGCATGCTCGGGGGTTGTGTCATAGAAGCACTTTTCCTGCAGGAGCTTATTGCAATATTCATTGTTTGGCTAAGTTCTTTAGGGTTGGTTTTGGAAGGTCTTTCAACTTTGGCCAAATCCCGCTTTGTAAGAAATTATTTCACAGCGCAGTTTTCAAGTGTCCACAAAAAGCTGCTCCTTGAAACTGTCTACATGCACATCTCCTATACTGGTGTGCTCGTTTCACTACCTGGATTTTGGTTTCGTCTTCTTTCTTTGAAATGAGAAGCTACTTTCTGCATGCTACACACACCTTGTAGCAGTTTCAGTTTGAAGCATGTTGGTAATCTCAAAACGCTGTGTAACCTATGTAGAGTGTGTCACTCTCCAGCACTGAATACACACCTTAGAGCTCCTTTCACCACAGACACGCAAACACATCTTTTTGTGAAAGTCCTACCTCAGGTCACTTGGAAATGTAAGGGTTTTATCGAGAAAATGAAGTCAATCATGGTTTTGCACTCTGCAACCAATAGAAATGACCTCTTGTACATGCCCGTATTAATGTCACTGCAAATTGACCTTCATTTCTGGTTTCTTGAAAGTTCTCAACACATTCGGAGAAAGAGCGTGTTTAAGCAAGAGTGATGCAGTTTGCGTTTTGCTGGATTTCAATTGATTCGGGAAACATACTCCTTATTTTTCCACATTGTGTAAGAAACAACCTGAGGCTTGCAAGAGATTGAAACAATGCATCCCAAAACGTATTCCAGGAGTGAAAACACACGTTTCTAGAAAGACTCTGAAGCAGCAAGCAAAAGCATAGTGGCTGAGTGTTCTTTCAATGAGAAACACACGCATTTCACTCTTCTGGAGTCAGTTTTCAGCCAGGAATTCATATGCATTTTGTACTGTGCAGAATGTAGCTACATGCTCGGGGGTTGTGTCATAGAAGCACCGTTTTTGCAGGAGCTTATTGAAACATTCATTGTTTGGCTAAGTTCTTTATGGTTGGTTTTGGAAGGTCTTTCAACTTTGGCCAAATCCCGCTTTATAAGAAATTATTTCACAGCGCAGTTTCCAAGTGTCCACATAGAGCTCTTGCTTGAAACTGTCTATATGCACATCTCCCATACTGGTGTGCTCGTTTCACTACCTGGATTTTGGTTTCGTCTTCTTTGTTTGAAATGACAAGCCTTGTTTCTGCACGCTACACACACCTTGTAGCAGTTTCAGTTTGAAGCATGTTGGTAATCTCAAAACGCTGTGTAACCTATGTAGAGTGTGTCACTCTCCAGCACTGAATACACACCTTAGAGCTCCTTTCACCACAGACACGCAAACACATCTTTTTGTGAATGTCCTACCTCAGGTCACTTGGAAATTTAAGGGTTTTATCGAGAAAATGAAGTCAATCATGGTTTTGCCCTCTGCCACCAATACAAATGACCTCTTGTACATGCCCGTCTGAAGTTCACTGCAAAATGCCCTTCTTTTCTAGTTTCTTGAAAGTGCTCAACACATTAGGAGAAAGAGCTGTTTGAGCAAGAGTGATGCAGTGTGCATTTTTCTGCATTACAAGTGATTTGGGAACCGTACTCCTTATTTTTCCACATTGTGTAAGAAACAACATGAGGCTTGCAAGAGATTGAAACAATGCATCCCAAAACGTATTCCAGGAGTGAAAACACACGTTTATAGAAAGACTCTGAAGGAGCAAGCAAAAGCCTAGTGGCTGAGTGTTGTTTCAGAGAGAAACACACGCATTTCATCCTTCTGGAGTGAGTTTTCAGCCTGGAATTCATATGCATTTTGTACTGTGCAGAATGTAGCTGCATGCTCGGGGGTTGTGTCATAGAAGCACCTTTCCTGCAGGACCTTATTGCAACACTCATTGTTTGGCTAAGTACTTTAGGGTTGGTTTTGTAAGGTCTTTCATCTTTGGCCAAATCCCGCTTCGTACGAAATATTTTCACAGCGCTGTTCCCAAGTGTCCACAAAGAGCTCCTGCTTGAAACTGTCCACATGAACATCTCCTATACTGGTGTGCTCGTTTCACTACCTGGATTTTGGTTTCGTCTTCTTTCTTTGAAATGAGAAGCTTCTTTCTGCATGCTACACACACCTTGTAGCAGTTTCAGTTTGAAGCATGTTGGTGCTCTCAAAAAGCTGTGTAACCTAGGTAGAGTGTGTCACTCTCCAGCACTGAATACACAGCTTAGAGCTCCTTTCACCACAGACACGCAAACACATCTTTTTGTGAAAGTCCTACCTCAGGTCACTTGGAAATTTAAGGGTTTCATCGAGAACATGAAGTCAATCATGGTTTTGCACTCTGCCACCAATTGAAATGACCGCTTGTACATGCCCGTCTGAAATTCACTGCAAAATGATCTTCTTTTCTGCTTTCTTGAAAGTGCTCAACACATTAGGAGAAAGAGCTGTTTGAGCATGAGTGATGCAGTGTGCATTTTTCTGGATTACAAGTGATTTGGGAAACATACTCTTATTTTTCCACATTGTGTAAGAAACAACATGAGGCTTGCAAGAGATTGAAACAATGCATCCCAAAACGTATTCCAGCACCGAAAACACACGTTTCTGGAAAACTCTGAAGGAGCAAGCAAAAGCCTAGTGGCTGAGTGTTCTCTCAGAGAGAAACACACCCATTTCATCCTTCTGGAGTCAGTTTTCAGCCTGGAATTCATATGCATTTTGTACTGGGCAGAATGTACCTGCATGCTCGGGGGTTGTGTCATAGAAGCACTTTTCCTGCAGGAGCTTATTGCAATATTCATTGTTTGGCTAAGTTCTTTAGGGTTGGTTTTGGAAGGTCTTTCAACTTTGGCCAAATCCCGCTTTGTAAGAAATTATTTCACAGCGCAGTTTTCAAGTGTCCACAAAAAGCTGCTCCTTGAAACTGTCTACATGCACATCTCCTATACTGGTGTGCTCGTTTCACTACCTGGATTTTGGTTTCGTCTTCTTTCTTTGAAATGAGAAGCTACTTTCTGCATGCTACACACACCTTGTAGCAGTTTCAGTTTGAAGCATGTTGGTAATCTCAAAACGCTGTGTAACCTATGTAGAGTGTGTCACTCTCCAGCACTGAATACACACCTTAGAGCTCCTTTCACCACAGACACGCAAACACATCTTTTTGTGAAAGTCCTACCTCAGGTCACTTGGAAATGTAAGGGTTTTATCGAGAAAATGAAGTCAATCATGGTTTTGCACTCTGCAACCAATAGAAATGACCTCTTGTACATGCCCGTATTAATGTCACTGCAAATTGACCTTCATTTCTGGTTTCTTGAAAGTTCTCAACACATTCGGAGAAAGAGCGTGTTTAAGCAAGAGTGATGCAGTTTGCGTTTTGCTGGATTTCAATTGATTCGGGAAACATACTCCTTATTTTTCCACATTGTGTAAGAAACAACCTGAGGCTTGCAAGAGATTGAAACAATGCATCCCAAAACGTATTCCAGGAGTGAAAACACACGTTTCTAGAAAGACTCTGAAGCAGCAAGCAAAAGCATAGTGGCTGAGTGTTCTTTCAATGAGAAACACACGCATTTCACTCTTCTGGAGTCAGTTTTCAGCCAGGAATTCATATGCATTTTGTACTGTGCAGAATGTAGCTACATGCTCGGGGGTTGTGTCATAGAAGCACCGTTTTTGCAGGAGCTTATTGAAACATTCATTGTTTGGCTAAGTTCTTTATGGTTGGTTTTGGAAGGTCTTTCAACTTTGGCCAAATCCCGCTTTATAAGAAATTATTTCACAGCGCAGTTTCCAAGTGTCCACATAGAGCTCTTGCTTGAAACTGTCTATATGCACATCTCCCATACTGGTGTGCTCGTTTCACTACCTGGATTTTGGTTTCGTCTTCTTTGTTTGAAATGACAAGCCTTGTTTCTGCACGCTACACACACCTTGTAGCAGTTTCAGTTTGAAGCATGTTGGTAATCTCAAAACGCTGTGTAACCTATGTAGAGTGTGTCACTCTCCAGCACTGAATACACACCTTAGAGCTCCTTTCACCACAGACACGCAAACACATCTTTTTGTGAATGTCCTACCTCAGGTCACTTGGAAATTTAAGGGTTTTATCGAGAAAATGAAGTCAATCATGGTTTTGCCCTCTGCCACCAATACAAATGACCTCTTGTACATGCCCGTCTGAAGTTCACTGCAAAATGCCCTTCTTTTCTAGTTTCTTGAAAGTGCTCAACACATTAGGAGAAAGAGCTGTTTGAGCAAGAGTGATGCAGTGTGCATTTTTCTGCATTACAAGTGATTTGGGAACCGTACTCCTTATTTTTCCACATTGTGTAAGAAACAACATGAGGCTTGCAAGAGATTGAAACAATGCATCCCAAAACGTATTCCAGGAGTGAAAACACACGTTTATAGAAAGACTCTGAAGGAGCAAGCAAAAGCCTAGTGGCTGAGTGTTGTTTCAGAGAGAAACACACGCATTTCATCCTTCTGGAGTGAGTTTTCAGCCTGGAATTCATATGCATTTTGTACTGTGCAGAATGTAGCTGCATGCTCGGGGGTTGTGTCATAGAAGCACCTTTCCTGCAGGACCTTATTGCAACACTCATTGTTTGGCTAAGTACTTTAGGGTTGGTTTTGTAAGGTCTTTCATCTTTGGCCAAATCCCGCTTCGTACGAAATATTTTCACAGCGCTGTTCCCAAGTGTCCACAAAGAGCTCCTGCTTGAAACTGTCCCCATGAACATCTCCTATACTGGTGTGCTCGTTTCACTACCTGGATTTTGGTTTCGTCTTCTTTCTTTGAAATGAGAAGCTTCTTTCTGCATGCTACACACACCTTGTAGCAGTTTCAGTTTGAAGCATGTTGGTGCTCTCAAAAAGCTGTGTAACCTAGGTAGAGTGTGTCACTCTCCAGCACTGAATACACAGCTTAGAGCTCCTTTCACCACAGACACGCAAACACATCTTTTTGTGAAAGTCCTACCTCAGGTCACTTGGAAATTTAAGGGTTTCATCGAGAACATGAAGTCAATCATGGTTTTGCACTCTGCCACCAATTGAAATGACCGCTTGTACATGCCCGTCTGAAATTCACTGCAAAATGATCTTCTTTTCTGCTTTCTTGAAAGTGCTCAACACATTAGGAGAAAGAGCTGTTTGAGCATGAGTGATGCAGTGTGCATTTTTCTGGATTACAAGTGATTTGGGAAACATACTCTTATTTTTCCACATTGTGTAAGAAACAACATGAGGCTTGCAAGAGATTGAAACAATGCATCCCAAAACGTATTCCAGCACCGAAAACACACGTTTCTGGAAAACTCTGAAGGAGCAAGCAAAAGCCTAGTGGCTGAGTGTTCTCTCAGAGAGAAACACACCCATTTCATCCTTCTGGAGTCAGTTTTCAGCCTGGAATTCATATGCATTTTGTACTGGGCAGAATGTACCTGCATGCTCGGGGGTTGTGTCATAGAAGCACTTTTCCTGCAGGAGCTTATTGCAATATTCATTGTTTGGCTAAGTTCTTTAGGGTTGGTTTTGGAAGGTCTTTCAACTTAGGCCAAATCCCGCTTTGTAAGAAATTATTTCACAGCGCAGTTTCCAAGTGTCCACAAAAAGCTGCTCCTTGAAACTGTCTACATGCACATCTCTCATACTGGTGTGCTCGTTTCACTACCTGGATTTTAGTTTCCTCTTCTTTCCTTGAAATGACAAGCCTTCTTTCTGCACGCTACACACACCTTGTAGCAGTTTCAGTTTGAAGCATGTTGGTAATCTCAAAACGCTGTGTAACCTATGTAGAGTGTGTCACTCTCCAGCACTGAATACACACCTTAGAGCTCCTTTCACCACAGACACGCAAACACATCTTTTTGTGAAAGTCCTACCTCAGGTCACTTGGAAATGTAAGGGTTTTATCGAGAAAATGAAGTCAATCATGGTTTTGCACTCTGCAACCAATAGAAATGACCTCTTGTACATGCCCGTATTAATGTCACTGCAAATTGACCTTCATTTCTGGTTTCTTGAAACTTCTCAACACATTCGGAGAAAGAGCGTGTTTAAGCAAGAGTGATGCAGTTTGCGTTTTGCTGGATTTCAATTGATTCGGGAAACATACTCCTTATTTTTCCACATTATGTAAGAAACAAAGTGAGGCTTGCAAGAGATTGAAACAATGCATCCCAAAACGTATTCCAGGAGAGAAAACACACGTTTCTAGAAAGACTCTGAAGCAGCAAGCAAAAGCATAGTGGCTGAGTGTTCTTTCAATGAGAAACACACGCATATCACTCTTTTGGAGTCAGTTTTCAGCCAGGAATTCATATGCATTTTGTACTGTGCAGAATGTAGCTACATGCTCGGGGGTTGTGTCATAGAAGCACCTTTCCTGCAGGAGCTTATTGCAACATTCATTGTTTGGCTAAGTTCTTTAGGGTTGGTTTTGGAAGGTGTTTCATATTTGGTCAAATCCCTCTTCGTACGAAATATTTTCACAGAGCTGTTTCCAAGTGTCCACAAAGATCTGCTGCTTGAAACTGCCTACATGCACATCTCCCAAACTGCTGTGCTCGTTTCACTACCTGGATTTTGGTTTCGTCTTCTTTCTTTGAAATGACAAACCTTCATTCTGCAGGGAACACACCTTGTAGCAGTTTCAGTTTGAAGCATGTTGGTGCTCTCAAAAAGCTGTGTAACCTAGTTAGAGTGTGTCACTCTCCAGCACTGAATACACAACTTAGAGCTCCTTTCACCACAGACACGCTACCACATCTTTTTGGGAAAGTGCTACATCAAGTCACTTGCAAATGTAAGGGTTTCAAGGAGAAAATGAAGTCAATCATTGTTTTGCACTCTGCAAACAATAGAAATGACCTCTTGTACATGCCCGTGTGAATTTCACAGCAAAATGCCCTTCTTTTCTTGTTTCTTGAAAGTTCTCAACACATTAGGAGAACGATCTGTTTGAGCAAGAGTGATGCAGTGTGCATTTTTCTGCATTACAAGTGATTGGGAAACATACTCCTTATTTTTCCACATTGTGTAAGAAACAACGTGAGGCTTGCAAGAGTTTGAACAATGCACCCCAAAACGTATTCCAGGAGTGAAAACACAAGTTTCTAGAAAGACTCTGAAGCAGCAAGCAAAAGCATAGTGGCTGAGTGTTCCATCAATGAGAAACACACGCATTTCACTCTTCTGGAGTCAGTTTTCAGCCAGGAATTCATATGCATTTTGTACTGTGCAGAATGTAGCTACTTGCTCGGGGGTTGTGTCATAGAAGCACCTCTCCTGCAGGAGCTTATTGCAGCATTCATTGTTTGGCTAAGTTCTTTAGGGTTGGTTTTGGAAGGTCTTTCAACTTTGGCCAAATCCCGCTTTGTAAGAAATTTTTCACACCGCAGTTTCCAAGTGTCCACAAAGATCTGCTGCTTGAAACTGTCTACATGCACATCTCCCATACTGCTGTGCTCGTTTCACTACCTGGATTTTGGTTTCCTCTTCTTTCTTTGAAATGGCAATCCTTCAATCTGCGTGCTACACACACCTTGTAGTAGTTTCAGTTTGAAGCATGTTCGTAATCCCAAAACGCTGTGTAACCTATGTAGAGTGTGTCACTCTCCAGCACTGAATACACAACTTAGAGCTCCTTTCACCACAGACACGCAAACACATCTTTTTGGGAAAGTGCTACCTCAAGTCAATTGCAAATGTAAGGGTTTCATAGAGAAAATGAAGTCAATCATGGTTTTGCAGTCTGCAAACAATAGAAATGACCTCTTGTACATGCCCGTGTGAATTTCACAGCAAAATGCCCTTCTTTTCTTGTTTCTTGAAAGTTCTCAACACATTAGGAGAAAGATCTGTTTGAGCAAGAGTGATGAAGTGTGCATTTTTCTGCATTACAAGTGATAGGGAAACATACTCCTTATTTTTCCACATTGTGTAAGAAACAACGTGAGGCTTGCAAGAGTTTGAAACAATGCACCCAAAACGTATTCCAGGAGTGAAAACACACGTTTCTAGAAAGACTCTGAAGCAGCAAGCAAAAGCATAGTGGCTGAGTGTTCTTTCACTGAAGAACACACGCATTTTACTTTTCTGGAGTCAGTTTTCAGCCAGATATTCATATGCATTTTGTACTGTGCAGAATGTACTACATGCTCGGGGGTTGTGTCATAAAGCACCTCTCCTGCAGGAGCTTATTGCAACATTCATTGTTTGGCTAAGTTCTTTAGGGTTGGTTTTGGAAGGTCTTTCAACTTTGGCCAAATCCCGCTTTGTAAGAAATTATTTCACAGCGCAGTTTCCAAGTGTCCACAAAGAGCTGCTGCTTGAAACTGTCTATATGCACAACTCTCATACTGGTGTGCTCGTTTCACTACCTGGATTTTGGTTTCATCTTCTTTCTTTGAAATGACAAGCCTTCTTTCTGCACGCTACACACACCTTGTAGCAGTTTCAGTATGAAGCATGTTGGTAATCTCAAAACGCTCTGTAACCTATGTAGAGTGTGTCACTCTCCGGCACTGAATACACAACTTAGAGCTCCTTTCACCACTGACACGCAAACACATCTTTTTGCGAAAGTGCTACCTCAGGTTACTTGCAAATGTAAGGGTTTCATAGAGAAAATGAAGTCAATCATGGTTTTGCACTCTGCAATCAATAGAAGTGACCTCATGTACATGCCCTTGTGAATTTCACTGCAAAATGATCTTCTTTTCTTGTTTCTTGAAAGTTCTCAACACATTCGTAGAAAGGGCTGTTTGACCAAGAGTGATGCAGTGTGCATTTTTCTGCATTACAAGTGATTTGGGAAACATACTCCTTATTTTTCCACATTGTGTAAGAAACAACATGAGGCTTGCAAGAGATTAAAACAATGCATCCCAAAACGTATTCCAGGAGTGAAAACACACGTTTATAGAAAGACTCTGAAGGAGCAAGCAAAAGCCTAGTGGCTGAGTGTTCTTTCAGAAGGAAACACACGCATTTCATCCTTCTGGAGTGAGTTTTCAGCCTGGAATTCATATTCATTTTGTACTGTGCAGAATGTAGCTACATGCTCGTGGGTTGTGTCATAGAAGCACCGTTTTTGCAGGAGCTTATTGAAACATTCATTGTTTGGCTAAGTTCTTTATGGTTGGTTTTGGAAGGTCTTTCAACTTTGGCCAAATCCCGCTTTATAAGAAATTATTTCACAGCGCAGTTTCCAAGTGTCCACATAGAGCTCTTGCTTGAAACTGTCTATATGCACATCTCCCATACTGGTGTGCTCGTTTCACTACCTGGATTTTGGTTTCGTCTTCTTTGTTTGAAATGACAAGCCTTGTTTCTGCACGCTACACACACCTTGTAGCAGTTTCAGTTTGAAGCATGTTGGTAATCTCAAAACGCTGTGTAACCTATGTAGAGTGTGTCACTCTCCAGCACTGAATACACACCTTAGAGCTCCTTTCACCACAGACACGCAAACACATCTTTTTGTGAATGTCCTACCTCAGGTCACTTGGAAATTTAAGGGTTTTATCGAGAAAATGAAGTCAATCATGGTTTTGCCCTCTGCCACCAATACAAATGACCTCTTGTACATGCCCGTCTGAAGTTCACTGCAAAATGCCCTTCTTTTCTAGTTTCTTGAAAGTGCTCAACACATTAGGAGAAAGAGCTGTTTGAGCAAGAGTGATGCAGTGTGCATTTTTCTGCATTACAAGTGATTTGGGAACCGTACTCCTTATTTTTCCACATTGTGTAAGAAACAACATGAGGCTTGCAAGAGATTGAAACAATGCATCCCAAAACGTATTCCAGGAGTGAAAACACACGTTTATAGAAAGACTCTGAAGGAGCAAGCAAAAGCCTAGTGGCTGAGTGTTGTTTCAGAGAGAAACACACGCATTTCATCCTTCTGGAGTGAGTTTTCAGCCTGGAATTCATATGCATTTTGTACTGTGCAGAATGTAGCTGCATGCTCGGGGGTTGTGTCATAGAAGCACCTTTCCTGCAGGACCTTATTGCAACACTCATTGTTTGGCTAAGTACTTTAGGGTTGGTTTTGTAAGGTCTTTCATCTTTGGCCAAATCCCGCTTCGTACGAAATATTTTCACAGCGCTGTTCCCAAGTGTCCACAAAGAGCTCCTGCTTGAAACTGTCCACATGAACATCTCCTATACTGGTGTGCTCGTTTCACTACCTGGATTTTGGTTTCGTCTTCTTTCTTTGAAATGAGAAGCTTCTTTCTGCATGCTACACACACCTTGTAGCAGTTTCAGTTTGAAGCATGTTGGTGCTCTCAAAAAGCTGTGTAACCTAGGTAGAGTGTGTCACTCTCCAGCACTGAATACACAGCTTAGAGCTCCTTTCACCACAGACACGCAAACACATCTTTTTGTGAAAGTCCTACCTCAGGTCACTTGGAAATTTAAGGGTTTCATCGAGAACATGAAGTCAATCATGGTTTTGCACTCTGCCACCAATTGAAATGACCGCTTGTACATGCCCGTCTGAAATTCACTGCAAAATGATCTTCTTTTCTGCTTTCTTGAAAGTGCTCAACACATTAGGAGAAAGAGCTGTTTGAGCATGACTGATGCAGTGTGCATTTTTCTGGATTACAAGTGATTTGGGAAACATACTCTTATTTTTCCACATTGTGTAAGAAACAACATGAGGCTTGCAAGAGATTGAAACAATGCATCCCAAAACGTATTCCAGCACCGAAAACACACGTTTCTGGAAAACTCTGAAGGAGCAAGCAAAAGCCTAGTGGCTGAGTGTTCTCTCAGAGAGAAACACACCCATTTCATCCTTCTGGAGTCAGTTTTCAGCCTGGAATTCATATGCATTTTGTACTGGGCAGAATGTACCTGCATGCTCGGGGGTTGTGTCATAGAAGCACTTTTCCTGCAGGAGCTTATTGCAATATTCATTGTTTGGCTAAGTTCTTTAGGGTTGGTTTTGGAAGGTCTTTCAACTTTGGCCAAATCCCGCTTTGTAAGAAATTATTTCACAGCGCAGTTTTCAAGTGTCCACAAAAAGCTGCTCCTTGAAACTGTCTACATGCACATCTCCTATACTGGTGTGCTCGTTTCACTACCTGGATTTTGGTTTCGTCTTCTTTCTTTGAAATGAGAAGCTACTTTCTGCATGCTACACACACCTTGTAGCAGTTTCAGTTTGAAGCATGTTGGTAATCTCAAAACGCTGTGTAACCTATGTAGAGTGTGTCACTCTCCAGCACTGAATACACACCTTAGAGCTCCTTTCTCCACAGACACGCAAACACATCTTTTTGTGAAAGTCCTACCTCAGGTCACTTGGAAATGTAAGGGTTTTATCGAGAAAATGAAGTCAATCATGGTTTTGCACTCTGCAACCAATAGAAATGACCTCTTGTACATGCCCGTATTAATGTCACTGCAAATTGACCTTCATTTCTGGTTTCTTGAAAGTTCTCAACACATTCGGAGAAAGAGCGTGTTTAAGCAAGAGTGATGCAGTTTGCGTTTTGCTGGATTTCAATTGATTCGGGAAACATACTCCTTATTTTTCCACATTGTGTAAGAAACAACCTGAGGCTTGCAAGAGATTGAAACAATGCATCCCAAAACGTATTCCAGGAGTGAAAACACACGTTTCTAGAAAGACTCTGAAGCAGCAAGCAAAAGCATAGTGGCTGAGTGTTCTTTCAATGAGAAACACACGCATTTCACTCTTCTGGAGTCAGTTTTCAGCCAGGAATTCATATGCATTTTGTACTGTGCAGAATGTAGCTACATGCTCGGGGGTTGTGTCATAGAAGCACCGTTTTTGCAGGAGCTTATTGAAACATTCATTGTTTGGCTAAGTTCTTTATGGTTGGTTTTGGAAGGTCTTTCAACTTTGGCCAAATCCCGCTTTATAAGAAATTATTTCACAGCGCAGTTTCCAAGTGTCCACATAGAGCTCTTGCTTGAAACTGTCTATATGCACATCTCCCATACTGGTGTGCTCGTTTCACTACCTGGATTTTGGTTTCGTCTTCTTTGTTTGAAATGACAAGCCTTGTTTCTGCACGCTACACACACCTTGTAGCAGTTTCAGTTTGAAGCATGTTGGTAATCTCAAAACGCTGTGTAACCTATGTAGAGTGTGTCACTCTCCAGCACTGAATACACACCTTAGAGCTCCTTTCACCACAGACACGCAAACACATCTTTTTGTGAATGTCCTACCTCAGGTCACTTGGAAATTTAAGGGTTTTATCGAGAAAATGAAGTCAATCATGGTTTTGCCCTCTGCCACCAATACAAATGACCTCTTGTACATGCCCGTCTGAAGTTCACTGCAAAATGCCCTTCTTTTCTAGTTTCTTGAAAGTGCTCAACACATTAGGAGAAAGAGCTGTTTGAGCAAGAGTGATGCAGTGTGCATTTTTCTGCATTACAAGTGATTTGGGAACCGTACTCCTTATTTTTCCACATTGTGTAAGAAACAACATGAGGCTTGCAAGAGATTGAAACAATGCATCCCAAAACGTATTCCAGGAGTGAAAACACACGTTTATAGAAAGACTCTGAAGGAGCAAGCAAAAGCCTAGTGGCTGAGTGTTGTTTCAGAGAGAAACACACGCATTTCATCCTTCTGGAGTGAGTTTTCAGCCTGGAATTCATATGCATTTTGTACTGTGCAGAATGTAGCTGCATGCTCGGGGGTTGTGTCATAGAAGCACCTTTCCTGCAGGACCTTATTGCAACACTCATTGTTTGGCTAAGTACTTTAGGGTTGGTTTTGTAAGGTCTTTCATCTTTGGCCAAATCCCGCTTCGTACGAAATATTTTCACAGCGCTGTTCCCAAGTGTCCACAAAGAGCTCCTGCTTGAAACTGTCCACATGAACATCTCCTATACTGGTGTGCTCGTTTCACTACCTGGATTTTGGTTTCGTCTTCTTTCTTTAAAATGAGAAGCTTCTTTCTGCATGCTACACACACCTTGTAGCAGTTTCAGTTTGAAGCATGTTGGTGCTCTCAAAAAGCTGTGTAACCTAGGTAGAGTGTGTCACTCTCCAGCACTGAATACACAGCTTAGAGCTCCTTTCACCACAGACACGCAAACACATCTTTTTGTGAAAGTCCTACCTCAGGTCACTTGGAAATTTAAGGGTTTCATCGAGAACATGAAGTCAATCATGGTTTTGCACTCTGCCACCAATTGAAATGACCGCTTGTACATGCCCGTCTGAAATTCACTGCAAAATGATCTTCTTTTCTGCTTTCTTGAAAGTGCTCAACACATTAGGAGAAAGAGCTGTTTGAGCATGACTGATGCAGTGTGCATTTTTCTGGATTACAAGTGATTTGGGAAACATACTCTTATTTTTCCACATTGTGTAAGAAACAACATGAGGCTTGCAAGAGATTGAAACAATGCATCCCAAAACGTATTCCAGCACCGAAAACACACGTTTCTGGAAAACTCTGAAGGAGCAAGCAAAAGCCTAGTGGCTGAGTGTTCTCTCAGAGAGAAACACACCCATTTCATCCTTCTGGAGTCAGTTTTCAGCCTGGAATTCATATGCATTTTGTACTGGGCAGAATGTACCTGCATGCTCGGGGGTTGTGTCATAGAAGCACTTTTCCTGCAGGAGCTTATTGCAATATTCATTGTTTGGCTAAGTTCTTTAGGGTTGGTTTTGGAAGGTCTTTCAACTTTGGCCAAATCCCGCTTTGTAAGAAATTATTTCACAGCGCAGTTTTCAAGTGTCCACAAAAAGCTGCTCCTTGAAACTGTCTACATGCACATCTCCTATACTGGTGTGCTCGTTTCACTACCTGGATTTTGGTTTCGTCTTCTTTCTTTGAAATGAGAAGCTACTTTCTGCATGCTACACACACCTTGTAGCAGTTTCAGTTTGAAGCATGTTGGTAATCTCAAAACGCTGTGTAACCTATGTAGAGTGTGTCACTCTCCAGCACTGAATACACACCTTAGAGCTCCTTTCACCACAGACACGCAAACACATCTTTTTGTGAAAGTCCTACCTCAGGTCACTTGGAAATGTAAGGGTTTTATCGAGAAAATGAAGTCAATCATGGTTTTGCACTCTGCAACCAATAGAAATGACCTCTTGTACATGCCCGTATTAATGTCACTGCAAATTGACCTTCATTTCTGGTTTCTTGAAAGTTCTCAACACATTCGGAGAAAGAGCGTGTTTAAGCAAGAGTGATGCAGTTTGCGTTTTGCTGGATTTCAATTGATTCGGGAAACATACTCCTTATTTTTCCACATTGTGTAAGAAACAACCTGAGGCTTGCAAGAGATTGAAACAATGCATCCCAAAACGTATTCCAGGAGTGAAAACACACGTTTCTAGAAAGACTCTGAAGCAGCAAGCAAAAGCATAGTGGCTGAGTGTTCTTTCAATGAGAAACACACGCATTTCACTCTTCTGGAGTCAGTTTTCAGCCAGGAATTCATATGCATTTTGTACTGTGCAGAATGTAGCTACATGCTCGGGGGTTGTGTCATAGAAGCACCGTTTTTGCAGGAGCTTATTGAAACATTCATTGTTTGGCTAAGTTCTTTATGGTTGGTTTTGGAAGGTCTTTCAACTTTGGCCAAATCCCGCTTTATAAGAAATTATTTCACAGCGCAGTTTCCAAGTGTCCACATAGAGCTCTTGCTTGAAACTGTCTATATGCACATCTCCCATACTGGTGTGCTCGTTTCACTACCTGGATTTTGGTTTCGTCTTCTTTGTTTGAAATGACAAGCCTTGTTTCTGCACGCTACACACACCTTGTAGCAGTTTCAGTTTGAAGCATGTTGGTAATCTCAAAACGCTGTGTAACCTATGTAGAGTGTGTCACTCTCCAGCACTGAATACACACCTTAGAGCTCCTTTCACCACAGACACGCAAACACATCTTTTTGTGAATGTCCTACCTCAGGTCACTTGGAAATTTAAGGGTTTTATCGAGAAAATGAAGTCAATCATGGTTTTGCCCTCTGCCACCAATACAAATGACCTCTTGTACATGCCCGTCTGAAGTTCACTGCAAAATGCCCTTCTTTTCTAGTTTCTTGAAAGTGCTCAACACATTAGGAGAAAGAGCTGTTTGAGCAAGAGTGATGCAGTGTGCATTTTTCTGCATTACAAGTGATTTGGGAACCGTACTCCTTATTTTTCCACATTGTGTAAGAAACAACATGAGGCTTGCAAGAGATTGAAACAATGCATCCCAAAACGTATTCCAGGAGTGAAAACACACGTTTATAGAAAGACTCTGAAGGAGCAAGCAAAAGCCTAGTGGCTGAGTGTTGTTTCAGAGAGAAACACACGCATTTCATCCTTCTGGAGTGAGTTTTCAGCCTGGAATTCATATGCATTTTGTACTGTGCAGAATGTAGCTGCATGCTCGGGGGTTGTGTCATAGAAGCACCTTTCCTGCAGGACCTTATTGCAACACTCATTGTTTGGCTAAGTACTTTAGGGTTGGTTTTGTAAGGTCTTTCATCTTTGGCCAAATCCCGCTTCGTACGAAATATTTTCACAGCGCTGTTCCCAAGTGTCCACAAAGAGCTCCTGCTTGAAACTGTCCCCATGAACATCTCCTATACTGGTGTGCTCGTTTCACTACCTGGATTTTGGTTTCGTCTTCTTTCTTTGAAATGAGAAGCTTCTTTCTGCATGCTACACACACCTTGTAGCAGTTTCAGTTTGAAGCATGTTGGTAATCTCAAAACGCTGTGTAACCTATGTAGAGTGTGTCACTCTCCAGCACTGAATACACACCTTAGAGCTCCTTTCTCCACAGACACGCAAACACATCTTTTTGTGAAAGTCCTACCTCAGGTCACTTGGAAATGTAAGGGTTTTATCGAGAAAATGAAGTCAATCATGGTTTTGCACTCTGCAACCAATAGAAATGACCTCTTGTACATGCCCGTATTAATGTCACTGCAAATTGACCTTCATTTCTGGTTTCTTGAAAGTTCTCAACACATTCGGAGAAAGAGCGTGTTTAAGCAAGAGTGATGCAGTTTGCGTTTTGCTGGATTTCAATTGATTCGGGAAACATACTCCTTATTTTTCCACATTGTGTAAGAAACAACCTGAGGCTTGCAAGAGATTGAAACAATGCATCCCAAAACGTATTCCAGGAGTGAAAACACACGTTTCTAGAAAGACTCTGAAGCAGCAAGCAAAAGCATAGTGGCTGAGTGTTCTTTCAATGAGAAACACACGCATTTCACTCTTCTGGAGTCAGTTTTCAGCCAGGAATTCATATGCATTTTGTACTGTGCAGAATGTAGCTACATGCTCGGGGGTTGTGTCATAGAAGCACCGTTTTTGCAGGAGCTTATTGAAACATTCATTGTTTGGCTAAGTTCTTTATGGTTGGTTTTGGAAGGTCTTTCAACTTTGGCCAAATCCCGCTTTATAAGAAATTATTTCACAGCGCAGTTTCCAAGTGTCCACATAGAGCTCTTGCTTGAAACTGTCTATATGCACATCTCCCATACTGGTGTGCTCGTTTCACTACCTGGATTTTGGTTTCGTCTTCTTTGTTTGAAATGACAAGCCTTGTTTCTGCACGCTACACACACCTTGTAGCAGTTTCAGTTTGAAGCATGTTGGTAATCTCAAAACGCTGTGTAACCTATGTAGAGTGTGTCACTCTCCAGCACTGAATACACACCTTAGAGCTCCTTTCACCACAGACACGCAAACACATCTTTTTGTGAATG
Source organism: Miniopterus schreibersii (assembly GCF_964146895.1). Lineage (NCBI taxonomy): Eukaryota > Metazoa > Chordata > Mammalia > Chiroptera > Miniopteridae > Miniopterus > Miniopterus schreibersii. The sequence continues at coordinate 109,162,010 of NC_138101.1, read as the reverse complement.
TCCTACCTCAGGTCACTTGGAAATTTAAGGGTTTTATCGAGAAAATGAAGTCAATCATGGTTTTGCCCTCTGCCACCAATACAAATGACCTCTTGTACATGCCCGTCTGAAGTTCACTGCAAAATGCCCTTCTTTTCTAGTTTCTTGAAAGTGCTCAACACATTAGGAGAAAGAGCTGTTTGAGCAAGAGTGATGCAGTGTGCATTTTTCTGCATTACAAGTGATTTGGGAACCGTACTCCTTATTTTTCCACATTGTGTAAGAAACAACATGAGGCTTGCAAGAGATTGAAACAATGCATCCCAAAACGTATTCCAGGAGTGAAAACACACGTTTATAGAAAGACTCTGAAGGAGCAAGCAAAAGCCTAGTGGCTGAGTGTTGTTTCAGAGAGAAACACACGCATTTCATCCTTCTGGAGTGAGTTTTCAGCCTGGAATTCATATGCATTTTGTACTGTGCAGAATGTAGCTGCATGCTCGGGGGTTGTGTCATAGAAGCACCTTTCCTGCAGGACCTTATTGCAACACTCATTGTTTGGCTAAGTACTTTAGGGTTGGTTTTGTAAGGTCTTTCATCTTTGGCCAAATCCCGCTTCGTACGAAATATTTTCACAGCGCTGTTCCCAAGTGTCCACAAAGAGCTCCTGCTTGAAACTGTCCACATGAACATCTCCTATACTGGTGTGCTCGTTTCACTACCTGGATTTTGGTTTCGTCTTCTTTCTTTGAAATGAGAAGCTTCTTTCTGCATGCTACACACACCTTGTAGCAGTTTCAGTTTGAAGCATGTTGGTGCTCTCAAAAAGCTGTGTAACCTAGGTAGAGTGTGTCACTCTCCAGCACTGAATACACAGCTTAGAGCTCCTTTCACCACAGACACGCAAACACATCTTTTTGTGAAAGTCCTACCTCAGGTCACTTGGAAATTTAAGGGTTTCATCGAGAACATGAAGTCAATCATGGTTTTGCACTCTGCCACCAATTGAAATGACCGCTTGTACATGCCCGTCTGAAATTCACTGCAAAATGATCTTCTTTTCTGCTTTCTTGAAAGTGCTCAACACATTAGGAGAAAGAGCTGTTTGAGCATGACTGATGCAGTGTGCATTTTTCTGGATTACAAGTGATTTGGGAAACATACTCTTATTTTTCCACATTGTGTAAGAAACAACATGAGGCTTGCAAGAGATTGAAACAATGCATCCCAAAACGTATTCCAGCACCGAAAACACACGTTTCTGGAAAACTCTGAAGGAGCAAGCAAAAGCCTAGTGGCTGAGTGTTCTCTCAGAGAGAAACACACCCATTTCATCCTTCTGGAGTCAGTTTTCAGCCTGGAATTCATATGCATTTTGTACTGGGCAGAATGTACCTGCATGCTCGGGGGTTGTGTCATAGAAGCACTTTTCCTGCAGGAGCTTATTGCAATATTCATTGTTTGGCTAAGTTCTTTAGGGTTGGTTTTGGAAGGTCTTTCAACTTTGGCCAAATCCCGCTTTGTAAGAAATTATTTCACAGCGCAGTTTTCAAGTGTCCACAAAAAGCTGCTCCTTGAAACTGTCTACATGCACATCTCCTATACTGGTGTGCTCGTTTCACTACCTGGATTTTGGTTTCGTCTTCTTTCTTTGAAATGAGAAGCTACTTTCTGCATGCTACACACACCTTGTAGCAGTTTCAGTTTGAAGCATGTTGGTAATCTCAAAACGCTGTGTAACCTATGTAGAGTGTGTCACTCTCCAGCACTGAATACACACCTTAGAGCTCCTTTCTCCACAGACACGCAAACACATCTTTTTGTGAAAGTCCTACCTCAGGTCACTTGGAAATGTAAGGGTTTTATCGAGAAAATGAAGTCAATCATGGTTTTGCACTCTGCAACCAATAGAAATGACCTCTTGTACATGCCCGTATTAATGTCACTGCAAATTGACCTTCATTTCTGGTTTCTTGAAAGTTCTCAACACATTCGGAGAAAGAGCGTGTTTAAGCAAGAGTGATGCAGTTTGCGTTTTGCTGGATTTCAATTGATTCGGGAAACATACTCCTTATTTTTCCACATTGTGTAAGAAACAACCTGAGGCTTGCAAGAGATTGAAACAATGCATCCCAAAACGTATTCCAGGAGTGAAAACACACGTTTCTAGAAAGACTCTGAAGCAGCAAGCAAAAGCATAGTGGCTGAGTGTTCTTTCAATGAGAAACACACGCATTTCACTCTTCTGGAGTCAGTTTTCAGCCAGGAATTCATATGCATTTTGTACTGTGCAGAATGTAGCTACATGCTCGGGGGTTGTGTCATAGAAGCACCGTTTTTGCAGGAGCTTATTGAAACATTCATTGTTTGGCTAAGTTCTTTATGGTTGGTTTTGGAAGGTCTTTCAACTTTGGCCAAATCCCGCTTTATAAGAAATTATTTCACAGCGCAGTTTCCAAGTGTCCACATAGAGCTCTTGCTTGAAACTGTCTATATGCACATCTCCCATACTGGTGTGCTCGTTTCACTACCTGGATTTTGGTTTCGTCTTCTTTGTTTGAAATGACAAGCCTTGTTTCTGCACGCTACACACACCTTGTAGCAGTTTCAGTTTGAAGCATGTTGGTAATCTCAAAACGCTGTGTAACCTATGTAGAGTGTGTCACTCTCCAGCACTGAATACACACCTTAGAGCTCCTTTCACCACAGACACGCAAACACATCTTTTTGTGAATGTCCTACCTCAGGTCACTTGGAAATTTAAGGGTTTTATCGAGAAAATGAAGTCAATCATGGTTTTGCCCTCTGCCACCAATACAAATGACCTCTTGTACATGCCCGTCTGAAGTTCACTGCAAAATGCCCTTCTTTTCTAGTTTCTTGAAAGTGCTCAACACATTAGGAGAAAGAGCTGTTTGAGCAAGAGTGATGCAGTGTGCATTTTTCTGCATTACAAGTGATTTGGGAACCGTACTCCTTATTTTTCCACATTGTGTAAGAAACAACATGAGGCTTGCAAGAGATTGAAACAATGCATCCCAAAACGTATTCCAGGAGTGAAAACACACGTTTATAGAAAGACTCTGAAGGAGCAAGCAAAAGCCTAGTGGCTGAGTGTTGTTTCAGAGAGAAACACACGCATTTCATCCTTCTGGAGTGAGTTTTCAGCCTGGAATTCATATGCATTTTGTACTGTGCAGAATGTAGCTGCATGCTCGGGGGTTGTGTCATAGAAGCACCTTTCCTGCAGGACCTTATTGCAACACTCATTGTTTGGCTAAGTACTTTAGGGTTGGTTTTGTAAGGTCTTTCATCTTTGGCCAAATCCCGCTTCGTACGAAATATTTTCACAGCGCTGTTCCCAAGTGTCCACAAAGAGCTCCTGCTTGAAACTGTCCCCATGAACATCTCCTATACTGGTGTGCTCGTTTCACTACCTGGATTTTGGTTTCGTCTTCTTTCTTTGAAATGAGAAGCTTCTTTCTGCATGCTACACACACCTTGTAGCAGTTTCAGTTTGAAGCATGTTGGTGCTCTCAAAAAGCTGTGTAACCTAGGTAGAGTGTGTCACTCTCCAGCACTGAATACACAGCTTAGAGCTCCTTTCACCACAGACACGCAAACACATCTTTTTGTGAAAGTCCTACCTCAGGTCACTTGGAAATTTAAGGGTTTCATCGAGAACATGAAGTCAATCATGGTTTTGCACTCTGCCACCAATTGAAATGACCGCTTGTACATGCCCGTCTGAAATTCACTGCAAAATGATCTTCTTTTCTGCTTTCTTGAAAGTGCTCAACACATTAGGAGAAAGAGCTGTTTGAGCATGACTGATGCAGTGTGCATTTTTCTGGATTACAAGTGATTTGGGAAACATACTCTTATTTTTCCACATTGTGTAAGAAACAACATGAGGCTTGCAAGAGATTGAAACAATGCATCCCAAAACGTATTCCAGCACCGAAAACACACGTTTCTGGAAAACTCTGAAGGAGCAAGCAAAAGCCTAGTGGCTGAGTGTTCTCTCAGAGAGAAACACACACATTTCATCCTTCTGGAGTCAGTTTTCAGCCTGGAATTCATATGCATTTTGTACTGGGCAGAATGTACCTGCATGCTCGGGGGTTGTGTCATAGAAGCACTTTTCCTGCAGGAGCTTATTGCAATATTCATTGTTTGGCTAAGTTCTTTAGGGTTGGTTTTGGAAGGTCTTTCAACTTTGGCCAAATCCCGCTTTGTAAGAAATTATTTCACAGCGCAGTTTTCAAGTGTCCACAAAAAGCTGCTCCTTGAAACTGTCTACATGCACATCTCCTATACTGGTGTGCTCGTTTCACTACCTGGATTTTGGTTTCGTCTTCTTTCTTTGAAATGAGAAGCTACTTTCTGCATGCTACACACACCTTGTAGCAGTTTCAGTTTGAAGCATGTTGGTAATCTCAAAACGCTGTGTAACCTATGTAGAGTGTGTCACTCTCCAGCACTGAATACACACCTTAGAGCTCCTTTCACCACAGACACGCAAACACATCTTTTTGTGAAAGTCCTACCTCAGGTCACTTGGAAATGTAAGGGTTTTATCGAGAAAATGAAGTCAATCATGGTTTTGCACTCTGCAACCAATAGAAATGACCTCTTGTACATGCCCGTATTAATGTCACTGCAAATTGACCTTCATTTCTGGTTTCTTGAAAGTTCTCAACACATTCGGAGAAAGAGCGTGTTTAAGCAAGAGTGATGCAGTTTGCGTTTTGCTGGATTTCAATTGATTCGGGAAACATACTCCTTATTTTTCCACATTGTGTAAGAAACAACCTGAGGCTTGCAAGAGATTGAAACAATGCATCCCAAAACGTATTCCAGGAGTGAAAACACACGTTTCTAGAAAGACTCTGAAGCAGCAAGCAAAAGCATAGTGGCTGAGTGTTCTTTCAATGAGAAACACACGCATTTCACTCTTCTGGAGTCAGTTTTCAGCCAGGAATTCATATGCATTTTGTACTGTGCAGAATGTAGCTACATGCTCGGGGGTTGTGTCATAGAAGCACCGTTTTTGCAGGAGCTTATTGAAACATTCATTGTTTGGCTAAGTTCTTTATGGTTGGTTTTGGAAGGTCTTTCAACTTTGGCCAAATCCCGCTTTATAAGAAATTATTTCACAGCGCAGTTTCCAAGTGTCCACATAGAGCTCTTGCTTGAAACTGTCTATATGCACATCTCCCATACTGGTGTGCTCGTTTCACTACCTGGATTTTGGTTTCGTCTTCTTTGTTTGAAATGACAAGCCTTGTTTCTGCACGCTACACACACCTTGTAGCAGTTTCAGTTTGAAGCATGTTGGTAATCTCAAAACGCTGTGTAACCTATGTAGAGTGTGTCACTCTCCAGCACTGAATACACACCTTAGAGCTCCTTTCACCACAGACACGCAAACACATCTTTTTGTGAATGTCCTACCTCAGGTCACTTGGAAATTTAAGGGTTTTATCGAGAAAATGAAGTCAATCATGGTTTTGCCCTCTGCCACCAATACAAATGACCTCTTGTACATGCCCGTCTGAAGTTCACTGCAAAATGCCCTTCTTTTCTAGTTTCTTGAAAGTGCTCAACACATTAGGAGAAAGAGCTGTTTGAGCAAGAGTGATGCAGTGTGCATTTTTCTGCATTACAAGTGATTTGGGAACCGTACTCCTTATTTTTCCACATTGTGTAAGAAACAACATGAGGCTTGCAAGAGATTGAAACAATGCATCCCAAAACGTATTCCAGGAGTGAAAACACACGTTTATAGAAAGACTCTGAAGGAGCAAGCAAAAGCCTAGTGGCTGAGTGTTGTTTCAGAGAGAAACACACGCATTTCATCCTTCTGGAGTGAGTTTTCAGCCTGGAATTCATATGCATTTTGTACTGTGCAGAATGTAGCTGCATGCTCGGGGGTTGTGTCATAGAAGCACCTTTCCTGCAGGACCTTATTGCAACACTCATTGTTTGGCTAAGTACTTTAGGGTTGGTTTTGTAAGGTCTTTCATCTTTGGCCAAATCCCGCTTCGTACGAAATATTTTCACAGCGCTGTTCCCAAGTGTCCACAAAGAGCTCCTGCTTGAAACTGTCCCCATGAACATCTCCTATACTGGTGTGCTCGTTTCACTACCTGGATTTTGGTTTCGTCTTCTTTCTTTGAAATGAGAAGCTTCTTTCTGCATGCTACACACACCTTGTAGCAGTTTCAGTTTGAAGCATGTTGGTGCTCTCAAAAAGCTGTGTAACCTAGGTAGAGTGTGTCACTCTCCAGCACTGAATACACAGCTTAGAGCTCCTTTCACCACAGACACGCAAACACATCTTTTTGTGAAAGTCCTACCTCAGGTCACTTGGAAATTTAAGGGTTTCATCGAGAACATGAAGTCAATCATGGTTTTGCACTCTGCCACCAATTGAAATGACCGCTTGTACATGCCCGTCTGAAATTCACTGCAAAATGATCTTCTTTTCTGCTTTCTTGAAAGTGCTCAACACATTAGGAGAAAGAGCTGTTTGAGCATGAGTGATGCAGTGTGCATTTTTCTGGATTACAAGTGATTTGGGAAACATACTCTTATTTTTCCACATTGTGTAAGAAACAACATGAGGCTTGCAAGAGATTGAAACAATGCATCCCAAAACGTATTCCAGCACCGAAAACACACGTTTCTGGAAAACTCTGAAGGAGCAAGCAAAAGCCTAGTGGCTGAGTGTTCTCTCAGAGAGAAACACACCCATTTCATCCTTCTGGAGTCAGTTTTCAGCCTGGAATTCATATGCATTTTGTACTGGGCAGAATGTACCTGCATGCTCGGGGGTTGTGTCATAGAAGCACTTTTCCTGCAGGAGCTTATTGCAATATTCATTGTTTGGCTAAGCTCTTTAGGGTTGGTTTTGGAAGGTCTTTCAACTTTGGCCAAATCCCGCTTTGTAAGAAATTATTTCACAGCGCAGTTTCCAAGTGTCCACAAAAAGCTGCTCCTTGAAACTGTCTACATGCACATCTCTCATACTGGTGTGCTCGTTTCACTACCTGGATTTTATTTTCCTCTTCTTTCCTTGAAATGACAAGCCTTGTTTCTGCACGCTACACACACCTTGTAGCAGTTTCAGTTTGAAGCATGTTGGTAATCTCAAAACGCTGTGTAACCTATATAGAGTGTGTCACTCTCCAGCACTGAATACACACCTTAGAGCTCCTTTCACCACAGACACGCAAACACATCTTTTTGTGAAAGTCCTACCTCAGGTCACTTGGAAATGTAAGGGTTTTATCGAGAAAATGAAGTCAATCATGGTTTTGCACTCTGCAACCAATAGAAATGACCTCTTGTACATGCCCGTATTAATGTCACTGCAAATTGACCTTCATTTCTGGTTTCTTGAAACTTCTCAACACATTCGGAGAAAGAGCGTGTTTAAGCAAGAGTGATGCAGTTTGCGTTTTGCTGGATTTCAATTGATTCGGGAAACATACTCCTTATTTTTCCACATTATGTAAGAAACAAAGTGAGGCTTGCAAGAGATTGAAACAATGCATCCCAAAACGTATTCCAGGAGAGAAAACACACGTTTCTAGAAAGACTCTGAAGCAGCAAGCAAAAGCATAGTGGCTGAGTGTTCTTTCAATGAGAAACACACGCATATCACTCTTTTGGAGTCAGTTTTCAGCCAGGAATTCATATGCATTTTGTACTGTGCAGAATGTAGCTACATGCTCGGGGGTTGTGTCATAGAAGCACCTTTCCTGCAGGAGCTTATTGCAACATTCATTGTTTGGCTAAGTTCTTTAGGGTTGGTTTTGGAAGGTGTTTCATATTTGGTCAAATCCCTCTTCGTACGAAATATTTTCACAGAGCTGTTTCCAAGTGTCCACAAAGATCTGCTGCTTGAAACTGCCTACATGCACATCTCCCAAACTGCTGTGCTCGTTTCACTACCTGGATTTTGGTTTCGTCTTCTTTCTTTGAAATGACAAACCTTCATTCTGCAGGGAACACACCTTGTAGCAGTTTCAGTTTGAAGCATGTTGGTGCTCTCAAAAAGCTGTGTAACCTAGTTAGAGTGTGTCACTCTCCAGCACTGAATACACAACTTAGAGCTCCTTTCACCACAGACACGCTACCACATCTTTTTGGGAAAGTGCTACATCAAGTCACTTGCAAATGTAAGGGTTTCAAGGAGAAAATGAAGTCAATCATTGTTTTGCACTCTGCAAACAATAGAAATGACCTCTTGTACATGCCCGTGTGAATTTCACAGCAAAATGCTCTTCTTTTCTTGTTTCTTGAAAGTTCTCAACACATTAGGAGAACGATCTGTTTGAGCAAGAGTGATGCAGTGTGCATTTTTCTGCATTACAAGTGATTGGGAAACATACTCCTTATTTTTCCACATTGTGTAAGAAACAACGTGAGGCTTGCAAGAGTTTGAACAATGCACCCCAAAACGTATTCCAGGAGTGAAAACACAAGTTTCTAGAAAGACTCTGAAGCAGCAAGCAAAAGCATAGTGGCTGAGTGTTCCATCAATGAGAAACACACGCATTTCACTCTTCTGGAGTCAGTTTTCAGCCAGGAATTCATATGCATTTTGTACTGTGCAGAATGTAGCTACTTGCTCGGGGGTTGTGTCATAGAAGCACCTCTCCTGCAGGAGCTTATTGCAGCATTCATTGTTTGGCTAAGTTCTTTAGGGTTGGTTTTGGAAGGTCTTTCAACTTTGGCCAAATCCCGCTTTGTAAGAAATTTTTCACACCGCAGTTTCCAAGTGTCCACAAAGATCTGCTGCTTGAAACTGTCTACATGCACATCTCCCATACTGCTGTGCTCGTTTCACTACCTGGATTTTGGTTTCCTCTTCTTTCTTTGAAATGGCAATCCTTCAATCTGCGTGCTACACACACCTTGTAGTAGTTTCAGTTTGAAGCATGTTCGTAATCCCAAAACGCTGTGTAACCTATGTAGAGTGTGTCACTCTCCAGCACTGAATACACAACTTAGAGCTCCTTTCACCACAGACACGCAAACACATCTTTTTGGGAAAGTGCTACCTCAAGTCAATTGCAAATGTAAGGGTTTCATAGAGAAAATGAAGTCAATCATGGTTTTGCAGTCTGCAAACAATAGAAATGACCTCTTGTACATGCCCGTGTGAATTTCACAGCAAAATGCCCTTCTTTTCTTGTTTCTTGAAAGTTCTCAACACATTAGGAGAAAGATCTGTTTGAGCAAGAGTGATGAAGTGTGCATTTTTCTGCATTACAAGTGATAGGGAAACATACTCCTTATTTTTCCACATTGTGTAAGAAACAACGTGAGGCTTGCAAGAGTTTGAAACAATGCACCCAAAACGTATTCCAGGAGTGAAAACACACGTTTATAGAAAGACTCTGAAGGAGCAAGCAAAAGCCTAGTGGCTGAGTGTTGTTTCAGAGAGAAACACACGCATTTCATCCTTCTGGAGTGAGTTTTCAGCCTGGAATTCATATGCATTTTGTACTGTGCAGAATGTAGCTGCATGCTCGGGGGTTGTGTCATAGAAGCACCTTTCCTGCAGGACCTTATTGCAACACTAATTGTTTGGCTAAGTACTTTAGGGTTGGTTTTGTAAGTTCTTTCAACTTTGGCCAAATCCCGCTTCGTACGAAATATTTTCACAGCGCTGTTCCCAAGTGTCCACAAAGAGCTCCTGCTTGAAACTGTCCACATGAACATCTCCTATACTGGTGTGCTCGTTTCACTACCTGGATTTTGGTTTCGTCTTCTTTCTTTGAAATGAGAAGCTTCTTTCTGCATGCTACACACACCTTGTAGCAGTTTCAGTTTGAAGCATGTTGGTGCTCTCAAAAAGCTGTGTAACCTAGGTAGAGTGTGTCACTCTCCAGCACTGAATACACAGCTTAGAGCTCCTTTCACCACAGACACGCAAACACATCTTTTTGTGAATGTCCTACCTCAGGTCACTTGGAAATTTAAGGGTTTCATCGAGAACATGAAGTCAATCATGGTTTTGCACTCTGCCACCAATTGAAATGACCGCTTGTACATGCCCGTCTGAAATTCACTGCAAAATGATCTTCTTTTCTGCTTTCTTGAAAGTGCTCAACACATTAGGAGAAAGAGCTGTTTGAGCATGACTGATGCAGTGTGCATTTTTCTGGATTACAAGTGATTTGGGAAACATACTCTTATTTTTCCACATTGTGTAAGAAACAACATGAGGCTTGCAAGAGATTGAAACAATGCATCCCAAAACGTATTCCAGCACCGAAAACACACGTTTCTGGAAAACTCTGAAGGAGCAAGCAAAAGCCTAGTGGCTGAGTGTTCTCTCAGAGAGAAACACACCCATTTCATCCTTCTGGAGTCAGTTTTCAGCCTGGAATTCATATGCATTTTGTACTGGGCAGAATGTACCTGCATGCTCGGGGGTTGTGTCATAGAAGCACTTTTCCTGCAGGAGCTTATTGCAATATTCATTGTTTGGCTAAGCTCTTTAGGGTTGGTTTTGGAAGGTCTTTCAACTTTGGCCAAATCCTGCTTTGTAAGAAATTATTTCACAGCGCAGTTTTCAAGTGTCCACAAAAAGCTGCTCCTTGAAACTGTCTACATGCACATCTCCTATACTGGTGTGCTCGTTTCACTACCTGGATTTTGGTTTCGTCTTCTTTCTTTGAAATGAGAAGCTACTTTCTGCATGCTACACACACCTTGTAGCAGTTTCAGTTTGAAGCATGTTGGTAATCTCAAAACGCTGTGTAACCTATGTAGAGTGTGTCACTCTCCAGCACTGAATACACACCTTAGAGCTCCTTTCACCACAGACACGCAAACACATCTTTTTGTGAAAGTCCTACCTCAGGTCACTTGGAAATGTAAGGGTTTTATCGAGAAAATGAAGTCAATCATGGTTTTGCACTCTGCAACCAATAGAAATGACCTCTTGTACATGCCCGTATTAATGTCACTGCAAATTGACCTTCATTTCTGGTTTCTTGAAAGTTCTCAACACATTCGGAGAAAGAGCGTGTTTAAGCAAGAGTGATGCAGTTTGCGTTTTGCTGGATTTCAATTGATTCGGGAAACATACTCCTTATTTTTCCACATTGTGTAAGAAACAACCTGAGGCTTGCAAGAGATTGAAACAATGCATCCCAAAACGTATTCCAGGAGTGAAAACACACGTTTCTAGAAAGACTCTGAAGCAGCAAGCAAAAGCATAGTGGCTGAGTGTTCTTTCAATGAGAAACACACGCATTTCACTCTTCTGGAGTCAGTTTTCAGCCAGGAATTCATATGCATTTTGTACTGTGCAGAATGTAGCTACATGCTCGGGGGTTGTGTCATAGAAGCACCGTTTTTGCAGGAGCTTATTGAAACATTCATTGTTTGGCTAAGTTCTTTATGGTTGGTTTTGGAAGGTCTTTCAACTTTGGCCAAATCCCGCTTTATAAGAAATTATTTCACAGCGCAGTTTCCAAGTGTCCACATAGAGCTCTTGCTTGAAACTGTCTATATGCACATCTCCCATACTGGTGTGCTCGTTTCACTACCTGGATTTTGGTTTCGTCTTCTTTGTTTGAAATGACAAGCCTTGTTTCTGCACGCTACACACACCTTGTAGCAGTTTCAGTTTGAAGCATGTTGGTAATCTCAAAACGCTGTGTAACCTATGTAGAGTGTGTCACTCTCCAGCACTGAATACACACCTTAGAGCTCCTTTCACCACAGACACGCAAACACATCTTTTTGTGAATGTCCTACCTCAGGTCACTTGGAAATTTAAGGGTTTTATCGAGAAAATGAAGTCAATCATGGTTTTGCCCTCTGCCACCAATACAAATGACCTCTTGTACATGCCCGTCTGAAGTTCACTGCAAAATGCCCTTCTTTTCTAGTTTCTTGAAAGTGCTCAACACATTAGGAGAAAGAGCTGTTTGAGCAAGAGTGATGCAGTGTGCATTTTTCTGCATTACAAGTGATTTGGGAACCGTACTCCTTATTTTTCCACATTGTGTAAGAAACAACATGAGGCTTGCAAGAGATTGAAACAATGCATCCCAAAACGTATTCCAGGAGTGAAAACACACGTTTATAGAAAGACTCTGAAGGAGCAAGCAAAAGCCTAGTGGCTGAGTGTTGTTTCAGAGAGAAACACACGCATTTCATCCTTCTGGAGTGAGTTTTCAGCCTGGAATTCATATGCATTTTGTACTGTGCAGAATGTAGCTGCATGCTCGGGGGTTGTGTCATAGAAGCACCTTTCCTGCAGGACCTTATTGCAACACTCATTGTTTGGCTAAGTACTTTAGGGTTGGTTTTGTAAGGTCTTTCATCTTTGGCCAAATCCCGCTTCGTACGAAATATTTTCACAGCGCTGTTCCCAAGTGTCCACAAAGAGCTCCTGCTTGAAACTGTCCCCATGAACATCTCCTATACTGGTGTGCTCGTTTCACTACCTGGATTTTGGTTTCGTCTTCTTTCTTTGAAATGAGAAGCTTCTTTCTGCATGCTACACACACCTTGTAGCAGTTTCAGTTTGAAGCATGTTGGTGCTCTCAAAAAGCTGTGTAACCTAGGTAGAGTGTGTCACTCTCCAGCACTGAATACACAGCTTAGAGCTCCTTTCACCACAGACACGCAAACACATCTTTTTGTGAAAGTCCTACCTCAGGTCACTTGGAAATTTAAGGGTTTCATCGAGAACATGAAGTCAATCATGGTTTTGCACTCTGCCACCAATTGAAATGACCGCTTGTACATGCCCGTCTGAAATTCACTGCAAAATGATCTTCTTTTCTGCTTTCTTGAAAGTGCTCAACACATTAGGAGAAAGAGCTGTTTGAGCATGAGTGATGCAGTGTGCATTTTTCTGGATTACAAGTGATTTGGGAAACATACTCTTATTTTTCCACATTGTGTAAGAAACAACATGAGGCTTTCAAGAGATTGAAACAATGCATCCCAAAACGTATTCCAGCACCGAAAACACACGTTTCTGGAAAACTCTGAAGGAGCAAGCAAAAGCCTAGTGGCTGAGTGTTCTCTCAGAGAGAAACACACCCATTTCATCCTTCTGGAGTCAGTTTTCAGCCTGGAATTCATATGCATTTTGTACTGGGCAGAATGTACCTGCATGCTCGGGGGTTGTGTCATAGAAGCACTTTTCCTGCAGGAGCTTATTGCAATATTCATTGTTTGGCTAAGCTCTTTAGGGTTGGTTTTGGAAGGTCTTTCAACTTTGGCCAAATCCCGCTTTGTAAGAAATTATTTCACAGCGCAGTTTCCAAGTGTCCACAAAAAGCTGCTCCTTGAAACTGTCTACATGCACATCTCTCATACTGGTGTGCTCGTTTCACTACCTGGATTTTAGTTTCCTCTTCTTTCCTTGAAATGACAAGCCTTGTTTCTGCACGCTACACACACCTTGTAGCAGTTTCAGTTTGAAGCATGTTGGTAATGTCAAAACGCTGTGTAACCTATGTAGAGTGTGTCACTCTCCAGCACTGAATACACACCTTAGAGCTCCTTTCACCACAGACACGCAAACACATCTTTTTGTGAAAGTCCTACCTCAGGTCACTTGGAAATGTAAGGGTTTTATCGAGAAAATGAAGTCAATCATGGTTTTGCACTCTGCAACCAATAGAAATGACCTCTTGTACATGCCCGTATTAATGTCACTGCAAATTGACCTTCATTTCTGGTTTCTTGAAACTTCTCAACACATTCGGAGAAAGAGCGTGTTTAAGCAAGAGTGATGCAGTTTGCGTTTTGCTGGATTTCAATTGATTCGGGAAACATACTCCTTATTTTTCCACATTATGTAAGAAACAAAGTGAGGCTTGCAAGAGATTGAAACAATGCATCCCAAAACGTATTCCAGGAGAGAAAACACACGTTTCTAGAAAGACTCTGAAGCAGCAAGCAAAAGCATAGTGGCTGAGTGTTCTTTCAATGAGAAACACACGCATATCACTCTTTTGGAGTCAGTTTTCAGCCAGGAATTCATATGCATTTTGTACTGTGCAGAATGTAGCTACATGCTCGGGGGTTGTGTCATAGAAGCACCTTTCCTGCAGGAGCTTATTGCAACATTCATTGTTTGGCTAAGTTCTTTAGGGTTGGTTTTGGAAGGTGTTTCATATTTGGTCAAATCCCTCTTCGTACGAAATATTTTCACAGAGCTGTTTCCAAGTGTCCACAAAGATCTGCTGCTTGAAACTGCCTACATGCACATCTCCCAAACTGCTGTGCTCGTTTCACTACCTGGATTTTGGTTTCGTCTTCTTTCTTTGAAATGACAAACCTTCATTCTGCAGGGAACACACCTTGTAGCAGTTTCAGTTTGAAGCATGTTGGTGCTCTCAAAAAGCTGTGTAACCTAGTTAGAGTGTGTCACTCTCCAGCACTGAATACACAACTTAGAGCTCCTTTCACCACAGACACGCTACCACATCTTTTTGGGAAAGTGCTACATCAAGTCACTTGCAAATGTAAGGGTTTCAAGGAGAAAATGAAGTCAATCATTGTTTTGCACTCTGCAAACAATAGAAATGACCTCTTGTACATGCCCGTGTGAATTTCACAGCAAAATGCCCTTCTTTTCTTGTTTCTTGAAAGTTCTCAACACATTAGGAGAACGATCTGTTTGAGCAAGAGTGATGCAGTGTGCATTTTTCTGCATTACAAGTGATTGGGAAACATACTCCTTATTTTTCCACATTGTGTAAGAAACAACGTGAGGCTTGCAAGAGTTTGAACAATGCACCCCAAAACGTATTCCAGGAGTGAAAACACAAGTTTCTAGAAAGACTCTGAAGCAGCAAGCAAAAGCATAGTGGCTGAGTGTTCCATCAATGAGAAACACACGCATTTCACTCTTCTGGAGTCAGTTTTCAGCCAGGAATTCATATGCATTTTGTACTGTGCAGAATGTAGCTACTTGCTCGGGGGTTGTGTCATAGAAGCACCTCTCCTGCAGGAGCTTATTGCAGCATTCATTGTTTGGCTAAGTTCTTTAGGGTTGGTTTTGGAAGGTCTTTCAACTTTGGCCAAATCCCGCTTTGTAAGAAATTTTTCACACCGCAGTTTCCAAGTGTCCACAAAGATCTGCTGCTTGAAACTGTCTACATGCACATCTCCCATACTGCTGTGCTCGTTTCACTACCTGGATTTTGGTTTCCTCTTCTTTCTTTGAAATGGCAATCCTTCAATCTGCGTGCTACACACACCTTGTAGTAGTTTCAGTTTGAAGCATGTTCGTAATCCCAAAACGCTGTGTAACCTATGTAGAGTGTGTCACTCTCCAGCACTGAATACACAACTTAGAGCTCCTTTCACCACAGACACGCAAACACATCTTTTTGGGAAAGTGCTACCTCAAGTCAATTGCAAATGTAAGGGTTTCATAGAGAAAATGAAGTCAATCATGGTTTTGCAGTCTGCAAACAATAGAAATGACCTCTTGTACATGCCCGTGTGAATTTCACAGCAAAATGCCCTTCTTTTCTTGTTTCTTGAAAGTTCTCAACACATTAGGAGAAAGATCTGTTTGAGCAAGAGTGATGAAGTGTGCATTTTTCTGCATTACAAGTGATAGGGAAACATACTCCTTATTTTTCCACATTGTGTAAGAAACAACGTGAGGCTTGCAAGAGTTTGAAACAATGCACCCGAAACGTATTCCAGGAGTGAAAACACACGTTTCTAGAAAGACTCTGAAGCAGCAAGCAAAAGCATAGTGGCTGAGTGTTCTTTCACTGAAGAACACACGCATTTTACTTTTCTGGAGTCAGTTTTCAGCCAGGTATTCATATGCATTTTGTACTGTGCAGAATGTACTACATGCTCGGGGGTTGTGTCATAAAGCACCTCTCCTGCAGGAGCTTATTGCAACATTCATTGTTTGGCTAAGTTCTTTAGGGTTGGTTTTGGAAGGTCTTTCAACTTTGGCCAAATCCCGCTTTGTAAGAAATTATTTCACAGCGCAGTTTCCAAGTGTCCACAAAGAGCTGCTGCTTGAAACTGTCTATATGCACAACTCTCATACTGGTGTGCTCGTTTCACTACCTGGATTTTGGTTTCATCTTCTTTCTTTGAAATGACAAGCCTTCTTTCTGCACGCTACACACACCTTGTAGCAGTTTCAGTATGAAGCATGTTGGTAATCTCAAAACGCTCTGTAACCTATGTAGAGTGTGTCACTCTCCGGCACTGAATACACAACTTAGAGCTCCTTTCACCACAGACACGCAAACACATCTTTTTGCGAAAGTGCTACCTCAGGTTACTTGCAAATGTAAGGGTTTCATAGAGAAAATGAAGTCAATCATGGTTTTGCACTCTGCAATCAATAGAAGTGACCTCATGTACATGCCCTTGTGAATTTCACTGCAAAATGATCTTCTTTTCTTGTTTCTTGAAAGTTCTCAACACATTCGTAGAAAGGGCTGTTTGACCAAGAGTGATGCAGTGTGCATTTTTCTGCATTACAAGTGATTTGGGAAACATACTCCTTATTTTTCCACATTGTGTAAGAAACAACATGAGGCTTGCAAGAGATTAAAACAATGCATCCCAAAACGTATTCCAGGAGTGAAAACACACGTTTATAGAAAGACTCTGAAGGAGCAAGCAAAAGCCTAGTGGCTGAGTGTTCTTTCAGAAGGAAACACACGCATTTCATCCTTCTGGAGTGAGTTTTCAGCCTGGAATTCATATTCATTTTGTACTGTGCAGAATGTAGCTACATGCTCGTGGGTTGTGTCATAGAAGCACCGTTTTTGCAGGAGCTTATTGAAACATTCATTGTTTGGCTAAGTTCTTTATGGTTGGTTTTGGAAGGTCTTTCAACTTTGGCCAAATCCCGCTTTATAAGAAATTATTTCACAGCGCAGTTTCCAAGTGTCCACATAGAGCTCTTGCTTGAAACTGTCTATATGCACATCTCCCATACTGGTGTGCTCGTTTCACTACCTGGATTTTGGTTTCGTCTTCTTTGTTTGAAATGACAAGCCTTGTTTCTGCACGCTACACACACCTTGTAGCAGTTTCAGTTTGAAGCATGTTGGTAATCTCAAAACGCTGTGTAACCTATGTAGAGTGTGTCACTCTCCAGCACTGAATACACACCTTAGAGCTCCTTTCACCACAGACACGCAAACACATCTTTTTGTGAATGTCCTACCTCAGGTCACTTGGAAATTTAAGGGTTTTATCGAGAAAATGAAGTCAATCATGGTTTTGCCCTCTGCCACCAATACAAATGACCTCTTGTACATGCCCGTCTGAAGTTCACTGCAAAATGCCCTTCTTTTCTAGTTTCTTGAAAGTGCTCAACACATTAGGAGAAAGAGCTGTTTGAGCAAGAGTGATGCAGTGTGCATTTTTCTGCATTACAAGTGATTTGGGAACCGTACTCCTTATTTTTCCACATTGTGTAAGAAACAACATGAGGCTTGCAAGAGATTGAAACAATGCATCCCAAAACGTATTCCAGGAGTGAAAACACACGTTTATAGAAAGACTCTGAAGGAGCAAGCAAAAGCCTAGTGGCTGAGTGTTGTTTCAGAGAGAAACACACGCATTTCATCCTTCTGGAGTGAGTTTTCAGCCTGGAATTCATATGCATTTTGTACTGTGCAGAATGTAGCTGCATGCTCGGGGGTTGTGTCATAGAAGCACCTTTCCTGCAGGACCTTATTGCAACACTCATTGTTTGGCTAAGTACTTTAGGGTTGGTTTTGTAAGGTCTTTCATCTTTGGCCAAATCCCGCTTCGTACGAAATATTTTCACAGCGCTGTTCCCAAGTGTCCACAAAGAGCTCCTGCTTGAAACTGTCCCCATGAACATCTCCTATACTGGTGTGCTCGTTTCACTACCTGGATTTTGGTTTCGTCTTCTTTCTTTGAAATGAGAAGCTTCTTTCTGCATGCTACACACACCTTGTAGCAGTTTCAGTTTGAAGCATGTTGGTAATCTCAAAACGCTGTGTAACCTATGTAGAGTGTGTCACTCTCCAGCACTGAATACACACCTTAGAGCTCCTTTCTCCACAGACACGCAAACACATCTTTTTGTGAAAGTCCTACCTCAGGTCACTTGGAAATGTAAGGGTTTTATCGAGAAAATGAAGTCAATCATGGTTTTGCACTCTGCAACCAATAGAAATGACCTCTTGTACATGCCCGTATTAATGTCACTGCAAATTGACCTTCATTTCTGGTTTCTTGAAAGTTCTCAACACATTCGGAGAAAGAGCGTGTTTAAGCAAGAGTGATGCAGTTTGCGTTTTGCTGGATTTCAATTGATTCGGGAAACATACTCCTTATTTTTCCACATTGTGTAAGAAACAACCTGAGGCTTGCAAGAGATTGAAACAATGCATCCCAAAACGTATTCCAGGAGTGAAAACACACGTTTCTAGAAAGACTCTGAAG
The DNA here is from genome assembly GCF_964146895.1 of Miniopterus schreibersii. Taxonomy (NCBI): domain Eukaryota; kingdom Metazoa; phylum Chordata; class Mammalia; order Chiroptera; family Miniopteridae; genus Miniopterus; species Miniopterus schreibersii. Next base: position 109,143,566 of record NC_138101.1, on the reverse strand, counting down.
CAGCAAGCAAAAGCATAGTGGCTGAGTGTTCTTTCAATGAGAAACACACGCATTTCACTCTTCTGGAGTCAGTTTTCAGCCAGGAATTCATATGCATTTTGTACTGTGCAGAATGTAGCTACATGCTCGGGGGTTGTGTCATAGAAGCACCGTTTTTGCAGGAGCTTATTGAAACATTCATTGTTTGGCTAAGTTCTTTATGGTTGGTTTTGGAAGGTCTTTCAACTTTGGCCAAATCCCGCTTTATAAGAAATTATTTCACAGCGCAGTTTCCAAGTGTCCACATAGAGCTCTTGCTTGAAACTGTCTATATGCACATCTCCCATACTGGTGTGCTCGTTTCACTACCTGGATTTTGGTTTCGTCTTCTTTGTTTGAAATGACAAGCCTTGTTTCTGCACGCTACACACACCTTGTAGCAGTTTCAGTTTGAAGCATGTTGGTAATCTCAAAACGCTGTGTAACCTATGTAGAGTGTGTCACTCTCCAGCACTGAATACACACCTTAGAGCTCCTTTCACCACAGACACGCAAACACATCTTTTTGTGAATGTCCTACCTCAGGTCACTTGGAAATTTAAGGGTTTTATCGAGAAAATGAAGTCAATCATGGTTTTGCCCTCTGCCACCAATACAAATGACCTCTTGTACATGCCCGTCTGAAGTTCACTGCAAAATGCCCTTCTTTTCTAGTTTCTTGAAAGTGCTCAACACATTAGGAGAAAGAGCTGTTTGAGCAAGAGTGATGCAGTGTGCATTTTTCTGCATTACAAGTGATTTGGGAACCGTACTCCTTATTTTTCCACATTGTGTAAGAAACAACATGAGGCTTGCAAGAGATTGAAACAATGCATCCCAAAACGTATTCCAGGAGTGAAAACACACGTTTATAGAAAGACTCTGAAGGAGCAAGCAAAAGCCTAGTGGCTGAGTGTTGTTTCAGAGAGAAACACACGCATTTCATCCTTCTGGAGTGAGTTTTCAGCCTGGAATTCATATGCATTTTGTACTGTGCAGAATGTAGCTGCATGCTCGGGGGTTGTGTCATAGAAGCACCTTTCCTGCAGGACCTTATTGCAACACTCATTGTTTGGCTAAGTACTTTAGGGTTGGTTTTGTAAGGTCTTTCATCTTTGGCCAAATCCCGCTTCGTACGAAATATTTTCACAGCGCTGTTCCCAAGTGTCCACAAAGAGCTCCTGCTTGAAACTGTCCACATGAACATCTCCTATACTGGTGTGCTCGTTTCACTACCTGGATTTTGGTTTCGTCTTCTTTCTTTGAAATGAGAAGCTTCTTTCTGCATGCTACACACACCTTGTAGCAGTTTCAGTTTGAAGCATGTTGGTGCTCTCAAAAAGCTGTGTAACCTAGGTAGAGTGTGTCACTCTCCAGCACTGAATACACAGCTTAGAGCTCCTTTCACCACAGACACGCAAACACATCTTTTTGTGAAAGTCCTACCTCAGGTCACTTGGAAATTTAAGGGTTTCATCGAGAACATGAAGTCAATCATGGTTTTGCACTCTGCCACCAATTGAAATGACCGCTTGTACATGCCCGTCTGAAATTCACTGCAAAATGATCTTCTTTTCTGCTTTCTTGAAAGTGCTCAACACATTAGGAGAAAGAGCTGTTTGAGCATGACTGATGCAGTGTGCATTTTTCTGGATTACAAGTGATTTGGGAAACATACTCTTATTTTTCCACATTGTGTAAGAAACAACATGAGGCTTGCAAGAGATTGAAACAATGCATCCCAAAACGTATTCCAGCACCGAAAACACACGTTTCTGGAAAACTCTGAAGGAGCAAGCAAAAGCCTAGTGGCTGAGTGTTCTCTCAGAGAGAAACACACCCATTTCATCCTTCTGGAGTCAGTTTTCAGCCTGGAATTCATATGCATTTTGTACTGGGCAGAATGTACCTGCATGCTCGGGGGTTGTGTCATAGAAGCACTTTTCCTGCAGGAGCTTATTGCAATATTCATTGTTTGGCTAAGTTCTTTAGGGTTGGTTTTGGAAGGTCTTTCAACTTTGGCCAAATCCCGCTTTGTAAGAAATTATTTCACAGCGCAGTTTTCAAGTGTCCACAAAAAGCTGCTCCTTGAAACTGTCTACATGCACATCTCCTATACTGGTGTGCTCGTTTCACTACCTGGATTTTGGTTTCGTCTTCTTTCTTTGAAATGAGAAGCTACTTTCTGCATGCTACACACACCTTGTAGCAGTTTCAGTTTGAAGCATGTTGGTAATCTCAAAACGCTGTGTAACCTATGTAGAGTGTGTCACTCTCCAGCACTGAATACACACCTTAGAGCTCCTTTCACCACAGACACGCAAACACATCTTTTTGTGAAAGTCCTACCTCAGGTCACTTGGAAATGTAAGGGTTTTATCGAGAAAATGAAGTCAATCATGGTTTTGCACTCTGCAACCAATAGAAATGACCTCTTGTACATGCCCGTATTAATGTCACTGCAAATTGACCTTCATTTCTGGTTTCTTGAAAGTTCTCAACACATTCGGAGAAAGAGCGTGTTTAAGCAAGAGTGATGCAGTTTGCGTTTTGCTGGATTTCAATTGATTCGGGAAACATTCTCCTTATTTTTCCACATTGTGTAAGAAACAACCTGAGGCTTGCAAGAGATTGAAACAATGCATCCCAAAACGTATTCCAGGAGTGAAAACACACGTTTCTAGAAAGACTCTGAAGCAGCAAGCAAAAGCATAGTGGCTGAGTGTTCTTTCAATGAGAAACACACGCATTTCACTCTTCTGGAGTCAGTTTTCAGCCAGGAATTCATATGCATTTTGTACTGTGCAGAATGTAGCTACATGCTCGGGGGTTGTGTCATAGAAGCACCGTTTTTGCAGGAGCTTATTGAAACATTCATTGTTTGGCTAAGTTCTTTATGGTTGGTTTTGGAAGGTCTTTCAACTTTGGCCAAATCCCGCTTTATAAGAAATTATTTCACAGCGCAGTTTCCAAGTGTCCACATAGAGCTCTTGCTTGAAACTGTCTATATGCACATCTCCCATACTGGTGTGCTCGTTTCACTACCTGGATTTTGGTTTCGTCTTCTTTGTTTGAAATGACAAGCCTTGTTTCTGCACGCTACACACACCTTGTAGCAGTTTCAGTTTGAAGCATGTTGGTAATCTCAAAACGCTGTGTAACCTATGTAGAGTGTGTCACTCTCCAGCACTGAATACACACCTTAGAGCTCCTTTCACCACAGACACGCAAACACATCTTTTTGTGAATGTCCTACCTCAGGTCACTTGGAAATTTAAGGGTTTTATCGAGAAAATGAAGTCAATCATGGTTTTGCCCTCTGCCACCAATACAAATGACCTCTTGTACATGCCCGTCTGAAGTTCACTGCAAAATGCCCTTCTTTTCTAGTTTCTTGAAAGTGCTCAACACATTAGGAGAAAGAGCTGTTTGAGCAAGAGTGATGCAGTGTGCATTTTTCTGCATTACAAGTGATTTGGGAACCGTACTCCTTATTTTTCCACATTGTGTAAGAAACAACATGAGGCTTGCAAGAGATTGAAACAATGCATCCCAAAACGTATTCCAGGAGTGAAAACACACGTTTATAGAAAGACTCTGAAGGAGCAAGCAAAAGCCTAGTGGCTGAGTGTTGTTTCAGAGAGAAACACACGCATTTCATCCTTCTGGAGTGAGTTTTCAGCCTGGAATTCATATGCATTTTGTACTGTGCAGAATGTAGCTGCATGCTCGGGGGTTGTGTCATAGAAGCACCTTTCCTGCAGGACCTTATTGCAACACTCATTGTTTGGCTAAGTACTTTAGGGTTGGTTTTGTAAGGTCTTTCATCTTTGGCCAAATCCCGCTTCGTACGAAATATTTTCACAGCGCTGTTCCCAAGTGTCCACAAAGAGCTCCTGCTTGAAACTGTCCCCATGAACATCTCCTATACTGGTGTGCTCGTTTCACTACCTGGATTTTGGTTTCGTCTTCTTTCTTTGAAATGAGAAGCTTCTTTCTGCATGCTACACACACCTTGTAGCAGTTTCAGTTTGAAGCATGTTGGTGCTCTCAAAAAGCTGTGTAACCTAGGTAGAGTGTGTCACTCTCCAGCACTGAATACACAGCTTAGAGCTCCTTTCACCACAGACACGCAAACACATCTTTTTGTGAAAGTCCTACCTCAGGTCACTTGGAAATTTAAGGGTTTCATCGAGAACATGAAGTCAATCATGGTTTTGCACTCTGCCACCAATTGAAATGACCGCTTGTACATGCCCGTCTGAAATTCACTGCAAAATGATCTTCTTTTCTGCTTTCTTGAAAGTGCTCAACACATTAGGAGAAAGAGCTGTTTGAGCATGAGTGATGCAGTGTGCATTTTTCTGGATTACAAGTGATTTGGGAAACATACTCTTATTTTTCCACATTGTGTAAGAAACAACATGAGGCTTGCAAGAGATTGAAACAATGCATCCCAAAACGTATTCCAGCACCGAAAACACACGTTTCTGGAAAACTCTGAAGGAGCAAGCAAAAGCCTAGTGGCTGAGTGTTCTCTCAGAGAGAAACACACCCATTTCATCCTTCTGGAGTCAGTTTTCAGCCTGGAATTCATATGCATTTTGTACTGGGCAGAATGTACCTGCATGCTCGGGGGTTGTGTCATAGAAGCACTTTTCCTGCAGGAGCTTATTGCAATATTCATTGTTTGGCTAAGCTCTTTAGGGTTGGTTTTGGAAGGTCTTTCAACTTTGGCCAAATCCCGCTTTGTAAGAAATTATTTCACAGCGCAGTTTCCAAGTGTCCACAAAAAGCTGCTCCTTGAAACTGTCTACATGCACATCTCTCATACTGGTGTGCTCGTTTCACTACCTGGATTTTATTTTCCTCTTCTTTCCTTGAAATGACAAGCCTTGTTTCTGCACGCTACACACACCTTGTAGCAGTTTCAGTTTGAAGCATGTTGGTAATCTCAAAACGCTGTGTAACCTATGTAGAGTGTGTCACTCTCCAGCACTGAATACACACCTTAGAGCTCCTTTCACCACAGACACGCAAACACATCTTTTTGTGAAAGTCCTACCTCAGGTCACTTGGAAATGTAAGGGTTTTATCGAGAAAATGAAGTCAATCATGGTTTTGCACTCTGCAACCAATAGAAATGACCTCTTGTACATGCCCGTATTAATGTCACTGCAAATTGACCTTCATTTCTGGTTTCTTGAAACTTCTCAACACATTCGGAGAAAGAGCGTGTTTAAGCAAGAGTGATGCAGTTTGCGTTTTGCTGGATTTCAATTGATTCGGGAAACATACTCCTTATTTTTCCACATTATGTAAGAAACAAAGTGAGGCTTGCAAGAGATTGAAACAATGCATCCCAAAACGTATTCCAGGAGAGAAAACACACGTTTCTAGAAAGACTCTGAAGCAGCAAGCAAAAGCATAGTGGCTGAGTGTTCTTTCAATGAGAAACACACGCATATCACTCTTTTGGAGTCAGTTTTCAGCCAGGAATTCATATGCATTTTGTACTGTGCAGAATGTAGCTACATGCTCGGGGGTTGTGTCATAGAAGCACCTTTCCTGCAGGAGCTTATTGCAACATTCATTCTTTGGCTAAGTTCTTTAGGGTTGGTTTTGGAAGGTGTTTCATATTTGGTCAAATCCCTCTTCGTACGAAATATTTTCACAGAGCTGTTTCCAAGTGTCCACAAAGATCTGCTGCTTGAAACTGCCTACATGCACATCTCCCAAACTGCTGTGCTCGTTTCACTACCTGGATTTTGGTTTCGTCTTCTTTCTTTGAAATGACAAACCTTCATTCTGCAGGGAACACACCTTGTAGCAGTTTCAGTTTGAAGCATGTTGGTGCTCTCAAAAAGCTGTGTAACCTAGTTAGAGTGTGTCACTCTCCAGCACTGAATACACAACTTAGAGCTCCTTTCACCACAGACACGCTACCACATCTTTTTGGGAAAGTGCTACATCAAGTCACTTGCAAATGTAAGGGTTTCAAGGAGAAAATGAAGTCAATCATTGTTTTGCACTCTGCAAACAATAGAAATGACCTCTTGTACATGCCCGTGTGAATTTCACAGCAAAATGCCCTTCTTTTCTTGTTTCTTGAAAGTTCTCAACACATTAGGAGAACGATCTGTTTGAGCAAGAGTGATGCAGTGTGCATTTTTCTGCATTACAAGTGATTGGGAAACATACTCCTTATTTTTCCACATTGTGTAAGAAACAACGTGAGGCTTGCAAGAGTTTGAACAATGCACCCCAAAACGTATTCCAGGAGTGAAAACACAAGTTTCTAGAAAGACTCTGAAGCAGCAAGCAAAAGCATAGTGGCTGAGTGTTCCATCAATGAGAAACACACGCATTTCACTCTTCTGGAGTCAGTTTTCAGCCAGGAATTCATATGCATTTTGTACTGTGCAGAATGTAGCTACTTGCTCGGGGGTTGTGTCATAGAAGCACCTCTCCTGCAGGAGCTTATTGCAGCATTCATTGTTTGGCTAAGTTCTTTAGGGTTGGTTTTGGAAGGTCTTTCAACTTTGGCCAAATCCCGCTTTGTAAGAAATTTTTCACACCGCAGTTTCCAAGTGTCCACAAAGATCTGCTGCTTGAAACTGTCTACATGCACATCTCCCATACTGCTGTGCTCGTTTCACTACCTGGATTTTGGTTTCCTCTTCTTTCTTTGAAATGGCAATCCTTCAATCTGCGTGCTACACACACCTTGTAGTAGTTTCAGTTTGAAGCATGTTCGTAATCCCAAAACGCTGTGTAACCTATGTAGAGTGTGTCACTCTCCAGCACTGAATACACAACTTAGAGCTCCTTTCACCACAGACACGCAAACACATCTTTTTGGGAAAGTGCTACCTCAAGTCAATTGCAAATGTAAGGGTTTCATAGAGAAAATGAAGTCAATCATGGTTTTGCAGTCTGCAAACAATAGAAATGACCTCTTGTACATGCCCGTGTGAATTTCACAGCAAAATGCCCTTCTTTTCTTGTTTCTTGAAAGTTCTCAACACATTAGGAGAAAGATCTGTTTGAGCAAGAGTGATGAAGTGTGCATTTTTCTGCATTACAAGTGATAGGGAAACATACTCCTTATTTTTCCACATTGTGTAAGAAACAACGTGAGGCTTGCAAGAGTTTGAAACAATGCACCCGAAACGTATTCCAGGAGTGAAAACACACGTTTCTAGAAAGACTCTGAAGCAGCAAGCAAAAGCATAGTGGCTGAGTGTTCTTTCACTGAAGAACACACGCATTTTACTTTTCTGGAGTCAGTTTTCAGCCAGGTATTCATATGCATTTTGTACTGTGCAGAATGTACTACATGCTCGGGGGTTGTGTCATAAAGCACCTCTCCTGCAGGAGCTTATTGCAACATTCATTGTTTGGCTAAGTTCTTTAGGGTTGGTTTTGGAAGGTCTTTCAACTTTGGCCAAATCCCGCTTTGTAAGAAATTATTTCACAGCGCATTTTCCAAGTGTCCACAAAGAGCTGCTGCTTGAAACTGTCTATATGCACAACTCTCATACTGGTGTGCTCGTTTCACTACCTGGATTTTGGTTTCATCTTCTTTCTTTGAAATGACAAGCCTTCTTTCTGCACGCTACACACACCTTGTAGCAGTTTCAGTATGAAGCATGTTGGTAATCTCAAAACGCTCTGTAACCTATGTAGAGTGTGTCACTCTCCGGCACTGAATACACAACTTAGAGCTCCTTTCACCACAGACACGCAAACACATCTTTTTGCGAAAGTGCTACCTCAGGTTACTTGCAAATGTAAGGGTTTCATAGAGAAAATGAAGTCAATCATGGTTTTGCACTCTGCAATCAATAGAAGTGACCTCATGTACATGCCCTTGTGAATTTCACTGCAAAATGATCTTCTTTTCTTGTTTCTTGAAAGTTCTCAACACATTCGTAGAAAGGGCTGTTTGACCAAGAGTGATGCAGTGTGCATTTTTCTGCATTACAAGTGATTTGGGAAACATACTCCTTATTTTTCCACATTGTGTAAGAAACAACATGAGGCTTGCAAGAGATTAAAACAATGCATCCCAAAACGTATTCCAGGAGTGAAAACACACGTTTATAGAAAGACTCTGAAGGAGCAAGCAAAAGCCTAGTGGCTGAGTGTTCTTTCAGAAGGAAACACACGCATTTCATCCTTCTGGAGTGAGTTTTCAGCCTGGAATTCATATTCATTTTGTACTGTGCAGAATGTAGCTACATGCTCGTGGGTTGTGTCATAGAAGCACCGTTTTTGCAGGAGCTTATTGAAACATTCATTGTTTGGCTAAGTTCTTTATGGTTGGTTTTGGAAGGTCTTTCAACTTTGGCCAAATCCCGCTTTATAAGAAATTATTTCACAGCGCAGTTTCCAAGTGTCCACATAGAGCTCTTGCTTGAAACTGTCTATATGCACATCTCCCATACTGGTGTGCTCGTTTCACTACCTGGATTTTGGTTTCGTCTTCTTTGTTTGAAATGACAAGCCTTGTTTCTGCACGCTACACACACCTTGTAGCAGTTTCAGTTTGAAGCATGTTGGTAATCTCAAAACGCTGTGTAACCTATGTAGAGTGTGTCACTCTCCAGCACTGAATACACACCTTAGAGCTCCTTTCACCACAGACACGCAAACACATCTTTTTGTGAATGTCCTACCTCAGGTCACTTGGAAATTTAAGGGTTTTATCGAGAAAATGAAGTCAATCATGGTTTTGCCCTCTGCCACCAATACAAATGACCTCTTGTACATGCCCGTCTGAAGTTCACTGCAAAATGCCCTTCTTTTCTAGTTTCTTGAAAGTGCTCAACACATTAGGAGAAAGAGCTGTTTGAGCAAGAGTGATGCAGTGTGCATTTTTCTGCATTACAAGTGATTTGGGAACCGTACTCCTTATTTTTCCACATTGTGTAAGAAACAACATGAGGCTTGCAAGAGATTGAAACAATGCATCCCAAAACGTATTCCAGGAGTGAAAACACACGTTTATAGAAAGACTCTGAAGGAGCAAGCAAAAGCCTAGTGGCTGAGTGTTGTTTCAGAGAGAAACACACGCATTTCATCCTTCTGGAGTGAGTTTTCAGCCTGGAATTCATATGCATTTTGTACTGTGCAGAATGTAGCTGCATGCTCGGGGGTTGTGTCATAGAAGCACCTTTCCTGCAGGACCTTATTGCAACACTCATTGTTTGGCTAAGTACTTTAGGGTTGGTTTTGTAAGGTCTTTCATCTTTGGCCAAATCCCGCTTCGTACGAAATATTTTCACAGCGCTGTTCCCAAGTGTCCACAAAGAGCTCCTGCTTGAAACTGTCCCCATGAACATCTCCTATACTGGTGTGCTCGTTTCACTACCTGGATTTTGGTTTCGTCTTCTTTCTTTGAAATGAGAAGCTTCTTTCTGCATGCTACACACACCTTGTAGCAGTTTCAGTTTGAAGCATGTTGGTGCTCTCAAAAAGCTGTGTAACCTAGGTAGAGTGTGTCACTCTCCAGCACTGAATACACAGCTTAGAGCTCCTTTCACCACAGACACGCAAACACATCTTTTTGTGAAAGTCCTACCTCAGGTCACTTGGAAATTTAAGGGTTTCATCGAGAACATGAAGTCAATCATGGTTTTGCACTCTGCCACCGATTGAAATGACCGCTTGTACATGCCCGTCTGAAATTCACTGCAAAATGATCTTCTTTTCTGCTTTCTTGAAAGTGCTCAACACATTAGGAGAAAGAGCTGTTTGAGCATGACTGATGCAGTGTGCATTTTTCTGGATTACAAGTGATTTGGGAAACATACTCTTATTTTTCCACATTGTGTAAGAAACAACATGAGGCTTGCAAGAGATTGAAACAATGCATCCCAAAACGTATTCCAGCACCGAAAACACACGTTTCTGGAAAACTCTGAAGGAGCAAGCAAAAGCCTAGTGGCTGAGTGTTCTCTCAGAGAGAAACACACCCATTTCATCCTTCTGGAGTCAGTTTTCAGCCTGGAATTCATATGCATTTTGTACTGGGCAGAATGTACCTGCATGCTCGGGGGTTGTGTCATAGAAGCACTTTTCCTGCAGGAGCTTATTGCAATATTCATTGTTTGGCTAAGCTCTTTAGGGTTGGTTTTGGAAGGTCTTTCAACTTTGGCCAAATCCCGCTTTGTAAGAAATTATTTCACAGCGCAGTTTCCAAGTGTCCACAAAAAGCTGCTCCTTGAAACTGTCTACATGCACATCTCTCATACTGGTGTGCTCGTTTCACTACCTGGATTTTAGTTTCCTCTTCTTTCCTTGAAATGACAAGCCTTGTTTCTGCACGCTACACACACCTTGTAGCAGTTTCAGTTTGAAGCATGTTGGTAATGTCAAAACGCTGTGTAACCTATGTAGAGTGTGTCACTCTCCAGCACTGAATACACACCTTAGAGCTCCTTTCACCACAGACACGCAAACACATCTTTTTGTGAAAGTCCTACCTCAGGTCACTTGGAAATGTAAGGGTTTTATCGAGAAAATGAAGTCAATCATGGTTTTGCACTCTGCAACCAATAGAAATGACCTCTTGTACATGCCCGTATTAATGTCACTGCAAATTGACCTTCATTTCTGGTTTCTTGAAACTTCTCAACACATTCGGAGAAAGAGCGTGTTTAAGCAAGAGTGATGCAGTTTGCGTTTTGCTGGATTTCAATTGATTCGGGAAACATACTCCTTATTTTTCCACATTATGTAAGAAACAAAGTGAGGCTTGCAAGAGATTGAAACAATGCATCCCAAAACGTATTCCAGGAGAGAAAACACACGTTTCTAGAAAGACTCTGAAGCAGCAAGCAAAAGCATAGTGGCTGAGTGTTCTTTCAATGAGAAACACACGCATATCACTCTTTTGGAGTCAGTTTTCAGCCAGGAATTCATATGCATTTTGTACTGTGCAGAATGTAGCTACATGCTCGGGGGTTGTGTCATAGAAGCACCTTTCCTGCAGGAGCTTATTGCAACATTCATTGTTTGGCTAAGTTCTTTAGGGTTGGTTTTGGAAGGTGTTTCATATTTGGTCAAATCCCTCTTCGTACGAAATATTTTCACAGAGCTGTTTCCAAGTGTCCACAAAGATCTGCTGCTTGAAACTGCCTACATGCACATCTCCCAAACTGCTGTGCTCGTTTCACTACCTGGATTTTGGTTTCGTCTTCTTTCTTTGAAATGACAAACCTTCATTCTGCAGGGAACACACCTTGTAGCAGTTTCAGTTTGAAGCATGTTGGTGCTCTCAAAAAGCTGTGTAACCTAGTTAGAGTGTGTCACTCTCCAGCACTGAATACACAACTTAGAGCTCCTTTCACCACAGACACGCTACCACATCTTTTTGGGAAAGTGCTACATCAAGTCACTTGCAAATGTAAGGGTTTCAAGGAGAAAATGAAGTCAATCATTGTTTTGCACTCTGCAAACAATAGAAATGACCTCTTGTACATGCCCGTGTGAATTTCACAGCAAAATGCCCTTCTTTTCTTGTTTCTTGAAAGTTCTCAACACATTAGGAGAACGATCTGTTTGAGCAAGAGTGATGCAGTGTGCATTTTTCTGCATTACAAGTGATTGGGAAACATACTCCTTATTTTTCCACATTGTGTAAGAAACAACGTGAGGCTTGCAAGAGTTTGAACAATGCACCCCAAAACGTATTCCAGGAGTGAAAACACAAGTTTCTAGAAAGACTCTGAAGCAGCAAGCAAAAGCATAGTGGCTGAGTGTTCCATCAATGAGAAACACACGCATTTCACTCTTCTGGAGTCAGTTTTCAGCCAGGAATTCATATGCATTTTGTACTGTGCAGAATGTAGCTACATGCTCGGGGGTTGTGTCATAGAAGCACCTCTCCTGCAGGAGCTTATTGCAGCATTCATTGTTTGGCTAAGTTCTTTAGGGTTGGTTTTGGAAGGTCTTTCAACTTTGGCCAAATCCCGCTTTGTAAGAAATTTTTCACACCGCAGTTTCCAAGTGTCCACAAAGATCTGCTGCTTGAAACTGTCTACATGCACATCTCCCATACTGCTGTGCTCGTTTCACTACCTGGATTTTGGTTTCCTCTTCTTTCTTTGAAATGGCAATCCTTCATTCTGCGTGCTACACACACCTTGTAGTAGTTTCAGTTTGAAGCATGTTCGTAATCCCAAAACGCTGTGTAACCTATGTAGAGTGTGTCACTCTCCAGCACTGAATACACAACTTAGAGCTCCTTTCACCACAGACACGCAAACACATCTTTTTGGGAAAGTGCTACCTCAAGTCAATTGCAAATGTAAGGGTTTCATAGAGAAAATGAAGTCAATCATGGTTTTGCAGTCTGCAAACAATAGAAATGACCTCTTGTACATGCCCGTGTGAATTTCACAGCAAAATGCCCTTCTTTTCTTGTTTCTTGAAAGTTCTCAACACATTAGGAGAAAGATCTGTTTGAGCAAGAGTGATGAAGTGTGCATTTTTCTGCATTACAAGTGATAGGGAAACATACTCCTTATTTTTCCACATTGTGTAAGAAACAACGTGAGGCTTGCAAGAGTTTGAAACAATGCACCCAAAACGTATTCCAGGAGTGAAAACACACGTTTCTAGAAAGACTCTGAAGCAGCAAGCAAAAGCATAGTGGCTGAGTGTTCTTTCACTGAAGAACACACGCATTTTACTTTTCTGGAGTCAGTTTTCAGCCAGGTATTCATATGCATTTTGTACTGTGCAGAATGTGGCTACATGCTCGTGGGTTGTGTCATAGAAGCACCGTTTTTGCAGGAGCTTATTGAAACATTCATTGTTTGGCTAAGTTCTTTATGGTTGGTTTTGGAAGGTCTTTCAACTTTGGCCAAATCCCGCTTTATAAGAAATTATTTCACAGCGCAGTTTCCAAGTGTCCACATAGAGCTCTTGCTTGAAACTGTCTATATGCACATCTCCCATACTGGTGTGCTCGTTTCACTACCTGGATTTTGGTTTCGTCTTCTTTGTTTGAAATGACAAGCCTTGTTTCTGCACGCTACACACACCTTGTAGCAGTTTCAGTTTGAAGCATGTTGGTAATCTCAAAACGCTGTGTAACCTATGTAGAGTGTGTCACTCTCCAGCACTGAATACACACCTTAGAGCTCCTTTCACCACAGACACGCAAACACATCTTTTTGTGAATGTCCTACCTCAGGTCACTTGGAAATTTAAGGGTTTTATCGAGAAAATGAAGTCAATCATGGTTTTGCCCTCTGCCACCAATACAAATGACCTCTTGTACATGCCCGTCTGAAGTTCACTGCAAAATGCCCTTCTTTTCTAGTTTCTTGAAAGTGCTCAACACATTAGGAGAAAGAGCTGTTTGAGCAAGAGTGATGCAGTGTGCATTTTTCTGCATTACAAGTGATTTGGGAACCGTACTCCTTATTTTTCCACATTGTGTAAGAAACAACATGAGGCTTGCAAGAGATTGAAACAATGCATCCCAAAACGTATTCCAGGAGTGAAAACACACGTTTATAGAAAGACTCTGAAGGAGCAAGCAAAAGCCTAGTGGCTGAGTGTTGTTTCAGAGAGAAACACACGCATTTCATCCTTCTGGAGTGAGTTTTCAGCCTGGAATTCATATGCATTTTGTACTGTGCAGAATGTAGCTGCATGCTCGGGGGTTGTGTCATAGAAGCACCTTTCCTGCAGGACCTTATTGCAACACTCATTGTTTGGCTAAGTACTTTAGGGTTGGTTTTGTAAGGTCTTTCATCTTTGGCCAAATCCCTCTTCGTACGAAATATTTTCACAGCGCTGTTCCCAAGTGTCCACAAAGAGCTCCTGCTTGAAACTGTCCCCATGAACATCTCCTATACTGGTGTGCTCGTTTCACTACCTGGATTTTGGTTTCGTCTTCTTTCTTTGAAATGAGAAGCTTCTTTCTGCATGCTACACACACCTTGTAGCACTTTCAGTTTGAAGCATGTTGGTGCTCTCAAAAAGCTGTGTAACCTAGGTAGAGTGTGTCACTCTCCAGCACTGAATACACAGCTTAGAGCTCCTTTCACCACAGACACGCAAACACATCTTTTTGTGAAAGTCCTACCTCAGGTCACTTGGAAATTTAAGGGTTTCATCGAGAACATGAAGTCAATCATGGTTTTGCACTCTGCCACCAATTGAAATGACCGCTTTTACATGCCCGTCTGAAATTCACTGCAAAATGATCTTCTTTTCTGCTTTCTTGAAAGTGCTCAACACATTAGGAGAAAGAGCTGTTTGAGCATGACTGATGCAGTGTGCATTTTTCTGGATTACAAGTGATTTGGGAAACATACTCTTATTTTTCCACATTGTGTAAGAAACAACATGAGGCTTGCAAGAGATTGAAACAATGCATCCCAAAACGTATTCCAGCACCGAAAACACACGTTTCTGGAAAACTCTGAAGGAGCAAGCAAAAGCCTAGTGGCTGAGTGTTCTCTCAGAGAGAAACACACCCATTTCATCCTTCTGGAGTCAGTTTTCAGCCTGGAATTCATATGCATTTTGTACTGGGCAGAATGTACCTGCATGCTCGGGGGTTGTGTCATAGAAGCACTTTTCCTGCAGGAGCTTATTGCAATATTCATTGTTTGGCTAAGTTCTTTAGGGTTGGTTTTGGAAGGTCTTTCAACTTTGGCCAAATCCCGCTTTGTAAGAAATTATTTCACAGCGCAGTTTTCAAGTGTCCACAAAAAGCTGCTCCTTGAAACTGTCTACATGCACATCTCCTATACTGGTGTGCTCGTTTCACTACCTGGATTTTGGTTTCGTCTTCTTTCTTTGAAATGAGAAGCTACTTTCTGCATGCTACACACACCTTGTAGCAGTTTCAGTTTGAAGCATGTTGGTAATCTCAAAACGCTGTGTAACCTATGTAGAGTGTGTCACTCTCCAGCACTGAATACACACCTTAGAGCTCCTTTCACCACAGACACGCAAACACATCTTTTTGTGAAAGTCCTACCTCAGGTCACTTGGAAATGTAAGGGTTTTATCGAGAAAATGAAGTCAATCATGGTTTTGCACTCTGCAACCAATAGAAATGACCTCTTGTACATGCCCGTATTAATGTCACTGCAAATTGACCTTCATTTCTGGTTTCTTGAAAGTTCTCAACACATTCGGATAAAGAGCGTGTTTAAGCAAGAGTGATGCAGTTTGCGTTTTGCTGGATTTCAATTGATTCGGGAAACATACTCCTTATTTTTCCACATTATGTAAGAAACAACGTGAGGCTTGCAAGAGATTGAAACAATGCATCCCAAAACGTATTCCAGGAGAGAAAACACACGTTTCTAGAAAGACTCTGAAGCAGCAAGCAAAAGCATAGTGGCTGAGTGTTCTTTCAATGAGAAACACACGCATTTCACTCTTTTGGAGTCAGTTTTCAGCCAGGAATTCATATGCATTTTGTACTGTGCAGAATGTAGCTACATGCTCGGGGGCTGTGTCATAGAAGCACCTTTCCTGCAGGAGCTTATTGCAACATTCATTGTTTGGCTAAGTTCTTTAGGGTTGGTTTTGGAAGGTGTTTCATATTTGGTCAAATCCCTCTTCGTACGAAATATTTTCACAGAGCTGTTTCCAAGTGTCCACAAAGATCTGCTGCTTGAAACTGCCTACATGCACATCTCCCAAACTGCTGTGCTCGTTTCACTACCTGGATTTTGGTTTCGTCTTCTTTCTTTGAAATGACAAACCTTCATTCTGCAGGGAACACACCTTGTAGCAGTTTCAGTTTGAAGCATGTTGGTGCTCTCAAAAAGCTGTGTAACCTAGTTAGAGTGTGTCACTCTCCAGCACTGAATACACAACTTAGAGCTCCTTTCACCACAGACACGCAACCACATCTTTTTGGGAAAGTGCTACATCAAGTCACTTGCAAATGTAAGGGTTTCAAGGAGAAAATGAAGTCAATCATTGTTTTGCACTCTGCAAACAATAGAAATGACCTCTTGTACATGCCCGTGTGAATTTCACAGCAAAATGCCCTTCTTTTCTTGTTTCTTGAAAGTTCTCAACACATTAGGAGAACGATCTGTTTGAGCAAGAGTGATGCAGTGTGCATTTTTCTGCATTACAAGTGATTGGGAAACATACTCCTTATTTTTCCACATTGTGTAAGAAACAACGTGAGGCTTGCAAGAGTTTGAACAATGCACCCCAAAACGTATTCCAGGAGTGAAAACACAAGTTTCTAGAAAGACTCTGAAGCAGCAAGCAAAAGCATAGTGGCTGAGTGTTCCATCAATGAGAAACACACGCATTTCACTCTTCTGGAGTCAGTTTTCAGCCAGGAATTCATATGCATTTTGTACTGTGCACAATGTAGCTACTTGCTCGGGGGTTGTGTCATAGAAGCACCTCTCCTGCAGGAGCTTATTGCAGCATTCATTGTTTGGCTAAGTTCTTTAGGGTTGGTTTTGGAAGGTCTTTCAACTTTGGCCAAATCCCGCTTTGTAAGAAATTTTTCACACCGCAGTTTCCAAGTGTCCACAAAGATCTGCTGCTTGAAACTGTCTACATGCACATCTCCCATACTGCTGTGCTCGTTTCACTACCTGGATTTTGGTTTCCTCTTCTTTCTTTGAAATGGCAATCCTTCATTCTGCGTGCTACACACACCTTGTAGTAGTTTCAGTTTGAAGCATGTTCGTAATCCCAAAACGCTGTGTAACCTATGTAGAGTGTGTCACTCTCCAGCACTGAATACACACCTTAGAGCTCCTTTCACCACAGACACGCAAACACATCTTTTTGTGAATGTCCTACCTCAGGTCACTTGGAAATTTAAGGGTTTTATCGAGAAAATGAAGTCAATCATGGTTTTGGCCTCTGCCACCAATACAAATGACCTCTTGTACATGCCCGTCTGAAGTTCACTGCAAAATGCCCTTCTTTTCTAGTTTCTTGAAAGTGCTCAACACATTAGGAGAAAGAGCTGTTTGAGCAAGAGTGATGCAGTGTGCATTTTTCTGCATTACAAGTGATTTGGGAACCGTACTCCTTATTTTTCCACATTGTGTAAGAAACAACATGAGGCTTGCAAGAGATTGAAACAATGCATCCCAAAACGTATTCCAGGAGTGAAAACACACGTTTATAGAAAGACTCTGAAGGAGCAAGCAAAAGCCTAGTGGCTGAGTGTTGTTTCAGAGAGAAACACACGCATTTCATCCTTCTGGAGTGAGTTTTCAGCCTGGAATTCATATGCATTTTGTACTGTGCAGAATGTAGCTGCATGCTCGGGGGTTGTGTCATAGAAGCACCTTTCCTGCAGGACCTTATTGCAACACTCATTGTTTGGCTAAGTACTTTAGGGTTGGTTTTGTAAGGTCTTTCATCTTTGGCCAAATCCCTCTTCGTACGAAATATTTTCACAGCGCTGTTCCCAAGTGTCCACAAAGAGCTCCTGCTTGAAACTGTCCCCATGAACATCTCCTATACTTGTGTGCTCGTTTCACTACCTGGATTTTGGTTTCGTCTTCTTTCTTTGAAATGAGAAGCTTCTTTCTGCATGCTACACACACCTTGTAGCAGTTTCAGTTTGAAGCATGTTGGTGCTCTCAAAAAGCTGTGTAACCTAGGTAGAGTGTGTCACTCTCCAGCACTGAATACACAGCTTAGAGCTCCTTTCACCACAGACACGCAAACACATCTTTTTGTGAAAGTCCTACCTCAGGTCACTTGGAAATTTAAGGGTTTCATCGAGAACATGAAGTCAATCATGGTTTTGCACTCTGCCACCAATTGAAATGACCGCTTGTACATGCCCGTCTGAAATTCACTGCAAAATGATCTTCTTTTCTGCTTTCTTGAAAGTGCTCAACACATTAGGAGAAAGAGCTGTTTGAGCATGACTGATGCAGTGTGCATTTTTCTGGATTACAAGTGATTTGGGAAACATACTCTTATTTTTCCACATTGTGTAAGAAACAACATGAGGCTTGCAAGAGATTGAAACAATGCATCCCAAAACGTATTCCAGCACCGAAAACACACGTTTCTGGAAAACTCTGAAGGAGCAAGCAAAAGCCTAGTGGCTGAGTGTTCTCTCAGAGAGAAACACACCCATTTCATCCTTCTGGAGTCAGTTTTCAGCCTGGAATTCATATGCATTTTGTACTGGGCAAAATGTACCTGCATGCTCGGGGGTTGTGTCATAGAAGCACTTTTCCTGCAGGAGCTTATTGCAATATTCATTGTTTGGCTAAGTTCTTTAGGGTTGGTTTTGGAAGGTCTTTCAACTTTGGCCAAATCCCGCTTTGTAAGAAATTATTTCACAGCGCAGTTTTCAAGTGTCCACAAAAAGCTGCTCCTTGAAACTGTCTACATGCACATCTCCTATACTGGTGTGCTCGTTTCACTACCTGGATTTTGGTTTCGTCTTCTTTCTTTGAAATGAGAAGCTACTTTCTGCATGCTACACACACCTTGTAGCAGTTTCAGTTTGAAGCATGTTGGTAATCTCAAAACGCTGTGTAACCTATGTAGAGTGTGTCACTCTCCAGCACTGAATACACACCTTAGAGCTCCTTTCACCACAGACACCCAAACACATCTTTTTGTGAAAGTCCTACCTCAGGTCACTTGGAAATGTAAGGGTTTTATCGAGAAAATGAAGTCAATCATGGTTTTGCACTCTGCAACCAATAGAAATGACCTCTTGTACATGCCCGTATTAATGTCACTGCAAATTGACCTTCATTTCTGGTTTCTTGAAAGTTCTCAACACATTCGGAGAAAGAGCGTGTTTAAGCAAGAGTGATGCAGTTTGCGTTTTGCTGGATTTCAATTGATTCGGGAAACATACTCCTTATTTTTCCACATTGTGTAAGAAACAACCTGAGGCTTGCAAGAGATTGAAACAATGCATCCCAAAACGTATTCCAGGAGTGAAAACACACGTTTCTAGAAAGACTCTGAAGCAGCAAGCAAAAGCATAGTGGCTGAGTGTTCTTTCAATGAGAAACACACGCATTTCACTCTTCTGGAGTCAGTTTTCAGCCAGGAATTCATATGCATTTTGTACTGTGCAGAATGTAGCTACATGCTCGGGGGTTGTGTCATAGAAGCACCGTTTTTGCAGGAGCTTATTGAAACATTCATTGTTTGGCTAAGTTCTTTATGGTTGGTTTTGGAAGGTCTTTCAACTTTGGCCAAATCCCGCTTTATAAGAAATTATTTCACAGCGCAGTTTCCAAGTGTCCACATAGAGCTCTTGCTTGAAACTGTCTATATGCACATCTCCCATACTGGTGTGCTCGTTTCACTACCTGGATTTTGGTTTCGTCTTCTTTGTTTGAAATGACAAGCCTTGTTTCTGCACGCTACACACACCTTGTAGCAGTTTCAGTTTGAAGCATGTTGGTAATCTCAAAACGCTGTGTAACCTATGTAGAGTGTGTCACTCTCCAGCACTGAATACACACCTTAGAGCTCCTTTCACCACAGACACGCAAACACATCTTTTTGTGAATGTCCTACCTCAGGTCACTTGGAAATTTAAGGGTTTTATCGAGAAAATGAAGTCAATCATGGTTTTGCCCTCTGCCACCAATACAAATGACCTCTTGTACATGCCCGTCTGAAGTTCACTGCAAAATGCCCTTCTTTTCTAGTTTCTTGAAAGTGCTCAACACATTAGGAGAAAGAGCTGTTTGAGCAAGAGTGATGCAGTGTGCATTTTTCTGCATTACAAGTGATTTGGGAACCGTACTCCTTATTTTTCCACATTGTGTAAGAAACAACATGAGGCTTGCAAGAGATTGAAACAATGCATCCCAAAACGTATTCCAGGAGTGAAAACACACGTTTATAGAAAGACTCTGAAGGAGCAAGCAAAAGCCTAGTGGCTGAGTGTTGTTTCAGAGAGAAACACACGCATTTCATCCTTCTGGAGTGAGTTTTCAGCCTGGAATTCATATGCATTTTGTACTGTGCAGAATGTAGCTGCATGCTCGGGGGTTGTGTCATAGAAGCACCTTTCCTGCAGGACCTTATTGCAACACTCATTGTTTGGCTAAGTACTTTAGGGTTGGTTTTGTAAGGTCTTTCATCTTTGGCCAAATCCCGCTTCGTACGAAATATTTTCACAGCGCTGTTCCCAAGTGTCCACAAAGAGCTCCTGCTTGAAACTGTCCACATGAACATCTCCTATACTGGTGTGCTCGTTTCACTACCTGGATTTTGGTTTCGTCTTCTTTCTTTGAAATGAGAAGCTTCTTTCTGCATGCTACACACACCTTGTAGCAGTTTCAGTTTGAAGCATGTTGGTGCTCTCAAAAAGCTGTGTAACCTAGGTAGAGTGTGTCACTCTCCAGCACTGAATACACAGCTTAGAGCTCCTTTCACCACAGACACGCAAACACATCTTTTTGTGAAAGTCCTACCTCAGGTCACTTGGAAATTTAAGGGTTTCATCGAGAACATGAAGTCAATCATGGTTTTGCACTCTGCCACCAATTGAAATGACCGCTTGTACATGCCCGTCTGAAATTCACTGCAAAATGATCTTCTTTTCTGCTTTCTTGAAAGTGCTCAACACATTAGGAGAAAGAGCTGTTTGAGCATGACTGATGCAGTGTGCATTTTTCTGGATTACAAGTGATTTGGGAAACATACTCTTATTTTTCCACATTGTGTAAGAAACAACATGAGGCTTGCAAGAGATTGAAACAATGCATCCCAAAACGTATTCCAGCACCGAAAACACACGTTTCTGGAAAACTCTGAAGGAGCAAGCAAAAGCCTAGTGGCTGAGTGTTCTCTCAGAGAGAAACACACCCATTTCATCCTTCTGGAGTCAGTTTTCAGCCTGGAATTCATATGCATTTTGTACTGGGCAGAATGTACCTGCATGCTCGGGGGTTGTGTCATAGAAGCACTTTTCCTGCAGGAGCTTATTGCAATATTCATTGTTTGGCTAAGTTCTTTAGGGTTGGTTTTGGAAGGTCTTTCAACTTTGGCCAAATCCCGCTTTGTAAGAAATTATTTCACAGCGCAGTTTTCAAGTGTCCACAAAAAGCTGCTCCTTGAAACTGTCTACATGCACATCTCCTATACTGGTGTGCTCGTTTCACTACCTGGATTTTGGTTTCGTCTTCTTTCTTTGAAATGAGAAGCTACTTTCTGCATGCTACACACACCTTGTAGCAGTTTCAGTTTGAAGCATGTTGGTAATCTCAAAACGCTGTGTAACCTATGTAGAGTGTGTCACTCTCCAGCACTGAATACACACCTTAGAGCTCCTTTCACCACAGACACGCAAACACATCTTTTTGTGAAAGTCCTACCTCAGGTCACTTGGAAATGTAAGGGTTTTATCGAGAAAATGAAGTCAATCATGGTTTTGCACTCTGCAACCAATAGAAATGACCTCTTGTACATGCCCGTATTAATGTCACTGCAAATTGACCTTCATTTCTGGTTTCTTGAAAGTTCTCAACACATTCGGAGAAAGAGCGTGTTTAAGCAAGAGTGATGCAGTTTGCGTTTTGCTGGATTTCAATTGATTCGGGAAACATACTCCTTATTTTTCCACATTGTGTAAGAAACAACCTGAGGCTTGCAAGAGATTGAAACAATGCATCCCAAAACGTATTCCAGGAGTGAAAACACACGTTTCTAGAAAGACTCTGAAGCAGCAAGCAAAAGCATAGTGGCTGAGTGTTCTTTCAATGAGAAACACACGCATTTCACTCTTCTGGAGTCAGTTTTCAGCCAGGAATTCATATGCATTTTGTACTGTGCAGAATGTAGCTACATGCTCGGGGGTTGTGTCATAGAAGCACCGTTTTTGCAGGAGCTTATTGAAACATTCATTGTTTGGCTAAGTTCTTTATGGTTGGTTTTGGAAGGTCTTTCAACTTTGGCCAAATCCCGCTTTATAAGAAATTATTTCACAGCGCAGTTTCCAAGTGTCCACATAGAGCTCTTGCTTGAAACTGTCTATATGCACATCTCCCATACTGGTGTGCTCGTTTCACTACCTGGATTTTGGTTTCGTCTTCTTTGTTTGAAATGACAAGCCTTGTTTCTGCACGCTACACACACCTTGTAGCAGTTTCAGTTTGAAGCATGTTGGTAATCTCAAAACGCTGTGTAACCTATGTAGAGTGTGTCACTCTCCAGCACTGAATACACACCTTAGAGCTCCTTTCACCACAGACACGCAAACACATCTTTTTGTGAATGTCCTACCTCAGGTCACTTGGAAATTTAAGGGTTTTATCGAGAAAATGAAGTCAATCATGGTTTTGCCCTCTGCCACCAATACAAATGACCTCTTGTACATGCCCGTCTGAAGTTCACTGCAAAATGCCCTTCTTTTCTAGTTTCTTGAAAGTGCTCAACACATTAGGAGAAAGAGCTGTTTGAGCAAGAGTGATGCAGTGTGCATTTTTCTGCATTACAAGTGATTTGGGAACCGTACTCCTTATTTTTCCACATTGTGTAAGAAACAACATGAGGCTTGCAAGAGATTGAAACAATGCATCCCAAAACGTATTCCAGGAGTGAAAACACACGTTTATAGAAAGACTCTGAAGGAGCAAGCAAAAGCCTAGTGGCTGAGTGTTGTTTCAGAGAGAAACACACGCATTTCATCCTTCTGGAGTGAGTTTTCAGCCTGGAATTCATATGCATTTTGTACTGTGCAGAATGTAGCTGCATGCTCGGGGGTTGTGTCATAGAAGCACCTTTCCTGCAGGACCTTATTGCAACACTCATTGTTTGGCTAAGTACTTTAGGGTTGGTTTTGTAAGGTCTTTCATCTTTGGCCAAATCCCGCTTCGTACGAAATATTTTCACAGCGCTGTTCCCAAGTGTCCACAAAGAGCTCCTGCTTGAAACTGTCCCCATGAACATCTCCTATACTGGTGTGCTCGTTTCACTACCTGGATTTTGGTTTCGTCTTCTTTCTTTGAAATGAGAAGCTTCTTTCTGCATGCTACACACACCTTGTAGCAGTTTCAGTTTGAAGCATGTTGGTGCTCTCAAAAAGCTGTGTAACCTAGGTAGAGTGTGTCACTCTCCAGCACTGAATACACAGCTTAGAGCTCCTTTCACCACAGACACGCAAACACATCTTTTTGTGAAAGTCCTACCTCAGGTCACTTGGAAATTTAAGGGTTTCATCGAGAACATGAAGTCAATCATGGTTTTGCACTCTGCCACCAATTGAAATGACCGCTTGTACATGCCCGTCTGAAATTCACTGCAAAATGATCTTCTTTTCTGCTTTCTTGAAAGTGCTCAACACATTAGGAGAAAGAGCTGTTTGAGCATGAGTGATGCAGTGTGCATTTTTCTGGATTACAAGTGATTTGGGAAACATACTCTTATTTTTCCACATTGTGTAAGAAACAACATGAGGCTTGCAAGAGATTGAAACAATGCATCCCAAAACGTATTCCAGCACCGAAAACACACGTTTCTGGAAAACTCTGAAGGAGCAAGCAAAAGCCTAGTGGCTGAGTGTTCTCTCAGAGAGAAACACACCCATTTCATCCTTCTGGAGTCAGTTTTCAGCCTGGAATTCATATGCATTTTGTACTGGGCAGAATGTACCTGCATGCTCGGGGGTTGTGTCATAGAAGCACTTTTCCTGCAGGAGCTTATTGCAATATTCATTGTTTGGCTAAGCTCTTTAGGGTTGGTTTTGGAAGGTCTTTCAACTTTGGCCAAATCCCGCTTTGTAAGAAATTATTTCACAGCGCAGTTTCCAAGTGTCCACAAAAAGCTGCTCCTTGAAACTGTCTACATGCACATCTCTCATACTGGTGTGCTCGTTTCACTACCTGGATTTTAGTTTCCTCTTCTTTCCTTGAAATGACAAGCCTTGTTTCTGCACGCTACACACACCTTGTAGCAGTTTCAGTTTGAAGCATGTTGGTAATCTCAAAACGCTGTGTAACCTATGTAGAGTGTGTCACTCTCCAGCACTGAATACACACCTTAGAGCTCCTTTCACCACAGACACGCAAACACATCTTTTTGTGAAAGTCCTACCTCAGGTCACTTGGAAATGTAAGGGTTTTATCGAGAAAATGAAGTCAATCATGGTTTTGCACTCTGCAACCAATAGAAATGACCTCTTGTACATGCCCGTATTAATGTCACTGCAAATTGACCTTCATTTCTGGTTTCTTGAAACTTCTCAACACATTCGGAGAAAGAGCGTGTTTAAGCAAGAGTGATGCAGTTTGCGTTTTGCTGGATTTCAATTGATTCGGGAAACATACTCCTTATTTTTCCACATTATGTAAGAAACAAAGTGAGGCTTGCAAGAGATTGAAACAATGCATCCCAAAACGTATTCCAGGAGAGAAAACACACGTTTCTAGAAAGACTCTGAAGCAGCAAGCAAAAGCATAGTGGCTGAGTGTTCTTTCAATGAGAAACACACGCATATCACTCTTTTGGAGTCAGTTTTCAGCCAGGAATTCATATGCATTTTGTACTGTGCAGAATGTAGCTACATGCTCGGGGGTTGTGTCATAGAAGCACCTTTCCTGCAGGAGCTTATTGCAACATTCATTGTTTGGCTAAGTTCTTTAGGGTTGGTTTTGGAAGGTGTTTCATATTTGGTCAAATCCCTCTTCGTACGAAATATTTTCACAGAGCTGTTTCCAAGTGTCCACAAAGATCTGCTGCTTGAAACTGCCTACATGCACATCTCCCAAACTGCTGTGCTCGTTTCACTACCTGGATTTTGGTTTCGTCTTCTTTCTTTGAAATGACAAACCTTCATTCTGCAGGGAACACACCTTGTAGCAGTTTCAGTTTGAAGCATGTTGGTGCTCTCAAAAAGCTGTGTAACCTAGTTAGAGTGTGTCACTCTCCAGCACTGAATACACAACTTAGAGCTCCTTTCACCACAGACACGCTACCACATCTTTTTGGGAAAGTGCTACATCAAGTCACTTGCAAATGTAAGGGTTTCAAGGAGAAAATGAAGTCAATCATTGTTTTGCACTCTGCAAACAATAGAAATGACCTCTTGTACATGCCCGTGTGAATTTCACAGCAAAATGCCCTTCTTTTCTTGTTTCTTGAAAGTTCTCAACACATTAGGAGAACGATCTGTTTGAGCAAGAGTGATGCAGTGTGCATTTTTCTGCATTACAAGTGATTGGGAAACATACTCCTTATTTTTCCACATTGTGTAAGAAACAACGTGAGGCTTGCAAGAGTTTGAACAATGCACCCCAAAACGTATTCCAGGAGTGAAAACACAAGTTTCTAGAAAGACTCTGAAGCAGCAAGCAAAAGCATAGTGGCTGAGTGTTCCATCAATGAGAAACACACGCATTTCACTCTTCTGGAGTCAGTTTTCAGCCAGGAATTCATATGCATTTTGTACTGTGCAGAATGTAGCTACTTGCTCGGGGGTTGTGTCATAGAAGCACCTCTCCTGCAGGAGCTTATTGCAGCATTCATTGTTTGGCTAAGTTCTTTAGGGTTGGTTTTGGAAGGTCTTTCAACTTTGGCCAAATCCCGCTTTGTAAGAAATTTTTCACACCGCAGTTTCCAAGTGTCCACAAAGATCTGCTGCTTGAAACTGTCTACATGCACATCTCCCATACTGCTGTGCTCGTTTCACTACCTGGATTTTGGTTTCCTCTTCTTTCTTTGAAATGGCAATCCTTCAATCTGCGTGCTACACACACCTTGTAGTAGTTTCAGTTTGAAGCATGTTCGTAATCCCAAAACGCTGTGTAACCTATGTAGAGTGTGTCACTCTCCAGCACTGAATACACAACTTAGAGCTCCTTTCACCACAGACACGCAAACACATCTTTTTGGGAAAGTGCTACCTCAAGTCAATTGCAAATGTAAGGGTTTCATAGAGAAAATGAAGTCAATCATGGTTTTGCAGTCTGCAAACAATAGAAATGACCTCTTGTACATGCCCGTGTGAATTTCACAGCAAAATGCCCTTCTTTTCTTGTTTCTTGAAAGTTCTCAACACATTAGGAGAAAGATCTGTTTGAGCAAGAGTGATGAAGTGTGCATTTTTCTGCATTACAAGTGATAGGGAAACATACTCCTTATTTTTCCACATTGTGTAAGAAACAACGTGAGGCTTGCAAGAGTTTGAAACAATGCACCCGAAACGTATTCCAGGAGTGAAAACACACGTTTCTAGAAAGACTCTGAAGCAGCAAGCAAAAGCATAGTGGCTGAGTGTTCTTTCACTGAAGAACACACGCATTTTA
This sequence comes from Miniopterus schreibersii, assembly GCF_964146895.1. Classification (NCBI taxonomy): domain Eukaryota; kingdom Metazoa; phylum Chordata; class Mammalia; order Chiroptera; family Miniopteridae; genus Miniopterus; species Miniopterus schreibersii. The sequence goes on along the minus strand of NC_138101.1, from coordinate 109,117,281 downwards.
CTTTTCTGGAGTCAGTTTTCAGCCAGGTATTCATATGCATTTTGTACTGTGCAGAATGTACTACATGCTCGGGGGTTGTGTCATAAAGCACCTCTCCTGCAGGAGCTTATTGCAACATTCATTGTTTGGCTAAGTTCTTTAGGGTTGGTTTTGGAAGGTCTTTCAACTTTGGCCAAATCCCGCTTTGTAAGAAATTATTTCACAGCGCAGTTTCCAAGTGTCCACAAAGAGCTGCTGCTTGAAACTGTCTATATGCACAACTCTCATACTGGTGTGCTCGTTTCACTACCTGGATTTTGGTTTCATCTTCTTTCTTTGAAATGACAAGCCTTCTTTCTGCACGCTACACACACCTTGTAGCAGTTTCAGTATGAAGCATGTTGGTAATCTCAAAACGCTCTGTAACCTATGTAGAGTGTGTCACTCTCCGGCACTGAATACACAACTTAGAGCTCCTTTCACCACAGACACGCAAACACATCTTTTTGCGAAAGTGCTACCTCAGGTTACTTGCAAATGTAAGGGTTTCATAGAGAAAATGAAGTCAATCATGGTTTTGCACTCTGCAATCAATAGAAGTGACCTCATGTACATGCCCTTGTGAATTTCACTGCAAAATGATCTTCTTTTCTTGTTTCTTGAAAGTTCTCAACACATTCGTAGAAAGGGCTGTTTGACCAAGAGTGATGCAGTGTGCATTTTTCTGCATTACAAGTGATTTGGGAAACATACTCCTTATTTTTCCACATTGTGTAAGAAACAACATGAGGCTTGCAAGAGATTAAAACAATGCATCCCAAAACGTATTCCAGGAGTGAAAACACACGTTTATAGAAAGACTCTGAAGGAGCAAGCAAAAGCCTAGTGGCTGAGTGTTCTTTCAGAAGGAAACACACGCATTTCATCCTTCTGGAGTGAGTTTTCAGCCTGGAATTCATATTCATTTTGTACTGTGCAGAATGTAGCTACATGCTCGTGGGTTGTGTCATAGAAGCACCGTTTTTGCAGGAGCTTATTGAAACATTCATTGTTTGGCTAAGTTCTTTATGGTTGGTTTTGGAAGGTCTTTCAACTTTGGCCAAATCCCGCTTTATAAGAAATTATTTCACAGCGCAGTTTCCAAGTGTCCACATAGAGCTCTTGCTTGAAACTGTCTATATGCACATCTCCCATACTGGTGTGCTCGTTTCACTACCTGGATTTTGGTTTCGTCTTCTTTGTTTGAAATGACAAGCCTTGTTTCTGCACGCTACACACACCTTGTAGCAGTTTCAGTTTGAAGCATGTTGGTAATCTCAAAACGCTGTGTAACCTATGTAGAGTGTGTCACTCTCCAGCACTGAATACACACCTTAGAGCTCCTTTCACCACAGACACGCAAACACATCTTTTTGTGAATGTCCTACCTCAGGTCACTTGGAAATTTAAGGGTTTTATCGAGAAAATGAAGTCAATCATGGTTTTGCCCTCTGCCACCAATACAAATGACCTCTTGTACATGCCCGTCTGAAGTTCACTGCAAAATGCCCTTCTTTTCTAGTTTCTTGAAAGTGCTCAACACATTAGGAGAAAGAGCTGTTTGAGCAAGAGTGATGCAGTGTGCATTTTTCTGCATTACAAGTGATTTGGGAACCGTACTCCTTATTTTTCCACATTGTGTAAGAAACAACATGAGGCTTGCAAGAGATTGAAACAATGCATCCCAAAACGTATTCCAGGAGTGAAAACACACGTTTATAGAAAGACTCTGAAGGAGCAAGCAAAAGCCTAGTGGCTGAGTGTTGTTTCAGAGAGAAACACACGCATTTCATCCTTCTGGAGTGAGTTTTCAGCCTGGAATTCATATGCATTTTGTACTGTGCAGAATGTAGCTGCATGCTCGGGGGTTGTGTCATAGAAGCACCTTTCCTGCAGGACCTTATTGCAACACTCATTGTTTGGCTAAGTACTTTAGGGTTGGTTTTGTAAGGTCTTTCATCTTTGGCCAAATCCCGCTTCGTACGAAATATTTTCACAGCGCTGTTCCCAAGTGTCCACAAAGAGCTCCTGCTTGAAACTGTCCCCATGAACATCTCCTATACTGGTGTGCTCGTTTCACTACCTGGATTTTGGTTTCGTCTTCTTTCTTTGAAATGAGAAGCTTCTTTCTGCATGCTACACACACCTTGTAGCAGTTTCAGTTTGAAGCATGTTGGTGCTCTCAAAAAGCTGTGTAACCTAGGTAGAGTGTGTCACTCTCCAGCACTGAATACACAGCTTAGAGCTCCTTTCACCACAGACACGCAAACACATCTTTTTGTGAAAGTCCTACCTCAGGTCACTTGGAAATTTAAGGGTTTCATCGAGAACATGAAGTCAATCATGGTTTTGCACTCTGCCACCGATTGAAATGACCGCTTGTACATGCCCGTCTGAAATTCACTGCAAAATGATCTTCTTTTCTGCTTTCTTGAAAGTGCTCAACACATTAGGAGAAAGAGCTGTTTGAGCATGACTGATGCAGTGTGCATTTTTCTGGATTACAAGTGATTTGGGAAACATACTCTTATTTTTCCACATTGTGTAAGAAACAACATGAGGCTTGCAAGAGATTGAAACAATGCATCCCAAAACGTATTCCAGCACCGAAAACACACGTTTCTGGAAAACTCTGAAGGAGCAAGCAAAAGCCTAGTGGCTGAGTGTTCTCTCAGAGAGAAACACACCCATTTCATCCTTCTGGAGTCAGTTTTCAGCCTGGAATTCATATGCATTTTGTACTGGGCAGAATGTACCTGCATGCTCGGGGGTTGTGTCATAGAAGCACTTTTCCTGCAGGAGCTTATTGCAATATTCATTGTTTGGCTAAGCTCTTTAGGGTTGGTTTTGGAAGGTCTTTCAACTTTGGCCAAATCCCGCTTTGTAAGAAATTATTTCACAGCGCAGTTTCCAAGTGTCCACAAAAAGCTGCTCCTTGAAACTGTCTACATGCACATCTCTCATACTGGTGTGCTCGTTTCACTACCTGGATTTTAGTTTCCTCTTCTTTCCTTGAAATGACAAGCCTTGTTTCTGCACGCTACACACACCTTGTAGCAGTTTCAGTTTGAAGCATGTTGGTAATGTCAAAACGCTGTGTAACCTATGTAGAGTGTGTCACTCTCCAGCACTGAATACACACCTTAGAGCTCCTTTCACCACAGACACGCAAACACATCTTTTTGTGAAAGTCCTACCTCAGGTCACTTGGAAATGTAAGGGTTTTATCGAGAAAATGAAGTCAATCATGGTTTTGCACTCTGCAACCAATAGAAATGACCTCTTGTACATGCCCGTATTAATGTCACTGCAAATTGACCTTCATTTCTGGTTTCTTGAAACTTCTCAACACATTCGGAGAAAGAGCGTGTTTAAGCAAGAGTGATGCAGTTTGCGTTTTGCTGGATTTCAATTGATTCGGGAAACATACTCCTTATTTTTCCACATTATGTAAGAAACAAAGTGAGGCTTGCAAGAGATTGAAACAATGCATCCCAAAACGTATTCCAGGAGAGAAAACACACGTTTCTAGAAAGACTCTGAAGCAGCAAGCAAAAGCATAGTGGCTGAGTGTTCTTTCAATGAGAAACACACGCATATCACTCTTTTGGAGTCAGTTTTCAGCCAGGAATTCATATGCATTTTGTACTGTGCAGAATGTAGCTACATGCTCGGGGGTTGTGTCATAGAAGCACCTTTCCTGCAGGAGCTTATTGCAACATTCATTGTTTGGCTAAGTTCTTTAGGGTTGGTTTTGGAAGGTGTTTCATATTTGGTCAAATCCCTCTTCGTACGAAATATTTTCACAGAGCTGTTTCCAAGTGTCCACAAAGATCTGCTGCTTGAAACTGCCTACATGCACATCTCCCAAACTGCTGTGCTCGTTTCACTACCTGGATTTTGGTTTCGTCTTCTTTCTTTGAAATGACAAACCTTCATTCTGCAGGGAACACACCTTGTAGCAGTTTCAGTTTGAAGCATGTTGGTGCTCTCAAAAAGCTGTGTAACCTAGTTAGAGTGTGTCACTCTCCAGCACTGAATACACAACTTAGAGCTCCTTTCACCACAGACACGCTACCACATCTTTTTGGGAAAGTGCTACATCAAGTCACTTGCAAATGTAAGGGTTTCAAGGAGAAAATGAAGTCAATCATTGTTTTGCACTCTGCAAACAATAGAAATGACCTCTTGTACATGCCCGTGTGAATTTCACAGCAAAATGCCCTTCTTTTCTTGTTTCTTGAAAGTTCTCAACACATTAGGAGAACGATCTGTTTGAGCAAGAGTGATGCAGTGTGCATTTTTCTGCATTACAAGTGATTGGGAAACATACTCCTTATTTTTCCACATTGTGTAAGAAACAACGTGAGGCTTGCAAGAGTTTGAACAATGCACCCCAAAACGTATTCCAGGAGTGAAAACACAAGTTTCTAGAAAGACTCTGAAGCAGCAAGCAAAAGCATAGTGGCTGAGTGTTCCATCAATGAGAAACACACGCATTTCACTCTTCTGGAGTCAGTTTTCAGCCAGGAATTCATATGCATTTTGTACTGTGCAGAATGTAGCTACATGCTCGGGGGTTGTGTCATAGAAGCACCTCTCCTGCAGGAGCTTATTGCAGCATTCATTGTTTGGCTAAGTTCTTTAGGGTTGGTTTTGGAAGGTCTTTCAACTTTGGCCAAATCCCGCTTTGTAAGAAATTTTTCACACCGCAGTTTCCAAGTGTCCACAAAGATCTGCTGCTTGAAACTGTCTACATGCACATCTCCCATACTGCTGTGCTCGTTTCACTACCTGGATTTTGGTTTCCTCTTCTTTCTTTGAAATGGCAATCCTTCATTCTGCGTGCTACACACACCTTGTAGTAGTTTCAGTTTGAAGCATGTTCGTAATCCCAAAACGCTGTGTAACCTATGTAGAGTGTGTCACTCTCCAGCACTGAATACACAACTTAGAGCTCCTTTCACCACAGACACGCAAACACATCTTTTTGGGAAAGTGCTACCTCAAGTCAATTGCAAATGTAAGGGTTTCATAGAGAAAATGAAGTCAATCATGGTTTTGCAGTCTGCAAACAATAGAAATGACCTCTTGTACATGCCCGTGTGAATTTCACAGCAAAATGCCCTTCTTTTCTTGTTTCTTGAAAGTTCTCAACACATTAGGAGAAAGATCTGTTTGAGCAAGAGTGATGAAGTGTGCATTTTTCTGCATTACAAGTGATAGGGAAACATACTCCTTATTTTTCCACATTGTGTAAGAAACAACGTGAGGCTTGCAAGAGTTTGAAACAATGCACCCAAAACGTATTCCAGGAGTGAAAACACACGTTTCTAGAAAGACTCTGAAGCAGCAAGCAAAAGCATAGTGGCTGAGTGTTCTTTCACTGAAGAACACACGCATTTTACTTTTCTGGAGTCAGTTTTCAGCCAGGTATTCATATGCATTTTGTACTGTGCAGAATGTGGCTACATGCTCGTGGGTTGTGTCATAGAAGCACCGTTTTTGCAGGAGCTTATTGAAACATTCATTGTTTGGCTAAGTTCTTTATGGTTGGTTTTGGAAGGTCTTTCAACTTTGGCCAAATCCCGCTTTATAAGAAATTATTTCACAGCGCAGTTTCCAAGTGTCCACATAGAGCTCTTGCTTGAAACTGTCTATATGCACATCTCCCATACTGGTGTGCTCGTTTCACTACCTGGATTTTGGTTTCGTCTTCTTTGTTTGAAATGACAAGCCTTGTTTCTGCACGCTACACACACCTTGTAGCAGTTTCAGTTTGAAGCATGTTGGTAATCTCAAAACGCTGTGTAACCTATGTAGAGTGTGTCACTCTCCAGCACTGAATACACACCTTAGAGCTCCTTTCACCACAGACACGCAAACACATCTTTTTGTGAATGTCCTACCTCAGGTCACTTGGAAATTTAAGGGTTTTATCGAGAAAATGAAGTCAATCATGGTTTTGCCCTCTGCCACCAATACAAATGACCTCTTGTACATGCCCGTCTGAAGTTCACTGCAAAATGCCCTTCTTTTCTAGTTTCTTGAAAGTGCTCAACACATTAGGAGAAAGAGCTGTTTGAGCAAGAGTGATGCAGTGTGCATTTTTCTGCATTACAAGTGATTTGGGAACCGTACTCCTTATTTTTCCACATTGTGTAAGAAACAACATGAGGCTTGCAAGAGATTGAAACAATGCATCCCAAAACGTATTCCAGGAGTGAAAACACACGTTTATAGAAAGACTCTGAAGGAGCAAGCAAAAGCCTAGTGGCTGAGTGTTGTTTCAGAGAGAAACACACGCATTTCATCCTTCTGGAGTGAGTTTTCAGCCTGGAATTCATATGCATTTTGTACTGTGCAGAATGTAGCTGCATGCTCGGGGGTTGTGTCATAGAAGCACCTTTCCTGCAGGACCTTATTGCAACACTCATTGTTTGGCTAAGTACTTTAGGGTTGGTTTTGTAAGGTCTTTCATCTTTGGCCAAATCCCTCTTCGTACGAAATATTTTCACAGCGCTGTTCCCAAGTGTCCACAAAGAGCTCCTGCTTGAAACTGTCCCCATGAACATCTCCTATACTGGTGTGCTCGTTTCACTACCTGGATTTTGGTTTCGTCTTCTTTCTTTGAAATGAGAAGCTTCTTTCTGCATGCTACACACACCTTGTAGCACTTTCAGTTTGAAGCATGTTGGTGCTCTCAAAAAGCTGTGTAACCTAGGTAGAGTGTGTCACTCTCCAGCACTGAATACACAGCTTAGAGCTCCTTTCACCACAGACACGCAAACACATCTTTTTGTGAAAGTCCTACCTCAGGTCACTTGGAAATTTAAGGGTTTCATCGAGAACATGAAGTCAATCATGGTTTTGCACTCTGCCACCAATTGAAATGACCGCTTGTACATGCCCGTCTGAAATTCACTGCAAAATGATCTTCTTTTCTGCTTTCTTGAAAGTGCTCAACACATTAGGAGAAAGAGCTGTTTGAGCATGACTGATGCAGTGTGCATTTTTCTGGATTACAAGTGATTTGGGAAACATACTCTTATTTTTCCACATTGTGTAAGAAACAACATGAGGCTTGCAAGAGATTGAAACAATGCATCCCAAAACGTATTCCAGCACCGAAAACACACGTTTCTGGAAAACTCTGAAGGAGCAAGCAAAAGCCTAGTGGCTGAGTGTTCTCTCAGAGAGAAACACACCCATTTCATCCTTCTGGAGTCAGTTTTCAGCCTGGAATTCATATGCATTTTGTACTGGGCAGAATGTACCTGCATGCTCGGGGGTTGTGTCATAGAAGCACTTTTCCTGCAGGAGCTTATTGCAATATTCATTGTTTGGCTAAGTTCTTTAGGGTTGGTTTTGGAAGGTCTTTCAACTTTGGCCAAATCCCGCTTTGTAAGAAATTATTTCACAGCGCAGTTTTCAAGTGTCCACAAAAAGCTGCTCCTTGAAACTGTCTACATGCACATCTCCTATACTGGTGTGCTCGTTTCACTACCTGGATTTTGGTTTCGTCTTCTTTCTTTGAAATGAGAAGCTACTTTCTGCATGCTACACACACCTTGTAGCAGTTTCAGTTTGAAGCATGTTGGTAATCTCAAAACGCTGTGTAACCTATGTAGAGTGTGTCACTCTCCAGCACTGAATACACACCTTAGAGCTCCTTTCACCACAGACACGCAAACACATCTTTTTGTGAAAGTCCTACCTCAGGTCACTTGGAAATGTAAGGGTTTTATCGAGAAAATGAAGTCAATCATGGTTTTGCACTCTGCAACCAATAGAAATGACCTCTTGTACATGCCCGTATTAATGTCACTGCAAATTGACCTTCATTTCTGGTTTCTTGAAAGTTCTCAACACATTCGGATAAAGAGCGTGTTTAAGCAAGAGTGATGCAGTTTGCGTTTTGCTGGATTTCAATTGATTCGGGAAACATACTCCTTATTTTTCCACATTATGTAAGAAACAACGTGAGGCTTGCAAGAGATTGAAACAATGCATCCCAAAACGTATTCCAGGAGAGAAAACACACGTTTCTAGAAAGACTCTGAAGCAGCAAGCAAAAGCATAGTGGCTGAGTGTTCTTTCAATGAGAAACACACGCATTTCACTCTTTTGGAGTCAGTTTTCAGCCAGGAATTCATATGCATTTTGTACTGTGCAGAATGTAGCTACATGCTCGGGGGCTGTGTCATAGAAGCACCTTTCCTGCAGGAGCTTATTGCAACATTCATTGTTTGGCTAAGTTCTTTAGGGTTGGTTTTGGAAGGTGTTTCATATTTGGTCAAATCCCTCTTCGTACGAAATATTTTCACAGAGCTGTTTCCAAGTGTCCACAAAGATCTGCTGCTTGAAACTGCCTACATGCACATCTCCCAAACTGCTGTGCTCGTTTCACTACCTGGATTTTGGTTTCGTCTTCTTTCTTTGAAATGACAAACCTTCATTCTGCAGGGAACACACCTTGTAGCAGTTTCAGTTTGAAGCATGTTGGTGCTCTCAAAAAGCTGTGTAACCTAGTTAGAGTGTGTCACTCTCCAGCACTGAATACACAACTTAGAGCTCCTTTCACCACAGACACGCAACCACATCTTTTTGGGAAAGTGCTACATCAAGTCACTTGCAAATGTAAGGGTTTCAAGGAGAAAATGAAGTCAATCATTGTTTTGCACTCTGCAAACAATAGAAATGACCTCTTGTACATGCCCGTGTGAATTTCACAGCAAAATGCCCTTCTTTTCTTGTTTCTTGAAAGTTCTCAACACATTAGGAGAACGATCTGTTTGAGCAAGAGTGATGCAGTGTGCATTTTTCTGCATTACAAGTGATTGGGAAACATACTCCTTATTTTTCCACATTGTGTAAGAAACAACGTGAGGCTTGCAAGAGTTTGAACAATGCACCCCAAAACGTATTCCAGGGGTGAAAACACAAGTTTCTAGAAAGACTCTGAAGCAGCAAGCAAAAGCATAGTGGCTGAGTGTTCCATCAATGAGAAACACACGCATTTCACTCTTCTGGAGTCAGTTTTCAGCCAGGAATTCATATGCATTTTGTACTGTGCAGAATGTAGCTACTTGCTCGGGGGTTGTGTCATAGAAGCACCTCTCCTGCAGGAGCTTATTGCAGCATTCATTGTTTGGCTAAGTTCTTTAGGGTTGGTTTTGGAAGGTCTTTCAACTTTGGCCAAATCCCGCTTTGTAAGAAATTTTTCACACCGCAGTTTCCAAGTGTCCACAAAGATCTGCTGCTTGAAACTGTCTACATGCACATCTCCCATACTGCTGTGCTCGTTTCACTACCTGGATTTTGGTTTCCTCTTCTTTCTTTGAAATGGCAATCCTTCATTCTGCGTGCTACACACACCTTGTAGTAGTTTCAGTTTGAAGCATGTTCGTAATCCCAAAACGCTGTGTAACCTATGTAGAGTGTGTCACTCTCCAGCACTGAATACACAACTTAGAGCTCCTTTCACCACAGACACGCAAACACATCTTTTTGGGAAAGTGCTACCTCAAGTCAATTGCAAATGTAAGGGTTTCATAGAGAAAATGAAGTCAATCATGGTTTTGCAGTCTGCAAACAATAGAAATGACCTCTTGTACATGCCCGTGTGAATTTCACAGCAAAATGCCCTTCTTTTCTTGTTTCTTGAAAGTTCTCAACACATTAGGAGAAAGATCTGTTTGAGCAAGAGTGATGAAGTGTGCATTTTTCTGCATTACAAGTGATAGGGAAACATACTCCTTATTTTTCCACATTGTGTAAGAAACAACGTGAGGCTTGCAAGAGTTTGAAACAATGCACCCAAAACGTATTCCAGGAGTGAAAACACACGTTTCTAGAAAGACTCTGAAGCAGCAAGCAAAAGCATAGTGGCTGAGTGTTCTTTCACAGAAGAACACACGCATTTTACTTTTCTGGAGTCAGTTTTCAGCCAGGTATTCATATGCATTTTGTACTGTGCAGAATGTACTACATGCTCGGGGGTTGTGTCATAAAGCACCTCTCCTGCAGGAGCTTATTGCAACATTCATTGTTTGGCTAAGTTCTTTAGGGTTGGTTTTGGAAGGTCTTTCAACTTTGGCCAAATCCCGCTTTGTAAGAAATTATTTCACAGCGCAGTTTCCAAGTGTCCACAAAGAGCTGCTGCTTGAAACTGTCTATATGCACAACTCTCATACTGGTGTGCTCGTTTCACTACCTGGATTTTGGTTTCATCTTCTTTCTTTGAAATGACAAGCCTTCTTTCTGCACGCTACACACACCTTGTAGCAGTTTCAGTATGAAGCATGTTGGTAATCTCAAAACGCTCTGTAACCTATGTAGAGTGTGTCACTCTCCGGCACTGAATACACAACTTAGAGCTCCTTTCCCCACAGACACGCAAACACATCTTTTTGCGAAAGTGCTACCTCAGGTTACTTGCAAATGTAAGGGTTTCATAGAGAAAATGAAGTCAATCATGGTTTTGCACTCTGCAATCAATAGAAGTGACCTCATGTACATGCCCTTGTGAATTTCACTGCAAAATGATCTTCTTTTCTTGTTTCTTGAAAGTTCTCAACACATTCGTAGAAAGGGCTGTTTGACCAAGAGTGATGCAGTGTGCATTTTTCTGCATTACAAGTGATTTGGGAAACATACTCCTTATTTTTCCACATTGTGTAAGAAACAACATGAGGCTTGCAAGAGATTAAAACAATGCATCCCAAAACGTATTCCAGGAGTGAAAACACACGTTTATAGAAAGACTCTGAAGGAGCAAGCAAAAGCCTAGTGGCTGAGTGTTCTTTCAGAAGGAAACACACGCATTTCATCCTTCTGGAGTGAGTTTTCAGCCTGGAATTCATATTCATTTTGTACTGTGCAGAATGTAGCTACATGCTCGTGGGTTGTGTCATAGAAGCACCGTTTTTGCAGGAGCTTATTGAAACATTCATTGTTTGGCTAAGTTCTTTATGGTTGGTTTTGGAAGGTCTTTCAACTTTGGCCAAATCCCGCTTTATAAGAAATTATTTCACAGCGCAGTTTCCAAGTGTCCACATAGAGCTCTTGCTTGAAACTGTCTATATGCACATCTCCCATACTGGTGTGCTCGTTTCACTACCTGGATTTTGGTTTCGTCTTCTTTGTTTGAAATGACAAGCCTTGTTTCTGCACGCTACACACACCTTGTAGCAGTTTCAGTTTGAAGCATGTTGGTAATCTCAAAACGCTGTGTAACCTATGTAGAGTGTGTCACTCTCCAGCACTGAATACACACCTTAGAGCTCCTTTCACCACAGACACGCAAACACATCTTTTTGTGAATGTCCTACCTCAGGTCACTTGGAAATTTAAGGGTTTTATCGAGAAAATGAAGTCAATCATGGTTTTGCCCTCTGCCACCAATACAAATGACCTCTTGTACATGCCCGTCTGAAGTTCACTGCAAAATGCCCTTCTTTTCTAGTTTCTTGAAAGTGCTCAACACATTAGGAGAAAGAGCTGTTTGAGCAAGAGTGATGCAGTGTGCATTTTTCTGCATTACAAGTGATTTGGGAACCGTACTCCTTATTTTTCCACATTGTGTAAGAAACAACATGAGGCTTGCAAGAGATTGAAACAATGCATCCCAAAACGTATTCCAGGAGTGAAAACACACGTTTATAGAAAGACTCTGAAGGAGCAAGCAAAAGCCTAGTGGCTGAGTGTTGTTTCAGAGAGAAACACACGCATTTCATCCTTCTGGAGTGAGTTTTCAGCCTGGAATTCATATGCATTTTGTACTGTGCAGAATGTAGCTGCATGCTCGGGGGTTGTGTCATAGAAGCACCTTTCCTGCAGGACCTTATTGCAACAATCATTGTTTGGCTAAGTACTTTAGGGTTGGTTTTGTAAGGTCTTTCATCTTTGGCCAAATCCCGCTTCATACGAAATATTTTCACAGCGCTGTTCCCAAGTGTCCACAAAGAGCTCCTGCTTGAAACTGTCCACATGAACATCTCCTATACTGGTGTGCTCGTTTCACTACCTGGATTTTGGTTTCGTCTTCTTTCTTTGAAATGAGAAGCTTCTTTCTGCATGCTACACACACCTTGTAGCAGTTTCAGTTTGAAGCATGTTGGTGCTCTCAAAAAGCTGTGTAACCTAGGTAGAGTGTGTCACTCTCCAGCACTGAATACACAGTTTAGAGCTCCTTTCACCACAGACACGCAAACACATCTTTTTGTGAAAGTCCTACCTCAGGTCACTTGGAAATTTAAGGGTTTCATCGAGAACATGAAGTCAATCATGGTTTTGCACTGTGCCACCAATTGAAATGACCGCTTGTACATGCCCGTCTGAAATTCACTGCAAAATGATCTTCTTTTCTGCTTTCTTGAAAGTGCTCAACACATTAGGAGAAAGAGCTGTTTGAGCATGAGTGATGCAGTGTGCATTTTTCTGGATTACAAGTGATTTGGGAAACATACTCTTATTTTTCCACATTGTGTAAGAAACAACATGAGGCTTGCAAGAGATTGAAACAATGCATCCCAAAACGTATTCCAGCACCGAAAACACACGTTTCTGGAAAACTCTGAAGGAGCAAGCAAAAGCCTAGTGGCTGAGTGTTCTCTCAGAGAGAAACACACCCATTTCATCCTTCTGGAGTCAGTTTTCAGCCTGGAATTCATATGCATTTTGTACTGGGCAGAATGTACCTGCATGCTCGGGGGTTGTGTCATAGAAGCACTTTTCCTGCAGGAGCTTATTGCAATATTCATTGTTTGGCTAAGTTCTTTAGGGTTGGTTTTGGAAGGTCTTTCAACTTTGGCCAAATCCCGCTTTGTAAGAAATTATTTCACAGCGCAGTTTCCAAGTGTCCACAAAAAGCTGCTCCTTGAAACTGTCTACATGCACATCTCTCATACTGGTGTGCTCGTTTCACTACCTGGATTTTGGTTTCCTCTTCTTTCTTTGAAATGACAAGCCTTCTTTCTGCACGCTACACACACCTTGTAGCAGTTTCAGTTTGAAGCATGTTGGTAATCTCAAAACGCTGTGTAACCTATGTAGAGTGTGTCACTCTCCAGCACTGAATACACACCTTAGAGCTCCTTTCACCACAGACACGCAAACACATCTTTTTGTGAAAGTCCTACCTCAGGTCACTTGGAAATGTAAGGGTTTTATCGAGAAAATGAAGTCAATCATGGTTTTGCACTCTGCAACCAATAGAAATGACCTCTTGTACATGCCTGTATTAATGTCACTGCAAATTGACCTTCATTTCTGGTTTCTTGAAAGTTCTCAACACATTCGGAGAAAGAGCGTGTTTAAGCAAGAGTGATGCAGTTTGCGTTTTGCTGGATTTCAATTGATTCGGGAAACATACTCCTTATTTTTCCACATTATGTAAGAAACAACGTGAGGCTTGCAAGAGATTGAAACAATGCATCCCAAAACGTATTCCAGGAGTGAAAACACACGTTTCTAGAAAGACTCTGAAGCAGCAAGCAAAAGCATAGTGGCTGAGTGTTCCATCAATGAGAAACACACGCATTTCACTCTTCTGGAGTCAGTTTTCAGCCAGGAATTCATATGCATTTTGTACTGTGCAGAATGTAGCTGCATGCTCGGGGGTTGTGTCATAGAAGCACCTTTCCTGCAGGAGCTTATTGCAACATTCATTGTTTGGCTAAGTTCTTTAGGGTTGGTTTTGGAAGGTGTTTCATATTTGGTCAAATCCCTCTTCGTACGAAATATTTTCACAGAGCTGTTTCCAAGTGACCACAAAGATCTGCTGCTTGAAACTGCCTACATGCACATCTCCCAAACTGCTGTGCTCGTTTCACTAACTGGATTTTGGTTTCGTCTTCTTTCTTTGAAATGACAAACCTTCATTCTGCAGGGAACACACCTTGTAGCAGTTTCAGTTTGAAGCATGTTGGTGCTCTCAAAAAGCTGTGTAACCTAGTTAGAGTGTGTCACTCTCCAGCACTGAATACACAACTTAGAGCTCCTTTCACCACAGACACGCAACCACATCTTTTTGGGAAAGTGCTACATCAAGTCACTTGCAAATGTAAGGGTTTCAAGGAGAAAATGAAGTCAATCATTGTTTTGCACTCTGCAAACAATAGAAATGACCTCTTGTACATGCCCGTGTGAATTTCACAGCAAAATGCCCTTCTTTTCTTGTTTCTTGAAAGTTCTCAACACATTAGGAGAACGATCTGTTTGAGCAAGAGTGATGCAGTGTGCATTTTTCTGCATTACAAGTGATTGGGAAACATACTCCTTATTTTTCCACATTGTGTAAGAAACAACGTGAGGCTTGCAAGAGTTTGAACAATGCACCCCAAAACGTATTCCAGGAGTGAAAACACAAGTTTCTAGAAAGACTCTGAAGCAGCAAGCAAAAGCATAGTGGCTGAGTGTTCCATCAATGAGAAACACACGCATTTCACTCTTCTGGAGTCAGTTTTCAGCCAGGAATTCATATGCATTTTGTACTGTGCAGAATGTAGCTACTTGCTCGGGGGTTGTGTCATAGAAGCACCTCTCCTGCAGGAGCTTATTGCAGCATTCATTGTTTGGCTAAGTTCTTTAGGGTTGGTTTTGGAAGGTCTTTCAACTTTGGCCAAATCCCGCTTTGTAAGAAATTTTTCACACCGCAGTTTCCAAGTGTCCACAAAGATCTGCTGCTTGAAACTGTCTACATGCACATCTCCCATACTGCTGTGCTCGTTTCACTACCTGGATTTTGGTTTCCTCTTCTTTCTTTGAAATGGCAATCCTTCATTCTGCGTGCTACACACACCTTGTAGTAGTTTCAGTTTGAAGCATGTTCGTAATCCCAAAACGCTGTGTAACCTATGTAGAGTGTGTCACTCTCCAGCACTGAATACACAACTTAGAGCTCCTTTCACCACAGACACGCAAACACATCTTTTTGGGAAAGTGCTACCTCAAGTCAATTGCAAATGTAAGGGTTTCATAGAGAAAATGAAGTCAATCATGGTTTTGCAGTCTGCAAACAATAGAAATGACCTCTTGTACATGCCCGTGTGAATTTCACAGCAAAATGCCCTTCTTTTCTTGTTTCTTGAAAGTTCTCAACACATTAGGAGAAAGATCTGTTTGAGCAAGAGTGATGAAGTGTGCATTTTTCTGCATTACAAGTGATAGGGAAACATACTCCTTATTTTTCCACATTGTGTAAGAAACAACGTGAGGCTTGCAAGAGTTTGAAACAATGCACCCAAAACGTATTCCAGGAGTGAAAACACACGTTTCTAGAAAGACTCTGAAGCAGCAAGCAAAAGCATAGTGGCTGAGTGTTCTTTCACTGAAGAACACACGCATTTTACTTTTCTGGAGTCAGTTTTCAGCCAGGTATTCATATGCATTTTGTACTGTGCAGAATGTACTACATGCTCGGGGGTTGTGTCATAAAGCACCTCTCCTGCAGGAGCTTATTGCAACATTCATTGTTTGGCTAAGTTCTTTAGGGTTGGTTTTGGAAGGTCTTTCAACTTTGGCCAAATCCCGCTTTGTAAGAAATTATTTCACAGCGCAGTTTCCAAGTGTCCACAAAGAGCTGCTGCTTGAAACTGTCTATATGCACAACTCTCATACTGGTGTGCTCGTTTCACTACCTGGATTTTGGTTTCATCTTCTTTCTTTGAAATGACAAGCCTTCTTTCTGCACGCTACACACACCTTGTAGCAGTTTCAGTATGAAGCATGTTGGTAATCTCAAAACGCTCTGTAACCTATGTAGAGTGTGTCACTCTCCGGCACTGAATACACAACTTAGAGCTCCTTTCACCACAGACACGCAAACACATCTTTTTGCGAAAGTGCTACCTCAGGTTACTTGCAAATGTAAGGGTTTCATAGAGAAAATGAAGTCAATCATGGTTTTGCACTCTGCAATCAATAGAAGTGACCTCATGTACATGCCCTTGTGAATTTCACTGCAAAATGATCTTCTTTTCTTGTTTCTTGAAAGTTCTCAACACATTCGTAGAAAGGGCTGTTTGACCAAGAGTGATGCAGTGTGCATTTTTCTGCATTACAAGTGATTTGGGAAACATACTCCTTATTTTTCCACATTGTGTAAGAAACAACATGAGGCTTGCAAGAGATTAAAACAATGCATCCCAAAACGTATTCCAGGAGTGAAAACACACGTTTATAGAAAGACTCTGAAGGAGCAAGCAAAAGCCTAGTGGCTGAGTGTTCTTTCAGAAGGAAACACACGCATTTCATCCTTCTGGAGTGAGTTTTCAGCCTGGAATTCATATTCATTTTGTACTGTGCAGAATGTAGCTACATGCTCGTGGGTTGTGTCATAGAAGCACCGTTTTTGCAGGAGCTTATTGAAACATTCATTGTTTGGCTAAGTTCTTTATGGTTGGTTTTGGAAGGTCTTTCAACTTTGGCCAAATCCCGCTTTATAAGAAATTATTTCACAGCGCAGTTTCCAAGTGTCCACATAGAGCTCTTGCTTGAAACTGTCTATATGCACATCTCCCATACTGGTGTGCTCGTTTCACTACCTGGATTTTGGTTTCGTCTTCTTTGTTTGAAATGACAAGCCTTGTTTCTGCACGCTACACACACCTTGTAGCAGTTTCAGTTTGAAGCATGTTGGTGCTCTCAAAAAGCTGTGTAACCTAGGTAGAGTGTGTCACTCTCCAGCACTGAATACACAGTTTAGAGCTCCTTTCACCACAGACACGCAAACACATCTTTTTGTGAAAGTCCTACCTCAGGTCACTTGGAAATTTAAGGGTTTCATCGAGAACATGAAGTCAATCATGGTTTTGCACTCTGCCACCAATTGAAATGACCGCTTGTACATGCCCGTCTGAAATTCACTGCAAAATGATCTTCTTTTCTGCTTTCTTGAAAGTGCTCAACACATTAGGAGAAAGAGCTGTTTGAGCATGAGTGATGCAGTGTGCATTTTTCTGGATTACAAGTGATTTGGGAAACATACTCTTATTTTTCCACATTGTGTAAGAAACAACATGAGGCTTGCAAGAGATTGAAACAATGCATCCCAAAACGTATTCCAGCACCGAAAACACACGTTTCTGGAAAACTCTGAAGGAGCAAGCAAAAGCCTAGTGGCTGAGTGTTCTCTCAGAGAGAAACACACCCATTTCATCCTTCTGGAGTCAGTTTTCAGCCTGGAATTCATATGCATTTTGTACTGGGCAGAATGTACCTGCATGCTCGGGGGTTGTGTCATAGAAGCACTTTTCCTGCAGGAGCTTATTGCAATATTCATTGTTTGGCTAAGTTCTTTAGGGTTGGTTTTGGAAGGTCTTTCAACTTTGGCCAAATCCCGCTTTGTAAGAAATTATTTCACAGCGCAGTTTCCAAGTGTCCACAAAAAGCTGCTCCTTGAAACTGTCTACATGCACATCTCTCATACTGGTGTGCTCGTTTCACTACCTGGATTTTGGTTTCCTCTTCTTTCTTTGAAATGACAAGCCTTCTTTCTGCACGCTACACACACCTTGTAGCAGTTTCAGTTTGAAGCATGTTGGTAATCTCAAAACGCTGTGTAACCTATGTAGAGTGTGTCACTCTCCAGCACTGAATACACACCTTAGAGCTCCTTTCACCACAGACACGCAAACACATCTTTTTGTGAAAGTCCTACCTCAGGTCACTTGGAAATGTAAGGGTTTTATCGAGAAAATGAAGTCAATCATGGTTTTGCACTCTGCAACCAATAGAAATGACCTCTTGTACATGCCCGTATTAATGTCACTGCAAATTGACCTTCATTTCTGGTTTCTTGAAAGTTCTCAACACATTCGGAGAAAGAGCGTGTTTAAGCAAGAGTGATGCAGTTTGCGTTTTGCTGGATTTCAATTGATTCGGGAAACATACTCCTTATTTTTCCACATTATGTAAGAAACAACGTGAGGCTTGCAAGAGATTGAAACAATGCATCCCAAAACGTATTCCAGGAGTGAAAACACACGTTTCTAGAAAGACTCTGAAGCAGCAAGCAAAAGCATAGTGGCTGAGTGTTCCATCAATGAGAAACACACGCATTTCACTCTTCTGGAGTCAGTTTTCAGCCAGGAATTCATATGCATTTTGTACTGTGCAGAATGTAGCTGCATGCTCGGGGGTTGTGTCATAGAAGCACCTTTCCTGCAGGAGCTTATTGCAACATTCATTGTTTGGCTAAGTTCTTTAGGGTTGGTTTTGGAAGGTGTTTCATATTTGGTCAAATCCCTCTTCGTACGAAATATTTTCACAGAGCTGTTTCCAAGTGACCACAAAGATCTGCTGCTTGAAACTGCCTACATGCACATCTCCCAAACTGCTGTGCTCGTTTCACTAACTGGATTTTGGTTTCGTCTTCTTTCTTTGAAATGACAAACCTTCATTCTGCGTGCTACACACACCTTGTAGTAGTTTCAGTTTGAAGCATGTTCGTAATCCCAAAACGCTGTGTAACCTATGTAGAGTGTGTCACTCTCCAGCACTGAATACACAACTTAGAGCTCCTTTCACCACAGACACGCAAACACATCTTTTTGGGAAAGTGCTACCTCAAGTCAATTGCAAATGTAAGGGTTTCATAGAGAAAATGAAGTCAATCATGGTTTTGCAGTCTGCAAACAATAGAAATGACCTCTTGTACATGCCCGTGTGAATTTCACAGCAAAATGCCCTTCTTTTCTTGTTTCTTGAAAGTTCTCAACACATTAGGAGAAAGATCTGTTTGAGCAAGAGTGATGAAGTGTGCATTTTTCTGCATTACAAGTGATAGGGAAACATACTCCTTATTTTTCCACATTGTGTAAGAAACAACGTGAGGCTTGCAAGAGTTTGAAACAATGCACCCAAAACGTATTCCAGGAGTGAAAACACACGTTTCTAGAAAGACTCTGAAGCAGCAAGCAAAAGCATAGTGGCTGAGTGTTCTTTCACAGAAGAACACACGCATTTTACTTTTCTGGAGTCAGTTTTCAGCCAGGTATTCATATGCATTTTGTACTGTGCAGAATGTACTACATGCTCGGGGGTTGTGTCATAAAGCACCTCTCCTGCAGGAGCTTATTGCAACATTCATTGTTTGGCTAAGTTCTTTAGGGTTGGTTTTGGAAGGTCTTTCAACTTTGGCCAAATCCCGCTTTGTAAGAAATTATTTCACAGCGCAGTTTCCAAGTGTCCACAAAGAGCTGCTGCTTGAAACTGTCTATATGCACAACTCTCATACTGGTGTGCTCGTTTCACTACCTGGATTTTGGTTTCATCTTCTTTCTTTGAAATGACAAGCCTTCTTTCTGCACGCTACACACACCTTGTAGCAGTTTCAGTATGAAGCATGTTGGTAATCTCAAAACGCTCTGTAACCTATGTAGAGTGTGTCACTCTCCGGCACTGAATACACAACTTAGAGCTCCTTTCCCCACAGACACGCAAACACATCTTTTTGCGAAAGTGCTACCTCAGGTTACTTGCAAATGTAAGGGTTTCATAGAGAAAATGAAGTCAATCATGGTTTTGCACTCTGCAATCAATAGAAGTGACCTCATGTACATGCCCTTGTGAATTTCACTGCAAAATGATCTTCTTTTCTTGTTTCTTGAAAGTTCTCAACACATTCGTAGAAAGGGCTGTTTGACCAAGAGTGATGCAGTGTGCATTTTTCTGCATTACAAGTGATTTGGGAAACATACTCCTTATTTTTCCACATTGTGTAAGAAACAACATGAGGCTTGCAAGAGATTAAAACAATGCATCCCAAAACGTATTCCAGGAGTGAAAACACACGTTTATAGAAAGACTCTGAAGGAGCAAGCAAAAGCCTAGTGGCTGAGTGTTCTTTCAGAAGGAAACACACGCATTTCATCCTTCTGGAGTGAGTTTTCAGCCTGGAATTCATATTCATTTTGTACTGTGCAGAATGTAGCTACATGCTCGTGGGTTGTGTCATAGAAGCACCGTTTTTGCAGGAGCTTATTGAAACATTCATTGTTTGGCTAAGTTCTTTATGGTTGGTTTTGGAAGGTCTTTCAACTTTGGCCAAATCCCGCTTTATAAGAAATTATTTCACAGCGCAGTTTCCAAGTGTCCACATAGAGCTCTTGCTTGAAACTGTCTATATGCACATCTCCCATACTGGTGTGCTCGTTTCACTACCTGGATTTTGGTTTCGTCTTCTTTGTTTGAAATGACAAGCCTTGTTTCTGCACGCTACACACACCTTGTAGCAGTTTCAGTTTGAAGCATGTTGGTAATCTCAAAACGCTGTGTAACCTATGTAGAGTGTGTCACTCTCCAGCACTGAATACACACCTTAGAGCTCCTTTCACCACAGACACGCAAACACATCTTTTTGTGAATGTCCTACCTCAGGTCACTTGGAAATTTAAGGGTTTTATCGAGAAAATGAAGTCAATCATGGTTTTGCCCTCTGCCACCAATACAAATGACCTCTTGTACATGCCCGTCTGAAGTTCACTGCAAAATGCCCTTCTTTTCTAGTTTCTTGAAAGTGCTCAACACATTAGGAGAAAGAGCTGTTTGAGCAAGAGTGATGCAGTGTGCATTTTTCTGCATTACAAGTGATTTGGGAACCGTACTCCTTATTTTTCCACATTGTGTAAGAAACAACATGAGGCTTGCAAGAGATTGAAACAATGCATCCCAAAACGTATTCCAGGAGTGAAAACACACGTTTATAGAAAGACTCTGAAGGAGCAAGCAAAAGCCTAGTGGCTGAGTGTTGTTTCAGAGAGAAACACACGCATTTCATCCTTCTGGAGTGAGTTTTCAGCCTGGAATTCATATGCATTTTGTACTGTGCAGAATGTAGCTGCATGCTCGGGGGTTGTGTCATAGAAGCACCTTTCCTGCAGGACCTTATTGCAACAATCATTGTTTGGCTAAGTACTTTAGGGTTGGTTTTGTAAGGTCTTTCATCTTTGGCCAAATCCCGCTTCATACGAAATATTTTCACAGCGCTGTTCCCAAGTGTCCACAAAGAGCTCCTGCTTGAAACTGTCCACATGAACATCTCCTATACTGGTGTGCTCGTTTCACTACCTGGATTTTGGTTTCGTCTTCTTTCTTTGAAATGAGAAGCTTCTTTCTGCATGCTACACACACCTTGTAGCAGTTTCAGTTTGAAGCATGTTGGTGCTCTCAAAAAGCTGTGTAACCTAGGTAGAGTGTGTCACTCTCCAGCACTGAATACACAGTTTAGAGCTCCTTTCACCACAGACACGCAAACACATCTTTTTGTGAAAGTCCTACCTCAGGTCACTTGGAAATTTAAGGGTTTCATCGAGAACATGAAGTCAATCATGGTTTTGCACTGTGCCACCAATTGAAATGACCGCTTGTACATGCCCGTCTGAAATTCACTGCAAAATGATCTTCTTTTCTGCTTTCTTGAAAGTGCTCAACACATTAGGAGAAAGAGCTGTTTGAGCATGAGTGATGCAGTGTGCATTTTTCTGGATTACAAGTGATTTGGGAAACATACTCTTATTTTTCCACATTGTGTAAGAAACAACATGAGGCTTGCAAGAGATTGAAACAATGCATCCCAAAACGTATTCCAGCACCGAAAACACACGTTTCTGGAAAACTCTGAAGGAGCAAGCAAAAGCCTAGTGGCTGAGTGTTCTCTCAGAGAGAAACACACCCATTTCATCCTTCTGGAGTCAGTTTTCAGCCTGGAATTCATATGCATTTTGTACTGGGCAGAATGTACCTGCATGCTCGGGGGTTGTGTCATAGAAGCACTTTTCCTGCAGGAGCTTATTGCAATATTCATTGTTTGGCTAAGTTCTTTAGGGTTGGTTTTGGAAGGTCTTTCAACTTTGGCCAAATCCCGCTTTGTAAGAAATTATTTCACAGCGCAGTTTCCAAGTGTCCACAAAAAGCTGCTCCTTGAAACTGTCTACATGCACATCTCTCATACTGGTGTGCTCGTTTCACTACCTGGATTTTGGTTTCCTCTTCTTTCTTTGAAATGACAAGCCTTCTTTCTGCACGCTACACACACCTTGTAGCAGTTTCAGTTTGAAGCATGTTGGTAATCTCAAAACGCTGTGTAACCTATGTAGAGTGTGTCACTCTCCAGCACTGAATACACACCTTAGAGCTCCTTTCACCACAGACACGCAAACACATCTTTTTGTGAAAGTCCTACCTCAGGTCACTTGGAAATGTAAGGGTTTTATCGAGAAAATGAAGTCAATCATGGTTTTGCACTCTGCAACCAATAGAAATGACCTCTTGTACATGCCCGTATTAATGTCACTGCAAATTGACCTTCATTTCTGGTTTCTTGAAAGTTCTCAACACATTCGGAGAAAGAGCGTGTTTAAGCAAGAGTGATGCAGTTTGCGTTTTGCTGGATTTCAATTGATTCGGGAAACATACTCCTTATTTTTCCACATTATGTAAGAAACAACGTGAGGCTTGCAAGAGATTGAAACAATGCATCCCAAAACGTATTCCAGGAGTGAAAACACACGTTTCTAGAAAGACTCTGAAGCAGCAAGCAAAAGCATAGTGGCTGAGTGTTCCATCAATGAGAAACACACGCATTTCACTCTTCTGGAGTCAGTTTTCAGCCAGGAATTCATATGCATTTTGTACTGTGCAGAATGTAGCTGCATGCTCGGGGGTTGTGTCATAGAAGCACCTTTCCTGCAGGAGCTTATTGCAACATTCATTGTTTGGCTAAGTTCTTTAGGGTTGGTTTTGGAAGGTGTTTCATATTTGGTCAAATCCCTCTTCGTACGAAATATTTTCACAGAGCTGTTTCCAAGTGACCACAAAGATCTGCTGCTTGAAACTGCCTACATGCACATCTCCCAAACTGCTGTGCTCGTTTCACTAACTGGATTTTGGTTTCGTCTTCTTTCTTTGAAATGACAAACCTTCATTCTGCAGGGAACACACCTTGTAGCAGTTTCAGTTTGAAGCATGTTGGTGCTCTCAAAAAGCTGTGTAACCTAGTTAGAGTGTGTCACTCTCCAGCACTGAATACACAACTTAGAGCTCCTTTCACCACAGACACGCAACCACATCTTTTTGGGAAAGTGCTACATCAAGTCACTTGCAAATGTAAGGGTTTCAAGGAGAAAATGAAGTCAATCATTGTTTTGCACTCTGCAAACAATAGAAATGACCTCTTGTACATGCCCGTGTGAATTTCACAGCAAAATGCCCTTCTTTTCTTGTTTCTTGAAAGTTCTCAACACATTAGGAGAACGATCTGTTTGAGCAAGAGTGATGCAGTGTGCATTTTTCTGCATTACAAGTGATTGGGAAACATACTCCTTATTTTTCCACATTGTGTAAGAAACAACGTGAGGCTTGCAAGAGTTTGAACAATGCACCCCAAAACGTATTCCAGGAGTGAAAACACAAGTTTCTAGAAAGACTCTGAAGCAGCAAGCAAAAGCATAGTGGCTGAGTGTTCCATCAATGAGAAACACACGCATTTCACTCTTCTGGAGTCAGTTTTCAGCCAGGAATTCATATGCATTTTGTACTGTGCAGAATGTAGCTACTTGCTCGGGGGTTGTGTCATAGAAGCACCTCTCCTGCAGGAGCTTATTGCAGCATTCATTGTTTGGCTAAGTTCTTTAGGGTTGGTTTTGGAAGGTCTTTCAACTTTGGCCAAATCCCGCTTTGTAAGAAATTTTTCACACCGCAGTTTCCAAGTGTCCACAAAGATCTGCTGCTTGAAACTGTCTACATGCACATCTCCCATACTGCTGTGCTCGTTTCACTACCTGGATTTTGGTTTCCTCTTCTTTCTTTGAAATGGCAATCCTTCATTCTGCGTGCTACACACACCTTGTAGTAGTTTCAGTTTGAAGCATGTTCGTAATCCCAAAACGCTGTGTAACCTATGTAGAGTGTGTCACTCTCCAGCACTGAATACACAACTTAGAGCTCCTTTCACCACAGACACGCAAACACATCTTTTTGGGAAAGTGCTACCTCAAGTCAATTGCAAATGTAAGGGTTTCATAGAGAAAATGAAGTCAATCATGGTTTTGCAGTCTGCAAACAATAGAAATGACCTCTTGTACATGCCCGTGTGAATTTCACAGCAAAATGCCCTTCTTTTCTTGTTTCTTGAAAGTTCTCAACACATTAGGAGAAAGATCTGTTTGAGCAAGAGTGATGAAGTGTGCATTTTTCTGCATTACAAGTGATAGGGAAACATACTCCTTATTTTTCCACATTGTGTAAGAAACAACGTGAGGCTTGCAAGAGTTTGAAACAATGCACCCAAAACGTATTCCAGGAGTGAAAACACACGTTTCTAGAAAGACTCTGAAGCAGCAAGCAAAAGCATAGTGGCTGAGTGTTCTTTCACTGAAGAACACACGCATTTTACTTTTCTGGAGTCAGTTTTCAGCCAGGTATTCATATGCATTTTGTACTGTGCAGAATGTACTACATGCTCGGGGGTTGTGTCATAAAGCACCTCTCCTGCAGGAGCTTATTGCAACATTCATTGTTTGGCTAAGTTCTTTAGGGTTGGTTTTGGAAGGTCTTTCAACTTTGGCCAAATCCCGCTTTGTAAGAAATTATTTCACAGCGCAGTTTCCAAGTGTCCACAAAGAGCTGCTGCTTGAAACTGTCTATATGCACAACTCTCATACTGGTGTGCTCGTTTCACTACCTGGATTTTGGTTTCATCTTCTTTCTTTGAAATGACAAGCCTTCTTTCTGCACGCTACACACACCTTGTAGCAGTTTCAGTATGAAGCATGTTGGTAATCTCAAAACGCTCTGTAACCTATGTAGAGTGTGTCACTCTCCGGCACTGAATACACAACTTAGAGCTCCTTTCACCACAGACACGCAAACACATCTTTTTGCGAAAGTGCTACCTCAGGTTACTTGCAAATGTAAGGGTTTCATAGAGAAAATGAAGTCAATCATGGTTTTGCACTCTGCAATCAATAGAAGTGACCTCATGTACATGCCCTTGTGAATTTCACTGCAAAATGATCTTCTTTTCTTGTTTCTTGAAAGTTCTCAACACATTCGTAGAAAGGGCTGTTTGACCAAGAGTGATGCAGTGTGCATTTTTCTGCATTACAAGTGATTTGGGAAACATACTCCTTATTTTTCCACATTGTGTAAGAAACAACATGAGGCTTGCAAGAGATTAAAACAATGCATCCCAAAACGTATTCCAGGAGTGAAAACACACGTTTATAGAAAGACTCTGAAGGAGCAAGCAAAAGCCTAGTGGCTGAGTGTTCTTTCAGAAGGAAACACACGCATTTCATCCTTCTGGAGTGAGTTTTCAGCCTGGAATTCATATTCATTTTGTACTGTGCAGAATGTAGCTACATGCTCGTGGGTTGTGTCATAGAAGCACCGTTTTTGCAGGAGCTTATTGAAACATTCATTGTTTGGCTAAGTTCTTTATGGTTGGTTTTGGAAGGTCTTTCAACTTTGGCCAAATCCCGCTTTATAAGAAATTATTTCACAGCGCAGTTTCCAAGTGTCCACATAGAGCTCTTGCTTGAAACTGTCTATATGCACATCTCCCATACTGGTGTGCTCGTTTCACTACCTGGATTTTGGTTTCGTCTTCTTTGTTTGAAATGACAAGCCTTGTTTCTGCACGCTACACACACCTTGTAGCAGTTTCAGTTTGAAGCATGTTGGTGCTCTCAAAAAGCTGTGTAACCTAGGTAGAGTGTGTCACTCTCCAGCACTGAATACACAGTTTAGAGCTCCTTTCACCACAGACACGCAAACACATCTTTTTGTGAAAGTCCTACCTCAGGTCACTTGGAAATTTAAGGGTTTCATCGAGAACATGAAGTCAATCATGGTTTTGCACTCTGCCACCAATTGAAATGACCGCTTGTACATGCCCGTCTGAAATTCACTGCAAAATGATCTTCTTTTCTGCTTTCTTGAAAGTGCTCAACACATTAGGAGAAAGAGCTGTTTGAGCATGAGTGATGCAGTGTGCATTTTTCTGGATTACAAGTGATTTGGGAAACATACTCTTATTTTTCCACATTGTGTAAGAAACAACATGAGGCTTGCAAGAGATTGAAACAATGCATCCCAAAACGTATTCCAGCACCGAAAACACACGTTTCTGGAAAACTCTGAAGGAGCAAGCAAAAGCCTAGTGGCTGAGTGTTCTCTCAGAGAGAAACACACCCATTTCATCCTTCTGGAGTCAGTTTTCAGCCTGGAATTCATATGCATTTTGTACTGGGCAGAATGTACCTGCATGCTCGGGGGTTGTGTCATAGAAGCACTTTTCCTGCAGGAGCTTATTGCAATATTCATTGTTTGGCTAAGTTCTTTAGGGTTGGTTTTGGAAGGTCTTTCAACTTTGGCCAAATCCCGCTTTGTAAGAAATTATTTCACAGCGCAGTTTCCAAGTGTCCACAAAAAGCTGCTCCTTGAAACTGTCTACATGCACATCTCTCATACTGGTGTGCTCGTTTCACTACCTGGATTTTGGTTTCCTCTTCTTTCTTTGAAATGACAAGCCTTCTTTCTGCACGCTACACACACCTTGTAGCAGTTTCAGTTTGAAGCATGTTGGTAATCTCAAAACGCTGTGTAACCTATGTAGAGTGTGTCACTCTCCAGCACTGAATACACACCTTAGAGCTCCTTTCACCACAGACACGCAAACACATCTTTTTGTGAAAGTCCTACCTCAGGTCACTTGGAAATGTAAGGGTTTTATCGAGAAAATGAAGTCAATCATGGTTTTGCACTCTGCAACCAATAGAAATGACCTCTTGTACATGCCCGTATTAATGTCACTGCAAATTGACCTTCATTTCTGGTTTCTTGAAAGTTCTCAACACATTCGGAGAAAGAGCGTGTTTAAGCAAGAGTGATGCAGTTTGCGTTTTGCTGGATTTCAATTGATTCGGGAAACATACTCCTTATTTTTCCACATTATGTAAGAAACAACGTGAGGCTTGCAAGAGATTGAAACAATGCATCCCAAAACGTATTCCAGGAGTGAAAACACACGTTTCTAGAAAGACTCTGAAGCAGCAAGCAAAAGCATAGTGGCTGAGTGTTCCATCAATGAGAAACACACGCATTTCACTCTTCTGGAGTCAGTTTTCAGCCAGGAATTCATATGCATTTTGTACTGTGCAGAATGTAGCTGCATGCTCGGGGGTTGTGTCATAGAAGCACCTTTCCTGCAGGAGCTTATTGCAACATTCATTGTTTGGCTAAGTTCTTTAGGGTTGGTTTTGGAAGGTGTTTCATATTTGGTCAAATCCCTCTTCGTACGAAATATTTTCACAGAGCTGTTTCCAAGTGACCACAAAGATCTGCTGCTTGAAACTGCCTACATGCACATCTCCCAAACTGCTGTGCTCGTTTCACTAACTGGATTTTGGTTTCGTCTTCTTTCTTTGAAATGACAAACCTTCATTCTGCAGGGAACACACCTTGTAGCAGTTTCAGTTTGAAGCATGTTGGTGCTCTCAAAAAGCTGTGTAACCTAGTTAGAGTGTGTCACTCTCCAGCACTGAATACACAACTTAGAGCTCCTTTCACCACAGACACGCAACCACATCTTTTTGGGAAAGTGCTACATCAAGTCACTTGCAAATGTAAGGGTTTCAAGGAGAAAATGAAGTCAATCATTGTTTTGCACTCTGCAAACAATAGAAATGACCTCTTGTACATGCCCGTGTGAATTTCACAGCAAAATGCCCTTCTTTTCTTGTTTCTTGAAAGTTCTCAACACATTAGGAGAACGATCTGTTTGAGCAAGAGTGATGCAGTGTGCATTTTTCTGCATTACAAGTGATTGGGAAACATACTCCTTATTTTTCCACATTGTGTAAGAAACAACGTGAGGCTTGCAAGAGTTTGAACAATGCACCCCAAAACGTATTCCAGGAGTGAAAACACAAGTTTCTAGAAAGACTCTGAAGCAGCAAGCAAAAGCATAGTGGCTGAGTGTTCCATCAATGAGAAACACACGCATTTCACTCTTCTGGAGTCAGTTTTCAGCCAGGAATTCATATGCATTTTGTACTGTGCAGAATGTAGCTACTTGCTCGGGGGTTGTGTCATAGAAGCACCTCTCCTGCAGGAGCTTATTGCAGCATTCATTGTTTGGCTAAGTTCTTTAGGGTTGGTTTTGGAAGGTCTTTCAACTTTGGCCAAATCCCGCTTTGTAAGAAATTTTTCACACCGCAGTTTCCAAGTGTCCACAAAGATCTGCTGCTTGAAACTGTCTACATGCACATCTCCCATACTGCTGTGCTCGTTTCACTACCTGGATTTTGGTTTCCTCTTCTTTCTTTGAAATGGCAATCCTTCATTCTGCGTGCTACACACACCTTGTAGTAGTTTCAGTTTGAAGCATGTTCGTAATCCCAAAACGCTGTGTAACCTATGTAGAGTGTGTCACTCTCCAGCACTGAATACACAACTTAGAGCTCCTTTCACCACAGACACGCAAACACATCTTTTTGGGAAAGTGCTACCTCAAGTCAATTGCAAATGTAAGGGTTTCATAGAGAAAATGAAGTCAATCATGGTTTTGCAGTCTGCAAACAATAGAAATGACCTCTTGTACATGCCCGTGTGAATTTCACAGCAAAATGCCCTTCTTTTCTTGTTTCTTGAAAGTTCTCAACACATTAGGAGAAAGATCTGTTTGAGCAAGAGTGATGAAGTGTGCATTTTTCTGCATTACAAGTGATAGGGAAACATACTCCTTATTTTTCCACATTGTGTAAGAAACAACGTGAGGCTTGCAAGAGTTTGAAACAATGCACCCAAAACGTATTCCAGGAGTGAAAACACACGTTTCTAGAAAGACTCTGAAGCAGCAAGCAAAAGCATAGTGGCTGAGTGTTCTTTCACTGAAGAACACACGCATTTTACTTTTCTGGAGTCAGTTTTCAGCCAGGTATTCATATGCATTTTGTACTGTGCAGAATGTACTACATGCTCGGGGGTTGTGTCATAAAGCACCTCTCCTGCAGGAGCTTATTGCAACATTCATTGTTTGGCTAAGTTCTTTAGGGTTGGTTTTGGAAGGTCTTTCAACTTTGGCCAAATCCCGCTTTGTAAGAAATTATTTCACAGCGCAGTTTCCAAGTGTCCACAAAGAGCTGCTGCTTGAAACTGTCTATATGCACAACTCTCATACTGGTGTGCTCGTTTCACTACCTGGATTTTGGTTTCATCTTCTTTCTTTGAAATGACAAGCCTTCTTTCTGCACGCTACACACACCTTGTAGCAGTTTCAGTATGAAGCATGTTGGTAATCTCAAAACGCTCTGTAACCTATGTAGAGTGTGTCACTCTCCGGCACTGAATACACAACTTAGAGCTCCTTTCACCACAGACACGCAAACACATCTTTTTGCGAAAGTGCTACCTCAGGTTACTTGCAAATGTAAGGGTTTCATAGAGAAAATGAAGTCAATCATGGTTTTGCACTCTGCAATCAATAGAAGTGACCTCATGTACATGCCCTTGTGAATTTCACTGCAAAATGATCTTCTTTTCTTGTTTCTTGAAAGTTCTCAACACATTCGTAGAAAGGGCTGTTTGACCAAGAGTGATGCAGTGTGCATTTTTCTGCATTACAAGTGATTTGGGAAACATACTCCTTATTTTTCCACATTGTGTAAGAAACAACATGAGGCTTGCAAGAGATTAAAACAATGCATCCCAAAACGTATTCCAGGAGTGAAAACACACGTTTATAGAAAGACTCTGAAGGAGCAAGCAAAAGCCTAGTGGCTGAGTGTTCTTTCAGAAGGAAACACACGCATTTCATCCTTCTGGAGTGAGTTTTCAGCCTGGAATTCATATTCATTTTGTACTGTGCAGAATGTAGCTACATGCTCGTGGGTTGTGTCATAGAAGCACCGTTTTTGCAGGAGCTTATTGAAACATTCATTGTTTGGCTAAGTTCTTTATGGTTGGTTTTGGAAGGTCTTTCAACTTTGGCCAAATCCCGCTTTATAAGAAATTATTTCACAGCGCAGTTTCCAAGTGTCCACATAGAGCTCTTGCTTGAAACTGTCTATATGCACATCTCCCATACTGGTGTGCTCGTTTCACTACCTGGATTTTGGTTTCGTCTTCTTTGTTTGAAATGACAAGCCTTGTTTCTGCACGCTACACACACCTTGTAGCAGTTTCAGTTTGAAGCATGTTGGTGCTCTCAAAAAGCTGTGTAACCTAGGTAGAGTGTGTCACTCTCCAGCACTGAATACACAGTTTAGAGCTCCTTTCACCACAGACACGCAAACACATCTTTTTGTGAAAGTCCTACCTCAGGTCACTTGGAAATTTAAGGGTTTCATCGAGAACATGAAGTCAATCATGGTTTTGCACTCTGCCACCAATTGAAATGACCGCTTGTACATGCCCGTCTGAAATTCACTGCAAAATGATCTTCTTTTCTGCTTTCTTGAAAGTGCTCAACACATTAGGAGAAAGAGCTGTTTGAGCATGAGTGATGCAGTGTGCATTTTTCTGGATTACAAGTGATTTGGGAAACATACTCTTATTTTTCCACATTGTGTAAGAAACAACATGAGGCTTGCAAGAGATTGAAACAATGCATCCCAAAACGTATTCCAGCACCGAAAACACACGTTTCTGGAAAACTCTGAAGGAGCAAGCAAAAGCCTAGTGGCTGAGTGTTCTCTCAGAGAGAAACACACCCATTTCATCCTTCTGGAGTCAGTTTTCAGCCTGGAATTCATATGCATTTTGTACTGGGCAGAATGTACCTGCATGCTCGGGGGTTGTGTCATAGAAGCACTTTTCCTGCAGGAGCTTATTGAAACATTCATTGTTTGGCTAAGTTCTTTAGGGTTGGTTTTGGAAGGTCTTTCAACTTTGGCCAAATCCCGCTTTGTAAGAAATTATTTCACAGCGCAGTTTCCAAGTGTCCACAAAAAGCTGCTCCTTGAAACTGTCTACATGCACATCTCTCATACTGGTGTGCTCGTTTCACTACCTGGATTTTGGTTTCCTCTTCTTTCTTTGAAATGACAAGCCTTCTTTCTGCACGCTACACACACCTTGTAGCAGTTTCAGTTTGAAGCATGTTGGTAATCTCAAAACGCTGTGTAACCTATGTAGAGTGTGTCACTCTCCAGCACTGAATACACACCTTAGAGCTCCTTTCACCACAGACACGCAAACACATCTTTTTGTGAAAGTCCTACCTCAGGTCACTTGGAAATGTAAGGGTTTTATCGAGAAAATGAAGTCAATCATGGTTTTGCACTCTGCAACCAATAGAAATGACCTCTTGTACATGCCCGTATTAATGTCACTGCAAATTGACCTTCATTTCTGGTTTCTTGAAAGTTCTCAACACATTCGGAGAAAGAGCGTGTTTAAGCAAGAGTGATGCAGTTTGCGTTTTGCTGGATTTCAATTGATTCGGGAAACATACTCCTTATTTTTCCACATTATGTAAGAAACAACGTGAGGCTTGCAAGAGATTGAAACAATGCATCCCAAAACGTATTCCAGGAGTGAAAACACACGTTTCTAGAAAGACTCTGAAGCAGCAAGCAAAAGCATAGTGGCTGAGTGTTCCATCAATGAGAAACACACGCATTTCACTCTTCTGGAGTCAGTTTTCAGCCAGGAATTCATATGCATTTTGTACTGTGCAGAATGTAGCTGCATGCTCGGGGGTTGTGTCATAGAAGCACCTTTCCTGCAGGAGCTTATTGCAACATTCATTGTTTGGCTAAGTTCTTTAGGGTTGGTTTTGGAAGGTGTTTCATATTTGGTCAAATCCCTCTTCGTACGAAATATTTTCACAGAGCTGTTTCCAAGTGACCACAAAGATCTGCTGCTTGAAACTGCCTACATGCACATCTCCCAAACTGCTGTGCTCGTTTCACTAACTGGATTTTGGTTTCGTCTTCTTTCTTTGAAATGACAAACCTTCATTCTGCAGGGAACACACCTTGTAGCAGTTTCAGTTTGAAGCATGTTGGTGCTCTCAAAAAGCTGTGTAACCTAGTTAGAGTGTGTCACTCTCCAGCACTGAATACACAACTTAGAGCTCCTTTCACCACAGACACGCAACCACATCTTTTTGGGAAAGTGCTACATCAAGTCACTTGCAAATGTAAGGGTTTCAAGGAGAAAATGAAGTCAATCATTGTTTTGCACTCTGCAAACAATAGAAATGACCTCTTGTACATGCCCGTGTGAATTTCACAGCAAAATGCCCTTCTTTTCTTGTTTCTTGAAAGTTCTCAACACATTAGGAGAACGATCTGTTTGAGCAAGAGTGATGCAGTGTGCATTTTTCTGCATTACAAGTGATTGGGAAACATACTCCTTATTTTTCCACATTGTGTAAGAAACAACGTGAGGCTTGCAAGAGTTTGAACAATGCACCCCAAAACGTATTCCAGGAGTGAAAACACAAGTTTCTAGAAAGACTCTGAAGCAGCAAGCAAAAGCATAGTGGCTGAGTGTTCCATCAATGAGAAACACACGCATTTCACTCTTCTGGAGTCAGTTTTCAGCCAGGAATTCATATGCATTTTGTACTGTGCAGAATGTAGCTACTTGCTCGGGGGTTGTGTCATAGAAGCACCTCTCCTGCAGGAGCTTATTGCAGCATTCATTGTTTGGCTAAGTTCTTTAGGGTTGGTTTTGGAAGGTCTTTCAACTTTGGCCAAATCCCGCTTTGTAAGAAATTTTTCACACCGCAGTTTCCAAGTGTCCACAAAGATCTGCTGCTTGAAACTGTCTACATGCACATCTCCCATACTGCTGTGCTCGTTTCACTACCTGGATTTTGGTTTCCTCTTCTTTCTTTGAATGGCAATCCTTCATTCTGCGTGCTACACACACCTTGTAGTAGTTTCAGTTTGAAGCATGTTCGTAATCCCAAAACGCTGTGTAACCTATGTAGAGTGTGTCACTCTCCAGCACTGAATACACAACTTAGAGCTCCTTTCACCACAGACACGCAAACACATCTTTTTGCGAAAGTGCTACCTCAAGTCAATTGCAAATGTAAGGGTTTCATAGAGAAAATGAAGTCAATCATGGTTTTGCAGTCTGCAAACAATAGAAATGACCTCTTGTACATGCCCGTGTGAATTTCACAGCAAAATGCCCTTCTTTTCTTGTTTCTTGAAAGTTCTCAACACATTAGGAGAAAGATCTGTTTGAGCAAGAGTGATGAAGTGTGCATTTTTCTGCATTACAAGTGATAGGGAAACATACTCCTTATTTTTCCACATTGTGTAAGAAACAACGTGAGGCTTGCAAGAGTTTGAAACAATGCACCCAAAACGTATTCCAGGAGTGAAAACACACGTTTCTAGAAAGACTCTGAAGCAGCAAGCAAAAGCATAGTGGCTGAGTGTTCTTTCACTGAAGAACACACGCATTTTACTTTTCTGGAGTCAGTTTTCAGCCAGGTATTCATATGCATTTTGTACTGTGCAGAATGTACTACATGCTCGGGGGTTGTGTCATAAAGCACCTCTCCTGCAGGAGCTTATTGCAACATTCATTGTTTGGCTAAGTTCTTTAGGGTTGGTTTTGGAAGGTCTTTCAACTTTGGCCAAATCCCGCTTTGTAAGAAATTATTTCACAGCGCAGTTTCCAAGTGTCCACAAAGAGCTGCTGCTTGAAACTGTCTATATGCACAACTCTCATACTGGTGTGCTCGTTTCACTACCTGGATTTTGGTTTCATCTTCTTTCTTTGAAATGACAAGCCTTCTTTCTGCACGCTACACACACCTTGTAGCAGTTTCAGTATGAAGCATGTTGGTAATCTCAAAACGCTCTGTAACCTATGTAGAGTGTGTCACTCTCCGGCACTGAATACACAACTTAGAGCTCCTTTCACCACAGACACGCAAACACATCTTTTTGCGAAAGTGCTACCTCAGGTTACTTGCAAATGTAAGGGTTTCATAGAGAAAATGAAGTCAATCATGGTTTTGCACTCTGCAATCAATAGAAGTGACCTCATGTACATGCCCTTGTGAATTTCACTGCAAAATGATCTTCTTTTCTTGTTTCTTGAAAGTTCTCAACACATTCGTAGAAAGGGCTGTTTGACCAAGAGTGATGCAGTGTGCATTTTTCTGCATTACAAGTGATTTGGGAAACATACTCCTTATTTTTCCACATTGTGTAAGAAACAACATGAGGCTTGCAAGAGATTAAAACAATGCATCCCAAAACGTATTCCAGGAGTGAAAACACACGTTTATAGAAAGACTCTGAAGGAGCAAGCAAAAGCCTAGTGGCTGAGTGTTCTTTCAGAAGGAAACACACGCATTTCATCCTTCTGGAGTGAGTTTTCAGCCTGGAATTCATATTCATTTTGTACTGTGCAGAATGTAGCTACATGCTCGTGGGTTGTGTCATAGAAGCACCGTTTTTGCAGGAGCTTGTTGAAACATTCATTGTTTGGCTAAGTTCTTTATGGTTGGTTTTGGAAGGTCTTTCAACTTTGGCCAAATCCCGCTTTATAAGAAATTATTTCACAGCGCAGTTTCCAAGTGTCCACATAGAGCTCTTGCTTGAAACTGTCTATATGCACATCTCCCATACTGGTGTGCTCGTTTCACTACCTGGATTTTGGTTTCGTCTTCTTTGTTTGAAATGACAAGCCTTGTTTCTGCACGCTACACACACCTTGTAGCAGTTTCAGTTTGAAGCATGTTGGTAATCTCAAAACGCTGTGTAACCTATGTAGAGTGTGTCACTCTCCAGCACTGAATACACACCTTAGAGCTCCTTTCACCACAGACACGCAAACACATCTTTTTGTGAATGTCCTACCTCAGGTCACTTGGAAATTTAAGGGTTTTATCGAGAAAATGAAGTCAA
Source organism: Miniopterus schreibersii (assembly GCF_964146895.1). Lineage (NCBI taxonomy): Eukaryota > Metazoa > Chordata > Mammalia > Chiroptera > Miniopteridae > Miniopterus > Miniopterus schreibersii. The sequence continues at coordinate 109,082,374 of NC_138101.1, read as the reverse complement.
TCATGGTTTTGCCCTCTGCCACCAATACAAATGACCTCTTGTACATGCCCGTCTGAAGTTCACTGCAAAATGCCCTTCTTTTCTAGTTTCTTGAAAGTGCTCAACACATTAGGAGAAAGAGCTGTTTGAGCAAGAGTGATGCAGTGTGCATTTTTCTGCATTACAAGTGATTTGGGAACCGTACTCCTTATTTTTCCACATTGTGTAAGAAACAACATGAGGCTTGCAAGAGATTGAAACAATGCATCCCAAAACGTATTCCAGGAGTGAAAACACACGTTTATAGAAAGACTCTGAAGGAGCAAGCAAAAGCCTAGTGGCTGAGTGTTGTTTCAGAGAGAAACACACGCATTTCATCCTTCTGGAGTGAGTTTTCAGCCTGGAATTCATATGCATTTTGTACTGTGCAGAATGTAGCTGCATGCTCGGGGGTTGTGTCATAGAAGCACCTTTCCTGCAGGAGCTTATTGCAACATTCATTGTTTGGCTAAGTTCTTTAGGGTTGGTTTTGGAAGGTGTTTCATATTTGGTCAAATCCCTCTTCGTACGAAATATTTTCACAGAGCTGTTTCCAAGTGACCACAAAGATCTGCTGCTTGAAACTGCCTACATGCACATCTCCCAAACTGCTGTGCTCGTTTCACTACCTGGATTTTGGTTTCGTCTTCTTTCTTTGAAATGACAAACCTTCATTCTGCAGGGAACACACCTTGTAGCAGTTTCAGTTTGAAGCATGTTGGTGCTCTCAAAAAGCTGTGTAACCTAGTTAGAGTGTGTCACTCTCCAGCACTGAATACACAACTTAGAGCTCCTTTCACCACAGACACGCAACCACATCTTTTTGGGAAAGTGCTACATCAAGTCACTTGCAAATGTAAGGGTTTCAAGGAGAAAATGAAGTCAATCATTGTTTTGCACTCTGCAAACAATAGAAATGACCTCTTGTACATGCCCGTGTGAATTTCACAGCAAAATGCCCTTCTTTTCTTGTTTCTTGAAAGTTCTCAACACATTAGGAGAACGATCTGTTTGAGCAAGAGTGATGCAGTGTGCATTTTTCTGCATTACAAGTGATTGGGAAACATACTCCTTATTTTTCCACATTGTGTAAGAAACAACGTGAGGCTTGCAAGAGTTTGAACAATGCACCCCAAAACGTATTCCAGGAGTGAAAACACAAGTTTCTAGAAAGACTCTGAAGCAGCAAGCAAAAGCATAGTGGCTGAGTGTTCCATCAATGAGAAACACACGCATTTCACTCTTCTGGAGTCAGTTTTCAGCCAGGAATTCATATGCATTTTGTACTGTGCAGAATGTAGCTACTTGCTCGGGGGTTGTGTCATAGAAGCACCTCTCCTGCAGGAGCTTATTGCAGCATTCATTGTTTGGCTAAGTTCTTTAGGGTTGGTTTTGGAAGGTCTTTCAACTTTGGCCAAATCCCGCTTTGTAAGAAATTTTTCACACCGCAGTTTCCAAGTGTCCACAAAGATCTGCTGCTTGAAACTGTCTACATGCACATCTCCCATACTGCTGTGCTCGTTTCACTACCTGGATTTTGGTTTCCTCTTCTTTCTTTGAATGGCAATCCTTCATTCTGCGTGCTACACACACCTTGTAGTAGTTTCAGTTTGAAGCATGTTCGTAATCCCAAAACGCTGTGTAACCTATGTAGAGTGTGTCACTCTCCAGCACTGAATACACAACTTAGAGCTCCTTTCACCACAGACACGCAAACACATCTTTTTGGGAAAGTGCTACCTCAAGTCAATTGCAAATGTAAGGGTTTCATAGAGAAAATGAAGTCAATCATGGTTTTGCAGTCTGCAAACAATAGAAATGACCTCTTGTACATGCCCGTGTGAATTTCACAGCAAAATGCCCTTCTTTTCTTGTTTCTTGAAAGTTCTCAACACATTAGGAGAAAGATCTGTTTGAGCAAGAGTGATGAAGTGTGCATTTTTCTGCATTACAAGTGATAGGGAAACATACTCCTTATTTTTCCACATTGTGTAAGAAACAACGTGAGGCTTGCAAGAGTTTGAAACAATGCACCCAAAACGTATTCCAGGAGTGAAAACACACGTTTCTAGAAAGACTCTGAAGCAGCAAGCAAAAGCATAGTGGCTGAGTGTTCTTTCACTGAAGAACACACGCATTTTACTTTTCTGGAGTCAGTTTTCAGCCAGGTATTCATATGCATTTTGTACTGTGCAGAATGTACTACATGCTCGGGGGTTGTGTCATAAAGCACCTCTCCTGCAGGAGCTTATTGCAACATTCATTGTTTGGCTAAGTTCTTTAGGGTTGGTTTTGGAAGGTCTTTCAACTTTGGCCAAATCCCGCTTTGTAAGAAATTATTTCACAGCGCAGTTTCCAAGTGTCCACAAAGAGCTGCTGCTTGAAACTGTCTATATGCACAACTCTCATACTGGTGTGCTCGTTTCACTACCTGGATTTTGGTTTCATCTTCTTTCTTTGAAATGACAAGCCTTCTTTCTGCACGCTACACACACCTTGTAGCAGTTTCAGTATGAAGCATGTTGGTAATCTCAAAACGCTCTGTAACCTATGTAGAGTGTGTCACTCTCCGGCACTGAATACACAACTTAGAGCTCCTTTCACCACAGACACGCAAACACATCTTTTTGCGAAAGTGCTACCTCAGGTTACTTGCAAATGTAAGGGTTTCATAGAGAAAATGAAGTCAATCATGGTTTTGCACTCTGCAATCAATAGAAGTGACCTCATGTACATGCCCTTGTGAATTTCACTGCAAAATGATCTTCTTTTCTTGTTTCTTGAAAGTTCTCAACACATTCGTAGAAAGGGCTGTTTGACCAAGAGTGATGCAGTGTGCATTTTTCTGCATTACAAGTGATTTGGGAAACATACTCCTTATTTTTCCACATTGTGTAAGAAACAACATGAGGCTTGCAAGAGATTAAAACAATGCATCCCAAAACGTATTCCAGGAGTGAAAACACACGTTTATAGAAAGACTCTGAAGGAGCAAGCAAAAGCCTAGTGGCTGAGTGTTCTTTCAGAAGGAAACACACGCATTTCATCCTTCTGGAGTGAGTTTTCAGCCTGGAATTCATATTCATTTTGTACTGTGCAGAATGTAGCTACATGCTCGTGGGTTGTGTCATAGAAGCACCGTTTTTGCAGGAGCTTATTGAAACATTCATTGTTTGGCTAAGTTCTTTATGGTTGGTTTTGGAAGGTCTTTCAACTTTGGCCAAATCCCGCTTTATAAGAAATTATTTCACAGCGCAGTTTCCAAGTGTCCACATAGAGCTCTTGCTTGAAACTGTCTATATGCACATCTCCCATACTGGTGTGCTCGTTTCACTACCTGGATTTTGGTTTCGTCTTCTTTGTTTGAAATGACAAGCCTTGTTTCTGCACGCTACACACACCTTGTAGCAGTTTCAGTTTGAAGCATGTTGGTAATCTCAAAACGCTGTGTAACCTATGTAGAGTGTGTCACTCTCCAGCACTGAATACACACCTTAGAGCTCCTTTCACCACAGACACGCAAACACATCTTTTTGTGAATGTCCTACCTCAGGTCACTTGGAAATTTAAGGGTTTTATCGAGAAAATGAAGTCAATCATGGTTTTGCCCTCTGCCACCAATACAAATGACCTCTTGTACATGCCCGTCTGAAGTTCACTGCAAAATGCCCTTCTTTTCTAGTTTCTTGAAAGTGCTCAACACATTAGGAGAAAGAGCTGTTTGAGCAAGAGTGATGCAGTGTGCATTTTTCTGCATTACAAGTGATTTGGGAACCGTACTCCTTATTTTTCCACATTGTGTAAGAAACAACATGAGGCTTGCAAGAGATTGAAACAATGCATCCCAAAACGTATTCCAGGAGTGAAAACACACGTTTATAGAAAGACTCTGAAGGAGCAAGCAAAAGCCTAGTGGCTGAGTGTTGTTTCAGAGAGAAACACACGCATTTCATCCTTCTGGAGTGAGTTTTCAGCCTGGAATTCATATGCATTTTGTACTGTGCAGAATGTAGCTGCATGCTCGGGGGTTGTGTCATAGAAGCACCTTTCCTGCAGGAGCTTATTGCAACATTCATTGTTTGGCTAAGTTCTTTAGGGTTGGTTTTGGAAGGTGTTTCATATTTGGTCAAATCCCTCTTCGTACGAAATATTTTCACAGAGCTGTTTCCAAGTGACCACAAAGATCTGCTGCTTGAAACTGCCTACATGCACATCTCCCAAACTGCTGTGCTCGTTTCACTACCTGGATTTTGGTTTCGTCTTCTTTCTTTGAAATGACAAACCTTCATTCTGCAGGGAACACACCTTGTAGCAGTTTCAGTTTGAAGCATGTTGGTGCTCTCAAAAAGCTGTGTAACCTAGTTAGAGTGTGTCACTCTCCAGCACTGAATACACAACTTAGAGCTCCTTTCACCACAGACACGCAACCACATCTTTTTGGGAAAGTGCTACATCAAGTCACTTGCAAATGTAAGGGTTTCAAGGAGAAAATGAAGTCAATCATTGTTTTGCACTCTGCAAACAATAGAAATGACCTCTTGTACATGCCCGTGTGAATTTCACAGCAAAATGCCCTTCTTTTCTTGTTTCTTGAAAGTTCTCAACACATTAGGAGAAAGATCTGTTTGAGCAAGAGTGATGCAGTGTGCATTTTTCTGCATTACAAGTGATTGGGAAACATACTCCTTATTTTTCCACATTGTGTAAGAAACAACGTGAGGCTTGCAAGAGTTTGAACAATGCACCCCAAAACGTATTCCAGGAGTGAAAACACAAGTTTCTAGAAAGACTCTGAAGCAGCAAGCAAAAGCATAGTGGCTGAGTGTTCCATCAATGAGAAACACACGCATTTCACTCTTCTGGAGTCAGTTTTCAGCCAGGAATTCATATGCATTTTGTACTGTGCAGAATGTAGCTACTTGCTCGGGGGTTGTGTCATAGAAGCACCTCTCCTGCAGGAGCTTATTGCAGCATTCATTGTTTGGCTAAGTTCTTTAGGGTTGGTTTTGGAAGGTCTTTCAACTTTGGCCAAATCCCGCTTTGTAAGAAATTTTTCACACCGCAGTTTCCAAGTGTCCACAAAGATCTGCTGCTTGAAACTGTCTACATGCACATCTCCCATACTGCTGTGCTCGTTTCACTACCTGGATTTTGGTTTCCTCTTCTTTCTTTGAAATGGCAATCCTTCATTCTGCGTGCTACACACACCTTGTAGTAGTTTCAGTTTGAAGCATGTTCGTAATCCCAAAACGCTGTGTAACCTATGTAGAGTGTGTCACTCTCCAGCACTGAATACACAACTTAGAGCTCCTTTCACCACAGACACGCAAACACATCTTTTTGGGAAAGTGCTACCTCAAGTCAATTGCAAATGTAAGGGTTTCATAGAGAAAATGAAGTCAATCATGGTTTTGCAGTCTGCAAACAATAGAAATGACCTCTTGTACATGCCCGTGTGAATTTCACAGCAAAATGCCCTTCTTTTCTTGTTTCTTGAAAGTTCTCAACACATTAGGAGAAAGATCTGTTTGAGCAAGAGTGATGAAGTGTGCATTTTTCTGCATTACAAGTGATAGGGAAACATACTCCTTATTTTTCCACATTGTGTAAGAAACAACGTGAGGCTTGCAAGAGTTTGAAACAATGCACCCAAAACGTATTCCAGGAGTGAAAACACACGTTTCTAGAAAGACTCTGAAGCAGCAAGCAAAAGCATAGTGGCTGAGTGTTCTTTCACTGAAGAACACACGCATTTTACTTTTCTGGAGTCAGTTTTCAGCCAGGTATTCATATGCATTTTGTACTGTGCAGAATGTACTACATGCTCGGGGGTTGTGTCATAAAGCACCTCTCCTGCAGGAGCTTATTGCAACATTCATTGTTTGGCTAAGTTCTTTAGGGTTGGTTTTGGAAGGTCTTTCAACTTTGGCCAAATCCCTCTTTGTAAGAAATTATTTCACAGCGCAGTTTCCAAGTGTCCACAAAGAGCTGCTGCTTGAAACTGTCTATATGCACAACTCTCATACTGGTGTGCTCGTTTCACTACCTGGATTTTGGTTTCATCTTCTTTCTTTGAAATGACAAGCCTTCTTTCTGCACGCTACACACACCTTGTAGCAGTTTCAGTATGAAGCATGTTGGTAATCTCAAAACGCTCTGTAACCTATGTAGAGTGTGTCACTCTCCGGCACTGAATACACAACTTAGAGCTCCTTTCACCACAGACACGCAAACACATCTTTTTGCGAAAGTGCTACCTCAGGTTACTTGCAAATGTAAGGGTTTCATAGAGAAAATGAAGTCAATCATGGTTTTGCACTCTGCAATCAATAGAAGTGACCTCATGTACATGCCCTTGTGAATTTCACTGCAAAATGATCTTCTTTTCTTGTTTCTTGAAAGTTCTCAACACATTCGTAGAAAGGGCTGTTTGACCAAGAGTGATGCAGTGTGCATTTTTCTGCATTACAAGTGATTTGGGAAACATACTCCTTATTTTTCCACATTGTGTAAGAAACAACATGAGGCTTGCAAGAGATTAAAACAATGCATCCCAAAACGTATTCCAGGAGTGAAAACACACGTTTATAGAAAGACTCTGAAGGAGCAAGCAAAAGCCTAGTGGCTGAGTGTTCTTTCAGAAGGAAACACACGCATTTCATCCTTCTGGAGTGAGTTTTCAGCCTGGAATTCATATTCATTTTGTACTGTGCAGAATGTAGCTACATGCTCGTGGGTTGTGTCATAGAAGCACCGTTTTTGCAGGAGCTTGTTGAAACATTCATTGTTTGGCTAAGTTCTTTATGGTTGGTTTTGGAAGGTCTTTCAACTTTGGCCAAATCCCGCTTTATAAGAAATTATTTCACAGCGCAGTTTCCAAGTGTCCACATAGAGCTCTTGCTTGAAACTGTCTATATGCACATCTCCCATACTGGTGTGCTCGTTTCACTACCTGGATTTTGGTTTCGTCTTCTTTGTTTGAAATGACAAGCCTTGTTTCTGCACGCTACACACACCTTGTAGCAGTTTCAGTTTGAAGCATGTTGGTAATCTCAAAACGCTGTGTAACCTATGTAGAGTGTGTCACTCTCCAGCACTGAATACACACCTTAGAGCTCCTTTCACCACAGACACGCAAACACATCTTTTTGTGAATGTCCTACCTCAGGTCACTTGGAAATTTAAGGGTTTTATCGAGAAAATGAAGTCAATCATGGTTTTGCCCTCTGCCACCAATACAAATGACCTCTTGTACATGCCCGTCTGAAGTTCACTGCAAAATGCCCTTCTTTTCTAGTTTCTTGAAAGTGCTCAACACATTAGGAGAAAGAGCTGTTTGAGCAAGAGTGATGCAGCGTGCATTTTTCTGCATTACAAGTGATTTGGGAACCGTACTCCTTATTTTTCCACATTGTGTAAGAAACAACATGAGGCTTGCAAGAGATTGAAACAATGCATCCCAAAACGTATTCCAGGAGTGAAAACACACGTTTATAGAAAGACTCTGAAGGAGCAAGCAAAAGCCTAGTGGCTGAGTGTTGTTTCAGAGAGAAACACACGCATTTCATCCTTCTGGAGTGAGTTTTCAGCCTGGAATTCATATGCATTTTGTACTGTGCAGAATGTAGCTGCATGCTCGGGGGTTGTGTCATAGAAGCACCTTTCCTGCAGGAGCTTATTGCAACATTCATTGTTTGGCTAAGTTCTTTAGGGTTGGTTTTGGAAGGTGTTTCATATTTGGTCAAATCCCTCTTCGTACGAAATATTTTCACAGAGCTGTTTCCAAGTGACCACAAAGATCTGCTGCTTGAAACTGCCTACATGCACATCTCCCAAACTGCTGTGCTCGTTTCACTACCTGGATTTTGGTTTCGTCTTCTTTCTTTGAAATGACAAACCTTCATTCTGCAGGGAACACACCTTGTAGCAGTTTCAGTTTGAAGCATGTTGGTGCTCTCAAAAAGCTGTGTAACCTAGTTAGAGTGTGTCACTCTCCAGCACTGAATACACAACTTAGAGCTCCTTTCACCACAGACACGCAACCACATCTTTTTGGGAAAGTGCTACATCAAGTCACTTGCAAATGTAAGGGTTTCAAGGAGAAAATGAAGTCAATCATTGTTTTGCACTCTGCAAACAATAGAAATGACCTCTTGTACATGCCCGTGTGAATTTCACAGCAAAATGCCCTTCTTTTCTTGTTTCTTGAAAGTTCTCAACACATTAGGAGAAAGATCTGTTTGAGCAAGAGTGATGAAGTGTGCATTTTTCTGCATTACAAGTGATTGGGAAACATACTCCTTATTTTTCCACATTGTGTAAGAAACAACGTGAGGCTTGCAAGAGTTTGAACAATGCACCCCAAAACGTATTCCAGGAGTGAAAACACAAGTTTCTAGAAAGACTCTGAAGCAGCAAGCAAAAGCATAGTGGCTGAGTGTTCCATCAATGAGAAACACACGCATTTCACTCTTCTGGAGTCAGTTTTCAGCCAGGAATTCATATGCATTTTGTACTGTGCAGAATGTAGCTACTTGCTCGGGGGTTGTGTCATAGAAGCACCTCTCCTGCAGGAGCTTATTGCAGCATTCATTGTTTGGCTAAGTTCTTTAGGGTTGGTTTTGGAAGGTCTTTCAACTTTGGCCAAATCCCGCTTTGTAAGAAATTTTTCACACCGCAGTTTCCAAGTGTCCACAAAGATCTGCTGCTTGAAACTGTCTACATGCACATCTCCCATACTGCTGTGCTCGTTTCACTACCTGGATTTTGGTTTCCTCTTCTTTCTTTGAAATGGCAATCCTTCATTCTGCGTGCTACACACACCTTGTAGTAGTTTCAGTTTGAAGCATGTTCGTAATCCCAAAACGCTGTGTAACCTATGTAGAGTGTGTCACTCTCCAGCACTGAATACACAACTTAGAGCTCCTTTCACCACAGACACGCAAACACATCTTTTTGGGAAAGTGCTACCTCAAGTCAATTGCAAATGTAAGGGTTTCATAGAGAAAATGAAGTCAATCATGGTTTTGCAGTCTGCAAACAATAGAAATGACCTCTTGTACATGCCCGTGTGAATTTCACAGCAAAATGCCCTTCTTTTCTTGTTTCTTGAAAGTTCTCAACACATTAGGAGAAAGATCTGTTTGAGCAAGAGTGATGAAGTGTGCATTTTTCTGCATTACAAGTGATAGGGAAACATACTCCTTATTTTTCCACATTGTGTAAGAAACAACGTGAGGCTTGCAAGAGTTTGAAACAATGCACCCAAAACGTATTCCAGGAGTGAAAACACACGTTTCTAGAAAGACTCTGAAGCAGCAAGCAAAAGCATAGTGGCTGAGTGTTCTTTCACTGAAGAACACACGCATTTTACTTTTCTGGAGTCAGTTTTCAGCCAGGTATTCATATGCATTTTGTACTGTGCAGAATGTACTACATGCTCGGGGGTTGTGTCATAAAGCACCTCTCCTGCAGGAGCTTATTGCAACATTCATTGTTTGGCTAAGTTCTTTAGGGTTGGTTTTGGAAGGTCTTTCAACTTTGGCCAAATCCCGCTTTGTAAGAAATTATTTCACAGCGCAGTTTCCAAGTGTCCACAAAGAGCTGCTGCTTGAAACTGTCTATATGCACAACTCTCATACTGGTGTGCTCGTTTCACTACCTGGATTTTGGTTTCATCTTCTTTCTTTGAAATGACAAGCCTTCTTTCTGCACGCTACACACACCTTGTAGCAGTTTCAGTATGAAGCATGTTGGTAATCTCAAAACGCTCTGTAACCTATGTAGAGTGTGTCACTCTCCGGCACTGAATACACAACTTAGAGCTCCTTTCACCACAGACACGCAAACACATCTTTTTGCGAAAGTGCTACCTCAGGTTACTTGCAAATGTAAGGGTTTCATAGAGAAAATGAAGTCAATCATGGTTTTGCACTCTGCAATCAATAGAAGTGACCTCATGTACATGCCCTTGTGAATTTCACTGCAAAATGATCTTCTTTTCTTGTTTCTTGAAAGTTCTCAACACATTCGTAGAAAGGGCTGTTTGACCAAGAGTGATGCAGTGTGCATTTTTCTGCATTACAAGTGATTTGGGAAACATACTCCTTATTTTTCCACATTGTGTAAGAAACAACGTGAGGCTTGCAAGAGTTTGAACAATGCACCCCAAAACGTATTCCAGGAGTGAAAACACACGTTTATAGAAAGACTCTGAAGGAGCAAGCAAAAGCCTAGTGGCTGAGTGTTCTTTCAGAAGGAAACACACGCATTTCATCCTTCTGGAGTGAGTTTTCAGCCTGGAATTCATATTCATTTTGTACTGTGCAGAATGTAGCTACATGCTCGTGGGTTGTGTCATAGAAGCACCGTTTTTGCAGGAGCTTGTTGAAACATTCATTGTTTGGCTAAGTTCTTTATGGTTGGTTTTGGAAGGTCTTTCAACTTTGGCCAAATCCCGCTTTATAAGAAATTATTTCACAGCGCAGTTTCCAAGTGTCCACATAGAGCTCTTGCTTGAAACTGTCTATATGCACATCTCCCATACTGGTGTGCTCGTTTCACTACCTGGATTTTGGTTTCGTCTTCTTTGTTTGAAATGACAAGCCTTGTTTCTGCACGCTACACACACCTTGTAGCAGTTTCAGTTTGAAGCATGTTGGTAATCTCAAAACGCTGTGTAACCTATGTAGAGTGTGTCACTCTCCAGCACTGAATACACACCTTAGAGCTCCTTTCACCACAGACACGCAAACACATCTTTTTGTGAATGTCCTACCTCAGGTCACTTGGAAATTTAAGGGTTTTATCGAGAAAATGAAGTCAATCATGGTTTTGCCCTCTGCCACCAATACAAATGACCTCTTGTACATGCCCGTCTGAAGTTCACTGCAAAATGCCCTTCTTTTCTAGTTTCTTGAAAGTGCTCAACACATTAGGAGAAAGAGCTGTTTGAGCAAGAGTGATGCAGCGTGCATTTTTCTGCATTACAAGTGATTTGGGAACCGTACTCCTTATTTTTCCACATTGTGTAAGAAACAACATGAGGCTTGCAAGAGATTGAAACAATGCATCCCAAAACGTATTCCAGGAGTGAAAACACACGTTTATAGAAAGACTCTGAAGGAGCAAGCAAAAGCCTAGTGGCTGAGTGTTGTTTCAGAGAGAAACACACGCATTTCATCCTTCTGGAGTGAGTTTTCAGCCTGGAATTCATATGCATTTTGTACTGTGCAGAATGTAGCTGCATGCTCGGGGGTTGTGTCATAGAAGCACCTTTCCTGCAGGAGCTTATTGCAACATTCATTGTTTGGCTAAGTTCTTTAGGGTTGGTTTTGGAAGGTGTTTCATATTTGGTCAAATCCCTCTTCGTACGAAATATTTTCACAGAGCTGTTTCCAAGTGACCACAAAGATCTGCTGCTTGAAACTGCCTACATGCACATCTCCCAAACTGCTGTGCTCGTTTCACTACCTGGATTTTGGTTTCGTCTTCTTTCTTTGAAATGACAAACCTTCATTCTGCAGGGAACACACCTTGTAGCAGTTTCAGTTTGAAGCATGTTGGTGCTCTCAAAAAGCTGTGTAACCTAGTTAGAGTGTGTCACTCTCCAGCACTGAATACACAACTTAGAGCTCCTTTCACCACAGACACGCAACCACATCTTTTTGGGAAAGTGCTACATCAAGTCACTTGCAAATGTAAGGGTTTCAAGGAGAAAATGAAGTCAATCATTGTTTTGCACTCTGCAAACAATAGAAATGACCTCTTGTACATGCCCGTGTGAATTTCACAGCAAAATGCCCTTCTTTTCTTGTTTCTTGAAAGTTCTCAACACATTAGGAGAACGATCTGTTTGAGCAAGAGTGATGCAGTGTGCATTTTTCTGCATTACAAGTGATTGGGAAACATACTCCTTATTTTTCCACATTGTGTAAGAAACAACGTGAGGCTTGCAAGAGTTTGAACAATGCACCCCAAAACGTATTCCAGGAGTGAAAACACAAGTTTCTAGAAAGACTCTGAAGCAGCAAGCAAAAGCATAGTGGCTGAGTGTTCCATCAATGAGAAACACACGCATTTCACTCTTCTGGAGTCAGTTTTCAGCCAGGAATTCATATGCATTTTGTACTGTGCAGAATGTAGCTACTTGCTCGGGGGTTGTGTCATAGAAGCACCTCTCCTGCAGGAGCTTATTGCAGCATTCATTGTTTGGCTAAGTTCTTTAGGGTTGGTTTTGGAAGGTCTTTCAACTTTGGCCAAATCCCGCTTTGTAAGAAATTTTTCACACCGCAGTTTCCAAGTGTCCACAAAGATCTGCTGCTTGAAACTGTCTACATGCACATCTCCCATACTGCTGTGCTCGTTTCACTACCTGGATTTTGGTTTCCTCTTCTTTCTTTGAATGGCAATCCTTCATTCTGCGTGCTACACACACCTTGTAGTAGTTTCAGTTTGAAGCATGTTCGTAATCCCAAAACGCTGTGTAACCTATGTAGAGTGTGTCACTCTCCAGCACTGAATACACAACTTAGAGCTCCTTTCACCACAGACACGCAAACACATCTTTTTGGGAAAGTGCTACCTCAAGTCAATTGCAAATGTAAGGGTTTCATAGAGAAAATGAAGTCAATCATGGTTTTGCAGTCTGCAAACAATAGAAATGACCTCTTGTACATGCCCGTGTGAATTTCACAGCAAAATGCCCTTCTTTTCTTGTTTCTTGAAAGTTCTCAACACATTAGGAGAAAGATCTGTTTGAGCAAGAGTGATGAAGTGTGCATTTTTCTGCATTACAAGTGATAGGGAAACATACTCCTTATTTTTCCACATTGTGTAAGAAACAACGTGAGGCTTGCAAGAGTTTGAAACAATGCACCCAAAACGTATTCCAGGAGTGAAAACACACGTTTCTAGAAAGACTCTGAAGCAGCAAGCAAAAGCATAGTGGCTGAGTGTTCTTTCACTGAAGAACACACGCATTTTACTTTTCTGGAGTCAGTTTTCAGCCAGGTATTCATATGCATTTTGTACTGTGCAGAATGTACTACATGCTCGGGGGTTGTGTCATAAAGCACCTCTCCTGCAGGAGCTTATTGCAACATTCATTGTTTGGCTAAGTTCTTTAGGGTTGGTTTTGGAAGGTCTTTCAACTTTGGCCAAATCCCGCTTTGTAAGAAATTATTTCACAGCGCAGTTTCCAAGTGTCCACAAAGAGCTGCTGCTTGAAACTGTCTATATGCACAACTCTCATACTGGTGTGCTCGTTTCACTACCTGGATTTTGGTTTCATCTTCTTTCTTTGAAATGACAAGCCTTCTTTCTGCACGCTACACACACCTTGTAGCAGTTTCAGTATGAAGCATGTTGGTAATCTCAAAACGCTCTGTAACCTATGTAGAGTGTGTCACTCTCCGGCACTGAATACACAACTTAGAGCTCCTTTCACCACAGACACGCAAACACATCTTTTTGCGAAAGTGCTACCTCAGGTTACTTGCAAATGTAAGGGTTTCATAGAGAAAATGAAGTCAATCATGGTTTTGCACTCTGCAATCAATAGAAGTGACCTCATGTACATGCCCTTGTGAATTTCACTGCAAAATGATCTTCTTTTCTTGTTTCTTGAAAGTTCTCAACACATTCGTAGAAAGGGCTGTTTGACCAAGAGTGATGCAGTGTGCATTTTTCTGCATTACAAGTGATTTGGGAAACATACTCCTTATTTTTCCACATTGTGTAAGAAACAACATGAGGCTTGCAAGAGATTAAAACAATGCATCCCAAAACGTATTCCAGGAGTGAAAACACACGTTTATAGAAAGACTCTGAAGGAGCAAGCAAAAGCCTAGTGGCTGAGTGTTCTTTCAGAAGGAAACACACGCATTTCATCCTTCTGGAGTGAGTTTTCAGCCTGGAATTCATATTCATTTTGTACTGTGCAGAATGTAGCTACATGCTCGTGGGTTGTGTCATAGAAGCACCGTTTTTGCAGGAGCTTATTGAAACATTCATTGTTTGGCTAAGTTCTTTATGGTTGGTTTTGGAAGGTCTTTCAACTTTGGCCAAATCCCGCTTTATAAGAAATTATTTCACAGCGCAGTTTCCAAGTGTCCACATAGAGCTCTTGCTTGAAACTGTCTATATGCACATCTCCCATACTGGTGTGCTCGTTTCACTACCTGGATTTTGGTTTCGTCTTCTTTGTTTGAAATGACAAGCCTTGTTTCTGCACGCTACACACACCTTGTAGCAGTTTCAGTTTGAAGCATGTTGGTAATCTCAAAACGCTGTGTAACCTATGTAGAGTGTGTCACTCTCCAGCACTGAATACACACCTTAGAGCTCCTTTCACCACAGACACGCAAACACATCTTTTTGTGAATGTCCTACCTCAGGTCACTTGGAAATTTAAGGGTTTTATCGAGAAAATGAAGTCAATCATGGTTTTGCCCTCTGCCACCAATACAAATGACCTCTTGTACATGCCCGTCTGAAGTTCACTGCAAAATGCCCTTCTTTTCTAGTTTCTTGAAAGTGCTCAACACATTAGGAGAAAGAGCTGTTTGAGCAAGAGTGATGCAGTGTGCATTTTTCTGCATTACAAGTGATTTGGGAACCGTACTCCTTATTTTTCCACATTGTGTAAGAAACAACATGAGGCTTGCAAGAGATTGAAACAATGCATCCCAAAACGTATTCCAGGAGTGAAAACACACGTTTATAGAAAGACTCTGAAGGAGCAAGCAAAAGCCTAGTGGCTGAGTGTTGTTTCAGAGAGAAACACACGCATTTCATCCTTCTGGAGTGAGTTTTCAGCCTGGAATTCATATGCATTTTGTACTGTGCAGAATGTAGCTGCATGCTCGGGGGTTGTGTCATAGAAGCACCTTTCCTGCAGGAGCTTATTGCAACATTCATTGTTTGGCTAAGTTCTTTAGGGTTGGTTTTGGAAGGTGTTTCATATTTGGTCAAATCCCTCTTCGTACGAAATATTTTCACAGAGCTGTTTCCAAGTGACCACAAAGATCTGCTGCTTGAAACTGCCTACATGCACATCTCCCAAACTGCTGTGCTCGTTTCACTACCTGGATTTTGGTTTCGTCTTCTTTCTTTGAAATGACAAACCTTCATTCTGCAGGGAACACACCTTGTAGCAGTTTCAGTTTGAAGCATGTTGGTGCTCTCAAAAAGCTGTGTAACCTAGTTAGAGTGTGTCACTCTCCAGCACTGAATACACAACTTAGAGCTCCTTTCACCACAGACACGCAACCACATCTTTTTGGGAAAGTGCTACATCAAGTCACTTGCAAATGTAAGGGTTTCAAGGAGAAAATGAAGTCAATCATTGTTTTGCACTCTGCAAACAATAGAAATGACCTCTTGTACATGCCCGTGTGAATTTCACAGCAAAATGCCCTTCTTTTCTTGTTTCTTGAAAGTTCTCAACACATTAGGAGAAAGATCTGTTTGAGCAAGAGTGATGCAGTGTGCATTTTTCTGCATTACAAGTGATTGGGAAACATACTCCTTATTTTTCCACATTGTGTAAGAAACAACGTGAGGCTTGCAAGAGTTTGAACAATGCACCCCAAAACGTATTCCAGGAGTGAAAACACAAGTTTCTAGAAAGACTCTGAAGCAGCAAGCAAAAGCATAGTGGCTGAGTGTTCCATCAATGAGAAACACACGCATTTCACTCTTCTGGAGTCAGTTTTCAGCCAGGAATTCATATGCATTTTGTACTGTGCAGAATGTAGCTACTTGCTCGGGGGTTGTGTCATAGAAGCACCTCTCCTGCAGGAGCTTATTGCAGCATTCATTGTTTGGCTAAGTTCTTTAGGGTTGGTTTTGGAAGGTCTTTCAACTTTGGCCAAATCCCGCTTTGTAAGAAATTTTTCACACCGCAGTTTCCAAGTGTCCACAAAGATCTGCTGCTTGAAACTGTCTACATGCACATCTCCCATACTGCTGTGCTCGTTTCACTACCTGGATTTTGGTTTCCTCTTCTTTCTTTGAAATGGCAATCCTTCATTCTGCGTGCTACACACACCTTGTAGTAGTTTCAGTTTGAAGCATGTTCGTAATCCCAAAACGCTGTGTAACCTATGTAGAGTGTGTCACTCTCCAGCACTGAATACACAACTTAGAGCTCCTTTCACCACAGACACGCAAACACATCTTTTTGGGAAAGTGCTACCTCAAGTCAATTGCAAATGTAAGGGTTTCATAGAGAAAATGAAGTCAATCATGGTTTTGCAGTCTGCAAAGAATAGAAATGACCTCTTGTACATGCCCGTGTGAATTTCACAGCAAAATGCCCTTCTTTTCTTGTTTCTTGAAAGTTCTCAACACATTAGGAGAAAGATCTGTTTGAGCAAGAGTGATGAAGTGTGCATTTTTCTGCATTACAAGTGATAGGGAAACATACTCCTTATTTTTCCACATTGTGTAAGAAACAACGTGAGGCTTGCAAGAGTTTGAAACAATGCACCCAAAACGTATTCCAGGAGTGAAAACACACGTTTCTAGAAAGACTCTGAAGCAGCAAGCAAAAGCATAGTGGCTGAGTGTTCTTTCACTGAAGAACACACGCATTTTACTTTTCTGGAGTCAGTTTTCAGCCAGGTATTCATATGCATTTTGTACTGTGCAGAATGTACTACATGCTCGGGGGTTGTGTCATAAAGCACCTCTCCTGCAGGAGCTTATTGCAACATTCATTGTTTGGCTAAGTTCTTTAGGGTTGGTTTTGGAAGGTCTTTCAACTTTGGCCAAATCCCTCTTTGTAAGAAATTATTTCACAGCGCAGTTTCCAAGTGTCCACAAAGAGCTGCTGCTTGAAACTGTCTATATGCACAACTCTCATACTGGTGTGCTCGTTTCACTACCTGGATTTTGGTTTCATCTTCTTTCTTTGAAATGACAAGCCTTCTTTCTGCACGCTACACACACCTTGTAGCAGTTTCAGTATGAAGCATGTTGGTAATCTCAAAACGCTCTGTAACCTATGTAGAGTGTGTCACTCTCCGGCACTGAATACACAACTTAGAGCTCCTTTCACCACAGACACGCAAACACATCTTTTTGCGAAAGTGCTACCTCAGGTTACTTGCAAATGTAAGGGTTTCATAGAGAAAATGAAGTCAATCATGGTTTTGCACTCTGCAATCAATAGAAGTGACCTCATGTACATGCCCTTGTGAATTTCACTGCAAAATGATCTTCTTTTCTTGTTTCTTGAAAGTTCTCAACACATTCGTAGAAAGGGCTGTTTGACCAAGAGTGATGCAGTGTGCATTTTTCTGCATTACAAGTGATTTGGGAAACATACTCCTTATTTTTCCACATTGTGTAAGAAACAACATGAGGCTTGCAAGAGATTAAAACAATGCATCCCAAAACGTATTCCAGGAGTGAAAACACACGTTTATAGAAAGACTCTGAAGGAGCAAGCAAAAGCCTAGTGGCTGAGTGTTCTTTCAGAAGGAAACACACGCATTTCATCCTTCTGGAGTGAGTTTTCAGCCTGGAATTCATATTCATTTTGTACTGTGCAGAATGTAGCTACATGCTCGTGGGTTGTGTCATAGAAGCACCGTTTTTGCAGGAGCTTGTTGAAACATTCATTGTTTGGCTAAGTTCTTTATGGTTGGTTTTGGAAGGTCTTTCAACTTTGGCCAAATCCCGCTTTATAAGAAATTATTTCACAGCGCAGTTTCCAAGTGTCCACATAGAGCTCTTGCTTGAAACTGTCTATATGCACATCTCCCATACTGGTGTGCTCGTTTCACTACCTGGATTTTGGTTTCGTCTTCTTTGTTTGAAATGACAAGCCTTGTTTCTGCACGCTACACACACCTTGTAGCAGTTTCAGTTTGAAGCATGTTGGTAATCTCAAAACGCTGTGTAACCTATGTAGAGTGTGTCACTCTCCAGCACTGAATACACACCTTAGAGCTCCTTTCACCACAGACACGCAAACACATCTTTTTGTGAATGTCCTACCTCAGGTCACTTGGAAATTTAAGGGTTTTATCGAGAAAATGAAGTCAATCATGGTTTTGCCCTCTGCCACCAATACAAATGACCTCTTGTACATGCCCGTCTGAAGTTCACTGCAAAATGCCCTTCTTTTCTAGTTTCTTGAAAGTGCTCAACACATTAGGAGAAAGAGCTGTTTGAGCAAGAGTGATGCAGCGTGCATTTTTCTGCATTACAAGTGATTTGGGAACCGTACTCCTTATTTTTCCACATTGTGTAAGAAACAACATGAGGCTTGCAAGAGATTGAAACAATGCATCCCAAAACGTATTCCAGGAGTGAAAACACACGTTTATAGAAAGACTCTGAAGGAGCAAGCAAAAGCCTAGTGGCTGAGTGTTGTTTCAGAGAGAAACACACGCATTTCATCCTTCTGGAGTGAGTTTTCAGCCTGGAATTCATATGCATTTTGTACTGTGCAGAATGTAGCTGCATGCTCGGGGGTTGTGTCATAGAAGCACCTTTCCTGCAGGAGCTTATTGCAACATTCATTGTTTGGCTAAGTTCTTTAGGGTTGGTTTTGGAAGGTGTTTCATATTTGGTCAAATCCCTCTTCGTACGAAATATTTTCACAGAGCTGTTTCCAAGTGACCACAAAGATCTGCTGCTTGAAACTGCCTACATGCACATCTCCCAAACTGCTGTGCTCGTTTCACTACCTGGATTTTGGTTTCGTCTTCTTTCTTTGAAATGACAAACCTTCATTCTGCAGGGAACACACCTTGTAGCAGTTTCAGTTTGAAGCATGTTGGTGCTCTCAAAAAGCTGTGTAACCTAGTTAGAGTGTGTCACTCTCCAGCACTGAATACACAACTTAGAGCTCCTTTCACCACAGACACGCAACCACATCTTTTTGGGAAAGTGCTACATCAAGTCACTTGCAAATGTAAGGGTTTCAAGGAGAAAATGAAGTCAATCATTGTTTTGCACTCTGCAAACAATAGAAATGACCTCTTGTACATGCCCGTGTGAATTTCACAGCAAAATGCCCTTCTTTTCTTGTTTCTTGAAAGTTCTCAACACATTAGGAGAAAGATCTGTTTGAGCAAGAGTGATGAAGTGTGCATTTTTCTGCATTACAAGTGATTGGGAAACATACTCCTTATTTTTCCACATTGTGTAAGAAACAACGTGAGGCTTGCAAGAGTTTGAACAATGCACCCCAAAACGTATTCCAGGAGTGAAAACACAAGTTTCTAGAAAGACTCTGAAGCAGCAAGCAAAAGCATAGTGGCTGAGTGTTCCATCAATGAGAAACACACGCATTTCACTCTTCTGGAGTCAGTTTTCAGCCAGGAATTCATATGCATTTTGTACTGTGCAGAATGTAGCTACTTGCTCGGGGGTTGTGTCATAGAAGCACCTCTCCTGCAGGAGCTTATTGCAGCATTCATTGTTTGGCTAAGTTCTTTAGGGTTGGTTTTGGAAGGTCTTTCAACTTTGGCCAAATCCCGCTTTGTAAGAAATTTTTCACACCGCAGTTTCCAAGTGTCCACAAAGATCTGCTGCTTGAAACTGTCTACATGCACATCTCCCATACTGCTGTGCTCGTTTCACTACCTGGATTTTGGTTTCCTCTTCTTTCTTTGAAATGGCAATCCTTCATTCTGCGTGCTACACACACCTTGTAGTAGTTTCAGTTTGAAGCATGTTCGTAATCCCAAAACGCTGTGTAACCTATGTAGAGTGTGTCACTCTCCAGCACTGAATACACAACTTAGAGCTCCTTTCACCACAGACACGCAAACACATCTTTTTGGGAAAGTGCTACCTCAAGTCAATTGCAAATGTAAGGGTTTCATAGAGAAAATGAAGTCAATCATGGTTTTGCAGTCTGCAAACAATAGAAATGACCTCTTGTACATGCCCGTGTGAATTTCACAGCAAAATGCCCTTCTTTTCTTGTTTCTTGAAAGTTCTCAACACATTAGGAGAAAGATCTGTTTGAGCAAGAGTGATGAAGTGTGCATTTTTCTGCATTACAAGTGATAGGGAAACATACTCCTTATTTTTCCACATTGTGTAAGAAACAACGTGAGGCTTGCAAGAGTTTGAAACAATGCACCCAAAACGTATTCCAGGAGTGAAAACACACGTTTCTAGAAAGACTCTGAAGCAGCAAGCAAAAGCATAGTGGCTGAGTGTTCTTTCACTGAAGAACACACGCATTTTACTTTTCTGGAGTCAGTTTTCAGCCAGGTATTCATATGCATTTTGTACTGTGCAGAATGTACTACATGCTCGGGGGTTGTGTCATAAAGCACCTCTCCTGCAGGAGCTTATTGCAACATTCATTGTTTGGCTAAGTTCTTTAGGGTTGGTTTTGGAAGGTCTTTCAACTTTGGCCAAATCCCTCTTTGTAAGAAATTATTTCACAGCGCAGTTTCCAAGTGTCCACAAAGAGCTGCTGCTTGAAACTGTCTATATGCACAACTCTCATACTGGTGTGCTCGTTTCACTACCTGGATTTTGGTTTCATCTTCTTTCTTTGAAATGACAAGCCTTCTTTCTGCACGCTACACACACCTTGTAGCAGTTTCAGTATGAAGCATGTTGGTAATCTCAAAACGCTCTGTAACCTATGTAGAGTGTGTCACTCTCCGGCACTGAATACACAACTTAGAGCTCCTTTCACCACAGACACGCAAACACATCTTTTTGCGAAAGTGCTACCTCAGGTTACTTGCAAATGTAAGGGTTTCATAGAGAAAATGAAGTCAATCATGGTTTTGCACTCTGCAATCAATAGAAGTGACCTCATGTACATGCCCTTGTGAATTTCACTGCAAAATGATCTTCTTTTCTTGTTTCTTGAAAGTTCTCAACACATTCGTAGAAAGGGCTGTTTGACCAAGAGTGATGCAGTGTGCATTTTTCTGCATTACAAGTGATTTGGGAAACATACTCCTTATTTTTCCACATTGTGTAAGAAACAACATGAGGCTTGCAAGAGATTAAAACAATGCATCCCAAAACGTATTCCAGGAGTGAAAACACACGTTTATAGAAAGACTCTGAAGGAGCAAGCAAAAGCCTAGTGGCTGAGTGTTCTTTCAGAAGGAAACACACGCATTTCATCCTTCTGGAGTGAGTTTTCAGCCTGGAATTCATATTCATTTTGTACTGTGCAGAATGTAGCTACATGCTCGTGGGTTGTGTCATAGAAGCACCGTTTTTGCAGGAGCTTGTTGAAACATTCATTGTTTGGCTAAGTTCTTTATGGTTGGTTTTGGAAGGTCTTTCAACTTTGGCCAAATCCCGCTTTATAAGAAATTATTTCACAGCGCAGTTTCCAAGTGTCCACATAGAGCTCTTGCTTGAAACTGTCTATATGCACATCTCCCATACTGGTGTGCTCGTTTCACTACCTGGATTTTGGTTTCGTCTTCTTTGTTTGAAATGACAAGCCTTGTTTCTGCACGCTACACACACCTTGTAGCAGTTTCAGTTTGAAGCATGTTGGTAATCTCAAAACGCTGTGTAACCTATGTAGAGTGTGTCACTCTCCAGCACTGAATACACACCTTAGAGCTCCTTTCACCACAGACACGCAAACACATCTTTTTGTGAATGTCCTACCTCAGGTCACTTGGAAATTTAAGGGTTTTATCGAGAAAATGAAGTCAATCATGGTTTTGCCCTCTGCCACCAATACAAATGACCTCTTGTACATGCCCGTCTGAAGTTCACTGCAAAATGCCCTTCTTTTCTAGTTTCTTGAAAGTGCTCAACACATTAGGAGAAAGAGCTGTTTGAGCAAGAGTGATGCAGCGTGCATTTTTCTGCATTACAAGTGATTTGGGAACCGTACTCCTTATTTTTCCACATTGTGTAAGAAACAACATGAGGCTTGCAAGAGATTGAAACAATGCATCCCAAAACGTATTCCAGGAGTGAAAACACACGTTTATAGAAAGACTCTGAAGGAGCAAGCAAAAGCCTAGTGGCTGAGTGTTGTTTCAGAGAGAAACACACGCATTTCATCCTTCTGGAGTGAGTTTTCAGCCTGGAATTCATATGCATTTTGTACTGTGCAGAATGTAGCTGCATGCTCGGGGGTTGTGTCATAGAAGCACCTTTCCTGCAGGAGCTTATTGCAACATTCATTGTTTGGCTAAGTTCTTTAGGGTTGGTTTTGGAAGGTGTTTCATATTTGGTCAAATCCCTCTTCGTACGAAATATTTTCACAGAGCTGTTTCCAAGTGACCACAAAGATCTGCTGCTTGAAACTGCCTACATGCACATCTCCCAAACTGCTGTGCTCGTTTCACTACCTGGATTTTGGTTTCGTCTTCTTTCTTTGAAATGACAAACCTTCATTCTGCAGGGAACACACCTTGTAGCAGTTTCAGTTTGAAGCATGTTGGTGCTCTCAAAAAGCTGTGTAACCTAGTTAGAGTGTGTCACTCTCCAGCACTGAATACACAACTTAGAGCTCCTTTCACCACAGACACGCAACCACATCTTTTTGGGAAAGTGCTACATCAAGTCACTTGCAAATGTAAGGGTTTCAAGGAGAAAATGAAGTCAATCATTGTTTTGCACTCTGCAAACAATAGAAATGACCTCTTGTACATGCCCGTGTGAATTTCACAGCAAAATGCCCTTCTTTTCTTGTTTCTTGAAAGTTCTCAACACATTAGGAGAAAGATCTGTTTGAGCAAGAGTGATGAAGTGTGCATTTTTCTGCATTACAAGTGATTGGGAAACATACTCCTTATTTTTCCACATTGTGTAAGAAACAACGTGAGGCTTGCAAGAGTTTGAACAATGCACCCCAAAACGTATTCCAGGAGTGAAAACACAAGTTTCTAGAAAGACTCTGAAGCAGCAAGCAAAAGCATAGTGGCTGAGTGTTCCATCAATGAGAAACACACGCATTTCACTCTTCTGGAGTCAGTTTTCAGCCAGGAATTCATATGCATTTTGTACTGTGCAGAATGTAGCTACTTGCTCGGGGGTTGTGTCATAGAAGCACCTCTCCTGCAGGAGCTTATTGCAGCATTCATTGTTTGGCTAAGTTCTTTAGGGTTGGTTTTGGAAGGTCTTTCAACTTTGGCCAAATCCCGCTTTGTAAGAAATTTTTCACACCGCAGTTTCCAAGTGTCCACAAAGATCTGCTGCTTGAAACTGTCTACATGCACATCTCCCATACTGCTGTGCTCGTTTCACTACCTGGATTTTGGTTTCCTCTTCTTTCTTTGAAATGGCAATCCTTCATTCTGCGTGCTACACACACCTTGTAGTAGTTTCAGTTTGAAGCATGTTCGTAATCCCAAAACGCTGTGTAACCTATGTAGAGTGTGTCACTCTCCAGCACTGAATACACAACTTAGAGCTCCTTTCACCACAGACACGCAAACACATCTTTTTGGGAAAGTGCTACCTCAAGTCAATTGCAAATGTAAGGGTTTCATAGAGAAAATGAAGTCAATCATGGTTTTGCAGTCTGCAAACAATAGAAATGACCTCTTGTACATGCCCGTGTGAATTTCACAGCAAAATGCCCTTCTTTTCTTGTTTCTTGAAAGTTCTCAACACATTAGGAGAAAGATCTGTTTGAGCAAGAGTGATGAAGTGTGCATTTTTCTGCATTACAAGTGATAGGGAAACATACTCCTTATTTTTCCACATTGTGTAAGAAACAACGTGAGGCTTGCAAGAGTTTGAAACAATGCACCCAAAACGTATTCCAGGAGTGAAAACACACGTTTCTAGAAAGACTCTGAAGCAGCAAGCAAAAGCATAGTGGCTGAGTGTTCTTTCACTGAAGAACACACGCATTTTACTTTTCTGGAGTCAGTTTTCAGCCAGGTATTCATATGCATTTTGTACTGTGCAGAATGTACTACATGCTCGGGGGTTGTGTCATAAAGCACCTCTCCTGCAGGAGCTTATTGCAACATTCATTGTTTGGCTAAGTTCTTTAGGGTTGGTTTTGGAAGGTCTTTCAACTTTGGCCAAATCCCGCTTTGTAAGAAATTATTTCACAGCGCAGTTTCCAAGTGTCCACAAAGAGCTGCTGTTTGAAACTGTCTATATGCACAACTCTCATACTGGTGTGCTCGTTTCACTACCTGGATTTTGGTTTCATCTTCTTTCTTTGAAATGACAAGCCTTCTTTCTGCACGCTACACACACCTTGTAGCAGTTTCAGTATGAAGCATGTTGGTAATCTCAAAACGCTCTGTAACCTATGTAGAGTGTGTCACTCTCCGGCACTGAATACACAACTTAGAGCTCCTTTCACCACAGACACGCAAACACATCTTTTTGCGAAAGTGCTACCTCAGGTTACTTGCAAATGTAAGGGTTTCATAGAGAAAATGAAGTCAATCATGGTTTTGCACTCTGCAATCAATAGAAGTGACCTCATGTACATGCCCTTGTGAATTTCACTGCAAAATGATCTTCTTTTCTTGTTTCTTGAAAGTTCTCAACACATTCGTAGAAAGGGCTGTTTGACCAAGAGTGATGCAGTGTGCATTTTTCTGCATTACAAGTGATTTGGGAAACATACTCCTTATTCTTCCACATTGTGTAAGAAACAACATGAGGCTTGCAAGAGATTAAAACAATGCATCCCAAAACGTATTCCAGGAGTGAAAACACACGTTTATAGAAAGACTCTGAAGGAGCAAGCAAAAGCCTAGTGGCTGAGTGTTCTTTCAGAAGGAAACACACGCATTTCATCCTTCTGGAGTGAGTTTTCAGCCTGGAATTCATATTCATTTTGTACTGTGCAGAATGTAGCTACATGCTCGTGGGTTGTGTCATAGAAGCACCGTTTTTGCAGGAGCTTATTGAAACATTCATTGTTTGGCTAAGTTCTTTATGGTTGGTTTTGGAAGGTCTTTCAACTTTGGCCAAATCCCGCTTTATAAGAAATTTCACAGCGCAGTTTCCAAGTGTCCACATAGAGCTCTTGCTTGAAACTGTCTATATGCACATCTCCCATACTGGTGTGCTCGTTTCACTACCTGGATTTTGGTTTCGTCTTCTTTGTTTGAAATGACAAGCCTTGTTTCTGCACGCTACACACACCTTGTAGCAGTTTCAGTTTGAAGCATGTTGGTAATCTCAAAACGCTGTGTAACCTATGTAGAGTGTGTCACTCTCCAGCACTGAATACACACCTTAGAGCTCCTTTCACCACAGACACGCAAACACATCTTTTTGTGAATGTCCTACCTCAGGTCACTTGGAAATTTAAGGGTTTTATCGAGAAAATGAAGTCAATCATGGTTTTGCCCTCTGCCACCAATACAAATGACCTCTTGTACATGCCCGTCTGAAGTTCACTGCAAAATGCCCTTCTTTTCTAGTTTCTTGAAAGTGCTCAACACATTAGGAGAAAGAGCTGTTTGAGCAAGAGTGATGCAGTGTGCATTTTTCTGCATTACAAGTGATTTGGGAACCGTACTCCTTATTTTTCCACATTGTGTAAGAAACAACATGAGGCTTGCAAGAGATTGAAACAATGCATCCCAAAACGTATTCCAGGAGTGAAAACACACGTTTATAGAAAGACTCTGAAGGAGCAAGCAAAAGCCTAGTGGCTGAGTGTTGTTTCAGAGAGAAACACACGCATTTCATCCTTCTGGAGTGAGTTTTCAGCCTGGAATTCATATGCATTTTGTACTGTGCAGAATGTAGCTGCATGCTCGGGGGTTGTGTCATAGAAGCACCTTTCCTGCAGGACCTTATTGCAACACTCATTGTTTGGCTAAGTACTTTAGGGTTGGTTTTGTAAGGTCTTTCATCTTTGGCCAAATCCCGCTTCGTACGAAATATTTTCACAGCGCTGTTCCCAAGTGTCCACAAAGAGCTCCTGCTTGAAACTGTCCACATGAACATCTCCTATACTGGTGTGCTCGTTTCACTACCTGGATTTTGGTTTCGTCTTCTTTCTTTGAAATGAGAAGCTTCTTTCTGCATGCTACACACACCTTGTAGCAGTTTCAGTTTGAAGCATGTTGGTGCTCTCAAAAAGCTGTGTAACCTAGGTAGAGTGTGTCACTCTCCAGCACTGAATACACAGCTTAGAGCTCCTTTCACCACAGACACGCAAACACATCTTTTTGTGAAAGTCCTACCTCAGGTCACTTGGAAATTAAAGGGTTTCATCGAGAACATGAAGTCAATCATGGTTTTGCACTCTGCCACCAATTGAAATGACCGCTTGTACATGCCCGTCTGAAATTCACTGCAAAATGATCTTCTTTTCTGCTTTCTTGAAAGTGCTCAACACATTAGGAGAAAGAGCTGTTTGAGCATGAGTGATGCAGTGTGCATTTTTCTGGATTACAAGTGATTTGGGAAACATACTCTTATTTTTCCACATTGTGTAAGAAACAACATGAGGCTTGCAAGAGATTGAAACAATGCATCCCAAAACGTATTCCAGCACCGAAAACACACGTTTCTGGAAAACTCTGAAGGAGCAAGCAAAAGCCTAGTGGCTGAGTGTTCTCTCAGAGAGAAACACACCCATTTCATCCTTCTGGAGTCAGTTTTCAGCCTGGAATTCATATGCATTTTGTACTGGGCAGAATGTACCTGCATGCTCAGGGGTTGTGTCATAGAAGCACTTTTCCTGCAGGAGCTTATTGCAATATTCATTGTTTGGCTAAGTTCTTTAGGGTTGGTTTTGGAAGGTCTTTCAACTTTGGCCAAATCCCGCTTTGTAAGAAATTATTTCACAGCGCAGTTTCCAAGTGTCCACAAAAAGCTGCTCCTTGAAACTGTCTACATGCACATCTCTCATACTGGTGTGCTCGTTTCACTACCTGGATTTTGGTTTCCTCTTCTTTCTTTGAAATGACAAGCCTTCTTTCTGCACGCTACACACACCTTGTAGCAGTTTCAGTTTGAAGCATGTTGGTAATCTCAAAACGCTGTGTAACCTATGTAGAGTGTGTCACTCTCCAGCACTGAATACACACCTTAGAGCTCCTTTCACCACAGACACGCAAACACATCTTTTTGTGAAAGTCCTACCTCAGGTCACTTGGAAATGTAAGGGTTTTATCGAGAAAATGAAGTCAATCATGGTTTTGCACTCTGCAACCAATAGAAATGACCTCTTGTACATGCCCGTATTAATGTCACTGCAAATTGACCTTCATTTCTGGTTTCTTGAAAGTTCTCAACACATTCGGAGAAAGAGCGTGTTTGAGCATGAGTGATGCAGTTTGCGTTTTGCTGGATTTCAATTGATTCGGGAAACATACTCCTTATTTTTCCACATTGTGTAAGAAACAACATGAGGCTTGCAAGAGATTGAAACAATGCATCCCAAAACGTATTCCAGGAGAGAAAACACACGTTTCTAGAAAGACTCTGAAGCAGCAAGCAAAAGCATAGTGGCTGAGTGTTCTTTCAATGAGAAACACACGCATTTCACTCTTCTGGAGTCAGTTTTCAGCCAGGAATTCATATGCATTTTGTACTGTGCAGAATGTAGCTACATGCTCGGGGGTTGTGTCATAGAAGCACCTTTCCTGCAGGAGCTTATTGCAACATTCATTGTTTGGCTAAGTTCTTTAGGGTTGGTTTTGGAAGGTGTTTCATATGTGGTCAAATCCCTCTTCGTACGAAATATTTTCACAGAGCTGTTTCCAAGTGTCCACAAAGATCTGCTGCTTGAAACTGCCTACATACACATCTCCCAAACTGCTGTGCTCGTTTCACTACCTGGATTTTGGTTTCGTCTTCTTTCTTTGAAATGACAAACCTTCATTCTGCAGGGAACACACCTTGTAGCAGTTTCAGTTTGAAGCATGTTGGTGCTCTCAAAAAGCTGTGTAACCTAGTTAGAGTGTGTCACTCTCCAGCACTGAATACACAACTTAGAGCTCCTTTCACCACAGACACGCAACCACATCTTTTTGGGAAAGTGCTACATCAAGTCACGTGCAAATGTAAGGGTTTCAAGGAGAAAATGAAGTCAATCATTGTTTTGCACTCTGCAAACAATAGAAATGACCTCTTGTACATGCCCGTGTGAATTTCACAGCAAAATGCCCTTCTTTTCTTGTTTCTTGAAAGTTCTCAACACATTAGGAGAAAGATCTGTTTGAGCAAGAGTGATGCAGTGTGCATTTTTCTGCATTACAAGTGATTGGGAAACATACTCCTTATTTTTCCACATTGTGTAAGAAACAACGTGAGGCTTGCAAGAGTTTGAACAATGCACCCCAAAACGTATTCCAGGAGTGAAAACACAAGTTTCTAGAAAGACTCTGAAGCAGCAAGCAAAAGCATAGTGGCTGAGTGTTCCATCAATGAGAAACACACGCATTTCACTCTTCTGGAGTCAGTTTTCAGCCAGGAATTCATATGCATTTTGTACTGTGCAGAATGTAGCTACTTGCTCGGGGGTTGTGTCATAGAAGCACCTCTCCTGCAGGAGCTTATTGCAGCATTCATTGTTTGGCTAAGTTCTTTAGGCTTGGTTTTGGAAGGTCTTTCAACTTTGGCCAAATCCCGCTTTGTAAGAAATTTTTCACACCGCAGTTTCCAAGTGTCCACAAAGATCTGCTGCTTGAAACTGTCTACATGCACATCTCCCATACTGCTGTGCTCGTTTCACTACCTGGATTTTGGTTTCCTCTTCTTTCTTTGAAATGGCAATCCTTCATTCTGTGTGCTACACACACCTTGTAGTAGTTTCAGTTTGAAGCATGTTCGTAATCCCAAAACGCTGTGTAACCTATGTAGAGTGTGTCACTCTCCAGCACTGCATACACAACTTAGAGCTCCTTTCACCACAGACACGCAAACACATCTTTTTGGGAAAGTGCTACCTCAAGTCAATTGCAAATGTAAGGGTTTCATAGAGAAAATGAAGTCAATCATGGTTTTGCAGTCTGCAAACAATAGAAATGACCTCTTGTACATGCCCGTGTGAATTTCACAGCAAAATGCCCTTCTTTTCTTGTTTCTTGAAAGTTCTCAACACATTAGGAGAAAGATCTGTTTGAGCAAGAGTGATGAAGTGTGCATTTTTCTGCATTACAAGTGATAGGGAAACATACTCCTTATTTTTCCACATTGTGTAAGAAACAACGTGAGGCTTGCAAGAGTTTGAAACAATGCACCCAAAACGTATTCCAGGAGTGAAAACACACGTTTCTAGAAAGACTCTGAAGCAGCAAGCAAAAGCATAGTGGCTGAGTGTTCTTTCACTGAAGAACACACGCATTTTACTTTTCTGGAGTCAGTTTTCAGCCAGGTATTCATATGCATTTTGTACTGTGCAGAATGTACTACATGCTCGGGGGTTGTGTCATAAAGCACCTCTCCTGCAGGAGCTTATTGCAACATTCATTGTTTGGCTAAGTTCTTTAGGGTTGGTTTTGGAAGGTCTTTCAACTTTGGCCAAATCCCGCTTTGTAAGAAATTATTTCACAGCGCAGTTTCCAAGTGTCCACAAAGAGCTGCTGCTTGAAACTGTCTATATGCACAACTCTCATACTGGTGTGCTCGTTTCACTACCTGGATTTTGGTTTCATCTTCTTTCTTTGAAATGACAAGCCTTCTTTCTGCACGCTACACACACCTTGTAGCAGTTTCAGTATGAAGCATGTTGGTAATCTCAAAACGCTCTGTAACCTATGTAGAGTGTGTCACTCTCCGGCACTGAATACACAACTTAGAGCTCCTTTCACCACAGACACGCAAACACATCTTTTTGCGAAAGTGCTACCTCAGGTTACTTGCAAATGTAAGGGTTTCATAGAGAAAATGAAGTCAATCATGGTTTTGCACTCTGCAATCAATAGAAGTGACCTCATGTACATGCCCTTGTGAATTTCACTGCAAAATGATCTTCTTTTCTTGTTTCTTGAAAGTTCTCAACACATTCGTAGAAAGGGCTGTTTGACCAAGAGTGATGCAGTGTGCATTTTTCTGCATTACAAGTGATTTGGGAAACATACTCCTTATTTTTCCACATTGTGTAAGAAACAACATGAGGCTTGCAAGAGATTAAAACAATGCATCCCAAAACGTATTCCAGGAGTGAAAACACACGTTTATAGAAAGACTCTGAAGGAGCAAGCAAAAGCCTAGTGGCTGAGTGTTCTTTCAGAAGGAAACACACGCATTTCATCCTTCTGGAGTGAGTTTTCAGCCTGGAATTCATATTCATTTTGTACTGTGCAGAATGTAGCTACATGCTCGTGGGTTGTGTCATAGAAGCACCGTTTTTGCAGGAGCTTATTGAAACATTCATTGTTTGGCTAAGTTCTTTATGGTTGGTTTTGGAAGGTCTTTCAACTTTGGCCAAATCCCGCTTTATAAGAAATTATTTCACAGCGCAGTTTCCAAGTGTCCACATAGAGCTCTTGCTTGAAACTGTCTATATGCACATCTCCCATACTGGTGTGCTCGTTTCACTACCTGGATTTTGGTTTCGTCTTCTTTGTTTGAAATGACAAGCCTTGTTTCTGCACGCTACACACACCTTGTAGCAGTTTCAGTTTGAAGCATGTTGGTAATCTCAAAACGCTGTGTAACCTATGTAGAGTGTGTCACTCTCCAGCACTGAATACACACCTTAGAGCTCCTTTCACCACAGACACGCAAACACATCTTTTTGTGAATGTCCTACCTCAGGTCACTTGGAAATTTAAGGGTTTTATCGAGAAAATGAAGTCAATCATGGTTTTGCCCTCTGCCACCAATACAAATGACCTCTTGTACATGCCCGTCTGAAGTTCACTGCAAAATGCCCTTCTTTTCTAGTTTCTTGAAAGTGCTCAACACATTAGGAGAAAGAGCTGTTTGAGCAAGAGTGATGCAGTGTGCATTTTTCTGCATTACAAGTGATTTGGGAACCGTACTCCTTATTTTTCCACATTGTGTAAGAAACAACATGAGGCTTGCAAGAGATTGAAACAATGCATCCCAAAACGTATTCCAGGAGTGAAAACACACGTTTATAGAAAGACTCTGAAGGAGCAAGCAAAAGCCTAGTGGCTGAGTGTTGTTTCAGAGAGAAACACACGCATTTCATCCTTCTGGAGTGAGTTTTCAGCCTGGAATTCATATGCATTTTGTACTGTGCAGAATGTAGCTGCATGCTCGGGGGTTGTGTCATAGAAGCACCTTTCCTGCAGGAGCTTATTGCAACATTCATTGTTTGGCTAAGTTCTTTAGGGTTGGTTTTGGAAGGTGTTTCATATTTGGTCAAATCCCTCTTCGTACGAAATATTTTCACAGAGCTGTTTCCAAGTGACCACAAAGATCTGCTGCTTGAAACTGCCTACATGCACATCTCCCAAACTGCTGTGCTCGTTTCACTACCTGGATTTTGGTTTCGTCTTCTTTCTTTGAAATGACAAACCTTCATTCTGCAGGGAACACACCTTGTAGCAGTTTCAGTTTGAAGCATGTTGGTGCTCTCAAAAAGCTGTGTAACCTAGTTAGAGTGTGTCACTCTCCAGCACTGAATACACAACTTAGAGCTCCTTTCACCACAGACACGCAACCACATCTTTTTGGGAAAGTGCTACATCAAGTCACTTGCAAATGTAAGGGTTTCAAGGAGAAAATGAAGTCAATCATTGTTTTGCACTCTGCAAACAATAGAAATGACCTCTTGTACATGCCCGTGTGAATTTCACAGCAAAATGCCCTTCTTTTCTTGTTTCTTGAAAGTTCTCAACACATTAGGAGAAAGATCTGTTTGAGCAAGAGTGATGCAGTGTGCATTTTTCTGCATTACAAGTGATTGGGAAACATACTCCTTATTTTTCCACATTGTGTAAGAAACAACGTGAGGCTTGCAAGAGTTTGAACAATGCACCCCAAAACGTATTCCAGGAGTGAAAACACAAGTTTCTAGAAAGACTCTGAAGCAGCAAGCAAAAGCATAGTGGCTGAGTGTTCCATCAATGAGAAACACACGCATTTCACTCTTCTGGAGTCAGTTTTCAGCCAGGAATTCATATGCATTTTGTACTGTGCAGAATGTAGCTACTTGCTCGGGGGTTGTGTCATAGAAGCACCTCTCCTGCAGGAGCTTATTGCAGCATTCATTGTTTGGCTAAGTTCTTTAGGGTTGGTTTTGGAAGGTCTTTCAACTTTGGCCAAATCCCGCTTTGTAAGAAATTTTTCACACCGCAGTTTCCAAGTGTCCACAAAGATCTGCTGCTTGAAACTGTCTACATGCACATCTCCCATACTGCTGTGCTCGTTTCACTACCTGGATTTTGGTTTCCTCTTCTTTCTTTGAAATGGCAATCCTTCATTCTGCGTGCTACACACACCTTGTAGTAGTTTCAGTTTGAAGCATGTTCGTAATCCCAAAACGCTGTGTAACCTATGTAGAGTGTGTCACTCTCCAGCACTGAATACACAACTTAGAGCTCCTTTCACCACAGACACGCAAACACATCTTTTTGGGAAAGTGCTACCTCAAGTCAATTGCAAATGTAAGGGTTTCATAGAGAAAATGAAGTCAATCATGGTTTTGCAGTCTGCAAACAATAGAAATGACCTCTTGTACATGCCCGTGTGAATTTCACAGCAAAATGCCCTTCTTTTCTTGTTTCTTGAAAGTTCTCAACACATTAGGAGAAAGATCTGTTTGAGCAAGAGTGATGAAGTGTGCATTTTTCTGCATTACAAGTGATAGGGAAACATACTCCTTATTTTTCCACATTGTGTAAGAAACAACGTGAGGCTTGCAAGAGTTTGAAACAATGCACCCAAAACGTATTCCAGGAGTGAAAACACACGTTTCTAGAAAGACTCTGAAGCAGCAAGCAAAAGCATAGTGGCTGAGTGTTCTTTCACTGAAGAACACACGCATTTTACTTTTCTGGAGTCAGTTTTCAGCCAGGTATTCATATGCATTTTGTACTGTGCAGAATGTACTACATGCTCGGGGGTTGTGTCATAAAGCACCTCTCCTGCAGGAGCTTATTGCAACATTCATTGTTTGGCTAAGTTCTTTAGGGTTGGTTTTGGAAGGTCTTTCAACTTTGGCCAAATCCCTCTTTGTAAGAAATTATTTCACAGCGCAGTTTCCAAGTGTCCACAAAGAGCTGCTGCTTGAAACTGTCTATATGCACAACTCTCATACTGGTGTGCTCGTTTCACTACCTGGATTTTGGTTTCATCTTCTTTCTTTGAAATGACAAGCCTTCTTTCTGCACGCTACACACACCTTGTAGCAGTTTCAGTATGAAGCATGTTGGTAATCTCAAAACGCTCTGTAACCTATGTAGAGTGTGTCACTCTCCGGCACTGAATACACAACTTAGAGCTCCTTTCACCACAGACACGCAAACACATCTTTTTGCGAAAGTGCTACCTCAGGTTACTTGCAAATGTAAGGGTTTCATAGAGAAAATGAAGTCAATCATGGTTTTGCACTCTGCAATCAATAGAAGTGACCTCATGTACATGCCCTTGTGAATTTCACTGCAAAATGATCTTCTTTTCTTGTTTCTTGAAAGTTCTCAACACATTCGTAGAAAGGGCTGTTTGACCAAGAGTGATGCAGTGTGCATTTTTCTGCATTACAAGTGATTTGGGAAACATACTCCTTATTTTTCCACATTGTGTAAGAAACAACATGAGGCTTGCAAGAGATTAAAACAATGCATCCCAAAACGTATTCCAGGAGTGAAAACACACGTTTATAGAAAGACTCTGAAGGAGCAAGCAAAAGCCTAGTGGCTGAGTGTTCTTTCAGAAGGAAACACACGCATTTCATCCTTCTGGAGTGAGTTTTCAGCCTGGAATTCATATTCATTTTGTACTGTGCAGAATGTAGCTACATGCTCGTGGGTTGTGTCATAGAAGCACCGTTTTTGCAGGAGCTTGTTGAAACATTCATTGTTTGGCTAAGTTCTTTATGGTTGGTTTTGGAAGGTCTTTCAACTTTGGCCAAATCCCGCTTTATAAGAAATTATTTCACAGCGCAGTTTCCAAGTGTCCACATAGAGCTCTTGCTTGAAACTGTCTATATGCACATCTCCCATACTGGTGTGCTCGTTTCACTACCTGGATTTTGGTTTCGTCTTCTTTGTTTGAAATGACAAGCCTTGTTTCTGCACGCTACACACACCTTGTAGCAGTTTCAGTTTGAAGCATGTTGGTAATCTCAAAACGCTGTGTAACCTATGTAGAGTGTGTCACTCTCCAGCACTGAATACACACCTTAGAGCTCCTTTCACCACAGACACGCAAACACATCTTTTTGTGAATGTCCTACCTCAGGTCACTTGGAAATTTAAGGGTTTTATCGAGAAAATGAAGTCAATCATGGTTTTGCCCTCTGCCACCAATACAAATGACCTCTTGTACATGCCCGTCTGAAGTTCACTGCAAAATGCCCTTCTTTTCTAGTTTCTTGAAAGTGCTCAACACATTAGGAGAAAGAGCTGTTTGAGCAAGAGTGATGCAGCGTGCATTTTTCTGCATTACAAGTGATTTGGGAACCGTACTCCTTATTTTTCCACATTGTGTAAGAAACAACATGAGGCTTGCAAGAGATTGAAACAATGCATCCCAAAACGTATTCCAGGAGTGAAAACACACGTTTATAGAAAGACTCTGAAGGAGCAAGCAAAAGCCTAGTGGCTGAGTGTTGTTTCAGAGAGAAACACACGCATTTCATCCTTCTGGAGTGAGTTTTCAGCCTGGAATTCATATGCATTTTGTACTGTGCAGAATGTAGCTGCATGCTCGGGGGTTGTGTCATAGAAGCACCTTTCCTGCAGGAGCTTATTGCAACATTCATTGTTTGGCTAAGTTCTTTAGGGTTGGTTTTGGAAGGTGTTTCATATTTGGTCAAATCCCTCTTCGTACGAAATATTTTCACAGAGCTGTTTCCAAGTGACCACAAAGATCTGCTGCTTGAAACTGCCTACATGCACATCTCCCAAACTGCTGTGCTCGTTTCACTACCTGGATTTTGGTTTCGTCTTCTTTCTTTGAAATGACAAACCTTCATTCTGCAGGGAACACACCTTGTAGCAGTTTCAGTTTGAAGCATGTTGGTGCTCTCAAAAAGCTGTGTAACCTAGTTAGAGTGTGTCACTCTCCAGCACTGAATACACAACTTAGAGCTCCTTTCACCACAGACACGCAACCACATCTTTTTGGGAAAGTGCTACATCAAGTCACTTGCAAATGTAAGGGTTTCAAGGAGAAAATGAAGTCAATCATTGTTTTGCACTCTGCAAACAATAGAAATGACCTCTTGTACATGCCCGTGTGAATTTCACAGCAAAATGCCCTTCTTTTCTTGTTTCTTGAAAGTTCTCAACACATTAGGAGAAAGATCTGTTTGAGCAAGAGTGATGAAGTGTGCATTTTTCTGCATTACAAGTGATTGGGAAACATACTCCTTATTTTTCCACATTGTGTAAGAAACAACGTGAGGCTTGCAAGAGTTTGAACAATGCACCCCAAAACGTATTCCAGGAGTGAAAACACAAGTTTCTAGAAAGACTCTGAAGCAGCAAGCAAAAGCATAGTGGCTGAGTGTTCCATCAATGAGAAACACACGCATTTCACTCTTCTGGAGTCAGTTTTCAGCCAGGAATTCATATGCATTTTGTACTGTGCAGAATGTAGCTACTTGCTCGGGGGTTGTGTCATAGAAGCACCTCTCCTGCAGGAGCTTATTGCAGCATTCATTGTTTGGCTAAGTTCTTTAGGGTTGGTTTTGGAAGGTCTTTCAACTTTGGCCAAATCCCGCTTTGTAAGAAATTTTTCACACCGCAGTTTCCAAGTGTCCACAAAGATCTGCTGCTTGAAACTGTCTACATGCACATCTCCCATACTGCTGTGCTCGTTTCACTACCTGGATTTTGGTTTCCTCTTCTTTCTTTGAAATGGCAATCCTTCATTCTGCGTGCTACACACACCTTGTAGTAGTTTCAGTTTGAAGCATGTTCGTAATCCCAAAACGCTGTGTAACCTATGTAGAGTGTGTCACTCTCCAGCACTGAATACACAACTTAGAGCTCCTTTCACCACAGACACGCAAACACATCTTTTTGGGAAAGTGCTACCTCAAGTCAATTGCAAATGTAAGGGTTTCATAGAGAAAATGAAGTCAATCATGGTTTTGCAGTCTGCAAACAATAGAAATGACCTCTTGTACATGCCCGTGTGAATTTCACAGCAAAATGCCCTTCTTTTCTTGTTTCTTGAAAGTTCTCAACACATTAGGAGAAAGATCTGTTTGAGCAAGAGTGATGAAGTGTGCATTTTTCTGCATTACAAGTGATAGGGAAACATACTCCTTATTTTTCCACATTGTGTAAGAAACAACGTGAGGCTTGCAAGAGTTTGAAACAATGCACCCAAAACGTATTCCAGGAGTGAAAACACACGTTTCTAGAAAGACTCTGAAGCAGCAAGCAAAAGCATAGTGGCTGAGTGTTCTTTCACTGAAGAACACACGCATTTTACTTTTCTGGAGTCAGTTTTCAGCCAGGTATTCATATGCATTTTGTACTGTGCAGAATGTACTACATGCTCGGGGGTTGTGTCATAAAGCACCTCTCCTGCAGGAGCTTATTGCAACATTCATTGTTTGGCTAAGTTCTTTAGGGTTGGTTTTGGAAGGTCTTTCAACTTTGGCCAAATCCCTCTTTGTAAGAAATTATTTCACAGCGCAGTTTCCAAGTGTCCACAAAGAGCTGCTGCTTGAAACTGTCTATATGCACAACTCTCATACTGGTGTGCTCGTTTCACTACCTGGATTTTGGTTTCATCTTCTTTCTTTGAAATGACAAGCCTTCTTTCTGCACGCTACACACACCTTGTAGCAGTTTCAGTATGAAGCATGTTGGTAATCTCAAAACGCTCTGTAACCTATGTAGAGTGTGTCACTCTCCGGCACTGAATACACAACTTAGAGCTCCTTTCACCACAGACACGCAAACACATCTTTTTGCGAAAGTGCTACCTCAGGTTACTTGCAAATGTAAGGGTTTCATAGAGAAAATGAAGTCAATCATGGTTTTGCACTCTGCAATCAATAGAAGTGACCTCATGTACATGCCCTTGTGAATTTCACTGCAAAATGATCTTCTTTTCTTGTTTCTTGAAAGTTCTCAACACATTCGTAGAAAGGGCTGTTTGACCAAGAGTGATGCAGTGTGCATTTTTCTGCATTACAAGTGATTTGGGAAACATACTCCTTATTTTTCCACATTGTGTAAGAAACAACATGAGGCTTGCAAGAGATTAAAACAATGCATCCCAAAACGTATTCCAGGAGTGAAAACACACGTTTATAGAAAGACTCTGAAGGAGCAAGCAAAAGCCTAGTGGCTGAGTGTTCTTTCAGAAGGAAACACACGCATTTCATCCTTCTGGAGTGAGTTTTCAGCCTGGAATTCATATTCATTTTGTACTGTGCAGAATGTAGCTACATGCTCGTGGGTTGTGTCATAGAAGCACCGTTTTTGCAGGAGCTTGTTGAAACATTCATTGTTTGGCTAAGTTCTTTATGGTTGGTTTTGGAAGGTCTTTCAACTTTGGCCAAATCCCGCTTTATAAGAAATTATTTCACAGCGCAGTTTCCAAGTGTCCACATAGAGCTCTTGCTTGAAACTGTCTATATGCACATCTCCCATACTGGTGTGCTCGTTTCACTACCTGGATTTTGGTTTCGTCTTCTTTGTTTGAAATGACAAGCCTTGTTTCTGCACGCTACACACACCTTGTAGCAGTTTCAGTTTGAAGCATGTTGGTAATCTCAAAACGCTGTGTAACCTATGTAGAGTGTGTCACTCTCCAGCACTGAATACACACCTTAGAGCTCCTTTCACCACAGACACGCAAACACATCTTTTTGTGAATGTCCTACCTCAGGTCACTTGGAAATTTAAGGGTTTTATCGAGAAAATGAAGTCAATCATGGTTTTGCCCTCTGCCACCAATACAAATGACCTCTTGTACATGCCCGTCTGAAGTTCACTGCAAAATGCCCTTCTTTTCTAGTTTCTTGAAAGTGCTCAACACATTAGGAGAAAGAGCTGTTTGAGCAAGAGTGATGCAGCGTGCATTTTTCTGCATTACAAGTGATTTGGGAACCGTACTCCTTATTTTTCCACATTGTGTAAGAAACAACATGAGGCTTGCAAGAGATTGAAACAATGCATCCCAAAACGTATTCCAGGAGTGAAAACACACGTTTATAGAAAGACTCTGAAGGAGCAAGCAAAAGCCTAGTGGCTGAGTGTTGTTTCAGAGAGAAACACACGCATTTCATCCTTCTGGAGTGAGTTTTCAGCCTGGAATTCATATGCATTTTGTACTGTGCAGAATGTAGCTGCATGCTCGGGGGTTGTGTCATAGAAGCACCTTTCCTGCAGGAGCTTATTGCAACATTCATTGTTTGGCTAAGTTCTTTAGGGTTGGTTTTGGAAGGTGTTTCATATTTGGTCAAATCCCTCTTCGTACGAAATATTTTCACAGAGCTGTTTCCAAGTGACCACAAAGATCTGCTGCTTGAAACTGCCTACATGCACATCTCCCAAACTGCTGTGCTCGTTTCACTACCTGGATTTTGGTTTCGTCTTCTTTCTTTGAAATGACAAACCTTCATTCTGCAGGGAACACACCTTGTAGCAGTTTCAGTTTGAAGCATGTTGGTGCTCTCAAAAAGCTGTGTAACCTAGTTAGAGTGTGTCACTCTCCAGCACTGAATACACAACTTAGAGCTCCTTTCACCACAGACACGCAACCACATCTTTTTGGGAAAGTGCTACATCAAGTCACTTGCAAATGTAAGGGTTTCAAGGAGAAAATGAAGTCAATCATTGTTTTGCACTCTGCAAACAATAGAAATGACCTCTTGTACATGCCCGTGTGAATTTCACAGCAAAATGCCCTTCTTTTCTTGTTTCTTGAAAGTTCTCAACACATTAGGAGAAAGATCTGTTTGAGCAAGAGTGATGAAGTGTGCATTTTTCTGCATTACAAGTGATTGGGAAACATACTCCTTATTTTTCCACATTGTGTAAGAAACAACGTGAGGCTTGCAAGAGTTTGAACAATGCACCCCAAAACGTATTCCAGGAGTGAAAACACAAGTTTCTAGAAAGACTCTGAAGCAGCAAGCAAAAGCATAGTGGCTGAGTGTTCCATCAATGAGAAACACACGCATTTCACTCTTCTGGAGTCAGTTTTCAGCCAGGAATTCATATGCATTTTGTACTGTGCAGAATGTAGCTACTTGCTCGGGGGTTGTGTCATAGAAGCACCTCTCCTGCAGGAGCTTATTGCAGCATTCATTGTTTGGCTAAGTTCTTTAGGGTTGGTTTTGGAAGGTCTTTCAACTTTGGCCAAATCCCGCTTTGTAAGAAATTTTTCACACCGCAGTTTCCAAGTGTCCACAAAGATCTGCTGCTTGAAACTGTCTACATGCACATCTCCCATACTGCTGTGCTCGTTTCACTACCTGGATTTTGGTTTCCTCTTCTTTCTTTGAAATGGCAATCCTTCATTCTGCGTGCTACACACACCTTGTAGTAGTTTCAGTTTGAAGCATGTTCGTAATCCCAAAACGCTGTGTAACCTATGTAGAGTGTGTCACTCTCCAGCACTGAATACACAACTTAGAGCTCCTTTCACCACAGACACGCAAACACATCTTTTTGGGAAAGTGCTACCTCAAGTCAATTGCAAATGTAAGGGTTTCATAGAGAAAATGAAGTCAATCATGGTTTTGCAGTCTGCAAACAATAGAAATGACCTCTTGTACATGCCCGTGTGAATTTCACAGCAAAATGCCCTTCTTTTCTTGTTTCTTGAAAGTTCTCAACACATTAGGAGAAAGATCTGTTTGAGCAAGAGTGATGAAGTGTGCATTTTTCTGCATTACAAGTGATAGGGAAACATACTCCTTATTTTTCCACATTGTGTAAGAAACAACGTGAGGCTTGCAAGAGTTTGAAACAATGCACCCAAAACGTATTCCAGGAGTGAAAACACACGTTTCTAGAAAGACTCTGAAGCAGCAAGCAAAAGCATAGTGGCTGAGTGTTCTTTCACTGAAGAACACACGCATTTTACTTTTCTGGAGTCAGTTTTCAGCCAGGTATTCATATGCATTTTGTACTGTGCAGAATGTACTACATGCTCGGGGGTTGTGTCATAAAGCACCTCTCCTGCAGGAGCTTATTGCAACATTCATTGTTTGGCTAAGTTCTTTAGGGTTGGTTTTGGAAGGTCTTTCAACTTTGGCCAAATCCCGCTTTGTAAGAAATTATTTCACAGCGCAGTTTCCAAGTGTCCACAAAGAGCTGCTGTTTGAAACTGTCTATATGCACAACTCTCATACTGGTGTGCTCGTTTCACTACCTGGATTTTGGTTTCATCTTCTTTCTTTGAAATGACAAGCCTTCTTTCTGCACGCTACACACACCTTGTAGCAGTTTCAGTATGAAGCATGTTGGTAATCTCAAAACGCTCTGTAACCTATGTAGAGTGTGTCACTCTCCGGCACTGAATACACAACTTAGAGCTCCTTTCACCACAGACACGCAAACACATCTTTTTGCGAAAGTGCTACCTCAGGTTACTTGCAAATGTAAGGGTTTCATAGAGAAAATGAAGTCAATCATGGTTTTGCACTCTGCAATCAATAGAAGTGACCTCATGTACATGCCCTTGTGAATTTCACTGCAAAATGATCTTCTTTTCTTGTTTCTTGAAAGTTCTCAACACATTCGTAGAAAGGGCTGTTTG
Organism: Miniopterus schreibersii; assembly: GCF_964146895.1. Lineage (NCBI taxonomy): Eukaryota > Metazoa > Chordata > Mammalia > Chiroptera > Miniopteridae > Miniopterus > Miniopterus schreibersii. The sequence goes on along the minus strand of NC_138101.1, from coordinate 109,041,583 downwards.
ACCAAGAGTGATGCAGTGTGCATTTTTCTGCATTACAAGTGATTTGGGAAACATACTCCTTATTCTTCCACATTGTGTAAGAAACAACATGAGGCTTGCAAGAGATTAAAACAATGCATCCCAAAACGTATTCCAGGAGTGAAAACACACGTTTATAGAAAGACTCTGAAGGAGCAAGCAAAAGCCTAGTGGCTGAGTGTTCTTTCAGAAGGAAACACACGCATTTCATCCTTCTGGAGTGAGTTTTCAGCCTGGAATTCATATTCATTTTGTACTGTGCAGAATGTAGCTACATGCTCGTGGGTTGTGTCATAGAAGCACCGTTTTTGCAGGAGCTTATTGAAACATTCATTGTTTGGCTAAGTTCTTTATGGTTGGTTTTGGAAGGTCTTTCAACTTTGGCCAAATCCCGCTTTATAAGAAATTTCACAGCGCAGTTTCCAAGTGTCCACATAGAGCTCTTGCTTGAAACTGTCTATATGCACATCTCCCATACTGGTGTGCTCGTTTCACTACCTGGATTTTGGTTTCGTCTTCTTTGTTTGAAATGACAAGCCTTGTTTCTGCACGCTACACACACCTTGTAGCAGTTTCAGTTTGAAGCATGTTGGTAATCTCAAAACGCTGTGTAACCTATGTAGAGTGTGTCACTCTCCAGCACTGAATACACACCTTAGAGCTCCTTTCACCACAGACACGCAAACACATCTTTTTGTGAATGTCCTACCTCAGGTCACTTGGAAATTTAAGGGTTTTATCGAGAAAATGAAGTCAATCATGGTTTTGCCCTCTGCCACCAATACAAATGACCTCTTGTACATGCCCGTCTGAAGTTCACTGCAAAATGCCCTTCTTTTCTAGTTTCTTGAAAGTGCTCAACACATTAGGAGAAAGAGCTGTTTGAGCAAGAGTGATGCAGTGTGCATTTTTCTGCATTACAAGTGATTTGGGAACCGTACTCCTTATTTTTCCACATTGTGTAAGAAACAACATGAGGCTTGCAAGAGATTGAAACAATGCATCCCAAAACGTATTCCAGGAGTGAAAACACACGTTTATAGAAAGACTCTGAAGGAGCAAGCAAAAGCCTAGTGGCTGAGTGTTGTTTCAGAGAGAAACACACGCATTTCATCCTTCTGGAGTGAGTTTTCAGCCTGGAATTCATATGCATTTTGTACTGTGCAGAATGTAGCTGCATGCTCGGGGGTTGTGTCATAGAAGCACCTTTCCTGCAGGACCTTATTGCAACACTCATTGTTTGGCTAAGTACTTTAGGGTTGGTTTTGTAAGGTCTTTCATCTTTGGCCAAATCCCGCTTCGTACGAAATATTTTCACAGCGCTGTTCCCAAGTGTCCACAAAGAGCTCCTGCTTGAAACTGTCCACATGAACATCTCCTATACTGGTGTGCTCGTTTCACTACCTGGATTTTGGTTTCGTCTTCTTTCTTTGAAATGAGAAGCTTCTTTCTGCATGCTACACACACCTTGTAGCAGTTTCAGTTTGAAGCATGTTGGTGCTCTCAAAAAGCTGTGTAACCTAGGTAGAGTGTGTCACTCTCCAGCACTGAATACACAGCTTAGAGCTCCTTTCACCACAGACACGCAAACACATCTTTTTGTGAAAGTCCTACCTCAGGTCACTTGGAAATTAAAGGGTTTCATCGAGAACATGAAGTCAATCATGGTTTTGCACTCTGCCACCAATTGAAATGACCGCTTGTACATGCCCGTCTGAAATTCACTGCAAAATGATCTTCTTTTCTGCTTTCTTGAAAGTGCTCAACACATTAGGAGAAAGAGCTGTTTGAGCATGAGTGATGCAGTGTGCATTTTTCTGGATTACAAGTGATTTGGGAAACATACTCTTATTTTTCCACATTGTGTAAGAAACAACATGAGGCTTGCAAGAGATTGAAACAATGCATCCCAAAACGTATTCCAGCACCGAAAACACACGTTTCTGGAAAACTCTGAAGGAGCAAGCAAAAGCCTAGTGGCTGAGTGTTCTCTCAGAGAGAAACACACCCATTTCATCCTTCTGGAGTCAGTTTTCAGCCTGGAATTCATATGCATTTTGTACTGGGCAGAATGTACCTGCATGCTCAGGGGTTGTGTCATAGAAGCACTTTTCCTGCAGGAGCTTATTGCAATATTCATTGTTTGGCTAAGTTCTTTAGGGTTGGTTTTGGAAGGTCTTTCAACTTTGGCCAAATCCCGCTTTGTAAGAAATTATTTCACAGCGCAGTTTCCAAGTGTCCACAAAAAGCTGCTCCTTGAAACTGTCTACATGCACATCTCTCATACTGGTGTGCTCGTTTCACTACCTGGATTTTGGTTTCCTCTTCTTTCTTTGAAATGACAAGCCTTCTTTCTGCACGCTACACACACCTTGTAGCAGTTTCAGTTTGAAGCATGTTGGTAATCTCAAAACGCTGTGTAACCTATGTAGAGTGTGTCACTCTCCAGCACTGAATACACACCTTAGAGCTCCTTTCACCACAGACACGCAAACACATCTTTTTGTGAAAGTCCTACCTCAGGTCACTTGGAAATGTAAGGGTTTTATCGAGAAAATGAAGTCAATCATGGTTTTGCACTCTGCAACCAATAGAAATGACCTCTTGTACATGCCCGTATTAATGTCACTGCAAATTGACCTTCATTTCTGGTTTCTTGAAAGTTCTCAACACATTCGGAGAAAGAGCGTGTTTGAGCATGAGTGATGCAGTTTGCGTTTTGCTGGATTTCAATTGATTCGGGAAACATACTCCTTATTTTTCCACATTGTGTAAGAAACAACATGAGGCTTGCAAGAGATTGAAACAATGCATCCCAAAACGTATTCCAGGAGAGAAAACACACGTTTCTAGAAAGACTCTGAAGCAGCAAGCAAAAGCATAGTGGCTGAGTGTTCTTTCAATGAGAAACACACGCATTTCACTCTTCTGGAGTCAGTTTTCAGCCAGGAATTCATATGCATTTTGTACTGTGCAGAATGTAGCTACATGCTCGGGGGTTGTGTCATAGAAGCACCTTTCCTGCAGGAGCTTATTGCAACATTCATTGTTTGGCTAAGTTCTTTAGGGTTGGTTTTGGAAGGTGTTTCATATGTGGTCAAATCCCTCTTCGTACGAAATATTTTCACAGAGCTGTTTCCAAGTGTCCACAAAGATCTGCTGCTTGAAACTGCCTACATACACATCTCCCAAACTGCTGTGCTCGTTTCACTACCTGGATTTTGGTTTCGTCTTCTTTCTTTGAAATGACAAACCTTCATTCTGCAGGGAACACACCTTGTAGCAGTTTCAGTTTGAAGCATGTTGGTGCTCTCAAAAAGCTGTGTAACCTAGTTAGAGTGTGTCACTCTCCAGCACTGAATACACAACTTAGAGCTCCTTTCACCACAGACACGCAACCACATCTTTTTGGGAAAGTGCTTCATCAAGTCACGTGCAAATGTAAGGGTTTCAAGGAGAAAATGAAGTCAATCATTGTTTTGCACTCTGCAAACAATAGAAATGACCTCTTGTACATGCCCGTGTGAATTTCACAGCAAAATGCCCTTCTTTTCTTGTTTCTTGAAAGTTCTCAACACATTAGGAGAAAGATCTGTTTGAGCAAGAGTGATGCAGTGTGCATTTTTCTGCATTACAAGTGATTGGGAAACATACTCCTTATTTTTCCACATTGTGTAAGAAACAACGTGAGGCTTGCAAGAGTTTGAACAATGCACCCCAAAACGTATTCCAGGAGTGAAAACACAAGTTTCTAGAAAGACTCTGAAGCAGCAAGCAAAAGCATAGTGGCTGAGTGTTCCATCAATGAGAAACACACGCATTTCACTCTTCTGGAGTCAGTTTTCAGCCAGGAATTCATATGCATTTTGTACTGTGCAGAATGTAGCTACTTGCTCGGGGGTTGTGTCATAGAAGCACCTCTCCTGCAGGAGCTTATTGCAGCATTCATTGTTTGGCTAAGTTCTTTAGGCTTGGTTTTGGAAGGTCTTTCAACTTTGGCCAAATCCCGCTTTGTAAGAAATTTTTCACACCGCAGTTTCCAAGTGTCCACAAAGATCTGCTGCTTGAAACTGTCTACATGCACATCTCCCATACTGCTGTGCTCGTTTCACTACCTGGATTTTGGTTTCCTCTTCTTTCTTTGAAATGGCAATCCTTCATTCTGTGTGCTACACACACCTTGTAGTAGTTTCAGTTTGAAGCATGTTCGTAATCCCAAAACGCTGTGTAACCTATGTAGAGTGTGTCACTCTCCAGCACTGCATACACAACTTAGAGCTCCTTTCACCACAGACACGCAAACACATCTTTTTGGGAAAGTGCTACCTCAAGTCAATTGCAAATGTAAGGGTTTCATAGAGAAAATGAAGTCAATCATGGTTTTGCAGTCTGCAAACAATAGAAATGACCTCTTGTACATGCCCGTGTGAATTTCACAGCAAAATGCCCTTCTTTTCTTGTTTCTTGAAAGTTCTCAACACATTAGGAGAAAGATCTGTTTGAGCAAGAGTGATGAAGTGTGCATTTTTCTGCATTACAAGTGATAGGGAAACATACTCCTTATTTTTCCACATTGTGTAAGAAACAACGTGAGGCTTGCAAGAGTTTGAAACAATGCACCCAAAACGTATTCCAGGAGTGAAAACACACGTTTCTAGAAAGACTCTGAAGCAGCAAGCAAAAGCATAGTGGCTGAGTGTTCTTTCACTGAAGAACACACGCATTTTACTTTTCTGGAGTCAGTTTTCAGCCAGGTATTCATATGCATTTTGTACTGTGCAGAATGTACTACATGCTCGGGGGTTGTGTCATAAAGCACCTCTCCTGCAGGAGCTTATTGCAACATTCATTGTTTGGCTAAGTTCTTTAGGGTTGGTTTTGGAAGGTCTTTCAACTTTGGCCAAATCCCTCTTTGTAAGAAATTATTTCACAGCGCAGTTTCCAAGTGTCCACAAAGAGCTGCTGCTTGAAACTGTCTATATGCACAACTCTCATACTGGTGTGCTCGTTTCACTACCTGGATTTTGGTTTCCTCTTCTTTCTTTGAAATGACAAGCCTTCTTTCTGCACGCTACACACACCTTGTAGCAGTTTCAGTATGAAGCATGTTGGTAATCTCAAAACGCTCTGTAACCTATGTAGAGTGTGTCACTCTCCGGCACTGAATACACAACTTAGAGCTCCTTTCACCACAGACACGCAAACACATCTTTTTGCGAAAGTGCTACCTCAGGTTACTTGCAAATGTAAGGGTTTCATAGAGAAAATGAAGTCAATCATGGTTTTGCACTCTGCAATCAATAGAAGTGACCTCATGTACATGCCCTTGTGAATTTCACTGCAAAATGATCTTCTTTTCTTGTTTCTTGAAAGTTCTCAACACATTCGTAGAAAGGGCTGTTTGACCAAGAGTGATGCAGTGTGCATTTTTCTGCATTACAAGTGATTTGGGAAACATACTCCTTATTTTTCCACATTGTGTAAGAAACAACATGAGGCTTGCAAGAGATTAAAACAATGCATCCCAAAACGTATTCCAGGAGTGAAAACACACGTTTATAGAAAGACTCTGAAGGAGCAAGCAAAAGCCTAGTGGCTGAGTGTCCTTTCAGAAGGAAACACACGCATTTCATCCTTCTGGAGTGAGTTTTCAGCCTGGAATTCATATTCATTTTGTACTGTGCAGAATGTAGCTACATGCTCGTGGGTTGTGTCATAGAAGCACCGTTTTTGCAGGAGCTTGTTGAAACATTCATTGTTTGGCTAAGTTCTTTATGGTTGGTTTTGGAAGGTCTTTCAACTTTGGCCAAATCCCGCTTTATAAGAAATTATTTCACAGCGCAGTTTCCAAGTGTCCACATAGAGCTCTTGCTTGAAACTGTCTATATGCACATCTCCCATACTGGTGTGCTCGTTTCACTACCTGGATTTTGGTTTCGTCTTCTTTGTTTGAAATGACAAGCCTTGTTTCTGCACGCTACACACACCTTGTAGCAGTTTCAGTTTGAAGCATGTTGGTAATCTCAAAACGCTGTGTAACCTATGTAGAGTGTGTCACTCTCCAGCACTGAATACACACCTTAGAGCTCCTTTCACCACAGACACGCAAACACATCTTTTTGTGAATGTCCTACCTCAGGTCACTTGGAAATTTAAGGGTTTTATCGAGAAAATGAAGTCAATCATGGTTTTGCCCTCTGCCACCAATACAAATGACCTCTTGTACATGCCCGTCTGAAGTTCACTGCAAAATGCCCTTCTTTTCTAGTTTCTTGAAAGTGCTCAACACATTAGGAGAAAGAGCTGTTTGAGCAAGAGTGATGCAGTGTGCATTTTTCTGCATTACAAGTGATTTGGGAACCGTACTCCTTATTTTTCCACATTGTGTAAGAAACAACATGAGGCTTGCAAGAGATTGAAACAATGCATCCCAAAACGTATTCCAGGAGTGAAAACACACGTTTATAGAAAGACTCTGAAGGAGCAAGCAAAAGCCTAGTGGCTGAGTGTTGTTTCAGAGAGAAACACACGCATTTCATCCTTCTGGAGTGAGTTTTCAGCCTGGAATTCATATGCATTTTGTACTGTGCAGAATGTAGCTGCATGCTCGGGGGTTGTGTCATAGAAGCACCTTTCCTGCAGGACCTTATTGCAACACTCATTGTTTGGCTAAGTACTTTAGGGTTGGTTTTGTAAGGTCTTTCATCTTTGGCCAAATCCCGCTTCGTACGAAATATTTTCACAGCGCTGTTCCCAAGTGTCCACAAAGAGCTCCTGCTTGAAACTGTCCACATGAACATCTCCTATACTGGTGTGCTCGTTTCACTACCTGGATTTTGGTTTCGTCTTCTTTCTTTGAAATGAGAAGCTTCTTTCTGCATGCTACACACACCTTGTAGCAGTTTCAGTTTGAAGCATGTTGGTGCTCTCAAAAAGCTGTGTAACCTAGGTAGAGTGTGTCACTCTCCAGCACTGAATACACAGCTTAGAGCTCCTTTCACCACAGACACGCAAACACATCTTTTTGTGAAAGTCCTACCTCAGGTCACTTGGAAATTTAAGGGTTTCATCGAGAACATGAAGTCAATCATGGTTTTGCACTCTGCCACCAATTGAAATGACCGCTTGTACATGCCCGTCTGAAATTCACTGCAAAATGATCTTCTTTTCTGCTTTCTTGAAAGGGCTCAACACATTAGGAGAAAGAGCTGTTTGAGCATGAGTGATGCAGTGTGCATTTTTCTGGATTACAAGTGATTTGGGAAACATACTCTTATTTTTCCACATTGTGTAAGAAACAACATGAGGCTTGCAAGAGATTGAAACAATGCATCCCAAAACGTATTCCAGCACCGAAAACACACGTTTCTGGAAAACTCTGAAGGAGCAAGCAAAAGCCTAGTGGCTGAGTGTTCTCTCAGAGAGAAACACACCCATTTCATCCTTCTGGAGTCAGTTTTCAGCCTGGAATTCATATGCATTTTGTACTGGGCAGAATGTACCTGCATGCTCGGGGGTTGTGTCATAGAAGCACTTTTCCTGCAGGAGCTTATTGCAATATTCATTGTTTGGCTAAGTTCTTTAGGGTTGGTTTTGGAAGGTCTTTCAACTTTGGCCAAATCCCGCTTTGTAAGAAATTATTTCACAGCGCAGTTTCCAAGTGTCCACAAAAAGCTGCTCCTTGAAACTGTCTACATGCACATCTCTCATACTGGTGTGCTCGTTTCACTACCTGGATTTTGGTTTCCTCTTCTTTCTTTGAAATGACAAGCCTTCTTTCTGCACGCTACACACACCTTGTAGCAGTTTCAGTTTGAAGCATGTTGGTAATCTCAAAACGCTGTGTAACCTATGTAGAGTGTGTCACTCTCCAGCACTGAATACACACCTTAGAGCTCCTTTCACCACAGACACGCAAACACATCTTTTTGTGAAAGTCCTACCTCAGGTCACTTGGAAATGTAAGGGTTTTATCGAGAAAATGAAGTCAATCATGGTTTTGCACTCTGCAACCAATAGAAATGACCTCTTGTACATGCCCGTATTAATGTCACTGCAAATTGACCTTCATTTCTGGTTTCTTGAAAGTTCTCAACACATTCGGAGAAAGAGCGTGTTTAAGCAAGAGTGATGCAGTTTGCGTTTTGCTGGATTTCAATTGATTCGGGAAACATACTCCTTATTTTTCCACATTATGTAAGAAACAACGTGAGGCTTGCAAGAGATTGAAACAATGCATCCCAAAACGTATTCCAGGAGAGAAAACACACGTTTCTAGAAAGACTCTGAAGCAGCAAGCAAAAGCATAGTGGCTGAGTGTTCTTTCAATGAGAAACACACGCATTTCACTCTTTTGGAGTCAGTTTTCAGCCAGGAATTCATATGCATTTTGTACTGTGCAGAATGTAGCTACATGCTCGGGGGTTGTGTCATAGAAGCACCTTTCCTGCAGGAGCTTATTGCAACATTCATTGTTTGGCTAAGTTCTTTAGGGTTGGTTTTGGAAGGTGTTTCATATTTGGTCAAATCCCTCTTCGTACGAAATATTTTCACAGAGCTGTTTCCAAGTGTCCACAAAGATCTGCTGCTTGAAACTGCCTACATGCACATCTCCCAAACTGCTGTGCTCGTTTCACTACCTGGATTTTGGTTTCGTCTTCTTTCTTTGAAATGACAAACCTTCATTCTGCAGGGAACACACATTGTAGCAGTTTCAGTTTGAAGCATGTTGGTGCTCTCAAAAAGCTGTGTAACCTAGTTAGAGTGTGTCACTCTCCAGCACTGAATACACAACTTAGAGCTCCTTTCACCACAGACACGCAACCACATCTTTTTGGGAAAGTGCTACATCAAGTCACTTGCAAATGTAAGGGTTTCAAGGAAAAATGAAGTCAATCATTGTTTTGCACTCTGCAAACAATAGAAATGACCTCTTGTACATGCCCGTGTGAATTTCACAGCAAAATGCCCTTCTTTTCTTGTTTCTTGAAAGTTCTCAACACATTAGGAGAACGATCTGTTTGAGCAAGAGTGATGCAGTGTGCATTTTTCTGCATTACAAGTGATTGGGAAACATACTCCTTATTTTTCCACATTGTGTAAGAAACAACGTGAGGCTTGCAAGAGTTTGAACAATGCACCCCAAAACGTATTCCAGGAGTGAAAACACAAGTTTCTAGAAAGACTCTGAAGCAGCAAGCAAAAGCATAGTGGCTGAGTGTTCCATCAATGAGAAACACACGCATTTCACTCTTCTGGAGTCAGTTTTCAGCCAGGAATTCATATGCATTTTGTACTGTGCAGAATGTAGCTACTTGCTCGGGGGTTGTGTCATAGAAGCACCTCTCCTGCAGGAGCTTATTGCAGCATTCATTGTTTGGCTAAGTTCTTTAGGGTTGGTTTTGGAAGGTCTTTCAACTTTGGCCAAATCCCGCTTTGTAAGAAATTTTTCACACCGCAGTTTCCAAGTGTCCACAAAGATCTGCTGCTTGAAACTGTCTACATGCACATCTCCCATACTGCTGTGCTCGTTTCACTACCTGGATTTTGGTTTCCTCTTCTTTCTTTGAAATGGCAATCCTTCATTCTGGGTGCTACACACACCTTGTAGTAGTTTCAGTTTGAAGCATGTTCGTAATCCCAAAACGCTGTGTAACCTATGTAGAGTGTGTCACTCTCCAGCACTGAATACACAACTTAGAGCTCCTTTCACCACAGGCACGCAAACACATCTTTTTGGGAAAGTGCTACCTCAAGTCAATTGCAAATGTAAGGGTTTCATAGAGAAAATGAAGTCAATCATGGTTTTGCAGTCTGCAAACAATAGAAATGACCTCTTGTACATGCCCGTGTGAATTTCACAGCAAAATGCCCTTCTTTTCTTGTTTCTTGAAAGTTCTCAACACATTAGGAGAAAGATCTGTTTGAGCAAGAGTGATGAAGTGTGCATTTTTCTGCATTACAAGTGATAGGGAAACATACTCCTTATTTTTCCACATTGTGTAAGAAACAACGTGAGGCTTGCAAGAGTTTGAAACAATGCACCCAAAACGTATTCCAGGAGTGAAAACACACGTTTCTAGAAAGACTCTGAAGCAGCAAGCAAAAGCATAGTGGCTGAGTGTTCTTTCACTGAAGAACACACGCATTTTACTTTTCTGGAGTCAGTTTTCAGCCAGGTATTCATATGCATTTTGTACTGTGCAGAATGTACTACATGCTCGGGCGTTGTGTCATAAAGCACCTCTCCTGCAGGAGCTTATTGCAACATTCATTGTTTGGCTAAGTTCTTTAGGGTTGGTTTTGGAAGGTCTTTCAACTTTGGCCAAATCCCGCTTTGTAAGAAATTATTTCACAGCGCAGTTTCCAAGTGTCCACAAAGAGCTGCTGCTTGAAACTGTCTATATGCACAACTCTCATACTGGTGTGCTCGTTTCACTACCTGGATTTTGGTTTCATCTTCTTTCTTTGAAATGACAAGCCTTCTTTCTGCACGCTACACACACCTTGTAGCAGTTTCAGTATGAAGCATGTTGGTAATCTCAAAACGCTCTGTAACCTATGTAGAGTGTGTCACTCTCCGGCACTGAATACACAACTTAGAGCTCCTTTCACCACAGACACGCAAACACATCTTTTTGCGAAAGTGCTACCTCAGGTTACTTGCAAATGTAAGGGTTTCATAGAGAAAATGAAGTCAATCATGGTTTTGCACTCTGCAATCAATAGAAGTGACCTCATGTACATGCCCTTGTGAATTTCACTGCAAAATGATCTTCTTTTCTTGTTTCTTGAAAGTTCTCAACACATTCGTAGAAAGGGCTGTTTGACCAAGAGTGATGCAGTGTGCATTTTTCTGCATTACAAGTGATTTGGGAAACATACTCCTTATTTTTCCACATTGTGTAAGAAACAACATGAGGCTTGCAAGAGATTAAAACAATGCATCCCAAAACGTATTCCAGGAGTGAAAACACACGTTTATAGAAAGACTCTGAAGGAGCAAGCAAAAGCCTAGTGGCTGAGTGTTCTTTCAGAAGGAAACACACGCATTTCATCCTTCTGGAGTGAGTTTTCAGCCTGGAATTCATATTCATTTTGTACTGTGCAGAATGTAGCTACATGCTCGTGGGTTGTGTCATAGAAGCACCGTTTTTGCAGGAGCTTATTGAAACATTCATTGTTTGGCTAAGTTCTTTATGGTTGGTTTTGGAAGGTCTTTCAACTTTGGCCAAATCCCGCTTTATAAGAAATTATTTCACAGCGCAGTTTCCAAGTGTCCACATAGAGCTCTTGCTTGAAACTGTCTATATGCACATCTCCCATACTGGTGTGCTCGTTTCACTACCTGGATTTTGGTTTCGTCTTCTTTGTTTGAAATGACAAGCCTTGTTTCTGCACGCTACACACACCTTGTAGCAGTTTCAGTTTGAAGCATGTTGGTAATGTCAAAACGCTGTGTAACCTATGTAGAGTGTGTCACTCTCCAGCACTGAATACACACCTTAGAGCTCCTTTCACCACAGACACGCAAACACATCTTTTTGTGAATGTCCTACCTCAGGTCACTTGGAAATTTAAGGGTTTTATCGAGAAAATGAAGTCAATCATGGTTTTGCCCTCTGCCACCAATACAAATGACCTCTTGTACATGCCCGTCTGAAGTTCACTGCAAAATGCCCTTCTTTTCTAGTTTCTTGAAAGTGCTCAACACATTAGGAGAAAGAGCTGTTTGAGCAAGAGTGATGCAGTGTGCATTTTTCTGCATTACAAGTGATTTGGGAACCGTACTCCTTATTTTTCCACATTGTGTAAGAAACAACATGAGGCTTGCAAGAGATTGAAACAATGCATCCCAAAACGTATTCCAGGAGTGAAAACACACGTTTATAGAAAGACTCTGAAGGAGCAAGCAAAAGCCTAGTGGCTGAGTGTTGTTTCAGAGAGAAACACACGCATTTCATCCTTCTGGAGTGAGTTTTCAGCCTGGAATTCATATGCATTTTGTACTGTGCAGAATGTAGCTGCATGCTCGGGGGTTGTGTCATAGAAGCACCTTTCCTGCAGGACCTTATTGCAACACTCATTGTTTGGCTAAGTACTTTAGGGTTGGTTTTGTAAGGTCTTTCATCTTTGGCCAAATCCCGCTTCGTACGAAATATTTTCACAGCGCTGTTCCCAAGTGTCCACAAAGAGCTCCTGCTTGAAACTGTCCACATGAACATCTCCTATACTGGTGTGCTCGTTTCACTACCTGGATTTTGGTTTCGTCTTCTTTCTTTGAAATGAGAAGCTTCTTTCTGCATGCTACACACACCTTGTAGCAGTTTCAGTTTGAAGCATGTTGGTGCTCTCAAAAAGCTGTGTAACCTAGGTAGAGTGTGTCACTCTCCAGCACTGAATACACAGCTTAGAGCTCCTTTCACCACAGACACGCAAACACATCTTTTTGTGAAAGTCCTACCTCAGGTCACTTGGAAATTTAAGGGTTTCATCGAGAACATGAAGTCAATCATGGTTTTGCACTCTGCCACCAATTGAAATGACCGCTTGTACATGCCCGTCTGAAATTCACTGCAAAATGATCTTCTTTTCTGCTTTCTTGAAAGGGCTCAACACATTAGGAGAAAGAGCTGTTTGAGCATGAGTGATGCAGTGTGCATTTTTCTGGATTACAAGTGATTTGGGAAACATACTCTTATTTTTCCACATTGTGTAAGAAACAACATGAGGCTTGCAAGAGATTGAAACAATGCATCCCAAAACGTATTCCAGCACCGAAAACACACGTTTCTGGAAAACTCTGAAGGAGCAAGCAAAAGCCTAGTGGCTGAGTGTTCTCTCAGAGAGAAACACACCCATTTCATCCTTCTGGAGTCAGTTTTCAGCCTGGAATTCATATGCATTTTGTACTGGGCAGAATGTACCTGCATGCTCGGGGGTTGTGTCATAGAAGCACTTTTCCTGCAGGAGCTTATTGCAATATTCATTGTTTGGCTAAGTTCTTTAGGGTTGGTTTTGGAAGGTCTTTCAACTTTGGCCAAATCCCGCTTTGTAAGAAATTATTTCACAGCGCAGTTTCCAAGTGTCCACAAAAAGCTGCTCCTTGAAACTGTCTACATGCACATCTCTCATACTGGTGTGCTCGTTTCACTACCTGGATTTTGGTTTCCTCTTCTTTCTTTGAAATGACAAGCCTTCTTTCTGCACGCTACACACACCTTGTAGCAGTTTCAGTTTGAAGCATGTTGGTAATCTCAAAACGCTGTGTAACCTATGTAGAGTGTGTCACTCTCCAGCACTGAATACACACCTTAGAGCTCCTTTCACCACAGACACGCAAACACATCTTTTTGTGAAAGTCCTACCTCAGGTCACTTGGAAATGTAAGGGTTTTATCGAGAAAATGAAGTCAATCATGGTTTTGCACTCTGCAACCAATAGAAATGACCTCTTGTACATGCCCGTATTAATGTCACTGCAAATTGACCTTCATTTCTGGTTTCTTGAAAGTTCTCAACACATTCGGAGAAAGAGCGTGTTTAAGCAAGAGTGATGCAGTTTGCGTTTTGCTGGATTTCAATTGATTCGGGAAACATACTCCTTATTTTTCCACATTATGTAAGAAACAACGTGAGGCTTGCAAGAGATTGAAACAATGCATCCCAAAACGTATTCCAGGAGAGAAAACACACGTTTCTAGAAAGACTCTGAAGCAGCAAGCAAAAGCATAGTGGCTGAGTGTTCTTTCAATGAGAAACACACGCATTTCACTCTTTTGGAGTCAGTTTTCAGCCAGGAATTCATATGCATTTTGTACTGTGCAGAATGTAGCTACATGCTCGGGGGTTGTGTCATAGAAGCACCTTTCCTGCAGGAGCTTATTGCAACATTCATTGTTTGGCTAAGTTCTTTAGGGTTGGTTTTGGAAGGTGTTTCATATTTGGTCAAATCCCTCTTCGTACGAAATATTTTCACAGAGCTGTTTCCAAGTGTCCACAAAGATCTGCTGCTTGAAACTGCCTACATGCACATCTCCCAAACTGCTGTGCTCGTTTCACTACCTGGATTTTGGTTTCGTCTTCTTTCTTTGAAATGACAAACCTTCATTCTGCAGGGAACACACATTGTAGCAGTTTCAGTTTGAAGCATGTTGGTGCTCTCAAAAAGCTGTGTAACCTAGTTAGAGTGTGTCACTCTCCAGCACTGAATACACAACTTAGAGCTCCTTTCACCACAGACACGCAACCACATCTTTTTGGGAAAGTGCTACATCAAGTCACTTGCAAATGTAAGGGTTTCAAGGAAAAATGAAGTCAATCATTGTTTTGCACTCTGCAAACAATAGAAATGACCTCTTGTACATGCCCGTGTGAATTTCACAGCAAAATGCCCTTCTTTTCTTGTTTCTTGAAAGTTCTCAACACATTAGGAGAACGATCTGTTTGAGCAAGAGTGATGCAGTGTGCATTTTTCTGCATTACAAGTGATTGGGAAACATACTCCTTATTTTTCCACATTGTGTAAGAAACAACGTGAGGCTTGCAAGAGTTTGAACAATGCACCCCAAAACGTATTCCAGGAGTGAAAACACAAGTTTCTAGAAAGACTCTGAAGCAGCAAGCAAAAGCATAGTGGCTGAGTGTTCCATCAATGAGAAACACACGCATTTCACTCTTCTGGAGTCAGTTTTCAGCCAGGAATTCATATGCATTTTGTACTGTGCAGAATGTAGCTACTTGCTCGGGGGTTGTGTCATAGAAGCACCTCTCCTGCAGGAGCTTATTGCAGCATTCATTGTTTGGCTAAGTTCTTTAGGGTTGGTTTTGGAAGGTCTTTCAACTTTGGCCAAATCCCGCTTTGTAAGAAATTTTTCACACCGCAGTTTCCAAGTGTCCACAAAGATCTGCTGCTTGAAACTGTCTACATGCACATCTCCCATACTGCTGTGCTCGTTTCACTACCTGGATTTTGGTTTCCTCTTCTTTCTTTGAAATGGCAATCCTTCATTCTGGGTGCTACACACACCTTGTAGTAGTTTCAGTTTGAAGCATGTTCGTAATCCCAAAACGCTGTGTAACCTATGTAGAGTGTGTCACTCTCCAGCACTGAATACACAACTTAGAGCTCCTTTCACCACAGGCACGCAAACACATCTTTTTGGGAAAGTGCTACCTCAAGTCAATTGCAAATGTAAGGGTTTCATAGAGAAAATGAAGTCAATCATGGTTTTGCAGTCTGCAAACAATAGAAATGACCTCTTGTACATGCCCGTGTGAATTTCACAGCAAAATGCCCTTCTTTTCTTGTTTCTTGAAAGTTCTCAACACATTAGGAGAAAGATCTGTTTGAGCAAGAGTGATGAAGTGTGCATTTTTCTGCATTACAAGTGATAGGGAAACATACTCCTTATTTTTCCACATTGTGTAAGAAACAACGTGAGGCTTGCAAGAGTTTGAAACAATGCACCCAAAACGTATTCCAGGAGTGAAAACACACGTTTCTAGAAAGACTCTGAAGCAGCAAGCAAAAGCATAGTGGCTGAGTGTTCTTTCACTGAAGAACACACGCATTTTACTTTTCTGGAGTCAGTTTTCAGCCAGGTATTCATATGCATTTTGTACTGTGCAGAATGTACTACATGCTCGGGCGTTGTGTCATAAAGCACCTCTCCTGCAGGAGCTTATTGCAACATTCATTGTTTGGCTAAGTTCTTTAGGGTTGGTTTTGGAAGGTCTTTCAACTTTGGCCAAATCCCGCTTTGTAAGAAATTATTTCACAGCGCAGTTTCCAAGTGTCCACAAAGAGCTGCTGCTTGAAACTGTCTATATGCACAACTCTCATACTGGTGTGCTCGTTTCACTACCTGGATTTTGGTTTCATCTTCTTTCTTTGAAATGACAAGCCTTCTTTCTGCACGCTACACACACCTTGTAGCAGTTTCAGTATGAAGCATGTTGGTAATCTCAAAACGCTCTGTAACCTATGTAGAGTGTGTCACTCTCCGGCACTGAATACACAACTTAGAGCTCCTTTCACCACAGACACGCAAACACATCTTTTTGCGAAAGTGCTACCTCAGGTTACTTGCAAATGTAAGGGTTTCATAGAGAAAATGAAGTCAATCATGGTTTTGCACTCTGCAATCAATAGAAGTGACCTCATGTACATGCCCTTGTGAATTTCACTGCAAAATGATCTTCTTTTCTTGTTTCTTGAAAGTTCTCAACACATTCGTAGAAAGGGCTGTTTGACCAAGAGTGATGCAGTGTGCATTTTTCTGCATTACAAGTGATTTGGGAAACATACTCCTTATTTTTCCACATTGTGTAAGAAACAACATGAGGCTTGCAAGAGATTAAAACAATGCATCCCAAAACGTATTCCAGGAGTGAAAACACACGTTTATAGAAAGACTCTGAAGGAGCAAGCAAAAGCCTAGTGGCTGAGTGTTCTTTCAGAAGGAAACACACGCATTTCATCCTTCTGGAGTGAGTTTTCAGCCTGGAATTCATATTCATTTTGTACTGTGCAGAATGTAGCTACATGCTCGTGGGTTGTGTCATAGAAGCACCGTTTTTGCAGGAGCTTATTGAAACATTCATTGTTTGGCTAAGTTCTTTATGGTTGGTTTTGGAAGGTCTTTCAACTTTGGCCAAATCCCGCTTTATAAGAAATTATTTCACAGCGCAGTTTCCAAGTGTCCACATAGAGCTCTTGCTTGAAACTGTCTATATGCACATCTCCCATACTGGTGTGCTCGTTTCACTACCTGGATTTTGGTTTCGTCTTCTTTGTTTGAAATGACAAGCCTTGTTTCTGCACGCTACACACACCTTGTAGCAGTTTCAGTTTGAAGCATGTTGGTAATGTCAAAACGCTGTGTAACCTATGTAGAGTGTGTCACTCTCCAGCACTGAATACACACCTTAGAGCTCCTTTCACCACAGACACGCAAACACATCTTTTTGTGAATGTCCTACCTCAGGTCACTTGGAAATTTAAGGGTTTTATCGAGAAAATGAAGTCAATCATGGTTTTGCCCTCTGCCACCAATACAAATGACCTCTTGTACATGCCCGTCTGAAGTTCACTGCAAAATGCCCTTCTTTTCTAGTTTCTTGAAAGTGCTCAACACATTAGGAGAAAGAGCTGTTTGAGCAAGAGTGATGCAGTGTGCATTTTTCTGCATTACAAGTGATTTGGGAACCGTACTCCTTATTTTTCCACATTGTGTAAGAAACAACATGAGGCTTGCAAGAGATTGAAACAATGCATCCCAAAACGTATTCCAGGAGTGAAAACACACGTTTATAGAAAGACTCTGAAGGAGCAAGCAAAAGCCTAGTGGCTGAGTGTTGTTTCAGAGAGAAACACACGCATTTCATCCTTCTGGAGTGAGTTTTCAGCCTGGAATTCATATGCATTTTGTACTGTGCAGAATGTAGCTGCATGCTCGGGGGTTGTGTCATAGAAGCACCTTTCCTGCAGGACCTTATTGCAACACTCATTGTTTGGCTAAGTACTTTAGGGTTGGTTTTGTAAGGTCTTTCATCTTTGGCCAAATCCCGCTTCGTACGAAATATTTTCACAGCGCTGTTCCCAAGTGTCCACAAAGAGCTCCTGCTTGAAACTGTCCCCATGAACATCTCCTATACTGGTGTGCTCGTTTCACTACCTGGATTTTGGTTTCGTCTTCTTTCTTTGAAATGAGAAGCTTCTTTCTGCATGCTACACACACCTTGTAGCAGTTTCAGTTTGAAGCATGTTGGTGCTCTCAAAAAGCTGTGTAACCTAGGTAGAGTGTGTCACTCTCCAGCACTGAATACACAGCTTAGAGCTCCTTTCACCACAGACACGCAAACACATCTTTTTGTGAAAGTCCTACCTCAGGTCACTTGGAAAATTAAGGGTTTCATCGAGAACATGAAGTCAATCATGGTTTTGCACTCTGCCACCAATTGAAATGACCGCTTGTACATGCCCGTCTGAAATTCACTGCAAAATGATCTTCTTTTCTGCTTTCTTGAAAGTGCTCAACACATTAGGAGAAAGAGCTGTTTGAGCATGAGTGATGCAGTGTGCATTTTTCTGGATTACAAGTGATTTGGGAAACATACTCTTATTTTTCCACATTGTGTAAGAAACAACATGAGGCTTGCAAGAGATTGAAACAATGCATCCCAAAACGTATTCCAGCACCGAAAACACACGTTTCTGGAAAACTCTGAAGGAGCAAGCAAAAGCCTAGTGGCTGAGTGTTCTCTCAGAGAGAAACACACCCATTTCATCCTTCTGGAGTCAGTTTTCAGCCTGGAATTCATATGCATTTTGTACTGGGCAGAATGTACCTGCATGCTCGGGGGTTGTGTCATAGAAGCACTTTTCCTGCAGGAGCTTATTGCAATATTCATTGTTTGGCTAAGTTCTTTAGGGTTGGTTTTGGAAGGTCTTTCAACTTAGGCCAAATCCCGCTTTGTAAGAAATTATTTCACAGCGCAGTTTCCAAGTGTCCACAAAAAGCTGCTCCTTGAAACTGTCTACATGCACATCTCTCATACTGGTGTGCTCGTTTCACTACCTGGATTTTAGTTTCCTCTTCTTTCCTTGAAATGACAAGCCTTCTTTCTGCACGCTACACACACCTTGTAGCAGTTTCAGTTTGAAGCATGTTGGTAATCTCAAAACGCTGTGTAACCTATGTAGAGTGTGTCACTCTCCAGCACTGAATACACACCTTAGAGCTCCTTTCACCACAGACACGCAAACACATCTTTTTGTGAAAGTCCTACCTCAGGTCACTTGGAAATGTAAGGGTTTTATCGAGAAAATGAAGTCAATCATGGTTTTGCACTCTGCAACCAATAGAAATGACCTCTTGTACATGCCCGTATTAATGTCACTGCAAATTGACCTTCATTTCTGGTTTCTTGAAACTTCTCAACACATTCGGAGAAAGAGCGTGTTTAAGCAAGAGTGATGCAGTTTGCGTTTTGCTGGATTTCAATTGATTCGGGAAACATACTCCTTATTTTTCCACATTATGTAAGAAACAAAGTGAGGCTTGCAAGAGATTGAAACAATGCATCCCAAAACGTATTCCAGGAGAGAAAACACACGTTTCTAGAAAGACTCTGAAGCAGCAAGCAAAAGCATAGTGGCTGAGTGTTCTTTCAATGAGAAACACACGCATATCACTCTTTTGGAGTCAGTTTTCAGCCAGGAATTCATATGCATTTTGTACTGTGCAGAATGTAGCTACATGCTCGGGGGTTGTGTCATAGAAGCACCTTTCCTGCAGGAGCTTATTGCAACATTCATTGTTTGGCTAAGTTCTTTAGGGTTGGTTTTGGAAGGTGTTTCATATTTGGTCAAATCCCTCTTCGTACGAAATATTTTCACAGAGCTGTTTCCAAGTGTCCACAAAGATCTGCTGCTTGAAACTGCCTACATGCACATCTCCCAAACTGCTGTGCTCGTTTCACTACCTGGATTTTGGTTTCGTCTTCTTTCTTTGAAATGACAAACCTTCATTCTGCAGGGAACACACCTTGTAGCAGTTTCAGTTTGAAGCATGTTGGTGCTCTCAAAAAGCTGTGTAACCTAGTTAGAGTGTGTCACTCTCCAGCACTGAATACACAACTTAGAGCTCCTTTCACCACAGACACGCTACCACATCTTTTTGGGAAAGTGCTACATCAAGTCACTTGCAAATGTAAGGGTTTCAAGGAGAAAATGAAGTCAATCATTGTTTTGCACTCTGCAAACAATAGAAATGACCTCTTGTACATGCCCGTGTGAATTTCACAGCAAAATGCCCTTCTTTTCTTGTTTCTTGAAAGTTCTCAACACATTAGGAGAACGATCTGTTTGAGCAAGAGTGATGCAGTGTGCATTTTTCTGCATTACAAGTGATTGGGAAACATACTCCTTATTTTTCCACATTGTGTAAGAAACAACGTGAGGCTTGCAAGAGTTTGAACAATGCACCCCAAAACGTATTCCAGGAGTGAAAACACAAGTTTCTAGAAAGACTCTGAAGCAGCAAGCAAAAGCATAGTGGCTGAGTGTTCCATCAATGAGAAACACACGCATTTCACTCTTCTGGAGTCAGTTTTCAGCCAGGAATTCATATGCATTTTGTACTGTGCAGAATGTAGCTACTTGCTCGGGGGTTGTGTCATAGAAGCACCTCTCCTGCAGGAGCTTATTGCAGCATTCATTGTTTGGCTAAGTTCTTTAGGGTTGGTTTTGGAAGGTCTTTCAACTTTGGCCAAATCCCGCTTTGTAAGAAATTTTTCACACCGCAGTTTCCAAGTGTCCACAAAGATCTGCTGCTTGAAACTGTCTACATGCACATCTCCCATACTGCTGTGCTCGTTTCACTACCTGGATTTTGGTTTCCTCTTCTTTCTTTGAAATGGCAATCCTTCAATCTGCGTGCTACACACACCTTGTAGTAGTTTCAGTTTGAAGCATGTTCGTAATCCCAAAACGCTGTGTAACCTATGTAGAGTGTGTCACTCTCCAGCACTGAATACACAACTTAGAGCTCCTTTCACCACAGACACGCAAACACATCTTTTTGGGAAAGTGCTACCTCAAGTCAATTGCAAATGTAAGGGTTTCATAGAGAAAATGAAGTCAATCATGGTTTTGCAGTCTGCAAACAATAGAAATGACCTCTTGTACATGCCCGTGTGAATTTCACAGCAAAATGCCCTTCTTTTCTTGTTTCTTGAAAGTTCTCAACACATTAGGAGAAAGATCTGTTTGAGCAAGAGTGATGAAGTGTGCATTTTTCTGCATTACAAGTGATAGGGAAACATACTCCTTATTTTTCCACATTGTGTAAGAAACAACGTGAGGCTTGCAAGAGTTTGAAACAATGCACCCAAAACGTATTCCAGGAGTGAAAACACACGTTTCTAGAAAGACTCTGAAGCAGCAAGCAAAAGCATAGTGGCTGAGTGTTCTTTCACTGAAGAACACACGCATTTTACTTTTCTGGAGTCAGTTTTCAGCCAGGTATTCATATGCATTTTGTACTGTGCAGAATGTACTACATGCTCGGGGGTTGTGTCATAAAGCACCTCTCCTGCAGGAGCTTATTGCAACATTCATTGTTTGGCTAAGTTCTTTAGGGTTGGTTTTGGAAGGTCTTTCAACTTTGGCCAAATCCCGCTTTGTAAGAAATTATTTCACAGCGCAGTTTCCAAGTGTCCACAAAGAGCTGCTGCTTGAAACTGTCTATATGCACAACTCTCATACTGGTGTGCTCGTTTCACTACCTGGATTTTGGTTTCATCTTCTTTCTTTGAAATGACAAGCCTTCTTTCTGCACGCTACACACACCTTGTAGCAGTTTCAGTATGAAGCATGTTGGTAATCTCAAAACGCTCTGTAACCTATGTAGAGTGTGTCACTCTCCGGCACTGAATACACAACTTAGAGCTCCTTTCACCACTGACACGCAAACACATCTTTTTGCGAAAGTGCTACCTCAGGTTACTTGCAAATGTAAGGGTTTCATAGAGAAAATGAAGTCAATCATGGTTTTGCACTCTGCAATCAATAGAAGTGACCTCATGTACATGCCCTTGTGAATTTCACTGCAAAATGATCTTCTTTTCTTGTTTCTTGAAAGTTCTCAACACATTCGTAGAAAGGGCTGTTTGACCAAGAGTGATGCAGTGTGCATTTTTCTGCATTACAAGTGATTTGGGAAACATACTCCTTATTTTTCCACATTGTGTAAGAAACAACATGAGGCTTGCAAGAGATTAAAACAATGCATCCCAAAACGTATTCCAGGAGTGAAAACACACGTTTATAGAAAGACTCTGAAGGAGCAAGCAAAAGCCTAGTGGCTGAGTGTTCTTTCAGAAGGAAACACACGCATTTCATCCTTCTGGAGTGAGTTTTCAGCCTGGAATTCATATTCATTTTGTACTGTGCAGAATGTAGCTACATGCTCGTGGGTTGTGTCATAGAAGCACCGTTTTTGCAGGAGCTTATTGAAACATTCATTGTTTGGCTAAGTTCTTTATGGTTGGTTTTGGAAGGTCTTTCAACTTTGGCCAAATCCCGCTTTATAAGAAATTATTTCACAGCGCAGTTTCCAAGTGTCCACATAGAGCTCTTGCTTGAAACTGTCTATATGCACATCTCCCATACTGGTGTGCTCGTTTCACTACCTGGATTTTGGTTTCGTCTTCTTTGTTTGAAATGACAAGCCTTGTTTCTGCACGCTACACACACCTTGTAGCAGTTTCAGTTTGAAGCATGTTGGTAATCTCAAAACGCTGTGTAACCTATGTAGAGTGTGTCACTCTCCAGCACTGAATACACACCTTAGAGCTCCTTTCACCACAGACACGCAAACACATCTTTTTGTGAATGTCCTACCTCAGGTCACTTGGAAATTTAAGGGTTTTATCGAGAAAATGAAGTCAATCATGGTTTTGCCCTCTGCCACCAATACAAATGACCTCTTGTACATGCCCGTCTGACGTTCACTGCAAAATGCCCTTCTTTTCTAGTTTCTTGAAAGTGCTCAACACATTAGGAGAAAGAGCTGTTTGAGCAAGAGTGATGCAGTGTGCATTTTTCTGCATTACAAGTGATTTGGGAACCGTACTCCTTATTTTTCCACATTGTGTAAGAAACAACATGAGGCTTGCAAGAGATTGAAACAATGCATCCCAAAACGTATTCCAGGAGTGAAAACACACGTTTATAGAAAGACTCTGAAGGAGCAAGCAAAAGCCTAGTGGCTGAGTGTTGTTTCAGAGAGAAACACACGCATTTCATCCTTCTGGAGTGAGTTTTCAGCCTGGAATTCATATGCATTTTGTACTGTGCAGAATGTAGCTGCATGCTCGGGGGTTGTGTCATAGAAGCACCTTTCCTGCAGGACCTTATTGCAACACTCATTGTTTGGCTAAGTACTTTAGGGTTGGTTTTGTAAGGTCTTTCATCTTTGGCCAAATCCCGCTTCGTACGAAATATTTTCACAGCGCTGTTCCCAAGTGTCCACAAAGAGCTCCTGCTTGAAACTGTCCACATGAACATCTCCTATACTGGTGTGCTCGTTTCACTACCTGGATTTTGGTTTCGTCTTCTTTCTTTGAAAGGAGAAGCTTCTTTCTGCATGCTACACACACCTTGTAGCAGTTTCAGTTTGAAGCATGTTGGTGCTCTCAAAAAGCTGTGTAACCTAGGTAGAGTGTGTCACTCTCCAGCACTGAATACACAGCTTAGAGCTCCTTTCACCACAGACACGCAAACACATCTTTTTGTGAAAGTCCTACCTCAGGTCACTTGGAAATTTAAGGGTTTCATCGAGAACATGAAGTCAATCATGGTTTTGCACTCTGCCACCAATTGAAATGACCGCTTGTACATGCCCGTCTGAAATTCACTGCAAAATGATCTTCTTTTCTGCTTTCTTGAAAGTGCTCAACACATTAGGAGAAAGAGCTGTTTGAGCATGACTGATGCAGTGTGCATTTTTCTGGATTACAAGTGATTTGGGAAACATACTCTTATTTTTCCACATTGTGTAAGAAACAACATGAGGCTTGCAAGAGATTGAAACAATGCATCCCAAAACGTATTCCAGCACCAAAAACACACGTTTCTGGAAAACTCTGAAGGAGCAAGCAAAAGCCTAGTGGCTGAGTGTTCTCTCAGAGAGAAACACACCCATTTCATCCTTCTGGAGTCAGTTTTCAGCCTGGAATTCATATGCATTTTGTACTGGGCAGAATGTACCTGCATGCTCGGGGGTTGTGTCATAGAAGCACTTTTCCTGCAGGAGCTTATT
Source organism: Miniopterus schreibersii (assembly GCF_964146895.1). NCBI lineage: Eukaryota > Metazoa > Chordata > Mammalia > Chiroptera > Miniopteridae > Miniopterus > Miniopterus schreibersii. The sequence continues at coordinate 109,017,738 of NC_138101.1, read as the reverse complement.
GCAATATTCATTGTTTGGCTAAGTTCTTTAGGGTTGGTTTTGGAAGGTCTTTCAACTTTGGCCAAATCCCGCTTTGTAAGAAATTATTTCACAGCGCAGTTTTCAAGTGTCCACAAAAAGCTGCTCCTTGAAACTGTCTACATGCACATCTCCTATACTGGTGTGCTCGTTTCACTACCTGGATTTTGGTTTCGTCTTCTTTCTTTGAAATGAGAAGCTACTTTCTGCATGCTACACACACCTTGTAGCAGTTTCAGTTTGAAGCATGTTGGTAATCTCAAAACGCTGTGTAACCTATGTAGAGTGTGTCACTCTCCAGCACTGAATACACACCTTAGAGCTCCTTTCTCCACAGACACGCAAACACATCTTTTTGTGAAAGTCCTACCTCAGGTCACTTGGAAATGTAAGGGTTTTATCGAGAAAATGAAGTCAATCATGGTTTTGCACTCTGCAACCAATAGAAATGACCTCTTGTACATGCCCGTATTAATGTCACTGCAAATTGACCTTCATTTCTGGTTTCTTGAAAGTTCTCAACACATTCGGAGAAAGAGCGTGTTTAAGCAAGAGTGATGCAGTTTGCGTTTTGCTGGATTTCAATTGATTCGGGAAACATACTCCTTATTTTTCCACATTGTGTAAGAAACAACCTGAGGCTTGCAAGAGATTGAAACAATGCATCCCAAAACGTATTCCAGGAGTGAAAACACACGTTTCTAGAAAGACTCTGAAGCAGCAAGCAAAAGCATAGTGGCTGAGTGTTCTTTCAATGAGAAACACACGCATTTCACTCTTCTGGAGTCAGTTTTCAGCCAGGAATTCATATGCATTTTGTACTGTGCAGAATGTAGCTACATGCTCGGGGGTTGTGTCATAGAAGCACCGTTTTTGCAGGAGCTTATTGAAACATTCATTGTTTGGCTAAGTTCTTTATGGTTGGTTTTGGAAGGTCTTTCAACTTTGGCCAAATCCCGCTTTATAAGAAATTATTTCACAGCGCAGTTTCCAAGTGTCCACATAGAGCTCTTGCTTGAAACTGTCTATATGCACATCTCCCATACTGGTGTGCTCGTTTCACTACCTGGATTTTGGTTTCGTCTTCTTTGTTTGAAATGACAAGCCTTGTTTCTGCACGCTACACACACCTTGTAGCAGTTTCAGTTTGAAGCATGTTGGTAATCTCAAAACGCTGTGTAACCTATGTAGAGTGTGTCACTCTCCAGCACTGAATACACACCTTAGAGCTCCTTTCACCACAGACACGCAAACACATCTTTTTGTGAATGTCCTACCTCAGGTCACTTGGAAATTTAAGGGTTTTATCGAGAAAATGAAGTCAATCATGGTTTTGCCCTCTGCCACCAATACAAATGACCTCTTGTACATGCCCGTCTGAAGTTCACTGCAAAATGCCCTTCTTTTCTAGTTTCTTGAAAGTGCTCAACACATTAGGAGAAAGAGCTGTTTGAGCAAGAGTGATGCAGTGTGCATTTTTCTGCATTACAAGTGATTTGGGAACCGTACTCCTTATTTTTCCACATTGTGTAAGAAACAACATGAGGCTTGCAAGAGATTGAAACAATGCATCCCAAAACGTATTCCAGGAGTGAAAACACACGTTTATAGAAAGACTCTGAAGGAGCAAGCAAAAGCCTAGTGGCTGAGTGTTGTTTCAGAGAGAAACACACGCATTTCATCCTTCTGGAGTGAGTTTTCAGCCTGGAATTCATATGCATTTTGTACTGTGCAGAATGTAGCTGCATGCTCGGGGGTTGTGTCATAGAAGCACCTTTCCTGCAGGACCTTATTGCAACACTCATTGTTTGGCTAAGTACTTTAGGGTTGGTTTTGTAAGGTCTTTCATCTTTGGCCAAATCCCGCTTCGTACGAAATATTTTCACAGCGCTGTTCCCAAGTGTCCACAAAGAGCTCCTGCTTGAAACTGTCCCCATGAACATCTCCTATACTGGTGTGCTCGTTTCACTACCTGGATTTTGGTTTCGTCTTCTTTCTTTGAAATGAGAAGCTTCTTTCTGCATGCTACACACACCTTGTAGCAGTTTCAGTTTGAAGCATGTTGGTGCTCTCAAAAAGCTGTGTAACCTAGGTAGAGTGTGTCACTCTCCAGCACTGAATACACAGCTTAGAGCTCCTTTCACCACAGACACGCAAACACATCTTTTTGTGAAAGTCCTACCTCAGGTCACTTGGAAATTTAAGGGTTTCATCGAGAACATGAAGTCAATCATGGTTTTGCACTCTGCCACCAATTGAAATGACCGCTTGTACATGCCCGTCTGAAATTCACTGCAAAATGATCTTCTTTTCTGCTTTCTTGAAAGTGCTCAACACATTAGGAGAAAGAGCTGTTTGAGCATGACTGATGCAGTGTGCATTTTTCTGGATTACAAGTGATTTGGGAAACATACTCTTATTTTTCCACATTGTGTAAGAAACAACATGAGGCTTGCAAGAGATTGAAACAATGCATCCCAAAACGTATTCCAGCACCGAAAACACACGTTTCTGGAAAACTCTGAAGGAGCAAGCAAAAGCCTAGTGGCTGAGTGTTCTCTCAGAGAGAAACACACCCATTTCATCCTTCTGGAGTCAGTTTTCAGCCTGGAATTCATATGCATTTTGTACTGGGCAGAATGTACCTGCATGCTCGGGGGTTGTGTCATAGAAGCACTTTTCCTGCAGGAGCTTATTGCAATATTCATTGTTTGGCTAAGCTCTTTAGGGTTGGTTTTGGAAGGTCTTTCAACTTTGGCCAAATCCCGCTTTGTAAGAAATTATTTCACAGCGCAGTTTCCAAGTGTCCACAAAAAGCTGCTCCTTGAAACTGTCTACATGCACATCTCTCATACTGGTGTGCTCGTTTCACTACCTGGATTTTATTTTCCTCTTCTTTCCTTGAAATGACAAGCCTTGTTTCTGCACGCTACACACACCTTGTAGCAGTTTCAGTTTGAAGCATGTTGGTAATCTCAAAACGCTGTGTAACCTATGTAGAGTGTGTCACTCTCCAGCACTGAATACACACCTTAGAGCTCCTTTCACCACAGACACGCAAACACATCTTTTTGTGAAAGTCCTACCTCAGGTCACTTGGAAATGTAAGGGTTTTATCGAGAAAATGAAGTCAATCATGGTTTTGCACTCTGCAACCAATAGAAATGACCTCTTGTACATGCCCGTATTAATGTCACTGCAAATTGACCTTCATTTCTGGTTTCTTGAAACTTCTCAACACATTCGGAGAAAGAGCGTGTTTAAGCAAGAGTGATGCAGTTTGCGTTTTGCTGGATTTCAATTGATTCGGGAAACATACTCCTTATTTTTCCACATTATGTAAGAAACAAAGTGAGGCTTGCAAGAGATTGAAACAATGCATCCCAAAACGTATTCCAGGAGAGAAAACACACGTTTCTAGAAAGACTCTGAAGCAGCAAGCAAAAGCATAGTGGCTGAGTGTTCTTTCAATGAGAAACACACGCATATCACTCTTTTGGAGTCAGTTTTCAGCCAGGAATTCATATGCATTTTGTACTGTGCAGAATGTAGCTACATGCTCGGGGGTTGTGTCATAGAAGCACCTTTCCTGCAGGAGCTTATTGCAACATTCATTGTTTGGCTAAGTTCTTTAGGGTTGGTTTTGGAAGGTGTTTCATATTTGGTCAAATCCCTCTTCGTACGAAATATTTTCACAGAGCTGTTTCCAAGTGTCCACAAAGATCTGCTGCTTGAAACTGCCTACATGCACATCTCCCAAACTGCTGTGCTCGTTTCACTACCTGGATTTTGGTTTCGTCTTCTTTCTTTGAAATGACAAACCTTCATTCTGCAGGGAACACACCTTGTAGCAGTTTCAGTTTGAAGCATGTTGGTGCTCTCAAAAAGCTGTGTAACCTAGTTAGAGTGTGTCACTCTCCAGCACTGAATACACAACTTAGAGCTCCTTTCACCACAGACACGCTACCACATCTTTTTGGGAAAGTGCTACATCAAGTCACTTGCAAATGTAAGGGTTTCAAGGAGAAAATGAAGTCAATCATTGTTTTGCACTCTGCAAACAATAGAAATGACCTCTTGTACATGCCCGTGTGAATTTCACAGCAAAATGCCCTTCTTTTCTTGTTTCTTGAAAGTTCTCAACACATTAGGAGAACGATCTGTTTGAGCAAGAGTGATGCAGTGTGCATTTTTCTGCATTACAAGTGATTGGGAAACATACTCCTTATTTTTCCACATTGTGTAAGAAACAACGTGAGGCTTGCAAGAGTTTGAACAATGCACCCCAAAACGTATTCCAGGAGTGAAAACACAAGTTTCTAGAAAGACTCTGAAGCAGCAAGCAAAAGCATAGTGGCTGAGTGTTCCATCAATGAGAAACACACGCATTTCACTCTTCTGGAGTCAGTTTTCAGCCAGGAATTCATATGCATTTTGTACTGTGCAGAATGTAGCTACTTGCTCGGGGGTTGTGTCATAGAAGCACCTCTCCTGCAGGAGCTTATTGCAGCATTCATTGTTTGGCTAAGTTCTTTAGGGTTGGTTTTGGAAGGTCTTTCAACTTTGGCCAAATCCCGCTTTGTAAGAAATTTTTCACACCGCAGTTTCCAAGTGTCCACAAAGATCTGCTGCTTGAAACTGTCTACATGCACATCTCCCATACTGCTGTGCTCGTTTCACTACCTGGATTTTGGTTTCCTCTTCTTTCTTTGAAATGGCAATCCTTCAATCTGCGTGCTACACACACCTTGTAGTAGTTTCAGTTTGAAGCATGTTCGTAATCCCAAAACGCTGTGTAACCTATGTAGAGTGTGTCACTCTCCAGCACTGAATACACAACTTAGAGCTCCTTTCACCACAGACACGCAAACACATCTTTTTGGGAAAGTGCTACCTCAAGTCAATTGCAAATGTAAGGGTTTCATAGAGAAAATGAAGTCAATCATGGTTTTGCAGTCTGCAAACAATAGAAATGACCTCTTGTACATGCCCGTGTGAATTTCACAGCAAAATGCCCTTCTTTTCTTGTTTCTTGAAAGTTCTCAACACATTAGGAGAAAGATCTGTTTGAGCAAGAGTGATGAAGTGTGCATTTTTCTGCATTACAAGTGATAGGGAAACATACTCCTTATTTTTCCACATTGTGTAAGAAACAACGTGAGGCTTGCAAGAGTTTGAAACAATGCACCCGAAACGTATTCCAGGAGTGAAAACACACGTTTCTAGAAAGACTCTGAAGCAGCAAGCAAAAGCATAGTGGCTGAGTGTTCTTTCACTGAAGAACACACGCATTTTACTTTTCTGGAGTCAGTTTTCAGCCAGGTATTCATATGCATTTTGTACTGTGCAGAATGTACTACATGCTCGGGGGTTGTGTCATAAAGCACCTCTCCTGCAGGAGCTTATTGCAACATTCATTGTTTGGCTAAGTTCTTTAGGGTTGGTTTTGGAAGGTCTTTCAACTTTGGCCAAATCCCGCTTTGTAAGAAATTATTTCACAGCGCAGTTTCCAAGTGTCCACAAAGAGCTGCTGCTTGAAACTGTCTATATGCACAACTCTCATACTGGTGTGCTCGTTTCACTACCTGGATTTTGGTTTCATCTTCTTTCTTTGAAATGACAAGCCTTCTTTCTGCACGCTACACACACCTTGTAGCAGTTTCAGTATGAAGCATGTTGGTAATCTCAAAACGCTCTGTAACCTATGTAGAGTGTGTCACTCTCCGGCACTGAATACACAACTTAGAGCTCCTTTCACCACAGACACGCAAACACATCGTTTTGCGAAAGTGCTACCTCAGGTTACTTGCAAATGTAAGGGTTTCATAGAGAAAATGAAGTCAATCATGGTTTTGCACTCTGCAATCAATAGAAGTGACCTCATGTACATGCCCTTGTGAATTTCACTGCAAAATGATCTTCTTTTCTTGTTTCTTGAAAGTTCTCAACACATTCGTAGAAAGGGCTGTTTGACCAAGAGTGATGCAGTGTGCATTTTTCTGCATTACAAGTGATTTGGGAAACATACTCCTTATTTTTCCACATTGTGTAAGAAACAACATGAGGCTTGCAAGAGATTAAAACAATGCATCCCAAAACGTATTCCAGGAGTGAAAACACACGTTTATAGAAAGACTCTGAAGGAGCAAGCAAAAGCCTAGTGGCTGAGTGTTCTTTCAGAAGGAAACACACGCATTTCATCCTTCTGGAGTGAGTTTTCAGCCTGGAATTCATATTCATTTTGTACTGTGCAGAATGTAGCTACATGCTCGTGGGTTGTGTCATAGAAGCACCGTTTTTGCAGGAGCTTATTGAAACATTCATTGTTTGGCTAAGTTCTTTATGGTTGGTTTTGGAAGGTCTTTCAACTTTGGCCAAATCCCGCTTTATAAGAAATTATTTCACAGCGCAGTTTCCAAGTGTCCACATAGAGCTCTTGCTTGAAACTGTCTATATGCACATCTCCCATACTGGTGTGCTCGTTTCACTACCTGGATTTTGGTTTCGTCTTCTTTGTTTGAAATGACAAGCCTTGTTTCTGCACGCTACACACACCTTGTAGCAGTTTCAGTTTGAAGCATGTTGGTAATCTCAAAACGCTGTGTAACCTATGTAGAGTGTGTCACTCTCCAGCACTGAATACACACCTTAGAGCTCCTTTCACCACAGACACGCAAACACATCTTTTTGTGAATGTCCTACCTCAGGTCACTTGGAAATTTAAGGGTTTTATCGAGAAAATGAAGTCAATCATGGTTTTGCCCTCTGCCACCAATACAAATGACCTCTTGTACATGCCCGTCTGAAGTTCACTGCAAAATGCCCTTCTTTTCTAGTTTCTTGAAAGTGCTCAACACATTAGGAGAAAGAGCTGTTTGAGCAAGAGTGATGCAGTGTGCATTTTTCTGCATTACAAGTGATTTGGGAACCGTACTCCTTATTTTTCCACATTGTGTAAGAAACAACATGAGGCTTGCAAGAGATTGAAACAATGCATCCCAAAACGTATTCCAGGAGTGAAAACACACGTTTATAGAAAGACTCTGAAGGAGCAAGCAAAAGCCTAGTGGCTGAGTGTTGTTTCAGAGAGAAACACACGCATTTCATCCTTCTGGAGTGAGTTTTCAGCCTGGAATTCATATGCATTTTGTACTGTGCAGAATGTAGCTGCATGCTCGGGGGTTGTGTCATAGAAGCACCTTTCCTGCAGGACCTTATTGCAACACTCATTGTTTGGCTAAGTACTTTAGGGTTGGTTTTGTAAGGTCTTTCATCTTTGGCCAAATCCCGCTTCGTACGAAATATTTTCACAGCGCTGTTCCCAAGTGTCCACAAAGAGCTCCTGCTTGAAACTGTCCCCATGAACATCTCCTATACTGGTGTGCTCGTTTCACTACCTGGATTTTGGTTTCGTCTTCTTTCTTTGAAATGAGAAGCTTCTTTCTGCATGCTACACACACCTTGTAGCAGTTTCAGTTTGAAGCATGTTGGTGCTCTCAAAAAGCTGTGTAACCTAGGTAGAGTGTGTCACTCTCCAGCACTGAATACACAGCTTAGAGCTCCTTTCACCACAGACACGCAAACACATCTTTTTGTGAAAGTCCTACCTCAGGTCACTTGGAAATTTAAGGGTTTCATCGAGAACATGAAGTCAATCATGGTTTTGCACTCTGCCACCGATTGAAATGACCGCTTGTACATGCCCGTCTGAAATTCACTGCAAAATGATCTTCTTTTCTGCTTTCTTGAAAGTGCTCAACACATTAGGAGAAAGAGCTGTTTGAGCATGACTGATGCAGTGTGCATTTTTCTGGATTACAAGTGATTTGGGAAACATACTCTTATTTTTCCACATTGTGTAAGAAACAACATGAGGCTTGCAAGAGATTGAAACAATGCATCCCAAAACGTATTCCAGCACCGAAAACACACGTTTCTGGAAAACTCTGAAGGAGCAAGCAAAAGCCTAGTGGCTGAGTGTTCTCTCAGAGAGAAACACACCCATTTCATCCTTCTGGAGTCAGTTTTCAGCCTGGAATTCATATGCATTTTGTACTGGGCAGAATGTACCTGCATGCTCGGGGGTTGTGTCATAGAAGCACTTTTCCTGCAGGAGCTTATTGCAATATTCATTGTTTGGCTAAGCTCTTTAGGGTTGGTTTTGGAAGGTCTTTCAACTTTGGCCAAATCCCGCTTTGTAAGAAATTATTTCACAGCGCAGTTTCCAAGTGTCCACAAAAAGCTGCTCCTTGAAACTGTCTACATGCACATCTCTCATACTGGTGTGCTCGTTTCACTACCTGGATTTTAGTTTCCTCTTCTTTCCTTGAAATGACAAGCCTTGTTTCTGCACGCTACACACACCTTGTAGCAGTTTCAGTTTGAAGCATGTTGGTAATGTCAAAACGCTGTGTAACCTATGTAGAGTGTGTCACTCTCCAGCACTGAATACACACCTTAGAGCTCCTTTCACCACAGACACGCAAACACATCTTTTTGTGAAAGTCCTACCTCAGGTCACTTGGAAATGTAAGGGTTTTATCGAGAAAATGAAGTCAATCATGGTTTTGCACTCTGCAACCAATAGAAATGACCTCTTGTACATGCCCGTATTAATGTCACTGCAAATTGACCTTCATTTCTGGTTTCTTGAAACTTCTCAACACATTCGGAGAAAGAGCGTGTTTAAGCAAGAGTGATGCAGTTTGCGTTTTGCTGGATTTCAATTGATTCGGGAAACATACTCCTTATTTTTCCACATTATGTAAGAAACAAAGTGAGGCTTGCAAGAGATTGAAACAATGCATCCCAAAACGTATTCCAGGAGAGAAAACACACGTTTCTAGAAAGACTCTGAAGCAGCAAGCAAAAGCATAGTGGCTGAGTGTTCTTTCAATGAGAAACACACGCATATCACTCTTTTGGAGTCAGTTTTCAGCCAGGAATTCATATGCATTTTGTACTGTGCAGAATGTAGCTACATGCTCGGGGGTTGTGTCATAGAAGCACCTTTCCTGCAGGAGCTTATTGCAACATTCATTGTTTGGCTAAGTTCTTTAGGGTTGGTTTTGGAAGGTGTTTCATATTTGGTCAAATCCCTCTTCGTACGAAATATTTTCACAGAGCTGTTTCCAAGTGTCCACAAAGATCTGCTGCTTGAAACTGCCTACATGCACATCTCCCAAACTGCTGTGCTCGTTTCACTACCTGGATTTTGGTTTCGTCTTCTTTCTTTGAAATGACAAACCTTCATTCTGCAGGGAACACACCTTGTAGCAGTTTCAGTTTGAAGCATGTTGGTGCTCTCAAAAAGCTGTGTAACCTAGTTAGAGTGTGTCACTCTCCAGCACTGAATACACAACTTAGAGCTCCTTTCACCACAGACACGCTACCACATCTTTTTGGGAAAGTGCTACATCAAGTCACTTGCAAATGTAAGGGTTTCAAGGAGAAAATGAAGTCAATCATTGTTTTGCACTCTGCAAACAATAGAAATGACCTCTTGTACATGCCCGTGTGAATTTCACAGCAAAATGCCCTTCTTTTCTTGTTTCTTGAAAGTTCTCAACACATTAGGAGAACGATCTGTTTGAGCAAGAGTGATGCAGTGTGCATTTTTCTGCATTACAAGTGATTGGGAAACATACTCCTTATTTTTCCACATTGTGTAAGAAACAACGTGAGGCTTGCAAGAGTTTGAACAATGCACCCCAAAACGTATTCCAGGAGTGAAAACACAAGTTTCTAGAAAGACTCTGAAGCAGCAAGCAAAAGCATAGTGGCTGAGTGTTCCATCAATGAGAAACACACGCATTTCACTCTTCTGGAGTCAGTTTTCAGCCAGGAATTCATATGCATTTTGTACTGTGCAGAATGTAGCTACATGCTCGGGGGTTGTGTCATAGAAGCACCTCTCCTGCAGGAGCTTATTGCAGCATTCATTGTTTGGCTAAGTTCTTTAGGGTTGGTTTTGGAAGGTCTTTCAACTTTGGCCAAATCCCGCTTTGTAAGAAATTTTTCACACCGCAGTTTCCAAGTGTCCACAAAGATCTGCTGCTTGAAACTGTCTACATGCACATCTCCCATACTGCTGTGCTCGTTTCACTACCTGGATTTTGGTTTCCTCTTCTTTCTTTGAAATGGCAATCCTTCATTCTGCGTGCTACACACACCTTGTAGTAGTTTCAGTTTGAAGCATGTTCGTAATCCCAAAACGCTGTGTAACCTATGTAGAGTGTGTCACTCTCCAGCACTGAATACACAACTTAGAGCTCCTTTCACCACAGACACGCAAACACATCTTTTTGGGAAAGTGCTACCTCAAGTCAATTGCAAATGTAAGGGTTTCATAGAGAAAATGAAGTCAATCATGGTTTTGCAGTCTGCAAACAATAGAAATGACCTCTTGTACATGCCCGTGTGAATTTCACAGCAAAATGCCCTTCTTTTCTTGTTTCTTGAAAGTTCTCAACACATTAGGAGAAAGATCTGTTTGAGCAAGAGTGATGAAGTGTGCATTTTTCTGCATTACAAGTGATAGGGAAACATACTCCTTATTTTTCCACATTGTGTAAGAAACAACGTGAGGCTTGCAAGAGTTTGAAACAATGCACCCAAAACGTATTCCAGGAGTGAAAACACACGTTTCTAGAAAGACTCTGAAGCAGCAAGCAAAAGCATAGTGGCTGAGTGTTCTTTCACTGAAGAACACACGCATTTTACTTTTCTGGAGTCAGTTTTCAGCCAGGTATTCATATGCATTTTGTACTGTGCAGAATGTGGCTACATGCTCGTGGGTTGTGTCATAGAAGCACCGTTTTTGCAGGAGCTTATTGAAACATTCATTGTTTGGCTAAGTTCTTTATGGTTGGTTTTGGAAGGTCTTTCAACTTTGGCCAAATCCCGCTTTATAAGAAATTATTTCACAGCGCAGTTTCCAAGTGTCCACATAGAGCTCTTGCTTGAAACTGTCTATATGCACATCTCCCATACTGGTGTGCTCGTTTCACTACCTGGATTTTGGTTTCGTCTTCTTTGTTTGAAATGACAAGCCTTGTTTCTGCACGCTACACACACCTTGTAGCAGTTTCAGTTTGAAGCATGTTGGTAATCTCAAAACGCTGTGTAACCTATGTAGAGTGTGTCACTCTCCAGCACTGAATACACACCTTAGAGCTCCTTTCACCACAGACACGCAAACACATCTTTTTGTGAATGTCCTACCTCAGGTCACTTGGAAATTTAAGGGTTTTATCGAGAAAATGAAGTCAATCATGGTTTTGCCCTCTGCCACCAATACAAATGACCTCTTGTACATGCCCGTCTGAAGTTCACTGCAAAATGCCCTTCTTTTCTAGTTTCTTGAAAGTGCTCAACACATTAGGAGAAAGAGCTGTTTGAGCAAGAGTGATGCAGTGTGCATTTTTCTGCATTACAAGTGATTTGGGAACCGTACTCCTTATTTTTCCACATTGTGTAAGAAACAACATGAGGCTTGCAAGAGATTGAAACAATGCATCCCAAAACGTATTCCAGGAGTGAAAACACACGTTTATAGAAAGACTCTGAAGGAGCAAGCAAAAGCCTAGTGGCTGAGTGTTGTTTCAGAGAGAAACACACGCATTTCATGCTTCTGGAGTGAGTTTTCAGCCTGGAATTCATATGCATTTTGTACTGTGCAGAATGTAGCTGCATGCTCGGGGGTTGTGTCATAGAAGCACCTTTCCTGCAGGACCTTATTGCAACACTCATTGTTTGGCTAAGTACTTTAGGGTTGGTTTTGTAAGGTCTTTCATCTTTGGCCAAATCCCTCTTCGTACGAAATATTTTCACAGCGCTGTTCCCAAGTGTCCACAAAGAGCTCCTGCTTGAAACTGTCCCCATGAACATCTCCTATACTGGTGTGCTCGTTTCACTACCTGGATTTTGGTTTCGTCTTCTTTCTTTGAAATGAGAAGCTTCTTTCTGCATGCTACACACACCTTGTAGCAGTTTCAGTTTGAAGCATGTTGGTGCTCTCAAAAAGCTGTGTAACCTAGGTAGAGTGTGTCACTCTCCAGCACTGAATACACAGCTTAGAGCTCCTTTCACCACAGACACGCAAACACATCTTTTTGTGAAAGTCCTACCTCAGGTCACTTGGAAATTTAAGGGTTTCATCGAGAACATGAAGTCAATCATGGTTTTGCACTCTGCCACCAATTGAAATGACCGCTTGTACATGCCCGTCTGAAATTCACTGCAAAATGATCTTCTTTTCTGCTTTCTTGAAAGTGCTCAACACATTAGGAGAAAGAGCTGTTTGAGCATGACTGATGCAGTGTGCATTTTTCTGGATTACAAGTGATTTGGGAAACATACTCTTATTTTTCCACATTGTGTAAGAAACAACATGAGGCTTGCAAGAGATTGAAACAATGCATCCCAAAACGTATTCCAGCACCGAAAACACACGTTTCTGGAAAACTCTGAAGGAGCAAGCAAAAGCCTAGTGGCTGAGTGTTCTCTCAGAGAGAAACACACCCATTTCATCCTTCTGGAGTCAGTTTTCAGCCTGGAATTCATATGCATTTTGTACTGGGCAGAATGTACCTGCATGCTCGGGGGTTGTGTCATAGAAGCACTTTTCCTGCAGGAGCTTATTGCAATATTCATTGTTTGGCTAAGTTCTTTAGGGTTGGTTTTGGAAGGTCTTTCAACTTTGGCCAAATCCCGCTTTGTAAGAAATTATTTCACAGCGCAGTTTTCAAGTGTCCACAAAAAGCTGCTCCTTGAAACTGTCTACATGCACATCTCCTATACTGGTGTGCTCGTTTCACTACCTGGATTTTGGTTTCGTCTTCTTTCTTTGAAATGAGAAGCTACTTTCTGCATGCTACACACACCTTGTAGCAGTTTCAGTTTGAAGCATGTTGGTAATCTCAAAACGCTGTGTAACCTATGTAGAGTGTGTCACTCTCCAGCACTGAATACACACCTTAGAGCTCCTTTCACCACAGACACGCAAACACATCTTTTTGTGAAAGTCCTACCTCAGGTCACTTGGAAATGTAAGGGTTTTATCGAGAAAATGAAGTCAATCATGGTTTTGCACTCTGCAACCAATAGAAATGACCTCTTGTACATGCCCGTATTAATGTCACTGCAAATTGACCTTCATTTCTGGTTTCTTGAAAGTTCTCAACACATTCGGATAAAGAGCGTGTTTAAGCAAGAGTGATGCAGTTTGCGTTTTGCTGGATTTCAATTGATTCGGGAAACATACTCCTTATTTTTCCACATTATGTAAGAAACAACGTGAGGCTTGCAAGAGATTGAAACAATGCATCCCAAAACGTATTCCAGGAGAGAAAACACACGTTTCTAGAAAGACTCTGAAGCAGCAAGCAAAAGCATAGTGGCTGAGTGTTCTTTCAATGAGAAACACACGCATTTCACTCTTTTGGAGTCAGTTTTCAGCCAGGAATTCATATGCATTTTGTACTGTGCAGAATGTAGCTACATGCTCGGGGGTTGTGTCATAGAAGCACCTTTCCTGCAGGAGCTTATTGCAACATTCATTGTTTGGCTAAGTTCTTTAGGGTTGGTTTTGGAAGGTGTTTCATATTTGGTCAAATCCCTCTTCGTACGAAATATTTTCACAGAGCTGTTTCCAAGTGTCCACAAAGATCTGCTGCTTGAAACTGCCTACATGCACATCTCCCAAACTGCTGTGCTCGTTTCACTACCTGGATTTTGGTTTCGTCTTCTTTCTTTGAAATGACAAACCTTCATTCTGCAGGGAACACACCTTGTAGCAGTTTCAGTTTGAAGCATGTTGGTGCTCTCAAAAAGCTGTGTAACCTAGTTAGAGTGTGTCACTCTCCAGCACTGAATACACAACTTAGAGCTCCTTTCACCACAGACACGCAACCACATCTTTTTGGGAAAGTGCTACATCAAGTCACTTGCAAATGTAAGGGTTTCAAGGAGAAAATGAAGTCAATCATTGTTTTGCACTCTGCAAACAATAGAAATGACCTCTTGTACATGCCCGTGTGAATTTCACAGCAAAATGCCCTTCTTTTCTTGTTTCTTGAAAGTTCTCAACACATTAGGAGAACGATCTGTTTGAGCAAGAGTGATGCAGTGTGCATTTTTCTGCATTACAAGTGATTGGGAAACATACTCCTTATTTTTCCACATTGTGTAAGAAACAACGTGAGGCTTGCAAGAGTTTGAACAATGCACCCCAAAACGTATTCCAGGGGTGAAAACACAAGTTTCTAGAAAGACTCTGAAGCAGCAAGCAAAAGCATAGTGGCTGAGTGTTCCATCAATGAGAAACACACGCATTTCACTCTTCTGGAGTCAGTTTTCAGCCAGGAATTCATATGCATTTTGTACTGTGCAGAATGTAGCTACTTGCTCGGGGGTTGTGTCATAGAAGCACCTCTCCTGCAGGAGCTTATTGCAGCATTCATTGTTTGGCTAAGTTCTTTAGGGTTGGTTTTGGAAGGTCTTTCAACTTTGGCCAAATCCCGCTTTGTAAGAAATTTTTCACACCGCAGTTTCCAAGTGTCCACAAAGATCTGCTGCTTGAAACTGTCTACATGCACATCTCCCATACTGCTGTGCTCGTTTCACTACCTGGATTTTGGTTTCCTCTTCTTTCTTTGAAATGGCAATCCTTCATTCTGCGTGCTACACACACCTTGTAGTAGTTTCAGTTTGAAGCATGTTCGTAATCCCAAAACGCTGTGTAACCTATGTAGAGTGTGTCACTCTCCAGCACTGAATACACAACTTAGAGCTCCTTTCACCACAGACACGCAAACACATCTTTTTGGGAAAGTGCTACCTCAAGTCAATTGCAAATGTAAGGGTTTCATAGAGAAAATGAAGTCAATCATGGTTTTGCAGTCTGCAAACAATAGAAATGACCTCTTGTACATGCCCGTGTGAATTTCACAGCAAAATGCCCTTCTTTTCTTGTTTCTTGAAAGTTCTCAACACATTAGGAGAAAGATCTGTTTGAGCAAGAGTGATGAAGTGTGCATTTTTCTGCATTACAAGTGATAGGGAAACATACTCCTTATTTTTCCACATTGTGTAAGAAACAACGTGAGGCTTGCAAGAGTTTGAAACAATGCACCCAAAACGTATTCCAGGAGTGAAAACACACGTTTCTAGAAAGACTCTGAAGCAGCAAGCAAAAGCATAGTGGCTGAGTGTTCTTTCACTGAAGAACACACGCATTTTACTTTTCTGGAGTCAGTTTTCAGCCAGGTATTCATATGCATTTTGTACTGTGCAGAATGTACTACATGCTCGGGGGTTGTGTCATAGAAGCACCTCTCCTGCAGGAGCTTATTGCAACATTCATTGTTTGGCTAAGTTCTTTAGGGTTGGTTTTGGAAGGTCTTTCAACTTTGGCCAAATCCCTCTTTGTAAGAAATTATTTCACAGCGCAGTTTCCAAGTGTCCACAAAGAGCTGCTGCTTGAAACTGTCTATATGCACAACTCTCATACTGGTGTGCTCGTTTCACTACCTGGATTTTGGTTTCATCTTCTTTCTTTGAAATGACAAGCCTTCTTTCTGCACGCTACACACACCTTGTAGCAGTTTCAGTATGAAGCATGTTGGTAATCTCAAAACGCTCTGTAACCTATGTAGAGTGTGTCACTCTCCGGCACTGAATACACAACTTAGAGCTCCTTTCACCACAGACACGCAAACACATCTTTTTGCGAAAGTGCTACCTCAGGTTACTTGCAAATGTAAGGGTTTCATAGAGAAAATGAAGTCAATCATGGTTTTGCACTCTGCAATCAATAGAAGTGACCTCATGTACATGCCCTTGTGAATTTCACTGCAAAATGATCTTCTTTTCTTGTTTCTTGAAAGTTCTCAACACATTCGTAGAAAGGGCTGTTTGACCAAGAGTGATGCAGTGTGCATTTTTCTGCATTACAAGTGATTTGGGAAACATACTCCTTATTCTTCCACATTGTGTAAGAAACAACATGAGGCTTGCAAGAGATTAAAACAATGCATCCCAAAACGTATTCCAGGAGTGAAAACACACGTTTATAGAAAGACTCTGAAGGAGCAAGCAAAAGCCTAGTGGCTGAGTGTTCTTTCAGAAGGAAACACACGCATTTCATCCTTCTGGAGTGAGTTTTCAGCCTGGAATTCATATTCATTTTGTACTGTGCAGAATGTAGCTACAAGCTCGTGGGTTGTGTCATAGAAGCACCGTTTTTGCATGAGCTTATTGAAACATTCATTGTTTGGCTAAGTTCTTTATGGTTGGTTTTGGAAGGTCTTTCAACTTTGGCCAAATCCCGCTTTATAAGAAATTATTTCACAGCGCAGTTTCCAAGTGTCCACATAGAGCTCTTGCTTGAAACTGTCTATATGCACATCTCCCATACTGGTGTGCTCGTTTCACTACCTGGATTTTGGTTTCGTCTTCTTTGTTTGAAATGACAAGCCTTGTTTCTGCACGCTACACACACCTTGTAGCAGTTTCAGTTTGAAGCATGTTGGTAATCTCAAAACGCTGTGTAACCTATGTAGAGTGTGTCACTCTCCAGCACTGAATACACACCTTAGAGCTCCTTTCACCACAGACACGCAAACACATCTTTTTGTGAATGTCCTACCTCAGGTCACTTGGAAATTTAAGGGTTTTATCGAGAAAATGAAGTCAATCATGGTTTTGCCCTCTGCCACCAATACAAATGACCTCTTGTACATGCCCGTCTGAAGTTCACTGCAAAATGCCCTTCTTTTCTAGTTTCTTGAAAGTGCTCAACACATTAGGAGAAAGAGCTGTTTGAGCAAGAGTGATGCAGTGTGCATTTTTCTGCATTACAAGTGATTTGGGAACCGTACTCCTTATTTTTCCACATTGTGTAAGAAACAACATGAGGCTTGCAAGAGATTGAAACAATGCATCCCAAAACGTATTCCAGGAGTGAAAACACACGTTTATAGAAAGACTCTGAAGGAGCAAGCAAAAGCCTAGTGGCTGAGTGTTGTTTCAGAGAGAAACACACGCATTTCATCCTTCTGGAGTGAGTTTTCAGCCTGGAATTCATATGCATTTTGTACTGTGCAGAATGTAGCTGCATGCTCGGGGGTTGTGTCATAGAAGCACCTTTCCTGCAGGACCTTATTGCAACACTCATTGTTTGGCTAAGTACTTTAGGGTTGGTTTTGTAAGGTCTTTCATCTTTGGCCAAATCCCTCTTCGTACGAAATATTTTCACAGCGCTGTTCCCAAGTGTCCACAAAGAGCTCCTGCTTGAAACTGTCCCCATGAACATCTCCTATACTGGTGTGCTCGTTTCACTACCTGGATTTTGGTTTCGTCTTCTTTCTTTGAAATGAGAAGCTTCTTTCTGCATGCTACACACACCTTGTAGCAGTTTCAGTTTGAAGCATGTTGGTGCTCTCAAAAAGCTGTGTAACCTAGGTAGAGTGTGTCACTCTCCAGCACTGAATACACAGCTTAGAGCTCCTTTCACCACAGACACGCAAACACATCTTTTTGTGAAAGTCCTACCTCAGGTCACTTGGAAATTTAAGGGTTTCATCGAGAACATGAAGTCAATCATGGTTTTGCACTCTGCCACCAATTGAAATGACCGCTTGTACATGCCCGTCTGAAATTCACTGCAAAATGATCTTCTTTTCTGCTTTCTTGAAAGTGCTCAACACATTAGGAGAAAGAGCTGTTTGAGCATGACTGATGCAGTGTGCATTTTTCTGGATTACAAGTGATTTGGGAAACATACTCTTATTTTTCCACATTGTGTAAGAAACAACATGAGGCTTGCAAGAGATTGAAACAATGCATCCCAAAACGTATTCCAGCACCGAAAACACACGTTTCTGGAAAACTCTGAAGGAGCAAGCAAAAGCCTAGTGGCTGAGTGTTCTCTCAGAGAGAAACACACCCATTTCATCCTTCTGGAGTCAGTTTTCAGCCTGGAATTCATATGCATTTTGTACTGGGCAAAATGTACCTGCATGCTCGGTGGTTGTGTCATAGAAGCACTTTTCCTGCAGGAGCTTATTGCAATATTCATTGTTTGGCTAAGTTCTTTAGGGTTGGTTTTGGAAGGTCTTTCAACTTTGGCCAAATCCCGCTTTGTAAGAAATTATTTCACAGCGCAGTTTTCAAGTGTCCACAAAAAGCTGCTCCTTGAAACTGTCTACATGCACATCTCCTATACTGGTGTGCTCGTTTCACTACCTGGATTTTGGTTTCGTCTTCTTTCTTTGAAATGAGAAGCTACTTTCTGCATGCTACACACACCTTGTAGCAGTTTCCGTTTGAAGCATGTTGGTAATCTCAAAACGCTGTGTAACCTATGTAGAGTGTGTCACTCTCCAGCACTGAATACACACCTTAGAGCTCCTTTCACCACAGACACGCAAACACATCTTTTTGTGAAAGTCCTACCTCAGGTCACTTGGAAATGTAAGGGTTTTATCGAGAAAATGAAGTCAATCATGGTTTTGCACTCTGCAACCAATAGAAATGACCTCTTGTACATGCCCGTATTAATGTCACTGCAAATTGACCTTCATTTCTGGTTTCTTGAAAGTTCTCAACACATTCGGAGAAAGAGCGTGTTTAAGCAAGAGTGATGCAGTTTGCGTTTTGCTGGATTTCAATTGATTCGGGAAACATACTCCTTATTTTTCCACATTATGTAAGAAACAACGTGAGGCTTGCAAGAGATTGAAACAATGCATCCCAAAACGTATTCCAGGAGAGAAAACACACGTTTCTAGAAAGACTCTGAAGCAGCAAGCAAAAGCATAGTGGCTGAGTGTTCTTTCAATGAGAAACACACGCATTTCACTCTTTTGGAGTCAGTTTTCAGCCAGGAATTCATATACATTTTGTACTGTGCAGAATGTAGCTACATGCTCGGGGGTTGTGTCATAGAAGCACCTTTCCTGCAGGAGCTTATTGCAACATTCATTGTTTGGCTAAGTTCTTTAGGGTTGGTTTTGGAAGGTGTTTCATATTTGGTCAAATCCCTCTTCGTACGAAATATTTTCACAGAGCTGTTTCCAAGTGTCCACAAAGATCTGCTGCTTGAAACTGCCTACATGCACATCTCCCAAACTGCTGTGCTCGTTTCACTACCTGGATTTTGGTTTCGTCTTCTTTCTTTGAAATGACAAACCTTCATTCTGCAGGGAACACACCTTGTAGCAGTTTCAGTTTGAAGCATGTTGGTGCTCTCAAAAAGCTGTGTAACCTAGTTAGAGTGTGTCACTCTCCAGCACTGAATACACAACTTAGAGCTCCTTTCACCACAGACACGCAACCACATCTTTTTGGGAAAGTGCTACATCAAGTCACTTGCAAATGTAAGGGTTTCAAGGAGAAAATGAAGTCAATCATTGTTTTGCACTCTGCAAACAATAGAAATGACCTCTTGTACATGCCCGTGTGAATTTCACAGCAAAATGCCCTTCTTTTCTTGTTTCTTGAAAGTTCTCAACACATTAGGAGAAAGATCTGTTTGAGCAAGAGTGATGCAGTGTGCATTTTTCTGCATTACAAGTGATTGGGAAACATACTCCTTATTTTTCCACATTGTGTAAGAAACAACGTGAGGCTTGCAAGAGTTTGAACAATGCACCCCAAAACGTATTCCAGGAGTGAAAACACAAGTTTCTAGAAAGACTCTGAAGCAGCAAGCAAAAGCATAGTGGCTGAGTGTTCCATCAATGAGAAACACACGCATTTCACTCTTCTGGAGTCAGTTTTCAGCCAGGAATTCATATGCATTTTGTACTGTGCACAATGTAGCTACTTGCTCGGGGGTTGTGTCATAGAAGCACCTCTCCTGCAGGAGCTTATTGCAGCATTCATTGTTTGGCTAAGTTCTTTAGGGTTGGTTTTGGAAGGTCTTTCAACTTTGGCCAAATCCCGCTTTGTAAGAAATTTTTCACACCGCAGTTTCCAAGTGTCCACAAAGATCTGCTGCTTGAAACTGTCTACATGCACATCTCCCATACTGCTGTGCTCGTTTCACTACCTGGATTTTGGTTTCCTCTTCTTTCTTTGAAATGGCAATCCTTCATTCTGCGTGCTACACACACCTTGTAGTAGTTTCAGTTTGAAGCATGTTCGTAATCCCAAAACGCTGTGTAACCTATGTAGAGTGTGTCACTCTCCAGCACTGAATACAC
Organism: Miniopterus schreibersii; assembly: GCF_964146895.1. Taxonomy (NCBI): domain Eukaryota; kingdom Metazoa; phylum Chordata; class Mammalia; order Chiroptera; family Miniopteridae; genus Miniopterus; species Miniopterus schreibersii. Next base: position 108,997,513 of record NC_138101.1, on the reverse strand, counting down.
ACCTTAGAGCTCCTTTCACCACAGACACGCAAACACATCTTTTTGTGAATGTCCTACCTCAGGTCACTTGGAAATTTAAGGGTTTTATCGAGAAAATGAAGTCAATCATGGTTTTGCCCTCTGCCACCAATACAAATGACCTCTTGTACATGCCCGTCTGAAGTTCACTGCAAAATGCCCTTCTTTTCTAGTTTCTTGAAAGTGCTCAACACATTAGGAGAAAGAGCTGTTTGAGCAAGAGTGATGCAGTGTGCATTTTTCTGCATTACAAGTGATTTGGGAACCGTACTCCTTATTTTTCCACATTGTGTAAGAAACAACATGAGGCTTGCAAGAGATTGAAACAATGCATCCCAAAACGTATTCCAGGAGTGAAAACACACGTTTATAGAAAGACTCTGAAGGAGCAAGCAAAAGCCTAGTGGCTGAGTGTTGTTTCAGAGAGAAACACACGCATTTCATCCTTCTGGAGTGAGTTTTCAGCCTGGAATTCATATGCATTTTGTACTGTGCAGAATGTAGCTGCATGCTCGGGGGTTGTGTCATAGAAGCACCTTTCCTGCAGGACCTTATTGCAACACTCATTGTTTGGCTAAGTACTTTAGGGTTGGTTTTGTAAGGTCTTTCATCTTTGGCCAAATCCCTCTTCGTACGAAATATTTTCACAGCGCTGTTCCCAAGTGTCCACAAAGAGCTCCTGCTTGAAACTGTCCCCATGAACATCTCCTATACTGGTGTGCTCGTTTCACTACCTGGATTTTGGTTTCGTCTTCTTTCTTTGAAATGAGAAGCTTCTTTCTGCATGCTACACACACCTTGTAGCAGTTTCAGTTTGAAGCATGTTGGTGCTCTCAAAAAGCTGTGTAACCTAGGTAGAGTGTGTCACTCTCCAGCACTGAATACACAGCTTAGAGCTCCTTTCACCACAGACACGCAAACACATCTTTTTGTGAAAGTCCTACCTCAGGTCACTTGGAAATTTAAGGGTTTCATCGAGAACATGAAGTCAATCATGGTTTTGCACTCTGCCACCAATTGAAATGACCGCTTGTACATGCCCGTCTGAAATTCACTGCAAAATGATCTTCTTTTCTGCTTTCTTGAAAGTGCTCAACACATTAGGAGAAAGAGCTGTTTGAGCATGACTGATGCAGTGTGCATTTTTCTGGATTACAAGTGATTTGGGAAACATACTCTTATTTTTCCACATTGTGTAAGAAACAACATGAGGCTTGCAAGAGATTGAAACAATGCATCCCAAAACGTATTCCAGCACCGAAAACACACGTTTCTGGAAAACTCTGAAGGAGCAAGCAAAAGCCTAGTGGCTGAGTGTTCTCTCAGAGAGAAACACACCCATTTCATCCTTCTGGAGTCAGTTTTCAGCCTGGAATTCATATGCATTTTGTACTGGGCAAAATGTACCTGCATGCTCGGGGGTTGTGTCATAGAAGCACTTTTCCTGCAGGAGCTTATTGCAATATTCATTGTTTGGCTAAGTTCTTTAGGGTTGGTTTTGGAAGGTCTTTCAACTTTGGCCAAATCCCGCTTTGTAAGAAATTATTTCACAGCGCAGTTTTCAAGTGTCCACAAAAAGCTGCTCCTTGAAACTGTCTACATGCACATCTCCTATACTGGTGTGCTCGTTTCACTACCTGGATTTTGGTTTCGTCTTCTTTCTTTGAAATGAGAAGCTACTTTCTGCATGCTACACACACCTTGTAGCAGTTTCCGTTTGAAGCATGTTGGTAATCTCAAAACGCTGTGTAACCTATGTAGAGTGTGTCACTCTCCAGCACTGAATACACACCTTAGAGCTCCTTTCACCACAGACACGCAAACACATCTTTTTGTGAAAGTCCTACCTCAGGTCACTTGGAAATGTAAGGGTTTTATCGAGAAAATGAAGTCAATCATGGTTTTGCACTCTGCAACCAATAGAAATGACCTCTTGTACATGCCCGTATTAATGTCACTGCAAATTGACCTTCATTTCTGGTTTCTTGAAAGTTCTCAACACATTCGGAGAAAGAGCGTGTTTAAGCAAGAGTGATGCAGTTTGCGTTTTGCTGGATTTCAATTGATTCGGGAAACATACTCCTTATTTTTCCACATTATGTAAGAAACAACGTGAGGCTTGCAAGAGATTGAAACAATGCATCCCAAAACGTATTCCAGGAGAGAAAACACACGTTTCTAGAAAGACTCTGAAGCAGCAAGCAAAAGCATAGTGGCTGAGTGTTCTTTCAATGAGAAACACACGCATTTCACTCTTTTGGAGTCAGTTTTCAGCCAGGAATTCATATGCATTTTGTACTGTGCAGAATGTAGCTACATGCTCGGGGGTTGTGTCATAGAAGCACCTTTCCTGCAGGAGCTTATTGCAACATTCATTGTTTGGCTAAGTTCTTTAGGGTTGGTTTTGGAAGGTGTTTCATATTTGGTCAAATCCCTCTTCGTACGAAATATTTTCACAGAGCTGTTTCCAAGTGTCCACAAAGATCTGCTGCTTGAAACTGCCTACATGCACATCTCCCAAACTGCTGTGCTCGTTTCACTACCTGGATTTTGGTTTCGTCTTCTTTCTTTGAAATGACAAACCTTCATTCTGCAGGGAACACACCTTGTAGCAGTTTCCGTTTGAAGCATGTTGGTGCTCTCAAAAAGCTGTGTAACCTAGTTAGAGTGTGTCACTCTCCAGCACTGAATACACAACTTAGAGCTCCTTTCACCACAGACACGCAACCACATCTTTTTGGGAAAGTGCTACATCAAGTCACTTGCAAATGTAAGGGTTTCAAGGAGAAAATGAAGTCAATCATTGTTTTGCACTCTGCAAACAATAGAAATGACCTCTTGTACATGCCCGTGTGAATTTCACAGCAAAATGCCCTTCTTTTCTTGTTTCTTGAAAGTTCTCAACACATTAGGAGAAAGATCTGTTTGAGCAAGAGTGATGCAGTGTGCATTTTTCTGCATTACAAGTGATTGGGAAACATACTCCTTATTTTTCCACATTGTGTAAGAAACAACGTGAGGCTTGCAAGAGTTTGAACAATGCACCCCAAAACGTATTCCAGGAGTGAAAACACAAGTTTCTAGAAAGACTCTGAAGCAGCAAGCAAAAGCATAGTGGCTGAGTGTTCCATCAATGAGAAACACACGCATTTCACTCTTCTGGAGTCAGTTTTCAGCCAGGAATTCATATGCATTTTGTACTGTGCACAATGTAGCTACTTGCTCGGGGGTTGTGTCATAGAAGCACCTCTCCTGCAGGAGCTTATTGCAGCATTCATTGTTTGGCTAAGTTCTTTAGGGTTGGTTTTGGAAGGTCTTTCAACTTTGGCCAAATCCCGCTTTGTAAGAAATTTTTCACACCGCAGTTTCCAAGTGTCCACAAAGATCTGCTGCTTGAAACTGTCTACATGCACATCTCCCATACTGCTGTGCTCGTTTCACTACCTGGATTTTGGTTTCCTCTTCTTTCTTTGAAATGGCAATCCTTCATTCTGCGTGCTACACACACCTTGTAGTAGTTTCAGTTTGAAGCATGTTCGTAATCCCAAAACGCTGTGTAACCTATGTAGAGTGTGTCACTCTCCAGCACTGAATACACAACTTAGAGCTCCTTTCACCACAGACACGCAAACACATCTTTTTGGGACAGTGCTACCTCAAGTCAATTGCAAATGTAAGGGTTTCATAGAGAAAATGAAGTCAATCATGGTTTTGCAGTCTGCAAACAATAGAAATGACCTCTTGTACATGCCCGTGTGAATTTCACAGCAAAATGCCCTTCTTTTCTTGTTTCTTGAAAGTTCTCAACACATTAGGAGAAAGATCTGTTTGAGCAAGAGTGATGAAGTGTGCATTTTTCTGCATTACAAGTGATAGGGAAACATACTCCTTATTTTTCCACATTGTGTAAGAAACAACGTGAGGCTTGCAAGAGTTTGAAACAATGCACCCAAAACGTATTCCAGGAGTGAAAACACACGTTTCTAGAAAGACTCTGAAGCAGCAAGCAAAAGCATAGTGGCTGAGTGTTCTTTCACTGAAGAACACACGCATTTTACTTTTCTGGAGTCAGTTTTCAGCCAGGTATTCATATGCATTTTGTACTGTGCAGAATGTACTACATGCTCGGGGGTTGTGTCATAGAAGCACCTCTCCTGCAGGAGCTTATTGCAACATTCATTGTTTGGCTAAGTTCTTTAGGGTTGGTTTTGGAAGGTCTTTCAACTTTGGCCAAATCCCTCTTTGTAAGAAATTATTTCACAGCGCAGTTTCCAAGTGTCCACAAAGAGCTGCTGCTTGAAACTGTCTATATGCACAACTCTCATACTGGTGTGCTCGTTTCACTACCTGGATTTTGGTTTCATCTTCTTTCTTTGAAATGACAAGCCTTCTTTCTGCACGCTACACACACCTTGTAGCAGTTTCAGTATGAAGCATGTTGGTAATCTCAAAACGCTCTGTAACCTATGTAGAGTGTGTCACTCTCCGGCACTGAATACACAACTTAGAGCTCCTTTCACCACAGACACGCAAACACATCTTTTTGCGAAAGGGCTACCTCAGGTTACTTGCAAATGTAAGGGTTTCATAGAGAAAATGAAGTCAATCATGGTTTTGCACTCTGCAATCAATAGAAGTGACCTCATGTACATGCCCTTGTGAATTTCACTGCAAAATGATCTTCTTTTCTTGTTTCTTGAAAGTTCTCAACACATTCGTAGAAAGGGCTGTTTGACCAAGAGTGATGCAGTGTGCATTTTTCTGCATTACAAGTGATTTGGGAAACATACTCCTTATTTTTCCACATTGTGTAAGAAACAACATGAGGCTTGCAAGAGATTAAAACAAGGCATCCCAAAACGTATTCCAGGAGTGAAAACACACGTTTATAGAAAGACTCTGAAGGAGCAAGCAAAAGCCTAGTGGCTGAGTGTTCTTTCAGAAGGAAACACACGCATTTCATCCTTCTGGAGTGAGTTTTCAGCCTGGAATTCATATTCATTTTGTACTGTGCAGAATGTGGCTACATGCTCGTGGGTTGTGTCATAGAAGCACCGTTTTTGCAGGAGCTTATTGAAACATTCATTGTTTGGCTAAGTTCTTTATGGTTGGTTTTGGAAGGTCTTTCAACTTTGGCCAAATCCCGCTTTATAAGAAATTATTTCACAGCGCAGTTTCCAAGTGTCCACATAGAGCTCTTGCTTGAAACTGTCTATATGCACATCTCCCATACTGGTGTGCTCGTTTCACTACCTGGATTTTGTTTTCGTCTTCTTTGTTTGAAATGACAAGCCTTGTTTCTGCACGCTACACACACCTTGTAGCAGTTTCAGTTTGAAGCATGTTGGTAATCTCAAAACGCTGTGTAACCTATGTAGAGTGTGTCACTCTCCAGCACTGAATACACACCTTAGAGCTCCTTTCACCACAGACACGCAAACACATCTTTTTGTGAATGTCCTACCTCAGGTCACTTGGAAATTTAAGGGTTTTATCGAGAAAATGAAGTCAATCATGGTTTTGCCCTCTGCCACCAATACAAATGACCTCTTGTACATGCCCGTCTGAAGTTCACTGCAAAATGCCCTTCTTTTCTAGTTTCTTGAAAGTGCTCAACACATTAGGAGAAAGAGCTGTTTGAGCAAGAGTGATGCAGTGTGCATTTTTCTGCATTACAAGTGATTTGGGAACCGTACTCCTTATTTTTCCACATTGTGTAAGAAACAACATGAGGCTTGCAAGAGATTGAAACAATGCATCCCAAAACGTATTCCAGGAGTGAAAACACACGTTTATAGAAAGACTCTGAAGGAGCAAGCAAAAGCCTAGTGGCTGAGTGTTGTTTCAGAGAGAAACACACGCATTTCATCCTTCTGGAGTGAGTTTTCAGCCTGGAATTCATATGCATTTTGTACTGTGCAGAATGTAGCTGCATGCTCGGGGGTTGTGTCATAGAAGCACCTTTCCTGCAGGACCTTATTGCAACACTCATTGTTTGGCTAAGTACTTTAGGGTTGGTTTTGTAAGGTCTTTCATCTTTGGCCAAATCCCGCTTCGTACGAAATATTTTCACAGCGCTGTTCCCAAGTGTCCACAAAGAGCTCCTGCTTGAAACTGTCCACATGAACATCTCCTATACTGGTGTGCTCGTTTCACTACCTGGATTTTGGTTTCGTCTTCTTTCTTTGAAATGAGAAGCTTCTTTCTGCATGCTACACACACCTTGTAGCAGTTTCAGTTTGAAGCATGTTGGTGCTCTCAAAAAGCTCTGTAACCTAGGTAGAGTGTGTCACTCTCCAGCACTGAATACACAGCTTAGAGCTCCTTTCACCACAGACACGCAAACACATCTTTTTGTGAAAGTCCTACCTCAGGTCACTTGGAAATTTAAGGGTTTCATCGAGAACATGAAGTCAATCATGGTTTTGCACTCTGCCACCAATTGAAATGACCGCTTGTACATGCCCGTCTGAAATTCACTGCAAAATGATCTTCTTTTCTGCTTTCTTGAAAGTGCTCAACACATTAGGAGAAAGAGCTGTTTGAGCATGAGTGATGCAGTGTGCATTTTTCTGGATTACAAGTGATTTGGGAAACATACTCCTTATTTTTCCACATTGTGTAAGAAACAACATGAGGCTTGCAAGAGATTGAAACAATGCATCCCAAAACGTATTCCAGCACCGAAAACACACGTTTCTGGAAAACTCTGAAGGAGCAAGCAAAAGCCTAGTGGCTGAGTGTTCTCTCAGAGAGAAACACACCCATTTCATCCTTCTGGAGTCAGTTTTCAGCCTGGAATTCATATGCATTTTGTACTGGGCAGAATGTACCTGCATGCTCGGGGGTTGTGTCATAGAAGCACTTTTCCTGCAGGAGCTTATTGCAATATTCATTGTTTGGCTAAGTTCTTTAGGGTTGGTTTTGGAAGGTCTTTCAACTTTGGCCAAATCCCGCTTTGTAAGAAATTATTTCACAGCGCAGTTTCCAAGTGTCCACAAAAAGCTGCTCCTTGAAACTGTCTACATGCACATCTCTCATACTGGTGTGCTCGTTTCACTACCTGGATTTTGGTTTCCTCTTGTTTCTTTGAAATGACAAGCCTTCTTTCTGCACGCTACACACACCTTGTAGCAGTTTCAGTTTGAAGCATGTTGGTAATCTCAAAACGCTGTGTAACCTATGTAGAGTGTGTCACTCTCCAGCACTGAATACACACCTTAGAGCTCCTTTCACCACAGACACGCAAACACATCTTTTTGTGAAAGTCCTACCTCAGGTCACTTGGAAATGTAAGGGTTTTATCGAGAAAATGAAGTCAATCATGGTTTTGCACTCTGCAACCAATAGAAATGACCTCTTGTACATGCCCGTATTAATGTCACTGCAAATTGACCTTCATTTCTGGTTTCTTGAAAGTTCTCAACACATTCGGAGAAAGAGCGTGTTTAAGCAAGAGTGATGCAGTTTGCGTTTTGCTGGATTTCAATTGATTCGGGAAACATACTCCTTATTTTTCCACATTGTGTAAGAAACAACATGAGGCTTGCAAGAGATTGAAACAATGCATCCCAAAACGTATTCCAGGAGAGAAAACACACGTTTCTAGAAAGACTCTGAAGCAGCAAGCAAAAGCATAGTGGCTGAGTGTTCTTTCAATGAGAAACACACGCATTTCACTCTTCTGGAGTCAGTTTTCAGCCAGGAATTCATATGCATTTTGTACTGTGCAGAATGTAGCTGCATGCTCGGGGGTTGTGTCATAGAAGCACCTTTCCTGCAGGAGCTTATTGCAACATTCATTGTTTGGCTAAGTTCTTTAGGGTTGGTTTTGGAAGGTGTTTCATATTTGGTCAAATCCCTCTTCGTACGAAATATTTTCACAGAGCTGTTTCCAAGTGACCACAAAGATCTGCTGCTTGAAACTGCCTACATGCACATCTCCCAAACTGCTGTGCTCGTTTCACTAACTGGATTTTGGTTTCGTCTTCTTTCTTTGAAATGACAAACCTTCATTCTGCAGGGAACACACCTTGTAGCAGTTTCAGTTTGAAGCATGTTGGTGCTCTCAAAAAGCTGTGTAACCTAGTTAGAGTGTGTCACTCTCCAGCACTGAATACACAACTTAGAGCTCCTTTCACCACAGACACGCAACCACATCTTTTTGGGAAAGTGCTACATCAAGTCACTTGCAAATGTAAGGGTTTCAAGGAGAAAATGAAGTCAATCATTGTTTTGCACTCTGCAAACAATAGAAATGACCTCTTGTACATGCCCGTGTGAATTTCACAGCAAAATGCCCTTCTTTTCTTGTTTCTTGAAAGTTCTCAACACATTAGGAGAAAGATCTGTTTGAGCAAGAGTGATGCAGTGTGCATTTTTCTGCATTACAAGTGATTGGGAAAAATACTCCTTATTTTTCCACATTGTGTAAGAAACAACGTGAGGCTTGCAAGAGTTTGAACAATGCACCCCAAAACGTATTCCAGGAGTGAAAACACAAGTTTCTAGAAAGACTCTGAAGCAGCAAGCAAAAGCATAGTGGCTGAGTGTTCCATCAATGAGAAACACACGCATTTCACTCTTCTGGAGTCAGTTTTCAGCCAGGAATTCATATGCATTTTGTACTGTGCAGAATGTAGCTACTTGCTCGGGGGTTGTGTCATAGAAGCACCTCTCCTGCAGGAGCTTATTGCAGCATTCATTGTTTGGCTAAGTTCTTTAGGGTTGGTTTTGGAAGGTCTTTCAACTTTGGCCAAATCCCGCTTTGTAAGAAATTTTTCACACCGCAGTTTCCAAGTGTCCACAAAGATCTGCTGCTTGAAACTGTCTACATGCACATCTCCCATACTGCTGTGCTCGTTTCACTACCTGGATTTTGGTTTCCTCTTCTTTCTTTGAAATGGCAATCCTTCATTCTGCGTGCTACACACACCTTGTAGTAGTTTCAGTTTGAAGCATGTTCGTAATCCCAAAACGCTGTGTAACCTATGTAGAGTGTGTCACTCTCCAGCACTGAATACACAACTTAGAGCTCCTTTCACCACAGACACGCAAACACATCTTTTTGGGAAAGTGCTACCTCAAGTCAATTGCAAATGTAAGGGTTTCATAGAGAAAATGAAGTCAATCATGGTTTTGCAGTCTGCAAACAATAGAAATGACCTCTTGTACATGCCCGTGTGAATTTCACAGCAAAATGCCCTTCTTTTCTTGTTTCTTGAAAGTTCTCAACACATTAGGAGAAAGATCTGTTTGAGCAAGAGTGATGAAGTGTGCATTTTTCTGCATTACAAGTGATAGGGAAACATACTCCTTATTTTTCCACATTGTGTAAGAAACAACGTGAGGCTTGCAAGAGTTTGAAACAATGCACCCAAAACGTATTCCAGGAGTGAAAACACACGTTTCTAGAAAGACTCTGAAGCAGCAAGCAAAAGCATAGTGGCTGAGTGTTCTTTCACTGAAGAACACACGCATTTTACTTTTCTGGAGTCAGTTTTCAGCCAGGTATTCATATGCATTTTGTACTGTGCAGAATGTACTACATGCTCGGGGGTTGTGTCATAGAAGCACCTCTCCTGCAGGAGCTTATTGCAACATTCATTGTTTGGCTAAGTTCTTTAGGGTTGGTTTTGGAAGGTCTTTCAACTTTGGCCAAATCCCGCTTTGTAAGAAATTATTTCACAGCGCAGTTTCCAAGTGTCCACAAAGAGCTGCTGCTTGAAACTGTCTATATGCACAACTCTCATACTGGTGTGCTCGTTTCACTACCTGGATTTTGGTTTCATCTTCTTTCTTTGAAATGACAAGCCTTCTTTCTGCACGCTACACACACCTTGTAGCAGTTTCAGTATGAAGCATGTTGGTAATCTCAAAACGCTCTGTAACCTATGTAGAGTGTGTCACTCTCCGGCACTGAATACACAACTTAGAGCTCCTTTCACCACAGACACGCAAACACATCTTTTTGCGAAAGTGCTACCTCAGGTTACTTGCAAATGTAAGGGTTTCATAGAGAAAATGAAGTCAATCATGGTTTTGCACTCTGCAATCAATAGAAGTGACCTCATGTACATGCCCTTGTGAATTTCACTGCAAAATGATCTTCTTTTCTTGTTTCTTGAAAGTTCTCAACACATTCGTAGAAAGGGCTGTTTGACCAAGAGTGATGCAGTGTGCATTTTTCTGCATTACAAGTGATTTGGGAAACATACTCCTTATTTTTCCACATTGTGTAAGAAACAACATGAGGCTTGCAAGAGATTAAAACAATGCATCCCAAAACGTATTCCAGGAGTGAAAACACACGTTTATAGAAAGACTCTGAAGGAGCAAGCAAAAGCCTAGTGGCTGAGTGTTCTTTCAGAAGGAAACACACGCATTTCATCCTTCTGGAGTGAGTTTTCAGCCTGGAATTCATATTCATTTTGTACTGTGCAGAATGTAGCTACATGCTCGTGGGTTGTGTCATAGAAGCACCGTTTTTGCAGGAGCTTATTGAAACATTCATTGTTTGGCTAAGTTCTTTATGGTTGGTTTTGGAAGGTCTTTCAACTTTGGCCAAATCCCGCTTTATAAGAAATTATTTCACAGCGCAGTTTCCAAGTGTCCACATAGAGCTCTTGCTTGAAACTGTCTATATGCACATCTCCCATACTGGTGTGCTCGTTTCACTACCTGGATTTTGGTTTCGTCTTCTTTGTTTGAAATGACAAGCCTTGTTTCTGCACGCTACACACACCTTGTAGCAGTTTCAGTTTGAAGCATGTTGGTAATCTCAAAACGCTGTGTAACCTATGTAGAGTGTGTCACTCTCCAGCACTGAATACACACCTTAGAGCTCCTTTCACCACAGACACGCAAACACATCTTTTTGTGAATGTCCTACCTCAGGTCACTTGGAAATTTAAGGGTTTTATCGAGAAAATGAAGTCAATCATGGTTTTGCCCTCTGCCACCAATACAAATGACCTCTTGTACATGCCCGTCTGAAGTTCACTGCAAAATGCCCTTCTTTTCTAGTTTCTTGAAAGTGCTCAACACATTAGGAGAAAGAGCTGTTTGAGCAAGAGTGATGCAGTGTGCATTTTTCTGCATTACAAGTGATTTGGGAACCGTACTCCTTATTTTTCCACATTGTGTAAGAAACAACATGAGGCTTGCAAGAGATTGAAACAATGCATCCCAAAACGTATTCCAGGAGTGAAAACACACGTTTATAGAAAGACTCTGAAGGAGCAAGCAAAAGCCTAGTGGCTGAGTGTTGTTTCAGAGAGAAACACACGCATTTCATCCTTCTGGAGTGAGTTTTCAGCCTGGAATTCATATGCATTTTGTACTGTGCAGAATGTAGCTGCATGCTCGGGGGTTGTGTCATAGAAGCACCTTTCCTGCAGGACCTTATTGCAACAATCATTGTTTGGCTAAGTACTTTAGGGTTGGTTTTGTAAGGTCTTTCATCTTTGGCCAAATCCCGCTTCGTACGAAATATTTTCACAGCGCTGTTCCCAAGTGTCCACAAAGAGCTCCTGCTTGAAACTGTCCACATGAACATCTCCTATACTGGTGTGCTCGTTTCACTACCTGGATTTTGGTTTCGTCTTCTTTCTTTGAAATGAGAAGCTTCTTTCTGCATGCTACACACACCTTGTAGCAGTTTCAGTTTGAAGCATGTTGGTGCTCTCAAAAAGCTGTGTAACCTAGGTAGAGTGTGTCACTCTCCAGCACTGAATACACAGTTTAGAGCTCCTTTCACCACAGACACGCAAACACATCTTTTTGTGAAAGTCCTACCTCAGGTCACTTGGAAATTTAAGGGTTTCATCGAGAACATGAAGTCAATCATGGTTTTGCACTCTGCCACCAATTGAAATGACCGCTTGTACATGCCCGTCTGAAATTCACTGCAAAATGATCTTCTTTTCTGCTTTCTTGAAAGTGCTCAACACATTAGGAGAAAGAGCTGTTTGAGCATGAGTGATGCAGTGTGCATTTTTCTGGATTACAAGTGATTTGGGAAACATACTCTTATTTTTCCACATTGTGTAAGAAACAACATGAGGCTTGCAAGAGATTGAAACAATGCATCCCAAAACGTATTCCAGCACCGAAAACACACGTTTCTGGAAAACTCTGAAGGAGCAAGCAAAAGCCTAGTGGCTGAGTGTTCTCTCAGAGAGAAACACACCCATTTCATCCTTCTGGAGTCAGTTTTCAGCCTGGAATTCATATGCATTTTGTACTGGGCAGAATGTACCTGCATGCTCGGGGGTTGTGTCATAGAAGCACTTTTCCTGCAGGAGCTTATTGCAATATTCATTGTTTGGCTAAGTTCTTTAGGGTTGGTTTTGGAAGGTCTTTCAACTTTGGCCAAATCCCGCTTTGTAAGAAATTATTTCACAGCGCAGTTTCCAAGTGTCCACAAAAAGCTGCTCCTTGAAACTGTCTACATGCACATCTCTCATACTGGTGTGCTCGTTTCACTACCTGGATTTTGGTTTCCTCTTCTTTCTTTGAAATGACAAGCCTTCTTTCTGCACGCTACACACACCTTGTAGCAGTTTCAGTTTGAAGCATGTTGGTAATCTCAAAACGCTGTGTAACCTATGTAGAGTGTGTCACTCTCCAGCACTGAATACACACCTTAGAGCTCCTTTCACCACAGACACGCAAACACATCTTTTTGTGAAAGTCCTACCTCAGGTCACTTGGAAATGTAAGGGTTTTATCGAGAAAATGAAGTCAATCATGGTTTTGCACTCTGCAACCAATAGAAATGACCTCTTGTACATGCCCGTATTAATGTCACTGCAAATTGACCTTCATTTCTGGTTTCTTGAAAGTTCTCAACACATTCGGAGAAAGAGCGTGTTTAAGCAAGAGTGATGCAGTTTGCGTTTTGCTGGATTTCAATTGATTCGGGAAACATACTCCTTATTTTTCCACATTATGTAAGAAACAACGTGAGGCTTGCAAGAGATTGAAACAATGCATCCCAAAACGTATTCCAGGAGTGAAAACACACGTTTCTAGAAAGACTCTGAAGCAGCAAGCAAAAGCATAGTGGCTGAGTGTTCCATCAATGAGAAACACACGCATTTCACTCTTCTGGAGTCAGTTTTCAGCCAGGAATTCATATGCATTTTGTACTGTGCAGAATGTAGCTGCATGCTCGGGGGTTGTGTCATAGAAGCACCTTTCCTGCAGGAGCTTATTGCAACATTCATTGTTTGGCTAAGTTCTTTAGGGTTGGTTTTGGAAGGTGTTTCATATTTGGTCAAATCCCTCTTCGTACGAAATATTTTCACAGAGCTGTTTCCAAGTGACCACAAAGATCTGCTGCTTGAAACTGCCTACATGCACATCTCCCAAACTGCTGTGCTCGTTTCACTAACTGGATTTTGGTTTCGTCTTCTTTCTTTGAAATGACAAACCTTCATTCTGCAGGGAACACACCTTGTAGCAGTTTCAGTTTGAAGCATGTTGGTGCTCTCAAAAAGCTGTGTAACCTAGTTAGAGTGTGTCACTCTCCAGCACTGAATACACAACTTAGAGCTCCTTTCACCACAGACACGCAACCACATCTTTTTGGGAAAGTGCTACATCAAGTCACTTGCAAATGTAAGGGTTTCAAGGAGAAAATGAAGTCAATCATTGTTTTGCACTCTGCAAACAATAGAAATGACCTCTTGTACATGCCCGTGTGAATTTCACAGCAAAATGCCCTTCTTTTCTTGTTTCTTGAAAGTTCTCAACACATTAGGAGAACGATCTGTTTGAGCAAGAGTGATGCAGTGTGCATTTTTCTGCATTACAAGTGATTGGGAAACATACTCCTTATTTTTCCACATTGTGTAAGAAACAACGTGAGGCTTGCAAGAGTTTGAACAATGCACCCCAAAACGTATTCCAGGAGTGAAAACACAAGTTTCTAGAAAGACTCTGAAGCAGCAAGCAAAAGCATAGTGGATGAGTGTTCCATCAATGAGAAACACACGCATTTCACTCTTCTGGAGTCAGTTTTCAGCCAGGAATTCATATGCATTTTGTACTGTGCAGAATGTAGCTACTTGCTCGGGGGTTGTGTCATAGAAGCACCTCTCCTGCAGGAGCTTATTGCAGCATTCATTGTTTGGCTAAGTTCTTTAGGGTTGGTTTTGGAAGGTCTTTCAACTTTGGCCAAATCCCGCTTTGTAAGAAATTTTTCACACCGCAGTTTCCAAGTGTCCACAAAGATCTGCTGCTTGAAACTGTCTACATGCACATCTCCCATACTGCTGTGCTCGTTTCACTACCTGGATTTTGGTTTCCTCTTCTTTCTTTGAAATGGCAATCCTTCATTCTGCGTGCTACACACACCTTGTAGTAGTTTCAGTTTGAAGCATGTTCGTAATCCCAAAACGCTGTGTAACCTATGTAGAGTGTGTCACTCTCCAGCACTGAATACACAACTTAGAGCTCCTTTCACCACAGACACGCAAACACATCTTTTTGGGAAAGTGCTACCTCAAGTCAATTGCAAATGTAAGGGTTTCATAGAGAAAATGAAGTCAATCATGGTTTTGCAGTCTGCAAACAATAGAAATGACCTCTTGTACATGCCCGTGTGAATTTCACAGCAAAATGCCCTTCTTTTCTTGTTTCTTGAAAGTTCTCAACACATTAGGAGAAAGATCTGTTTGAGCAAGAGTGATGAAGTGTGCATTTTTCTGCATTACAAGTGATAGGGAAACATACTCCTTATTTTTCCACATTGTGTAAGAAACAACGTGAGGCTTGCAAGAGTTTGAAACAATGCACCCAAAACGTATTCCAGGAGTGAAAACACACGTTTCTAGAAAGACTCTGAAGCAGCAAGCAAAAGCATAGTGGCTGAGTGTTCTTTCACTGAAGAACACACGCATTTTACTTTTCTGGAGTCAGTTTTCAGCCAGGTATTCATATGCATTTTGTACTGTGCAGAATGTACTACATGCTCGGGGGTTGTGTCATAAAGCACCTCTCCTGCAGGAGCTTATTGCAACATTCATTGTTTGGCTAAGTTCTTTAGGGTTGGTTTTGGAAGGTCTTTCAACTTTGGCCAAATCCCGCTTTGTAAGAAATTATTTCACAGCGCAGTTTCCAAGTGTCCACAAAGAGCTGCTGCTTGAAACTGTCTATATGCACAACTCTCATACTGGTGTGCTCGTTTCACTACCTGGATTTTGGTTTCATCTTCTTTCTTTGAAATGACAAGCCTTCTTTCTGCACGCTACACACACCTTGTAGCAGTTTCAGTATGAAGCATGTTGGTAATCTCAAAACGCTCTGTAACCTATGTAGAGTGTGTCACTCTCCGGCACTGAATACACAACTTAGAGCTCCTTTCACCACAGACACGCAAACACATCTTTTTGCGAAAGTGCTACCTCAGGTTACTTGCAAATGTAAGGGTTTCATAGAGAAAATGAAGTCAATCATGGTTTTGCACTCTGCAATCAATAGAAGTGACCTCATGTACATGCCCTTGTGAATTTCACTGCAAAATGATCTTCTTTTCTTGTTTCTTGAAAGTTCTCAACACATTCGTAGAAAGGGCTGTTTGACCAAGAGTGATGCAGTGTGCATTTTTCTGCATTACAAGTGATTTGGGAAACATACTCCTTATTTTTCCACATTGTGTAAGAAACAACATGAGGCTTGCAAGAGATTAAAACAATGCATCCCAAAACGTATTCCAGGAGTGAAAACACACGTTTATAGAAAGACTCTGAAGGAGCAAGCAAAAGCCTAGTGGCTGAGTGTTCTTTCAGAAGGAAACACACGCATTTCATCCTTCTGGAGTGAGTTTTCAGCCTGGAATTCATATTCATTTTGTACTGTGCAGAATGTAGCTACATGCTCGTGGGTTGTGTCATAGAAGCACCGTTTTTGCAGGAGCTTATTGAAACATTCATTGTTTGGCTAAGTTCTTTATGGTTGGTTTTGGAAGGTCTTTCAACTTTGGCCAAATCCCGCTTTATAAGAAATTATTTCACAGCGCAGTTTCCAAGTGTCCACATAGAGCTCTTGCTTGAAACTGTCTATATGCACATCTCCCATACTGGTGTGCTCGTTTCACTACCTGGATTTTGGTTTCGTCTTCTTTGTTTGAAATGACAAGCCTTGTTTCTGCACGCTACACACACCTTGTAGCAGTTTCAGTTTGAAGCATGTTGGTAATCTCAAAACGCTGTGTAACCTATGTAGAGTGTGTCACTCTCCAGCACTGAATACACACCTTAGAGCTCCTTTCACCACAGACACGCAAACACATCTTTTTGTGAATGTCCTACCTCAGGTCACTTGGAAATTTAAGGGTTTTATCGAGAAAATGAAGTCAATCATGGTTTTGCCCTCTGCCACCAATACAAATGACCTCTTGTACATGCCCGTCTGAAGTTCACTGCAAAATGCCCTTCTTTTCTAGTTTCTTGAAAGTGCTCAACACATTAGGAGAAAGAGCTGTTTGAGCAAGAGTGATGCAGTGTGCATTTTTCTGCATTACAAGTGATTTGGGAACCGTACTCCTTATTTTTCCACATTGTGTAAGAAACAACATGAGGCTTGCAAGAGATTGAAACAATGCATCCCAAAACGTATTCCAGGAGTGAAAACACACGTTTATAGAAAGACTCTGAAGGAGCAAGCAAAAGCCTAGTGGCTGAGTGTTGTTTCAGAGAGAAACACACGCATTTCATCCTTCTGGAGTGAGTTTTCAGCCTGGAATTCATATGCATTTTGTACTGTGCAGAATGTAGCTGCATGCTCGGGGGTTGTGTCATAGAAGCACCTTTCCTGCAGGACCTTATTGCAACAATCATTGTTTGGCTAAGTACTTTAGGGTTGGTTTTGTAAGGTCTTTCATCTTTGGCCAAATCCCGCTTCGTACGAAATATTTTCACAGCGCTGTTCCCAAGTGTCCACAAAGAGCTCCTGCTTGAAACTGTCCACATGAACATCTCCTATACTGGTGTGCTCGTTTCACTACCTGGATTTTGGTTTCGTCTTCTTTCTTTGAAATGAGAAGCTTCTTTCTGCATGCTACACACACCTTGTAGCAGTTTCAGTTTGAAGCATGTTGGTGCTCTCAAAAAGCTGTGTAACCTAGGTAGAGTGTGTCACTCTCCAGCACTGAATACACAGTTTAGAGCTCCTTTCACCACAGACACGCAAACACATCTTTTTGTGAAAGTCCTACCTCAGGTCACTTGGAAATTTAAGGGTTTCATCGAGAACATGAAGTCAATCATGGTTTTGCACTCTGCCACCAATTGAAATGACCGCTTGTACATGCCCGTCTGAAATTCACTGCAAAATGATCTTCTTTTCTGCTTTCTTGAAAGTGCTCAACACATTAGGAGAAAGAGCTGTTTGAGCATGAGTGATGCAGTGTGCATTTTTCTGGATTACAAGTGATTTGGGAAACATACTCTTATTTTTCCACATTGTGTAAGAAACAACATGAGGCTTGCAAGAGATTGAAACAATGCATCCCAAAACGTATTCCAGCACCGAAAACACACGTTTCTGGAAAACTCTGAAGGAGCAAGCAAAAGCCTAGTGGCTGAGTGTTCTCTCAGAGAGAAACACACCCATTTCATCCTTCTGGAGTCAGTTTTCAGCCTGGAATTCATATGCATTTTGTACTGGGCAGAATGTACCTGCATGCTCGGGGGTTGTGTCATAGAAGCACTTTTCCTGCAGGAGCTTATTGCAATATTCATTGTTTGGCTAAGTTCTTTAGGGTTGGTTTTGGAAGGTCTTTCAACTTTGGCCAAATCCCGCTTTGTAAGAAATTATTTCACAGCGCAGTTTCCAAGTGTCCACAAAAAGCTGCTCCTTGAAACTGTCTACATGCACATCTCTCATACTGGTGTGCTCGTTTCACTACCTGGATTTTGGTTTCCTCTTGTTTCTTTGAAATGACAAGCCTTCTTTCTGCACGCTACACACACCTTGTAGCAGTTTCAGTTTGAAGCATGTTGGTAATCTCAAAACGCTGTGTAACCTATGTAGAGTGTGTCACTCTCCAGCACTGAATACACACCTTAGAGCTCCTTTCACCACAGACACGCAAACACATCTTTTTGTGAAAGTCCTACCTCAGGTCACTTGGAAATGTAAGGGTTTTATCGAGAAAATGAAGTCAATCATGGTTTTGCACTCTGCAACCAATAGAAATGACCTCTTGTACATGCCCGTATTAATGTCACTGCAAATTGACCTTCATTTCTGGTTTCTTGAAAGTTCTCAACACATTCGGAGAAAGAGCGTGTTTAAGCAAGAGTGATGCAGTTTGCGTTTTGCTGGATTTCAATTGATTCGGGAAACATACTCCTTATTTTTCCACATTGTGTAAGAAACAACATGAGGCTTGCAAGAGATTGAAACAATGCATCCCAAAACGTATTCCAGGAGAGAAAACACACGTTTCTAGAAAGACTCTGAAGCAGCAAGCAAAAGCATAGTGGCTGAGTGTTCTTTCAATGAGAAACACACGCATTTCACTCTTCTGGAGTCAGTTTTCAGCCAGGAATTCATATGCATTTTGTACTGTGCAGAATGTAGCTGCATGCTCGGGGGTTGTGTCATAGAAGCACCTTTCCTGCAGGAGCTTATTGCAACATTCATTGTTTGGCTAAGTTCTTTAGGGTTGGTTTTGGAAGGTGTTTCATATTTGGTCAAATCCCTCTTCGTACGAAATATTTTCACAGAGCTGTTTCCAAGTGACCACAAAGATCTGCTGCTTGAAACTGCCTACATGCACATCTCCCAAACTGCAGTGCTCGTTTCACTACCTGGATTTTGGTTTCGTCTTCTTTCTTTGAAATGACAAACCTTCATTCTGCAGGGAACACACCTTGTAGCAGTTTCAGTTTGAAGCATGTTGGTGCTCTCAAAAAGCTGTGTAACCTAGTTAGAGTGTGTCACTCTCCAGCACTGAATACACAACTTAGAGCTCCTTTCACCACGGACACGCAACCACATCTTTTTGGGAAAGTGCTACATCAAGTCACTTGCAAATGTAAGGGTTTCAAGGAGAAAATGAAGTCAATCATTGTTTTGCACTCTGCAAACAATAGAAATGACCTCTTGTACATGCCCGTGTGAATTTCACAGCAAAATGCCCTTCTTTTCTTGTTTCTTGAAAGTTCTCAACACATTAGGAGAAAGATCTGTTTGAGCAAGAGTGATGCAGTGTGCATTTTTCTGCATTACAAGTGATTGGGAAAAATACTCCTTATTTTTCCACATTGTGTAAGAAACAACGTGAGGCTTGCAAGAGTTTGAACAATGCACCCCAAAACGTATTCCAGGAGTGAAAACACAAGTTTCTAGAAAGACTCTGAAGCAGCAAGCAAAAGCATAGTGGCTGAGTGTTCCATCAATGAGAAACACACGCATTTCACTCTTCTGGAGTCAGTTTTCAGCCAGGAATTCATATGCATTTTGTACTGTGCAGAATGTAGCTACTTGCTCGGGGGTTGTGTCATAGAAGCACCTCTCCTGCAGGAGCTTATTGCAGCATTCATTGTTTGGCTAAGTTCTTTAGGGTTGGTTTTGGAAGGTCTTTCAACTTTGGCCAAATCCCGCTTTGTAAGAAATTTTTCACACCGCAGTTTCCAAGTGTCCACAAAGATCTGCTGCTTGAAACTGTCTACATGCACATCTCCCATACTGCTGTGCTCGTTTCACTACCTGGATTTTGGTTTCCTCTTCTTTCTTTGAAATGGCAATCCTTCATTCTGCGTGCTACACACACCTTGTAGTAGTTTCAGTTTGAAGCATGTTCGTAATCCCAAAACGCTGTGTAACCTATGTAGAGTGTGTCACTCTCCAGCACTGAATACACAACTTAGAGCTCCTTTCACCACAGACAAGCAAACACATCTTTTTGGGAAAGTGCTACCTCAAGTCAATTGCAAATGTAAGGGTTTCATAGAGAAAATGAAGTCAATCATGGTTTTGCAGTCTGCAAACAATAGAAATGACCTCTTGTACATGCCCCTGTGAATTTCACAGCAAAATGCCCTTCTTTTCTTGTTTCTTGAAAGTTCTCAACACATTAGGAGAAAGATCTGTTTGAGCAAGAGTGATGAAGTGTGCATTTTTCTGCATTACAAGTGATAGGGAAACATACTCCTTATTTTTCCACATTGTGTAAGAAACAACGTGAGGCTTGCAAGAGTTTGAAACAATGCACCCAAAACGTATTCCAGGAGTGAAAACACACGTTTCTAGAAAGACTCTGAAGCAGCAAGCAAAAGCATAGTGGCTGAGTGTTCTTTCACTGAAGAACACACGCATTTTACTTTTCTGGAGTCAGTTTTCAGCCAGGTATTCATATGCATTTTGTACTGTGCAGAATGTACTACATGCTCGGGGGTTGTGTCATAGAAGCACCTCTCCTGCAGGAGCTTATTGCAACATTCATTGTTTGGCTAAGTTCTTTAGGGTTGGTTTTGGAAGGTCTTTCAACTTTGGCCAAATCCCGCTTTGTAAGAAATTATTTCACAGCGCAGTTTCCAAGTGTCCACAAAGAGCTGCTGCTTGAAACTGTCTATATGCACAACTCTCATACTGGTGTGCTCGTTTCACTACCTGGATTTTGGTTTCATCTTCTTTCTTTGAAATGACAAGCCTTCTTTCTGCACGCTACACACACCTTGTAGCAGTTTCAGTATGAAGCATGTTGGTAATCTCAAAACGCTCTGTAACCTATGTAGAGTGTGTCACTCTCCGGCACTGAATACACAACTTAGAGCTCCTTTCCCCACAGACACGCAAACACATCTTTTTGCGAAAGTGCTACCTCAGGTTACTTGCAAATGTAAGGGTTTCATAGAGAAAATGAAGTCAATCATGGTTTTGCACTCTGCAATCAATAGAAGTGACCTCATGTACATGCCCTTGTGAATTTCACTGCAAAATGATCTTCTTTTCTTGTTTCTTGAAAGTTCTCAACACATTCGTAGAAAGGGCTGTTTGACCAAGAGTGATGCAGTGTGCATTTTTCTGCATTACAAGTGATTTGGGAAACATACTCCTTATTTTTCCACATTGTGTAAGAAACAACATGAGGCTTGCAAGAGATTAAAACAATGCATCCCAAAACGTATTCCAGGAGTGAAAACACACGTTTATAGAAAGACTCTGAAGGAGCAAGCAAAAGCCTAGTGGCTGAGTGTTCTTTCAGAAGGAAACACACGCATTTCATCCTTCTGGAGTGAGTTTTCAGCCTGGAATTCATATTCATTTTGTACTGTGCAGAATGTAGCTACATGCTCGTGGGTTGTGTCATAGAAGCACCGTTTTTGCAGGAGCTTATTGAAACATTCATTGTTTGGCTAAGTTCTTTATGGTTGGTTTTGGAAGGTCTTTCAACTTTGGCCAAATCCCGCTTTATAAGAAATTATTTCACAGCGCAGTTTCCAAGTGTCCACATAGAGCTCTTGCTTGAAACTGTCTATATGCACATCTCCCATACTGGTGTGCTCGTTTCACTACCTGGATTTTGGTTTCGTCTTCTTTGTTTGAAATGACAAGCCTTGTTTCTGCACGCTACACACACCTTGTAGCAGTTTCAGTTTGAAGCATGTTGGTAATCTCAAAACGCTGTGTAACCTATGTAGAGTGTGTCACTCTCCAGCACTGAATACACACCTTAGAGCTCCTTTCACCACAGACACGCAAACACATCTTTTTGTGAATGTCCTACCTCAGGTCACTTGGAAATTTAAGGGTTTTATCGAGAAAATGAAGTCAATCATGGTTTTGCCCTCTGCCACCAATACAAATGACCTCTTGTACATGCCCGTCTGAAGTTCACTGCAAAATGCCCTTCTTTTCTAGTTTCTTGAAAGTGCTCAACACATTAGGAGAAAGAGCTGTTTGAGCAAGAGTGATGCAGTGTGCATTTTTCTGCATTACAAGTGATTTGGGAACCGTACTCCTTATTTTTCCACATTGTGTAAGAAACAACATGAGGCTTGCAAGAGATTGAAACAATGCATCCCAAAACGTATTCCAGGAGTGAAAACACACGTTTATAGAAAGACTCTGAAGGAGCAAGCAAAAGCCTAGTGGCTGAGTGTTGTTTCAGAGAGAAACACACGCATTTCATCCTTCTGGAGTGAGTTTTCAGCCTGGAATTCATATGCATTTTGTACTGTGCAGAATGTAGCTGCATGCTCGGGGGTTGTGTCATAGAAGCACCTTTCCTGCAGGACCTTATTGCAACAATCATTGTTTGGCTAAGTACTTTAGGGTTGGTTTTGTAAGGTCTTTCATCTTTGGCCAAATCCCGCTTCGTACGAAATATTTTCACAGCGCTGTTCCCAAGTGTCCACAAAGAGCTCCTGCTTGAAACTGTCCACATGAACATCTCCTATACTGGTGTGCTCGTTTCACTACCTGGATTTTGGTTTCGTCTTCTTTCTTTGAAATGAGAAGCTTCTTTCTGCATGCTACACACACCTTGTAGCAGTTTCAGTTTGAAGCATGTTGGTGCTCTCAAAAAGCTGTGTAACCTAGGTAGAGTGTGTCACTCTCCAGCACTGAATACACAGTTTAGAGCTCCTTTCACCACAGACACGCAAACACATCTTTTTGTGAAAGTCCTACCTCAGGTCACTTGGAAATTTAAGGGTTTCATCGAGAACATGAAGTCAATCATGGTTTTGCACTGTGCCACCAATTGAAATGACCGCTTGTACATGCCCGTCTGAAATTCACTGCAAAATGATCTTCTTTTCTGCTTTCTTGAAAGTGCTCAACACATTAGGAGAAAGAGCTGTTTGAGCATGAGTGATGCAGTGTGCATTTTTCTGGATTACAAGTGATTTGGGAAACATACTCTTATTTTTCCACATTGTGTAAGAAACAACATGAGGCTTGCAAGAGATTGAAACAATGCATCCCAAAACGTATTCCAGCACCGAAAACACACGTTTCTGGAAAACTCTGAAGGAGCAAGCAAAAGCCTAGTGGCTGAGTGTTCTCTCAGAGAGAAACACACCCATTTCATCCTTCTGGAGTCAGTTTTCAGCCTGGAATTCATATGCATTTTGTACTGGGCAGAATGTACCTGCATGCTCGGGGGTTGTGTCATAGAAGCACTTTTCCTGCAGGAGCTTATTGCAATATTCATTGTTTGGCTAAGTTCTTTAGGGTTGGTTTTGGAAGGTCTTTCAACTTTGGCCAAATCCCGCTTTGTAAGAAATTATTTCACAGCGCAGTTTCCAAGTGTCCACAAAAAGCTGCTCCTTGAAACTGTCTACATGCACATCTCTCATACTGGTGTGCTCGTTTCACTACCTGGATTTTGGTTTCCTCTTGTTTCTTTGAAATGACAAGCCTTCTTTCTGCACGCTACACACACCTTGTAGCAGTTTCAGTTTGAAGCATGTTGGTAATCTCAAAACGCTGTGTAACCTATGTAGAGTGTGTCACTCTCCAGCACTGAATACACACCTTAGAGCTCCTTTCACCACAGACACGCAAACAGATCTTTTTGTGAAAGTCCTACCTCAGGTCACTTGGAAATGTAAGGGTTTTATCGAGAAAATGAAGTCAATCATGGTTTTGCACTCTGCAACCAATAGAAATGACCTCTTGTACATGCCCGTATTAATGTCACTGCAAATTGACCTTCATTTCTGGTTTCTTGAAAGTTCTCAACACATTCGGAGAAAGAGCGTGTTTAAGCAAGAGTGATGCAGTTTGCGTTTTGCTGGATTTCAATTGATTCGGGAAACATACTCCTTATTTTTCCACATTGTGTAAGAAACAACCTGAGGCTTGCAAGAGATTGAAACAATGCATCCCAAAACGTATTCCAGGAGTGAAAACACACGTTTCTAGAAAGACTCTGAAGCAGCAAGCAAAAGCATAGTGGCTGAGTGTTCTTTCAATGAGAAACACACGCATTTCACTCTTCTGGAGTCAGTTTTCAGCCAGGAATTCATATGCATTTTGTACTGTGCAGAATGTAGCTACATGCTCGGGGGTTGTGTCATAGAAGCACCTTTCCTGCAGGAGCTTATTGCAACATTCATTGTTTGGCTAAGTTCTTTAGGGTTGGTTTTGGAAGGTGTTTCATATTTGGTCAAATCCCTCTTCGTACGAAATATTTTCACAGAGCTGTTTCCAAGTGACCACAAAGATCTGCTGCTTGAAACTGCCTACATGCACATCTCCCAAACTGCTGTGCTCGTTTCACTACCTGGATTTTGGTTTCGTCTTCTTTCTTTGAAATGACAAACCTTCATTCTGCAGGGAACACACCTTGTAGCAGTTTCAGTTTGAAGCATGTTGGTGCTCTCAAAAAGCTGTGTAACCTAGTTAGAGTGTGTCACTCTCCAGCACTGAATACACAACTTAGAGCTCCTTTCACCACAGACACGCAACCACATCTTTTTGGGAAAGTGCTACATCAAGTCACTTGCAAATGTAAGGGTTTCAAGGAGAAAATGAAGTCAATCATTGTTTTGCACTCTGCAAACAATAGAAATGACCTCTTGTACATGCCCGTGTGAATTTCACAGCAAAATGCCCTTCTTTTCTTGTTTCTTGAAAGTTCTCAACACATTAGGAGAAAGATCTGTTTGAGCAAGAGTGATGCAGTGTGCATTTTTCTGCATTACAAGTGATTGGGAAACATACTCCTTATTTTTCCACATTGTGTAAGAAACAACGTGAGGCTTGCAAGAGTTTGAACAATGCACCCCAAAACGTATTCCAGGAGTGAAAACACAAGTTTCTAGAAAGACTCTGAAGCAGCAAGCAAAAGCATAGTGGCTGAGTGTTCCATCAATGAGAAACACACGCATTTCACTCTTCTGGAGTCAGTTTTCAGCCAGGAATTCATATGCATTTTGTACTGTGCAGAATGTAGCTACTTGCTCGGGGGTTGTGTCATAGAAGCACCTCTCCTGCAGGAGCTTATTGCAGCATTCATTGTTTGGCTAAGTTCTTTAGGGTTGGTTTTGGAAGGTCTTTCAACTTTGGCCAAATCCCGCTTTGTAAGAAATTTTTCACACCGCAGTTTCCAAGTGTCCACAAAGATCTGCTGCTTGAAACTGTCTACATGCACATCTCCCATACTGCTGTGCTCGTTTCACTACCTGGATTTTGGTTTCCTCTTCTTTCTTTGAAATGGCAATCCTTCATTCTGCGTGCTACACACACCTTGTAGTAGTTTCAGTTTGAAGCATGTTCGTAATCCCAAAACGCTGTGTAACCTATGTAGAGTGTGTCACTCTCCAGCACTGAATACACAACTTAGAGCTCCTTTCACCACAGACACGCAAACACATCTTTTTGGGAAAGTGCTACCTCAAGTCAATTGCAAATGTAAGGGTTTCATAGAGAAAATGAAGTCAATCATGGTTTTGCAGTCTGCAAACAATAGAAATGACCTCTTGTACATGCCCGTGTGAATTTCACAGCAAAATGCCCTTCTTTTCTTGTTTCTTGAAAGTTCTCAACACATTAGGAGAAAGATCTGTTTGAGCAAGAGTGATGAAGTGTGCATTTTTCTGCATTACAAGTGATAGGGAAACATACTCCTTATTTTTCCACATTGTGTAAGAAACAACGTGAGGCTTGCAAGAGTTTGAAACAATGCACCCAAAACGTATTCCAGGAGTGAAAACACACGTTTCTAGAAAGACTCTGAAGCAGCAAGCAAAAGCATAGTGGCTGAGTGTTCTTTCACTGAAGAACACACGCATTTTACTTTTCTGGAGTCAGTTTTCAGCCAGGTATTCATATGCATTTTGTACTGTGCAGAATGTACTACATGCTCGGGGGTTGTGTCATAAAGCACCTCTCCTGCAGGAGCTTATTGCAACATTCATTGTTTGGCTAAGTTCTTTAGGGTTGGTTTTGGAAGGTCTTTCAACTTTGGCCAAATCCCGCTTTGTAAGAAATTATTTCACAGCGCAGTTTCCAAGTGTCCACAAAGAGCTGCTGCTTGAAACTGTCTATATGCACAACTCTCATACTGGTGTGCTCGTTTCACTACCTGGATTTTGGTTTCATCTTCTTTCTTTGAAATGACAAGCCTTCTTTCTGCACGCTACACACACCTTGTAGCAGTTTCAGTATGAAGCATGTTGGTAATCTCAAAACGCTCTGTAACCTATGTAGAGTGTGTCACTCTCCGGCACTGAATACACAACTTAGAGCTCCTTTCACCACAGACACGCAAACACATCTTTTTGCGAAAGTGCTACCTCAGGTTACTTGCAAATGTAAGGGTTTCATAGAGAAAATGAAGTCAATCATGGTTTTGCACTCTGCAATCAATAGAAGTGACCTCATGTACATGCCCTTGTGAATTTCACTGCAAAATGATCTTCTTTTCTTGTTTCTTGAAAGTTCTCAACACATTCGTAGAAAGGGCTGTTTGACCAAGAGTGATGCAGTGTGCATTTTTCTGCATTACAAGTGATTTGGGAAACATACTCCTTATTTTTCCACATTGTGTAAGAAACAACATGAGGCTTGCAAGAGATTAAAACAATGCATCCCAAAACGTATTCCTGGAGTGAAAACACACGTTTATAGAAAGACTCTGAAGGAGCAAGCAAAAGCCTAGTGGCTGAGTGTTCTTTCAGAAGGAAACACACGCATTTCATCCTTCTGGAGTGAGTTTTCAGCCTGGAATTCATATTCATTTTGCACTGTGCAGAATGTAGCTACATGCTCGTGGGTTGTGTCATAGAAGCACCGTTTTTGCAGGAGCTTATTGAAACATTCATTGTTTGGCTAAGTTCTTTATGGTTGGTTTTGGAAGGTCTTTCAACTTTGGCCAAATCCCGCTTTATAAGAAATTATTTCACAGCGCAGTTTCCAAGTGTCCACA
The DNA here is from genome assembly GCF_964146895.1 of Miniopterus schreibersii. Taxonomy (NCBI): domain Eukaryota; kingdom Metazoa; phylum Chordata; class Mammalia; order Chiroptera; family Miniopteridae; genus Miniopterus; species Miniopterus schreibersii. The sequence goes on along the minus strand of NC_138101.1, from coordinate 108,970,602 downwards.
TAGAGCTCTTGCTTGAAACTGTCTATATGCACATCTCCCATACTGGTGTGCTCGTTTCACTACCTGGATTTTGGTTTCGTCTTCTTTGTTTGAAATGACAAGCCTTGTTTCTGCACTCTACACACACCTTGTAGCAGTTTCAGTTTGAAGCATGTTGGTAATCTCAAAACGCTGTGTAACCTATGTAGAGTGTGTCACTCTCCAGCACTGAATACACACCTTAGAGCTCCTTTCACCACAGACACGCAAACACATCTTTTTGTGAATGTCCTACCTCAGGTCACTTGGAAATTTAAGGGTTTTATCGAGAAAATGAAGTCAATCATGGTTTTGCCCTCTGCCACCAATACAAATGACCTCTTGTACATGCCCGTCTGAAGTTCACTGCAAAATGCCCTTCTTTTCTAGTTTCTTGAAAGTGCTCAACACATTAGGAGAAAGAGCTGTTTGAGCAAGAGTGATGCAGTGTGCATTTTTCTGCATTACAAGTGATTTGGGAACCGTACTCCTTATTTTTCCACATTGTGTAAGAAACAACATGAGGCTTGCAAGAGATTGAAACAATGCATCCCAAAACGTATTCCAGGAGTGAAAACACACGTTTATAGAAAGACTCTGAAGGAGCAAGCAAAAGCCTAGTGGCTGAGTGTTGTTTCAGAGAGAAACACACGCATTTCATCCTTCTGGAGTGAGTTTTCAGCCTGGAATTCATATGCATTTTGTACTGTGCAGAATGTAGCTGCATGCTCGGGGGTTGTGTCATAGAAGCACCTTTCCTGCAGGACCTTATTGCAACACTCATTGTTTGGCTAAGTACTTTAGGGTTGGTTTTGTAAGGTCTTTCATCTTTGGCCAATTCCCGCTTCGTACGAAATATTTTCACAGCGCTGTTCCCAAGTGTCCACAAAGAGCTCCTGCTTGAAACTGTCCACATGAACATCTCCTATACTGGTGTGCTCGTTTCACTACCTGGATTTTGGTTTCGTCTTCTTTCTTTGAAATGAGAAGCTTCTTTCTGCATGCTACACACACCTTGTAGCAGTTTCAGTTTGAAGCATGTTGGTAATCTCAAAACGCTGTGTAACCTATGTAGAGTGTGTCACTCTCCAGCACTGAATACACACCTTAGAGCTCCTTTCACCACAGACACGCAAACACATCTTTTTGTGAAAGTCCTACCTCAGGTCACTTGGAAATGTAAGGGTTTTATCGAGAAAATGAAGTCAATCATGGTTTTGCACTCTGCAACCAATAGAAATGACCTCTTGTACATGCCCGTATTAATGTCACTGCAAATTGACCTTCATTTCTGGTTTCTTGAAAGTTCTCAACACATTCGGAGAAAGAGCGTGTTTAAGCAAGAGTGATGCAGTTTGCGTTTTGCTGGATTTCAATTGATTCGGGACACATACTCCTTATTTTTCCACATTGTGTAAGAAACAACATGAGGCTTGCAAGAGATTGAAACAATGCATCCCAAAACGTATTCCAGGAGAGAAAACACACGTTTCTAGAAAGACTCTGAAGCAGCAAGCAAAAGCATAGTGGCTGAGTGTTCTTTCAATGAGAAACACACGCATTTCACTCTTCTGGAGTCAGTTTTCAGCCAGGAATTCATATGCATTTTGTACTGTGCAGAATGTAGCTACATGCTCGGGGGTTGTGTCATAGAAGCACCTTTCCTGCAGGAGCTTATTGCAACATTCATTGTTTGGCTAAGTTCTTTAGGGTTGGTTGTGGAAGGTGTTTCATATTTGGTCAAATCCCTCTTCGTACGAAATATTTTCACAGAGCTGTTTCCAAGTGACCACAAAGATCTGCTGCTTGAAACTGCCTACATGCACATCTCCCAAACTGCTGTGCTCGTTTCACTACCTGGATTTTGGTTTCGTCTTCTTTCTTTGAAATGACAAACCTTCATTCTGCAGGGAACACACCTTGTAGCAGTTTCAGTTTGAAGCATGTTGGTGCTCTCAAAAAGCTGTGTAACCTAGTTAGAGTGTGTCACTCTCCAGCACTGAATACACAACTTAGAGCTCCTTTCACCACAGACACGCAACCACATCTTTTTGGGAAAGTGCTACATCAAGTCACTTGCAAATGTAAGGGTTTCAAGGAGAAAATGAAGTCAATCATTGTTTTGCACTCTGCAAACAATAGAAATGACCTCTTGTACATGCCCGTGTGAATTTCACAGCAAAATGCCCTTCTTTTCTTGTTTCTTGAAAGTTCTCAACACATTAGGAGAAAGATCTGTTTGAGCAAGAGTGATGCAGTGTGCATTTTTCTGCATTACAAGTGATTGGGAAACATACTCCTTATTTTTCCACATTGTGTAAGAAACAACGTGAGGCTTGCAAGAGTTTGAACAATGCACCCCAAAACGTATTCCAGGAGTGAAAACACAAGTTTCTAGAAAGACTCTGAAGCAGCAAGCAAAAGCATAGTGGCTGAGTGTTCCATCAATGAGAAACACACGCATTTCACTCTTCTGGAGTCAGTTTTCAGCCAGGAATTCATATGCATTTTGTACTGTGCAGAATGTAGCTACTTGCTCGGGGGTTGTGTCATAGAAGCACCTCTCCTGCAGGAGCTTATTGCAGCATTCATTGTTTGGCTAAGTTCTTTAGGGTTGGTTTTGGAAGGTCTTTCAACTTTGGCCAAATCCCGCTTTGTAAGAAATTTTTCACACCGCAGTTTCCAAGTGTCCACAAAGATCTGCTGCTTGAAACTGTCTACATGCACATCTCCCATACTGCTGTGCTCGTTTCACTACCTGGATTTTGGTTTCCTCTTCTTTCTTTGAAATGGCAATCCTTCATTCTGCGTGCTACACACACCTTGTAGTAGTTTCAGTTTGAAGCATGTTCGTAATCCCAAAACGCTGTGTAACCTATGTAGAGTGTGTCACTCTCCAGCACTGAATACACAACTTAGAGCTCCTTTCACCACAGACACGCAAACACATCTTTTTGGGAAAGTGCTACCTCAAGTCAATTGCAAATGTAAGGGTTTCATAGAGAAAATGAAGTCAATCATGGTTTTGCAGTCTGCAAACAATAGAAATGACCTCTTGTACATGCCCGTGTGAATTTCACAGCAAAATGCCCTTCTTTTCTTGTTTCTTGAAAGTTCTCAACACATTAGGAGAAAGATCTGTTTGAGCAAGAGTGATGAAGTGTGCATTTTTCTGCATTACAAGTGATAGGGAAACATACTCCTTATTTTTCCACATTGTGTAAGAAACAACGTGAGGCTTGCAAGAGTTTGAAACAATGCACCCAAAACGTATTCCAGGAGTGAAAACACACGTTTCTAGAAAGACTCTGAAGCAGCAAGCAAAAGCATAGTGGCTGAGTGTTCTTTCACTGAAGAACACACGCATTTTACTTTTCTGGAGTCAGTTTTCAGCCAGGTATTCATATGCATTTTGTACTGTGCAGAATGTACTACATGCTCGGGGGTTGTGTCATAAAGCACCTCTCCTGCAGGAGCTTATTGCAACATTCATTGTTTGGCTAAGTTCTTTAGGGTTGGTTTTGGAAGGTCTTTCAACTTTGGCCAAATCCCGCTTTGTAAGAAATTATTTCACAGCGCAGTTTCCAAGTGTCCACAAAGAGCTGCTGCTTGAAACTGTCTATATGCACAACTCTCATACTGGTGTGCTCGTTTCACTACCTGGATTTTGGTTTCATCTTCTTTCTTTGAAATGACAAGCCTTCTTTCTGCACGCTACACACACCTTGTAGCAGTTTCAGTATGAAGCATGTTGGTAATCTCAAAACGCTCTGTAACCTATGTAGAGTGTGTCACTCTCCGGCACTGAATACACAACTTAGAGCTCCTTTCACCACAGACACGCAAACACATCTTTTTGCGAAAGTGCTACCTCAGGTTACTTGCAAATGTAAGGGTTTCATAGAGAAAATGAAGTCAATCATGGTTTTGCACTCTGCAATCAATAGAAGTGACCTCATGTACATGCCCTTGTGAATTTCACTGCAAAATGATCTTCTTTTCTTGTTTCTTGAAAGTTCTCAACACATTCGTAGAAAGGGCTGTTTGACCAAGAGTGATGCAGTGTGCATTTTTCTGCATTACAAGTGATTTGGGAAACATACTCCTTATTTTTCCACATTGTGTAAGAAACAACATGAGGCTTGCAAGAGATTAAAACAATGCATCCCAAAACGTATTCCAGGAGTGAAAACACACGTTTATAGAAAGACTCTGAAGGAGCAAGCAAAAGCCTAGTGGCTGAGTGTACTTTCAGAAGGAAACACACGCATTTCATCCTTCTGGAGTGAGTTTCCAGCCTGGAATTCATATTCATTTTGTACTGTGCAGAATGTAGCTACATGCTCGTGGGTTGTGTCATAGAAGCACCGTTTTTGCAGGAGCTTATTGAAACATTCATTGTTTGGCTAAGTTCTTTATGGTTGGTTTTGGAAGGTCTTTCAACTTTGGCCAAATCCCGCTTTATAAGAAATTATTTCACAGCGCAGTTTCCAAGTGTCCACATAGAGCTCTTGCTTGAAACTGTCTATATGCACATCTCCCATACTGGTGTGCTCGTTTCACTACCTGGATTTTGGTTTCGTCTTCTTTGTTTGAAATGACAAGCCTTGTTTCTGCACGCTACACACACCTTGTAGCAGTTTCAGTTTGAAGCATGTTGGTAATCTCAAAACGCTGTGTAACCTATGTAGAGTGTGTCACTCTCCAGCACTGAATACACACCTTAGAGCTCCTTTCACCACAGACACGCAAACACATCTTTTTGTGAATGTCCTACCTCAGGTCACTTGGAAATTTAAGGGTTTTATCGAGAAAATGAAGTCAATCATGGTTTTGCCCTCTGCCACCAATACAAATGACCTCTTGTACATGCCCGTCTGAAGTTCACTGCAAAATGCCCTTCTTTTCTAGTTTCTTGAAAGTGCTCAACACATTAGGAGAAAGAGCTGTTTGAGCAAGAGTGATGCAGTGTGCATTTTTCTGCATTACAAGTGATTTGGGAACCGTACTCCTTATTTTTCCACATTGTGTAAGAAACAACATGAGGCTTGCAAGAGATTGAAACAATGCATCCCAAAACGTATTCCAGGAGTGAAAACACACGTTTATAGAAAGACTCTGAAGGAGCAATCAAAAGCCTAGTGGCTGAGTGTTGTTTCAGAGAGAAACACACGCATTTCATCCTTCTGGAGTGAGTTTTCAGCCTGGAATTCATATGCATTTTGTACTGTGCAGAATGTAGCTGCATGCTCGGGGGTTGTGTCATAGAAGCACCTTTCCTGCAGGAGCTTATTGCAACATTCATTGTTTGGCTAAGTTCTTTAGGGTTGGTTTTGGAAGGTGTTTCATATTTGGTCAAATCCCTCTTCGTACGAAATATTTTCACAGAGCTGTTTCCAAGTGACCACAAAGATCTGCTGCTTGAAACTGCCTACATGCACATCTCCCAAACTGCTGTGCTCGTTTCACTAACTGGATTTTGGTTTCGTCTTCTTTCTTTGAAATGACAAACCTTCATTCTGCAGGGAACACACCTTGTAGCAGTTTCAGTTTGAAGCATGTTGGTGCTCTCAAAAAGCTGTGTAACCTAGTTAGAGTGTGTCACTCTCCAGCACTGAATACACAACTTAGAGCTCCTTTCACCACAGACACGCAACCACATCTTTTTGGGAAAGTGCTACATCAAGTCACTTGCAAATGTAAGGGTTTCAAGGAGAAAATGAAGTCAATCATTGTTTTGCACTCTGCAAACAATAGAAATGACCTCTTGTACATGCCCGTGTGAATTTCACAGCAAAATGCCCTTCTTTTCTTGTTTCTTGAAAGTTCTCAACACATTAGGAGAAAGATCTGTTTGAGCAAGAGTGATGCAGTGTGCATTTTTCTGCATTACAAGTGATTGGGAAACATACTCCTTATTTTTCCACATTGTGTAAGAAACAACGTGAGGCTTGCAAGAGTTTGAACAATGCACCCCAAAACGTATTCCAGGAGTGAAAACACAAGTTTCTAGAAAGACTCTGAAGCAGCAAGCAAAAGCATAGTGGCTGAGTGTTCCATCAATGAGAAACACACGCATTTCACTCTTCTGGAGTCAGTTTTCAGCCAGGAATTCATATGCATTTTGTACTGTGCAGAATGTAGCTACTTGCTCGGGGGTTGTGTCATAGAAGCACCTCTCCTGCAGGAGCTTATTGCAGCATTCATTGTTTGGCTAAGTTCTTTAGGGTTGGTTTTGGAAGGTCTTTCAACTTTGGCCAAATCCCGCTTTGTAAGAAATTTTTCACACCGCAGTTTCCAAGTGTCCACAAAGATCTGCTGCTTGAAACTGTCTACATGCACATCTCCCATACTGCTGTGCTCGTTTCACTACCTGGATTTTGGTTTCCTCTTCTTTCTTTGAAATGGCAATCCTTCATTCTGCGTGCTACACACACCTTGTAGTAGTTTCAGTTTGAAGCATGTTCGTAATCCCAAAACGCTGTGTAACCTATGTAGAGTGTGTCACTCTCCAGCACTGAATACACAACTTAGAGCTCCTTTCACCACAGACACGCAAACACATCTTTTTGGGAAAGTGCTACCTCAAGTCAATTGCAAATGTAAGGGTTTCATAGAGAAAATGAAGTCAATCATGGTTTTGCAGTCTGCAAACAATAGAAATGACCTCTTGTACATGCCCGTGTGAATTTCACAGCAAAATGCCCTTCTTTTCTTGTTTCTTGAAAGTTCTCAACACATTAGGAGAAAGATCTGTTTGAGCAAGAGTGATGAAGTGTGCATTTTTCTGCATTACAAGTGATAGGGAAACATACTCCTTATTTTTCCACATTGTGTAAGAAACAACGTGAGGCTTGCAAGAGTTTGAAACAATGCACCCAAAACGTATTCCAGGAGTGAAAACACACGTTTCTAGAAAGACTCTGAAGCAGCAAGCAAAAGCATAGTGGCTGAGTGTTCTTTCACTGAAGAACACACGCATTTTACTTTTCTGGAGTCAGTTTTCAGCCAGGTATTCATATGCATTTTGTACTGTGCAGAATGTACTACATGCTCGGGGGTTGTGTCATAAAGCACCTCTCCTGCAGGAGCTTATTGCAACATTCATTGTTTGGCTAAGTTCTTTAGGGTTGGTTTTGGAAGGTCTTTCAACTTTGGCCAAATCCCGCTTTGTAAGAAATTATTTCACAGCGCAGTTTCCAAGTGTCCACAAAGAGCTGCTGCTTGAAACTGTCTATATGCACAACTCTCATACTGGTGTGCTCGTTTCACTACCTGGATTTTGGTTTCATCTTCTTTCTTTGAAATGACAAGCCTTCTTTCTGCACGCTACACACACCTTGTAGCAGTTTCAGTATGAAGCATGTTGGTAATCTCAAAACGCTCTGTAACCTATGTAGAGTGTGTCACTCTCCGGCACTGAATACACAACTTAGAGCTCCTTTCACCACAGACACGCAAACACATCTTTTTGCGAAAGTGCTACCTCAGGTTACTTGCAAATGTAAGGGTTTCATAGAGAAAATGAAGTCAATCATGGTTTTGCACTCTGCAATCAATAGAAGTGACCTCATGTACATGCCCTTGTGAATTTCACTGCAAAATGATCTTCTTTTCTTGTTTCTTGAAAGTTCTCAACACATTCGTAGAAAGGGCTGTTTGACCAAGAGTGATGCAGTGTGCATTTTTCTGCATTACAAGTGATTTGGGAAACATACTCCTTATTTTTCCACATTGTGTAAGAAACAACATGAGGCTTGCAAGAGATTAAAACAATGCATCCCAAAACGTATTCCAGGAGTGAAAACACACGTTTATAGAAAGACTCTGAAGGAGCAAGCAAAAGCCTAGTGGCTGAGTGTACTTTCAGAAGGAAACACACGCATTTCATCCTTCTGGAGTGAGTTTCCAGCCTGGAATTCATATTCATTTTGTACTGTGCAGAATGTAGCTACATGCTCGTGGGTTGTGTCATAGAAGCACCGTTTTTGCAGGAGCTTATTGAAACATTCATTGTTTGGCTAAGTTCTTTATGGTTGGTTTTGGAAGGTCTTTCAACTTTGGCCAAATCCCGCTTTATAAGAAATTATTTCACAGCGCAGTTTCCAAGTGTCCACATAGAGCTCTTGCTTGAAACTGTCTATATGCACATCTCCCATACTGGTGTGCTCGTTTCACTACCTGGATTTTGGTTTCGTCTTCTTTGTTTGAAATGACAAGCCTTGTTTCTGCACGCTACACACACCTTGTAGCAGTTTCAGTTTGAAGCATGTTGGTAATCTCAAAACGCTGTGTAACCTATGTAGAGTGTGTCACTCTCCAGCACTGAATACACACCTTAGAGCTCCTTTCACCACAGACACGCAAACACATCTTTTTGTGAATGTCCTACCTCAGGTCACTTGGAAATTTAAGGGTTTTATCGAGAAAATGAAGTCAATCATGGTTTTGCCCTCTGCCACCAATACAAATGACCTCTTGTACATGCCCGTCTGAAGTTCACTGCAAAATGCCCTTCTTTTCTAGTTTCTTGAAAGTGCTCAACACATTAGGAGAAAGAGCTGTTTGAGCAAGAGTGATGCAGTGTGCATTTTTCTGCATTACAAGTGATTTGGGAACCGTACTCCTTATTTTTCCACATTGTGTAAGAAACAACATGAGGCTTGCAAGAGATTGAAACAATGCATCCCAAAACGTATTCCAGGAGTGAAAACACACGTTTATAGAAAGACTCTGAAGGAGCAATCAAAAGCCTAGTGGCTGAGTGTTGTTTCAGAGAGAAACACACGCATTTCATCCTTCTGGAGTGAGTTTTCAGCCTGGAATTCATATGCATTTTGTACTGTGCAGAATGTAGCTGCATGCTCGGGGGTTGTGTCATAGAAGCACCTTTCCTGCAGGAGCTTATTGCAACATTCATTGTTTGGCTAAGTTCTTTAGGGTTGGTTTTGGAAGGTGTTTCATATTTGGTCAAATCCCTCTTCGTACGAAATATTTTCACAGAGCTGTTTCCAAGTGACCACAAAGATCTGCTGCTTGAAACTGCCTACATGCACATCCCCAAACTGCTGTGCTCGTTTCACTAACTGGATTTTGGTTTCGTCTTCTTTCTTTGAAATGACAAACCTTCATTCTGCAGGGAACACACCTTGTAGCAGTTTCAGTTTGAAGCATGTTGGTGCTCTCAAAAAGCTGTGTAACCTAGTTAGAGTGTGTCACTCTCCAGCACTGAATACACAACTTAGAGCTCCTTTCACCACAGACACGCAACCACATCTTTTTGGGAAAGTGCTACATCAAGTCACTTGCAAATGTAAGGGTTTCAAGGAGAAAATGAAGTCAATCATTGTTTTGCACTCTGCAAACAATAGAAATGACCTCTTGTACATGCCCGTGTGAATTTCACAGCAAAATGCCCTTCTTTTCTTGTTTCTTGAAAGTTCTCAACACATTAGGAGAAAGATCTGTTTGAGCAAGAGTGATGCAGTGTGCATTTTTCTGCATTACAAGTGATTGGGAAACATACTCCTTATTTTTCCACATTGTGTAAGAAACAACGTGAGGCTTGCAAGAGTTTGAACAATGCACCCCAAAACGTATTCCAGGAGTGAAAACACAAGTTTCTAGAAAGACTCTGAAGCAGCAAGCAAAAAGCATAGTGGCTGAGTGTTCCATCAATGAGAAACACACGCATTTCACTCTTCTGGAGTCAGTTTTCAGCCAGGAATTCATATGCATTTTGTACTGTGCAGAATGTAGCTACTTGCTCGGGGGTTGTGTCATAGAAGCACCTCTCCTGCAGGAGCTTATTGCAGCATTCATTGTTTGGCTAAGTTCTTTAGGGTTGGTTTTGGAAGGTCTTTCAACTTTGGCCAAATCCCGCTTTGTAAGAAATTATTTCACAGCGCAGTTTCCAAGTGTCCACGAAGAGCTGCTCCTTGAAACTGTCTACATGCACATCTCTCATACTGGTGTGCTCGTTTCACTACCTGGATTTTGGTTTCCTCTTCTTTCTTTGAAATGACAAGCCTTCTTTCTGCACGCTACACACACCTTGTAGCAGTTTCAGTTTGAAGCATGTTGGTAATCTCAAAACGCTGTGTAACCTATGTAGAGTGTGTCACTCTCCAGCACTGAATACACAGCTTAGAGCTCCTTTCACCACAGACACGCAAACACATCTTTTTGTGAAAGTCCTACCTCAGGTCACTTGGAAATTTAAGGGTTTCATCGAGAACATGAAGTCAATCATGGTTTTGCACTCTGCCACCAATTGAAATGACCGCTTGTACATGCCCGTCTGAAATTCACTGCAAAATGATCTTCTTTTCTGCTTTCTTGAAAGTGCTCAACACATTAGGAGAAAGAGCTGTTTGAGCATGAGTGATGCAGTGTGCATTTTTCTGGATTACAAGTGATTTGGGAAACATACTCTTATTTTTCCACATTGTGTAAGAAACAACATGAGGCTTGCAAGAGATTGAAACAATGCATCCCAAAACGTATTCCAGCACCGAAAACACACGTTTCTGGAAAACTCTGAAGGAGCAAGCAAAAGCCTAGTGGCTGAGTGTTCTCTCAGAGAGAAACACACCCATTTCATCCTTCTGGAGTCAGTTTTCAGCCTGGAATTCATATGCATTTTGTACTGGGCAGAATGTACCTGCATGCTCGGGGGTTGTGTCATAGAAGCACTTTTCCTGCAGGAGCTTATTGCAATATTCATTGTTTGGCTAAGTTCTTTAGGGTTGGTTTTGGAAGGTCTTTCAACTTTGGCCAAATCACGCTTTGTAAGAAATTATTTCACAGCGCAGTTTCCAAGTGTCCACGAAGAGCTGCTCCTTGAAACTGTCTACATGCACATCTCTCATACTGGTGTGCTCGTTTCACTACCTGGATTTTGGTTTCCTCTTCTTTCTTTGAAATGACAAGCCTTCTTTCTGCACGCTACACACACCTTGTAGCAGTTTCAGTTTGAAGCATGTTGGTAATCTCAAAACGCTGGGTAAGCTATGTAGAGTGTGTCACTCTCCAGCACTGAATACACACCTTAGAGCTCCTTTCACCACAGACACGCAAACACATCTTTTTGTGAAAGTCCTACCTCAGGTCACTTGGAAATGTAAGGGTTTTATCGAGAAAATGAAGTCAATCATGGTTTTGCACTCTGCAACCAATAGAAATGACCTCTTGTACATGCCCGTATTAATGTCACTGCAAATTGACCTTCATTTCTGGTTTCTTGAAAGTTCTCAACACATTCGGATAAAGAGCGTGTTTAAGCAAGAGTGATGCAGTTTGCGTTTTGCTGGATTTCAATTGATTCGGGAAACATACTCCTTATTTTTCCACATTATGTTAAGAAACAACGTGAGGCTTGCAAGAGATTGAAACAATGCATCCCAAAACGTATTCCAGGAGAGAAAACACACGTTTCTAGAAAGACTCTGAAGCAGCAAGCAAAAGCATAGTGGCTGAGTGTTCTTTCAATGAGAAACACACGCATTTCACTCTTCTGGAGTCAGTTTTCAGCCAGGAATTTCATATGCATTTTGTACTGTGCAGAATGTAGCTACATGCTCGGGGGTTGTGTCATAGAAGCACCTTTCCTGCAGGAGCTTATTGCAACATTCATTGTTTGGCTAAGTTCTTTAGGGTTGTTTTTTGGAAGGTGTTTCATATTTGGTCAAATCCCTCTTCGTACGAAATATTTTCACAGAGCTGTTTCCAAGTGTCCACAAAGATCTGCTGCTTGAAACTGCCTACATGCACATCTCCCAAACTGCTGTGCTCGTTTCACTAACTGGATTTTGGTTTCGTCTTCTTCTTTGAAATGACAAACCTTCATTCTGCAGGGGAACACACCTTGTAGCAGTTTCAGTTTGAAGCATGTTGGTGCTCTCAAAAAGCTGTGTAACCTAGTTAGAGTGTGTCACTCCAGCACTGAATACACAACTTAGAGCTCCTTTCACCACAGACACGCAACCACATCTTTTTGGGAAAGTGCTACATCAAGTCACTTGCAAATGTAAGGGTTTCAAGGAGAAAATGAAGTCAATCATTGTTTTGCACTCTGCAAACAATAGAAATGACCTCTTGTACATGCCCGTGTGAATTTCACAGCAAAATGCCCTTCTTTTCTTGTTTCTTGAAAGTTCTCAACACATTAGGAGAAAGATCTGTTTGAGCAAGAGTGATGCAGTGTGCATTTTTCTGCATTACAAGTGATTGGGAAACATACTCCTTATTTTTCCACATTGTGTAAGAAACAACGTGAGGCTTGCAAGAGTTTGAACAATGCACCCCAAAACGTATTCCAGGAGTGAAAACACAAGTTTCTAGAAAGACTCTGAAGCAGCAAGCAAAAGCATAGTGCGAGTGGTTCCATCAATGAGAAACACACGCATTTCACTCTTCTGGAGTCAGTTTTCAGCCAGGAATTCATATGCATTTTGTACTGTGCAGAATGTAGCTACTTGCTCGGGGGTTGTGTCATAGAAGCACCTCTCCTGCAGGAGCTTATTGCAGCATTCATTGTTTGGCTAAGTTCTTTAGGGTTGGTTTTGGAAGGTCTTTCAACTTTGGCCAAATCCCGCTTTGTAAGAAATTTTTCACACCGCAGTTTCCAAGTGTCCACAAAGATCTGCTGCTTGAAACTGTCTACATGCACATCTCCCATACTGCTGTGCTCGTTTCACTACCTGGATTTTGGTTTCCTCTTCTTTCTTTGAAATGGCAATCCTTCATTCTGCGTGCTACACACACCTTGTAGTAGTTTCAGTTTGAAGCATGTTCGTAATCCCAAAACGCTGTGTAACCTATGTAGAGTGTGTCACTCTCCAGCACTGAATACACAGCTTAGAGCTCCTTTCACCACAGACACGCAAACACATCTTTTTGGGAAAGTGCTACCTCAAGTCAATTGCAAATGTAAGGGTTTCATAGAGAAAATGAAGTCAATCATGGTTTTGCAGTCTGCAAACAATAGAAATGACCTCTTGTACATGCCCGTGTGAATTTCACAGCAAAATGCCCTTCTTTTCTTGTTTCTTGAAAGTTCTCAACACATTAGGAGAAAGATCTGTTTGAGCAAGAGTGATGAAGTGTGCATTTTTCTGCATTACAAGTGATAGGGAAACATACTCCTTATTTTTCCACATTGTGTAAGAAACAACGTGAGGCTTGCAAGAGTTTGAAACAATGCACCCAAAACGTATTCCAGGAGTGAAAACACACGTTTCTAGAAAGACTCTGAAGCAGCAAGCAAAAGCATAGTGGCTGAGTGTTCTTTCACTGAAGAACACACGCATTTTACTTTTCTGGAGTCAGTTTTCAGCCAGGTATTCATATGCATTTTGTACTGTGCAGAATGTACTACATGCTCGGGGGTTGTGTCATAAAGCACCTCTCCTGCAGGAGCTTATTGCAACATTCATTGTTTGGCTAAGTTCTTTAGGGTTGGTTTTGGAAGGTCTTTCAACTTTGGCCAAATCCCGCTTTGTAAGAAATTATTTCACAGCGCAGTTTCCAAGTGTCCACAAAGAGCTGCTGCTTGAAACTGTCTATATGCACAACTCTCATACTGGTGTGCTCGTTTCACTACCTGGATTTTGGTTTCATCTTCTTTCTTTGAAATGACAAGCCTTCTTTCTGCACGCTACACACACCTTGTAGCAGTTTCAGTATGAAGCATGTTGGTAATCTCAAAACGCTCTGTAACCTATGTAGAGTGTGTCACTCTCCGGCACTGAATACACAACTTAGAGCTCCTTTCACCACAGACACGCAAACACATCTTTTTGCGAAAGTGCTACCTCAGGTTACTTGCAAATGTAAGGGTTTCATAGAGAAAATGAAGTCAATCATGGTTTTGCACTCTGCAATCAATAGAAGTGACCTCATGTACATGCCCTTGTGAATTTCACTGCAAAATGATCTTCTTTTCTTGTTTCTTGAAAGTTCTCAACACATTCGTAGAAAGGGCTGTTTGACCAAGAGTGATGCAGTGTGCATTTTTCTGCATTACAAGTGATTTGGGAAACATACTCCTTATTTTTCCACATTGTGTAAGAAACAACATGAGGCTTGCAAGAGATTAAAACAATGCATCCCAAAACGTATTCCAGGAGTGAAAACACACGTTTATAGAAAGACTCTGAAGGAGCAAGCAAAAGCCTAGTGGCTGAGTGTACTTTCAGAAGGAAACACACGCATTTCATCCTTCTGGAGTGAGTTTCCAGCCTGGAATTCATATTCATTTTGTACTGTGCAGAATGTAGCTACATGCTCGTGGGTTGTGTCATAGAAGCACCGTTTTTGCAGGAGCTTATTGAAACATTCATTGTTTGGCTAAGTTCTTTATGGTTGGTTTTGGAAGGTCTTTCAACTTTGGCCAAATCCCGCTTTATAAGAAATTATTTCACAGCGCAGTTTCCAAGTGTCCACATAGAGCTCTTGCTTGAAACTGTCTATATGCACATCTCCCATACTGGTGTGCTCGTTTCACTACCTGGATTTTGGTTTCGTCTTCTTTGTTTGAAATGACAAGCCTTGTTTCTGCACGCTACACACACCTTGTAGCAGTTTCAGTTTGAAGCATGTTGGTAATCTCAAAACGCTGTGTAACCTATGTAGAGTGTGTCACTCTCCAGCACTGAATACACACCTTAGAGCTCCTTTCACCACAGACACGCAAACACATCTTTTTGTGAATGTCCTACCTCAGGTCACTTGGAAATTTAAGGGTTTTATCGAGAAAATGAAGTCAATCATGGTTTTGCCCTCTGCCACCAATACAAATGACCTCTTGTACATGCCCGTCTGAAGTTCACTGCAAAATGCCCTTCTTTTCTAGTTTCTTGAAAGTGCTCAACACATTAGGAGAAAGAGCTGTTTGAGCAAGAGTGATGCAGTGTGCATTTTTCTGCATTACAAGTGATTTGGGAACCGTACTCCTTATTTTTCCACATTGTGTAAGAAACAACATGAGGCTTGCAAGAGATTGAAACAATGCATCCCAAAACGTATTCCAGGAGTGAAAACACACGTTTATAGAAAGACTCTGAAGGAGCAATCAAAAGCCTAGTGGCTGAGTGTTGTTTCAGAGAGAAACACACGCATTTCATCCTTCTGGAGTGAGTTTTCAGCCTGGAATTCATATGCATTTTGTACTGTGCAGAATGTAGCTGCATGCTCGGGGGTTGTGTCATAGAAGCACCTTTCCTGCAGGAGCTTATTGCAACATTCATTGTTTGGCTAAGTTCTTTAGGGTTGGTTTTGGAAGGTGTTTCATATTTGGTCAAATCCCTCTTCGTACGAAATATTTTCACAGAGCTGTTTCCAAGTGACCACAAAGATCTGCTGCTTGAAACTGCCTACATGCACATCTCCCAAACTGCTGTGCTCGTTTCACTAACTGGATTTTGGTTTCGTCTTCTTTCTTTGAAATGATAAACCTTCATTCTGCAGGGAACACACCTTGTAGCAGTTTCAGTTTGAAGCATGTTGGTGCTCTCAAAAAGCTGTGTAACCTAGTTAGAGTGTGTCACTCTCCAGCACTGAATACACAACTTAGAGCTCCTTTCACCACAGACACGCAACCACATCTTTTTGGGAAAGTGCTACATCAAGTCACTTGCAAATGTAAGGGTTTCAAGGAGAAAATGAAGTCAATCATTGTTTTGCACTCTGCAAACAATAGAAATGACCTCTTGTACATGCCCGTGTGAATTTCACAGCAAAATGCCCTTCTTTTCTTGTTTCTTGAAAGTTCTCAACACATTAGGAGAAAGATCTGTTTGAGCAAGAGTGATGCAGTGTGCATTTTTCTGCATTACAAGTGATTGGGAAACATACTCCTTATTTTTCCACATTGTGTAAGAAACAACGTGAGGCTTGCAAGAGTTTGAACAATGCACCCCAAAACGTATTCCAGGAGTGAAAACACAAGTTTCTAGAAAGACTCTGAAGCAGCAAGCAAAAGCATAGTGGCTGAGTGTTCCATCAATGAGAAACACACGCATTTCACTCTTCTGGAGTCAGTTTTCAGCCAGGAATTCATATGCATTTTGTACTGTGCAGAATGTAGCTACTTGCTCGGGGGTTGTGTCATAGAAGCACCTCTCCTGCAGGAGCTTATTGCAGCATTCATTGTTTGGCTAAGTTCTTTAGGGTTGGTTTTGGAAGGTCTTTCAACTTTGGCCAAATCCCGCTTTGTAAGAAATTATTTCACAGCGCAGTTTCCAAGTGTCCACGAAGAGCTGCTCCTTGAAACTGTCTACATGCACATCTCTCATACTGGTGTGCTCGTTTCACTACCTGGATTTTGGTTTCCTCTTCTTTCTTTGAAATGACAAGCCTTCTTTCTGCACGCTACACACACCTTGTAGCAGTTTCAGTTTGAAGCATGTTGGTAATCTCAAAACGCTGTGTAACCTATGTAGAGTGTGTCACTCTCCAGCACTGAATACACAGCTTAGAGCTCCTTTCACCACAGACACGCAAACACATCTTTTTGTGAAAGTCCTACCTCAGGTCACTTGGAAATTTAAGGGTTTCATCGAGAACATGAAGTCAATCATGGTTTTGCACTCTGCCACCAATTGAAATGACCGCTTGTACATGCCCGTCTGAAATTCACTGCAAAATGATCTTCTTTTCTGCTTTCTTGAAAGTGCTCAACACATTAGGAGAAAGAGCTGTTTGAGCATGAGTGATGCAGTGTGCATTTTTCTGGATTACAAGTGATTTGGGAAACATACTCTTATTTTTCCACATTGTGTAAGAAACAACATGAGGCTTGCAAGAGATTGAAACAATGCATCCCAAAACGTATTCCAGCACCGAAAACACACGTTTCTGGAAAACTCTGAAGGAGCAAGCAAAAGCCTAGTGGCTGAGTGTTCTCTCAGAGAGAAACACACCCATTTCATCCTTCTGGAGTCAGTTTTCAGCCTGGAATTCATATGCATTTTGTACTGGGCAGAATGTACCTGCATGCTCGGGGGTTGTGTCATAGAAGCACTTTTCCTGCAGGAGCTTATTGCAATATTCATTGTTTGGCTAAGTTCTTTAGGGTTGGTTTTGGAAGGTCTTTCAACTTTGGCCAAATCACGCTTTGTAAGAAATTATTTCACAGCGCAGTTTCCAAGTGTCCACGAAGAGCTGCTCCTTGAAACTGTCTACATGCACATCTCTCATACTGGTGTGCTCGTTTCACTACCTGGATTTTGGTTTCCTCTTCTTTCTTTGAAATGACAAGCCTTCTTTCTGCACGCTACACACACCTTGTAGCAGTTTCAGTTTGAAGCATGTTGGTAATCTCAAAACGCTGGGTAAGCTATGTAGAGTGTGTCACTCTCCAGCACTGAATACACACCTTAGAGCTCCTTTCACCACAGACACGCAAACACATCTTTTTGTGAAAGTCCTACCTCAGGTCACTTGGAAATGTAAGGGTTTTATCGAGAAAATGAAGTCAATCATGGTTTTGCACTCTGCAACCAATAGAAATGACCTCTTGTACATGCCCGTATTAATGTCACTGCAAATTGACCTTCATTTCTGGTTTCTTGAAAGTTCTCAACACATTCGGATAAAGAGCGTGTTTAAGCAAGAGTGATGCAGTTTGCGTTTTGCTGGATTTCAATTGATTCGGGAAACATACTCCTTATTTTTCCACATTATGTAAGAAACAACGTGAGGCTTGCAAGAGATTGAAACAATGCATCCCAAAACGTATTCCAGGAGAGAAAACACACGTTTCTAGAAAGACTCTGAAGCAGCAAGCAAAAGCATAGTGGCTGAGTGTTCTTTCAATGAGAAACACACGCATTTCACTCTTCTGGAGTCAGTTTTCAGCCAGGAATTCATATGCATTTTGTACTGTGCAGAATGTAGCTACATGCTCGGGGGTTGTGTCATAGAAGCACCTTTCCTGCAGGAGCTTATTGCAACATTCATTGTTTGGCTAAGTTCTTTAGGGTTGGTTTTGGAAGGTGTTTCATATTTGGTCAAATCCCTCTTCGTACGAAATATTTTCACAGAGCTGTTTCCAAGTGTCCACAAAGATCTGCTGCTTGAAACTGCCTACATGCACATCTCCCAAACTGCTGTGCTCGTTTCACTACCTGGATTTTGGTTTCGTCTTCTTTCTTTGAAATGACAAACCTTCATTCTGCAGGGAACACACCTTGTAGCAGTTTCAGTTTGAAGCATGTTGGTGCTCTCAAAAAGCTGTGTAACCTAGTTAGAGTGTGTCACTCTCCAGCACTGAATACACAACTTAGAGCTCCTTTCACCACAGACACGCAACCACATCTTTTTGGGAAAGTGCTACATCAAGTCACTTGCAAATGTAAGGGTTTCAAGGAGAAAATGAAGTCAATCATTGTTTTGCACTCTGCAAACAATAGAAATGACCTCTTGTACATGCCCGTGTGAATTTCACAGCAAAATGCCCTTCTTTTCTTGTTTCTTGAAAGTTCTCAACACATTAGGAGAAAGATCTGTTTGAGCAAGAGTGATGCAGTGTGCATTTTTCTGCATTACAAGTGATTGGGAAACATACTCCTTATTTTTCCACATTGTGTAAGAAACAACGTGAGGCTTGCAAGAGTTTGAACAATGCACCCCAAAACGTATTCCAGGAGTGAAAACACAAGTTTCTAGAAAGACTCTGAAGCAGCAAGCAAAAGCATAGTGGCTGAGTGTTCCATCAATGAGAAACACACGCATTTCACTCTTCTGGAGTCAGTTTTCAGCCAGGAATTCATATGCATTTTGTACTGTGCAGAATGTAGCTACTTGCTCGGGGGTTGTGTCATAGAAGCACCTCTCCTGCAGGAGCTTATTGCAGCATTCATTGTTTGGCTAAGTTCTTTAGGGTTGGTTTTGGAAGGTCTTTCAACTTTGGCCAAATCCCGCTTTGTAAGAAATTTTTCACACCGCAGTTTCCAAGTGTCCACAAAGATCTGCTGCTTGAAACTGTCTACATGCACATCTCCCATACTGCTGTGCTCGTTTCACTACCTGGATTTTGGTTTCCTCTTCTTTCTTTGAAATGGCAATCCTTCATTCTGCGTGCTACACACACCTTGTAGTAGTTTCAGTTTGAAGCATGTTCGTAATCCCAAAACGCTGTGTAACCTATGTAGAGTGTGTCACTCTCCAGCACTGAATACACAGCTTAGAGCTCCTTTCACCACAGACACGCAAACACATCTTTTTGGGAAAGTGCTACCTCAAGTCAATTGCAAATGTAAGGGTTTCATAGAGAAAATGAAGTCAATCATGGTTTTGCAGTCTGCAAACAATAGAAATGACCTCTTGTACATGCCCGTGTGAATTTCACAGCAAAATGCCCTTCTTTTCTTGTTTCTTGAAAGTTCTCAACACATTAGGAGAAAGATCTGTTTGAGCAAGAGTGATGAAGTGTGCATTTTTCTGCATTACAAGTGATAGGGAAACATACTCCTTATTTTTCCACATTGTGTAAGAAACAACGTGAGGCTTGCAAGAGTTTGAAACAATGCACCCAAAACGTATTCCAGGAGTGAAAACACACGTTTCTAGAAAGACTCTGAAGCAGCAAGCAAAAGCATAGTGGCTGAGTGTTCTTTCACTGAAGAACACACGCATTTTACTTTTCTGGAGTCAGTTTTCAGCCAGGTATTCATATGCATTTTGTACTGTGCAGAATGTACTACATGCTCGGGGGTTGTGTCATAAAGCACCTCTCCTGCAGGAGCTTATTGCAACATTCATTGTTTGGCTAAGTTCTTTAGGGTTGGTTTTGGAAGGTCTTTCAACTTTGGCCAAATCCCTCTTTGTAAGAAATTATTTCACAGCGCAGTTTCCAAGTGTCCACAAAGAGCTGCTGCTTGAAACTGTCTATATGCACAACTCTCATACTGGTGTGCTCGTTTCACTACCTGGATTTTGGTTTCATCTTCTTTCTTTGAAATGACAAGCCTTCTTTCTGCACGCTACACACACCTTGTAGCAGTTTCAGTATGAAGCATGTTGGTAATCTCAAAACGCTCTGTAACCTATGTAGAGTGTGTCATTCTCCGGCACTGAATACACAACTTAGAGCTCCTTTCACCACAGACACGCAAACACATCTTTTTGCGAAAGTGCTACCTCAGGTTACTTGCAAATGTAAGGGTTTCATAGAGAAAATGAAGTCAATCATGGTTTTGCACTCTGCAATCAATAGAAGTGACCTCATGTACATGCCCTTGTGAATTTCACTGCAAAATGATCTTCTTTTCTTGTTTCTTGAAAGTTCTCAACACATTCGTAGAAAGGGCTGTTTGACCAAGAGTGATGCAGTGTGCATTTTTCTGCATTACAAGTGATTTGGGAAACATACTCCTTATTTTTCCACATTGTGTAAGAAACAACATGAGGCTTGCAAGAGATTAAAACAATGCATCCCAAAACGTATTCCAGGAGTGAAAACACACGTTTATAGAAAGACTCTGAAGGAGCAAGCAAAAGCCTAGTGGCTGAGTGTTCTTTCAGAAGGAAACACACGCATTTCATCCTTCTGGAGTGAGTTTTCAGCCTGGAATTCATATTCATTTTGTACTGTGCAGAATGTAGCTACATGCTCGTGGGTTGTGTCATAGAAGCACCGTTTTTGCAGGAGCTTATTGAAACATTCATTGTTTGGCTAAGTTCTTTATGGTTGGTTTTGGAAGGTCTTTCAACTTTGGCCAAATCCCGCTTTATAAGAAATTATTTCACAGCGCAGTTTCCAAGTGTCCACATAGAGCTCTTGCTTGAAACTGTCTATATGCACATCTCCCATACTGGTGTGCTCGTTTCACTACCTGGATTTTGGTTTCGTCTTCTTTGTTTGAAATGACAAGCCTTGTTTCTGCACGCTACACACACCTTGTAGCAGTTTCAGTTTGAAGCATGTTGGTAATCTCAAAACGCTGTGTAACCTATGTAGAGTGTGTCACTCTCCAGCACTGAATACACACCTTAGAGCTCCTTTCACCACAGACACGCAAACACATCTTTTTGTGAATGTCCTACCTCAGGTCACTTGGAAATTTAAGGGTTTTATCGAGAAAATGAAGTCAATCATGGTTTTGCCCTCTGCCACCAATACAAATGACCTCTTGTACATGCCCGTCTGAAGTTCACTGCAAAATGCCCTTCTTTTCTAGTTTCTTGAAAGTGCTCAACACATTAGGAGAAAGAGCTGTTTGAGCAAGAGTGATGCAGTGTGCATTTTTCTGCATTACAAGTGATTTGGGAACCGTACTCCTTATTTTTCCACATTGTGTAAGAAACAACATGAGGCTTGCAAGAGATTGAAACAATGCATCCCAAAACGTATTCCAGGAGTGAAAACACACGTTTATAGAAAGACTCTGAAGGAGCAAGCAAAAGCCTAGTGGCTGAGTGTTGTTTCAGAGAGAAACACACGCATTTCATCCTTCTGGAGTGAGTTTTCAGCCTGGAATTCATATGCATTTTGTACTGTGCAGAATGTAGCTGCATGCTCGGGGGTTGTGTCATAGAAGCACCTTTCCTGCAGGACCTTATTGCAACACTCATTGTTTGGCTCAGTACTTTAGGGTTGGTTTTGTAAGGTCTTTCATCTTTGGCCAAATCCCGCTTCGTACGAAATATTTTCACAGCGCTGTTCCCAAGTGTCCACAAAGAGCTCCTGCTTGAAACTGTCCACATGAACATCTCCTATACTGGTGTGCTCGTTTCACTACCTGGATTTTGGTTTCGTCTTCTTTCTTTGAAATGAGAAGCTTCTTTCTGCATGCTACACACACCTTGTAGCAGTTTCAGTTTGAAGCATGTTGGTGCTCTCAAAAAGCTGTGTAACCTAGGTAGAGTGTGTCACTCTCCAGCACTGAATACACAGCTTAGAGCTCCTTTCACCACAGACACGCAAACACATCTTTTTGTGAAAGTCCTACCTCAGGTCACTTGGAAATTTAAGGGTTTCATCGAGAACATGAAGTCAATCATTGTTTTGCACTCTGCAAACAATAGAAATGACCTCTTGTACATGCCCGTGTGAATTTCACAGCAAAATGCCCTTCTTTTCTTGTTTCTTGAAAGTTCTCAACACATTAGGAGAAAGATCTGTTTGAGCAAGAGTGATGCAGTGTGCATTTTTCTGCATTACAAGTGATTGGGAAACATACTCCTTATTTTTCCACATTGTGTAAGAAACAACGTGAGGCTTGCAAGAGTTTGAACAATGCACCCCAAAACGTATTCCAGGAGTGAAAACACAAGTTTCTAGAAAGACTCTGAAGCAGCAAGCAAAAGCATAGTGGCTGAGTGTTCCATCAATGAGAAACACACGCATTTCACTCTTCTGGAGTCAGTTTTCAGCCAGGAATTCATATGCATTTTGTACTGTGCAGAATGTAGCTACTTGCTCGGGGGTTGTGTCATAGAAGCACCTCTCCTGCAGGAGCTTATTGCAGCATTCATTGTTTGGCTAAGTTCTTTAGGGTTGGTTTTGGAAGGTCTTTCAACTTTGGCCAAATCCCGCTTTGTAAGAAATTATTTCACAGCGCAGTTTCCAAGTGTCCACGAAGAGCTGCTCCTTGAAAATGTCTACATGCACATCTCTCATACTGGTGTGCTCGTTTCACTACCTGGATTTTGGTTTCCTCTTCTTTCTTTGAAATGACAAGCCTTCTTTCTGCACGCTACACACACCTTGTAGCAGTTTCAGTTTGAAGCATGTTGGTAATCTCAAAACGCTGTGTAACCTATGTAGAGTGTGTCACTCTCCAGCACTGAATACACAGCTTAGAGCTCCTTTCACCACAGACACGCAAACACATCTTTTTGTGAAAGTCCTACCTCAGGTCACTTGGAAATTTAAGCGTTTCATCGAGAACATGAAGTCAATCATGGTTTTGCACTCTGCCACCAATTGAAATGACCGCTTGTACATGCCCGTCTGAAATTCACTGCAAAATGATCTTCTTTTCTGCTTTCTTGAAAGTGCTCAACACATTAGGAGAAAGAGCTGTTTGAGCATGAGTGATGCAGTGTGCATTTTTCTGGATTACAAGTGATTTGGGAAACATACTCTTATTTTTCCACATTGTGTAAGAAACAACATGAGGCTTGCAAGAGATTGAAACAATGCATCCCAAAACGTATTCCAGCACCGAAAACACACGTTTCTGGAAAACTCTGAAGGAGCAAGCAAAAGCCTAGTGGCTGAGTGTTCTCTCAGAGAGAAACACACCCATTTCATCCTTCTGGAGTCAGTTTTCAGCCTGGAATTCATATGCATTTTGTACTGGGCAGAATGTACCTGCATGCTCGGGGGTTGTGTCATAGAAGCACTTTTCCTGCAGGAGCTTATTGCAATATTCATTGTTTGGCTAAGTTCTTTAGGGTTGGTTTTGGAAGGTCTTTCAACTTTGGCCAAATCACGCTTTGTAAGAAATTATTTCACAGCGCAGTTTCCAAGTGTCCACCAAGAGCTGCTCCTTGAAACTGTCTACATGCACATCTCTCATACTGGTGTGCTCGTTTCACTACCTGGATTTTGGTTTCCTCTTCTTTCTTTGAAATGACAAGCCTTCTTTCTGCACGCTACACACACCTTGTAGCAGTTTCAGTTTGAAGCATGTTGGTAATCTCAAAACGCTGGGTAAGCTATGTAGAGTGTGTCACTCTCCAGCACTGAATACACACCTTAGAGCTCCTTTCACCACAGACACGCAAACACATCTTTTTGTGAAAGTCCTACCTCAGGTCACTTGGAAATGTAAGGGTTTTATCGAGAAAATGAAGTCAATCATGGTTTTGCACTCTGCAACCAATAGAAATGACCTCTTGTACATGCCCGTATTAATGTCACTGCAAATTGACCTTCATTTCTGGTTTCTTGAAAGTTCTCAACACATTCGGATAAAGAGCGTGTTTAAGCAAGAGTGATGCAGTTTGCGTTTTGCTGGATTTCAATTGATTCGGGAAACATACTCCTTATTTTTCCACATTATGTAAGAAACAACGTGAGGCTTGCAAGAGATTGAAACAATGCATCCCAAAACGTATTCCAGGAGAGAAAACACACGTTTCTAGAAAGACTCTGAAGCAGCAAGCAAAAGCATAGTGGCTGAGTGTTCTTTCAATGAGAAACACACGCATTTCACTCTTCTGGAGTCAGTTTTCAGCCAGGAATTCATATGCATTTTGTACTGTGCAGAATGTAGCTACATGCTCGGGGGTTGTGTCATAGAAGCACCTTTCCTGCAGGAGCTTATTGCAACATTCATTGTTTGGCTAAGTTCTTTAGGGTTGGTTTTGGAAGGTGTTTCATATTTGGTCAAATCCCTCTTCGTACGAAATATTTTCACAGAGCTGTTTCCAAGTGTCCACAAAGATCTGCTGCTTGAAACTGCCTACATGCACATCTCCCAAACTGCTGTGCTCGTTTCACTAACTGGATTTTGGTTTCGTCTTCTTTCTTTGAAATGACAAACCTTCATTCTGCAGGGAACACACCTTGTAGCAGTTTCAGTTTGAAGCATGTTGGTGCTCTCAAAAAGCTGTGTAACCTAGTTAGAGTGTGTCACTCTCCAGCACTGAATACACAACTTAGAGCTCCTTTCACCACAGACACGCAACCACATCTTTTTGGGAAAGTGCTACATCAAGTCACTTGCAAATGTAAGGGTTTCAAGGAGAAAATGAAGTCAATCATTGTTTTGCACTCTGCAAACAATAGAAATGACCTCTTGTACATGCCCGTGTGAATTTCACAGCAAAATGCCCTTCTTTTCTTGTTTCTTGAAAGTTCTCAACACATTAGGAGAAAGATCTGTTTGAGCAAGAGTGATGCAGTGTGCATTTTTCTGCATTACAAGTGATTGGGAAACATACTCCTTATTTTTCCACATTGTGTAAGAAACAACGTGAGGCTTGCAAGAGTTTGAACAATGCACCCCAAAACGTATTCCAGGAGTGAAAACACAAGTTTCTAGAAAGACTCTGAAGCAGCAAGCAAAAGCATAGTGGCTGAGTGTTCCATCAATGAGAAACACACGCATTTCACTCTTCTGGAGTCAGTTTTCAGCCAGGAATTCATATGCATTTTGTACTGTGCAGAATGTAGCTACTTGCTCGGGGGTTGTGTCATAGAAGCACCTCTCCTGCAGGAGCTTATTGCAGCATTCATTGTTTGGCTAAGTTCTTTAGGGTTGGTTTTGGAAGGTCTTTCAACTTTGGCCAAATCCCGCTTTGTAAGAAATTTTTCACACCGCAGTTTCCAAGTGTCCACAAAGATCTGCTGCTTGAAACTGTCTACATGCACATCTCCCATACTGCTGTGCTCGTTTCACTACCTGGATTTTGGTTTCCTCTTCTTTCTTTGAAATGGCAATCCTTCATTCTGCGTGCTACACACACCTTGTAGTAGTTTCAGTTTGAAGCATGTTCGTAATCCCAAAACGCTGTGTAACCTATGTAGAGTGTGTCACTCTCCAGCACTGAATACACAGCTTAGAGCTCCTTTCACCACAGACACGCAAACACATCTTTTTGGGAAAGTGCTACCTCAAGTCAATTGCAAATGTAAGGGTTTCATAGAGAAAATGAAGTCAATCATGGTTTTGCAGTCTGCAAACAATAGAAATGACCTCTTGTACATGCCCGTGTGAATTTCACAGCAAAATGCCCTTCTTTTCTTGTTTCTTGAAAGTTCTCAACACATTAGGAGAAAGATCTGTTTGAGCAAGAGTGATGAAGTGTGCATTTTTCTGCATTACAAGTGATAGGGAAACATACTCCTTATTTTTCCACATTGTGTAAGAAACAACGTGAGGCTTGCAAGAGTTTGAAACAATGCACCCAAAACGTATTCCAGGAGTGAAAACACACGTTTCTAGAAAGACTCTGAAGCAGCAAGCAAAAGCATAGTGGCTGAGTGTTCTTTCACTGAAGAACACACGCATTTTACTTTTCTGGAGTCAGTTTTCAGCCAGGTATTCATATGCATTTTGTACTGTGCAGAATGTACTACATGCTCGGGGGTTGTGTCATAAAGCACCTCTCCTGCAGGAGCTTATTGCAACATTCATTGTTTGGCTAAGTTCTTTAGGGTTGGTTTTGGAAGGTCTTTCAACTTTGGCCAAATCCCTCTTTGTAAGAAATTATTTCACAGCGCAGTTTCCAAGTGTCCACAAAGAGCTGCTGCTTGAAACTGTCTATATGCACAACTCTCATACTGGTGTGCTCGTTTCACTACCTGGATTTTGGTTTCATCTTCTTTCTTTGAAATGGCAATCCTTCATTCTGCACGCTACACACACCTTGTAGCAGTTTCAGTATGAAGCATGTTGGTAATCTCAAAACGCTCTGTAACCTATGTAGAGTGTGTCACTCTCCGGCACTGAATACACAACTTAGAGCTCCTTTCACCACAGACACGCAAACACATCTTTTTGCGAAAGTGCTACCTCAGGTTACTTGCAAATGTAAGGGTTTCATAGAGAAAATGAAGTCAATCATGGTTTTGCACTCTGCAATCAATAGAAGTGACCTCATGTACATGCCCTTGTGAATTTCACTGCAAAATGATCTTCTTTTCTTGTTTCTTGAAAGTTCTCAACACATTCGTAGAAAGGGCTGTTTGACCAAGAGTGATGCAGTGTGCATTTTTCTGCATTACAAGTGATTTGGGAAACATACTCCTTATTTTTCCACATTGTGTAAGAAACAACATGAGGCTTGCAAGAGATTAAAACAATGCATCCCAAAACGTATTCCAGGAGTGAAAACACACGTTTATAGAAAGACTCTGAAGGAGCAAGCAAAAGCCTAGTGGCTGAGTGTTCTTTCAGAAGGAAACACACGCATTTCATCCTTCTGGAGTGAGTTTTCAGCCTGGAATTCATATTCATTTTGTACTGTGCAGAATGTAGCTACATGCTCGTGGGTTGTGTCATAGAAGCACCGTTTTTGCAGGAGCTTATTGAAACATTCATTGTTTGGCTAAGTTCTTTATGGTTGGTTTTGGAAGGTCTTTCAACTTTGGCCAAATCCCGCTTTATAAGAAATTATTTCACAGCGCAGTTTCCAAGTGTCCACATAGAGCTCTTGCTTGAAACTGTCTATATGCACATCTCCCATACTGGTGTGCTCGTTTCACTACCTGGATTTTGGTTTCGTCTTCTTTGTTTGAAATGACAAGCCTTGTTTCTGCACGCTACACACACCTTGTAGCAGTTTCAGTTTGAAGCATGTTGGTAATCTCAAAACGCTGTGTAACCTATGTAGAGTGTGTCACTCTCCAGCACTGAATACACACCTTAGAGCTCCTTTCACCACAGACACGCAAACACATCTTTTTGTGAATGTCCTACCTCAGGTCACTTGGAAATTTAAGGGTTTTATCGAGAAAATGAAGTCAATCATGGTTTTGCCCTCTGCCACCAATACAAATGACCTCTTGTACATGCCCGTCTGAAGTTCACTGCAAAATGCCCTTCTTTTCTAGTTTCTTGAAAGTGCTCAACACATTAGGAGAAAGAGCTGTTTGAGCAAGAGTGATGCAGTGTGCATTTTTCTGCATTACAAGTGATTTGGGAACCGTACTCCTTATTTTTCCACATTGTGTAAGAAACAACATGAGGCTTGCAAGAGATTGAAACAATGCATCCCAAAACGTATTCCAGGAGTGAAAACACACGTTTATAGAAAGACTCTGAAGGAGCAAGCAAAAGCCTAGTGGCTGAGTGTTGTTTCAGAGAGAAACACACGCATTTCATCCTTCTGGAGTGAGTTTTCAGCCTGGAATTCATATGCATTTTGTACTGTGCAGAATGTAGCTGCATGCTCGGGGGTTGTGTCATAGAAGCACCTTTCCTGCAGGACCTTATTGCAACACTCATTGTTTGGCTAAGTACTTTAGGGTTGGTTTTGTAAGGTCTTTCATCTTTGGCCAAATCCCGCTTCGTACGAAATATTTTCACAGCGCTGTTCCCAAGTGTCCACAAAGAGCTCCTGCTTGAAACTGTCCACATGAACATCTCCTATACTGGTGTGCTCGTTTCACTACCTGGATTTTGGTTTCGTCTTCTTTCTTTGAAATGAGAAGCTTCTTTCTGCATGCTACACACACCTTGTAGCAGTTTCAGTTTGAAGCATGTTGGTGCTCTCAAAAAGCTGTGTAACCTAGGTAGAGTGTGTCACTCTCCAGCACTGAATACACAGCTTAGAGCTCCTTTCACCACAGACACGCAAACACATCTTTTTGTGAAAGTCCTACCTCAGGTCACTTGGAAATTTAAGGGTTTCATCGAGAACATGAAGTCAATCATGGTTTTGCACTCTGCCACCAATTGAAATGACCGCTTGTACATGCCCGTCTGAAATTCACTGCAAAATGATCTTCTTTTCTGCTTTCTTGAAAGTGCTCAACACATTAGGAGAAAGAGCTGTTTGAGCATGAGTGATGCAGTGTGCATTTTTCTGGATTACAAGTGATTTGGGAAACATACTCTTATTTTTCCACAAGGTGTAAGAAACAACATGAGGCTTGCAAGAGATTGAAACAATGCATCCCAAAACGTATTCCAGCACCGAAAACACACGTTTCTGGAAAACTCTGAAGGAGCAAGCAAAAGCCTAGTGGCTGAGTGTTCTCTCAGAGAGAAACACACCCATTTCATCCTTCTGGAGTCAGTTTTCAGCCTGGAATTCATATGCATTTTGTACTGGGCAGAATGTACCTGCATGCTCGGGGGTTGTGTCATAGAAGCACTTTTCCTGCAGGAGCTTATTGCAATATTCATTGTTTGGCTAAGTTCTTTAGGGTTGGTTTTGGAAGGTCTTTCAACTTTGGCCAAATCACGCTTTGTAAGAAATTATTTCACAGCGCAGTTTCCAAGTGTCCACGAAGAGCTGCTCCTTGAAACTGTCTACATGCACATCTCTCATACTGGTGTGCTCGTTTCACTACCTGGATTTTGGTTTCCTCTTCTTTCTTTGAAATGACAAGCCTTCTTTCTGCACGCTACACACACCTTGTAGCAGTTTCAGTTTGAAGCATGTTGGTAATCTCAAAACGCTGGGTAAGCTATGTAGAGTGTGTCACTCTCCAGCACTGAATACACACCTTAGAGCTCCTTTCACCACAGACACGCAAACACATCTTTTTGTGAAAGTCCTACCTCAGGTCACTTGGAAATGTAAGGGTTTTATCGAGAAAATGAAGTCAATCATGGTTTTGCACTCTGCAACCAATAGAAATGACCTCTTGTACATGCCCGTATTAATGTCACTGCAAATTGACCTTCATTTCTGGTTTCTTGAAAGTTCTCAACACATTCGGATAAAGAGCGTGTTTAAGCAAGAGTGATGCAGTTTGCGTTTTGCTGGATTTCAATTGATTCGGGAAACATACTCCTTATTTTTCCACATTATGTAAGAAACAACGTGAGGCTTGCAAGAGATTGAAACAATGCATCCCAAAACGTATTCCAGGAGAGAAAACACACGTTTCTAGAAAGACTCTGAAGCAGCAAGCAAAAGCATAGTGGCTGAGTGTTCTTTCAATGAGAAACACACGCATTTCACTCTTCTGGAGTCAGTTTTCAGCCAGGAATTCATATGCATTTTGTACTGTGCAGAATGTAGCTACATGCTCGGGGGTTGTGTCATAGAAGCACCTTTCCTGCAGGAGCTTATTGCAACATTCATTGTTTGGCTAAGTTCTTTAGGGTTGGTTTTGGAAGGTGTTTCATATTTGGTCAAATCCCTCTTCGTACGAAATATTTTCACAGAGCTGTTTCCAAGTGTCCACAAAGATCTGCTGCTTGAAACTGCCTACATGCACATCTCCCAAACTGCTGTGCTCGTTTCACTACCTGGATTTTGGTTTCGTCTTCTTTCTTTGAAATGACAAACCTTCATTCTGCAGGGAACACACCTTGTAGCAGTTTCAGTTTGAAGCATGTTGGTGCTCTCAAAAAGCTGTGTAACCTAGTTAGAGTGTGTCACTCTCCAGCACTGAATACACAACTTAGAGCTCCTTTCACCACAGACACGCAACCACATCTTTTTGGGAAAGTGCTACATCAAGTCACTTGCAAATGTAAGGGTTTCAAGGAGAAAATGAAGTCAATCATTGTTTTGCACTCTGCAAACAATAGAAATGACCTCTTGTACATGCCCGTGTGAATTTCACAGCAAAATGCCCTTCTTTTCTTGTTTCTTGAAAGTTCTCAACACATTAGGAGAAAGATCTGTTTGAGCAAGAGTGATGCAGTGTGCATTTTTCTGCATTACAAGTGATTGGGAAACATACTCCTTATTTTTCCACATTGTGTAAGAAACAACGTGAGGCTTGCAAGAGTTTGAACAATGCACCCCAAAACGTATTCCAGGAGTGAAAACACAAGTTTCTAGAAAGACTCTGAAGCAGCAAGCAAAAGCATAGTGGCTGAGTGTTCCATCAATGAGAAACACACGCATTTCACTCTTCTGGAGTCAGTTTTCAGCCAGGAATTCATATGCATTTTGTACTGTGCAGAATGTAGCTACTTGCTCGGGGGTTGTGTCATAGAAGCACCTCTCCTGCAGGAGCTTATTGCAGCATTCATTGTTTGGCTAAGTTCTTTAGGGTTGGTTTTGGAAGGTCTTTCAACTTTGGCCAAATCCCGCTTTGTAAGAAATTTTTCACACCGCAGTTTCCAAGTGTCCACAAAGATCTGCTGCTTGAAACTGTCTACATGCACATCTCCCATACTGCTGTGCTCGTTTCACTACCTGGATTTTGGTTTCCTCTTCTTTCTTTGAAATGGCAATCCTTCATTCTGCGTGCTACACACACCTTGTAGTAGTTTCAGTTTGAAGCATGTTCGTAATCCCAAAACGCTGTGTAACCTATGTAGAGTGTGTCACTCTCCAGCACTGAATACACAGCTTAGAGCTCCTTTCACCACAGACACGCAAACACATCTTTTTGGGAAAGTGCTACCTCAAGTCAATTGCAAATGTAAGGGTTTCATAGAGAAAATGAAGTCAATCATGGTTTTGCAGTCTGCAAACAATAGAAATGACCTCTTGTACATGCCCGTGTGAATTTCACAGCAAAATGCCCTTCTTTTCTTGTTTCTTGAAAGTTCTCAACACATTAGGAGAAAGATCTGTTTGAGCAAGAGTGATGAAGTGTGCATTTTTCTGCATTACAAGTGATAGGGAAACATACTCCTTATTTTTCCACATTGTGTAAGAAACAACGTGAGGCTTGCAAGAGTTTGAAACAATGCACCCAAAACGTATTCCAGGAGTGAAAACACACGTTTCTAGAAAGACTCTGAAGCAGCAAGCAAAAGCATAGTGGCTGAGTGTTCTTTCACTGAAGAACACACGCATTTTACTTTTCTGGAGTCAGTTTTCAGCCAGGTATTCATATGCATTTTGTACTGTGCAGAATGTACTACATGCTCGGGGGTTGTGTCATAAAGCACCTCTCCTGCAGGAGCTTATTGCAACATTCATTGTTTGGCTAAGTTCTTTAGGGTTGGTTTTGGAAGGTCTTTCAACTTTGGCCAAATCCCTCTTTGTAAGAAATTATTTCACAGCGCAGTTTCCAAGTGTCCACAAAGAGCTGCTGCTTGAAACTGTCTATATGCACAACTCTCATACTGGTGTGCTCGTTTCACTACCTGGATTTTGGTTTCATCTTCTTTCTTTGAAATGACAAGCCTTCTTTCTGCACGCTACACACACCTTGTAGCAGTTTCAGTATGAAGCATGTTGGTAATCTCAAAACGCTCTGTAACCTATGTAGAGTGTGTCACTCTCCGGCACTGAATACACAACTTAGAGCTCCTTTCACCACAGACACGCAAACACATCTTTTTGCGAAAGTGCTACCTCAGGTTACTTGCAAATGTAAGGGTTTCATAGAGAAAATGAAGTCAATCATGGTTTTGCACTCTGCAATCAATAGAAGTGACCTCATGTACATGCCCTTGTGAATTTCACTGCAAAATGATCTTCTTTTCTTGTTTCTTGAAAGTTCTCAACACATTCGTAGAAAGGGCTGTTTGACCAAGAGTGATGCAGTGTGCATTTTTCTGCATTACAAGTGATTTGGGAAACATACTCCTTATTTTTCCACATTGTGTAAGAAACAACATGAGGCTTGCAAGAGATTAAAACAATGCATCCCAAAACGTATTCCAGGAGTGAAAACACACGTTTATAGAAAGACTCTGAAGGAGCAAGCAAAAGCCTAGTGGCTGAGTGTTCTTTCAGAAGGAAACACACGCATTTCATCCTTCTGGAGTGAGTTTTCAGCCTGGAATTCATATTCATTTTGTACTGTGCAGAATGTAGCTACATGCTCGTGGGTTGTGTCCTAGAAGCACCGTTTTTGCAGGAGCTTATTGAAACATTCATTGTTTGGCTAAGTTCTTTATGGTTGGTTTTGGAAGGTCTTTCAACTTTGGCCAAATCCCGCTTTATAAGAAATTATTTCACAGCGCAGTTTCCAAGTGTCCACATAGAGCTCTTGCTTGAAACTGTCTATATGCACATCTCCCATACTGGTGTGCTCGTTTCACTACCTGGATTTTGGTTTCGTCTTCTTTGTTTGTAATGACAAGCCTTGTTTCTGCACGCTACACACACCTTGTAGCAGTTTCAGTTTGAAGCATGTTGGTAATCTCAAAACGCTGTGTAACCTATGTAGAGTGTGTCACTCTCCAGCACTGAATACACACCTTAGAGCTCCTTTCACCACAGACACGCAAACACATCTTTTTGTGAATGTCCTACCTCAGGTCACTTGGAAATTTAAGGGTTTTATCGAGAAAATGAAGTCAATCATGGTTTTGCCCTCTGCCACCAATACAAATGACCTCTTGTACATGCCCGTCTGAAGTTCACTGCAAAATGCCCTTCTTTTCTAGTTTCTTGAAAGTGCTCAACACATTAGGAGAAAGAGCTGTTTGAGCAAGAGTGATGCAGTGTGCATTTTTCTGCATTACAAGTGATTTGGGAACCGTACTCCTTATTTTTCCACATTGTGTAAGAAACAACATGAGGCTTGCAAGAGATTGAAACAATGCATCCCAAAACGTATTCCAGGAGTGAAAACACACGTTTATAGAAAGACTCTGAAGGAGCAAGCAAAAGCCTAGTGGCTGAGTGTTGTTTCAGAGAGAAACACACGCATTTCATCCTTCTGGAGTGAGTTTTCAGCCTGGAATTCATATGCATTTTGTACTGTGCAGAATGTAGCTGCATGCTCGGGGGTTGTGTCATAGAAGCACCTTTCCTGCAGGACCTTATTGCAACACTCATTGTTTGGCTAAGTACTTTAGGGTTGGTTTTGTAAGGTCTTTCATCTTTGGCCAAATCCCGCTTCGTACGAAATATTTTCACAGCGCTGTTCCCAAGTGTCCACAAAGAGCTCCTGCTTGAAACTGTCCACATGAACATCTCCTATACTGGTGTGCTCGTTTCACTACCTGGATTTTGGTTTCGTCTTCTTTCTTTGAAATGAGAAGCTTCTTTCTGCATGCTACACACACCTTGTAGCAGTTTCAGTTTGAAGCATGTTGGTGCTCTCAAAAAGCTGTGTAACCTAGGTAGAGTGTGTCACTCTCCAGCACTGAATACACAGCTTAGAGCTCCTTTCACCACAGACACGCAAACACATCTTTTTGTGAAAGTCCTACCTCAGGTCACTTGGAAATTTAAGGGTTTCATCGAGAACATGAAGTCAATCATGGTTTTGCACTCTGCCACCAATTGAAATGACCGCTTGTACATGCCCGTCTGAAATTCACTGCAAAATGATCTTCTTTTCTGCTTTCTTGAAAGTGCTCAACACATTAGGAGAAAGAGCTGTTTGAGCATGAGTGATGCAGTGTGCATTTTTCTGGATTACAAGTGATTTGGGAAACATACTCTTATTTTTCCACAAGGTGTAAGAAACAACATGAGGCTTGCAAGAGATTGAAACAATGCATCCCAAAACGTATTCCAGCACCGAAAACACACGTTTCTGGAAAACTCTGAAGGAGCAAGCAAAAGCCTAGTGGCTGAGTGTTCTCTCAGAGAGAAACACACCCATTTCATCCTTCTGGAGTCAGTTTTCAGCCTGGAATTCATATGCATTTTGTACTGGGCAGAATGTACCTGCATGCTCGGGGGTTGTGTCATAGAAGCACTTTTCCTGCAGGAGCTTATTGCAATATTCATTGTTTGGCTAAGTTCTTTAGGGTTGGTTTTGGAAGGTCTTTCAACTTTGGCCAAATCACGCTTTGTAAGAAATTATTTCACAGCGCAGTTTCCAAGTGTCCACGAAGAGCTGCTCCTTGAAACTGTCTACATGCACATCTCTCATACTGGTGTGCTCGTTTCACTACCTGGATTTTGGTTTCCTCTTCTTTCTTTGAAATGACAAGCCTTCTTTCTGCACGCTACACACACCTTGTAGCAGTTTCAGTTTGAAGCATGTTGGTAATCTCAAAACGCTGGGTAAGCTATGTAGAGTGTGTCACTCTCCAGCACTGAATACACACCTTAGAGCTCCTTTCACCACAGACACGCAAACACATCTTTTTGTGAAAGTCCTACCTCAGGTCACTTGGAAATGTAAGGGTTTTATCGAGAAAATGAAGTCAATCATGGTTTTGCACTCTGCAACCAATAGAAATGACCTCTTGTACATGCCCGTATTAATGTCACTGCAAATTGACCTTCATTTCTGGTTTCTTGAAAGTTCTCAACACATTCGGATAAAGAGCGTGTTTAAGCAAGAGTGATGCAGTTTGCGTTTTGCTGGATTTCAATTGATTCGGGAAACATACTCCTTATTTTTCCACATTATGTAAGAAACAACGTGAGGCTTGCAAGAGATTGAAACAATGCATCCCAAAACGTATTCCAGGAGAGAAAACACACGTTTCTAGAAAGACTCTGAAGCAGCAAGCAAAAGCATAGTGGCTGAGTGTTCTTTCAATGAGAAACACACGCATTTCACTCTTCTGGAGTCAGTTTTCAGCCAGGAATTCATATGCATTTTGTACTGTGCAGAATGTAGCTACAAGCTCGGGGGTTGTGTCATAGAAGCACCTTTCCTGCAGGAGCTTATTGCAACATTCATTGTTTGGCTAAGTTCTTTAGGGTTGGTTTTGGAAGGTGTTTCATATTTGGTCAAATCCCTCTTCGTACGAAATATTTTCACAGAGCTGTT
Source organism: Miniopterus schreibersii (assembly GCF_964146895.1). NCBI lineage: Eukaryota > Metazoa > Chordata > Mammalia > Chiroptera > Miniopteridae > Miniopterus > Miniopterus schreibersii. The sequence goes on along the minus strand of NC_138101.1, from coordinate 108,935,354 downwards.
TCCAAGTGTCCACAAAGATCTGCTGCTTGAAACTGCCTACATGCACATCTCCCAAACTGCTGTGCTCGTTTCACTACCTGGATTTTGGTTTCGTCTTCTTTCTTTGAAATGACAAACCTTCATTCTGCAGGGAACACACCTTGTAGCAGTTTCAGTTTGAAGCATGTTGGTGCTCTCAAAAAGCTGTGTAACCTAGTTAGAGTGTGTCACTCTCCAGCACTGAATACACAACTTAGAGCTCCTTTCACCACAGACACGCAACCACATCTTTTTGGGAAAGTGCTACATCAAGTCACTTGCAAATGTAAGGGTTTCAAGGAGAAAATGAAGTCAATCATTGTTTTGCACTCTGCAAACAATAGAAATGACCTCTTGTACATGCCCGTGTGAATTTCACAGCAAAATGCCCTTCTTTTCTTGTTTCTTGAAAGTTCTCAACACATTAGGAGAAAGATCTGTTTGAGCAAGAGTGATGCAGTGTGCATTTTTCTGCATTACAAGTGATTGGGAAACATACTCCTTATTTTTCCACATTGTGTAAGAAACAACGTGAGGCTTGCAAGAGTTTGAACAATGCACCCCAAAACGTATTCCAGGAGTGAAAACACAAGTTTCTAGAAAGACTCTGAAGCAGCAAGCAAAAGCATAGTGGCTGAGTGTTCCATCAATGAGAAACACACGCATTTCACTCTTCTGGAGTCAGTTTTCAGCCAGGAATTCATATGCATTTTGTACTGTGCAGAATGTAGCTACTTGCTCGGGGGTTGTGTCATAGAAGCACCTCTCCTGCAGGAGCTTATTGCAGCATTCATTGTTTGGCTAAGTTCTTTAGGGTTGGTTTTGGAAGGTCTTTCAACTTTGGCCAAATCCCGCTTTGTAAGAAATTTTTCACACCGCAGTTTCCAAGTGTCCACAAAGATCTGCTGCTTGAAACTGTCTACATGCACATCTCCCATACTGCTGTGCTCGTTTCACTACCTGGATTTTGGTTTCCTCTTCTTTCTTTGAAATGGCAATCCTTCATTCTGCGTGCTACACACACCTTGTAGTAGTTTCAGTTTGAAGCATGTTCGTAATCCCAAAACGCTGTGTAACCTATGTAGAGTGTGTCACTCTCCAGCACTGAATACACAGCTTAGAGCTCCTTTCACCACAGACACGCAAACACATCTTTTTGGGAAAGTGCTACCTCAAGTCAATTGCAAATGTAAGGGTTTCATAGAGAAAATGAAGTCAATCATGGTTTTGCAGTCTGCAAACAATAGAAATGACCTCTTGTACATGCCCGTGTGAATTTCACAGCAAAATGCCCTTCTTTTCTTGTTTCTTGAAAGTTCTCAACACATTAGGAGAAAGATCTGTTTGAGCAAGAGTGATGAAGTGTGCATTTTTCTGCATTACAAGTGATAGGGAAACATACTCCTTATTTTTCCACATTGTGTAAGAAACAACGTGAGGCTTGCAAGAGTTTGAAACAATGCACCCAAAACGTATTCCAGGAGTGAAAACACACGTTTCTAGAAAGACTCTGAAGCAGCAAGCAAAAGCATAGTGGCTGAGTGTTCTTTCACTGAAGAACACACGCATTTTACTTTTCTGGAGTCAGTTTTCAGCCAGGTATTCATATGCATTTTGTACTGTGCAGAATGTACTACATGCTCGGGGGTTGTGTCATAAAGCACCTCTCCTGCAGGAGCTTATTGCAACATTCATTGTTTGGCTAAGTTCTTTAGGGTTGGTTTTGGAAGGTCTTTCAACTTTGGCCAAATCCCTCTTTGTAAGAAATTATTTCACAGCGCAGTTTCCAAGTGTCCACAAAGAGCTGCTGCTTGAAACTGTCTATATGCACAACTCTCATACTGGTGTGCTCGTTTCACTACCTGGATTTTGGTTTCATCTTCTTTCTTTGAAATGACAAGCCTTCTTTCTGCACGCTACACACACCTTGTAGCAGTTTCAGTATGAAGCATGTTGGTAATCTCAAAACGCTCTGTAACCTATGTAGAGTGTGTCACTCTCCGGCACTGAATACACAACTTAGAGCTCCTTTCACCACAGACACGCAAACACATCTTTTTGCGAAAGTGCTACCTCAGGTTACTTGCAAATGTAAGGGTTTCATAGAGAAAATGAAGTCAATCATGGTTTTGCACTCTGCAATCAATAGAAGTGACCTCATGTACATGCCCTTGTGAATTTCACTGCAAAATGATCTTCTTTTCTTGTTTCTTGAAAGTTCTCAACACATTCGTAGAAAGGGCTGTTTGACCAAGAGTGATGCAGTGTGCATTTTTCTGCATTACAAGTGATTTGGGAAACATACTCCTTATTTTTCCACATTGTGTAAGAAACAACATGAGGCTTGCAAGAGATTAAAACAATGCATCCCAAAACGTATTCCAGGAGTGAAAACACACGTTTATAGAAAGACTCTGAAGGAGCAAGCAAAAGCCTAGTGGCTGAGTGTTCTTTCAGAAGGAAACACACGCATTTCATCCTTCTGGAGTGAGTTTTCAGCCTGGAATTCATATTCATTTTGTACTGTGCAGAATGTAGCTACATGCTCGTGGGTTGTGTCATAGAAGCACCGTTTTTGCAGGAGCTTATTGAAACATTCATTGTTTGGCTAAGTTCTTTATGGTTGGTTTTGGAAGGTCTTTCAACTTTGGCCAAATCCCGCTTTATAAGAAATTATTTCACAGCGCAGTTTCCAAGTGTCCACATAGAGCTCTTGCTTGAAACTGTCTATATGCACATCTCCCATACTGGTGTGCTCGTTTCACTACCTGGATTTTGGTTTCGTCTTCTTTGTTTGTAATGACAAGCCTTGTTTCTGCACGCTACACACACCTTGTAGCAGTTTCAGTTTGAAGCATGTTGGTAATCTCAAAACGCTGTGTAACCTATGTAGAGTGTGTCACTCTCCAGCACTGAATACACACCTTAGAGCTCCTTTCACCACAGACACGCAAACACATCTTTTTGTGAATGTCCTACCTCAGGTCACTTGGAAATTTAAGGGTTTTATCGAGAAAATGAAGTCAATCATGGTTTTGCCCTCTGCCACCAATACAAATGACCTCTTGTACATGCCCGTCTGAAGTTCACTGCAAAATGCCCTTCTTTTCTAGTTTCTTGAAAGTGCTCAACACATTAGGAGAAAGAGCTGTTTGAGCAAGAGTGATGCAGTGTGCATTTTTCTGCATTACAAGTGATTTGGGAACCGTACTCCTTATTTTTCCACATTGTGTAAGAAACAACATGAGGCTTGCAAGAGATTGAAACAATGCATCCCAAAACGTATTCCAGGAGTGAAAACACACGTTTATAGAAAGACTCTGAAGGAGCAAGCAAAAGCCTAGTGGCTGAGTGTTGTTTCAGAGAGAAACACACGCATTTCATCCTTCTGGAGTGAGTTTTCAGCCTGGAATTCATATGCATTTTGTACTGTGCAGAATGTAGCTGCATGCTCGGGGGTTGTGTCATAGAAGCACCTTTCCTGCAGGACCTTATTGCAACACTCATTGTTTGGCTAAGTACTTTAGGGTTGGTTTTGTAAGGTCTTTCATCTTTGGCCAAATCCCGCTTCGTACGAAATATTTTCACAGCGCTGTTCCCAAGTGTCCACAAAGAGCTCCTGCTTGAAACTGTCCACATGAACATCTCCTATACTGGTGTGCTCGTTTCACTACCTGGATTTTGGTTTCGTCTTCTTTCTTTGAAATGAGAAGCTTCTTTCTGCATGCTACACACACCTTGTAGCAGTTTCAGTTTGAAGCATGTTGGTGCTCTCAAAAAGCTGTGTAACCTAGGTAGAGTGTGTCACTCTCCAGCACTGAATACACAGCTTAGAGCTCCTTTCACCACAGACACGCAAACACATCTTTTTGTGAAAGTCCTACCTCAGGTCACTTGGAAATTTAAGGGTTTCATCGAGAACATGAAGTCAATCATGGTTTTGCACTCTGCCACCAATTGAAATGACCGCTTGTACATGCCCGTCTGAAATTCACTGCAAAATGATCTTCTTTTCTGCTTTCTTGAAAGTGCTCAACACATTAGGAGAAAGAGCTGTTTGAGCATGAGTGATGCAGTGTGCATTTTTCTGGATTACAAGTGATTTGGGAAACATACTCTTATTTTTCCACAAGGTGTAAGAAACAACATGAGGCTTGCAAGAGATTGAAACAATGCATCCCAAAACGTATTCCAGCACCGAAAACACACGTTTCTGGAAAACTCTGAAGGAGCAAGCAAAAGCCTAGTGGCTGAGTGTTCTCTCAGAGAGAAACACACCCATTTCATCCTTCTGGAGTCAGTTTTCAGCCTGGAATTCATATGCATTTTGTACTGGGCAGAATGTACCTGCATGCTCGGGGGTTGTGTCATAGAAGCACTTTTCCTGCAGGAGCTTATTGCAATATTCATTGTTTGGCTAAGTTCTTTAGGGTTGGTTTTGGAAGGTCTTTCAACTTTGGCCAAATCCCGCTTTGTAAGAAATTATTTCACAGCGCAGTTTCCAAGTGTCCACAAAGAGCTGCTCCTTGAAACTGTCTACATGCACATCTCTCATACTGGTGTGCTCGTTTCACTACCTGGATTTTGGTTTCCTCTTCTTTCTTTGAAATGACAAGCCTTCTTTCTGCACGCTACACACACCTTGTAGCAGTTTCAGTTTGAAGCATGTTGGTAATCTCAAAACGCTGTGTAACCTATGTAGAGTGTGTCACTCTCCAGCACTGAATACACAACTTAGAGCTCCTTTCACCACATACACGCAAACACATCTTTTTGGGAAAGTCCTACTTCAGGTCACTTGCAAATGTAGGGGTTTCATAGAACAAATGAAGTCAATCATGGTTTTGCACTCTGCAATCAATAGAAATGACCTCTTGTACATGCCCTTGTGAATTTCACTGCAAAATGCCCTTCTTTTCTTGTTTCTTGAATGTTCTCAGCACATTCGGAGAAAGAGGTGTTTGAGCAAGAGTGATGCAGTGTGCATTTTTCTTGTATTCAATTGATTTAGGAAACAAACTCCTTATTTTTCCACATTGTGTAAGAAACAACATGAGGCTTGCAAGAGATTGAAACAATGCATCCCAAAACGTATTCCAGGCGTGAAAACACACGTTTATAGAAAGACTCTGAAGGAGCAAGCAAAAGCCTAGTGGCTGAGTGTTCCTTCAGAGAGAAACACACGCATTTTGTCCTTCTGGAGTGAGTTTTCAACCTGGAATTCATATGCATTTTGTACTGTGCAGAATGTAGCTGCATGCTCAGGGGTTGTGTCATAGAAGCACCTTTCTTGTAGAAGCGTATTGCAACATTCATTGTTTGGCTAAGTTCTTGACGGTTGGTTTTGGAATGTCTTTCAACTTTGGCCAAATCCCGCTTTGTAAGAATTTTTTCACAGCGCTGTTTCCTTGTGTTCACAAAGAGCTGCTGCTTGAAACTGTCTACATGCACATCTCCCATACTGGTGTGCTCGTTTCACCACCTGGATTTTGGTTTCCTCTTCTTTCTTCGAAATGACAAGCCTTCTTTCTGCATGCTACACACACCTTGTAGCAGTTTCAGTTTGAAGCATGTTGGTGCTCTCAAAAAGCTGTGAAACCTAGGTAGAGTTTGTCACTCTCCAGCACTGAATACACAACTTAGAGCTCCTTTCACCACAGACACGCAAACACATCTTTTTGTGAAAGTCTTACCTCAGATCACTTGGAAATGTAAGGGTTTTATCGAGAAAATGAAGTCAATCATGGTTTTGCACTCTGCAACCAATAGAAATGACCTCTTGTACATGCCCGTATTAATGTCACTGCAAATTGACCTTCATTTCTGGTTTCTTGAAAGTTCTCAACACATTCGGAGAAAGAGCGTGTTTAAGCAAGAGTGATGCAGTTTGCGTTTTGCTGGATTTCAATTGATTCGGGAAACATACTCCTTATTTTTCCACATTATGTAAGAAACAACATGAGGCTTGCAAGAGATTGAAACAATGCATCCCAAAACGTATTCCAGGAGAGAAAACACACGTTTCTAGAAAGACTCTGAAGCAGCAAGCAAAAGCATAGTGGCTGAGTGTTCTTTCAATGAGAAACACACGCATTTCACTCTTCTGGAGTCAGTTTTCAGCCAGGAATTCATATGCATTTTGTACTGTGCAGAATGTAGCTACATGCTCGGGGGTTGTGTCATAGAAGCACCTTTCCTGCAGGAGCTTATTGCAACATTCATTGTTTGGCTAAGTTCTTTAGGGTTGGTTTTGGAAGGTGTTTCATATTTGGTCAAATCCCTCTTCGTACGAAATATTTTCACAGAGCTGTTTACAAGTGTCCACAAAGATCTGCTGCTTGAAACTGCCTACATGCACATCTCCCATACTGCTGTGCTCGTTTCACTACCTGGATTTTGGTTTTGTCTTCTTTCTTTGAAATGACAAACCTTCATTCTGCAGGGAACACACCTTGTAGCAGTTTCAGTTTGAAGCATGTTGGTGCTCTCAAAAAGCTGTGTAACCTAGTTAGAGTGTGTCACTCTCCAGCACTGAATACACAACTTAGAGCTCCTTTCACCACAGACACGCAACCACATCTTTTTGGGAAAGTGCTACATCAAGTCACTTGCAAATGTAAGGGTTTCAAGGAGAAAATGAAGTCAATCATTGTTTTGCACTCTGCAAACAATAGAAATGACCTCTTGTACATGCCCGTGTGAATTTCACAGCAAAATGCCCTTCTTTTCTTGTTTCTTGAAAGTTCTCAACACATTAGGAGAAAGATCTGTTTGAGCAAGAGTGATGCAGTGTGCATTTTTCTGCATTACAAGTGATTGGGAAACATACTCCTTATTTTTCCACATTGTGTAAGAAACAACGTGAGGCTTGCAAGAGTTTGAACAATGCACCCCAAAACGTATTCCAGGAGTGAAAACACAAGTTTCTAGAAAGACTCTGAAGCAGCAAGCAAAAGCATAGTGGCTGAGTGTTCCATCAATGAGAAACACACGCATTTCACTCTTCTGGAGTCAGTTTTCAGCCAGGAATTCATATGCATTTTGTACTGTGCAGAATGTAGCTACTTGGTCGGGGGTTGTGTCATAGAAGCACCTCTCCTGCAGGAGCTTATTGCAGCATTCATTGTTTGGCTAAGTTCTTTAGGGTTGGTTTTGGAAGGTCTTTCAACTTTGGCCAAATCCCGCTTTGTAAGAAATTTTTCACACCGCAGTTTCCAAGTGTCCACAAAGATCTGCTGCTTGAAACTGTCTACATGCACATCTCCCATACTGCTGTGCTCGTTTCACTACCTGGATTTTGGTTTCCTCTTCTTTCTTTGAAATGGCAATCCTTCATTCTGCGTGCTACACACACCTTGTAGTAGTTTCAGTTTGAAGCATGTTCGTAATCCCAAAACGCTGTGTAACCTATGTAGAGTGTGTCACTCTCCAGCACTGAATACACAACTTAGAGCTCCTTTCACCACAGACACGCAAACACATCTTTTTGGGAAAGTGCTACCTCAAGTCAATTGCAAATGTAAGGGTTTCATAGAGAAAATGAAGTCAATCATGGTTTTGCAGTCTGCAAACAATAGAAATGACCTCTTGTACATGCCCGTGTGAATTTCACAGCAAAATGCCCTTCTTTTCTTGTTTCTTGAAAGTTCTCAACACATTAGGAGAAAGATCTGTTTGAGCAAGAGTGATGAAGTGTGCATTTTTCTGCATTACAAGTGATAGGGAAACATACTCCTTATTTTTCCACATTGTGTAAGAAACAACGTGAGGCTTGCAAGAGTTTGAAACAATGCACCCAAAACGTATTCCAGGAGTGAAAACACACGTTTCTAGAAAGACTCTGAAGCAGCAAGCAAAAGCATAGTGGCTGAGTGTTCTTTCACTGAAGAACACACGCATTTTACTTTTCTGGAGACAGTTTTCAGCCAGGTATTCATATGCATTTTGTACTGTGCAGAATGTACTACATGCTCGGGGGTTGTGTCATAGAAGCACCTCTCCTGCAGGAGCTTATTGCAACATTCATTGTTTGGATAAGTTCTTTAGGGTTGGTTTTGGAAGGTCTTTCAACTTTGGCCAAATCCCGCTTTGTAAGAAATTATTTCACAGCGCAGTTTCCAAGTGTCCACAAAGAGCTGCTGCTTGAAACTGTCTAAATGCACAACTCTCATACTGGTGTGCTCGTTTCACTACCTGGATTTTGGTTTCATCTTCTTTGTTTGAAATGACAAGCCTTCTTTCTGCACGCTACACACACCTTGTAGCAGTTTCAGTATGAAGCATGTTGGTAATCTCAAAACGCTCTGTAACCTATGTAGAGTGTGTCACTCTCCGGCACTGAATACACAACTTAGAGCTCCTTTCACCACAGACACGCCAACACATCTTTTTGCGAAAGTGCTACCTCAGGTTACTTGCAAATGTAAGGGTTTCATAGAGAAAATGAAGTCAATCATGGTTTTGCACTCTGCAATCAATAGAAGTGACCTCATGTACATGCCCTTGTGAATTTCACTGCAAAATGATCTTCTTTTCTTGTTTCTTGAAAGTTCTCAACACATTCGTAGAAAGGGCTGTTTGACCAAGAGTGATGCAGTGTGCATTTTTCTGCATTACAAGTGATTTGGGAAACATACTCCTTATTTTTCCACATTGTGTAAGAAACAACATGAGGCTTGCAAGAGATTAAAACAATGCATCCCAAAACGTATTCCAGGAGTGAAAACACACGTTTATAGAAAGACTCTGAAGGAGCAAGCAAAAGCCTAGTGGCTGAGTGTTCTTTCAGAAGGAAGCACACGCATTTCATCCTTCTGGAGTGAGTTTTCAGCCTGGAATTCATATTCATTTTGTACTGTGCAGAATGTAGCTACATGCTCGTGGGTTGTGTCATAGAAGCACCGTTTTTGCAGGAGCTTATTGAAACATTCATTGTTTGGCTAAGTTCTTTATGGTTGGTTTTGGAAGGTCTTTCAACTTTGGCCAAATCCCGCTTTATAAGAAATTATTTCACAGCGCAGTTTCCAAGTGTCCACATAGAGCTCTTGCTTGAAACTGTCTATATGCACATCTCCCATACTGGTGTGCTCGTTTCACTACCTGGATTTTGGTTTCGTCTTCTTTGTTTGAAATGACAAGCCTTGTTTCTGCACGCTACACACACCTTGTAGCAGTTTCAGTTTGAAGCATGTTGGTAATCTCAAAACGCTGTGTAACCTATGTAGAGTGTGTCACTCTCCAGCACTGAATACACACCTTAGAGCTCCTTTCACCACAGACACGCAAACACATCTTTTTGTGAATGTCCTACCTCAGGTCACTTGGAAATTTAAGGGTTTTATCGAGAAAATGAAGTCAATCATGGTTTTGCACTCTGCCACCAATTGAAATGACCGCTTGTACATGCCCGTCTGAAATTCACTGCAAAATGATCTTCTTTTCTGCTTTCTTGAAAGTGCTCAACACATTAGGAGAAAGAGCTGTTTGAGCATGAGTGATGCAGTGTGCATTTTTCTGGATTACAAGTGATTTGGGAAACATACTCTTATTTTTCCACAAGGTGTAAGAAACAACATGAGGCTTGCAAGAGATTGAAACAATGCATCCCAAAACGTATTCCAGCACCGAAAACACACGTTTCTGGAAAACTCTGAAGGAGCAAGCAAAAGCCTAGTGGCTGAGTGTTCTCTCAGAGAGAAACACACCCATTTCATCCTTCTGGAGTCAGTTTTCAGCCTGGAATTCATATGCATTTTGTACTGGGCAGAATGTACCTGCATGCTCGGGGGTTGTGTCATAGAAGCACTTTTCCTGCAGGAGCTTATTGCAATATTCATTGTTTGGCTAAGTTCTTTAGGGTTGGTTTTGGAAGGTCTTTCAACTTTGGCCAAATCCCGCTTTGTAAGAAATTATTTCACAGCGCAGTTTCCAAGTGTCCACAAAGAGCTGCTCCTTGAAACTGTCTACATGCACATCTCTCATACTGGTGTGCTCGTTTCACTACCTGGATTTTGGTTTCCTCTTCTTTCTTTGAAATGACAAGCCTTCTTTCTGCACGCTACACACACCTTGTAGCAGTTTCAGTTTGAAGCATGTTGGTAATCTCAAAACGCTGTGTAACCTATGTAGAGTGTGTCACTCTCCAGCACTGAATACACAACTTAGAGCTCCTTTCACCACATACACGCAAACACATCTTTTTGGGAAAGTCCTACTTCAGGTCACTTGCAAATGTAGGGGTTTCATAGAACAAATGAAGTCAATCATGGTTTTGCACTCTGCAATCAATAGAAATGACCTCTTGTACATGCCCTTGTGAATTTCACTGCAAAATGCCCTTCTTTTCTTGTTTCTTGAATGTTCTCAGCACATTCGGAGAAAGAGGTGTTTGAGCAAGAGTGATGCAGTGTGCATTTTTCTTGTATTCAATTGATTTAGGAAACAAACTCCTTATTTTTCCACATTGTGTAAGAAACAACATGAGGCTTGCAAGAGATTGAAACAATGCATCCCAAAACGTATTCCAGGCGTGAAAACACACGTTTATAGAAAGACTCTGAAGGAGCAAGCAAAAGCCTAGTGGCTGAGTGTTCCTTCAGAGAGAAACACACGCATTTTGTCCTTCTGGAGTGAGTTTTCAACCTGGAATTCATATGCATTTTGTACTGTGCAGAATGTAGCTGCATGCTCAGGGGTTGTGTCATAGAAGCACCTTTCTTGTAGAAGCGTATTGCAACATTCATTGTTTGGCTAAGTTCTTGACGGTTGGTTTTGGAATGTCTTTCAACTTTGGCCAAATCCCGCTTTGTAAGAATTTTTTCACAGCGCTGTTTCCTTGTGTTCACAAAGAGCTGCTGCTTGAAACTGTCTACATGCACATCTCCCATACTGGTGTGCTCGTTTCACCACCTGGATTTTGGTTTCCTCTTCTTTCTTCGAAATGACAAGCCTTCTTTCTGCATGCTACACACACCTTGTAGCAGTTTCAGTTTGAAGCATGTTGGTGCTCTCAAAAAGCTGTGAAACCTAGGTAGAGTTTGTCACTCTCCAGCACTGAATACACAACTTAGAGCTCCTTTCACCACAGACACGCAAACACATCTTTTTGTGAAAGTCTTACCTCAGATCACTTGGAAATGTAAGGGTTTTATCGAGAAAATGAAGTCAATCATGGTTTTGCACTCTGCAACCAATAGAAATGACCTCTTGTACATGCCCGTATTAATGTCACTGCAAATTGACCTTCATTTCTGGTTTCTTGAAAGTTCTCAACACATTCGGAGAAAGAGCGTGTTTAAGCAAGAGTGATGCAGTTTGCGTTTTGCTGGATTTCAATTGATTCGGGAAACATACTCCTTATTTTTCCACATTATGTAAGAAACAACATGAGGCTTGCAAGAGATTGAAACAATGCATCCCAAAACGTATTCCAGGAGAGAAAACACACGTTTCTAGAAAGACTCTGAAGCAGCAAGCAAAAGCATAGTGGCTGAGTGTTCTTTCAATGAGAAACACACGCATTTCACTCTTCTGGAGTCAGTTTTCAGCCAGGAATTCATATGCATTTTGTACTGTGCAGAATGTAGCTACATGCTCGGGGGTTGTGTCATAGAAGCACCTTTCCTGCAGGAGCTTATTGCAACATTCATTGTTTGGCTAAGTTCTTTAGGGTTGGTTTTGGAAGGTGTTTCATATTTGGTCAAATCCCTCTTCGTACGAAATATTTTCACAGAGCTGTTTACAAGTGTCCACAAAGATCTGCTGCTTGAAACTGCCTACATGCACATCTCCCATACTGCTGTGCTCGTTTCACTACCTGGATTTTGGTTTTGTCTTCTTTCTTTGAAATGACAAACCTTCATTCTGCAGGGAACACACCTTGTAGCAGTTTCAGTTTGAAGCATGTTGGTGCTCTCAAAAAGCTGTGTAACCTAGTTAGAGTGTGTCACTCTCCAGCACTGAATACACAACTTAGAGCTCCTTTCACCACAGACACGCAACCACATCTTTTTGGGAAAGTGCTACATCAAGTCACTTGCAAATGTAAGGGTTTCAAGGAGAAAATGAAGTCAATCATTGTTTTGCACTCTGCAAACAATAGAAATGACCTCTTGTACATGCCCGTGTGAATTTCACAGCAAAATGCCCTTCTTTTCTTGTTTCTTGAAAGTTCTCAACACATTAGGAGAAAGATCTGTTTGAGCAAGAGTGATGCAGTGTGCATTTTTCTGCATTACAAGTGATTGGGAAACATACTCCTTATTTTTCCACATTGTGTAAGAAACAACGTGAGGCTTGCAAGAGTTTGAACAATGCACCCCAAAACGTATTCCAGGAGTGAAAACACAAGTTTCTAGAAAGACTCTGAAGCAGCAAGCAAAAGCATAGTGGCTGAGTGTTCCATCAATGAGAAACACACGCATTTCACTCTTCTGGAGTCAGTTTTCAGCCAGGAATTCATATGCATTTTGTACTGTGCAGAATGTAGCTACTTGGTCGGGGGTTGTGTCATAGAAGCACCTCTCCTGCAGGAGCTTATTGCAGCATTCATTGTTTGGCTAAGTTCTTTAGGGTTGGTTTTGGAAGGTCTTTCAACTTTGGCCAAATCCCGCTTTGTAAGAAATTTTTCACACCGCAGTTTCCAAGTGTCCACAAAGATCTGCTGCTTGAAACTGTCTACATGCACATCTCCCATACTGCTGTGCTCGTTTCACTACCTGGATTTTGGTTTCCTCTTCTTTCTTTGAAATGGCAATCCTTCATTCTGCGTGCTACACACACCTTGTAGTAGTTTCAGTTTGAAGCATGTTCGTAATCCCAAAACGCTGTGTAACCTATGTAGAGTGTGTCACTCTCCAGCACTGAATACACAACTTAGAGCTCCTTTCACCACAGACACGCAAACACATCTTTTTGGGAAAGTGCTACCTCAAGTCAATTGCAAATGTAAGGGTTTCATAGAGAAAATGAAGTCAATCATGGTTTTGCAGTCTGCAAACAATAGAAATGACCTCTTGTACATGCCCGTGTGAATTTCACAGCAAAATGCCCTTCTTTTCTTGTTTCTTGAAAGTTCTCAACACATTAGGAGAAAGATCTGTTTGAGCAAGAGTGATGAAGTGTGCATTTTTCTGCATTACAAGTGATAGGGAAACATACTCCTTATTTTTCCACATTGTGTAAGAAACAACGTGAGGCTTGCAAGAGTTTGAAACAATGCACCCAAAACGTATTCCAGGAGTGAAAACACACGTTTCTAGAAAGACTCTGAAGCAGCAAGCAAAAGCATAGTGGCTGAGTGTTCTTTCACTGAAGAACACACGCATTTTACTTTTCTGGAGACAGTTTTCAGCCAGGTATTCATATGCATTTTGTACTGTGCAGAATGTACTACATGCTCGGGGGTTGTGTCATAGAAGCACCTCTCCTGCAGGAGCTTATTGCAACATTCATTGTTTGGATAAGTTCTTTAGGGTTGGTTTTGGAAGGTCTTTCAACTTTGGCCAAATCCCGCTTTGTAAGAAATTATTTCACAGCGCAGTTTCCAAGTGTCCACAAAGAGCTGCTGCTTGAAACTGTCTAAATGCACAACTCTCATACTGGTGTGCTCGTTTCACTACCTGGATTTTGGTTTCATCTTCTTTGTTTGAAATGACAAGCCTTCTTTCTGCACGCTACACACACCTTGTAGCAGTTTCAGTATGAAGCATGTTGGTAATCTCAAAACGCTCTGTAACCTATGTAGAGTGTGTCACTCTCCGGCACTGAATACACAACTTAGAGCTCCTTTCACCACAGACACGCCAACACATCTTTTTGCGAAAGTGCTACCTCAGGTTACTTGCAAATGTAAGGGTTTCATAGAGAAAATGAAGTCAATCATGGTTTTGCACTCTGCAATCAATAGAAGTGACCTCATGTACATGCCCTTGTGAATTTCACTGCAAAATGATCTTCTTTTCTTGTTTCTTGAAAGTTCTCAACACATTCGTAGAAAGGGCTGTTTGACCAAGAGTGATGCAGTGTGCATTTTTCTGCATTACAAGTGATTTGGGAAACATACTCCTTATTTTTCCACATTGTGTAAGAAACAACATGAGGCTTGCAAGAGATTAAAACAATGCATCCCAAAACGTATTCCAGGAGTGAAAACACACGTTTATAGAAAGACTCTGAAGGAGCAAGCAAAAGCCTAGTGGCTGAGTGTTCTTTCAGAAGGAAGCACACGCATTTCATCCTTCTGGAGTGAGTTTTCAGCCTGGAATTCATATTCATTTTGTACTGTGCAGAATGTAGCTACATGCTCGTGGGTTGTGTCATAGAAGCACCGTTTTTGCAGGAGCTTATTGAAACATTCATTGTTTGGCTAAGTTCTTTATGGTTGGTTTTGGAAGGTCTTTCAACTTTGGCCAAATCCCGCTTTATAAGAAATTATTTCACAGCGCAGTTTCCAAGTGTCCACATAGAGCTCTTGCTTGAAACTGTCTATATGCACATCTCCCATACTGGTGTGCTCGTTTCACTACCTGGATTTTGGTTTCGTCTTCTTTGTTTGAAATGACAAGCCTTGTTTCTGCACGCTACACACACCTTGTAGCAGTTTCAGTTTGAAGCATGTTGGTAATCTCAAAACGCTGTGTAACCTATGTAGAGTGTGTCACTCTCCAGCACTGAATACACACCTTAGAGCTCCTTTCACCACAGACACGCAAACACATCTTTTTGTGAATGTCCTACCTCAGGTCACTTGGAAATTTAAGGGTTTTATCGAGAAAATGAAGTCAATCATGGTTTTGCCCTCTGCCACCAATACAAATGACCTCTTGTACATGCCCGTCTGAAGTTCACTGCAAAATGCCCTTCTTTTCTAGTTTCTTGAAAGTGCTCAACACATTAGGAGAAAGAGCTGTTTGAGCAAGAGTGATGCAGTGTGCATTTTTCTGCATTACAAGTGATTTGGGAACCGTACTCCTTATTTTTCCACATTGTGTAAGAAACAACATGAGGCTTGCAAGGGATTGAAACAATGCATCCCAAAACGTATTCCAGGAGTGAAAACACACGTTTATAGAAAGACTCTGAAGGAGCAAGCAAAAGCCTAGTGGCTGAGTGTTGTTTCAGAGAGAAACACACGCATTTCATCCTTCTGGAGTGAGTTTTCAGCCTGGAATTCATATGCATTTTGTACTGTGCAGAATGTAGCTGCATGCTCGGGGGTTGTGTCATAGAAGCACCTTTTCTGCAGGACCTTATTGCAACACTCATTGTTTGGCTAAGTACTTTAGGGTTCGTTTTGTAAGGTCTTTCATCTTTGGCCAAATCCCGCTTCGTACGAAATATTTTCACAGCGCTGTTCCCAAGTGTCCACAAAGAGCTCCTGCTTGAAACTGCCCACATAAACATCTCCTATACTGGTGTGTTCGTTTCACTACCTGGATTTTGGTTTCGTTAGCTTTCTTTGAAATGAGAAGCTTCTTTCTGCATGCTACACACACCTTGTAGCAGTTTCAGTTTGAAGCATGTTGGTGCTCTCAAAAAGCTGTGTAACCTAGGTAGAGTGTGTCACTCTCCAGCTCTGAATACACAGCTTAGAGCTCCTTTCACCACAGACACGCAACCACATCTTTTTGTGAAAGTCCTACCTCAGGTCACTTGGAAATTTAAGGGTTTCATCGAGAACATGAAGTCAATCATGGTTTTGCACTCTGCCACCAATTGAAATGACCGCTTGTACATGCCCGTCTGAAATTCACTGCAAAATGATCTTCTTTTCTGCTTTCTTGAAAGTGCTCAACACATTAGGAGAAAGAGCTGTTTGAGCATGAGTGATGCAGTGTGCATTTTTCTGGATTACAAGTGATTTGGGAAACATACTCTTATTTTTCCACATTGTGTAAGAAACAACATGAGGCTTGCAAGAGATTGAAACAATGCATCCCAAAACGTATTCCAGCACCGAAAACACACGTTTCTGGAAAACTCTGAAGGAGCAAGCAAAAGCCTAGTGGCTGAGTGTTCTCTCAGAGAGAAACACACCCATTTCATCCTTCTGGAGTCAGTTTTCAGCCTGGAATTCATAGGCATTTTGTACTGGGCAGAATGTACCTGCATGCTCGGGGCTTGTGTCATAGAAGCACTTTTCCTGCAGGAGCTTATTGCAATATTCATTGTTTGGCTAAGTTCTTACGGTTGGTTTTGGAAGGTCTTTCAACTTTGGCCAAATCCCGCTTTGTAAGAAATTATTTCACAGCGCAGTTTCCAAGTGTCCACAAAGAGCTGCTCCTTGAAACTGTCTACATGCACATCTCTCATACTGGTGTGCTCGTTTCACTACCTGGATTTTGGTTTCCTCTTCTTTCTTTGAAATGACAAGCCTTCTTTCTGCACGCTACACACACCTTGTAGCAGTTTCAGTTTGAAGCATGTTGGTAATCTCAAAACGCTGTGTAACCTATGTAGAGTGTGTCACTCTCCAGCACTGAATACACACCTTAGAGCTCCTTTCACCACAGACACGCAAACACATCTTTTTGGGAAAGTCCTACCTCAGGTCACTTGGAAATGTAAGGTTTTTATCGAGAAAATGAAGTCAATCATGGTTTTGCACTCTGCAACCAATAGAAATGACCTCTTGTACATGCCCGTATTAATGTCACTGCAAATTGACCTTCATTTCTGGTTTCTTGAAAGTTCTCAACACATTCGGAGAAAGAGCGTGTTTAAGCAAGAGTGATGCAGTTTGCGTTTTGCTGGATTTCAATTGATTCGGGAAACATACTCCTTATTTTTCCACATTATGTAAGAAACAACGTGAGGCTTGCAAGAGATTGAAACAATGCATCCCAAAACGTATTCCAGGAGAGAAAACACACGTTTCTAGAAAGACTCTGAAGCAAAAAGCAAAAGCACAGTGGCTGAGTGTTCTCTCAATGAGAAACACACGCATTTCACTCTTCTGGAGTCAGGTTTCAGCCAGGAATTCATATGCATTTTGTACTGTGCAGAATGTAGCTACATGCTCGGGGGTTGTGTCATAGAAGCACCTTTCCTGCAGGAGCTTATTGCAACATTCATTGTTTGGCTAAGTTCTTTAGGGTTGGTTTTGGAAGGTGTTTCATATTTGGTCAAATCCCTCTTCGTACGAAATATTTTCACAGAGCTGTTTCCAAGTGTACACAAAGATCTGCTGCTTGAAACTGCCTACATGCACATCTCCCAAACTGCTGTGCTCGTTTCACTACCTGGATTTTGGTTTCGTCTTCTTTCTTTGAAATGACAAGCCTTCATTCTGCATGCTACACACACCTTGTAGCAGTTTCAGTTTGAAGCATGTTGGTGCTCTCAAAAAGCTGTGTAACCTAGTTGGAGTGTGTCACTCTCCGGCACTGAATACACAACTTAGAGCTCCTTTCACCACAGACACACAAACACATCTTTTTGGGAAAGTGCTACCTCAAGTCACTTGCAAATGTAAGTGTTTCATAGAGAAAATGAAGTCAATCATGGTTTTGCACTCTGCAAACAATAGAAATGACCTCTTGTACATGCCCGTGTGAATTTCACAGCAAAATGCCCTTCTTTTCTTGTTTCTTGAAAGTTCTCAACACGTTAGGAGAAAGATCTGTTTGAACAAGAGTGATGCAGTGTGCATTTTTCTGCATTACAAGTGATTGGGAAACATACTCCTTATTTTTCCACATTGTGTAAGAAACAACGTGAGGCTTGCAAGAGTTTGAACAATGCACCCCAAAACGTATTCCAGGAGTGAAAACACACGTTTCTAGAAAGACTCTGAAGCAGCAAGCAAAAGCATAGTGGCTGAGTGTTCCATCAATGAGAAACACACGCATTTCACTCTTCTGGAGTCAGTTTTCAGCCAGGAATTCATATGCATTTTGTACTGTGCAGAATGTAGCTACATGCTCGGGGGTTGTGTCATAGAAGCACCTCTCCTGCAGGAGCTTATTGCAGGATTCATTGTTTGGCTAAGTTCTTTAGGGTTGGTTTTGGAAGGTCTTTTATCTTTGGTCAAATCCCGCTTCGTACGAAATATTTTCACAGCGCTGTTTCCAAGTGTCCACAAAGATCTGCTGCTTGAAACTGCCTACATGCACATCTCCCATACTGCTGTGCTCGTTTCACTACCTGGATTTTGGTTTCCTCTTCTTGCTTTGAAATGACAAGCCTTCATTCTGCATGCTACACACACCTTGTAGCAGTTTCAGTTTGAAGCATGTTGGTGCTCTCAAAAAGCTGTGTAACCTAGTTAGAGTGTGTCACTCTCCAGCACTGAATACAGAACTTAGAACTCCTTTCACCACAGACACGCAACCACATCTTTTTGGGAAAGTGCTACCTCAAGTCACCTGCAAATGTAAGGGTTTCAAGGAGAAAATGAAGTCAATCATGGTTTTGCACTCTGCAAACAGTAGAAATGACCTCTTGTGCATGCCCGTGTGAATTTCACAGCAAAATGCCCTTCTTTTCTTGTTTCTTGAAAGTTCTCAACACATTAGGAGAAAGATCTGTTTGAGCAAGAGTGATGCAGTGTGCATTTTTCTGCATAACAAGTGATTGGGAAACATACTCCTTATTTTTCCACATTGTGTAAGAAACAACGTGAGGCTTGCAAGAGTTTGAACAATGCACCCCAAAACGTATTCCAGGTGTGAAAACACACGTTTCTAGAAAGACTCTGAAGCAGCAAGCAAAAGCATAGTGGCTGAGTGTTCCATCAATGAGAAACACACGCATTTCACTCTTCTGGAGTCAGTTTTCAGCCAGGAATTCATATGCATTTTGTACTGTGCAGAATGTAGCTACATGCTCGGGGGTTGTGTCATAGAAGCACCTCTCCTGCAGGAGCTTATTGCAGCATTCATTGTTTGGCTAAGTTCTTTAGGGTTGGTTTTGGAAGGTGTTTCATATTTGGTCAAATCCCGCTTCGTACGAAATATTTTCACAGCGTTGTTTCCAAGTGTCCACAAAGATCTCCTGCTTGAAACTTCCTACATGCACATCTCCCATACTGCTGTGCTCGTTTCACTACCTGGATTTTGGTTTCCTCTTCTTTCTTTGAAATGACAAGCCTTCATTCTGCATGCTACACACACCTTGTAGCAGTTTCAGTTTGAAGCATGTTGGTGCTCTCAAAAAGCTGTGTAACCTAGTTGGAGTGTGTCACTCTCCGGCACTGAATACACAACTTAGAGCTCCTTTCACCACAGACACGCAAACACATCTTTTTGGGAAAGTGCTACCTCAAGTCACTTGCAAATGTAAGGGTTTCATAGAGAAAATGAAGTCAATCATGGTTTTGCACTCTGCAAACAATAGAAATGACTTCTTGTACATGCCCGTGTGAATTTCACAGCAAAATGCCCTTCTTTTCTTGTTTCTTGAAAGTTCTCAACACGTTAGGAGAAAGATCTGTTTGAACAAGAGTGATGCAGTGTGCATTTTTCTGCATTACAAGTGATTAGGAAACATACTCCTTATTTTTCCACATTGTGTAAGAAACAACGTGAGGCTTGCAAGAGTTTGAACAATGCACCCCAAAACGTATTCCAGGAGTGAAAACACACGTTTCTAGAAAGACTCTGAAGCAGCAAGCAAAAGCATAGTGGCTGAGTGTTCCATCAATGAGAAACACACGCATTTCACTCTTCTGGAGTCAGTTTTCAGCCAGGAATTCATATGCATTTTGTACTGTGCAGAATGTAGCTACATGCTCGGGGGTTGTGTCATAGAAGCACCTCTCCTGCAGGAGCTTATTGCAACATTCATTGTTTGGGTAAGTTCTTTAGGGTTGGTTTTGGAAGGTGTTTCATATTTGGTCAAATCCCGCTTCGTACGAAATATTTTCACAGCGCTGTTTCCAAGTGTCCACAAAGATCTGCTGCTTGAAACTGCCTACATGCACATCTCCCATACTGCTTTGCTCGTTTCACTACCTGGATTTTGGTTTCCTCTTCTTGCTTTGAAATGACAAGCCTTCATTCTCCATGCTACACACACCTTGTAGCAGTTTCAGTTAGAAGCATATTGGTGCTCTCAAAAAGCTGTGTAACCTAGTTAGAGTGTGTCACTCTCCGGCACTGAATACACAACTTAGAGCTCCTTTGACCACAGACAAGCAAACACATCTTTTTGGGAAAGTGCTACCTCAAGTCACTTGCAAATGTAAGGGTTTCATAGTGAAAATGAAGTCAATCATGATTTTGCACTCTGCAAACAATATAAATGACCTCTTTTACATGCCCGTGTGAATTTCACAGCAAAATGCCCTTCTGTTCTTGTTTCTTGAAAGTTCTCAACACATTAGGAGAAAGACCTGTGTGAGCAACAGTGCTGCAGTGTGCATTTTTCTGCATTACAAGTGATTGGGAAACATACTCCTTATTTTTCCACATTGTGTAAGAAACAACGTGAGGCTTGCAAGAGTTTGAACAATGCACCCCAAAACGTATTCCAGGAGTGAAAACACACGTCTAGAAAGACTCTGAGGCAGCAAGCAAAAGCATAGTGGCTGAGTGTTCCATCAATGAAAAACACACGCATTTCACTCTTCTGGAGTCAGTTTTCAGCCAGGAATTCATATGCATTTTGTACTGTGGAGAATGTAGCTACATGCTCGGGGATTGTGTCATAGAAGCACCTCTCCTACAGGAGCTTATTGCAGCATTCATTGTTTGGCTAAGTTCTTTAGGGTTGGTTTTGGAAGGTGTTTCATATTTGGTCAAATCCCGCTTCGTACGAAATATTTTCACAGCGTTGTTTCCAAGTGTCCACAAAGATCTCCTGCTTGAAACTTCCTACATGCACATCTCCCATACTGCTGTGCTCGTTTCACTACCTGGATTTTGGTTTCCTCTTCTTTCTTTGAAATGACAAGCCTTCATTCTGCATGCTACACACACCTTGTAGCAGTTTCAGTTTGAAGCATGTTGGTGCTCTCAAAAAGCTGTGTAACCTAGTTGGAGTGTGTCACTCTCCGGCACTGAATACACAACTTAGAGCTCCTTTCACCACAGACACACAAACACATCTTTTTGGGAAAGTGCTACCTCAAGTCACTTGCAAATGTAAGTGTTTCATAGAGAAAATGAAGTCAATCATGGTTTTGCACTCTGCAAACAATAGAAATGACCTCTTGTACATGCCCGTGTGAATTTCACAGCAAAATGCCCTTCTTTTCTTGTTTCTTGAAAGTTCTCAACACGTTAGGAGAAAGATCTGTTTGAACAAGAGTGATGCAGTGTGCATTTTTCTGCATTACAAGTGATTGGGAAACATACTCCTTATTTTTCCACATTGTGTAAGAAACAACGTGAGGCTTGCAAGAGTTTGAACAATGCACCCCAAAACGTATTCCAGGAGTGAAAACACACGTTTCTAGAAAGACTCTGAAGCAGCAAGCAAAAGCATAGTGGCTGAGTGTTCCATCAATGAGAAAGACACGCATTTCACTCTTCTGGAGTCAGTTTTCAGCCAGGAATTCATATGCATTTTGTACTGTGCAGAATGTAGCTACATGCTCGGGGGTTGTGTCATAGAAGCACCTCTCCTGCAGGAGCTTATTGCAGGATTCATTGTTTGGCTAAGTTCTTTAGGGTTGGTTTTGGAAGGTCTTTTATCTTTGGTCAAATCCCGCTTCGTACGAAATATTTTCACAGCGCTGTTTCCAAGTGTCCACAAAGATCTGCTGCTTGAAACTGCCTACATGCACATCTCCCATACTGCTGTGCTCGTTTCACTACCTGGATTTTGGTTTCCTCTTCTTGCTTTGAAATGACAAGCCTTCATTCTGCATGCTACACACACCTTGTAGCAGTTTCAGTTTGAAGCATGTTGGTGCTCTCAAAAAGCTGTGTAACCTAGTTAGAGTGTGTCACTCTCCAGCACTGAATACAGAACTTAGAACTCCTTTCACCACAGACACGCAACCACATCTTTTTGGGAAAGTGCTACATCAAGTCACCTGCAAATGTAAGGGTTTCAAGGAGAAAATGAAGTCAATCATGGTTTTGCACTCTGCAAACAGTAGAAATGACCTCTTGTGCATGCCCGTGTGAATTTCACAGCAAAATGCCCTTCTTTTCTTGTTTCTTGAAAGTTCTCAACACATTAGGAGAAAGATCTGTTTGAGCAAGAGTGATGCAGTGTGCATTTTTCTGCATAACAAGTGATTGGGAAACATACTCCTTATTTTTCCACATTGTGTAAGAAACAACGTGAGGCTTGCAAGAGTTTGAACAATGCACCCCAAAACGTATTCCAGGTGTGAAAACACACGTTTCTAGAAAGACTCTGAAGCAGCAAGCAAAAGCATAGTGGCTGAGTGTTCCATCAATGAGAAACACACGCATTTCACTCTTCTGGAGTCAGTTTTCAGCCAGGAATTCATATGCATTTTGTACTGTGCAGAATGTAGCTACATGCTCGGGGGTTGTGTCATAGAAGCACCTCTCCTGCAGGAGCTTATTGCAGCATTCATTGTTTGGCTAAGTTCTTTAGGGTTGGTTTTGGAAGGTGTTTCATATTTGGTCAAATCCCGCTTCGTACGAAATATTTTCACAGCGTTGTTTCCAAGTGTCCACAAAGATCTCCTGCTTGAAACTTCCTACATGCACATCTCCCATACTGCTGTGCTCGTTTCACTACCTGGATTTTGGTTTCCTCTTCTTTCTTTGAAATGACAAGCCTTCATTCTGCATGCTACACACACCTTGTAGCAGTTTCAGTTTGAAGCATGTTGGTGCTCTCAAAAAGCTGTGTAACCTAGTTGGAGTGTGTCACTCTCCGGCACTGAATACACAACTTAGAGCTCCTTTCACCACAGACACGCAAACACATCTTTTTGGGAAAGTGCTACCTCAAGTCACTTGCAAATGTAAGGGTTTCATAGAGAAAATGAAGTCAATCATGGTTTTGCACTCTGCAAACAATAGAAATGACTTCTTGTACATGCCCGTGTGAATTTCACAGCAAAATGCCCTTCTTTTCTTGTTTCTTGAAAGTTCTCAACACGTTAGGAGAAAGATCTGTTTGAGCAAGAGTGATGCAGTGTGCATTTTTCTGCATTACAAGTGATTGGGAAACATACTCCTTATTTTTCCACATTGTGTAAGAAACAACGTGAGGCTTGCAAGAGTTTGAACAATGCACCCCAAAACGTATTCCAGGAGTGAAAACACAAGTTTCTAGAAAGACTCTGAAGCAGCAAGCAAAAGCATAGTGGCTGAGTGTTCCATCAATGAGAAACACACGCATTTCACTCTTCTGGAGTCAGTTTTCAGCCAGGAATTCATATGCATTTTGTACTGTGCAGAATGTAGCTACTTGCTCGGGGGTTGTGTCATAGAAGCACCTCTCCTGCAGGAGCTTATTGCAGCATTCATTGTTTGGCTAAGTTCTTTAGGGTTGGTTTTGGAAGGTCTTTCAACTTTGGCCAAATCCCGCTTTGTAAGAAATTATTTCACAGCGCAGTTTCCAAGTGTCCACGAAGAGCTGCTCCTTGAAACTGTCTACATGCACATCTCTCATACTGGTGTGCTCGTTTCACTACCTGGATTTTGGTTTCCTCTTCTTTCTTTGAAATGACAAGCCTTCTTTCTGCACGCTACACACACCTTGTAGCAGTTTCAGTTTGAAGCATGTTGGTAATCTCAAAACGCTGTGTAACCTATGTAGAGTGTGTCACTCTCCAGCACTGAATACACAGCTTAGAGCTCCTTTCACCACAGACACGCAAACACATCTTTTTGTGAAAGTCCTACCTCAGGTCACTTGGAAATTTAAGCGTTTCATCGAGAACATGAAGTCAATCATGGTTTTGCACTCTGCCACCAATTGAAATGACCGCTTGTACATGCCCGTCTGAAATTCACTGCAAAATGATCTTCTTTTCTGCTTTCTTGAAAGTGCTCAACACATTAGGAGAAAGAGCTGTTTGAGCATGAGTGATGCAGTGTGCATTTTTCTGGATTACAAGTGATTTGGGAAACATACTCTTATTTTTCCACATTGTGTAAGAAACAACATGAGGCTTGCAAGAGATTGAAACAATGCATCCCAAAACGTATTCCAGCACCGAAAACACACGTTTCTGGAAAACTCTGAAGGAGCAAGCAAAAGCCTAGTGGCTGAGTGTTCTCTCAGAGAGAAACACACCCATTTCATCCTTCTGGAGTCAGTTTTCAGCCTGGAATTCATATGCATTTTGTACTGGGCAGAATGTACCTGCATGCTCGGGGGTTGTGTCATAGAAGCACTTTTCCTGCAGGAGCTTATTGCAATATTCATTGTTTGGCTAAGTTCTTTAGGGTTGGTTTTGGAAGGTCTTTCAACTTTGGCCAAATCACGCTTTGTAAGAAATTATTTCACAGCGCAGTTTCCAAGTGTCCACCAAGAGCTGCTCCTTGAAACTGTCTACATGCACATCTCTCATACTGGTGTGCTCGTTTCACTACCTGGATTTTGGTTTCCTCTTCTTTCTTTGAAATGACAAGCCTTCTTTCTGCACGCTACACACACCTTGTAGCAGTTTCAGTTTGAAGCATGTTGGTAATCTCAAAACGCTGGGTAAGCTATGTAGAGTGTGTCACTCTCCAGCACTGAATACACACCTTAGAGCTCCTTTCACCACAGACACGCAAACACATCTTTTTGTGAAAGTCCTACCTCAGGTCACTTGGAAATGTAAGGGTTTTATCGAGAAAATGAAGTCAATCATGGTTTTGCACTCTGCAACCAATAGAAATGACCTCTTGTACATGCCCGTATTAATGTCACTGCAAATTGACCTTCATTTCTGGTTTCTTGAAAGTTCTCAACACATTCGGATAAAGAGCGTGTTTAAGCAAGAGTGATGCAGTTTGCGTTTTGCTGGATTTCAATTGATTCGGGAAACATACTCCTTATTTTTCCACATTATGTAAGAAACAACGTGAGGCTTGCAAGAGATTGAAACAATGCATCCCAAAACGTATTCCAGGAGAGAAAACACACGTTTCTAGAAAGACTCTGAAGCAGCAAGCAAAAGCATAGTGGCTGAGTGTTCTTTCAATGAGAAACACACGCATTTCACTCTTCTGGAGTCAGTTTTCAGCCAGGAATTCATATGCATTTTGTACTGTGCAGAATGTAGCTACATGCTCGGGGGTTGTGTCATAGAAGCACCTTTCCTGCAGGAGCTTATTGCAACATTCATTGTTTGGCTAAGTTCTTTAGGGTTGGTTTTGGAAGGTGTTTCATATTTGGTCAAATCCCTCTTCGTACGAAATATTTTCACAGAGCTGTTTCCAAGTGTCCACAAAGATCTGCTGCTTGAAACTGCCTACATGCACATCTCCCAAACTGCTGTGCTCGTTTCACTACCTGGATTTTGGTTTCGTCTTCTTTCTTTGAAATGACAAACCTTCATTCTGCAGGGAACACACCTTGTAGCAGTTTCAGTTTGAAGCATGTTGGTG
The DNA here is from genome assembly GCF_964146895.1 of Miniopterus schreibersii. NCBI lineage: Eukaryota > Metazoa > Chordata > Mammalia > Chiroptera > Miniopteridae > Miniopterus > Miniopterus schreibersii. The sequence goes on along the minus strand of NC_138101.1, from coordinate 108,909,864 downwards.
CTCTCAAAAAGCTGTGTAACCTAGTTAGAGTGTGTCACTCTCCAGCACTGAATACACAACTTAGAGCTCCTTTCACCACAGACACGCAACCACATCTTTTTGGGAAAGTGCTACATCAAGTCACTTGCAAATGTAAGGGTTTCAAGGAGAAAATGAAGTCAATCATTGTTTTGCACTCTGCAAACAATAGAAATGACCTCTTGTACATGCCCGTGTGAATTTCACAGCAAAATGCCCTTCTTTTCTTGTTTCTTGAAAGTTCTCAACACATTAGGAGAAAGATCTGTTTGAGCAAGAGTGATGCAGTGTGCATTTTTCTGCATTACAAGTGATTGGGAAACATACTCCTTATTTTTCCACATTGTGTAAGAAACAACGTGAGGCTTGCAAGAGTTTGAACAATGCACCCCAAAACGTATTCCAGGAGTGAAAACACAAGTTTCTAGAAAGACTCTGAAGCAGCAAGCAAAAGCATAGTGGCTGAGTGTTCCATCAATGAGAAACACACGCATTTCACTCTTCTGGAGTCAGTTTTCAGCCAGGAATTCATATGCATTTTGTACTGTGCAGAATGTAGCTACTTGCTCGGGGGTTGTGTCATAGAAGCACCTCTCCTGCAGGAGCTTATTGCAGCATTCATTGTTTGGCTAAGTTCTTTAGGGTTGGTTTTGGAAGGTCTTTCAACTTTGGCCAAATCCCGCTTTGTAAGAAATTTTTCACACCGCAGTTTCCAAGTGTCCACAAAGATCTGCTGCTTGAAACTGTCTACATGCACATCTCCCATACTGCTGTGCTCGTTTCACTACCTGGATTTTGGTTTCCTCTTCTTTCTTTGAAATGGCAATCCTTCATTCTGCGTGCTACACACACCTTGTAGTAGTTTCAGTTTGAAGCATGTTCGTAATCCCAAAACGCTGTGTAACCTATGTAGAGTGTGTCACTCTCCAGCACTGAATACACAGCTTAGAGCTCCTTTCACCACAGACACGCAAACACATCTTTTTGGGAAAGTGCTACCTCAAGTCAATTGCAAATGTAAGGGTTTCATAGAGAAAATGAAGTCAATCATGGTTTTGCAGTCTGCAAACAATAGAAATGACCTCTTGTACATGCCCGTGTGAATTTCACAGCAAAATGCCCTTCTTTTCTTGTTTCTTGAAAGTTCTCAACACATTAGGAGAAAGATCTGTTTGAGCAAGAGTGATGAAGTGTGCATTTTTCTGCATTACAAGTGATAGGGAAACATACTCCTTATTTTTCCACATTGTGTAAGAAACAACGTGAGGCTTGCAAGAGTTTGAAACAATGCACCCAAAACGTATTCCAGGAGTGAAAACACACGTTTCTAGAAAGACTCTGAAGCAGCAAGCAAAAGCATAGTGGCTGAGTGTTCTTTCACTGAAGAACACACGCATTTTACTTTTCTGGAGTCAGTTTTCAGCCAGGTATTCATATGCATTTTGTACTGTGCAGAATGTACTACATGCTCGGGGGTTGTGTCATAAAGCACCTCTCCTGCAGGAGCTTATTGCAACATTCATTGTTTGGCTAAGTTCTTTAGGGTTGGTTTTGGAAGGTCTTTCAACTTTGGCCAAATCCCTCTTTGTAAGAAATTATTTCACAGCGCAGTTTCCAAGTGTCCACAAAGAGCTGCTGCTTGAAACTGTCTATATGCACAACTCTCATACTGGTGTGCTCGTTTCACTACCTGGATTTTGGTTTCATCTTCTTTCTTTGAAATGACAAGCCTTCTTTCTGCACGCTACACACACCTTGTAGCAGTTTCAGTATGAAGCATGTTGGTAATCTCAAAACGCTCTGTAACCTATGTAGAGTGTGTCACTCTCCGGCACTGAATACACAACTTAGAGCTCCTTTCACCACAGACACGCAAACACATCTTTTTGCGAAAGTGCTACCTCAGGTTACTTGCAAATGTAAGGGTTTCATAGAGAAAATGAAGTCAATCATGGTTTTGCACTCTGCAATCAATAGAAGTGACCTCATGTACATGCCCTTGTGAATTTCACTGCAAAATGATCTTCTTTTCTTGTTTCTTGAAAGTTCTCAACACATTCGTAGAAAGGGCTGTTTGACCAAGAGTGATGCAGTGTGCATTTTTCTGCATTACAAGTGATTTGGGAAACATACTCCTTATTTTTCCACATTGTGTAAGAAACAACATGAGGCTTGCAAGAGATTAAAACAATGCATCCCAAAACGTATTCCAGGAGTGAAAACACACGTTTATAGAAAGACTCTGAAGGAGCAAGCAAAAGCCTAGTGGCTGAGTGTTCTTTCAGAAGGAAACACACGCATTTCATCCTTCTGGAGTGAGTTTTCAGCCTGGAATTCATATTCATTTTGTACTGTGCAGAATGTAGCTACATGCTCGTGGGTTGTGTCATAGAAGCACCGTTTTTGCAGGAGCTTATTGAAACATTCATTGTTTGGCTAAGTTCTTTATGGTTGGTTTTGGAAGGTCTTTCAACTTTGGCCAAATCCCGCTTTATAAGAAATTATTTCACAGCGCAGTTTCCAAGTGTCCACATAGAGCTCTTGCTTGAAACTGTCTATATGCACATCTCCCATACTGGTGTGCTCGTTTCACTACCTGGATTTTGGTTTCGTCTTCTTTGTTTGTAATGACAAGCCTTGTTTCTGCACGCTACACACACCTTGTAGCAGTTTCAGTTTGAAGCATGTTGGTAATCTCAAAACGCTGTGTAACCTATGTAGAGTGTGTCACTCTCCAGCACTGAATACACACCTTAGAGCTCCTTTCACCACAGACACGCAAACACATCTTTTTGTGAATGTCCTACCTCAGGTCACTTGGAAATTTAAGGGTTTTATCGAGAAAATGAAGTCAATCATGGTTTTGCCCTCTGCCACCAATACAAATGACCTCTTGTACATGCCCGTCTGAAGTTCACTGCAAAATGCCCTTCTTTTCTAGTTTCTTGAAAGTGCTCAACACATTAGGAGAAAGAGCTGTTTGAGCAAGAGTGATGCAGTGTGCATTTTTCTGCATTACAAGTGATTTGGGAACCGTACTCCTTATTTTTCCACATTGTGTAAGAAACAACATGAGGCTTGCAAGAGATTGAAACAATGCATCCCAAAACGTATTCCAGGAGTGAAAACACACGTTTATAGAAAGACTCTGAAGGAGCAAGCAAAAGCCTAGTGGCTGAGTGTTGTTTCAGAGAGAAACACACGCATTTCATCCTTCTGGAGTGAGTTTTCAGCCTGGAATTCATATGCATTTTGTACTGTGCAGAATGTAGCTGCATGCTCGGGGGTTGTGTCATAGAAGCACCTTTCCTGCAGGACCTTATTGCAACACTCATTGTTTGGCTAAGTACTTTAGGGTTGGTTTTGTAAGGTCTTTCATCTTTGGCCAAATCCCGCTTCGTACGAAATATTTTCACAGCGCTGTTCCCAAGTGTCCACAAAGAGCTCCTGCTTGAAACTGTCCACATGAACATCTCCTATACTGGTGTGCTCGTTTCACTACCTGGATTTTGGTTTCGTCTTCTTTCTTTGAAATGAGAAGCTTCTTTCTGCATGCTACACACACCTTGTAGCAGTTTCAGTTTGAAGCATGTTGGTGCTCTCAAAAAGCTGTGTAACCTAGGTAGAGTGTGTCACTCTCCAGCACTGAATACACAGCTTAGAGCTCCTTTCACCACAGACACGCAAACACATCTTTTTGTGAAAGTCCTACCTCAGGTCACTTGGAAATTTAAGGGTTTCATCGAGAACATAAAGTCAATCATGGTTTTGCACTCTGCCACCAATTGAAATGACCGCTTGTACATGCCCGTCTGAAATTCACTGCAAAATGATCTTCTTTTCTGCTTTCTTGAAAGTGCTCAACACATTAGGAGAAAGAGCTGTTTGAGCATGAGTGATGCAGTGTGCATTTTTCTGGATTACAAGTGATTTGGGAAACATACTCTTATTTTTCCACAAGGTGTAAGAAACAACATGAGGCTTGCAAGAGATTGAAACAATGCATCCCAAAACGTATTCCAGCACCGAAAACACACGTTTCTGGAAAACTCTGAAGGAGCAAGCAAAAGCCTAGTGGCTGAGTGTTCTCTCAGAGAGAAACACACCCATTTCATCCTTCTGGAGTCAGTTTTCAGCCTGGAATTCATATGCATTTTGTACTGGGCAGAATGTACCTGCATGCTCGGGGGTTGTGTCATAGAAGCACTTTTCCTGCAGGAGCTTATTGCAATATTCATTGTTTGGCTAAGTTCTTTAGGGTTGGTTTTGGAAGGTCTTTCAACTTTGGCCAAATCACGCTTTGTAAGAAATTATTTCACAGCGCAGTTTCCAAGTGTCCACGAAGAGCTGCTCCTTGAAACTGTCTACATGCACATCTCTCATACTGGTGTGCTCGTTTCACTACCTGGATTTTGGTTTCCTCTTCTTTCTTTGAAATGACAAGCCTTCTTTCTGCACGCTACACACACCTTGTAGCAGTTTCAGTTTGAAGCATGTTGGTAATCTCAAAACGCTGGGTAAGCTATGTAGAGTGTGTCACTCTCCAGCACTGAATACACACCTTAGAGCTCCTTTCACCACAGACACGCAAACACATCTTTTTGTGAAAGTCCTACCTCAGGTCACTTGGAAATGTAAGGGTTTTATCGAGAAAATGAAGTCAATCATGGTTTTGCACTCTGCAACCAATAGAAATGACCTCTTGTACATGCCCGTATTAATGTCACTGCAAATTGACCTTCATTTCTGGTTTCTTGAAAGTTCTCAACACATTCGGATAAAGAGCGTGTTTAAGCAAGAGTGATGCAGTTTGCGTTTTGCTGGATTTCAATTGATTCGGGAAACATACTCCTTATTTTTCCACATTATGTAAGAAACAACGTGAGGCTTGCAAGAGATTGAAACAATGCATCCCAAAACGTATTCCAGGAGAGAAAACACACGTTTCTAGAAAGACTCTGAAGCAGCAAGCAAAAGCATAGTGGCTGAGTGTTCTTTCAATGAGAAACACACGCATTTCACTCTTCTGGAGTCAGTTTTCAGCCAGGAATTCATATGCATTTTGTACTGTGCAGAATGTAGCTACAAGCTCGGGGGTTGTGTCATAGAAGCACCTTTCCTGCAGGAGCTTATTGCAACATTCATTGTTTGGCTAAGTTCTTTAGGGTTGGTTTTGGAAGGTGTTTCATATTTGGTCAAATCCCTCTTCGTACGAAATATTTTCACAGAGCTGTTTCCAAGTGTCCACAAAGATCTGCTGCTTGAAACTGCCTACATGCACATCTCCCAAACTGCTGTGCTCGTTTCACTACCTGGATTTTGGTTTCGTCTTCTTTCTTTGAAATGACAAACCTTCATTCTGCAGGGAACACACCTTGTAGCAGTTTCAGTTTGAAGCATGTTGGTGCTCTCAAAAAGCTGTGTAACCTAGTTAGAGTGTGTCACTCTCCAGCACTGAATACACAACTTAGAGCTCCTTTCACCACAGACACGCAACCACATCTTTTTGGGAAAGTGCTACATCAAGTCACTTGCAAATGTAAGGGTTTCAAGGAGAAAATGAAGTCAATCATTGTTTTGCACTCTGCAAACAATAGAAATGACCTCTTGTACATGCCCGTGTGAATTTCACAGCAAAATGCCCTTCTTTTCTTGTTTCTTGAAAGTTCTCAACACATTAGGAGAAAGATCTGTTTGAGCAAGAGTGATGCAGTGTGCATTTTTCTGCATTACAAGTGATTGGGAAACATACTCCTTATTTTTCCACATTGTGTAAGAAACAACGTGAGGCTTGCAAGAGTTTGAACAATGCACCCCAAAACGTATTCCAGGAGTGAAAACACAAGTTTCTAGAAAGACTCTGAAGCAGCAAGCAAAAGCATAGTGGCTGAGTGTTCCATCAATGAGAAACACACGCATTTCACTCTTCTGGAGTCAGTTTTCAGCCAGGAATTCATATGCATTTTGTACTGTGCAGAATGTAGCTACTTGCTCGGGGGTTGTGTCATAGAAGCACCTCTCCTGCAGGAGCTTATTGCAGCATTCATTGTTTGGCTAAGTTCTTTAGGGTTGGTTTTGGAAGGTCTTTCAACTTTGGCCAAATCCCGCTTTGTAAGAAATTTTTCACACCGCAGTTTCCAAGTGTCCACAAAGATCTGCTGCTTGAAACTGTCTACATGCACATCTCCCATACTGCTGTGCTCGTTTCACTACCTGGATTTTGGTTTCCTCTTCTTTCTTTGAAATGGCAATCCTTCATTCTGCGTGCTACACACACCTTGTAGTAGTTTCAGTTTGAAGCATGTTCGTAATCCCAAAACGCTGTGTAACCTATGTAGAGTGTGTCACTCTCCAGCACTGAATACACAGCTTAGAGCTCCTTTCACCACAGACACGCAAACACATCTTTTTGGGAAAGTGCTACCTCAAGTCAATTGCAAATGTAAGGGTTTCATAGAGAAAATGAAGTCAATCATGGTTTTGCAGTCTGCAAACAATAGAAATGACCTCTTGTACATGCCCGTGTGAATTTCACAGCAAAATGCCCTTCTTTTCTTGTTTCTTGAAAGTTCTCAACACATTAGGAGAAAGATCTGTTTGAGCAAGAGTGATGAAGTGTGCATTTTTCTGCATTACAAGTGATAGGGAAACATACTCCTTATTTTTCCACATTGTGTAAGAAACAACGTGAGGCTTGCAAGAGTTTGAAACAATGCACCCAAAACGTATTCCAGGAGTGAAAACACACGTTTCTAGAAAGACTCTGAAGCAGCAAGCAAAAGCATAGTGGCTGAGTGTTCTTTCACTGAAGAACACACGCATTTTACTTTTCTGGAGTCAGTTTTCAGCCAGGTATTCATATGCATTTTGTACTGTGCAGAATGTACTACATGCTCGGGGGTTGTGTCATAAAGCACCTCTCCTGCAGGAGCTTATTGCAACATTCATTGTTTGGCTAAGTTCTTTAGGGTTGGTTTTGGAAGGTCTTTCAACTTTGGCCAAATCCCTCTTTGTAAGAAATTATTTCACAGCGCAGTTTCCAAGTGTCCACAAAGAGCTGCTGCTTGAAACTGTCTATATGCACAACTCTCATACTGGTGTGCTCGTTTCACTACCTGGATTTTGGTTTCATCTTCTTTCTTTGAAATGACAAGCCTTCTTTCTGCACGCTACACACACCTTGTAGCAGTTTCAGTATGAAGCATGTTGGTAATCTCAAAACGCTCTGTAACCTATGTAGAGTGTGTCACTCTCCGGCACTGAATACACAACTTAGAGCTCCTTTCACCACAGACACGCAAACACATCTTTTTGCGAAAGTGCTACCTCAGGTTACTTGCAAATGTAAGGGTTTCATAGAGAAAATGAAGTCAATCATGGTTTTGCACTCTGCAATCAATAGAAGTGACCTCATGTACATGCCCTTGTGAATTTCACTGCAAAATGATCTTCTTTTCTTGTTTCTTGAAAGTTCTCAACACATTCGTAGAAAGGGCTGTTTGACCAAGAGTGATGCAGTGTGCATTTTTCTGCATTACAAGTGATTTGGGAAACATACTCCTTATTTTTCCACATTGTGTAAGAAACAACATGAGGCTTGCAAGAGATTAAAACAATGCATCCCAAAACGTATTCCAGGAGTGAAAACACACGTTTATAGAAAGACTCTGAAGGAGCAAGCAAAAGCCTAGTGGCTGAGTGTTCTTTCAGAAGGAAACACACGCATTTCATCCTTCTGGAGTGAGTTTTCAGCCTGGAATTCATATTCATTTTGTACTGTGCAGAATGTAGCTACATGCTCGTGGGTTGTGTCATAGAAGCACCGTTTTTGCAGGAGCTTATTGAAACATTCATTGTTTGGCTAAGTTCTTTATGGTTGGTTTTGGAAGGTCTTTCAACTTTGGCCAAATCCCGCTTTATAAGAAATTATTTCACAGCGCAGTTTCCAAGTGTCCACATAGAGCTCTTGCTTGAAACTGTCTATATGCACATCTCCCATACTGGTGTGCTCGTTTCACTACCTGGATTTTGGTTTCGTCTTCTTTGTTTGTAATGACAAGCCTTGTTTCTGCACGCTACACACACCTTGTAGCAGTTTCAGTTTGAAGCATGTTGGTAATCTCAAAACGCTGTGTAACCTATGTAGAGTGTGTCACTCTCCAGCACTGAATACACACCTTAGAGCTCCTTTCACCACAGACACGCAAACACATCTTTTTGTGAATGTCCTACCTCAGGTCACTTGGAAATTTAAGGGTTTTATCGAGAAAATGAAGTCAATCATGGTTTTGCCCTCTGCCACCAATACAAATGACCTCTTGTACATGCCCGTCTGAAGTTCACTGCAAAATGCCCTTCTTTTCTAGTTTCTTGAAAGTGCTCAACACATTAGGAGAAAGAGCTGTTTGAGCAAGAGTGATGCAGTGTGCATTTTTCTGCATTACAAGTGATTTGGGAACCGTACTCCTTATTTTTCCACATTGTGTAAGAAACAACATGAGGCTTGCAAGAGATTGAAACAATGCATCCCAAAACGTATTCCAGGAGTGAAAACACACGTTTATAGAAAGACTCTGAAGGAGCAAGCAAAAGCCTAGTGGCTGAGTGTTGTTTCAGAGAGAAACACACGCATTTCATCCTTCTGGAGTGAGTTTTCAGCCTGGAATTCATATGCATTTTGTACTGTGCAGAATGTAGCTGCATGCTCGGGGGTTGTGTCATAGAAGCACCTTTCCTGCAGGACCTTATTGCAACACTCATTGTTTGGCTAAGTACTTTAGGGTTGGTTTTGTAAGGTCTTTCATCTTTGGCCAAATCCCGCTTCGTACGAAATATTTTCACAGCGCTGTTCCCAAGTGTCCACAAAGAGCTCCTGCTTGAAACTGTCCACATGAACATCTCCTATACTGGTGTGCTCGTTTCACTACCTGGATTTTGGTTTCGTCTTCTTTCTTTGAAATGAGAAGCTTCTTTCTGCATGCTACACACACCTTGTAGCAGTTTCAGTTTGAAGCATGTTGGTGCTCTCAAAAAGCTGTGTAACCTAGGTAGAGTGTGTCACTCTCCAGCACTGAATACACAGCTTAGAGCTCCTTTCACCACAGACACGCAAACACATCTTTTTGTGAAAGTCCTACCTCAGGTCACTTGGAAATTTAAGGGTTTCATCGAGAACATGAAGTCAATCATGGTTTTGCACTCTGCCACCAATTGAAATGACCGCTTGTACATGCCCGTCTGAAATTCACTGCAAAATGATCTTCTTTTCTGCTTTCTTGAAAGTGCTCAACACATTAGGAGAAAGAGCTGTTTGAGCATGAGTGATGCAGTGTGCATTTTTCTGGATTACAAGTGATTTGGGAAACATACTCTTATTTTTCCACAAGGTGTAAGAAACAACATGAGGCTTGCAAGAGATTGAAACAATGCATCCCAAAACGTATTCCAGCACCGAAAACACACGTTTCTGGAAAACTCTGAAGGAGCAAGCAAAAGCCTAGTGGCTGAGTGTTCTCTCAGAGAGAAACACACCCATTTCATCCTTCTGGAGTCAGTTTTCAGCCTGGAATTCATATGCATTTTGTACTGGGCAGAATGTACCTGCATGCTCGGGGGTTGTGTCATAGAAGCACTTTTCCTGCAGGAGCTTATTGCAATATTCATTGTTTGGCTAAGTTCTTTAGGGTTGGTTTTGGAAGGTCTTTCAACTTTGGCCAAATCCCGCTTTGTAAGAAATTATTTCACAGCGCAGTTTCCAAGTGTCCACAAAGAGCTGCTCCTTGAAACTGTCTACATGCACATCTCTCATACTGGTGTGCTCGTTTCACTACCTGGATTTTGGTTTCCTCTTCTTTCTTTGAAATGACAAGCCTTCTTTCTGCACGCTACACACACCTTGTAGCAGTTTCAGTTTGAAGCATGTTGGTAATCTCAAAACGCTGTGTAACCTATGTAGAGTGTGTCACTCTCCAGCACTGAATACACAACTTAGAGCTCCTTTCACCACATACACGCAAACACATCTTTTTGGGAAAGTCCTACTTCAGGTCACTTGCAAATGTAGGGGTTTCATAGAACAAATGAAGTCAATCATGGTTTTGCACTCTGCAATCAATAGAAATGACCTCTTGTACATGCCCTTGTGAATTTCACTGCAAAATGCCCTTCTTTTCTTGTTTCTTGAATGTTCTCAGCACATTCGGAGAAAGAGGTGTTTGAGCAAGAGTGATGCAGTGTGCATTTTTCTTGTATTCAATTGATTTAGGAAACAAACTCCTTATTTTTCCACATTGTGTAAGAAACAACATGAGGCTTGCAAGAGATTGAAACAATGCATCCCAAAACGTATTCCAGGCGTGAAAACACACGTTTATAGAAAGACTCTGAAGGAGCAAGCAAAAGCCTAGTGGCTGAGTGTTCCTTCAGAGAGAAACACACGCATTTTGTCCTTCTGGAGTGAGTTTTCAACCTGGAATTCATATGCATTTTGTACTGTGCAGAATGTAGCTGCATGCTCAGGGGTTGTGTCATAGAAGCACCTTTCTTGTAGAAGCGTATTGCAACATTCATTGTTTGGCTAAGTTCTTGACGGTTGGTTTTGGAATGTCTTTCAACTTTGGCCAAATCCCGCTTTGTAAGAATTTTTTCACAGCGCTGTTTCCTTGTGTTCACAAAGAGCTGCTGCTTGAAACTGTCTACATGCACATCTCCCATACTGGTGTGCTCGTTTCACCACCTGGATTTTGGTTTCCTCTTCTTTCTTCGAAATGACAAGCCTTCTTTCTGCATGCTACACACACCTTGTAGCAGTTTCAGTTTGAAGCATGTTGGTGCTCTCAAAAAGCTGTGAAACCTAGGTAGAGTTTGTCACTCTCCAGCACTGAATACACACCTTAGAGCTCCTTTCACCACAGACACGCAAACACATCTTTTTGGGAAAGTCCTACCTCAGGTCACTTGGAAATGTAAGGTTTTTATCGAGAAAATGAAGTCAATCATGGTTTTGCACTCTGCAACCAATAGAAATGACCTCTTGTACATGCCCGTATTAATGTCACTGCAAATTGACCTTCATTTCTGGTTTCTTGAAAGTTCTCAACACATTCGGAGAAAGAGCGTGTTTAAGCAAGAGTGATGCAGTTTGCGTTTTGCTGGATTTCAATTGATTCGGGAAACATACTCCTTATTTTTCCACATTATGTAAGAAACAACGTGAGGCTTGCAAGAGATTGAAACAATGCATCCCAAAACGTATTCCAGGAGAGAAAACACACGTTTCTAGAAAGACTCTGAAGCAAAAAGCAAAAGCACAGTGGCTGAGTGTTCTCTCAATGAGAAACACACGCATTTCACTCTTCTGGAGTCAGTTTTCAGCCAGGAATTCATATGCATTTTGTACTGTGCAGAATGTAGCTACATGCTCGGGGGTTGTGTCATAGAAGCACCTCTCCTGCAGGAGCTTATTGCAGGATTCATTGTTTGGCTAAGTTCTTTAGGGTTGGTTTTGGAAGGTCTTTTATCTTTGGTCAAATCCCGCTTCGTACGAAATATTTTCACAGCGCTGTTTCCAAGTGTCCACAAAGATCTGCTGCTTGAAACTGCCTACATGCACATCTCCCATACTGCTGTGCTCGTTTCACTACCTGGATTTTGGTTTCCTCTTCTTGCTTTGAAATGACAAGCCTTCATTCTGCATGCTACACACACCTTGTAGCAGTTTCAGTTTGAAGCATGTTGGTGCTCTCAAAAAGCTGTGTAACCTAGTTAGAGTGTGTCACTCTCCAGCACTGAATACAGAACTTAGAACTCCTTTCACCACAGACACGCAACCACATCTTTTTGGGAAAGTGCTACCTCAAGTCACCTGCAAATGTAAGGGTTTCAAGGAGAAAATGAAGTCAATCATGGTTTTGCACTCTGCAAACAGTAGAAATGACCTCTTGTGCATGCCCGTGTGAATTTCACAGCAAAATGCCCTTCTTTTCTTGTTTCTTGAAAGTTCTCAACACATTAGGAGAAAGATCTGTTTGAGCAAGAGTGATGCAGTGTGCATTTTTCTGCATAACAAGTGATTGGGAAACATACTCCTTATTTTTCCACATTGTGTAAGAAACAACGTGAGGCTTGCAAGAGTTTGAACAATGCACCCCAAAACGTATTCCAGGTGTGAAAACACACGTTTCTAGAAAGACTCTGAAGCAGCAAGCAAAAGCATAGTGGCTGAGTGTTCCATCAATGAGAAACACACGCATTTCACTCTTCTGGAGTCAGTTTTCAGCCAGGAATTCATATGCATTTTGTACTGTGCAGAATGTAGCTACATGCTCGGGGGTTGTGTCATAGAAGCACCTCTCCTGCAGGAGCTTATTGCAGCATTCATTGTTTGGCTAAGTTCTTTAGGGTTGGTTTTGGAAGGTGTTTCATATTTGGTCAAATCCCGCTTCGTACGAAATATTTTCACAGCGTTGTTTCCAAGTGTCCACAAAGATCTCCTGCTTGAAACTTCCTACATGCACATCTCCCATACTGCTGTGCTCGTTTCACTACCTGGATTTTGGTTTCCTCTTCTTTCTTTGAAATGACAAGCCTTCATTCTGCATGCTACACACACCTTGTAGCAGTTTCAGTTTGAAGCATGTTGGTGCTCTCAAAAAGCTGTGTAACCTAGTTGGAGTGTGTCACTCTCCGGCACTGAATACACAACTTAGAGCTCCTTTCACCACAGACACGCAAACACATCTTTTTGGGAAAGTGCTACCTCAAGTCACTTGCAAATGTAAGGGTTTCATAGAGAAAATGAAGTCAATCATGGTTTTGCACTCTGCAAACAATAGAAATGACTTCTTGTACATGCCCGTGTGAATTTCACAGCAAAATGCCCTTCTTTTCTTGTTTCTTGAAAGTTCTCAACACGTTAGGAGAAAGATCTGTTTGAACAAGAGTGATGCAGTGTGCATTTTTCTGCATTACAAGTGATTAGGAAACATACTCCTTATTTTTCCACATTGTGTAAGAAACAACGTGAGGCTTGCAAGAGTTTGAACAATGCACCCCAAAACGTATTCCAGGAGTGAAAACACACGTTTCTAGAAAGACTCTGAAGCAGCAAGCAAAAGCATAGTGGCTGAGTGTTCCATCAATGAGAAACACACGCATTTCACTCTTCTGGAGTCAGTTTTCAGCCAGGAATTCATATGCATTTTGTACTGTGCAGAATGTAGCTACATGCTCGGGGGTTGTGTCATAGAAGCACCTCTCCTGCAGGAGCTTATTGCAACATTCATTGTTTGGGTAAGTTCTTTAGGGTTGGTTTTGGAAGGTGTTTCATATTTGGTCAAATCCCGCTTCGTACGAAATATTTTCACAGCGCTGTTTCCAAGTGTCCACAAAGATCTGCTGCTTGAAACTGCCTACATGCACATCTCCCATACTGCTTTGCTCGTTTCACTACCTGGATTTTGGTTTCCTCTTCTTGCTTTGAAATGACAAGCCTTCATTCTCCATGCTACACACACCTTGTAGCAGTTTCAGTTAGAAGCATATTGGTGCTCTCAAAAAGCTGTGTAACCTAGTTAGAGTGTGTCACTCTCCGGCACTGAATACACAACTTAGAGCTCCTTTGACCACAGACAAGCAAACACATCTTTTTGGGAAAGTGCTACCTCAAGTCACTTGCAAATGTAAGGGTTTCATAGTGAAAATGAAGTCAATCATGATTTTGCACTCTGCAAACAATATAAATGACCTCTTTTACATGCCCGTGTGAATTTCACAGCAAAATGCCCTTCTGTTCTTGTTTCTTGAAAGTTCTCAACACATTAGGAGAAAGACCTGTGTGAGCAACAGTGCTGCAGTGTGCATTTTTCTGCATTACAAGTGATTGGGAAACATACTCCTTATTTTTCCACATTGTGTAAGAAACAACGTGAGGCTTGCAAGAGTTTGAACAATGCACCCCAAAACGTATTCCAGGAGTGAAAACACACGTCTAGAAAGACTCTGAGGCAGCAAGCAAAAGCATAGTGGCTGAGTGTTCCATCAATGAAAAACACACGCATTTCACTCTTCTGGAGTCAGTTTTCAGCCAGGAATTCATATGCATTTTGTACTGTGGAGAATGTAGCTACATGCTCGGGGATTGTGTCATAGAAGCACCTCTCCTACAGGAGCTTATTGCAGCATTCATTGTTTGGCTAAGTTCTTTAGGGTTGGTTTTGGAAGGTGTTTCATATTTGGTCAAATCCCGCTTCGTACGAAATATTTTCACAGCGTTGTTTCCAAGTGTCCACAAAGATCTCCTGCTTGAAACTTCCTACATGCACATCTCCCATACTGCTGTGCTCGTTTCACTACCTGGATTTTGGTTTCCTCTTCTTTCTTTGAAATGACAAGCCTTCATTCTGCATGCTACACACACCTTGTAGCAGTTTCAGTTTGAAGCATGTTGGTGCTCTCAAAAAGCTGTGTAACCTAGTTGGAGTGTGTCACTCTCCGGCACTGAATACACAACTTAGAGCTCCTTTCACCACAGACACACAAACACATCTTTTTGGGAAAGTGCTACCTCAAGTCACTTGCAAATGTAAGTGTTTCATAGAGAAAATGAAGTCAATCATGGTTTTGCACTCTGCAAACAATAGAAATGACCTCTTGTACATGCCCGTGTGAATTTCACAGCAAAATGCCCTTCTTTTCTTGTTTCTTGAAAGTTCTCAACACGTTAGGAGAAAGATCTGTTTGAACAAGAGTGATGCAGTGTGCATTTTTCTGCATTACAAGTGATTGGGAAACATACTCCTTATTTTTCCACATTGTGTAAGAAACAACGTGAGGCTTGCAAGAGTTTGAACAATGCACCCCAAAACGTATTCCAGGAGTGAAAACACACGTTTCTAGAAAGACTCTGAAGCAGCAAGCAAAAGCATAGTGGCTGAGTGTTCCATCAATGAGAAACACACGCATTTCACTCTTCTGGAGTCAGTTTTCAGCCAGGAATTCATATGCATTTTGTACTGTGCAGAATGTAGCTACATGCTCGGGGGTTGTGTCATAGAAGCACCTCTCCTGCAGGAGCTTATTGCAGGATTCATTGTTTGGCTAAGTTCTTTAGGGTTGGTTTTGGAAGGTCTTTTATCTTTGGTCAAATCCCGCTTCGTACGAAATATTTTCACAGCGCTGTTTCCAAGTGTCCACAAAGATCTGCTGCTTGAAACTGCCTACATGCACATCTCCCATACTGCTGTGCTCGTTTCACTACCTGGATTTTGGTTTCCTCTTCTTGCTTTGAAATGACAAGCCTTCATTCTGCATGCTACACACACCTTGTAGCAGTTTCAGTTTGAAGCATGTTGGTGCTCTCAAAAAGCTGTGTAACCTAGTTAGAGTGTGTCACTCTCCAGCACTGAATACAGAACTTAGAACTCCTTTCACCACAGACACGCAACCACATCTTTTTGGGAAAGTGCTACCTCAAGTCACCTGCAAATGTAAGGGTTTCAAGGAGAAAATGAAGTCAATCATGGTTTTGCACTCTGCAAACAGTAGAAATGACCTCTTGTGCATGCCCGTGTGAATTTCACAGCAAAATGCCCTTCTTTTCTTGTTTCTTGAAAGTTCTCAACACATTAGGAGAAAGATCTGTTTGAGCAAGAGTGATGCAGTGTGCATTTTTCTGCATAACAAGTGATTGGGAAACATACTCCTTATTTTTCCACATTGTGTAAGAAACAACGTGAGGCTTGCAAGAGTTTGAACAATGCACCCCAAAACGTATTCCAGGTGTGAAAACACACGTTTCTAGAAAGACTCTGAAGCAGCAAGCAAAAGCATAGTGGCTGAGTGTTCCATCAATGAGAAACACACGCATTTCACTCTTCTGGAGTCAGTTTTCAGCCAGGAATTCATATGCATTTTGTACTGTGCAGAATGTAGCTACATGCTCGGGGGTTGTGTCATAGAAGCACCTCTCCTGCAGGAGCTTATTGCAGCATTCATTGTTTGGCTAAGTTCTTTAGGGTTGGTTTTGGAAGGTGTTTCATATTTGGTCAAATCCCGCTTCGTACGAAATATTTTCACAGCGTTGTTTCCAAGTGTCCACAAAGATCTCCTGCTTGAAACTTCCTACATGCACATCTCCCATACTGCTGTGCTCGTTTCACTACCTGGATTTTGGTTTCCTCTTCTTTCTTTGAAATGACAAGCCTTCATTCTGCATGCTACACACACCTTGTAGCAGTTTCAGTTTGAAGCATGTTGGTGCTCTCAAAAAGCTGTGTAACCTAGTTGGAGTGTGTCACTCTCCGGCACTGAATACACAACTTAGAGCTCCTTTCACCACAGACACGCAAACACATCTTTTTGGGAAAGTGCTACCTCAAGTCACTTGCAAATGTAAGGGTTTCATAGAGAAAATGAAGTCAATCATGGTTTTGCACTCTGCAAACAATAGAAATGGCTTCTTGTACATGCCCGTGTGAATTTCACAGCAAAATGCCCTTCTTTTCTTGTTTCTTGAAAGTTCTCAACACGTTAGGAGAAAGATCTGTTTGAGCAAGAGTGATGCAGTGTGCATTTTTCTGCATTACAAGTGATTGGGAAACATACTCCTTATTTTTCCACATTGTGTAAGAAACAACGTGAGGCTTGCAAGAGTTTGAACAATGCACCCCAAAACGTATTCCAGGAGTGAAAACACAAGTTTCTAGAAAGACTCTGAAGCAGCAAGCAAAAGCATAGTGGCTGAGTGTTCCATCAATGAGAAACACACGCATTTCACTCTTCTGGAGTCAGTTTTCAGCCAGGAATTCATATGCATTTTGTACTGTGCAGAATGTAGCTACTTGCTCGGGGGTTGTGTCATAGAAGCACCTCTCCTGCAGGAGATTATTGCAGCATTCATTGTTTGGCTAAGTTCTTTAGGGTTGGTTTTGGAAGGTCTTTCAACTTTGGCCAAATCCCGCTTTGTAAGAAATTATTTCACAGCGCAGTTTCCAAGTGTCCACGAAGAGCTGCTCCTTGAAACTGTCTACATGCACATCTCTCATACTGGTGTGCTCGTTTCACTACCTGGATTTTGGTTTCCTCTTCTTTCTTTGAAATGACAAGCCTTCTTTCTGCACGCTACACACACCTTGTAGCAGTTTCAGTTTGAAGCATGTTGGTAATCTCAAAACGCTGTGTAACCTATGTAGAGTGTGTCACTCTCCAGCACTGAATACACAGCTTAGAGCTCCTTTCACCACAGACACGCAAACACATCTTTTTGTGAAAGTCCTACCTCAGGTCACTTGGAAATTTAAGCGTTTCATCGAGAACATGAAGTCAATCATGGTTTTGCACTCTGCCACCAATTGAAATGACCGCTTGTACATGCCCGTCTGAAATTCACTGCAAAATGATCTTCTTTTCTGCTTTCTTGAAAGTGCTCAACACATTAGGAGAAAGAGCTGTTTGAGCATGAGTGATGCAGTGTGCATTTTTCTGGATTACAAGTGATTTGGGAAACATACTCTTATTTTTCCACATTGTGTAAGAAACAACATGAGGCTTGCAAGAGATTGAAACAATGCATCCCAAAACGTATTCCAGCACCGAAAACACACGTTTCTGGAAAACTCTGAAGGAGCAAGCAAAAGCCTAGTGGCTGAGTGTTCTCTCAGAGAGAAACACACCCATTTCATCCTTCTGGAGTCAGTTTTCAGCCTGGAATTCATATGCATTTTGTACTGGGCAGAATGTACCTGCATGCTCGGGGGTTGTGTCATAGAAGCACTTTTCCTGCAGGAGCTTATTGCAATATTCATTGTTTGGCTAAGTTCTTTAGGGTTGGTTTTGGAAGGTCTTTCAACTTTGGCCAAATCACGCTTTGTAAGAAATTATTTCACAGCGCAGTTTCCAAGTGTCCACCAAGAGCTGCTCCTTGAAACTGTCTACATGCACATCTCTCATACTGGTGTGCTCGTTTCACTACCTGGATTTTGGTTTCCTCTTCTTTCTTTGAAATGACAAGCCTTCTTTCTGCACGCTACACACACCTTGTAGCAGTTTCAGTTTGAAGCATGTTGGTAATCTCAAAACGCTGGGTAAGCTATGTAGAGTGTGTCACTCTCCAGCACTGAATACACACCTTAGAGCTCCTTTCACCACAGACACGCAAACACATCTTTTTGTGAAAGTCCTACCTCAGGTCACTTGGAAATGTAAGGGTTTTATCGAGAAAATGAAGTCAATCATGGTTTTGCACTCTGCAACCAATAGAAATGACCTCTTGTACATGCCCGTATTAATGTCACTGCAAATTGACCTTCATTTCTGGTTTCTTGAAAGTTCTCAACACATTCGGATAAAGAGCGTGTTTAAGCAAGAGTGATGCAGTTTGCGTTTTGCTGGATTTCAATTGATTCGGGAAACATACTCCTTATTTTTCCACATTATGTAAGAAACAACGTGAGGCTTGCAAGAGATTGAAACAATGCATCCCAAAACGTATTCCAGGAGAGAAAACACACGTTTCTAGAAAGACTCTGAAGCAGCAAGCAAAAGCATAGTGGCTGAGTGTTCTTTCAATGAGAAACACACGCATTTCACTCTTCTGGAGTCAGTTTTCAGCCAGGAATTCATATGCATTTTGTACTGTGCAGAATGTAGCTACATGCTCGGGGGTTGTGTCATAGAAGCACCTTTCCTGCAGGAGCTTATTGCAACATTCATTGTTTGGCTAAGTTCTTTAGGGTTGGTTTTGGAAGGTGTTTCATATTTGGTCAAATCCCTCTTCGTACGAAATATTTTCACAGAGCTGTTTCCAAGTGTCCACAAAGATCTGCTGCTTGAAACTGCCTACATGCACATCTCCCAAACTGCTGTGCTCGTTTCACTACCTGGATTTTGGTTTCGTCTTCTTTCTTTGAAATGACAAACCTTCATTCTGCAGGGAACACACCTTGTAGCAGTTTCAGTTTGAAGCATGTTGGTGCTCTCAAAAAGCTGTGTAACCTAGTTAGAGTGTGTCACTCTCCAGCACTGAATACACAACTTAGAGCTCCTTTCACCACAGACACGCAACCACATCTTTTTGGGAAAGTGCTACATCAAGTCACTTGCAAATGTAAGGGTTTCAAGGAGAAAATGAAGTCAATCATTGTTTTGCACTCTGCAAACAATAGAAATGACCTCTTGTACATGCCCGTGTGAATTTCACAGCAAAATGCCCTTCTTTTCTTGTTTCTTGAAAGTTCTCAACACATTAGGAGAAAGATCTGTTTGAGCAAGAGTGATGCAGTGTGCATTTTTCTGCATTACAAGTGATTGGGAAACATACTCCTTATTTTTCCACATTGTGTAAGAAACAACGTGAGGCTTGCAAGAGTTTGAACAATGCACCCCAAAACGTATTCCAGGAGTGAAAACACAAGTTTCTAGAAAGACTCTGAAGCAGCAAGCAAAAGCATAGTGGCTGAGTGTTCCATCAATGAGAAACACACGCATTTCACTCTTCTGGAGTCAGTTTTCAGCCAGGAATTCATATGCATTTTGTACTGTGCAGAATGTAGCTACTTGCTCGGGGGTTGTGTCATAGAAGCACCTCTCCTGCAGGAGCTTATTGCAGCATTCATTGTTTGGCTAAGTTCTTTAGGGTTGGTTTTGGAAGGTCTTTCAACTTTGGCCAAATCCCGCTTTGTAAGAAATTTTTCACACCGCAGTTTCCAAGTGTCCACAAAGATCTGCTGCTTGAAACTGTCTACATGCACATCTCCCATACTGCTGTGCTCGTTTCACTACCTGGATTTTGGTTTCCTCTTCTTTCTTTGAAATGGCAATCCTTCATTCTGCGTGCTACACACACCTTGTAGTAGTTTCAGTTTGAAGCATGTTCGTAATCCCAAAACGCTGTGTAACCTATGTAGAGTGTGTCACTCTCCAGCACTGAATACACAGCTTAGAGCTCCTTTCACCACAGACACGCAAACACATCTTTTTGGGAAAGTGCTACCTCAAGTCAATTGCAAATGTAAGGGTTTCATAGAGAAAATGAAGTCAATCATGGTTTTGCAGTCTGCAAACAATAGAAATGACCTCTTGTACATGCCCGTGTGAATTTCACAGCAAAATGCCCTTCTTTTCTTGTTTCTTGAAAGTTCTCAACACATTAGGAGAAAGATCTGTTTGAGCAAGAGTGATGAAGTGTGCATTTTTCTGCATTACAAGTGATAGGGAAACATACTCCTTATTTTTCCACATTGTGTAAGAAACAACGTGAGGCTTGCAAGAGTTTGAAACAATGCACCCAAAACGTATTCCAGGAGTGAAAACACACGTTTCTAGAAAGACTCTGAAGCAGCAAGCAAAAGCATAGTGGCTGAGTGTTCTTTCACTGAAGAACACACGCATTTTACTTTTCTGGAGTCAGTTTTCAGCCAGGTATTCATATGCATTTTGTACTGTGCAGAATGTACTACATGCTCGGGGGTTGTGTCATAAAGCACCTCTCCTGCAGGAGCTTATTGCAACATTCATTGTTTGGCTAAGTTCTTTAGGGTTGGTTTTGGAAGGTCTTTCAACTTTGGCCAAATCCCTCTTTGTAAGAAATTATTTCACAGCGCAGTTTCCAAGTGTCCACAAAGAGCTGCTGCTTGAAACTGTCTATATGCACAACTCTCATACTGGTGTGCTCGTTTCACTACCTGGATTTTGGTTTCATCTTCTTTCTTTGAAATGGCAATCCTTCATTCTGCACGCTACACACACCTTGTAGCAGTTTCAGTATGAAGCATGTTGGTAATCTCAAAACGCTCTGTAACCTATGTAGAGTGTGTCACTCTCCGGCACTGAATACACAACTTAGAGCTCCTTTCACCACAGACACGCAAACACATCTTTTTGCGAAAGTGCTACCTCAGGTTACTTGCAAATGTAAGGGTTTCATAGAGAAAATGAAGTCAATCATGGTTTTGCACTCTGCAATCAATAGAAGTGACCTCATGTACATGCCCTTGTGAATTTCACTGCAAAATGATCTTCTTTTCTTGTTTCTTGAAAGTTCTCAACACATTCGTAGAAAGGGCTGTTTGACCAAGAGTGATGCAGTGTGCATTTTTCTGCATTACAAGTGATTTGGGAAACATACTCCTTATTTTTCCACATTGTGTAAGAAACAACATGAGGCTTGCAAGAGATTAAAACAATGCATCCCAAAACGTATTCCAGGAGTGAAAACACACGTTTATAGAAAGACTCTGAAGGAGCAAGCAAAAGCCTAGTGGCTGAGTGTTCTTTCAGAAGGAAACACACGCATTTCATCCTTCTGGAGTGAGTTTTCAGCCTGGAATTCATATTCATTTTGTACTGTGCAGAATGTAGCTACATGCTCGTGGGTTGTGTCATAGAAGCACCGTTTTTGCAGGAGCTTATTGAAACATTCATTGTTTGGCTAAGTTCTTTATGGTTGGTTTTGGAAGGTCTTTCAACTTTGGCCAAATCCCGCTTTATAAGAAATTATTTCACAGCGCAGT
The DNA here is from genome assembly GCF_964146895.1 of Miniopterus schreibersii. NCBI lineage: Eukaryota > Metazoa > Chordata > Mammalia > Chiroptera > Miniopteridae > Miniopterus > Miniopterus schreibersii. The sequence goes on along the minus strand of NC_138101.1, from coordinate 108,888,340 downwards.
TTCCAAGTGTCCACATAGAGCTCTTGCTTGAAACTGTCTATATGCACATCTCCCATACTGGTGTGCTCGTTTCACTACCTGGATTTTGGTTTCGTCTTCTTTGTTTGAAATGACAAGCCTTGTTTCTGCACGCTACACACACCTTGTAGCAGTTTCAGTTTGAAGCATGTTGGTAATCTCAAAACGCTGTGTAACCTATGTAGAGTGTGTCACTCTCCAGCACTGAATACACACCTTAGAGCTCCTTTCACCACAGACACGCAAACACATCTTTTTGTGAATGTCCTACCTCAGGTCACTTGGAAATTTAAGGGTTTTATCGAGAAAATGAAGTCAATCATGGTTTTGCCCTCTGCCACCAATACAAATGACCTCTTGTACATGCCCGTCTGAAGTTCACTGCAAAATGCCCTTCTTTTCTAGTTTCTTGAAAGTGCTCAACACATTAGGAGAAAGAGCTGTTTGAGCAAGAGTGATGCAGTGTGCATTTTTCTGCATTACAAGTGATTTGGGAACCGTACTCCTTATTTTTCCACATTGTGTAAGAAACAACATGAGGCTTGCAAGAGATTGAAACAATGCATCCCAAAACGTATTCCAGGAGTGAAAACACACGTTTATAGAAAGACTCTGAAGGAGCAAGCAAAAGCCTAGTGGCTGAGTGTTGTTTCAGAGAGAAACACACGCATTTCATCCTTCTGGAGTGAGTTTTCAGCCTGGAATTCATATGCATTTTGTACTGTGCAGAATGTAGCTGCATGCTCGGGGGTTGTGTCATAGAAGCACCTTTCCTGCAGGACCTTATTGCAACACTCATTGTTTGGCTAAGTACTTTAGGGTTGGTTTTGTAAGGTCTTTCATCTTTGGCCAAATCCCGCTTCGTACGAAATATTTTCACAGCGCTGTTCCCAAGTGTCCACAAAGAGCTCCTGCTTGAAACTGTCCACATGAACATCTCCTATACTGGTGTGCTCGTTTCACTACCTGGATTTTGGTTTCGTCTTCTTTCTTTGAAATGAGAAGCTTCTTTCTGCATGCTACACACACCTTGTAGCAGTTTCAGTTTGAAGCATGTTGGTGCTCTCAAAAAGCTGTGTAACCTAGGTAGAGTGTGTCACTCTCCAGCACTGAATACACAGCTTAGAGCTCCTTTCACCACAGACACGCAAACACATCTTTTTGTGAAAGTCCTACCTCAGGTCACTTGGAAATTTAAGGGTTTCATCGAGAACATGAAGTCAATCATGGTTTTGCACTCTGCCACCAATTGAAATGACCGCTTGTACATGCCCGTCTGAAATTCACTGCAAAATGATCTTCTTTTCTGCTTTCTTGAAAGTGCTCAACACATTAGGAGAAAGAGCTGTTTGAGCATGAGTGATGCAGTGTGCATTTTTCTGGATTACAAGTGATTTGGGAAACATACTCTTATTTTTCCACAAGGTGTAAGAAACAACATGAGGCTTGCAAGAGATTGAAACAATGCATCCCAAAACGTATTCCAGCACCGAAAACACACGTTTCTGGAAAACTCTGAAGGAGCAAGCAAAAGCCTAGTGGCTGAGTGTTCTCTCAGAGAGAAACACACCCATTTCATCCTTCTGGAGTCAGTTTTCAGCCTGGAATTCATATGCATTTTGTACTGGGCAGAATGTACCTGCATGCTCGGGGGTTGTGTCATAGAAGCACTTTTCCTGCAGGAGCTTATTGCAATATTCATTGTTTGGCTAAGTTCTTTAGGGTTGGTTTTGGAAGGTCTTTCAACTTTGGCCAAATCACGCTTTGTAAGAAATTATTTCACAGCGCAGTTTCCAAGTGTCCACGAAGAGCTGCTCCTTGAAACTGTCTACATGCACATCTCTCATACTGGTGTGCTCGTTTCACTACCTGGATTTTGGTTTCCTCTTCTTTCTTTGAAATGACAAGCCTTCTTTCTGCACGCTACACACACCTTGTAGCAGTTTCAGTTTGAAGCATGTTGGTAATCTCAAAACGCTGGGTAAGCTATGTAGAGTGTGTCACTCTCCAGCACTGAATACACACCTTAGAGCTCCTTTCACCACAGACACGCAAACACATCTTTTTGTGAAAGTCCTACCTCAGGTCACTTGGAAATGTAAGGGTTTTATCGAGAAAATGAAGTCAATCATGGTTTTGCACTCTGCAACCAATAGAAATGACCTCTTGTACATGCCCGTATTAATGTCACTGCAAATTGACCTTCATTTCTGGTTTCTTGAAAGTTCTCAACACATTCGGATAAAGAGCGTGTTTAAGCAAGAGTGATGCAGTTTGCGTTTTGCTGGATTTCAATTGATTCGGGAAACATACTCCTTATTTTTCCACATTATGTAAGAAACAACGTGAGGCTTGCAAGAGATTGAAACAATGCATCCCAAAACGTATTCCAGGAGAGAAAACACACGTTTCTAGAAAGACTCTGAAGCAGCAAGCAAAAGCATAGTGGCTGAGTGTTCTTTCAATGAGAAACACACGCATTTCACTCTTCTGGAGTCAGTTTTCAGCCAGGAATTCATATGCATTTTGTACTGTGCAGAATGTAGCTACATGCTCGGGGGTTGTGTCATAGAAGCACCTTTCCTGCAGGAGCTTATTGCAACATTCATTGTTTGGCTAAGTTCTTTAGGGTTGGTTTTGGAAGGTGTTTCATATTTGGTCAAATCCCTCTTCGTACGAAATATTTTCACAGAGCTGTTTCCAAGTGTCCACAAAGATCTGCTGCTTGAAACTGCCTACATGCACATCTCCCAAACTGCTGTGCTCGTTTCACTACCTGGATTTTGGTTTCGTCTTCTTTCTTTGAAATGACAAACCTTCATTCTGCAGGGAACACACCTTGTAGCAGTTTCAGTTTGAAGCATGTTGGTGCTCTCAAAAAGCTGTGTAACCTAGTTAGAGTGTGTCACTCTCCAGCACTGAATACACAACTTAGAGCTCCTTTCACCACAGACACGCAACCACATCTTTTTGGGAAAGTGCTACATCAAGTCACTTGCAAATGTAAGGGTTTCAAGGAGAAAATGAAGTCAATCATTGTTTTGCACTCTGCAAACAATAGAAATGACCTCTTGTACATGCCCGTGTGAATTTCACAGCAAAATGCCCTTCTTTTCTTGTTTCTTGAAAGTTCTCAACACATTAGGAGAAAGATCTGTTTGAGCAAGAGTGATGCAGTGTGCATTTTTCTGCATTACAAGTGATTGGGAAACATACTCCTTATTTTTCCACATTGTGTAAGAAACAACGTGAGGCTTGCAAGAGTTTGAACAATGCACCCCAAAACGTATTCCAGGAGTGAAAACACAAGTTTCTAGAAAGACTCTGAAGCAGCAAGCAAAAGCATAGTGGCTGAGTGTTCCATCAATGAGAAACACACGCATTTCACTCTTCTGGAGTCAGTTTTCAGCCAGGAATTCATATGCATTTTGTACTGTGCAGAATGTAGCTACTTGCTCGGGGGTTGTGTCATAGAAGCACCTCTCCTGCAGGAGCTTATTGCAGCATTCATTGTTTGGCTAAGTTCTTTAGGGTTGGTTTTGGAAGGTCTTTCAACTTTGGCCAAATCCCGCTTTGTAAGAAATTTTTCACACCGCAGTTTCCAAGTGTCCACAAAGATCTGCTGCTTGAAACTGTCTACATGCACATCTCCCATACTGCTGTGCTCGTTTCACTACCTGGATTTTGGTTTCCTCTTCTTTCTTTGAAATGGCAATCCTTCATTCTGCGTGCTACACACACCTTGTAGTAGTTTCAGTTTGAAGCATGTTCGTAATCCCAAAACGCTGTGTAACCTATGTAGAGTGTGTCACTCTCCAGCACTGAATACACAGCTTAGAGCTCCTTTCACCACAGACACGCAAACACATCTTTTTGGGAAAGTGCTACCTCAAGTCAATTGCAAATGTAAGGGTTTCATAGAGAAAATGAAGTCAATCATGGTTTTGCAGTCTGCAAACAATAGAAATGACCTCTTGTACATGCCCGTGTGAATTTCACAGCAAAATGCCCTTCTTTTCTTGTTTCTTGAAAGTTCTCAACACATTAGGAGAAAGATCTGTTTGAGCAAGAGTGATGAAGTGTGCATTTTTCTGCATTACAAGTGATAGGGAAACATACTCCTTATTTTTCCACATTGTGTAAGAAACAACGTGAGGCTTGCAAGAGTTTGAAACAATGCACCCAAAACGTATTCCAGGAGTGAAAACACACGTTTCTAGAAAGACTCTGAAGCAGCAAGCAAAAGCATAGTGGCTGAGTGTTCTTTCACTGAAGAACACACGCATTTTACTTTTCTGGAGTCAGTTTTCAGCCAGGTATTCATATGCATTTTGTACTGTGCAGAATGTACTACATGCTCGGGGGTTGTGTCATAAAGCACCTCTCCTGCAGGAGCTTATTGCAACATTCATTGTTTGGCTAAGTTCTTTAGGGTTGGTTTTGGAAGGTCTTTCAACTTTGGCCAAATCCCTCTTTGTAAGAAATTATTTCACAGCGCAGTTTCCAAGTGTCCACAAAGAGCTGCTGCTTGAAACTGTCTATATGCACAACTCTCATACTGGTGTGCTCGTTTCACTACCTGGATTTTGGTTTCATCTTCTTTCTTTGAAATGACAAGCCTTCTTTCTGCACGCTACACACACCTTGTAGCAGTTTCAGTATGAAGCATGTTGGTAATCTCAAAACGCTCTGTAACCTATGTAGAGTGTGTCACTCTCCGGCACTGAATACACAACTTAGAGCTCCTTTCACCACAGACACGCAAACACATCTTTTTGCGAAAGTGCTACCTCAGGTTACTTGCAAATGTAAGGGTTTCATAGAGAAAATGAAGTCAATCATGGTTTTGCACTCTGCAATCAATAGAAGTGACCTCATGTACATGCCCTTGTGAATTTCACTGCAAAATGATCTTCTTTTCTTGTTTCTTGAAAGTTCTCAACACATTCGTAGAAAGGGCTGTTTGACCAAGAGTGATGCAGTGTGCATTTTTCTGCATTACAAGTGATTTGGGAAACATACTCCTTATTTTTCCACATTGTGTAAGAAACAACATGAGGCTTGCAAGAGATTAAAACAATGCATCCCAAAACGTATTCCAGGAGTGAAAACACACGTTTATAGAAAGACTCTGAAGGAGCAAGCAAAAGCCTAGTGGCTGAGTGTTCTTTCAGAAGGAAACACACGCATTTCATCCTTCTGGAGTGAGTTTTCAGCCTGGAATTCATATTCATTTTGTACTGTGCAGAATGTAGCTACATGCTCGTGGGTTGTGTCATAGAAGCACCGTTTTTGCAGGAGCTTATTGAAACATTCATTGTTTGGCTAAGTTCTTTATGGTTGGTTTTGGAAGGTCTTTCAACTTTGGCCAAATCCCGCTTTATAAGAAATTATTTCACAGCGCAGTTTCCAAGTGTCCACATAGAGCTCTTGCTTGAAACTGTCTATATGCACATCTCCCATACTGGTGTGCTCGTTTCACTACCTGGATTTTGGTTTCGTCTTCTTTGTTTGTAATGACAAGCCTTGTTTCTGCACGCTACACACACCTTGTAGCAGTTTCAGTTTGAAGCATGTTGGTAATCTCAAAACGCTGTGTAACCTATGTAGAGTGTGTCACTCTCCAGCACTGAATACACACCTTAGAGCTCCTTTCACCACAGACACGCAAACACATCTTTTTGTGAATGTCCTACCTCAGGTCACTTGGAAATTTAAGGGTTTTATCGAGAAAATGAAGTCAATCATGGTTTTGCCCTCTGCCACCAATACAAATGACCTCTTGTACATGCCCGTCTGAAGTTCACTGCAAAATGCCCTTCTTTTCTAGTTTCTTGAAAGTGCTCAACACATTAGGAGAAAGAGCTGTTTGAGCAAGAGTGATGCAGTGTGCATTTTTCTGCATTACAAGTGATTTGGGAACCGTACTCCTTATTTTTCCACATTGTGTAAGAAACAACATGAGGCTTGCAAGAGATTGAAACAATGCATCCCAAAACGTATTCCAGGAGTGAAAACACACGTTTATAGAAAGACTCTGAAGGAGCAAGCAAAAGCCTAGTGGCTGAGTGTTGTTTCAGAGAGAAACACACGCATTTCATCCTTCTGGAGTGAGTTTTCAGCCTGGAATTCATATGCATTTTGTACTGTGCAGAATGTAGCTGCATGCTCGGGGGTTGTGTCATAGAAGCACCTTTCCTGCAGGACCTTATTGCAACACTCATTGTTTGGCTAAGTACTTTAGGGTTGGTTTTGTAAGGTCTTTCATCTTTGGCCAAATCCCGCTTCGTACGAAATATTTTCACAGCGCTGTTCCCAAGTGTCCACAAAGAGCTCCTGCTTGAAACTGTCCACATGAACATCTCCTATACTGGTGTGCTCGTTTCACTACCTGGATTTTGGTTTCGTCTTCTTTCTTTGAAATGAGAAGCTTCTTTCTGCATGCTACACACACCTTGTAGCAGTTTCAGTTTGAAGCATGTTGGTGCTCTCAAAAAGCTGTGTAACCTAGGTAGAGTGTGTCACTCTCCAGCACTGAATACACAGCTTAGAGCTCCTTTCACCACAGACACGCAAACACATCTTTTTGTGAAAGTCCTACCTCAGGTCACTTGGAAATTTAAGGGTTTCATCGAGAACATGAAGTCAATCATGGTTTTGCACTCTGCCACCAATTGAAATGACCGCTTGTACATGCCCGTCTGAAATTCACTGCAAAATGATCTTCTTTTCTGCTTTCTTGAAAGTGCTCAACACATTAGGAGAAAGAGCTGTTTGAGCATGAGTGATGCAGTGTGCATTTTTCTGGATTACAAGTGATTTGGGAAACATACTCTTATTTTTCCACAAGGTGTAAGAAACAACATGAGGCTTGCAAGAGATTGAAACAATGCATCCCAAAACGTATTCCAGCACCGAAAACACACGTTTCTGGAAAACTCTGAAGGAGCAAGCAAAAGCCTAGTGGCTGAGTGTTCTCTCAGAGAGAAACACACCCATTTCATCCTTCTGGAGTCAGTTTTCAGCCTGGAATTCATATGCATTTTGTACTGGGCAGAATGTACCTGCATGCTCGGGGGTTGTGTCATAGAAGCACTTTTCCTGCAGGAGCTTATTGCAATATTCATTGTTTGGCTAAGTTCTTTAGGGTTGGTTTTGGAAGGTCTTTCAACTTTGGCCAAATCCCGCTTTGTAAGAAATTATTTCACAGCGCAGTTTCCAAGTGTCCACAAAGAGCTGCTCCTTGAAACTGTCTACATGCACATCTCTCATACTGGTGTGCTCGTTTCACTACCTGGATTTTGGTTTCCTCTTCTTTCTTTGAAATGACAAGCCTTCTTTCTGCACGCTACACACACCTTGTAGCAGTTTCAGTTTGAAGCATGTTGGTAATCTCAAAACGCTGTGTAACCTATGTAGAGTGTGTCACTCTCCAGCACTGAATACACAACTTAGAGCTCCTTTCACCACATACACGCAAACACATCTTTTTGGGAAAGTCCTACTTCAGGTCACTTGCAAATGTAGGGGTTTCATAGAACAAATGAAGTCAATCATGGTTTTGCACTCTGCAATCAATAGAAATGACCTCTTGTACATGCCCTTGTGAATTTCACTGCAAAATGCCCTTCTTTTCTTGTTTCTTGAATGTTCTCAGCACATTCGGAGAAAGAGGTGTTTGAGCAAGAGTGATGCAGTGTGCATTTTTCTTGTATTCAATTGATTTAGGAAACAAACTCCTTATTTTTCCACATTGTGTAAGAAACAACATGAGGCTTGCAAGAGATTGAAACAATGCATCCCAAAACGTATTCCAGGCGTGAAAACACACGTTTATAGAAAGACTCTGAAGGAGCAAGCAAAAGCCTAGTGGCTGAGTGTTCCTTCAGAGAGAAACACACGCATTTTGTCCTTCTGGAGTGAGTTTTCAACCTGGAATTCATATGCATTTTGTACTGTGCAGAATGTAGCTGCATGCTCAGGGGTTGTGTCATAGAAGCACCTTTCTTGTAGAAGCGTATTGCAACATTCATTGTTTGGCTAAGTTCTTGACGGTTGGTTTTGGAATGTCTTTCAACTTTGGCCAAATCCCGCTTTGTAAGAATTTTTTCACAGCGCTGTTTCCTTGTGTTCACAAAGAGCTGCTGCTTGAAACTGTCTACATGCACATCTCCCATACTGGTGTGCTCGTTTCACCACCTGGATTTTGGTTTCCTCTTCTTTCTTCGAAATGACAAGCCTTCTTTCTGCATGCTACACACACCTTGTAGCAGTTTCAGTTTGAAGCATGTTGGTGCTCTCAAAAAGCTGTGTAACCTATGTAGAGTGTGTCACTCTCCAGCACTGAATACACAACTTAGAGCTCCTTTCACCACAGACACGCAAACACATCTTTTTGTGAAAGTCTTACCTCAGATCACTTGGAAATGTAAGGGTTTTATCGAGAAAATGAAGTCAATCATGGTTTTGCACTCTGCAACCAATAGAAATGACCTCTTGTACATGCCCGTATTAATGTCACTGCAAATTGACCTTCATTTCTGGTTTCTTGAAAGTTCTCAACACATTCGGAGAAAGAGCGTGTTTAAGCAAGAGTGATGCAGTTTGCGTTTTGCTGGATTTCAATTGATTCGGGAAACATACTCCTTATTTTTCCACATTATGTAAGAAACAACATGAGGCTTGCAAGAGATTGAAACAATGCATCCCAAAACGTATTCCAGGAGAGAAAACACACGTTTCTAGAAAGACTCTGAAGCAGCAAGCAAAAGCATAGTGGCTGAGTGTTCTTTCAATGAGAAACACACGCATTTCACTCTTCTGGAGTCAGTTTTCAGCCAGGAATTCATATGCATTTTGTACTGTGCAGAATGTAGCTACATGCTCGGGGGTTGTGTCATAGAAGCACCTTTCCTGCAGGAGCTTATTGCAACATTCATTGTTTGGCTAAGTTCTTTAGGGTTGGTTTTGGAAGGTGTTTCATATTTGGTCAAATCCCTCTTCGTACGAAATATTTTCACAGAGCTGTTTACAAGTGTCCACAAAGATCTGCTGCTTGAAACTGCCTACATGCACATCTCCCATACTGCTGTGCTCGTTTCACTACCTGGATTTTGGTTTTGTCTTCTTTCTTTGAAATGACAAACCTTCATTCTGCAGGGAACACACCTTGTAGCAGTTTCAGTTTGAAGCATGTTGGTGCTCTCAAAAAGCTGTGTAACCTAGTTAGAGTGTGTCACTCTCCAGCACTGAATACACAACTTAGAGCTCCTTTCACCACAGACACGCAACCACATCTTTTTGGGAAAGTGCTACATCAAGTCACTTGCAAATGTAAGGGTTTCAAGGAGAAAATGAAGTCAATCATTGTTTTGCACTCTGCAAACAATAGAAATGACCTCTTGTACATGCCCGTGTGAATTTCACAGCAAAATGCCCTTCTTTTCTTGTTTCTTGAAAGTTCTCAACACATTAGGAGAAAGATCTGTTTGAGCAAGAGTGATGCAGTGTGCATTTTTCTGCATTACAAGTGATTGGGAAACATACTCCTTATTTTTCCACATTGTGTAAGAAACAACGTGAGGCTTGCAAGAGTTTGAACAATGCACCCCAAAACGTATTCCAGGAGTGAAAACACAAGTTTCTAGAAAGACTCTGAAGCAGCAAGCAAAAGCATAGTGGCTGAGTGTTCCATCAATGAGAAACACACGCATTTCACTCTTCTGGAGTCAGTTTTCAGCCAGGAATTCATATGCATTTTGTACTGTGCAGAATGTAGCTACTTGGTCGGGGGTTGTGTCATAGAAGCACCTCTCCTGCAGGAGCTTATTGCAGCATTCATTGTTTGGCTAAGTTCTTTAGGGTTGGTTTTGGAAGGTCTTTCAACTTTGGCCAAATCCCGCTTTGTAAGAAATTTTTCACACCGCAGTTTCCAAGTGTCCACAAAGATCTGCTGCTTGAAACTGTCTACATGCACATCTCCCATACTGCTGTGCTCGTTTCACTACCTGGATTTTGGTTTCCTCTTCTTTCTTTGAAATGGCAATCCTTCATTCTGCGTGCTACACACACCTTGTAGTAGTTTCAGTTTGAAGCATGTTCGTAATCCCAAAACGCTGTGTAACCTATGTAGAGTGTGTCACTCTCCAGCACTGAATACACAACTTAGAGCTCCTTTCACCACAGACACGCAAACACATCTTTTTGGGAAAGTGCTACCTCAAGTCAATTGCAAATGTAAGGGTTTCATAGAGAAAATGAAGTCAATCATGGTTTTGCAGTCTGCAAACAATAGAAATGACCTCTTGTACATGCCCGTGTGAATTTCACAGCAAAATGCCCTTCTTTTCTTGTTTCTTGAAAGTTCTCAACACATTAGGAGAAAGATCTGTTTGAGCAAGAGTGATGAAGTGTGCATTTTTCTGCATTACAAGTGATAGGGAAACATACTCCTTATTTTTCCACATTGTGTAAGAAACAACGTGAGGCTTGCAAGAGTTTGAAACAATGCACCCAAAACGTATTCCAGGAGTGAAAACACACGTTTCTAGAAAGACTCTGAAGCAGCAAGCAAAAGCATAGTGGCTGAGTGTTCTTTCACTGAAGAACACACGCATTTTACTTTTCTGGAGACAGTTTTCAGCCAGGTATTCATATGCATTTTGTACTGTGCAGAATGTACTACATGCTCGGGGGTTGTGTCATAGAAGCACCTCTCCTGCAGGAGCTTATTGCAACATTCATTGTTTGGATAAGTTCTTTAGGGTTGGTTTTGGAAGGTCTTTCAACTTTGGCCAAATCCCGCTTTGTAAGAAATTATTTCACAGCGCAGTTTCCAAGTGTCCACAAAGAGCTGCTGCTTGAAACTGTCTAAATGCACAACTCTCATACTGGTGTGCTCGTTTCACTACCTGGATTTTGGTTTCATCTTCTTTGTTTGAAATGACAAGCCTTCTTTCTGCACGCTACACACACCTTGTAGCAGTTTCAGTATGAAGCATGTTGGTAATCTCAAAACGCTCTGTAACCTATGTAGAGTGTGTCACTCTCCGGCACTGAATACACAACTTAGAGCTCCTTTCACCACAGACACGCCAACACATCTTTTTGCGAAAGTGCTACCTCAGGTTACTTGCAAATGTAAGGGTTTCATAGAGAAAATGAAGTCAATCATGGTTTTGCACTCTGCAATCAATAGAAGTGACCTCATGTACATGCCCTTGTGAATTTCACTGCAAAATGATCTTCTTTTCTTGTTTCTTGAAAGTTCTCAACACATTCGTAGAAAGGGCTGTTTGACCAAGAGTGATGCAGTGTGCATTTTTCTGCATTACAAGTGATTTGGGAAACATACTCCTTATTTTTCCACATTGTGTAAGAAACAACATGAGGCTTGCAAGAGATTAAAACAATGCATCCCAAAACGTATTCCAGGAGTGAAAACACACGTTTATAGAAAGACTCTGAAGGAGCAAGCAAAAGCCTAGTGGCTGAGTGTTCTTTCAGAAGGAAGCACACGCATTTCATCCTTCTGGAGTGAGTTTTCAGCCTGGAATTCATATTCATTTTGTACTGTGCAGAATGTAGCTACATGCTCGTGGGTTGTGTCATAGAAGCACCGTTTTTGCAGGAGCTTATTGAAACATTCATTGTTTGGCTAAGTTCTTTATGGTTGGTTTTGGAAGGTCTTTCAACTTTGGCCAAATCCCGCTTTATAAGTAATTATTTCACAGCGCAGTTTCCAAGTGTCCACATAGAGCTCTTGCTTGAAACTGTCTATATGCACATCTCCCATACTGGTGTGCTCGTTTCACTACCTGGATTTTGGTTTCGTCTTCTTTGTTTGAAATGACAAGCCTTGTTTCTGCACGCTACACACACCTTGTAGCAGTTTCAGTTTGAAGCATGTTGGTAATCTCAAAACGCTGTGTAACCTATGTAGAGTGTGTCACTCTCCAGCACTGAATACACACCTTAGAGCTCCTTTCACCACAGACACGCAAACACATCTTTTTGTGAATGTCCTACCTCAGGTCACTTGGAAATTTAAGGGTTTTATCGAGAAAATGAAGTCAATCATGGTTTTGCCCTCTGCCACCAATACAAATGACCTCTTGTACATGCCCGTCTGAAGTTCACTGCAAAATGCCCTTCTTTTCTAGTTTCTTGAAAGTGCTCAACACATTAGGAGAAAGAGCTGTTTGAGCAAGAGTGATGCAGTGTGCATTTTTCTGCATTACAAGTGATTTGGGAACCGTACTCCTTATTTTTCCACATTGTGTAAGAAACAACATGAGGCTTGCAAGGGATTGAAACAATGCATCCCAAAACGTATTCCAGGAGTGAAAACACACGTTTATAGAAAGACTCTGAAGGAGCAAGCAAAAGCCTAGTGGCTGAGTGTTGTTTCAGAGAGAAACACACGCATTTCATCCTTCTGGAGTGAGTTTTCAGCCTGGAATTCATATGCATTTTGTACTGTGCAGAATGTAGCTGCATGCTCGGGGGTTGTGTCATAGAAGCACCTTTTCTGCAGGACTTATTGCAACACTCATTGTTTGGCTAAGTACTTTAGGGTTCGTTTTGTAAGGTCTTTCATCTTTGGCCAAATCCCGCTTCGTACGAAATATTTTCACAGCGCTGTTCCCAAGTGTCCACAAAGAGCTCCTGCTTGAAACTGCCCACATAAACATCTCCTATACTGGTGTGTTCGTTTCACTACCTGGATTTTGGTTTCGTTAGCTTTCTTTGAAATGAGAAGCTTCTTTCTGCATGCTACACACACCTTGTAGCAGTTTCAGTTTGAAGCATGTTGGTGCTCTCAAAAAGCTGTGTAACCTAGGTAGAGTGTGTCACTCTCCAGCTCTGAATACACAGCTTAGAGCTCCTTTCACCACAGACACGCAACCACATCTTTTTGTGAAAGTCCTACCTCAGGTCACTTGGAAATTTAAGGGTTTCATCGAGAACATGAAGTCAATCATGGTTTTGCACTCTGCCACCAATTGAAATGACCGCTTGTACATGCCCGTCTGAAATTCACTGCAAAATGATCTTCTTTTCTGCTTTCTTGAAAGTGCTCAACACATTAGGAGAAAGAGCTGTTTGAGCATGAGTGATGCAGTGTGCATTTTTCTGGATTACAAGTGATTTGGGAAACATACTCTTATTTTTCCACATTGTGTAAGAAACAACATGAGGCTTGCAAGAGATTGAAACAATGCATCCCAAAACGTATTCCAGCACCGAAAACACACGTTTCTGGAAAACTCTGAAGGAGCAAGCAAAAGCCTAGTGGCTGAGTGTTCTCTCAGAGAGAAACACACCCATTTCATCCTTCTGGAGTCAGTTTTCAGCCTGGAATTCATAGGCATTTTGTACTGGGCAGAATGTACCTGCATGCTCGGGGCTTGTGTCATAGAAGCACTTTTCCTGCAGGAGCTTATTGCAATATTCATTGTTTGGCTAAGTTCTTACGGTTGGTTTTGGAAGGTCTTTCAACTTTGGCCAAATCCCGCTTTGTAAGAAATTATTTCACAGCGCAGTTTCCAAGTGTCCACAAAGAGCTGCTCCTTGAAACTGTCTACATGCACATCTCTCATACTGGTGTGCTCGTTTCACTACCTGGATTTTGGTTTCCTCTTCTTTCTTTGAAATGACAAGCCTTCTTTCTGCACGCTACACACACCTTGTAGCAGTTTCAGTTTGAAGCATGTTGGTAATCTCAAAACGCTGTGTAACCTATGTAGAGTGTGTCACTCTCCAGCACTGAATACACACCTTAGAGCTCCTTTCACCACAGACACGCAAACACATCTTTTTGGGAAAGTCCTACCTCAGGTCACTTGGAAATGTAAGGTTTTTATCGAGAAAATGAAGTCAATCATGGTTTTGCACTCTGCAACCAATAGAAATGACCTCTTGTACATGCCCGTATTAATGTCACTGCAAATTGACCTTCATTTCTGGTTTCTTGAAAGTTCTCAACACATTCGGAGAAAGAGCGTGTTTAAGCAAGAGTGATGCAGTTTGCGTTTTGCTGGATTTCAATTGATTCGGGAAACATACTCCTTATTTTTCCACATTATGTAAGAAACAACGTGAGGCTTGCAAGAGATTGAAACAATGCATCCCAAAACGTATTCCAGGAGAGAAAACACACGTTTCTAGAAAGACTCTGAAGCAAAAAGCAAAAGCACAGTGGCTGAGTGTTCTCTCAATGAGAAACACACGCATTTCACTCTTCTGGAGTCAGGTTTCAGCCAGGAATTCATATGCATTTTGTACTGTGCAGAATGTAGCTACATGCTCGGGGGTTGTGTCATAGAAGCACCTTTCCTGCAGGAGCTTATTGCAACATTCATTGTTTGGCTAAGTTCTTTAGGGTTGGTTTTGGAAGGTGTTTCATATTTGGTCAAATCCCTCTTCGTACGAAATATTTTCACAGAGCTGTTTCCAAGTGTACACAAAGATCTGCTGCTTGAAACTGCCTACATGCACATCTCCCAAACTGCTGTGCTCGTTTCACTACCTGGATTTTGGTTTCGTCTTCTTTCTTTGAAATGACAAACCTTCATTCTGCAGGGAACACACCTTGTAGCAGTTTCAGTTTGAAGCATGTTGGTGCTCTCAAAAAGATGTGTAACCTAGTTAGAGTGTGTCACTCTCCAGCACTGAATACACACCTTAGAGCTCGTTTCACCACAGACACGCAACCACATCTTTTTGGGAAAGTGCTACCTCAAGTCACTGGCAAATGTAAGGTTTTCAAGGAGAAAATGAAGTCAATCATTGTTTTGCACTCTACAAACAATAGAAATGACCTCTTGTACATGCCCGTGTGAATTTCACAGCAAAATGCCCTTCTTTTCTTGTTTCTTGAAAGTTCTCAACACGTTAGGAGAAAGATCTGTTTGAGCAAGAGTGATGCAGTGTGCATTTTTCTGCATAACAAGTGATTGGGAAACATACTCCTTATTTTTCCACATTGTGTAAGAAACAACGTGAGGCTTGCAAGAGTTTGAACAATGCACCCCAAAACGTATTCCAGGTGTGAAAACACACGTTTCTAGAAAGACTCTGAAGCAGCAAGCAAAAGCATAGTGGCTGAGTGTTCCATCAATGAGAAACACACGCATTTCACTCTTCTGGAGTCAGTTTTCAGCCAGGAATTCATATGCATTTTGTACTGTGCAGAATGTAGCTACATGCTCGGGGGTTGTGTCATAGAAGCACCTCTCCTGCAGGAGCTTATTGCAGCATTCATTGTTTGGCTAAGTTCTTTAGGGTTGGTTTTGGAAGGTGTTTCATATTTGGTCAAATCCCGCTTCGTACGAAATATTTTCACAGCGTTGTTTCCAAGTGTCCACAAAGATCTCCTGCTTGAAACTTCCTACATGCACATCTCCCATACTGGTGTGCTCGTTTCACTACCTGGATTTTGGTTTCCTCTTCTTTCTTTGAAATGACAAGCCTTCATTCTGCATGCTACACACACCTTGTAGCAGTTTCAGTTTGAAGCATGTTGGTGCTCTCAAAAAGCTGTGTAACCTAGTTGGAGTGTGTCACTCTCCGGCACTGAATACACAACTTAGAGCTCCTTTCACCACAGACACGCAAACACATCTTTTTGGGAAAGTGCTACCTCAAGTCACTTGCAAATGTAAGGGTTTCATAGAGAAAATGAAGTCAATCATGGTTTTGCACTCTGCAAACAATAGAAATGACTTCTTGTACATGCCCGTGTGAATTTCACAGCAAAATGCCCTTCTTTTCTTGTTTCTTGAAAGTTCTCAACACGTTAGGAGAAAGATCTGTTTGAACAAGAGTGATGCAGTGTGCATTTTTCTGCATTACAAGTGATTAGGAAACATACTCCTTATTTTTCCACATTGTGTAAGAAACAACGTGAGGCTTGCAAGAGTTTGAACAATGCACCCCAAAACGTATTCCAGGAGTGAAAACACACGTTTCTAGAAAGACTCTGAAGCAGCAAGCAAAAGCATAGTGGCTGAGTGTTCCATCAATGAGAAACACACGCATTTCACTCTTCTGGAGTCAGTTTTCAGCCAGGAATTCATATGCATTTTGTACTGTGCAGAATGTAGCTACATGCTCGGGGGTTGTGTCATAGAAGCACCTCTCCTGCAGGAGCTTATTGCAACATTCATTGTTTGGGTAAGTTCTTTAGGGTTGGTTTTGGAAGGTGTTTCATATTTGGTCAAATCCCGCTTCGTACGAAATATTTTCACAGCGCTGTTTCCAAGTGTCCACAAAGATCTGCTGCTTGAAACTGCCTACATGCACATCTCCCATACTGCTTTGCTCGTTTCACTACCTGGATTTTGGTTTCCTCTTCTTGCTTTGAAATGACAAGCCTTCATTCTCCATGCTACACACACCTTGTAGCAGTTTCAGTTAGAAGCATATTGGTGCTCTCAAAAAGCTGTGTAACCTAGTTAGAGTGTGTCACTCTCCGGCACTGAATACACAACTTAGAGCTCCTTTGACCACAGACAAGCAAACACATCTTTTTGGGAAAGTGCTACCTCAAGTCACTTGCAAATGTAAGGGTTTCATAGTGAAAATGAAGTCAATCATGATTTTGCACTCTGCAAACAATATAAATGACCTCTTTTACATGCCCGTGTGAATTTCACAGCAAAATGCCCTTCTGTTCTTGTTTCTTGAAAGTTCTCAACACATTAGGAGAAAGACCTGTGTGAGCAACAGTGCTGCAGTGTGCATTTTTCTGCATTACAAGTGATTGGGAAACATACTCCTTATTTTTCCACATTGTGTAAGAAACAACGTGAGGCTTGCAAGAGTTTGAACAATGCACCCCAAAACGTATTCCAGGAGTGAAAACACACGTCTAGAAAGACTCTGAGGCAGCAAGCAAAAGCATAGTGGCTGAGTGTTCCATCAATGAAAAACACACGCATTTCACTCTTCTGGAGTCAGTTTTCAGCCAGGAATTCATATGCATTTTGTACTGTGGAGAATGTAGCTACATGCTCGGGGATTGTGTCATAGAAGCACCTCTCCTACAGGAGCTTATTGCAGCATTCATTGTTTGGCTAAGTTCTTTAGGGTTGGTTTTGGAAGGTGTTTCATATTTGGTCAAATCCCGCTTCGTACGAAATATTTTCACAGCGTTGTTTCCAAGTGTCCACAAAGATCTCCTGCTTGAAACTTCCTACATGCACATCTCCCATACTGCTGTGCTCGTTTCACTACCTGGATTTTGGTTTCCTCTTCTTTCTTTGAAATGACAAGCCTTCATTCTGCATGCTACACACACCTTGTAGCAGTTTCAGTTTGAAGCATGTTGGTGCTCTCAAAAAGCTGTGTAACCTAGTTGGAGTGTGTCACTCTCCGGCACTGAATACACAACTTAGAGCTCCTTTCACCACAGACACACAAACACATCTTTTTGGGAAAGTGCTACCTCAAGTCACTTGCAAATGTAAGGGTTTCATAGAGAAAATGAAGTCAATCATGGTTTTGCACTCTGCAAACAATAGAAATGACCTCTTGTACATGCCCGTGTGAATTTCACAGCAAAATGCCCTTCTTTTCTTGTTTCTTGAAAGTTCTCAACACGTTAGGAGAAAGATCTGTTTGAACAAGAGTGATGCAGTGTGCATTTTTCTGCATTACAAGTGATTGGGAAACATACTCCTTATTTTTCCACATTGTGTAAGAAACAACGTGAGGCTTGCAAGAGTTTGAACAATGCACCCCAAAACGTATTCCAGGAGTGAAAACACACGTTTCTAGAAAGACTCTGAAGCAGCAAGCAAAAGCATAGTGGCTGAGTGTTCCATCAATGAGAAAGACACGCATTTCACTCTTCTGGAGTCAGTTTTCAGCCAGGAATTCATATGCATTTTGTACTGTGCAGAATGTAGCTACATGCTCGGGGGTTGTGTCATAGAAGCACCTCTCCTGCAGGAGCTTATTGCAGGATTCATTGTTTGGCTAAGTTCTTTAGGGTTGGTTTTGGAAGGTCTTTTATCTTTGGTCAAATCCCGCTTCGTACGAAATATTTTCACAGCGCTGTTTCCAAGTGTCCACAAAGATCTGCTGCTTGAAACTGCCTACATGCACATCTCCCATACTGCTGTGCTCGTTTCACTACCTGGATTTTGGTTTCCTCTTCTTGCTTTGAAATGACAAGCCTTCATTCTGCATGCTACACACACCTTGTAGCAGTTTCAGTTTGAAGCATGTTGGTGCTCTCAAAAAGCTGTGTAACCTAGTTAGAGTGTGTCACTCTCCAGCACTGAATACAGAACTTAGAACTCCTTTCACCACAGACACGCAACCACATCTTTTTGGGAAAGTGCTACCTCAAGTCACCTGCAAATGTAAGGGTTTCAAGGAGAAAATGAAGTCAATCATGGTTTTGCACTCTGCAAACAGTAGAAATGACCTCTTGTGCATGCCCGTGTGAATTTCACAGCAAAATGCCCTTCTTTTCTTGTTTCTTGAAAGTTCTCAACACATTAGGAGAAAGATCTGTTTGAGCAAGAGTGATGCAGTGTGCATTTTTCTGCATAACAAGTGATTGGGAAACATACTCCTTATTTTTCCACATTGTGTAAGAAACAACGTGAGGCTTGCAAGAGTTTGAACAATGCACCCCAAAACGTATTCCAGGTGTGAAAACACACGTTTCTAGAAAGACTCTGAAGCAGCAAGCAAAAGCATAGTGGCTGAGTGTTCCATCAATGAGAAACACACGCATTTCACTCTTCTGGAGTCAGTTTTCAGCCAGGAATTCATATGCATTTTGTACTGTGCAGAATGTAGCTACATGCTCGGGGGTTGTGTCATAGAAGCACCTCTCCTGCAGGAGCTTATTGCAGCATTCATTGTTTGGCTAAGTTCTTTAGGGTTGGTTTTGGAAGGTGTTTCATATTTGGTCAAATCCCGCTTCGTACGAAATATTTTCACAGCGTTGTTTCCAAGTGTCCACAAAGATCTCCTGCTTGAAACTTCCTACATGCACATCTCCCATACTGCTGTGCTCGTTTCACTACCTGGATTTTGGTTTCCTCTTCTTTCTTTGAAATGACAAGCCTTCATTCTGCATGCTACACACACCTTGTAGCAGTTTCAGTTTGAAGCATGTTGGTGCTCTCAAAAAGCTGTGTAACCTAGTTGGAGTGTGTCACTCTCCGGCACTGAATACACAACTTAGAGCTCCTTTCACCACAGACACGCAACCACATCTTTTTGGGAAAGTGCTACCTCAAGTCACTTGCAAATGTAAGGCTTTCATAGAGAAAATGAAGTCAATCATGGTTTTGCACTCTGCAAACAGGAGAAATGAGCTCTTGTGCATGCCCGTGTGAATTTCACAGCAAAATGCCCTTCTTTTATTGTTTCTTGAAAGTTCTCAACACATTAGGAGAAAGATCTGTTTGAGCAAGAGTGATGCAGTGTGCATTTTTCTGCATAACAAGTGATTGGGAAACATACTCCTTATTTTTCCACATTGTGTAAGAAACAACGTGAGGCTTGCAAGAGTTTGAACAATGCACCCCAAAACGTATTCCAGGAGTGAAAACACGTTTCTAGAAAGACTCTGAAGCAGCAAGCAAAAGCATAGTGGCTGAGTGTTCCATCAATGAGAAACACACGCATTTCACTCTTCTGGAGTCAGTTTTCAGCCAGGAATTCATATGCATTTTGTACTGTGCAGAATGTAGCTACATGCTCGGGGGTTGTGTCATAGAAGCACCTCTCCTGCAGGAGCTTATTGCAGCATTCATTGTTGGGCTAAGTTGTTTAGGGTTGGTTTTGTAAGGTCTTTCATCTTTGGTCAAATCCCGCTTCGTACGAAATATTTTCACAGTGCTGTTTCCAAGTGTCCACAAAGATCTGCTGCTTGAAGCTGCCTACATGCACATCTCCCATACTGCTGTGCTCGTTTCACTACCTGGATTTTGGTTTCCTCTTCTTGCTTTGAAATGACAAACCTTCATTCTGCATGCTACACACACGTTGTAGCAGTTTCAGTTTGAAGCATGTTGGTGCTCTCAAAAAGCTGTGTAACCTAGTTAGAGTGTGTCACTCTCCGGCACTGAATAAACAACTTAGAGCTCCTTTCACCACAGACACGCAAACATATCTTTTTGGGAAAGTGCTACCTCAAGTCACTTGCAAATTTAAGGGTTACATAGAGAAAATGAAGTCAATCATGGTTTTGCACTCTGCAAACAGTAGAAATGACCTCTTGTGCATGCCCGCGTGAATTTCACAGCAAAATGCCCTTCTTTTCTTGTTTCTTGAAAGTTCTCAACACATTAGGAGAAAGATCTGTTTGAGCAAGAGTGATGCAGTGTGCATTTTTCTGCATAACAAGTGATTGGGAAACATACTCCTTATTTTTCCACATTGTGTAAGAAACAACGTGAGGCTTGCAAGAGTTTGAACAATGCACCCCAAAACGTATTCCAGGTGTGAAAACACACGTTTCTAGAAAGACTCTGAAGCAGCAAGCAAAAGCATAGTGGCTGAGTGTTCCATCAATGAAAAACAGACGCATTTCACTCTTCTGGAGTCAGTTTTCAGGCAGGAATTCATATGCATTTTGTACTGTGCAGAATGTAGCTACATGCTCGGGGGTTGTGTCATAGAAGCACCTCTCCTGCAGGAGCTTATTGCAGCATTCATTGTTTGGCTAAGTTCTTTAGGGTTGGTTTTGGAAGGTGTTTCATATTTGGTCAAATCCCTCTTCGTACGAAATATTTTCACAGCGTTGTTTCCAAGTGTCCACAAAGATCTGCTGCTTGAAACTTCCTACATGCACATCTCCCATACTGCTGTGCTCGTTTCACTCCCTGGATTTTGGTTTCCTCTTCTTTCTTTAAAATGACAAGCCTTCATTCTGCATGCTACACACACCTTGTAGCAGTTTCAGTTTGAAGCATGTTGGTGCTCTCAAAAAGCTGTGTAACCTAGTTGGAGTGTGTCACTCTCCGGCACTGAATACACAACTTACAGCTCCTTTCACCACAGACACGCAACCACATCTTTTTGGGAAAGTGCTACCTCAAGTCACTTGCAAATGTAAGGGTTTCAAGGAGAAAATGAAGTCAATCATGGTTTTGCACTCTGCAAACAATAGAAATGACCTCTTGTACATGCCCGTGTGAATTTCACAGCAAAATGCCCTTCTTTTCTTGTTTCTTGAAAGTTCTCAACACGTT
The DNA here is from genome assembly GCF_964146895.1 of Miniopterus schreibersii. Lineage (NCBI taxonomy): Eukaryota > Metazoa > Chordata > Mammalia > Chiroptera > Miniopteridae > Miniopterus > Miniopterus schreibersii. The sequence goes on along the minus strand of NC_138101.1, from coordinate 108,867,101 downwards.
AGGAGAAAGATCTGTTTGAGCAAGAGTGATGCAGTGTGCATTTTTCTGCATAACAAGTGATTGGGAAACATACTCCTTATTTTTCCACATTGTGTAAGAAACAACGTGAGGCTTGCAAGAGTTTGAACAATGCACCCCAAAACGTATTCCAGGAGTGAAAACACACGTTTCTAGACAGACTCTGAAGCAGCAAGCAAAAGCATAGTGGCTGAGTGTTCCATCAATGAGAAACACACGCATTTCACTCTTCTGGAGTCAGTTTTCAGCCAGGAATTCATATGCATTTTGTACTGTGCAGAATGTAGCTACATGCTCGGGGGTTGTGTCATAGAAGCACCTCTCCTGCAGGAGCTTATTGCAACATTCATTATTTAGCTCAGTTCATTACGGTTGGTTTTGGAAGGTGTTTCATCTTTGGTGAAATCCCGCTTCGTACGAAATATTTTCACAGAGCTGTTACCAAGTGTCCACAAAGATCTGCTGCTTGAAACTTCTTACATGCACATCTCCCATACTGCTGTGCTCGTTTCACTACCTGGATTTTGGTTTCCTCTTCTTTCTTTGAAATGACAAGCCTTCATTCTGCATGCTACACACACCTTGTAGCAGTTTCAGTTTGAAGCATGTTGGTGCTCTCAAAAAGCTGTGTAACCTAGTTAGAGTGTGTCACTCTCCGGCACTGAATACACAACTTAGAGCTCCTTTCACCACAGACACGCAACCACATCTTTTTGGGAAAGTGCTACCTCAAGTCACTTGCAAATGTAAGGCTTTCATAGAGAAAATGAAGTCAATCATGGTTTTGCACTCTGCAAACAGTAGAAATGAGCTCTTGTGCATGCCCGTGTGAATTTCACAGCAAAATGCCCTTCTTTTATTGTTTCTTGAAAGTTCTCAACACATTAGGAGAAAGATCTGTTTGAGCAAGAGTGATGCAGTGTGCATTTTTCTGCATAACAAGTGATTGGGAAACATACTCCTTATTTTTCCACATTGTGTAAGAAACAACGTGAGGCTTGCAAGAGTTTGAACAATGCACCCCAAAACGTATTCCAGGAGTGAAAACACGTTTCTAGAAAGACTCTGAAGCAGCAAGCAAAAGCATAGTGGCTGAGTGTTCCATCAATGAGAAACACACGCATTTCACTCTTCTGGAGTCAGTTTTCAGCCAGGAATTCATATGCATTTTGTACTGTGCAGAATGTAGCTACATGCTCGGGGGTTGTGTCATAGAAGCACCTCTCCTGCAGGAGCTTATTGCAACATTCATTATTTAGCTCAGTTCATTAGGGTTGGTTTTGGAAGGTGTTTCATCTTTGGTGAAATCCCGCTTCGTACGAAATATTTTCACAGAGCTGTTTCCAAGTGTCCACAAAGATCTGCTGCTTGAAACTTCTTACATGCACATCTCCCATACTGCTGTGCTCGTTTCACTACCTGGATTTTGGTTTCCTCTTCTTGCTTTGAAATGACAAGCCTTCATTCTGCATGCTACACACACCTTGTAGCAGTTTCAGTTTGAAGCATGTTGGTGCTCTCAAAAAGCTGTGTAACCTAGTTAGAGTGTGTCACTCTCCGGCACTGAATACACAACTTAGAGCTCCTTTCACCACAGACACGCAAACACATCTTTTTGGGAAAGTGCTACCTCAAGTCACTTGCAAATGTAAGGCTTTCATAGAGAAAATGAAGTCAATCATGGTTTTGCACTCTGCAAACAGTAGAAATGACCTCTTGTGCATGCCCGTGTGAATTTCACAGCAAAATGCCCTTCTTTTCTTGTTTCTTGAAAGTTCTCAACACATTAGGAGAAAGATCTGTTTGAGCAAGAGTGATGCAGTGTGCATTTTTCTGCATAACAAGTGATTGGGAAACATACTCCTTATTTTTCCACATTGTGTAAGAAACAACGTGAGGCTTGCAAGACTTAGAACAATGCACCCCAAAACGTATTCCAGGAGTGAAAACACACGTTTCTAGAAAGACTCAGAAGCAGCAAGCAAAAGCATAGTGGCTGAGTGTTCTTTCAATGAGAAACACACGCATTTCACTCTTCTGGAGTCAGTTTTCAGCCAGGAATTCATATGCATTTTGTACTGTGAAGAATGTAGCTACATGCTCGGGGGTTGTGTCATAGAAGCACCTCTCCTGCAGGAGCTTATTGCAACATTCATTGTTTGGCTAAGTTCTTTAGGGTTGGTTTTGGATGGTGTTTCATATTTGGTCAAATCATGCTTCGTACGAAATATTTTCACAGCGCTGTTTCCAAGTGTCCACAAAGATCTGCTGCTTGAAACTGCCTACATGCACATCTCCCATACTGCTTTGCTCGTTTCACTACCTGGATTTTGGTTTCCTCTTCTTGCTTTGAAAAGACAAGCCTTCATTCTCCATGCTACACACACCTTTAGCAGTTTCAGTTAGAAGCATATTGGTGCTCTCAAAAAGCTGTGTAACCTAGTTAGAGTGTGTCACTCTCCGGCACTGAATACACAACTTAGAGCTCCTTTGACCACAGACACGCAAACACATCTTTTTGGGAAAGTGCTACCTCAAGTCACTTGCAAATGTAAGGGTTTCAAGGAGAAAATGAAGTCAATCATGGTTTTGCACTCTGCAAACAATAGAAATGACCTCTTGTACATGCCCGTGTGAATTTCACAGCAAAATGCCCTTCTTTTCTTGTTTCTTGAAAGTTCTCAACACATTAGGAGAAAGATCTGTTTGAGCAAGAGTGATGCAGTGTGCATTTTTCTGCATTACAAGTGATTGGGAAACATACTCCTTATTTTTCCACATTGTGTAAGAAACAACGTGAGGCTTGCAAGAGTTTGAACAATGCACCCCAAAACGTATTCCAGGAGTGAAAACACACGTTTCTAGAAAGACTCTGAAGCAGCAAGCAAAAGCATAGTGGCTGAGTGTTCCATCAATGAGAAACACACGCATTTCACTCTTCTGGAGTCAGTTTTCAGCCAGGAATTCATATGCATTTTGTACTGTGCAGAATGTAGCTACATGCTCGGGGGTTGTGTCATAGAAGCACCTCTCCTGCAGGAGCTTATTGCAGCATTCATTGTTTGGCTAAGTTCTTTAGGGTTGGTTTTGGAAGGTGTTTCATCTTTGGTGAAATCCCGCTTCGTACGAAATATTTTCACAGCGCTGTTTCCTAGTGTCCACAAAGATCTGCTGCTTGAAAATGCCTACATGCACATCTCCCATACTGCTGTGCTCGTTTCACTCCCTGGATTTTGGTTTCCTCTTCTTGCTTTGAAATGACAAGCCTTCATTCTGCATGCTACACACACCTTGTAGCAGTTTCAGTTTGAAGCATGTTGGTGCTCTCGAAAAGGTGTGTAACCTAGTTAGAGTGTGTCACTCTGGGGCACTGAATACACAACTTAGAGCTCCTTTCACCACAGACACGCAACCACATCTTTTTGGGAAAGTGCTACCTCAAGTCACTTGCAAATGTAAGGGTTTCATAGAGAAAATGAAGTCAATCATGGTTTTGCACTCTGCAAACAGTAGAAATGACCTCTTGTGCATGCCCGTGTGAATTTCACAGCAAAATGCCCTTCTTTTCTTGTTTCTTGAAAGTTCTCAACACATTAGGAGAAAGATCTGTTTGAGCAAGAGTGATGCAGTGTGCATTTTTCTGCATAACAAGTGATTCGGAAACATACTCCTTATTTTTCCACATTGTGTAAGAAACAACGTGAGGCTTGCAAGAGTTTGAACAATGCACCCCAAAACGTATTCCAGGTGTGAAAACACACGTTTCTAGAAAGACTCTGAAGCAGCAAGCAAAAGCATAGTGGCTGAGTGTTCCATCAATGAGAAACACACGCATTTTACTCTTCTGGAGTCAGTTTTCAGCCAGGAATTCATATGCATTTTGTACTGTGCAGAATGTAGCTACATGCTCGGGGGTTGTGTCATAGAAGCACCTCTCCTGCAGGAGCTTATTGCAACATTCATTGTTTGGCTAAGTTCTTTAGGGTTGGTTTTGGAAGGTGTTTCATCTTTGGTGAAATCCCGCTTCGTACGAAATATTTTCACAGCGCTGTTTCCAAGTGTCCACAAAGATCTGCTGCTTGAAACTGCCTACATGCACATCTCCCATACTGCTGTGCTCGTTTCACTACCTGGATTTTGGTTTCCTCTTCTTGCTTTGAAATGACAAGCCTTCATTCTGCATGCTACACACACCTTGTAGCAGTTTCCGTTTGAAGCATGTTGGTGCTCTCAAAAAGCTGTGTAACCTAGTTAGAGTGTGTCACTCTCCGGCACTGAATACACAACTTAGAGCTCCTTTCACCACAGGCACGCAAACACATCTTTTTGGAAAGTGCTACCTCAAGTCACTTGCAAATGTAAGGGTTTCATAGAGAAAATGAAGTCAATCATGGTTTTGCACTCTGCAAACAGTAGAAATGACCTCTTGTGCATGCCCGTGTGAATTTCACAGCAAAATGCCCTTCTTTTCTTTTTTCTTGAAAGTTCTCAACACATTAGGAGAAAGATCTGTTTGAGCAAGAGTGATTCAGTGTGCATTTTTCTGCATTACAATTGATTGGGAAACATAGTCCTTATTTTTCCACATTGTGTAAGAATAAACGTGAGGCTTGCAAGAGTTTGAACAATGCTCCCCAAAACGTATTCCAGGAGTGAAAACGCACGTTTCTAGAAAGACTCTGAAGCAGCAAGCAAAAGCATAGTGGCTGAGTGTTCTTTCAATGAGAAACACACGCATTTCACTCTTCTGGAGTCAGTTTTCAGCCAGGAATTCATATGCATTTTGTACTGTGCAGAATGTAGCTACATGCTCGGGGGTTGTGTCATAGAAGCACCTCTCCTGCAGGAGCTTATTGCAGCATTCATTGTTTGGCTAAGTTCTTTAGGGTTGGTTTTGGAAGGTCTTTCATCTTTGGTCAAATCCCGCTTCGTACGAAATATTTTCACAGCGCTGTTTCCAAGTGTCCACAAAGATCTGCTGCTTGAAACTGCCTACATGCACATCTCCCATACTGCTGTGCTCGTTTCACTACCTGGATTTTGGTTTCCTCTTCTTGCTTTGAAATGACAAGCCTTCATTCTGCATGCTACACACACCTTGTAGCAGTTTCCGTTTGAAGCATGTTGGTGCTCTCGAAAAGCTGTGTAACCTAGTTAGAGTGTGTCACTCTGGGGCACTGAATACACAACTTAGAGCTCCTTTCACCACAGACACGCAACCACATCTTTTTGGGAAAGTGCTACCTCAAGTCACTTGCAAATGTAAGGGTTTCATAGAGAAAATGAAGTCAATCATGGTTTTGCACTCTGCAAACAGTAGAAATGACCTCTTGTGCGTGCCAGTGTGAATTTCACAGCAAAATGCCCTTCTTTTCTTGTTTCTTGAAAGTTCTCAACACATTAGGAGAAAGATCTGTTTGAGCAAGAGTGATGCAGTGTGCATTTTTCTGCATAACAAGTGATTCGGAAACATACTCTTTATTTTTCCACATTGTGTAAGAAACAACGTGAGGCTTGCAAGAGTTTGAACAATGCACCCCAAAACGTATTCCAGGTGTGAAAACACACGTTTCTAGAAAGACTCTGAAGCAGCAAGCAAAAGCATAGTGGCTGAGTGTTCCATCAATGAGAAACACACGCATTTCACTCTTCTGGAGTCAGTTTTCAGCCAGGAATTCATATGCATTTTGTACTGTGCAGAATGTAGCTACATGCTCGGGGGTTGTGTCATAGAAGCACCTCTCCTGCAGGAGCTTATTGCAACATTCATTGTTTGGCCAAGTTCTTTAGGGTTGGTTTTGGAAGGTCTTTCATCTTTGGTGAAATCCCGCTTCGTACGAAATATTTTCACAGCGCTGTTTCCAAGTGTCCACAAAGATCTGCTGCTTGAAACTGCCTACATGCACATCTCCCATACTGCTGTGCTCGTTTCACTACCTGGATTTTGGTTTCCTCTTCTTGCTTTGAAATGACAAGCCTTCATTCTGCATGCTACACACACCTTGTAGCAGTTTCCGTTTGAAGCATGTTGGTGCTCTCGAAAAGCTGTGTAACCTAGTTAGAGTGTGTCACTCTGGGGCACTGAATACACAACTTAGAGCTCCTTTCACCACAGACACGCAACCACATCTTTTTGGGAAAGTGCTACCTCAAGTCACTTGCAAATGTAAGGGTTTCATAGAGAAAATGAAGTCAATCATGGTTTTGCACTCTGCAAACAGTAGAAATGACCTCTTGTGCATGCCCGTGTGAATTTCACAGCAAAATGCCCTTCTTTTCTTTTTTCTTGAAAGTTCTCAACACATTAGGAGAAAGATCTGTTTGAGCAAGAGTGATGCAGTGTGCATTTTTCTGCATTACAATTGATTGGGAAACATAGTCCTTATTTTTCCACATTGTGTAAGAATAAACGTGAGGCTTGCAAGAGTTTGAACAATGCTCCCCAAAACGTATTCCAGGAGTGAAAACGCACGTTTCTAGAAAGACTCTGAAGCAGCAAGCAAAAGCATAGTGGCTGAGTGTTCTTTCAATGAGAAACACACGCATTTCACTCTTCTGGAGTCAGTTTTCAGCCAGGAATTCATATGCATTTTGTACTGTGCAGAATGTAGCTACATGCTCGGGGGTTGTGTCATAGAAGCACCTCTCCTGCAGGAGCTTATTGCAGCATTCATTGTTTGGCTAAGTTCTTTAGGGTTGGTTTTGGAAGGTCTTTCATCTTTGGTCAAATCCCGCTTCGTACGAAATATTTTCACAGCGCTGTTTCCAAGTGTCCACAAAGATCTGCTGCTTGAAACTGCCTACATGCACATCTCCCATACTGCTGTGCTCGTTTCACTACCTGGATTTTGGTTTCCTCTTCTTGCTTTGAAATGACAAGCCTTCATTCTGCATGCTACACACACCTTGTAGCAGTTTCCGTTTGAAGCATGTTGGTGCTCTCGAAAAGCTGTGTAACCTAGTTAGAGTGTGTCACTCTGGGGCACTGAATACACAACTTAGAGCTCCTTTCACCACAGACACGCAAACACATCTTTTTGGGAAAGTGCTACCTCAAGTCACTTGCAAATGTAAGGGTTTCATAGAGAAAATGAAGTCAATCATGGTTTTGCACTCTGCAAACAGTAGAAATGACCTCTTGTGCATGCCCGTGTGAATTTCACAGCAAAATGCCCTTCTTTTCTTGTTTCTTGAAAGTTCTCAACACATTAGGAGAAAGATCTGTTTGAGCAAGAGTGATGCAGTGTGCATTTTTCTGCATAACAAGTGACTCGGAAACATACTCTTTATTTTTCCACATTGTGTAAGAAACAACGTGAGGCTTGCAAGAGTTTGAACAATGCACCCCAAAACGTATTCCAGGTGTGAAAACACACGTTTCTAGAAAGACTCTGAAGCAGCAAGCAAAAGCATAGTGGCTGAGTGTTCCATCAATGAGAAACACACGCATTTCACTCTTCTGGAGTCAGTTTTCAGCCAGGAATTCATATGCATTTTGTACTCTGCAGAATGTAGCTACATGCTCGGGGGTTGTGTCATAGAAGCACCTCTCCTGCAGGAGCTTATTGCAACATTCATTGTTTGGCCAAGTTCTTTAGGGTTGGTTTTGGAAGGTGTTTCATCTTTGGTGAAATCCCGCTTCGTACGAAATATTTTCACAGCGCTGTTTCCAAGTGTCCACAAAGATCTGCTGCTTGAAACTGCCTACATGCACATCTCCCATACTGCTGTGCTCGTTTCACTACCTGGATTTTGGTTTCCTCTTCTTGCTTTGAAATGACAAGCCTTCATTCTGCATGCTACACACACCTTGTAGCAGTTTCAGTTTGAAGCATGTTGGTGCTCTCGAAAAGCTGTGTAACCTAGTTAGAGTGTGTCACTCTCCGGCACTGAATACACAACTTAGAGCTCCTTTCACCACAGACACGCAAACACATCTTTTTGGAAAGTGCTACCTCAAGTCACTTGCAAATGTAAGGGTTTCATAGAGAAAATGAAGTCAATCATAGTTTTGCACTCTGCAAACAGTAGAAATGACCTCTTGTGCATGCCCGTGTGAATTTCACAGCAAAATGCCCTTCTTTTCTTTTTTCTTGAAAGTTCTCAACACATTAGGAGAAAGATCTGTTTGAGCAAGAGTGATGCAGTGTGCATTTTTCTGCATTACAATTGATTGGGAAACATAGTCCTTATTTTTCCACATTGTGTAAGAAAAAACGTGAGGCTTGCAAGAGTTTGAACAATGCTCCCCAAAACGTATTCCAGGAGTGAAAACGCACGTTTCTAGAAAGACTCTGAAGCAGCAAGCAAAAGCATAGTGGCTGAGTGTTCTTTCAATGAGAAACACACGCATTTCACTCTTCTGGAGTCAGTTTTCAGCCAGGAATTCATATGCATTTTGTACTGTGCAGAATGTAGCTACATGCTCGGGGGTTGTGTCATAGAAGCACCTCTCCTGCAGGAGCTTATTGCAGCATTCATTGTTTGGCTAAGTTCTTTAGGGTTGGTTTTGGAAGGTCTTTCATCTTTGGTCAAATCCCGCTTCGTACGAAATATTTTCACAGCGCTGTTTCCAAGTGTCCACAAAGATCTGCTGCTTGAAACTGCCTACATGCACATCTCCCATACTGCTGTGCTCATTTCACTACCTGGATTTTGGTTTCCTCTTCTTGCTTTGAAATGACAAGCCTTCATTCTGCATGCTACACACACCTTGTAGCAGTTTCCGTTTGAAGCATGTTGGTGCTCTCGAAAAGCTGTGTAACCTAGTTAGAGTGTGTCACTCTGGGGCACTGAATACACAACTTAGAGCTCCTTTCACCACAGACACGCAACCACATCTTTTTGGGAAAGTGCTACCTCAAGTCACTTGCAAATGTAAGGGTTTCATAGAGAAAATGAAGTCAATCATGGTTTTGCACTCTGCAAACAGTAGAAATGACCTCTTGTGCATGCCCGTGTGAATTTCACAGCAAAATGCCCTTCTTTTCTTGTTTCTTGAAACTTCTCAACACATTCGGAGAAAGAGCGTGTTTAAGCAAGAGTGATGCAGTGTGCATTTTTCTGCATAACAAGTGATTCGGAAACATACTCCTTATTTTTCCACATTGTGTAAGAAACAACGTGAGGCTTGCAAGAGTTTGAACAATGCTCCCCAAAACGTATTCCAGGAGTGAAAACGCACGTTTCTAGAAAGACTCTGAAGCAGCAAGCAAAAGCATAGTGGCTGAGTGTTCTTTCAATGAGAAACACACGCATTTCACTCTTCTGGAGTCAGTTTTCAGCCAGGAATTCATATGCATTTTGTACTGTGCAGAATGTAGCTACATGCTCGGGGGTTGTGTCATAGAAGCACCTCTCCTGCAGGAGCTTATTGCAGCATTCATTGTTTGGCTAAGTTCTTTAGGGTTGGTTTTGGAAGGTCTTTCATCTTTGGTCAAATCCCGCTTCGTACGAAATATTTTCACAGCGCTGTTTCCAAGTGTCCACAAAGATCTGCTGCTTGAAACTGCCTACATGCACATCTCCCATACTGCTGTGCTCGTTTCACTACCTGGATTTTGGTTTCCTCTTCTTGCTTTGAAATGACAAGCCTTCATTCTGCATGCTACACACACCTTGTAGCAGTTTCCGTTTGAAGCATGTTGGTGCTCTCGAAAAGCTGTGTAACCTAGTTAGAGTGTGTCACTCTGGGGCACTGAATACACAACTTAGAGCTCCTTTCACCACAGACACGCAAACACATCTTTTTGGGAAAGTGCTACCTCAAGTCACTTGCAAATGTAAGGGTTTCATAGAGAAAATGAAGTCAATCATGGTTTTGCACTCTGCAAACAGTAGAAATGACCTCTTGTGCATGCCCGTGTGAATTTCACAGCAAAATGCCCTTCTTTTCTTTTTTCTTGAAAGTTCTCAACACATTAGGAGAAAGATCTGTTTGAGCAAGAGTGATGCAGTGTGCATTTTTCTGCATTACAATTGATTGGGAAACATAGTCCTTATTTTTCCACATTGTGTAAGAAAAAACGTGAGGCTTGCAAGAGTTTGAACAATGCTCCCCAAAACGTATTCCAGGAGTGAAAACGCACGTTTCTAGAAAGACTCTGAAGCAGCAAGCAAAAGCATAGTGGCTGAGTGTTCTTTCAATGAGAAACACACGCATTTCACTCTTCTGGAGTCAGGTTTCAGCCAGGAATTCATATGCATTTTGTACTGTGCAGAATGTAGCTACATGCTCGGGGGTTGTGTCATAGAAGCACCTCTCCTGCAGGAGCTTATTGCAGCATTCATTGTTTGGCTAAGTTCTTTAGGGTTGGTTTTGGAAGGTCTTTCATCTTTGGTCAAATCCCGCTTCGTACGAAATATTTTCACAACGCTGTTTCCAAGTGTCCACAAAGATCTGCTGCTTGAAACTGCCTACATGCACATCTCCCATACTGCTGTGCTCATTTCACTACCTGGATTTTGGTTTCCTCTTCTTGCTTTGAAATGACAAGCCTTCATTCTGCATGCTACACACACCTTGTAGCAGTTTCCGTTTGAAGCATGTTGGTGCTCTCGAAAAGCTGTGTAACCTAGTTAGAGTGTGTCACTCTGGGGCACTGAATACACAACTTAGAGCTCCTTTCACCACAGACACGCAACCACATCTTTTTGGGAAAGTGCTACCTCAAGTCACTTGCAAATGTAAGGGTTTCATAGAGAAAATGAAGTCAATCATGGTTTTGCACTCTGCAAACAGTAGAAATGACCTCTTGTGCATGCCCGTGTGAATTTCACAGCAAAATGCCCTTCTTTTCTTGTTTCTTGAAACTTCTCAACACATTCGGAGAAAGAGCGTGTTTAAGCAAGAGTGATGCAGTGTGCATTTTTCTGCATAACAAGTGATTCGGAAACATACTCCTTATTTTTCCACATTGTGTAAGAAACAACGTGAGGCTTGCAAGAGTTTGAACAATGCTCCCCAAAACGTATTCCAGGAGTGAAAACGCACGTTTCTAGAAAGACTCTGAAGCAGCAAGCAAAAGCATAGTGGCTGAGTGTTCTTTCAATGAGAAACACACGCATTTCACTCTTCTGGAGTCAGTTTTCAGCCAGGAATTCATATGCATTTTGTACTGTGCAGAATGTAGCTACATGCTCGGGGGTTGTGTCATAGAAGCACCTCTCCTGCAGGAGCTTATTGCAGCATTCATTGTTTGGCTAAGTTCTTTAGGGTTGGTTTTGGAAGGTCTTTCATCTTTGGTCAAATCCCGCTTCGTACGAAATATTTTCACAGCGCTGTTTCCAAGTGTCCACAAAGATCTGCTGCTTGAAACTGCCTACATGCACATCTCCCATACTGCTGTGCTCGTTTCACTACCTGGATTTTGGTTTCCTCTTCTTGCTTTGAAATGACAAGCCTTCATTCTGCATGCTACACACACCTTGTAGCAGTTTCCGTTTGAAGCATGTTGGTGCTCTCGAAAAGCTGTGTAACCTAGTTAGAGTGTGTCACTCTGGGGCACTGAATACACAACTTAGAGCTCCTTTCACCACAGACACGCAAACACATCTTTTTGGGAAAGTGCTACCTCAAGTCACTTGCAAATGTAAGGGTTTCATAGAGAAAATGAAGTCAATCATGGTTTTGCACTCTGCAAACAGTAGAAATGACCTCTTGTGCATGCCCGTGTGAATTTCACAGCAAAATGCCCTTCTTTTCTTGTTTCTTGAAAGTTCTCAACACATTAGGAGAAAGATCTGTTTGAGCAAGAGTGATGCAGTGTGCATTTTTCTGCATAACAAGTGATTCGGAAACATACTCTTTATTTTTCCACATTGTGTAAGAAACAACGTGAGGCTTGCAAGAGTTTGAACAATGCACCCCAAAACATATTCCAGGTGTGAAAACACACGTTTCTAGAAAGACTCTGAAGCAGCAAGCAAAAGCATAGTGGCTGAGTGTTCCATCAATGAGAAACACACGCATTTCACTCTTCTGGAGTCAGTTTTCAGCCAGGAATTCATATGCATTTTGTACTGTGCAGAATGTAGCTACATGCTCGGGGGTTGTGTCATAGAAGCACCTCTCCTGCAGGAGCTTATTGCAACATTCATTGTTTGGCTAAGTTCTTTTTGGTTGGTTTTGGAAGGTGTTTCATCTTTGGTGAAATCCCTCTTCGTACGAAATATTTTCACAGCGCTGTTTCCAAGTGTCCACAAAGATCTGCTGCTTGAAACTGCCTACATGCACATCTCCCATACTGCTGTGCTCGTTTCACTACCTGGATTTTGGTTTCCTCTTCTTGCTTTTAAATGACAAGCCTTCATTCTGCATGCTACACACACCTTGTAGCAGTTTCCGTTTGAAGCATGTTGGTGCTCTCGAAAAGCTGTGTAACCTAGTTAGAGTGTGTCACTCTGGGGCACTGAATACACAACTTAGAGCTCCTTTCACCACAGACACGCAACCACATCTTTTTGGGAAAGTGCTACCTCAAGTCACTTGCAAATGTAAGGGTTTCATAGAGAAAATGAAGTCAATCATGGTTTTGCACTCTGCAAACAGTAGAAATGACCTCTTGTGCGTGCCAGTGTGAATTTCACAGCAAAATGCCCTTCTTTTCTTGTTTCTTGAAAGTTCTCAACACATTAGGAGAAAGATCTGTTTGAGCAAGAGTGATGCAGTGTGCATTTTTCTGCATAACAAGTGATTCGGAAACATACTCTTTATTTTTCCACATTGTGTAAGAAACAACGTGAGGCTTGCAAGAGTTTGAACAATGCACCCCAAAACGTATTCCAGGTGTGAAAACACACGTTTCTAGAAAGACTCTGAAGCAGCAAGCAAAAGCATAGTGGCTGAGTGTTCCATCAATGAGAAACACACGCATTTCACTCTTCTGGAGTCAGTTTTCAGCCAGGAATTCATATGCATTTTGTACTGTGCAGAATGTAGCTACATGCTCGGGGGTTGTGTCATAGAAGCACCTCTCCTGCAGGAGCTTATTGCAGCATTCATTGTTTGGCTAAGTTCTTTAGGGTTGGTTTTGGAAGGTCTTTCATCTTTGGTGAAATCCCGCTTCGTACGAAATATTTTCACAGCGCTGTTTCCAAGTGTCCACAAAGATCTGCTGCTTGAAACTGCCTACATGCACATCTCCCATACTGCTGTGCTCGTTTCACTACCTGGATTTTGGTTTCCTCTTCTTGCTTTGAAATGACAAGCCTTCATTCTGCATGCTACACACACCTTGTAGCAGTTTCCGTTTGAAGCATGTTGGTGCTCTCGAAAAGCTGTGTAACCTAGTTAGAGTGTGTCACTCTGGGGCACTGAATACACAACTTAGAGCTCCTTTCACCACAGACACGCAAACACATCTTTTTGGGAAAGTGCTACCTCAAGTCACTTGCAAATGTAAGGGTTTCATAGAGAAAATGAAGTCAATCATGGTTTTGCACTCTGCAAACAGTAGAAATGACCTCTTGTGCATGCCCGTGTGAATTTCACAGCAAAATGCCCTTCTTTTCTTGTTTCTTGAAAGTTCTCAACACATTAGGAGAAAGATCTGTTTGAGCAAGAGTGATGCAGTGTGCATTTTTCTGCATAACAAGTGATTCGGAAACATACTCTTTATTTTTCCACATTGTGTAAGAAACAACGTGAGGCTTGCAAGAGTTTGAACAATGCACCCCAAAACGTATTCCAGGTGTGAAAACACACGTTTCTAGAAAGACTCTGAAGCAGCAAGCAAAAGCATAGTGGCTGAGTGTTCCATCAATGAGAAACACACGCATTTCACTCTTCTGGAGTCAGTTTTCAGCCAGGAATTCATATGCATTTTGTACTGTGCAGAATGTAGCTACATGCTCGGGGGTTGTGTCATAGAAGCACCTCTCCTGCAGGAGCTTATTGCAACATTCATTGTTTGGCTAAGTTCTTTTTGGTTGGTTTTGGAAGGTGTTTCATCTTTGGTGAAATCCCTCTTCGTACGAAATATTTTCACAGCGCTGTTTCCAAGTGTCCACAAAGATCTGCTGCTTGAAACTGCCTACATGCACATCTCCCATACTGCTGTGCTCGTTTCACTACCTGGATTTTGGTTTCCTCTTCTTGCTTTGAAATGACAAGCCTTCATTCTGCATGCTACACACACCTTGTAGCAGTTTCCGTTTGAAGCATGTTGGTGCTCTCGAAAAGCTGTGTAACCTAGTTAGAGTGTGTCACTCTGGGGCACTGAATACACAACTTAGAGCTCCTTTCACCACAGACACGCAACCACATCTTTTTGGGAAAGTGCTACCTCAAGTCACTTGCAAATGTAAGGGTTTCATAGAGAAAATGAAGTCAATCATGGTTTTGCACTCTGCAAACAGTAGAAATGACCTCTTGTGCATGCCCGTGTGAATTTCACAGCAAAATGCCCTTCTTTTCTTGTTTCTTGAAAGTTCTCAACACATTAGGAGAAAGATCTGTTTGAGCAAGAGTGATGCAGTGTGCATTTTTCTGCATAACAAGTGATTCGGAAACATACTCCTTATTTTTCCACATTGTGTAAGAAACAACGTGAGGCTTGCAAGAGTTTGAACAATGCACCCCAAAACGTATTCCAGGTGTGAAAACACACGTTTCTAGAAAGACTCTGAAGCAGCAAGCAAAAGCATAGTGGCTGAGTGTTCCATCAATGAGAAACACACGCATTTTACTCTTCTGGAGTCAGTTTTCAGCCAGGAATTCATATGCATTTTGTACTGTGCAGAATGTAGCTACATGCTCGGGGGTTGTGTCATAGAAGCACCTCTCCTGCAGGAGCTTATTGCAACATTCATTGTTTGGCTAAGTTCTTTAGGGTTGGTTTTGGAAGGTGTTTCATCTTTGGTGAAATCCCGCTTCGTACGAAATATTTTCACAGCGCTGTTTCCAAGTGTCCACAAAGATCTGCTGCTTGAAACTGCCTACATGCACATCTCCCATACTGCTGTGCTCGTTTCACTACCTGGATTTTGGTTTCCTCTTCTTGCTTTGAAATGACAAGCCTTCATTCTGCATGCTACACACACCTTGTAGCAGTTTCAGTTTGAAGCATGTTGGTGCTCTCAAAAAGCTGTGTAACCTAGTTAGAGTGTGTCACTCTCCGGCACTGAATACACAACTTAGAGCTCCTTTCACCACAGACACGCAAACACATCTTTTTGGAAAGTGCTACCTCAAGTCACTTGCAAATGTAAGGGTTTCATAGAGAAAATGAAGTCAATCATGGTTTTGCACTCTGCAAACAGTAGAAATGACCTCTTGTGCATGCCCGTGTGAATTTCACAGCAAAATGCCCTTCTTTTCTTTTTTCTTGAAAGTTCTCAACACATTAGGAGAAAGATCTGTTTGAGCAAGAGTGATTCAGTGTGCATTTTTCTGCATTACAATTGATTGGGAAACATAGTCCTTATTTTTCCACATTGTGTAAGAATAAACGTGAGGCTTGCAAGAGTTTGAACAATGCTCCCCAAAACGTATTCCAGGAGTGAAAACGCACGTTTCTAGAAAGACTCTGAAGCAGCAAGCAAAAGCATAGTGGCTGAGTGTTCTTTCAATGAGAAACACACGCATTTCACTCTTCTGGAGTCAGTTTTCAGCCAGGAATTCATATGCATTTTGTACTGTGCAGAATGTAGCTACATGCTCGGGGGTTGTGTCATAGAAGCACCTCTCCTGCAGGAGCTTATTGCAGCATTCATTGTTTGGCTAAGTTCTTTAGGGTTGGTTTTGGAAGGTCTTTCATCTTTGGTCAAATCCCGCTTCGTACGAAATATTTTCACAGCGCTGTTTCCAAGTGTCCACAAAGATCTGCTGCTTGAAACTGCCTACATGCACATCTCCCATACTGCTGTGCTCGTTTCACTACCTGGATTTTGGTTTCCTCTTCTTGCTTTGAAATGACAAGCCTTCATTCTGCATGCTACACACACCTTGTAGCAGTTTCCGTTTGAAGCATGTTGGTGCTCTCGAAAAGCTGTGTAACCTAGTTAGAGTGTGTCACTCTGGGGCACTGAATACACAACTTAGAGCTCCTTTCACCACAGACACGCAAACACATCTTTTTGGGAAAGTGCTACCTCAAGTCACTTGCAAATGTAAGGGTTTCATAGAGAAAATGAAGTCAATCATGGTTTTGCACTCTGCAAACAGTAGAAATGACCTCTTGTGCATGCCCGTGTGAATTTCACAGCAAAATGCCCTTCTTTTCTTGTTTCTTGAAAGTTCTCAACACATTAGGAGAAAGATCTGTTTGAGCAAGAGTGATGCAGTGTGCATTTTTCTGCATAACAAGTGATTCGGAAACATACTCTTTATTTTTCCACATTGTGTAAGAAACAACGTGAGGCTTGCAAGAGTTTGAACAATGCACCCCAAAACGTATTCCAGGTGTGAAAACACACGTTTCTAGAAAGACTCTGAAGCAGCAAGCAAAAGCATAGTGGCTGAGTGTTCCATCAATGAGAAACACACGCATTTCACTCTTCTGGAGTCAGTTTTCAGCCAGGAATTCATATGCATTTTGTACTGTGCAGAATGTAGCTACATGCTCGGGGGTTGTGTCATAGAAGCACCTCTCCTGCAGGAGCTTATTGCAACATTCATTGTTTGGCTAAGTTCTTTTTGGTTGGTTTTGGAAGGTGTTTCATCTTTGGTGAAATCCCTCTTCGTACGAAATATTTTCACAGCGCTGTTTCCAAGTGTCCACAAAGATCTGCTGCTTGAAACTGCCTACATGCACATCTCCCATACTGCTGTGCTCGTTTCACTACCTGGATTTTGGTTTCCTCTTCTTGCTTTTAAATGACAAGCCTTCATTCTGCATGCTACACACACCTTGTAGCAGTTTCCGTTTGAAGCATGTTGGTGCTCTCGAAAAGCTGTGTAACCTAGTTAGAGTGTGTCACTCTGGGGCACTGAATACACAACTTAGAGCTCCTTTCACCACAGACACGCAACCACATCTTTTTGGGAAAGTGCTACCTCAAGTCACTTGCAAATGTAAGGGTTTCATAGAGAAAATGAAGTCAATCATGGTTTTGCACTCTGCAAACAGTAGAAATGACCTCTTGTGCATGCCCGTGTGAATTTCACAGCAAAATGCCCTTCTTTTCTTTTTTCTTGAAAGTTCTCAACACATTAGGAGAAAGATCTGTTTGAGCAAGAGTGATGCAGTGTGCATTTTTCTGCATTACAATTGATTGGGAAACATAGTCCTTATTTTTCCACATTGTGTAAGAATAAACGTGAGGCTTGCAAGAGTTTGAACAATGCTCCCCAAAACGTATTCCAGGAGTGAAAACGCACGTTTCTAGAAAGACTCTGAAGCAGCAAGCAAAAGCATAGTGGCTGAGTGTTCTTTCAATGAGAAACACACGCATTTCACTCTTCTGGAGTCAGTTTTCAGCCAGGAATTCATATGCATTTTGTACTGTGCAGAATGTAGCTACATGCTCGGGGGTTGTGTCATAGAAGCACCTCTCCTGCAGGAGCTTATTGCAGCATTCATTGTTTGGCTAAGTTCTTTAGGGTTGGTTTTGGAAGGTCTTTCATCTTTGGTCAAATCCCGCTTCGTACGAAATATTTTCACAGCGCTGTTTCCAAGTGTCCACAAAGATCTGCTGCTTGAAACTGCCTACATGCACATCTCCCATACTGCTGTGCTCGTTTCACTACCTGGATTTTGGTTTCCTCTTCTTGCTTTGAAATGACAAGCCTTCATTCTGCATGCTACACACACCTTGTAGCAGTTTCCGTTTGAAGCATGTTGGTGCTCTCGAAAAGCTGTGTAACCTAGTTAGAGTGTGTCACTCTGGGGCACTGAATACACAACTTAGAGCTCCTTTCACCACAGACACGCAAACACATCTTTTTGGGAAAGTGCTACCTCAAGTCACTTGCAAATGTAAGGGTTTCATAGAGAAAATGAAGTCAATCATGGTTTTGCACTCTGCAAACAGTAGAAATGACCTCTTGTGCATGCCCGTGTGAATTTCACAGCAAAATGCCCTTCTTTTCTTGTTTCTTGAAAGTTCTCAACACATTAGGAGAAAGATCTGTTTGAGCAAGAGTGATGCAGTGTGCATTTTTCTGCATAACAAGTGATTCGGAAACATACTCTTTATTTTTCCACATTGTGTAAGAAACAACGTGAGGCTTGCAAGAGTTTGAACAATGCACCCCAAAACGTATTCCAGGTGTGAAAACACACGTTTCTAGAAAGACTCTGAAGCAGCAAGCAAAAGCATAGTGGCTGAGTGTTCCATCAATGAGAAACACACGCATTTCACTCTTCTGGAGTCAGTTTTCAGCCAGGAATTCATATGCATTTTGTACTCTGCAGAATGTAGCTACATGCTCGGGGGTTGTGTCATAGAAGCACCTCTCCTGCAGGAGCTTATTGCAACATTCATTGTTTGGCCAAGTTCTTTAGGGTTGGTTTTGGAAGGTGTTTCATCTTTGGTGAAATCCCGCTTCGTACGAAAGATTTTCACAGCGCTGTTTCCAAGTGTCCACAAAGATCTGCTGCTTGAAACTGCCTACATGCACATCTCCCATACTGCTGTGCTCGTTTCACTACCTGGATTTTGGTTTCCTCTTCTTGCTTTGAAATGACAAGCCTTCATTCTGCATGCTACACACACCTTGTAGCAGTTTCCGTTTGAAGCATGTTGGTGCTCTCGAAAAGCTGTGTAACCTAGTTAGAGTGTGTCACTCTGGGGCACCGAATACACAACTTAGAGCTCCTTTCACCACAGACACGCAACCACATCTTTTTGGGAAAGTGCTACCTCAAGTCACTTGCAAATGTAAGGGTTTCATAGAGAAAATGAAGTCAATCATGGTTTTGCACTCTGCAAACAGTAGAAATGACCTCTTGTGCATGCCCGTGTGAATTTCACAGCAAAATGCCCTTCTTTTCTTGTTTCTTGAAAGTTCTCAACACATTAGGAGAAAGATCTGTTTTAGCAAGAGTGTTGCAGTGTGCATTTTTCTGCATAACAAGTGATTCGGAAACATACTCTTTATTTTTCCACATTGTGTAAGAAACAACGTGAGGCTTGCAAAAGTTTGAACAATGCACCCCAAAACGTATTCCAGGTGTGAAAACACACGTTTCTAGAAAGACTCTGAAGCAGCAAGCAAAAGCATAGTGGCTGAGTGTTCCATCAATGAGAAACACACGCATTTCACTCTTCTGGAGTCAGTTTTCAGCCAGGAATTCATATGCATTTTGTACTGTGCAGAATGTAGCTACATGCTTGGGGGTTGTGTCATAGAAGCACCTCTCCTGCAGGAGCTTATTGCAGCATTCATTGTTTGGCTAAGTTCTTTAGGGTTGGTTTTGGAAGGTCTTTCATCTTTGGTGAAATCCCGCTTCGTACGAAATATTTTCACAGCGCTGTTTCCAAGTGTCCACAAAGATCTGCTGCTTGAAACTGCCAACATGCACATCTCCCATACTGCTGTGCTCGTTTCACTACCTGGATTTTGGTTTCCTCTTCTTGCTTTGAAATGACAAGCCTTCATTCTGCATGCTACACACACCTTGTAGCAGTTTCCGTTTGAAGCATGTTGGTGCTCTCGAAAAGCTGTGTAACCTAGTTAGAGTGTGTCACTCTGGGGCACTGAATACACAACTTAGAGCTCCTTTCACCACAGACACGCAAACACATCTTTTTGGGAAAGTGCTACCTCAAGTCACTTGCAAATGTAAGGGTTTCATAGAGAAAATGAAGTCAATCATGGTTTTGCACTCTGCAAACAGTAGAAATGACCTCTTGTGCGTGCCAGTGTGAATTTCACAGCAAAATGCCCTTCTTTTCTTGTTTCTTGAAAGTTCTCAACACATTAGGAGAAAGATCTGTTTGAGCAAGAGTGATGCATTGTGCATTTTTCTGTATAACAAGTGATTGGGAAGCATACTCCTTATTTTTCCACATTGTGTAAGAAACAACGTGAGGCTTGCAAGAGTTTGAACAATGCACCCCAAAACGTATTCCAGGAGTGAAAACACACGTTTCTAGAAAGACTCTGAAGCAGCAAGCAAAAGCATAGTGGCTGAGTGTTCCATCAATGAGAAACACACGCATTTCACTCTTCTGGAGTCAGTTTTCAGCCAGGAATTCATATGCATTTTGTACTCTGCAGAATGTAGCTACATGCTCGGGGGTTGTGTCATAGAAGCACCTCTCCTGCAGGAGCTTATTGCAACATTCATTGTTTGGCTAAGTTCTTTAGGGTTGGTTTTGGAAGGTGTTTCATCTTTGGTGAAATCCCGCTTCGTACGAAATATTTTCACAGCGCTGTTTCCAAGTGTCCACAAAGATCTGCTGCTTGAAACTGCCTACATGCACATCTCCCATACTGCTGTGCTCGTTTCACTACCTGGATTTTGGTTTCCTCTTCTTGCTTTGAAATGACAAGCCTTCATTCTGCATGCTACACACACCTTGTAGCAGTTTCCGTTTGAAGCATGTTGGTGCTCTCGAAAAGCTGTGTAACCTAGTTAGAGTGTGTCACTCTGGGGCACTGAATACACAACTTAGAGCTCCTTTCACCACAGACACGCAACCACATCTTTTTGGGAAAGTGCTACCTCAAGTCACTTGCAAATGTAAGGGTTTCATAGAGAAAATGAAGTCAATCATGGTTTTGCACTCTGCAAACAGTAGAAATGACCTCTTGTGCATGCCCGTGTGAATTTCACAGCAAAATGCCCTTCTTTTCTTGTTTCTTGAAAGTTCTCAACACATTAGGAGAAAGATCTGTTTGAGCAAGAGTGATGCAGTGTGCATTTTTCTGCATAACAAGTGATTCGGAAACATACTCTTTATTTTTCCACATTGTGTAAGAAACAACGTGAGGCTTGCAAGAGTTTGAACAATGCACCCCAAAACGTATTCCAGGTGTGAAAACACACGTTTCTAGAAAGACTCTGAAGCAGCAAGCAAAAGCATAGTGGCTGAGTGTTCCATCAATGAGAAACACACGCATTTCACTCTTCTGGAGTCAGTTTTCAGCCAGGAATTCATATGCATTTTGTACTGTGCAGAATGTAGCTACATGCTCGGGGGTTGTGTCATAGAAGCACCTCTCCTGCAGGAGCTTATTGCAGCATTCATTGTTTGGCTAAGTTCTTTAGGGTTGGTTTTGGAAGGTCTTTCATCTTTGGTGAAATCCCGCTTCGTACGAAATATTTTCACAGCGCTGTTTCCAAGTGTCCACAAAGATCTGCTGCTTGAAACTGCCTACATGCACATCTCCCATACTGCTGTGCTCGTTTCACTACCTGGATTTTGGTTTCCTCTTCTTGCTTTGAAATGACAAGCCTTCATTCTGCATGCTACACACACCTTGTAGCAGTTTCCGTTTGAAGCATGTTGGTGCTCTCGAAAAGCTGTGTAACCTAGTTAGAGTGTGTCACTCTGGGGCACTGAATACACAACTTAGAGCTCCTTTCACCACAGACACGCAACCACATCTTTTTGGGAAAGTGCTACCTCAAGTCACTTGCAAATGTCAGGGTTTCATAGAGAAAATGAAGTCAATCATGGTTTTGCACTCTGCAAACAGTAGAAATGACCTCTTGTGCATGCCCGTGTGAATTTCACAGCAAAATGCCCTTCTTTTCTTGTTTCTTGAAAGTTCTCAACACATTAGGAGAAAGATCTGTTTGAGCAAGAGTGATGCAGTGTGCATTTTTCTGCATAACAAGTGATTCGGAAACATACTCTTTATTTTTCCACATTGTGTAAGAAACAACGTGAGGCTTGCAAGAGTTTGAACAATGCTCCCCAAAACGTTTTCCAGGAGTGAAAACACACGTTTCTAGAAAGACTCTGAAGCAGCAAGCAAAAGCATAGTGGCTGAGTGTTCTTTCAATGAGAAACACACGCATTTCACTCTTCTGGAGTCAGTTTTCAGCCAGGAATTCATATGCATTTTGTACTGTGCAGAATGTAGCTACATGCTCGGGGGTTGTGTCATAGAAGCACCTCTCCTGCAGGAGCTTATTGCAACATTCATTGTTTGGCTAAGTTCTTTAGGGTTGGTTTTGGAAGGTGTTTCATCTTTGGTGAAATCCCGCTTCGTACGAAATATTTTCACAGCGCTGTTTCCAAGTGTCCACAAAGATCTGCTGCTTGAAACTGACTACATGCACATCTCCCATACTGCTGTGCTCGTTTCACTACCTGGATTTTGGTTTCCTCTTCTTGCTTTGAAATGACAAGCCTTCATTCTGCATGCTACACACACCTTGTAGCAGTTTCCGTTTGAAGCATGTTGGTGCTCTCGAAAAGCTGTGTAACCTAGTTAGAGTGTGTCACTCTGGGGCACTGAATACACAACTTAGAGCTCCTTTCACCACAGACACGCAAACACATCTTTTTGGGAAAGTGCTACCTCAAGTCACTTGCAAATGTAAGGGTTTCATAGAGAAAATGAAGTCAATCATGGTTTTGCACTCTGCAAACAGTAGAAATGACCTCTTGTGCGTGCCAGTGTGAATTTCACAGCAAAATGCCCTTCTTTTCTTGTTTCTTGAAAGTTCTCAACACATTAGGAGAAAGATCTGTTTGAGCAAGAGTGATGCAGTGTGCATTTTTCTGCATAACAAGTGATTCGGAAACATACTCCTTATTTTTCCACATTGTGTAAGAAACAACGTGAGGCTTGCAAGAGTTTGAACAATGCACCCCAAAACGTATTCCAGGTGTGAAAACACACGTTTGTAGAAAGACTCTGAAGCAGCAAGCAAAAGCATAGTGGCTGAGTGTTCCATCAATGAGAAACACACGCATTTCACTCTTCTGGAGTCAGTTTTCAGCCAGGAATTCATATGCATTTTGTACTGTGCAGAATGTAGCTACATGCTCGGGGGTTGTGTCATAGAAGCACCTCTCCTGCAGGAGCTTATTGCAACATTCATTGTTTGGCTAAATTCTTTAGGGTTGGTTTTGGAAGGTGTTTCATCTTTGGTGAAATCCCGCTTCGTACGAAATATTTTCACAGCGCTGTTTCCAAGTGTCCACAAAGATCTGCTGCTTGAAACTGCCTACATGCACATCTCCCATACTGCTGTGTTCGTTTCACTACCTGGATTTTGGTTTTCTCTTCTTGCTTTGAAATGACAAGCCTTCGTTCTGCATGCTACACACACCTTGTAGCAGTTTCCGTTTGAAGCATGTTGGTGCTCTCGAAAAGCTGTGTAACCTAGTTAGAGTGTGTCACTCTGGGGCACTGAATACACAACTTAGAGCTCCTTTCACCACAGACACGCAACCACATCTTTTTGGGAAAGTGCTACCTCAAGTCACTTGCAAATGTAAGGGTTTCATAGAGAAAATGAAGTCAATCATGGTTTTGCACTCTGCAAACAGTAGAAATGACCTCTTGTGCATGCCCGTGTGAATTTCACAGCAAAATGCCCTTCTTTTCTTGTTTCTTGAAAGTTCTCAACACATTAGGAGAAAGATCTGTTTGAGCAAGAGTGATGCAGTGTGCATTTTTCTGCATAACAAGTGATTCGGAAACATACTCCTTATTTTTCCACATTGTGTAAGAAACAACGTGAGGCTTGCAAGAGTTTGAACAATGCACCCCAAAACGTATTCCAGGTGTGAAAACACACGTTTCTAGAAAGACTCTGAAGCAGCAAGCAAAAGCATAGTGGCTGAGTGTTCCATCAATGAGAAACACACGCATTTCACTCTTCTGGAGTCAGTTTTCAGCCAGGAATTCATATGCATTTTGTACTGTGCAGAATGTAGCTACATGCTCAGGGGTTGTGTCATAGAAGCACCTCTCCTGCAGGAGCTTATTGCAGCATTCATTGTTTGGCTAAGTTCTTTAGGGTTGGTTTTGGAAGGTCTTTCATCTTTGGTCAAATCCCGCTTCGTACGAAATATTTTCACAGCGCTGTTTCCAAGTGTCCACAAAGATCTGCTGCTTGAAACTGCCTACATGCACATCTCCCATACTGCTGTGCTCGTTTCACTACCTGGATTTTGGTTTCCTCTTCTTGCTTTGAAATGACAAGCCTTCATTCTGCATGCTACACACACCTTGTAGCAGTTTCCGTTTGAAGCATGTTGGTGCTCTCAAAAAGCTGTGTAACCTAGTTAGAGTGTGTCACTCTCCGGCACTGAATACACAACTTAGAGCTCCTTTCACCACAGACACGCAAACACATCTTTTTGGAAAGTGCTACCTCAAGTCACTTGCAAATGTAAGGGTTTCATAGAGAAAATGGAGTCAATCATGGTTTTGCACTCTGCAAACAGTAGAAATGACCTCTTGTGCATGCCCGTGTGAATTTCACAGCAAAATGCCCTTCTTTTCTTTTTTCTTGAAAGTTCTCAACACATTAGGAGAAAGATCTGTTTGAGCAAGAGTGATGCAGTGTGCATTTTTCTGCATTACAATTGATTGGGAAACATAGTCCTTATTTTTCCACATTGTGTAAGAAAAAACGTGAGGCTTGCAAGAGTTTGAACAATGCACCCCAAAACGTATTCCAGGAGTGAAAACACACGTTTCTAGAAAGACTCTGAAGCAGCAAGCAAAAGCATAGTGGCTGAGTGTTCTTTCAATGAGAAACACACGCATTTCACTCTTCTGGAGTCAGTTTTCAGCCAGGAATTCATATGCATTTTGTACTGTGCAGAATGTAGCTACATGCTCGGGGGTTGTGTCATAGAAGCACCTCTCCTGCAGGAGCTTATTGCAGCATTCATTGTTTGGCTAAGTTCTTTAGGGTTGGTTTTGGAAGGTCTTTCATCTTTGGTGAAATCCCGCTTCGTACGAAATATTTTCACAGCGCTGTTTCCAAGTGTCCACAAAGATCTGCTGCTTGAAACTGCCTACATGCACATCTCCCATACTGCTGTGCTCGTTTCACTACCTGGATTTTGGTTTCCTCTTCTTGATTTTAAATGACAAGCCTTCATTCTGCATGCTACACACACCTTGTAGCAGTTTCAGTTTGAAGCATGTTGGTGCTCTCAAAAAGCTGTGTAACCTAGTTAGAGTGTGTCACTCTCCGGCACTGAATACACAACTTAGAGCTCCTTTCACCACAGACACGCAAACACATCTTTTTGGAAAGTGCTACCTCAAGTCACTTGCAAATGTCAGGGTTTCATAGAGAAAATGAAGTCAATCATGGTTTTGCACTCTGCAAACAGTAGAAATGACCTCTTGTGCAAGCCCGTGTGAATTTCACAGCAAAATGCCCTTCTTTTCTTTTTTCTTGAAAGTTCTCAACACATTAGGAGAAAGATCTGTTTGAGCAAGAGTGATGCAGTGTGCATTTTTCTGCATTACAATTGATTGGGAAACATAGTCCTTATTTTTCCACATTGTGTAAGAAAAAACGTGAGGCTTGCAAGAGTTTGAACAATGCTCCCCAAAACGTATTCCAGGAGTGAAAACACACGTTTCTAGAAAGACTCTGAAGCAGCAAGCAAAAGCATAGTGGCTGAGTGTTCTTTCAATGAGAAACACACGCATTTCACTCTTCTGGAGTCAGTTTTCAGCCAGGAATTCATATGCATTTTGTACTGTGCAGAATGTAGCTACATGCTCGGGGGTTGTGTCATAGAAGCACCTCTCCTGCAGGAGCTTATTGCAACATTCATTGTTTGGCTAAGTTCTTTAGGGTTGGTTTTGGAAGGTGTTTCATCTTTGGTGAAATCCCGCTTCGTACGAAATATTTTCACAGCGCTGTTTCCAAGTGTCCACAAAGATCTGCTGCTTGAAACTGACTACATGCACATCTCCCATACTGCTGTGCTCGTTTCACTACCTGGATTTTGGTTTCCTCTTCTTGCTTTGAAATGACAAGCCTTCATTCTGCATGCTACACACACCTTGTAGCAGTTTCCGTTTGAAGCATGTTGGTGCTCTCGAAAAGCTGTGTAACCTAGTTAGAGTGTGTCACTCTGGGGCACTGAATACACAACTTAGAGCTCCTTTCACCACAGACACGCAAACACATCTTTTTGGGAAAGTGCTACCTCAAGTCACTTGCAAATGTAAAGGTTTCATAGAGAAAATGAAGTCAATCATGGTTTTGCACTCTGCAAACAGTAGAAATGACCTCTTGTGCGTGCCAGTGTGAATTTCACAGCAAAATGCCCTTCTTTTCTTGTTTCTTGAAAGTTCTCAACACGTTAGGAGAAAGATCTGTTGAGCAAGAGTGATGCAGTGTGCATTTTTCTGCATAACAAGTGATTCGGAAACATACTCTTTATTTTTCCACATTGTGTAAGAAACAACGTGAGGCTTGCAAGAGTTTGAACAATGCACCCCAAAACGTATTCCAGGTGTGAAAACACACGTTTCTAGAAAGACTCTGAAGCAGCAAGCAAAAGCATAGTGGCTGAGTGTTCCATCAATGAGAAACACACGCATTTCACTCTTCTGGAGTCAGTTTTCAGCCAGGAATTCATATGCATTTTGTACTGTGCAGAATGTAGCTACATGCTCGGGGGTTGTGTCATAGAAGCACCTCTCCTGCAGGAGCTTATTGCAGCATTCATTGTTTGGCTAAGTTCTTTAGGGTTGGTTTTGGAAGGTCTTTCATCTTTGGTCAAATCCCGCTTCGTACGAAATATTTTCACAGCGCTGTTTCCAAGTGTCCACAAAGATCTGCTGCTTGAAACTGCCTACATGCACATCTCCCATACTGCTGTGCTCGTTTCACTACCTGGATTTTGGTTTCCTCTTCTTGCTTTGAAATGACAAGCCTTCATTCTGCATGCTACACACACCTTGTAGCAGTTTCCGTTTGAAGCATGTTGGTGCTCTCAAAAAGCTGTGTAACCTAGTTAGAGTGTGTCACTCTCCGGCACTGAATACACAACTTAGAGCTCCTTTCACCACAGACACGCAAACACATCTTTTTGGAAAGTGCTACCTCAAGTCACTTGCAAATGTAAGGGTTTCATAGAGAAAATGAAGTCAATCATGGTTTTGCACTCTGCAAACAGTAGAAATGACCTCTTGTGCATGCCCGTGTGAATTTCACAACAAAATGCGCTTCTTTTCTTTTTTCTTGAAAGTTCTCAACACATTAGGAGAAAGATCTGTTTGAGCAAGAGTGATGCAGTGTGCATTTTTCTGCATTACAATTGATTGGGAAACATAGTCCTTATTTTTCCACATTGTGTAAGAAAAAACGTGAGGCTTGCAAGAGTTTGAACAATGCTCCCCAAAACGTATTCCAGGAGTGAAAACACACGTTTCTAGAAAGACTCTGAAGCAGCAAGCAAAAGCATAGTGGCTGAGTGTTCTTTCAATGAGAAACACACGCATTTCACTCTTCTGGAGTCAGTTTTCAGCCAGGAATTCATATGCATTTTGTACTGTGCAGAATGTAGCTACATGCTCGGGGGTTGTGTCATAGAAGCACCTCTCCTGCAGGAGCTTATTGCAGCATTCATTGTTTGGCTAAGTTCTTTAGGGTTGGTTTTGGAAGGTCTTTCATCTTTGGTCAAATCCCGCTTTGTACGAAATATTTTCACAGCGCTGTTTCCAAGTGTCCACAAAGATCTGCTGCTTGAAACTGCCTACATGCACATCTCCCATACTGCTGTGCTCGTTTCACTACCTGGATTTTGGTTTCCTCTTCTTGCTTTGAAATGACAAGCCTTCATTCTGCATGCTACACACACCTTGTAGCAGTTTCAGTTTGAAGCATGTTGGTGCTCTCAAAAAGCTGTGTAACCTAGTTAGAGTGTGTCACTCTCCGGCACTGAATACACAACTTAGAGCTCCTTTCACCACAGACACGCAAACACATCTTTTTGGAAAGTGCTACCTCAAGTCACTTGCAAATGTAAGGGTTTCATAGAGAAAATGAAGTCAATCATGGTTTTGCACTCTGCAAACAGTAGAAATGACCTCTTGTGCATGCCCGTGTGAATTTCACAGCAAAATGCCCTTCTTTTCTTGTTTCTTGAAAGTTCTCAACACATTAGGAGAAAGATCTGTTTGAGCAAGAGTGATGCAGTGTGCATTTTTCTGCATTACAATTGATTGGGAAACATAGTCCTTATTTTTCCACATTGTGTAAGAAAAAACGTGAGGCTTGCAAGAGTTTGAACAATGCTCCCCAAAACGTATTCCAGGAGTGAAAACACACGTTTCTAGAAAGACTCTGAAGCAGCAAGCAAAAGCATAGTGGCTGAGTGTTCTTTCAATGAGAAACACACGCATTTCACTCTTCTGGAGTCAGTTTTCAGCCAGGAATTCATATGCATTTTGTACTGTGCAGAATGTAGCTACATGCTCGGGGGTTGTGTCATAGAAGCACCTCTCCTGCAGGAGCTTATTGCAACATTCATTGTTTGGCTAAGTTCTTTAGGGTTGGTTTTGGAAGGTGTTTCATCTTTGGTGAAATCCCGCTTCGTACGAAATATTTTCACAGCGCTGTTTCCAAGTGTCCACAAAGATCTGCTGCTTGAAACTGCCTACATGCACATCTCCCATACTGCTGTGCTCGTTTCACTACCTGGATTTTGGTTTCCTCTTCTTGCTTTGAAATGACAAGCCTTCATTCTGCATGCTACACACACCTTGTAGCAGTTTCCGTTTGAAGCATGTTGGTGCTCTCGAAAAGCTGTGTAACCTAGTTAGAGTGTGTCACTCTGGGGCACTGAATACACAACTTAGAGCTCCTTTCACCACAGACACGCAACCACATCTTTTTGGAAAAGTGCTACCTCAAGTCACTTGCAAATGTAAGGGTTTCATAGAGAAAATGAAGTCAATCATGGTTTTGCACTCTGCAAACAGTAGAAATGACCTCTTGTGCATGCCCGTGTGAATTTCACAGCAAAATGCCCCATCTTTTCTTGTTTCTTGAAAGTTCTCAACACATTAGGAGAAAGATCTGTTTGAGCAAGAGTGATGCAGTGTGCATTTTTCTGCATTACAATTGATTGGGAAACATACTCCTTATTTTTCCACATTGTGTAAGAAACAACGTGAGGCTTGCAAGAGTTTGAACAATGCTCCCCAAAACGTATTCCAGGAGTGAAAACACACGTTTCTAGAAAGACTCTGAAGCAGCAAGCAAAAGCATAGTGGCTGAGTATTCTTTCAATGAGAAACACACGCATTTCACTCTTCTGGAGTCAGTTTTCAGCCAGGAATTCATATGCATTTTGTACTGTGCAGAATGTAGCTACATGCTCGGAGGTTGTGTCATAGAAGCACCTCTCCTGCAGGAGCTTATTGCAACATTCATTGTTTGGCTAAGTTCTTTAGGGTTGGTTTTGGAAGGTGTTTCATCTTTGGTGAAATCCCGCTTTGTACGAAATATTTTCACAGCGCTGTTTCCAAGTGTCCACAAAGATCTGCTGCTTGAAACTGCCTACATGCACATCTCCCATACTGCTGTGCTCGTTTCACTACCTGGATTTTGGTTTCCTCTTCTTGCTTTGAAATGACAAGCCTTCATTCTGCATGCTACACACACCTTGTAGCAGTTTCCGTTTGAAGCATGTTGGTGCTCTCGAAAAGCTGTGTAACCTAGTTAGAGTGTGTCACTCTGGGGCACTGAATACACAACTTAGAGCTCCTTTCACCACAGACACGCAAACACATCTTTTTGGGAAAGTGCTACCTCAAGTCACTTGCAAATGTAAGGGTTTCATAGAGAAAATGAAGTCAATCATGGTTTTGCACTCTGCAAACAGTAGAAATGACCTCTTGTGCAAGCCCGTGTGAATTTCACAGCAAAATGCCCTTCTTTTCTTGTTTCTTGAAAGTTCTCAACACATTAGGAGAAAGATCTGTTTGAGCAAGAGTGATGCAGTGTGCATTTTTCTGCATTACAATTGATTGGGAAACATACTCCTTATTTTTCCATTGTGTAAGAAACAACGTGAGGCTTGCAAGAGTTTGAACAATGCTCCCCAAAACGTATTCCAGGAGTGAAAACACACGTTTCTAGAAAGACTCTGAAGCAGCAAGCAAAAGCATAGTGGCTGAGTGTTCTTTCAATGAGAAACACACGCATTTCACTCTTCTGGAGTCAGTTTTCAGCCAGGAATTCATATGCATTTTGTACTGTGCAGAATGTAGCTACATGCTCGGGGGTTGTGTCATAGAAGCACCTCTCCTGCAGGAGCTTATTGCAGCATTCATTGTTTGGCTAAGTTCTTTAGGGTTGGTTTTGGAAGGTCTTTCATCTTTGGTCAAATCCCGCTTTGTACGAAATATTTTCACAGCGCTGTTTCCAAGTGTCCACAAAGATCTGCTGCTTGAAACTGCCTACATGCACATCTCCCATACTGCTGTGCTCGTTTCACTACCTGGATTTTGGTTTCCTCTTCTTGCTTTGAAATGACAAGCCTTCATTCTGCATGCTACACACACCTTGTAGCAGTTTCAGTTTGAAGCATGTTGGTGCTCTCAAAAAGCTGTGTAACCTAGTTAGAGTGTGTCACTCTCCGGCACTGAATACACAACTTAGAGCTCCTTTCACCACAGACACGCAAACACATCTTTTTGGAAAGTGCTACCTCAAGTCACTTGCAAATGTAAGGGTTTCATAGAGAAAATGAAGTCAATCATGGTTTTGCACTCTGCAAACAGTAGAAATGACCTCTTGTGCATGCCCGTGTGAATTTCACAGCAAAATGCCCTTCTTTTCTTGTTTCTTGAAAGTTCTCAACACATTAGGAGAAAGATCTGTTTGAGCAAGAGTGATGCAGTGTGCATTTTTCTGCATTACAATTGATTGGGAAACATAGTCCTTATTTTTCCACATTGTGTAAGAAAAAACGTGAGGCTTGCAAGAGTTTGAACAATGCTCCCCAAAACGTATTCCAGGAGTGAAAACACACGTTTCTAGAAAGACTCTGAAGCAGCAAGCAAAAGCATAGTGGCTGAGTGTTCTTTCAATGAGAAACACACGCATTTCACTCTTCTGGAGTCAGTTTTCAGCCAGGAATTCATATGCATTTTGTACTGTGCAGAATGTAGCTACATGCTCGGGGGTTGTGTCATAGAAGCACCTCTCCTGCAGGAGCTTATTGCAACATTCATTGTTTGGCTAAGTTCTTTAGGGTTGGTTTTGGAAGGTGTTTCATCTTTGGTGAAATCCCGCTTCGTACGAAATATTTTCACAGCGCTGTTTCCAAGTGTCCACAAAGATCTGCTGCTTGAAACTGCCTACATGCACATCTCCCATACTGCTGTGCTCGTTTCACTACCTGGATTTTGGTTTCCTCTTCTTGCTTTGAAATGACAAGCCTTCATTCTGCATGCTACACACACCTTGTAGCAGTTTCCGTTTGAAGCATGTTGGTGCTCTCGAAAAGCTGTGTAACCTAGTTAGAGTGTGTCACTCTGGGGCACTGAATACACAACTTAGAGCTCCTTTCACCACAGACACGCAACCACATCTTTTTGGAAAAGTGCTACCTCAAGTCACTTGCAAATGTAAGGGTTTCATAGAGAAAATGAAGTCAATCATGGTTTTGCACTCTGCAAACAGTAGAAATGACCTCTTGTGCATGCCCGTGTGAATTTCACAGCAAAATGCCCCATCTTTTCTTGTTTCTTGAAAGTTCTCAACACATTAGGAGAAAGATCTGTTTGAGCAAGAGTGATGCAGTGTGCATTTTTCTGCATTACAATTGATTGGGAAACATACTCCTTATTTTTCCACATTGTGTAAGAAACAACGTGAGGCTTGCAAGAGTTTGAACAATGCTCCCCAAAACGTATTCCAGGAGTGAAAACACACGTTTCTAGAAAGACTCTGAAGCAGCAAGCAAAAGCATAGTGGCTGAGTATTCTTTCAATGAGAAACACACGCATTTCACTCTTCTGGAGTCAGTTTTCAGCCAGGAATTCATATGCATTTTGTACTGTGCAGAATGTAGCTACATGCTCGGAGGTTGTGTCATAGAAGCACCTCTCCTGCAGGAGCTTATTGCAACATTCATTGTTTGGCTAAGTTCTTTAGGGTTGGTTTTGGAAGGTGTTTCATCTTTGGTGAAATCCCGCTTTGTACGAAATATTTTCACAGCGCTGTTTCCAAGTGTCCACAAAGATCTGCTGCTTGAAACTGCCTACATGCACATCTCCCATACTGCTGTGCTCGTTTCACTACCTGGATTTTGGTTTCCTCTTCTTGCTTTGAAATGACAAGCCTTCATTCTGCATGCTACACACACCTTGTAGCAGTTTCCGTTTGAAGCATGTTGGTGCTCTCGAAAAGCTGTGTAACCTAGTTAGAGTGTGTCACTCTGGGGCACTGAATACACAACTTAGAGCTCCTTTCACCACAGACACGCAAACACATCTTTTTGGGAAAGTGCTACCTCAAGTCACTTGCAAATGTAAGGGTTTCATAGAGAAAATGAAGTCAATCATGGTTTTGCACTCTGCAAACAGTAGAAATGACCTCTTGTGCAAGCCCGTGTGAATTTCACAGCAAAATGCCCTTCTTTTCTTGTTTCTTGAAAGTTCTCAACACATTAGGAGAAAGATCTGTTTGAGCAAGAGTGATGCAGTGTGCATTTTTCTGCATTACAATTGATTGGGAAACATACTCCTTATTTTTCCATTGTGTAAGAAACAACGTGAGGCTTGCAAGAGTTTGAACAATGCTCCCCAAAACGTATTCCAGGAGTGAAAACACACGTTTCTAGAAAGACTCTGAAGCAGCAAGCAAAAGCATAGTGGCTGAGTGTTCTTTCAATGAGAAACACACGCATTTCACTCTTCTGGAGTCAGTTTTCAGCCAGGAATTCATATGCATTTTGTACTGTGCAGAATGTAGCTACATGCTCGGAGGTTGTGTCATAGAAGCACCTCTCCTGCAGGAGCTTATTGCAACATTCATTGTTTGGCTAAGTTCTTTAGGGTTGGTTTTGGAAGGTGTTTCATCTTTGGTGAAATCCCGCTTCGTACGAAATATTTTCACAGCGCTGTTTCCAAGTGTCCACAAAGATCTGCTGCTTGAAACTGCCTACATGCACATCTCCCATACTGCTGTGCTCGTTTCACTACCTGGATTTTGGTTTCCTCTTCTTGCTTTGAAATGACAAGCCTTCATTCTGCATGCTACACACACCTTGTAGCAGTTTCCGTTTGAAGCATGTTGGTGCTCTCGAAAAGCTGTGTAACCTAGTTAGAGTGTGTCACTCTGGGGCACTGAATACACAACTTAGAGCTCCTTTCACCACAGACACGCAAACACATCTTTTTGGGAAAGTGCTACCTCAAGTCACTTGCAAATGTAAGGGTTTCATAGAGAAAATGAAGTCAATCATGGTTTTGCACTCTGCAAACAGTAGAAATGACCTCTTGTGCATGCCCGTGTGAATTTCACAGCAAAATGCCCTTCTTTTCTTTTTTCTTGAAAGTTCTCAACACATTAGGAGAAAGATCTGTTTGAGCAAGCGTGATGCAGTGTGCATTTTTCTGCATTACAATTGATTGGGAAACATAGTCCTTATTTTTCCACATTGTGTAAGAAAAAACGTGAGGCTTGCAAGAGTTTGAACAATGCTCCCCAAAACGTATTCCAGGAGTGAAAACACACGTTTCTAGAAAGACTCTGAAGCAGCAAGCAAAAGCATAGTGGCTGAGTTTTCTTTCAATGAGAAACACACGCATTTCACTCTTCTGGAGTCAGTTTTCAGCCAGGAATTCATATGCATTTTTTACTGTGCAGAATGTAGCTACATGCTCGGGGGTTGTGTCATAGAAGCACCTCTCCTGCAGGAGTTTATTGCAACATTCATTGTTTGGCTAAGTTCTTTAGGGTTGGTTTTGGAAGGTGTTTCATCTTTGGTGAAATCCCGCTTCGTACGAAATATTTTCACAGCGCTGTTTCCAAGTGTCCACAAAGATCTGCTGCTTGAAACTGCCTACATGCACATCTCCCATACTGCTGTGCTCGTTTCACTACCTGGATTTTGGTTTCCTCTTCTTGCTTTGAAATGACAAGCCTTCATTCTGCATGCTACACACACCTTGTAGCAGTTTCAGTTTGAAGCATGTTGGTGCTCTCAAAAAGCTGTGTAACCTAGTTAGAGTGTGTCACTCTGGGGCACTGAATACACAACTTAGAGCTCCTTTCACCACAGACACGCAAACACATCTTTTTGGAAAGTGCTACCTCAAGTCACTTGCAAATGTAAGGGTTTCATAGAGAAAATGAAGTCAATCATGGTTTTGCACTCTGCAAACAGTAGAAATGACCTCTTGTGCAAGCCCGTGTGAATTTCACAGCAAAATGCCCTTCTTTTCTTGTTTCTTGAAAGTTCTCAACACATTAGGAGAAAGATCTGTTTGAGCAAGAGTGATGCAGTGTGCATTTTTCTGCATTACAATTGATTGGGAAACATAGTCCTTATTTTTCCACATTGTGTAAGAAAAAACGTGAGGCTTGCAAGAGTTTGAACAATGCTCCCCAAAACGTATTCCAGGAGTGAAAACACACGTTTCTAGAAAGACTCTGAAGCAGCAAGCAAAAGCATAGTGGCTGAGTGTTCTTTCAATGAGAAACACACGCATTTCACTCTTCTGGAGTCAGTTTTCAGCCAGGAATTCATATGCATTTTGTACTGTGCAGAATGTAGCTACATGCTCGGGGGTTGTGTCATAGAAGCACCTCTCCTGCAGGAGCTTATTGCAACATTCATTGTTTGGCTAAGTTCTTTAGGGTTGGTTTTGGAAGGTGTTTCATCTTTGGTGAAATCCCGCTTCGTACGAAATATTTTCACAGCGCTGTTTCCAAGTGTCCACAAAGATCTGCTGCTTGAAACTGACTACATGCACATCTCCCATACTGCTGTGCTCGTTTCACTACCTGGATTTTGGTTTCCTCTTCTTGCTTTGAAATGACAAGCCTTCATTCTGCATGCTACACACACCTTGTAGCAGTTTCCGTTTGAAGCATGTTGGTGCTCTCGAAAAGCTGTGTAACCTAGTTAGAGTGTGTCACTCTGGGGCACTGAATACACAACTTAGAGCTCCTTTCACCACAGACACGCAACCACATCTTTTTGGGAAAGTGCTACCTCAAGTCACTTGCAAATGTAAGGGTTTCATAGAGAAAATGAAGTCAATCATGGTTTTGCACTCTGCAAACAGTAGAAATGACCTCTTGTGCGTGCCAGTGTGAATTTCACAGCAAAATGCCCTTCTTTTCTTGTTTCTTGAAAGTTCTCAACACATTAGGAGAAAGATCTGTTTGAGCAAGAGTGATGCAGTGTGCATTTTTCTGCATAACAAGTGATTCGGAAACATACTCCTTATTTTTCCACATTGTGTAAGAAACAACGTAAGGCTTGCAAGAGTTTGAACAATGCACCCCAAAACGTATTCCAGGTGTGAAAACACACGTTTGTAGAAAGACTCTGAAGCAGCAAGCAAAAGCATAGTGGCTGAGTGTTCCATCAATGAGAAACACACGCATTTCACTCTTCTGGAGTCAGTTTTCAGCCAGGAATTCATATGCATTTTGTACTGTGCAGAATGTAGCTACATGCTCGGGGGTTGTGTCATAGAAGCACCTCTCCTGCAGGAGCTTATTGCAACATTCATTGTTTGGCTAAGTTCTTTAGGGTTGGTTTTGGAAGGTGTTTCATGTTTGGTGAAATCCCGCTTCGTACGAAATATTTTCACACCGCTGTTTCCAAGTGTCCACAAAGATCTGCTGCTTGAAACTGCCTACATGCACATCTCCCATACTGCTGTGCTCGTTTCACTACCTGGATTTTGGTTTCCTCTTCTTGCTTTGAAATGACAAGCCTTCATTCTGCATGCTACACACACCTTGTAGCAGTTTCCGTTTGAAGCATGTTGGTGCTCTCGAAAAGCTGTGTAACCTAGTTAGAGTGTGTCACTCTGGGGCACTGAATACACAACTTAGAGCTCCTTTCACCACAGACACGCAACCACATCTTTTTGGGAAAGTGCTACCTCAAGTCACTTGCAAATGTAAGGGTTTCATAGAGAAAATGAAGTCAATCATGGTTTTGCACTCTGCAAACAGTAGAAATGACCTCTTGTGCATGCCCGTGTGAATTTCACAGCAAAATGCCCTTCTTTTCTTGTTTCTTGAAAGTTCTCAACACGTTAGGAGAAAGATCTGTTTGAGCAAGAGTGATGCAGTGTGCATTTTTCTGCATAACAAGTGATTCGGAAACATACTCTTTATTTTTCCACATTGTGTAAGAAACAACGTGAGGCTTGCAAGAGTTTGAACAATGCACCCCAAAACGTATTCCAGGTGTGAAAACACACGTTTCTAGAAAGACTCTGAAGCAGCAAGCAAAAGCATAGTGGCTGAGTGTTCCATCAATGAGAAACACACGCATTTCACTCTTCTGGAGTCAGTTTTCAGCCAGGAATTCATATGCATTTTGTACTGTGCAGAATGTAGCTACATGCTCGGGGGTTGTGTCATAGAAGCACCTCTCCTGCAGGAGCTTATTGCAGCATTCATTGTTTGGCTAAGTTCTTTAGGGTTGGTTTTGGAAGGTCTTTCATCTTTGGTCAAATCCCGCTTCGTACGAAATATTTTCACAGCGCTGTTTCCAAGTGTCCACAAAGATCTGCTGCTTGAAACTGCCTACATGCACATCTCCCATACTGCTGTGGTCGTTTCACTACCTGGATTTTGGTTTCCTCTTCTTGCTTTGAAATGACAAGCCTTCATTCTGCATGCTACACACACCTTGTAGCAGTTTCCGTTTGAAGCATGTTGGTGCTCTCAAAAAGCTGTGTAACCTAGTTAGAGTGTGTCACTCTCCGGCACTGAATACACAACTTAGAGCTCCTTTCACCACAGACACGCAAACACATCTTTTTGGAAAGTGCTACCTCAAGTCACTTGCAAATGTAAGGGTTTCATAGAGAAAATGAAGTCAATCATGGTTTTGAACTCTGCAAACAGTAGAAATGACCTCTTGTGCATGCCCGTGTGAATTTCACAACAAAATGCCCTTCTTTTCTTTTTTCTTGAAAGTTCTCAACACATTAGGAGAAAGATCTGTTTGAGCAAGAGTGATGCAGTGTGCATTTTTCTGCATTACAATTGATTGGGAAACATAGTCCTTATTTTTCCACATTGTGTAAGAAAAAACGTGAGGCTTGCAAGAGTTTGAACAATGCTCCCCAAAACGTATTCCAGGAGTGAAAACACACGTTTCTAGAAAGACTCTGAAGCAGCAAGCAAAAGCATAGTGGCTGAGTGTTCTTTCAATGAGAAACACACGCATTTCACTCTTCTGGAGTCAGTTTTCAGCCAGGAATTCATATGCATTTTGTACTGTGCAGAATGTAGCTACATGCTCGGTGGTTGTGTCATAGAAGCACCTCTCCTGCAGGAGCTTATTGCAGCATTCATTGTTTGGCTAAGTTCTTTAGGGTTGGTTTTGGAAGGTCTTTCATCTTTGGTCAAATCCCGCTTTGTACGAAATATTTTCACAGCGCTGTTTCCAAGTGTCCACAAAGATCTGCTGCTTGAAACTGCCTACATGCACATCTCCCATACTGCTGTGCTCGTTTCACTACCTGGATTTTGGTTTCCTCTTCTTGCTTTGAAATGACAAGCCTTCATTCTGCATGCTACACACACCTTGTAGCAGTTTCAGTTTGAAGCATGTTGGTGCTCTCAAAAAGCTGTGTAACCTAGTTAGAGTGTGTCACTCTCCGGCACTGAATACACAACTTAGAGCTCCTTTCACCACAGACACGCAAACACATCTTTTTGGAAAGTGCTACCTCAAGTCACTTGCAAATGTAAGGGTTTCATAGAGAAAATGAAGTCAATCATGGTTTTGCACTCTGCAAACAGTAGAAATGACCTCTTGTGCATGCCCGTGTGAATTTCACAGCAAAATGCCCTTCTTTTCTTGTTTCTTGAAAGTTCTCAACACATTAGGAGAAAGATCTGTTTGAGCAAGAGTGATGCAGTGTGCATTTTTCTGCATTACAATTGATTGGGAAACATAGTCCTTATTTTTCCACATTGTGTAAGAAAAAACGTGAGGCTTGCAAGAGTTTGAACAATGCTCCCCAAAACGTATTCCAGGAGTGAAAACACACGTTTCTAGAAAGACTCTGAAGCAGCAAGCAAAAGCATAGTGGCTGAGTGTTCTTTCAATGAGAAACACACGCATTTCACTCTTCTGGAGTCAGTTTTCAGCCAGGAATTCATATGCATTTTGTACTGTGCAGAATGTAGCTACATGCTCGGGGGTTGTGTCATAGAAGCACCTCTCCTGCAGGAGCTTATTGCAACATTCATTGTTTGGCTAAGTTCTTTAGGGTTGGTTTTGGAAGGTGTTTCATCTTTGGTGAAATCCCGCTTCGTACGAAATATTTTCACAGCGCTGTTTCCAAGTGTCCACAAAGATCTGCTGCTTGAAACTGCCTACATGCACATCTCCCATACTGCTGTGCTCGTTTCACTACCTGGATTTTGGTTTCCTCTTCTTGCTTTGAAATGACAAGCCTTCATTCTGCATGCTACACACACCTTGTAGCAGTTTCCGTTTGAAGCATGTTGGTGCTCTCGAAAAGCTGTGTAACCTAGTTAGAGTGTGTCACTCTGGGGCACTGAATACACAACTTAGAGCTCCTTTCACCACAGACACGCAACCACATCTTTTTGGAAAAGTGCTACCTCAAGTCACTTGCAAATGTAAGGGTTTCATAGAGAAAATGAAGTCAATCATGGTTTTGCACTCTGCAAACAGTAGAAATGACCTCTTGTGCATGCCCGTGTGAATTTCACAGCAAAATGCCCCATCTTTTCTTGTTTCTTGAAAGTTCTCAACACATTAGGAGAAAGATCTGTTTGAGCAAGAGTGATGCAGTGTGCATTTTTCTGCATTACAATTGATTGGGAAACATACTCCTTATTTTTCCACATTGTGTAAGAAACAACGTGAGGCTTGCAAGAGTTTGAACAATGCTCCCCAAAACGTATTCCAGGAGTGAAAACACACGTTTCTAGAAAGACTCTGAAGCAGCAAGCAAAAGCATAGTGGCTGAGTATTCTTTCAATGAGAAACACACGCATTTCACTCTTCTGGAGTCAGTTTTCAGCCAGGAATTCATATGCATTTTGTACTGTGCAGAATGTAGCTACATGCTCGGAGGTTGTGTCATAGAAGCACCTCTCCTGCAGGAGCTTATTGCAACATTCATTGTTTGGCTAAGTTCTTTAGGGTTGGTTTTGGAAGGTGTTTCATCTTTGGTGAAATCCCGCTTTGTACGAAATATTTTCACAGCGCTGTTTCCAAGTGTCCACAAAGATCTGCTGCTTGAAACTGCCTACATGCACATCTCCCATACTGCTGTGCTCGTTTCACTACCTGGATTTTGGTTTCCTCTTCTTGCTTTGAAATGACAAGCCTTCATTCTGCATGCTACACACACCTTGTAGCAGTTTCCGTTTGAAGCATGTTGGTGCTCTCGAAAAGCTGTGTAACCTAGTTAGAGTGTGTCACTCTGGGGCACTGAATACACAACTTAGAGCTCCTTTCACCACAGACACGCAAACACATCTTTTTGGGAAAGTGCTACCTCAAGTCACTTGCAAATGTAAGGGTTTCATAGAGAAAATGAAGTCAATCATGGTTTTGCACTCTGCAAACAGTAGAAATGACCTCTTGTGCAAGCCCGTGTGAATTTCACAGCAAAATGCCCTTCTTTTCTTGTTTCTTGAAAGTTCTCAACACATTAGGAGAAAGATCTGTTTGAGCAAGAGTGATGCAGTGTGCATTTTTCTGCATTACAATTGATTGGGAAACATACTCCTTATTTTTCCATTGTGTAAGAAACAACGTGAGGCTTGCAAGAGTTTGAACAATGCTCCCCAAAACGTATTCCAGGAGTGAAAACACACGTTTCTAGAAAGACTCTGAAGCAGCAAGCAAAAGCATAGTGGCTGAGTGTTCTTTCAATGAGAAACACACGCATTTCACTCTTCTGGAGTCAGTTTTCAGCCAGGAATTCATATGCATTTTGTACTGTGCAGAATGTAGCTACATGCTCGGAGGTTGTGTCATAGAAGCACCTCTCCTGCAGGAGCTTATTGCAACATTCATTGTTTGGCTAAGTTCTTTAGGGTTGGTTTTGGAAGGTGTTTCATCTTTGGTGAAATCCCGCTTCGTACGAAATATTTTCACAGCGCTGTTTCCAAGTGTCCACAAAGATCTGCTGCTTGAAACTGCCTACATGCACATCTCCCATACTGCTGTGCTCGTTTCACTACCTGGATTTTGGTTTCCTCTTCTTGCTTTGAAATGACAAGCCTTCATTCTGCATGCTACACACACCTTGTAGCAGTTTCCGTTTGAAGCATGTTGGTGCTCTCGAAAAGCTGTGTAACCTAGTTAGAGTGTGTCACTCTGGGGCACTGAATACACAACTTAGAGCTCCTTTCACCACAGACACGCAAACACATCTTTTTGGGAAAGTGCTACCTCAAGTCACTTGCAAATGTAAGGGTTTCATAGAGAAAATGAAGTCAATCATGGTTTTGCACTCTGCAAACAGTAGAAATGACCTCTTGTGCATGCCCGTGTGAATTTCACAGCAAAATGCCCTTCTTTTCTTTTTTCTTGAAAGTTCTCAACACATTAGGAGAAAGATCTGTTTGAGCAAGCGTGATGCAGTGTGCATTTTTCTGCATTACAATTGATTGGGAAACATAGTCCTTATTTTTCCACATTGTGTAAGAAAAAACGTGAGGCTTGCAAGAGTTTGAACAATGCTCCCCAAAACGTATTCCAGGAGTGAAAACACACGTTTCTAGAAAGACTCTGAAGCAGCAAGCAAAAGCATAGTGGCTGAGTTTTCTTTCAATGAGAAACACACGCATTTCACT
Source organism: Miniopterus schreibersii (assembly GCF_964146895.1). Lineage (NCBI taxonomy): Eukaryota > Metazoa > Chordata > Mammalia > Chiroptera > Miniopteridae > Miniopterus > Miniopterus schreibersii. The sequence goes on along the minus strand of NC_138101.1, from coordinate 108,826,191 downwards.
CTTCTGGAGTCAGTTTTCAGCCAGGAATTCATATGCATTTTGTACTGTGCAGAATGTAGCTACATGCTCGGGGGTTGTGTCATAGAAGCACCTCTCCTGCAGGAGTTTATTGCAACATTCATTGTTTGGCTAAGTTCTTTAGGGTTGGTTTTGGAAGGTGTTTCATCTTTGGTGAAATCCCGCTTCGTACGAAATATTTTCACAGCGCTGTTTCCAAGTGTCCACAAAGATCTGCTGCTTGAAACTGCCTACATGCACATCTCCCATACTGCTGTGCTCGTTTCACTACCTGGATTTTGGTTTCCTCTTCTTGCTTTGAAATGACAAGCCTTCATTCTGCATGCTACACACACCTTGTAGCAGTTTCAGTTTGAAGCATGTTGGTGCTCTCAAAAAGCTGTGTAACCTAGTTAGAGTGTGTCACTCTGGGGCACTGAATACACAACTTAGAGCTCCTTTCACCACAGACACGCAAACACATCTTTTTGGAAAGTGCTACCTCAAGTCACTTGCAAATGTAAGGGTTTCATAGAGAAAATGAAGTCAATCATGGTTTTGCACTCTGCAAACAGTAGAAATGACCTCTTGTGCAAGCCCGTGTGAATTTCACAGCAAAATGCCCTTCTTTTCTTGTTTCTTGAAAGTTCTCAACACATTAGGAGAAAGATCTGTTTGAGCAAGAGTGATGCAGTGTGCATTTTTCTGCATTACAATTGATTGGGAAACATAGTCCTTATTTTTCCACATTGTGTAAGAAAAAACGTGAGGCTTGCAAGAGTTTGAACAATGCTCCCCAAAACGTATTCCAGGAGTGAAAACACACGTTTCTAGAAAGACTCTGAAGCAGCAAGCAAAAGCATAGTGGCTGAGTGTTCTTTCAATGAGAAACACACGCATTTCACTCTTCTGGAGTCAGTTTTCAGCCAGGAATTCATATGCATTTTGTACTGTGCAGAATGTAGCTACATGCTCGGGGGTTGTGTCATAGAAGCACCTCTCCTGCAGGAGCTTATTGCAACATTCATTGTTTGGCTAAGTTCTTTAGGGTTGGTTTTGGAAGGTGTTTCATCTTTGGTGAAATCCCGCTTCGTACGAAATATTTTCACAGCGCTGTTTCCAAGTGTCCACAAAGATCTGCTGCTTGAAACTGACTACATGCACATCTCCCATACTGCTGTGCTCGTTTCACTACCTGTATTTTGGTTTCCTCTTCTTGCTTTGAAATGACAAGCCTTCATTCTGCATGCTACACACACCTTGTAGCAGTTTCCGTTTGAAGCATGTTGGTGCTCTCGAAAAGCTGTGTAACCTAGTTAGAGTGTGTCACTCTGGGGCACTGAATACACAACTTAGAGCTCCTTTCACCACAGACACGCAACCACATCTTTTTGGGAAAGTGCTACCTCAAGTCACTTGCAAATGTAAGGGTTTCATAGAGAAAATGAAGTCAATCATGGTTTTGCACTCTGCAAACAGTAGAAATGACCTCTTGTGCGTGCCAGTGTGAATTTCACAGCAAAATGCCCTTCTTTTCTTGTTTCTTGAAAGTTCTCAACACATTAGGAGAAAGATCTGTTTGAGCAAGAGTGATGCAGTGTGCATTTTTCTGCATAACAAGTGATTCGGAAACATACTCCTTATTTTTCCACATTGTGTAAGAAACAACGTAAGGCTTGCAAGAGTTTGAACAATGCACCCCAAAACGTATTCCAGGTGTGAAAACACACGTTTGTAGAAAGACTCTGAAGCAGCAAGCAAAAGCATAGTGGCTGAGTGTTCCATCAATGAGAAACACACGCATTTCACTCTTCTGGAGTCAGTTTTCAGCCAGGAATTCATATGCATTTTGTACTGTGCAGAATGTAGCTACATGCTCGGGGGTTGTGTCATAGAAGCACCTCTCCTGCAGGAGCTTATTGCAACATTCATTGTTTGGCTAAGTTCTTTAGGGTTGGTTTTGGAAGGTGTTTCATGTTTGGTGAAATCCCGCTTCGTACGAAATATTTTCACACCGCTGTTTCCAAGTGTCCACAAAGATCTGCTGCTTGAAACTGCCTACATGCACATCTCCCATACTGCTGTGCTCGTTTCACTACCTGGATTTTGGTTTCCTCTTCTTGCTTTGAAATGACAAGCCTTCATTCTGCATGCTACACACACCTTGTAGCAGTTTCCGTTTGAAGCATGTTGGTGCTCTCGAAAAGCTGTGTAACCTAGTTAGAGTGTGTCACTCTGGGGCACTGAATACACAACTTAGAGCTCCTTTCACCACAGACACGCAACCACATCTTTTTGGGAAAGTGCTACCTCAAGTCACTTGCAAATGTAAGGGTTTCATAGAGAAAATGAAGTCAATCATGGTTTTGCACTCTGCAAACAGTAGAAATGACCTCTTGTGCATGCCCGTGTGAATTTCACAGCAAAATGCCCTTCTTTTCTTGTTTCTTGAAAGTTCTCAACACGTTAGGAGAAAGATCTGTTTGAGCAAGAGTGATGCAGTGTGCATTTTTCTGCATAACAAGTGATTCGGAAACATACTCTTTATTTTTCCACATTGTGTAAGAAACAACGTGAGGCTTGCAAGAGTTTGAACAATGCACCCCAAAACGTATTCCAGGTGTGAAAACACACGTTTCTAGAAAGACTCTGAAGCAGCAAGCAAAAGCATAGTGGCTGAGTGTTCCATCAATGAGAAACACACGCATTTCACTCTTCTGGAGTCAGTTTTCAGCCAGGAATTCATATGCATTTTGTACTGTGCAGAATGTAGCTACATGCTCGGGGGTTGTGTCATAGAAGCACCTCTCCTGCAGGAGCTTATTGCAGCATTCATTGTTTGGCTAAGTTCTTTAGGGTTGGTTTTGGAAGGTCTTTCATCTTTGGTCAAATCCCGCTTCGTACGAAATATTTTCACAGCGCTGTTTCCAAGTGTCCACAAAGATCTGCTGCTTGAAACTGCCTACATGCACATCTCCCATACTGCTGTGGTCGTTTCACTACCTGGATTTTGGTTTCCTCTTCTTGCTTTGAAATGACAAGCCTTCATTCTGCATGCTACACACACCTTGTAGCAGTTTCCGTTTGAAGCATGTTGGTGCTCTCAAAAAGCTGTGTAACCTAGTTAGAGTGTGTCACTCTCCGGCACTGAATACACAACTTAGAGCTCCTTTCACCACAGACACGCAAACACATCTTTTTGGAAAGTGCTACCTCAAGTCACTTGCAAATGTAAGGGTTTCATAGAGAAAATGAAGTCAATCATGGTTTTGAACTCTGCAAACAGTAGAAATGACCTCTTGTGCATGCCCGTGTGAATTTCACAACAAAATGCCCTTCTTTTCTTTTTTCTTGAAAGTTCTCAACACATTAGGAGAAAGATCTGTTTGAGCAAGAGTGATGCAGTGTGCATTTTTCTGCATTACAATTGATTGGGAAACATAGTCCTTATTTTTCCACATTGTGTAAGAAAAAACGTGAGGCTTGCAAGAGTTTGAACAATGCTCCCCAAAACGTATTCCAGGAGTGAAAACACACGTTTCTAGAAAGACTCTGAAGCAGCAAGCAAAAGCATAGTGGCTGAGTGTTCTTTCAATGAGAAACACACGCATTTCACTCTTCTGGAGTCAGTTTTCAGCCAGGAATTCATATGCATTTTGTACTGTGCAGAATGTAGCTACATGCTCGGGGGTTGTGTCATAGAAGCACCTCTCCTGCAGGAGCTTATTGCAGCATTCATTGTTTGGCTAAGTTCTTTAGGGTTGGTTTTGGAAGGTCTTTCATCTTTGGTCAAATCCCGCTTTGTACGAAATATTTTCACAGCGCTGTTTCCAAGTGTCCACAAAGATCTGCTGCTTGAAACTGCCTACATGCACATCTCCCATACTGCTGTGCTCGTTTCACTACCTGGATTTTGGTTTCCTCTTCTTGCTTTGAAATGACAAGCCTTCATTCTGCATGCTACACACACCTTGTAGCAGTTTCAGTTTGAAGCATGTTGGTGCTCTCAAAAAGCTGTGTAACCTAGTTAGAGTGTGTCACTCTCCGGCACTGAATACACAACTTAGAGCTCCTTTCACCACAGACACGCAAACACATCTTTTTGGAAAGTGCTACCTCAAGTCACTTGCAAATGTAAGGGTTTCATAGAGAAAATGAAGTCAATCATGGTTTTGCACTCTGCAAACAGTAGAAATGACCTCTTGTGCATGCCCGTGTGAATTTCACAGCAAAATGCCCTTCTTTTCTTGTTTCTTGAAAGTTCTCAACACATTAGGAGAAAGATCTGTTTGAGCAAGAGTGATGCAGTGTGCATTTTTCTGCATTACAATTGACTGGGAAACATAGTCCTTATTTTTCCACATTGTGTAAGAAAAAACGTGAGGCTTGCAAGAGTTTGAACAATGCTCCCCAAAACGTATTCCAGGAGTGAAAACACACGTTTCTAGAAAGACTCTGAAGCAGCAAGCAAAAGCATAGTGGCTGAGTGTTCTTTCAATGAGAAACACACGCATTTCACTCTTCTGGAGTCAGTTTTCAGCCAGGAATTCATATGCATTTTGTACTGTGCAGAATGTAGCTACATGCTCGGAGGTTGTGTCATAGAAGCACCTCTCCTGCAGGAGCTTATTGCAACATTCATTGTTTGGCTAAGTTCTTTAGGGTTGGTTTTGGAAGGTGTTTCATCTTTGGTGAAATCCCGTTTCGTACGAAATATTTTCACAGCGCTGTTTCCAAGTGTCCACAAAGATCTGCTGCTTGAAACTGCCTACATGCACATCTCCCATACTGCTGTGCTCGTTTCACTACCTGGATTTTGGTTTCCTCTTCTTGCTTTGAAATGACAAGCCTTCATTCTGCATGCTACACACACCTTGTAGCAGTTTCCGTTTGAAGCATGTTGGTGCTCTCGAAAAGCTGTGTAACCTAGTTAGAGTGTGTCACTCTGGGGCACTGAATACACAACTTAGAGCTCCTTTCACCACAGACACGCAAACACATCTTTTTGGGAAAGTGCTACCTCAAGTCACTTGCAAATGTAAGGGTTTCATAGAGAAAATGAAGTCAATCATGGTTTTGCACTCTGCAAACAGTAGAAATGACCTCTTGTGCGTGCCAGTGTGAATTTCACAGCAAAATGCCCTTCTTTTCTTGTTTCTTGAAAGTTCTCAACACATTAGGAGAAAGATCTGTTTGAGCAAGAGTGATGCAGTGTGCATTTTTCTGCATTACAATTGATTGGGAAACATACTCCTTATTTTTCCACATTGTGTAAGAAACAACGTGAGGCTTGCAAGAGTTTGAACAATGCTCCCCAAAACGTATTCCAGGAGTGAAAACACACGTTTCTAGAAAGACTCTGAAGCAGCAAGCAAAAGCATAGTGGCTGAGTGTTCTTTCAATGAGAAACACACGCATTTCACTCTTCTGGAGTCAGTTTTCAGCCAGGAATTCATATGCATTTTGTACTGTGCAGAATGTAGCTACATGCTCGGAGGTTGTGTCATAGAAGCACCTCTCCTGCAGGAGCTTATTGCAACATTCATTGTTTGGCTAAGTTCTTTAGGGTTGGTTTTGGAAGGTGTTTCATCTTTGGTGAAATCCCGCTTCGTACGAAATATTTTCACAGCGCTGTTTCCAAGTGTCCACAAAGATCTGCTGCTTGAAACTGCCTACATGCACATCTCCCATACTGCTGTGCTCGTTTCACTACCTGGATTTTGGTTTCCTCTTCTTGCTTTGAAATGACAAGCCTTCATTCTGCATGCTACACACACCTTGTAGCAGTTTCCGTTTGAAGCATGTTGGTGCTCTCGAAAAGCTGTGTAACCTAGTTAGAGTGTGTCACTCTGGGGCACTGAATACACAACTTAGAGCTCCTTTCACCACAGACACGCAAACACATCTTTTTGGGAAAGTGCTACCTCAAGTCACTTGCAAATGTAAGGGTTTCATAGAGAAAATGAACTCAATCATGGTTTTGCACTCTGCAAACAGTAGAAATGACCTCTTGTGCGTGCCAGTGTGAATTTCACAGCAAAATGCCCTTCTTTTCTTGTTTCTTGAAAGTTCTCAACACATTAGGAGAAAGATCTGTTTGAGCAAGAGTGATGCAGTGTGCATTTTTCTGCATAACAAGTGATTCGGAAACATACTCCTTATTTTTCCACATTGTGTAAGAAACAACGTGAGGCTTGCAAGAGTTTGAACAATGCACCCCAAAACGTATTCCAGGTGTGAAAACACACGTTTCTAGAAAGACTCTGAAGCAGCAAGCAAAAGCATACTGGCTGAGTGTTCCATCAATGAGAAACACACGCATTTCACTCTTCTGGAGTCAGTTTTCAGCCAGGAATTCATATGCATTTTGTACTGTGCAGAATGTAGCTACATGCTCGGGGGTTGTGTCATAGAAGCACCTCTCCTGCAGGAGCTTATTGCAGCATTCATTGTTTGGCTAAGTTCTTTAGGGTTGGTTTTGGAAGGTCTTTCATCTTTGGTAAAATCCCGCTTCGTACGAAATATTTTCACAGCGCTGTTTCCAAGTGTCCACAAAGATCTGCTGCTTGAAACTGCCTACATGCACATCTCCCATACTGCTGTGCTCGTTTCACTACCTGGATTTTGGTTTCCTCTTCTTGCTTTGAAATGACAAGCCTTCATTCTGCATGCTACACACACCTTGTAGCAGTTTCCGTTTGAAGCATGTTGGTGCTCTCAAAAAGCTGTGTAACCTAGTTAGAGTGTGTCACTCTCCGGCACTGAATACACAACTTAGAGCTCCTTTCACCACAGACACGCAAACACATCTTTTTGGAAAGTGCTACCTCAAGTCACTTGCAAATGTAAGGGTTTCATAGAGAAAATGAAGTCAATCATGGTTTTGCACTCTGCAAACAGTAGAAATGACCTCTTGTGCAAGCCCGTGTGAATTTCACAGCAAAATGCCCTTCTTTTCTTGTTTCTTGAAAGTTCTCAACACATTAGGAGAAAGATCTGTTTGAGCAAGAGTGATGCAGTGTGCATTTTTCTGCATTACAATTGATTGGGAAACATAGTCCTTATTTTTCCACATTGTGTAAGAAAAAACGTGAGGCTTGCAAGAGTTTGAACAATGCTCCCCAAAACGTATTCCAGGAGTGAAAACACACGTTTCTAGAAAGACTCTGAAGCAGCAAGCAAAAGCATAGTGGCTGAGTGTTCTTTCAATGAGAAACACACGCATTTCACTCTTCTGGAGTCAGTTTTCAGCCAGGAATTCATATGCATTTTGTACTGTGCAGAATGTAGCTACATGCTCGGGGGTTGTGTCATAGAAGCACCTCTCCTGCAGGAGCTTATTGCAACATTCATTGTTTGGCTAAGTTCTTTAGGGTTGGTTTTGGAAGGTGTTTCATCTTTGGTGAAATCCCGCTTCGTACGAAATATTTTCACAGCGCTGTTTCCAAGTGTCCACAAAGATCTGCTGCTTGAAACTGACTACATGCACATCTCCCATACTGCTGTGCTCGTTTCACTACCTGGATTTTGGTTTCCTCTTCTTGCTTTGAAATGACAAGCCTTCATTCTGCATGCTACACACACCTTGTAGCAGTTTCCGTTTGAAGCATGTTGGTGCTCTCGAAAAGCTGTGTAACCTAGTTAGAGTGTGTCACTCTGGGGCACTGAATACACAACTTAGAGCTCCTTTCACCACAGACACGCAACCACATCTTTTTGGGAAAGTGCTACCTCAAGTCACTTGCAAATGTAAGGGTTTCATAGAGAAAATGAAGTCAATCATGGTTTTGCACTCTGCAAACAGTAGAAATGACCTCTTGTGCGTGCCAGTGTGAATTTCACAGCAAAATGCCCTTCTTTTCTTGTTTCTTGAAAGTTCTCAACACATTAGGAGAAAGATCTGTTTGAGCAAGAGTGATGCAGTGTGCATTTTTCTGCATAACAAGTGATTCGGAAACATACTCCTTATTTTTCCACATTGTGTAAGAAACAACGTAAGGCTTGCAAGAGTTTGAATAATGCACCCCAAAACGTATTCCAGGTGTGAAAACACACGTTTGTAGAAAGACTCTGAAGCAGCAAGCAAAAGCATAGTGGCTGAGTGATCCATCAATGAGAAACACACGCATTTCACTCTTCTGGAGTCAGTTTTCAGCCAGGAATTCATATGCATTTTGTACTGTGCAGAATGTAGCTACATGCTCGGGGGTTGTGTCATAGAAGCACCTCTCCTGCAGGAGCTTATTGCAACATTCATTGTTTGGCTAAGTTCTTTAGGGTTGGTTTTGGAAGGTGTTTCATGTTTGGTGAAATCCCGCTTCGTACGAAATATTTTCACACCGCTGTTTCCAAGTGTCCACAAAGATCTGCTGCTTGAAACTGCCTACATGCACATCTCCCATACTGCTGTGCTCGTTTCACTACCTGGATTTTGGTTTCCTCTTCTTGCTTTGAAATGACAAGCCTTCATTCTGCATGCTACACACACCTTGTAGCAGTTTCCGTTTGAAGCATGTTGGTGCTCTCGAAAAGCTGTGTAACCTAGTTAGAGTGTGTCACTCTGGGGCACTGAATACACAACTTAGAGCTCCTTTCACCACAGACACGCAACCACATCTTTTTGGGAAAGTGCTACCTCAAGTCACTTGCAAATGTAAGGGTTTCATAGAGAAAATGAAGTCAATCATGGTTTTGCACTCTGCAAACAGTAGAAATGACCTCTTGTGCATGCCCGTGTGAATTTCACAGCAAAATGCCCTTCTTTTCTTGTTTCTTGAAAGTTCTCAACACGTTAGGAGAAAGATCTGTTTGAGCAAGAGTGATGCAGTGTGCATTTTTCTGCATAACAAGTGATTCGGAAACATACTCTTTATTTTTCCACATTGTGTAAGAAACAACGTGAGGCTTGCAAGAGTTTGAACAATGCACCCCAAAACGTATTCCAGGTGTGAAAACACACGTTTCTAGAAAGACTCTGAAGCAGCAAGCAAAAGCATAGTGGCTGAGTGTTCCATCAATGAGAAACACACGCATTTCACTCTTCTGGAGTCAGTTTTCAGCCAGGAATTCATATGCATTTTGTACTGTGCAGAATGTAGCTACATGCTCGGGGGTTGTGTCATAGAAGCACCTCTCCTGCAGGAGCTTATTGCAGCATTCATTGTTTGGCTAAGTTCTTTAGGGTTGGTTTTGGAAGGTCTTTCATCTTTGGTCAAATCCCGCTTCGTACGAAATATTTTCACAGCGCTGTTTCCAAGTGTCCACAAAGATCTGCTGCTTGAAACTGCCTACATGCACATCTCCCATACTGCTGTGCTCGTTTCACTACCTGGATTTTGGTTTCCTCTTCTTGCTTTGAAATGACAAGCCTTCATTCTGCATGCTACACACACCTTGTAGCAGTTTCCGTTTGAAGCATGTTGGTGCTCTCAAAAAGCTGTGTAACCTAGTTAGAGTGTGTCACTCTCCGGCACTGAATACACAACTTAGAGCTCCTTTCACCACAGACACGCAAACACATCTTTTTGGAAAGTGCTACCTCAAGTCACTTGCAAATGTAAGGGTTTCATAGAGAAAATGAAGTCAATCATGGTTTTGAACTCTGCAAACAGTAGAAATGACCTCTTGTGCATGCCCGTGTGAATTTCACAACAAAATGCCCTTCTTTTCTTTTTTCTTGAAAGTTCTCAACACATTAGGAGAAAGATCTGTTTGAGCAAGAGTGATGCAGTGTGCATTTTTCTGCATTACAATTGATTGGGAAACATAGTCCTTATTTTTCCACATTGTGTAAGAAAAAACGTGAGGCTTGCAAGAGTTTGAACAATGCTCCCCAAAACGTATTCCAGGAGTGAAAACACACGTTTCTAGAAAGACTCTGAAGCAGCAAGCAAAAGCATAGTGGCTGAGTGTTCTTTCAATGAGAAACACACGCATTTCACTCTTCTGGAGTCAGTTTTCAGCCAGGAATTCATATGCATTTTGTACTGTGCAGAATGTAGCTACATGCTCGGGGGTTGTGTCATAGAAGCACCTCTCCTGCAGGAGCTTATTGCAGCATTCATTGTTTGGCTAAGTTCTTTAGGGTTGGTTTTGGAAGGTCTTTCATCTTTGGTCAAATCCCGCTTTGTACGAAATATTTTCACAGCGCTGTTTCCAAGTGTCCACAAAGATCTGCTGCTTGAAACTGCCTACATGCACATCTCCCATACTGCTGTGCTCGTTTCACTACCTGGATTTTGGTTTCCTCTTCTTGCTTTGAAATGACAAGCCTTCATTCTGCATGCTACACACACCTTGTAGCAGTTTCAGTTTGAAGCATGTTGGTGCTCTCAAAAAGCTGTGTAACCTAGTTAGAGTGTGTCACTCTCCGGCACTGAATACACAACTTAGAGCTCCTTTCACCACAGACACGCAAACACATCTTTTTGGAAAGTGCTACCTCAAGTCACTTGCAAATGTAAGGGTTTCATAGAGAAAATGAAGTCAATCATGGTTTTGCACTCTGCAAACAGTAAACAGTAGAAATGACCTCTTGTGCGTGCCAGTGTGAATTTCACAGCAAAATGCCCTTCTTTTCTTGTTTCTTGAAAGTTCTCAACACATTAGGAGAAAGATCTGTTTGAGCAAGAGTGATGCAGTGTGCATTTTTCTGCATAACAAGTGATTCGGAAACATACTCCTTATTTTTCCACATTGTGTAAGAAACAACGTGAGGCTTGCAAGAGTTTGAACAATGCTCCCCAAAACGTATTCCAGGAGTGAAAACACACGTTTCTAGAAAGACTCTGAAGCAGCAAGCAAAAGCATAGTGGCTGAGTGTTCCATCAATGAGAAACACACGCATTTCACTCTTCTGGAGTCAGTTTTCAGCCAGGAATTCATATGCATTTTGTACTGTGCAGAATGTAGCTACATGCTCGGGGGTTGTGTCATAGAAGCACCTCTCCTGCAGGAGCTTATTGCAGCATTCATTGTTTGGCTAAGTTCTTTAGGGTTGGTTTTGGAAGGTCTTTCATCTTTGGTCAAATCCCGCTTCGTACGAAATATTTTCACAGCGCTGTTTCCAAGTGTCCACAAAGATCTGCTGCTTGAAACTGCCTACATGCACATCTCCCATACTGCTGTGCTCGTTTCACTACCTTGATTTTGGTTTCCTCTTCTTGCTTTGAAATGACAAGCCTTCATTCTGCATGCTACACACACCTTGTAGCAGTTTCCGTTTGAAGCATGTTGGTGCTCTCGAAAAGCTGTGTAACCTAGTTAGAGTGTGTCACTCTGGGGCACTGAATACACAACTTAGAGCTCCTTTCACCACAGACACGCAAACACATCTTTTTGGGAAAGTGCTACCTCAAGTCACTTGCAAATGTAAGGGTTTCATAGAGAAAATGAAGTCAATCATGGTTTTGCACTCTGCAAACAGTAGAAATGACCTCTTGTGCGTGCCAGTGTGAATTTCACAGCAAAATGCCCTTCTTTTCTTGTTTCTTGAAAGTTCTCAACACATTAGGAGAAAGATCTGTTTGAGCAAGAGTGATGCAGTGTGCATTTTTCTGCATTACAATTGATTGGGAAACATAGTCCTTATTTTTCCACATTGTGTAAGAAAAAACGTGAGGCTTGCAAGAGTTTGAACAATGCTCCCCAAAACGTATTCCAGGAGTGAAAACACACGTTTCTAGAAAGACTCTGAAGCAGCAAGCAAAAGCATAGTGGCTGAGTGTTCTTTCAATGAGAAACACACGCATTTCACTCTTCTGGAGTCAGTTTTCAGCCAGGAATTCATATGCATTTTGTACTGTGCAGAATGTAGCTACATGCTCGGGGGTTGTGTCATAGAAGCACCTCTCCTGCAGGAGCTTATTGCAACATTCATTGTTTGGCTAAGTTCTTTAGGGTTGGTTTTGGAAAGTGTTTCATCTTTGGTGAAATCCCGCTTCGTACGAAATATTTTCACAGCGCTGTTTCCAAGTGTCCACAAAGATCTGCTGCTTGAAACTGCCTACATGCACATCTCCCATACTGCTGTGCTCGTTTCACTACCTGGATTTTGGTTTCCTCTTCTTGCTTTGAAATGACAAGCCTTCATTCTGCATGCTACACACACCTTGTAGCAGTTTCAGTTTGAAGCATGTTGGTGCTCTCAAAAAGCTGTGTAACCTAGTTAGAGTGTGTCACTCTCCGGCACTGAATACACAACTTAGAGCTCCTTTCACCACAGACACGCAAACACATCTTTTTGGGAAAGTGCTACATAAGTCACTTGCAAATGTAAGGCTTTCATAGAGAAAATGAACTCAATCATGGTTTTGCACTCTGCAAACAGTAGAAATGACCTCTTGTGCATGCCCGTGTGAATTTCACAGCAAAATGCCCTTCTTTTCTTGTTTCTTGAAAGTTCTCAACACATTAGGAGAAAGATCTGTTTGAGCAAGAGTGATGCAGTGTGCATTTTTCTGCATTACAATTGATTGGGAAACATACTGCTTATTTTTCCACATTGTGTAAGAAACAACGTGAGGCTTGCAAGAGTTTGAACAATGCTCCCCAAAACGTATTCCAGGAGTGAAAACACACGTTTCTAGAAAGACTCTGAAGCAGCAAGCAAAAGCATAGTGGCTGAGTGTTCCATCAATGAGAAACACACGCATTTCACTCTTCTGGAGTCAGTTTTCAGCCAGGAATTCATATGCATTTTGTACTGTGCAGAATGTAGCTACATGCTCGGGGGTTGTGTCATAGAAGCACCTCTCCTGCAGGAGATTATTGCAACATTCATTGTTTGGCTAAGTTCTTTAGGGTTGGTTTTGGAAGGTGTTTCATCTTTGGTGAAATCCCGCTTCGTACGAAATATTTTCACAGCGCTGTTTCCAAGTGTCCACAAAGATCTGCTGCTTGAAACTGCCTACATGCACATCTCCCATACTGCTGTGCTCGTTTCACTACCTGGATTTTGGTTTCCTCTTCTTGCTTTGAAATGACAAGCCTTCATTCTGCATGCTACACACACCTTGTAGCAGTTTCAGTTTGAAGCATGTTGGTGCTCTCAAAAAGCTGTGTAACCTAGTTAGAGTGTGTCACTCTCCGGCACTGAATACACAACTTAGAGCTCCTTTCACCACAGTCACGCAAACACATCTTTTTGGGAAAGTGCTACCTCAAGTCACTTGCAAATGTAAGGCTTTCATAGAGAAAATGAAGTCAATCATGGTTTTTCACACTGCAAACAGAAGAAATGACCTCTTGTGCATGCCCGTGTGAATTTCACAGCAAAATGCCCTTCTTTTCTTGTTTCTTGAAAGTTCTCAACACATTAGGAGAAAGATCTGTTTGAGCAAGAGTGATGCAGTGTGCATTTTTCTGCATTACAATTGATTGGGAAACATACTCCTTATTTATCCACATTGTGTAAGAAACAACGTGAGGCTTGCAAGAGTTTGAACAATGCTCCCCAAAACGTATTCCAGGAGTGAAAACACACGTTTCTAGAAAGACTCTGAAGCAGCAAGCAAAAGCATAGTGGCTGAGTGTTCCATCAATGAGAAACACACGCATTTCACTCTTCTGGAGTCAGTTTTCAGCCAGGAATTCATATGCATTTTGTACTGTGCAGAATGTAGCTACATGCTCGGGGGTTGTGTCATAGAAGCACCTCTCCTGCAGGAGCTTATTGCAACATTCATTGTTTGGCTAAGTTCTTTAGGGTTGGTTTTGGAAGGTGTTTCATCTTTGGTGAAATCCCGCTTCGTACGAAATATTTTCACAGCGCTGTTTCCAAGTGTCCACAAAGATCTGCTGCTTGAAACTGCCTACATGCACATCTCCCATACTGCTGTGCTCGTTTCACTACCTGGATTTTGGTTTCCTCTTCTTGCTTTGAAATGACAAGCCTTCATTCTGCATGCTACACACACCTTGTAGCAGTTTCAGTTTGAAGCATGTTGGTGCTCTCAAAAAGCTGTGTAACCTAGTTAGAGTGTGTCACTCTCCGGCACTGAATACACAACTTAGAGCTCCTTTCACCACAGACACGCAAACACATCTTTTTGGAAAGTGCTACCTCAAGTCACTTGCAAATGTAAGGCTTTCATAGAGAAAATGAACTCAATCATGGTTTTGCACTCTGCAAACAGTAGAAATGACCTCTTGTGCATGCCCATGTGAATTTCACAGCAAAATGCCCTTCTTTTCTTGTTTCTTGAAAGTTCTCAACACATTAGGAGAAAGATCTGTTTGAGCAAGAGTGATGCAGTGTGCATTTTTCTGCATTACAATTGATTGGGAAACATACTCCTTATTTTTCCACATTGTGTAAGAAACAACGTGAGGCTTGCAAGAGTTTGAACAATGCTCCCCAAAACGTATTCCAGGAGTGAAAACACACGTTTCTAGAAAGACTCTGAAGCAGCAAGCAAAAGCATAGTGGCTGAGTGTTCTTTCAATGAGAAACACACGCATTTCACTCTTCTGGAGTCAGTTTTCAGCCAGGAATTCATATGCATTTTGTACTGTGCAGAATGTAGCTACATGCTCGGAGGTTGTGTCATAGAAGCACCTCTCCTGCAGGAGCTTATTGCAACATTCATTGTTTGGCTAAGTTCTTTAGGGTTGGTTTTGGAAGGTGTTTCATCTTTGGTGAAATCCCGCTTCGTACGAAATATTTTCACAGCGCTGTTTCCAAGTGTCCACAAAGATCTGCTGCTTGAAACTGCCTACATGCACATCTCCCATACTGCTGTGCTCGTTTCACTACCTGGATTTTGGTTTCCTCTTCTTGCTTTGAAATGACAAGCCTTCATTCTGCATGCTACACACACCTTGTAGCAGTTTCCGTTTGAAGCATGTTGGTGCTCTCGAAAAGCTGTGTAACCTAGTTAGAGTGTGTCACTCTGGGGCACTGAATACACAACTTAGAGCTCCTTTCACCACAGACACGCAAACACATCTTTTTGGGAAAGTGCTACCTCAAGTCACTTGCAAATGTAAGGGTTTCATAGAGAAAATGAACTCAATCATGGTTTTGCACTCTGCAAACAGTAGAAATGACCTCTTGTGCGTGCCAGTGTGAATTTCACAGCAAAATGCCCTTCTTTTCTTGTTTCTTGAAAGTTCTCAACACATTAGGAGAAAGATCTGTTTGAGCAAGAGTGATGCAGTGTGCATTTTTCTGCATAACAAGTGATTCGGAAACATACTCCTTATTTTTCCACATTGTGTAAGAAACAACGTGAGGCTTGCAAGAGTTTGAACAATGCACCCCAAAACGTATTCCAGGTGTGAAAACACACGTTTCTAGAAAGACTCTGAAGCAGCAAGCAAAAGCATACTGGCTGAGTGTTCCATCAATGAGAAACACACGCATTTCACTCTTTTGGAGTCAGTTTTCAGCCAGGAATTCATATGCATTTTGTACTGTGCAGAATGTAGCTACATGCTCGGGGGTTGTGTCATAGAAGCACCTCTCCTGCAGGAGCTTATTGCAGCATTCATTGTTTGGCTAAGTTCTTTAGGGTTGGTTTTGGAAGGTCTTTCATCTTTGGTAAAATCCCGCTTCGTACGAAATATTTTCACAGCGCTGTTTCCAAGTGTCCACAAAGATCTGCTGCTTGAAACTGCCTACATGCACATCTCCCATACTGCTGTGCTCGTTTCACTACCTGGATTTTGGTTTCCTCTTCTTGCTTTGAAATGACAAGCCTTCATTCTGCATGCTACACACACCTTGTAGCAGTTTCCGTTTGAAGCATGTTGGTGCTCTCAAAAAGCTGTGTAACCTAGTTAGAGTGTGTCACTCTCCGGCACTGAATACACAACTTAGAGCTCCTTTCACCACAGACACGCAAACACATCTTTTTGGAAAGTGCTACCTCAAGTCACTTGCAAATGTAAGGGTTTCATAGAGAAAATGAAGTCAATCATGGTTTTGCACTCTGCAAACAGTAGAAATGACCTCTTGTGCATGCCCGTGTGAATTTCACAGCAAAATGCCCTTCTTTTCTTGTTTCTTGAAAGTTCTCAACACATTAGGAGAAATTTCTGTTTGAGCAAGAGTGATGCAGTGTGCATTTTTCTGCATTACAATTGATTGGGAAACATAGTCCTTATTTTTCCACATTGTGTAAGAAAATACGTGAGGCTTGCAAGAGTTTGAACAATGCTCCCCAAAACGTATTCCAGGAGTGAAAACACACGTTTCTAGAAAGACTCTGAAGCAGCAAGCAAAAGCATAGTGGCTGAGTGTTCTTTCAATGAGAAACACACGCATTTCACTCTTCTGGAGTCAGTTTTCAGCCAGGAATTCATATGCATTTTGTACTGTGCAGAATGTAGCTACATGCTCGGGGGTTGTGTCATAGAAGCACCTCTCCTGCAGGAGCTTATTGCAACATTCATTGTTTGGCTAAGTTCTTTAGGGTTGGTTTTGGAAGGTGTTTCATCTTTGGTCAAATCCCGCTTCGTACGAAATATTTTCACAGC
This sequence comes from Miniopterus schreibersii, assembly GCF_964146895.1. Taxonomy (NCBI): domain Eukaryota; kingdom Metazoa; phylum Chordata; class Mammalia; order Chiroptera; family Miniopteridae; genus Miniopterus; species Miniopterus schreibersii. The sequence goes on along the minus strand of NC_138101.1, from coordinate 108,809,715 downwards.
GCTGTTTCCAAGTTTCCACAAAGATCTGCTGCTTGAAACTGCCTACATGCACATCTCCCATACTGCTGTGCTCGTTTCACTACCTGGATTTTGGTTTCCTTTTCTTGCTTTGAAATGACAAGCCGTCATTCTGCATGCTACACACACCTTGTAGCCGTTTCAGTTTGAAGCATGTTGGTGCTCTCAAAAAGCTGTGTAACCTAGTTAGAGTGTGTCACTCTGGGGCACTGAATACACAACTTAGAGCTCCTTTCACCACAGACACGCAAACACATCTTTTTGGGAAAGTGCTACCTCAAGTCACTTGCAAATGTAAGGCTTTCATAGAGAAAATGAAGTCAATCATGGTTTTGCACACTGCAAACAGTAGAAATGACCTTTTGTGCTTGCCCGTGTGAATTTCACAGCAAAATGCCCTTCTTTTCTTGTTTCTTGAAAGTTCTCAACACATTAGGAGAAAGATCTATTTGAGCAAGAGTGATGCAGTGTGCATTTTTCTGCATTACAATTGATTGGGAAACATACTCCTTATTTTTCCACATTGTGTAAGAAACAACGTGAGGCTTGCAAGAGTTTGAACAATGCTCCCCAAAACGTATTCCAGGAGTGAAAACACACGTTTCTAGAAAGACTCTGAAGCAGCAAGCAAAAGCATAGTGGCTGAGTGTTCTTTCAATGAGAAACACAGGCATTTCACTCTTCTGGAGTCAGTTTTCAGCCAGGAATTCATATGCATTTTTTACTGTGCAGAATGTAGCTACATGCTCGGAGGTTGTGTCATAGAAGCACCTCTCCTGCAGGAGCTTATTGCAACATTCAGTGTTTGGCTAAGTTCTTTAGGGTTGGTTTTGGAAGGTGTTTCATCTTTGGTGAAATCCCGCTTCGTACGAAATATTTTCACAGCGCTGTTTCCAAGTGTCCACAAAGATCTGCAGCTTGAAACTGCCTACATGCACATCTCCCATACTGCTGTGCTCGTTTCACTACCTGGATTTTGGTTTCCTCTTCTTGCTTTGAAATGACAAGCCTTCATTCTGCATGCTACACACACCTTGTAGCAGTTTCCGTTTGAAGCATGTTGGTGCTCTCGAAAAGCTGTGTAACCTAGTTAGAGTGTGTCACTCTGGGGCACTGAATACACAACTTAGAGCTCCTTTCACCACAGACACGCAAACACATCTTTTTGGGAAAGTGCTACCTCAAGTCACTTGCAAATGTAAGGGTTTCATAGAGAAAATGAAGTCAATCATGGTTTTGCACTCTGCAAACAGTAAACAGTAGAAATGACCTCTTGTGCGTGCCAGTGTGAATTTCACAGCAAAATGCCCTTCTTTTCTTGTTTCTTGAAAGTTCTCAACACATTAGGAGAAAGATCTGTTTGAGCAAGAGTGATGCAGTGTGCATTTTTCTGCATAACAAGTGATTCGGAAACATACTCCTTATTTTTCCACATTGTGTAAGAAACAACGTGAAGCTTGCAAGAGTTTGAACAATGCACCCCAAAACGTATTCCAGGTGTGAAAACACACGTTTCTAGAAAGACTCTGAAGCAGCAAGCAAAAGCATAGTGGCTGAGTGTTCCATCAATGAGAAACACACGCATTTCACTCTTCTGGAGTCAGTTTTCAGCCAGGAATTCATATGCATTTTGTACTGTGCAGAATGTAGCTACATGCTCGGGGGATGTGTCATAGAAGCACCTCTCCTGCAGGAGATTATTGCAACATTCATTGTTTGGCTAAGTTCTTTAGGGTTGGTTTTGGAAGGTGTTTCATCTTTGGTGAAATCCCGCTTCGTACGAAATATTTTCACAGCGCTGTTTCCAAGTGTCCACAAAGATCTGCTGCTTGAAACTGCCTACATGCACATCTCCCATACTGCTGTGCTCGTTTCACTACCTGGATTTTGGTTTCCTCTTCTTGCTTTGAAATGACAAGCCTTCATTCTGCATGCTACACACACCTTGTAGCAGTTTCAGTTTGAAGCATGTTGGTGCTCTCAAAAAGCTGTGTAACCTAGTTAGAGTGTGTCACTCTCCGGCACTGAATACACAACTTAGAGCTCCTTTCACCACAGACACGCAAACACATCTTTTTGGGAAAGTGCTACCTCAAGTCACTTGCAAATGTAAGGCTTTCATAGAGAAAATGAACTCAATCATGGTTTTGCACTCTGCAAACAGTAGAAATGACCTCTTGTGCATGCCCGTGTGAATTTCACAGCAAAATGCCCTTCTTTTCTTGTTTCTTGAAACTTCTCAACACATTAGGAGAAAGATCTGTTTGAGCAAGAGTGATGCAGTGTGCATTTTTCTGCATTACAATTGATTGGGAAACATACTCCTTATTTTTCCACATTGTGTAAGAAACAACGTGAGGCTTGCAAGAGTTTGAACAATGCTCCCCAAAACGTATTCCAGGAGTGAAAACACACGTTTCTAGAAAGACTCTGAAGCAGCAAGCAAAAGCATAGTGGCTGAGTGTTCCATCAATGAGAAACACACGCATTTCACTCTTCTGGAGTCAGTTTTCAGCCAGGAATTCATATGCATTTTGTACTGTGCAGAATGTAGCTACATGCTCGGGGGTTGTGTCATAGAAGCACCTCTCCTGCAGGAGCTTATTGCAGCATTCATTGTTTGGCTAAGTTCTTTAGGGTTGGTTTTGGAAGGTCTTTCATCTTTGGACAAATCCCGCTTCGTACGAAATATTTTCACAGCGCTGTTTCCAAGTGTCCACAAAGATCTGCTGCTTGAAACTGCCTACATGCACATCTCCCATACTGCTGTGCTCGTTTCACTACCTGGATTTTGGTTTCCTCTTCTTGCTTTGAAATGACAAGCCTTCATTCTGCATGCTACACACACCTTGTAGCAGTTTCCGTTTGAAGCATGTTGGTGCTCTCGAAAAGCTGTGTAACCTAGTTAGAGTGTGTCACTCTGGGGCACTGAATACACAACTTAGAGCTCCTTTCACCACAGACACGCAAACACATCTTTTTGGGAAAGTGCTACCTCAAGTCACTTGCAAATGTAAGGGTTTCATAGAGAAAATGAACTCAATCATGGTTTTGCACTCTGCAAACAGTAGAAATGACCTCTTGTGCGTGCCAGTGTGAATTTCACAGCAAAATGCCCTTCTTTTCTTGTTTCTTGAAAGTTCTCAACACATTAGGAGAAAGATCTGTTTGAGCAAGAGTGATGCAGTGTGCATTTTTCTGCATTACAATTGATTGGGAAACATAGTCCTTATTTTTCCACATTGTGTAAGAAAAAACGTGAGGCTTGCAAGAGTTTGAACAATGCTCCCCAAAACGTATTCCAGGAGTGAAAACACACGTTTCTAGAAAGACTCTGAAGCAGCAAGCAAAAGCATAGTGGCTGAGTGTTCTTTCAATGAGAAACACACGCATTTCACTCTTCTGGAGTCAGTTTTCAGCCAGGAATTCATATGCATTTTGTACTGTGCAGAATGTAGCTACATGCTCGGGGGTTGTGTCATAGAAGCACCTCTCCTGCAGGAGCTTATTGCAACATTCATTGTTTGGCTAAGTTCTTTAGGGTTGGTTTTGGAAAGTGTTTCATCTTTGGTGAAATCCCGCTTCGTACGAAATATTTTCACAGCGCTGTTTCCAAGTGTCCACAAAGATCTGCTGCTTGAAACTGCCTACATGCACATCTCCCATACTGCTGTGCTCGTTTCACTACCTGGATTTTGGTTTCCTCTTCTTGCTTTGAAATGAAAAGCCTTCATTCTGCATGCTACACACACCTTGTAGCAGTTTCAGTTTGAAGCATGTTGGTGCTCTCAAAAAGCTGTGTAACCTAGTTAGAGTGTGTCACTCTCCGGCACTGAATACACAACTTAGAGCTCCTTTCACCACAGACACGCAAACACATCTTTTTGGGAAAGTGCTACATCAAGTCACTTGCAAATGTAAGGCTTTCATAGAGAAAATGAACTCAATCATGGTTTTGCACTCTGCAAACAGTAGAAATGACCTCTTGTGCATGCCCGTGTGAATTTCACAGCAAAATGCCCTTCTTTTCTTGTTTCTTGAAAGTTCTCAACACATTAGGAGAAAGATCTGTTTGAGCAAGAGTGATGCAGTGTGCATTTTTCTGCATTACAATTGATTGGGAAACATACTCCTTATTTTTCCACATTGTGTAAGAAACAACGTGAGGCTTGCAAGAGTTTGAACAATGCTCCCCAAAACGTATTTCAGGAGTGAAAACACACGTTTCTAGAAAGACTCTGAAGCAGCAAGCAAAAGCATAGTGGCTGAGTGTTCCATCAATGAGAAACACACGCATTTCACTCTTCTGGAGTCAGTTTTCAGCCAGGAATTCATATGCATTTTGTACTGTGCAGAATGTAGCTACATGCTCGGGGGTTGTGTCATAGAAGCACCTCTCCTGCAGGAGCTTATTGCAGCATTCATTGTTTGGCTAAGTTCTTTAGGGTTGGTTTTGGAAGGTCTTTCATCTTTGGACAAATCCCGCTTCGTACGAAATATTTTCACAGCGCTGTTTCCAAGTGTCCACAAAGATCTGCTGCTTGAAACTGCCTACATGCACATCTCCCATACTGCTGTGCTCGTTTCACTACCTGGATTTTGGTTTCCTCTTCTTGCTTTGAAATGACAAGCCTTCATTCTGCATGCTACACACACCTTGTAGCAGTTTCCGTTTGAAGCATGTTGGTGCTCTCGAAAAGCTGTGTAACCTAGTTAGAGTGTGTCACTCTGGGGCACTGAATACACAACTTAGAGCTCCTTTCACCACAGACACGCAAACACATCTTTTTGGGAAAGTGCTACCTCAAGTCACTTGCAAATGTAAGGGTTTCATAGAGAAAATGAAGTCAATCATGGTTTTGCACTCTGCAAACAGTAGAAATGACCTCTTGTGCGTGCCAGTGTGAATTTCACAGCAAAATGCCCTTCTTTTCTTGTTTCTTGAAAGTTCTCAACACATTAGGAGAAAGATCTGTTTGAGCAAGAGTGATGCAGTGTGCATTTTTCTGCATTACAATTGATTGGGAAACATAGTCCTTATTTTTCCACATTGTGTAAGAAAAAACGTGAGGCTTGCAAGAGTTTGAACAATGATCCCCAAAACGTATTCCAGGAGTGAAAACACACGTTTCTAGAAAGACTCTGAAGCAGCAAGCAAAAGCATAGTGGCTGAGTGTTCTTTCAATGAGAAACACACGCATTTCACTCTTCTGGAGTCAGTTTTCAGCCAGGAATTCATATGCATTTTGTACTGTGCAGAATGTAGCTACATGCTCGGGGGTTGTGTCATAGAAGCACCTCTCCTGCAGGAGCTTATTGCAACATTCATTGTTTGGCTAAGTTCTTTAGGGTTGGTTTTGGAAAGTGTTTCATCTTTGGTGAAATCCCGCTTCGTACGAAATATTTTCACAGCGCTGTTTCCAAGTGTCCACAAAGATCTGCTGCTTGAAACTGCCTACATGCACATCTCCCATACTGCTGTGCTCGTTTCACTACCTGGATTTTGGTTTCCTCTTCTTGCTTTGAAATGAAAAGCCTTCATTCTGCATGCTACACACACCTTGTAGCAGTTTCAGTTTGAAGCATGTTGGTGCTCTCAAAAAGCTGTGTAACCTAGTTAGAGTGTGTCACTCTCCGGCACTGAATACACAACTTAGAGCTCCTTTCACCACAGACACGCAAACACATCTTTTTGGGAAAGTGCTACATCAAGTCACTTGCAAATGTAAGGCTTTCATAGAGAAAATGAACTCAATCATGGTTTTGCACTCTGCAAACAGTAGAAATGACCTCTTGTGCATGCCCGTGTGAATTTCACAGCAAAATGCCCTTCTTTTCTTGTTTCTTGAAAGTTCTCAACACATTAGGAGAAAGATCTGTTTGAGCAAGAGTGATGCAGTGTGCATTTTTCTGCATTACAATTGATTGGGAAACATACTCCTTATTTTTCCACATTGTGTAAGAAACAACGTGAGGCTTGCAAGAGTTTGAACAATGCTCCCCAAAACGTATTTCAGGAGTGAAAACACACGTTTCTAGAAAGACTCTGAAGCAGCAAGCAAAAGCATAGTGGCTGAGTGTTCCATCAATGAGAAACACACGCATTTCACTCTTCTGGAGTCAGTTTTCAGCCAGGAATTCATATGCATTTTGTACTGTGCAGAATGTAGCTACATGCTCGGGGGTTGTGTCATAGAAGCACCTCTCCTGCAGGAGCTTATTGCAGCATTCATTGTTTGGCTAAGTTCTTTAGGGTTGGTTTTGGAAGGTCTTTCATCTTTGGACAAATCCCGCTTCGTACGAAATATTTTCACAGCGCTGTTTCCAAGTGTCCACAAAGATCTGCTGCTTGAAACTGCCTACATGCACATCTCCCATACTGCTGTGCTCGTTTCACTACCTGGATTTTGGTTTCCTCTTCTTGCTTTGAAATGACAAGCCTTCATCCTGCATGCTACACACACCTTGTAGCAGTTTCAGTTTGAAGCATGTTGGTGCTCTCAAAAAGCTGTGTAACCTAGTTAGAGTGTGTCACTCTCCGGCACTGAATACACAACTTAGAGCTCCTTTCACCACAGACACGCAAACACATCTTTTTGGGAAAGTGCTACCTCAAGTCACTTGCAAATGTAAGGCTTTCATAGAGAAAATGAAGTCAATCATGGTTTTTCACACTGCAAACAGAAGAAATGACCTCTTGTGCATGCCCGTGTGAATTTCACAGCAAAATGCCCTTCTTTTCTTGTTTCTTGAAAGTTCTCAACACATTAGGAGAAAGATCTGTTTGAGCAAGAGTGATGCAGTGTGCATTTTTCTGCATTACAATTGATTGGGAAACATACTCCTTATTTTTCCACATTGTGTAAGAAACAACGTGAGGCTTGCAAGAGTTTGAACAATGCTCCCCAAAACGTATTCCAGGAGTGAAAACACACGTTTCTAGAAATTCTCTGAAGCAGCAAGCAAAAGCATAGTGGCTGAGTGTTCTTTCAATGAGAAACACACGCATTTCACTCTTCTGGAGTCAGTTTTCAGCCAGGAATTCATATGCATTTTGTACTGTGCAGAATGTAGCTACATGCTCGGGGGTTGTGTCATAGAAGCACCTCTCCTGCAGGAGCTTATTGCAACATTCATTGTTTGGCTAAGTTCTTTAGGGTTGGTTTTGGAAGGTGTTTCATCTTTGGTGAAATCCCGCTTCGTACGAAATATTTTCACAGCGCTGTTTCCAAGTGTCCACAAAGATCTGCTGCTTGAAACTGCCTACATGCACATCTCCCATACTGCTGTGCTCGTTTCACTACCTGGATTTTGGTTTCCTCTTCTTGCTTTGAAATGACAAGACTTCATTCTGCATGCTACACACACCTTGTAGCAGTTTCAGTTTGAAGCATGTTGGTGCTCTCAAAAAGCTGTGTAACCTAGTTAGAGTGTGTCACTCTCCGGCACTGAATACACAACTTAGAGCTCCTTTCACCACAGACACGCAAACACATCTTTTTGGAAAGTGCTACCTCAAGTCACTTGCAAATGTAAGGCTTTCATAGAGAAAATGAAGTCAATCATGGTTTTGCACTCTGCAAACAGTAGAAATGACCTCTTGTGCATGCCCGTGTGAATTTCACAGCAAAATGCCCTTCTTTTCTTGTTTCTTGAAAGTTCTCAACACATTAGGAGAAAGATCTGTTTGAGCAAGAGTGATGCAGTGTGCATTTTTCTGCATTACAATTGATTGGGAAACATACTCCTTATTTTTCCACATTGTGTAAGAAACAACGTGAGGCTTGCAAGAGTTTGAACAATGCTCCCCAAAACGTATTCCAGGAGTGAAAACACACGTTTCTAGAAAGACTCTGAAGCAGCAAGCAAAAGCATAGTGGCTGAGTGTTCCATTAATGAGAAACACACGCATTTCACTCTTCTGGAGTCAGTTTTCAGCCAGGAATTCATATGCATTTTGTACTGTGCAGAATGTAGCTACATGCTCGGGGGTTGTGTCATAGAAGCACCTCTCCTGCAGGAGCTTATTGCAACATTCATTGTTTGGCTAAGTTCTTTAGGGTTGGTTTTGGAAGGTGTTTCATCTTTGGTGAAATCCCGCTTCGTACGAAATATTTTCACAGCGCTGTTTCCAAGTGTCCACAAAGATCTGCTGCTTGAAACTGCCTACATGCACATCTCCCATACTGCTGTGCTCGTTTCACTACCTGGATTTTGGTTTCCTCTTCTTGCTTTGAAATGACAAGCCTTCATTCTGCATGCTACACACACCTTGTAGCAGTTTCAGTTTGAAGCATGTTGGTGCTCTCAAAAAGCTGTGTAACCTAGTTAGAGTGTGTCACTCTCCGGCACTGAATACACAACTTAGAGCTCCTTTCACCACAGACACGCAAACACATCTTTTTGGGAAAGTGCTACCTCAAGTCACTTGCAAATGTAAGGCTTTCATAGAGAAAATGAACTCAATCATGGTTTTGCACTCTGCAAACAGTAGAAATGACCTCTTGTGCATGCCCGTGTGAATTTCACAGCAAAATGCCCTTCTTTTCTTGTTTCTTGAAACTTCTCAACACATTAGGAGAAAGATCTGTTTGAGCAAGAGTGATGCAGTGTGCATTTTTCTGCATTACAATTGATTGGGAAACATACTCCTTATTTTTCCACATTGTGTAAGAAACAACGTGAGGCTTGCAAGAGTTTGAACAATGCTCCCCAAAACGTATTCCAGGAGTGAAAACACACGTTTCTAGAAAGACTCTGAAGCAGCAAGCAAAAGCATAGTGGCTGAGTGTTCCATCAATGAGAAACACACGCATTTCACTCTTCTGGAGTCAGTTTTCAGCCAGGAATTCATATGCATTTTGTACTGTGCAGAATGTAGCTACATGCTCGGGGGTTGTGTCATAGAAGCACCTCTCCTGCAGGAGCTTATTGCAGCATTCATTGTTTGGCTAAGTTCTTTAGGGTTGGTTTTGGAAAGTCTTTCATCTTTGGTCAAATCCCGCTTCGTACGAAATATTTTCACAGCGCTGTTTCCAAGTGTCCACAAAGATCTGCTGCTTGAAACTGCCTACATGCACATCTCCCATACTGCTGTGCTCGTTTCACTACCTGGATTTTGGTTTCCTCTTCTTGCTTTGAAATGACAAGCCTTCATTCTGCATGCTACACACACCTTGTAGCAGTTTCCGTTTGAAGCATGTTGGTGCTCTCAAAAAGCTGTGTAACCTAGTTAGAGTGTGTCACTCTCCGACACTGAATACACAACTTAGAGCTCCTTTCACCACAGACACGCAAACACATTTTTTTGGAAAGTGCTACCTCAAGTCACTTGCAAATGTAAGGCTTTCATAGAGAAAATGAAGTCAATCATGGTTTTGCACTCTGCAAACAGTAGAAATGACCTCTTGTGCATGCCCGTGTGAATTTCACAGCAAAATGCCCTTCTTTTCTTGTTTCTTGAAAGTTCTCAACACATTAGGAGAAAGATCTGTTTGAGCAAGAGTGAGGCAGTGTGCATTTTTCTGCATTACAATTGATTGGGAAACATAGTCCTTATTTTTCCACATTGTGTAAGAAAAAACGTGAGGCTTGCAAGAGTTTGAACAATGCTCCCCAAAACGTATTCCAGGAGTGAAAACACACGTTTCTAGAAAGACTCTGAAGCAGCAAGCAAAAGCATAGTGGCTGAGTGTTCTTTCAATGAGAAACACACGCATTTCACTCTTCTGGAGTCAGTTTTCAGCCAGGAATTCATATGCATTTTGTACTGTGCAGAATGTAGCTACATGCTCGGGGGTTGTGTCATAGAAGCCCCTCACCTGCAGGACCTTATTGCAACATTCAGTGTTTGGCTAAGTTCTTTAGGGTTGGTTTTGGAAGGTGTTTCATCTTTGGTGAAATCCCGCTTCGTACGAAATATTTTCACAGCGCTGTTTCCAAGTGTCCACAAAGATCTGCTGCTTGAAACTGCCTACATGCACATCTCCCATACTGCTGTGCTCGTTTCACTACCTGGATTTTGGTTTCCTCTTCTTGCTTTGAAATGACAAGCCTTCATTCTGCATGCTACACACACCTTGTAGCAGTTTCCGTTTGAAGCATGTTGTTGCTCTCGAAAAGCTGTGTAACCTAGTTAGAGTGTGTCACTCTCCGGCACTGAATACACAACTTAGAGCTCCTTTCACCACAGACACGCAAACACATCTTTTTGGAAAGTGCTACCTCAAGTCACTTGCAAATGTAAGGCTTTCATAGAGAAAATGAAGTCAATCATGGTTTTGCACACTGCAAACAGAAGAAATGACCTCTTGTGCATGCCCGTGTGAATTTCACAGCAAAATGCCCTTCTTTTCTTATTTCTTGAAAGTTCTCAACACATTAGGAGAAAGATCTGTTTGAGCAAGAGTGATGCAGTGTGCATTTTTCTGCATTACAATTGATTGGGAAACATACTCCTTATTTTTCCACATTGTGTAAGAAACAACGTGAGGCTTGCAAGAGTTTGAACAATGCTCCCCAAAACGTATTCCAGGAGTGAAAACACACGTTTCTAGAAAGACTCTGAAGCAGCAAGCAAAAGCATAGTGGCTGAGTGTTCCATCAATGAGAAACACACGCATTTCACTCTTCTGGAGTCAGTTTTCAGCCAGGAATTCATATGCATTTTGTACTGTGCAGAATGTAGCTACATGCTCGGGGGTTGTGTCATAGAAGCACCTCTCCTGCAGGAGCTTATTCCAGCATTCATTGTTTGGCTAAGTTCTTTAGGGTTGGTTTTGGAAGGTGTTTCATCTTTGGTGAAATCCCGCTTCGTACGAAATATTTTCACAGCGCTGTTTCCAAGTGTCCACAAAGACCTGCTGCTTGAAACTGCCTACATGCACATCTCCCATACTGCTGTGCTCGTTTCACTACCTGGATTTTGGTTTCCTCTTCTTGCTTTGAAATGACAAGCCTTCATTCTGCATGCTACACACACCTTGTAGCAGTTTCCGTTTGAAGCATGTTGGTGCTCTCAAAAAGCTGTGTAACCTAGTTAGAGTGTGTCACTCTCCGGCACTGAATACACAACTTAGAGCTCCTTTCACCACAGACACGCAAACACATCTTTTTGGGAAAGTGCTACCTCAAGTCACTTGCAAATGTAAGGCTTTCATAGAGAAAATGAACTCAATCATGGTTTTGCACTCTGCAAACAGTAGAAATGACCTCTTGTGCATGCCCGTGTGAATTTCACAGCAAAATGCCCTTCTTTTCTTGTTTCTTGAAAGTTCTCAACACATTAGGAGAAAGATCTGTTTGAGCAAGAGTGCTGCAGTGTGCATTTTTCTGCATTACAATTGATTGGGAAACATAATCCTTATTTTTCCACATTGTGTAAGAAACAACGTGAGGCTTGCAAGAGTTTGAACAATGCTCCCCAAAACGTATTCCAGGAGTGAAAACACACGTTTCTAGAAAGACTCTGAACAGCAAGCAAAAGCATAGTGGCTGAGTGTTCCATCAATGAGAAAAACACGCATTTCACTCTTCTGGAGTCAGTTTTCAGCCAGGAATTCATATGCATTTTGTACTGTGCAGAATGTAGCTACATGCTCGGGGGTTGTGTCATAGAAGCACCTCTCCTGCAGGAGCTTATTGCAGCATTCATTGTTTGGCTAAGTTCTTTAGGGTTGGTTTTGGAAGGTCTTTCATCTTTGGTCAAATCCCGCTTCGTACGAAATATTTTCACAGCGCTGTTTCCAAGTGTCCACAAAGATCTGCTGCTTGAAACTGCCTACATGCTCATCTCCCATACTGCTGTGCTCGTTTCACTACCTGGATTTTGGTTTCCTCTTCTTGCTTTGAAATGACAAGCCTTCATTCTGCATGCTACACACACCTTGTAGCAGTTTCCGTTTGAAGCATGTTGGTGCTCTCAAAAAGCTGTGTAACCTAGTTAGAGTGTGTCACTCTGGGGCACTGAATACAAAACTTAGAGCTCCTTTCACCACAGACACGCAAACACATCTTTTTGGGAAAGTGCTACCTCAAGTCACTTGCAAATGTAAGGCTTTCATAGAGAAAATGAAGTCAATCATGGTTTTGCACACTGCAAACAGAAGAAATGACCTCTTGTGCATGCCCGTGTGAATTTCACAGCAAAATGCCCTTCTTTTCTTGTTTCTTGAAAGTTCTCAACACATTAGGAGAAAGATCTGTTTGAGCAAGAGTGATGCAGTGTGCATTTTTCTGCATTACAATTGATTGGGAAACATACTCCTTATTTTTCCACATTGTGTAAGAAACAACGTGAGGCTTGCAAAAGTTTGAACAATGCTCCCCAAAACGTATTCCAGGAGTGAAAACACACGTTTCTAGAAAGACTCTGAAGCAGCAAGCAAAAGCATAGTGGCTGAGTGTTCCATCAATGAGAAACACACGCATTTCACTCTTCTGGAGTCAGTTTTCAGCCAGGAATTCATATGCATTTTGTACTGTGCAGAATGTAGCTACATGCTCGGGGGTTGTGTCATAGAAGCACCTCTCCTGCAGGAGCTTATTGCAGCATTCATTGTTTGGCTAAGTTCTTTAGGGTTGGTTTTGGAAGGTCTTTCATCTTTGGTCAAATCCCGCTTCGTACGAAATATTTTCACAGCGCTGTTTCCAAGTGTCCACAAAGATCTGCTGCTTGAAACTGCCTACATGCACATCTCCCATACTGCTGTGCTCGTTTCACTACCTGGATTTTGGTTTCCTCTTCTTGCTTTGAAATGACAAGCCTTCATTCTGCATGCTACACACACCTTGTAGCAGTTTCAGTTTGAAGCATGTTGGTGCTCTCAAAAAGCTGTGTAACCTAGTTAGAGTGTGTCACTCTCCGGCACTGAATACACAACTTAGAGCTCCTTTCACCACAGACACGCAAACACATCTTTTTGGGAAAGTGCTACCTCAAGTCACTTGCAAATGTAAGGCTTTCATAGAGAAAATGAAGTCAATCATGGTTTTGCACACTGCAAACAGAAGAAATGACCTCTTGTGCATGCCCGTGTGAATTTCACAGCAAAATGCCCTTCTTTTCTTGTTTCTTGAAAGTTCTCAACACATTAGGAGAAAGATCTGTTTGAGCAAGAGTGATGCAGTGTGCATTTTTCTGCATTACAATTGATTGGGAATCATACTCCTTATTTTTCCACATTGTGTAAGAAACAACGTGAGGCTTGCAAGAGTTTGAACAATGCTCCCCAAAACGTATTCCAGGAGTGAAAACACACGTTTCTAGAAAGACTCTGAAGCAGCAAGCAAAAGCATAGTGGCTGAGTGTTCCATCAATGAGAAACACACGCATTTCACTCTTCTGGAGTCAGTTTTCAGCCAGGAATTCATATGCATTTTGTACTGTGCAGAATGTAGCTACATGCTCGGGGGTTGTGTCATAGAAGCACCTCTCCTGCAGGAGCCTATTGCAGTATTCATTGTTTGGCTAAGTTCTTTAGGGTTAGTTTTGGAAGGTCTTTCATCTTTGGTCAAATCCCGCTTCGTACGAAATATTTTCACAGCGCTGTTTCCAAGTGTCCACAAAGATCTGCTGCTTGAAACTGCCTACATGCACATCTCCCATACTGCTGTGCTCGTTTCACTACCTGGATTTTGGTTTCCTCTTCTTGCTTTGAAATGACAAGCCTTCATTCTGCATGCTACACACACCTCGTAGCAGTTTCCGTTTGAAGCATGTTGGTGCTCTCAAAAAGCTGTGTAACCTAGTTAGAGTGTGTCACTCTCCGGCACTGAATACACAACTTAGAGCTCCTTTCACCACAGACACGCAAACACATCTTTTTGGGAAAGTGCTACCTCAAGTCACTTGCAAATGTAAGGGTTTCATAGAGAAAATGAAGTCAATCATGGTTTTGCACTCTGCAAACAGTAGAAATGACCTCTTGTGCATGCCCGTGTGAATTTCACAGCAAAATGCCCTTCTTTTCTTGTTTCTTGAAAGTTCTCAACACATTAGGGGAAAGATCTGTTTGAGCAAGAGTGATGCAGTGTGCATTTTTCTGCATTACAAGTGATTGGGAAACATACTCCTTATTTTTCCACATTGTGTAAGAAACAACGTGAGGCTTGCAAGAGTTTGAACAATGCTCCCCAAAACGTATTCCAGGAGTGAAAACACACGTTTCTAGAAAGACTCTGAAGCAGCAAGCAAAAGCATAGTGGCTGAGTGTTCCATAAATGAGAAACACACGCATTTCACTCTTCTGGAGTCAGTTTTCAGCCAGGAATTCATATGCATTTTGTACTGTGCAGAATGTAGCTACATGCTCGGGGGTTGTGTCATAGAAGCACCTCTCCTGCAGGAGCTTATTGCAGTATTCATTGTTTGGCTAAGTTGTTTAGGGTTGGTTTTGGAAGGTCTTTCATCTTTGGTGAAATCCCGCTTCGTACGAAATATTTTCACAGCGCTGTTTCCAAGTGTCCACAAAGATCTGCTGCTTGAAACTGCCTACATGCACATCTCCCATACTGCTGTGCTCGTTTCACTACCTGGATTTTGGTTTCCTCTTCTTGCTTTGAAATGACAAGCCTTCATTCTGCATGCTACACACACCTTGTAGCAGTTTCCGTTTGAAGCATGTTGTTGCTCTCGAAAAGCTGTGTAACCTAGTTAGAGTGTGTCACTCTCCGGCACTGAATACACAACTTAGAGCTCCTTTCACCACAGACACGCAAACACATCTTTTTGGAAAGTGCTACCTCAAGTCACTTGCAAATGTAAGGCTTTCATAGAGAAAATGAAGTCAATCATGGTTTTGCACACTGCAAACAGAAGAAATGACCTCTTGTGCATGCCCGTGTGAATTTCACAGCAAAATGCCCTTCTTTTCTTGTTTCTTGAAAGTTCTCAACACATTAGGAGAAAGATCTGTTTGAGCAAGAGTGATGCAGTGTGCATTTTTCTGCATTACAATTGATTGGGAAACATACTCCTTATTTTTCCACATTGTGTAAGAAACAACGTGAGGCTTGCAAGAGTTTGAACAATGCTCCCCAAAACGTATTCCAGGAGTGAAAACACACGTTTCTAGAAAGACTCTGAAGCAGCAAGCAAAAGCATAGTGGCTGAGTGTTCCATCAATGAGAAACACACGCATTTCACTCTTCTGGAGTCAGTTTTCAGCCAGGAATTCATATGCATTTTGTACTGTGCAGAATGTAGCTACATGCTCGGGGGTTGTGTCATAGAAGCACCTCTCCTGCAGGAGCTTATTCCAGCATTCATTGTTTGGCTAAGTTCTTTAGGGTTGGTTTTGGAAGGTGTTTCATCTTTGGTGAAATCCCGCTTCGTACGAAATATTTTCACAGCGCTGTTTCCAAGTGTCCACAAAGACCTGCTGCTTGAAACTGCCTACATGCACATCTCCCATACTGCTGTGCTCGTTTCACTACCTGGATTTTGGTTTCCTCTTCTTGCTTTGAAATGACAAGCCTTCATTCTGCATGCTACACACACCTTGTAGCAGTTTCCGTTTGAAGCATGTTGGTGCTCTCAAAAAGCTGTGTAACCTAGTTAGAGTGTGTCACTCTCCGGCACTGAATACACAACTTAGAGCTCCTTTCACCACAGACACGCAAACACATCTTTTTGGGAAAGTGCTACCTCAAGTCACTTGCAAATGTAAGGCTTTCATAGAGAAAATGAACTCAATCATGGTTTTGCACTCTGCAAACAGTAGAAATGACCTCTTGTGCATGCCCGTGTGAATTTCACAGCAAAATGCCCTTCTTTTCTTGTTTCTTGAAAGTTCTCAACACATTAGGAGAAAGATCTGTTTGAGCAAGAGTGCTGCAGTGTGCATTTTTCTGCATTACAATTGATTGGGAAACATAATCCTTATTTTTCCACATTGTGTAAGAAACAACGTGAGGCTTGCAAGAGTTTGAACAATGCTCCCCAAAACGTATTCCAGGAGTGAAAACACACGTTTCTAGAAAGACTCTGAACAGCAAGCAAAAGCATAGTGGCTGAGTGTTCCATCAATGAGAAAAACACGCATTTCACTCTTCTGGAGTCAGTTTTCAGCCAGGAATTCATATGCATTTTGTACTGTGCAGAATGTAGCTACATGCTCGGGGGTTGTGTCATAGAAGCACCTCTCCTGCAGGAGCTTATTGCAGCATTCATTGTTTGGCTAAGTTCTTTAGGGTTGGTTTTGGAAGGTCTTTCATCTTTGGTCAAATCCCGCTTCGTACGAAATATTTTCACAGCGCTGTTTCCAAGTGTCCACAAAGATCTGCTGCTTGAAACTGCCTACATGCACATCTCCCATACTGCTGTGCTCGTTTCACTACCTGGATTTTGGTTTCCTCTTCTTGCTTTGAAATGACAAGCCTTCATTCTGCATGCTACACACACCTTGTAGCAGTTTCCGTTTGAAGCATGTTGGTGCTCTCAAAAAGCTGTGTAACCTAGTTAGAGTGTGTCACTCTGGGGCACTGAATACAAAACTTAGAGCTCCTTTCACCACAGACACGCAAACACATCTTTTTGGGAAAGTGCTACCTCAAGTCACTTGCAAATGTAAGGCTTTCATAGAGAAAATGAAGTCAATCATGGTTTTGCACACTGCAAACAGAAGAAATGACCTCTTGTGCATGCCCGTGTGAATTTCACAGCAAAATGCCCTTCTTTTCTTGTTTCTTGAAAGTTCTCAACACATTAGGAGAAAGATCTGTTTGAGCAAGAGTGATGCAGTGTGCATTTTTCTGCATTACAATTGATTGGGAAACATACTCCTTATTTTTCCACATTGTGTAAGAAACAACGTGAGGCTTGCAAAAGTTTGAACAATGCTCCCCAAAACGTATTCCAGGAGTGAAAACACACGTTTCTAGAAAGACTCTGAAGCAGCAAGCAAAAGCATAGTGGCTGAGTGTTCCATCAATGAGAAACACACGCATTTCACTCTTCTGGAGTCAGTTTTCAGCCAGGAATTCATATGCATTTTGTACTGTGCAGAATGTAGCTACATGCTCGGGGGTTGTGTCATAGAAGCACCTCTCCTGCAGGAGCTTATTGCAGCATTCATTGTTTGGCTAAGTTCTTTAGGGTTGGTTTTGGAAGGTCTTTCATCTTTGGTCAAATCCCGCTTCGTACGAAATATTTTCACAGCGCTGTTTCCAAGTGTCCACAAAGATCTGCTGCTTGAAACTGCCTACATGCACATCTCCCATACTGCTGTGCTCGTTTCACTACCTGGATTTTGGTTTCCTCTTCTTGCTTTGAAATGACAAGCCTTCATTCTGCATGCTACACACACCTTGTAGCAGTTTCAGTTTGAAGCATGTTGGTGCTCTCAAAAAGCTGTGTAACCTAGTTAGAGTGTGTCACTCTCCGGCACTGAATACACAACTTAGAGCTCCTTTCACCACAGACACGCAAACACATCTTTTTGGGAAAGTGCTACCTCAAGTCACTTGCAAATGTAAGGGTTTCATAGAGAAAATGAAGTCAATCATGGTTTTGCACTCTGCAAACAGTAGAAATGACCTCTTGTGCATGCCCGTGTGAATTTCACAGCAAAATGCCCTTCTTTTCTTGTTTCTTGAAAGTTCTCAACACATTAGGGGAAAGATCTGTTTGAGCAAGAGTGATGCAGTGTGCATTTTTCTGCATTACAAGTGATTGGGAACATAATCCTTATTTTTCCACATTGTGTAAGAAACAACGTGAGGCTTGCAAGAGTTTGAACAATGCTCCCCAAAACGTATTCCAGGAGTGAAAACACACGTTTCTAGAAAGACTCTGAAGCAGCAAGCAAAAGCATAGTGGCTGAGTGTTCCATCAATGAGAAACACACGCATTTCACTCTTCTGGAGTCAGTTTTCAGCCAGGAATTCATATGCATTTTGTACTGTGCAGAATGTAGCTACATGCTCGGGGGTTGTGTCATAGAAGCACCTCTCCTGCAGGAGCTTATTGCAGTATTCATTGTTTGGCTAAGTTGTTTAGGGTTGGTTTTGGAAGGTCTTTCATCTTTGGTGAAATCCCGCTTCGTACGAAATATTTTCACAGCGCTGTTTCCAAGTGTCCACAAAGATCTGCTGCTTGAAACTGCCTACATGCACATCTCCCATACTGCTGTGCTCGTTTCACTACCTGGATTTTGGTTTCCTCTTCTTGCTTTGAAATGACAAGCCTTCATTCTGCATGCTACACACACCTTGTAGCAGTTTCCGTTTGAAGCATGTTGGTGCTCTCAAAAAGCTGTGTAACCTAGTTAGAGTGTGTCACTCTCCGGCACTGAATACACAACTTAGAGCTCCTTTCACCACAGACACGCAAACACATCTTTTTGGGAAAGTGCTACCTCAAGTCACTTGCAAATGTAAGGGTTTCATAGAGAAAATGAAGTCAATCATGGTTTTGCACTCTGCAAACAGTAGAAATGACCTCTTGTGCATGCCCGTGTGAATTTCACAGCAAAATGCCCTTCTTTTCTTGTTTCTTGAAAGTTCTCAACACATTAGGAGAAAGATCTGTTTGAGCAAGAGTGATGCAGTGTGCATTTTTCTGCATTACAAGTGATTGGGAAACATACTCCTTATTTTTCCACATTGTGTAAGAAACAACGTGAGGCTTGCAAGAGTTTGAACAATGCTCCCCAAAACGTATTCCAGGAGTGAAAACACACGTTTTTAGAAAGACTCTGAAGCAGCAAGCAAAAGCATAGTGGCTGAGTGTTCCATCAATGAGAAACACACGCATTTCACTCTTCTGGAGTCAGTTTTCACCCAGGAATTCATATGCATTTTGTACTGTGCAGAATGTAGCTACATGCTCGGGGGTTGTGTCATAGAAGCACCTCTCCTGCAGGAGCTTATTGCAGTATTCATTGTTTGGCTAAGTTCTTTAGGGTTGGTTTTGGAAGGTCTTTCATCTTTGGTCAAATCCCGCTTTGTACGAAATATTTTCACAGCGCTGTTTCCAAGTGTCCACAAAGATCTGCTGCTTGAAACTGCCTACATGCACATCTCCCATACTGCTGTGCTCGTTTCACTACCTGGATTTTGGTTTCCTCTTCTTGCTTTGAAATGACAAGCCTTCATTCTGCATGCTACACACACCTTGTAGCAGTTTCAGTTTGAAGCATGTTGGTGCTCTCAAAAAGCTGTGTAACCTAGTTAGACTGTGTCACTCTCCGGCACTGAATACACAACTTAGAGCTCCTTTCACCACAGACACGCAACCACATCTTTTTGGGAAAGTGCTACCTCAAGTCACTTGCAAATGTAAGGCTTTCATAGAGAAAATGAAGTCAATCATGGTTTTGCACTCTGCAAACAGTAGAAATGACCTCTTGTGCATGCCCGTGTGAATTTCACAGCATAATGCCCTTCTTTTCTTGTTTCTTGAAAGTTCTCAACACATTAGGAGAAAGATCTGTTTGAGCAAGAGTGATGCAGTGTGCATTTTTCTGCATAACAAGTGATTGGGAAACATACTCCTTATTTTTCCACATTGTGTAAGAAACAACGTGAGGCTTGCAAGAGTTTGAACAATGCTCCCCAAAACGTATTCCAGGTGTTAAAACACACGTTTGTAGAAAGACTCTGAACAGCAAGCAAAAGCATAGTGGCTGAGTGTTCCATCAATGAGAAAAACACGCATTTCACTCTTCTGGAGTCAGTTTTCAGCCAGGAATTCATATGCATTTTGTACTGTGCAGAATGTAGCTACATGCTCGGGGGTTGTGTCATAGAAGCACCTCTCCTGCAGGAGCTTATTGCAGCATTCATTGTTTGGCTAAGTTCTTTAGGGTTGGTTTTGGAAGGTCTTTCATCTTTGGTCAAATCCCGCTTCCTACGAAATATTTTCACAGCGCTGTTTCCAAGTGTCCACAAAGATCTGCTGCTTGAAACTGCCTACATGCACATCTCCCATACTGCTGTGCTCGTTTCACTACCTGGATTTTGGTTTCCTCTTCTTGCTTTGAAATGACAAGCCTTCATTCTGCATGCTACACACACCTTGTAGCAGTTTCAGTTTGAAGCATGTTGGTGCTCTCAAAAAGCTGTGTAACCTAGTTAGAGTGTGTCACTCTGGGGCACTGAATACACAACTTAGAGCTCCTTTCACCACAGACACGCAAACACATCTTTTTGGGAAAGTGCTACCTCAAGTCACTTGCAAATGTAAGGCTTTCATAGAGAAAATGAAGTCAATCATGGTTTTGCACACTGCAAACAGAAGAAATGACCTCTTGTGCATGCCCGTGTGAATTTCACAGCAAAATGCCCTTCTTTTCTTGTTTCTTGAAAGTTCTCAACACATTAGGAGAAAGATCTGTTTGAGCAAGAGTGATGCAGTGTGCATTTTTCTGCATTACAATTGATTGGGAAACATACTCCTTATTTTTCCACATTGTGTAAGAAACAACGTGAGGCTTGGAAGAGTTTGAACAATGCTCCCCAAAACGTATTCCAGGAGTGAAAACACACGTTTCTAGAAAGACTCTGAAGCAGCAAGCAAAAGCATAGTGGCTGAGTGTTCCATCAATGAGAAACACACGCATTTCACTCTTCTGGAGTCAGTTTTCAGCCAGGAATTCATATGCATTTTGTACTGTGCAGAATGTAGCTACATGCTCGGGGGTTGTGTCATAGAAGCACCTCTCCTGCAGGAGCTTATTGCAGTATTCATTGTTTGGCTAAGTTCTTTAGGGTTGGTTTTGGAAGGTCTTTCATCTTTGGTCAAATCCCGCTTTGTACGAAATATTTTCACAGCGCTGTTTCCAAGTGTCCACAAAGATCTGCTGCTTGAAACTGCCTACATGCACATCTCCCATACTGCTGTGCTCGTTTCACTACCTGGATTTTGGTTTCCTCTTCTTGCTTTGAAATGACAAGCCTTCATTCTGCATGCTACACACACCTTGTAGCAGTTTCCGTTTGAAGCATGTTGGTGCTCTCAAAAAGCTGTGTAACCTAGTTAGAGTGTGTCACTCTCCGGCACTGAATACACAACTTAGAGCTCCTTTCACCACAGACACGCAAACACATCTTTTTGGGAAAGTGCTACCTCAAGTCACTTGAAAATGTAAGGGTTTCATAGAGAAAATGAAGTCAATCATGGTTTTGCACTCTGCAAACAGTAGAAATGACCTCTTGTGCATGCTCGTGTGAATTTCACAGCAAAATGCCCTTCTTTTCTTGTTTCTTGAAAGTTCTCAACACATTAGGAGAAAGATCTGTTTGAGCAAGAGTGATGCAGTGTGCATTTTTCTGCATTACAATTGATTGGGAAACATAGTCCTTATTTTTCCACATTGTGTAAGAAAAAACGTGAGGCTTGCAAGAGTTTGAACAATGCTCCCCAAAATGTATTCCAGGAGGGAAAAGACACGTTTCTAGAAAGACTCTGAAGCAGCAAGCAAAAGCATAGTGGCTGAGTGTTCTTTCAATGAGAAACACACGCATTTCACTCTTATGGAGTCAGTTTTCAGCCAGGAATTCATATGCATTTTGTACTGTGCAGAATGTAGCTACATGCTCGGGGGTTGTGTCATAGAAGCACCTCTCCTGCAGGAGCTTATTGCAACATTCATTGTTTGGCTAAGTTCTTTAGGGTTGGTTTTGGAAGGTGTTTCATCTTTGGTCAAATCCCGATTCGTACGAAATATATTCACAGCGCTGTTTCCAAGTGTCCACAAAGATCTGCTGCTTGAAACTGCCTACATGCACATCTCCATACTGCTGTGCACGTTTCACTACCTGGATTTTGGTTTCCTCTTCTTGCTTTGAAATGACAAGCCTTCATTCTGCATGCTACACACACCTTGTAGCAGTTTCAGTTTGAAGCATGTTGGTGCTCTCAAAAAGCTGTGTAACCTAGTTAGAGTGTGTCACTCTCCGGCACTGAATACACAACTTAGAGCTCCTTTCACCACAGACACGCAAACACATCTTTTTGGGAAAGTGCTACCTCAAGTCACTTGCAAATGTAAGGGTTTCATAGAGAAAATGAAGTCAATCATGGTTTTGTACTCTGCAAACAGTAGAAATGACTTCTTGTGCATGCCCGTGTGAATTTCACAGCAAAATGCCCTTCTTTTCTTGTTTCTTGAAAGTTCTCAACACATTAGGAGAAAGATCTGTTTGAGCAAGAGTGCTGCAGTGTGCATTTTTCTGCATTACAATTGATTGGGAAACATACTCCTTATTTTTCCACATTGTGTAAGAAACAACGTGAGGCTTGCAAGAGTTTGAACAATGCTCCCCAAAACGTATTCCAGGAGTGAAAACACACGTTTCTAGAAAGACTCTGAAGCAGCAAGCAAAAGCATAGTGGCTGAGTGTTCCATCAATGAGAAACACACGCATTTCACTCTTCTGGAGTCAGTTTTCAGCCAGGAATTCATATGCATTTTGTACTGTGCAGAATGTAGCTACATGCTCGGGGGTTGTGTCATAGAAGCACCTCTCCTGCAGGAGCTTATTGCAGCATTCATTGTTTGGCTAAGTTCTTTAGGGTTGGTTTTGGAAGGTCTTTCATCTTTGGTCAAATCCCGCTTCGTACGAAATATTTTCACAGCGCTGTTTCCAAGTGTCCACAAAGATCTGCTGCTTGAAACTGCCTACATGCACATCTCCCATACTGCTTTGCTCGTTTCACTACCTGGATTTTGGTTTCCTCTTCTTGCTTTGAAATGACAAGCCTTCATTCTGCATGCTACACACACCTTGTAGCAGTTTCAGTTTGAAGCATGTTGGTGCTCTCAAAAAGCTGTGTAACCTAGTTAGAGTGTGTCACTCTCCGGCACTGAATACACAACTTAGAGCTCCTTTCACCACAGACACGCAAACACATCTTTTTGGGAAAGTGCTACCTCAAGTCACTTGCAAATGTAAGGGTTTCATAGAGAAAATGAAGTCAATCATGGTTTAGCACTCTGCAAACAGTAGAAATGACCTCTTGTGCATGCCCGTGTGAATTTCACAGCAAAATACCCTTCTTTTCTTGTTTCTTGAAAGTTCTCAACACATTAGGAGAAAGATCTGTTTGAGCAAGAGTGATGCAGTGTGCATTTTCCTGCATTACAATTGATTGGGAAACATAGTCCTTATTTTTCCACATTGTGTAAGAAAAAACGTGAGGCTGGCAAGAGTTTGAACAATGCTCCCCAAAACGTATTCCAGGAGTGAAAACACACGTTTCTAGAAAGACTCTGAAGCAGCAAGCAAAAGCATAGTGGCTGAGTGTTCTTTCAATGAGAAACACACGCATTTCACTCTTCTGGAGTCAGTTTTCAGCCAGGAATTCATATGCATTTTGTACTGTGCAGAATGTAGCTACATGCTCGGGGGTTGTGTCATAGAAGCACCTCTCCTGCAGGAGCTTATTGCAACCTTCATTATTTGGCTAAGTTCATTATTGTTGGTTTTGGAAGGTGTTTCATATTTGGTGAAATCCCGCTTCGTACGAAATATTTTCACAGCGCTGTTTCCAAGTGTCCACAAAGATCTGCTGCTTGAAACTGCCTACATGCACATCTCCCATACTGCTGTGCTCGTTTCACTACCTGGATTTTGGTTCCTCTTCTTGCTTTGAAATGACAAGCCTTCATTCTGCATGCTACACACACCTTGTAGCAGTTTCAGTTTGAAGCATGTTGGTGCTCTCAAAAAGCTGTGTAACCTAGTTAGAGTGTGTCACTCTCCAGCACTGAATACACAACTTAGAGGTCCTTTCACCACAGACACGCAACCACATCTTTTTGGGAAAGTGCTACCTCAAGGCACTTGCAAATGTAAGGGTTTCAAGGAGAACATGAAGTCAATCATGGTTTTGCACTCTGCAAACAATAGAAATGACCTCTTGTACATGCCCGTGTGAATTTCACAGCAAAATGCCCTTCTTTTCTTGTTTCTTGAAAGTTCTCAACACATTAGGAGAAAGATCTGTTTGAGCAAGAGTGATGCAGTGTGCATTTTTCTGCATTACAATTGATTGGGAAACATACTCCTTATTTTTCCACATTGTGTAAGAAACAACGTGAGGCTTGCAAGAGTTTGAACAATGCACCCCAAAACGTATTCCAGGAGTGAAAACACACGTTTCTAGAAAGACTTTGAAGCAGCAAGCAAAAGCATAGTGGCTGAGTGTTCTTTCAATGAGAAACACACGCATTTCACTCTTCTGGAGTCAGTTTTCAGCCAGGAATTCATATGCATTTTGTACTGTGCAGAATGTAGCTACATGCTCGGGGGTTGTGTCATAGAAGCACCTCTCCTGCAGGAGCTTATTGCAGCATTCATTGTTTGGCTAAGTTCTTTAGGGTTGGTTTTGGAAGGTCTTTCATCTTTGGTGAAATCCCGCTTCCTACGAAATATTTTCACAGCGCTGTTTCCAAGTGTCCACAAAGATCTGCTGCTTGAAAATGCCTACATGCACATCTCCCATACTGCTGTGCTCGTTTCACTACCTGGATTTTGGTTTCCTCTTCTTGCTTTGAAATGACAAGCCTTCATTCTGCATGCTACACACACCTTGTAGCAGTTTCAGTTTGAAGCATGTTGGTGCTCTCAAAAAGCTGTGTAACCTAGTTAGAGTGTGTCACTCTCCAGCACTGAATACACAACTTAGAGCTCTTTTCACCACAGACACGCAAACACATCTTTTTGGGAAAGTGCTACCTCAAGTCACTTGCAAATGTAAGGGTTTCATAGAGAAAATGAAGTCAATCATGGTTTTGCACTCTGCAAACAGTAGAAATGACCTCTTGTGCATGCCCGTGTGAATTTCACAGCAAAATGCCCTTCTTTTCTTGTTTCTTGAAAGTTCTCAACACATTAGGATAAAGATCTGTTTGAGCAAGAGTGATGCAGTGTGCATTTTTCTGCATTACAAGTGATTGGGAAACATACTCCTTATTTTTCCACATTGTGTAAGAAACAACGTGAGGCTTGCAAGAGTTTGAACATTGCACCCCAAAACGTATTCCAGGTGTGAAAACACACGTTACTAGAAAGACTCTGAAGCAGCAAGCAAAAGCATAGTGGCTGAGTGTTCCATCAATGAGAAACACACGCATTTCACCCTTCTGGAGTCAGTTTTCAGCCAGGAATTCATATGCATTTTGTACTGTGCAGAATGTAGCTACATGCTCGGGGTTGTGTCATAGAAGCACCTTTCCTGCACAAGCTTATTGCAACATTCATTGTTTGGCTAAGTTCTTTAGGGTTGGTTTTGGAAGTTGTTTCATATTTGGTCAAATCCCGCTTCGTACGAAATATTTTCACAGCGCTGTTTCCAAGTGTCCACAAAGATCTGCTGCTTGAAACTGCCTACATGCACATCTCCCATACTACTGTGTTCGTTTCACTACCTGGATTTTGGTTTCCTCTTCTTGCTTTGAAATGACAAGCCTTCATTCTGCATGCTACACACACCTTGTAGCAGTTTCAGTTTGAAGCATGTTGGTGCTCTCAAAAACCTGTGTAACCTAGTTAGAGTGTGTCACTCTCCAGCACTGAATACACAACTTAGAGCTCCTTTCACCACAGACACGCAAACACATCTTTTTGGGAAAGTGCTACCTCAAGTCACTTGCAAATGTAAGGCTTTCATAGAGAAAATGAAGTCAATCATGATTTTGCACTCTACAAACAATATAAATGACCTCTTGTACATGCCCGTGTGAATTTCACAGCAAAATGCCCTTCTTTTCTTGTTTCTTGAAAGTTCTCAACACATTAGGAGAAATATCTGTGTGAGCAAGAGTGCTGCAGTGTGCATTTTTCTGCATTACAAGTGATTGGGAAACAAACTCCTTATTTTTCCACATTGTGTAAGAAACAACGTGAGGCTTGCAAGAGTTTGAACAATGCACCCCAAAACGTATTCCAGGAGTGAAAACACACGTTTCTAGAAAGACTCTGAAGCAGCAAGCAAAAGCATAGTGGCTGAGTGTTCCATCAATGAGAAACACACGCATTTCACTCTTCTGGAGTCAGTTTTCAGCCAGGAATTCATATGCATTTTGTACTGTGCAGAATGTAGCTACATGCTCGGGGGTTGTGTCATAGAAGCACCTCTCCTGCAGGAGCTTATTGCAGCATTCATTGTTTGGCTAAGTTCTTTAGGGTTGGTTTTGGAAGGTCTTTCATCTTTGGTCAAATCCCGCTTTGTACGAAATATTTTCACAGCGCTGTTTCCAAGTGTCCACAAAGATCTGCTGCTTGAAACTGCCTACATGCACAGCTCCCATACTGCTGTGCTCGTTTCACTACCTGGATTTTGGTTTCCTCTTCTTGCTTTGAAATGACAAGCCTTCATTCTTCATGCTACACACACCTTGTAGCAGTTTCAGTTTGAAGCATGTTGGTGCTCTCAAAAAGCTGTGTAACCTAGTTAGACTGTGTCACTCTCCAGCACTGAATACACAACTTAGAGCTCCTTTCACCACAGACACGCAACCACATTTTTTGGGAAAGTGCTACCTCAAGTCACTTGCAAATGTAAGGGTTTCAAGGAGAAAATGAAGTCAATCATCGTTTTGCACTCTGAAAACAGTAGAAATGACCTCTTGTGCATGCCCGTGTGAATTTCACTGCAAAATGCCCTTCTTTTCTTGTTTCTTGAAAGTTCTCAACACATTAGGAGAAAGATCTGTTTGAGCAGAGTGATGCAGTGTGCATTTTTCTTCATTACAATTGATTGGGAAACATACTCCTTATTTTTCCACATTGTGTAAGAAACAACGTGAGGCTTGCAAGAGTTTGAACAATGCTCCCAAAACGTATTCCAGGAGTGAAAACACACGTTTCTAGAAAGACTCTGAAGCAGCAAGCAAAAGCATAGTGGCTGAGTGTTCCATCAATGAGAAACACACGCATTTCACTCTTCTGGAGTCAGTTTTCAGCCAGGAATTCATACGCATTTTGTACTGTGCAGAATGTAGCTACATGCTCGGGGGTTGTGTCATAGAAGCACCTCTCCTGCAGGAGCTTATTGGAACCTTCATTATTTGGCTAAGTTCATTAGGGTTGGTTTTGGAAGGTGTTTCATCTTTGGTGAAATCCAGCTTCGTACGAAATATTTTCACAGCGCTGTTTCCAAGTGTCCACAAAGATCTGCTGCTTGAAACTGCCTACATGCACATCTCCCATACTGCTGTGCTCGTTTCACTACCTGGATTTTGGTTTCCTCTTCTTGCTTTGAAATGACAAGCCTTCATTCTGCATGCTACAAACACCTTGTAGCAGTTTCAGTTTGAAGCATGTTGGTGCTCTCAAAAAGCTGTGTAACCTAGTTAGAGTGTGTCACTCTCCGGCACTGAATACACTACTTAGAGCTCCTTTCACCACAGACACGCAACCACATCTTTTTGGGAAAGTGCTACCTCAAGTCACTTGCAAATTTAAGGGTTTCATAGAGAAAATGAAGTCAATCATGGTTTTGCACTCTGCAAACAGTAGAAATGACCTCTTGTGCATGCCCGTGTGAATTTCACAGCAAAATGCCCTTCTTTTCTTGTTTCTTGAAAGTTCTCAACACATTAGGAGAAAGATCTGTTTGAGCACGAGTGATGCAGTGTGCATTTTTCTGCATTACAATTGATTGGGAAACATAGTCCTTATTTTTCCACATTGTGTAAGAAACAACGTGAGGCTTGCAAGAGTTTGAACTATGCTCCCCAAAACGTATTCCAGGAGTGAAAACACACGTTTCTAGAAAGACTCTGAAGCAGCAAGCAAAAGCATAGTGGCTGAGTGTTCTTTCAATGAGAAACACACGCATTTCACTCTTATGGAGTCAGTTTTCAGCCAGGAATTCATATGCATTTTGTACTGTGCAGAATGTAGCTACATGCTTGGGGGTTGTGTCATAGAAGCACCTCTCCTGCAGGAGCTTATTGCAACATACATTGTTTGGCTAAGTTCTTTAGGGTTGGTTTTGGAAGGTGTTTCATCTTTGGTCAAATCCCGATTCGTACGAAATATTTTCACAGCGCTGTTTCCAAGTGTCCACAAAGATCTGCTGCTTGAAACTGCCTACATGCACATCTCCCATACTGCTTTGCTCGTTTCACTACCTGGATTTTGGTTTCCTCTTCTTGCTTTGAAATGACAAGCCTTCATTCTGCATGCTACACACACCTTGTAGCAGTTTCAATTTGAAGCATGTTGGAGCTCTCAAAAAGCTGTGTAACCTAGTTAGAGTGTGTCACTCTCCGGCACTGAATACACAACTTAGAGCTCCTTTCACCACAGACACGCAACCACATCTTTTTGGGAAAGTGCTACCTCAAGTCACTTGCAAATGTAAGGGTTTCATAGAGAAAATGAAGTCAATCATGGTTTTGCACTCTGCAAACAGTAGAAATGACCTCTTGTGCATGCCCGTGTGAATTTCACAGCAAAATACCCTTCTTTTCTTGTTTCTTGAAAGTTCTCAACACATTAGGAGAAAGATCTGTTTGAGCAAGAGTGATGCAGTGTGCATTTTCCAGCATTACAATTGATTGGGAAACATAGTCCTTATTTTTCCACATTGTGTAAGAAAAAACGTGAGGCTGGCAAGAGTTTGAACAATGCTCCCCAAAACGTATTCCAGGAGTGAAAACACACGTTTCTAGAAAGACTCTGAAGCAGCAAGCAAAAGCATAGTGGCTGAGTGTTCTTTCAATGAGAAACACACGCATTTCACTCTTCTGGAGTCAGTTTTCAGCCAGGAATTCATATGCATTTTGTACTGTGCAGAATGTAGCTACATGCTCGGGGGTTGTGTCATAGAAGCACCTCTCCTGCAGGAGCTTATTGCAACCTTCATTATTTGGCTAAGTTCATTAGGGTTGGTTTTGGAAGGTGTTTCATATTTGGTGAAATCCCGCTTCGTACGAAATATTTTCACAGCGCTGTTTCCAAGTGTCCACAAAGATCTGCTGCTTGAAACTGCCTACATGCACATCTCCCATACTGCTGTGCTCGTTTCACTACCTGGATTTTGGTTTCCTCTTCTTGCTTTGAAATGACAAGCCTTCATTCTGCATGCTACACACACCTTGTAGCAGTTTCAGTTTGAAGCATGTTGGTGCTCTCAAAAAGCTGTGTAACCTAGTTAGAGTGTGTCACTCTCCAGCACTGAATACACAACTTAGAGGTCCTTTCACCACAGACACGCAACCACATCTTTTTGGGAAAGTGCTACCTCAAGGCACTTGCAAATGTAAGGGTTTCAAGGAGAACATGAAGTCAGTCATGGTTTTGCACTCTGCAAACAATAGAAATGACCTCTTGTACATGCCCGTGTGAATTTCACAGCAAAATGCCCTTCTTTTCTTGTTTCTTGAAAGTTCTCAACACGTTAGGAGAAAGATCTGTTTGAGCAAGAGTGATGCAGTGTGCATTTTTCTGCATTACAAGTGATTGGGAAACATACTCCTTATTTTTCCACATTGTGTAAGAAACAACGTGAGGCTTGCAAGAGTTTGAACATTGCACCCCAAAACGTATTCCAGGAGTGAAAACACACGTTTCTAGAAAGACTTTGAAGCAGCAAGCAAAAGCATAGTGGCTGAGTGTTCTTTCAATGAGAAACACACGCATTTCACTCTTCTGGAGTCAGTTTTCAGCCAGGAATTCATATGCATTTTGTACTGTGCAGAATGTAGCTACATGCTCGGGGGTTGTGTCATAGAAGCACCTCTCCTGCAGGAGCTTATTGCAGCATTCATTGTTTGGCTAAGTTCTTTAGGGTTGGTTTTGGAAGGTCTTTCATCTTTGGTGAAATCCCGCTTCCTACGAAATATTTTCACAGCGCTGTTTCCAAGTGTCCACAAAGATCTGCTGCTTGAAAATGCCTACATGCACATCTCCCATACTGCTGTGCTCGTTTCACTACCTGGATTTTGGTTTCCTCTTCTTGCTTTGAAATGACAAGCCTTCATTCTGCATGCTACACACACCTTGTAGCAGTTTCAGTTTGAAGCATGTTGGTGCTCTCAAAAAGCTGTGTAACCTAGTTAGAGTGTGTCACTCTCCAGCACTGAATACACAGCTTAGAGCTCCTTTCACCACAGACACGCAAACACATCTTTTTGGGAAAGTGCTACCTCAAGTCACTTGCAAATGTAAGGGTTTCATAGAGATAATGAAGTCAATCATGGTTTTGCACTCTGCAAACAGTAGAAATGACCTCTTGTGCATGCCCGTGTGAATTTCACAGCAAAATGCCCTTCTTTTCTTTTTTCTTGAAAGTTCTCAACACATTAGGAGAAAGATCTGTTTGAGCAAGAGTGCTGCAGTGTGCATTTTTCTGCATTACAATTGATTGGGAAACATACTCCTTATTTTTCCACATTGTGTAAGAAACAACGTGAGGCTTGCAAGAGTTTGAACATTGCACCCCAAAACGTATTCCAGGTGTGAAAACACACGTTACTAGAAAGACTCTGAAGCAGCATCTAAAAGCATAGTGGCTGAGTGTTCCATCAATGAGAAACACACGCATTTCACTCTTCTGGAGTCAGTTTTCAGCCAGGAATTCATATGCATTTTGTACTGTGCAGAATGTAGCTACATGCTCGGGGTTGTGTCATAGAAGCACCTTTCCTGCACAAGCTTATTGCAACATTCATTGTTTGGCTAAGTTCTTTAGGGTTGGTTTTGGAAGGTGTTTCATATTTGGTCAAATCCCGCTTCGTACGAAATATTTTCACAGCGCTGTTTCCAAGTGTCCACAAAGATCTGCTGCTTGAAACTGCCTACATGCACATCTCCCATACTACTGTGTTCGTTTCACTACCTGGATTTTGGTTTCCTCTTCTTGCTTTGAAATGACAAGCCTTCATTCTGCATGCTACACACACCTTGTAGCAGTTTCAGTTTGAAGCATGTTGGTGCTCTCAAAAACCTGTGTAACCTAGTTAGAGTGTGTCACTCTCCAGCACTGAATACACAACTTAGAGCTCCTTTCACCACACACACGCAAACACATCTTTTTGGGAAAGTGCTACCTCAAGTCACTTGCAAATGTAAGGCTTTCATAGAGAAAATGAAGTCAATCATGATTTTGCACTCTGCAAACAATATAAATGACCTCCTGTACATGCCCGTGTGAATTTCACAGCAAAATGCCCTTCTTTTCTTGTTTCTTGAAAGTTCTCAACACATTAGGAGAAAGATCTCTGTGAGCAAGAGTGCTGCAGTGTGCATTTTTCTGCATTACAAGTGATTTGGAAACATAATCCTTATTTTTCCACATTTTGTAAGAAACAACGTGAGGCTTGCAAGAGTTTGAAAATGCTCCCAAAACGTATTCCAGGAGTGAAAACACACGTTTCTAGAAAGACTCTGAAGCAGCAAGCAAAAGCATAGTGGCTGAGTGTTCCATCAATGAGAAACACACGCATTTCACTCTTCTGGAGTCAGTTTTCAGCCAGGAATTCATACGCATTTTGTACTGTGCAGAATGTAGCTACATGCTCGGGGGTTGTGTCATAGAAGCACCTCTCCTGCAGGAGCTTATTGGAACCTTCATTATTTGGCTAAGTTTATTAGGGTTGGTTTTGGAAGGTGTTTCATCTTTGGTGAAATCCAGCTTCGTACGAAATATTTTCACAGCGCTGTTTCCAAGTGTCCACAAAGATCTGCTGCTTGAAACTGCCTACATGCACATCTCCCATACTGCTGTGCTCGTTTCACTACCTGGATTTTGGTTTCCTCTTCTTGCTTTGAAATGACAAGCCTTCATTCTGCATGCTACACACACCTTGTAGCAGTTTCAGTTTGAAGCATGTTGGTGCTCTCAAAAAGCTGTGTAACCTAGTTAGAGTGTGTCACTCTCCGGCACTGAATACACTACTTAGAGCTCCTTTCACCACAGACACGCAACCACATCTTTTTGGGAACGTGCTACCTCAAGTCACTTGCAAATTTAAGGGTTTCATAGAGAAAATGAAGTCAATCATGGTTTTGCACTCTGCAAACAGTAGAAATGACCTCTTGTGCATGCCCGTGTGAATTTCACAGCAAAATGCCCTTCTTTTCTTGTTTCTTGAAAGTTCTCAACACATTAGGAGAAAGATCTGTTTGAGCACGAGTGATGCAGTGTGCATTTTTCTGCATTACAATTTATTGGGAAACATAGTCCTTCTTTTTCCACATTGTGTAAGAAAAAACGTGAGGCTTGCAAGAGTTTGAACAATGCTCCCCAAACGTATTCCAGGAGTGAAAACACACGTTTCTAGAAAGACTCTGAAGCAGCAAGCAAAAGCATAGTGGCTGAGTGTTCTTTCAATGAGAAACACACGCATTTCACTCTTATGGAGTCAGTTTTCAGCCAGGAATTCATATGCATTTTGTACTGTGCAGAATGTAGCTACATGCTCGGGGGTTGTGTCATAGAAGCACCTCTCCTGCAGGAGCTTATTGCAACATTCATTGTTTGGCTAAGTTCTTTAGGGTTGGTTTTGGAAGGTGTTTCATCTTTGGTCAAATCCCGATTCGTACGAAATATTTTCACAGCGCTGTTTCCAAGTGTCCACAAAGATCTGCTGCTTGAAACTGCCTACATGCTCATCTCCATACTGCTGTGCTCGTTTCACTACCTGGATTTTGGTTTCCTCTTCTTGCTTTGAAATGACAAGCCTTCATTCTGCATGCTACACACACCTTGTAGCAGTTTCAGTTTGAAGCATGTTGGTGCTCTCAAAAAGCTGTGTAACCTAGTTAGAGTGTGTCACTCTCCGGCACTGAATACACAACTTAGAGCTCCTTTCACCACAGACACGCAAACACATCTTTTTGGGAAAGTGCTACCTCAAGTCACTTGCAAATGTAAGGGTTTCATAGAGAAAATGAAGTCAATCATGGTTTTGCACTCTGCAAACAGTAGAAATGACTTCTTGTGCATGCCCGTGTGAATTTCACAGCAAAATGCCCTTCTTTTCTTGTTTCTTGAAAGTTCTCAACACATTAGGAGAAAGATCTGTTTGAGCAAGAGTGCTGCAGTGTGCATTTTTCTGCATTACAATTGATTGGGAAACATACTCCTTATTTTTCCACATTGTGTAAGAAACAACGTGAGGCTTGCAAGAGTTTGAACAATGCTCCCAAAACGTATTCCAGGAGTGAAAACACACGTTTCTAGAAAGACTCTGAAGCAGCAAGCAAAAGCATAGTGGCTGAGTGTTCCATCAATGAGAAACACACGCATTTCACTCTTCTGGAGTCAGTTTTCAGCCAGGAATTCATATGCATTTTGTACTGTGCAGAATGTAGCTACATGCTCGGGGGTTGTGTCATAGAAGCACCTCTCCTGCAGGAGCTTATTGCAGTATTCATTGTTTGGCTAAGTTCTTTAGGGTTGGTTTTGGAAGGTCTTTCATATTTGGTCAAATCCCGCTTCGTACGAAATATTTTCACAGCGCTGTTTCCAAGTGTCCACAAAGATCTGCTGCTTGAAACTGCCTACATGCACATCTCCCGTACTGCTGTGTTCGTTTCACTACCTGGATTTTGGTTTCCTCTTCTTGCTTTGAAATGACAAGCCTTCATTCTGCATGCTACACACACCTTGTAGCAGTTTCAGTTTGAAGCATGTTGGTGCTCTCAAAAAGCTGTGTAACCTAGTTAGAGTGTGTCACTCTCTGGCACTGAATACACAACTTAGAGCTCCTTTCACCACAGACACGCAAACACATCTTTTTGGGAAAGTGCTACCTCAAGTCACTTGCAAATGTAAGGGAGAAAATGAAGTCAATCATGGTTTTGCACTCTGCAAACAGTAGAAATGACCTCTTGTACATGCCCGTGTGAATTTCACAGCAAAATGCCCTTCTTTTCTTGTTTCCTGAAAGTTCTCAACACATTAGGAGAAAGATCTGTTTGAGCAAGAGTGATGCAGTGTGCATTTTTCTGCATTACAAGTGATTGGGAAACATACTCCTTATTTTTCCACATTGTGTAAGAAACAACGTGAGGCTTGCAAGAGTTTGAACAATGCACCCCAAAACGTATTCCAGGAGTGAAAACACACGTTTCTAGAAAGACTCTGAAGCAGCAAGCAAAAGCATAGTGGCTGAGTGTTCTTTCAATGAGAAACACACGCATTTCACTCTTCTGGAGTCAGTGTTCAGGCAGGAATTCATATGCATTTTGTACTGTGCAGAATGTAGCTACATGCTCGGGGGTTGTGTCATAGAAGCACCTCTCCTGCAGGAGCTTATTGCAACATTCATTGTTTGGCTAAGTTCTTTAGGGTTGGTTTTGGAAAGTGTTTCATATTTGGTCCAATCCCGCTTCGTACGAAATATATTCACAGCGCTGATTCCAAGTGTCCACAAAGATCTGCTGCTTGAAACTGCCTACATGCACATCTCCCATACTGCTGTGCTCGTTTCACTACCTGGATTTTGGTTTCCTCTTCTTGCTTTGAAATGACAAGCCTTCATTCTCCATGCTACACACACCTTGTAGCAGTTTCAGTTAGAAGCATATTGGTGCTCTCAAAAAGCTGTGTAACCTAGTCAGAGTGTGTCACTCTCCAGCACTGAATACACAACTTAGAGCTCCTTTGACCACAGACACGCAAACACATCTTTTTGGGAAAATGCTACCTCAAGTCGCTTGCAAATGTAAGGGTTTCATAGAGAAAATGAAGTCAATCATGATTTTGCACTCTGCAAACAGTAGAAATGACCTCTTGTGCAATCCCGTGTGAATTTCACAGCAAAATGCCCTTCTTTTCTTGTTTCTTGAAAGTTCTCAACACATTAGGAGAAAGATCTGTGTGAGCAAGAGTGATGCAGTGTGCATTTTTCTGCATTACAAGTGATTGGGAAACATACTCCTTATTTTTCCACATTGTGTAAGAAACAACGTGAGGCTTGCAAGAGTTTGAACAATGCACCCCAAAACGTATTCCAGTAGTGAAAACACACGTTTCTAGAAATACTCTGAAGCAGCAAGCAAAAGCATAGTGGCTGAGTGTTCCATCAATGAGAAACACACGCATTTCACTCTTCTGGAGTCAGTTTTCAGCCAGGAATTCATATGCATTTTGTACTGTGCAGAATGTAGCTACATGCTCGGGGGTTGTGTCATAGAAGCACCTCTCCTGCAGGAGCTTATTGCAACATTCATTGTTTGGCTAAGTTCTTTAGGGTTGGTTTTGGAAGGTGTTTCATATTTGGTCAAATCCCGCTTCGTACGAAATATTTTCACAGCGCTGTTTCCAAGTGTCCACAAAGATCTGCTGCTTGAAACTGCCTACATGCACATCTCCCATACTGCTGTGCTCGTTTCACTACCTGGATTTTGGTTTCCTCTTCTTGCTTTGAAATGACAAGCCTTCATTCTCCATGCTACACACACCTTGTAGCAGTTTCAGTTAGAAGCATATTGGTGCTCTCAAAAAGCTGTGTAACCTAGTCAGAGTGTGTCACTCTCCAGCACTGAATACACAACTTAGAGCTCCTTTGACCACAGACACGCAAACACATCTTTTTGGGAAAGTGTTACCTCAAGTCACTTGCAAATGTAAGGGTTTCATAGAGAAAATGAAGTCAATCATGATTTTGCACTCTGCAAACAGTAGAAATGACCTCTTGTGCATGCCCGTGTGAATTTCACAGCAAAATGCCCTTCTTTTCTTGTTTCTTGAAAGTTCTCAACACATTAGGAGAAAGATCTGTGTGAGCAAGAGTGATGCAGTGTGCATTTTTCTGCATTACAAGTGATTGGGAAACATACTCCTTATTTTTCCACATTGTGTAAGAAACAACGTGAGGCTTGCAAGAGTTTGAACAATGCACCCCCAAACGTATTCCAGGAGTGAAAACACACGTTTCTAGAAAGACTCTGAAGCAGCAAGCAAAAGCATAGTGGCTGAGTGTTCCATCAATGAGAAACACACGCATTTCACTCTTCTGGAGTCAGTTTTCAGCCAGGAATTCATATGCATTTTGTACTGTGCAGAATGTAGCTACATGCTCGGGGGTTGTGTCATAGAAGCACCTCTCCTGCAGGAGCTTATTGCAACATTCATTGTTTGGCTAAGTTCTTTAGGGTTGGTTTTGGAAGGTGTTTCATATTTGGTCAAATCCCGCTTCGTACGAAATATTTTCACAGCGCTGTTTCCAAGTGTCCACAAAGATCTGCTGCTTGAAACTGCCTACATGCACATCTCCCATACTGCTGTGTTCGTTTCACTACCTGGATTTTGGTTTCCTCTTCTTGCTTTGAAATGACAAGCCTTCATTCTGCATGCTACACACACCTTGTAGCAGTTTCAGTTTGAAGCATGTTGGTGCTCTCAAAAAGCTGTGTAACCTAGTTAGAGTGTGTCACTCTCTGGCTCTGAATACACAACTTAGAGCTCCTTTCACCACAGACACGCAAACACATCTTTTTGGGAAAGTGCTACCTCAAGTCACTTGCAAATTTAAGGGTTTCATAGAGAAAATGAAGTCAATCATGATTTTGCACTCTGCAAACAATAGAAATGACCTCTTGTATATGCCCGTGTGAATTTCACAGCAAAATGCCCTTCTTTTCTTGTTTCTTGAAAGTTCTCAACACATTAGGAGAAAGATCTGTTTGAGCAAGAGTGATGCAGTGTGCATTTTTCTGCATAACAAGTGATTGGGAAACATACTCCTTATTTTTCAACATTGTGTAAGAAACAACGTGAGGCTTGCAAGGGTTTGAACAATGCACCCCAAAACGTATTCCAGGAGTGAAAACACACGTTTCTAGAAAGACTCTGAAGCAGCAAGCAAAAGCATAGTGGCTGAGTGTTCCATCAATGAAAAACACACGCATTTCACTCTTCTGGAGTCAGTTTTCAGCCAGGAATTCATATGCATTTTGTACTGTGCAGAATGTAGCTACATGCTCGGGGGTTGTGTCATAGAAGCACCTCTCCTGCAGGAGCTTATTGCAACATTCATTATTTGGCTAAGTTCTTTAGGGTTGGTTTTGGAAGGTGTTTCATCCTTGGTGAAATCCCGCTTCGTACGAAATTTTTCACAGCGCTGTTTCCAAGTGTCCACAAAGATCTGCTGCTTGAAACTGCCTACATGCACATCTCCCATACTGCTGTGCTCGTTTCACTACCTGGATTTTGGTTTCCTCTTCTTGCTTTGAAATGACAAGCCTTCATTCTGCATGCTACACACACCTTGTAGCAGTTTCAGTTAGAACCATATTGGTGCTCTCAAAAAGCTGTGTAACCTAGTTAGAGTGTGTCACTCTCCGGCACTGAATACACAACTTAGAGCGCCTTTCA
The DNA here is from genome assembly GCF_964146895.1 of Miniopterus schreibersii. Lineage (NCBI taxonomy): Eukaryota > Metazoa > Chordata > Mammalia > Chiroptera > Miniopteridae > Miniopterus > Miniopterus schreibersii. Next base: position 108,772,418 of record NC_138101.1, on the reverse strand, counting down.
CCACAGACACGCAAACACATCTTTTTGGGAAAGTGCTACCTCAAGTCACTTGCAAATGTAAGGGAGAAAATGAAGTCAATCATGGTTTTGCACTCTTCAAACAGTAGAAATGACCTCTTGTACATGCCCGTGTGAATTTCACAGCAAAATGCCCTTCTTTTCTTGTTTCTTGAAAGTTCTCAACACATTAGGAGAAAGATCTGTTTGAGCAAGAGTGATGCAGTGTGCATTTTTCTGCATTACAATTGATTGGGAAACATACTCCTTATTTTTCCACATTGTGTAAGAAACAACGTGAGGCTTGCAAGAGTTTGAACAATGCACCCCAAAACGTATTCCAGGAGTGAAAACACACGTTTCTAGAAAGACTCTGAAGCAGCAAGCAAAAGCATAGTGGCTGAGTGTTCTTTCAATGAGAAACACACGCATTTCACTCTTCTGGAGTCAGTGTTCAGGCAGGAATTCATATGCATTTTGTACTGTGCAGAATGTAGCTACATGCTCGGGGGTTGTGTCATAGAAGCACCTCTCCTGCAGGAGCTTATTGCAACATTCATTGTTTGGCTAAGTTCTTTAGGGTTGGTTTTGGAAAGTGTTTCATATTTGGTCCAATCCCGCTTCGTACGAAATATTTTCACAGCGCTGTTTCCAAGTGTCCACAAAGATCTGCTGCTTGAAACTGCCTACATGCACATCTCCCATACTGCTGTGCTCGTTTCACTACCTGGATTTTGGTTTCCTCTTCTTGCTTTGAAATGACAAGCCTTCATTCTGCATGCTACACACACCTTGTAGCAGTTTCAGTTAGAACCATATTGGTGCTCTCAAAAAGCTGTGTAACCTAGTTAGAGTGTGTCACTCTCCGGCACTGAATACGCAACTTAGAGCTCCTTTCACCACAGACACGCAAACACATCTTTTCGGGAAAGTGCTACCTCAAGTCAGTTGCAAATTTAAGGGTTTCATAGAGAAAATGAAGTCAATCATGATTTTGCACTCTGCAAACAATAGAAATGACCTCTTGTACATGCCCGTGTGAATTTCACAGCAAAATGCCCTTCTTTTCTTGTTTCTTGAAAGTTCTCAACACATTAGGAGAAAGATCTGTTTGAGCAAGAGTGATGCAGTGTGCATTTTTCTGCATTACAAGTGATTGGGAAACATACTCCTTATTTTTCCACATTGTGTAAGAAACAACGTAAGGCTTGCAAGAGTTTGAACAATGCACCCCAAAACGTATTCCAGGAGTGAAAACACACGTTTCTAGAAAGACTCTGAAGCAGCAAGCAAAAGCATAGTGGCTGAGTGTTCCATCAATGAAAAACACACGCATTTCACTCTTCTGGAGTCAGTTTTCAGCCAGGAATTCATATGCATTTTGTACTGTGCAGAATGTAGCTACATGCTCGGAGGTTGTGTCATAGAAGCACCTCTCCTGCAGGAGCTTATTGCAGCATTCATTGTTTGGCTAAGTTCTTTAGGGTTGCTTTTGGAAGGTCTTTCATCTTTGGTCAAATCCCGCTTCGTAAGAAATATTTTCACAGCGCTGTTTCCAAGTGTCCACAAAGATCTGCTGCTTGAAACTGCCTACATGCACATCTCCCATACTGCTGTGCTCGTTTCACTACCTGGATTTTGGTTTCCTCTTCTTGCTTTGAAATGACAAGCCTTCATTCTGCATGCTACACACACCTTGTAGCAGTTTCAGTTTGAGGCATGTTGGTGCTCTCAAAAAGCTGTGTAACCTAGTTAGAGTGTGTCACTCTCCGGCACTGAATACACAACTTAGAGCTCCTTTCACCACAGACACGCAAACACATCTTTTTGGGAAATTGCTACCTCAAGTCACTTGCAAATGTAAGGGAGAAAATGAAGTCAATCATGGTTTTGCACTCTGCAAACAGTAGAAATGACCTCTTGTATATGCCCGTGTGAATTTCACAGCAAAATGCCCTTCTTTTCTTGTTTCTTGAAAGTTCTCAACACATTAGGAGAAAGATCTGTTTGAGCAAGAGTGATGCAGTGTGCATTTTTCTGCATTACAATTGATTGGGAAACATACTCCTTATTTTTCCACATTGTGTAAGAAACAACGTGAGGCTTGCAAGAGTTTGAACAATGCTCCCAAAACGTATTCCAGGAGTGAAAACACACGTTTCTAGAAAGACTCTGAAGCAGCAAGCAAAAGCATAGTGGCTGAGTGTTCTTTCAATGAGAAACACACGCATTTCACTCTTCTGGAGTCAGTGTTCAGGCAGGAATTCATATGCATTTTGTACTGTGCAGAATGTAGCTACATGCTCGGGGGTTGTGTCATAGAAGCACCTCTCCTGCAGGAGCTTATTGCAACATTCATTATTTGGCTAAGTTCTTTAGGGTTGGTTTTGGAAGGTGTTTCATCTTTGGTGAAATTCCGCTTCGTACGAAATATTTTCACAGCGCTGTTTCCAAGTGTCCACAAAGATCTGCTGCTTGAAACTGCCTACATGCACATCTCCCATACTGCTGTGCTCGTTTCACTACCTGGATTTTGGTTTCCTCTTCTTGCTTTGAAATGACAAGCCTTCATTCTCCATGCTACACACACCTTGTAGCAGTTTCAGTTAGAACCATATTGGTGCTCTCAAAAAGCTGTGTAACCTAGTTAGAGTGTGTCACTCTCCGGCACTGAATACACAACTTAGAGCTCCTTTCACCACAGACACGCAAACACATCTTTTTGGGAAAGTGCTACCTCAAGTCACTTGCAAATATAAGGGAGAAAATGAAGTCAATCATGGTTTTGCACTCTGCAAACAGTAGAAATGACTTCTTGTACATGCCCGTGTGAATTTCACAGCAAAATGCCCTTCTTTTCTTGTTTCTTGAAAGTTCTCAACACATTAGGAGAAAGATCTGTTTGAGCAAGAGTGATGCAGTGTGCATTTTTCTGCATTACAATTGATTGGGAAACATACTCCTTATTTTTCCACATTGTGTAAGAAACAACGTGAGGCTTGCAAGAGTTTGAACAATGCACCCCAAAACGTATTCCAGGAGTGAAAACACACGTTTCTAGAAAGACTCTGAAGCAGCAAGCAAAAGCATAGTGGCTGAGTGTTCTTTCAATGAGAAACACACGCATTTCACTCTTCTGGAGTCAGTTTTCAGGCAGGAATTCATATGCATTTTGTACTGTGCAGAATGTAGCTACATGCTCGGGGGTTGTGTCATAGAAGCACCTCTCCTGCAGGAGCTTATTGCAACATTCATTGTTTGGCTAAGTTCTTTAGAGTTGGTTTTGGAAAGTGTTTCATATTTGGTCAAATCCCGCTTCGTACGAAATATTTTCACAGCGCTGTTTCCAAGTGTCCACAAAGATCTGCTGCTTGAAACTGCCTACATGCACATCTCCCATACTGCTGTGCTCGTTTCACTACCTGAATTTTGGTTTCCTCTTCTTTCTTTGAAATGACAAGCCTTCATTCTGCATGCTACACACACCTTGTAGCAGTTTCAGTTAGAAGCATATTGGTGCTCTCAAAAAGCTGTGTAACCTAGTCAGAGTGTGTCCCTCTCCAGCACTGAATACACAACTTAGAGCTCCTTTGACCACAGACACGCAAACACATCTTTTTGGGAAAGTGTTACCTCAAGTCACTTGCAAATGTAAGGGTTTCATAGAGAAAATGAAGTCAATCATGATTTTGCACTCTGCAAACAGTAGAAATGACCTCTTGTGCATGCCCGTGTGAATTTCACAGCAAAATACCCTTCTTTTCTTGTTTCTTGAAAGTTCTCAACACATTAGGAGAAAGATGTGTGTGAGCAAGAGTGATGCAGTGTGCATTTTTCTGCATTACAAGTGATTGGGAAAAATACTCCTTATTTTTCCACATTGTGTAAGAAACAACGTGAGGCTTGCAAGAGTTTGAACAATGCACCCCAAAACGTATTCCAGGAGTGAAAACACACGTTTCTAGAAAGACTCTGAAGCAGCAAGCAAAAGCATAGTGGCTGAGTGTTCCATCAATGAGAAACACACGCATTTCACTCTTCTGGAGTCAGTTTTCAGCCAGGAATTCATATGCATTTTGTACTGTGCAGAATGTAGCTACATGCTCGGGGGTTGTGTCATAGAAGCACCTCTCCTGCAGGAGCTTATTGCAACATTCATTGTTTGGCTAAGTTCTTTAGGGTTGGTTTTGGAAGGTGTTTCATATTTGGTCAAATCCCGCTTCGTACGAAATATTTTCACAGCGCTGTTTCCAAGTGTCCACAAAGATCTGCTGCTTGAAACTGCCTACATGCACATCTCCCATACTGCTGTGTTCGTTTCACTACCTGGATTTTGGTTTCCTCTTCTTGCTTTGAAATGACAAGCCTTCATTCTGCATGCTACACACACCTTGTAGCAGTTTCAGTTTGAAGCATGTTGGTGCTCTCAAAAAGCTGTGTAACCTAGTTAGAGTGTGTCACTCTCTGGCACTGAATACACAACTTAGAGCTCCTTTCACCACAGACATGCAAACACATCTTTTTGGGAAAGTGCTACCTCAAGTCACTTGCAAATGTAAGGGAGAAAATGAAGTCAATCATGGTTTTGCACTCTGCAAACAGTAGAAATGACCTCTTGTGCATGCCCGTGTTAATTTCACAGCAAAATGCCCTTCTTTTCTTGTTTCTTGAAAGTTCTCCACACATTAGGAGAAAGATCTGTTTGAGCAAGAGTGATGCAGTGTGCATTTTTCTGCATAACAATTGATTGGGAAACATACTCCTTATTTTTCCACATTGTGTAAGAAACAACGTGAGGCTTGCAAGAGTTTGAACAATGCACCCCAAAACGTATTCCAGGAGTGAAAACACACGTTTCTAGAAAGACTCTGAAGCAGCAAGCAAAAGCATAGTGGCTGAGTGTTCTTTCAATGAGAAACACACGCATTTCACTCTTCTGGAGTCAGTTTTCAGGCAGGAATTCATATGCATTTTGTACTGTGCAGAATGTAGCTACATGCTCGGGGGTTGTGTCATAGAAGCACCTCTCCTGCAGGAGCTTATTGCAACATTCATTGTTTGGCTAAGTTCTTTAGGGTTGGTTTTGGAAGGTGTTTCATATTTGGTCAAATCCCGCTTCGTACGAAATATTTTCACAGCGCTGTTTCCAAGTGTCCACAAAGATCTGCTGCTTGACTGCCTACATGCACATCTCCCATACTGCTGTGTTCGTTTCACTACCTGGATTTTGGTTTCCTCTTCTTGCTTTGAAATGACAAGCCTTCATTCTGCATGCTACACACACCTTGTAGCAGTTTCAGTTTGAAGCATGTTGGTGCTCTCAAAAAGCTGTGTAACCTAGTTAGAGTGTGTCACTCTCTGGCACTGAATACACAACTTAGAGCTCCTTTCACCACAGACACGCAAACACATCTTTTTGGGAAAGTGCTACCTCAAGTCACTTGCAAATGTAACGGAGAAAATGAAGTCAATCATGGTTTTGCACTCTGCAAACAGTAGAAATGACCTCTTGTGCATGCCCGTGTGAATTTCACAGCAAAATGCCCTTCTTTTCTTGTTTCTTGAAAGTTCTCAACACATTAGGAGAAAGATCTGTTTGAGCAAGAGTGATGCAGTGTGCATTTTTCTGCATTACAAGTGATTGGGAAACATACTCCTTATTTTTCCACATTGTGTAAGAAACAACGTGAGGCTTGCAAGAGTTTGAACAAAGCACCGCAAAACGTATTCCAGGAGTGAAAACACACGTTTCTAGAAAGACTCTGAAGCAGCAAGCAAAAGCATAGTGGCTGAGTGTTCTTTCAATGAGAAACACATGCATTTCACTCTTCTGGAGTCAGTTTTCAGCCAGGAATTCATATGCATTTTGTACTGTTCAGAATGTAGCTACATGCTCGGGGGTTGTGTCATAGAAGCACCTCCCCTGCAGGAGCTTATTGCAACATTCATTATTTGGCTAAGTGCTTTAGGGTTGGTTTTGGAAGGTGTTTCATCTTTGGTGAAATCCCGTTTCGTACGAAATATTTTCACAGCGCTGTTTCCAAGTGACCACAAAGATCTGCTGCTTGAAACTGCCTACATGCACATCTCCCATACTGCTGTGCTCGTTTCACTACCTGGATTTTGGTTTCCTCTTCTTGCTTTGAAATGACAAGCCTTCATTCTGCATGCTACACACACCTTGTAGCAGTTTCAGTTAGAACCATATTGGTGCTCTCAAAAAGCTGTGTAACCTAGGTAGAGTGTGTCACTCTCCGGCATTGAATACACAACTTAGAGCTCCTTTCACCACAGACACGCAAACACATCTTTTTGGGAAAGTGCTACCTCAAGTCACTTGCAAATGTAAGGCTTTCATAGAGAAAATGAAGTCAATCATGGTTTTGCACTCTGCAAACAGTAGAAATGACCTCTTGTGCATGCCCGTGTTAATTTCACAGCAAAATGCCCTTCTTTTCTTGTTTCTTGAAAGTTCTCCACACATTAGGAGAAAGATCTGTTTGAGCAAGAGTGATGCAGTGTGCATTTTTCTGCATAACAATTGATTGGGAAACATACTCCTTATTTTTCCACATTGTGTAAGAAACAACGTGAGGCTTGCAAGAGTTTGAACAATGCACCGCAAAACGTATTCCAGGAGTGAAAACACACGTTTCTAGAAAGACTCTGAAGCTGCAAGCAAAAGCATAGTGGCTGAGTGCTCTTTCAATGAGAAACACACGCATTTCACTCTTCTGGAGTCAGTTTTCAGCCAGGAATTCATATGCATTTTGTACTGTGCAGAATGTAGCTACATGCTCGGGGGTTGTGTCATAGAAGCACCTCTCCTGCAGGAGCTTATTGCAACATTCATTGTTTGGCTAAGTTCTTTAGGGTTGGTTTTGGAAGGTGTTTCATATTTGGTCAAATCCCGCTTCGTACGAAATATTTCACAGCGCTGTTTCCAAGTGTCCACAAAGATCTGCTGCTTGAAACTGCCTACATGCACATCTCCCATACTGCTGTGCTCGTTTCACTACCTGGATTTTGGTTTCCTCTTCTTGCTTTGAAATGACAAGCCTTCATTCTGCATGCTACACACACCTTGTAGCAGTTTCAGTTTGAAGCATGTTGGTGCTCTTAAAAAGCTGTGTAACCTAGTTAGAGTGTGTCACTCTCCAGCACTGAATACACAACTTAAAGCTCCTTTCACCACAGACACGCAAACACATCTTTTTGGGAAAGTGCTACCTCAAGTCACTTGCAAATGTAAGGGAGAAAATGAAGTCAATCATGGTTTTGCACTCTGCAAACAGTAGAAATGACCTCTTGTGCATGCCCGTGTGAATTTCACAGCAAAATGCCCTTCTTTTCTTGTTTCTTGAAAGTTCTCAACACATTAGGAGAAAGATCTGTTTGAGCAAGAGTGATGCAGTGTGCATTTTTCTGCATTACAATTGATTGGGAAACATACTCCTTATTTTTCCACATTGTGTAAGAAACAACGTGAGGCTTGCAAGAGTTTGAACAATGCACCCCAAAACGTATTCCAGGAGTGAAAACACACGTTTCTAGAAAGACTCTGAAGCAGCAAACAAAAGCATAGTGGCTGAGTGTTCTTTCAATGAGAAACACACGCATTTCACTCTTCTGGAGTCAGTTTTCAGCCAGGAATTCATATGCATTTTGTACTGTGCAGAATGTAGGTACATGCTCGGGGGTTGTGTCATAGAAGCACCTCTCCTGCAGGAGCTTATTGCAACATTCATTGTTTGGCTAAGTTCTTTAGGGTTGGTTTTGGAAAGTGTTTCATATTTGGTCAAATCCCGCTTCGTACGAAATATTTTCACAGCGCTGTTTCCAAGTGTCCACAAAGATCTGCTGCTTGAAACTGCCTACATGCACATCTCCCATACTGCTGTGCTCGTTTCACTACCTGGATTTTGGTTTCCTCTTCTTGCTTTGAAATGACAAGCCTTCATTCTCCATGCTACAAACACCTTGTAGCAGTTTCAGTTTGAAGCATATTGGTGCTCTCAAAAAGCTGTGTAACCTAGTTAGAGTGTGTCACTCTCTGGCACTGAATACACAACTTAGAGCTCCTTTCACCACAGACACGCAAACACATCTTTTTGGGAAAGTGCTACCTCAAGTCACTTGCAAATATAAGGGTTTCAAGGAGAAAATGAAGTCAATCATGATTTTGCACTCTGCAAACAATAGAAATGACCTCTTGTACATGCCCGTGTGAATTTCACAGCAAAATGCCCTTCTTTTCTTGTTTCTTGAAAGTTGTCAAAACATTAGGAGAAAGATCTGTTTGAGCAAGAGTTTTGCAGTGTGCATTTTTCTGCATTACAAGTGATTGGGAAACATACTCCTTATTTTTCCACATTGTGTAAGAAACAACGTGAGGCTTGCAAGAGTTTGAACAATGCACCCCAAAACGTATTCCAGGAGTGAAAACACACGTTTCTAGAAAGACTCTGAAGCAGCAAGCAAAAGCATAGTGGCTGAGTGTTCCATCAATGAGAAACACACGCATTTCACTCTTCTGGAGTCAGTTTTCAGCCAGGAATTCATATGCATTTTGTACTGTGCAGAATGTAGCTACATGCTCGGGGGTTGTGTCATAGAAGCACCTCTCCTGCAGGAGCTTATTGCAACATTCATTGTTTGGCTAAGTTCTTTAGGGTTGGTTTTGGAAGGTGTTTCATATTTGGTCAAATCCCGCTTCGTACGAAATATTTTCACAGCGCTGTTTCCAAGTGTCCACAAAGATCTGCTGCTTGAAACTGCCTACATGCACATCTCCCATACTGCTGTGTTCGTTTCACTACCTGGATTTTGGTTTCCTCTTCTTGCTTTGAAATGACAAGCCTTCATTCTGCATGCTACACACACCTTGTAGCAGTTTCAGTTTGAAGCATGTTGGTGCTCTCAAAAAGCTGTGTAACCTAGTTAGAGTGTGTCACTCTCTGGCACTGAATACACAACTTAGAGCTCCTTTCACCACAGACACGCAAACACATCTTTTTGGGAAAGTGCTACCTCAAGTCACTTGCAAATGTAAGGGAGAAAATGAAGTCAATCATGGTTTTGCACTCTGCAAACAGTAGAAATGACCTCTTGTGCATGCCCGTGTGAATTTCACAGCAAAATGCCCTTCTTTTCTTGTTTCTTGAAAGTTCTCAACACATTAGGAGAAAGATCTGTTTGAGCAAGAGTGATGCAGTGTGCATTTTTCTGCATTACAATTGATTGGGAAACATACTCCTTATTTTTCCACATTGTGTAAGAAACAACGTGAGGCTTGCAAGAGTTTGAACAATGCACCCCAAAACGTATTCCAGGAGTGAAAACACACGTTTCTAGAAAGACTCTGAAGCAGCAAGCAAAAGCATAGTGGCTGAGTGTTCTTTCAATGAGAAACACACGCATTTCACTCTTCTGGAGTCAGTTTTCAGCCAGGAATTCATATGCATTTTGTACTGTGCAGAATGTAGGTACATGCTCGGGGGTTGTGTCATAGAAGCACCTCTCCTGCAGGAGCTTATTGCAACATTCATTGTTTGGCTAAGTTCTTTAGGGTTGGTTTTGGAAAGTGTTTCATATTTGGTCAAATCCCGCTTCGTACGAAATATTTTCACAGCGCTGTTTCCAAGTGTCCACAAAGATCTGCTGCTTGAAACTGCCTACATGCACATCTCCCATACTGCTGTGCTCGTTTCACTACTTGGATTTTGGTTTCCTCTTCTTGCTTTGAAATGACAAGCCTTCATTCTCCATGCTACAAACACCTTGTAGCAGTTTCAGTTTGAAGCATATTGGTGCTCTCAAAAAGCTGTGTAACCTAGTTAGAGTGTGTCACTCTCTGGCACTGAATACACAACTTAGAGCTCCTTTGACCACAGACACGCAAACACATCTTTTTGGGAAAGTGTTACCTCAAGTCACTTGCAAATGTAAGGGTTTCATAGAGAAAATGAAGTCAATCATGATTTTGCACTCTGCAAACAGTAGAAATGACCTCTTGTGCATGCCCGTGTGAATTTCACAGCAAAATGCCCTTCTTTTCTTGTTTCTTGAAAGTTCTCAACACATTAGGAGAAAGATCTGTGTGAGCAAGAGTGATGCAGTGTGCATTTTTCTGCATTACAAGTGATTGGGAAACATACTCCTTATTTTTCCACATTGTGTAAGAAACAACGTGAGGCTTGCAAGAGTTTGAACAATGCACCGCAAAACGTATTCCAGGAGTGAAAACACACGTTTCTAGAAAGACTCTGAAGCAGCAAGCAAAAGCATAGTGGCTGAGTGTTCTTTCAATGAGAAACACATGCATTTCACTCTTCTGGAGTCAGTTTTCAGCCAGGAATTCATATGCATTTTGTACTGTTCAGAATGTAGCTACATGCTCGGGGGTTGTGTCATAGAAGCACCTCTCCTGCAGGAGCTTATTGCAACATTCATTATTTGGCTAAGTGCTTTAGGGTTGGTTTTGGAAGGTGTTTCATCTTTGGTGAAATCCCGTTTCGTACGAAATATTTTCACAGCGCTGTTTCCAAGTGACCACAAAGATCTGCTGCTTGAAACTGCCTACATGCACATCTCCCATACTGCTGTGCTCGTTTCACTACCTGGATTTTGGTTTCCTCTTCTTGCTTTGAAATGACAAGCCTTCATTCTGCATGCTACACACACCTTGTAGCAGTTTCAGTTAGAACCATATTGGTGCTCTCAAAAAGCTGTGTAACCTAGGTAGAGTGTGTCACTCTCCGGCATTGAATACACAACTTAGAGCTCCTTTCACCACAGACACGCAAACACATCTTTTTGGGAAAGTGCTACATCAAGTCACTTGCAAATGTAAGGCTTTCATAGAGAAAATTAAGTCAATCATGGTTTTGCACTCTGCAAACAGTAGAAATGACCTCTTGTGCATGCCCGTGTGAATTTCACAGCAAAATGCCCTTCTTTTCTTGTTTCTTGAAAGTTCTCCACACATTAGGAGAAAGATCTGTTTGAGCAAGAGTGATGCAGTGTGCATTTTTCTGCATAACAATTGATTCGGAAACATACTCCTTATTTTTCCACATTGTGTAAGAAACAACGTGAGGCTTGCAAGAGTTTGAACAATGGACCCCAAAACGTATTCCAGGAGTGAAAACACACGTTTCTAGAAAGACTCTGAAGCAGCAAGCAAAAGCATAGTGGCTGAGTGTTCTTTCAATGAGAAACACACGCATTTCACTCTTCTGGAGTCAGTTTTCAGGCAGGAATTCATATGCATTTTGTACTGTGCAGAATGTAGCTACATGCTCGGGGGTTGTGTCATAGAAGCACCTCTCCTGCAGGAGCTTATTGCAACATTCATTGTTTGGCTAAGTTCTTTAGGGTTGGTTTTGGAAAGTGTTTCATATTTGGTCAAATCCCGCTTCGTACGAAATATTTTCACAGCGCTGTTTCCAAGTGTCCACAAAGATCTGCTTCTTGAAACTGCCTACATGCACATTTCCCATACTGCTGTGCTCGTTTCACTACCTGGATTTTGGTTTCCTCTTCTTGCTTTGAAATGACAAGCCTTCATTCTCCATGCTACAAACACCTTGTAGCAGTTTCAGTTTGAAGCATATTGGTGCTCTCAAAAAGCTGTGTAACCTAGTTAGAGTGTGTCACTCTCTGGCACTGAATACACAACTTAGAGCTCCTTTGACCACAGACACGCAAACACATCTTTTTGGGAAAGTGTTACCTCAAGTCACTTGCAAATGTAAGGGTTTCATAGAGAAAATGAAGTCAATCATGATTTTGCACTCTGCAAACAGTAGAAATGACCTCTTGTGCATGCCCGTGTGAATTTCACAGCAAAATGCCCTTCTTTTCTTGTTTCTTGAAAGTTCTCAACACATTAGGAGAAAGATCTGTGTGAGCAAGAGTGATGCAGTGTGCATTTTTCTGCATTACAAGTGATTGGGAAACATACTCCTTATTTTTCCACATTGTGTAAGAAACAACGTGAGGCTTGCAAGAGTTTGAACAATGCACCGCAAAACGTATTCCAGGAGTGAAAACACACGTTTCTAGAAAGACTCTGAAGCAGCAAGCAAAAGCATAGTGGCTGAGTGTTCTTTCAATGAGAAACACACGCATTTCACTCTTCTGGAGTCAGTTTTCAGCCAGGAATTCATATGCATTTTGTACTGTGCAGAATGTAGCTACATGCTCGGGGGTTGTGTCATAGAAGCACCTCTCCTGCAGGAGCTTATTGCAGCATTCATTGTTTGGCTAAGTTCTTTAGGGTTGGTTTTGGAAGGTGTTTCATATTTGGTCAAATCCCGCTTCGTACGAAATATTTTCACAGCGCTGTTTCCAAGTGCCCACAAAGATCTGCTGCTTGAAACTGCCTACATGCACATCTCCCATACTGCTGTGCTCGTTTCACTACCTGGATTTTGGTTTCCTCTTCTTGCTTTGAAATGACAAGCCTTCATTCTGCATGCTACACACACCTTGTAGCAGTTTCAGTTTGAAGCATGTTGGTGCTCTCAAAAAGCTGTGTAACCTAGTTAGAGTGTGTCACTCTCTGGCACTGAATACACAACTTAGAGCTCCTTTCACCACAGACAAGCAAACACATCTTTTTGGGAAAGTGCTACCTCAAGTCACTTGCAAATGTAAGGGAGAAAATGAAGTCAATCATGGTTTTGCACTCTGCAAACAGTAGAAATGACCTCTTGTACATGCCTGTGTGAATTTCACAGCAAAATGCCCTTCTTTTCTTGTTTCTTGAAAGTTCTCAACACATTAGGAGAAAGATCTGTTTGAGCAAGAGTGATGCAGTGTGCATTTTTCTGCATTACAATTGATTGGGAAACATACTCCTTATTTTTCCACATTGTGTAAGAAACAACGTGAGGCTTGCAAGAGTTTGAACAATGCACCCCAAAACGTATTCCAGGAGTGAAAACACACGTTTCTAGAAAGACTCTGAAGCAGCAAGCAAAAGCATAGTGGCTGAGTGTTCTTTCAATGAGAAACACACGCATTTCACTCTTCTGGAGTCAGTTTTCAGCCAGGAATTCATATGCATTTTGTACTGTGCAGAATGTAGCTACATGCTCGGGGGTTGTGTCATAGAAGCACCTCTCCTGCAGGAGCTTATTGCAACATTCATTGTTTGGCTAAGTTCTTTAGGGTTGGTTTTGGAAGGTGTTTCATATTTGGTCAAATCCCGCTTCGTACGAAATATTTTCACAGCGCTGTTTCCAAGTGTCCACAAAGATCTGCTGCTTGAAACTGCCTACATGCACATCTCCCATACTGCTGTGCTCGTTTCACTACCTGGATTTTGGTTTCCTCTTCTTGCTTTGAAATGACAAGCCTTCATTCTCCATGCTACACACACCTTGTAGCAGTTTCAGTTAGAAGCATATTGGTGCTCTCAAAAAGCTGTGTAACCTAGTTAGAGTGTGTCACTGTCCAGCACTGAATACACAACTTAGAGCTCCTTTCACCACAGACACGCAAACACATCTTTTTGGGAAAGTGCTACCTCAAGTCACTTGCAAATGTAAGGGTTTCAAGGAGAAAATGAAGACAATCATGGTTTTGTACTCTGCAAACAATAGAAATGACCTCTTGTACATGCCCGTGTGAATTTCACAGCAAAATGCCCTTCTTTTCTTGTTTCTTGAAAGTTCTCCACACGTTAGGAGAAAGATCTGTTTGAGCAAGAGTGATGCAGTGTGCATTTTTCTGCATTACAAGTGATTGGGAAACATACTCCTTATTTTTCCACATTGTGTAAGAAACAACGTGAGGCTTGCAAGAGTTTGAACAATGCACTCCAAAACGTATTCCAGGAGTGAAAACACACGTTTCTAGAAAGACTCTGAAGCAGCAAGCAAAAGCATAGTGGCTGAGTGTTCTTTCAATGAGAAACACACGCATTTCACTCTTCTGGAGTCAGTTTTCAGCCAGGAATTCATATGCATTTTGTACTGTGCAGAATGTAGCTACATGCTCGGGGGTTGTGTCATAGAAGCACCTCTCCTGCAGGAGCTTATTGCATCATACATTGTTTGGCTAAGTTCTTTAGGGTTGGTTTTGGAAGGTGTTTCATATTTGGTCAAATCCCGCTTCGTACGAAATATTTTCACAGCGCTGTTTCCAAGTGTCCACAAAGATCTGCTGCTTGAAACTGCCTACATGCACATCTCCCATACTGCTGTGCTCGTTTCACTACCTGGATTTTGGTTTCCTCTTCTTGCTTTGAAATGACAAGCCTTCATTCTGCATGCTACACACACCTTGTAGCAGTTTCAGTTTGAAGCATGTTGGTGCTCTCAAAAAGCTGTGTAACCTAGTTAGAGTGTGTCACTCTCTGGCACTGAATACACAACTTAGAGCTCCTTTCACCACAGACAAGCAAACACATCTTTTTGGGAAAGTGCTACCTCAAGTCACTTGCAAATGTAAGGGAGAAAATGAAGTCAATCATGGTTTTGCACTCTGCAAACAATATAAATGACCTCTTGTACATGCCCGTGTGAATTTCACAGCAAAATGCCCTTCTTTTCTTGTTTCTTGAAAGTTCTCAACACATTAGGAGAAATATCTGTGTGAGCAAGAGTGCTGCAGTGTGCATTTTTCTGCATTACAAGTGATTGGGAAACATAATCCTTATTTTTCCACATTGTGTAAGAAACAACGTGAGGCTCGCAAGAGTTTGAACAATGCACCCCAAAACGTATTCCAGGAGTGAAAACACACGTTTCTAGAAAGACTCTGAAGCAGCAAGCAAAAGCATAGTGGCTGAGTGTTCCATCAATGAAAAACACACGCATTTCACTCTTCTGGAGTCAGTTTTCAGCCAGGAATTCATATGCATTTTGTACTGTGCAGAATGTAGCTACATGCTCGGGGGTTGTGTCAAAGAAGCACCTCTCCTGCAGGAGCTTATTGCAGCATTCATTGTTTGGCTAAGTTCTTTAGGGTTGGTTTTGGAAGGTGTTTCATATTTGGTCAAATCCCGCTTCGTACGAAATATTTTCACAGCTTTGTTTCCAAGTGACCACAAAGATCTGCTGCTTGAAACTTCTTACATGCACATCTCCCATACTGCTGTGCTCGTTTCACTACCTGGATTTTGGTTTCCTCTTCATTCTTTGAAATGACAAGCCTTCATTCTGCATGCTACACACACCTTGTAGCAGTTTCAGTTTGAAGCATGTTGGTGCTCTCAAAAAGCTGTGTAACCTAGTTAGAGTGTGTCACTCTCCAGCACTGAATACACAACTTAGAGCTCCTTTCACCACAGACACGCAACCACACCTTTTTGGGAAAGTGCTACCTCAAGTCACTTGCAAATGTAAGGGAGAAAATGAAGTCAATCATGGTTTTGCACTCTGCAAACAGTAGAAATGACCTCTTGTACATGCCCGTGTGAATTTCACAGCAAAATGCCCTTCTTTTCTTGTTTCTTGAAAGTTCTCCACACGTTAGGAGAAAGATCTGTTTGAGCAAGAGTGATGCAGTGTGCATTTTTCTGCATTACAAGTGATTGGGAAACATACTCCTTATTTTTCCACATTGTGTAAGAAACAACGTGAGGCTTGCAAGAGTTTGAACAATGCACCCCAAAACGTATTCCAGGAGTGAAAACACACGTTTCTAGAAAGACTCTGAAGCAGCAAGCAAAAGCATAGTGGCTGAGTGTTCTTTCAATGAGAAACACACGCATTTCACTCTTCTGGAGTCAGTTTTCAGCCAGGAATTCATATGCATTTTGTACTGTGCAGAATGTAGCTACATGCTCGGGGGTTGTGTCATAGAAGCACCTCTCCTGCAGGAGCTTATTGCATCATACATTGTTTGGCTAAGTTCTTTAGGGTTGGTTTTGGAAGGTGTTTCATATTTGGTCAAATCCCGCTTCGTACGAAATATTTTCACAGCTTTGTTTCCAAGTGTCCACAAAGATCTGCTGCTTGAAACTGCCTACATGCACATCTCCCATACTTCTGTGCTCGTTTCACTACCTGGATTTTGGTTTCCTCTTCTTGCTTTGAAATGACAAGCCTTCATTCTGCATGCTACACACACCTTGTAGCAGTTTCAGTTTGAAGCATGTTGGTGCTCTCAAAAAGCTGTGTAACCTAGTTAGAGTGTGTCACTCTCTGGCACTGAATACACAACTTAGAGCTCCTTTCACCACAGACAAGCAAACACATCTTTTTGGGAAAGTGCTACCTCAAGTCACTTGCAAATGTAAGGGAGAAAATGAAGTCAATCATGGTTTTGCACTCTGCAAACAATATAAATGACCTCTTGTACATGCCCGTGTGAATTTCACAGCAAAATGCCCTTCTTTTCTTGTTTCTTGAAAGTTCTCAACACATTAGGAGAAAGATCTGTTTGAGCAAGAGTGATGCAGTGTGCATTTTTCTGCATAACAAGTGATTGGGAAACATACTCCTTATTTTTCCACATTGTGTAAGAAACAACGTGAGGCTTGCAAGAGTTTGAACAATGCACCCCAAAACGTATTCCAGGAGTGAAAACACACGTTTCTAGAAAGACTCTGAAGCAGCAAGCAAAAGCATAGTGGCTGAGTGTTCTTTCAATGAGAAACACACGCATTTCACTCTTCTGGAGTCAGTTTTCAGCCATGAATTCATATGCATTTTGTACTGTGCAGAATGTAGCTACATGCTCGGGGGTTGTGTCATAGAAGCACCTCTCCTGCAGGAGCTTATTGCAGCATTCATTGTTTGGCTAAGTTCTTTAGGATTGCTTTTGGAAGGTCTTTCATCTTTGGTCAAATCCCGCTTCGTAAGAAATATTTTCACAGCGCTGTTTCCAAGTGTCCACAAAGATCTGCTGCTTGAAACTGCCTACATGCACATCTCCCATACTGCTGTGCTCGTTTCACTACCTGGATTTTGGTTTCCTCTTCTTGCTTTGAAATGACAAGCCTTCATTCTCCATGCTACACACACCTTGTAGCAGTTTCAGTTAGAAGCATATTGGTGCTCTCAAAAAGCTGTGTAACCTAGTTAGAGTGTGTCACTGTCCAGCACTGAATACACAACTTAGAGCTCCTTTCACCACAGACACGCAACCACATCTTTTTGGGAAAGTGCTACCTCTAGTCACTTGCAAATGTAAGGGTTTCAAGGAGAAAATGAAGTCAATCATGGTTTTGCAATCTGCAAACAATAGAAATGACCTCTTGTACATGCCCGTGTGAATTTCACAGCAAAATGCCCTTCTTTTCTTGTTTCTTGAATGTTCTCCACACGTTAGGAGAAAGATCTGTTTGAGCAAGAGTGATGCAGTGTGCATTTTTCTGCATTACAAGTGATTGGGAAACATAATCCTTATTTTTCCACATTGTGTAAGAAACAACGTGAGGCTCGCAAGAGTTTGAACAATGCACCCCAAAACGTATTCCAGGAGTGAAAACACACGTTTCTAGAAAGACTCTGAAGCAGCAAGCAAAAGCATAGTGGCTGAGTGTTCCATCAATGAGAAACACACGCATTTCACTCTTCTGGAGTCAGTTTTCAGCCAGGAATTCATATGCAATTTGTACTGTGCAGAATGTAGCTACATGCTCGGGGGTTGTGTCATAGAAGCACCTCTCCTGCAGGAGCTTATTGCAACATTCATTGTTTGGCTAAGTTCTTTAGGGTTGGTTTTGGAAGGTGTTTCATATTTGGTCAAATCCCGCTTCGTACGAAATATTTTCACAGCGCTGTTTCCAAGTGTCCACAAAGACCTGCTGCTTGAAACTGCCTACATGCACATCTCCCATACTGCTGTGTTCGTTTCACTACCTGGATTTTGGTTTCCTCTTCTTGCTTTGAAATGACAAGCCTTCATTCTGCATGCTACACACACCTTGTAGCAGTTTCAGTTTGAAGCATGTTGGTGCTCTCAAAAAGCTGTGTAACCTAGTTAGAGTGTGTCACTCTCTGGCACTGAATACACAACTTAGAGCTCCTTTCACCACAGACACGCAAACACATCTTTTTGGGAAAGTGCTACCTCAAGTCACTTGCAAATGTAAGGGAGAAAATGAAGTCAATCATGGTTTTGCACTCTGCAAACAGTAGAAATGACCTCTTGTGCATTCCCGTGTTAATTTCACAGCAAAATGCCCTTCTTTTCTTGTTTCTTGAAAGTTCTCAACACATTAGGAGAAAGATCTGTGTGAGCAAGAGTGATGCAGTGTGCATTTTTCTGCATTACAAGTGATTGGGAAACATACTCCTTATTTTTCCACATTGTGTAAGAAACAACGTGAGGTTTGCAAGAGTTTGAACAATGCACCCCAAAACGTATTCCAGGAGTGAAAACACACGTTTCTAGAAAGACTCTGAAGCAGCAAGCAAAAGCATAGTGGCTGAGTGTTCCATCAATGAGAAACACACGCATTTCACTCTTCTGGAGTCAGTTTTCAGGCAGGAATTCATATGCATTTTGTACTGTGCAGAATGTAGCTACATGCTCGGGGGTTGTGTCATAGAAGCACCTCTCCTGCAGGAGCTTATTGCAACATTCATTGTTTGGCTAAGTTCTTTAGGGTTGGTTTTGGAAGGTGTTTCATATTTGGTCAAATCCCGCTTCGTACGAAATATTTTCACAGCGCTGTTTCCAAGTGTCCACAAAGACCTGCTGCTTGAAACTGCCTACATGCACATCTCCCATACTGCTGTGCTCGTTTCACTACCTGGATTTTGGTTTCCTCTTCTTGCTTTGAAATGACAAGCCTTCATTCTGCATGCTACACACACCTTGTAGCAGTTTCAGTTTGAAGCATGTTGGTGCTCTCAAAAAGCTGTGTAACCTAGTTAGAGTGTGTCACTCTCTGGCACTGAATACACAACTTAGAGCTCCTTTCACCACAGACACGCAAACACATCTTTTTGGGAAAGTGCTACCTCAAGTCACTTGCAAATGTAACGGAGAAAATGAAGTCAATCATGGTTTTGCACTCTGTAAACAGTAGAAATGACCTCTTGTACATGCCCGTGTGAATTTCACAGCAAAATGCCCTTCTTTTCTTGTTTCTTGAAAGTTCTCAACACATTAGGAGAAAGATCTGTTTGAGCAAGAGTGATGCAGTGTGCATTTTTCTGCATTACAATTGATTGGGAAACATACTCCTTATTTTTCCACATTGTGTAAGAAACAACGTGAGGCTTGCAAGAGTTTGAACAATGCACCCCAAAACGTATTCCAGGAGTGAAAACACACGTTTCTAGAAAGACTCTGAAGCAGCAAGCAAAAGCATAGTGGCTGAGTGTTCTTTCAATGAGAAACACACGCATTTCACTCTTCTGGAGTCAGTGTTCAGGCAGGAATTCATATGCATTTTGTACTGTGCAGAATGTAGCTACATGCTCGGGGGTTGTGTCATAGAAGCACCTCTCCTGCAGGAGCTTATTGCAACATTCATTGTTTGGCTAAGTTCTTTAGGGTTGGTTTTGGAAAGTGTTTCATATTTGGTCCAATCCCGCTTCGTACGAAATATTTTCACAGCGCTGTTTCCAAGTGTCCACAAAGATCTGCTGCTTGAAACTGCCTACATGCACATCTCCCATACTGCTGTGCTCGTTTCACTACCTGGATTTTGGTTTCCACTTCTTGCTTTGAAATGACAAGCCTTCATTCTGCATGCTACACACACCTTGTAGCAGTTTCAGTTAGAACCATATTGGTGCTCTCAAAAAGCTGTGTAACCTAGTTAGAGTGTGTCACTCTCCGGCACTGAATACACAACTTAGAGCTCCTTTCACCACAGACACGCAAACACATCTTTTTGGGAAAGTGCTACCTCAAGTCACTTGCAAATTTAAGGGTTTCATAGAGAAAATGAAGTCAATCATGATTTTGCACTCTGCAAACAATAGAAATGACCTCTTGTACATGCCCGTGTGAATTTCACAGCAAAATGCCCTTCTTTTCTTGTTTCTTGAAAGTTCTCAACACATTAGGAGAAAGATCTGTTTGAGCAAGAGTGATGCAGTGTGCATTTTTCTGCATTACAAGTGATTGGGAAACATACTCCTTATTTTTCCACATTGTGTAAGAAACAACGTAAGGCTTGCAAGAGTTTGAACAATGCACCCCAAAACGTATTCCAGGAGTGAAAACACACGTTTCTAGAAAGACTCTGAAGCAGCAAGCAAAAGCATAGTGGCTGAGTGTTCCATCAATGAAAAACACACGCATTTCACTCTTCTGGAGTCAGTTTTCAGCCAGGAATTCATATGCATTTTGTACTGTGCAGAATGTAGCTACATGCTCGGAGGTTGTGTCATAGAAGCACCTCTCCTGCAGGAGCTTATTGCAGCATTCATTGTTTGGCTAAGTTCTTTAGGGTTGCTTTTGGAAGGTCTTTCATCTTTGGTCAAATCCCGCTTCGTAAGAAATATTTTCACAGCGCTGTTTCCAAGTGTCCACAAAGATCTGCTGCTTGAAACTGCCTACATGCACATCTCCCATACTGCTGTGCTCGTTTCACTACCTGGATTTTGGTTTCCTCTTCTTGCTTTGAAATGACAAGCCTTCATTCTGCATGCTACACACACCTTGTAGCAGTTTCAGTTTGAAGCATGTTGGTGCTCTCAAAAAGCTGTGTAACCTAGTTAGAGTGTGTCACTCTCCGGCACTGAATACACAACTTAGAGCTCCTTTCACCACAGACACGCAAACACATCTTTTTGGGAAATTGCTACCTCAAGTCACTTGCAAATGTAAGGGAGAAAATGAAGTCAATCATGGTTTTGCACTCTGCAAACAGTAGAAATGACCTCTTGTACATGCCCGTGTGAATTTCACAGCAAAATGCCCTTCTTTTCTTGTTTCTTGAAAGTTCTCAACACATAAGGAGAAAGATCTGTTTGAGCAAGAGTGATGCAGTGTGCATTTTTCTGCATTACAATTGATTGGGAAACATACTCCTTATTTTTCCACATTGTGTAAGAAACAACGTGAGGCTTGCAAGAGTTTGAACAATGCTCCCAAAACGTATTCCAGGAGTGAAAACACACGTTTCTAGAAAGACTCTGAAGCAGCAAGCAAAAGCATAGTGGCTGAGTGTTCTTTCAATGAGAAACACACGCATTTCACTCTTCTGGAGTCAGTGTTCAGGCAGGAATTCATATGCATTTTGTACTGTGCAGAATGTAGCTACATGCTCGGGGGTTGTGTCATAGAAGCACCTCTCCTGCAGGAGCTTATTGCAACATTCATTATTTGGCTAAGTTCTTTAGGGTTGGTTTTGGAAGGTGTTTCATCTTTGGTGAAATTCCGCTTCGTACGAAATATTTTCACAGCGCTGTTTCCAAGTGTCCACAAAGATCTGCTGCTTGAAACTGCCTACATGCACATCTCCCATACTGCTGTGCTCGTTTCACTACCTGGATTTTGGTTTCCTCTTCTTGCTTTGAAATGACAAGCCTTCATTCTCCATGCTACACACACCTTGTAGCAGTTTCAGTTAGAACCATATTGGTGCTCTCAAAAAGCTGTGTAACCTAGTTAGAGTGTGTCACTCTCCGGCACTGAATACACAACTTAGAGCTCCTTTCACCACAGACACGCAAACACATCTTTTTGGGAAAGTGCTACCTCAAGTCACTTGCAAATGTAAGGGAGAAAATGAAGTCAATCATGGTTTTGCACTCTGCAAACAGTAGAAATGACTTCTTGTACATGCCCGTGTGAATTTCACAGCAAAATGCCCTTCTTTTCTTGTTTCTTGAAAGTTCTCAACACATTAGGAGAAAGATCTGTTTGAGCAAGAGTGATGCAGTGTGCATTTTTCTGCATAACAAGTGATTGGGAAACATACTCCTTATTTTTCCACATTGTGTAAGAAACAACGTGAGGCTTGCAAGAGTTTGAACAATGCACCCCAAAACGTATTCCAGGAGTGAAAACACACGTTTCTAGAAAGACTCTGAAGCAGCAAGCAAAAGCATAGTGGCTGAGTGTTCTTTCAATGAGAAACACACGCATTTCACTCTTCTGGAGTCAGTTTTCAGGCAGGAATTCATATGCATTTTGTACTGTGCAGAATGTAGCTACATGCTCGGGGGTTGTGTCATAGAAGCACCTCTCCTGCAGGAGCTTATTGCAACATTCATTGTTTGGATAAGTTCTTTAGGGTTGGTTTTGGAAGGTGTTTCATATTTGGTCAAATCCCGCTTCGTACGAAATATTTTCACAGCGCTGTTTCCAAGTGTCCACAAAGATCTGCTGCTTGAAACTGCCTACATGCACATCTCCCATACTGCTGTGCTCGTTTCACTACCTGGATTTTGGTTTCCTCTTCTTGCTTTGAAATGACAAGCCTTCATTCTCCATGCTACACACACCGTGTAGCAGTTTCAGTTAGAAGCATATTGGTGCTCTCAAAAAGCTGTGTAACCTAGTCAGAGTGTGTCACTCTCCAGCACTGAATACACAACTTAGAGCTCCTTTGACCACAGACACGCAAACACATCTTTTTGGGAAAGTGTTACCTCAAGTCACTTGCAAATGTAAGGGTTTCATAGAGAAAATGAAGTCAATCATGATTTTGCACTCTGCAAACAGTAGAAATGACCTCTTGTGCATGCCCGTGTGAATTTCACAGCAAAATGCCCTTCTTTTCTTGTTTCTTGAAAGTTCTCAACACATTAGGAGAAAGATCTGTGTGAGCAAGAGTGATGCAGTGTGCATTTTTCTGCATTACAAGTGATTGGGAAACATACTCCTTATTTTTCCACATTGTGTAAGAAACAACGTGAGGCTTGCAAGAGTTTGAACAATGCACCCCAAAACGTATTCCAGGAGTGAAAACACACGTTTCTAGAAAGACTCTGAAGCAGCAAGCAAAAGCATAGTGGCTGAGTGTTCCATCAATGAGAAACACACGCATTTCACTCTTCTGGAGTCAGTTTTCAGCCAGGAATTCATATGCATTTTGTACTGTGCAGAATGTAGCTACATGCTCGGGGGTTGTGTCATAGAAGCACCTCTCCTGCAGGAGCTTATTGCAACATTCATTGTTTGGCTAAGTTCTTTAGGGTTGGTTTTGGAAGGTGTTTCATATTTGGTCAAATCCCGCTTCGTACGAAATATTTTCACAGCGCTGTTTCCAAGTGTCCACAAAGATCTGCTGCTTGAAACTGCCTACATGCACATCTCCCATACTGCTGTGTTCGTTTCACTACCTGGATTTTGGTTTCCTCTTCTTGCTTTGAAATGACAAGCCTTCCTTCTGCATGCTACACACACCTTGTAGCAGTTTCAGTTTGAAGCATGTTGGTGCTCTCAAAAAGCTGTGTAACCTAGTTAGAGTGTGTCACTCTCTGGCACTGAATACACAACTTAGAGCTCCTTTCACCACAGACACGCAAACACATCTTTTTGGGAAAGTGCTACCTCAAGTCACTTGCAAATGTAAGGGAGAAAATGAAGTCAATCATGGTTTTGCACTCTGCAAACAGTAGAAATGACCTCTTGTACATGCCCGTGTGAATTTCACAGCAAAATGCCCTTCTTTTCTTGTTTCTTGAAAGTTCTCAACACATTAGGAGAAAGATCTGTTTGAGCAAGAGTGCTGCAGTGTGCATTTTTCTGCATTACAAGTGATTGGGAAACATACTCCTTATTTTTCCACATTGTGTAAGAAACAACGTGAGGCTTGCAAGAGTTTGAACAATGCACCCCAAAACGTATTCCAGGAGTGAAAACACACGTTTCTAGAAAGACTCTGAAGCAGCAAGCAAAAGCATAGTGGCTGAGTGTTCTTTCAATGAGAAACACACGCATTTCACTCTTCTGGAGTCAGTTTTCAGGCAGGAATTCATATGCATTTTGTACTGTGCAGAATGTAGCTACATGCTCGGGGGTTGTGTCATAGAAGCACCTCTCCTGTAGGAGCTTATTGCAACATTCATTGTTTGGCTAAGTTCTGTAGGGTTGGTTTTGGAAAGTGTTTCATATTTGGTCAAATCCCGCTTCGTACGAAATATTTTCACAGCGCTGTTTCCAAGTGTCCACAAAGATCTGCTGCTTGAAACTGCCTACATGCACATCTCCCATACTGCTGTGCTCGTTTCACTACCTGGAATTTGGTTTCCTCTTCTTGCTTTGAAATGACAAGCCTTCATTCTCCATGCTACACACACCTTGTAGCAGTTTCAGTTAGAAGCATATTGGTGCTCTCAAAAAGCTGTGTAACCTAGTCAGAGTGTGTCACTCTCCAGCACTGAATACACAACTTAGAGCTCCTTTGACCACAGACACGCAAACACATCTTTTTGGGAAAGTGTTACCTCAAGTCACTTGCAAATGTAAGGGTTTCATAGAGAAAATGAAGTCAATCATGATTTTGCACTCTGCAAACAGTAGAAATGACCTCTTGTGCATGCCCGTGTGAATTTCACAGCAAAATGCCCTTCTTTTCTTGTTTCTTGAAAGTTCTCAACACATTAGGAGAAAGATCTGTGTGAGCAAGAGTGATGCAGTGTGCATTTTTCTGCATTACAAGTGATTGGGAAAAATACTCCTTATTTTTCCACACTGTGTAAGAAACAACGTGAGGCTTGCAAGAGTTTGAACAATGCACCCCAAAACGTATTCCAGGAGTGAAAACACACGTTTCTAGAAAGACACTGAAGCAGCAAGCAAAAGCATAGTGGCTGAGTGTTCCATCAATGAGAAACACACGCATTTCACTCTTCTGGAGTCAGTTTTCAGCCAGGAATTCATATGCATTTTGTACTGTGCAGAATGTAGCTACATGCTCGGGGGTTGTGTCGTAGAAGCACCTCTCCTGCAGGAGCTTATTGCAACATTCATTGTTTGGCTAAGTTCTTTAGGGTTGGTTTTGGAAGGTGTTTCATATTTGGTCAAATCCCGCTTCGTACGAAATATTTTCACAGCGCTGTTTCCAAGTGTCCACAAAGATCTGCTGCTTGAAACTGCCTACATGCACATCTCCCATACTGCTGTGTTCGTTTCACTACCTGGATTTTGGTTTCCTCTTCTTGCTTTGAAATGACAAGCCTTCATTCTGCATGCTACACACACCTTGTAGCAGTTTCAGTTTGAAGCATGTTGGTGCTCTCAAAAAGCTGTGTAACCTAGTTAGAGTGTGTCACTCTCTGGCACTGAATACACAACTTAGAGCTCCTTTCACCACAGACACGCAAACACATCTTTTTGGGAAAGTGCTACCTCAAGTCACTTGCAAATGTAAGGGAGAAAATGAAGTCAATCATGGTTTTGCACTCTGCAAACAGTAGAAATGACCTCTTGTACATGCCCGTGTGAATTTCACAGCAAAATGCCCTTCTTTTCTTGTTTCTTGAAAGTTCTCAACACATTAGGAGAAAGATCTGTTTGAGCAAGAGTGATGCAGTGTGCATTTTTCTGCATTACAAGTGATTGGAAACATACTCCTTATTTTTCCACATTGTGTAAGAAACAACGTGAGGCTTGCAAGAGTTTGAACAATGCACCCCAAAACGTATTCCAGGAGTGAAAACACACGTTTCTAGAAAGACTCTGAAGCAGCAAGCAAACGCATAGTGGCTGAGTGTTCTTTCAATGAGAAACACACGCATTTCACTCTTCTGGAGTCAGTTTTCAGCCAGGAATTCATATGTATTTTGTACTGTGCAGAATGTAGCTACATGCTCGGGGGTTGTGTCATAGAAGCTACTCTCCTGTAGGAGCTTATTGCAACATTCATTGTTTGGCTAAGTTCTTTAGGGTTGGTTTTGGAAAGTGTTTCATATTTGGTCAAATCCCGCTTCGTACGAAATATTTTCACAGCGCTGTATCCAAGTGTCCACAAAGATCTGCTGCTTGAAACTGCCTACATGCACATCTCCCATACTGCTGTGCTCGTTTCACTACCTGGATTTTGGTTTCCTCTTCTTGCTTTGAAATGACAAGCCTTCATTCTCCATGCTACACACACCTTGTAGCAGTTTCAGTTAGAAGCATATTGGTGCTCTCAAAAAGCTGTGTAACCTAGTCAGAGTGTGTCACTCTCCAGCACTGAATACACAACTTAGAGCTCCTTTGACCACAGACACGCAAACACACCTTTTTGGGAAAGTGCTACCTCAAGTCACTTGCAAATATAAGGGTTTCAAGGAGAAAATGAAGTCAATCATGATTTTGCACTCTGCAAACAATAGAAATGACCTCTTGTACATGCCCGTGTGAATTTCACAGCAAAATGCCCTTCTTTTCTTGTTTCTTGAAAGTTCTCAACACATTAGGAGAAAGATCTGTTTGAGCAAGAGTGATGCAGTGTGCATTTTTCTGCATTACAAGTGATTGGGAAACATACTCCTTATTTTTCCACATTGTGTAAGAAACAACGTGAGGCTTGCAAGAGTTTGAACAATGCACCCCAAAACGTATTCCAGGAGTGAAAACACACGTTTCTAGAAAGACTCTGAAGCAGCAAGCAAAAGCATAGTGGCTGAGTGTTCCATCAATGAGAAACACACGCATTTCACTCTTCTGGAGTCAGTTTTCAGCCAGGAATTCATATGCATTTTGTACTGTGCAGAATGTAGCTACATGCTCGGGGGTTGTGTCATAGAAGCACCTCTCCTGCAGGAGCTTATTGCAACATTCATTGTTTGGCTAAGTTCTTTAGGGTTGGTTTTGGAAGGTGTTTCATATTTGGTCAAATCCCGCTTCGTACGAAATATTTTCACAGCGCTGTTTCCAAGTGTCCACAAAGATCTGCTGCTTGAAACTGCCTACATGCACATCTCCCATACTGCTGTGTTCGTTTCACTACCTGGATTTTGGTTTCCTCTTCTTGCTTTGAAATGACAAGCCTTCATTCTGCATGCTACACACACCTTGTAGCAGTTTCAGTTTGAAGCATGTTGGTGCTCTCAAAAAGCTGTGTAACCTAGTTAGAGTGTGTCACTCTCTGGCACTGAATACACAACTTAGAGCTCCTTTCACCACAGACACGCAAACACATCTTTTTGGGAAAGTGCTACCTCAAGTCACTTGCAAATGTAAGGGAGAAAATGAAGTCAATCATGGTTTTGCACTCTGCAAACAGTAGAAATGACCTCTTGTGCATGCCCGTGTGAATTTCACAGCAAAATGCCCTTCTTTTCTTGTTTCTTGAAAGTTCTCAACACATTAGGAGAAAGATCTGTTTGAGCAAGAGTGCTGCAGTGTGCATTTTTCTGCATTACAAGTGATTGGGAAACATACTCCTTATTTTTCCACATTGTGTAAGAAACAACGTGAGGCTTGCAAGAGTTTGAACAATGCACCCCAAAACGTATTCCAGGAGTGAAAACACACGTTTCTAGAAAGACTCTGAAGCAGCAAGCAAAAGCATAGTGGCTGAGTGTTCTTTCAATGAGAAACACACGCATTTCACTCTTCTGGAGTCAGTTTTCAGGCAGGAATTCATATGCATTTTGTACTGTGCAGAATGTAGCTACATGCTCGGGGGTTGTGTCATAGAAGCACCTCTCCTGTAGGAGCTTATTGCAACATTCATTGTTTGGCTAAGTTCTGTAGGGTTGGTTTTGGAAAGTGTTTCATATTTGGTCAAATCCCGCTTCGTACGAAATATTTTCACAGCGCTGTTTCCAAGTGTCCACAAAGATCTGCTGCTTGAAACTGCCTACATGCACATCTCCCATACTGCTGTGCTCGTTTCACTACCTGGAATTTGGTTTCCTCTTCTTGCTTTGAAATGACAAGCCTTCATTCTCCATGCTACACACACCTTGTAGCAGTTTCAGTTAGAAGCATATTGGTGCTCTCAAAAAGCTGTGTAACCTAGTCAGAGTGTGTCACTCTCCAGCACTGAATACACAACTTAGAGCTCCTTTGACCACAGACACGCAAACACATCTTTTTGGGAAAGTGTTACCTCAAGTCACTTGCAAATGTAAGGGTTTCATAGAGAAAATGAAGTCAATCATGATTTTGCACTCTGCAAACAGTAGAAATGACCTCTTGTGCATGCCCGTGTGAATTTCACAGCAAAATGCCCTTCTTTTCTTGTTTCTTGAAAGTTCTCAACACATTAGGAGAAAGATCTGTGTGAGCAAGAGTGATGCAGTGTGCATTTTTCTGCATTACAAGTGATTGGGAAAAATACTCCTTATTTTTCCACACTGTGTAAGAAACAACGTGAGGCTTGCAAGAGTTTGAACAATGCACCCCAAAACGTATTCCAGGAGTGAAAACACACGTTTCTAGAAAGACACTGAAGCAGCAAGCAAAAGCATAGTGGCTGAGTGTTCCATCAATGAGAAACACACGCATTTCACTCTTCTGGAGTCAGTTTTCAGCCAGGAATTCATATGCATTTTGTACTGTGCAGAATGTAGCTACATGCTCGGGGGTTGTGTCGTAGAAGCACCTCTCCTGCAGGAGCTTATTGCAACATTCATTGTTTGGCTAAGTTCTTTAGGGTTGGTTTTGGAAGGTGTTTCATATTTGGTCAAATCCCGCTTCGTACGAAATATTTTCACAGCGCTGTTTCCAAGTGTCCACAAAGATCTGCTGCTTGAAACTGCCTACATGCACATCTCCCATACTGCTGTGTTCGTTTCACTACCTGGATTTTGGTTTCCTCTTCTTGCTTTGAAATGACAAGCCTTCATTCTGCATGCTACACACACCTTGTAGCAGTTTCAGTTTGAAGCATGTTGGTGCTCTCAAAAAGCTGTGTAACCTAGTTAGAGTGTGTCACTCTCTGGCACTGAATACACAACTTAGAGCTCCTTTCACCACAGACACGCAAACACATCTTTTTGGGAAAGTGCTACCTCAAGTCACTTGCAAATGTAAGGGAGAAAATGAAGTCAATCATGGTTTTGCACTCTGCAAACAGTAGAAATGACCTCTTGTACATGCCCGTGTGAATTTCACAGCAAAATGCCCTTCTTTTCTTGTTTCTTGAAAGTTCTCAACACATTAGGAGAAAGATCTGTTTGAGCAAGAGTGATGCAGTGTGCATTTTTCTGCATTACAAGTGATTGGAAACATACTCCTTATTTTTCCACATTGTGTAAGAAACAACGTGAGGCTTGCAAGAGTTTGAACAATGCACCCCAAAACGTATTCCAGGAGTGAAAACACACGTTTCTAGAAAGACTCTGAAGCAGCAAGCAAACGCATAGTGGCTGAGTGTTCTTTCAATGAGAAACACACGCATTTCACTCTTCTGGAGTCAGTTTTCAGCCAGGAATTCATATGTATTTTGTACTGTGCAGAATGTAGCTACATGCTCGGGGGTTGTGTCATAGAAGCTACTCTCCTGTAGGAGCTTATTGCAACATTCATTGTTTGGCTAAGTTCTTTAGGGTTGGTTTTGGAAAGTGTTTCATATTTGGTCAAATCCCGCTTCGTACGAAATATTTTCACAGCGCTGTATCCAAGTGTCCACAAAGATCTGCTGCTTGAAACTGCCTACATGCACATCTCCCATACTGCTGTGCTCGTTTCACTACCTGGATTTTGGTTTCCTCTTCTTGCTTTGAAATGACAAGCCTTCATTCTCCATGCTACACACACCTTGTAGCAGTTTCAGTTAGAAGCATATTGGTGCTCTCAAAAAGCTGTGTAACCTAGTCAGAGTGTGTCACTCTCCAGCACTGAATACACAACTTAGAGCTCCTTTGACCACAGACACGCAAACACACCTTTTTGGGAAAGTGCTACCTCAAGTCACTTGCAAATATAAGGGTTTCAAGGAGAAAATGAAGTCAATCATGATTTTGCACTCTGCAAACAATAGAAATGACCTCTTGTACATGCCCGTGTGAATTTCACAGCAAAATGCCCTTCTTTTCTTGTTTCTTGAAAGTTCTCAACACATTAGGAGAAAGATCTGTTTGAGCAAGAGTGATGCAGTGTGCATTTTTCTGCATTACAAGTGATTGGGAAACATACTCCTTATTTTTCCACATTGTGTAAGAAACAACGTGAGGCTTGCAAGAGTTTGAACAATGCACCCCAAAACGTATTCCAGGAGTGAAAACACACGTTTCTAGAAAGACTCTGAAGCAGCAAGCAAAAGCATAGTGGCTGAGTGTTCCATCAATGAGAAACACACGCATTTCACTCTTCTGGAGTCAGTTTTCAGCCAGGAATTCATATGCATTTTGTACTGTGCAGAATGTAGCTACATGCTCGGGGGTTGTGTCATAGAAGCACCTCTCCTGCAGGAGCTTATTGCAACATTCATTGTTTGGCTAAGTTCTTTAGGGTTGGTTTTGGAAGGTGTTTCATATTTGGTCAAATCCCGCTTCGTACGAAATATTTTCACAGCGCTGTTTCCAAGTGTCCACAAAGATCTGCTGCTTGAAACTGCCTACATGCACATCTCCCATACTGCTGTGTTCGTTTCACTACCTGGATTTTGGTTTCCTCTTCTTGCTTTGAAATGACAAGCCTTCATTCTGCATGCTACACACACCTTGTAGCAGTTTCAGTTTGAAGCATGTTGGTGCTCTCAAAAAGCTGTGTAACCTAGTTAGAGTGTGTCACTCTCTGGCACTGAATACACAACTTAGAGCTCCTTTCACCACAGACACGCAAACACATCTTTTTGGGAAAGTGCTACCTCAAGTCACTTGCAAATGTAAGGGAGAAAATGAAGTCAATCATGGTTTTGCACTCTGCAAACAGTAGAAATGACCTCTTGTGCATGCCCGTGTGAATTTCACAGCAAAATGCCCTTCTTTTCTTGTTTCTTGAAAGTTCTCAACACATTAGGAGAAAGATCTGTTTGAGCAAGAGTGATGCAGTGTGCATTTTTCTGCATTACAAGTGATTGGAAACATACTCCTTATTTTTCCACATTGTGTAAGAAACAACGTGAGGCTTGCAAGAGTTTGAACAATGCACCCCAAAACGTATTCCAGGAGTGAAAACACACGTTTCTAGAAAGACTCTGAAGCAGCAAGCAAACGCATAGTGGCTGAGTGTTCTTTCAATGAGAAACACACGCATTTCACTCTTCTGGAGTCAGTTTTCAGCCAGGAATTCATATGTATTTTGTACTGTGCAGAATGTAGCTACATGCTCGGGGGTTGTGTCATAGAAGCTACTCTCCTGTAGGAGCTTATTGCAACATTCATTGTTTGGCTAAGTTCTTTAGGGTTGGTTTTGGAAAGTGTTTCATATTTGGTCAAATCCCGCTTCGTACGAAATATTTTCACAGCGCTGTATCCAAGTGTCCACAAAGATCTGCTGCTTGAAACTGCCTACATGCACATCTCCCATACTGCTGTGCTCGTTTCACTACCTGGATTTTGGTTTCCTCTTCTTGCTTTGAAATGACAAGCCTTCATTCTCCATGCTACACACACCTTGTAGCAGTTTCAGTTAGAAGCATATTGGTGCTCTCAAAAAGCTGTGTAACCTAGTCAGAGTGTGTCACTCTCCAGCACTGAATACACAACTTAGAGCTCCTTTGACCACAGACACGCAAACACACCTTTTTGGGAAAGTGCTACCTCAAGTCACTTGCAAATATAAGGGTTTCAAGGAGAAAATGAAGTCAATCATGATTTTGCACTCTGCAAACAATAGAAATGACCTCTTGTACATGCCCGTGTGAATTTCACAGCAAAATGCCCTTCTTTTCTTGTTTCTTGAAAGTTCTCAACACATTAGGAGAAAGATCTGTTTGAGCAAGAGTGATGCAGTGTGCATTTTTCTGCATTACAAGTGATTGGGAAACATACTCCTTATTTTTCCACATTGTGTAAGAAACAACGTGAGGCTTGCAAGAGTTTGAACAATGCACCCCAAAACGTATTCCAGGAGTGAAAACACACGTTTCTAGAAAGACTCTGAAGCAGCAAGCAAAAGCATAGTGGCTGAGTGTTCCATCAATGAGAAACACACGCATTTCACTCTTCTGGAGTCAGTTTTCAGCCAGGAATTCATATGCATTTTGTACTGTGCAGAATGTAGCTACATGCTCGGGGGTTGTGTCATAGAAGCACCTCTCCTGCAGGAGCTTATTGCAACATTCATTGTTTGGCTAAGTTCTTTAGGGTTGGTTTTGGAAGGTGTTTCATATTTGGTCAAATCCCGCTTCGTACGAAATATTTTCACAGCGCTGTTTCCAAGTGTCCACAAAGATCTGCTGCTTGAAACTGCCTACATGCACATCTCCCATACTGCTGTGTTCGTTTCACTACCTGGATTTTGGTTTCCTCTTCTTGCTTTGAAATGACAAGCCTTCATTCTGCATGCTACACACACCTTGTAGCAGTTTCAGTTTGAAGCATGTTGGTGCTCTCAAAAAGCTGTGTAACCTAGTTAGAGTGTGTCACTCTCTGGCACTGAATACACAACTTAGAGCTCCTTTCACCACAGACACGCAAACACATCTTTTTGGGAAAGTGCTACCTCAAGTCACTTGCAAATGTAAGGGAGAAAATGAAGTCAATCATGGTTTTGCACTCTGCAAACAGTAGAAATGACCTCTTGTGCATGCCCGTGTGAATTTCACAGCAAAATGCCCTTCTTTTCTTGTTTCTTGAAAGTTCTCAACACATTAGGAGAAAGATCTGTTTGAGCACGAGTGATGCAGTGTGCATTTTTCTGCATTACAATTGATTGGGAAACATACTCCTTATTTTTCCACATTGTGTAAGAAACAACGTGAGGCTTGCAAGAGTTTGAACAATGCACCCCAAAACGTATTCCAGGAGTGAAAACACACGTTT
Organism: Miniopterus schreibersii; assembly: GCF_964146895.1. Lineage (NCBI taxonomy): Eukaryota > Metazoa > Chordata > Mammalia > Chiroptera > Miniopteridae > Miniopterus > Miniopterus schreibersii. The sequence goes on along the minus strand of NC_138101.1, from coordinate 108,739,683 downwards.
CTAGAAAGACTCTGAAGCAGCAAGCAAAAGCATAGTGGCTGAGTGTTCTTTCAATGAGAAACACACGCATTTCACTCTTCTGGAGTCAGTTTTCAGCCAGGAATTCATATGCATTTTGTACTGTGCAGAATGTAGGTACATGCTCGGGGGTTGTGTCATAGAAGCACCTCTCCGGCAGGAGCTTATTGCAACATTCATTGTTTGGCTAAGTTCTTTAGGGTTGGTTTTGGAAAGTGTTTCATATTTGGTCAAATCCCGCTTCGTACGAAATATTTTCACAGCGCTGTTTCCAAGTGTCCACAAAGATCTGCTGCTTGAAACTGCCTACATGCACATCTCCCATACTGCTGTGCTCGTTTCACTACTTGGATTTTGGTTTCCTCTTCTTGCTTTGAAATGACAAGCCTTCATTCTCCATGCTACAAACACCTTGTAGCAGTTTCAGTTTGAAGCATATTGGTGCTCTCAAAAAGCTGTGTAACCTAGTTAGAGTGTGTCACTCTCTGGCACTGAATACACAACTTAGAGCTCCTTTGACCACAGACACGCAAACACATCTTTTTGGGAAAGTGTTACCTCAAGTCACTTGCAAATGTAAGGGTTTCATAGAGAAAATGAAGTCAATCATGATTTTGCACTCTGCAAACAGTAGAAATGACCTCTTGTGCATGCCCGTGTGAATTTCACAGCAAAATGCCCTTCTTTTCTTGTTTCTTGAAAGTTCTCAACACATTAGGAGAAAGATCTGTGTGAGCAAGAGTGATGCAGTGTGCATTTTTCTGCATTACAAGTGATTGGGAAACATACTCCTTATTTTTCCACATTGTGTAAGAAACAACGTGAGGCTTGCAAGAGTTTGAACAATGCACCGCAAAACGTATTCCAGGAGTGAAAACACACGTTTCTAGAAAGACTCTGAAGCAGCAAGCAAAAGCATAGTGGCTGAGTGTTCTTTCAATGAGAAACACATGCATTTCACTCTTCTGGAGTCAGTTTTCAGCCAGGAATTCATATGCATTTTGTACTGTGCAGAATGTAGCTACATGCTCGGGGGTTGTGTCATAGAAGCACCTCTGCTGCAGGAGCTTATTGCAACATTCATTATTTGGCTAAGTGCTTTAGGGTTGGTTTTGGAAGGTGTTTCATCTTTGGTGAAATCCCGTTTCGTACGAAATATTTTCACAGCGCTGTTTCCAAGTGACCACAAAGATCTGCTGCTTGAAACTGCCTACATGCACATCTCCCATACTGCTGTGCTCGTTTCACTACCTGGATTTTGGTTTCCTCTTCTTGCTTTGAAATGACAAGCCTTCATTCTGCATGCTACACACACCTTGTAGCAGTTTCAGTTAGAACCATATTGGTGCTCTCAAAAAGCTGTGTAACCTAGGTAGAGTGTGTCACTCTCCGGCATTGAATACACAACTTAGAGCTCCTTTCACCACAGACACGCAAACACATCTTTTTGGGAAAGTGCTACCTCAAGTCACTTGCAAATGTAAGGCTTTCATAGAGAAAATGAAGTCAATCATGGTTTTGCACTCTGCAAACAGTAGAAATGACCTCTTGTGCATGCCCGTGTTAATTTCACAGCAAAATGCCCTTCTTTTCTTGTTTCTTGAAAGTTCTCCACACATTAGGAGAAAGATCTGTTTGAGCAAGAGTGATGCAGTGTGCATTTTTCTGCATAACAATTGATTGGGAAACATACTCCTTATTTTTCCACATTGTGTAAGAAACAACGTGAGGCTTGCAAGAGTTTGAACAATGCACCCCAAAACGTATTCCAGGAGTGAAAACACACGTTTCTAGAAAGACTCTGAAGCAGCAAGCAAAAGCATAGTGGCTGAGTGTTCTTTCAATGAGAAACACACGCATTTCACTCTTCTGGAGTCAGTTTTCAGGCAGGAATTCATATGCATTTTGTACTGTGCAGAATGTAGCTACATGCTCGGGGGTTGTGTCATAGAAGCACCTCTCCTGCAGGAGCTTATTGCAACATTCATTGTTTGGCTAAGTTCTTTAGGGTTGGTTTTGGAAGGTGTTTCATATTTGGTCAAATCCCGCTTCGTACGAAATATTTTCACAGCGCTGTTTCCAAGTGTCCACAAAGATCTGCTGCTTGAAACTGCCTACATGCACATCTCCCATACTGCTGTGTTCGTTTCACTACCTGGATTTTGGTTTCCTCTTCTTGCTTTGAAATGACAAGCCTTCATTCTGCATGCTACACACACCTTGTAGCAGTTTCAGTTTGAAGCATGTTGGTGCTCTCAAAAAGCTGTGTAACCTAGTTAGAGTGTGTCACTCTCTGGCACTGAATACACAACTTAGAGCTCCTTTCACCACAGACACGCAAACACATCTTTTTGGGAAAGTGCTACCTCAAGTCACTTGCAAATGTAAGGGAGAAAATGAAGTCAATCATGGTTTTGCACTCTGCAAACAGTAGAAATGACCTCTTGTGCATGCCCGTGTGAATTTCACAGCAAAATGCCCTTCTTTTCTTGTTTCTTGAAAGTTCTCAACACATTAGGAGAAAGATCTGTGTGAGCAAGAGTGATGCAGTGTGCATTTTTCTGCATTACAAGTGATTGGGAAACATACTCCTTATTTTTCCACATTGTGTAAGAAACAACGTGAGGCTTGCAAGAGTTTGAACAATGCACCGCAAAACGTATTCCAGGAGTGAAAACACACGTTTCTAGAAAGACTCTGAAGCAGCAAGCAAAAGCATAGTGGCTGAGTGTTCTTTCAATGAGAAACACATGCATTTCACTCTTCTGGAGTCAGTTTTCAGCCAGGAATTCATATGCATTTTGTACTGTGCAGAATGTAGCTACATGCTCGGGGGTTGTGTCATAGAAGCACCTCTCCTGCAGGAGCTTATTGCAACATTCATTATTTGGCTAAGTGCTTTAGGGTTGGTTTTGGAAGGTGTTTCATCTTTGGTGAAATCCCGTTTCGTACGAAATATTTTCACAGCGCTGTTTCCAAGTGACCACAAAGATCTGCTGCTTGAAACTGCCTACATGCACATCTCCCATACTGCTGTGCTCGTTTCACTACCTGGATTTTGGTTTCCTCTTCTTGCTTTGAAATGACAAGCCTTCATTCTGCATGCTACACACACCTTGTAGCAGTTTCAGTTAGAACCATATTGGTGCTCTCAAAAAGCTGTGTAACCTAGGTAGAGTGTGTCACTCTCCGGCATTGAATACACAACTTAGAGCTCCTTTCACCACAGACACGCAAACACATCTTTTTGGGAAAGTGCTACCTCAAGTCACTTGCAAATGTAAGGCTTTCATAGAGAAAATGAAGTCAATCATGGTTTTGCACTCTGCAAACAGTAGAAATGACCTCTTGTGCATGCCCGTGTTAATTTCACAGCAAAATGCCCTTCTTTTCTTGTTTCTTGAAAGTTCTCCACACATTAGGAGAAAGATCTGTTTGAGCAAGAGTGATGCAGTGTGCATTTTTCTGCATAACAATTGATTGGGAAACATACTCCTTATTTTTCCACATTGTGTAAGAAACAACGTGAGGCTTGCAAGAGTTTGAACAATGCACCCCAAAACGTATTCCAGGAGTGAAAACACACGTTTCTAGAAAGACTCTGAAGCAGCAAGCAAAAGCATAGTGGCTGAGTGTTCTTTCAATGAGAAACACACGCATTTCACTCTTCTGGAGTCAGTTTTCAGCCAGGAATTCATATGCATTTTGTACTGTGCAGAATGTAGCTACATGCTCGGGGGTTGTGTCATAGAAGCACCTCTCCTGCAGGAGCTTATTGCAACATTCATTGTTTGGCTAAGTTCTTTAGGGTTGGTTTTGGAAGGTGTTTCATATTTGGTCAAATCCCGCTTCGTACGAAATATTTTCACAGCGCTGTTTCCAAGTGTCCACAAAGATCTGCTGCTTGAAACTGCCTACATGCACATCTCCCATACTGCTGTGCTCGTTTCAGTACCTGGATTTTGGTTTCCTCTTCTTGCTTTGAAATGACAAGCCTTCATTCTGCATGCTACACACACCTTGTAGCAGTTTCAGTTTGAAGCATGTTGGTGCTCTCAAAAAGCTGTGTAACCTAGTTAGAGTGTGTCACTCTCTGGCACTGAATACACAACTTAGAGCTCCTTTCACCACAGACAAGCAAACACATCTTTTTGGGAAAGTGCTACCTCAAGTCACTTGCAAATGTAAGGGAGAAAATGAAGTCAATCATGGTTTTGCACTCTGCAGACAGTAGAAATGACCTCTTGTACATGCCTGTGTGAATTTCACAGCAAAATGCCCTTCTTTTCTTGTTTCTTGAAAGTTCTCAACACATTAGGAGAAAGATCTGTTTGAGCAAGAGTGATGCAGTGTGCATTTTTCTGCATTACAATTGATTTGGAAACATACTCCTTATTTTTCCACATTGTGTAAGAAACAACGTGAGGCTTGCAAGAGTTTGAACAATGCACCCCAAAACGTATTCCAGGAGTGAAAACACACGTTTCTAGAAAGACTCTGAAGCAGCAAGCAAAAGCATAGTGGCTGAGTGTTCTTTCAATGAGAAACACACGCATTTCACTCTTCTGGAGTCAGTTTTCAGCCAGGAATTCATATGCATTTTGTACTGTGCAGAATGTAGCTACATGCTCGGGGGTAGTGTCATAGAAGCACCTCTCCTGCAGGAGCTTATTGCAACATTCATTGTTTGGCTAAGTTCTTTAGGGTTGGTTTTGGAAGGTGTTTCATATTTGGTCAAATCCCGCTTCGTACGAAATAGTTTCACAGCGCTGTTTCCAAGTGTCCACAAAGATCTGCTGCTTGAAACTGCCTACATGCACATCTCCCATACTGCTGTGCTCGTTTCACTACCTGGATTTTGGTTTCCTCTTCTTGCTTTGAAATGACAAGCCTTCATTCTCCATGCTACACACACCTTGTAGCAGTTTCAGTTAGAAGCATATTGGTGCTCTCAAAAAGCTGTGTAACCTAGTTAGAGTGTGTCACTGTCCAGCACTGAATACACAACTTAGAGCTCCTTTCACCACAGACACGCAAACACATCTTTTTGGGAAAGTGCTACCTCAAGTCACTTGCAAATGTAAGGGTTTCAAGGAGAAAATGAAGTCAATCATGGTTTTGTACTCTGCAAACAATAGAAATGACCTCTTGTACATGCCCGTGTGAATTTCACAGCAAAATGCCCTTCTTTTCTTGTTTCTTGAAAGTTCTCCACACGTTAGGAGAAAGATCTGTTTGAGCAAGAGTGATGCAGTGTGCATTTTTCTGCATTACAAGTGATTGGGAAACATACTCCTTATTTTTCCACATTGTGTAAGAAACAACGTGAGGCTTGCAAGAGTTTGAACAATGCACCCCAAAACGTATTCCAGGAGTGAAAACACACGTTTCTAGAAAGACTCTGAAGCAGCAAGCAAAAGCATAGTGGCTGAGTGTTCCATCAATGAGAAACACACGCATTTCACTCTTCTGGAGTCAGTTTTCAGCCAGGATTCATATGCATTTTGTACTGTGCAGAATGTAGCTACATGCTCGGGGGTTGTGTCATAGAAGCACCTCTCCTGCAGGAGCTTATTGCAACATTCATTGTTTGGCTAAGTTCTTTAGGGTTGGTTTTGGAAGGTGTTTCATATTTGGTCAAATCCCGCTTCGTACGAAATATTTTCACAGCGCTGTTTCCAAGTGTCCACAAAGATCTGCTGCTTGAAACTGCCTACATGCACATCTCCCATACTGCTGTGTTCGTTTCACTACCTGGATTTTGGTTTCCTCTTCTTGCTTTGAAATGACAAGCCTTCATTCTGCATGCTACACACACCTTGTAGCAGTTTCAGTTTGAAGCATGTTGGTGCTCTCAAAAAGCTGTGTAACCTAGTTAGAGTGTGTCACTCTCTGGCACTGAATACACAACTTAGAGCTCCTTTCACCACAGACACGCAAACACATCTTTTTGGGAAAGTGCTACCTCAAGTCACTTGCAAATGTAAGGGAGAAAATGAAGTCAATCATGGTTTTGCACTCTGCAAACAGTAGAAATGACCTCTTGTGCATGCCCGTGTGAATTTCACAGCAAAATGCCCTTCTTTTCTTGTTTCTTGAAAGTTCTCAACACATTAGGAGAAAGATCTGTGTGAGCAAGAGTGATGCAGTGTGCATTTTTCTGCATTACAAGTGATTGGGAAACATACTCCTTATTTTTCCACATTGTGTAAGAAACAACGTGAGGCTTGCAAGAGTTTGAACAATGCACCGCAAAACGTATTCCAGGAGTGAAAACACACGTTTCTAGAAAGACTCTGAAGCAGCAAGCAAAAGCATAGTGGCTGAGTGTTCTTTCAATGAGAAACACATGCATTTCACTCTTCTGGAGTCAGTTTTCAGCCAGGAATTCATATGCATTTTGTACTGTTCAGAATGTAGCTACATGCTCGGGGGTTGTGTCATAGAAGCACCTCCCCTGCAGGAGCTTATTGCAACATTCATTATTTGGCTAAGTGCTTTAGGGTTGGTTTTGGAAGGTGTTTCATCTTTGGTGAAATCCCGTTTCGTACGAAATATTTTCACAGCGCTGTTTCCAAGTGACCACAAAGATCTGCTGCTTGAAACTGCCTACATGCACATCTCCCATACTGCTGTGCTCGTTTCACTACCTGGATTTTGGTTTCCTCTTCTTGCTTTGAAATGACAAGCCTTCATTCTGCATGCTACACACACCTTGTAGCAGTTTCAGTTAGAACCATATTGGTGCTCTCAAAAAGCTGTGTAACCTAGGTAGAGTGTGTCACTCTCCGGCATTGAATACACAACTTAGAGCTCCTTTCACCACAGACACGCAAACACATCTTTTTGGGAAAGTGCTACCTCAAGTCACTTGCAAATGTAAGGCTTTCATAGAGAAAATGAAGTCAATCATGGTTTTGCACTCTGCAAACAGTAGAAATGACCTCTTGTACATGCCCGTGTGAATTTCACAGCAAAATGCCCTTCTTTTCTTGTTTCTTGAAAGTTCTCAACACATTAGGAGAAAGATCTGTTTGAGCAAGAGTGATGCAGTGTGCATTTTTCTGCATTACAAGTGATTGGGAAACATACTCCTTATTTTTCCACATTGTGTAAGAAACAACGTGAGGCTTGCAAGAGTTTGAACAATGCACCCCAAAACGTATTCCAGGAGTGAAAACACACGTTTCTAGAAAGACTCTGAAGCAGCAAGCAAAAGCATAGTGGCTGAGTGTTCCTTCAATGAGAAACACACGCATTTCACTCTTCTGGAGTCAGTGTTCAGGCAGGAATTCATATGCATTTTGTACTGTGCAGAATGTAGCTACATGCTCGGGGGTTGTGTCATAGAAGCACCTCTCCTGCAGGAGCTTATTGCAACATTCATTGTTTGGCTAAGTTCTTTAGGGTTGGTTTTGGAAAGTGTTTCATATTTGGTCAAATCCCGCTTCGTACGAAATATTTTCACAGCGCTGTTTCCAAGTGTCCACAAAGATCTGCTGCTTGAAACTGCCTACATGCACATCTCCCATACTGCTGTGCTCGTTTCACTACCTGGATTTTGGTTTCCTCTTCTTGCTTTGAAATGACAAGCCTTCATTCTCCATGCTACACACACCTTGTAGCAGTTTCAGTTAGAAGCATATTGGTGCTCTCAAAAAGCTGTGTAACCTAGTCAGAGTGTGTCACTCTCCAGCACTGAATACACAACTTAGAGCTCCTTTGACCACAGACACGCAAACACATCTTTTTGGGAAAGTGTTACCTCAAGTCACTTGCAAATGTAAGGGTTTCATAGAGAAAATGAAGTCAATCATGATTTTGCACTCTGCAAACAGTAGAAATGACCTCTTGTGCATGCCCGTGTGAATTTCACAGCAAAATGCCCTTCTTTTCTTGTTTCTTGAAAGTTCTCAACACATTAGGAGAAAGATCTGTGTGAGCAAGAGTGATGCAGTGTGCATTTTTCTGCATTACAAGTGATTGGGAAACATACTCCTTATTTTTCCACATTGTGTAAGAAACAACGTGAGGCTTGCAAGAGTTTGAACAATGCACCCCAAAACGTATTCCAGGAGTGAAAACACACGTTTCTAGAAAGACTCTGAAGCAGCAAGCAAAAGCATAGTGGCTGAGTGTTCCATCAATGAGAAACACACGCATTTCACTCTTCTGGAGTCAGTTTTCAGCCAGGAATTCATATGCATTTTGTACTGTGCAGAATGTAGCTACATGCTCGGGGGTTGTGTCATAGAAGCACCTCTCCTGCAGGAGCTTATTGCAACATTCATTGTTTGGCTAAGTTCTTTAGGGTTGGTTTTGGAAGGTGTTTCATATTTGGTCAAATCCCGCTTCGTACGAAATATTTTCACAGCGCTGTTTCCAAGTGTCCACAAAGATCTGCTGCTTGAAACTGCCTACATGCACATCTCCCATACTGCTGTGTTCGTTTCACTACCTGGATTTTGGTTTCCTCTTCTTGCTTTGAAATGACAAGCCTTCATTCTGCATGCTACACACACCTTGTAGCAGTTTCAGTTTGAAGCATGTTGGTGCTCTCAAAAAGCTGTGTAACCTAGTTAGAGTGTGTCACTCTCTGGCACTGAATACACAACTTAGAGCTCCTTTCACCAAAGACACGCAAAGACATCTTTTTGGGAAAGTGCTACCTCAAGTCACTTGCAAATGTAAGGGAGAAAATGAAGTCAATCATGGTTTTGCACTCTGCAAACAGTAGAAATGACCTCTTGTACATGCCCGTGTGAATTTCACAGCAAAATGCCCTTCTTTTCTTGTTTCTTGAAAGTTCTCAACACATTAGGAGAAAGATCTGTTTGAGCAAGAGTGATGCAGTGTGCATTTTTCTGCATTACAAGTGATTGGGAAACATACTCCTTATTTTTCCACATTGTGTAAGAAACAACGTGAGGCTTGCAAGAGTTTGAACAATGCACCCCAAAACGTATTCCAGGAGTGAAAACACACGTTTCTAGAAAGACTCTGAAGCAGCAAGCAAAAGCATAGTGGCTGAGTGTTCTTTCAATGAGAAACACACGCATTTCACTCTTCTGGAGTCAGTTTTCAGGCAGGAATTCATATGCATTTTGTACTGTGCAGAATGTAGCTACATGCTCGGGGGTTGTGTCATAGAAGCACCTCTCCTGTAGGAGCTTATTGCAACATTCATTGTTTGGCTAAGTTCTTTAGGGTTGGTTTTGGAAAGTGTTTCATATTTGGTCAAATCCCGCTTCGTACGAAATATTTTCACAGCGCTGTGTCCAAGTGTCCACAAAGATCTGCTGCTTGAAACTGCCTACATGCACATCTCCCATACTGCTGTGCTCGTTTCACTACCTGGAATTTGGTTTCCTCTTCTTGCTTTGAAATGACAAGCCTTCATTCTCCATGCTACACACACCTTGTAGCAGTTTCAGTTAGAAGCATATTGGTGCTCTCAAAAAGCTGTGTAACCTAGTCAGAGTGTGTCACTCTCCAGCACTGAATACACAACTTAGAGCTCCTTTGACCACAGACACGCAAACACATCTTTTTGGGAAAGTGTTACCTCAAGTCACTTGCAAATGTAAGGGTTTCATAGAGAAAATGAAGTCAATCATGATTTTGCACTCTGCAAACAGTAGAAATGACCTCTTGTGCATGCCCGTGTGAATTTCACAGCAAAATGCCCTTCTTTTCTTGTTTCTTGAAAGTTCTCAACACATTAGGAGAAAGATCTGTGTGAGCAAGAGTGATGCAGTGTGCATTTTTCTGCATTACAAGTGATTGGGAAAAATACTCCTTATTTTTCCACATTGTGTAAGAAACAACGTGAGGCTTGCAAGAGTTTGAACAATGCACCCCAAAACGTATTCCAGGAGTGAAAACACACGTTTCTAGAAAGACACTGAAGCAGCAAGCAAAAGCATAGTGGCTGAGTGTTCCATCAATGAGAAACACACGCATTTCACTCTTCTGGAGTCAGTTTTCAGCCAGGAATTCATATGCATTTTGTACTGTGCAGAATGTAGCTACATGCTCGGGGGTTGTGTCATAGAAGCACCTCTCCTGCAGGAGCTTATTGCAACATTCATTGTTTGGCTAAGTTCTTTAGGGTTGGTTTTGGAAGGTGTTTCATATTTGGTCAAATCCCGCTTCGTACGAAATATTTTCACAGCGCTGTTTCCAAGTGTCCACAAAGATCTGCTGCTTGAAACTGCCTACATGCACATCTCCCATACTGCTGTGTTCGTTTCACTACCTGGATTTTGGTTTCCTCTTCTTGCTTTGAAATGACAAGCCTTCATTCTGCATGCTACACACACCTTGTAGCAGTTTCAGTTTGAAGCATGTTGGTGCTCTCAAAAAGCTGTGTAACCTAGTTAGAGTGTGTCACTCTCTGGCACTGAATACACAACTTAGAGCTCCTTTCACCACAGACACGCAAACACATCTTTTTGGGAAAGTGCTACCTCAAGTCACTTGCAAATGTAAGGGAGAAAATGAAGTCAATCATGGTTTTGCACTCTGCAAACAGTAGAAATGACCTCTTGTGCATGCCCGTGTGAATTTCACAGCAAAATGCCCTTCTTTTCTTGTTTCTTGAAAGTTCTCAACACATTAGGAGAAAGATCTGTTTGAGCACGAGTGATGCAGTGTGCATTTTTCTGCATTACAATTGATTGGGAAACATACTCCTTATTTTTCCACATTGTGTAAGAAACAACGTGAGGCTTGCAAGAGTTTGAACAATGCACCCCAAAACGTATTCCAGGAGTGAAAACACACGTTTCTAGAAAGACTCTGAAGCAGCAAGCAAAAGCATAGTGGCTGAGTGTTCTTTCAATGAGAAACACACGCATTTCACTCTTCTGGAGTCAGTTTTCAGCCAGGAATTCATATGCATTTTGTACTGTGCAGAATGTAGGTACATGCTCGGGGGTTGTGTCATAGAAGCACCTCTCCGGCAGGAGCTTATTGCAACATTCATTGTTTGGCTAAGTTCTTTAGGGTTGGTTTTGGAAAGTGTTTCATATTTGGTCAAATCCCGCTTCGTACGAAATATTTTCACAGCGCTGTTTCCAAGTGTCCACAAAGATCTGCTGCTTGAAACTGCCTACATGCACATCTCCCATACTGCTGTGCTCGTTTCACTACTTGGATTTTGGTTTCCTCTTCTTGCTTTGAAATGACAAGCCTTCATTCTCCATGCTACAAACACCTTGTAGCAGTTTCAGTTTGAAGCATATTGGTGCTCTCAAAAAGCTGTGTAACCTAGTTAGAGTGTGTCACTCTCCGGCATTGAATACACAACTTAGAGCTCCTTTCACCACAGACACGCAAACACATCTTTTTGGGAAAGTGCTACCTCAAGTCACTTGCAAATGTAAGGCTTTCATAGAGAAAATGAAGTCAATCATGGTTTTGCACTCTGCAAACAGTAGAAATGACCTCTTGTGCATGCCCGTGTTAATTTCACAGCAAAATGCCCTTCTTTTCTTGTTTCTTGAAAGTTCTCCACACATTAGGAGAAAGATCTGTTTGAGCAAGAGTGATGCAGTGTGCATTTTTCTGCATAACAATTGATTGGGAAACATACTCCTTATTTTTCCACATTGTGTAAGAAACAACGTGAGGCTTGCAAGAGTTTGAACAATGCACCCCAAAACGTATTCCAGGAGTGAAAACACACGTTTCTAGAAAGACTCTGAAGCAGCAAGCAAAAGCATAGTGGCTGAGTGTTCTTTCAATGAGAAACACACGCATTTCACTCTTCTGGAGTCAGTTTTCAGGCAGGAATTCATATGCATTTTGTACTGTGCAGAATGTAGCTACATGCTCGGGGGTTGTGTCATAGAAGCACCTCTCCTGCAGGAGCTTATTGCAACATTCATTGTTTGGCTAAGTTCTTTAGGGTTGGTTTTTGAAGGTGTTTCATATTTGGTCAAATCCCGCTTCGTACGAAATATTTTCACAGCGCTGTTTCCAAGTGTCCACAAAGATCTGCTGCTTGAAACTGCCTACATGCACATCTCCCATACTGCTGTGTTCGTTTCACTACCTGGATTTTGGTTTCCTCTTCTTGCTTTGAAATGACAAGCCTTCATTCTGCATGCTACACACACCTTGTAGCAGTTTCAGTTTGAAGCATGTTGGTGCTCTCAAAAAGCTGTGTAACCTAGTTAGAGTGTGTCACTCTCTGGCACTGAATACACAACTTAGAGCTCCTTTCACCACAGACACGCAAACACATCTTTTTGGGAAAGTGCTACCTCAAGTCACTTGCAAATGTAAGGGAGAAAATGAAGTCAATCATGGTTTTGCACTCTGCAAACAGTAGAAATGACCTCTTGTGCATGCCCGTGTGAATTTCACAGCAAAATGCCCTTCTTTTCTTGTTTCTTGAAAGTTCTCAACACATTAGGAGAAAGATCTGTTTGAGCAAGAGTGATGCAGTGTGCATTTTTCTGCATTACAATTGATTGGGAAACATACTCCTTATTTTTCCACATTGTGTAAGAAACAACGTGAGGCTTGCAAGAGTTTGAACAATGCACCGCAAAACGTATTCCAGGAGTGAAAACACACGTTTCTAGAAAGACTCTGAAGCAGCAAGCAAAAGCATAGTGGCTGAGTGTTCTTTCAATGAGAAACACATGCATTTCACTCTTCTGGAGTCAGTTTTCAGCCAGGAATTCATATGCATTTTGTACTGTTCAGAATGTAGCTACATGCTCGGGGGTTGTGTCATAGAAGCACCTCCCCTGCAGGAGCTTATTGCAACATTCATTATTTGGCTAAGTGCTTTAGGGTTGGTTTTGGAAGGTGTTTCATCTTTGGTGAAATCCCGTTTCGTACGAAATATTTCAACAGCGCTGTTTCCAAGTGACCACAAAGATCTGCTGCTTGAAACTGCCTACATGCACATCTCCCATACTGCTGTGCTCGTTTCACTACCTGGATTTTGGTTTCCTCTTCTTGCTTTGAAATGACAAGCCTTCATTCTGCATGCTACACACACCTTGTAGCAGTTTCAGTTAGAACCATATTGGTGCTCTCAAAAAGCTGTGTAACCTAGGTAGAGTGTGTCACTCTCCGGCATTGAATACACAACTTAGAGCTCCTTTCACCACAGACACGCAAACACATCTTTTTGGGAAAGTGCTACCTCAAGTCACTTGCAAATGTAAGGCTTTCATAGAGAAAATGAAGTCAATCATGGTTTTGCACTCTGCAAACAGTAGAAATGACCTCTTGTGCATGCCCGTGTTAATTTCACAGCAAAATGCCCTTCTTTTCTTGTTTCTTGAAAGTTCTCCACACATTAGGAGAAAGATCTGTTTGAGCAAGAGTGATGCAGTGTGCATTTTTCTGCATAACAATTGATTGGGAAACATACTCCTTATTTTTCCACATTGTGTAAGAAACAACGTGAGGCTTGCAAGAGTTTGAACAATGCACCCCAAAACGTATTCCAGGAGTGAAAACACACGTTTCTAGAAAGACTCTGAAGCAGCAAGCAAAAGCATAGTGGCTGAGTGTTCTTTCAATGAGAAACACACGCATTTCACTCTTCTGGAGTCAGTTTTCAGGCAGGAATTCATATGCATTTTGTACTGTGCAGAATGTAGCTACATGCTCGGGGGTTGTGTCATAGAAGCACCTCTCCTGCAGGAGCTTATTGCAACATTCATTGTTTGGCTAAGTTCTTTAGGGTTGGTTTTGGAAAGTGTTTCATATTTGGTCAAATCCCGCTTCGTACGAAATATTTTCACAGCGCTGTTTCCAAGTGTCCACAAAGATCTGCTTCTTGAAACTGCCTACATGCACATTTCCCATACTGCTGTGCTCGTTTCACTACCTGGATTTTGGTTTCCTCTTCTTGCTTTGAAATGACAAGCCTTCATTCTCCATGCTACAAACACCTTGTAGCAGTTTCAGTTTGAAGCATATTGGTGCTCTCAAAAAGCTGTGTAACCTAGTTAGAGTGTGTCACTCTCTGGCACTGAATACACAACTTAGAGCTCCTTTGACCACAGACACGCAAACACATCTTTTTGGGAAAGTGTTACCTCAAGTCACTTGCAAATGTAAGGCTTTCATAGAGAAAATGAAGTCAATCATGATTTTGCACTCTGCAAACAGTAGAAATGACCTCTTGTGCATGCCCGTGTGAATTTCACAGCAAAATGCCCTTCTTTTCTTGTTTCTTGAAAGTTCTCAACACATTAGGAGAAAGATCTGTGTGAGCAAGAGTGATGCAGTGTGCATTTTTCTGCATTACAAGTGATTGGGAAACATACTCCTTATTTTTCCACATTGTGTAAGAAACAACGTGAGGCTTGCAAGAGTTTGAACAATGCACCGCAAAACGTATTCCAGGAGTGAAAACACACGTTTCTAGAAAGACTCTGAAGCAGCAAGCAAAAGCATAGTGGCTGAGTGTTCTTTCAATGAGAAACACACGCATTTCACTCTTCTGGAGTCAGTTTTCAGCCAGGAATTCATATGCATTTTGTACTGTGCAGAATGTAGCTACATGCTCGGGGGTTGTGTCATAGAAGCACCTCTCCTGCAGGAGCTTATTGCAACATTCATTGTTTGGCTAAGTTCTTTAGGGTTGGTTTTGGAAGGTGTTTCATATTTGGTCAAATCCCGCTTCGTACGAAATATTTTCACAGCGCTGTTTCCAAGTGTCCACAAAGATCTGCTGCTTGAAACTGCCTACATGCACATCTCCCATACTGCTGTGCTCGTTTCACTACCTGGATTTTGGTTTCCTCTTCTTGCTTTGAAATGACAAGCCTTCATTCTGCATGCTACACACACCTTGTAGCAGTTTCAGTTTGAAGCATGTTGGTGCTCTCAAAAAGCTGTGTAACCTAGTTAGAGTGTGTCACTCTCTGGCACTGAATACACAACTTAGAGCTCCTTTCACCACAGACAAGCAAACACATCTTTTTGGGAAAGTGCTACCTCAAGTCACTTGCAAATGTAAGGGAGAAAATGAAGTCAATCATGGTTTTGCACTCTGCACACAGTAGAAATGACCTCTTCTACATGCCTGTGTGAATTTCACAGCAAAATGCCCTTCTTTTCTTGTTTCTTGAAAGTTCTCAACACATTAGGAGAAAGATCTGTTTGAGCAAGAGTGATGCAGTGTGCATTTTTCTGCATTACAATTGATTGGGAAACATACTCCTTATTTTTCCACATTGTGTAAGAAACAACGTGAGGCTTGCAAGAGTTTGAACAATGCACCCCAAAACGTATTCCAGGAGTGAAAACACACGTTTCTAGAAAGACTCTGAAGCAGCAAGCAAAAGCATAGTGGCTGAGTGTTCTTTCAATGAGAAACACACGCATTTCACTCTTCTGGAGTCAGTTTTCAGCCAGGAATTCATATGCATTTTGTACTGTGCAGAATGTAGCTACATGCTCGGGGGTAGTGTCATAGAAGCACCTCTCCTGCAGGAGCTTATTGCAACATTCATTGTTTGGCTAAGTTCTTTAGGGTTGGTTTTGGAAGGTGTTTCATATTTGGTCAAATCCCGCTTCGTACGAAATAGTTTCACAGCGCTGTTTCCAAGTGTCCACAAAGATCTGCTGCTTGAAACTGCCTACATGCACATCTCCCATACTGCTGTGCTCGTTTCACTACCTGGATTTTGGTTTCCTCTTCTTGCTTTGAAATGACAAGCCTTCATTCTCCATGCTACACACACCTTGTAGCAGTTTCAGTTAGAAGCATATTGGTGCTCTCAAAAAGCTGTGTAACCTAGTTAGAGTGTGTCACTGTCCAGCACTGAATACACAACTTAGAGCTCCTTTCACCACAGACACGCAAACACATCTTTTTGGGAAAGTGCTACCTCAAGTCACTTGCAAATGTAAGGGTTTCAAGGAGAAAATGAAGTCAATCATGGTTTTGTACTCTGCAAACAATAGAAATGACCTCTTGTACATGCCCGTGTGAATTTCACAGCAAAATGCCCTTCTTTTCTTGTTTCTTGAAAGTTCTCCACACGTTAGGAGAAAGATCTGTTTGAGCAAGAGTGATGCAGTGTGCATTTTTCTGCATTACAAGTGATTGGGAAACATACTCCTTATTTTTCCACATTGTGTAAGAAACAACGTGAGGCTTGCAAGAGTTTGAACAATGCACCCCAAAACGTATTCCAGGAGTGAAAACACACGTTTCTAGAAAGACTCTGAAGCAGCAAGCAAAAGCATAGTGGCTGAGTGTTCCATCAATGAGAAACACACGCATTTCACTCTTCTGGAGTCAGTTTTCAGCCAGGATTCATATGCATTTTGTACTGTGCAGAATGTAGCTACATGCTCGGGGGTTGTGTCATAGAAGCACCTCTCCTGCAGGAGCTTATTGCAACATTCATTGTTTGGCTAAGTTCTTTAGGGTTGGTTTTGGAAGGTGTTTCATATTTGGTCAAATCCCGCTTCGTACGAAATATTTTCACAGCGCTGTTTCCAAGTGTCCACAAAGATCTGCTGCTTGAAACTGCCTACATGCACATCTCCCATACTGCTGTGTTCGTTTCACTACCTGGATTTTGGTTTCCTCTTCTTGCTTTGAAATGACAAGCCTTCATTCTGCATGCTACACACACCTTGTAGCAGTTTCAGTTTGAAGCATGTTGGTGCTCTCAAAAAGCTGTGTAACCTAGTTAGAGTGTGTCACTCTCTGGCACTGAATACACAACTTAGAGCTCCTTTCACCACAGACACGCAAACACATCTTTTTGGGAAAGTGCTACCTCAAGTCACTTGCAAATGTAAGGGAGAAAATGAAGTCAATCATGGTTTTGCACTCTGCAAACAGTAGAAATGACCTCTTGTGCATGCCCGTGTGAATTTCACAGCAAAATGCCCTTCTTTTCTTGTTTCTTGAAAGTTCTCAACACATTAGGAGAAAGATCTGTGTGAGCAAGAGTGATGCAGTGTGCATTTTTCTGCATTACAAGTGATTGGGAAACATACTCCTTATTTTTCCACATTGTGTAAGAAACAACGTGAGGCTTGCAAGAGTTTGAACAATGCACCGCAAAACGTATTCCAGGAGTGAAAACACACGTTTCTAGAAAGACTCTGAAGCAGCAAGCAAAAGCATAGTGGCTGAGTGTTCTTTCAATGAGAAACACATGCATTTCACTCTTCTGGAGTCAGTTTTCAGCCAGGAATTCATATGCATTTTGTACTGTTCAGAATGTAGCTACATGCTCGGGGGTTGTGTCATAGAAGCACCTCCCCTGCAGGAGCTTATTGCAACATTCATTATTTGGCTAAGTGCTTTAGGGTTGGTTTTGGAAGGTGTTTCATCTTTGGTGAAATCCCGTTTCGTACGAAATATTTTCACAGCGCTGTTTCCAAGTGACCACAAAGATCTGCTGCTTGAAACTGCCTACATGCACATCTCCCATACTGCTGTGCTCGTTTCACTACCTGGATTTTGGTTTCCTCTTCTTGCTTTGAAATGACAAGCCTTCATTCTGCATGCTACACACACCTTGTAGCAGTTTCAGTTAGAACCATATTGGTGCTCTCAAAAAGCTGTGTAACCTAGGTAGAGTGTGTCACTCTCCGGCATTGAATACACAACTTAGAGCTCCTTTCACCACAGACACGCAAACACATCTTTTTGGGAAAGTGCTACCTCAAGTCACTTGCAAATGTAAGGCTTTCATAGAGAAAATGAAGTCAATCATGGTTTTGCACTCTGCAAACAGTAGAAATGACCTCTTGTGCATGCCCGTGTTAATTTCACAGCAAAATGCCCTTCTTTTCTTGTTTCTTGAAAGTTCTCCACACATTAGGAGAAAGATCTGTTTGAGCAAGAGTGATGCAGTGTGCATTTTTCTGCATAACAATTGATTGGGAAACATACTCCTTATTTTTCCACATTGTGTAAGAAACAACGTGAGGCTTGCAAGAGTTTGAACAATGCACCCCAAAACGTATTCCAGGAGTGAAAACACACGTTTCTAGAAAGACTCTGAAGCAGCAAGCAAAAGCATAGTGGCTGAGTGTTCTTTCAATGAGAAACACACGCATTTCACTCTTCTGGAGTCAGTTTTCAGGCAGGAATTCATATGCATTTTGTACTGTGCAGAATGTAGCTACATGCTCGGGGGTTGTGTCATAGAAGCACCTCTCCTGCAGGAGCTTATTGCAACATTCATTGTTTGGCTAAGTTCTTTAGGGTTGGTTTTGGAAAGTGTTTCATATTTGGTCAAATCCCGCTTCGTACGAAATATTTTCACAGCGCTGTTTCCAAGTGTCCACAAAGATCTGCTTCTTGAAACTGCCTACATGCACATTTCCCATACTGCTGTGCTCGTTTCACTACCTGGATTTTGGTTTCCTCTTCTTGCTTTGAAATGACAAGCCTTCATTCTCCATGCTACAAACACCTTGTAGCAGTTTCAGTTTGAAGCATATTGGTGCTCTCAAAAAGCTGTGTAACCTAGTTAGAGTGTGTCACTCTCTGGCACTGAATACACAACTTAGAGCTCCTTTGACCACAGACACGCAAACACATCTTTTTGGGAAAGTGTTACCTCAAGTCACTTGCAAATGTAAGGCTTTCATAGAGAAAATGAAGTCAATCATGGTTTTGCACTCTGCAAACAGTAGAAATGACCTCTTGTGCATGCCCGTGTGAATTTCACAGCAAAATGCCCTTCTTTTCTTGTTTCTTGAAAGTTCTCAACACATTAGGAGAAAGATCTGTGTGAGCAAGAGTGATGCAGTGTGCATTTTTCTGCATTACAAGTGATTGGGAAACATACTCCTTATTTTTCCACATTGTGTAAGAAACAACGTGAGGCTTGCAAGAGTTTGAACAATGCACCGCAAAAAGTATTCCAGGAGTGAAAACACACTTTCTAGAAAGACTCTGAAGCAGCAAGCAAAAGCATAGTGGCTGAGTGCTCTTTCAATGAGAAACACACGCATTTCACTCTTCTGGAGTCAGTTTTCAGCCAGGAATTCATATGCATTTTGTACTGTGCAGAATGTAGCTACATGCTCGGGGGTTGTGTCATAGAAGCACCTCTCCTGCAGGAACTTATTGCAGCATTCATTGTTTGGCTAAGTTCTTTAGGGTTGGTTTTGGAAGGTGTTTCATATTTGGTCAAATCCCGCTTCGTACGAAATATTTTCACAGCTTTGTTTCAAAGTGACCACAAAGATCTGCTGCTTGAAACTTCTTACATGCACATCTCCCATACTGCTGTGCTCGTTTCACTACCTGGATTTTGGTTTCCTCTTCTTTCTTTGAAATGACAAGCCTTCATTCTGCATGCTACACACACCTTGTAGCAGTTTCAGTTTGAAGCATGTTGGTGCTCTCAAAAAGCTGTGTAACCTAGTTAGAGTGTGTCACTCTCCAGCACTGAATACACAACTTAGAGCTCCTTTCACCACAGACACGCAACCACACCTTTTTGGGAAAGTGCTACCTCAAGTCACTTGCAAATGTAAGGGTTTCATAGAGAAAATGAAGTCAATCATGGTTTTGCACTCTGCAAACAGTAGAAATGACCTCTTCTGCATGCCCGTGTTAATTTCACAACAAAATGCTCTTCTTTTCTTGTTTCTTGAAAGTTCTCAACACATTAGGAGAAAGATCTGTTTGAGCAAGAGTGATGCAGTGTGCATTTTTCTGCATAACAAGTGATTGGGAAACATACTCCTTATTTTTCCACATTGTGTAAGAAACAACGTGAGGCTTGCAAGAGTTTGAACAATGCACCCCAAAACGTATTCCAGGAGTGAAAACACACGTTTCTAGAAAGACTCTGAAGCAGCAAGCAAAAGCATAGTGGCTGAGTGTTCTTTCAATGAGAAACACACGCATTTCACTCTTCTGGAGTCAGTTTTCAGCCAGGAATTCATATGCATTTTGTACTGTGCAGAATGTAGCTACATGCTCGGGGGTTGTGTCATAGAAGCACCTCTCCTGCAGGAGCTTATTGCAGCATTCATTGTTTGGCTAAGTTCTTTAGGATTGCTTTTGGAAGGTCTTTCATCTTTGGTCAAATCCCGCTTCGTAAGAAATATTTTCACAGCGCTGTTTCCAAGTGTCCACAAAGATCTGCTGCTTGAAACTGCCTACATGCACATCTCCCATACTGCTGTGCTCATTTCACTACCTGGATTTTGGTTTCCTCTTCTTGCTTTGAAATCACAAGCCTTCATTCTCCATGCTACACACACCTTGTAGCAGTTTCAGTTAGAAGCATATTGGTGCTCTCAAAAAGCTGTGTAACCTAGTTAGAGTGTGTCACTGTCCAGCACTGAATACACAACTTAGAGCTCCTTTCACCACAGACACGCAACCACATCTTTTTGGGAAAGTGCTACCTCAAGTCACTTGCAAATGTAAGGGTTTCAAGGAGAAAATGAAGTCAATCATGGTTTTGCAATCTGCAAACAATAGAAATGACCTCTTGTACATGCCCGTGTGAATTTCACAGCAAAATGCCCTTCTTTTCTTGTTTCTTGAAAGTTCTCCACACGTTAGGAGAAAGATCTGTTTGAGCAAGAGTGATGCAGTGTGCATTTTTCTGCATTACAAGTGATTGGGAAACATAATCCTTATTTTTCCACATTGTGTAAGAAACAACGTGAGGCTCACAAGAGTTTGAACAATGCACCCCAAAACGTATTCCAGGAGTGAAAACACACGTTTCTAGAAAGACTCTGAAGCAGCAAGCAAAAGCATAGTGGCTGAGTGTTCCATCAATGAGAAACACACGCATTTCACTCTTCCGGAGTCAGTTTTCAGCCAGGAATTCATATGCATTTTGTACTGTGCAGAATGTAGCTACATGCTCGGGGGTTGTGTCATAGAAGCACCTCTCCTGCAGGAGCTTATTGCAACATTCATTGTTTGGCTAAGTTCTTTAGGGTTGGTTTTGGAAGGTGTTTCATATTTGGTCAAATCCCGCTTCGTACGAAATATTTTCACAGCGCTGTTTCCAAGTGTCCACAAAGATCTGCTGCTTGAAACTGCCTACATGCACATCTCCCATACTGCTGTGTTCGTTTCACTACCTGGATTTTGGTTTCCTCTTCTTGCTTTGAAATGACAAGCCGTCATTCTGCATGCTACACACACCTTGTAGCAGTTTCAGTTTGAAGCATGTTGGTGCTCTCAAAAAGCTGTGTAACCTAGTTAGAGTGTGTCACTCTCTGGCACTGAATACACAACTTAGAGCTCCTTTCACCACAGACACGCAAACACATCTTTTTGGGAAAGTGCTACCTCAAGTCACTTGCAAATGTAAGGGAGAAAATGAAGTCAATCATGGTTTTGCACTCTGCAAACAGTAGAAATGACCTCTTGTGCATGCCCGTGTTAATTTCACAGCAAAATGCCCTTCTTTTCTTGTTTCTTGAAAGTTCTCAACACATTAGGAGAAAGATCTGTGTGAGCAAGAGTGATGCATTGTGCATTTTTCTGCATTACAAGTGATTGGGAAACATACTCCTTATTTTTCCACATTGTGTAAGAAACAACGTGAGGCTTGCAAGAGTTTGAACAATGCACCCCAAAACGTATTCCAGGAGTGAAAACACACGTTTCTAGAAAGACTCTGAAGCAGCAAGCAAAAGCATAGTGGCTGAGTGTTCCATCAATGAGAAACACACGCATTTCACTCTTCTGGAGTCAGTTTTCAGCCAGGAATTCATATGCATTTTGTACTGTGCAGAATGTAGCTACATGCTTGGGGGTTGTGTCATAGAAGCACCTCTCCTGCAGGAGCTTATTGCAACATTCATTGTTTGGCTAAGTTCTTTAGGGTTGGTTTTGGAAGGTGTTTCATATTTGGTCAAATCCCGCTTCGTACGAAATATTTTCACAGCGCTGTTTCCAAGTGTCCACAAAGACCTGCTGCTTGAAACTGCCTACATGCACATCTCCCATACTGCTGTGCTCGTTTCACTACCTGGATTTTGGTTTCCTCTTCTTGCTTTGAAATGACAAGCCTTCATTCTGCATGCTACACACACCTTGTAGCAGTTTCAGTTTGAAGCATGTTGGTGCTGTCAAAAAGCTGTGTAACCTAGTTAGAGTGTGTCACTCTCTGGCACTGAATACACAACTTAGAGCTCCTTTCACCACAGACACGCAAACACATCTTTTTGGGAAAGTGCTACCTCAAGTCACTTGCAAATGTAAGGGAGAAAATGAAGTCAATCATGGTTTTGCACTCTGCAAACAGTAGAAATGACCTCTTGTACATGCCCGTGTGAATTTCACAGCAAAATGCCCTTCTTTTCTTGTTTCTTGAAAGTTCTCAACACATTAGGAGAAAGATCTGTTTGAGCAAGAGTGATGCAGTGTGCATTTTTCTGCATTACAATTGATTGGGAAACATACTCCTTATTTTTCCACATTGTGTAAGAAACAACGTGAGGCTTGCAAGAGTTTGAACAATGCACCCCAAAACGTATTCCAGGAGTGAAAACACACGTTTCTAGAAAGACTCTGAAGCAGCAAGCAAAAGCATAGTGGCTGAGTGTTCTTTCAATGAGAAACACACGCATTTCACTCTTCTGGAGTCAGTTTTCAGCCAGGAATTCATATGCATTTTGTACTGTGCAGAATGTAGCTACATGCTCGGAGGTTGTGTCATAGAAGCACCTCTCCTGCAGGAGCTTATTGCAACATTCATTCTTTGGCTAAGTTCTTTAGGGTTGGTTTTGGAAAGTGTTTCATATTTGGTCAAATCCCGCTTCGTACGAAATATTTTCACAGCGCTGTTTCCAAGTGTCCACAAAGATCTGCTGCTTGAAACTGCCTACATGCACATCTCCCATACTGCTGTGCTCGTTTCACTACCTGGATTTTGGTTTCCTCTTCTTGCTTTGAAATGACAAGCCTTCATTCTCCATGCTACACACACCTTGTAGCAGTTTCAGTTAGAAGCATATTGGTGCTCTCAAAAAGCTGTGTAACCTAGTTAGAGTGTGTCACTCTCCAGCACTGAATACACAACTTAGAGCTCCTTTCACCACAGACACGCAACCACATCTTTTTGGGAAAGTGCTACCTCAAGTCACCTGCAAATGTAAGGGTTTCATAGAGAAAATGAAGTCAATCATGATTTTGCACTCTGCAAACAATATAAATGACCTCTTGTACATGCCCGTGTGAATTTCACAGCAAAATGCCCTTCTTTTCTTGTTTCTTGAAAGTTCTCAACACATTAGGAGAAATATCTGTGTGAGCAAGAGTGCTGCAGTGTGCATTTTTCTGCATTACAAGTGATTGGGAAACATAATCCTTATTTTTCCACATTGTGTAAGAAACAACGTGAGGCTCGCAAGAGTTTGAACAATGCACCCCAAAACGTATTCCAGGAGTGAAAACACACGTTTCTAGAAAGACTCTGAAGCAGCAAGCAAAAGCATAGTGGCTGAGTGTTCCATCAATGAAAAACACACGCACTTCACTCTTCTGGAGTCAGTTTTCAGCCAGGAATTCATATGCATTTTGTACTGTGCAGAATGTAGCTACATGCTCGGGGGTTGTGTCATAGAAGCACCTCTCCTGCAGGAGCTTATTGCAGCATTCATTGTTTGGCTAAGTTCTTTAGGGTTGGTTTTGGAAGGTGTTTCATATTTGGTCAAATCCCGCTTCGTACGAAATATTTTCACAGCTTTGTTTCCAAGTGACCACAAAGATCTGCTGCTTGAAACTGCCTACATGCACATCTCCCATACTGCTGTGCTCGTTTCACTACCTGGATTTTGGTTTCCTCTTCTTGCTTTGAAATGACAAGCCTTCATTCTCCATGCTACACACACCTTGTAGCAGTTTCAGTTTGAAGCATATTGGTGCTCTCAAAAAGCTGTGTAACCTAGTTAGAGTGTGTCACTCTCCAGCACTGAATACACAACTTAGAGCTCCTTTGACCACAGACACGCAAACACATCTTTTTGGGAAAGTGTTACCTCAAGTCACTTGCAAATGTAAGGGTTTCATAGAGAAAATGAAGTCAATCATGATTTTGCACTCTGCAAACAGTAGAAATGACCTCTTGTGCATGCCCGTGTGAATTTCAGAGCAAAATGCCCTTCTTTTCTTGTTTCTTGAAAGTTCCCAACACATTAGGAGAAAGATCTGTGTGAGCAAGTGTGATGCAGTGTGCATTTTTCTGCATTACAAGTGATTGGGAAAAATACTCCTTATTTTTCCACATTGTGTAAGAAACAACGTGAGGCTTGCAAGAGTTTGAACAATGCACCCCAAAACGTATTCCAGGAGTGAAAACACACGTTTCTAGAAAGACTCTGAAGCAGCAAGCAAAAGCATAGTGGCTGAGTGTTCCATCAATGAGAAACACACGCATTTCACTCTTCTGGAGTCAGTTTTCAACCAGGAATTCATATGCATTTTGTACTGTGCAGAATGTAGCTACATGCTCGGGGGTTGTGTCATAGAAGCACCTCTCCTGCAGGAGCTTATTGCAACATTCATTGTTTGGCTAAGTTCTTTAGGGTTGGTTTTGGAAGGTGTTTCATATTTGGTCAAATCCCGCTTCGTACGAAATATTTTCACAGCGCTGTTTCCAAGTGTCCACAAAGATCTGCTGCTTGCAACTGCCTACATGCACATCTCCCATACTGCTGTGCTCGTTTCACTACCTGGATTTTGGTTTCCTCTTCTTGCTTTGAAATGACAAGCCTTCATTCTGCATGCTACACACACCTTGTAGCAGTTTCAGTTTGAAGCATGTTGGTGCTCTCAAAAAGCTGTGTAACCTAGTTAGAGTGTGTCACTCTCTGTCACTGAATACACAACTTAGAGCTCCTTTTACCACAGACACGCAAACACATCTTTTTGGGAAAGTGCTACCTCAAGTCACTTGCAAATGTAAGGGAGAAAATGAAGTCAATCATGGTTTTGCACTCTGCAAACAGTAGAAATGACCTCTTGTGCATGCCCGTGTTAATTTCACAGCAAAATGCCCTTCTTTTCTTGTTTCTTGAAAGTTCTCAACACATTAGGAGAAAGATCTGTTTGAGCAAGAGTGATGCAGTGTGCATTTTTCTGCATAACAATTGATTGGGAAACATACTCCTTATTTTTCCACATTGTGTAAGAAACAACGTGAGGCTTGCAAGAGTTTGAACAATGCACCCCAAAACGTATTCCAGGAGTGAAAACACACGTTTCTAGAAAGACTCTGAAGCAGCAAGCAAAAGCATAGTGGCTGAGTGTTCTTTCAATGAGAAACACACGCATTTCACTCTTCTGGAGTCAGTTTTCTGGCAGGAATTCATATGCATTTTGTACTGTGCAGAATGTAGCTACATGCTCGGGGGTTGTGTCATAGAAGCACCTCTCCTGCAGGAGCTTATTGCAACATTCATTGTTTGGCTAAGTTCTTTAGGGTTGGTTTTGGAAAGTGTTTCATATTTGGTCAAATCCCGCTTCGTACGAAATATTTTCACAGCGCTGTTTCCAAGTGTCCACAAAGATCTGCTGCTTGAAACTGCCTACATGCACATCTCCCATACTGCTGTGCTCGTTTCACTACCTGGATTTTGGTTTCCTCTTCTTGCTTTGAAATGACAAGCCTTCATTCTGCATGCTACACACACCTTGTAGCAGTTTCAGTTTGAAGCATGTTGGTGCTCTCAAAAAGCTGTGTAACCTAGTTAGAGTGTGTCACTCTCTGTCACTGAATACACAACTTAGAGCTCCTTTTACCACAGACACGCAAACACATCTTTTTGGGAAAGTGCTACCTCAAGTCACTTGCAAATGTAAGGGAGAAAATGAAGTCAATCATGGTTTTGCACTCTGCAAACAGTAGAAATGACCTCTTGTGCATGCCCGTGTTAATTTCACAGCAAAATGCCCTTCTTTTCTTGTTTCTTGAAAGTTCTCAACACATTAGGAGAAAGATCTGTTTGAGCAAGAGTGATGCAGTGTGCATTTTTCTGCATAACAATTGATTGGGAAACATACTCCTTATTTTTCCACATTGTGTAAGAAACAACGTGAGGCTTGCAAGAGTTTGAACAATGCACCCCAAAACGTATTCCAGGAGTGAAAACACACGTTTCTAGAAAGACTCTGAAGCAGCAAGCAAAAGCATAGTGGCTGAGTGTTCTTTCAATGAGAAACACACGCATTTCACTCTTCTGGAGTCAGTTTTCAGGCAGGAATTCATATGCATTTTGTACTGTGCAGAATGTAGCTACATGCTCGGGGGTTGTGTCATAGAAGCACCTCTCCTGCAGGAGCTTATTGCAACATTCATTGTTTGGCTAAGTTCTTTAGGGTTGGTTTTGGAAAGTGTTTCATATTTGGTCAAATCCCGCTTCGTACGAAATATTTTCACAGCGCTGTTTCCAAGTGTCCACAAAGATCTGCTGCTTGAAACTGCCTACATGCACATCTCCCATACTGCTGTGCTCGTTTCACTACCTGGATTTTGGTTTCCTCTTCTTGCTTTGAAATGACAAGCCTTCATTCTCCATGCTACAAACACCTTGTAGCAGTTTCAGTTTGAAGCATATTGGTGCTCTCAAAAAGCTGTGTAACCTAGTTAGAGTGTGTCACTCTCCAGCACTGAATACACAACTTAGAGCTCCTTTGACCACAGACATGCAAACACATCTTTTTGGGAAAGTGTTACCTCAAGTCACTTGCAACTGTAAGGGTTTCATAGAGAAAATGAAGTCAATCATGATTTTGCACTCTGCAAACAGTAGAAATGACCTCTTGTGCATGCCCGTGTGAATTTCACAGCAAAATGCCCTTCTTTTCTTGTTTCTTGAACGTTCTCAACACATTAGGAGAAAGATCTGTGTGAGCAAGAGTGATGCAGTGTGCATTTTTCTGCATTACAAGTGATTGGGAAACATACTCCTTATTTTTCCACATTGTGTAAGAAACAACGTGAGGCTTGCAAGAGTTTGAACAATGCACCCCAAAACGTATTCCAGGAGTGAAAACACACGTTTCTAGAAAGACTCTGAAGCAGCAAGCAAAAGCATAGTGGCTGAGTGTTCCATCAATGAGAAACACACGCATTTCACTCTTCTGGAGTCAGTTTTCAACCAGGAATTCATATGCATTTTGTACTGTGCAGAATGTAGCTACATGCTCGGGGGTTGTGTCATAGAAGCACCTCTCCTGCAGGAGCTTATTGCAACATTCATTGTTTGGCTAAGTTCTTTAGGGTTGGTTTTGGAAGGTGTTTCATATTTGGTCAAATCCCGCTTCGTACGAAATATTTTCACAGCGCTGTTTCCAAGTGTCCACAAAGATCTGCTGCTTGCAACTGCCTACATGCACATCTCCCATACTGCTGTGCTCGTTTCACTACCTGGATTTTGGTTTCCTCTTCTTGCTTTGAAATGACAAGCCTTCATTCTGCATGCTACACACACCTTGTAGCAGTTTCAGTTTGAAGCATGTTGGTGCTCTCAAAAAGCTGTGTAACCTAGTTAGAGTGTGTCACTCTCTGTCACTGAATACACAACTTAGAGCTCCTTTTACCACAGACACGCAAACACATCTTTTTGGGAAAGTGCTACCTCAAGTCACTTGCAAATGTAAGGGAGAAAATGAAGTCAATCATGGTTTTGCACTCTGCAAACAGTAGAAATGACCTCTTGTGCATGCCCGTGTTAATTTCACAGCAAAATGCCCTTCTTTTCTTGTTTCTTGAAAGTTCTCAACACATTAGGAGAAAGATCTGTTTGAGCAAGAGTGATGCAGTGTGCATTTTTCTGCATAACAATTGATTGGGAAACATACTCCTTATTTTTCCACATTGTGTAAGAAACAACGTGAGGCTTGCAAGAGTTTGAACAATGCACCCCAAAACGTATTCCAGGAGTGAAAACACACGTTTCTAGAAAGACTCTGAAGCAGCAAGCAAAAGCATAGTGGCTGAGTGTTCTTTCAATGAGAAACACACGCATTTCACTCTTCTGGAGTCAGTTTTCAGGCAGGAATTCATATGCATTTTGTACTGTGCAGAATGTAGCTACATGCTCGGGGGTTGTGTCATAGAAGCACCTCTCCTGCAGGAGCTTATTGCAACATTCATTGTTTGGCTAAGTTCTTTAGGGTTGGTTTTGGAAAGTGTTTCATATTTGGTCAAATCCCGCTTCGTACGAAATATTTTCACAGCGCTGTTTCCAAGTGTCCACAAAGATCTGCTGCTTGAAACTGCCTACATGCACATCTCCCATACTGCTGTGCTCGTTTCACTACCTGGATTTTGGTTTCCTCTTCTTGCTTTGAAATGACAAGCCTTCATTCTCCATGCTACAAACACCTTGTAGCAGTTTCAGTTTGAAGCATATTGGTGCTCTCAAAAAGCTGTGTAACCTAGTTAGAGTGTGTCACTCTCCAGCACTGAATACACAACTTAGAGCTCCTTTGACCACAGACATGCAAACACATCTTTTTGGGAAAGTGTTACCTCAAGTCACTTGCAAATGTAAGGGTTTCATAGAGAAAATGAAGTCAATCATGATTTTGCACTCTGCAAACAGTAGAAATGACCTCTTGTGCATGCCCGTGTGAATTTCAGAGCAAAATGCCCTTCTTTTCTTGTTTCTTGAAAGTTCCCAACACATTAGGAGAAAGATCTGTGTGAGCAAGTGTGATGCAGTGTGCATTTTTCTGCATTACAAGTGATTGGGAAAAATACTCCTTATTTTTCCACATTGTGTAAGAAACAACGTGAGGCTTGCAAGAGTTTGAACAATGCACCCCAAAACGTATTCCAGGAGTGAAAACACACGTTTCTAGAAAGACTCTGAAGCAGCAAGCAAAAGCATAGTGGCTGAGTGTTCTTTCAATGAGAAACACACGCATTTCACTCTTCTGGAGTCAGTTTTCTGGCAGGAATTCATATGCATTTTGTACTGTGCAGAATGTAGCTACATGCTCGGGGGTTGTGTCATAGAAGCACCTCTCCTGCAGGAGCTTATTGCAACATTCATTGTTTGGCTAAGTTCTTTAGGGTTGGTTTTGGAAAGTGTTTCATATTTGGTCAAATCCCGCTTCGTACGAAATATTTTCACAGCGCTGTTTCCAAGTGTCCACAAAGATCTGCTGCTTGAAACTGCCTACATGCACATCTCCCATACTGCTGTGCTCGTTTCACTACCTGGATTTTGGTTTCCTCTTCTTGCTTTGAAATGACAAGCCTTCATTCTGCATGCTACACACACCTTGTAGCAGTTTCAGTTTGAAGCATGTTGGTGCTCTCAAAAAGCTGTGTAACCTAGTTAGAGTGTGTCACTCTCTGTCACTGAATACACAACTTAGAGCTCCTTTTACCACAGACACGCAAACACATCTTTTTGGGAAAGTGCTACCTCAAGTCACTTGCAAATGTAAGGGAGAAAATGAAGTCAATCATGGTTTTGCACTCTGCAAACAGTAGAAATGACCTCTTGTGCATGCCCGTGTTAATTTCACAGCAAAATGCCCTTCTTTTCTTGTTTCTTGAAAGTTCTCAACACATTAGGAGAAAGATCTGTTTGAGCAAGAGTGATGCAGTGTGCATTTTTCTGCATAACAATTGATTGGGAAACATACTCCTTATTTTTCCACATTGTGTAAGAAACAACGTGAGGCTTGCAAGAGTTTGAACAATGCACCCCAAAACGTATTCCAGGAGTGAAAACACACGTTTCTAGAAAGACTCTGAAGCAGCAAGCAAAAGCATAGTGGCTGAGTGTTCTTTCAATGAGAAACACACGCATTTCACTCTTCTGGAGTCAGTTTTCAGGCAGGAATTCATATGCATTTTGTACTGTGCAGAATGTAGCTACATGCTCGGGGGTTGTGTCATAGAAGCACCTCTCCTGCAGGAGCTTATTGCAACATTCATTGTTTGGCTAAGTTCTTTAGGGTTGGTTTTGGAAAGTGTTTCATATTTGGTCAAATCCCGCTTCGTACGAAATATTTTCACAGCGCTGTTTCCAAGTGTCCACAAAGATCTGCTGCTTGAAACTGCCTACATGCACATCTCCCATACTGCTGTGCTCGTTTCACTACCTGGATTTTGGTTTCCTCTTCTTGCTTTGAAATGACAAGCCTTCATTCTCTATGCTACAAACACCTTTTAGCAGTTTCAGTTTGAAGCATATTGGTGCTCTCAAAAAGCTGTGTAACCTAGTTAGAGTGTGTCACTCTCCAGCACTGAATACACAACTTAGAGCTCCTTTGACCACAGACATGCAAACACATCTTTTTGGGAAAGTGTTACCTCAAGTCACTTGCAAATGTAAGGGTTTCATAGAGAAAATGAAGTCAATCATGATTTTGCACTCTGCAAACAGTAGAAATGACCTCTTGTGCATGCCCGTGTGAATTTCACAGCAAAATGCCCTTCTTTTCTTGTTTCTTGAACGTTCTCAACACATTAGGAGAAAGATCTGTGTGAGCAAGAGTGATGCAGTGTGCATTTTTCTGCATTACAAGTGATTGGGAAACATACTCCTTATTTTTCCACATTGTGTAAGAAACAACGTGAGGCTTGCAAGAGTTTGAACAATGCACCCCAAAACGTATTCCAGGAGTGAAAACACACGTTTCTAGAAAGACTCTGAAGCAGCAAGCAAAAGCATAGTGGCTGAGTGTTCCATCAATGAGAAACACACGCATTTCACTCTTCTGGAGTCAGTTTTCAACCAGGAATTCATATGCATTTTGTACTGTGCAGAATGTAGCTACATGCTCGGGGGTTGTGTCATAGAAGCACCTCTCCTGCAGGAGCTTATTGCAACATTCATTGTTTGGCTAAGTTCTTTAGGGTTGGTTTTGGAAGGTGTTTCATATTTGGTCAAATCCCGCTTCGTACGAAATATTTTCACAGCGCTGTTTCCAAGTGTCCACAAAGATCTGCTGCTTGCAACTGCCTACATGCACATCTCCCATACTGCTGTGCTCGTTTCACTACCTGGATTTTGGTTTCCTCTTCTTGCTTTGAAATGACAAGCCTTCATTCTGCATGCTACACACACCTTGTAGCAGTTTCAGTTTGAAGCATGTTGGTGCTCTCAAAAAGCTGTGTAACCTAGTTAGAGTGTGTCACTCTCTGTCACTGAATACACAACTTAGAGCTCCTTTTACCACAGACACGCAAACACATCTTTTTGGGAAAGTGCTACCTCAAGTCACTTGCAAATGTAAGGGAGAAAATGAAGTCAATCATGGTTTTGCACTCTGCAAACAGTAGAAATGACCTCTTGTGCATGCCCGTGTTAATTTCACAGCAAAATGCCCTTCTTTTCTTGTTTCTTGAAAGTTCTCAACACATTAGGAGAAAGATCTGTTTGAGCAAGAGTGATGCAGTGTGCATTTTTCTGCATAACAATTGATTGGGAAACATACTCCTTATTTTTCCACATTGTGTAAGAAACAACGTGAGGCTTGCAAGAGTTTGAACAATGCACCCCAAAACGTATTCCAGGAGTGAAAACACACGTTTCTAGAAAGACTCTGAAGCAGCAAGCAAAAGCATAGTGGCTGAGTGTTCTTTCAATGAGAAACACACGCATTTCACTCTTCTGGAGTCAGTTTTCAGGCAGGAATTCATATGCATTTTGTACTGTGCAGAATGTAGCTACATGCTCGGGGGTTGTGTCATAGAAGCACCTCTCCTGCAGGAGCTTATTGCAACATTCATTGTTTGGCTAAGTTCTTTAGGGTTGGTTTTGGAAAGTGTTTCATATTTGGTCAAATCCCGCTTCGTACGAAATATTTTCACAGCGCTGTTTCCAAGTGTCCACAAAGATCTGCTGCTTGAAACTGCCTACATGCACATCTCCCATACTGCTGTGCTCGTTTCACTACCTGGATTTTGGTTTCCTCTTCTTGCTTTGAAATGACAAGCCTTCATTCTCCATGCTACAAACACCTTGTAGCAGTTTCAGTTTGAAGCATATTGGTGCTCTCAA
This sequence comes from Miniopterus schreibersii, assembly GCF_964146895.1. Classification (NCBI taxonomy): domain Eukaryota; kingdom Metazoa; phylum Chordata; class Mammalia; order Chiroptera; family Miniopteridae; genus Miniopterus; species Miniopterus schreibersii. The sequence continues at coordinate 108,707,697 of NC_138101.1, read as the reverse complement.
AAAGCTGTGTAACCTAGTTAGAGTGTGTCACTCTCCAGCACTGAATACACAACTTAGAGCTCCTTTGACCACAGACATGCAAACACATCTTTTTGGGAAAGTGTTACCTCAAGTCACTTGCAAATGTAAGGGTTTCATAGAGAAAATGAAGTCAATCATGATTTTGCACTCTGCAAACAGTAGAAATGACCTCTTGTGCATGCCCGTGTGAATTTCAGAGCAAAATGCCCTTCTTTTCTTGTTTCTTGAAAGTTCCCAACACATTAGGAGAAAGATCTGTGTGAGCAAGTGTGATGCAGTGTGCATTTTTCTGCATTACAAGTGATTGGGAAAAATACTCCTTATTTTTCCACATTGTGTAAGAAACAACGTGAGGCTTGCAAGAGTTTGAACAATGCACCCCAAAACGTATTCCAGGAGTGAAAACACACGTTTCTAGAAAGACTCTGAAGCAGCAAGCAAAAGCATAGTGGCTGAGTGTTCCATCAATGAGAAACACACGCATTTCACTCTTCTGGAGTCAGTTTTCAACCAGGAATTCATATGCATTTTGTACTGTGCAGAATGTAGCTACATTCTCGGGGGTTGTGTCATAGAAGCACCTCTCCTGCAGGAGCTTATTGCAACATTCATTGTTTGGCTAAGTTCTTTAGGGTTGGTTTTGGAAGGTGTTTCATATTTGGTCAAATCCCGCTTCGTACGAAATATTTTCACAGCGCTGTTTCCAAGTGTCCACAAAGATCTGCTGCTTGCAACTGCCTACATGCACATCTCCCATACTGCTGTGCTCGTTTCACTACCTGGATTTTGGTTTCCTCTTCTTGCTTTGAAATGACAAGCCTTCATTCTGCATGCTACACACACCTTGTAGCAGTTTCAGTTTGAAGCATGTTGGTGCTCTCAAAAAGCTGTGTAACCTAGTTAGAGTGTGTCACTCTCTGTCACTGAATACACAACTTAGAGCTCCTTTTACCACAGACACGCAAACACATCTTTTTGGGAAAGTGCTACCTCAAGTCACTTGCAAATGTAAGGGAGAAAATGAAGTCAATCATGGTTTTGAACTCTGCAAACAGTAGAAATGACCTCTTGTGCATGCCCGTGTTAATTTCACAGCAAAATGCCCTTCTTTTCTTGTTTCTTGAAAGTTCTCAACACATTAGGAGAAAGATCTGTTTGAGCAAGAGTGATGCAGTGTGCATTTTTCTGCATAACAATTGATTGGGAAACATACTCCTTATTTTTCCACATTGTGTAAGAAACAACGTGAGGCTTGCAAGAGTTTGAACAATGCACCCCAAAACGTATTCCAGGAGTGAAAACACACGTTTCTAGAAAGACTCTGAAGCAGCAAGCAAAAGCATAGTGGCTGAGTGTTCTTTCAATGAGAAACACACGCATTTCACTCTTCTGGAGTCAGTTTTCAGGCAGGAATTCATATGCATTTTGTACTGTGCAGAATGTAGCTACATGCTCGGGGGTTGTGTCATAGAAGCACCTCTCCTGCAGGAGCTTATTGCAACATTCATTGTTTGGCTAAGTTCTTTAGGGTTGGTTTTGGAAAGTGTTTCATATTTGGTCAAATCCCGCTTCGTACGAAATATTTTCACAGCGCTGTTTCCAAGTGTCCACAAAGATCTGCTGCTTGAAACTGCCTACATGCACATCTCCCATACTGCTGTGCTCGTTTCACTACCTGGATTTTGGTTTCCTCTTCTTGCTTTGAAATGACAAGCCTTCATTCTCCATGCTACAAACACCTTGTAGCAGTTTCAGTTTGAAGCATATTGGTGCTCTCAAAAAGCTGTGTAACCTAGTTAGAGTGTGTCACTCTCCAGCACTGAATACACAACTTAGAGCTCCTTTGACCACAGACATGCAAACACATCTTTTTGGGAAAGTGTTACCTCAAGTCACTTGCAAATGTAAGGGTTTCATAGAGAAAATGAAGTCAATCATGATTTTGCACTCTGCAAACAGTAGAAATGACATCTTGTGCATGCCCGTGTGAATTTCACAGCAAAATGCCCTTCTTTTCTTGTTTCTTGAACGTTCTCAACACATTAGGAGAAAGATCTGTGTGAGCAAGAGTGATGCAGTGTGCATTTTTCTGCATTACAAGTGATTGGGAAACATACTCCTTATTTTTCCACATTGTGTAAGAAACAACGTGAGGCTTGCAATAGTTTGAACAATGCACCCCAAAACGTATTCCAGGAGTGAAAACACACGTTTCTAGAAAGACTCTGAAGCAGCAAGCAAAAGCATAGTGGCTGAGTGTTCTTTCAATGAGAAACACACGCATTTCACTCTTCTGGAGTCAGTTTTCAGGCAGGAATTCATATGCATTTTGTACTGTGCAGAATGTAGCTACATGCTCGGGGGTTGTGTCATAGAAGCACCTCTCCTGCAGTAGCTTATTGCAACATTCATTGTTTGGCTAAGTTCTTTAGGGTTGGTTTTGGAAGGTGTTTCATATTTGGTCAAATCCCGCTTCGTACGAAATATTTTCACAGCGCTGTTTCCAAGTGTCCACAAAGATCTGCTGCTTGAAACTGCCTACATGCACATCTCCCATACTGCTGTGCTCGTTTCACTACGTGGATTTTGGTTTCCTCTTCTTTCTTTGAAATGACAAGCCTTCATTCTGCATGCTACACACACCTTGTAGCAGTTTCAGTTTGAAGCATGTTGGTGCTCCCAAAAAGCTGTGTAACTTAGTTAGAGTGTGTCACTCTCCGGCACTGAATACACAACTTAGAGCTCCTTTCACCACAGACACGCAACCACATCTTTTTGGGAAAGTGCTACCTCAAGTCACTTGCAAATGTAAGGGTTTCATAGAGAAAATGAAGTCAATCATGGTTTTGCACTCTGCAAACAATAGAAATGACCTCTTGTACATGCCCGTGTGAATTACACAGCAAAATGCCCTTCTTTTCTTGTTTCTTGAAAGTTCTCAACACGTTAGGAGAAAGATCTGTTTGAGCAAGAGTGATGCAGTGTGCATTTTTCTGCATTACAAGTGATTGGGAAACATACTCCTTATTTTTCCACATTGTGTAAGAAACAACGTGAGGCTTGCAAGAGTTTGAACAATGCTCCCCAAAACGTATTCCAGGAGTGAAAACACACGTTTCTAGAAAGACTCTGAAGCAGCAAGCAAAAGCATAGTGGCTGAGTGTTCTTTCAATGAGAAACACACGCATTTCACTCTTCTGGAGTCAGTTTTCAGGCAGGAATTCATATGCATTTTGTACTGTGCAGAATGTAGCTACATGCTCGGGGGTTGTGTCATAGAAGCACCTCTCCTGCAGGAGCTTATTGCAACATTCATTGTTTGGCTAAGTTCTTTAGGGTTGGTTTTGGAAAGTGTTTCATATTTGGTCAAATCCCGCTTCGTACGAAATATTTTCACAGGTTGTTTCCAAGTGTCCACAAAGATCTGCTGCTTGAAACTTCCTACATGCACATCTCCCATACTGCTGTGCTCGTTTCACTACCTGGATTTTGGTTTCCTCTTCTTTCTTTGAAATGACAAGCCTTCATTCTGCATGCTACACACACCTTGTAGCAGTTTCAGTTTGAAGCATGTTGGTGCTCTCAAAAAGCTGTGTAACCTAGTTAGAGTGTGGCACTCTCCAGCACTGAATACACAACTTAGAGCTCCTTTCACCACAGACACGCAACCACATCTTTTTGGGAAAGTGCTACCTCAAGTCGCTTGCAAATGTAAGGGTTTCAAGAAGAAAATGAAGTCAATCATGATTTTGCACTCTGCAAACAATAGAAATGACCTCTTGTACATGCCCGTGTGAATTTCACAGCAAAATGCCCTTCTTTTCTTGTTTCTTGAAAGTTCTCAACACATTAGGAGAAAGATCTGTGTGAGCAAGAGTGCTGCAGTGTGCATTTTTCTGCATTACAAGTGATTGGGAAACATACTCCTTATTTTTTCACATTGTGTAAGAAACAACGTGAGGCCTGCAAGAGTTTGAACAATGCTCCCCAAAACGTATTCCAGGAGTGAAAACACACGTTTCTAGAAAGACTCTGAAGCAGCAAGCAAAAGCATAGTGGCTGAGTGTTCCATCAATGAGAACACACGCATTTCACTCTTCTGGAGTCAGTTTTCAGCCAGGAATTCATATGCATTTTGTACTGTGCAGAATGTAGCTACATGCTCGGGGGTTGTGTCATAGAAGCACCTCTCCTGCAGGAGCTTATTGCAACATTCATTGTTCGGCTAAGTTCTTTAGGGTTGGTTTTGGAAGGTGTTTCATATTTGGTCAAATCCCGCTTCGTACGAAATATTTTCACAGCGCTGTTTCCAAGTGTCCACAAAGATCTGCTGCTTGAAACTGCCTACATGCACATCTCCCATACTGCTGTGCTCGTTTCACTACCTGGATTTTGGTTTCCTCTTCTTTCTTTGAAATGACAAGCCTTCATTCTGCATGCTACACACACCTTGTAGCAGTTTCAGTTAGAAGCATATTGGTGCTCTCAAAAAGCTGTGTAACCTAGTTAGAGTGTGTCACTCTCCGGCACTGAATACACAACTTAGAGCTCCTTTCACCACAGACACGCAACCACATCTTTTTGGGAAAGTGCTACCTCAAGTCGCTTGGAAATGTATGGGTTTCATAGAGAAAATGAAGTCAATCATGATTTTGCACTCTGCAAACAATAGAAATGACCTCTTGTACATGCCCGTGTGAATTTCACAGTAAAATGCCTTTCTTTTCTTGTTTCTTGAAAGTTCTCAACACATTAGGAGAAAGATCTGTTTGAGCAAGAGTGCTGCAGTGTGCATTTTTCTGCATTACAAGTGATTGGGAAACATACTCCTTATTTTTCCACATTGTGTAAGAAACAACGTGAGGCTTGCAAGAGTTTGAACAATGCACCCCAAAACGTATTCCAGGAGTGAAAACACACGTTTCTAGAAAGACTCTGAAGCAGCAAGCAAAAGCATAGTGGCTGAGTGTTCCTTCAATGAGAAACACACGCATTTCACTCTTCTGGAGTCAGTTTTCAGCCAGGAATTCATATGCATTTTGTACTGTGCAGAATGTAGCTACATGCTCGGGGGTTGTGTCATAGGAGCACCTCTCCTGCAGGAGCTTATTGCAACATTCATTGTTTGGCTAAGTTCTTTAGGGTTGGTTTTGGAAGGTGTTTCATATTTGGTCATATCCCTCTTCGTACGAAATTATTTCACAGCGCTGTTTCCAAGTGTCCACAAAGATCTGCTGCTTGAAACTGCCTACATGCACATCTCCCATACTGCTGTGCTCGTTTCACTACGTGGATTTTGGTTTCCTCTTCTTTCTTTGAAATGACAAGCCTTCATTCTGCATGCTACACACACCTTGTAGCAGTTTCAGTTTGAAGCATGTTGGTGCTCCCAAAAAGCTGTGTAACTTAGTTAGAGTGTGTCACTCTCCGGCACTGAATACACAACTTAGAGCTCCTTTCACCACAGACACGCAACCACATCTTTTTGGGAAAGTGCTACCTCAAGTCACTTGCAAATGTAAGGGTTTCATAGAGAAAATGAAGTCAATCATGGTTTTGCACTCTGCAAACAATAGAAATGACCTCTTGTACATGCCCGTGTGAATTTCACAGCAAAATGCCCTTCTTTTCTTGTTTCTTGAAAGTTCTCAACACGTTAGGAGAAAGATCTGTGTGAGCAAGAGTGATGCAGTGTGCATTTTTCTGCATTACAAGTGATTGGGAAACATACTCCTTATTTTTCCACATTGTGTAAGAAACAACGTGAGGCTTGCAAGAGTTTGAACAATGCACCCCAAAACGTATTCCAGGAGTGAAAACACACGTTTCTAGAAAGACTCTGAAGCAGCAAGCAAAAGCATAGTGGCTGAGTGTTCCATCAATGAGAACACACGCATTTCACTCTTCTGGAGTCAGTTTTCAGGCAGGAATTCATATGCATTTTGTACTGTGCAGAATGTAGCTACATGCTCGGGGGTTGTGTCATAGAAGCCCCTCTCCTGCAGGAGCTTATTGCAACATTCATTATTTGGCTAAGTTCATTAGGGTTGGTTTTGGAAGGTGTTTCATCTTTGGTGAAATCCCGCTTCGTACGAAATATTTTCACAGCGCTGTTTCCAAGTGTCCACAAAGATCTGCTGCTTGAAACTGCCTACATGCACATCTCCCATACTGCTGTGCTCGTTTCACTACCTGGATTTTGGTTTCCTCTTCTTTCTTTGAAATGACAAGCCTTCATTCTGCATGCTACACACACCTTGTAGCAGTTTCAGTTTGAAGCATGTTGGTGCTCTCAAAAAGCTGTGTAACCTAGTTAGAGTGTGTCACTCTCCAGCACTGAATACACAACTTAGAGCTCCTTTCACCACAGACACGCAACCACATCTTTTTGGGAAATTGCTACCTAAAGTCGCTTGCAAATGTAAGGGTTTCAAGGAAAAAATGAAGTCAATCATGGTTTTGCACTCTGCAAACAGTAGAAATGACCTCTTGTGCATGCCCGTGTGAATTTCAGAGCAAAATGCCCTTCTTTTCTTGTTTCTTGAAAGTTCTCAACACATTAGGAGAAAGATCTGTTTGAGCAAGAGTGATGCAGTGTGCATTTTTCTGCATTACAAGTGATTGGGAAACATACTCCTTATTTTTCCACATTGTGTAAGAAACAACGTGAGGCTTGCAAGAGTTTGAACAATGCTCCCCAAAACGTATTCCAGGAGTGAAAACACACGTTTCTAGAAAGACTCTGAAGCAGCAAGCAAAAGCATAGTGGCTGAGTGTTCTTTCAATGAGAAACACACGCATTTCACTCTTCTGGAGTCAGTTTTCAGGCAGGAATTCATATGCATTTTGTACTGTGCAGAATGTAGCTACATGCTCGGGGGTTGTGTCATAGAAGCACCTCTCCTGCAGGAGCTTATTGCAACATTCATTGTTTGGCTAAGTTCTTTAGGGTTGGTTTTGGAAAGTGTTTCATATTTGGTCAAATCCCGCTTCGTACGAAATATTTTCACAGGTTGTTTCCAAGTGTCCACAAAGATCTGCTGCTTGAAACTTCCTACATGCACATCTCCCATACTGCTGTGCTCGTTTCACTACCTGGATTTTGGTTTCCTCTTCTTTCTTTGAAATGACAAGCCTTCATTCTGCATGCTACACACACCTTGTAGCAGTTTCAGTTTGAAGCATGTTGGTGCTCTCAAAAAGCTGTGTAACCTAGTTAGAGTGTGGCACTCTCCAGCACTGAATACACAACTTAGAGCTCCTTTCACCACAGACACGCAACCACATCTTTTTGGGAAAGTGCTACCTCAAGTCGCTTGCAAATGTAAGGGTTTCAAGAAGAAAATGAAGTCAATCATGATTTTGCACTCTGCAAACAATAGAAATGACCTCTTGTACATGCCCGTGTGAATTTCACAGCAAAATGCCCTTCTTTTCTTGTTTCTTGAAAGTTCTCAACACATTAGGAGAAAGATCTGTGTGAGCAAGTGTGCTGCAGTGTGCATTTTTCTGCATTACAAGTGATTGGGAAACATACTCCTTATTTTTTCACATTGTGTAAGAAACAACGTGAGGCCTGCAAGAGTTTGAACAATGCTCCCCAAAACATATTCCAGGAGTGAAAACACACGTTTCTAGAAAGACTCTGAAGCAGCAAGCAAAAGCATAGTGGCTGAGTGTTCCATCAATGAGAACACACGCATTTCACTCTTCTGGAGTCAGTTTTCAGCCAGGAATTCATATGCATTTTGTACTGTGCAGAATGTAGCTACATGCTCGGGGGTTGTGTCATAGAAGCACCTCTCCTGCAGGAGCTTATTGCAACATTCATTGTTCGGCTAAGTTCTTTAGGGTTGGTTTTGGAAGGTGTTTCATATTTGGTCAAATCCCGCTTCGTACGAAATATTTTCACAGCGCTGTTTCCAAGTGTCCACAAAGATCTGCTGCTTGAAACTGCCTACATGCACATCTCCCATACTGCTGTGCTCGTTTCACTACCTGGATTTTGGTTTCCTCTTCTTTCTTTGAAATGACAAGCCTTCATTCTGCATGCTACACACACCTTGTAGCAGTTTCAGTTAGAAGCATATTGGTGCTCTCAAAAAGCTGTGTAACCTAGTTAGAGTGTGTCACTCTCCGGCACTGAATACACAACTTAGAGCTCCTTTCACCACAGACACGCAACCACATCTTTTTGGGAAAGTGCTACCTCAAGTCGCTTGCAAATGTATGGGTTTCATAGAGAAAATGAAGTCAATCATGATTTTGCACTCTGCAAACAATAGAAATGACCTCTTGTACATGCCCGTGTGAATTTCACAGTAAAATGCCTTTCTTTTCTTGTTTCTTGAAAGTTCTCAACACATTAGGAGAAAGATCTGTTTGAGCAAGAGTGCTGCAGTGTGCATTTTTCTGCATTACAAGTGATTGGGAAACATACTCCTTATTTTTCCACATTGTGTAAGAAACAACGTGAGGCTTGCAAGAGTTTGAACAATGCACCCCAAAACGTATTCCAGGAGTGAAAACACACGTTTCTAGAAAGACTCTGAAGCAGCAAGCAAAAGCATAGTGGCTGAGTGTTCCTTCAATGAGAAACACACGCATTTCACTCTTCTGGAGTCAGTTTTCAGCCAGGAATTCATATGCATTTTGTACTGTGCAGAATGTAGCTACATGCTCGGGGGTTGTGTCATAGGAGCACCTCTCCTGCAGGAGCTTATTGCAACATTCATTGTTTGGCTAAGTTCTTTAGGGTTGGTTTTGGAAGGTGTTTCATATTTGGTCATATCCCTCTTCGTACGAAATTATTTCACAGCGCTGTTTCCAAGTGTCCACAAAGATCTGCTGCTTGAAACTGCCTACATGCACATCTCCCATACTGCTGTGCTCGTTTCACTACGTGGATTTTGGTTTCCTCTTCTTTCTTTGAAATGACAAGCCTTCATTCTGCATGCTACACACACCTTGTAGCAGTTTCAGTTTGAAGCATGTTGGTGCTCCCAAAAAGCTGTGTAACTTAGTTAGAGTGTGTCACTCTCCGGCACTGAATACACAACTTAGAGCTCCTTTCACCACAGACACGCAACCACATCTTTTTGGGAAAGTGCTACCTCAAGTCACTTGCAAATGTAAGGGTTTCATAGAGAAAATGAAGTCAATCATGGTTTTGCACTCTGCAAACAATAGAAATGACCTCTTGTACATGCCCGTGTGAATTTCACAGCAAAATGCCCTTCTTTTCTTGTTTCTTGAAAGTTCTCAACACGTTAGGAGAAAGATCTGTGTGAGCAAGAGTGATGCAGTGTGCATTTTTCTGCATTACAAGTGATTGGGAAACATACTCCTTATTTTTCCACATTGTGTAAGAAACAACGTGAGGCTTGCAAGAGTTTGAACAATGCACCCCAAAACGTATTCCAGGAGTGAAAACACACGTTTCTAGAAAGACTCTGAAGCAGCAAGCAAAAGCATAGTGGCTGAGTGTTCCATCAATGAGAACACACGCATTTCACTCTTCTGGAGTCAGTTTTCAGGCAGGAATTCATATGCATTTTGTACTGTGCAGAATGTAGCTACATGCTCGGGGGTTGTGTCATAGAAGCCCCTCTCCTGCAGGAGCTTATTGCAACATTCATTATTTGGCTAAGTTCATTAGGGTTGGTTTTGGAAGGTGTTTCATCTTTGGTGAAATCCCGCTTCGTACGAAATATTTTCACAGCGCTGTTTCCAAGTGTCCACAAAGATCTGCTGCTTGAAACTGCCTACATGCACATCTCCCATACTGCTGTGCTCGTTTCACTACCTGGATTTTGGTTTCCTCTTCTTTCTTTGAAATGACAAGCCTTCATTCTGCATGCTACACACACCTTGTAGCAGTTTCAGTTTGAAGCATGTTGGTGCTCTCAAAAAGCTGTGTAACCTAGTTAGAGTGTGTCACTCTCCAGCACTGAATACACAACTTAGAGCTCCTTTCACCACAGACACGCAACCACATCTTTTTGGGAAATTGCTACCTAAAGTCGCTTGCAAATGTAAGGGTTTCAAGGAAAAAATGAAGTCAATCATGGTTTTGCACTCTGCAAACAGTAGAAATGACCTCTTGTGCATGCCCGTGTGAATTTCAGAGCAAAATGCCCTTCTTTTCTTGTTTCTTGAAAGTTCTCAACACATTAGGAGAAAGATCTGTTTGAGCAAGAGTGATGCAGTGTGCATTTTTCTGCATTACAAGTGATTGGGAAACATACTCCTTATTTTTCCACATTGTGTAAGAAACAACGTGAGGCTTGCAAGAGTTTGAACAATGCTCCCCAAAACGTATTCCAGGAGTGAAAACACACGTTTCTAGAAAGACTCTGAAGCAGCAAGCAAAAGCATAGTGGCTGAGTGTTCTTTCAATGAGAAACACACGCATTTCACTCTTCTGGAGTCAGTTTTCAGGCAGGAATTCATATGCATTTTGTACTGTGCAGAATGTAGCTACATGCTCGGGGGTTGTGTCATAGAAGCACCTCTCCTGCAGGAGCTTATTGCAACATTCATTGTTTGGCTAAGTTCTTTAGGGTTGGTTTTGGAAAGTGTTTCATATTTGGTCAAATCCCGCTTCGTACGAAATATTTTCACAGGTTGTTTCCAAGTGTCCACAAAGATCTGCTGCTTGAAACTTCCTACATGCACATCTCCCATACTGCTGTGCTCGTTTCACTACCTGGATTTTGGTTTCCTCTTCTTTCTTTGAAATGACAAGCCTTCATTCTGCATGCTACACACACCTTGTAGCAGTTTCAGTTTGAAGCATGTTGGTGCTCTCAAAAAGCTGTGTAACCTAGTTAGAGTGTGGCACTCTCCAGCACTGAATACACAACTTAGAGCTCCTTTCACCACAGACACGCAACCACATCTTTTTGGGAAAGTGCTACCTCAAGTCGCTTGCAAATGTAAGGGTTTCAAGAAGAAAATGAAGTCAATCATGATTTTGCACTCTGCAAACAATAGAAATGACCTCTTGTACATGCCCGTGTGAATTTCACAGCAAAATGCCCTTCTTTTCTTGTTTCTTGAAAGTTCTCAACACATTAGGAGAAAGATCTGTGTGAGCAAGTGTGCTGCAGTGTGCATTTTTCTGCATTACAAGTGATTGGGAAACATACTCCTTATTTTTTCACATTGTGTAAGAAACAACGTGAGGCCTGCAAGAGTTTGAACAATGCTCCCCAAAACATATTCCAGGAGTGAAAACACACGTTTCTAGAAAGACTCTGAAGCAGCAAGCAAAAGCATAGTGGCTGAGTGTTCCATCAATGAGAACACACGCATTTCACTCTTCTGGAGTCAGTTTTCAGCCAGGAATTCATATGCATTTTGTACTGTGCAGAATGTAGCTACATGCTCGGGGGTTGTGTCATAGAAGCACCTCTCCTGCAGGAGCTTATTGCAACATTCATTGTTCGGCTAAGTTCTTTAGGGTTGGTTTTGGAAGGTGTTTCATATTTGGTCAAATCCCGCTTCGTACGAAATATTTTCACAGCGCTGTTTCCAAGTGTCCACAAAGATCTGCTGCTTGAAACTGCCTACATGCACATCTCCCATACTGCTGTGCTCGTTTCACTACCTGGATTTTGGTTTCCTCTTCTTTCTTTGAAATGACAAGCCTTCATTCTGCATGCTACACACACCTTGTAGCAGTTTCAGTTAGAAGCATATTGGTGCTCTCAAAAAGCTGTGTAACCTAGTTAGAGTGTGTCACTCTCCGGCACTGAATACACAACTTAGAGCTCCTTTCACCACAGACACGCAACCACATCTTTTTGGGAAAGTGCTACCTCAAGTCGCTTGCAAATGTATGGGTTTCATAGAGAAAATGAAGTCAATCATGATTTTGCACTCTGCAAACAATAGAAATGACCTCTTGTACATGCCCGTGTGAATTTCACAGTAAAATGCCTTTCTTTTCTTGTTTCTTGAAAGTTCTCAACACATTAGGAGAAAGATCTGTTTGAGCAAGAGTGCTGCAGTGTGCATTTTTCTGCATTACAAGTGATTGGGAAACATACTCCTTATTTTTCCACATTGTGTAAGAAACAACGTGAGGCTTGCAAGAGTTTGAACAATGCACCCCAAAACGTATTCCAGGAGTGAAAACACACGTTTCTAGAAAGACTCTGAAGCAGCAAGCAAAAGCATAGTGGCTGAGTGTTCCTTCAATGAGAAACACACGCATTTCACTCTTCTGGAGTCAGTTTTCAGCCAGGAATTCATATGCATTTTGTACTGTGCAGAATGTAGCTACATGCTCGGGGGTTGTGTCATAGGAGCACCTCTCCTGCAGGAGCTTATTGCAACATTCATTGTTTGGCTAAGTTCTTTAGGGTTGGTTTTGGAAGGTGTTTCATATTTGGTCATATCCCTCTTCGTACGAAATTATTTCACAGCGCTGTTTCCAAGTGTCCACAAAGATCTGCTGCTTGAAACTGCCTACATGCACATCTCCCATACTGCTGTGCTCGTTTCACTACGTGGATTTTGGTTTCCTCTTCTTTCTTTGAAATGACAAGCCTTCATTCTGCATGCTACACACACCTTGTAGCAGTTTCAGTTTGAAGCATGTTGGTGCTCCCAAAAAGCTGTGTAACTTAGTTAGAGTGTGTCACTCTCCGGCACTGAATACACAACTTAGAGCTCCTTTCACCACAGACACGCAACCACATCTTTTTGGGAAAGTGCTACCTCAAGTCACTTGCAAATGTAAGGGTTTCATAGAGAAAATGAAGTCAATCATGGTTTTGCACTCTGCAAACAATAGAAATGACCTCTTGTACATGCCCGTGTGAATTTCACAGCAAAATGCCCTTCTTTTCTTGTTTCTTGAAAGTTCTCAACACGTTAGGAGAAAGATCTGTGTGAGCAAGAGTGATGCAGTGTGCATTTTTCTGCATTACAAGTGATTGGGAAACATACTCCTTATTTTTCCACATTGTGTAAGAAACAACGTGAGGCTTGCAAGAGTTTGAACAATGCACCCCAAAACGTATTCCAGGAGTGAAAACACACGTTTCTAGAAAGACTCTGAAGCAGCAAGCAAAAGCATAGTGGCTGAGTGTTCCATCAATGAGAACACACGCATTTCACTCTTCTGGAGTCAGTTTTCAGGCAGGAATTCATATGCATTTTGTACTGTGCAGAATGTAGCTACATGCTCGGGGGTTGTGTCATAGAAGCCCCTCTCCTGCAGGAGCTTATTGCAACATTCATTATTTGGCTAAGTTCATTAGGGTTGGTTTTGGAAGGTGTTTCATCTTTGGTGAAATCCCGCTTCGTACGAAATATTTTCACAGCGCTGTTTCCAAGTGTCCACAAAGATCTGCTGCTTGAAACTGCCTACATGCACATCTCCCATACTGCTGTGCTCGTTTCACTACCTGGATTTTGGTTTCCTCTTCTTTCTTTGAAATGACAAGCCTTCATTCTGCATGCTACACACACCTTGTAGCAGTTTCAGTTTGAAGCATGTTGGTGCTCTCAAAAAGCTGTGTAACCTAGTTAGAGTGTGTCACTCTCCAGCACTGAATACACAACTTAGAGCTCCTTTCACCACAGACACGCAACCACATCTTTTTGGGAAATTGCTACCTAAAGTCGCTTGCAAATGTAAGGGTTTCAAGGAAAAAATGAAGTCAATCATGGTTTTGCACTCTGCAAACAGTAGAAATGACCTCTTGTGCATGCCCGTGTGAATTTCAGAGCAAAATGCCCTTCTTTTCTTGTTTCTTGAAAGTTCTCAACACATTAGGAGAAAGATCTGTTTGAGCAAGAGTGATGCAGTGTGCATTTTTCTGCATTACAAGTGATTGGGAAACATACTCCTTATTTTTCCACATTGTGTAAGAAACAACGTGAGGCTTGCAAGAGTTTGAACAATGCTCCCCAAAACGTATTCCAGGAGTGAAAACACACGTTTCTAGAAAGACTCTGAAGCAGCAAGCAAAAGCATAGTGGCTGAGTGTTCTTTCAATGAGAAACACACGCATTTCACTCTTCTGGAGTCAGTTTTCAGGCAGGAATTCATATGCATTTTGTACTGTGCAGAATGTAGCTACATGCTCGGGGGTTGTGTCATAGAAGCACCTCTCCTGCAGGAGCTTATTGCAACATTCATTGTTTGGCTAAGTTCTTTAGGGTTGGTTTTGGAAAGTGTTTCATATTTGGTCAAATCCCGCTTCGTACGAAATATTTTCACAGGTTGTTTCCAAGTGTCCACAAAGATCTGCTGCTTGAAACTTCCTACATGCACATCTCCCATACTGCTGTGCTCGTTTCACTACCTGGATTTTGGTTTCCTCTTCTTTCTTTGAAATGACAAGCCTTCATTCTGCATGCTACACACACCTTGTAGCAGTTTCAGTTTGAAGCATGTTGGTGCTCTCAAAAAGCTGTGTAACCTAGTTAGAGTGTGTCACTCTCCGGCACTGAATACACAACTTAGAGCTCCTTTCACCACAGACACGCAACCACATCTTTTTGGGAAAGTGCTACCTCAAGTCGCTTGCAAATGTATGGGTTTCATAGAGAAAATGAAGTCAATCATGATTTTGCACTCTGCAAACAATAGAAATGACCTCTTGTACATGCCCGTGTGAATTTCACAGTAAAATGCCTTTCTTTTCTTGTTTCTTGAAAGTTCTCAACACATTAGGAGAAAGATCTGTTTGAGCAAGAGTGCTGCAGTGTGCATTTTTCTGCATTACAAGTGATTGGGAAACATACTCCTTATTTTTCCACATTGTGTAAGAAACAACGTGAGGCTTGCAAGAGTTTGAACAATGCACCCCAAAACGTATTCCAGGAGTGAAAACACACGTTTCTAGAAAGACTCTGAAGCAGCAAGCAAAAGCATAGTGGCTGAGTGTTCCTTCAATGAGAAACACACGCATTTCACTCTTCTGGAGTCAGTTTTCAGCCAGGAATTCATATGCATTTTGTACTGTGCAGAATGTAGCTACATGCTCGGGGGTTGTGTCATAGGAGCACCTCTCCTGCAGGAGCTTATTGCAACATTCATTGTTTGGCTAAGTTCTTTAGGGTTGGTTTTGGAAGGTGTTTCATATTTGGTCATATCCCTCTTCGTACGAAATTATTTCACAGCGCTGTTTCCAAGTGTCCACAAAGATCTGCTGCTTGAAACTGCCTACATGCACATCTCCCATACTGCTGTGCTCGTTTCACTACGTGGATTTTGGTTTCCTCTTCTTTCTTTGAAATGACAAGCCTTCATTCTGCATGCTACACACACCTTGTAGCAGTTTCAGTTTGAAGCATGTTGGTGCTCCCAAAAAGCTGTGTAACTTAGTTAGAGTGTGTCACTCTCCGGCACTGAATACACAACTTAGAGCTCCTTTCACCACAGACACGCAACCACATCTTTTTGGGAAAGTGCTACCTCAAGTCACTTGCAAATGTAAGGGTTTCATAGAGAAAATGAAGTCAATCATGGTTTTGCACTCTGCAAACAATAGAAATGACCTCTTGTACATGCCCGTGTGAATTTCACAGCAAAATGCCCTTCTTTTCTTGTTTCTTGAAAGTTCTCAACACGTTAGGAGAAAGATCTGTTTGAGCAAGAGTGATGCAGTGTGCATTTTTCTGCATTACAAGTGATTGGGAAACATACTCCTTATTTTTCCACTTTGTGTAAGAAACAACGTGAGGCTTGCAAGAGTTTGAACAATGCACCCCAAAACGTATTCCAGGAGTGAAAACACACGTTTCTAGAAAGACTCTGAAGCAGCAAGCAAAAGCATAGTGGCTGAGTGTTCCATCAATGAGAACACACGCATTTCACTCTTCTGGAGTCAGTTTTCAGCCAGGAATTCATATGCATTTTGTACTGTGCAGAATGTAGCTACATGCTCGGGGGGTGTCATAGAAGCCCCTCTCCTGCAGGAGCTTATTGCAACATTCATTATTTGGCTAAGTTCATTAGGGTTGGTTTTGGAAGGTGTTTCATCTTTGGTGAAATCCCGCTTCGTACGAAATATTTTCACAGCGCTGTTTCCAAGTGTCCACAAAGATGTGCTGCTTGAAACTGCCTACATGCACATCTCCCATACTGCTGTGCTCGTTTCACTACGTGGATTTTGGTTTCCTCTTCTTTCTTTGAAATGACAAGCCTTCATTCTGCATGCTACACACACCTTGTAGCAGTTTCAGTTTGAAGCATGTTGGTGCTCTCAAAAAGCTGTGTAACCTAGTTAGAGTGTGTCACTCTCCAGCACTGAATACACAACTTAGAGCTCCTTTCACCACAGACACGCAACCACATCTTTTTGGGAAAGTGCTACCTAAAGTCGCTTGGAAATGTAAGGGTTTCAAGGAGAAAATGAAGTCAATCATGGTTTTGCACTCTGCAAACAGTAGAAATGACCACTTGTGCATGCCCTTGTGAATTTCAGAGCAAAATGCCCTTCTTTTCTTGTTTCTTGAAAGTTCTCAACACATTAGGAGAAAGATCTGTTTGAGCAAGAGTGATGCAGTGTGCATTTTTCTGCATAAAAAGTGATTGGGAAACATACCCCTTATTTTTCCACATTGTGTAAGAAACAACGTGAGGCTTGCAAGACTTTGAACAATGCACCCCAAAACGTATTCCAGGAGTGAAAACACACGTTTCTTGAAAGACTCTGAAGCAGCAAGCAAAAGCATAGTGGCTGAGTGTTCCATCAATGAGAAACACACGCATTTCACTCTTCTGGAGTCAGTTTTCAGCCAGGAATTCATATGCATTTTGTACTGTGCAGAATGTAGCTACATGCTCGGCGGTTGTGTCATAGAAGCACCTCTCCTGCAGGAGCTTATTGCAGCATTCATTGTTTGGCTAAGTTCTTTAGGATTGGTTTTGGAAGGTGTTTCATCTTTGGTCAAATCCCGCTTCGTACGAAATATTTTCACAGCGCTGTTTCCAAGTGTCCACAAAGATCTGCTGCTTGAAACTGCCTACATGCACATCTCCCATACTGCTGTGTTCGTTTCACTACCTGGATTTTGGTTTCCTCTTCTTGCTTTGAAATGACAAGCCTTCATTCTCCATGCTACACACACCTTGTAGCAGTTTCAGTTTGAAGCATGTTGGTGCTCTCAAAAAGCTGTGTAACCTAGTTAGAGTGTGTCACTCTCTGGCACTGAATACACAACTTAGAGCTCCTTTCACCACAGACACGCAAACACATCTTTTTGGGAAAGTGCTACCTCAAGTCACTTGCAAATGTAAGGGTTTCATAGAGAAAATGAAGTCAATCATGATTTTGCACTCTGCAAACAATATAAATGACCTCTTGTACATGCCCGTGTGAATTTCACAGCAAAATGCCCTTCTTTTCTTGTTTCTTGAATGTTCTCAACACATTAGGAGAAAGATCTGTGTGAGCAAGAGTGCTGCAGTGTGCATTTTTCTGCATTACAAGTGATTGGGAAACATACTCCTTATTTTTCCACATTGTGTAAGAAACAACGTGAGGCTTGCAAGAGTTTGAACAATGCTCCCCAAAACGTATTCCAGGAGTGAAAACACACGTTTCTAGAAAGACTCTGAAGCAGCAAGCAAAAGCATAGTGGCTGAGTGTTCTTTCAATGAGAAACACACGCATTTCACTCTTCTGGAGTCAGTTTTCAGCCAGGAATTCATATGCATTTTGTACTGTGCAGAATGTAGCTACATGCTCGGGGGTTGTGTCATAGAAGCACCTCTCCTGCAGGAGCATATTGCAACATTCATTGTTTGGCTAAGTTCTTTAGGGTTGGTTTTGGAAGGTGTTTCATATTTGGTCAAATCCCGCTTTGAACGAAATATTTTCACAGCACTGTTTCCAAGTGTCCACAAAGATCTGCTGCTTGAAACTGCCTACATGCACATCTCCCATACTGCTTTGCTCGTTTCACTACCTGGATTTTGGTTTCCTCTTCTTGCTTTGAAATGACAAGCCTTCATTCTGCATGCTACACACACCTTGTAGCAGTTTCAGTTAGAAGCATATTGGTGCTCTCAAAAAGCTGTGTAACCTAGTTAGAGTGTGTCACTCTCCGGCACTGAATACACAACTTAGAGCTCCTTTGACCACAGACACGCAAACACATCGTTTTGGGAAAGTGCTACCTCAAGTCACTTGCAAATGTAAGGGTTTCATAGAGAAAATGAAGTCAATCATGATTTTGCACTCTGCAAACAATATAAATGACCTCTTGTACATGCCCGTGTGAATTTCACCGCAAAATGCCCTTCTTTTCTTGTTTCTTGAAAGTTCTCAACACATTAGGAGAACGATCTGTGTGAGCAAGAGTGCTGCAGTGTGCATTTTTCTGCATTACAAGTAATTGGGAAACATACTCTTTATTTTTCCACATTGTGTAAGAAACAACGTGAGGCTTGCAAGAGTTTGAACAATGCACCCCAAAACGTATTCCAGGAGTGAAAACACACGTTTCTTGAAAGACTCTGAAGCAGCAAGCAAAAGCATAGTGGCTGAGTGTTCCATCAATGAGAACACACGCATTTCACTCTTCTGGAGTCAGTTTTCAGGCAGGAATTCATATGCATTTTGTACTGTGCAGAATGTAGCTACATGCTCGGGGGTTGTGTCATAGAAGCCCCTCTCCTGCAGGAGCTTATTGCAACATTCATTATTTGGCTAAGTTCATTAGGGTTGGTTTTGGAAGGTGTTTCATCTTTGGTGAAATCCCGCTTCGTACGAAATATTTTCACAGCGCTGTTTCCAAGTGTCCACAAAGATCTGCTGCTTGAAACTGCCTACATGCACATCTCCCATACTGCTGTGCTCGTTTCACTACCTGGATTTTGGTTTCCTCTTCTTTCTTTGAAATGACAAGCCTTCATTCTGCATGCTACACACACCTTGTAGCAGTTTCAGTTTGAAGCATGTTGGTGCTCTCAAAAAGCTGTGTAACCTAGTTAGAGTGTGTCACTCTCCAGCACTGAATACACAACTTAGAGCTCCTTTCACCACAGACACGCAACCACATCTTTTTGGGAAATTGCTACCTAAAGTCGCTTGCAAATGTAAGGGTTTCAAGGAAAAAATGAAGTCAATCATGGTTTTGCACTCTGCAAACAGTAGAAATGACCTCTTGTGCATGCCCGTGTGAATTTCAGAGCAAAATGCCCTTCTTTTCTTGTTTCTTGAAAGTTCTCAACACATTAGGAGAAAGATCTGTTTGAGCAAGAGTGATGCAGTGTGCATTTTTCTGCATTACAAGTGATTGGGAAACATACTCCTTATTTTTCCACATTGTGTAAGAAACAACGTGAGGCTTGCAAGAGTTTGAACAATGCTCCCCAAAACGTATTCCAGGAGTGAAAACACACGTTTCTAGAAAGACTCTGAAGCAGCAAGCAAAAGCATAGTGGCTGAGTGTTCTTTCAATGAGAAACACACGCATTTCACTCTTCTGGAGTCAGTTTTCAGGCAGGAATTCATATGCATTTTGTACTGTGCAGAATGTAGCTACATGCTCGGGGGTTGTGTCATAGAAGCACCTCTCCTGCAGGAGCTTATTGCAACATTCATTGTTTGGCTAAGTTCTTTAGGGTTGGTTTTGGAAAGTGTTTCATATTTGGTCAAATCCCGCTTCGTACGAAATATTTTCACAGGTTGTTTCCAAGTGTCCACAAAGATCTGCTGCTTGAAACTTCCTACATGCACATCTCCCATACTGCTGTGCTCGTTTCACTACCTGGATTTTGGTTTCCTCTTCTTTCTTTGAAATGACAAGCCTTCATTCTGCATGCTACACACACCTTGTAGCAGTTTCAGTTTGAAGCATGTTGGTGCTCTCAAAAAGCTGTGTAACCTAGTTAGAGTGTGTCACTCTCCGGCACTGAATACACAACTTAGAGCTCCTTTCACCACAGACACGCAACCACATCTTTTTGGGAAAGTGCTACCTCAAGTCGCTTGCAAATGTATGGGTTTCATAGAGAAAATGAAGTCAATCATGATTTTGCACTCTGCAAACAATAGAAATGACCTCTTGTACATGCCCGTGTGAATTTCACAGTAAAATGCCTTTCTTTTCTTGTTTCTTGAAAGTTCTCAACACATTAGGAGAAAGATCTGTTTGAGCAAGAGTGCTGCAGTGTGCATTTTTCTGCATTACAAGTGATTGGGAAACATACTCCTTATTTTTCCACATTGTGTAAGAAACAACGTGAGGCTTGCAAGAGTTTGAACAATGCACCCCAAAACGTATTCCAGGAGTGAAAACACACGTTTCTAGAAAGACTCTGAAGCAGCAAGCAAAAGCATAGTGGCTGAGTGTTCCTTCAATGAGAAACACACGCATTTCACTCTTCTGGAGTCAGTTTTCAGCCAGGAATTCATATGCATTTTGTACTGTGCAGAATGTAGCTACATGCTCGGGGGTTGTGTCATAGGAGCACCTCTCCTGCAGGAGCTTATTGCAACATTCATTGTTTGGCTAAGTTCTTTAGGGTTGGTTTTGGAAGGTGTTTCATATTTGGTCATATCCCTCTTCGTACGAAATTATTTCACAGCGCTGTTTCCAAGTGTCCACAAAGATCTGCTGCTTGAAACTGCCTACATGCACATCTCCCATACTGCTGTGCTCGTTTCACTACGTGGATTTTGGTTTCCTCTTCTTTCTTTGAAATGACAAGCCTTCATTCTGCATGCTACACACACCTTGTAGCAGTTTCAGTTTGAAGCATGTTGGTGCTCCCAAAAAGCTGTGTAACTTAGTTAGAGTGTGTCACTCTCCGGCACTGAATACACAACTTAGAGCTCCTTTCACCACAGACACGCAACCACATCTTTTTGGGAAAGTGCTACCTCAAGTCACTTGCAAATGTAAGGGTTTCATAGAGAAAATGAAGTCAATCATGGTTTTGCACTCTGCAAACAATAGAAATGACCTCTTGTACATGCCCGTGTGAATTTCACAGCAAAATGCCCTTCTTTTCTTGTTTCTTGAAAGTTCTCAACACGTTAGGAGAAAGATCTGTTTGAGCAAGAGTGATGCAGTGTGCATTTTTCTGCATTACAAGTGATTGGGAAACATACTCCTTATTTTTCCACTTTGTGTAAGAAACAACGTGAGGCTTGCAAGAGTTTGAACAATGCACCCCAAAACGTATTCCAGGAGTGAAAACACACGTTTCTAGAAAGACTCTGAAGCAGCAAGCAAAAGCATAGTGGCTGAGTGTTCCATCAATGAGAACACACGCATTTCACTCTTCTGGAGTCAGTTTTCAGCCAGGAATTCATATGCATTTTGTACTGTGCAGAATGTAGCTACATGCTCGGGGGTTGTGTCATAGAAGCCCCTCTCCTGCAGGAGCTTATTGCAACATTCATTATTTGGCTAAGTTCATTAGGGTTGGTTTTGGAAGGTGTTTCATCTTTGGTGAAATCCCGCTTCGTACGAAATATTTTCACAGCGCTGTTTCCAAGTGTCCACAAAGATGTGCTGCTTGAAACTGCCTACATGCACATCTCCCATACTGCTGTGCTCGTTTCACTACGTGGATTTTGGTTTCCTCTTCTTTCTTTGAAATGGCAAGCCTTCATTCTGCATGCTACACACACCTTGTAGCAGTTTCAGTTTGAAGCATGTTGGTGCTCTCAAAAAGCTGTGTAACCTAGTTAGAGTGTGTCACTCTCCAGCACTGAATACACAACTTAGAGCTCCTTTCACCACAGACACGCAACCACATCTTTTTGGGAAAGTGCTACCTAAAGTCGCTTGGAAATGTAAGGGTTTCAAGGAGAAAATGAAGTCAATCATGGTTTTGCACTCTGCAAACAGTAGAAATGACCACTTGTGCATGCCCTTGTGAATTTCAGAGCAAAATGCCCTTCTTTTCTTGTTTCTTGAAAGTTCTCAACACATTAGGAGAAAGATCTGTTTGAGCAAGAGTGATGCAGTGTGCATTTTTCTGCATAAAAAGTGATTGGGAAACATACCCCTTATTTTTCCACATTGTGTAAGAAACAACGTGAGGCTTGCAAGACTTTGAACAATGCACCCCAAAACGTATTCCAGGAGTGAAAACACACGTTTCTTGAAAGACTCTGAAGCAGCAAGCAAAAGCATAGTGGCTGAGTGTTCCATCAATGAGAAACACACGCATTTCACTCTTCTGGAGTCAGTTTTCAGCCAGGAATTCATATGCATTTTGTACTGTGCAGAATGTAGCTACATGCTCGGCGGTTGTGTCATAGAAGCACCTCTCCTGCAGGAGCTTATTGCAGCATTCATTGTTTGGCTAAGTTCTTTAGGATTGGTTTTGGAAGGTGTTTCATCTTTGGTCAAATCCCGCTTCGTACGAAATATTTTCACAGCGCTGTTTCCAAGTGTCCACAAAGATCTGCTGCTTGAAACTGCCTACATGCACATCTCCCATACTGCTGTGTTCGTTTCACTACCTGGATTTTGGTTTCCTCTTCTTGCTTTGAAATGACAAGCCTTCATTCTCCATGCTACACACACCTTGTAGCAGTTTCAGTTTGAAGCATGTTGGTGCTCTCAAAAAGCTGTGTAACCTAGTTAGAGTGTGTCACTCTCTGGCACTGAATACACAACTTAGAGCTCCTTTCACCACAGACACGCAAACACATCTTTTTGGGAAAGTGCTACCTCAAGTCACTTGCAAATGTAAGGGTTTCATAGAGAAAATGAAGTCAATCATGATTTTGCACTCTGCAAACAATATAAATGACCTCTTGTACATGCCCGTGTGAATTTCACAGCAAAATGCCCTTCTTTTCTTGTTTCTTGAATGTTCTCAACACATTAGGAGAAAGATCTGTGTGAGCAAGAGTGCTGCAGTGTGCATTTTTCTGCATTACAAGTGATTGGGAAACATACTCCTTATTTTTCCACATTGTGTAAGAAACAACGTGAGGCTTGCAAGAGTTTGAACAATGCTCCCCAAAACGTATTCCAGGAGTGAAAACACACGTTTCTAGAAAGACTCTGAAGCAGCAAGCAAAAGCATAGTGGCTGAGTGTTCTTTCAATGAGAAACACACGCATTTCACTCTTCTGGAGTCAGTTTTCAGCCAGGAATTCATATGCATTTTGTACTGTGCAGAATGTAGCTACATGCTCGGGGGTTGTGTCATAGAAGCACCTCTCCTGCAGGAGCATATTGCAACATTCATTGTTTGGCTAAGTTCTTTAGGGTTGGTTTTGGAAGGTGTTTCATATTTGGTCAAATCCCGCTTTGAACGAAATATTTTCACAGCACTGTTTCCAAGTGTCCACAAAGATCTGCTGCTTGAAACTGCCTACATGCACATCTCCCATACTGCTTTGCTCGTTTCACTACCTGGATTTTGGTTTCCTCTTCTTGCTTTGAAATGACAAGCCTTCATTCTGCATGCTACACACACCTTGTAGCAGTTTCAGTTAGAAGCATATTGGTGCTCTCAAAAAGCTGTGTAACCTAGTTAGAGTGTGTCACTCTCCGGCACTGAATACACAACTTAGAGCTCCTTTGACCACAGACACGCAAACACATCGTTTTGGGAAAGTGCTACCTCAAGTCACTTGCAAATGTAAGGGTTTCATAGAGAAAATGAAGTCAATCATGATTTTGCACTCTGCAAACAATATAAATGACCTCTTGTACATGCCCGTGTGAATTTCACCGCAAAATGCCCTTCTTTTCTTGTTTCTTGAAAGTTCTCAACACATTAGGAGAACGATCTGTGTGAGCAAGAGTGCTGCAGTGTGCATTTTTCTGCATTACAAGTAATTGGGAAACATACTCTTTATTTTTCCACATTGTGTAAGAAACAACGTGAGGCTTGCAAGAGTTTGAACAATGCACCCCAAAACGTATTCCAGGAGTGAAAACACACGTTTCTTGAAAGACTCTGAAGCAGCAAGCAAAAGCATAGTGGCTGAGTGTTCTTTCAATGAGAAACACACGCATTTCACTCTTCTGGAGTCAGTTTTCAGCCAGGAATTCATATGCATTTTGTACTGTGCAGAATGTAGCTACATGCTCGGGGGTTGTGTCATAGAAGCACCTCTCCTGCAGGAGCTTATTGCAACATTCATTATTTGGCTAAGTTCATTAGGGTTGGTTTTGGAAGGTGTTTCATATTTGGTCAAATCCCGCTTTGAACGAAATATTTTCACAGCACTGTTTCCAAGTGTCCACAAAGATCTGCTGCTTGAAACTGCCTACATGCACATCTCCCATACTGCTTTGCTCGTTTCACTACCTGGATTTTGGTTTCCTCTTCTTGCTTTGAAATGACAAGCCTTCATTCTGCATGCTACACACACCTTGTAGCAGTTTCAGTTAGAAGCATATTGGTGCTCTCAAAAAGCTGTGTAACCTAGTTAGAGTGTGTCACTCTCCGGCACTGAATACACAACTTAGAGCTCCTTTGACCACAGACACGCAAACACATCGTTTTGGGAAAGTGCTACCTCAAGTCACTTGCAAATGTAAGGGTTTCATAGAGAAAATGAAGTCAATCATGATTTTGCACTCTGCAAACAATATAAATGACCTCTTGTACATGCCCGTGTGAATTTCACCGCAAAATGCCCTTCTTTTCTTGTTTCTTGAAAGTTCTCAACACATTAGGAGAACGATCTGTGTGAGCAAGAGTGCTGCAGTGTGCATTTTTCTGCATTACAAGTAATTGGGAAACATACTCTTTATTTTTCCACATTGTGTAAGAAACAACGTGAGGCTTGCAAGAGTTTGAACAATGCACCCCAAAACGTATTCCAGGAGTGAAAACACACGTTTCTTGAAAGACTCTGAAGCAGCAAGCAAAAGCATAGTGGCTGAGTGTTCTTTCAATGAGAAACACACGCATTTCACTCTTCTGGAGTCAGTTTTCAGCCAGGAATTCATATGCATTTTGTACTGTGCAGAATGTAGCTACATGCTCGGGGGTTGTGTCATAGAAGCACCTCTCCTGCAGGAGCTTATTGCAACATTCATTATTTGGCTAAGTTCATTAGGGTTGGTTTTGGAAGGTGTTTCATATTTGGTCAAATCCCGCTTCGTACGAAATATTTTCACAGCGCTGTTTCCAAGTGTCCACAAAGATCTGCTGCTTGAAACTGCCTACATGCACTTCTCCCATACTGCTGTGCTCGTTTCACTACCTGGATTTTGGTTTCCTCTTCTTTCTTTGAAATGACAAGCCTTCATTCTGCATGCTACACACACCTTGTAGCAGTTTCAGTTTGAAGCATGTTGGTGCTCTCAAAAAGCTGTGTAACCTAGTTAGAGTGTGTCACTCTCCAGCACTGAATACACAACTTAGAGCTCCTTTGACCACAGACACGCAACCACATCTTTTTGGGAAAGTGCTACCTCAAGTCGCTTGCAAATGTAAGGGTTTCAAGGAGAAAATGAAGTCAATCATGATTTTGCACTCTGCAAACAATATAAATGACCTCTTGTACATGCCCGTGTGAATTTCACAGCAAAATGCCCTTCTTTTCTTGTTTCTTGAATGTTCTCAACACATTAGGAGAAAGATCTGTGTGAGCAAGAGTGCTGCAGTGTGCATTTTTCTGCATTACAAGTGATTGGGAAACATACTCCTTATTTTTCCACATTGTGTAAGAAACAACGTGAGGCTTGCAAGAGTTTGAACAATGCTCCCCAAAACGTATTCCAGGAGTGAAAACACACGTTTCTAGAAAGACTCTGAAGCAGCAAGCAAAAGCATAGTGGCTGAGTGTTCTTTCAATGAGAAACACACGCATTTCACTCTTCTGGAGTCAGTTTTCAGCCAGGAATTCATATGCATTTTGTACTGTGCAGAATGTAGCTACATGCTCGGGGGTTGTGTCATAGAAGCACCTCTCCTGCAGGAGCATATTGCAACATTCATTGTTTGGCTAAGTTCTTTAGGGTTGGTTTTGGAAGGTGTTTCATATTTGGTCAAATCCCGCTTTGAACGAAATATTTTCACAGCACTGTTTCCAAGTGTCCACAAAGATCTGCTGCTTGAAACTGCCTACATGCACATCTCCCATACTGCTTTGCTCGTTTCACTACCTGGATTTTGGTTTCCTCTTCTTGCTTTGAAATGACAAGCCTTCATTCTGCATGCTACACACACCTTGTAGCAGTTTCAGTTAGAAGCATATTGGTGCTCTCAAAAAGCTGTGTAACCTAGTTAGAGTGTGTCACTCTCCGGCACTGAATACACAACTTAGAGCTCCTTTGACCACAGACACGCAAACACATCGTTTTGGGAAAGTGCTACCTCAAGTCACTTGCAAATGTAAGGGTTTCATAGAGAAAATGAAGTCAATCATGATTTTGCACTCTGCAAACAATATAAATGACCTCTTGTACATGCCCGTGTGAATTTCACCGCAAAATGCCCTTCTTTTCTTGTTTCTTGAAAGTTCTCAACACATTAGGAGAACGATCTGTGTGAGCAAGAGTGCTGCAGTGTGCATTTTTCTGCATTACAAGTAATTGGGAAACATACTCTTTATTTTTCCACATTGTGTAAGAAACAACGTGAGGCTTGCAAGAGTTTGAACAATGCACCCCAAAACGTATTCCAGGAGTGAAAACACACGTTTCTTGAAAGACTCTGAAGCAGCAAGCAAAAGCATAGTGGCTGAGTGTTCTTTCAATGAGAAACACACGCATTTCACTCTTCTGGAGTCAGTTTTCAGCCAGGAATTCATATGCATTTTGTACTGTGCAGAATGTAGCTACATGCTCGGGGGTTGTGTCATAGAAGCACCTCTCCTGCAGGAGCTTATTGCAACATTCATTATTTGGCTAAGTTCATTAGGGTTGGTTTTGGAAGGTGTTTCATATTTGGTCAAATCCCGCTTTGAACGAAATATTTTCACAGCACTGTTTCCAAGTGTCCACAAAGATCTGCTGCTTGAAACTGCCTACATGCACATCTCCCATACTGCTTTGCTCGTTTCACTACCTGGATTTTGGTTTCCTCTTCTTGCTTTGAAATGACAAGCCTTCATTCTGCATGCTACACACACCTTGTAGCAGTTTCAGTTAGAAGCATATTGGTGCTCTCAAAAAGCTGTGTAACCTAGTTAGAGTGTGTCACTCTCCGGCACTGAATACACAACTTAGAGCTCCTTTGACCACAGACACGCAAACACATCGTTTTGGGAAAGTGCTACCTCAAGTCACTTGCAAATGTAAGGGTTTCATAGAGAAAATGAAGTCAATCATGATTTTGCACTCTGCAAACAATATAAATGACCTCTTGTACATGCCCGTGTGAATTTCACCGCAAAATGCCCTTCTTTTCTTGTTTCTTGAAAGTTCTCAACACATTAGGAGAACGATCTGTGTGAGCAAGAGTGCTGCAGTGTGCATTTTTCTGCATTACAAGTAATTGGGAAACATACTCTTTATTTTTCCACATTGTGTAAGAAACAACGTGAGGCTTGCAAGAGTTTGAACAATGCACCCCAAAACGTATTCCAGGAGTGAAAACACACGTTTCTTGAAAGACTCTGAAGCAGCAAGCAAAAGCATAGTGGCTGAGTGTTCTTTCAATGAGAAACACACGCATTTCACTCTTCTGGAGTCAGTTTTCAGCCAGGAATTCATATGCATTTTGTACTGTGCAGAATGTAGCTACATGCTCGGGGGTTGTGTCATAGAAGCACCTCTCCTGCAGGAGCTTATTGCAACATTCATTATTTGGCTAAGTTCATTAGGGTTGGTTTTGGAAGGTGTTTCATATTTGGTCAAATCCCGCTTCGTACGAAATATTTTCACAGCGCTGTTTCCAAGTGTCCACAAAGATCTGCTGCTTGAAACTGCCTACATGCACTTCTCCCATACTGCTGTGCTCGTTTCACTACCTGGATTTTGGTTTCCTCTTCTTTCTTTGAAATGACAAGCCTTCATTCTGCATGCTACACACACCTTGTAGCAGTTTCAGTTTGAAGCATGTTGGTGCTCTCAAAAAGCTGTGTAACCTAGTTAGAGTGTGTCACTCTCCAGCACTGAATACACAACTTAGAGCTCCTTTCACCACAGACACGCAACCACATCTTTTTGGGAAAGTGCTACCTCAAGTCGCTTGCAAATGTAAGGGTTTCAAGGAGAAAATGAAGTCAATCATGATTTTGCACTCTGCAAACAATATAAATGACCTCTTGTACATGCCCGTGTGAATTTCACAGCAAAATGCCCTTCTTTTCTTGTTTCTTGAATGTTCTCAACACATTAGGAGAAAGATCTGTGTGAGCAAGAGTGCTGCAGTGTGCATTTTTCTGCATTACAAGTGATTGGGAAACATACTCCTTATTTTTCCACATTGTGTAAGAAACAACGTGAGGCTTGCAAGAGTTTGAACAATGCTCCCCAAAACGTATTCCAGGAGTGAAAACACACGTTTCTAGAAAGACTCTGAAGCAGCAAGCAAAAGCATAGTGGCTGAGTGTTCTTTCAATGAGAAACACACGCATTTCACTCTTCTGGAGTCAGTTTTCAGCCAGGAATTCATATGCATTTTGTACTGTGCAGAATGTAGCTACATGCTCGGGGGTTGTGTCATAGAAGCACCTCTCCTGCAGGAGCATATTGCAACATTCATTGTTTGGCTAAGTTCTTTAGGGTTGGTTTTGGAAGGTGTTTCATATTTGGTCAAATCCCGCTTTGAACGAAATATTTTCACAGCACTGTTTCCAAGTGTCCACAAAGATCTGCTGCTTGAAACTGCCTACATGCACATCTCCCATACTGCTTTGCTCGTTTCACTACCTGGATTTTGGTTTCCTCTTCTTGCTTTGAAATGACAAGCCTTCATTCTGCATGCTACACACACCTTGTAGCAGTTTCAGTTAGAAGCATATTGGTGCTCTCAAAAAGCTGTGTAACCTAGTTAGAGTGTGTCACTCTCCGGCACTGAATACACAACTTAGAGCTCCTTTGACCACAGACACGCAAACACATCGTTTTGGGAAAGTGCTACCTCAAGTCACTTGCAAATGTAAGGGTTTCATAGAGAAAATGAAGTCAATCATGATTTTGCACTCTGCAAACAATATAAATGACCTCTTGTACATGCCCGTGTGAATTTCACCGCAAAATGCCCTTCTTTTCTTGTTTCTTGAAAGTTCTCAACACATTAGGAGAACGATCTGTGTGAGCAAGAGTGCTGCAGTGTGCATTTTTCTGCATTACAAGTAATTGGGAAACATACTCTTTATTTTTCCACATTGTGTAAGAAACAACGTGAGGCTTGCAAGAGTTTGAACAATGCACCCCAAAACGTATTCCAGGAGTGAAAACACACGTTTCTTGAAAGACTCTGAAGCAGCAAGCAAAAGCATAGTGGCTGAGTGTTCTTTCAATGAGAAACACACGCATTTCACTCTTCTGGAGTCAGTTTTCAGCCAGGAATTCATATGCATTTTGTACTGTGCAGAATGTAGCTACATGCTCGGGGGTTGTGTCATAGAAGCACCTCTCCTGCAGGAGCTTATTGCAACATTCATTATTTGGCTAAGTTCATTAGGGTTGGTTTTGGAAGGTGTTTCATATTTGGTCAAATCCCGCTTTGAACGAAATATTTTCACAGCACTGTTTCCAAGTGTCCACAAAGATCTGCTGCTTGAAACTGCCTACATGCACATCTCCCATACTGCTTTGCTCGTTTCACTACCTGGATTTTGGTTTCCTCTTCTTGCTTTGAAATGACAAGCCTTCATTCTGCATGCTACACACACCTTGTAGCAGTTTCAGTTAGAAGCATATTGGTGCTCTCAAAAAGCTGTGTAACCTAGTTAGAGTGTGTCACTCTCCGGCACTGAATACACAACTTAGAGCTCCTTTGACCACAGACACGCAAACACATCGTTTTGGGAAAGTGCTACCTCAAGTCACTTGCAAATGTAAGGGTTTCATAGAGAAAATGAAGTCAATCATGATTTTGCACTCTGCAAACAATATAAATGACCTCTTGTACATGCCCGTGTGAATTTCACCGCAAAATGCCCTTCTTTTCTTGTTTCTTGAAAGTTCTCAACACATTAGGAGAACGATCTGTGTGAGCAAGAGTGCTGCAGTGTGCATTTTTCTGCATTACAAGTAATTGGGAAACATACTCTTTATTTTTCCACATTGTGTAAGAAACAACGTGAGGCTTGCAAGAGTTTGAACAATGCACCCCAAAACGTATTCCAGGAGTGAAAACACACGTTTCTTGAAAGACTCTGAAGCAGCAAGCAAAAGCATAGTGGCTGAGTGTTCTTTCAATGAGAAACACACGCATTTCACTCTTCTGGAGTCAGTTTTCAGCCAGGAATTCATATGCATTTTGTACTGTGCAGAATGTAGCTACATGCTCGGGGGTTGTGTCATAGAAGCCCCTCTCCTGCAGGAGCTTATTGCAACATTCATTATTTGGCTAAGTTCATTAGGGTTGGTTTTGGAAGGTGTTTCATCTTTGGTGAAATCCCGCTTCGTACGAAATATTTTCACAGCGCTGTTTCCAAGTGTCCACAAAGATCTGCTGCTTGAAACTGCCTACATGCACTTCTCCCATACTGCTGTGCTCGTTTCACTACCTGGATTTTGGTTTCCTCTTCTTTCTTTGAAATGACAAGCCTTCATTCTGCATGCTACACACACCTTGTAGCAGTTTCAGTTTGAAGCATGTTGGTGCTCTCAAAAAGCTGTGTAACCTAGTTAGAGTGTGTCACTCTCCAGCACTGAATACACAACTTAGAGCTCCTTTCACCACAGACACGCAACCACATCTTTTTGGGAAAGTGCTACCTCAAGTCGCTTGCAAATGTAAGGGTTTCAAGGAGAAAATGAAGTCAATCATGATTTTGCACTCTGCAAACAGTAGAAATGACCTGTTGTACAT
This sequence comes from Miniopterus schreibersii, assembly GCF_964146895.1. Classification (NCBI taxonomy): domain Eukaryota; kingdom Metazoa; phylum Chordata; class Mammalia; order Chiroptera; family Miniopteridae; genus Miniopterus; species Miniopterus schreibersii. The sequence goes on along the minus strand of NC_138101.1, from coordinate 108,676,784 downwards.
GCCCGTGTGAATTTCACAGCAAAATGCCCTTCTTTTCTTGTTTCTTGAAAGTTCTCAACACATTAGGAGAAAGATCTGTTTGAGCAAGAGTGCTGCAGTGTGCATTTTTCTGCATTAAAAGTGATTGGGAAACATAGTCCTTATTTTTCCACATTGTGTAAGAAAAAACGTGAGGCTTGCAGGAGTTTGAACAATGCTCCACAAAACGTATTCCAGGAGTGAAAACACACTTTTCTAGAAAGACTCTGAAGCAGCAAGCAAGAGCATAGTGGCTGAGTGTTCCATCAATGAAAAACACACGCATTTCACTCTTCTGGAGTCAGTTTTCAGCCAGGAATTCATATGCATTTTGTACTGTGCAGAATGTAGCTACATGCTCGGGGGTTGTGTCATAGAAGCACCTCTCCTGCAGGAGCTTATTGCAGCATTCATTGTTTGGCTAAGTTCTTTAGGGTTGGTTTTGGAAGGTGTTTCATATTTGGTCAAATCCCGCTTCGTACGAAATATTTTCACAGCGTTGTTTCCAAGTGTCCACAAAGATCTGCTGCTTGAAACTTCCTACATGCACATCTCCCATACTGCTGTGCTCGTTTCACTACCTGGATTTTGGTTTCCTCTTCTTGCTTTGAAATGACAAGCCTTCATTCTGCATGCTACACACACCTTGTAGCAGTTTCAGTTTGAAGCATGTTGGTGCTCTCAAAAAGCTGTGTAACCTAGTTAGAGTGTGTCACTCTCTGGCACTGAATACACAACTTAGAGCTCCTTTCACCACAGACACGCAAACACATCTTTTTGGGAAAGTGCTACCTCAAGTCACTTGCAAATGTAAGGGTTTCATAGAGAAAATGAAGTCAATCATGATTTTGCACTCTGCAAACAATATAAATGACCTCTTGTACATGCCCGTGTGAATTTCACAGCAAAATGCCCTTCTTTTCTTGTTTCTTGAATGTTCTCAACACATTAGGAGAAAGATCTGTGTGAGCAAGAGTGCTGCAGTGTGCATTTTTCTGCATTACAAGTGATTGGGAAACATACTCCTTATTTTTCCACATTGTGTAAGAAACAACGTGAGGCTTGCAAGAGTTTGAACAATGCTCCCCAAAACGTATTCCAGGAGTGAAAACACACGTTTCTAGAAAGACTCTGAAGCAGCAAGCAAAAGCATAGTGGCTGAGTGTTCTTTCAATGAGAAACACACGCATTTCACTCTTCTGGAGTCAGTTTTCAGCCAGGAATTCATATGCATTTTGTACTGTGCAGAATGTAGCTACATGCTCGGGGGTTGTGTCATAGAAGCACCTCTCCTGCAGGAGCATATTGCAACATTCATTGTTTGGCTAAGTTCTTTAGGGTTGGTTTTGGAAGGTGTTTCATATTTGGTCAAATCCCGCTTTGAACGAAATATTTTCACAGCACTGTTTCCAAGTGTCCACAAAGATCTGCTGCTTGAAACTGCCTACATGCACATCTCCCATACTGCTTTGCTCGTTTCACTACCTGGATTTTGGTTTCCTCTTCTTGCTTTGAAATGACAAGCCTTCATTCTGCATGCTACACACACCTTGTAGCAGTTTCAGTTAGAAGCATATTGGTGCTCTCAAAAAGCTGTGTAACCTAGTTAGAGTGTGTCACTCTCCGGCACTGAATACACAACTTAGAGCTCCTTTGACCACAGACACGCAAACACATCGTTTTGGGAAAGTGCTACCTCAAGTCACTTGCAAATGTAAGGGTTTCATAGAGAAAATGAAGTCAATCATGATTTTGCACTCTGCAAACAATATAAATGACCTCTTGTACATGCCCGTGTGAATTTCACCGCAAAATGCCCTTCTTTTCTTGTTTCTTGAAAGTTCTCAACACATTAGGAGAACGATCTGTGTGAGCAAGAGTGCTGCAGTGTGCATTTTTCTGCATTACAAGTAATTGGGAAACATACTCTTTATTTTTCCACATTGTGTAAGAAACAACGTGAGGCTTGCAAGAGTTTGAACAATGCACCCCAAAACGTATTCCAGGAGTGAAAACACACGTTTCTTGAAAGACTCTGAAGCAGCAAGCAAAAGCATAGTGGCTGAGTGTTCTTTCAATGAGAAACACACGCATTTCACTCTTCTGGAGTCAGTTTTCAGCCAGGAATTCATATGCATTTTGTACTGTGCAGAATGTAGCTACATGCTCGGGGGTTGTGTCATAGAAGCCCCTCTCCTGCAGGAGCTTATTGCAACATTCATTATTTGGCTAAGTTCATTAGGGTTGGTTTTGGAAGGTGTTTCATCTTTGGTGAAATCCCGCTTCGTACGAAATATTTTCACAGCGCTGTTTCCAAGTGTCCACAAAGATCTGCTGCTTGAAACTGCCTACATGCACTTCTCCCATACTGCTGTGCTCGTTTCACTACCTGGATTTTGGTTTCCTCTTCTTTCTTTGAAATGACAAGCCTTCATTCTGCATGCTACACACACCTTGTAGCAGTTTCAGTTTGAAGCATGTTGGTGCTCTCAAAAAGCTGTGTAACCTAGTTAGAGTGTGTCACTCTCCAGCACTGAATACACAACTTAGAGCTCCTTTCACCACAGACACGCAACCACATCTTTTTGGGAAAGTGCTACCTCAAGTCGCTTGCAAATGTAAGGGTTTCAAGGAGAAAATGAAGTCAATCATGATTTTGCACTCTGCAAACAGTAGAAATGACCTGTTGTACATGCCCGTGTGAATTTCACAGCAAAATGCCCTTCTTTTCTTGTTTCTTGAAAGTTCTCAACACATTAGGAGAAAGATCTGTTTGAGCAAGAGTGCTGCAGTGTGCATTTTTCTGCATTAAAAGTGATTGGGAAACATAGTCCTTATTTTTCCACATTGTGTAAGAAAAAACGTGAGGCTTGCAGGAGTTTGAACAATGCTCCACAAAACGTATTCCAGGAGTGAAAACACACTTTTCTAGAAAGACTCTGAAGCAGCAAGCAAGAGCATAGTGGCTGAGTGTTCCATCAATGAAAAACACACGCATTTCACTCTTCTGGAGTCAGTTTTCAGCCAGGAATTCATATGCATTTTGTACTGTGCAGAATGTAGCTACATGCTCGGGGGTTGTGTCATAGAAGCACCTCTCCTGCAGGAGCTTATTGCAGCATTCATTGTTTGGCTAAGTTCTTTAGGGTTGGTTTTGGAAGGTGTTTCATATTTGGTCAAATCCCGCTTCGTACGAAATATTTTCACAGCGTTGTTTCCAAGTGTCCACAAAGATCTGCTGCTTGAAACTTCCTACATGCACATCTCCCATACTGCTGTGCTCGTTTCACTACCTGGATTTTGGTTTCCTCTTCTTGCTTTGAAATGACAAGCCTTCATTCTGCATGCTACACACACCTTGTAGCAGTTTCAGTTTGAAGCATGTTGGTGCTCTCAAAAAGCTGTGTAACCTAGTTAGAGTGTGTCACTCTCTGGCACTGAATACACAACTTAGAGCTCCTTTCACCACAGACACGCAAACACATCTTTTTGGGAAAGTGCTACCTCAAGTCACTTGCAAATGTAAGGGTTTCATAGAGAAAATGAAGTCAATCATGATTTTGCACTCTGCAAACAATATAAATGACCTCTTGTACATGCCCGTGTGAATTTCACAGCAAAATGCCCTTCTTTTCTTGTTTCTTGAATGTTCTCAACACATTAGGAGAAAGATCTGTGTGAGCAAGAGTGCTGCAGTGTGCATTTTTCTGCATTACAAGTGATTGGGAAACATACTCCTTATTTTTCCACATTGTGTAAGAAACAACGTGAGGCTTGCAAGAGTTTGAACAATGCTCCCCAAAACGTATTCCAGGAGTGAAAACACACGTTTCTAGAAAGACTCTGAAGCAGCAAGCAAAAGCATAGTGGCTAAGTGTTCTTTCAATGAGAAACACACGCATTTCACTCTTCTGGAGTCAGTTTTCAGCCAGGAATTCATATGCATTTTGTACTGTGCAGAATGTAGCTACATGCTCGGGGGTTGTGTCATAGAAGCACCTCTCCTGCAGGAGCATATTGCAACATTCATTGTTTGGCTAAGTTCTTTAGGGTTGGTTTTGGAAGGTGTTTCATATTTGGTCAAATCCCGCTTTGAACGAAATATTTTCACAGCACTGTTTCCAAGTGTCCACAAAGATCTGCTGCTTGAAACTGCCTACATGCACATCTCCCATACTGCTTTGCTCGTTTCACTACCTGGATTTTGGTTTCCTCTTCTTGCTTTGAAATGACAAGCCTTCATTCTGCATGCTACACACACCTTGTAGCAGTTTCAGTTAGAAGCATATTGGTGCTCTCAAAAAGCTGTGTAACCTAGTTAGAGTGTGTCACTCTCCGGCACTGAATACACAACTTAGAGCTCCTTTGACCACAGACACGCAAACACATCGTTTTGGGAAAGTGCTACCTCAAGTCACTTGCAAATGTAAGGGTTTCATAGAGAAAATGAAGTCAATCATGATTTTGCACTCTGCAAACAATATAAATGACCTCTTGTACATGCCCGTGTGAATTTCACCGCAAAATGCCCTTCTTTTCTTGTTTCTTGAAAGTTCTCAACACATTAGGAGAACGATCTGTGTGAGCAAGAGTGCTGCAGTGTGCATTTTTCTGCATTACAAGTAATTGGGAAACATACTCTTTATTTTTCCACATTGTGTAAGAAACAACGTGAGGCTTGCAAGAGTTTGAACAATGCACCCCAAAACGTATTCCAGGAGTGAAAACACACGTTTCTTGAAAGACTCTGAAGCAGCAAGCAAAAGCATAGTGGCTGAGTGTTCTTTCAATGAGAAACACACGCATTTCACTCTTCTGGAGTCAGTTTTCAGCCAGGAATTCATATGCATTTTGTACTGTGCAGAATGTAGCTACATGCTCGGGGGTTGTGTCATAGAAGCACCTCTCCTGCAGGAGCTTATTGCAACATTCATTATTTGGCTAAGTTCATTAGGGTTGGTTTTGGAAGGTGTTTCATCTTTGGTGAAATCCCGCTTCGTACGAAATATTTTCACAGCGCTGTTTCCAAGTGTCCACAAAGATCTGCTGCTTGAAACTGCCTACATGCACTTCTCCCATACTGCTGTGCTCGTTTCACTACCTGGATTTTGGTTTCCTCTTCTTTCTTTGAAATGACAAGCCTTCATTCTGCATGCTACACACACCTTGTAGCAGTTTCAGTTTGAAGCATGTTGGTGCTCTCAAAAAGCTGTGTAACCTAGTTAGAGTGTGTCACTCTCCAGCACTGAATACACAACTTAGAGCTCCTTTCACCACAGACACGCAACCACATCTTTTTGGGAAAGTGCTACCTCAAGTCGCTTGCAAATGTAAGGGTTTCAAGGAGAAAATGAAGTCAATCATGATTTTGCACTCTGCAAACAGTAGAAATGACCTGTTGTACATGCCCGTGTGAATTTCACAGCAAAATGCCCTTCTTTTCTTGTTTCTTGAAAGTTCTCAACACATTAGGAGAAAGATCTGTTTGAGCAAGAGTGCTGCAGTGTGCATTTTTCTGCATTAAAAGTGATTGGGAAACATAGTCCTTATTTTTCCACATTGTGTAAGAAAAAACGTGAGGCTTGCAGGAGTTTGAACAATGCTCCACAAAACGTATTCCAGGAGTGAAAACACACTTTTCTAGAAAGACTCTGAAGCAGCAAGCAAGAGCATAGTGGCTGAGTGTTCCATCAATGAAAAACACACGCATTTCACTCTTCTGGAGTCAGTTTTCAGCCAGGAATTCATATGCATTTTGTACTGTGCAGAATGTAGCTACATGCTCGGGGGTTGTGTCATAGAAGCACCTCTCCTGCAGGAGCTTATTGCAGCATTCATTGTTTGGCTAAGTTCTTTAGGGTTGGTTTTGGAAGGTGTTTCATATTTGGTCAAATCCCGCTTCGTACGAAATATTTTCACAGCGTTGTTTCCAAGTGTCCACAAAGATCTGCTGCTTGAAACTTCCTACATGCACATCTCCCATACTGCTGTGCTCGTTTCACTACCTGGATTTTGGTTTCCTCTTCTTGCTTTGAAATGACAAGCCTTCATTCTGCATGCTACACACACCTTGTAGCAGTTTCAGTTTGAAGCATATTGGTGCTCTCAAAAAGCTGTGTAACCTAGTTAGAGTGTGTCACTCTCTGGCACTGAATACACAACTTAGAGCTCCTTTCACCACAGACACGCAAACACATCTTTTTGGGAAAGTGCTACCTCAAGTCACTTGCAAATGTAAGGGTTTCATAGAGAAAATGAAGTCAATCATGATTTTGCACTCTGCAAACAATATAAATGACCTCTTGTACATGCCCGTGTGAATTTCACAGCAAAATGCCCTTCTTTTCTTGTTTCTTGAATGTTCTCAACACATTAGGAGAAAGATCTGTGTGAGCAAGAGTGCTGCAGTGTGCATTTTTCTGCATTACAAGTGATTGGGAAACATACTCCTTATTTTTCCACATTGTGTAAGAAACAACGTGAGGCTTGCAAGAGTTTGAACAATGCTCCCCAAAACGTATTCCAGGAGTGAAAACACACGTTTCTAGAAAGACTCTGAAGCAGCAAGCAAAAGCATAGTGGCTGAGTGTTCTTTCAATGAGAAACACACGCATTTCACTCTTCTGGAGTCAGTTTTCAGCCAGGAATTCATATGCATTTTGTACTGTGCAGAATGTAGCTACATGCTCGGGGGTTGTGTCATAGAAGCACCTCTCCTGCAGGAGCATATTGCAACATTCATTGTTTGGCTAAGTTCTTTAGGGTTGGTTTTGGAAGGTGTTTCATATTTGGTCAAATCCCGCTTTGAACGAAATATTTTCACAGCACTGTTTCCAAGTGTCCACAAAGATCTGCTGCTTGAAACTGCCTACATGCACATCTCCCATACTGCTTTGCTCGTTTCACTACCTGGATTTTGGTTTCCTCTTCTTGCTTTGAAATGACAAGCCTTCATTCTGCATGCTACACACACCTTGTAGCAGTTTCAGTTAGAAGCATATTGGTGCTCTCAAAAAGCTGTGTAACCTAGTTAGAGTGTGTCACTCTCCGGCACTGAATACACAACTTAGAGCTCCTTTGACCACAGACACGCAAACACATCGTTTTGGGAAAGTGCTACCTCAAGTCACTTGCAAATGTAAGGGTTTCATAGAGAAAATGAAGTCAATCATGATTTTGCACTCTGCAAACAATATAAATGACCTCTTGTACATGCCCGTGTGAATTTCACCGCAAAATGCCCTTCTTTTCTTGTTTCTTGAAAGTTCTCAACACATTAGGAGAACGATCTGTGTGAGCAAGAGTGCTGCAGTGTGCATTTTTCTGCATTACAAGTAATTGGGAAACATACTCTTTATTTTTCCACATTGTGTAAGAAACAACGTGAGGCTTGCAAGAGTTTGAACAATGCACCCCAAAACGTATTCCAGGAGTGAAAACACACGTTTCTTGAAAGACTCTGAAGCAGCAAGCAAAAGCATAGTGGCTGAGTGTTCTTTCAATGAGAAACACACGCATTTCACTCTTCTGGAGTCAGTTTTCAGCCAGGAATTCATATGCATTTTGTACTGTGCAGAATGTAGCTACATGCTCGGGGGTTGTGTCATAGAAGCACCTCTCCTGCAGGAGCTTATTGCAACATTCATTATTTGGCTAAGTTCATTAGGGTTGGTTTTGGAAGGTGTTTCATATTTGGTCAAATCCCGCTTTGAACGAAATATTTTCACAGCACTGTTTCCAAGTGTCCACAAAGATCTGCTGCTTGAAACTGCCTACATGCACATCTCCCATACTGCTTTGCTCGTTTCACTACCTGGATTTTGGTTTCCTCTTCTTGCTTTGAAATGACAAGCCTTCATTCTGCATGCTACACACACCTTGTAGCAGTTTCAGTTAGAAGCATATTGGTGCTCTCAAAAAGCTGTGTAACCTAGTTAGAGTGTGTCACTCTCCGGCACTGAATACACAACTTAGAGCTCCTTTGACCACAGACACGCAAACACATCGTTTTGGGAAAGTGCTACCTCAAGTCACTTGCAAATGTAAGGGTTTCATAGAGAAAATGAAGTCAATCATGATTTTGCACTCTGCAAACAATATAAATGACCTCTTGTACATGCCCGTGTGAATTTCACCGCAAAATGCCCTTCTTTTCTTGTTTCTTGAAAGTTCTCAACACATTAGGAGAACGATCTGTGTGAGCAAGAGTGCTGCAGTGTGCATTTTTCTGCATTACAAGTAATTGGGAAACATACTCTTTATTTTTCCACATTGTGTAAGAAACAACGTGAGGCTTGCAAGAGTTTGAACAATGCACCCCAAAACGTATTCCAGGAGTGAAAACACACGTTTCTTGAAAGACTCTGAAGCAGCAAGCAAAAGCATAGTGGCTGAGTGTTCCATCAATGAGAACACACGCATTTCACTCTTCTGGAGTCAGTTTTCAGGCAGGAATTCATATGCATTTTGTACTGTGCAGAATGTAGCTACATGCTCGGGGGTTGTGTCATAGAAGCCCCTCTCCTGCAGGAGCTTATTGCAACATTCATTATTTGGCTAAGTTCATTAGGGTTGGTTTTGGAAGGTGTTTCATCTTTGGTGAAATCCCGCTTCGTACGAAATATTTTCACAGCGCTGTTTCCAAGTGTCCACAAAGATCTGCTGCTTGAAACTGCCTACATGCACATCTCCCATACTGCTGTGCTCGTTTCACTACCTGGATTTTGGTTTCCTCTTCTTTCTTTGAAATGACAAGCCTTCATTCTGCATGCTACACACACCTTGTAGCAGTTTCAGTTTGAAGCATGTTGGTGCTCTCAAAAAGCTGTGTAACCTAGTTAGAGTGTGTCACTCTCCAGCACTGAATACACAACTTAGAGCTCCTTTCACCACAGACACGCAACCACATCTTTTTGGGAAATTGCTACCTAAAGTCGCTTGCAAATGTAAGGGTTTCAAGGAAAAAATGAAGTCAATCATGGTTTTGCACTCTGCAAACAGTAGAAATGACCTCTTGTGCATGCCCGTGTGAATTTCAGAGCAAAATGCCCTTCTTTTCTTGTTTCTTGAAAGTTCTCAACACATTAGGAGAAAGATCTGTTTGAGCAAGAGTGATGCAGTGTGCATTTTTCTGCATTACAAGTGATTGGGAAACATACTCCTTATTTTTCCACATTGTGTAAGAAACAACGTGAGGCTTGCAAGAGTTTGAACAATGCTCCCCAAAACGTATTCCAGGAGTGAAAACACACGTTTCTAGAAAGACTCTGAAGCAGCAAGCAAAAGCATAGTGGCTGAGTGTTCTTTCAATGAGAAACACACGCATTTCACTCTTCTGGAGTCAGTTTTCAGGCAGGAATTCATATGCATTTTGTACTGTGCAGAATGTAGCTACATGCTCGGGGGTTGTGTCATAGAAGCACCTCTCCTGCAGGAGCTTATTGCAACATTCATTGTTTGGCTAAGTTCTTTAGGGTTGGTTTTGGAAAGTGTTTCATATTTGGTCAAATCCCGCTTCGTACGAAATATTTTCACAGGTTGTTTCCAAGTGTCCACAAAGATCTGCTGCTTGAAACTTCCTACATGCACATCTCCCATACTGCTGTGCTCGTTTCACTACCTGGATTTTGGTTTCCTCTTCTTTCTTTGAAATGACAAGCCTTCATTCTGCATGCTACACACACCTTGTAGCAGTTTCAGTTTGAAGCATGTTGGTGCTCTCAAAAAGCTGTGTAACCTAGTTAGAGTGTGTCACTCTCCGGCACTGAATACACAACTTAGAGCTCCTTTCACCACAGACACGCAACCACATCTTTTTGGGAAAGTGCTACCTCAAGTCGCTTGCAAATGTATGGGTTTCATAGAGAAAATGAAGTCAATCATGATTTTGCACTCTGCAAACAATAGAAATGACCTCTTGTACATGCCCGTGTGAATTTCACAGTAAAATGCCTTTCTTTTCTTGTTTCTTGAAAGTTCTCAACACATTAGGAGAAAGATCTGTTTGAGCAAGAGTGCTGCAGTGTGCATTTTTCTGCATTACAAGTGATTGGGAAACATACTCCTTATTTTTCCACATTGTGTAAGAAACAACGTGAGGCTTGCAAGAGTTTGAACAATGCACCCCAAAACGTATTCCAGGAGTGAAAACACACGTTTCTAGAAAGACTCTGAAGCAGCAAGCAAAAGCATAGTGGCTGAGTGTTCCTTCAATGAGAAACACACGCATTTCACTCTTCTGGAGTCAGTTTTCAGCCAGGAATTCATATGCATTTTGTACTGTGCAGAATGTAGCTACATGCTCGGGGGTTGTGTCATAGGAGCACCTCTCCTGCAGGAGCTTATTGCAACATTCATTGTTTGGCTAAGTTCTTTAGGGTTGGTTTTGGAAGGTGTTTCATATTTGGTCATATCCCTCTTCGTACGAAATTATTTCACAGCGCTGTTTCCAAGTGTCCACAAAGATCTGCTGCTTGAAACTGCCTACATGCACATCTCCCATACTGCTGTGCTCGTTTCACTACGTGGATTTTGGTTTCCTCTTCTTTCTTTGAAATGACAAGCCTTCATTCTGCATGCTACACACACCTTGTAGCAGTTTCAGTTTGAAGCATGTTGGTGCTCCCAAAAAGCTGTGTAACTTAGTTAGAGTGTGTCACTCTCCGGCACTGAATACACAACTTAGAGCTCCTTTCACCACAGACACGCAACCACATCTTTTTGGGAAAGTGCTACCTCAAGTCACTTGCAAATGTAAGGGTTTCATAGAGAAAATGAAGTCAATCATGGTTTTGCACTCTGCAAACAATAGAAATGACCTCTTGTACATGCCCGTGTGAATTTCACAGCAAAATGCCCTTCTTTTCTTGTTTCTTGAAAGTTCTCAACACGTTAGGAGAAAGATCTGTTTGAGCAAGAGTGATGCAGTGTGCATTTTTCTGCATTACAAGTGATTGGGAAACATACTCCTTATTTTTCCACTTTGTGTAAGAAACAACGTGAGGCTTGCAAGAGTTTGAACAATGCACCCCAAAACGTATTCCAGGAGTGAAAACACACGTTTCTAGAAAGACTCTGAAGCAGCAAGCAAAAGCATAGTGGCTGAGTGTTCCATCAATGAGAACACACGCATTTCACTCTTCTGGAGTCAGTTTTCAGCCAGGAATTCATATGCATTTTGTACTGTGCAGAATGTAGCTACATGCTCGGGGGTTGTGTCATAGAAGCCCCTCTCCTGCAGGAGCTTATTGCAACATTCATTATTTGGCTAAGTTCATTAGGGTTGGTTTTGGAAGGTGTTTCATCTTTGGTGAAATCCCGCTTCGTACGAAATATTTTCACAGCGCTGTTTCCAAGTGTCCACAAAGATGTGCTGCTTGAAACTGCCTACATGCACATCTCCCATACTGCTGTGCTCGTTTCACTACGTGGATTTTGGTTTCCTCTTCTTTCTTTGAAATGGCAAGCCTTCATTCTGCATGCTACACACACCTTGTAGCAGTTTCAGTTTGAAGCATGTTGGTGCTCTCAAAAAGCTGTGTAACCTAGTTAGAGTGTGTCACTCTCCAGCACTGAATACACAACTTAGAGCTCCTTTCACCACAGACACGCAACCACATCTTTTTGGGAAAGTGCTACCTAAAGTCGCTTGGAAATGTAAGGGTTTCAAGGAGAAAATGAAGTCAATCATGGTTTTGCACTCTGCAAACAGTAGAAATGACCACTTGTGCATGCCCTTGTGAATTTCAGAGCAAAATGCCCTTCTTTTCTTGTTTCTTGAAAGTTCTCAACACATTAGGAGAAAGATCTGTTTGAGCAAGAGTGATGCAGTGTGCATTTTTCTGCATAAAAAGTGATTGGGAAACATACCCCTTATTTTTCCACATTGTGTAAGAAACAACGTGAGGCTTGCAAGACTTTGAACAATGCACCCCAAAACGTATTCCAGGAGTGAAAACACACGTTTCTTGAAAGACTCTGAAGCAGCAAGCAAAAGCATAGTGGCTGAGTGTTCCATCAATGAGAAACACACGCATTTCACTCTTCTGGAGTCAGTTTTCAGCCAGGAATTCATATGCATTTTGTACTGTGCAGAATGTAGCTACATGCTCGGCGGTTGTGTCATAGAAGCACCTCTCCTGCAGGAGCTTATTGCAGCATTCATTGTTTGGCTAAGTTCTTTAGGATTGGTTTTGGAAGGTGTTTCATCTTTGGTCAAATCCCGCTTCGTACGAAATATTTTCACAGCGCTGTTTCCAAGTGTCCACAAAGATCTGCTGCTTGAAACTGCCTACATGCACATCTCCCATACTGCTGTGTTCGTTTCACTACCTGGATTTTGGTTTCCTCTTCTTGCTTTGAAATGACAAGCCTTCATTCTCCATGCTACACACACCTTGTAGCAGTTTCAGTTTGAAGCATGTTGGTGCTCTCAAAAAGCTGTGTAACCTAGTTAGAGTGTGTCACTCTCTGGCACTGAATACACAACTTAGAGCTCCTTTCACCACAGACACGCAAACACATCTTTTTGGGAAAGTGCTACCTCAAGTCACTTGCAAATGTAAGGGTTTCATAGAGAAAATGAAGTCAATCATGATTTTGCACTCTGCAAACAATATAAATGACCTCTTGTACATGCCCGTGTGAATTTCACAGCAAAATGCCCTTCTTTTCTTGTTTCTTGAATGTTCTCAACACATTAGGAGAAAGATCTGTGTGAGCAAGAGTGCTGCAGTGTGCATTTTTCTGCATTACAAGTGATTGGGAAACATACTCCTTATTTTTCCACATTGTGTAAGAAACAACGTGAGGCTTGCAAGAGTTTGAACAATGCTCCCCAAAACGTATTCCAGGAGTGAAAACACACGTTTCTAGAAAGACTCTGAAGCAGCAAGCAAAAGCATAGTGGCTGAGTGTTCTTTCAATGAGAAACACACGCATTTCACTCTTCTGGAGTCAGTTTTCAGCCAGGAATTCATATGCATTTTGTACTGTGCAGAATGTAGCTACATGCTCGGGGGTTGTGTCATAGAAGCACCTCTCCTGCAGGAGCATATTGCAACATTCATTGTTTGGCTAAGTTCTTTAGGGTTGGTTTTGGAAGGTGTTTCATATTTGGTCAAATCCCGCTTTGAACGAAATATTTTCACAGCACTGTTTCCAAGTGTCCACAAAGATCTGCTGCTTGAAACTGCCTACATGCACATCTCCCATACTGCTTTGCTCGTTTCACTACCTGGATTTTGGTTTCCTCTTCTTGCTTTGAAATGACAAGCCTTCATTCTGCATGCTACACACACCTTGTAGCAGTTTCAGTTAGAAGCATATTGGTGCTCTCAAAAAGCTGTGTAACCTAGTTAGAGTGTGTCACTCTCCGGCACTGAATACACAACTTAGAGCTCCTTTGACCACAGACACGCAAACACATCGTTTTGGGAAAGTGCTACCTCAAGTCACTTGCAAATGTAAGGGTTTCATAGAGAAAATGAAGTCAATCATGATTTTGCACTCTGCAAACAATATAAATGACCTCTTGTACATGCCCGTGTGAATTTCACCGCAAAATGCCCTTCTTTTCTTGTTTCTTGAAAGTTCTCAACACATTAGGAGAACGATCTGTGTGAGCAAGAGTGCTGCAGTGTGCATTTTTCTGCATTACAAGTAATTGGGAAACATACTCTTTATTTTTCCACATTGTGTAAGAAACAACGTGAGGCTTGCAAGAGTTTGAACAATGCACCCCAAAACGTATTCCAGGAGTGAAAACACACGTTTCTTGAAAGACTCTGAAGCAGCAAGCAAAAGCATAGTGGCTGAGTGTTCTTTCAATGAGAAACACACGCATTTCACTCTTCTGGAGTCAGTTTTCAGCCAGGAATTCATATGCATTTTGTACTGTGCAGAATGTAGCTACATGCTCGGGGGTTGTGTCATAGAAGCACCTCTCCTGCAGGAGCTTATTGCAACATTCATTATTTGGCTAAGTTCATTAGGGTTGGTTTTGGAAGGTGTTTCATATTTGGTCAAATCCCGCTTTGAACGAAATATTTTCACAGCACTGTTTCCAAGTGTCCACAAAGATCTGCTGCTTGAAACTGCCTACATGCACATCTCCCATACTGCTTTGCTCGTTTCACTACCTGGATTTTGGTTTCCTCTTCTTGCTTTGAAATGACAAGCCTTCATTCTGCATGCTACACACACCTTGTAGCAGTTTCAGTTAGAAGCATATTGGTGCTCTCAAAAAGCTGTGTAACCTAGTTAGAGTGTGTCACTCTCCGGCACTGAATACACAACTTAGAGCTCCTTTGACCACAGACACGCAAACACATCGTTTTGGGAAAGTGCTACCTCAAGTCACTTGCAAATGTAAGGGTTTCATAGAGAAAATGAAGTCAATCATGATTTTGCACTCTGCAAACAATATAAATGACCTCTTGTACATGCCCGTGTGAATTTCACCGCAAAATGCCCTTCTTTTCTTGTTTCTTGAAAGTTCTCAACACATTAGGAGAACGATCTGTGTGAGCAAGAGTGCTGCAGTGTGCATTTTTCTGCATTACAAGTAATTGGGAAACATACTCTTTATTTTTCCACATTGTGTAAGAAACAACGTGAGGCTTGCAAGAGTTTGAACAATGCACCCCAAAACGTATTCCAGGAGTGAAAACACACGTTTCTTGAAAGACTCTGAAGCAGCAAGCAAAAGCATAGTGGCTGAGTGTTCTTTCAATGAGAAACACACGCATTTCACTCTTCTGGAGTCAGTTTTCAGCCAGGAATTCATATGCATTTTGTACTGTGCAGAATGTAGCTACATGCTCGGGGGTTGTGTCATAGAAGCACCTCTCCTGCAGGAGCTTATTGCAACATTCATTATTTGGCTAAGTTCATTAGGGTTGGTTTTGGAAGGTGTTTCATATTTGGTCAAATCCCGCTTCGTACGAAATATTTTCACAGCGCTGTTTCCAAGTGTCCACAAAGATCTGCTGCTTGAAACTGCCTACATGCACTTCTCCCATACTGCTGTGCTCGTTTCACTACCTGGATTTTGGTTTCCTCTTCTTGCTTTGAAATGACAAGCCTTCATTCTGCATGCTACACACACCTTGTAGCAGTTTCAGTTTGAAGCATGTTGGTGCTCTCAAAAAGCTGTGTAACCTAGTTAGAGTGTGTCACTCTCCAGCACTGAATACACAACTTAGAGCTCCTTTCACCACAGACACGCAACCACATCTTTTTGGGAAAGTGCTACCTCAAGTCGCTTGCAAATGTAAGGGTTTCAAGGAGAAAATGAAGTCAATCATGATTTTGCACTCTGCAAACAATATAAATGACCTCTTGTACATGCCCGTGTGAATTTCACAGCAAAATGCCCTTCTTTTCTTGTTTCTTGAATGTTCTCAACACATTAGGAGAAAGATCTGTGTGAGCAAGAGTGCTGCAGTGTGCATTTTTCTGCATTACAAGTGATTGGGAAACATACTCCTTATTTTTCCACATTGTGTAAGAAACAACGTGAGGCTTGCAAGAGTTTGAACAATGCTCCCCAAAACGTATTCCAGGAGTGAAAACACACGTTTCTAGAAAGACTCTGAAGCAGCAAGCAAAAGCATAGTGGCTGAGTGTTCTTTCAATGAGAAACACACGCATTTCACTCTTCTGGAGTCAGTTTTCAGCCAGGAATTCATATGCATTTTGTACTGTGCAGAATGTAGCTACATGCTCGGGGGTTGTGTCATAGAAGCACCTCTCCTGCAGGAGCATATTGCAACATTCATTGTTTGGCTAAGTTCTTTAGGGTTGGTTTTGGAAGGTGTTTCATATTTGGTCAAATCCCGCTTTGAACGAAATATTTTCACAGCACTGTTTCCAAGTGTCCACAAAGATCTGCTGCTTGAAACTGCCTACATGCACATCTCCCATACTGCTTTGCTCGTTTCACTACCTGGATTTTGGTTTCCTCTTCTTGCTTTGAAATGACAAGCCTTCATTCTGCATGCTACACACACCTTGTAGCAGTTTCAGTTAGAAGCATATTGGTGCTCTCAAAAAGCTGTGTAACCTAGTTAGAGTGTGTCACTCTCCGGCACTGAATACACAACTTAGAGCTCCTTTGACCACAGACACGCAAACACATCGTTTTGGGAAAGTGCTACCTCAAGTCACTTGCAAATGTAAGGGTTTCATAGAGAAAATGAAGTCAATCATGATTTTGCACTCTGCAAACAATATAAATGACCTCTTGTACATGCCCGTGTGAATTTCACCGCAAAATGCCCTTCTTTTCTTGTTTCTTGAAAGTTCTCAACACATTAGGAGAACGATCTGTGTGAGCAAGAGTGCTGCAGTGTGCATTTTTCTGCATTACAAGTAATTGGGAAACATACTCTTTATTTTTCCACATTGTGTAAGAAACAACGTGAGGCTTGCAAGAGTTTGAACAATGCACCCCAAAACGTATTCCAGGAGTGAAAACACACGTTTCTTGAAAGACTCTGAAGCAGCAAGCAAAAGCATAGTGGCTGAGTGTTCTTTCAATGAGAAACACACGCATTTCACTCTTCTGGAGTCAGTTTTCAGCCAGGAATTCATATGCATTTTGTACTGTGCAGAATGTAGCTACATGCTCGGGGGTTGTGTCATAGAAGCACCTCTCCTGCAGGAGCTTATTGCAACATTCATTATTTGGCTAAGTTCATTAGGGTTGGTTTTGGAAGGTGTTTCATATTTGGTCAAATCCCGCTTTGAACGAAATATTTTCACAGCACTGTTTCCAAGTGTCCACAAAGATCTGCTGCTTGAAACTGCCTACATGCACATCTCCCATACTGCTTTGCTCGTTTCACTACCTGGATTTTGGTTTCCTCTTCTTGCTTTGAAATGACAAGCCTTCATTCTGCATGCTACACACACCTTGTAGCAGTTTCAGTTAGAAGCATATTGGTGCTCTCAAAAAGCTGTGTAACCTAGTTAGAGTGTGTCACTCTCCGGCACTGAATACACAACTTAGAGCTCCTTTGACCACAGACACGCAAACACATCGTTTTGGGAAAGTGCTACCTCAAGTCACTTGCAAATGTAAGGGTTTCATAGAGAAAATGAAGTCAATCATGATTTTGCACTCTGCAAACAATATAAATGACCTCTTGTACATGCCCGTGTGAATTTCACCGCAAAATGCCCTTCTTTTCTTGTTTCTTGAAAGTTCTCAACACATTAGGAGAACGATCTGTGTGAGCAAGAGTGCTGCAGTGTGCATTTTTCTGCATTACAAGTAATTGGGAAACATACTCTTTATTTTTCCACATTGTGTAAGAAACAACGTGAGGCTTGCAAGAGTTTGAACAATGCACCCCAAAACGTATTCCAGGAGTGAAAACACACGTTTCTTGAAAGACTCTGAAGCAGCAAGCAAAAGCATAGTGGCTGAGTGTTCTTTCAATGAGAAACACACGCATTTCACTCTTCTGGAGTCAGTTTTCAGCCAGGAATTCATATGCATTTTGTACTGTGCAGAATGTAGCTACATGCTCGGGGGTTGTGTCATAGAAGCACCTCTCCTGCAGGAGCTTATTGCAACATTCATTATTTGGCTAAGTTCATTAGGGTTGGTTTTGGAAGGTGTTTCATATTTGGTCAAATCCCGCTTCGTACGAAATATTTTCACAGCGCTGTTTCCAAGTGTCCACAAAGATCTGCTGCTTGAAACTGCCTACATGCACTTCTCCCATACTGCTGTGCTCGTTTCACTACCTGGATTTTGGTTTCCTCTTCTTTCTTTGAAATGACAAGCCTTCATTCTGCATGCTACACACACCTTGTAGCAGTTTCAGTTTGAAGCATGTTGGTGCTCTCAAAAAGCTGTGTAACCTAGTTAGAGTGTGTCACTCTCCAGCACTGAATACACAACTTAGAGCTCCTTTCACCACAGACACGCAACCACATCTTTTTGGGAAAGTGCTACCTCAAGTCGCTTGCAAATGTAAGGGTTTCAAGGAGAAAATGAAGTCAATCATGATTTTGCACTCTGCAAACAATATAAATGACCTCTTGTACATGCCCGTGTGAATTTCACAGCAAAATGCCCTTCTTTTCTTGTTTCTTGAATGTTCTCAACACATTAGGAGAAAGATCTGTGTGAGCAAGAGTGCTGCAGTGTGCATTTTTCTGCATTACAAGTGATTGGGAAACATACTCCTTATTTTTCCACATTGTGTAAGAAACAACGTGAGGCTTGCAAGAGTTTGAACAATGCTCCCCAAAACGTATTCCAGGAGTGAAAACACACGTTTCTAGAAAGACTCTGAAGCAGCAAGCAAAAGCATAGTGGCTGAGTGTTCTTTCAATGAGAAACACACGCATTTCACTCTTCTGGAGTCAGTTTTCAGCCAGGAATTCATATGCATTTTGTACTGTGCAGAATGTAGCTACATGCTCGGGGGTTGTGTCATAGAAGCACCTCTCCTGCAGGAGCATATTGCAACATTCATTGTTTGGCTAAGTTCTTTAGGGTTGGTTTTGGAAGGTGTTTCATATTTGGTCAAATCCCGCTTTGAACGAAATATTTTCACAGCACTGTTTCCAAGTGTCCACAAAGATCTGCTGCTTGAAACTGCCTACATGCACATCTCCCATACTGCTTTGCTCGTTTCACTACCTGGATTTTGGTTTCCTCTTCTTGCTTTGAAATGACAAGCCTTCATTCTGCATGCTACACACACCTTGTAGCAGTTTCAGTTAGAAGCATATTGGTGCTCTCAAAAAGCTGTGTAACCTAGTTAGAGTGTGTCACTCTCCGGCACTGAATACACAACTTAGAGCTCCTTTGACCACAGACACGCAAACACATCGTTTTGGGAAAGTGCTACCTCAAGTCACTTGCAAATGTAAGGGTTTCATAGAGAAAATGAAGTCAATCATGATTTTGCACTCTGCAAACAATATAAATGACCTCTTGTACATGCCCGTGTGAATTTCACCGCAAAATGCCCTTCTTTTCTTGTTTCTTGAAAGTTCTCAACACATTAGGAGAACGATCTGTGTGAGCAAGAGTGCTGCAGTGTGCATTTTTCTGCATTACAAGTAATTGGGAAACATACTCTTTATTTTTCCACATTGTGTAAGAAACAACGTGAGGCTTGCAAGAGTTTGAACAATGCACCCCAAAACGTATTCCAGGAGTGAAAACACACGTTTCTTGAAAGACTCTGAAGCAGCAAGCAAAAGCATAGTGGCTGAGTGTTCTTTCAATGAGAAACACACGCATTTCACTCTTCTGGAGTCAGTTTTCAGCCAGGAATTCATATGCATTTTGTACTGTGCAGAATGTAGCTACATGCTCGGGGGTTGTGTCATAGAAGCCCCTCTCCTGCAGGAGCTTATTGCAACATTCATTATTTGGCTAAGTTCATTAGGGTTGGTTTTGGAAGGTGTTTCATCTTTGGTGAAATCCCGCTTCGTACGAAATATTTTCACAGCGCTGTTTCCAAGTGTCCACAAAGATCTGCTGCTTGAAACTGCCTACATGCACTTCTCCCATACTGCTGTGCTCGTTTCACTACCTGGATTTTGGTTTCCTCTTCTTTCTTTGAAATGACAAGCCTTCATTCTGCATGCTACACACACCTTGTAGCAGTTTCAGTTTGAAGCATGTTGGTGCTCTCAAAAAGCTGTGTAACCTAGTTAGAGTGTGTCACTCTCCAGCACTGAATACACAACTTAGAGCTCCTTTCACCACAGACACGCAACCACATCTTTTTGGGAAAGTGCTACCTCAAGTCGCTTGCAAATGTAAGGGTTTCAAGGAGAAAATGAAGTCAATCATGATTTTGCACTCTGCAAACAGTAGAAATGACCTGTTGTACATGCCCGTGTGAATTTCACAGCAAAATGCCCTTCTTTTCTTGTTTCTTGAAAGTTCTCAACACATTAGGAGAAAGATCTGTTTGAGCAAGAGTGCTGCAGTGTGCATTTTTCTGCATTAAAAGTGATTGGGAAACATAGTCCTTATTTTTCCACATTGTGTAAGAAAAAACGTGAGGCTTGCAGGAGTTTGAACAATGCTCCACAAAACGTATTCCAGGAGTGAAAACACACTTTTCTAGAAAGACTCTGAAGCAGCAAGCAAGAGCATAGTGGCTGAGTGTTCCATCAATGAAAAACACACGCATTTCACTCTTCTGGAGTCAGTTTTCAGCCAGGAATTCATATGCATTTTGTACTGTGCAGAATGTAGCTACATGCTCGGGGGTTGTGTCATAGAAGCACCTCTCCTGCAGGAGCTTATTGCAGCATTCATTGTTTGGCTAAGTTCTTTAGGGTTGGTTTTGGAAGGTGTTTCATATTTGGTCAAATCCCGCTTCGTACGAAATATTTTCACAGCGTTGTTTCCAAGTGTCCACAAAGATCTGCTGCTTGAAACTTCCTACATGCACATCTCCCATACTGCTGTGCTCGTTTCACTACCTGGATTTTGGTTTCCTCTTCTTGCTTTGAAATGACAAGCCTTCATTCTGCATGCTACACACACCTTGTAGCAGTTTCAGTTTGAAGCATGTTGGTGCTCTCAAAAAGCTGTGTAACCTAGTTAGAGTGTGTCACTCTCTGGCACTGAATACACAACTTAGAGCTCCTTTCACCACAGACACGCAAACACATCTTTTTGGGAAAGTGCTACCTCAAGTCACTTGCAAATGTAAGGGTTTCATAGAGAAAATGAAGTCAATCATGATTTTGCACTCTGCAAACAATATAAATGACCTCTTGTACATGCCCGTGTGAATTTCACAGCAAAATGCCCTTCTTTTCTTGTTTCTTGAATGTTCTCAACACATTAGGAGAAAGATCTGTGTGAGCAAGAGTGCTGCAGTGTGCATTTTTCTGCATTACAAGTGATTGGGAAACATACTCCTTATTTTTCCACATTGTGTAAGAAACAACGTGAGGCTTGCAAGAGTTTGAACAATGCTCCCCAAAACGTATTCCAGGAGTGAAAACACACGTTTCTAGAAAGACTCTGAAGCAGCAAGCAAAAGCATAGTGGCTGAGTGTTCTTTCAATGAGAAACACACGCATTTCACTCTTCTGGAGTCAGTTTTCAGCCAGGAATTCATATGCATTTTGTACTGTGCAGAATGTAGCTACATGCTCGGGGGTTGTGTCATAGAAGCACCTCTCCTGCAGGAGCATATTGCAACATTCATTGTTTGGCTAAGTTCTTTAGGGTTGGTTTTGGAAGGTGTTTCATATTTGGTCAAATCCCGCTTTGAACGAAATATTTTCACAGCACTGTTTCCAAGTGTCCACAAAGATCTGCTGCTTGAAACTGCCTACATGCACATCTCCCATACTGCTTTGCTCGTTTCACTACCTGGATTTTGGTTTCCTCTTCTTGCTTTGAAATGACAAGCCTTCATTCTGCATGCTACACACACCTTGTAGCAGTTTCAGTTAGAAGCATATTGGTGCTCTCAAAAAGCTGTGTAACCTAGTTAGAGTGTGTCACTCTCCGGCACTGAATACACAACTTAGAGCTCCTTTGACCACAGACACGCAAACACATCGTTTTGGGAAAGTGCTACCTCAAGTCACTTGCAAATGTAAGGGTTTCATAGAGAAAATGAAGTCAATCATGATTTTGCACTCTGCAAACAATATAAATGACCTCTTGTACATGCCCGTGTGAATTTCACCGCAAAATGCCCTTCTTTTCTTGTTTCTTGAAAGTTCTCAACACATTAGGAGAACGATCTGTGTGAGCAAGAGTGCTGCAGTGTGCATTTTTCTGCATTACAAGTAATTGGGAAACATACTCTTTATTTTTCCACATTGTGTAAGAAACAACGTGAGGCTTGCAAGAGTTTGAACAATGCACCCCAAAACGTATTCCAGGAGTGAAAACACACGTTTCTTGAAAGACTCTGAAGCAGCAAGCAAAAGCATAGTGGCTGAGTGTTCTTTCAATGAGAAACACACGCATTTCACTCTTCTGGAGTCAGTTTTCAGCCAGGAATTCATATGCATTTTGTACTGTGCAGAATGTAGCTACATGCTCGGGGGTTGTGTCATAGAAGCCCCTCTCCTGCAGGAGCTTATTGCAACATTCATTATTTGGCTAAGTTCATTAGGGTTGGTTTTGGAAGGTGTTTCATCTTTGGTGAAATCCCGCTTCGTACGAAATATTTTCACAGCGCTGTTTCCAAGTGTCCACAAAGATCTGCTGCTTGAAACTGCCTACATGCACTTCTCCCATACTGCTGTGCTCGTTTCACTACCTGGATTTTGGTTTCCTCTTCTTTCTTTGAAATGACAAGCCTTCATTCTGCATGCTACACACACCTTGTAGCAGTTTCAGTTTGAAGCATGTTGGTGCTCTCAAAAAGCTGTGTAACCTAGTTAGAGTGTGTCACTCTCCAGCACTGAATACACAACTTAGAGCTCCTTTCACCACAGACACGCAACCACATCTTTTTGGGAAAGTGCTACCTCAAGTCGCTTGCAAATGTAAGGGTTTCAAGGAGAAAATGAAGTCAATCATGATTTTGCACTCTGCAAACAGTAGAAATGACCTGTTGTACATGCCCGTGTGAATTTCACAGCAAAATGCCCTTCTTTTCTTGTTTCTTGAAAGTTCTCAACACATTAGGAGAAAGATCTGTTTGAGCAAGAGTGCTGCAGTGTGCATTTTTCTGCATTAAAAGTGATTGGGAAACATAGTCCTTATTTTTCCACATTGTGTAAGAAAAAACGTGAGGCTTGCAGGAGTTTGAACAATGCTCCACAAAACGTATTCCAGGAGTGAAAACACACTTTTCTAGAAAGACTCTGAAGCAGCAAGCAAGAGCATAGTGGCTGAGTGTTCCATCAATGAAAAACACACGCATTTCACTCTTCTGGAGTCAGTTTTCAGCCAGGAATTCATATGCATTTTGTACTGTGCAGAATGTAGCTACATGCTCGGGGGTTGTGTCATAGAAGCACCTCTCCTGCAGGAGCTTATTGCAGCATTCATTGTTTGGCTAAGTTCTTTAGGGTTGGTTTTGGAAGGTGTTTCATATTTGGTCAAATCCCGCTTCGTACGAAATATTTTCACAGCGTTGTTTCCAAGTGTCCACAAAGATCTGCTGCTTGAAACTTCCTACATGCACATCTCCCATACTGCTGTGCTCGTTTCACTACCTGGATTTTGGTTTCCTCTTCTTGCTTTGAAATGACAAGCCTTCATTCTGCATGCTACACACACCTTGTAGCAGTTTCAGTTTGAAGCATATTGGTGCTCTCAAAAAGCTGTGTAACCTAGTTAGAGTGTGTCACTCTCTGGCACTGAATACACAACTTAGAGCTCCTTTCACCACAGACACGCAAACACATCTTTTTGGGAAAGTGCTACCTCAAGTCACTTGCAAATGTAAGGGTTTCATAGAGAAAATGAAGTCAATCATGATTTTGCACTCTGCAAACAATATAAATGACCTCTTGTACATGCCCGTGTGAATTTCACAGCAAAATGCCCTTCTTTTCTTGTTTCTTGAATGTTCTCAACACATTAGGAGAAAGATCTGTGTGAGCAAGAGTGCTGCAGTGTGCATTTTTCTGCATTACAAGTGATTGGGAAACATACTCCTTATTTTTCCACATTGTGTAAGAAACAACGTGAGGCTTGCAAGAGTTTGAACAATGCTCCCCAAAACGTATTCCAGGAGTGAAAACACACGTTTCTAGAAAGACTCTGAAGCAGCAAGCAAAAGCATAGTGGCTGAGTGTTCTTTCAATGAGAAACACACGCATTTCACTCTTCTGGAGTCAGTTTTCAGCCAGGAATTCATATGCATTTTGTACTGTGCAGAATGTAGCTACATGCTCGGGGGTTGTGTCATAGAAGCACCTCTCCTGCAGGAGCATATTGCAACATTCATTGTTTGGCTAAGTTCTTTAGGGTTGGTTTTGGAAGGTGTTTCATATTTGGTCAAATCCCGCTTTGAACGAAATATTTTCACAGCACTGTTTCCAAGTGTCCACAAAGATCTGCTGCTTGAAACTGCCTACATGCACATCTCCCATACTGCTTTGCTCGTTTCACTACCTGGATTTTGGTTTCCTCTTCTTGCTTTGAAATGACAAGCCTTCATTCTGCATGCTACACACACCTTGTAGCAGTTTCAGTTAGAAGCATATTGGTGCTCTCAAAAAGCTGTGTAACCTAGTTAGAGTGTGTCACTCTCCGGCACTGAATACACAACTTAGAGCTCCTTTGACCACAGACACGCAAACACATCGTTTTGGGAAAGTGCTACCTCAAGTCACTTGCAAATGTAAGGGTTTCATAGAGAAAATGAAGTCAATCATGATTTTGCACTCTGCAAACAATATAAATGACCTCTTGTACATGCCCGTGTGAATTTCACCGCAAAATGCCCTTCTTTTCTTGTTTCTTGAAAGTTCTCAACACATTAGGAGAACGATCTGTGTGAGCAAGAGTGCTGCAGTGTGCATTTTTCTGCATTACAAGTAATTGGGAAACATACTCTTTATTTTTCCACATTGTGTAAGAAACAACGTGAGGCTTGCAAGAGTTTGAACAATGCACCCCAAAACGTATTCCAGGAGTGAAAACACACGTTTCTTGAAAGACTCTGAAGCAGCAAGCAAAAGCATAGTGGCTGAGTGTTCTTTCAATGAGAAACACACGCATTTCACTCTTCTGGAGTCAGTTTTCAGCCAGGAATTCATATGCATTTTGTACTGTGCAGAATGTAGCTACATGCTCGGGGGTTGTGTCATAGAAGCACCTCTCCTGCAGGAGCTTATTGCAACATTCATTATTTGGCTAAGTTCATTAGGGTTGGTTTTGGAAGGTGTTTCATATTTGGTCAAATCCCGCTTTGAACGAAATATTTTCACAGCACTGTTTCCAAGTGTCCACAAAGATCTGCTGCTTGAAACTGCCTACATGCACATCTCCCATACTGCTTTGCTCGTTTCACTACCTGGATTTTGGTTTCCTCTTCTTGCTTTGAAATGACAAGCCTTCATTCTGCATGCTACACACACCTTGTAGCAGTTTCAGTTTGAAGCATATTGGTGCTCTCAAAAAGCTGTGTAACCTAGTTAGAGTGTGTCACTCTCCGGCACTGAATACACAACTTAGAGCTCCTTTGACCACAGACACGCAAACACATCGTTTTGGGAAAGTGCTACCTCAAGTCACTTGCAAATGTAAGGGTTTCATAGAGAAAATGAAGTCAATCATGATTTTGCACTCTGCAAACAATATAAATGACCTCTTGTACATGCCCGTGTGAATTTCACCGCAAAATGCCCTTCTTTTCTTGTTTCTTGAAAGTTCTCAACACATTAGGAGAACGATCTGTGTGAGCAAGAGTGCTGCAGTGTGCATTTTTCTGCATTACAAGTAATTGGGAAACATACTCTTTATTTTTCCACATTGTGTAAGAAACAACGTGAGGCTTGCAAGAGTTTGAACAATGCACCCCAAAACGTATTCCAGGAGTGAAAACACACGTTTCTTGAAAGACTCTGAAGCAGCAAGCAAAAGCATAGTGGCTGAGTGTTCTTTCAATGAGAAACACACGCATTTCACTCTTCTGGAGTCAGTTTTCAGCCAGGAATTCATATGCATTTTGTACTGTGCAGAATGTAGCTACATGCTCGGGGGTTGTGTCATAGAAGCACCTCTCCTGCAGGAGCTTATTGCAACATTCATTATTTGGCTAAGTTCATTAGGGTTGGTTTTGGAAGGTGTTTCATATTTGGTCAAATCCCGCTTCGTACGAAATATTTTCACAGCGCTGTTTCCAAGTGTCCACAAAGATCTGCTGCTTGAAACTGCCTACATGCACTTCTCCCATACTGCTGTGCTCGTTTCACTACCTGGATTTTGGTTTCCTCTTCTTTCTTTGAAATGACAAGCCTTCATTCTGCATGCTACACACACCTTGTAGCAGTTTCAGTTTGAAGCATGTTGGTGCTCTCAAAAAGCTGTGTAACCTAGTTAGAGTGTGTCACTCTCCAGCACTGAATACACAACTTAGAGCTCCTTTCACCACAGACACGCAACCACATCTTTTTGGGAAAGTGCTACCTCAAGTCGCTTGCAAATGTAAGGGTTTCAAGGAGAAAATGAAGTCAATCATGATTTTGCACTCTGCAAACAGTAGAAATGACCTGTTGTACATGCCCGTGTGAATTTCACAGCAAAATGCCCTTCTTTTCTTGTTTCTTGAAAGTTCTCAACACATTAGGAGAAAGATCTGTTTGAGCAAGAGTGCTGCAGTGTGCATTTTTCTGCATTAAAAGTGATTGGGAAACATAGTCCTTATTTTTCCACATTGTGTAAGAAAAAACGTGAGGCTTGCAGGAGTTTGAACAATGCTCCACAAAACGTATTCCAGGAGTGAAAACACACTTTTCTAGAAAGACTCTGAAGCAGCAAGCAAGAGCATAGTGGCTGAGTGTTCCATCAATGAAAAACACACGCATTTCACTCTTCTGGAGTCAGTTTTCAGCCAGGAATTCATATGCATTTTGTACTGTGCAGAATGTAGCTACA
The DNA here is from genome assembly GCF_964146895.1 of Miniopterus schreibersii. NCBI lineage: Eukaryota > Metazoa > Chordata > Mammalia > Chiroptera > Miniopteridae > Miniopterus > Miniopterus schreibersii. Next base: position 108,650,197 of record NC_138101.1, on the reverse strand, counting down.
TGCTCGGGGGTTGTGTCATAGAAGCACCTCTCCTGCAGGAGCTTATTGCAGCATTCATTGTTTGGCTAAGTTCTTTAGGGTTGGTTTTGGAAGGTGTTTCATATTTGGTCAAATCCCGCTTCGTACGAAATATTTTCACAGCGTTGTTTCCAAGTGTCCACAAAGATCTGCTGCTTGAAACTTCCTACATGCACATCTCCCATACTGCTGTGCTCGTTTCACTACCTGGATTTTGGTTTCCTCTTCTTGCTTTGAAATGACAAGCCTTCATTCTGCATGCTACACACACCTTGTAGCAGTTTCAGTTTGAAGCATGTTGGTGCTCTCAAAAAGCTGTGTAACCTAGTTAGAGTGTGTCACTCTCTGGCACTGAATACACAACTTAGAGCTCCTTTCACCACAGACACGCAAACACATCTTTTTGGGAAAGTGCTACCTCAAGTCACTTGCAAATGTAAGGGTTTCATAGAGAAAATGAAGTCAATCATGATTTTGCACTCTGCAAACAATATAAATGACCTCTTGTACATGCCCGTTTGAATTTCACAGCAAAATGCCCTTCTTTTCTTGTTTCTTGAATGTTCTCAACACATTAGGAGAAAGATCTGTGTGAGCAAGAGTGCTGCAGTGTGCATTTTTCTGCATTACAAGTGATTGGGAAACATACTCCTTATTTTTCCACATTGTGTAAGAAACAACGTGAGGCTTGCAAGAGTTTGAACAATGCTCCCCAAAACGTATTCCAGGAGTGAAAACACACGTTTCTAGAAAGACTCTGAAGCAGCAAGCAAAAGCATAGTGGCTGAGTGTTCTTTCAATGAGAAACACACGCATTTCACTCTTCTGGAGTCAGTTTTCAGCCAGGAATTCATATGCATTTTGTACTGTGCAGAATGTAGCTACATGCTCGGGGGTTGTGTCATAGAAGCACCTCTCCTGCAGGAGCATATTGCAACATTCATTGTTTGGCTAAGTTCTTTAGGGTTGGTTTTGGAAGGTGTTTCATATTTGGTCAAATCCCGCTTTGAACGAAATATTTTCACAGCACTGTTTCCAAGTGTCCACAAAGATCTGCTGCTTGAAACTGCCTACATGCACATCTCCCATACTGCTTTGCTCGTTTCACTACCTGGATTTTGGTTTTCTCTTCTTGCTTTGAAATGACAAGCCTTCATTCTGCATGCTACACACACCTTGTAGCAGTTTCAGTTAGAAGCATATTGGTGCTCTCAAAAAGCTGTGTAACCTAGTTAGAGTGTGTCACTCTCCGGCACTGAATACACAACTTAGAGCTCCTTTGACCACAGACACGCAAACACATCGTTTTGGGAAAGTGCTACCTCAAGTCACTTGCAAATGTAAGGGTTTCATAGAGAAAATGAAGTCAATCATGATTTTGCACTCTGCAAACAATATAAATGACCTCTTGTACATGCCCGTGTGAATTTCACCGCAAAATGCCCTTCTTTTCTTGTTTCTTGAAAGTTCTCAACACATTAGGAGAACGATCTGTGTGAGCAAGAGTGCTGCAGTGTGCATTTTTCTGCATTACAAGTAATTGGGAAACATACTCTTTATTTTTCCACATTGTGTAAGAAACAACGTGAGGCTTGCAAGAGTTTGAACAATGCACCCCAAAACGTATTCCAGGAGTGAAAACACACGTTTCTTGAAAGACTCTGAAGCAGCAAGCAAAAGCATAGTGGCTGAGTGTTCTTTCAATGAGAAACACACGCATTTCACTCTTCTGGAGTCAGTTTTCAGCCAGGAATTCATATGCATTTTGTACTGTGCAGAATGTAGTTACATGCTCGGGGGTTGTGTCATAGAAGCACCTCTCCTGCAGGAGCTTATTGCAACATTCATTATTTGGCTAAGTTCATTAGGGTTGGTTTTGGAAGGTGTTTCATATTTGGTCAAATCCCGCTTTGAACGAAATATTTTCACAGCACTGTTTCCAAGTGTCCACAAAGATCTGCTGCTTGAAACTGCCTACATGCACATCTCCCATACTGCTTTGCTCGTTTCACTACCTGGATTTTGGTTTCCTCTTCTTGCTTTGAAATGACAAGCCTTCATTCTGCATGCTACACACACCTTGTAGCAGTTTCAGTTAGAAGCATATTGGTGCTCTCAAAAAGCTGTGTAACCTAGTTAGAGTGTGTCACTCTCCGGCACTGAATACACAACTTAGAGCTCCTTTGACCACAGACACGCAAACACATCGTTTTGGGAAAGTGCTACCTCAAGTCACTTGCAAATGTAAGGGTTTCATAGAGAAAATGAAGTCAATCATGATTTTGCACTCTGCAAACAATATAAATGACCTCTTGTACATGCCCGTGTGAATTTCACCGCAAAATGCCCTTCTTTTCTTGTTTCTTGAAAGTTCTCAACACATTAGGAGAACGATCTGTGTGAGCAAGAGTGCTGCAGTGTGCATTTTTCTGCATTACAAGTAATTGGGAAACATACTCTTTATTTTTCCACATTGTGTAAGAAACAACGTGAGGCTTGCAAGAGTTTGAACAATGCACCCCAAAACGTATTCCAGGAGTGAAAACACACGTTTCTTGAAAGACTCTGAAGCAGCAAGCAAAAGCATAGTGGCTGAGTGTTCTTTCAATGAGAAACACACGCATTTCACTCTTCTGGAGTCAGTTTTCAGCCAGGAATTCATATGCATTTTGTACTGTGCAGAATGTAGCTACATGCTCGGGGGTTGTGTCATAGAAGCACCTCTCCTGCAGGAGCTTATTGCAACATTCATTATTTGGCTAAGTTCATTAGGGTTGGTTTTGGAAGGTGTTTCATATTTGGTCAAATCCCGCTTCGTACGAAATATTTTCACAGCGCTGTTTCCAAGTGTCCACAAAGATCTGCTGCTTGAAACTGCCTACATGCACTTCTCCCATACTGCTGTGCTCGTTTCACTACCTGGATTTTGGTTTCCTCTTCTTTCTTTGAAATGACAAGCCTTCATTCTGCATGCTACACACACCTTGTAGCAGTTTCAGTTTGAAGCATGTTGGTGCTCTCAAAAAGCTGTGTAACCTAGTTAGAGTGTGTCACTCTCCAGCACTGAATACACAACTTAGAGCTCCTTTCACCACAGACACGCAACCACATCTTTTTGGGAAAGTGCTACCTCAAGTCGCTTGCAAATGTAAGGGTTTCAAGGAGAAAATGAAGTCAATCATGATTTTGCACTCTGCAAACAGTAGAAATGACCTGTTGTACATGCCCGTGTGAATTTCACAGCAAAATGCCCTTCTTTTCTTGTTTCTTGAAAGTTCTCAACACATTAGGAGAAAGATCTGTTTGAGCAAGAGTGCTGCAGTGTGCATTTTTCTGCATTAAAAGTGATTGGGAAACATAGTCCTTATTTTTCCACATTGTGTAAGAAAAAACGTGAGGCTTGCAGGAGTTTGAACAATGCTCCACAAAACGTATTCCAGGAGTGAAAACACACTTTTCTAGAAAGACTCTGAAGCAGCAAGCAAGAGCATAGTGGCTGAGTGTTCCATCAATGAAAAACACACGCATTTCACTCTTCTGGAGTCAGTTTTCAGCCAGGAATTCATATGCATTTTGTACTGTGCAGAATGTAGCTACATGCTCGGGGGTTGTGTCATAGAAGCACCTCTCCTGCAGGAGCTTATTGCAGCATTCATTGTTTGGCTAAGTTCTTTAGGGTTGGTTTTGGAAGGTGTTTCATATTTGGTCAAATCCCGCTTCGTACGAAATATTTTCACAGCGTTGTTTCCAAGTGTCCACAAAGATCTGCTGCTTGAAACTTCCTACATGCACATCTCCCATACTGCTGTGCTCGTTTCACTACCTGGATTTTGGTTTCCTCTTCTTGCTTTGAAATGACAAGCCTTCATTCTGCATGCTACACACACCTTGTAGCAGTTTCAGTTAGACATATTGGTGCTCTCAAAAAGCTGTGTAACCTAGTTAGAGTGTGTCACTCTCCGGCACTGAATACACAACTTAGAGCTCCTTTATCCACAGACACGCAAACACATCTTTTTGGGATAGTGCTACCTCAAGTCACTTGCAAATGTAAGGGTTTCATAGAGAAAATGAAGTCAATCATGATTTTGCACTCTGCAAACAATATAAATGACCTCTTGTACATGCCCGTGTGAATTTCACAGCAAAATGCCCTTCTATTCTTGTTTCTTGAATGTTCTCAACACATTAGGAGAAAGATCTGTGTGAGCAAGAGTGCTGCAGTGTGCATTTTTCTGCATTACAAGTGATTGGGAAACATACTCCTTATTTTTCCACATTGTGTAAGAAACAACGTGAGGCTTGCAAGAGTTTGAACAATGCTCCCCAAAACGTATTCCAGGAGTGAAAACACACGTTTCTAGAAAGACTCTGAAGCAGCAAGCAAAAGCATAGTGGCTGAGTGTTCTTTCAATGAGAAACACACGCATTTCACTCTTCTGGAGTCAGTTTTCAGCCAGGAATTCATATGCATTTTGTACTGTGCAGAATGTAGCTACATGCTCGGGGGTTGTGTCATAGAAGCACCTCTCCTGCAGGAGCATATTGCAACATTCATTGTTTGGCTAAGTTCTTTAGGGTTGGTTTTGGAAGGTGTTTCATATTTGGTCAAATCCCGCTTTGAACGAAATATTTTCACAGCACTGTTTCCAAGTGTCCACAAAGATCTGCTGCTTGAAACTGCCTACATGCACATCTCCCATACTGCTTTGCTCGTTTCACTACCTGGATTTTGGTTTCCTCTTCTTGCTTTGAAATGACAAGCCTTCATTCTGCATGCTACACACACCTTGTAGCAGTTTCAGTTAGAAGCATATTGGTGCTCTCAAAAAGCTGTGTAACCTAGTTAGAGTGTGTCACTCTCCGGCACTGAATACACAACTTAGAGCTCCTTTGACCACAGACACGCAAACACATCGTTTTGGGAAAGTGCTACCTCAAGTCACTTGCAAATGTAAGGGTTTCATAGAGAAAATGAAGTCAATCATGATTTTGCACTCTGCAAACAATATAAATGACCTCTTGTACATGCCCGTGTGAATTTCACCGCAAAATGCCCTTCTTTTCTTGTTTCTTGAAAGTTCTCAACACATTAGGAGAACGATCTGTGTGAGCAAGAGTGCTGCAGTGTGCATTTTTCTGCATTACAAGTGATTGGGAAACATACTCCTTATTTTTCCACATTGTGTAAGAAACAACGTGAGGCTTGCAAGAGTTTGAACAATGCACCCCAAAACGTATTCCAGGAGTGAAAACACACGTTTCTTGAAAGACTCTGAAGCAGCAAGCAAAAGCATAGTGGCTGAGTGTTCTTTCAATGAGAAACACACGCATTTCACTCTTCTGGAGTCAGTTTTCAGCCAGGAATTCATATGCATTTTGTACTGTGCAGAATGTAGCTACATGCTCGGGGGTTGTGTCATAGAAGCACCTCTCCTGCAGGAGCTTATTGCAACATTCATTATTTGGCTAAGTTCATTAGGGTTGGTTTTGGAAGGTGTTTCATATTTGGTCAAATCCCGCTTCGTACGAAATATTTTCACAGCGCTGTTTGCAAGTGTCCACAAAGATCTGCTGCTTGAAACTGCCTACATACACTTCGCCCATACTGCTGTGCTCGTTTCACTACCTGGATTTTGGTTTCCTCTTCTTTCTTTGAAATGACAAGCCTTCATTCTGCATGCTACACACACCTTGTAGCAGTTTCAGTTTGAAGCATGTTGGTGCTCTCAAAAAGCTGTGTAACCTAGTTAGAGTGTGGCACTCTCCAGCACTGAATACACAACTTAGAGCTCCTTTCACCACAGACACGCAACCACATATTTTTGGGAAAGTGCTACCTCAAGTCGCTTGCAAATGTAAGGGTTTCAAGAAGAAAATGAAGTCAATCATGATTTTGCACTCTGCAAACAATAGAAATGACCTCTTGTACATGCCCGTGTGAATTTCACAGCAAAATGCCCTTCTTTTCTTGTTTCTTGAAAGTTCTCAACACATTAGGAGAAAGATCTGTTTGAGCAAGAGTGCTGCAGTGTGCATTTTTCTGCATTAAAAGTGATTGGGAAACATAGTCCTTATTTTTCCACATTGTGTAAGAAAAAACGTGAGGCTTGCAGGAGTTTGAACAATGCTCCCCAAAACGTATTCCAGGAGTGAAAACACACGTTTCTAGAAAGACTCTGAAGCAGCAAGCAAAAGCATAGTGGCAGAGTTTTCTTTTAAAGAAAAACACACGCATTTCAATCTTCTGGAGTCAGTTTTCAGCCAGGAATTCATATGCATTTTGTACTGTGCAGAATGTAGCTACATGCTCGGGGGTTGTGTCATAGAAGCCCCTCTCCTGCAGGAGCCTATTGCAACATTCATTGTTTGGCTAAGTTCTTTAGGATTGGTTTTGGAAGGTGTTTCATCTTTGGTCAAATCCCGCTTCGTACGAAATATTTTCACAGCGCTGTTTCCAAGTGTCCACAAAGATCTGCTGCTTGAGACTGCCTCCATGCACATCTCCCATACTGCTTTGCTCGTTTCACTACCTGGATTTTGGTTGCCTCTTCTTGCTTTGAAATGACAAGCCTTCATTCTGCATGCTACACACACCTTGTAGCAGTTTCAGTTAGACATATTGGTGCTCTCAAAAAGCTGTGTAACCTAGTTAGAGTGTGTCACTCTCCGGCACTGAATACACAACTTAGAGCTCCTTTGTCCACAGACACGCAAACACATCTTTTTGGGATAGTGCTACCTCAAGTCACTTGCAAATGTAAGGGTTTCATAGAGAAAATGAAGTCAATCATGATTTTGCACTCTGCAAACAATATAAATGACCTCTTGTACATGCCCGTGTGAATTTCACAGCAAAATGCCCTTCTTTTCTTGTTTCTTGAATGTTCTCAACACATTAGGAGAAAGATCTGTGTGAGCAAGAGTGCTGCAGTGTGCATTTTTCTGCATTACAAGTGATTGGGAAACATACTCCTTATTTTTCCACATTGTGTAAGAAACAACGTGAGGCTTGCAAGAGTTTGAACAATGCTCCCCAAAACGGATTCCAGGAGTGAAAACACACGTTTCTAGAAAGACTCTGAAGCAGCAAGCAAAAGCATAGTGGCTGAGTGTTCTTTCAATGAGAAACACACGCATTTCACTCTTCTGGAGTCAGTTTTCAGCCAGGAATTCATATGCATTTTGTACTGTGCAGAATGTAGCTACATGCTCGGGGGTTGTGTCATAGAAGCACCTCTCCTGCAGGAGCTTATTGCAACATTCATTGTTTGGCTAAGTTCTTTAGGGTTGGTTTTGGAAGGTGTTTCATATTTGGTCAAATCCCGCTTCGAACGAAATATTTTCACAGCACTGTTTCCAAGTGTCCACAAAGATCTGCTGCTTGAAACTGCCTACATGCACATCTCCCATACTGCTTTGCTCGTTTCACTACCTGGATTTTGGTTTCCTCTTCTTGCTTTGAAATGACAAGCCTTCATTCTGCATGCTACACACACCTTGTAGCAGTTTCAGTTAGAAGCATATTGGTGCTCTCAAAAAGCTGTGTAACCTAGTTAGAGTGTGTCACTCTCCGGCACTGAATACACAACTTAGAGCTCCTTTGACCACAGACACGCAAACACATCGTTTTGGGAAAGTGCTACCTCAAGTCACTTGCAAATGTAAGGGTTTCATAGAGAAAATGAAGTCAATCATGATTTTGCACTCTGCAAACAATATAAATGACCTCTTGTACATGCCCGTGTGAACTTCACCGCAAAATGCCCTTCTTTTCTTGTTTCTTGAAAGTTCTCAACACATTAGGAGAACGATCTGTGTGAGCAAGAGTGCTGCAGTGTGCATTTTTCTGCATTACAAGTGATTGGGAAACATACTCCTTATTTTTCCACATTGTGTAAGAAACAACGTGAGGCTTGCAAGAGTTTGAACAATGCACCCCAAAACGTATTCCAGGAGTGAAAACACACGTTTCTTGAAAGACTCTGAAGCAGCAAGCAAAAGCATAGTGGCTGAGTGTTCTTTCAATGAGAAACACAGGCATTTCACTCTTCTGGAGTCAGTTTTCCGCCAGGAATTCATATTCATTTTGTACTGTGCAGAATGTAGCTACATGCTCGGGGGTTGTGTCATAGAAGCACCTCTCCTGCAGGAGCTTATTGCAACATTCACTATTTGGCTAAGTTCATTAGGGTTGGTTTTGGAAGGTGTTTCATATTTGGTCAAATCCCGCTTCGTACGAAATATTTTCACAGCGCTGTTTCCAAGTGTCCACAAAGATCTGCTGCTTGAAACTGCCTACATGCACTTCTCCCATACTGCTGTGCTCGTTTCACTACCTGGATTTTGGTTTCCTCTTCTTTCTTTGAAATGACAAGCCTTCATTCTGCATGCTACACACACCTTGTAGCAGTTTCAGTTTGAAGCATGTTGGTGCTCTCAAAAAGCTGTGTAACCTAGTTAGAGTGTGTCACTCTCCAGCACTGAATACACAACTTAGAGCTCCTTTCACCACAGACACGCAACCACATCTTTTTGGGAAAGTGCTACCTCAAGTCGCTTGCAAATGTAAGGGTTTCAAGGAGAAAATGAAGTCAATCATGATTTTGCACTCTGCAAACAGTAGAAATGACCTGTTGTACATGCCCGTGTGAATTTCACAGCAAAATGCCCTTCTTTTCTTGTTTCTTGAAAGTTCTCAACACATTAGGAGAAAGATCTGTTTGAGCAAGAGTGCTGCAGTGTGCATTTTTCTGCATTAAAAGTGATTGGGAAACATAGTCCTTATTTTTCCACATTGTGTAAGAAAAAACGTGAGGCTTGCAGGAGTTTGAACAATGCTCCACAAAACGTATTCCAGGAGTGAAAACACACGTTTCTAGAAAGACTCTGAAGCAGCAAGCAAAAGCATAGTGGCTGAGTGTTCCATCAATGAAAAACACACGCATTTCACTCTTCTGGAGTCAGTTTTCAGCCAGGAATTCATATGCATTTTGTACTGTGCAGAATGTAGCTACATGCTCGGGGGTTGTGTCATAGAAGCACCTCTCCTGCAGGAGCTTATTGCAGCATTCATTGTTTGGCTAAGTTCTTTAGGGTTGGTTTTGGAAGGTGTTTCATATTTGGTCAAATCCCGCTTCGTACGAAATATTTTCACAGCGTTGTTTCCAAGTGTCCACAAAGATCTGCTGCTTGAAACTTCCTACATGCACATCTCCCATACTGCTGTGCTCGTTTCACTACCTGGATTTTGGTTTCCTCTTCTTTCTTTGAAATGACAAGCCTTCATTCTGCATGCTACACACACCTTGTAGCAGTTTCAGTTTGAAGCATGTTCGTGCTATCAAAAAGCTGTGTAACCTAGTTAGAGTGTGTCACTCTCCAGCACTGAATACACAACTTAGAGCTCCTTTCACCACAGACACGCAAACACATCTTTTTGGGAAAGTGCTACCACAAGTCAGTTGCAAATGTAAGGCTTTCATAGAGAAAATGAAGTCAATCATGGTTTTGTACTCTGCAAACAGTAGAAATGACCTCTTGTGCATGCCCGTGTGAATTTCACAGCAAAATGCCCTTCTTTTCTTGTTTCTTGAAAGTTCTCAACACATTAGGAGAAAGATCTGTTTGAGCAAGAGTGATGCAGTGTGCATTTTTCTGCATAACAAGTGATTGGGAAACATACTTCTTATTTTTCCACATTGTGTAAGAAACAACGTGAGGCTTGCAAGAGTTTGAACAATGCTCCCCAAAACGTATTCCAGGTGTGAAAACACACGTTTCTAGAAAGACTCTGAAGCAGCAAGCAAAAGCATAGTGGCTGAGTGTTCTTTCAATGAGAAACACACGCATTTCACTCTTCTGGAGTCAGTTTTCAGCCAGGAATTCATATGCATTTTGTACTGTGCAGAATGTAGCTACATGCTCGGGGGTTGTGTCATAGAAGAACCTCTCCTGCAGGAGCTTATTGCAACATTCATTATTTGGCTAAGTTCATTAGGGTTGGTTTTGGAAGGTGTTTCATCTTTGGTGAAATCCCGCTTCGTATGAAATATTTTCACAGCGCTGTTTCCAAGTGTCCACAAAGATCTGCTGCTTGAAACTGCCTACATGCACATCTCCCATACTGCTGTGCTCGTTTCACTACCTGGATTTTGGTTTCCTCTTCTTGCTTTGAAATGACAAGCCTTCATTCTGCATGCCACACACACCTTGTAGCAGTTTCAGTTTGAAGCATGTTGGTGCTCTCAAAAAGCTGTGTAACCTAGTTAGAGTGTGTCACTCTCCGGCACTGAATACACAACTTAGAGCTTCTTTCACCACAGACACACAAACATATCTTTTTGGGAAAGTGCTACCTCAAGTCACTTGCAAATGTAATGGTTTCATAGAGAAAATGAAGTCAATCATGATTTTGCACTCTGCAAACAGTAGAAATGACCTCTTGTGCATGCCCGTGTGAATTTCACAGCAAATGCCCTTCTTTTCTTGTTTCTTGAAAGTTCTCAAAACGTTAGGAGAAAGATCTGTTTGAGCAAGAGTGATGCAGTGTGCATTTTTCTGCATTACAATTGATTGGGAAACATACTCCTTATTTTTCCACATTGTGTAAGAAACAACGTGAGGCTTGCAAGAGTTTGAACAATGCTCCCCAAAACGTATTCCAGGAGTGAAAACACACGTTTCTAGAAAGACTCTGAAGCAGCAAGCAAAAGCATAGTGGCTGAGTGTTCTTTCAATGAGAAACACACGCTTTTCACTCTTCTGAAGTCAGTTTTCAGCCAGGAATTCATATGCATTTTGTACTGTGCAGAATGTAGCTACATGCTCGGGGGTTGTGTCATAGAAGCACCTCTCCTGCAGGAGCTTATTGCAACATTCATTGTTTGGCTAAGTTCTTTAGGGTTGGTTTTGGAAGGTGTTTCATATTTGGTCAAATCCCGCTTCGTACGAAATATTTTCACAGCGCTGTTTCCAATTGTCCACAAAGATCTGCTGCTTGAAACTGCCTACATGCACATCTCCCATACTGCTGTGCTCGTTTCACTACGTGGATTTTGGTTTCCTCTTCTTGCTTTGAAATGACAAGCCTTCATTCTGCATGCTACACACACTTTGTAGCAGTTTCAGTTTGAAGCATGTTGGTGCTCTCAAAAAGCTGTGTAACCTAGTTAGAGTGTGTCACTCTCCAGCACTGAATACACAACTTAGAGCTCCTTTGACCAGACACGCAACCACATCTTTTTGGGAAAGTGCTACCTCAAGTCACTTGCAAATGTAAGGGTTTCATAGAGAATATGAAGTCAATCATTGTTTTGCACTCTGCAAACAGTAGAAATGACCTCTTGTGCATGCCCGTGTTAATGTCACAGCAAAATGCCCTTCTTTTCTTGTTTCTTGAAAGTTCTCAACACATTAGGAGAAAGATCTGTTTGAGCAAGAGTGATGCAGTGTGCATTTTTCTGCATTACAATTGATTGGGAAACATACTCCTTATTTTTCCACATTGTGTAAGAAACAACGTGAGGCTTGCAAGAGTTTGAACAATGAACCCCAAAACGTATTCCAGGAGTGAAAACACACGTTTCTAGAAAGACTCTGAAGCAGCAAGCAAAAGCATAGTGGCTGAGTGTTCTTTCAATGAGAAACACACGCATTTCACTCTTCTGAAGTCAGTTTTCAGCCAGGAATTCATATGCATTTTGTACTGTGCAGAATGTAGCTACATGCTCGGGGGTTGTGTCATAGAAGCACCTCTCCTGCAGGAGCTTATTGCAACATTCATTGTTTGGCTAAGTTCTTTAGGGTTGGTTTTGGAAGGTGTTTCATATTTGGTCAAATCCCGCTTCGTACGAAATATTTTCACAGCGCTGTTTCCAAGTGTCCACAAAGATCTGCTGCTTGAAACTGCCTCCATGCACATCTCCCATACTGCTTTGCTCGTTTCACTACCTGGATTTTGGTTTCCTCTTCTTGCTTTGAAATGACAAGCCTTCATTCTGCATGCTACACACACCTTGTAGCAGTTTCAGTTTGAAGCATATTGGTGCTCTCAAAAAGCTGTGTAACCTAGTTAGAGTGTGTCACTCTCCGGCACTGAATACACAACTTAGAGCTCCTTTCACCACAGACACGCAAACACATCTTTTTGGGAAAGTGCTACCTCAAGTCACTTGCAAATGTAAGGCTTTCATAGAGAAAATGAAGTCAATCATGGTTTTGCACTCTGCAAACAGTAGAAATGACCTCTTGTGCATGCCCGTGTTAATGTCACAGCAAAATTCCCTTCTTTTCTTGTTTCTTGAAAGTTCTCAACACATTAGGAGAACGATCTGTTTGAGCAAGAGTGATGCAGTGTGCATTTTTCTGCATAACAAGTGATTGGGAAACATACTCCTTATTTTTCCACATTGTGTAAGAAACAACGTGAGGCTTGCAAGAGTTTGAACAATGCACCCCAAAACGTATTCCAGGTGTGAAAACACACGTTTCTAGAAAGACTCTGAAGCAGCAAGCAAAAGCATAGTGGCTGAGTGTTCTTTCAATGAGAAACACACGCATTTCACTCTTCTGGAGTCAGTTTTCAGCCAGGAATTCATATGCATTTTGTATTGTGCAGAATGTAGCTACATGCTCGGGGGTTGTGTCATAGAAGAATCTCTCCTGCAGGAGCTTATTGCAACGTTCATTATTTGGCTAAGTTCATTAGGGTTGGTTTTGGAAGGTGTTTCATCTTTGGTGAAATCCCGCTTCGTACGAAATATTTTCACAGCGCTGTTTCCAAGTGTCCACAAAGATCTGCTGCTTGAAACTGCCTACATGCACATCTCCCATACTGCTGTGCTCGTTTCACTACCTGGATTTTGGTTTCCTCTTCTTGCTTTGAAATGACAAGCCTTCATTCTGCATGCTACACAAACCTTGTAGCAGTTTCAGTTTGAAGCATGTTGGTGCTCTCAAAAAGCTGTGTAACCTAGTTAGAGTGTGTCACTCTCCGGCACTGAATACACAACTTAGAGCTTCTTTCACCACAGACACGCAAACATATCTTTTTGGGAAAGTGCTACCTCAAGTCACTTGCAAATGTAAGGGTTTCATAGAGAAAATGAAGTCAATCATGATTTTGCACTCTGCAAACAGTAGAAATGACCTCTTGTGCATGTCCGTGTGAATTTCACAGCAAATGCCCTTCTTTTCTTGTTTCTTGAAAGTTCTCAACACATTAGGAGAAAGATCTGTTTGAGCAAGAGTGATGCAGTGTGCATTTTTCTGCATTACAATTGATTGGGAAACATACTCCTTATTTTTCCACATTGTGTAAGAAACAACGTGAGGCTTGCAAGAGTTTGAACAATGCACCCCAAAACGTATTCCAGGAGTGAAAACACACGTTTCTAGAAAGACTCTGAAGCAGCAAGCAAAAGCATAGTGGCTGAGTGTTCTTTCAATGAGAAACACACGCATTTCACTCTTCTGAAGTCAGTTTTCAGCCAGGAATTCATATGCATTTTGTACTGTGCAGAATGTAGCTACATGCTCGGGGGTTGTGTCATAAAAGCACCTCTCCTGCAGGAGCTTATTGCAACATTCATTGTTTGGCTAAGTTCTTTAGGGTTGGTTTTGGAAGGTGTTTCATATTTGGTCAAATCTCGCTTCGTACGAAATATTTTCACAGGGCTGTTTCCAAGTGTCCACAAAGATCTGCTGCTTGAAACTGCCTCCATGCACATCTCCCATACTGCTTTGCTCGTTTCACTACCTGGATTTTGGTTTCCTCTTCTTGCTTTGAAATGACAAGCCTTCATTCTGCATGCTACACACACCTTGTAGCAGTTTCAGTTAGACATATTGGTGCTCTCAAAAAGCTGTGTAACCTAGTTAGAGTGTGTCACTCTCTGGCACTGAATACACAACTTAGAGCTCCTTTGACCACAGACACGCAAACACAGCTTTTTGGGAAAGTGCTACCTCAAGTCACTTGCAAATGTAAGGGTTTCATAGAGAAAATGAAGTCAATCATGATTTTGCACTCTGCAAACAATATAAATGACCTCTTGTACATGCCCATGTGAATTTCACAGCAAAATGCCCTTCTTTTCTTGTTTCTTGAATGTTCTCAACACATTAGGAGAAAGATCTGTGTGAGCAAGAGTGCTGCAGTGTGCATTTTTCTGCATTACAAGTGATTGGGAAACATACTCCTTATTTTTCCACATTGTGTAAGAAACAACTTGAGGCTTGCAAGAGTTTGAACAATGCTCCCCAAAACGTATTCCAGGAGTGAAAACACACGTTTCTAGAAAGACTCTGAAGCAGCAAGCAAAAGCATAGTGGCTGAGTGTTCTTTCAATGAGAAACACACGCATTTCACTCTTCTGGAGTCAGTTTTCAGCCAGGAATTCATATGCATTTTGTACTGTGCAGAATGTAGCTACATGCTCGGGGGTTGTGTCATAGAAGCACCTCTCCTGCAGGAGCATATTTCAACATTCACTGTTTGGCTAAGTTCTTTAGGGTTGGTTTTGGAAGGTGTTTCATCTTTGGTCAAATCCCGCTTCGTACGAAATATTTTCACAGCGCTGTTTCCAAGTGTCCACAAAGATCTGCTGCTTGAAACTGCCTACATGCACATCTCCCATACTGCTTTGCTCGTTTCACTACCTGGATTT